>NC_141694.1:509039031-511439031 GCF_964263255.1 Lissotriton vulgaris
AGTCCATGGACATTTGAGCTCAAGACCCTGCTGCGTCGGGAATTGAACCCTGGTCAATTGAACCCGGGTCTGACCTCTGCTTCAGGGTCCGCCTGCTCTAACCAGTGAGCCACATTCTCCACTTCTCCACATTCCCATGCCCTTTTTGGGCAGCCCCTACCCCAACATCAATAACAAAAATTCCTGGGTCTAGTGGGCTTTCTGCCCCCGGGGGAGCAAACAACTGGAATTTCACTGGGATGGGGGCATTTTCATAGCCATTTTGGGCAGCCCCTACATCAATAAAAAAATCCCACATTACTAGTGGGCTTTCTGCACCCCGGGGGCAGATTGGGGGCTACTGCCCCGTCTGCCCCCTGGAGGAACAGAAAGACTGGAATTTCACAGGGGTGGGGGCAGAAAGACTGTTGTGCCCAGAAAAATGTGGGGGGAGCAAAGGCCCTTACCCAAGGGGCCGCTCCCCCCTCCCTGGTGCTAGTGGGTGGATCTCTGGAGATCACTCTCCTGTTGTGATTCCCCTAGCAGGGATCCACCACCTAGGGAAGGGTACCATTGGAAAGGGGAGAGTCTCCCATTTCCAACGATGCATCTCCCAAGTATTTCGGTGCTCGGGGGGGGCTGAGATAACCCTGCGAGCACTGAAACACTAAAACTGAAACTAAGTTTCAGGTTTGTTTTCAATCTAATGACGACAGCCCGCCAGATGCGCGATCGTCATTAGATTGAAAATTAGGGAAGGGCCTCAGGAGGTTGAGGGAAGCTCTTCTCCACCTCCTGAGGCCCCAAGAAAAATGGAAATCCCTCTGCTGTTTGCAGCAGAGGGATTTTGTGCCCCTGTCCTGATGGAATGGTTCCGTCATGAGCACGGGCGCACTGGTGCTCATGACGGAACCTTTCCGTCATGAGCATCATAGTGGTTATACTACCCATACCTCTCATACCAACAACACCAGCCATAATAACCCAGATTAACTATGGTGCAAATTACATTTCCACTAGAACACCATATAACCACGTCACACTTACTTTTACAATATTTTTCATTTTTTCCCTATACAAAATCTGATTCAACTCACCACCAAAGATGAGAACCATCTGCCCCAGAATGGGCAAAGAATTGCCCATAAACTTCAAACTCGCTTGGTCCCTGCACAAAACAAGTAGAGACACACAAAGACCCATGAAGCAATGTTATGTTAGCGATTGATCACCAGTATGACCACTAGGTGAGGAAGATACCATACATTGTTTCAGAGAGTGGAGAAAACATAGAGTATAACCAGGGCTCGATTTGAGGGCAGACATTGGCAGACACCGCCTATCCACTATTTTCAGAGGGTGGACGCCATCTACCCTGATACATAGCTGGCCTCTTTCAACGGAGTGCCACCTTACTCATACTTCTCCTGGATTTACAAAAATATGCTGAACTGGTCCCGGCGTAATTTTCTTACAGTGAGACACTTTCAGCAGCATCCACACATTGTTTGCTTTTGTTCTGAGCAGTAACGCACAGACGGAGAAGGGGCTTATCAGATGCAAACTGAGCATAGTACAAAGTCCGAAGTTAAGGGGCCCTTAGGCCTCTTTTTGTTATAGCATACTGGCGGGGAGCTATCAGGAGCATGAACAGAGAAATGCTCTCATCTTTTCAGTCCTTGTATATAGGAGATATATATGCTTGAACTGTAAGAATATCAGATGTGTTGGTCGCCCCAGTCAGTAGCTACACAAATAACAATATAAATACCACTATTTGGTTTTATTTCTTTTATAGCGTTTTAGCATTACTCTAGTGCTAAAGCACTATAAAAGAAATAAAACAAAATAGTGGTATTTAAATTGTTATTTGTGTTCTTGTGGTGTAAGGCGCTCTGACACTCTGCATTGGGTTGAGTATCACCAATCAATCAATCAATCATATAATTTGTAAGGCGCACTACTCACCCGTGAGGGTCTCAAGGCGCTGGGGGTGGGTAATGCTGCTACTGCTCGAAAAGCCAGGTCTTGAGGAGTTTTCTGAAGGTCAGCAGGTCTTGGGTCTGCTGTAGGTGGATGAGGAGGGTGTTCCAGGTCTTGGCGGCGAGGTAGGAGAACAATCTGCCTCCGGAGGTCGCTCTTCGGAAGCGAGGGACTGTGGCGAGGGTGAGGTTGGCGGAGTGGAGCTGGCAGGTGGGGGTGTAGAAGCTGAGTCGTCTGTTGAGGCACGTTGGTCCGGTGTTATGGAGTGCCTTGTGTGTGTGGGTGAGGAGCTTGAAGGTTATCCACTTGTTGACCGGGAGCCAGTGCAGGTCTCTCAGGTGGGGTGTGATGTGGCTGCGGTGAGGGATGTCACAGATCAGGCTTGCAGAAGCGTTCTGGATGCGTTGGAGCCTTCTCAGGAGTTTGGCCGAGGCTCCTTCGTAGAGGGCGTTTCAGTAGTGCAACCTGCAGCTGACGAGGGCCTGGGTGACCTTTCTTCTCGTTTCAGTGGGGATCCCCTTGTAGATCCTGTGGAGCATGCGGAGGGTGTTGACGCAGGAGGAGGAGACTGAGTTGACCTGTTTAGTCATGGAGAAGGTGGAGTCGAGGATGACCCCTAGGTTGCGTGTGTGGTCGGTGGGTGTTGGGTCTGTTCCCAGTGCGGTCGGCCACCAGAAGTCATCCCAGGCCAAAGGGGTGGATCCGAGGATTAGGACCTCCATCTTGTCCGAGGTCAGCTTCAGTTGGCTGTTCCTCATCCATTCAGTGACAGCCTTCATTCCTTCGTGAAGGTTGGTTTTGGCTGTGTGGGGGTCCTTGGTGATGGAGAGGATCAGCTAGGTGTCATCGGCGTAGGAAATGATGTTGAGGTTATGCCGACGTGCGATGTGGGCAAGTGGTGCCATGTAGATGTTAAACAGAGTTGGGCTGAGCCCTGGGGTATCCCGCAGATGAACCTGGTGGCTTGGGAGCGGAAGGGGGAAGGCGAATGCTCTTTTTACTGCCAGAAAGGAAGGAGGTGGCCCATTCCAGGGCCTTCTCTTGTATCCCGTCGCTGTGGAGGCATGTTAATAGTGTGTGGTGGTAGACCGTGTCGAAGGTGGCAGACAGGTCGAGGAGGATGAGGGACGCCGTTTCTCCGTTGTCTAGCAGGGACTAGATGTCATCGGTGGCAACGATGAGGGCAGTCCCGGTGCTGTGGTTTCTGCGGAACTCAGACTGGGAAGGGTCCAGGATGTTGTTCTCCTTGAGGTAGCAGGTAATTTTTTAGTTAACCGTATTCTCAACAACCTTTGCTGGGAACGGGAGCAGGGAGATGGGTTGGAAGTTCTTGAGGTCCTTGGTGCCCGCCTTGGGTTTCTTGAGTAAGGCGTTGATCTCGGCATGCTTCCAGCTCTCCGGGAATGTTGCTGTCTCGAAAGAAGTATTGATGACTTTCTGGAGATGGGGTGCGATGGCTGTGCTGGCTTTGTTGAAGATGTGGCGTGGGCATGGGTCTGACGGAGATCCGGAGTGGATGGTGTTCATGATCTTGATGGTATCGTCATCATTGATGTTGGTCTAGGAGAGCAGGCAGTTGGTGTGGATGGTAGTCGTGGGGGCGGAGGTTTCAGATGTTGTTGGGGCAGTCATGGCATTGGATGAGTAGTGGAACTCCTCATCCCAAAGCAGAGTGTCAGAGCGCTTTACATCACACTATAGATTATACATTGACAATAAATCATATATGTGCATATCAATATAAAGGATGTGTTATATAAGACAGTGAGGGCTACAAGGTGTGGGAGCCACATGTCTTGCATACCTCCCTGTGCTGTATTAGAAGTATTTCAATTTAAGACCTGCAAGTAACAAAAGGATCTCTGTTTTAAAAGCAGTAACCTACTTTCCCATTCACATAAAATAAATATCTGTCATCTGTGTGTTACATAATGTGCTTTGCAGGAGACATATTAACCCTCTATGCTACTATAATTCAAAACTAGGTCTAGGAATACGCAGATCTCTCAAACAAATGCGATATCCTCCAGAGTTACCTCACCGTTATTTTCATTCAACATTTTGCTACAACCCCAGTGCAAAATCTAATTTTAATATTGTAATTTGATCAAATGTACTCATGATAGACCTGCCAAACATATATGAGATCTGATGTCACTTCCTGTGAGTCCTGGGTTATGATGCCACTTCCTGGGATGTCGCATGTGATGTCACTTCCTATAATGTCACACACAATGATGTCACTTTCTGTGATGTCTCACGCAGTGATGTCGCACGCAGTGATTTCACACCCATACTGCTTATCTTGGTGAGTCTTCCCACTTCTTTTTTTAGGACTTGAGCCATGAGTATAACCATAACCAAGAATTATGAACAAAACGTATGTATCTGATTACATATCTAAATCTGCATATCAAACATTGTTAGATAATCACTTATAGTCTATTCAGCAATTTCTAGTCCTGTTACGCACAAATGATTTTAAAATGAACCAGTTTGCCTAATGCAGAGCTGTACCCCTATTTTCAAGAACTTAGGGATCATCTGATGAAAGCACCAATGATGCTCGATAATATGGTGGCAGGAGTCTGATCTGAAAAAGAAAGTGTGCGTATCATCTTTATCGGGTTTGGTGAGGCAGCCTAGTGCAGTTTGTGGAAGAGGAAGATCCAAAAGTAGAAGTCTCTAGGCTGAGCCTTTCCACGCTCAGCTTTAGGCTTAATGAATGGGAGGCACTCAGCATGCTGGATTTGGCTATCAATATCCCAGACCTGTAGATCTGGCAGAGATCTCTGGAGTTAGATCATATGAAGGTAGACCGCTACCCCTTTACCATTATTTTAAGTGCCCAATTTTCCATTGTATCACCCCGAAGAACTTGCTGGAGCAACCGGATGAATCAGGGGGGGCTTATTGATTTCACACTCAAACTCAGCCTCAGAGCTAAGATCTGACAGCTCTAAGGAAAAAAGGCCTCCTCAGTGTCCCTAACCGGATTTTGAAAGAGAGCATGGGAGTTCAGTCTATCAGCATTGACTCCCCTTGCTTGTGAAAGCAGCTGCCCTTTTGGGGGTTTCTGATCATGATACTGATCTAGATCTTCCAGAGGGCGGCCACCAACAGCTACAGGCAATCTATTAAGGATATCGGAGCATCCATAACACTAGGCTGTCCACCAGTCGAAATGTCAGCTGACCTAATAGTTGTGGGGTAGTGCACACCAGTAAAGGAAGGGAGAGCATTTGATAAATACTACACATTAGAGAGTCAGATTGGACAGGGCTGTGACTACCTGCTTTGGGCAATTTAAGTGTGGTATTGAGGAATTATCATTACCATCAGCATTGTTAACATATTGAGCGTTAGCGTGGCTGGAGAGAAATTCAGCAATAATTCTGCCATAGTATTCTCCCTTTCTGCAGTTTTCTTCTCAACACATGGAGAAAGTCAAGCAGGTGCTGACAGCACCACATGCCACTTTTGTCTTGCCTGTTGAACCTGTAAAGGTTAAGGCTCCAGGGGGCAGGTGGCTGCAGTGCGTTTTGCCGCTGTAGATATGTATGGCTATCCTGACCCAGTTATAGCACTGGAGCCTGTCTCGCCGTTTGCCGCAGACGAGACCAGCAACACAGCCTGAAGCACAAGAGGGGCTGTAAAGACACCAAATGCACTGTAGCACACACTAGTGAAGAAACTGGTGAGTTCGAGGAAACCACAGGCTGAGAAATGTGGATCTTGGGAGACAACCAGGGGCCAGGGCTTCTGACAGGGCTTGAGAATGATCCTCCTCCATTGGAGACCAAGCAAACGGCCAGTGAAGATATCATGACGCCCGAAGAAGCTATGGTGAGTGCAGTCACCTTGGTATTTCACAAGAAGATACATCTGCACAACAGCAGATCCTGCTACTCATGGTTAGCTCTTGTGAGAGTTGTACTGAGCCTACTACATCTCCACCACAAGTGAGTACACTAGTGAGCAGGTGACATCTTGAACCCTCACATTGATTATGATGACAAATCCAAATGCCTCTCTTTTTTAAAATTGCCATTGTTACCATCACTGAAGGAGTAATATTGATTAATTATGAACAAAATTTGCAAATATTGTAAAGAACCGTTCATGTATGTTTATTTTATAATATATATCTGCTGAGTAATGGTGTGTCAGTACAATCAGGTATACATAACTCACACTAGTCAAGATTCCAAATAATATAGGTGCATAAATAGGATTGTTTAGAACATTATCCTGACAAATCAGATGAGTAGAGATTAAACATTTCAGAATGACAAAAATTTAAGATAGATTTTCGCAAAAATTATGACAATTTCTTAGGTATTGTTTGAGTTCAAAAACTTAACAAGATGTTGCTGCTCATATTCTTTTTGACACATAAGTCAATACATAATATGTACATTGTCCATTATATCCAAGTGGTTTCTGCTTAACGTTAACATTCATATCTTTAAATAATTGTAAAGCGCATTCTCATTAAGCGTATATGTAAAACATAAAGACAGTCGAGGAATAGTTTGTTTGAACAAGCTAACATCTGAAAATTAAAAATCTCAGCTATTTCAGAAGAACACTAAAACCTGTCAAAAATAAAATCAACTAATTTTGTTAAGAAAAGATGAGATAGATCCTGGATATAAATCACAAGTTAAAAAAGACATGAGAAAGGTACATACTTTAGGTTGACACCTCACTACTTATGCTCTTGTTCCTTCTCCATTGTTCTCAAGTCCCTTGACAAATCAGAGTAGGCCATCACCCAAAAAAGTAGCATCAGTTGGGTCAAGAAGTGCTGCAATCTTTGTGGTTTTTGGGAGGACATTCCTAGCTCCTGTAGAGTTGTTATTTTTCTCCAAAGATGAATGTCCTCCCATTTCTTTCTGCAATGCAGGATGTGGTGCTTATGGCCCCTCGCCTGTCAAACCTCTCTGGCTATAGTCCAACAAATCTTCTCTTTCTGATGAGGGCTGACTAATAAAACACAAAATTAAAGGAAGGATGTTAGACCTGTCAGCCTTAACGTGGTCTTCCTCCAAACATTTTGCCTACTCCCCTCCTGTTTGCTGCAATTTGTTTTTGTTTACTTTAGTACTCTGTGCACTCTACAACTGGTAATCAGTGCTAAATTGTTTGTGCTCACTCAATAAATTTGTCAATTATAAGCTTTATTCGGTTTAAAATATCACAAACCATAAAAGCATTCTAAAAATCATAAAAACATCTGTGCATCACAGAATTATAAAATTCCTTAGAATAATTCATGGTAAAGAGCGTAGCGATTAACCCCCACAGACTTAATCTGCAAAATATCTGATCAAAATCTTCTATCGCAATATATATATATCTCAGCACATTTTTACATTAGCCATAGTGTTTAACATCACAATTTTAGATAGTATAGTACAATAAATAAAGTGCAAAGTGGTAAGCCATGTATTTACACCGCAGCTAAGTATACAGTACAATCATCATTTATCGTATTATGCCCCAGTTTCTTTATAGATGAGTGCTTCGAGATGTGAGTTATTGCGTTTTATTTTAATTGCCTTCTGGATCAAGACCGACACAGCATTACAGACTTTAATATTACCTAGGCTACAGATATATTCGAAAGCATGTGTAAAAAAAAATAACCTCTACTTTCAGAACAAAGGTCGTAAAAAACACTTCCTAAGCTCTCTATAGAAGTTACAGAACAAAATAAAATGTAACATTGTCTGATTTGATTTGCCGTGACAGGGGCACTTTGGCAAGTTTTGGCTCCACTTGCCCATTTTTGAAAAGGCTATTAAAAAATGAGCCAACCCCATCCGTAGTCGTATTTGTGACCTGCAATAAATAGTTTTGTGTCCCAGTCCCAAAGGTTCTCTCTAAATATTCCTTTCTCAAGGGTTTCGTGTTGCCATCTACTTCCCCTACCAGTTACGTGAGCCCACCATAATACTTTTTAATTCTTTTTTTTTCATATTTGGGAGGGATTTTCTAGATCAACATCCTCAACACATTCCTTTAAAAGATTTCTGATATATATCAGCCACAGGATTTTACTCCCATGGTTAAGGGCAATGCAGTCTCTGATTATGTCTTGTGTAAACCTTGCACCCTCTTTGCTCCTTATCCCATGCCAAGTGTTTAAACGTATGGTACTTATAATATCACTAATATACGGTGTCCCAAGTTCTTTATGTACACTATATGTGGGGGAGGTATTTGGTACAGCCAGCAATCTTTTCTTGGGTTTGAAGGGTTACATAATTTGCTGCCACCCCAAAGTGCTCACTCCTTAAAACATGGTAGAATTGACCTACACCTGATTGGAACATTTCATTTGCATATAAATAAAGTAAAGTGGTACAACATGTTCCTGGGGCCTGTAAATTAAATGCTACTAGTGGACCTATAGCACATGTTGCATCATTTAATTAGCCTTTTAAACCATGTCTCACAAGCTTTAAACTGTCAATGAAACCAGGCAAATTATGCTGTCAGGCCTAAAACTCTCTTTTTAATACGTATAAGTCACCCCACAGTAGGCACTAAAACGTCAATAGGACAGGGTGAAGGTTATTTTAAAAGTTGGACATGTACTGTTATGTTTTACATGTCCTGGTAGTGAAAAACCTAAATATTAATTTTTCACTACTGTAAGGCATACCTTTCCCATTAGATTACATTGTGTTACCTTATTACATTTAATAAGCAATAACTTATGTTTGGAAACAGGCAGAAATATCATGTACAGAGAGTTCGATATCTGCAGTGTTTTCAGATGCCTGGTGAGTTTTGTGCTTCCACTTTCCTGTTATGATTTATTTGTATGGCATTCACATTTTGTTGAGGTTATCTATTAGGCTCAAATTTATCTTGGTTTTACAAGTTTTTATTGTCCTGTTAAGATTGACTAGTTCTGGGTCAGGATCCAGTCCCTTTTTGGACTCTGAGTAGGTAGATATATTTTTCATGCAAGGTTTTCAACACGTAGTTTTCCACTCATCTTTTGCACATGGTGGACTGGTACTTTTGGATCTTTTATTCTCTGTGGAACTTGATGTTTAAGTATCCCCTTACGTCACAACAATCTTGTGTTGTGGCCTATTACTAACTTGCTCACTTGAGTTTATTCACACTGAATCCTTGAACCCTTCTGGATAACACAGGTCTATCACTTAGTTAAATTTCATGTGTCTTTCAAACTCTATTGTTTTATTGTGTGAGATAAATGTGATTAATTTTGTTTGTAGATATCCCCTGACAAAGGGTGTTGGTTACACCCGAAATGCATTTTGATTGAGGAGAGAGTTCCACCTCACTATTTATGATTTGATTAATGGACTGTTAAAACCAATTCTTATTTAGATTTTTATCACACGTACCAGTAAAAGAAGCACAACAACCAAACGGACACAGTTTATGGCCTATTTGTAAAAACTTCTATTGTATAAAGAAAATGTTTATTGTGAACAATACTGTTTATCTACTGTAAAAAGAATTTAGGTTTTGAGGAGTTGTTAATACACACTCAAGTACAAGTGTATCAGGTAGTACACATCCTGTCTAGAACACATCGCTCTAGTTTTCATTTACTTTTAGAAAGTTGGCATTATGTTGTTCTAACCATTTGGTGCATGGAGCCTGTGATCTGGGGCACAAGATTATGATTAGTTTGGTAGTTTGCCTTTGTGTATTACACCAAGACAATGAAACAAGGAGGAACTAAGTGTTGGTAGGATGGAACATCCGACAAGGATGGGTAGGACTGAGCTGTTCCCTGCCCCACTTACATTTTAAAAGAGCTGCCTAAGCACACTCACAAATGAAACTTCCATCAATTCTTTGTCATCCTAGACCTCTTGGAACTTGCAGAGGGAAGAAGGAAGTTCTACATCCAACTGTGGGGGGACAATTTTAGATATTTTTCCCACTTCAAACCTTGCACCAGGCATATAAATGGGACCCTCAGACCCACTCTTCAGTTTACTCATGCATATGATAAAGACACACATAAAGCCTGCCTTAATACTTGAGGCCTGATTTGTACTTCAGATTACTGCCCTGGTTCTACCAGGTGGCTGTCCTGCTGCTTGAAACCTGCCTTCAACCTTCACAGGACTGTCTGGGGGCTTACGGACTGCCTTGCTTTTTTGAATACAAGACTAAAAGAGTCCAATGGACTCCTGTTCTGCGGTAAAGAAACACAAAAAATCCACCAACTTGAATACGCTACACGGGCCTTGCCTTAAGTGAGTCCTACCCTCCAATTGATACCCATCCAGTCCTGGACCCTTGGAATCGGTAATAAAGGTGTCAAAACAGACAAAACTCAAAACGTGAGACTTATAAAAAGTTCAGCCAGAAAGTGCTCTGAGAACTAATAAGAGACTAGGAACTACCTATTCACTAATCCAAATGTAGAAATCTTCACCACGATGTTGTCCAGTGGTTCCTCCTTGGACACTGCTAGCTGCCTTGCCCCCTGAAATGTATCTTCTCAGACATTTTTCTTAAAAGTTCTCCTGAGTCCAAAGGTAAGCCGAGACTTGGCTGAATCCATCTTGTGTATTTGAACCGTGCTCTATCGCAACCGACTATAACTTTCAACTTTGACTCAGGCTCACATGACTAGATGGCTGTAGTTGGAGATGGGATCTTTAAGGCACTAGTTTTTCCTGAAAACATAAAAAAAATTATAACTCTGGTTCTACTGATTGGACTTTTATTGTTTTGGTATCAAATGACGTATCACATTGTTCCCTATCTTTCTAAATGGATGTGGGACTCTTCTTAGGTAGTGTTTTCACTTTATTACTGTATGTGTGCTGCATAAACACCTTACACATTGTCTGTGTTAAGCCTGACTGCTTTGGTGGCAGGCTACCAGAGGGTGTGTTTACTGTATACTATTAAACATTAGCCCCCTTTTCTTAATTCAACAAGGCAGAACCCTTCACCTGGTCAGAGCTCCCCTTGCTCACTCAGAGGTGTGGCTAAAATAATGGACAAAACATCCCTTATGGTCACTCTAAATCAATTTCACTGGGTTTGGAGTCAAGTTGTCTAAGAAGACAAAAAGGTGGCAGACCATCTGCTGGTGACACATTAGGCATCCTTTGAAACACTTTGTGGAGATGGTGCAGAGGGGCATTCCAGCTGGTGCTGAAAACAGCAACACCATCCAAGAAGATGGCACTGAAGTTGTAGCCCACCAGGATCCGGTTGACCAATCTCTGGAACCTCTGGAAAGTGGTAGGGGAATTATTTAGTCAAATGGTCATCACCCTAAACTAAAAGGGGCCCTCTGGGGTGGAGAATACCAACCTCTGCCTGCCCCCCTCCGTGTTCAGAATGCATTTCTTCCTTTCCCGTGTATGCACCATATGTTTTCCATGTTTACTGTGTGACGTCACTGAGTTCCATCTCGGAATGTTACAGATGGTATTTATGTGACGTCACACACATTCTATTGTGATTCAGCTGTCCCGATCAGTCGTGCACACATGGTTCCTGTTGGTTCCATGTGAGCCTTTGTATTTCGTAATAAAGGCCATTTATCATCCTCCTGTGTCGGCCTCTATCTACAACAATTGCGACGAGGGAAACAAACTAGCATTTATGAAAATGAACATAACGTGTAATATTACTGGTCAAACGTGGTTTGATTATTTTTCTCTTCTTTATACCTTGCATCTAGATGACAGGCAGGGGCCGTCTATACCATCTCCAATGGGCCCCACAGGGGAGAGCGAGACTCATCCCTTTACGGTCAAGGAAGTGCAAAACATGATAAAATCATTAGTGCCGAACAAAGCAGTAGGCCCTGATGGGATACCGGGGGATCTGCTCCGCCTCATTTGCAGTGAATGGGGAGGCTTATATCATCCTTACTCAATGCTATCCATAACGGTGCAGCAATTCCAGACTCATGGAAGTGGGCAGAGGTCGTCCCGATCTTCAAAAAGGGGTGTCGAGACGACCCCGCCAACTACCGTCCTATAAGCGTAATTGATTCTACACAGAAGGTTGCAGGAAAGGTGGTTCTTGGGAGAGTGCTGCAGTGGGTTGATGATAATAAAATCCTTTCGGATTACCAAGCAGGATTTAGGACGGGTACAGGGACCATCGAGCAGGCATTCAGATTACTGCTCATATATTGGAAGGTGGTTGTACTATGCAAAGGCAGTCTTTCTCTCGCTTTTATTGACCTAAAGACTGCCTTTGACCTGGTGCCCCGGGATCGTCTGTGGGGGGTATTATCCGAAATGATACATCTTGTCTTTATTGGTGAGGCTCCATACTGGAAACTTTGCTCAGGTGAGGTGGGGTACCCAGGGGCATAAGACAGCTAGAATTCAAGTGAATAGTGGCGTCCGCCAGGGATGCGTCCTTGAACCCACTTTGTTTTCACTTTATGTGAACGGAGTGGTGGAGCATCTTTTGAAATATCCAGCTGACGCACCCTCCCTGGCAGGCAAGCGAATACCAACTCTCCTATTCGCAGATGATACCCTCCTCTTCTCTAAGTCCCCTGTGGGTTTACAGAGCCTTCTGGATAGCTTCCAGTCATTCTGCACCTGTAGGGAGCTTATAATTAATACTGACAAAACAAAATATCTGGTGATGAACCCCCCCCAAAAAACTGGACGCCCACCTGTCCTGAATCTTGTGCCTCTGGAAAGAGTTGCAGAATTTGATTACCTAGGTATCCGCTTATCTTACACCATGCAGTGGAACCCTCACCTCCAGAAGATGCTGTTAAGCCACAAAAGGGTAGTGGGAGTATTACTTAAGGAGCAGCGCTCTTCCTCATTCAAACCTATTGCCCCTGTGTTAGATATATATAAGGCAGGAGGAGTTAGCGCAGCCCTCTATGGGGCAGAACTCTGGGGAACCCTTAGTATTGATCAGCTATCCAGATCCGAGAATACATTTTTGATGCATTTGATGGCCCTCCCTCAGAGTACCCCGACGCTACCTTTGCTACTTGATACGGGGTGCTGTTCAATCAAAGATCAGGCACAACTCTGCCCGTTACTACTTTGGGCCCGCCTGTGGAGAGTTCCCGAACTAGCCAACTATGCGGATGGGTTGTTGGAAGTATTGTCGATGCCTGGATGGTCCAAAATTAGGTGGCTTAAAGATGTTAAATTCTTACTTGGTGAACTGGGGCTCGAGGATGCTTGGGCATCTATATCTGCTCCCCCTAAAGCTGTCCTTAAGAACATCTATTGGAGTTGGGTATCCAGTATAAAAAGTTCAGACCCCAAACAAAGTAGAGCAACCACTGAGTTTCTTAGGATCAAGGACGTGCCTTTGCGGGAACCTATCTTGATATGATTTCAAAACCCACAGATCGGGTTCTGTATTTTAAGTTTAGGGTAGGAATGCTTCCAGTGGGTGAATTGACTGCACGCTGGAAAATTCAGTCTCAAACCTCACCCTTCTGTTTAGTTTGTACGTCTAGGGTAGAGTCTGTTGCCCACCTTTTATTTGAATGCCCGGCATATAAATCCCAGAGAACTAGGTGGTTAAAACCAGTATGTAGGGACTTAGGCACCAGACATCATATTGTCGCATTGCAAATTTTGATGTCCGACCCTCGGCCCTTGTATGTGTGTCGCTTATCAAAATTTTTAAGATGGGCATGGTCGATCAGATCCAAAAGGCTTAATGAAATTGTTTAAATATGGTCATTTTATTTAGACCTTCTTAATGTATTTTTAATGATATATATATTTTGTTTTTTAAACTGATCTGCTGAAGCATTTTATATGTTGTGGTTTTTAAGTTGATGTACTATGTAATGCTTTTAAAGATATGTCTTTTCGAAATAAAGCCTCACTGACTGACTGACTGACTGAAAACAAAAGGTTCATGGAGGAAAGCTGAAAGACCGGTTAAAAGGAGATTCACCCGCAACATTTTGACCGGGATAAATCTTACCGGGGAAGGGAAGCAGTGAAACCGACGAAGTAAATGTTGGATATAATAAGTGCGAGCAGGGCTGATCAAAGTTGATGCGCGAAGGATTTCAGTCACGGAGCACGCATGAGACATTCTGGGTATGACGTGAGCGTGTAAACCATTCCCATTGGTTATACAGCTCTACACGTCATTACAACAGCGTGCGGGCGGCCATATTGTTGATGTCAGTTTAATGAAACCTAGTCAGGAGCGGCGAACAGCGTAAGAAGTGCAGCTGAACACTAAATGAGGAAATCTGACCTGGTAAAATGTGAATAAATGACGCGCTGATACAAAACAAAGCATGAGCAGTATGGAAGTATAAACAGAACAAGTTTGTTGAGCAGAACAACTGATTCAAAGAAAACAAATGTTAGAAAAATAAATGTTGGCATATAGTTGGTGGAAAAAATTACTAAAAGACATAACAAGTGAAGTAGTGTATGAACAAACTACAACTTGTCAAGTAACAATAAGTAAAGTAAGAAATAGTATATAAACTTGAAGTGAAATGGCACAAAGTAATAATATATGTGTGCCACCTCTTTTCCTTGAGGAACCAGGGAAGCCAGCCATGAAGTGGAAGAGTTGGTTAAGAGCATTTGAAAACTATACAGTATCTACAGATGGCAAGAGTTATGATGCAGAAAGGAAAAAATCACTATTATTTGGACTATTAGGTAAAGTTAGTCATGAGATATTCGACAGCCTGCCAGAATTTGAATACCCACCAGGAGTTTTTATACCAATGAATGAATATCAGGAGGCTATTAAACGACTCGAAAAACAATATGATGAAGAGACCAACATGATGGTGGGAAGGCACAAGTTTGCGCTAAGGAAGCAGGAGGAAGGAGAGAAAGTTGAAGAATACATAGCGTGCCTAAGAGTTCTAGCAAGGGATTGTGAATATGAAGAATTAATAGATATATATATAAGAGACCAAGTGGTGTTTTACTGTTTCTCTAAGAAGGTGCAGGAAAGATTGTTAGCATGTAGGAAACCCACATTGCAAGAAGTAGTGGACATTGCCAAAGGAATTGAAAGGTCCATGATATCGACGAAAGAATTGGCTTGTACCAGTAATAATTCTAATGTATTTTATTTACAGGACAAGAGAAAAAATTAACGTAAAGGTAATGAAAGAAAACGGAGTGACATAAAGGTAGGAGGAAGAAATGTGAATTTTTTTAGATGTGGTTCACAAGAGCACCTAGCTGATTTTAGGTCATGTTCAGCAATTGGAAAAAAGTGTATGAAGTGTAAAAAATATGGTCATTATACTACCTTATGCAAAACCAGGAAAGTAACGGGTAATGTAAATGTAAATGCTTAGGAGACTTCAATGAGGAAATATGTGCCAACATTGTGCTGTATGTGGAAGTGGTAGATGGCAAAATAAAAGGACCTATAGGTGATGTTATGATAGGGAATGTAGAATTACAATTAACTGCAGACTCTGGGTCACCTATAACAATAATATCTGACAAACTGTTTGAGGAAAAGGGGGAATATGTAAAATTACAAGAATCTGATATGAACCCCAAAGCATTCGGGGAACAGGATATCGATATGGTGGGTTACTTCTGTGACACGCTGACATTCATGGGAAGAATGATCAACACCAAAGTATATGTAGCCAGGAGAGGTAGAATATTGGTAGGCTGGAAGGATCTAGCTAAACTAGGAGTGATCCTACAACCAGGAGCTGAAAATCCTATAATGCTAAAGGAGGATTTTATAAACAACATAAGCCTTGATGCAAAAGTAAATGGGATAGAAGAGCTACTGAACAAGTACGAAGATGTTTTTAGAAACAAAATAGGGTGCGTAAAAGGTTTTACACATGAAATAAAATTGAAGGATGTTGCAATGCCAACTAAACGTAAAGTGAAATCTGTACCGCTGTCAATCACTGAGTTCCATCTTGGAATGTTACAGATTGTATTTTTGTGACGTCACACACATTCTATTGTGATTCAACTGTCCCGATCAGCCGTGCACACATGCTTCCTGTTGGTTCCATGTGAGCCTTTGTATTTCGTAATAAAGGCCATTTATCATCCTCCTGTGTCAGCCTTTATCTACAACACTCCGTCAGGACAATCTGTCAATACCCTGACATCAAGGCAAAAGCACTGTGGAACTTGGCACCCCAACCAATCATTATGTCATCAGCTCTGGGGATAGGGTGATCATCAGTCTTGAGGATTGAATTGAGCCCCTTGTAATCCACACAGAACCTTGGTTCTGGGGTAATGCCTGGCAAGCCAGCCTTGGGTACGGGTACCACTGGACTGGGCCAGGTACAACAGGAGGTGTCAATCACTCATAAAATATAGCATCTTGGCTTCCTAATATTTGATGCAAGCTCTCATGTGGTCAGACGGCCCGTAGATTTTATTCTTGACGGTTATATTGTTCCCTGTGTCTATGTCATGCGTACCCCAATCAGTGAGTCTAAGTGTAAGTGAAAGAGAGAGGTGATCTGCCCAAACATGTGGGGACAGTCCCTCTGTTTTCCTGCGGTCAAGTTACATGATAGAGGAAAACTGCTTCCTCTGACCCATATTGCTCCTTGGAAGACATGATGTCTGGGAGGAATCCATTCTCCTCTTCCTAACCATAAGCTGTCACCAAGATCATAGTGACTTCAGATCTCTCAATGTGGGGTTTGAGGTGGTTCATATGTAGAACTGTTAAGGGATTCCTAGATGTCTTGAGGTCTACCAGGTTATTGACCTTTTGCCTGCTCCTTCTCCTCACAGGGCCTGGTCTACAGGTCCTTCAAAGCCAGGGCTCCACTGGCTCCATCACCCATACCTTCTGCCAGGCTAATACGCCACTTGAGGGGCTTCTGGTCATACAGGTTCTCAATGGCTTCCCTCCAGAAGCACTTCATCTGAGACGTTCCAGCTAACATGTATCCCTCTACATCTAGAAGCATTCTTTGTAGCTCAAGAAGCGGATGGGCACAAC
Source organism: Lissotriton vulgaris (assembly GCF_964263255.1). Taxonomy (NCBI): domain Eukaryota; kingdom Metazoa; phylum Chordata; class Amphibia; order Caudata; family Salamandridae; genus Lissotriton; species Lissotriton vulgaris. Next base: position 509,055,949 of record NC_141694.1, read on the forward strand.
CCTCAAGGAATTCTACTCAATGAACAAATCATCTGCCCACACCCAATCCCTTTGTAAACTGTGCTGGAACAATCCACATCTCACCACAAGGAAGCTGTCAGCAGTCATGTGACACTGAACAGGGGAAGAAAAGCTTTAGGCTGAATTATGTAAACTTTCTAAAAATGTAATTTTCCAAATAGTAATATTAAATCTGAATTGACCATTACGTTGCAATTTTAATTACTATTAAAATGAGCCCTTCAATAATTTTTCTAGCTGCTCCCAAACTGAAATGAAGCGCTATAAGTTTCTACAGTGTAGCTGAGTTTTTTCTTCAAGGAGAGCCAGCCTTGCAACAGTTTTTAAACACCTTGCACTAAGGGAATTTAGGGCCTATCTTAGGGATGGCTTATAAGTATTGTAAAGTAGTGTTTCAGCCTGGCGAAAGGTTTGTTTTGCCAGGTAGAAATGGCAGTCAATAACTACACACCCAGGCTTCAGTTGTAGGCCTGGAGACATGCCTTACAGTGCTACTATACTGGTGGCATAATGAGTGCTTCTGCCCACAGTAGTCTTTATTTTAGAGGCCCTGGGTACATGTGATACAATGTATTAATGCAAGTAAATTAAATGTGCCTATGAGAAAAATGCCAATTGGAACATTTTTAGAGAAGAGAGGGCAAACACTCTACCACTGGTTATCAGGAGTAAAGTGTGCAAGCTCCTATAGCCAACAAAAATAGGTTCAGCACAGAAGACAAATATCTGGGGGAATGACACGCAAAAGATGGTAATTTCCAATAAAATGATTCTTTAAAAAATTGGCTAATATGACAATAGTGATATTTGCTCTGTGTTCAATGACAGACACTTTGGCATCTTCCAGGTAAAAATTATATTTGCAGTCACAACTTGTATGTCTGACAATAAGACGGACAAGATTGATGCAACAAGTGTCCAATAGCATTTAGCTAGCTCCTTTATGAATAAATAATATTACAGCACCTGCACTAAGTGTAGATTATAAGTACGGCATTTCTTTTTTCTTATAAGAATTCTGTTGACTGTTGTTTTTGTTTTTTGAGTGACATTATTACAAATATGCAGACTCCTAAAAATATGAGATGTCATTCATGTGAATTGCATATGATTTTTTGTGGAAACAATGTCCCAACATAAACCTTTTAATGTGAAATTGTTCGTTTATGTTTCTAAAGCTTCAACCTACTGCTCATGTAGCTTTTTTAAATTATATAGACGATTTTTTAAATGTAAAAATTATACATATATTTTATATAAGGTCAGTATAGACTTTTAAGTTTTTGTTTTCAAATTTAAATATTTATATATAGTTCATAGAAATATAATTTCCTGATCTGGAGACCATCCAACCCTTCCTTGTAATCAACCAATGCTTTGTAAATAGAGTTACAACCAAAGAATTGATCAACATTTCTAAAGTGAATTGCTTCCCAGACTCAGAAACTCAACAGCTATCCTCCTGTTCACTGGTGCATGCCAGTCCTACATTATTGAGCACCAAACTCATTCAATACTGTTAGTGACAATCCAACAATGAACAATATCAAGGCAGACTTCTATTCATTGGGAGACATTTGGCCTGTTGCTTGTGATAATGATGGAATGCACATAGCATTGTGCAACCTCATGACAGAGAACATGTTTACAGCAACAGAAAGCCTTTCCACCGAACATGTTTACAGCAACAGAAAGCCTTTCCACCGCACTTGGTAGCGTTGTACCGCTTTTGCCATTGTTTACCGCCTAATTGCATTAGCCTGCTGTGTGCCTGCCTGCCGAGTTGTTCCCTTAACTATTTAAATAATTATAGTGCCGCTTTTCACTATATTTGCGCGCTCTGACTAGCGCGACGCTGTGCTCCCCCCTCCGCCTCCATTTTGTTGTTGTTTGTGATCCCTGGAGCCCGCCCCGCCTCCCAGCTGAGCAGCCTTCCCACAGACCTGATTAGCGCTGCAGAACCCTAGAGCGCCGTGACTCGCTCCTGTCCCTCAGGCTGAGTGGTCGCTCCCCTGTGTCCCCTCGTGACACTCGGTATCGTTGTGCTGCTTTTAGCAAGATTTGTACCTGACTGCATTTACCTGCTGTGTGCCTGCCTGCCGAGCTGCTGTATTAGCTAATTAATTAATTAATCGTGCCGCTTTCACCGCACTTGGTAGCGTTGTACCGCTTTTGCCATTGTTTACCGCCTAATTGCATTAGCCTGCTGTGTGCCTGCCTGCCGAGTTGTTCCCTTAACTATTTAAATAATTATAGTGCCGCTTTTCACTATATTTGCGCGCTCTGACTAGCGCGACGCTGTGCTCCCCCCTCCGCCTCCATTTTGTTGTTGTTTGTGATCCCTGGAGCCCGCCCCGCCTCCCAGCTGAGCAGCCCTCCCACAGACCTGATTAGCGCTGCAGAACCCTAGAGCGCCGTGACTCGCTCCTGTCCCTCAGGCTGAGTGGTCGCTCCCCTGTGTCCCCTCGTGACACTCGGTATCGTTGTGCTGCTTTTAGCAAGATTTGTACCTGACTGCATTTACCTGCTGTGTGCCTGCCTGCCGAGCTGCTGTATTAGCTAATTAATTAATTAATCGTGCCGCTTTCACCGCACTTGGTAGCGTTGTACCGCTTTTGCCATTGTTTACCGCCTAATTGCATTAGCCTGCTGTGTGCCTGCCTGCCGAGTTGTTTCCTTAACTATTTAAATAATTATAGTGCCGCTTTTCACTATATTTGCGCGCTCTGACTAGCGCGACGCTGTGCTCCCCCCTCCGCCTCCATTTTGTTGTTGTTTGTGATCCCTGGAGCCCGCCCCGCCTCCCAGCTGAGCAGCCCTCGCCCCTCCCCCTCCACTACCCATATATGACAGTAGTTCCCGCGCGCAGCGACCGCGCCCAACCCGCGCCGAAGGTGCGCCAAAGGTAAGCCCGTCTACGCCTGTCCGCGCCTGGACCGCGCCCAGCGCCAGACCCCCTGCCCCTCGCGCCGCCCAGCCCTCCCGCATTACCTACGATGCCACCACCCTCCTAGCCCTCAACCCCGGTCGCGCCCCCAACTGCGTCCAAGCCGCTCCCGGACACACTCATGGACCTTTCTCCTGCCACTCCTGCAAATTCAGCGGCACCGACAACATCTCCGCCACGACTACACCACAGATTCCCGACCCCAACCACCTACAATGCATCCTTCTCAACACCCGTTCGGTCCACAGGCACGCCATTGACCTATGGAATCTACTAGACACCCTCTCTCCAGACGTCGCCTTCCTCACGGAAACATGGATGAATGCTTCCTCCGCTCCAGACATCACCATTGCCATCCCTGAAGACTACAAGATCACTCGCAAAGACCGCACCGACCACACAGGAGGAGGAATCGCTATCGTCCACAAGAAATCAATCCGCATCTCAACCAGCTCTGACGCCAACCTCGCCAACTCCGAACACCTTCACTTCCAGATCCACACCGACCCCAAAACCACACTCAGAGGCACCCTCCTCTACAGACCACCAGGACCCCGCGCTAAATTCAGTGAAGACATCACGGACTTCATCACCCCACACGCGCTCCCCTCCAAAGACTACATCCTTCTGGGAGACCTCAACTTTCACCTTGAGAAGATCAACGACCGCAACACCGCCACCCTCGTGGACAACCTCGCCAACCTCGGACTTAAACAACTAGTCACCTCCCCCACCCACATCGCAGGTCACACACTCGACCCCATCTTCACTTCCAGCAATCATGTCTCCTTCAGCCACACTACGGATCTCCTATGGACCGACCACAGCTGCGTCCACTTCACCTACAACAAGCCGAAACCCATCAACCACTCCCAACCTACCCTGCAAAGAAACTGGAACAAAATCACCACGGACCAAATCTCCGCTTCGCTCCTTCGAAACTCCCCAGCCCTCTCCTCTAACGCCAACGAAGCCGCCGCCAACCTCACCCTATGTTATCCAACACCGCCGACACCTTAGCACCACTGAAAAAACGTCAAAGCAAACCTGGCAGCAAGAAGGCCTCATGGTTCAACGATGATCTTAAGAAATCCAAGAAACTCTGCCGCTCCCTTGAAAAAGCCTGGAAAAAAGACCCAACCACCAGCACCAAGGACGCCTTCAAAAGCGCCACCCGCACTCACCACCAACTGATCCGTAAAGCCAAGAAAACAGCATTCAAAGATCGACTCGACAACAACGCCCACAACAGCAAGGAACTTTTCAACATCGTCAAGGAATTTTCCAACCCCTCGGCCAACTCCAACGACATCACCCCCTCTCAAACCCTCTGCGACTCCCTAGCCTCTTTTTTCCACAACAAGATTGCAGACATCCACAACAGCTTTGACAACCAACCCTGAAACCAACCCACCCTACCAGCTGCTGACCATCTTCCCCCCGTAAACACCCTTAACGCCTGGAACTCAATCTCCACTGAGGACACCATCCGCCTGATGAATTCCATCCACTCTGGATCCCCCACAGACCCATGCCCTCACCACATCTTCAACAAAGCAGACTCCGTCATAGCACCTCACCTCCGAGACGTCATCAACTGCTCCTTCAACTCCGCTACCTTCCCAGAAGACTGGAAACACGCCGAACTCACCGCCCTTCTGAAAAAACCAACAGCGGACCCCACCGAACTCAAAAACTACCGCCCCATCTCGCTCCTTCCATTCCCGGCAAAAGTCATCGAGAAAGCCATCAACAACCAACTCGCCGCCTTCCTCGAAGCCAACAAATCCCTCGACCCCTCACAATCTGGCTTCCGAGCAAAACACAGCACCGAGACCGCCCTCATCGCAGCAACAGACGACATTCGAACTCTACTGGACAATGGAGACACAGTCGCCCTCATCCTCCTCGACCTCTCCGCAGCATTCGACACAGTCTGCCACAGCACCCTTCTACAACGCCTCAATAACATCGGAATCCAAGGAAAAGCACTTGAATGGATCACCTCGTTCCTCACCGGAAGAACCCAAAGAGTCCGCCTTCCTCCATTCAAGTCCGAGGCCTCTGAAGTCATCTGCGGCGTACCTCAAGGATCCTCACTCAGTCCCACCCTCTTCAACGTATATATGAGCCCCCTCGCGGCCATCGCACGCCAACACAACCTCAACATCATCTCTTACGCGGATGACACTCAACTGATCCTTTCTCTCACCAAGGACCCCTGCACCGCCAAAACTAACCTACACGAAGGAATGAAAAAAGTCGCCGAATGGATGAAACAAAGCCGTCTGAAACTGAACTCAGACAAAACAGAAGTCCTCATCCTAGGTACATCCCCCTCTGCCTGGGACGACTCCTGGTGGCCGGAAGCCCTCGGAAAAGCACCCATCCCGACAGACCACGCACGGAACCTTGGCGTCATCCTGGATTCTTCACTCTCAATGAACAGACAAGTCAGCGCCGTATCCTCATCCTGCTTCAACGTTCTCCGCATGCTCAGAAAAACATTCCGCTGGATCCCCTCCGAAACAAGGAAAACAGTCACCCACGCTCTGGTCACGAGCCGACTGGACTACGGAAACACCCTCTACGCAGGTACCACCGCTAAACTCCAGAAGAAACTCCAACGAATCCAAAACGCCTCAGCCAGGCTCATATTAGACATCCCACGTAACGAACACATCTCTGGTCACCTTAAAGACCTCCATTGGCTACCCGTCAATAAGAGGATCACTTTCCGACTGCTTACCCACGCACACAAATCACTCTACGACATCGGACCAGATTGCCTCAACTCTCGACTGTCCTTCTACACCCCCTCCCGCCAACTACGTTCTTCCAGCCAAGCCCTCGCCACTGTTCCTCGCATCAACAAGACCACCATGGGAGGCAGATCCTTTTCATACCTGGCTGCTAAAACATGGAACTCACTCCCCGCTTACCTTCGCCTCACCCAGAACCACCTAGCGTTCAGAAAGCAGCTTAAAACGTGGATATTTGACAAATAATCCTCCTCCCCTTCCTAAGCGCCTTGAAACCCTCTGGGTATGTAGTGCGCTATACAAATTATTTGACTTGACTTGACATCAATCTTCAAACATTTTGCCAATCAGATCTCTACATTTCAAGTGTTTGTCCATGCCATACCTTGCTAGTGCTATTCAACAACAAAGTACCACAGCAGATGGCAGACCTGGTACGACTGAGGACCCTGCTTGATGGTGAGTTTACATGTACATTTGTTTGGTCATAACAGCTGAACTCATCTAATTTAATAGGTAAAAATATATATTTTTAAAATAAATATTTTATTTTCTTTTAACAAATTTCTAAGGGGATTTTGCTTATCCAAACCATGCATGGCTTCTCACATCTCATAATCCAACAACGCCAGAGGTAGTCCACTTCAATGATGCACAACTCAGAACTATGGAACCAGTGGAATGGACTTTTGGGCTCCTAAAGGCATGGTTCCAACAGGTAAATAATTCAGGTGGAGCCCTCTGCTACTCTCCAGAGAAGGTCTGCCAAATTGTGATGCTACATTGTATGTTGCACAAAAGTGCGAGGCAGAGGCAAATCACTTTAATTCCAAATGATGACTATCATGGAGAACCTCATGGTGATGTCTTAGGCATGGCTCAACAGATCAACAAAGATGATGATGGAAATGACCTCCGACACAAACTCATTAAAAACATCTTTGAGTAATGGTAAGTAGATAACACTCAATTGGTTTTTAATCTAACCAAATTAAGGTGTTATATGTAGGTAGAATATTTTAAATGTTTAGTGCATGAAGTACAGCTAGAACATTTTTGGCCGGATGTGGGTAAATATGAAATACCGATTCCTAAATACCGAATTTTACAGATTCCCATTCATTCCTATGATCATCTGGTTGCCTTAGGAGGCCGGGGATATTGGAGTTTAAACTATTTTGGCCCTCTCCCCTTTTGTGTGCAGATCATGACTGACATGTCTGCCATTTTGTGAAGCATATACCAAATGTTCACTTGGCAGATCTTAAAGTACTCCATCACAATGTTCTGTCTGTCCTACTATGATGGTGTACAAGTTTAAAACAGCCAAACTTATCACTGCTATATCAGCATTGAAGGAGTATCAACTTTGGTTGGAGTTTTGTGTGTCAGCTGATGGAAACAGCTCCCTCATGAGGGACGACAGACAGGCCAAACTCTAAAAGGAATGGGTTGTATACTGTCAGTCTGGTGGGCAGGTTAACTACTACACAGAGCCTCCATTAGGGCAAACCTGGAAGCTGTATCCGATAAAGTACTCTTGAAGTCATACACCTTGACAGCGAGGAGCCAAGGAAGGGATGGAGGTCTTGGAAGTAAAAAAATGTTCTAAGTTAAGTTTTCAGACTTTATGGAGCAGCTCCTCATGGCCACTACTAAGGTTCTCAGGACTTCAGGGACAGCACTTAATGGCCAGGGCTCACTCCAGGAGAAGCCACCAGCAGAGCCTAATCCAGGTCCAGTTGTTACTCTTCAGCTGGTAACATTAGGAAAAAGTTTCTTGTAGCTTTTTGTCACCTTATAGCCATACAAGAGTTTAGCCAAGCGACCCTTGGAGTCTACTTCTCAGTCCTGGGTACAAATGGGAACAGATACAGTACTTCAGTCCTCCAAACAGGCTACTAGCAGCAAGTCCAATCCTCCACTGCTCTTCCACGTGTGTTCCGATGAGCTGTGAGTGAGGTGTAACTTTTGAAGATTCCCTAGCCAATTGGGGGAGGTGACTTCTATGGTCTCCCTAACCAATGTGAAAAGAAAATCCCAAGTGTCCCCACTGTTGCAGCACTTCCAACATGTCAACACTGTTCTGCCCTTGGAAGGTGCTGATGATCCAACTAGGGTTATGTTTAGGGAGATGAGCAGGCCTATCCACCTCAACTTTGGGCAAACTGGTTCTGGGACCACAACCCGCTTATCAAGGGCTGGTGCCAAGTTGGCTACAGATGGCCCAGGGAACAAAGGCTTTTCTTTTCCAAGTATCTCTATGCACTTAACTATGAAGTAATAGGCCTCACTCTGGTCCTTTTCAAGTTAACGCAGTGCCTGAACCCCACACAGCTGCCCATCCTAAGCTGAGAAGGGTTACATACCTCATACCCAGGTCTTCTAGACAAAAGGCCTAAGACATTGCTTCTGCTCTGGAGGAAATGGTCACACCTCATTAAGGGGAAGCACTGACAGGGCCCACCTGCTCGCAAGCAAATTCTAGGTAGCTCACTGCAGGTTCAATCAGACATACCTTTTTAAAAGTTACGGTTCCTAAAAGGCAAATTAAACATTCCAACTTCACCAGTGAATTGAACGTAAGAAATAGTAATGGAATTATTCCAATAATTGTCCCAAACCAAAGATAGTAAAATGGTAATTTTATCTGAACCCAGTTGGAGCAGTTAACACTCCTCACAGTGAAAATAGATTTTAGAGGCTAGTAGCTGTAGGAACTTTCAAACACTGAACACTGGCATGTATTACTTTTAAATATTAAGCACCCTTCTTTGTGAAAAAAGAGGCTTTGGGGTTACTGTTTCCTTATTTAACATTCAAAAGTAGAGTTTTTTCCTATACAAAATGTTATTTTGACCAGTTTGCTTACAGATTTAAAAGTTGAAGGAGTCAGGCTACATAAGTATGGCTGAAGAAATGTTTTCTTTGCCAGTCTAATATATGGCATAGCATTTGCTGCAGTCAACAAATGATATTCATCCTGTTATCTACTGAGGCTTTTCCACCCTATTGCTGATCCGTTTTTGTGCTCTCTGGGGCACTTCACACTTACACCTCTATAACTTATTTTCCACATTAGGTATCCATAGCACATTTGTGTCCTTTTTTCCGTTATCATGGGGATTCTAAAGATACCCATAGTTTGTTTATTTCCCTGGAGGGGACCAAGAACACACACAAAATATAGATGAATTAGATTTTTGGTGGGAAAATGCCCAGAAAGTTCTGTGCCAGATTCTGTTTTTCCCTAAAATGGCATCAGCGAAGGATTGCTGTGATAAAATAACCATCTTCTGAGCTTTCAGGAAGAAGCAAGGATGCATGAAAACATCTTCATTACCACAGTTGTGGCATTTTTCTAAGACATATCTAATTTTTCCTACTTTTTGTGGTTTCCACTTACTGCCAGTTAGTGGTGGAAAGAGGTGTAGAACTCATGGATGATGCTGGAAATGTTGAACTTAGCAAGGGGTGATTATTGTAGATCCCTCAAGAACTTCCTAAAGAAATTAACTGTTGAAATTAAAAAAAAGGAAATGAGTAGGGAAAAAAATGTCAATTGTGACAGTGTTTTCATCTGTAACTTTTTTTCACGATGTGTGACTTACAAAAGCAATGTAGCTTTCGGCCACTAGACCATTCTGCTCAAGGAGATATATAGGGTTTGTAGGATCTCCAAGAACATAAGGTACCCAGAGCCGCCAACAGCTGAGATGCTCTGTACAATGGTTTTTCATTGTGAAACCTATGAATTTTTTAAATGTACGCAAGATACTGAGTTTAGGAGAATTTTAGCATCAAAAAGAATCAGTGGTTGCATGAGAACGCCAATGTATCACCGATGTAACATTGCCTTGATCCTAAGTAGTGTAAAAACCTGCTTTACCATACTTTTAGGCAACTTTCCAATACCAAACAGGTTTTGTGCGGGAAAATAAAAAACAAACACAACACAAAGGGGTTGATTCCGATTCGGGAAACAAATGCGTACGACGATTTGTATTCGTAACCGTTTCCGTACGAATCGTACAAATCCGGCCGAATTGCGTAGTACGATCCGTAGGAAAAGAATACGTACGAATGTGTGCAAACCATACGAAAAGCAAGGGAAATTCCGTACGATACAGACCCTAACGGTGAACAAGTACGATCCGGACCTGGGAACGAGAACTCGATTCGTACGGAAAACGTAGTATGAACAATTCGTACAGAGAACCACACATTCACATATGTACCGTACCCCTGCAATCATGGGGGTACGCACCGTATACCTATGCTCTGTACCCCTTCGCACCGTACACCTATGCACCATACACCTACTCACCGTACACCCATGCACCGTACCCCGATGCGCCATACACCTACGCACCGTACCCTGATGCACCGTACCCCTATGCACCGTACCCCTATGCCCCATACCCATGCAATCATGGGGTGCACTCGCGAACCCCGGGTGGGTCTGTTTCGCACAAGATTCAAGTAGAAATATGCTTTTACAGACATTAAACTCCCATAGAAAAAAGGTTGTACGGAGTGTTGTCGTAATGAATCGTACTTGCTGGTTCGTGAAAAGTTGCTTCAATCCGTACGGACGTCGGTACTGCATGTTCGCAGTACGCGACGCAGTAATGCGATTTGTACGTATTTTTAAGTGGTATGGTCTTTCGTACGATTCGTACGGAGATCTGCTTTTGGTTCGGGGACGTTGAAAGTGTACAATTCGTACAGGAAAAATGCTCCGTAAGGCGGATCATAGGGGATTTTACCGAATCCGAATCGACCCCAAAATGTTTGTATATTTGGGCCTGCATGCTTGAGCTTGCTGCAGGCAAGCCTGCAGATAATGTTTCTGATAATATCGAGGATATCATCACTAAAACCATGCTCATTACATGGGCCCACGGACTCCTTGGTGGTACTTTGGATTAGGAACATTTCGTTTTTCCCTAGAGGATGAAATTGCACCCTCCCTCGGTTCCTGAGTGAATACCTTCACGCAAACTCAGCTCCGATAGGCTTATGTGTTCACAACGCCCCCAGAAAATTTTTACAGGATATTCTCTTCCGAAAAGACTGGTCAGCAATAGCTTGGAAATGCACAAGAGACTATCTAGTCCTTATCATAAAAACAGCATCAAGACTCTCAGAAGCCTTAACCATTAAGATACAGGTCAGTGAAGCCAAACTAAAGACTATGGTGCATATTTCAGTCTACAAGAAAAGACTAGAAAAAAGAAAGAAAGAAATTAACGAGACCTGAGAATATATCACACAAAATAAGATACAAAAACTGGGAAAATATCTCAAGCGTTTCTCTCTAGAAAAAATGCACCCATACTCAAAAGAGGACTACATCGCATTCTAACAATAAAGCGACAACAAATCTTCTGGGAGAAACTCCTCGGACAACATTGACTGAAGCAGTGATGAGGTACCATACCAACGACGTAACAGAGGACATATCAGATGCCCTACATGCCGGTGGCAAAACTCCTGGAGTACACCCCAGTTTGGAGAACGCCTGCAAGCGTTATTCCAACCATATGCACCAACCTTCCAGGATGGATGAATCCTTATATGCAAGGACCACCACCAATGGGACCACTGCAAGAAAATAGCCTGCCTTTCCCACGGAGAGGCCACAGCAACCGCTGAGGAAGAAGAAAAGGAGAGACTTGGACAGAACAAGACCATCAAGTCCTAACACGCAGCATGTCCCAAAAAAGACCAGGACCGAGCACAACAACTCGCTAACAGTAAATCTAACAGACTTAACACTTGCAGAGAATCAACAGAAGGTATTGAATAAAGACTTAGGCTTTGTACCTACACCATGCCTAGATCAATTCAGACTAAAATGTGAACTGGGAGAATTTTGCCATAAGATAAAACTCAAAGCCTTCTTCAAAGACAAATAGATCAATACCACGAAGAGAGACACCAACTTACGGTATAAATCCACCTTCTGCCCACCGACCCATCTAGTACCAGTAGAAATACAAGCCTTTGAACAGGCCCTGTTCAACGAAGTAGAAAATTTGAAAGAACCTACCGAGAAACCCTTCATAAACATATCAAAGCAGTAACGCCAGGCCATTGAAGTACTACAAAGACAATAAGGCCAATTCATCAAACCAGCAGATAAGGATGGAGGAATCGTCTTATTAGTCAAGGACAACTATGACAAGCAATGTGTGGATCTTCTGTCAGACCAAAAATTTTACAGAATTATTAAGACAGACCCAACACAGAGACTACAAAGGACCATCAAACTGAAGACAGACAAAGCAAAGACCAACCAGTGGATCAACAAAAATGAGTCTGACTTTCCCAAAACTAAGTCACCCAGAATGCCTTACTTCTATTTACTTCCAAAAATACACAAGTACAGAATACCACCACCAGTACGACCAATAGTCTCTGGCATAGGCTCCATACTCGAGCCCCTATCTCAATATGCAGGCCACTACTTAAGACCTTTCGTCCAAAAAACACCCACATACCTGAAAGATACCAGAGACCTACTCAACCAACTCAAGGATCTGATATTTGAGGAAGGGACAATGTGCCTAGTAGGGCTTAACGTGGAAAATAGCTACAACAAAGTACACTACAAACCCTTGAAGGCATCTTATTTGCACAAGGGTGGGAGTACAACACACTAAGAAACTTTTACTTAAACGTTGTCGTTTAGCCCTTACAGAGATTTTTTTTTTAATACAATGGAACCCTTTATTTCCAGACCCACAGAACTTCAATGGGGGGCTCATTCGCCCCCAGTATACCAGGGTTGTACGTAAGCAAATTTGTATCCAAACACATTCTCAACGGCACAAACCCCTACAGAGCCAAGATACTTTTCTGGAAACGTTACATTGATGATGTAAATATGATCTGGAATGACACCCCAGATAGCCTATCAGATTTTCATAGATGATTCACACCAGAGATGAATTCCTCCAATTCACCTATACAGCTGATGAACAACAACTGGATATCCTGGACATCACAATATACTTTGAAAATGACAACATCAACACAAACATTTTTACAAACCCACTGCAAAGAACAGTCGCCTCTCTTTTAACAGTTTTTACAAGCGTCCCCTAAGAGAAAATCTACCATACAGTCAGCTTTTGTGGATCAGACGGAACTGCAGTAAAATCAAGGACTATAAAATGCAAGCTAAATACCTGAGCATAAAACTGAAAGCGAGAAACTATCCAGATAGAATAATACAGAAGTGCCAAAAGAGAGCAAGGAACCAACACAGAGACAACCTCTTAGAAACCACTGAAAAAGACGACTGAAGACATACTCACCTGTGTCACAATGTATAATACAGCATCCAATATAGTCAAATAGCTTGTGAACAGAAATTGGTGCATTCTGACATCAGGCGCCCTCAAAAGGCCGAAACCAAGATTTGCCAATAGATGAACGAAGAACATCCGTGACCTGTTGGTCCACACACGACCACAGACAAATACACTGAGAACAGAATTGATAACGACCACGTGGAACCTTGCACCCATCACTGGTCACTACCCATGGGGGTCCTGCTCTATCTACAAACTAACAAAAGTCACCAAGACTTTACAACTCAATTCGGACCAAAATGGAGATTAGAACAAATAACGACTTGCATCAGGACCCATGTGATCTATATGATTGCATGCCCATACAGCCTTAAATACATTGGCATGACCTGTCAGAATATCAAGCAGAGAATTGTTGAACCATAGAGCAATAGCAAGTGCAAAAAATTACAACAAAAATGAGCACTCACTTCATTAACCAAAAACACACGATTGAAAAAATAAATTGTGTTGTCCTGGAAACATTAACAACAAATAATGAGAATGCAGAACGCATTCTGTTTGAAAAAAAACAGAGATGGGTTCACTGTCTGAAAACCTATGATGCAGGGTTGAATGACAATATACCATGAAGAGCAATACCACACTGAAAAGAAAACTTGGGTATTCAGGAGATGTACCAGAACACTATGAGGTTATGAGATTCCATCCCAAGTAAGGTGCTATTCATCAGATACACGAGTTACCAAATACAAGGCAGCTCCCAAACCCTGTACCAGCCTCATATTTAAAACCACAAATCTTTGGAACACTAAGGAACTGTGGGGCATATTAGCAAGAACCTTGTTAAAATGATTGCCGTTTTAGCGGTAGGAAACTGCCACTAAAACTGCTATAATGGGCTTGCTAATATGCGTTATAGAATTCCAATAGAAGCGCAGGCTGGATGTCCTGCACATTAAGAACATCAAGGAACTGGAGTCTATCTACTATGCCAACTCCCAGTCCCTTCACTATTTAGAAACTCCTCTGCCGGCTCACTTCACCGGGGCATGGCAGATGGAGCTAGCACAAGTCTCTGAACAGACGTCTCTGAAGTATGTTCCAAGCCAACGGGAGGAACGCGGACAACACTGCGCTCCTCACCACCCCAACCTCTCTTCTTATTTCAATCCTTACAGAGAGAGTCACTCTCTGCCCTACCCCAATAGAGCTGACTTGCAAAACAGAAAAAGGTAATGACTTTGTTGATAATCCTAAAGTCGAAAGTACTACTGCATGCGTGCACTGCAGATAACTAGAAAAGTGCTGCAAGAGCCAAACAATTGATAAATATCGCAATTCTATAGAATTCTATCAGCAATACCGGGGAATGCCCTTCACGCCGAAAAACCTTCCTTTGAAAACCACACGCCAATACCAAATATTTGGCCTCACACTTAAACGCTAAGCCTCAGATTTACGGGATGATCAGCGAGGCACAATAATGACAGCTTCACAATTGAATATTTAACTCAAATCTATCGAAAAACAGATTCAGCAGCGGGGCAAACACACGGCCTCATTAACTGAACACATTTTCTATACCAGCAGGGGCAACAGATATTGTGGCATTATTAATTTGGTCATCTCACCCCATTCCTTTTGCAAATGTATCAGAACTTAAGATGTGTAAAATTACGTTTCCAACATGATTAGTCGGAGCCCAGCAATACATAGATTGTGAACTTTTCAACAAATGTACTGTTTTGAGCATCACAGGATGAGATCATACTATTTTTCTTCCTCGTGTTACAGGTACAACTCACCTATAACAAGTCACTGGGCTATTAAGCACACATATGAAGAAGGGTAACTGCATTACTGACCTGCGCACATCACAAAATAGTAAATGTGCAACCACCTGGTCCTGAAGAAAGCCCCACGACCCAACTCGGCACTAGAGGGCTGAAACATGTCGACCACTCACGCATTTTAAACAAGTGCAATAGTACAGTAACTCCTCTATTTACGCACCACCTTCTTTTTAAGCCTTACTCCATCATCAACATAATAAAATCTAGCTCTGATAGATGGAGGCATTTTTAAATGCACTTCACTCTCACCCTCACCATTTCTAATCACTACTGAGAATACCAGCTGATCTCCCTCCGGGCAGAGGAAAGCGTAATAAAAAATCTGATGTTGATGCTTTTGAAGCAATAGTCTTTGCGGAAAACCAAGATATTCAGCACTTATGATTTTCAGGTGAATGAGGGCTTTTTTAAGACAGTAGGAACACTAGACCGTGGTGTAAACAGGACGAGTGATTCATTCTCCTCTAATTACTTGCCTTTCGGATGGAAGACGACTGAATCTCAACTTCTCTCTACCTCATTTGATTCCGAAGGTACATTGGATTAGGATTATTTTGTTTTCCCCTGAGGATGCAATTGCACCCTCCCTGGGTCCGCGATTGCACCCTCCTGGGGAGCGCAATCGCACCCCTGGGGAAAACACAATTTTCAAAACTGTTATTGCCCCTGGGGTGGTTTCAGCCAGTGTCTTCGGAATCATGCCTTCCCTGGTGCATCATGTTTTAGGAACTCTGGGGCAGATTTACAATAACTGGCGCATCCCCAGGGATGCGCCAGTTATTGTGCGCCGCAGCTCCGCCACCCATGGTGCGCCGCATTTACAATGCGGCGCACCATGGGGCAAAAACGGCACAGATGCGTAACGCATCTGTGCCATAAAGGCGGCGCATTGCTGGAGTTGCGTCGCAAGCGCGACGCAGCTCCAGCAAGGCTCGGGGGTGCCCTATCTGGCCAATGCTGCATCAAGCCTTACGCCTGCTTCAAGCAGGCGCAGGGTTTTGACACAGCATTGGCCTAAAAGTGACTGAGTGAAATATTGTAGATTTCAGTCAGCCACTTTTGCGAGGTGCACCTGCCCCGGAACGCCCACCCTGCGCCGGTACGCCCACATGTGGCCCAGGGCTTTACAACGTGACGCATCTGCCTAGATGCGTGACGTTGTAAATGGGTCGCAGGGATGCCGCCGTTGCGTGACGCAACAGCGGCGTAAACGTGGTGCAAGTCCGACATAAATCTGCCCCTATATTGTCACAAGGGAGTGTTAGCCTGTGTATCTGAAGGGCCAATGCCCTCCCCAATGTTTGACCGCCGTTTTGTTGGGGTCAGTCCAATGCTGGTGGGGTATTCCCCCCCCACCCCCCCACCCCCCCACCTCCCCTCAGAAATACTAATATTCTCTAGTGTCTAGTTGCTTCCTGCTTGTGGATCGCAGTGCAACTGTGAACCATGACCAGGAAGTTATTTGAAGGAGAAAGCACCCTTTCCAACAGTGCCTCCCTCAAAAGTGGGAAGGCATCCTGCTCCATAAAAACTACACCGGACATAGGAACAGAACACTTGCCTTCTTATTCCTACTCTCCTGTGGGTGTTTGTAATGTATGTTAGCGCACCTCACAGCATGCAGGCATCACAAATAGGCATCGCAAGGGATTGGGGCTGAAGCAAAAGAGATTTTGCTTTGCTTTTACCCTGTGGTTTGAAAAAAAGTAAAACTCAGATGCAAGCACCGGAGGTTCCTTTGAAAGCCTTGGCAGTGTTAGCCATTGGCCACACTGGGGAGGTAGTGCAGGCTTCGGATGGTTGCCAATGCCCGCTCCCAACATAATAACTTTTCCAAGCTATTGTAGTATCTACCTACACCATATACTATGGCCTTAATAGAAAGTTAAGTACTTTGGAGGAAATAATTTCTGTCATATTTTCGGGGCCGGGGCACTTAAACTGGGGCCTGGAGAGCAGTGCCCAGAGAGCAAACCCCATACTATCAGTCCACATAAAATAGGGGTGAGCATGCAAAAAGAGGGATTTCCTCACAAAGGCAAATTATGCATTTCCTAGGTCCACTGTGGCAGATTATGGGACCAAACCCCCATGTATGCTTTCAAAATAAACAGGTCCATGATAGTAGCTGATCTAAACCCCAGGATTTGAAAGCCTTGTAGTTTTCCTGTCATAACATTATTAATGCCAACAATTAGCCTATTCGGTATATGCAGTCAGATACTGGTTCTTCCCAGGAGAGCCCATTCCTCCAACATCTAACAAAAGTCTCTCCAATGATAGCCAAACAAAAACATTTGTCAATGGCCAGCATCAGCCAATGGGCATTCATTTCTGTAATTAGGTAAAGAATCCCTGAGTTCGACGGAAAATAATTGATAAAACGTTTTTTCTACATCTCCAGTGCCACAGAGACATTAATTAATTCCAGTGACTTCTTCAAAGTGATCCCATCAATTACAATGGTCTCTTCAAACAACAACTTTAGAAATTATCACAGTCCCTCTTCAAATGGGGATTAATCTCAGAAATGGCTATGTGTCTCTAGCTTGATCGTTGCTCATCAATAAAGCAGGAACTTCTCGAAAGTGTCGGCGCTTCCTTGTTTCTGACCTGTTTTCATTACACTAATAATGAATAATAAAATATTATTAAGCATTCATGTAATAAGCAATACTGACAGTTGCTGCATGCGAGGGTCAAAGAGTCCAAAACAGGCAGGAACATTTGGACATTTGTCTGATGGCTGGCGTAGGTATATATAGGCACCTGCACCAGCCTTCAGACAGATTATCCAGGACTAGCAAAGTTCCAACCCATGGCTAAGGGCCTGTCATGTCTCGGGGCTTTCCCATTTGTGAGGTGTTGCATCTTCACTGTGAAAAGTAGCCCAAAATGTTTAGGCTAAAGCTTTGCAATGCCAAGGCTACATGCCAAATGGTCTGTCACCCAACCCTTTCCCAGCTCATCAGAGTTAGGAGAAATGAGGTGAAAATGCAAAAGAGCTCTATGAAGGTTCAAAGTTTCAGTTTCTTGGTTCAGCTCGGTGCCTGCTTTTAGGGTCAATCAATGGAGAACAAGGAGCTGATATTTGTCCTGTGTTGGCACCCATGTTAAGTAAAAACTGTGTATGTTGTGTGCTAGCATGCATGTGAGGTAGAAAGTGCTTTAGTGCGACAGAGTATGTTTGCATCTGTGGAAGCGTGTGAATGAAAGTGAGTGTGTGTCGGGGAATAAGTGATAATGAGGGAGGGGCAGTGAGTGAGCAGGAGTGGGCTTGAGCATGAACAAATGAGAGTAAAAGTGAATTAATGAGTAAAAATGTGAGGAGGTATGAGAGAGAGGGAGGAAGTGAGAGTGACTGGGTGCAAATGAATGAAAATGAGGGAGTGAGAGTAAAGAGTGAGTGCAAGAGAGACAATGAGAATATGAATCAGTGAAAATAAATGAATGAGAATGAGTGAGTGATAAGTGAGTAATCTGGAGCATGAACGAGAATGTGGTGTTTTGCTTGTAAGTCTGCCATTGGCCCAGAGGCATGCTCTCAGTGATATAATCGAGGCACCCATGAGAAAATGTTGTACCTCACATACTAGAGGTATTTGAATTAGGAAAATTCTAACACTAGAATATTGCATGTAATATGTGGTGTACGGGAACACTAATGAGATACAACAGGGGGCACCTAGGCAAAAATGTTGGCGCTGGCACTGGCACAATGATGGTAATTTTAGACATAACACATTTTGAAAAAGATGTAGTCAACTCCTGAAGCGTTAGGTTTCAATGGTTTGGTACATAATGAAATGCCTTGAATGTTCAGTGCTCTTGAGAGCCTGTGGCTTATTAGCAAAGTAATGCGAAAAACCTTTCTAGAGGAAGAATCCACCTGATCTATTCTAGAAGAAGTCATGTTTCTCATTATAATAAGGGTCAAGCATTATACTCTACCACTTTAACAGATCATCATACAAGTAAATGATTTGGTACTCCATTTTCTTGGCAAAAACATTGACTGTTAGTGTTTTTCCAAAGCAAAAAAAACGTCTGACACACTGCTGTTCACTACCGCTTATTCTCTGAAAATTAAGTTGAAAATCTTCGGCGGGACAAGGCAGAGGACTATAACTGAAGACAGCTCCACATGGCCCGGAACCCCTTTGTTGAAGAACCACCGAAAAGGATTTCTGCTAGGGAAAAGATCATAACGGAAGAAGTGGCAGACTTATTTGACCTGCAATGCACCTTGGGCAGATAGGCTAGCAGGTTGGTCCCGATCTCCTCCCGGTTCTCAGAACCGTTTTTGGCCAATATTTTTCTTTGTCCTCAGTTTTGGGACTTGTCCATCTGGGCACCTTTAGCACCACAAGTAAGGGTCCAGGACTGGTGAGACACCTGTAGGGGGCGCAGTACTTACTCAGGCTCCGGCCTATGGTGGGTTCAAGATGGTGGGACCCTTTTGTGTCCCTGTGGCTTTGAACAGAAGGCCAGCAAACTAGCCCTTAGAGCCACTCTGGTAGTCCTGTGTTCAGGTGAATATGCAGGGTTCAGCGGCAAGGCTGCTTTTCGGATGGTTTAAGGCATTCTCCAGGTTTCAAAGCAGTCCTTCCAGGTACAGGCAGGTATAGGAAAGCACTCTTGCAGAGTTTAAAGCAGGTCACAGCAGCAGCAGGCAGTCCTCTGAGAGCCCCTCCAAGGCTTTGTGTGAACGCAGAGCACAACTTGTTCAATTTAACTCCATTCCATCCATCTTGCCAGCAGATGGTCGATTGAAACACACCTAATCCCTCTAGTGTGTTACTGTCTGGGAGAAATTTACATATTTGAACTGTCAGCTACACCGAGTCATGTGACCCAAGACAGGCAGCAGGCACAAATAGCTAAGGGCAGGAAAATGCTAAATTTCTATGAGTATACAACCATTGATGGATGAAAAGCACAAGGGCTGGTAATAACACGGGCCCACATCCCAATCCATCATTATTTTGCACAACATGCCACTTCAGTTTGTACCAACCTACATGCAATACCGGTCCTGGGTTGCTTCTGTTAGGGTTCAGGGAGGACCTGGTGTGGCAGTTCGGGCTGGATCGTTCACTTGAGGAGCAGGGTCTAGATTGACTTGCATATGGCTGGGTTCAAACTGAGGTGGCATAGTGAGCAAACGAACAATGGATTGGGATGCTACCCTGAACGAATGCCAGTGGTTAGACAAATTGCAACACAACTTTTGTGTGTTTCATTTTCTTTCTAAAAATGGTATTTTAAATATTTCTTACGAAAAATCCAACTTTACAATTAAAGATGATTTATCATTACAATTTTATAGATAGCACACATGATATAGCTACTGGCTTTCAATTGGAAATTACAGCTTATTAAATTTAAAGAGGAATCTTTAATGTTATGCTATATGGGTGGGGATAGGACTCACAATAGTGAAAAACAAATGTAGGAGTTTTTCACTACCAGGACATTTAAAACTTAAAAGTACACATCCAAATGTTTAATTACAATGAACACTAAGCCAGGGCTATCTAGGGCTACCTTAGCGGTGACTTATGTACAATAAAAAAATAGTTTAAGGCTTGGGATTGGGGTTATATTGCCAAGTCAAATTGGCAGTTTAAAATAGCTTTCAGGCTGCAATTCAGGCCTGGCACATGTTTTAAGGTGAACCTTAAGTGTGGGCTCCACTGGTAGCATTTAATTTAAAGGTCCTGTGGTATACTACTTTATAAGGTATAAGTAAATCAAATATGCTAATCAGGTGTAAGCCAATCAAACCCTTTTTGAGGGGAGTGAGCACAAGCCCTGTAATACTTATTAGCAGGGGTAAAGAGTTCTAAGGCCAACAAAAATTAATTTCAGTACAAACATTGAGGTAAGTTGGCAATACATTTGGGGGAAGACCTAAGGATGACAGGTCTACCACATGTCACCCCCAGCTGAAAGTGAGGGGAACCTTCCAACCTTCCAGGAGTTCTCATCACTAAGGTGACAGACTCTAGGAAGTAAGCATGGGCGAATTTTGCGGATCTCGCGTTCGCGAATTTTGCGGATTTGCGGATTCGCAATCCGCAAAATCCGCGAATTCCCGCGAATTTGCGGATTTTTTTTTTTTTGTGTTCGCCCGTGTTTCTGCCAGTTCGCGAGGGTTTTTACAATTTCGCAATTTGCGAACTTACCTGTCGGGTCGCAAGTTTTGCGAACTTGTTGTTTCTACATGTCCAGCCTGTTTGGGACACTCTTCTTCATCACTGCCACTCTCTGTCACCACTGCCACTCTCTGACTACTCATGCCACCCTCTGGCCCACCCATGCCACCCTCTGTTTCATCACCACACCCTCTGGTTGTCCAGTGTACATTATTTTCGGCAAAGCAAAGCACACCTTCCCTGCCTCAAGTGACCTGAATTAATTTGGGGCTGATTAATGTGTCACAGAATATTTTTTTAGCTGGCACCTGCTTCCTTAGTGCGCCCTGATTAGTGATCTTTTGCACTTGCTAAGTGCTTTCATTGTTGCAAAATTAGTTACAACACCTGCCCTGCCCCAACTGACAATAATGAATTAGGGGCTAATTAATGTGTCACTGAAAGAATTTAAAGTTCCAGCCTGGCACCTGCTTGTCTGCTCCTTTAGCTGTAAATCAGGACCTTTGTGGCATACAGTTAAGGTCAGAGCAGGGTCACACAATAGTTGCAAGCAGGCAACCGAATTCTGGAGGGCCCCCTCAGGAAGCAATACAAAGAATCGTTACAAATCATGAGGTTGACCTTTTGCACCTGCTCATTGCTTTTGCTTTTGCTGAAATCGTTTTGCGGTTTTTTTCGCGCTATTCGCGGGGCGCGGCGTCGTGCGAAACCGACCGCGGAAGCCGCCAATTCGTGCGAATGAGCATTTTATTTTTTTGCGGCTTGTTGTTTCGCGAGTTTTTTTGCAGTATTCGCGAGCCGCTTGCAGCGCAACACGCGAATTTACCCCAAGGTCGAGTACGGGCGCGGCCATTTTGTTTGCGTGACGTATTTCCGTTTCCGCCCGCTATGTATAATCTCGCGCAGTAAGCGCATTGCGAGTAGAGGTTCGCACGAGATCGTGCGGGAAATCTAGAGGTTCGCACGAGATCGCGAGGAAAATCTCGCGCGAACTGACTTTCGCGCTCGGAAACGGGCGCCGGCCATCTTGTTTTTCATTCATTTCCTGTGTCTGGGCATGGTGTTTAATCCTCTTGATATCTTTCCCATCCTTTGCTTGTTTTCAGTTTTTTTTTTACGATTTTGCTTCTTATCTATCCCTCTCTTTTCCTAGCTGTATATTTTTGTCTTTTCTGCTATTTTTCTTTACTTTTAAACTACTTTTGTAAACTCTTTTCTTTTCTTCTTCCCTATCCTATTCTTTCTTAATTTTCTACTTCTTCCTACCTTACCTGCCCAGACCATGGTCAAGCCAGGCGCCGTGAAGCTGCCCAGGCACTTGAGGGCCGCAGCGGCGGCGGGGAGTAGTGCTGGACCCAGTGGCAGGACAGCAGGCGTGAGATCGAGGGGGGAGCAGGTGACGCGCCGGGAGATATTCAGCCCGGAGGAAGTGGGCGCGCTGGTCTACTTCGTCCAGCGCCGCCTGCCCAGGACCATCGCGGGAGGCGGCAGGATCGCGGCCGGCGGCTACAACATGCGGGAGCGCCGGAAGCGGTGGGAGAAGGTGTGCTGGGCCATATCCCACCTCTACGGGGTCCAGCGCACCTACAGCCAGGTCACCCATCGCTGGACGGACCTCCTGGACCGCGAGCGCGACCTGCTGGACCAGCTCGGCTTGGAGATCCCCGGGCTTGGTGAGTAGTAGTAGCCATTGGCATTTAATCACTCACTACTATGATGTTTTCTCCTGCTCTGTGTTGTTGTATTGCAAATATTTGTTTTTTACATGGAGCAAGCCAATAATGCCGCTGATGACGATTACATTGTAGTTAAATTATATTTCAAAATCTTCTGTGCATTTCAGGTGCACTGCTCTCCTTCTCAGTGGGGTTGCTACTATGCTTATTTGTTTTCTATTTCGTGGTCTCATTGGCCTGAGTAACTATTATGTATGAGTGTACTTAACAGAACTGCGTAATGCTAGACACTAGGGGGCAGATTACATTTACAAGCCCCTTGCGCCACGTTTACGTTGCCTTGCGTGACGCAACAGCGGCGTAAACGTGCCGCATCCCTGCAAGTCATTTACAGCATGACGCATCTAGGGAGATGCGTCACGTTATAAAGCCATGGGCCTGCACCACAATGGGTGCGTTCCTAGTACGCAGGGTGGGCGGTCCAGCGGCTGTGCGCCTCGCAAAATTGCCTGCGTGAAATCTACAAGATTTAACGCAGGCACTTCTGCGACGCTGCTACGTCAATTCAATTCCTTATGTCTGCTCGAAGCAGGCGAAAGGACTGACACAGCATGTAAAGTATTGGGTGGCCCTGAGCATTACTGGAGTTGCATTGCGTTGGCGACGTGACTCCAGCGATGCGCCGCTCTTACGTGACGAGATGCGTCACGCAAGTGCCTACCCTTGCGCCAGGGCGCGCCGCATTGTAAATGAGGCACATCTGCCGTGTCGCAAGGGTAGTTTTGCGTGACGCATTTGATCTGGCGCATCTCTGGAGATGCGCCAGAACGCGTAAGTAAGTATGCCCCTAAGGGGCAGAATTGCAATTACCGTCGCATCCCTGCAAAGTAGCAGGGATGCGCCATTAATTGTGCGGCCCGCTACCACCACCAAACATGGTGCGCCGTATTTGCAATGCGGCGCCCCATGGGCCCAAAACGTCACCGAAGCTTTACTGCTGGAGTTGCGTCGCAACGATGGCGCAGCTCCATCAATGCTCTGGGGTACCCTATCTCCCCAATGCTGGGTCAAGCCGTACGTCTGCTTCAAGCAGGTGCAGGGTTTGTGTGACGCATCATTGTCCTAAAGGTGACTGATTGATATTTTGTAGATTTCCCTCAGCCACTATTAGGATGTGTTCCAGCGCAGGAATGCCCTCCCTTGCGCCGGAACGCCCCCTGATGGCGCAGGGCTTTATAACGGGATGCATCTCCCAAATGCGTCACGTTGTTATAATATTATACGCCGCACCATGGCGCCCTTTTTTGTTTAGCTGCTGCGTCACAAAAGTCACGCAAGAACGGCGCAAAAGAGCCGCAAGGGCTTAAATCTGCCCCTTCCTTTGTAACCCTGACAATAAGAAAAATAGTGGCGGTGGATTGATAGTTTGACTATTTAAATGACTGGTAATGTAGCAGGCAACTGTTAGTGTTGTCACTGATCTGACTGAAATCACAATGGAGTTTGTCTGTCACTTTGCGTCTTGCCTGCGGACTGCTGCCTGCCAGTCCTAGGTGAACGTTTCAGTACTTTGTTTAGTGAGTTACGTGACTTTCGAAGTCACAGGTCCGCAAATAAATAAAAAGTAACCATAATCAATATAATTTCGCGGAAATATTTTGTTATTGTTCTTTTGAAATGTTTGATTTGGTTGACATTGACAAGCAACAATCATCCATGTTTTCTGTTCTTTCTTTCATGTTGTACGTCAGCTCCCCCCAGGGGCGAGAGGAGGACACAGGAGCAGCAGGCGGCGGATGCTGTTCAACAGGGCCAGGATCGGGCAGGCGAGGGCTCCTCTGCTGGCCCCAGTAAGTTTTCATTTTAGACTAGTACCTATTTTTCCTAGCGTTCCTCATTTGAATTTTTTCAAAATTGTCTTTGCTCTTCTTGTAGACTGTATCTAAATTCTTATCCTGCCTCTACTATGACTCCCTGTGGTATTACTAGATTATTCTTATTAGTCTGTCTGTGTAGCTAACTAAGATTGCACGGTTGGCGAAACTCCCATGATTCTAGTCAGCAATAGCTCTATCAACTTAGTGCAGTCCTCTGGGATTGTCCATAATGTCTTTTGAAGTGTTCTATCTGGACTCATGCTTGCAAAAATTGCAAAACCTTTCGCTCAGTCACTCTAGTCTGGAGGACCAAAAAACACAGATTGTATTTAAATTTAAAAGCTTTATTAAAAGTAAACACATTTATTAAAATGAAGTCATAATAAAACTAAACGTTTAACTGATAATGGAAAAGTGGTTAGTGCTGACGATTAATTGAAGACATTTCTTGTGGTCGAGCCGAGCTCTCACCTGGTTTCAACTTGATCTTGTTGTTAGAAGTCCATCTTCTGTCTGTGTGGAGAAAAATGGTGCGTGTTAAAAAATCAGCCTTCATCAGTTGTGCCAAAAAGTGCAGCAAGACAACCTTCCCTGGAAAAAGGGACATTTTTTTTAACTTTAACGTAGACAGTCACAAATTACATTGTTTTCACATGTCTTCATTCCTAGACCAAATACTAGTGACTAGTGAGTGCTTTATTCTAAGATTCTTAAATGTACTTTGTAGGTGGAACATCTGGTGGCGGGGCCAGTGTGGTGGTGGTGCTCGACACGGAGGCGGAGGGCAATTCATCAGGGGAGGAGGCGGCGGCGGCGGCTGTGAGAGTTGAGACGGTGGTGGCGGCCAGAGGTAAGCTCTTATATATTCCTTACTTATTGAGATTGAAGACTAGCTGGGAAGGCAAGAATATGAGATGCATGGCTGGGTGAATGATGAAGCAATGATGGGTGGAAGGACAACAGCCTGGGTGGGTGACACAGAAACTGTATGTGTCCATATACCTGGATCATGCTACTATCTGACTCTTAGATAGCATATGTGTATCTAGAGCAGGGGTACTCATAGTACGGCCCGCGGGCCGGTGGTGGCCCGGCAAGCCTTCCTTGGCGGTGCGCAGACCTTGCAGACAATCACTGCTCCCCCGGCCCCCACAGAGCAGAGGCTTTTTTGTATTTCACCTGTTAGCGCCCCTGCATCTCCACTCTGACAATCACTGCTCCCCCGGCCCCCACAGAGCAGAGTGGAGATGCAAGGCCACAAAGAGGTGAAATAGAACAAAGCCTCTGCTCTGTGGGGCCGGGCAAGCAGTGATTGTCAGGGTGGAGAAGCAGGGGCGCTAAAACAAACAAAGCCTCAATAATATGTTAATGGTCTTTTAAAGACCTGTTAAGTACTTTGGTGTTGTTGTCTGTGTGTGCGCGTTGAGGAAGCGGTCTCAACCCGGGCTGAAGGCTGACACAGATAGACACACACACAGTGAGATGACAGAGGGAGAGGGAGGGCAGGAGGGAGAGAGAGATGGAGGGAGGGCAGGAGGGACAGCAGGAGGGAGAGAGATGTATGTAAATGCTGGGTCTGGTGGCTCAGTGGATGAGGGCATCTGCTGCAGGGACCTGTGTGCAACCTCATGGTCACAAGTTATCGTTTTGCTTTAGCCCCGCCCCCTCTGACTCCGCCCCCACCAGTGCGGCCCTCGGCCCCAAACTACACTGTAAATGTAGCCCCTGAGAGAAAGTTTGTGAGTACCCATGATCTAGAGAGAGTAGATGGTCAGTGGATGAACTAAGTGTAACTTTGAAGAGCATGTAACACTGCACCCGCACGTCCGTTCCAGTGTAGGAAAGGCAAGGAAAAGAACTTTTAATTTTGTCCAAATACTACCATAAATAGTAGCAGTAGTTTGTATTGCAAGCACTGCATAGATCCGGTTATTATGGTGGCCACTCCCTACCTCTCTTAATAAGTTTAGTAGTACTCAGTCATTCATGTGTGGATGTATCACTGCCTGTCACTCAATAAAAAGCAAAGCACCTAAAGTCATCCCATATATAAGCAAAAACATCCCATGTGAAGTGATAGATAATCAGATTATTTATCTTCTTCAATTTTCCATTTCTAGTACTCATTTCCACTGTAGGGTGAAAGTTAAATTAATTAAGCAGTAGCCCTTGAGTTGTAACAGAGTATTCTCAGTGCCACCCATAATAGAAAAGTAAGAGATTCACCACCTGCATGTACTGGACGGGTACAGTAACGCAACGGCAACGCAAGTCTAGGTCACTCCTCATGGCGTGCGTCTCTTTTTCTCGGGTGCAAGTTTACCGCGCTGGCATTATGCCGGCTTGCAGAAAATAACGTACCAATTTTCCAAAACAAGAGACAAGAAGAAGAATAAGACTGGTGTACTTTCATAGTCGACTCCAATGGAAGTCCACAGTGCTCATAGAATTTGTTCCTTAAACTCCCACTAATGTTAGAGCAAGGATGAAGAAGTGTGAGGTTAGATAGATACTGGCCTCAATAGTTATGTAATGCGCTTGCAAGTTGCTAGTTGTACTGCAGCACACATTTCTGCTGAATGATTGAGTTAATCTTAAAGAGCATTGGTTACAGACTATGTCTTTCTTTCTTCATATAGGTTCTCCTTCCAAACGAACAAGGAGGAAGGAGCTGGCTAGAGCGGCCCGGCAACGGAGAATCGAGGCCACTGTTGCGGAATATCGGCGGCTGGTGGCCCTGGAGGACGAGGAAAGTGTGCGGTCGACAACAACGACAACGTCGTCTGCATCGGCCTCCGTGGCCCCACCGGCTGCCACCCAGCACAGTGGTCCACCGAGACTGAGCCGGGCTGCCAAAGGCAAACGCCACCGCCGAGCAGCAAGGCCAACAGCTGCTTCTCACAGGCCTTGCACCTGCAAGGCAGTGAAGGCACGCCTGCGCCGCACTACCCTGATGGTGTCCCGCCTTCAGCAGGAGCTCGCCTTGCTCCGCGAGGAGCATGATGCCCTGGCCCAAAAAGTTAACAGCATCCACCCATAGTGTCCCTTGCCCCTTTTTTAGAGACTTTTGGGGGGTGGGAATTGGGAGTTGGGTTTTTGGGGACTTTTGAAGGACAATCGTTGGGGTTAGGGAGGGTCTTGCGGGAGATTATTTTGTTAGGGATATAAATATACTTTTTCAAACTTTATCTGAGCATACCTGTTTTTTACTGCTTGCCTGGTGGGTGGGGGTTTAACGTTGACTGTTTTCCTGAAAGTTTAGTTCCATTTTCTTCCTTTAAGTGTAAATGCCCAAATGTTTTCAACACTAAGTGCCTCTCACAGACTAAGTGAAGTGAATCCAAGAGTCCTAGGACTTTAGTAGTACTACCTTCAGTCTCTCGTCTCTCGTACTAATACTCCATTATACCCCCAAACCACCAAACGCTTATCTTACCTGTAATTTGTGTTTGAAAGTAGGGCTAGGCCCAGGGCTGGCTCCACGGGAAACACCGAATAACGTTGGCAATCTTGGTCGGATAAAATTTCCTCATAGCGGTGGTACTAGTGGTGTGACACAGTGGCAGTTGCATGCCTATGAAAAAAAAGAAAATGAAATCTGGTTTGTCCTCCTGAGCAATTCAACGGTACAACTGAGAATATAGCAGGTGACAGAAGTACAGTAGAGCAGTGCCACATTGTAGCCTAACAAATGGTAAAGTATAACTACTAATTCGGTTGAAGTTCTTTCACATTAGCAATGGTTCTTTGTCAAGCAGAGTAAGAATATATCATCGACAACTGTGGAAAGAAAGAATGCGACAGTACAGGGCCTGTGTGGAATTATTGATAACTATATTCAACATAAGGTCTCTGTAGCCAGATACCCGAGAGCCTTGCTGGTCACTATAAATCCATTCACAACAACACTCAATGGGGTTGGTCTGGAAGGTGTCACGTTTACTCCCCGTGATCCAGTCGATGCAAATATGGTTCCACCTCCAAATGTCACCAACACCCAGAAGTGTAAACACAGGGTGTTCGAGGCATTAGGCGAGGGAGAAAAATAACAAACTAAAATAAAAAATGTGGGATGGGTAAAGGTAGGGTCAGCAGGGAAAGGATACCTGTAAGAGAAGACAAGACAGGCATCAGTGAAGTGATGTCCTAACATACAAGGGTACTCTCATATAGTCTCACTAAATAGTCTGCAAGTCTCCCGCCTACTCATGGGAAATGTAGTTTCATAGTACGGTAGGCGCTTAGGGGCTGCGTAACCTGACAGAAGGTATAGTAGATAGAAAAGGAGAAATTGCTTTTTTTCTAGGTGTCCCCTCACTCACCAGGGTTGCCCCTTGGTGACATGCTTCATCATTGGGGCCATCCCAGTCCTCTACGGCCTGGGGCGTGCTGCGACTTGCGAATTACGTAGGAGCACTTACAAATGACTATGTGTGGTGCAGATAGTGGAGTGGACTAAGTGATGTGTTAAGGGATCAATGTAGAAGCCGAGAGAGAGCAAAGAAATGCAGTCACAGTCAGAGAAAAAGGCAAGGGATACTGTATCTATGTGGTTGTAGTGGTCCTGTTGGAAGTGGTAAGTAAGTTGCCCGCAGAAAAAAAATCCTCCTATTAGCGGCACTCCTCCATTGCAGCCGACGCTTCGTCCACCGATGTTGGTCACCAGAAGACACCCTGTCCACTGCCTGCCTGATGCTGAATTGTGGCTCGCTACTGTGAAGCCTGACTCCATCCTTTTTTCCCCATTGCAGAGACTGAAACCCGGCCTGTAATTATTCAACGAAAAACAGGAAGTGATATAATATTACAACACCACTGATAAATAAATATAAGGTATGTAGGCTGTGGAGTGCAAAAAGTCACAATTTGTTTTTCCTAGTAGACAGACAGTACAATGTTTTTGAAAGTGCGTACTCTGAGTCACCTTTTGAAGGATAAATAAGTATGGGCAAATTAATGTAGCGGATCTTGCCCCTCAAGCTAGGTGTACTGTAAACTGTGTTTTAGAACAAAAATAGATCTTCCTAGCAGTGCTCCCACCCAAAAAACGAGGCCTAGCAGAAAACTGGAGACAAAACTTACTTTGAAAGTAAAAGTAGGCCGAAGTACCCTAATTACCCATTACCCCCCGTGGATTGCATTCAAACCACTTGCAAGCAACCAAGCAAAAGTAGCCATAGCCAGCATCGCTCCAAGACTCGAAATCCCCCCCACTCAAACACATGCAATAGAAATACTGCTAACCCTAACGAACCCTAAGTTAAGAATAGTGGCAAAGGCTTTCTTTAACTATGCCAAATCCCCCCTTTCCCACCATGGATTTTCTTCAAATGACTTGCAACCAAAATTACACATTCTCACGAGTGCTCTAAGACCCCAGAACTCAGTTTGAAAAATCTAGAACACCCCGATACACATGCAATCCTGCTGCTAGGGCTAACCCTAACGAACCCTAAGTTACAAAAAGTGCCAAAACTAAAGGCTTTTCCGCGCGGATTTTGTCCCAACCACTTCTACCCGGTATTAGACCTTCCCAGGAATGCCCCAAGACCCGGCAACCCACCCGCCAAGAAGCATAACACCCCCAAACAGGCCAAAAGCAAAATCTCATACTTGCAATATTTCTGGGCCTTCGGTCCAAACGCGCTGCGTAGCTAGGCCATAAGTCGGGGTTGGCACGACGGATTTCCTGAAAAGCAAATGCAATCAAGATTAGAGTGTCCCAGCAGTGCTCCCAGACCACGAAACTCACCCAGAAACACCAGGAAGCCCCCCAAACAGGCCCCCGAAAACGCTACATAGAGCAAAATGTCAGAAATAGCCCAAAAAAAAATCGGCCTGGATTTAGTCCCAACCACTTCTACCCGGTATTAGACCTTCCCAGGAATGCCCCAAGACCCGGCAACCCACCCGCCAAGAAGTATAACACCCCCAAACAGGCCAAAAGCAAACTCTCATACTTGCAATATTTCTGGGCCTTCGGTCCAAACGCGCTGCGTAGCTAGGCCATAAGTCGGGGTTGGCACGACGGATTTCCTGAAAAGCAAATGCAATCAAGATTAGAGTGTCCCAGCAGTGCTCCCAGACCACGAAACTCACCCAGAAACACCAGGAAGCCCCCCAAACAGGCCCCCGAAAACGCTACATAGAGCAAAATGTCAGAAATAGCCCAAAAAAAAATCGGCCTGGATTTAGTCCCAACCACTTCTACCCGGTATTAGACCTTCCCAGGAATGCCCCAAGACCCGGCAACCCACCCGCCAAGAAGTATAACACCCCCAAACAGGCCAAAAGCAAACTCTCATACTTGCAATATTTCTGGGCCTTCGGTCCAAACGCGCTGCGTAGCTGGGCCATAAGTCAGGGTTGGCACGACGGATTTCCTGAAAAGCAAATGCAATCAAGATTAGAGTGTCCCAGCAATGCTCCCAGACCACGAAACTCACCTACAAACAGACGGAACCCCCCCTAAGAGCACCTCAAACGCAAGCAAGTCATCAAAAACACAAAAAAAATTCCGCCTGGGATTTGGTCCAAAACACTTTTATCCGGTATTAGAGCTTCCCAGCAATGGCCCCAGAGCCGTCAACCCAGGAGAAAACGAGTAGAAGACCCCCAAACAGCCAAAGAGCAAAAGTACAAAAATGGGGACTTAGTCAATTTTTCACAAATTTCCCAAATCACTCCGCGCGCGCTCTGCAGCTAGGCCCTAAGTCCCCTCTGCCACCATGGATTTGCTTCAAACCTCTTGCAAAGTAAAGTAGATATAGCCAGCAGTGCTCCCAGACCACGAAACTCACCCAGAAACACCAGGAAGCCCCCCAAACAGGCCCCTGAAAACGCTACATAGAGCAAAATGTCAGAAATAGCCCAAAAAAAAATCGGCCTGGATTTAGTCCCAACCACTTCTACCCGGTATTAGACCTTCCCAGGAATGCCCCAAGACCCGGCAACCCACCCGCCAAGAAGCATAACACCCCCAAACAGGCCAAAAGCAAAATCTCATACTTGCAATATTTCTGGGCCTTCGGTCCAAACGCGCTGCGTAGCTAGGCCATAAGTCGGGGTTGGCACGACGGATTCCCTGAAAAGCAAATGCAATCAAGATTAGAGTGTCCCAGCAGTGCTCCCAGACCACGAAACTCACCCAGAAACACCAGGAAGCCCCCCAAACAGGCCCCCGAAAACGCTACATAGAGCAAAATGTCAGAAATAGCCCAAAAAAAAATCGGCCTGGATTTAGTCCCAACCACTTCTACCCGGTATTAGACCTTCCCAGGAATGCCCCAAGACCCGGCAACCCACCCGCCAAGAAGTATAACACCCCCAAACAGGCCAAAAGCAAACTCTCATACTTGCAATATTTCTGGGCCTTCGGTCCAAACGCGCTGCGTAGCTGGGCCATAAGTCGGGGTTGGCACGACGGATTTCCTGAAAAGCAAATGCAATCAAGATTAGAGTGTCCCAGCAATGCTCCCAGACCACGAAACTCACCCACAAACAGACGGAACCCCCCCTAAGAGCACCTCAAAGGCAAGCAAGTCATCAAAAACACAAAAAATTTTCCGCCTGGGATTTGGTCCAAAACACTTTTATCCGGTATTAGAGCTTCCCAGCAATGGCCCCAGAGCCGTCAACCCAGGAGAAAACGAGTAGAAGACCCCCAAACAGCCAAAGAGCAAAAGTACAAAAATGGGGACTTAGTCAATTTTTCACAAATTTCCCAAATCACTCCGCGCGCGCTCTGCAGCTAGGCCCTAAGTCCCCTCTGCCACCATGGATTTGCTTCAAACCTCTTGCAAAGTAAAGTAGATATAGCCAGCAGTGCTCCCAGACCACGAAACTCACCCAGAAACACCAGGAAGCCCCCCAAACAGGCCCCCGAAAACGCTACATAGAGCAAAATGTCAGAAATAGCCCAAAAAAAAATCGGCCTGGATTTAGTCCCAACCACTTCTACCCGGTATTAGACCTTCCCAGGAATGCCCCAAGACCCGGCAACCCACCCGCCAAGAAGCATAACACCCCCAAACAGGCCAAAAGCAAAATCTCATACTTGCAATATTTCTGGGCCTTCGGTCCAAACGCGCTGCGTAGCTAGGCCATAAGTCGGGGTTGGCACGACGGATTTCCTGAAAAGCAAATGCAATCAAGATTAGAGTGTCCCAGCAATGCTCTCAGACCATGAAACTCACCCACAAACAGACGGAACCCCCCCTAAGAGCACCTCAAAGGCAAGCAAGTCATCAAAAACACAAAAAAATTTCCGCCTCGGATTTGGCACAAACCACTTTTAGTGCTTCCCAGCAATGGCCCCAGACCCGTCAACTCACCTGCAAAGAGGTAGAACAACACCCCCACAAGTGCTGAGTCTTTCTTCATTGGGCGTAAACCAGCCCTCTGCTTTGATGGAAATAGGAGTCTGGAGGAGGAGGATAGAGGAGCATGTTCTTCTGAACTTGTGAACCTGAGGAATGCAGACTGCGGCACCTTCAAATAAATTAGCAAACAAGTGAAGACAGTTCTGCTGATGGGCTTGTCTTTGTGATTATCTGATTAAAGTTTGAATTATATTAACTGTGCACAACAAAGAAAGACAGACACACAGGAATAAAAGTGAATAAGGATGAAAAAGAAAGTTATTGATTCGTTGTCTCATTTTCAGGGCTCGAAGTCGGAATCACGGTCCAGGAATAAGAATAAGGCTTCGTCATCATACTCTGCGAATTCAGCCCGGGTGAGGTCAGTGCCACCTGACAGAGTAGAAATTCCCTCATCTATGGTGCTGGCCACCTCCTCTTCATCCGGCACGCTCTCTCGTACTCTTATATCTGGTGGTATGAGGTGCTGATTCATCTTGATCATTGTTAACCTCTCCACATTTTTGGGCGAGAGGCGGCTCCGTTTGGGAGTTACAATCCCACCAGCCGCACTGAAAACCCGTTCAGAAGACACACTTGCGAGTGGGCAAGACAAGTAGTTTAAAGCCAGGTTGGTGAGCTGTGGCCACAATTCTTTTTTCCCATGCCAATACGCCAATGGGTCAGAATTAACATAGACCTCTGTGGAGTCATTCAGATAGTCCTTCACCATCGACTCAAGGTCCTCCTCCAAGGTTCCTCCACTTTGCGTAGCTCTTGCTGTGCCTCTGACCTTTTGAGAACCAAACCCACGCAGAGCTAGCCAATCCTCTTCAGCCTCCAATGTTTCTGCTGTCTTTCGTGCAGATGATGCGGTTGCCGGTGTCTTTAACGGCTGAGAGGTCACTTGTGCCACAGCCACAGGTGCAGAAGTGGATTGTTTTGACTGGGGATGGCCTGCTGATGTACTGCCATTTCCTTCAATTTCCAGCCGTTCTGTTTCAAACTTCTTGGCTGACAAGGCTAGCCAACGTTTGTACTTTGTAACATCTTCATCAGCAAAAGGAAAGAATGCTCTGCCTGCCAGCGCCTTTTTGTAGCGTGGATCCAGAATAGTAGCACAAATGTAATGCTGTTCTGAGTGGATCTTTTGAAGACGTTCATCACCTTGTAGGAGCTCTAATAATTTCTCAGCCAGAAGCAAAGAGTCTTTCTTTTTGTCATCTTTTCGAAACACAGAACACACCTCCTTCAGTTGGTCCTCCAGCATGTACAACAATGGGATAGCTTTTCCCAAATTAGAGTCCTCCTTGCTGACTGCACGTGTGAAGACCTCAAAAGGACGAAGCATGCGTGTTAGGCTTTCAACTATGTTCCATTGCGGCCCACCCATCCTCAGCTCCTCTATACCCTCTTTCAAGAAATATTGATCGAGTTGCGTATACTGCTCATACAGACGCTCAAGCATGTAGAAGGTTGAGTTCCAACGTGTTACCACCTCCTGGATGAGTGCTTTCACTGGCATTTGACTTTGATATAGCATGCTCCTCAGCTGCTTGCGGGCCTTAAAAGAATGCCTGAAATGCTTGCATATTTTTCGGCAGTTCTCCAATACACTGTACGCTGCACTGCGTTTATTACCCAAGAATTTTTGGACAACCAGGTTTATACAGTGCGCCAAACACGGCACTCTGAAATAGTAACCGTCCCTCATGGCCTTAACTATATTGGAGCCATTGTCTGTGGAAACATAACCAACCTTGCGTTTTAGTGGGGACAGACAGTTAAGGACCTTTGTGTTAAAGACATCCAAAATGTTTTCTGCTGTGTGACGTTTCTCCAAACCAAACATGGCTAGTGTTGCATGTTTCCGAGCACCTTTAAAAACAATGTTAGTGTCAACACCTGAGTTTAGCTTTGCTTTAGCCCCTGAAAAAGAGACCCAGTGTGCAGTGATGCACATGTAATCAGCGCCTGCGCCACTGGTCCACATGTCTGTTGTCAGATGTATAGTGTGAACAGCACTCTTCTGCAAAGCTGCCCCAATCACCTTCAGAACATCTTCATGTAGTGCTGGAACCGCAACTCGGGCAAAATAGAACCGGCTAGGAACCTTCCATTTAGGGCAGAGCGCTGTCACTAATTCTAGAAAACCAACCCCTTCTACAAAAGAAAAAGGGAGAAGGTCCAGAGCTAGCATTTTAGCCAGCTTAGTGTTATACAGACGGGTCATTGGGTGGTTGCGTTCATATTGCGCTTCTGTAAACAACATCTTTTTAATGTTGCCCTGGACCAATGATTTACGGGATGATGATGATCTCTTCGACCCAGTTACGCTCGCTGATGAACTTTTCCGCATTGATGTCTCACTCTCTCCCACACTCTTAGTGTGGCTCCCATGGGGTGTGCTGCTGACATGGGAACTGGGTGTAAGTGAAGTGTTTGAATCGTCTTCTACCTCGTCATCAGCAGATGACAAATCAACGTTTTCATTACGTGCAATTCCGGCTTTCTTGACCGCCTCTAGGTGCGGAAACCATTCGACAGGGTGCCTTCTCTCAAGATGACCTCTCTGGCCTCCGGTACCATAGTTAGAACCAAGCTTACCACGACTAAATCGAAGCTTACAAAGGCTACAAATGGCTACGTTTTCCTTTTTTGGGCAAACACTAAAGAAGTCCCAAACTGGAGACTTGAAATGTCTTCGGGGGCCGGAGGAGGCGGCGATACTGGTGGTGGTGGTCCTGCTGCTAATGACAGATGAAGTGGAGGATGTGGATTGCCGAACTTCAGTACGTTTTGCACTTTCACCACCACGAATTGAGGTCGAGGACGAGGTGGGTACCTTCTTGCGAAGAAATATGGAAGCGGTAGGTTTTGGTGTACTACTTAACTCCAAATCTAATGATTCCATTTCCATTGCCTCCTCGCCGACATCATCATCACGCTCAGCAGCTTCTCGGGATAGGGTCAAAATGTCTCTTTGCTGCATGCCCGGTGGGGCTGCAGTGACCTTTGTGATGACTGGCTCGTCGTCATCGTGAGAGGCTTCATCACCAGCAGTATCTGTCACTTCTTGTTGAGCCTCATCACACTCCGTAGGTTTGAGTTTTTGGACGACCTTCCTTTTACGCTTAGGTACCGGTGGCAGATCATGGTGTGCCTCTGCCTCACTGTCAGACCGCAGTTGTGGTGGTTCCCAAGACAGATCACTTGCACCAGAACGAGGTGGGCTTGAAGAAGATGTAGACACCCCCCTTGATCTTTTCCTTGCTAGGGATGTGGAAGACAATGAATGATCATCAGGAGGAGTGGCTTCCAATGATACCTCAGCTTCATTGTCGATTTCCAAATGTGCCCCTACTTCGGGAGGAACAACTATTGTGGGCACTTGTGAACGTCCATGCACCTTTGCTTGCGCATCTCCTTTTGCTGCCTCTCCTTCCACATGTACTTGGGCGTGTACTTGCACATGGTGTTGTTGTTGCGGCTGTGGTTGTTCAACACTTGTCAGATGAGTTACAACAACCTGTGTTGATTCAGGGACATTGCTGCTACTTTCTTGCGATGAGCCAACATCACTGGTCGATGGTGATTGGAGAAGTACACTGACTGCCTCTGAAGCACTCAAGGGCTTTGACTTAAGTTGGCGTGGTGGTGGAGGCACTGAACCCAATGGAGCAGGGGTGCTGCTCTCAGGTTGGTCCCCAGCAGATCCTGCTGCTGCAGGCGTACTTTTTTTTTTGCTCCCAAAAAAAGTGGCGGGTGGCACACCAGCCTCCTTGGTAACTTGCTTCTTCTGCTCCTTACTAGCAACTTTCTTGCTAGAGGAGCTACGGAGAACTTTCTTTGGGGCCATCATCTTCAGAGCAGGTCAGACAGCAGGCCGCAGTTGCACGAATTGTAGAGTTGTCTGAGGCCAGACGTGACATCGCGTGACGTTATGCTGCACACACACACCGCTGCAGGACTTCTTCCTGGCACTGGTGGTTCTCTTGAGTCTTGTGCACCTAAAAAAAATGGAAGACAGAGGAACATCAGTTCAGTTATAGAGCACAAAAAAATCGAAAAACACTGCAAAATCAGCACAATCCCAATCCATCCATGCCCTCCATAATGTTTAAATTCAAGACAACCCACAGAAAGACTAGGCCCATGCAAGACTCACTACCCCTGGCATAAATAAAGGTTGAAAAGTAGGCAAAATGGTTGGAGGCCTAACAACAAAGCCTGCATTCAAAATGGCCACTTGCCTGCCAGCACATGGCCAGTGCCTGTAGCTGCACTCAAAATGGCCACCAGCCACATGGCATGTCCCTCCCCATGAACACCCCCAAAAATCGAAAAACACTGCAAAATCAGCACAATCCCATTCCATCCATGGCCTCCATGATGTTTAAATTCAAGACAGCCCACAGAAAGACTAGGCCCATGCACCACTCACTACCCCTGGTCAAGGCCCCAACAACAGGTCAAAAATCGAAAAACACAAAATTTTACAAAAAAAAAAATCGAAAAACACAGAAAAATCAGCACAATCCCAATTCATCTATGGCCTCCATGATGTTTAAATTCAAGACAACCCACAGAAATACTAGGCCCATGCAAGACTCACTACCCCTGGCATAAATAAAGGTTGAAAAGTAGGCAAAATGGTTGGAGGCCTAACAACAAAGCCTGCATTCAAAATGGCCACTTGCCTGCCAGCACATGGCCAGTGCCTGTAGCTGCACTCAAAATGGCCACCAGCCACATGGCATGTCCCTCCCCATGAACACCCCCAAAAATCGAAAAACACTGCAAAATCAGCACAATCCCATTCCATCCATGGCCTCCATGATGTTTAAATTCAAGACAACCCACAGAAATACTAGGCCCATGCAAGACTCACTACCCCTGGCATAAATAAAGGTTGAAAAGTAGGCAAAATGGTTGGAGGCCTAACAACAAAGCCTGCATTCAAAATGGCCACTTGCCTGCCAGCACATGGCCAGTGCCTGTAGCTGCACTCAAAATGGCCACCAGCCACATGGCATGTCCCTCCCCATGAACACCCCCAAAAATCGAAAAACACTGCAAAATCAGCACAATCCCATTCCATCCATGGCCTCCATGATGTTTAAATTCAAGACAGCCCACAGAAAGACTAGGCCCATGCACCACTCACTACCCCTGGTCAAGGCCCCAACAACAGGTCAAAAATCGAAAAACACAAAATTTTACAAAAAAAAAAATCGAAAAACACAGAAAAATCAGCACAATCCCAATTCATCTATGGCCTCCATGATGTTTAAATTCAAGACAACCCACAGAAATACTAGGCCCATGCAAGACTCACTACCCCTGGCATAAATAAAGGTTGAAAAGTAGGCAAAATGGTTGGAGGCCTAACAACAAAGCCTGCATTCAAAATGGCCACTTGCCTGCCAGCACATGGCCAGTGCCTGTAGCTGCACTCAAAATGGCCACCAGCCACATGGCATGTCCCTCCCCATGAACACCCCCAAAAATCGAAAAACACTGCAAAATCAGCACAATCCCATTCCATCCATGGCCTCCATGATGTTTAAATTCAAGACAACCCACAGAAATACTAGGCCCATGCAAGACTCACTACCCCTGGCATAAATAAAGGTTGAAAAGTAGGCAAAATGGTTGGAGGCCTAACAACAAAGCCTGCATTCAAAATGGCCACTTGCCTGCCAGCACATGGCCAGTGCCTGTAGCTGCACTCAAAATGGCCACCAGCCACATGGCATGTCCCTCCCCATGAACACCCCCAAAAATCGAAAAACACTGCAAAATCAGCACAATCCCATTCCATCCATGGCCTCCATGATGTTTAAATTCAAGACAGCCCACAGAAAGACTAGGCCCATGCACCACTCACTACCCCTGGTCAAGGCCCCAACAACAGGTCAAAAATCGAAAAACACAAAATTTTACAAAAAAAAAAATCGAAAAACACAGAAAAATCAGCACAATCCCAATTCATCTATGGCCTCCATGATGTTTAAATTCAAGACAACCCACAGAAATACTAGGCCCATGCAAGACTCACTACCCCTGGCATAAATAAAGGTTGAAAAGTAGGCAAAATGGTTGGAGGCCTAACAACAAAGCCTGCATTCAAAATGGCCACTTGCCTGCCAGCACATGGCCAGTGCCTGTAGCTGCACTCAAAATGGCCACCAGCCACATGGCATGTCCCTCCCCATGAACACCCCCAAAAATCGAAAAACACTGCAAAATCAGCACAATCCCATTCCATCCATGGCCTCCATGATGTTTAAATTCAAGACAACCCACAGAAATACTAGGCCCATGCAAGACTCACTACCCCTGGCATAAATAAAGGTTGAAAAGTAGGCAAAATGGTTGGAGGCCTAACAACAAAGCCTGCATTCAAAATGGCCACTTGCCTGCCAGCACATGGCCAGTGCCTGTAGCTGCACTCAAAATGGCCACCAGCCACATGGCATGTCCCTCCCCATGAACACCCCCAAAAATCGAAAAACACTGCAAAATCAGCACAATCCCATTCCATCCATGGCCTCCATGATGTTTAAATTCAAGACAGCCCACAGAAAGACTAGGCCCATGCACCACTCACTACCCCTGGTCAAGGCCCCAACAACAGGTCAAAAATCGAAAAACACAAAATTTTACAAAAAAAAAAAATCGAAAAACACAGAAAAATCAGCACAATCCCAATTCATCTATGGCCTCCATGATGTTTAAATTCAAGACAACCCACAGAAATACTAGGCCCATGCAAGACTCACTACCCCTGGCATAAATAAAGGTTGAAAAGTAGGCAAAATGGTTGGAGGCCTAACAACAAAGCCTGCATTCAAAATGGCCACTTGCCTGCCAGCACATGGCCAGTGCCTGTAGCTGCACTCAAAATGGCCACCAGCCACATGGCATGTCCCTCCCCATGAACACCCCCAAAAATCGAAAAACACTGCAAAATCAGCACAATCCCATTCCATCCATGGCCTCCATGATGTTTAAATTCAAGACAGCCCACAGAAAGACTAGGCCCATGCACCACTCACTACCCCTGGTCAAGGCCCCAACAACAGGTCAAAAATCGAAAAACACAAAATTTTACAAAAAAAAAAAATCGAAAAACACAGAAAAATCAGCACAATCCCAATTCATCTATGGCCTCCATGATGTTTAAATTCAAGACAACCCACAGAAATACTAGGCCCATGCAAGACTCACTACCCCTGGCATAAATAAAGGTTGAAAAGTAGGCAAAATGGTTGGAGGCCTAACAACAAAGCCTGCATTCAAAATGGCCACTTGCCTGCCAGCACATGGCCAGTGCCTGTAGCTGCACTCAAAATGGCCACCAGCCACATGGCATGTCCCTCCCCATGAACACCCCCAAAAATCGAAAAACACTGCAAAATCAGCACAATCCCATTCCATCCATGGCCTCCATGATGTTTAAATTCAAGACAGCCCACAGAAAGACTAGGCCCATGCACCACTCACTACCCCTGGTCAAGGCCCCAACAACAGGTCAAAAATCGAAAAACACAAAATTTTACAACAAAAAAAAATCGAAAAACACAGAAAAATCAGCACAATCCCAATTCATCTATGGCCTCCATGATGTTTAAGTTCAAGACAACCCACAGAAAGAATCAGTCCACCCACCACTGAGTACCCCTGGGAAAAGGCCCCAAAACAGCCCAAAAATCGAAAATCCCAAAATTTTAGTTGCAGCAACTGTAATGCCCCAAACAAACTTACTTGTAAAATTTCTAATCCAACAGTGATCCAAAGAAAGTCAAAAAGGCCTCAAATCCAAAGATCCAGCAGCATCCACAAAAGGTAATCCTTCCAGGTCCACATCCGAATGAAAAGTGACCAGGAGATGGACAAAGCACTGGGAGGAGCCTGCTGAACAGGAACAGGAAGTTGAAGACTATGGGGCACTTCCTTCCTCCCACCCCCCTGCCCCCCTCCCCAAAATGGACTCCTCGCTAAAAAAGTGCAGGCAAATGTCAAACTAAGGAGTTATTCACATAAAAATCATCATTTCTAGAAGGTTTATGCTGCTTGCTGGTGGATTTCTTGTGCAGAATTGCAAATTTATATTTTCGCGCGCCGCATCTCAAATCTCGCAATTGCGAAGTACCGCGAGACGTGATCTCGTCGTACTCGCGTTGACAAACTATCGCTGGCAAGCCGCGATGACGTAATCGCGCTCGCCAATTCCCGCGGGATCACACAGCAAGATCCAAAATGGCGCAGCACTCGCAAACTATCGAAAAAAACAACTCGGCAAACGATGATAAACGCCGCGCGCCGCAAAAATTGTATCACCAACGCCGCGCCGCCAAAAAAATCCGCTGCGTGCGAATTTGCGGATTTTGCGGGAAATCCGCAAATCTCGCGGATTGCGGATTTCCCGAAAATCCGCAAAATCCGCGAGCGGAACGGATTTTCCGCCCACGCTTACTAGGAAGGCCATCAGCATTGGAGTGGTCTGCCCCAGGATGTGTTTCTGTAGTGTAGTTCCTAGTTTCCCACTAGGCCCTGCGCATTGGAATAACATAAACAGTAGTATTGACGTGGAACTGCGGATATTCCAGGCCTCCACTGACTATGCTAAACTTAATTGGGTGTGTTACCAACTAGCTCAGAGGTCACTGGAAACTTTCTTCTCTGCATGGGAAGTGATCAGCTTCCCTGGCACAGACAGGAAGGGATTCAGCTTTCCAACAACCGTGCAACATGACAACTTTGCTCCTCAGATCAAGAGTCGATCTCTAGGGTCGTGTAAAACAATAGACATGTATTTCACTCAGTCAGGTTAGTGCAGTTTACTTTCACAATATGTAGAGAATAGAGAGACGGGCGTTTGTCAATAAAGGGTTAACATTTATTGAACAGTCTTTCTTCTCGTACAAGAGAAATGTATTGCCACAATTGCAAGACTTGTTATTATAAAAAGTACGTACAGTAAGATAAGTATTGCGAAATAATACTGTAAAAGCATTGATATGGTTTCTTAGCCATACAATGGTTTAAAAGTAATAAAACATATATACAGTCATATATACATTAGGCTAAAATACTCAACTGGTGTTTCTAACTAAGCCTACCCCAGTGTGCCTGACCTAAGCCTAACACGTGGAAGGGGAGTAAGTAAGTAGCTTTAAGTTAAGTTGGTTTTGCCAAGGTTTGCTTCAAGAATTCTCATCTAAGGGTTTAGTCAACACCATACCTCTGAATAGAATGATGGAAGTCTGGTATTTCCTTCAGGGGGAACTCGGTATCCCAGTCACCCGCGAGGGCAGACTAGAAGCGCTGGAGCTGGATTTCTCTGTTCAGCGCGTCGAGCGGAGGAGGGGGGACAGCGTCCGCGGACAGCTTGGCATCTGCTGGGCTCTTCGCAGAGGGACGGCTGTTCAGCTCCTAAGCTCACCACACCATCGTTCGCGCTTTAGCAGGGATAATGGTATCAGTAGCTTCACCAACAGCATCGGGGCAGCAGGCTGCAGCAGCAGGGTGCATACAGCATACAACAGCTAACAACAGGGTAGCAGGCTGCAGCAACAGGCTATTGCTTAAGGCAACGTTGGTAATATTTATACCTGACAGGTGCCTGGTTTGACGCAAGTTTGCTGGACATAAGACGTCAATTAAAGATGTCACTAGGAAGTGATAGCTATCAGTTGCTCATTAGAGTTCCATTACTAATCAAAACACAGCAAGCGGGGATTTCCAGGTTTGCTGAGTTTTTATCTTGTTGAAGAACTCGGAGTGTTAATCTAGGAATATCAGATAGTGACTTCTGCTCTGTCATTGCACTAATTGGTTGCAAAGGAAGTGGCAGAGAAAACTATTCTGGAATGTGGCTCTGTTCGTGTGAGGCCAGAGATGACTTTCTGAATATCGCACTTGAACGGTTATGCCAATATAGGGAATAAATGGATTTATAGCCGAATAGGGGCATAAGGTCGCAGTATCGATCAGGAACCTAGATAAACACGCAACACCCACTCCACGTTTTCATGTCTATCAAATTACTAAAACTAGAGCAATAGGATGCATGTGTAACATTGCCCACCCCAAAATACATAAATGCATTCGAAATAGGCGTATATTGTAATACGTGAAATTTAGGTACTGTAAGTTTTTGAAGCATAGAAATCATTCAAAAATTATTGCATATGAAATCAATGAACGATTATGCAAAAAAAAAATTACACATGAAGTATCTCTGGAACAGAAGAAGGGCGAGATAAATCATCACATATAAATGCATTGCAATAAATGTGCTAGAGGCTGATGTAAGTTTGTTATGTCTCTAGATGTGTTCAGAAATAGAAGTTTGAAGATTCTTTTCTCTAAGAATAGTTTTTACGTTAAGCAAAGAATTGTTCGTGCCAAAAAAGGTCAATATTAAAGATGTCCAATTCAAAAGAATTAATGCTTGAACGGGAAAATAGAGTTCCAACGCTGTTAGCAGTTTTTGTTGATCAAAACTGAAGGCCGAATTCAGAGTTCATGGGAACGCTGTGTGTCGGAAAGCTTCTCCAAAGTTATTGTTTCTGTACGGGTGAGAACATCGTATCAGACAGGCTCTCAAAGAATTGGTCTACAAAATCAGGTGACAGTTCAACCAAATTCGATAGCGCTGTAACTTGGCAGGTGTGAGAATGATTGCTGTCATCATAGTCAGGATCAGCAATGCTCACAGATGGTCGTACCTGGGTGATGTTGCTTTTGTCACTCGCTCCACTGTTACCACCTAGTCGTAGCACAGGAGTCTAAACAAATGCCGTCATCAGGATTGGTAGCCGCTGGGGACAACACAATGCGTGAGCCGTTATTTGACTGAGCAAAGTATCGACGTCCATTGGTACTGCTGATGGAAGTGAAAGACAGATGTCCAACACGCACTCATCTCCGCATAGCATACATCGAAGTACCGGTAAGATACAGTTCTGCCATATAGGTCTGAATGAAAGAAACCAGGTCATGTTTAGATCTCTCAGCCTGGCCAATCCGAGGACGTTAGTTATCCTGTCCCGGTAGCGCATTGCTAGGATTGTCTCTTCCATTCCCATGGGAGCTATGTCTGAGTTTCGGCTTGCCATAACGAAGCAGGAG
The DNA here is from genome assembly GCF_964263255.1 of Lissotriton vulgaris. Lineage (NCBI taxonomy): Eukaryota > Metazoa > Chordata > Amphibia > Caudata > Salamandridae > Lissotriton > Lissotriton vulgaris. Next base: position 509,100,070 of record NC_141694.1, read on the forward strand.
GGTCAAAAATAAAATCCCTGCAACGAGTCCCAAAAATAATGGTATGCCGCCAAAAACAGAGTGAACAAAATTAGGAACGATTCCCAAAATTGCCTGAAAAGGTGTTAGCAGTCCCGTAAAGACTGTCTTAAATATGCCTGGGATGCTTGTGGCACTAGACATGTTAAGGAGTTGGCTGAGCATTTCTACGAAATGCACGGGGCAATTTGTTGATAAAAGTTCATGAACTTCAGTAGCTGTCCTTGCAACTAGAAGATCATACGTCTCTTTTGATGACGTTATAGGCACTGTTGTCTGCAAAAGCACAGACTTCATTTTGCTTAAAGTATCAATTCGTATAGAATAGAGATTCAGACGAGGCCAGATGGGAGTCACTGTGTCTGCAGGCCCACTCGGGAACAATGCTTGCATACAGCATTTGACCATGGATGTTACGCTTACTAGATAACTTTTCCCTGGCACAAGGCCACAACATCTGTGATCCGTTCTAAGAATGTAACTCCCGTTTGCAAGTTGCATAAAGAAGGGCTCTATCTGAGTTGCAGGTGTGACTAGCTGGTGGCATGAAAGGTTGTTTGAATTTCCATCACATGCTCCGTGTAAATTAATACCTTGACACAAAAGTATACCGCTTAGTGAATGTTTACAATTTTCACCACTAAGAAATACATTTTTGTCGCTGTCACTATAGCAAGAATGTGTGTATGGTAATTTCCATTCAGATTTTACATATCCTTTACCCAATTGTTCATACTGGCCAGTAGGTATGTATTCAAGGCACTTTTTAAATCGGAAAGTTGTTATCTGAATAGTGATAATTCCGTGTATTATCCATTCAATGACAGGACTCTCTGACATTGTCAATGGTAATCTCTCAAGTTTTTCGATGCTCAGGATTGTATAGTCTGCTCCTTTCTGTGCCAAACTGATCTGTTTATCAGTAAGGTTAAAAATGGAAAATAATGACGTTGTGTTGATTAAATGCCAAGGCACATAGCCTGAATGAAGATTTTGCAGCGTTCAGCCTAATGCTATAATAGAACGTAATTGAGATTGGCCATGTTGTAACATTAGCAAGTCTCTATCTATCACATCAAAGGCAGAGGATACAATATTGTCCAACGAATATATTCTGGAAGACAGAGTCATTAACCCATTGTCTACTACAGAAAGTGATTTTTCCAAATTAATACGATCAATTTCTCGTATTTTTTCAGCTGTTTCAATTTGTTTGACTTTCCAAGCCTCGTTGTACGCAGCATAGATACTGGTCGCTATGAAACGCTTTTGACGCTGTTTGCGTGGTCCAAGATTGAAATTGCGCAAATCAGCACCATCTTTTAGTGAAGACAATTGTTGCTTAATTTCAGCCAGTGTGGATGATGTTAGCCATTCAAGGCAGAGTTTCCCTACACTGTATGTTGTTATTATCCCTGGATGTTGTCTCTGGGAATATCTTGGGTCTAGTCTGGTCATTTTTAACCCCTGTGTTTTATTCAGGAATCTATCTTGACAGCTGTTTGTGTTAGTAGGCCAGATTAACCACTTTTTCCAATCAGGATGTGTTCTGTTAAAATGTAAAATTTGTGACACGTCTAACTCAATATCTGCAGTTGTGTTTTCAGGTATTGGCTTTGGTATGGACGGTGTTTTAAGGTCTTTGATCTTAGGTAGGCCAAGACAGGATGTTTGGTGTATTGTGTCATTTAAAAACAACATTTGTTCTGGTATCATGCAGGTTCTGAATAGTGCTTCAAGGCCTTGTACCTGCCAATCTTTTGTACCCCAAATTGTTTTCGTTTCAATGTTATTTTTCCAATAATCAAAACCAAATGTCATCATTTTGTCATAAAATGCTTCTGAATATATCAATTTAGAATTTGTCAGCATTGTTTTCATTCCTGTTGTATCTAACAGTTTGTAATAAAACGTTTCTGCATCACTAGTGTTAAACCCTGAGAAGTATTTGAATTTCTCAAAAAATGCTTTAGAACTGCTTTTAGGTGGTGTAGCACAATGTTCCCATTGATTATACATAAAAACATTTCTAGGCTGTGCAGATTTATGCAAGTAATGATCACCATAGTGTGTGTAACAGAATAACTGCTCATAACTAGATGAACCTTGTAAATAATCATGATCTGTGAATCTAGCTGACATTACTAAATCAGACATCATGTCATTAATACTGTTAAAGTTCCAATCATCAGAGAATGTACTCGGTTTTACAAAGTCACTTAAGGAAACCTTCAGTTGATGAGGATACTTCAGAATTTCGACCGGACCATATATTTCATAGTCTGTTTTCTCCCATACTACCCCACCAGGTATTGGAATTGCTGTGACATTTACTGTTGACAGTTCTCTTTTCTTCACGTGGGATGATCTGTGTGGTTTGAGGACTAGGTTGATGTTCTGACTTGCTGTGTCCATTGTAATATATTTTCCCTCAATGAATTTTCCCAAACAAAGTACCATGATGAGCCAAAGCAGGAGGAAAAACACACCTAGACCGAACCAGAACTCTAACCAAGGGGAAACAAGGTAGATTTCCTTCAGTTGATGAAAGAGTTCCGTTGCTTTTTCTTTAAAAGTCTTTTTTGTTTCTGGCATCACTTCGGGGTCGTTTTGATCTTCAGAGAAGTTGTCGAAGTTGATGAAATAACCAGAGGCAGTTCTGTCAATTGATTGGATTGTTCTTTCAATCTGTCTCTCGGTAGCATTTTCTGATGCCACATTAGTGTAGACTGGTGTTGTTTCTTGACGAACCGTTTCAATCTGTGTTTCAAGAGGCACGAGTTCCATGACATTATTGCATAGTCCTTCACCGTGTACTTCAGGCTGATCGAATGTGATTAGTCTTTCAGTTTGAATCTCTTGGATTGTTGCAAGTTTGGGTATTCTGTTGTTTCTTGGGAGTCCACTGGGCCTACTGTTGATTATAGGCCACATGCTTGTGGTTTTACCAGGTCGATGGACATCGACTCTGTTCTCCTTTTTGCCAGCAAGGGGCGGTAGTACTACTGATCTTGTTCCGGTGACTGCCAAGACAGGTACTGCTTTTCTGTAAGAAGGCCCAAATTCCTTCTTAACCGCGATCTTTTCTCTGACTAGATCCCCAATCTTTGGAATCCAGACAGGCCTTGCTGGGGCTGTTGCTTGTGGTGCCTCGTCAGTGGTATTTGGCTGTTGCTTTACCTTTATGTTGCTTAAGGATTTTCTTGTTTCATTCAGTTCCTGTAAAACAGCCAAACGATCTTTGATGTCAAAGTCTGTTGTTTTTTCTTGTACCACTGACATCTGACTATCGAGGTCCTGAATGTTCATTCTAATTCCGAACAATAGTTCGTATGGGCTGAAACCTTTTAGAGAATTTCTTGGCAAATTATTAAGACTAGTCTGGACACTTATAAAATGTTTGACCCACCCAGCACCTGAACCTAATACCTTCGCCGTTATAGATCGCTTTATGTCCCGGTTTTTTCTTTCAACCACACTATCCCCCTGCCTTGGACCGACCATTTTTTGGTCCCTCTCCTCTGGCTGATACCCAGCCCTTGCTTGGCGCCCGTCCGAGCCACACTTAAAGGTAGGGATTGGTCGAAGCTGCCCCTTGACCTATGGGTGAGTTTATTATCCTCTACCCCCCGCCTGACCGAGGGTGATGTAGACACTCTCTACACTCACTATATCAACTGGCTACAGGCCACCTTAGATATAGCCGCCCCTCAAAAAACTATCAAGGAGAAAACTAAGCTTAAAAAGTCTCCTTGGTATACCCCTGAGCTAAAAGAGTTAAAGCGCGCATGCAGAAAACTCGAAAGAACGTGGAGATTTACTCTCAAGGAAGAAGACAAAAACAGCTACCGAGAGGCCATTAAGAAATACAAAACAAAGACCACACTGGTACAAGCCCGGTTCTACGAGGAAAAAATTACTAACTCCGCCAACTCCTCAAAAGAACTATTTCAGATAGTAAAAACCCTAATCAATACCCCCTCTTCCCTGCAAAATCCTCTCGAAGCCCAAACTCGCTGCGACGCCCAAGCTGAGTATTTTTATCAAAAAATACAAAATATCTCTTCTTCTTTTGTTCAGGCCACCCACCAGTCAGTGGTCAATGACACAGCTTCTTCTTCTTCTACTGATAGTTCACTGGCTGAATTTCCGTTATTAAATGAAGAATTGCTTGACTCTCTCATGCTGAAAGTCACATCAGGCTCTCCACTAGACCCTGCCCCCCCACGACAGCTTATGAAAATTGCTAACACCATCAGACCAGCAATTTTAAACATTGTAAATAAGTCAATCAGCTCAGGAAGAGTCCCAGGTACTTGGAAATGCGCGCAAGTCAAAGCCTTGTTGAAAAAACCTAATCTTGACCCTAGCAATATGACTAATTACCGCCCTATTTCACTTCTCCCTTGGGTGGCTAAACTGCTTGAGAGACATATTAACACCAGCCTGATGTCTTACTTGGAAACTAACCATTTGCTTCACGACTCACAGGCAGGGTTCCGTCCTAAACTGGGGACAGAAGCGGCACTTCTGACGGTGACTGAATTAGCACGCAGGCACATGGATCAAGGCGGCACTACAGCAATAATGTTGCTAGACTTAAGTGCCGCCTTTGATACCGTGAATAGCAACATCCTTCTCTCCCGTTTAAAGCTCCTTGGAGTAACGGGCAACGCCATTCTATGGCTTCAATCCTTCCTGGAAAATCGTACATTCCAGGTGGTAGAAGGTGAAGTCCACTCAAAAACCTGGCCTCTCAACCAAGGCGTGCCTCAGGGCTCCTCCCTGAGCCCAACGCTTTTTAATGTTTACATGCAACCTCTGGCAGAAATCGTCCGTCCATTTGGCTTTGACATTGTGACCTACGCTGACGACACTCAGCTGGTGGTAGCTTTGAATCAGCCAGACCACACTTTTTCGAACTTGAGTAGCTGTCTGATAGCGGTCACAAACTGGATGGCTTCCTCCCATCTCAAATTAAATGGGGATAAAACAGAACTTATGTTTCTGGGAAACTCAGCCCTCCCCAGCCCCATCCTACCTTGGCCACCTTGCATGGGTTCTCCCCCTGAACCAAAAAAGCAAATTAAAAGCTTGGGCATGTGGCTAGATAACACCCTTACCTTTACTCATCAAGCCACCACACTTTCCGCCACCTGCTTCGGACTGATGCGCATGCTGCGGAAAGTTCTGCCTCTCCTCCCCTTCCAGGCTCGCAGGATACTGGTCCAGGCCATTATCCTGTCTCGCCTGGACTACGGGAACGCCCTTTATCTGGGTGCACCGAGTAGCACACTTAAAACACTACAGGTCACCCAGAACGCTGCCGCGCGTCTGCTGCTGGGCCTGTCCCGTAGCCACTCAGGCACCATGGCTCTGAGAAACTTACACTGGCTGCCCATTCAAGCCAGAGTTAAGTTCAAAGCAATGTGCATCATGCATAAGGCCATGAGGAAAAATGCTCCCGCCATGATCTGCGCCTTGGCCACTCCCTACCACCCCCACAGATCTTTGCGGTCAAGCACTGCTTTTCTGGCAACAGCGCGGAAAATTAAACGAGCCAGGTGGGGCGGACGCTCCTTCTCCCTTAACGCTGCCACTACCTGGAACTCCTTACCTCCTGCCCTCCGTAATGAGCCCAATCTGTTAAAATTCCGTAAATCTCTTAAAACTTTTCTTTTTTCCACATAATTCAGTAAGTCTCCCCAGAAGTAAGCAACTTTAGCGATACGAGGCCTTCGGGTAGATTTGCGCTCTATAAAACCCCTTTTCATTTCATTTCATTATTCCCTTCGGGGTGCGACGGACAAGAATACCGCAACCCAATTCCCATGCTGGCCATGGCCTCCTTATAAGCTCGAGAGCTGAAAGCAGGACCCTGGTCAGAATGGAACGTGGTAATTGCGTATATGCCGATATGGACTCGCAGATCTCTCTTATAACAGTTCTAGCGTCAGCCGAGCGCAGGAGGCTACATTATTTAAGTGTGTTTAGCCTTAACTGTGTACAATGGGACGCGCTTCTCTTCTTTGATTGCGCAGATAGACCGCCTTATGCTGTCTAGCAGGGATCCTGAAACTACACTGGCCTGTTCATTACTGCGATCTCTGTTGCAGTTTTCACAATTTTGAGCAAAACATTGAATATCTATGCTCATTCCTGGCCACCAGTACTCTGATAGTAATTCTTTCAGAGAAACCTTAATTGTTTGGTGTCTCAGACCCAACCCCATGTGTGCTTCCAGTAAGAGGAAGCCTCTCCTGCTCCTGTTTGGAATTACTCTGCCCCCCACTCCAGGGATTCGAGCAAAAGGAACGGAGTTTGCATCGATTACGTATGCATAATTGAGTGGATAGTTCACGGGTAGTGCTGCACAGTCGCCTTTCACGGTCGTTTTTACTGCCAGCATGGTTTCCCCGTCTATGTATTTTTCTGTCTGCTTTTTTGTGGCTACGGAAGCCGGGTTAGTTGCTTCCGCTGTGGCTGTATTAGCCAATGAATTCCCTGCAACGTGAACGCCATCACGTTGAAGACTCTGTGCGTGAATCACGTGAGTCTTTTGTAGTTCTTTGTGTAAAAGAGCTACCTGTTTCCAGAGCAATTTATGCTTTATTGTGGCACCTGTGTCATCTTTGTAGTCGTTTTCAATCCACCTCTGCAGTTTATTGTTGTAAGAGTTGACGCAAAAATGAGAATCGCACACGATAAGTGTCGGGAATTCACGTTCTGCATTCTCGAGCGCCATCTTTAAACATCTGATTTCAGTTCTCTGAACCGAACAGTTTCTTACAGATTCAGTTTTTGTTACTTTCGGTCTGAATTTACCGCACAGCCAACGACCTTTAATGATCGCACATGCTGCATCGTAGGTTTTTCTCTCTACGTTGAAATGCTGTACAAATCTTTCTGTATAGATTATACAGGCGTATTGTGGAAGAGGCAGAATTTCGATTGGCAGAGGATATTCTTCTTCATATTCTAAATCATTCAGTTCTTCAAATTGCGGAGCGAAATAGTATCTCACATCTTCCGCTCCTAGAGAATCTACATACTGTATCCATTTCGGATCCAGAAACACTCAAGGCAGGTTTACTGGGCTGAATAGCGCTTCGAAGGCGGATTCCGCTGTAAGGATATTAATCCGTTTGCCGTGTGCTAGTTCTCGTTCATTTGCTAATGCAATTTGCACTGCTTTCACAGTTCTTTCTGTGAGACTGAATGCTTTTTCAGCTTGTGTGTACAAGTGAGATTTAATTGAAACTGGTACCTTTTCTCCCTCATTAGACGTTAGGTACGTGAATCCGCATCTTCCTTGGATGACTCGGATTACAAGATCGATCGTGTTGTCACTTGTATCTAATTTTGTTTTTGCTAACATGTCTGTTTGCAGTGATCTCAACATTTCTGTGTGTTTTTGAGTCCAATTGATTTGTTTAAAATCAGGTTTAATTAGTTCGTAGAGAGGTTTAACCCTCTCTGCGTAATTTAGAATGTAAGTTCTTCCGAAATTCAGAAAACCTAGAATGGATTGTAAATTCTTCAGCGTTTTTGGAGCTTGGAGTACAGCGCACTTCTCTAAGAAGTTGTCCTCTAGGCTTTTCCCTTCACTTGATAATTCGTACCCTAAAAATAGTACTGTCAGATGGGCAATTCGGGACTTTTTAAAGTTGAATTTGTAACCCTCTGCTGCGAACCCAAGTATAATGGTGTTCACTCTTTTCAAGTGAGTATCCAAGTCGTCGTCTGTGAGATATATATCATCTACGTAAGATAATGCCTCATCATCATATATTTGTAGTAACTCTGTTACCCTAGCTGAGAATAGTCTTCGGCTGTTCTTGAACCCCTGTGGGAGTCGACAGAATTTTTTCTGCGACCCAAATGCAGAGAAAGCGGTCAAATATCTGCTTTCCGGTGCAATGTTTTGACAAAAGAAACCATTAGATATGTCTAGTGTCGTTTTATATTTTTTCCTAACTATATTATTCATTAGGGCTGCACTATGCAAGTTTTGTACTGCAAAAGTTTTACAACATGCATTAAGGTGTCTGTAGTCCAAAACTAGACGATATGAATTGTCTGGCTTGGAGACAGGAAACAAAGGATTGTTCATTTGAGAGGTGCATGTTTCAATCACCCCCTGGTACTCAAGTTGATCTAAGATCTCCCTGACTTGTTTTTTAGCTTCTTGCTTAATGGGATACTGCTGTTGGGCAGTTGGTTCACTTTTTAATTGGATTTTGTGAGGAGTTGAGTTCTCATCCCATCCTACATGATTTTTATATAATGCAGGTGCCTGGGCCACTGCCCATTTCCTTGCATATGTATATTTTTTGTGAATCGGAATGTGATTCGAGAAGGCAGGCATAATCATTTCTTCACCACGAGTGCACTCCCTGACAAACTCCGGGGGCCAATCTTTTTCAGCTAACAGAATATCATAGCCTTTTGAGAGCTTATCTCAAAATAGACCTCTTATTTTCCTAGTCTTATCACCCTCTATACGCAATGCTATTTCGTATATTTTATGGGGCTCGCTAAGTCTGGTGTCGGCAGTTTCAACCTGAATGTATTCATTCGTGTCCACTGTCTCCAGGTGACTCATCAAGATCTTGCGCGCTATACTGATTTCTGCTGCACTGTCCAAGATTGTCAATGCCCACTCCCCGTTTTTCAACTGTGTCCTCAGTTTTCTCGGCATGGTTGATTACTCTAATACTGGCTACCTTCTTTTTCTGAAATTGAGATTTTTTACTCTGAGCAGGTTCCTTGTCTTTGGACTTGGTGTGCTCTCCTGGGTCTGACCGTCCTCTTCTTTCCGAATTCTGTGGAAAGGATCGAGAGGGACGTCTATCAATACTTTGATATCTATCAGGTTTTTTCAGATTATCCCTATTTCTAAGGTTATATCTTTTCTCAGAGGACTCCCTCTGGGGAGACTGGCGTTCTCGAGTCGGAGTTCTTTCCCTCCATCGAGGAGACCTTCCTCTGGACTGGAAAACTTTTTCCTTGGGAGTGGATTGTTTATTTCCATCCCAGCTCTTTTTAGGAGTGTTTAAATTATTTTTAATAAATAATTTTTCAGGATTTTCGAGCAGTTGGGGCTTAACTGGTTTTCCACCCAAGCTGTCTCTACCTAATTCTTCATAGCATTTCTCTATGATTTTGGCAAGCTCAACAGGATCTTTTATATCTGTTTCCTTCAACTTCTGGCGAATCGCCACAGATGCTGCTTCTCCTTTTATGTTGGCTAATAATATAGCCGAGACCTGCTTGAAGTCTTTCAGTAATTTCATACCAAGATTTAAAGCGGGCTCTGGACCGTATTCATTTTGAATCTGTTTTAGCACTTCTGGTATTACCGCCATAGACGGAACACCGTGTGTTTTTGTGTAAATGGAAGCAGACTGTACCCCAAGTGTCGCAGTCCTCCACGTGTGGTGCAATTCCCATAGGAAGGCAGATTGTCAAGATTCTGTGTTTCTCTATAGGGGTAGTATCAGGAAATACTGCCTCTATTTGAGTGATTTTCTGTGCTAACCAGAAAGGAATTTGTTCCCGTTTTACGGGTGTTTTACCAAGACATGACTGTATGTTCTGTGGTGTGATTTCATTAGTGTTCCCCTGATGAGGGGTCAGCTGTGGTACATTAACAGCTGGCTGGACTGTTGCAGTCCGCATTACATATTGGACTAATTGCCTATGTATTTTTATTAATGTTTTTAGCTGTACTAACAGCTCTTCCTTTGACATTTTTACAATGTCCGGATGTGGTGTGTAGCTGGCTAGAACCGGCCACGTTGCTCCTGGTCTACCTAGTGGACCGAGCCTGGTTATGTGATCATTATGTTTTAGGGCGCCATTAAACCAGAGCAGGTGCTCTTGAAATTTAAGTGGAATTTCAATCTCCTCGAAAGGAGCGTACTCTTCCGGAGGTTCCTCTATTTTGTAATAGTGAAACTCTTTTGTTGTAGCGTTTGCCGCTGGAAAGTTTATCCATGAATAGAATACCTCTGTCTGCCGATATTCGTGAGCCTCTATCACGAAAATTACAGTACCACCTTGAGGTGTCAGTCCGTTCTCTATAAGTTTTAACGTTATAGATTTTCTTAAGTGGACCGGGATAATAATAGCACCCGGGTCTGTGTGTTCGGGACCCTGCTGAGTCGCATCTGCTGCGGCCCCAGTGGTTCCGTTTTCTCCTGGCATTGTTAAAATGCAAGGTTTGCAGAGTTGGTCTCCAAGGAGACAAAGATTAGGTGCACAATATTTTGGAACACTGTATCCTTCAACGTTGAATAAACCAGAGCTTTACATAGGAATCTCTTCCTACTGAGTTCGGGCGGATTTTAACCTTTCACCCACTCCAGACGTCTATTGGAGTATTTACGGGAGAAAGGGGTCTGTGTGAAATATGCACGACTGAGTTACTCTAACGTCTTGCGTTAGTTTATCGCCTTACCAAACGTTGGGCGCCATGTAGTGTAGTTCCTAGTTTCCCACTAGGCCCTGCGCATTGGAATAACATAAACAGTAGTATCGACGTGGAACTGCGGATATTCCAGGCCTCCACTGACTATGCTAAACTTAATTGGGTGTGTTACCAACTAGCTCAGAGGTCACTGGAAACTTTCTTCTCTGCATGGGAAGTGATCAGCTTCCCTGGCACAGACAAGAAGGGATTCAGCTTTCCAACAACCGTGTAACATGACAACTTTGCTCCTCAGATCAAGAGTCGATCTCTAGGGTCGTGTGAAACAATAGACATGTATTTCACTCAGTCAGGTTAGTGCAGTTTACTTTCACGATATGTAGAGAATAGAGAGACGGGCGTTTGTCAATAAAGGGTTAACATTTATTGAACAGTCTTTCTTCTCGTACAAGAGAAATGTATTGCCACAATTGCAAGACTTGTTATTATAAAAAGTACGTACAGTAAGATAAGTATTGCGAAATAATACTGTAAAAGCATTGATATGGTTTCTTAGCCATACAATGGTTTAAAAGTAATAAAACATATATACAGTCATATATACATTAGGCTAAAATACTCAACTGGTGTTTCTAACTAAGCCTACCCCAGTGTGCCTGACCTAAGCCTAACACGTGGAAGGGGAGTAAGTAAGTAGCTTTAAGTTAAGTTGGTTTTGCCAAGGTTTGCTTCAAGAATTCTCATCTAAGGGTTTAGTCAACACCATACCTCTGAATAGAATGATGGAAGTCTGGTATTTCCTTCAGGGGGAACTCGGTATCCCAGTCACCCGCGAGGGCAGACTAGAAGCGCTGGAGCTGGATTTCACTGTTCAGCGCGTCGAGAGGAGGAGGGGGGACAGCGTCCGCGGACAGCTTGGCATCTGCTGGGCTCTTCGCAGAGGGACGGCTGTTCAGCTCCTAAGCTCACCACACCATCGTTCGCGCTTTAGCAGCGATAATGGTATCAGTAGCTTCACCAACAGCAGCGGGGCAGCAGGCTGCAGCAGCAGGGTGCATACAGCATACAACAGCTAGCAACAGGGTAGCAGGCTGCAGCAACAGGCTATTGCTTAAGGCAACGTTGGTAATATTTATACCTGACAGGTGCCTGGTTTGACGCAAGTTTGCTGGACATAAGACGTCAATTAAAGATGTCACTAGGAAGTGATAGCTATCAGTTGCTCATTAGAGTTCCATTACTAATCAAAACACAGCAAGCGGGGATTTCCAGGTTTGCTGAGTTTTTATCTTGTTGAAGAACTCGGAGTGTTAATCTAGGAATATCAGATAGTGACTTCTGCTCTGTCATTGCACTAATTGGTTGCAAAGGAAGTGGCAGAGAAAACTATTCTGGAATGTGGCTCTGTTCGTGTGAGGCCAGAGATGACTTTCTGAATATCGCACTTGAACGGTTATGCCAATATAGGGAATAAATGGATTTATAGCCGAATAGGGGCATAAGGTCGCAGTATCTATCAGGAACCTAGATAAACATGCAACCTTCCAACCTTCCAGGAGTTCTCATCACTAAGGTGACAGACTCTAGGTAGGCCATCAGCATTGGAGTGGTCTGCCCCAGGATGTGTTTCCACCGTAAAGTTCATTCCCTGTAGGGAGGAGGACCATCTCAACAGTTTTTGATTTTCACCACATATTTGCATTAACCACCTGAAAGACCTGTGTTCTGTCTGAACCTGGAAGTGAGTCCCAAACAAGTATGGTCTCAGCTTCTTCAGTGCCCAGAATGCACCAAAGGCTTCTCTTTCAGAAACACTCCACCTCTGTTCCCTGGGAAATAACCACCTAGAGTTGAAAGCTACAAGTTGGTCTAGGCCCTCCTCAATGAGCTGTGTTAGAACTGCCCCTATGCCATGCTCTGAAGCCTCTGTTTGGACTATGAATTCCTTTGAAATGTCAGGGGCTTTGAGCACACCTGTTGGAGGGAGTCAAAGGATTTCTGGCAAGCCCCCGTCCAGATCACCTTCCTGGGCTGCTTCTTGGAAGTCATCTCAGTTAGGGGGCAACAATGGTGTCATACCCCTTGACAAACCTCCTGTAATAAAAATATCCTGTGAGTCCCGGAAGGCCCTCCCCTTAGTCTGAGTTTTTGGGGACTCCCGGGCCAGAATAGTTTCTATTTTGGCCTGGAGGGGCTGCTGCTTACCCAGCACACAAAGTGTCCCATGTGCACCACATACCCCTGCCCTATCTGGCATTTCCTGTCCTTGATAGTCAAGCCTGTGTTTTGCAGGGCTTGAATCATTTCCTGCATGTGAAAAAGGTGTTCCTCTCAGCTGCTACTGAAGACAGCGATGTCGTCCAAGTAAGCTGGAAGGAGGCAGGGACATTTTACAGCCCAAAGGGCATCAATTTAAATTGAAAGTCGCACTCTGGTGTGAAAAAGGCTGAACTCTCTTTAGTCCCTTCAGTTAGGGTCACCTGCCAGTACCCTGAAGGTAAATCAAATGTACTCAGGAACTTGGCAGCCCCAACATGTCAATGAGCTCATCTGCTCTGGGTATGGGGTACGATTCAGAAAAGGGGGTGGTGATGAACAGAGTGTCTGAATTAAGCAGACCACTCTTACCCAGTCCAAAGATCAGGGCTTGATCCATCACCGTTATTTAGCTCACTGCACCATCCCAGCTCAGAACCTGGCTATATGCAAATTAGTCTGTCCCTGGCCCAGTGCATCATGGGAACAGGGCAGACCAAACTACCAAGCCAATTTTTCACCAGAAAGGAGACAAGCTTCCGGGTATGGGGTAAGCATCAGTCTTAGTGATTGAGCCGATGCCCCTGTAGTCTATGTAGAACCAGATTCTGGGGCAGTGCCAGGTGGGGCAGCGCCAGGTGGGGCAGCTTTTGATGCCAATACCATTGGGCTGGCCAGGGACACATGAAGTGCTCAATCACCACTTGTTCTGACATATTGGATACTTCCTCCTTGATGTTGGCATTTGTTTATCAGACAGGCTGTACAGTTTGTTTTTGACAGGGGTCTGTCTTCAGTTTCAATATCATGGGTACACAGATGTGTAAGCCCAAGAGTGAGGGAAAGCAGAGAGTCAAACTACCCCAATAGCTAAATGTTTTTCCATATCTTCCCACTGGCCTGGCACGTCCTTCAGAATGCATCAGAGGATATCCTCATCAAGGGACAAAAGAAGTGGGAGACAAGCCTGACAGAGGTCTTGCCCACCCCTAGATGTCCTGCTGGCAGATTTTATGAGCCAGTCCTAGTAGGGAGGCTCTGTAGCATTGGTCTAAGGCACAGGTGCCTTAGACTCACTATACAGGAGGTCATTCTCCAAACATATGAGATGATCTCCAGAGGTATCACCGGTTGCCTGGGCATCAGCCTGACGGCTCATGCCAACCAAGATTGGGCACTACTTCTGTGCCTTACAGAACTCCTCACTGGTGAGTCCTCCTCCTGCTCTCGCAAGTCACCAAGGGAGGCAATGTCCTCCCCAGTTCCTGAGCAGCCTCCTCCGGCACCCCATCCACCTGTACCATGGAACATTCAGGGGCTGGTTTCTCATGCCTCCTGCGCTTCTCTTTTTTGGCAGATGTCTAGGCCATTTTTCCAGGCTCCAGAACTCCTTGCTTCCTCTCCTGGGCAGCCATGAACATGGTGGCCACACATATCCACTCAGACAATCCCAACCTGAGCACTACAGCCTTCTAGGCAGTGTGCTCCAGGTAATTCCCTAAGAGACAGTCCACAGGCATGCAGGGCTCACAGAAAACCTCAGAGACCTGCCGACCCCCCCCCCCCCCTCCATTCAAAGGGAATCAGGGCTACAGGGCAGTGGCTCTCCCAGTTGTCTACTACTATTACTACAGCCTGGTGGAATGTATTGGGAATCACTTGCTCCAAGGACACCAGATGACACCTGACAGTGGTCACACTAGCTTCGGTGTCCCTCAGAGCTTCCACTCTCTTCCCAATGATGGTGACCCACTGCCCTATACTTGGAAGTATTGGAAGACATGTGGGCTTTGGGTACCATCTGCTTGTCTCCCAGGGACACTAGGGTAGCCTCACTGACCTCCCCACACTAACTCGGGCCATCTACTCCCCAAGCACTATGCTAGTCAATCCTGTGATTCACACACTACTGGGCCCACTTGGGACACTTGGGGTCAAGCTTGGTGTGCCCATGCTGATAACACTCATAACATTTCCAGTGTTCTTATCAAATAACTCTTTTTTCTGGTAGCCAGATTTGAATTGGGCCCATTTCTCTGAGAACTGTTTTGGGGTCCTTGAGAGAACTTGTTTTTATCTACCCCTATTTCTTATGATGTGAACCCTGACCACCCTTTTGGGAGTCCGCCCAGATGTCTTGTTGGACCCTCTGGTGCAGACCCATAGGACTGCCTCCTAAGCAAGCTTCCTGGGGTAAGTCACCTTGCTGTCTACCAGGTGTTAGTGCAACTCTATCAAACAGGTATTAGGCATGTGCCCCACTCAGAATTAGGATGTACTGCCCAACAATGTCATCCACTTTGCTGCCCCTCACCCAGCCCTTCAGTGTCTTGCTGAATAACCAAAGTCAATTCAGGACTGGTTTGTGAGTTTGTGGCTGTCCCTGAACCTCTGACGGTATTTCTCAGCGTTCGGCCCAAATAAGGAAAGAAGAATGGCATTCACTGGGGTATACTTGGTCTGCTCCTCTACCTCAAGTATAAGGAGTGTGTCCCTTCCCACCGTGGGCATGAACCTCCATAAGCCACCCCTTGAGTACTTCTCTGGGACCTTGTGTACCCTCGGAGCTATCTAATATGCTGAGAAACATTTATTAAAGTCATCTCCCACCACATAACATGGGCATTATAATCTTAGGTAGGCAGACCTTCACCTCTCCATTGGGTACTGCTGGTATGCTGCCACCAATATGGCTGTACTCCACTTGCTTGACTTTTATGTCCCAGATACCGATCTCATGGGCCATTCTTTTCTCTTCCATTACCTCTTTCTTCTCCTCCAAGACTCTCTCAGCTTCAGTCTTCCTCTCTTCTTCCAGACTCATCCTAGCCAGCTTCAGTTTGAACTTCCTCTTCTCCTTTCCTGTCCTCTAGCTCCTCTGGTGTCAGGCCCCTGTCAGACACAATGCTGCCTGTTCCATTCTCGGATTTTCAAAATTGTAATGGAAAATCTATCTTAAACCATTAAAGAGGGGTTATCATTACAATTTCATAGATACCAAACATGACATAGCTACCTGCTCCCAAGTAAATATTATGCCTTAATAAATGTAAGAAGGAATTTCCAATAATATTCTACTGGAGGAGTGGGCCTCGCAGTCAATGAAATTCGGTGTTTTTGCTACCAGGACATGTAAAACTTAAACGTACATGTCCAACCTTTTAATTGTAATGTACCCTGCCCTGTGTGCTACCTAAGGCCTACTTATGCAATGAAAGGAGAGTTTAAGGCTTGACAAGGGGGATTATGTTGCCAAGTCAAACAGGCAGTTTAAAACTGCATTCAGACTGCAATGGCAGGCCTGGGACATGTTTTAAGGTGATACTTAAGTGATTGACTTGTTAAGTGCTGCAGGCCCACTGGTAGCATTTAATGTATAGACCCTGGGTACATGGTATCCCTTAGTATAAGGACCTTATAATTAAATTAAATATGGCAATCAGGTTAGCACTGGCTGGTCAGGGGTGAAGTGCACAGAATCCTAAGGCCAGCAAAAACAAATATCAGTCCAAAAGTGAAGGTATGTAGACAAAATGTTTGGAGGAAGACCACCCTAAAGGTGACAGTTCTGACAATAATCCTAGACTTAAATACCAGATAGAGAGATTCTGGATGAAGAAGCCTCACCCACGTAATGTGGTATGCTTAAGATTTTGTGGAACACAGAATATATCAGAAGTTATAGGGCTCAGGTTGTACCTTGCACATTTCCTAACTATTTAACATTTGAAAGCAAGATTTTGTGAGAACAATGAAGAAATGTATATATGAATGATATCTTCCCTTTAAGAATATTATGTGATTCCTCTGGAGGAAGATGCTGACACTGAAAGTAACAAGTTTATGTTACATGATCAAGTTGCATTGACTTGTACTGAGATATAATGCATATATACTAGGCTGATTTTATATGAGTTTCAGCTCAGAGGAACAATTGACCATTTTCCAGTAAGAGCCTTGGTCAGTTGAAATGACAATTGTCTTTCATCCTTTGTTTTGATGCTTGCTATTTTTGCATTAATTGCTGGTTGGACTTTAGGCCTCATGATGTGTTGTGTTTTAATTTTAACATCAGTGTGAGGAATTGGGCTGTTGCTTGAGTGGGGTGAAACCCTGATCAAGCAACAGCCACAATCCCTGTCTGGGTGATCGACTAAAGTTATTAGTCTGTGCTTAGTCCTATGGTAGGTTGGCACACAAGCAATTAGTCTTGATTTAGAGGCAATGTTTAAATATATATGCAGCACACAAACAGAAAGTAAAAGCACAACACAAGCAAAATTCTAAGCCAACTTCGAAAAATGTAGCATATTTTAGTATATAATTTGCCACAAAAATGACAAAATTCCATCAGTAGAACTGGAGTTATGAATTGTAGTTTAAGGTAAAACTAGCGCGTAAAAGATCAAAGCACCAACCACAGATATCTAGGCACACGAGACCCGGTCAAAGTAAAAAAATATGAACAACAGCAATGGAGCACGGCTTGGATACAAGAAGTGGAGTGGGTTCAGTCAGTGCTTACTTTTGGACTTCGAAGAAATTTAGTGAAAAAATGTCTGGAAAGGTAACGTTCAACAGGACAAGGCTAAAGGTAGTGTCCCGGTTGGAGGCATCATTGTCGAGGAGCCGCTCCACGAACTAGCAGTGAATATTTCTACAGTCGGACTTACAGCCTTATTCATCAAGGCCGAATCGGCTCGCAAAGGGCCAGATTCTGAGAATCTGGCCCTTTGCGAGTGCGATTTTTGCATTTGGGATTCAACATCCCAAATGCAGAAATCGCTATTTGCTAATTCGCATATTTGCGAGGATTTACATTTAAGGAATCTCTATTTGAGATTCCTTAAATGTAATTCATCATCCATTTTACAATTGCGAAATCGCAATTTCGGGCCGCATTTTACCGCGAGGTCAAACCTCGCGGTAAATTGCGAAAACTCAGAAAAATGCATTTAAATGCATTTTTCTGAGTTGCACGTTACACACACACATGTCCAAAGGACATGTGTGTGTGCAACACCTGTGTTATTTTCCATGCAGGGGTGCTACAGGGTGTCCTTTGGACACCCCTGGCACCCTTGTACTCGCAATCTCATTTGCGATTAGCTAATTGCTAATCGCAAATGAGGAATGACTCCCCATGCATTCCTATGGGCCTTTTGGCCCATAGGAATGCATGGGGAGTTATTCCTTATTTGCGATTAGCAATTAGCTAATCGCAAATAAGGAATCAGTGGGAATCGCAATTACTATTGCGATTCCTACATGAATACCGTTTTGCGAGTCTCAAATAGCGATTCCTTATGATTCGCTATTTGAGCCTCGCAAAACGGCCCGTACATGAATCAGGCTGTCTGTCTCTTTGTCGGAAGTTGAAAATCTCCGGTGGGACGAAACCGGAGGCTATAGCCAACGAGAGCACCACAAGGCCGGATACCTCTTCTACGAAGGATGATGAACAGGATTTCCTGCTATGGAGAAGAACGTAGTGAGAGCTTCTGCAAAGACAGGTCCACTGACGATGCACCAAGGGTCGATCAGTGAGCTGGTAGGTCCTAGTCTCCTCTTGGTTTTTAGAGCACTTTTTAGACAAAAATGTTCAGTCCTACATTTTAGATTTTGGCTATCTGGGCACCTTCAGCACAACTTCCAAGGGTCTAAAACTGGAGAGGAACCCCTTGGAGGGTCAGCACCCACTCAGGCTGTGTCTGGGTGCAGGCTTAGGATGGATGGCGCCTTTTCTGTTCCAGAGGCTCTGATCAGAAGGCCAGCCAACGAGCCATTGGAGTCACTTTGATGGTCCTTGGTTCAAGTAGTGGGACAGGGATCAAACAGCAAGGTAGGCCTCTGGTTGTTCAAGGCAGGCTTCAGGCAGCAGAGCAGTCCTTCCAGGCGCAGCAAAGAAGTCCTTCGAAGTACGCAGCCTCTGAGAGTCCTTCCACAGGTCTAGGAAGTGAACTGAAGAGTCAATTTGAATGCCCTATTTTTATACCTGGTGCCTTCTTTGAAGTAGGAGATGTTTCTAGAGTTTTCCCTTTGAAGTGAGTGTCCTGGATCCAGCCTGACTATAGGAACAATGAGGGAGTGTGAAGTCCTTTGTGTGAAGGCAGGGCATAGCCTAATGATTTGCAAGTCCTGCCCAGCCTCCCATCTTGCCGGTGGTGGTGGCATATCTAGGCACCCCTAATCCCTCTATTGTGTGGCTGACTGGGAGAAATATAAAAAGCCTTACTGCCAACTACACCCAGTAATGTAACCCAAGAACTGGCTACAGGCAAGAAACAGTTAGGGCAGAGAAATGCCAGGTTTCTAAAAGTATCCTAGGGCCAGCAAAAACAAATTCAGAGAAAGTTGACAGGTCTAACAGTCATATAATACGACATCATTTGCATGTGGTGTGACCTCATGCAATCAAGAGAAGTCATTGCCTTTGCAACCTCACAGTATTCAGTTCAGTTCAAACAAAAGTTTATTTGGACTAATTAGTCCTTAAACATTTAAAAGCTCCATAGAAACAGACTCGTAAAAACGCATATCTTAGATAAAATCTGTTATAAAATTCATACATTTAAAATTCATTGATCCTTCCATCATACCATTTAACGTACTATGTACCATATAATTATTTTTAAAAGATGGATTTGAGTTTGATTCACATTTAAGGATTTGTTTTAACTTTTCGGATGAACTTCCCCATGCCACAAGCTATATCTAAGTTGATCATTTCGCTAAGAAGATCTACTTCTTTTACCCTATTTTTATTACCATATTTTTAAAATATTGGGAATAAAACACTTTCCGTATATCCAAAACCTTCTAACAGTCTAATAAAATGTGTAATATTTTGCACGTTGTTCCCAGATTACAAACACATTTCCCTTCAATGTCAATCATTGCTCTTTGTACCCCGTTGTTAGCATAAGAGGGGTTAACACCAATTCTTAACCTTAGTAATTCTCTTCTTATCCAATGAGAGGGAAGTCGATCTATGTTGGGGGAATGTAGTTAATTTTGCCACGAGTTAGCCATAAAACGTACAGATTATTTTCCCATGAGATAATATTGGTCCTGAACTCGAGAGATTTACCTCACAGTATTACAGATACGGGCAAAGAGGCAAAAAGAATGACAGAAGGTGCACTGACTGTTCCACATAGAAGTGGCTCATAGAAAGTGTGTCCGCAAGGGTGCCTTCTGAAAGGTGAAAATGGAATGCCAGGGACCCCTACGCTATCCTGCTGCATGTGGCTGCAGTCACTCAATAAACCCTCCTGCAGGGGGATCTCAGCTCCCTTTAAAATTGTGACTGTTATGGTGCTACTCAGTGAAAGGTGCACCAGTGGCTTCAAACATCTGGTCTGCCTGTCACTGCTGTGCTGTTTTTAGTACAGGCACTAGTTAACACCTCCAGTGGGAGCAGCACATTCACTGTAATAGAGTGCACTGTCTCGGTCTGAACTTGGCACACCTAGTTAAAGGTGACCCATTGCACAGACTGAGGCAGCTTTGTAAGTTAGAATCAATTACCTGAATGCCATTTCTAGATCCCACTTCTTAGTAACTGGACTAATGTATCCAGTATTGACTTAGAGAGGACTATTTGTCTGTCCCTTGCCCTCATGAGATGACTTTCCTGTCCAATTCTGACTTGATTGCTTTAGTCCTTATTATTGTCCATTTGTGTGCGGTTGAACTCTTGTTCTGTCAAAACAAGCTCTGCCTAAAAAATCTTACTTTTTTATAAAAATAAATAGATTTAGCAATGGTAGCACAGCACATTAAAGAGTGGGACCTGGGGAAATAGTCCTGGTCGCTCTCATCTTATGAGTGCCCTGTCTGAGTGCTAAACAAAAAGCAATATCTCCCACTGTTCATGTTTACTTGCAGGTTCCAAGTAGTTAGTAGTGGCTCCTTTTCAGGGGCTTCAGGGTGCAGCCGTGTCTCATGTAGAGCACTTTACCTGCTAATTATTTAACCGAAGAGTGTTCATGAAAACACAACTTTCATGTTTTCATGAACACAGCCAGTATGCAGCTCATCCCTCTCAGCTGTGTCTCAAGGCTCTTGATGACAAGAGGAGAAGAAAAGGGGATTAAGGGGCTGAGGTGCAATCCAGCTACAGAGTGCTGTTTAAAAAAGCACTACTCTGCAGGTGGATGTCTGGATAGCACATGTCTGAGGGGAATCGTTCAACTGCAATCCCCTTACACAAACATAATCCATTTTATTTCACATACATACAGCACATGCCTCTGGCAGCATAGTATTTGTGCTAAAATGTGGTTCTCTGAGAGCACATCAGTGTATCACTGAGGCCAATGGGAAACCACACACAACAGCAAGGTCTGGATCCCAGCTTCTTATAGAGCTCTGCTTCCAGGCCTACCAAGAACCAGGGAGAGCAATTGAGGTGGATTATCCCCCTTTCAAACCCGGCATTGCTGCTCTGCCTGGTTACTTGCTGGTAATCATGGTTTGCTGATTCTGCGTCTAGTGCCAGATCCCTACTCTCATGCTGCCATCTAGTCTCCAAGTTGCCAGCAAACAAAGAAAGTAATAAAAAATATTTATATGTGCCTGTGTGCATTTGGTGTGAGATTGAGTGTACTTTTGAGTGACTGAGAGTAAATGAGATTGAGTAAGAGAGAGTGTGTGTGTGTGTGTGTGTGTTTGAGTTTCAATAACCGTGAAAGTGAGTTTGAGAGAGTATGAATAAGTGAAAATGAGTGTGAGGGAGGAAGTGAAGGAGTGTGAGTGTGTTAGAAGGAGTGAGTGATTGTGAGAAGGAGTGAAAGTGAGATTGGGATGTCACTATCATGGTTGCATCCGGTGCAGTCGCACAAGGTCCAGTCAGTTAGTGTCAGAGGGTGAGTGTGTGTAAGTACATTTGTGAGAGTGAGAAAAACAAAGTGCACTTGTGTGAAGGTAACAGTGAGTTGGGGTATGAGTGAGAGAGTGTGAGAGTGAGTAAGGGGGAAGAGATGAATGAGAGAGGGAGTGAGTATAAGTGAGAGTGTATAGAGAGCATGAGTAACATGGTGTTTGTTTATGTTTTTTGTGTTTTATGACTCTGAGCCTGCCGCAGGCCATTGCATACTCAGTATAAGTCTGGGTTTATGGCTGCACCCAAGATAACATGCTGCAGCTGGCATAATGGAGATAATTCTTTGCAATACAAGGGCACCCATTGAAAATGCAGGCTCTAATCCGCTAGAAGCAATTCTTGGCACAGGGGCACCCATGGCAAAATGCTGGTGAAAGCACATTGGAGGAGATTTTTGACATAAAGGAGGGTACCCAATGCAAAATAATGTTGCTGGAATAATGGTGGTAATAGAGAAAGTGCAACCATGGCAAATTGGGGCTGAGTGTGGGTTGGGGGAAGCAAACCATGATAAAATTCTCGGTGTGAAATAGTGGATGTCACTTTGACATACTGGCCACCCATGGTAAATGAGCAGCGACAATGGCAAAATTCTGGTACTGGAATACTGAATGTAATTCTTGGCATACAGGATACCAATAACAAATTGCTGGCACTGGCACAATAAAGGTAATTTTATGTTTCCTTCCCTAATGCAGTTTTTAAACAAAAATATGGTATTCCATATTCTTCGTAACATGCTTTTGAAAAGGTGAACTCATGATACAATTTATGTGGCCACACACGAAGAAACATTTTGTTAGACGCATGTACTGCCGTGGAAGATTGACACTCTCAAATTAACAGAAGTGCGCTCTGCCGGCAAAGAAAGATGCTTGCCAAAATTGGATTTTACTTATTTACTTAAGACATCTGCCACTGAATTCGATTTAATTCATACTGTGCACAGCTGACCTGAATTTAACTATTTTAAATAAGACAGGAGGCTAGAAATTGGCCTGGTTAAGACTTGCTCATAATTGTAGCACAAATGTTGCCTCGCAGTTTTGAGGCTTGTAATGTATTATATACATAAAAATAATGAAAATGATAAAAAAAATAACATTGTTTTCTTGACCATTTTTGCCATAATTATTCCACCTGACCCACTCGTGATTAAAATCCTCATGTGTTGTAACATGCAGGCCCGATAATAAAAGGTAAAATATGTGCCCAACCATCCGGCTCGTAGTGTCGGAAGAGTCATGTACTTATCCACCCTCCTTGCCCTCCAATATCCCCACAGAAAGCTAAAACAAGCACTCTCCTATTTAGACAGCCAATATTTGCTGATTTCCAAACGAACGGTGCAAAAAATATATAGCACCTTTGGAAGAATAGTCATTCTCAGCACATTGCACCTCCTTAACAATGAGAAATGCAGCTGATTAAGATCTTGCTTAAGATTATATAATAATGTTGCTTTATTCAGTTCTACCAATTTATCCAGAGTTGTTGTGATTCTTACTTCTATGTTTACTGCATCAGTCACCACTCGCTGATCACTAAATTCAGTTCCCTTTGTGCATAAACCCTGGGTTTTACCGTCATTTTATCTATATCCTGAACGTGCCCAAACTGTCTATCTAAATCTTTAATTTCAGGGAGCGCCGCTGAGGGATCTATAGTTACCACCACAATGTCTTCTGCGTAGGCGAGCACTTTATAGTCTACTTCATCGATGACATATGGTTCGATATATGAATTATTCTCAAGCTTTGCTATAAGGGGGTCAATATATAATGCATATAATAATGGTGAACATGGGCAGCCCTGCCTAGTACCCCATGAGATTTGCCGTCCGACTCCAACCCCATTAATAGTAATGAAGCCCTTGGTGTCTAGTACAGGCCTTAATGGCCTAGGTAAAAATGTTACCAAACCATTTCCACTCTAACATGACCCAAAGAAATACCCATGCCAAGTGGTCAAATGCCTTGTCAGCATCTAATAAAACTAAGCCCATTAATGACCTAGAGGCCTTTGCAAAATCAAACAGGGTGATTATCCTGCTGACGTGGTCAACTGTACCGCAGCCAGGAATAAAACTGTGTTGCTGGGGTGATGCTGATGCTGAGATAATATTTTCCAGCCAATACTTTGGCATAAATTTGCCCATCACAATTTCTTTAAGAGATCGGCCTATATGAGCTGGGAAGCATGGATGATTTGCCTTTCTTCTTAAACACAATTCCATCAGATGTTTCCCATGAGGGTGGGAGTGCCCCTGCTTCTGCCTGCAGGAAGGTCTGGAGCATATCCTGTCGGAGCTTTCCAAAGAAAGCATAAAAACAATTCCGGCTGAAGAGTGTCAGGTCCCATAGCTTTCCCAGTAGCTAAAGACTTTATTGCCTATGATATCTCCTCCAAGGTTACTGGAGCATCAACATTGGTCCTCATCCTCATTGTTTAACCTAACCCTATCCAAGCCCATAAACATCCTTATATCTGGGAGTTCAAGTTCTTCAGTGTAAAGGGTTTCGTAAATGTCCCTAAAGCCCCAACAATATTGGACAGGGATTCAAAAGTCCTCCCTTCATGATCTGTTAAAGCCAGTATCCCCCTTCCCAACTCCTTTTGCCCTATCCACT
Source organism: Lissotriton vulgaris (assembly GCF_964263255.1). Classification (NCBI taxonomy): domain Eukaryota; kingdom Metazoa; phylum Chordata; class Amphibia; order Caudata; family Salamandridae; genus Lissotriton; species Lissotriton vulgaris. The sequence continues at coordinate 509,124,293 of NC_141694.1, forward strand.
TTGCTAATAGTCTCACAGTGCTCTCCTCATGTTCGTAGAATCCCGACCTATAATCATAAAATTTAGCACCCACCTCCTTGCTAAAATAGTGATTGACTTTTGTTTTTTAAATAGCTATTTCTTGCTGGACCTCTTGGAGATTCATATCCTTAGTCAACCTTCAATTCAGTTTCTCCTCTGCTGAGGATAATTCCATGTAAAGCCACTAGATCTCGATTTGCTTTTGCTTCTGTTGGTGTAGACTGAATCTGAGGGTTTCACCCTTGATCCCTGCCTAGAGAGCTTCCCACACCAGGCCAGCCGGGCGAGTCCCTCTGTTAAATTTCAAGACCTGCTTTACCCACTTAAATATAAGGTCTAGGTATGTTACATCCTACAAAATGTTTCATATTGAAGGTCAAGGACCCCAAGGTTTAATAATGTAAGTCACTGGGATCTCCAGAACCAGTGGGCTATGATCTATGAAGGCCCTAGTAAACATCCCAATCCTGGCCTGATCAGCTAGAGTGGTAGAAACAAAAAAATATTCTAGCTGCACCAGTTTACTATGCGGAAAAGAAATAAACGTAAAACCTGGGGCCGGGGCCCTGCATTTGACCCAAATATCAGTAAGGTTAGGGGTCTTAAGCCGGTGTTGCAAAGCCGTATACACAACAGGCTTACTCTCTAAGTACGATTAATTAACTCACCATTTGATCATTCTTCACATCAAGATGGATATTTAAATCCCTACATAGAATAAGAGGAAGTGGCCATGAAGCCAATTCTATATTCAGGAAATCAAAGATAGCATACTCATCTACATTAGACATGTAGACTGAACACAGTTTGAACCGATCATTACCGGCTCAACATTCCAAAGGAAACCAGCGGCCAAGCTCATCCATGACTGTGCAGCCAAAAGAACCACTAGATTTATTCACAAGAACCACCACTCCCTTGGATGTTAGACTTTGCCGCATACAAGCCAAGAGCGAAAGGCGTAAATCTTTAAAAAGCCGTAGTTGTCCCAGTGGATGTGAGTTTCCTGAATACAAATCAGTTCAGGTTTCATGACCCTTAAACACAATGCCACCCTGCCACTCTTAGCCTTGTCATTAAGACCACAGGCTTTGATTGTGCAAATATGTAGTTTTTACCCCTGACCCGCCATCTTGTCCATTCCCTCGTCCTTTACCCTTTTCCCTCGTTTCCCCCTTCACGATCCTTGAATGTTTCTTCCCTTTTCTGTTCTGCCTTTTTTCCATACCCTTGTATCCCTCCCACCCTCCCTTGGTGCTCTGACTGCGTCGCCCCTCCGACTCCACTTAAAGGAACTCTGCTATCCTGTTTTTTTGGGGGGGGTCTTGACCTGAGAAAATCTACTATGTGTATATATATTTATGTATATAGAGATAACTCTAATCGCTAGTATATGCAGTAGACCTTTGCACTCTCTACCATTCCTATGTGACTCTTAGAGGATATCCATTTGTATCTCTTCCTTGAGTGACTTTACTACTTGTACATTTGCAATTTTTCTCTCTGTTTGTATCTACTCCTTGTGTGACTTTACATCTTGTACATTTGTAATTTTTTCTGTTTGTATCTTTTATGTAACACATATAATCCTAAGTCCTTAGGTTTTGCAACTGGTTCTTATGTAAAGCGCTCTTGACGTATTGCAAATAAAATCACCTTTGGAGCTGTACTTACCCCCAGCTCACCTGTTGCATAAGTACTAAGGGTGGGCGTAGTGGGCGTAGTGGGGCTTTGCGAAGCTACGCGAAGTGGGCAAAACACTATTCCCACCCACGCACTTCGGGTAGCCCCACTACGCGCCACCCACCTCCCTCCCGCCCTCCCTAAATGCTTAAATTACCTTATAAATGAATAAGCCCGGTGCTCCCTCTCGTCATCGCGGTGCCGGCGCCGTCATCTTAGATACTAATGCGCATGCGCGGCCACCAACGCATGCGCATTTCTCGCGAGAAAAGGGCATGCGCGGGCGGCCGTGCCTGCGCATTAGTATCTAAGACGGCGGCGGCGGCGGTGGCTCCGGCTGTGCGATGACGAGAGGGAGCCCCGGGGACGCAGAGGACAAGGTAAGTGGTTTTATAATTCCTTTTTAAGGTAATTTAAGCATTTAGTGAGGGAGGGAGGGAGGCGGGTGGCGGGCAACTTCTCTACGCCCACTTCGTGGGCGTAGTGTTGCCTGCTTCGCCTACTTTGCAAAGGGCGAAGTAGGCAACACTACACCCACTTTGTGGGCGTAGCGAAGTTGCCCGCCCAGGGTTAATAATTACCAAATATTCAGTCAGTTGGCAGTGAAGAAAGTTCAATTGTTTATTAACAGAATACTCTATAGAGGAGCCTCTCCCGACCTCATCCCTCGAGGTGCGCAGAGAAGACTGCTGGCTTACAATCAAGACAAATGTCAAAAACGTTTCCCCCTTTGGGTAAATTTATAACACAACAACAATTATTGCCACACCATTTCATACACAATGTAAATTTTAAAAGGAATATAGGGGAACGGTTTTACCAAAAAATGTTCATTTTATTACAGATCATTAAAAACAATAATGCATAAATAAAAAACAGTTAATATATATCAAATCATTACAGACAATGGGAAATACACATAAAGTAAAATAGTTCCAATTAAAAGAGTGATGAAAAACGCTAGTTGGAAGGAAATTGATTTGTACATATTCAATTGCACTGAATATGTACAAATCACTCATGTGTGTATATATCCTTTTGTTTCAGATATACTGTATTTGTGTGGGAAATTATTTTTTAATCCTGAAAAAGGTGTTGGCTATAGAATACAAGTGCCATAACCGAAACGCGTCGATGCTAATGTTGAGTTTTGATACGCCAAGTCAATGGATACAACTACTCCTTTTGTGATTATACTACGAATTGGAGCCTGTTCATTTTCCTTCCAACTAGCGTTTTTCATCACTCTTTTAATTGGAGCTAATAAGTTAGTGCACTTGCTATGCAAAGATAATAAGCATTATTGTTTTCCTATGAATCACGGCAAAAAAATAATGATTATTATCTTTTCATAGCAAGGGCACTAACTGTTATTAGAACACAGAACAGCATTACACTTTTCTATTTTAGGCTTTCAGCTACGATCCTATGAATCATATGAAAAATAAAGAATGCTTATTATTTTTCCCTAACTAGTGCACTAAGTGTAATAACACATAGCATTCCACTTCTCTATTGTAATGCTTTCAGAGCAAATGAAGGTCACAACATCGTTTTACTGTTGTGTTGATGAACAGTCCCATATCGTTTGAGTGATAAGCATTTGCAATGTGATGGGTATTAATGTCAGACCTGGAAGGCCTTTTGTTTTGTTACCCATATTAAAAACAATTTAGAGAAGGCTAAATCAGGTCAGGGAGTCACAATTATTATGCTCAATGTACTTAAAATACTTACAACAAATTAAACATTTTTCATGGTTTAAGACAGTTTTAAAACTGCTTTAAATCAGGGAAGACAATCATAGACTATCTATTCCAGAATATGACCTCTGCCGGGCCCTTTATTCTCATTAAATTCTGTAATGTGTCACTTCAGATATAAAGCTTTGGATTGTTGGTAAACAGCTCAATAAACTGATAAAATGTGGGTGGCTTCTTCAGAATTGCTTCCTAAAGCTACTAGATTACGCTGCATTTGAGAAAATCATGCAATACCATGTTGAGATTGATTTTCCTATTTGTTTTTTTATTTGAGCTGCATTTTAATTAATATTTTAGTGATCATTAATAATTGAAAGTTCTTGAAGCACGGTGACAACAAATTTGGTGAAAATCATAATTGTTTCTAGCTAGGGAACTCTAAGTATTTGGATCAAACATAGTAACTGGCTCCATGGAAATTAGGCTTAAAGTCAACGAAGCTAGGCGGGGCAATTTAGGAAAAATGCACAAGTTGCTTGGCCTTTAGTAGCTCAAGATGATTTTCATTGATCAGAAGTAGCTCTCACTGCAAAGAAGGTTAGAGACACCTGGTCTAGAGCCTCACAGACAGGCTCCTATCGTTCATCTCATAGTAATGCAAACAAATCCTCTTGTTGAGGTTATATCCGTACACAATCCTTGAAGAGAAATACAACCTGGGCCCCTTGACGGCTTTCAAGTCTTTATTTCTGAACAGAGCAAGACCAATGTTCCTTGCTCTCAACGAATTCAGTCCAGTGTCTCGCTCAGTACCCCAGAGAGGGTTCTAACAAGCCCTTTCACTCAAGTCTTTCCCTATCTCCTACCAGCTTTATCTGAGGTACTGCGTTGTTTTCTGGGCCGCAGGTTGTAGCGAACATGGCCAGGTGTTTCCTGATCAGCAAACAAAACAGGGGAAGAGGCTTTTGCCACCACAGGAATATCAAGAGTGTGTCGATCAACTGTAGAAACAACAGATGTTGGGGCAATTGCTGAAGCAAATGGCAATACCCCGCCTACTCCTGGAACTTCTTCTTCTTTCCCTCCTTCAACTACCTGGGAGTCAGAAAAAGGAACAAAACAAGTGGCTCACTCACTCTCCTGGGTCAAAATTCCTTCCGGAGGCTGCTGATCACCAGGAAGCGGCAGCGGTATCCGTTTTACATGGGAGACATGGATCCAATGTCTCTTTCCATCCACTTTCACAGCGGTTCACGTGGCCAGAAGAACTTGGTGTGGTTTAGACCAACTGGGAGCCAGGCTGGAGTCTCGCTGATAGTTCTTGACCAGTACCCACTGGACAGGTTCCAAACAATGTCCTGGACCCTCCAGCAGGGGCTGCAACACTGCTGATACCTGCTGATGAATGGAACGAAGATCGTTAGTCAACGCATACAAGTAATCTGTCAACATAGGATACTCAATGTCCCTAAATGACCTAGGTCTTGGCACCCCCCAGACATTCGCTGGTCATCCAAAGACAACCTCATAAGGTGACAGTCCTGTACGGGAATGAGGGGTAACTCTTACTGACATCAGTGCTAATGGTAGGGTGTCAGCCCATTCTAGTTTTGTAGTTTCCTATATTTTAGCCATTTTCAATGTCAATATTCCATTGTATTTTTCCACTAACCCTGCAGATTGTGGATGTCGAGCTGCATGGAATTTCGGTTTAATCTGTAGCCCATTACAAACATGCTTTACAAGTTCTGCATCAAAATGTCCCCCGTTATCTGTCCAGATCACCCGAGGTAATCCATAGCCGGGGAAAAACTCTTTGATCAAGGCTTTTGCTGTTGCCAAAGTAGTATTCTCCTTGGTCGGGTAGGCCTCCACCCATTTACTGAAAGCACATACCAGGACCAAGACATACTTCAAATTGTTAACACGCTCCATATGTATGTAATCCATTTGGAGGACTTCAAAAGGCAGGGTAGGTGGTGCAAAGTTCCCGCTTAGGACAGGTTCCCTTCCTCCTGGGTTATGTTGTAAACAGATCATGCAATATCGGACTAAATGTGCAGCTGTCTTTAGGATATTTGGGTTGTTCCACACAGGATCTAATAGTGCACAGATTCCCTTTACACCAATGTGTGCTGGGCCATGGGACATAATCACTACAGCATTCACTAATGCATTGGGTAATAACCATCTTTGCTTGTCTGTCAAATCAACCCAACAGTTATTCTCATCCAACCTTCCCACTTCCTGTTCCCAATAGGCCAGTTCAGCAGGGGTAGCTTCTTTCTGTATTTCCTGGACACTTTCCACAGTGTTATCAAACATGTCTGAGTCCGCCACCCACCTAGCAGATGTAGTCACAAACATCGGGGTCATTTTGGACTGGGCTGTTTCCTTAGCTATTTGATCGGCAAAAACATTGCCCTTTCCAACTTCATCTACCACCGCTTTATGAGCACTACATTTCACCACTGTCACCATTTTAGGTAATGTTAATGCAGTCAGCAATCGCAAGATCAAAGGACCATGTTGTATTCGTTGCCCATGAGAAGTGAGGAAACCTCTTTCTGCCCACAGCCGCCCGAAACTATGGGCCACGCCGAAGGCGTATTGGCTGTCTGTAAATGTTTACCCTCAACCCTTGACTCAATTCACAGACTCGTAATAGTGCCACTAAGTCAGCAGCCTGAACTGATTGATAGGGCACTCGGGACGTCTCAACTACCGTGCGAAGAGTTGTAATGGCATATGCAGCTGTCGTCGTCCCATCTGCCAACTTGAAACAAGAGCCATCCACATACAATTCCCCCTCCGGGTCAGATAGGGGGATGTCAGTGAGGGCCACCCGTCCCTTCGTCTCTTCTTCAGTCCGAAATATGCAATCATGCACGTCATTATTTTCTTCGTCAGAAGGGAGGGGTAGTAACGTGGCAGGGTTCAGAGTGGCACAATGTTTAATTGTAATATGGGGGGCAAACAAAGTCCATTCATATCCAGTAAGACGTACACTCGTAAGGTGCTGGGTCTTCGTCTTATTCAATAACACATCCAGAGCGTGTGGTACCATCACTGTGAGGTCAGCATTTAGAACCAGTATTTCCGATTGCCGGATGGCCACCGCTACCGCAGCCGTGGCCCTCAGACAGCGAGGAAGTGCTCTTGCAACATTATCCAATACTGCTGAAAAATAAGCACAAGGTCTCTGCTTACCTCCAAATCCTTGTGTTAACACAGAAAGCGAACAACTGTCCACCTTGTGTACATAGAGCACAAAAGGTTTTCGGTAGTCAGGAGTACCCAAGACGGGTGCAGAACAAAGTGCAGATTTCAAGGAGTCGAAAGCTTGCTGACATTCATCAGTCCAGGGGAGGGGCTCATGCAAATCTTTAGTGGTAAAATGTACCAGAGGCTTAACAAGAAGAGAGTAATTAGGAATCCATTGGCAACAGTACGAAGTTATGCCAAGAAAAGCACAAATATCACGTTGAGTACGAGGTACAGACATGTTAGAAATGGTAGTAAAACTCTCAGGGGTTAATCTCCTCCCTGCTTTCAACAGGAGATGACCAAGATATGTCACCTGTGAGAGGGACACTTTATTACCATTAGCTGCCAAATGGTGTAACAATTTGACTGTGGCTTCTTTGCAACCTTCCTCAGTATCGGAGGCTACTAGTAGGTCATCGACATACTGCAGGAGCACATTTCCTGGGGGCAAAATCAATTCATCCAATACAGCTTTCAGAGCTTGACTATATATGCTGGGACTCTCTGTATATCCTTGAGGAGCACAACAAAATCTGAAGCTGCGACCAGTTAATGAGAAGCCGAAGATTTGTCGGCTATCTGGATGAATAGAAATGCTAAAGAAAGCATTCTTTAAATCAATAACTGAGAAATATTTTGCAGTCGGAGGAATCATAGTGAGTATGGTGGTAATGTCTGACACTACAGGGTACTGGGCCACTACAATTTTGTTAACCTCCCGCAAGTCGATCACAAAACGATATTTATCAATATGATCAAAATCGTTATCAGTGGGAGCCTTTTTTAAGATCGGTAAAATCTGGCTATTACAAACATTGGCAGCAGCTTCTTTTACTACACCCTTGTCAATCAAATCTTGTATGATGGAAAGCAAAGCTTGTTCACCAGCCGGTGAAATTTTATACTGTGGTATCCGGGGCAACTTTGCATGCGGTTTGAAAGTAATGGAAACAGGCGGAATGTTCAAGAGACCAACATCCGCATCTCCGGTTGCCCACAATGTAGAAGGGACAGCGGCTAGCTCTGGAGAGAGTGGGTCATTTTTAGCAAAACACTGTTGGTTTGGTTTGTCAGGAGAGTGTATAGTTAAATAGACACCATCAGGAGAACAATGGATCTTAGCATTCAACCTTTGGAGCAGGTCCAGTCCTAGTAAATTCTGCCTGCAGTGCGAAGTTAGCAAAAACGGAGAGTCCACTGTGACCGGACCGATAGTAAACGGGATAGGTTCTAAATGGGGCTCACAACCGGGACTCTAGAGAATCCTACAGAAACATCATTTTGCCTGGACAGAGCAGCCCCGGGGACCAGTGAACAAGCAATGGAACTATTCATTGCACCCGTATCAATCAAAAAGTCCTCATAAGTTCCCATCAAATGCCCTCTCACATACGGTCCTTGCTGATCGACGGGTACAGACACTTGGCCCCCACTCTGTCCATGGCTGTCCAATGCATATGTATACCCATCTGTTCCCCCGAACATGCAGTCTTCATTATAATACTGCCTACATTTTTGGTTGTCAAAACAATTTTTCTCCGGATTACTACGGGCCACTTCTTCCCTCCGCAGGTCACTCCGGTCGGTACCACCTTGACCTCTTCCTCTCCCTCTCACAGCCCCATTCTGAGCCAAGAATAGTGGACACTGAGCTCGCCAATGCCCTTCCTATTTACAATAAGCGTTTTGGTTTATTCCTAAAGTAACAGCTGGACCTCCGCCTCGTCTGCTTCCCACCCCTTTTGGGGAGAATCCTCTACCGCCTCCCTCTCTCCCTCGTCCTCTAATGACTTGCTGCATCAATACTTGTGTCTTTAGATCTTTAGCTTTCTTCTCTATTTTGTCCTTACTTTCATTCTCCCTATGCTTGTAATACTGAGCCATGCTCAGTATTACCCAAGGCGTAGAAGTAGTCCAAGTGCTGTTGGCAGCCTGCAATCGTGCAGAGACCACAGGCAATAGGTTAGTTACAAACTGATTAACAAACAATCGAATGCCCCCTTCCGTTGATACATCCTGACCACTAAAATCGATAAATACCCCTTCAAATCTAGTAAAGAAATCCGAAACACTCTCGTCTTTTTTCTGCTTACATGCCGTCAACTTATCCCAATCTACTTTGCGAGGCGGAATCAAAGAATGCATGTAAGTAATTATTTTAGCTGGTAGATCTGTTATTTTTGCTCGGGATTATCACCTGGTCCTTGTCCCAATTTTTGAATTGTTCCCAAGTTCCTCCCAACTTAGCGGCATGATCCTGGTCATGCACTTGCCACACATCTATCGGAACCAAAAGACCAAAGAACAACTCTACATCAGCTAAAGTCATAACAGCCGAAGAAGCAGCTTCTGTCAGCTCCTTATAATAAGCCATAGGGTTTTTTCGAGGATTGGAAAGCTGTGATTTTAGAGAAAGGACCTCACTTCTTTTCCAAGGAGTGTAGACCCATTGTTCCTGGAATCGTGCTTCCACATGAGCTCTTGTAACCACATTCTGATCATTTCGTATTTCAGGATGATAAATGGGATGTACTTCCCGCATAGGATGCTGGGAATCCCAATTTGAACATTTCAAAAACATTCTCCCTCGGTATCTCACTAAAGTGGCAACATTCCTATACACATCCTCTGGACTCAGTTCAAACTTATGAGCTCGATCCAAAATATCATATATCACTTGAGGGGCTCTTCCATCCGGGAAACACTGTTTCCATAGGGAAATGAGTCGATTAGCCATGTATTCCAATGCGTATTGCTGCATCACATAATCTCTCATAATACTCCATATGTCAGTAACTGTATATATAGGGTTCCGCATCCACGGGGACGCTTGGTTCATAACCAATTCTTTCTCATCATACCCTACTGATGCCCGTGTATATAATCTCCGCTCACCAAGATCCCCTGGTGCACGAGAAGGAGTCAAATCTATCAAAGCAGGGGTGGTGCTTGCTGATTGAGAAGTCAAAACTGGAGTTGGAGGGGATAGAACAACAGAGGACCTGATAGAGGGAGATAATGCATCAAGAATCAGAGTAGCTGTTTCCCCCGCTGAGGTAGATGTAACGAGAGAAGTTCCCGTAGGGGCGGAGGAAAGGGTTACTGCAGAGGCTCAGGCCAACGGAACCGCATCTGAAATTAAAGGAACAGCAGGATACACTCGCTGAGGGGCATACCGAGGAGGGGGCCTAGTATCGAGCAAATCTTCTACCTCATCCTCCGGCTCTTTCCGAGTCACGTAACTTTTATCTACCTGTAGCCTGAACTGTCTGTTCATGCAATCAATATTCTGCTCAGTCTGACTTTTATCATATGCAATAGCTTTCTGTGTAATCGTCTGTCCTGCTTTGGCCTTACATAATTTTTCTTCCCTAATGCGTCTGCGCTTTGCATCCTTCTGCCACATATTTAGGTAAGCGAACATTGCCTGTCGGCTACGTTTAGAAAACAACCGATCCTGCAGATACTGTATCTTTTTCTCATCGAAAGACACTGTTAAGGGCCATTGTCATTCCACATTATCTTTGGTATACCTATGCCATAGGGTATTACACAAAAGGGATGTAATACCATGCTTACAATACTTATTAGGACTCGGACTTCCTTCCGGAGGAGCAGGCTGACTTTCATCCAATCACGTACCCTTTTGACAACCACATCCAAAGCACAATTTACTGAAACACAGCATTTTTGCTGTACTTACTCACCGTCAAATTTCATTAAGGAAAACAATCTCCCAAACATGGCCATGTCCATACTTCGGTCCAATTCATTCAAAGGTACAGACAATACAATACAAAACAATACAAACAGAAACATACAACGCAAATATTTTCAATTTGACAAGTCTTTTCCAAACCAAAAGAACGGAGCCCGTCGACTCCCGTTCATGGAGAACTTTAATCAATTCTGATGTCCAGACCAACAGATACCAAAATCAGGCAGTCCTGAGACTACCCAGAGACCACCGCACAGGGATTAACCACAGACTGACCTACGGACCATCCTGCAGCCTCCCTGGTTCACCCTTTGGACTATTCTGACTAAGCCCGCTGTCTTAGCGTCGCTCCAGATATGTCCAAGGGCTACCCAGGCGTAACTACAGGCAACCACAATGCTGCCCCGTCAGACCTCCGAAAGTTCTCCGTGGTCCACCAACCACCAAATCCAAAACGGTTACCTGTCCCAAAAGCTCCGACCAACAACAAGACGATTCACTCACCTGGTGCGCACAGGTATGATTGCGATTTCTCCACTTCCAACTTTCGCAGACCAACACGGTCAGCTCCTGGGTTTCGCCTGTAGGACTCCGGCGAGGGGCCACTAGCAGCTGAGGTTCTCTGATAGCAAGAGCGGAAGAAATCCAAATTTCTGGTCGGTCCACCCCCTTGATCAAAAAGTACCCCTTTTTCGTCCTGTTCACCCTGATTACGGGAGGACGACCCCAACACGGAGTCCCACCAGAGTCGCCAACTGACGGATTGCAAATAAAATCACCTTTGGAGCTGTACTTACCCCCAGCTCACCTGTTGCATAATTACCTAATAATCAGTCAATTGGCAGTGAAGAAAGTTCAATCGTTTATTAACAGAATACTCTATAGAGGAGACTCTCCCGACCTCATCCCTGGAGGTGCGCAGAGAAGACTGCTGGCTTACAATCAAGACAAGTCATATATACTTTTCAAACACACATGCAGTCACCCTAAATAGAAAAATACAGGATGCTTCTAGGGGCCTCAAGGAAAGACCATATTAGGCGCACAGAATTGGCTCAGAATAAGGTCAAAGAGGTTGACTCCCCTCGCCCCGGGACTCGGGAGTACAGGCACGGCGCCTTCAGGAATGTGCTTTATCGCATTCAAACCCAGATGTAACCTTGTGCCCTCAGACAGAGGGAAAGACAGTCCACCTTGAGCTGCTACTCTATAACTCAGAGAAAAGGAGTTCTGTTGGTTAAGAAGGAAAACACGTGACTTTAGATCAACACAGGGCCAACTAAAATGGCGTCTACATGGATTCTCGGCCTAGTTCGCTTAGCATAGGAAGAACACTAAAACAGTTGTAAGTATATAAAACGATACACGTAGATAACATATATCAGGGAATATATAGGTACATCATGCTAACAACTATATAACTATGTCTAGGGATACAGAAAGGGGAAGAACCAGATTTTCATCCTTCACTCTGACACCTTCGGGTAAAGTTTACGCTATTTAAATTTGCATTAAATAAATAAATAAAAGAAATAAAACATAAAGGTGGACTTCACCTCATAGAGGTGGGCTCGAAGAAGGTGAAACGCCAAAAAAAGAGATTACCTATGTGAATCTTCTTCTGCTCTAAAAGGCCTTTCTTTTTAATATTGCCTTTCATGCCCCCATGTTGTTTTTGTTTATGTCTGCTGTGACACCCAAGCATGAACCTTCAACCCTATCTCTCTCAACTCCCCCACTGTCCTGACCCCACACCCTCACCCCTCCTCTGCCACATCCTGAAAGCAGTTGAACAGTCAGGTCCATTGATGTAGGAGTGTCCCTTCCTATTCCGAGCCCTGGTTGACATTCTCATACGATCAATGTCACTCCCGGACCAAACAATAAAAGGCACTCAAAGGCCCAGTGTTCAAAAAACAGGTTCAGGATTTTGTCACCAGATTAAGCAGAAATCAGCCATCCCAAGGATTAACTTTTACACACCTATGTCAGTTGTCCTATGAGTTTTCCAAGATGCAATTGTAGATAGATGGGCACAGAAAGGAATCACGGCCTTGGGAGATCGATATTGTGATGGCTAACTGCGCTCCTTCACCGAACTACAAGAGGCCTTTGGATTGGTGAAGGGTGATTTTTTTTAATTTCTTCAGCTATGAGATTTTCTCTTTAAGGGAATAAAGGAATTAATCTCAGTAGCAAGGATCCCCTTAGATAAGGCAGCGGGTTAGAATTGGCTCAATTTATTATTTGCTAATACAAGACCAACCGGATGATTTGGAAGTGCAAATACTTATTAGGAAGCTAGATTCGGCATAGAGGGGCTCTATCTTCAAGAGTCAAGTGATTTAAGTAACAAGATGCTGTTAATGGCTGGCCGGAGAAGTCAGTACTTTAAGATAATGTTCAGTCTAAATGACACCCCTGCCAAGGTGGCTAGATGAGGTGGCAGATTTGGTGGGAAGTGCATTAGGTGTGGCTCGGAGTAGGCTGAAATTGCTCATATGTTCTTCTCATGCCCCAAATTAGATTCATTGATGCAGGACATTGGGAACTTCATGGGTTCAATCATTGTTGGTCAGGTCCTGATCACCCCTGTATTGATGATTTTGGTTGTGATTGATGGCTCGTAGAACAAACCTTTTTTATAAGACGAGAGGCATATTTATGATGTATTGCTATGGCGGCGGCCCACCTATTCATTGTGTCAGAGTGGGTAAGTTCTGACCCTCCAACATTTTTAATGTGGAGGTCTAGTTTGTTAGCAGTTTACAATACAGAAAGTAATCTATGCAAATGCAAGGGGTACAAGAAACAGCTGTGGGGGGCCGGGATCTGGTTTGACTGGGCAGGAGTAAATTGAGGGGGAAGGCAATGAAGGCAGCAAACAATGTGTTAGACCAGGCACCTGTGGCCACAGGGTGGTGACTACCTTGTTTTCAGTCCGTTTTTAGCTGGCATTTGCACTTTACATCTGTTTGTGATACTTTGGTCTGCCATCTCTCTTGATGATCTTTTCAAGTGTGCTGCTATTTTTATTATTTTCATACTGTAAGGAGGTACTGGCACTTTATGGCAATATTTACAGATATGTTGCTGTTCTATACGTACACCAATATTGCCATACATCTGCATAGTTTAGGGGGCACTGAGGGGTGATAGTTATGATACGTCTCTATAAACATACCAATGTTATCATGCACCTGCACTTTACGATTTAGTGGGCTGGAGTGGGAAGGACATTTGTGTTTAAGGGTTTGATCGTGTTTAAGCACAGCTTTCTTTGTGCTATTTTGAAGCTCTTTTTTTTCTTCTTTTAGGTGCTCCTGTCTATGAAATGATATTGCTTTTGGACTCAGAACAAGTATTTGCTCTTTGAGATCTAGAACGAGAAACTGTATTTTAACGTTAGCATATCCTATTTGATAAATGTTAATTAATCAGTCAAAAAGTCTTTATTTCAATGATGAATCATAAAAGACAACAGTAGTAATGCTAAATTTCAGCAAGATTAAAATAGAAACCATATACTCAAGCATATATAATAATTAATTACAAACTCCAATTTAGGTAAAACATCCCAGGGCTTTGTAGCAAAACAACTATCCGACCCACAAAGTTAAAAATATAAAGTAAGTTCAGTTAAGTATAGTGTATTATACATTCGAGCTTCCATTATGCACATTAGACTAAAATTATAATTATTTTTATTTAAAAAAAGGCATACAGATAGAATATGTATACAGTAGAAAGCTAAAATAATCATCTTGGACATGTTTTACTTATACGGATTCTCCATGTCCAATGTAAAAACGTAGCCACTGCAATAACCACGGACTACGTAGTGTCAGTTTTAAGAATTCTTAATGCCTCACAGCCTGTTTGGCGACTAAGCTGTAAACAGATAGGTTTCAACCAGATCCATCTAGGAACTTTATACTCAGGGCAGATGAATAAGATGTGCCCAATGGTCTCCTTTTGAGTGGGGCAGAAAGGACAGGTGGGAACAATTCCTTCTCTCCATTTAAAAGCTAAGGAATTAGTTGGTAGGGTTCCCACCCTAAATTGATGGTATCCCTTTCTAGCCTCCATGACAGTAATATAATCCCAATAACCCTCATACGCAGGAGAGTGTTTAAGTTCTAAGAAATCCACAGTCAATGACGGACCAATGGTAGAGCCAAATCTCTTCATTGTGACCAGGCTCCAGTAGAGATCTCTTAAGGTTTTCCTGGGGGGAGGATATTGACTGTAGGATCCTCCCATAAGCTAACCAAGCCCATGGCAGAATAGATAGACTTTACCTCCCGCAGCCATTGGATTTTGTGAGCCTTATCGGCATTTCTAACATCTAGGAAGGCCCTCGCATACTGGGAGAGTTCTGGGGTAACCCACAATCTCCTCCAGTACGCCACCGGTCTATAGTGGGCCTTATCCTCCAGGCACTGGGTGCCTAAATCATAGAAAAGGGGAGTCAGCGGGGTCCGTACTGGAAGGCCCGTGACCCCACGTAAGAACTTGTTTTGAGACCTAGTCAAGTGAGCAAGATTGCTGAAACCCCACAATTCCGCCCCATATAAAACTGCTGTGGCTATTTTAGCATCAAAAATTTTCAACACAGGCGATATTGGCCTTGTGTGGGAAAGGAATAATTCATTAGTTAAAGCTCCTGTTAGCTGAGCGTGCTTAGTAACCAACTGAGTGACGTGTGGTTTCCAATCTAATTTGGATGCGAGGGTAATACCCAGGTACGAAAAAACCTGAGTCTGTTCTAATCTGATCCCATTCATTACCACAATACCTCTAACATATTTGGACTTGTGAAGCACCATAAACTTGGTCTTGCTAACATTTACTACAAGTCTGTGGTCCTTGCAAAAGACCTCAAACACATCAATGGCTTGTTGAAGGCCCTGCTGCATTTTAAAAATCAAAAGAGTGTCATCTGCAAACATCAACAGGGGGATCAGCTTACCATCCAACTTTGGGGCATCGGTCGGTCGGTGCATAAAGTAGATGATCACCCTGTTGATGTATAATGAGAAAAGGGTCGGGGCTAGTACGCACCCTTGGCGTACTCCACTCTCTATAGGGAATTTATCTGTAACATTACCCTGTTGGTTCCATCTGATTTGGGCAAAATTGTCCTCATGTAATTTCTTAAGAAAGGACAAGATGCTAGGAGGCATGCCCTGCTCTGCAAAAGCTGCCCACATTTTTTCGCAGAGGTTTGCTGCAGCTGGAGTATCGTGGATGGATTATTAAGTGACTTTGGCCTCCCGGTCTTGGAGCGAGTTTTTCCTGCCTCATTTGCACTGTTAAGTGGGTTTACTGACATCCTTGCGCCTCGAACCAAAAAGTGGTCACAGGTGTTTGAGTTGTAAGTGTTGTGGATCTGTGGCTCAGAGGAGTACATTGTTTTCTACCCCTTTGTGTGAGCTGTAGATTAATCGCTATTTACTCTAAGTACCCCTGTCCTGATGAAGCCATAAAGATACAACTGGCGGAAACGCGACCGCGACTGCATCAACACCATTGTGTTAAGGAGTCCCTTTATTGTCTATTCGTGTTTGTTTAAACTCATGCGCCTTACACAAAATAGTCTTTTCAGAGAATTTGCATCTCAGGCTCTGTGAGGATCTCCTTGGCAGATATATATCACTCGAAATTAGGAGTGTATATTTTGAGATAGGTCTTTCGTTAGATCTTTCGTTGGGTACACTTTTGTATATGTATATGTATTGTATATATTGTAATTGTGTATATATTTGATTGTATTGTATATAGTTGATATGTGCTCTCTCTATATGTATATTTTTCTGTGCGTCACTTTTTTCCTGTAACATGTCTTTAGAAATTTGTGATTAGTAACCTCTATACATTAAGTTGTACAGAACAGGATAATTCATGTTTTTCTTGTCCAAACATTAAATGTTAAATTAATCCCTCAGTATCATCTTTTCTACTTTTTCATCTTTTTGATGCTCCTTGCCCAGGTATGGGAGGGTGATATTAGCTATCAAAAGTGACGGAGATCAAGTGGCAGAAAAATTCAAAAAGGGACTGTTAGATATAGGAGAATGGATGGCCACCAATTGTCTGAAATTAAACTCAGAAAAAACTGAGGTGGTCATCTTTGGACCTCTTCTCCCAGCCTGGCCATCAAGCTGGTGGCCAGAAGCCTTTGGCACCCCTCCAAGTCCAACCGCCAAAGTTAGGAATCTGGGAATCATCTTCGACGAAGGTCTAAACTTCATGGACCATGCTAACAAAACAGTATCCACAGCCCATCTAAAGCTGAAGATGATCAGAAAAATCCGCCCCTTCCTCCCGGATTCAGCTTTCAAAACATTGGTCAGTTCCCTAGTGCTATCAACTCTGAATTACTGTAATGGTCTTTTCCTCAACGCACAATCCAGAGTTATAACTAAACTACAAACTATTCAGAACGCAGCAGCACGTCTGCTCTCTGGCAAAACAAAATATGAACCAATATCAAAAAGCATAAAGGAATACCACTGGCTCACTATCCGCAACAGAATTCATTTAAAGTCCTTATGCATTGTATACAAAGCGCTCAAAAACCAAGGACCACACTTTCTGAAAGAGCAGTTGCAACTGTACAAACCAAGCAGACTGTTACGCTCAGCCACCCTCAACCAATTGGTTATTCCTCGCACCAAGACGGTGTCTTGGGGAGACCGACGTTTTTTGGTAGCAGCCCCGAAGCTTTGGAATACTTTGCCCCAAAACATCAGGCAGAGCCCCTCCCTCCTTCACTTCCGCAAACTCCTGAAAACATGGCTGTTTGATCAGTGACTCCCCTTCCTCCCCTACTCTTCTCCTCACAAGTAACTGTTTTTATCAGCGCCAAGACGCCTGAGGGTATTTGCTGCGCTTTAGAAATGTCAATAAATAAATAAATAAATAAATAAATATGGGCAGAACTCCTTTAGTATTTTCAGTATCACATTTTTTCTAGAGGCCCCAAATCAAACGCCGATTTAAGATCGACGAACACCGCGAAGAGCATACCACCCCCAAGGACTACCTCCCGCAAATAAATTAAAGAAGTCTAAAAACTCGGTCTACCGTACTTGTGTGACTGTGGAATCCTGCCTGGAGTGGTGGCAGTACTTCTTCCTCCTCAATACAGCCTAGGATTCTCTGCAGAACAAGCCTTGCAACCACCTTCTGGATACAATCTATCAAACTGATAGGCCTGTAATTTCCTGGATCAGAGCGCTCCTCCTTTTTGTAGATCGGTATGATCTCCGCACCCTTCCAGGTAATTGGTATAGGCCAGCCATTGGATATACCATTTGCTAGGGATTGGATATATGGTTCCCAAAGCTCTTTGTCGTGCATAAAAAGGTCGTCTGGAATAGAATCCAGTCCAGGTGCTCTTCCCCTGGGGATGCAATTCAATACCTTTCTCACCTCTATTCTCTTGAAGTGTAAGGGAACTATACCCAAGTTAGAATGCACGGGGCCCTCAGTTACTTCCATGGACGTTTCTTGAGATGCAAACTGAGTGGCATAATGGGAGACCCAGAGGTCAGGCGAAACATAATTAATTGGTTCGCTCCTTTGGATCCCCCTGCACCACTTGACCATATCCCAAAAGGTACACATTGAACATTCCCTACTTGCGCAATACAGCTTCCTCCAGTACTCCGCATCCCAAGCACGTTTAGCATCATATTGTGCTTTTTTGTAAAGTGCACGAGCACTTTTAACTCTCGCTCTATCTTTAGTTTTTATTGCCACAGCCAGAGCTTTGTACGTGGACCTGCACGACTTCCCGTACCACTGATCTTCCTTCTTAACAGGCCTATTTGTCTTAAGAGGGCCCTTTTTTTATGAAAAAAGCCCTAAGTTTATTAAAAAAAAATTGTTTGGATCGGATTTAGATCTGCCACTACCCCCTCCTGATTTGTACATTTTTGGAGATCATTTGTCTCCTGGATAGCCAGTTCCCTCATTGCTGCTAACTTGGCCTCACTCGTTGAACAATTCACCCATCTAATGCGCCTGGCATCGTTTGTTAGAACGATGTCAACCCTGTCAGGAGGAATTTCCTCCCTTAAGCGTTTCCATAAAATAAATGTAAGGCAGAGCGGATCATGATCGCTTTCAACCCTTTCTAAAACCACCATGTCCTTTAATTGGACCAATTCTCTATATTGGTGAATACGTAAAACATTATTAACCCCTTCACTGCGGCTGAATAGCCGCCGCAGTGAAGGGGTTAATAATGTTTTACGTATTCACCAATATAGAGGGGGCGGGGCGGCCGCGCGGTGGCCGCATGCTGGTGACGGAACCGCTCCGTCACCAGCATCGGTTGACCTGTGCTTGTGACGGAGCGGTTCCGTCATGGCCCGCCCCGCTCAATAGAACATCAGCGCAGGCGCGAAATTCGCGCCGCGCAGGCGCGTCGAGCGGGCCATGACGGAACCGCTCCGTCATCAGCACAGGTCACCCGTAGCTGATGACGGAGCGGTTCCGTCATCAGCATTCAACGGGTTAAAAGTAAAAGCCCCATGTTTGTCAGAAGCTGATCTACCATTAATTGCTCTCAGCCCTATTCCAACACTCAGGACCTTAAGCTGTAAAGCAGCCTCTGTCCATTTTTTGATTGGCAAAAGTGTCAACTGAGGGATGTTCCATATACTATCTTCTTCCAGGGTGAGGTCCACATCATTGCTATCCAGCGGTTCGAAACAACAATTGAAATCTCCCGCTACTATAGTATTACCTTTAATAGAATAAAACTCAAGGAGGGTTTCTAATTCTTCAACAGTTTTGGACGGTTTCCCCCCCTGCATGCCCCTTGAGTAAACATTGAAAACCAAAAGATCACTGCGATCGGGCCAACGGATTTGGATTAACAGTATGTCACTACTTTTGGAGTCTAATTGGGTCACATTAAATCTACTGTCTTGTTTGACCCACGTTAAAAGCCCCCCTTTTGCTCTTCCATGATGGCTTGGGATCGCAAGAACACTAAAACTAAGGAATCCAGGTCTGTACTCTGGAGCATGCAGCCAGGTTTCCTGGAGGAGCACTAAATCCCTCCCATCAAGAAATGTCAGCCAATCTATAGATGTCGCCTTACTCTTGAAGCCTGCCACATTCCATGAGACCAGTGATGTTAAGGTGTGGTCAGCGGCTCTCTTAGGAAAGTCTGGGGATCCCCCTACCACAGGGTCCCCGTCTTCTCTAGCTCCCAATTGGCCTACTTCTCTGGGGGGGAATATTAGTATCTCTAGGTCCAGTGGATGCGGGGCTGTCTGTCACTGCGGAAAAAATAGAACCCTGTAAACCAGGTTCAGAAGGCGAGCCCGCTCTGTGATCGTCAACTTGGCAGGCTATTCCCTAATCCAAGGTTTTTCCGCCACAGAGTCAGTCATTAGCATCCAGTGAACTTTGGGCCTCGTATCTGTTGCTCAATGTAACAGAACTAGTAGAGGGGACTATCTGGGTGCTATGCTCTCCCTTACTATTAGCTCCAGTGTTATGAGGTGGGTAAAATAAAAACAATGGGAGAACATTAACATAGTCATAGTGAATCCTAGCTGATCCTGCCTGCCTCAGAATATGGTCAACCAGTTAGGGGCAGCCAAAACTCACAACAACACAGTCATCCTTCATGATCTTCTTAGTCTTGCCCACCCATGGTACCCTTCTCACCATTTTAAAATTATTAAACAAGTGTTCACCTAACACTGTTTTGTTAGCTAAGAAGTGGAGGGCTTTATTTTTTAGTGTGGTCCAGTGTTCCTCTCTACCATCCTGAGTTTTTGGGACATTTGCCAAGATTATAGAATACGGACATGCCTCCGGAGGGAGATGCAGCGAAGACTCCCTTGTAGAGGCCTGTGCTAGAGGACTTAATCTACCCACTGGGTCCCTGGGACCTAACTTTGCTCCTTGTTTAGCTCCTATGGCTGTAGATGGAATGTTAGGGGCTACAGCTTGGGGTACTGAGGTCATCATAGAGTCCACCAGATCAGTGACTGTAGTTGTAAGTGCACTCAAAGAATGCACTTCGGGTAAGTTAATCCCGAGCATTGGAACTTTCAGATGTGAAATGTGTTTTTCAATAACATTAAGTCTGCCATCTATTTGCCCAAGTTTATCCATTACTGGAGAAATAAATGCCCTCAGCCGTTTGTCCATAAGCCTCATGAACTTAGACATCTTACCCTCCAAAGTATTTACTTCATCTTGCTCATTATACTAATTTCCTCCTTGAGCCCTGCCCTCTGTGGCCTGGTTTGTGACATTTTCTTCCTGTCTACCCAACCCAGATGCAGAATTGTTGTTCCTAGGCTGTTTTGCTTGTTGCCGGCTTCCTTTGGGGGCGTTACTAGCCTTTCTTTTCCCCGATGGAGCTTTGCTACTAATGGCCGACATAGCCCGCAGCTGCCTAGTACGTGTAACTGGGGGTGAGGGAGGTAGACTAGGTGCAGGAGAAGAGCCAGAGGAGATTGATAAACTAACATCTAAAACTGACCCACTTGGAGCCTGAGAGGGATCCATAGGATCATTGAGAGCGACTGTGCATACAGACGTCTGTGTGGTTAATATCGGGAGAACAGTTTGGCAAGATAGATCCAAGGATAACCTTCTTTCTACAAGTTCGATTTCCTTAGCCACAACAGATTCTGCCCGTTTCAGAAAGGCATCCAAAGTCCCCACCCCCCCAGCCCCAGGGCACGCTTTAAAATTGGCTTTAGCCATATCAATATAATAAGCCTTAATAAAGTTAGTCAGATACCGGACAGAAATGAAACCAGCAATCGAAATGAATGACCAGATCAAAGAATGTCTCGCACCTCAGTTGTGGATGTCTCTGGTACAGTTCAGCGGTAGATGAAAGAGGGGGGACCCAGCCCGGCCTCTTCTGGCCCTTGACGGCCGCAGACGGCCCCGCCCTTGTCCCGGGCGTCTCCCGGGACGCTCCTGCGCGCTCCCACGCAGCGGAGTGGCCAAGTCATTTATAGGCTGATGCTATGGGCGGTAGCAAGCCCCAGCCCAGGCATGAGCAGCCCCAGAGCCTTCTGGGAGTCGAAGTCCAGCAGTCAGAGCAGGGCATTCTGTAGGATGGCAAACAAACAGCCCGCAGTTGTCTCCTCATGCAATTGTCTCCACTGCAGCGGGTCCTCACACACGACCCCTGTGTGTTTCAAAGGAAAGCCCAAGTTCGGCGAATATGTCCCCACTGATTCTATGCACTCTCGGACGCAGCGGCACCCGCAAAAGCGGGTGCGGCAAGGTTTAAGTGCACCGGTGCTATGGGCGGTAGCAAGCCCCGGCCCAGGTGTGAGCAGCCCCAGAGCCTTCTGGGAGTCGAAGTCCAGCAGTCAGAGCAGGGCGTTCTGTAGGATGGCAAACAAACAGCCCGCAGTTGTCTCCTCATGCAATTGTCTCCTCTGCAGCAGGTCCTCACACAAGACCCCTGTGTGTTTCAAATGTCCCCACTGATTCTATGCACTCTCTGACGCATAGAATCACTTATGTCAGTATCTTTGATCTGATGCCCTGGGGATGTGGTCCCTAAAGCTTAGTAGGGACCTCTGTGTTGTTGCTTGTATGGGCAGTGAACTTTATTTACTTCTTTGTGGAATGCCTGCTGTGTATAAAGATGAAGACCTTGGGTAAAATCAATTTAAAAAAAATTAAGAAACATGCATTTTTGTCATTACAATCTTATAGCAAGTAACATACAAAATGTTCCTGAATTATTGAGGTACTATAAGATTTATAGTTTCAATAAAGGCTTGTGTTGTGTGGGATTATATTGGCATTACAGGAGCATTTAGCTACAAGTGGTATCAACTTTAGGGCAACATTGACATCAAGACATAGGAGAGTACCGTAGTGTAACTGTCAAGTTAAACTAGGTCTCCTTTGCATACAGTAATTACAATATGGGACACCAGTAAACAACGTAATAAAAACTGATTTAATAAACGTTTGTTGCTGTACTCCAGAACAAATTTGTCCCCCAATAAAATGCAATAAACATTGTGAACAAAGACGCTCATAAGCATACTTATATGTCCCATTGACTGATATTTAATTGATGTTGTGCACAATAAACACTGATTTCACTCATAAGTTTTGCATCTTTTCAAATCATTCAGTATGATACCACTTGCTTGTGCACAGTAGGGGAAACACACTTAAGGCATGGGTAGATACGGATTTTGCTATTTCACTTCATAAATGCCACTCAATTGGATTTTAACTGATTGACTTATGGCATGTGCCTATAAATGGATGTGTTACGCCAGGACTTGGTTATGACAGGTACCACAAATGTGTTTTGGCTTCTATATTGATTGCAAATTCCCTCTGTCTTTTCCTGCTGACTCCTCCTTGCTCACTCCGTTCATTTTATAATTGGCGTCCGAGTACCTGCTGGCACCCTTCAGCCTCCTTGCTCTTCACCCACACTGTATCAAAGGCCTGTAAAATCTATTTTTTAATAATTTCAAGATGGTAAGCCATGCATGAACATGCATGCATGGCAGACATCTTGGAATGAATTTTCTTATGATTTAAGAAAATAAATTCCAAGATGGCCACCATGAATTTGTTCTCACTGATGGTGTCCATCCTGTAATTATTTTCCTTTTGCTTTAAGAAAAATCGCTCAAAGTTTACTGCTGCACATGCACAATGTCTGTGTGTGATAAACTGATTTTTGTACTGACCCATCGGCAGTCCGTGCAAGTAAGCGCAGTGAGGAGGGGGGCGGGCTGGGTGGAGGGGGTTAAGTCAACAGACGACGGAATAGGGTAAATTAAATAAATATATAATTCCAATTCCGTAGTCTGTCGGCATCCCCCCGCCCGCCCTGTACCACCGTGCTTACTTGCACAGATCGCTGCTGTACTGATCTTTTATGAGGATGGATAATCAAGATTTTTTTAGTGGTACCCAAGTTGGTTTTCAAGCTTGAATCCAGTCAAGCAAATAAGTCGAAACGCATGGTGATTACCAGTCCAATTGTGCTTTTTAATTTAAGTGGCAAATTTGAGGGCTGTGCAGTTTCCTTTTCCATAGAAGTCTATACTATCAAGTCAGATGCAAGGACTGTACATTGGCATGGTGACATTCCAACATGACAATTCTAACTCCAGTGAAAACTGTTTTTATGCTCTTTGTTACATTTTCCACAATTGACTCAAAAAGTCATCATCTTGAAAAAATTAGATACCCGAAACATTGTTAATAACATAACTATATAGCTATATAATAACTATATTTATCTAAATGTGGATATTATTATTATTATTACATTTATTGAGCGCACAGCTACCCGGAGGTTTCCCGGCGCTTGCCTTGGGAACCCATCCTGGCTTTTCCCTGTGAGATAGCCCCTACAGGGCATCCCCAAGGTGAAAGCCAGGCATCCCACCGCAGGGGGGCCGTTGTGGAGATGAAGCAAGCTTAATGCCCAGAGTTGCAGAGTGATAACCCATGATTAGAGCAGGCACCGAAGCGAGAATTATCGAGTCCGTGGACATTTGAGCTCAAGACCCTGCCGCGTCGGGAATTGAACCCTGGTCCTGGGTCTGACCTCAGCTTCCAGGTCTGCCTGCTCTACACCGTGAGCCACACTTCTCCACGATAAAATTCTGGCATGGATTTGGCCCTCCAAGGTCGACTTTGGAGAACCCTGATGTAGAACATTCATGGAATCTTTATTATATATTGAAGATCCATCAAGGAAGAGAAATGCAATTGAATGTCATGTAGCTGCCATGTATATGTTTCCTCAAAATATGCTTCCCATTGGGAGCCGTCTGTGGCCCTCATACAGGCGTACCTGTTTCGACATTTGATTGGTACTTATGCGATGGCAGCTCTGTAAACTATATCACCACCATATTCTTATGCTGATAGTGGAATGGAAGTATCCACTGTAGTTAAAACATTTGTGGAAAAACCACTTTCTCCTAATTCATAAACATCAGAAATGTTCTAAATGTATACTAAGAACTGATTACGATTGTATTCGAAAGGCTCTGACCGTCGGTCTGAGCCTTCCGTACCGCTTCGTAAAGTGCTGGTCAGTTTGCTTTCTGACCTCCTCATATTGATGGAGGCGGTGGGAAAGGAATCCAACCAGTCATTCCGGCTGGCTTCAAGTGGGCTCAGAGAACCTGTTCGCTAGTCAGAATGAGCCCAGTAATCTCAATGGAGTGCCTTTCTGCCCTTGAGATTACAATGATGGTTTCCGACATGGTTTCCATGCCGGTCTGTCTGACATGGAAGCCATATCGTCTTTGGAGGCCCCGAGCAGGGCCCCCTTGGATGCACGGCCTCTGTTGATCCCTGCACTTTGTGGCTGGCACCTTCAGGTGGTGGCCAAGGGGTGTCTGGATGAACTGCACCTCCCATTTTACTATGGGAGCATGCATTATGGCCGGTTTACGGCCGGAATGCATGCTCTCATAGTAAAATGTAGGAATGAGACCAAACACCATTTGATTCGCATCCTAATGAGATGGTCGGGACCGCCGACCCAGTGCAGGCCGGTCCCATGACCGATGCGGTTTCGGGCAGAAGTGATTCCGCACAACATCGTAATGAGGCCCAAATTATCAAATTCATTAACATGCGCACTTCATAAAAAATGTTGCTATGCATTCTGTACTAAATCCATTTATTTTGGGTAAAATATTACTTGTCACTTGTAATGTAACCGTTCTCTAAATAACAGTTTTTGGTCATAAGCCGATGATTTTAAATAGATACAAATGAATGCACGGGCATTTTGAGAATCTAACATATCCAGTGTTTTCAGTTGGTTTCTATAGTACTCGAAAAGTAACGCTCCATGGCTAGACAATGTCATACAAGTTGGCAACCCTCTGCATGTTGTGAAAGTGTCAACCAAAGCACTGAGCCTCGGGCAGTTGCCATGAACATGCCTTTATATCGCCATCCCCTATTGTGGCATATTCCTTTACCAATCATATTTGAAAGTGAATTATGGGTATGGGAGCTCTATATATATGGTTAAATTACTTTGACTTTCCAGTGGAAAATGGTGATACATTATGCTGCACTGCTGTAATAAGTATTTATAGTGTGTCTGTTCTCGGATGTTCACTTAACTCCTGATAAATGTTTATTAAACATCTGCTTCAGTTCCATGCTTGTTTTTTCTGGAATCCCATCAGTTACGCACTCTCTGACTCCAGCTGTATTTACGGCATTAATAGATTGATTTACACATAGGATATTGATGTGTTATGGGTCTTTCCTGCGTATGATGTCTTTGTTGCCAGAAAGATTTCACTAGTAACATATTTAAAGCCCCTAAAAATATAGTAACATAATGGAAAATCTTATACCATTCTGACCCAAATGCATGTACTTATTTAATGTTTCTGTTTCTTTTATAAGTTTATTTTCTTCCTCGAATACTGTTTTCTTCCACTTCATACTTGCAAATGTAAATATATGCATTTCCAGATTTTAAGTAAAAAGGAAAAACTATCGAACATCCTAAATAAGCAATACCATTAATATCCAAATGCTTTCGAAGTGATATGACGAGTGGGCTACCTTCAGACAAAAAATAGCTTGGAACACATGAGCCATGAGAAGCCACTAAACAATTACAACAAAGTGCATTATCAGGTGTTATCAATTCAGACGTACCAAGGTAGTCATAAGGCTATCCAGGGGGCGTTCATTTCTGGAATGTTTCATTTCTATTTATGGTGCACCTCACCAGATGCTTTTAAGAATCCTATTATATTATTTACATCCAATCAATCTTATTTTAGTTGTAGAATCACAACTGTATCATGTTAATGATGGTTGTCCTTATTTAAGTTTCCTTTAAATGCGGTTGACTATGTGTCACTTTAAGTGTAAGTTTTAGAATGAGTAACCCGAGGAGACGTAACTTTTGCAAGCTAAATCTGATTTTGCAAGCCATTCTATGAGCTAATAGGCCGGTTCGCAAAATAGGAAGTCGCAGGGAGAGAGAGAAAGATCAGCCTATTTATCAATCATTAGGCAGGTAACAATTTGCGACCCCCTTATATAGGTTGCGACCACACCATCCTGTGATTGATTTCCCGAACAAAAAATCAAATTTTTTAAAGCAGCCTGTGTTTCTTAAAACAGAGGGGTACTTAAAAAAAAGAAAGTTATCCATTGTCAAAACTTTTTACTTTTTGCATATTGTCTGGAAACCATTGAACATAGTCAGAGACTCCGCAGATAAATACAAATTCAGGGACAATTGCATTGTTTGTCTGTTTATGTGTGTGTGCAGTAAAGAGGAAATATATATCCAATGCATGTAGACTGTAAGAAAGTAGGGTCAAACCCAGTGACGGCTGGCTTGTACTGAGGGTGGTGGGGGGGGGGGGGGATAGAAATAAATAAATAAACTCTCTTACCTTTCGCAGCTGACGTTCGCCTCCCTCTGGAGTCCCAGGAAGCTCCCGATGTAGGAAACTGCACTACCCAATCCTGGTGCTCCTTTCACAGAATGAAAGCAGCGTCAGGATAGGATAGAGCAGGCTCACCCAGAGCTCCTAAAAGTCCTGGAGGCATGTGTTTTCTCTAACCCAGCTGTCTAAGATAGCTAGGTTTGGGAACTCTAAAATGAGCATGTCTGGCTGGCTGTCCCAAGACAGCAGGTGCAAGAGACATGCGCATTTTAAAGCGCACAGCTCCCTGCTGCTGCCACTCGGCAGCACTGACCCCACCCCGTCCTGCCGCTTAGTTCAGGACAGGTTGCTGAAAAATAAAGCAGTAATACATTAATTTTATTACTGAGAAATTTTTCAATTCTGTGGCTACACTTCTCTGCTCAAATGGAGGATCCGTCCCTGGTCAAACCAATGAAATGCCCCAGGTTTTTTCGCATGTGGGCCTCTGGTTTTTGGAACTCACTTGAATGTGTCTCCCCAACGGAGTCTCACTCACTGTATTCACTTTTTTTAATTGGATCTAAGCTGTAACTGGTCCCATCTTTTTCAATAAGGTTAGTTGCTGAACAGCGAAGGTAAGAAGGTCTGGATAGGTTATGTGTGAACAAGTATTCACATGTGTGCACACATGTGAAGGCTGAGCACGAAAGATTGTTTTCTGACTCAGCCTCATATCAGCCCACATGGAGCATTGTTGCTAGTTTGACGCAGGGACAATGGTTCCTGTTTGTAAGGCCTTATAATTCAAGTGTAGATCTAAAAAGAAATGTCACTTTTCCTAATGCCAAACGTGTAAAATCTCTAGAGGCACATTCACAAATGAGAATGTATACATGAGTAAAACCTCATGTTTACCTTTACTCTTGCACTTTATGGTATTTTACCACTTTTAGCAATTTACCATTTCCAACTGTTAATTTACTACAAAGTTTAGGCTTACATGTCCACCCAACTCTGGAAAAGAGGGTGAAGCCAAATTTATGAGTGTAAATTTACAGCTAGTGAATTTTCATATGTAGGCCGAGGCCTCGCAAGTGCAGAGTGTAGGGAAATGTTTGAAAGTTTATTCAACTTTAAAAATAGTAGTGAAAATATTTTTAGGATAAATCATGAAATAAATTAATATTACATATTTATGTTGAATGCAGAACAAAATGTAAAACATGCTACAGTATTAAGATAATTTTAAATCAAATGTTATTAATTCATCTACAATTAATGGCATTAAAATTATATTTTTAAAGATTTCTTTTTAAAAATATCCCACCTAGAGCAAAATGTTTCTATTGATTAAATATTAAAAATAAATCTCTTGCCATTTATAGCATATGCAAGGTTTCTTGGCAGTGGCACAGGCCCATTTTAGCACTGATGGACTTAGTTGTCCTTTTAGAGTCGTGGATTTAGCTCTGTTAAAGGATACGATAGCTACATCTACATGCATACTTGTTGTATATGCTTTAAAAAAAATCAACAAAAAGATGTAATACTAAATATTAAACATTATTATTGGTCTTGTATAGAAATGAGTTCAATTAAAGTAATAACTTTTAAAAAAATAACATTGCATTGTATTATATATCAAGACAGGTATTAAATCTTTCTATTATTTTTTAATTTAAATATAGTTTAAAATAAATTTATATTGCCAAAAAGTCTAAATAAGTTACTTTTTTAAACATTATTTCTTATAGGGTTCTATTTTAAGTCCCTAACTTCAATATTTTCTATGAGAAGGTTTTGCATTACCAGTGGGTGGCCTTGAGTGGTGACGGACTCACTCCAGGTCTGAACTGATGTACATTTATGATTGGCTGTTTTGAGTTTTTTTGGCTCTTGTAATTATAGAAGCGAAGTTTGGGAATAGCAATGGGCCTACTCTTTTGTGGTTGGGTGAAGGCTCTCTTTAAATCCACCCTTAACCCTACCAAAAACCTTTCTCACTCCTCCTTTAACCCTTCCCATTTTGTAGTAAATATTATCCTTTTTCCAGCCACTCCCCCATCTTTCCATCATGTACTAGCAAAGCGTAGGCATTTGTGTACAGACATCTCCGCCCAACGGTGCCGATCACTTCACAGAAAAGATAGAAGAGGCACAGCGGAGACCTCCTTATATAGGTGAGTAAATAACGGTTTGTAGTATTTGAGTATTACTATTGTTGTGCTACAAAACGCACTACAAAACGAATTTTGTAAATAGGTCCCTATAGCGCCTAATCTAATTTACAATTGATTTAAAGTGTGCTTAAAATATCACTTTTGCTAGTCATGAGTCAGAAAGTTCATTGTCAAGATCCTTTCCCATAATTCCTAGATCCCAAACTCACATCCAGCCTAGGTTTTATTCTATATGAGTTTTTCATGTGTTTATAAAATGGAGCATATTTCAAGAGAACTGGTTCTAATGGAATTCATGTCTTGTCCTGCCCTGCAAGCTGACTTCCCTGGCGACCATCAAAACTACCATTCAACATTCGCCCATCCATAGGGATTAAATATCTCCTGCCAAAAGAAACGAGTGGAGTAAAATCTCTACAGAATATTTAGCTACACCTCCATATCAAGTGGTTGCAGGATGTTTCAACATGAGATAAAGAAAGAACAGACATCTGGGTCCTTTGTGGACTCTCTCACTCTAGAACTAGTGACACTAGCTCCATTCTCACTCTCAGGGGCAATAGAGGATGGACTTGTTCAGTAATCTGAAGGAATGGGATCCTCTAAATGTGTCCTGTTTTTGGGTGCCCTCCAAGGGGGTACTAGAGGCTCCTCCTGGCTACACAAGCACCCTAAAGTGGATGAAGGCATGAATACTTGGAAAATGATGGGGGAGAAGAGTCTGCCTGAGGGGTATTGAGTGTAGCCTCCTGGATCACAGCAGGTTAAGAGACTATGAGGGGTGAACCGTGGACAAATCCAGTCCTCTACAGCTAGCTGCTGCTGAGGAGGAAGAAGCAATAGTGCCGGGACTGTAATAAGGCACCAATCAACAACCATCTGAAAATTATGGGCACTCTGGTGGTTAGAGCATGTCACCAGAAGCACCAAGCGGAAAAATGCATCTAATTTGTCATAGAAATATTTCTCCTATGTGGCATTAATATCTTTACAATCTGTGCCCTCTTTGTCGGGGTCAATCGCCACGATGACAAATCACAAGTGAGATCAATGGTTCACCTTCAGGAAGATTATGTGGGGTTTGGTCCCCTCAGTGACCAGGTGGGTGCAATTGCTTATTCTTCACCATACTATCCTTTAATGGTGAGGACACTCCCAGGGCACAGCACCAGAAGCAAAATACCAGGTTAAAAAATCTTAAATTGGCAAGCTTCACCAAGAAAAAGCTCTGCCACGTGGTGGTTGGAGGACTTTTCCTGAAACTCCACGCCCCAAGCAGGGTAGGCAAAGCTCTACTGGGTGAGCGGAGTTTACTGCCCACCCCTACATACAAGTTTACTTATTTTCTGAGAATCTTAATTGGGGGTTAATAATGTAGACAATGTTATTTACTAATACTAAAAATACATTATTGAATTAGATTAATGTGTGTAGTGATCTCATTCATGTATTTATTTTAAAGATTTGTCCACAAGCCACACATACTTCAGAGCAAAGTTACTATATTTGCTATTTATGTAGCATAGACACACAATACACATTTCATGATAAATATTTATAATTGAACAAAGTTCAGTATGGAAAACAGCTTTAATCTTGGTTTGACAAACTACAAATTGAATAGAAAACTGGTAGACATTCAAAATCTCTGCAAAGCAGAAAGACACATCAACAATACGTACAAACATGTATCTACATGCAGGCCATGCAGAGTAGACACAATATTTAAAAGTATAGACCTGAATGGAAAAATGTTATGTGGCTAAATGTACAATGAAATATGACTTTTCCAACCCAAGGTCAATTATTAATACACCTATTGTGAAGATATAAACTCAGTGTTGCATATAAGTAAAAACAAGCCCTCTAAATACAGTAGAGACACAAATAGTAGTCTCCAGCTACTCTTTGAGCTGTCCTTGTGTTTTCCACAGACATTATGCTCAGATGTACTGATAATCTACACAAACGTTCCAAAGATCATCTATAGCTGATAGCATCAAGTCTCAGTTCTAGGCTATCACACACACACCATTTTACTTGAATCCTCTCTAAAACCAGTATCTATGCAACTCTCCATAGTCTCCACAATTGATTGACAGTGTTCCAGCAGATGACAGACTGCCACAACATAGGAATTATCAGGAAGATATATTTTTAGATTTGTGCCTACCATTCTATTGTCATTTTGTCTGAAAAAATGTGTTCATAAACCAAAAATAACTGTTGGTGAATATAACTTCCTTATGTGCATGGCTAGGCTTTCCTTCTTCAGTGTTTATTGATTTTGGATTGCAGTAGATAGTTTTCAGTTCTTTTCCAGCATCTGAAGATAAGTAGTTATCAGTGTTTATGTTTCAATGCAACAAAAAATATGTGTGACTGTGTTTTCCAGTGGTTAAATAATGATTTGATGTAAGGTATAAGTTGTGGAATCTTCTGGAAAATTAAATGTAATATAAGAAGGACACAATGACCATTGACAAAAGAGTATGCTTGGATGTTTTGCACCTCCTTCTTAGTCATATTTTTTGTAACTTTCTGTCTTCTTGTATCTGATTGTTCCTGTCATCTCTTATTTCTACAGGGTCACCTTCTGATCCTCTCTAGAATTCTCCAGTTGCTGGATTCGTTTTTTTCTCTATCTTTACCTGCCTCGCCCATTGTCTCTTCTTATTTTCTTCCTCCATTTTCTCTATTCAGTCTCCAATACTCCTTCTCTCTCCCTCATTCTGAGTATCTCTTACCCACCCTTTGTCTTGCTGTGTCTGCCCCCTTACTCTTGGTCACCATTCCTCAATCTCTCTCCTTTTCCTTCCTAGACTTAACAATTTTCCTTCCCTTTCTTCTATCTCTCTGCGAGTCTTTCTACCCTGTCTTTTACACAATTATTCTCCCTCATTCTATCTATTGCTGCCATTTTTCTCCCGTCTCTCCCCACCTTATTCTTACTATTTCCCCTCTCTTTCCACTCGTTCTTATTCTTCCATCCTTATTCCTCCTATTCTCTTCCCCATTTAATATTTTCATCTTTCTCCTTTAAAAATGAACTCCTGTCAAATCTCCTCTGTCTTTTTCTCTATACATGAATGCTTTGAGATTTGTTCAGAAACTGTCTTTTGTTGCACGTAAAGCAGCGCAACATTAATAAGACTTACTTACCAGAGAATGCAACATGTGGAAATTTCGATCTCAAACTCTCCTATCTTTTGTATATTGAGTTCCTCACAATTTTAAACTTACTGCTTAGTATTACATGTGGGATTGACGGGGGAGTGGCAGGCAAATGGGTCATACTAAGTCTTAAATATGATGAGTTTATTAAGGAAAAAGTAGAGGTGTAGTAAGGGCTAAGGAGGGGTTTAGGGAGGGACAGACACCCACCCACAAAAGAGTAAACTCATCAGAATTCACAAACTGCATTGTTAATGTGATCTGTATTGAAGGCACACCAAGCACGCACTCTAGAGAGCCAAGAGGAGGAGTCCTCAGATCTTCACTGAGCTTTGCCAAATGCCCCTGCCCACCACCGATGACCCCACTTATGCCGACTATCACCATTCCTGCTGCTGCTGCCATGACCTCAACTGCCCCATCAGGGGAACACAGCTCCCATGCCACTCATTCACAGCCACCTGCAGTTGCCCGGTTGCTCGGGCTCTGCCCTTGGCCATTCTCAGCAGCAGACAGCAGTCCTGGGCTGCGCAACTGTGGAGCTGCATGGCTGAGTGGTGGCCCCAGCCGTGCCAGCAGCAAGCGGCGAGGTGGTGAGTCAGGGACACTGGAGTGAGATGATAGAAGGCAACAGGAGCCAGAGAAGCTGTACAGGCAAGGGAGAGCTAAGGGCGAGTTGCTGCTCAAGCTCCAAGATTCAAGACTAAGGTAAATAAGTACTCAAGGCCCAAAGACAGCCCCAAGCAACCAAGTAAACCAACCAAGAAAGGCAGTAAAATGCTTGCCTCTCCACTTGTGTAGGAAACAACCTCTCTGTACAGTGTACTAAAATTAAGTACAGTATGTAAAGAGTGTGAGAGATCCCCAAAAGGCAGGTAGAGGCAAAAGTAGAGAATACTAACGCACTTTTTGTGGTAGAGTGGGTGAGCAGTTAGGCTTCTCCAAGGGTATTGTTAAGCATGTGTTGTACTCACCATAGGCAAAAATTAGACATACACTCAAGAATAAATCCGAGACTAATTTGTAAAAACATAGATTTTTATAAAATTCTTAAGACCATAAAGACAGTTCCACAGTAAGTACTTTCGGAGTTACGATTTTTCAAAGTTTGGAAAATATATCACTTCTATGCACAATTAAACACCATAGGAAACAATGGGGGAAAAGCACACACATTTCTTTCGACATTCAGGCAATAGTTTAGCAAAGTTTACCTTCTTCTTTGAGGTCAATGTCGAGACCAGGTCTAAAGTTTTAGAAGGAGAAGTTTGGGAGCGTCCTGGATTGGCTGGGAGCAGAGATGCTGAGGTCTTGGAAGCTGGTGTGCAAAGACGAAGGGGGGCACTTGAAAAAGCACGGCAAGGAAGAACTAACAGATAAGTCCGGCAGGTCTCCTTAGAGGGAGAAGATTACAAGGGCCTGGGGACCATGGAAGCAGGGCTGGTTGGTCGGTGCTGTGGCCAGTGGGGCCTGGTGCAGAGCAAACAGGTCAGCCAGACGTTGTGCATCTTGAGGTGCTCGCGCTCAGCAGCAGGCAACTTGGAGAGGCGGTCCCCGGACAGCTCGGACACTCAGTAATGGGGATCTTGGGTGTCTTGATGTCCCTGGAAAAGGGCATCATTCTGGTGTTTCTATAGTCCAGTTTGGACTCTTCTTCTAGGTTTTTATTGTTGTGGGTCCGGTACCCAGGGTATTGGTACGCAATGGCTATGGTAGGTCCTGGTGCCTCTAAACGTGGTGGTCAGGCAGATATGACCCTCCAGAACTGTTGTACCTCTTCTTGTTTTAGTGCTGCAAAGCGGACATCAAGGAATTGACTAAACAGGATTCACGGGATTGGTGCTTGCGGTGTGCATGGGAGTGATAACTTCACTACAAAGGAGCTTCACAGTAATGTCTTGAAGGTGGGAGGGGCTCTGGGGTTCTTGGATTCCTTATAGGTGTCAGGACAACACAGCACCAGCGATTGTTGAGTCCTTGAAGCAGCAGGCAGGGTTTGCTGTCTTTTTTTCTTCTACAGCAGGGTTTCAGTTAGTGAATAGCAGGTCTTCTTTGTACTGATCCTCTCTTATCCATCAATTCTGATGTTCGTGTCTCAGGGTGCCACCTAAATGCTGAATTTAGGGGTGGTACAAGGGGAGACAGATAGTAGCCAATGGGCTACTAACCTTTACGGTGTCTATACCCTCTAGTAGCAACCTCCTGTGGAAAGAAGCACCACCTTAGCCCTGATTAGAGGTTTCTAAAACAT
The DNA here is from genome assembly GCF_964263255.1 of Lissotriton vulgaris. Taxonomy (NCBI): domain Eukaryota; kingdom Metazoa; phylum Chordata; class Amphibia; order Caudata; family Salamandridae; genus Lissotriton; species Lissotriton vulgaris. The sequence goes on from NC_141694.1 coordinate 509,158,705, forward strand.
TCCAAGATGGTGGAATTTCCGGAGAGGCATTCGCATTGCCTGCCCACCCCAGGGGTGGTGTAGGCTATGTGGAAACCCTCCTCTTCATCTAACTAATGTTTCTGCCTTTCTTCCCACTAAACATGATGCAGGAAAGGGGGCCTGATCTCCCACACTATCTGGAGATTGCTGGGTTGGATTTCAAAGGCTGCATTGCCTTTGAAGCTCCCTGCCCAGGAAGCCCATCATGTCCTGGAGGAGGTGTTTAGTACCTCTGTCCAGAGCAGGCTTTGTCTCTGTCCTCTGAGATCATTGGTTCTTACCACATGAGGTCAGAAACATGTCTGGTAGTGGCAGGCTGGTGAAAACAAGTCAGGAACAACACTAGTGCTTGGTAGGTTTTCAGAGAATCCTCTTAAAGGGGTTCCTGTGTGTATGTATTAATAGATCTATCATTGGCATCAATGAGGATTTATTAGGACAAGATGTTTGTGCCAAATATCTCAGGAATCATTGAGGCCACCATGGAGCTAGGCAACTCATGTTGACAAGTATCCAGCTCATGTACTCTTTATGGCTTCCCTGGGCACGTATGACATCGCAGAATGGACTGGACATTATAGGGGTATATCTGCTCATGCTCATATGCCCACACATTGGTTATAGCCCACCCTGCTTTAAGGATAAAGGCCTGCAGTAGGGGTAACTTACCAAATTCCCATGCATTGCATGGGAGGCATGGCACTCAGGGCTGTGTACCATGTCCACTCTTCTGATTTCTCTGCAAGAAGACATGCATCCTACGATGACAGAGTGCATAGCCTTGGTGAAGTGTCCCTCGGGTGGCACCACCAGTGCAGCAGCCACAGAGGATCCTGCTCAGTACCCATGACCCAGGTACCAGGGGTACCATTTATTAGGACTTACAGTGGCCACTGAAGTTGTGCCAATCATGGTAAAGTTTTGGGGAAAGAGATCTGGCACTAGGGGCCCAGTGCACTAACATTTCAAAGTTACATCGGGCTTCAGGCAAAAAGTGGGAGCTAACAATATCAAAAGAGGCCCTTTCCTGCAAGACCCGCCAAACAAAAGAGGATAAGACCAAACTTCCCTTAGTGAGTATTCATCATGTAAGTGGAAGAACCTGAAAAGTCCATCTGCATTAGCATGGGCAGTACCAGGTCTGTGTTAAACTTAAAATCCGTTCCTTGTCCGGATTTGGACCACGTGAGCAAATTGAGATTGTCACCTTCCATCTGCATTTACCATCTAAGAGGCCTGTGGTCAGTTTGAACAATGAGTGAAAGTGAGAGCCGAAAAGGTATGGCCTCATCTTCTTCAGGGACCAGACCACATCAAAGGCTTCCCTCTTGATGGCACTCAAACTCTGTTCTCTGGGAGTAGCGTGCTACTTATGAAAGCCACAAGCTGGTTTTCACCTTGGTTATTTATTTGGGATAGGACCATTCCTATCCCATGTTCAGAGACATTATGCTTTATAGTGAATTGCTTGGCATAATCTGGAGCTTTCAGAACAGGTGCAGAGCACAGTGCTTCCTTCAGAGTGTCAAAAGCCTTTTGCCAGCTCACTGTCCAGTTCACCTATTTGGGCATTCTTTTGGAAGTTCGTTCTGTGAGGGGTGTCACAATGGTGCCATAATCCTTCACAAACCTCATATAGTACCCATTCAAGCCAAGGAAGGTTCTTACTTGAGTCTGGGTAGTTGGATCTACTCAGTCCACAATGGTCTAGATCTTGGGTTATAATGGTTGTACCTGGCCTCTACCAACAAGGTGGCCCAGATATACAACCTTCCCCTACCCTATCAGGCATGTGTGTGCCTTGATAGTGAGACCTGCAATTCTCAAAGCCTCTAAAACTTAACCAATGTGGAGCAGGTGATCCTGCTAGGTGGGGCTAAAGACAGCAATATCACATAGATAAGCAGCAATGTAGGATTTTAACCCAGCAAGGACTTTGTTCCCCAGCTTTTGAAAAGTAGCAGGTATCTTTTTCAGCCCAAAAGGCATCGCAGTACACTGATAATGCCCCTCTGGGGTTGAAAATGCAGATCTTTCTTTTGCTCCTCAAATCAGACCTATCTACCAGTACCCAGATGTGGATTCAAAGGTACTCTGATATTTTACTGCTCCCAACCTATCAATTAATTAATCTGCACTTGGAATTGGGTGTGCGTCACTTTTGTCTCTGCATTGAGGCCCGCATAATCCACACAGAACCTCATCTCTTATTTACCACCATGGGTAGGAGGCTTGGGGACTAACACCACTGGGCTGGCCATGGCCTCTCAGATAACTCTATGACTCCCAATTCCAGCATCTTGCTTACTTCAGCTTTGATGCTCTCTTTCACACGATCAGACTGCCTGCAGATTTTGTTTTTGACAGGCAGGCTTTCACCAGTGTCCACATCATAGATACAGCAGCTAGTCTGACCCAGGGTCAAAGAGAAGAGCTCCGCAACCTGATTTAGGACTGCCTGCAAGTGATCCATCTTTTGGGTTATTAGACAGGAGTTTAATTAAAGTTTAATTCTCTGTTTCCTGATCCTCATCTGTAACCATGAGCATAGTCACATTTGCCTTGTCATAATAAAGTTTAAGGTGTTTCACATGGAGGACCCTCTTGGCGTTCCTGTAAGAGCCAAGATACACCAGGTAGGTGACCTCCCCTTTTGTGTCTGGAAAGGGATAGGGCCCACTACACTTATGTTGGAGGGGCCTAGGGGCCACAGGCTTAAACACCCATACCTTCTGCTCTTATTGGAACTTCATGATAGCAGCCTTGTTGTCATTACATTACTTCTGGAGCTCATGGCTTGCCTCAAAGTTTCTGTTTGCTTTCTCCATGTATTCAGCCATCCTGTAGCGGAGGCTAAGTACATAGTCCACTATGTCCTGTTTAGGTTCAACAAGGGGTTTATCCCATCCCTCCTTTACAAGGCACAATGATTCCCTAACAGGATGACCAAAGCAAAGTTCAAATGGCAGAGAACTCTACTCCCGTTTGTGACACTTGGTAGTAAAATATCCCATCTTCTTCTGAGTTTTTCAGGGTGTCCACCAATCACACCTTATATGGTCTTTTGAGTTTTTCAACAAGGCCACTACACTGCAGATGATAGGGGTAGTGAGCCTGTAGGTCACTCCACACTCCTTTCACATGTGTCTCAGATAATCAGATATGGAGTTTGTACCTCTATCTGATACCACCTCCTTTGGGAATCCCTCTCTGGTAAAGATACCAATGAGGGTCCTAGCCACTGCAAGGCCAAAAGTAGTCCTAAGGGGATTATCCAGAGGATACCTGGTGGCATGATCCACTCTCATCAGAATATTTCTGTTCCCAGAGGCTATAGGAGGGTCAAGAGCACTGAAAATATCAATCCCTAACCTTTCAGAGAGAACCCTAAACACTGGAAGTAGGATTAAGGGGGGGGGGGGCTTTGGATGCCCAACTGTCTTGCCAGCGCAAAACTCCTTCAGCTTCTGGTGGTTTCTTGGGCAGTAAAATTGTCTGGCAAGCCGGCTCCAAGTTTTGATCTGGGCAAGGTATCCAGCTAGTGGGATGTCATGAGCCAAAGTGAGAAGGAAATCTCTAAATGCCTGAGGCACTACTACTCTTCTAGAAGCACCATGTGTGAGGTCTCTGGCCTCAGTGTAAAGAATTCCCTCCTTCCAGTAGGTCCTGTGGGAAACACTAACATCACCACTTTACTGTGTAGCAGCTTGCTGTTGCAGGCTTACAAGAGTAGGGCAGGTCGTCTGCCTCTGGCACACCTTCCCCCGGGCCAAAAAAGCTATGGCCGGTAAGGCTCCAGCTACAGAAGCTTAGCTCTCTCTGGGGCTGACTTTTCTTCCCCATGAGTAAAAGGATCTGGTTTCTGATTGGCAACTGGTTCCCCAGTATGTTTGCCTTTTTTTCTTGAAGGGCTGGCCCATTCTTCCAGATTCCAGCACCTTTTTTACACCCTGCGCTCTGCTTCTGCATGGATTCTCAGTTTTGCCGCAGCCCAGCTCCAAATCATTTTTAAGCACACAATCACCTGGTATTGATGAAGAGATTGATATTTTGTTTTTTCCAACAAACCCTCCCCAGTCGAAGGACACCATCGCCATGGGATGGGTTTTTGTTAAATTGTCAGCATTGGTGACTGGATAGGTACTTCCAGGCAGCTACTGATCGGACGACAACAGCTGCTCTGTTACCATGAGGGTGCTGGCATCAGTGTCTATTAGGGCTTCCACTCTGACCCCATTAATAATAGGTTGCTGTCTGTATGGTTACATATTAGTGGGCCAGGCAGCTAAGGTGGCTAAGTCCACATCCCCTACAAGAGTTGTCTCAGTGAGTCCTCTGATATGTTCAGGGCTCACATAAGATCCCATCTGGAGATTATCCACTACTTTTACTGCAGGTAGACTAGAGGCACTTGGTTTGTTTTTACAGCCAGAGTCTCCAGTTTGGTGTCCAAGTGCATTTCAGTCACAACACCAAGCCTTTTTGGGATATCTGTTCTTACTCTGGTACCCTCCCTTGGGCTGTGATAAGTTACTGGGCACACCCACCTGAGCATGTTTTTGGGGGCCTGAAGAAGACTCATTTTTTTCCCTTTTTGATCACTATCTTTCCTTTGGAGGCTGTGTGGCCTCTATCTTTTGGTCTTCACCACCAGTGGCAGTTCCGGTCACCCTTGTTTTGACCTCATGGTCTGGCTTACTCCCCCTCTAGAGGAAAAAGTGGACCTAGATCTACCAGATGCTGATGTAACTTCAGCTTATTGTAGTGATTATTCAGACAATGCTCTTTCATTATTAAATTGTAAAGCCCTTCATAGTCATTCACATTATTACCTGTTAACCAACTACCCTGTGATTTTACTGAAAAGTCTACAAATTCTACCAAGGACTGACTCTGGGTATTTTGAGTCTTCCTGAATCTTAATTTATACTCTTCAGTAGTGAATCCAAAGACCTCAAACAGGGTAATGTCAGGAGTTAATCCCTGCATTTCCCTGAGAATAATTCCGACAAGAGAGGAGCCCAATTTGGTCTAGCTACTTTCCTTTCAATACAGACTCAAATGCAGTAAACTGTTGGGTGATGTCATCATCTTCTGAATAGTGAGAGGCAATCACTTTGAGGACTTTTAACTTATAGGAACTGCTATTCTCCCTAATTACTGGTATTCTGCCACCAGAGGTAGGTCCTAAGCCAGTCTCTTTTCTTTGCTTTTCTAGTTCCAGGAGCTAAGCCTCTAATCTCAGTCTCCAGGAAAATCTTTCCAGAACGAGGTCCTCATCTGAGGGGGTCTCAGCTGTATTTGAGTGGACTGACTCCAGTCTTTTTTCAACATCATCTTAATTGGCATTGTCTTCATCCTCACACTGTGCTACCAGTTCTGGGTGATCTTTCTCAAACTGAGGCATCAGCTGTTTGAGAAATTCCTTTTTAGGACTTTTGCCTGGTTTGATTCCATGGCTCCTACTGAGGCCTCTTAGGTGAGCATGGCTCAGATCCATGTAGGGGGTCAGGTCAAGCACCTGAACCTGGCTATCGAAATCTGTTGTATGTCGTTTTAGATTCCAAATTAATTTTCCAGATTATATAGGTACAATAAACGTTGCCCTTAAATAGGCATAGAAATTAAGCCCTTATTTAGGCAGAGCCCATGCTACCCAAATACAGGCATGGCTACTTCCGATTTCTTGGAAAACTAGCTGAAGCCATTGGGGACTTCCCCTTGCTTGAATATTGATTGCTCCAAGAGCTCAGTTACTTTACAATGAACAACTATTCCCTAGGGGTTCATTCATGATGTTCATATGCCCGACTCTACGTCAAACATGGCATTCCTAAACACCTTCAAGGTATAAATATACCTTCACTTGTTATAGCAAAGTATGGTGATTCGGTGCTGCTCGATGACCTAATTGCCCGACGCAGCTCGCTACAGCAAGTGCCGAAGGAAGCCGACTCTCCAAGCTGACGCACTAATCAGGAAGCTGCCCTCCTCTGCCGAGAAATACAGCTCCAGTGTTTCTGACTCCCCTTGCGGGGTGTTGGGAAATCGAGCCCAAGCCATAGATATCAGACCTCCTTCATTCTAAGGTATGGAGCTGATTAGAACCTAGAGAAACATTTGGCAATTCTTGTCAGAACTAAAACGTATGCTAAACAATACTTACTTCTTCCCTCGTACTAGACCTAGGTTAGGTACATTGGGGTAGGCGTATTTTAGAAGCACCAGTTGAGTATTTTAGCCTATGTTATTTATGTATGTATTTTTATATGGCTTAGAAACCATACAATGCTATTACAGTTTTATTTTATAATACTGTTCACGCTGTATGCATTATACTTTGCATTCTGTCTAACGATTGTAGCAGTTCACCTCTCTTGCTTGAGAAAGAAGACTGTTCAATAAACCTTTTATTGAAAATGTCCGTCTCACTATTTCTCTGCAACTCTGTAGAAACGAAGCATGCACAATTGACTAAGTGAAATACTTATCTATTATTTCCACCACTCTGAAGATATTTTCCATTCCTAGGGAAACAAAGTTGTCATGTTTATGCGGTTGTCAGAAACTAATCACTTCTTGTGTATTCAAGAGATTTTCTAGTGACCTCTGAGCTAGCTGGCACTCACAATTAAGTTTAGAATATTCAATAGAGACCTACTGACCTAAGTCCTATGTCATATGTATAGGATATATTATTTCAGTGCGCAGAGCCTATTGGGAATATAGGAACTACACTACATGGCGCCCAACATTTGGTAAGGCACTAATTTAACGCTAGATACTAAAGTAACTCAGTTGTGCTTTTCTCAGAGACCCCTTTTTCCGTAATACTCCAATGGACGTCTGGAGTGGGTAAAGGGATAATATTCGCCATAGCTGAGTAGGACGAAAAATCCTATGTATTAGCTTTTTGGTTTGTTCAACGTTGAAGGATACGGTGTTCCAAAATATTGTGCACCTTATCTTTGTCTCCTTGAAACTTGCTCTGCAATTTTCATTAAACAATGTCAAATAACGGGCAACAACACCGAGAACGGTGGAGCTGCGGCTGATCCAGCAGCTTTTAACACAACAGGTTTTAACGAAACTGACGAGGATGTTATATGCATTCCTTTGAGTTTAAGGAAAGCCATCACTATAAAACCTATAAGAAATGGCCTAACGTCGAGAGGTGGTAGTGTAGTTTTTGTGATAGAGGCACATGAATAACACCGGACAGAGGTATTCTATTCTTGGATAGTCTTCCCGAAGCAAATCCAGTAACACGTGTTTCATTTCTAAAAAGAAGATGAACCACCAGAGGAATACCTTCCTTTCGATGATATTGAAATTTCAATAAATTACCAGGAGCATGCAATCTGGTTTAAAGGCGCCCTAAAGCATATAAATCACATTACCAGGCTCGGTCCACTAGGTAGACCAGGAGCAACATGGCAGGTCGCCGGCAATACACCAAATCCTGACATTGAAAAAATGTCAGATGCGGAGTAACTAACTCAACTTAAAGAGTTAATCAAAATCTATAGACAATTCGTTCAATATGGCATGCAGACTCTTACAGTCCAACCTGCGATAAGGATTCCACAATACCCCCCTCACCAGGGGAATACAAATAAAATCACACCACAGACTTTACATTCAGCCATAAATTACCGCAAAACTGGAACAAATTCCATTCTGGATAGCTAAAAAAATTACTCAAATCGAAGCAGTATTTCAGAATACTACCCCTCATGAGAAACACAGAATTTTAACAATCTGTTTACCATTGGGGATCGCACCACATCTGGAGGACTGCAACACTTTGGATACAGTCTTTGCCGCAATCTAGACTAGAACACACGGTGTTCTGTCTATGGCGGTAATACCAGATGTCCTTAAACAGATTCAAAATAAATACGGGGCAGAGCCTGCTTTAAATCTAGGTATAAAATTGCTGAAAGGTTTCAAACAGGTCTCAAAAATAATAGTAGCCAATATTAAAGGTGAAGTAGCATCGGTGGCGATCCACCAAAAGTTAAGGAAATTTGATGTAACTGCGCAACCACAAGAACTGGCCAGAATAATTTAAAAAATCCTATGAAGAATTAGGCAGAGACAGTCTGGGAGGGAAACCAGTAAAACCCCAACTGTATGAAAGTCTTGAAAAGGTCTTTGCTAAAAACACTCCTACTCCTTCTAAAAAGAAGTGGGCAAACACTAAACAAACTTCTAAAGAGAAGCGTTCTCAATCCAGAGGTAGGTCTCCTCCAAAGGAGCCCTCTGAAAGGAAGTATAATCTCAGTAATAGGGATAATTTGAGAAAACCTGATAGATATCAAGATACTGATACATGTTCCTCTCGTACCTTTCAGACTTCGTCACAGAAACCAGAAAGAAGAGGATGGTCAGAACACAAGGAAGAACGCGTGAAGTCCAAAGACGATCAACACGTTCAAAAAAGCAAGAAACCTCAATTTACCAAAAAGAAGGTAGCAGGTCTAAAAATCAGACATGCCGAGGATCTTGAGAACACAACTCAAGAACGGGGAATGGGCAGAGACAAAATTGGACAGCGCAGCAGAAGTCACAATAGCTCGCAAGAACTTGAAGGATCATCTGGAGACAGTGGACTTTAATGAATTTATTTAAGTAGAAACTGCAGATACTAGGGTTAGTTCTCCACATATGTTATTTGAAGTAACACTCCGGATGGAGGGAGACATACCAAGAAAAGTGAGAGCACTCTTTTGAGAGCGCCTTTCTAAGGGTTATGACAGTCTTCTAGCTGAAAAAGACTGGCCACCATAATTTGTGCCCGAAGACATCATTACGCCAGCCTTCTCCAACCACATTCCAATTCATTTAAAATATACTTATGCCAGGAAATGGGCAGTAGCCCAGGCTCCTGCATTATATAAAAATCATGTAGGATGGGATGAGGATTCTCCTCACCATAAAATCCAGTTAAAAAATCAACCAACTGCACAAAGGCAGAAGCTGAAAAACAGGTCAACTTGAATACCAGGGGTTACATTTTGCGTTCATTGCAAACAGATGTTAGCAACTAAACATTTGCAAACATGCATAAACGTATGCAACTTAGTGATCCAAATCATTCCAGGACAATGCGGATTCACGTTCTTAACTTTTAACGAAGGTGAAAAAGAACCAATAGCTTACAAATCACACTTGTAGTGGAGAAGTGGGGCTCAGGGGTTAGAGGCGGCAGACCTGGAGCTTGAGTTCGGCCCGGGACCAGGGTTCAATTCCCCGCCTCGGCGGGTCTTGGGCTCAAAAATTCCACGGACTCGTTAATTCTCGCTCCGGTGCCTTCTCAACTCACGGGTTCACACTCTGCGACTCTGGGCAATAGCTTGCTTAATCTCCACAACGGCCCCTCGCGGTGGGATGTCTGGCTTTCACCTTGTGGATACCCTGCCAGGGTTATCTCACAGGGGAATACCAGGACGGGTTCCCTAAGCAAGTGCTGAGATGCCCCAGGGTAAGTCGTGCGCTATATAAGTTTCATTTCATTTCATTTCATTTCACTTGTACACACAAGCAGAAATGAAATTCACTTCAACAGAAAAAATTCTGACAGCGGATCAAACTGCAGTAGCTCTTGTACAGGGTAAACGCATTATGCTCGTTACACCTGTACCTGCTTTAGAGGCAGTGACAAAAGCGAGTATTCTAAACGCAAAAGCTTTTTACATCCGAGATGGATACAATGGGTTAATTCTCTTGCTGCAACAGACGTTGAATATGTTTTTGACCCATATTTGAAGACACAAACATTTCTACAATACGAACAAGAATGTCCTTTGCCTACTCAAATTCTGCCTCTAGAGCAGTATGAATGTATAATTTATACTGTTGGATCGGCTCAACCGTCTACGAGGGATAAACAAGCCTATAGTGCGGCATGCTCGATCGTTAAAGGTCGCCGGCGCGATGGCAAGTTCCGGTCACAAAAACTCAATCTCTAGGAGATTGTACAGCTCAGTGAACGGAACTACAAGCCTTCAAGATGGCACTTGAAAATACAGATCGCGAATTCCCTACACTCATAGTGTGCCATTCATATTATTGTGTTCAATCTTACAATGAATACTTCTAAAACTGGATTCAAAATAGTTATAAAGATGCAAAAGGTGGCACAATCAAGCATAAACTGCTTTGGGAACAAGTAGTTCAGTTACGACAAGAACTACAAAACACTCACGTGATACATACGCTGAGAACGAGGTCCTCATCTGAGGGGGTCTCAGCTGTATTTGAGTGGACTGACTCCAGTCTTTTTTCAACATCATCTTAATTGGCATTGTCTTCATCCTCACACTGTGCTACCAGTTCTGGGTGATCTTTCTCAAACTGAGGCATCAGCTGTTTGAGAAATTCCTTTTTAGGACTTTTGCCTGGTTTGATTCCATGGCTCCTACTGAGGCCTCTTAGGTGAGCATGGCTCAGATCCATGTAGGGGGTCAGGTCAAGCACCTGAACCTGGCTATCGAAATCTGTTGTATGTCGTTTTAGATTCCAAATTAATTTTCCAGATTATATAGGTACAATAAACGTTGCCCTTAAATAGGCATAGAAATTAAGCCCTTATTTAGCCAGAGCCCATGCTACCCAAATACAGGCATGGCTACTTCCGATTTCTTGGAAAACTAGCTGAAGCCATTGGGGACTTCCCCTTGCTTGAATATTGATTGCTCCAAGAGCTCAGTTACTTTACAATGAACAACTATTCCCTAGGGGTTCATTCATGATGTTCATATGCCCGACTCTACGTCAAACATGGCATTCCTAAACACCTTCAAGGTATAAATATACCTTCACTTGTTATAGCAAAGTATGGTGATTCGGTGCTGCTCGATGACCTAATTGCCCGACGCAGCTCGCTACAGCAAGTGCCGAAGGAAGCCGACTCTCCAAGCTGACGCACTAATCAGGAAGCTGCCCTCCTCTGCCGAGAAATACAGCTCCAGTGTTTCTGACTCCCCTTGCGGGGTGTTGGGAAATCGAGCCCAAGCCATAGATATCAGACCTCCTTCATTCTAAGGTATGGAGCTGATTAGAACCTAGAGAAACATTTGGCAATTCTTGTCAGAACTAAAACGTATGCTAAACAATACTTACTTCTTCCCTCGTACTAGACCTAGGTTAGGTACATTGGGGTAGGCGTATTTTAGAAGCACCAGTTGAGTATTTTAGCCTATGTTATTTATGTATGTATTTTTATATGGCTTAGAAACCATACAATGCTATTACAGTTTTATTTTATAATACTGTTCACGCTGTATGCATTATACTTTGCATTCTGTCTAACGATTGTAGCAGTTCACCTCTCTTGCTTGAGAAAGAAGACTGTTCAATAAACCTTTTATTGAAAATGTCCGTCTCACTATTTCTCTGCAACTCTGTAGAAACGAAGCATGCACAATTGACTAAGTGAAATACTTATCTATTATTTCCACCACTCTGAAGATATTTTCCATTCCTAGGGAAACAAAGTTGTCATGTTTATGCGGTTGTCAGAAACGAATCACTTCTTGTGTATTCAAGAGATTTTCTAGTGACCTCTGAGCTAGCTGGCATTCACAATTAAGTTTAGAATATTCAATAGAGACCTACTGACCTAAGTCCTATGTCATATGTATAGGATATATTATTTCAGTGCGCAGAGCCTATTGGGAATATAGGAACTACACTACATGGCGCCCAACATTTGGTAAGGCACTAATTTAACGCTAGATACTAAAGTAACTCAGTTGTGCTTTTCTCAGAGACCCCTTTTTCCGTAATACTCCAATGGACGTCTGGAGTGGGTAAAGGGATAATATTCGCCATAGCTGAGTAGGACGAAAAATCCTATGTATTAGCTTTTTGGTTTGTTCAACGTTGAAGGATACGGTGTTCCAAAATATTGTGCACCTTATCTTTGTCTCCTTGAAACTTGCTCTGCAATTTTCATTAAACAATGTCAAATAACGGGCAACAACACCGAGAACGGTGGAGCTGCGGCTGATCCAGCAGCTTTTAACACAACAGGTTTTAACGAAACTGACGAGGATGTTATATGCATTCCTTTGAGTTTAAGGAAAGCCATCACTATAAAACCTATAAGAAATGGCCTAACGTCGAGAGGTGGTAGTGTAGTTTTTGTGATAGAGGCACATGAATAACACCGGACAGAGGTATTCTATTCTTGGATAGTCTTCCCGAAGCAAATCCAGTAACACGTGTTTCATTTCTAAAAAGAAGATGAACCACCAGAGGAATACCTTCCTTTCGATGATATTGAAATTTCAATAAATTACCAGGAGCATGCAATCTGGTTTAAAGGCGCCCTAAAGCATATAAATCACATTACCAGGCTCGGTCCACTAGGTAGACCAGGAGCAACATGGCAGGTCGCCGGCAATACACCAAATCCTGACATTGAAAAAATGTCAGATGCGGAGTAACTAACTCAACTTAAAGAGTTAATCAAAATCTATAGACAATTCGTTCAATATGGCATGCAGACTCTTACAGCCCAACCTGCGATAAGGATTCCACAATACCCCCCTCACCAGGGGAATACAAATAAAATCACACCACAGACTTTACATTCAGCCATAAATTACCGCAAAACTGGAACAAATTCCATTCTGGATAGCTAAAAAAATTACTCAAATCGAAGCAGTATTTCAGAATACTACCCCTCATGAGAAACACAGAGTTTTAACAATCTGTTTACCATTGGGGATCGCACCACATCTGGAGGACTGCAACACTTTGGATACAGTCTTTGCCGCAATCTAGACTAGAACACACGGTGTTCTGTCTATGGCGGTAATACCAGATGTCCTTAAACAGATTCAAAATAAATACGGGGCAGAGCCTGCTTTAAATCTAGGTATAAAATTGCTGAAAGGTTTCAAACAGGTCTCAAAAATAATAGTAGCCAATATTAAAGGTGAAGTAGCATCGGTGGCGATCCACCAAAAGTTAAGGAAATTTGATGTAACTGCGCAACCACAAGAACTGGCCAGAATAATTTAAAAAATCCTATGAAGAATTAGGCAGAGACAGTCTGGGAGGGAAACCAGTAAAACCCCAACTGTATGAAAGTCTTGAAAAGGTCTTTGCTAAAAACACTCCTACTCCTTCTAAAAAGAAGTGGGCAAACACTAAACAAACTTCTAAAGAGAAGCGTTCTCAATCCAGAGGTAGGTCTCCTCCAAAGGAGCCCTCTGAAAGGAAGTATAATCTCAGTAATAGGGATAATTTGAGAAAACCTGATAGATATCAAGATACTGATACATGTTCCTCTCGTACCTTTCAGACTTCGTCACAGAAACCAGAAAGAAGAGGATGGTCAGAACACAAGGAAGAACGCGTGAAGTCCAAAGACGATCAACACGTTCAAAAAAGCAAGAAACCTCAATTTACCAAAAAGAAGGTAGCAGGTCTAAAAATCAGACATGCCGAGGATCTTGAGAACACAACTCAAGAACGGGGAATGGGCAGAGACAAAATTGGACAGCGCAGCAGAAGTCACAATAGCTCGCAAGAACTTGAAGGATCATCTGGAGACAGTGGACTTTAATGAATTTATTTAAGTAGAAACTGCAGATACTAGGGTTAGTTCTCCACATATGTTATTTGAAGTAACACTCCGGATGGAGGGAGACATACCAAGAAAAGTGAGAGCACTCTTTTGGGAGCGCCTTTCTAAGGGTTATGACAGTCTTCTAGCTGAAAAAGACTGGCCACCATAATTTGTGCCCGAAGACATCATTACGCCAGCCTTCTCCAACCACATTCCAATTCATTTAAAATATACTTATGCCAGGAAATGGGCAGTAGCCCAGGCTCCTGCATTATATAAAAATCATGTAGGATGGGATGAGGATTCTCCTCACCATAAAATCCAGTTAAAAAATCAACCAACTGCACAAAGGCAGAAGCTGAAAAACAGGTCAACTTGAATACCAGGGGTTACATTTTGCGTTCATTGCAAACAGATGTTAGCAACTAAACATTTGCAAACATGCATAAACGTATGCAACTTAGTGATCCAAATCATTCCAGGACAATGCGGATTCACGTTCTTAACTTTTAACGAAGGTGAAAAAGAACCAATAGCTTACAAATCACACTTGTAGTGGAGAAGTGTGGCTCAGGGGTTAGAGGCGGCAGACCTGGAGCTTGAGTTCGGCCCGGGACCAGGGTTCAATTCCCCGCCTCGGCGGGTCTTGGGCTCAAAAATTCCACGGACTCGTTAATTCTCGCTCCGGTGCCTTCTCAACTCACGGGTTCACACTCTGCGACTCTGGGCAATAGCTTGCTTAATCTCCACAACGGCCCCTCGCGGTGGGATGTCTGGCTTTCACCTTGTGGATACCCTGCCAGGGTTATCTCACAGGGGAATACCAGGACGGGTTCCCTAAGCAAGTGCTGAGATGCCCCAGGGTAAGTCGTGCGCTATATAAGTTTCATTCATTTCATTTCATTTCACTTGTACACACAAGCAGAAATGAAATTCACTTCAACAGAAAAAATTCTGACAGCGGATCAAACTGCAGTAGCTCTTGTACAGGGTAAACGCATTATGCTCGTTACACCTGTACCTGCTTTAGAGGCAGTGACAAAAGCGAGTATTCTAAACGCAAAAGCTTTTTACATCCGAGATGGATACAATGGGTTAATTCTCTTGCTGCAACAGACCTTGAATATGTTTTTGACCCATATTTGAAGACACAAACATTTCTACAATACGAACAAGAATGTCCTTTGCCTACTCAAATTCTGCCTCTAGAGCAGTATGAATGTATAATTTATACTGTTGGATCGGCTCAACCGTCTACGAGGGATAAACAAGCCTATAGTGCGGCATGCTCGATCGTTAAAGGTCGCCGGCGCGATGGCAAGTTCCGGTCACAAAAACTCAATCTCTAGGAGATTGTACAGCTCAGTGAACGGAACTACAAGCCTTCAAGATGGCACTTGAAAATACAGATCGCGAATTCCCTACACTCATAGTGTGCCATTCATATTATTGTGTTCAATCTTACAATGAATACTTCTAAAACTGGATTCAAAATAGTTATAAAGATGCAAAAGGTGGCACAATCAAGCATAAACTGCTTTGGGAACAAGTAGTTCAGTTACGACAAGAACTACAAAACACTCACGTGATACATACGCTGAGTCATCAACGAGATGGCGTTCATGTTGAAGGAAAATCATTGGCTGATGAAGTCACAAAGGCAGCTGTGCAAACGGCTTCCATAGCTGCAACCACTCATTCAAAAACGAAAATAGATGACCAAATAATGCTAGCTGTCAATGCAAAAAGCATAGGCAGCGGTACAGCGTTACATAATAAGTTTCCACTCATATATAATTGATGCAAACTCCGTTTCTTTTGCTCGAATCTCTGGAGTGGGGGATAGGGTAATTCCAAACAGGAAACATAGAGTAGCTTTGATACATGAAGCACATTTGTGAGAGGGTCTGATAAATCAGGGTATCTCAAAGACTATCTTAGAATTAAAAGAGATGTACTGGTGGCCAGGAATGAATGCACATTTGTAATTAACTGCAATGACTGCAATAGAGATCGCTGCATAGATTGCTACTAGATTCCTGACTATGGCATAGCCAGCCCAGTACAGAGACCATTGTTAGAAAGCATTAGACTTTTTACGTGCAGACGTCCGTGTGGACGAGTGCGGTCTCACAAATATTAAGACCAGGTTCATTTGGATGTGGCCTCAGCGCTCGGCTGATGCTCAAACTGTTATAAAAGATTTGCGAGTCTTTATCGACACATACGCAGTCGGCACGCTACATTCTGACCCGGGTCCTGCGTTTAGCTCTCGAGTTTACAAGGAGGCCATGGCCAAATTGGGCGTTGCATTGCAGTACTCTAGTCCATTCCATCCTGAGGGAAATTCTGTAGTGGAGAGAAAAACCAGGACATAAAGCAATCTATAACAGCTAGGGTATTAGGCTCGGTGATGGGTAGGTCAAACATCTAATAAGTGTCCAACGTAGTCTTAAAGATCTGCCAAGAAGTTCTCTAGGGGGTATCACTCTATATGAAGTCCTTTTTGAGACCAGAATATTAGTATCAGACCACAATTGTCTGACTTCAGTGGTAGACCAAAAACCCTCTGATATCAAAGACCGTTTGGCTGTTTTACAGGACTTAAATGAAATAAGAACGAAACAAAGTAATGTGTTCCTGAAGCCAACCACCACTGAAGAAAAATCAACCATCCCAGCAAGACCTGTCTGGATTCCTAAGCTTGGGGATCTAGTCAGAGAGAAGATCGCGGACAAGAAGGAAGAATTTGGGCCTTCTTACAGACAACCAGTACCTGTTCTAGCAAACCACGGATCAAGAACAGTATTACTGCCGCCCCTTGCTGGTAAAAAGGAGAACAAGTTTGTGTCCATCGACCTGGTCAAACAACATCATGTGGCCGATCATAAGCAGTAGGCCAAGTGGACTCAGTCAATGTAGCAAACACCCTGCTCTAGCTATTATCCAAGAGGTTCAAACTGAGAGACTCATCACCTTTGAAGAATCTGCAGTGCGAAATAAAGGACTAAGCAACAAAGCTATTGAACGTGTACCTCTTGAGACCCAAATAACAGTGTGTCAAGAAACACCTTTCTACAACGAAGTAGCATATGTCTACACAAACGTAACAAGTGATCCTGTGGTTCCAGCGAGTTCAACAAATCCTAATGCAATCCGTACAATTGACAGAACTGCCTCTGGCTACTACATTAACTTTGATACGTTTTCTGAGGATCCAAGCGAACCTGAAACGACACCAGCTAAAGGAACTTTCAAAGAACAAGCAACAGACCTTTTTCATCACCTGGGAAAGACTTATCTGGTTTCACCATGGATTGAACTTTGGATTGTGCTGGGTGTGCTTTTTCTTCTACTTTGGTTGACTCTGGTGATAACTTTGGGAATGCTGATAAATGAAAGATATGTCAAAATGGACACAGCAAGTAAGAACATCAACTTACTCCTCAAGCCACAAAAATCATCTCATCGTAAACAAAGAGACTTGTCATCAGTGAACATCACAGCCGTTCCTATACCTGGGAGTATAGCTTGGGACAGAACTGACTATGACATTTTTGGCCCTGCGGAGCCGTTGTAGATTCTTCACCACTTCAAGATTTCCTTGAATGACTTTGTTTCATCTAGTACTTTTTTTGATGATTGGGACTTCGAGACTGTTAATAATATGATGTCAGACTTAGAAAAGTCTGCTGTTTTTACAAATCATGAATACTTAGAAGGTTCATCAGATTATGAACAAATGTATTGTTATAATCATTATGGTCACCGTTTCTTGCACAAATCTACAATGCCTAGAAATGTATCTATAATCAATAGGAACATTGTCCTGCACCACCAAAGTGTAGCTCAAAAACGTTTGCCAATAAGTTTCCATACTTTTCAGGTTTCAATGTATCCAATGCTGAATCATTTTACTTTAAAAATATAAACAACACAGGCATGAAAAGTGTTGGACCCGGGCCTTTTGCCAGGTTCACCCCGAAACTTTTTGCTTTTGCCTAGCCTATTTCTGTAACCTGGTGTTGGTGATTTTAGGTCTCTGCGCACTTTTTCACTGTAGTCCAGTGTAAAGTGCGTGCGCTCTATGTGTGTCTATGTGTGTGTGGTGGGAGTGACCTGCCCTCCCATAGGAATGCATGGGGAATATATGTGACCATGGTAGTTCCTGATGTGTGGGCAGTGCAGGGTCGAGTTTGGTATGTGCGAACTTGTGAGATTGAATGCTGCGCAATGATGTGTGCGGCATGAATGTGTCTAGTGTGGAAGTGCCACTTCTAGACATGGGTGAGTGTGTGCAGTGAACGTGCTGGCATGTGATTGGCTGGAGCTGGCAGGTGAGCCTGGCTCCAGGAGTCTGGATGGGTCTGCCCTGGTGGTGAGTGGAGAGATTAGCATGCTGATGTGAGGGAGGGGTACACCTGGGACCTGAATAGGGCTGGGTTTTCCCTCAACAATGTTGGCTCCAACCCCTGTAGTGCATCTGATGTCCCTAGCCTGGCCAGTGAATGGTGTTCCCCTTAACCAGTTGTAACTGGTTCTCACATTGCCTGCACCCTGCTTGACAAAGGATTTTGGGTATACAAAGGGTGCTGTGACACTCTGAAAATGTTCTTGTTTCTGACTGGAATCAACCAGGAGCGTGTTGCTGCTTGGGCCCAGGGGAAGGCTTGCCTCCCTGGGCCCTGCCCAGCCCCTGGATCCCTGGATTGCTGGAGGACTTCTTCCTGATGCCCCTCTGCCTGGCCTGCCTGGGGATGGCTGGGAGACCTTCTTTGTCCTGGAAGCCTTGTCCTGTGTTGCTGGGACCCTTCTGGTTATAGGGATCATCTCTGGGGGCCTGTTGGTACTATCTATGCCTCTAGCGCCTTGAGAGCGCTTAATTTTCCTTTTGGGGCGGAGTGCTGTCTTTTTCCCTGGGAGGGAAGCGCTCCTGCCCCTTATATGCCCCTGAGTGCGCAGGTGCCCACCCTGCATCTTTATTTGCCTTATTTTTGATAATTTACAGGTGCCACCCCAATTCTACATTTATTTTTATTCCTGAGGGAGCCTACCCCTCGATGTTGCCCACAAAACGAGCCGTCCACTGCCCGGGGCCCCGGACGAGAAACCGAAGAGGCCGCGCTGGGATTGGACAGCTGTTGGGGGCTCGTCCCGCGGCGCCACGCTCTGATTGGCTGGTCCCCGGGGAAGAGCTGCTACGTCAGGAGGGGCTAGCCTAGTGAGCCGTGCTGGGATTGGGTCGCGTCTCGACCCCCATCGCCGAAGACAGCCGGAGGACGAAGGATCATAGCGGCTGGTCGGCAGGGCTCCCGTGAGTGGAGGGAGCCCTGCAGCATCTAAGGAGTTCCCGATGGAGCGCGGTGCAGCGGATCTCTGTGAGGCTCTCAGGAGTGAGTGAGCCCCGCCCGCTGCCACCGCCGAGTGAAGCGCTGAGAGGAGTCTCCGCCCGAACAGGACCGGTGAGGGTGGCTCAGGTGTTTTGGCAGAAGTACGGCCAGGGACGGTGGTGCATCGAGGGCGGCCCGAGTGGCAGTGGGCCGCCCCCACGTTTTATGAATTAGTTACAGAGCCCTTGCGTGGCTCCAGTGATGGGGCACTCATTTTTTCCAGAGCCGTTGCGCTACAATTGGGGGAGAATTGTTCCCGGGGCTAGAAGGCCCGTGATTTTCCAGTTAGGGGCATATTTCCTGGTGGTGCATTTAGGGCGGCCCCGGATGGCAGTGGGTCGCCCCAACGTTGTCCAAAGCCCACGAGGCTCCGTGGGGGCATATTTGTTTAGAGCCTGTCGATGCTCCCACGACCACGGGTGCATTGCGGTTTAAAGAGCCTGTTTGGCTATCCCCTGGCCTTATTTTAGGCGCTAGTGTTTGGGGACATATTTACTTAAAGGACCCAGTGGGGTCTCCAGGGGTCAGTGAACCCCCGGTTGGGCATATTTGGCCTTACAGAGCAAGGGGGCTCCAGCACCTGTCGCAGTTTTGTTGTGTCACAGCTGCCCAGCAATTAGTGGGCAGCTGAACCGTTTAGGCGCAATTTGAGAGTCCCTGAGAGGGACAGAGATGGCACAGAGGTGCCTGGCCTTCTACAGCTGCGCAGCACTTAGTGCCAGCTGCAACGTTTAGGCCCTGTTACTGTTCCCAGCTGCCCAGCAAGTAGTAGGCAGCTGCAACGTTTAGGTTTGCGCCTGTGGCGCACCCCTGACTGGTGCTGCATTGGCAGCGAGCCCTGACATTCTGGACACAGGGCATTTAAGCCCCTACTTGAGATGGCCAGTTGGCCAGGGGGATGGTATGTGGGTAGGGCGCTATGCCCTAATGTGATTTCTGCGCAATGTGATGTTACTATGTTCAGAATGGTAATTGCCTAATGTGATTTTTGGGCAATGTGATGTTACTATGATTATGAGGTTATTTTACCTATGTAGGTTTATGTTACTTCACTATGAGTTACGCCCCTAAATGTGATTTATTCTTAGGAGGCAGAGTCTAATGTGTTTAGACTAGTGAGGAGATTGCCTACTGTATTTTTACTGGTTAGGCCTAAATGTGATGGCTGCGTAATGTGCTTTGCCTTTATGCTTGTGTTAGACTTCTAAAGGTGCTCATGCTTAGAAGTTTGCTTTGCCTAGTATGTTATACTAGAGAGGTTGTGTCGCTGCGTGATCTAGGCCTATGGTTATTAGTATTGCGTAGTGTGTACCTACCTGTTACCAGTGGTTACTGGTTGTGATCTATAATTGTGATTTGGGGTGACAGTTATTCTAAGTGCTAGTTCTACTAAGTGCCTATTCTGACAGTGGCCCATGTGGCCCTGTCCTGGTGGGAATAATCCCTTATGAATATTGCCCGTGCCAGTTGGCACAATGTATATTGTGTGATTACTATCTGATGTGTTTTGACAATACAAAAGTAATTTTTATATAACCGTGTGTGGAGTTCCTTTTGTGGTGTGCCTAGGATGTTGTTGCTGTTGTGTGCTTGCGCAAATGCTTTACACATTGCCTTCGGGATAAGCCTGTCTACTCGTGCCAAGCTACCAAGGGGGTGAGCAGGGGTTATCTTGGCGTGGTGCTCCCTTGCCCTGACTAGAATGGTGGTTTCTGCCTGGCTTTGACGTAAGCCTTAGCCAACCAGAAATCCCAGTTCTAACAAAAAGTATGTTGACAAATACCAAACAAATGTATTCTGCAGTCTTTTATGCTCAATTGTCTAAACTAAGGGGCCGATTAGGATGGCGGACGGATCGCCACCGCCATGCATTCGGTGGCGATCCGTCCGCCATCCGTGCCCATCCGCCACCTATTTCCCCCCCGCCATATTACAATGGCGGGGGGACCGCGGCGGACCGGAAGACCGTCCGCCGCTTTTCCGCCGCGGTCGCCTTGCGACCACGGCAGAAAAGGTCTAATTTGGTGGGCGGTGTCTATCAGACACCGCCAGCCATATTAGTATGTGCTGTGGGCAATGCCTTTCCGTGGCGGCAATGCCGCCACGAAAAGGCATACGTTCATTGCTTTGGGGGCCCGTTGCAGGCCCCCAGGGTGAAGGGGGGGTGGGGGTGCACATGGGGTGGTACCTATGGTACCCCCCTGTGTTTCAAAATACAACATGGCAGGCACCGCACGGTGCCTGTCATGTTGTGCTTTAAAATGCACAACATGCATTCTTAGCATTGCAGCGGGCGGTGCTTTTAGCACCGCCCGCCGCAATGTTAAAAATGCGGGATGCACCCGCCACTGTGGTGGGTGCATCCTAATTCGAGGCACGGGACCTCTGCCCCTGTGGCGGACGGCCATCCAAATTGATCCCTTAGTTTCGACTTTTGGAAAGACAAAATTGGCACGAAAACTGTCTGGGGCAGAAAAGATTGGAAGGTACAGGGGATAGAAGATATATTTAGAGCCTGTCTCATCCCTGAGCAAATTATGTTTTTGAATGACACTGTCTAACAGACGTCTTGTCTTGGGTTAGCCAAGATAAAAGACCTGAACAATCCGTCCATACCTACACCTACACCTGATAGTAGTAACACTTCAGAGGGGGAGGTCGACGTACATACTATTTTGCATCACAATAGAACAGATCCAGATTGGAAAAAAATGTTAATCTGGCCCACAGACACAAACGTCGGTCAAGATACATTCCTAAATAAGACACAGGGTTTCACATTCACTAGGACAGATCCAAGATATGTTCAGAGACAACATCCTGGAATAGTAACAACATACAGTGTAGGGAAACTGTGCCTTGATTGGCTACATAGATTTACACTTAAGGATGTTAAACAACACTTATCTTTACTTAAAGATGGAGCTGATCTTAGGGAATTCTTGCTAGGACCAAGAACACCACGTCATAAGCGTTTTATATATGCTGGTATCTATGCTGCTTATAATGAAGCATGGAAGATTACGCAAGCAGAGACTGCAGAAAGAATACAAGAAATGAATCGTATTAATTTACAGAAAACTCTCTAATTGGCACAAAGGGGAGCAGACTATACGGTGCTAAGTACTGAAAAACTGGAAAGATTGCCATTTACAGTCGCTGAAAAGTCAGCCACTGAATGGATTATACATGGAATAATCACTCTGCCTCTTACAATTTTTCATTGTCAATATTGCCTAAAACATATACCAGCAGGCACATATGAAAGGTTGGGTAAAGAATACATCAAGACATCCTGGGAATTACCGTAGACATACAGAGTGGGGGAAGAGAAGTGTTTCTTAGTGGTAAAATTTGTGAAAACGCACTAAGCGGTTCTCTCCTTTGTCAGGGTATAAACTTACACGGGACCTGCGATGGTTTCTCTGCCAACTTATCCTGACACCTGCAAGGTTCACCAGCTGCGGTGATTGATTCAATTTTTGGACAACTTTCCAATGGAAGCTACCTCACGTTGAACGATCACAGCTGCTGTGGCATGTTGCCAGGTTTACCCTATCTAGTAACTGTGTCAGCCAGGGTCATTTGCTGTATGCAAGTATTGTTTCCAAAGACCAAGTCAGACAGGGAGTTGCGGTTATGGCCTTCACTCAACATCTCTTCTATATGTATTGATACTTTAAGCAGAATGAAAGCCATTCTTTTGTAAAAAATTGTGCCACTGACCTCGGCCAAAGAGACCTATGATCTGCAAGTCGAAAGGATTTCTCCCGAGATACATGCCCTATTAACTACAAACAGCCCTGTACATTTCTCAGAAATATTAAATCGTATCTTAAACATGTCTGATACAAGAGGTATTGTACATGTATTTAAGACCGTATTTTCTGGACTGTTAGCACCTTTTGAAGCAGTCCTAGGAATATTTCCAAACTTCGTGCAGTCAGTGTTTGGCATACTGCCTCTCATTTTGGGAGTCGCTGCAGGGATACTATTTTTGCTCCTACTGCTGTGATATGGCAAGCCAATTCACCAGCGATACCCCGTTCTCCATGGAGACAACTCTACTGGCGATGAAGTGTCGTGAGCGCATCGTCCAAATTTTGGGACTACCTCATCTAAAAGAATTGAATACCACATGGTTTCTCTCATTCAGACCAATCTGGCAAGATTGCATCTTACCTGTTCTACGCTGCCTGCTATGCATAGAAGAATGAGTGTTAGACTTCTTTCTCACACTCCCATCAGTTATGCCAACAGATGTTGATATTTTGCTTGAACCAGTAACAGCCCATGCACTGTGCTGTCCCCAGCGGCTACCCATTCTGATGATGGCATTCATTGAGATCTCATAGACGCAAAAAGCTGATGGTGAGGCACAAGAGGAAACAGGCACACATGTATCATCCACTACGAACATTGCTAATGCGACCAATGCTGACGGCGATGCTTCACATCTATGTGTAGTTCATCTTCTAAACGAGGTAATCCAACTTTCACCTACAGTGGTAGACAACTTTTTTACAGACTTAGAAGATTTGATGTTTTCTTGAAACAGTAACACTGACTTTTGATTTGGCAATTGTGTTCTGGAAACTTTGAATTCGACCTTCATTTTTCAAAACAAAGTTCTAACTTTGGGACTCTTTTTCCTATGTCATTATGGCTGCCCCTACATAGAACACGAATGTTTGTTATTGTGCGGGATCCTCGTGGAAAAGCTACCTTAATATTTCCAAGGACATTGTGTTCCTTTTTTTAAAATGCTGCAACTTTGGGATTCTAATATCCGGGTTTTGCTCTACCGAGCCACAGACTACTAGCAGCTTTGTGTGACACTAATTATCAATTATTTATGGTGGCATTGAAGGACCATCTCCCAGATGACTTGAGTTTAATAAGGACACCAACTTTGGAACACTATTTGGCCTTTATAGTTCATGAACATATGGTGGGTATCTCTATCATCCGCTGTCAGTATAAACAAGTCTTTACCCATGAATCCATCTTACAGATACTGAATTCTAGTGCAATAGACGGTTTCCTGACGAAGGCAGCAATGCTGAAACGCGCGTAGTCCACATCTACTGCATTGCCTCCATCAACTTCACGTCTATCGTATAACAATGATGGAATTTTGTATTGAATAGCATGAACTAATTTATGTGAATTCTGTTATGTATCAATTATATAATTGTCTGATATATTTTTTTGAGAGAAAAAACTTTTATATATACAAAAAAAGAAAAATGAGAATCCAAAAATAATAACCGGATTTAATAATAAAATGAAATAGACTTTCTTAGACATATGTGTGTTAATTTTTGTTAACTTGCGATGATTTGATTGACATAAACTAGTGGCTGCATATTATGAAGAGACCTAGAACTGTTTATGTCAATTCTTTCACCTAACTCGCTACAGACCTTTACGTAAAGGCATTCATTGAACTCTCATAGACGCAAAAAGCTGACGGTGAGGTACGAGAGGAAACTGGCACACAGGTATCATCCACTACGAACATTGCGATTGTGACCAATGCTGACGGCGATGCTTCACATCTATGTGCAGTTAATCTTCTAAACGAGGTAATTCAACTTTCACCTACAATGGTAGACAACTTTTTTACAGATTTAGAAGATTGGATAAATTTGAAACTCTTTTTCCTACAATTAATTTAAAAAAAATCTACAAATTTGTATTTTTACCCTTTTTGGCACAAAGTAATCTGCTTAAAGTAGGACTATTCATACAGAACAAGAAATCTTTGAAACTTCTAGAGACAATATTTGACCTTGTCCACATCCACATACAAGTTTTATGTAATCTGTCATGAAATGGTTTCGGCACCTTTTTTATTCTGTACTAACGAGCCATTTCATGAATGCATTTTCGTGAATCATTCAGACATCATTTACAAATGTCAACTTTATGCTTAGAATGAAACATTGCTTAATGCGTACAGCACCAATGCGCTTTTGTGTACAACTAGTACCATTGCATTTTTATGTGTTTTGGGTGGTTTTAACATATCATGTTTAGATATGTTTAACGTGTTTAGAACTTAGTAATGTCGTACGTAAGAAAGTCGAGTGGGTGTTGTATGGCTTTTTAGATTCTGAATGAATTTTCCAGATTCATGCCCTTATATAGGTGCAATCCATGTTGCCCTTAGATAGGCATAGAAATCAAGCCCTTATTTAGGCATAGCCCATGCTACCCAAATACAGGCATGGCTACTTCCATCCGTTCACCAAACGTCACAATGATTTCTTGGAAAACCAGCTTAAGCCGTTAGGGAGTTTCCCTTGCTTGAATATTGATTTCTCCAAGAACTCAGTTACTTTACAATGAACAACTATTCCCTAGGGGTTCATTCATGATGTTCGTATTTACCCCACTACGTCAAACATGGCATTCCTAAACACCTTCAAGGTATAAATATACCTTCACTTGCTATAGCAAAGTACGGTGGTTCAAGCAGTTCGACGACCTACTTGCCCGACGCAGCTCGCTACAGCAAGTGCTGAAGGTACCCGACTCTCCAAGCTGACGCACTGATCAGGAAGCTGCCCTCCCCTATTGAGTAATCCAGCTCCAGTGTTTCTGACTCCCCTTGCGGGGTGTTGAGAAATTGAGTCCAGAGACAGAGATACCAGACCTCCTTCATTTTAAGGTATGGAGCTGATTAGAACCTAGAGAACCCTTTGGCAATTCTTGGCAGAACTAAAACTTATGCTGAACAATACCTACTTCTTCCCTCGTACTAGACCTAGGTTAGATACATTGGGGTAGGCGTATTTTAGAAGCACCAGTTAAGTATTGTAGGCTATGTTATTTATGTATGTATTTCTATATGGCTTAGAAACCATACAATGCTATTACAGTATTATTTTATAATACTGTTCTCGCTGTACGCATTATACTTTGCATTCTGTCTAACGATTGTAGCAGTTCACCTCTCTTGCATGAGAAAGAAGACTGTCAATAAACCTTTTATTGAAAACGTCCATCTCACTATTTCTCTGCAACTCTGTAGAAACGAAGCATGCATGATTGACAGAGTGAAATACTTATCTATTGTTTCCACAACTCTGAAGATATTTTCCAATCCTAGGGTCACAAAGTTGTCATGTTTATACGGTTGTCAGAAATTAATCCCTTCTTGTGTATTTGAGAAATTTTCTAGTGACCTCTGAGCTAGCTGGCACTTACAATTAAGTTTAGTATATTCGATAGAGAGCTACTGACCTAAGTCCTATGTCATATCTATAGGATATATTATTCCAATGCGCAGAGCCTATTGGGAATACAGGAACTACACTACAATCAGGCATTATTTTACTACGGTATGGACCTTTTTGGGAAATAAAAAAAAATAATAACTATCACTGAATACTTTATCCTAACTAAAGCACAGACTTTTAAATGTCTAACCACTTGGTTTCAAGGACTTAACCAAGGCTCTAGCCGTTATTTTAGAAATTTTGAAAAAATTAGACCAATCAAAAATTAGACTGTCTAGAAACAATTTTTAGATTTATTCAAGGGATCACTTATTGTCAAAGTGGTCCAGCAAATGCAAAGTTGTGTACTCCACGGCTGATCAACCAATGGAGGAAAGTGCCTTTCTGTACAGTGTACTAAAATTAAGTACACTATGTAGAGAGTGCGAGTGATCCCCAAAAGGCAGGTAGAGGCAAAAGTACATAATACTAATTCTCTTTTTGTGGTAGTGTGGGTGAGCAGTTAGGCTTATTCGAGGTTATTGCTAAGCATTTGTTGTACTCACAGATACAATAAATGAAACACACACTCAAGAATACATTTGAGACTAATTTGTAAAAATAAAATACATTTTATATACTTTTAAGACCATAAACACAGTTTTAATGTAAGTACTTTCAAAGTTACGATTTTTCATATTTCGGAAAATATATCACTTGGTTGCACAATTACGGACCATAGGAAACAATTGGGAAAAAGCAATAAACAATGCATAGAAATTCAGGCAATGCTTTCACAAACTTCACCTTCATGTTTTAGGTCAATGTCGGGACAGGTCCAAAGTCCCAGCAGTAGAAGTTGAAGAGCATCCCGGAGAAGCCAAGAGCAGAGGTGCTGAAGTCTTGGAAGCTGGTGTACAAAGATAAAGGGGCCACTTGAAAAAACACTGCACAGAGGGGCATACAAGTAACTTTGGATGGTCTGTTTACAGGGAGGGGGTTGCAAGGACCTCGGGACCATGAGAGCAGGGCTGGTTGGTCAGTGCTGGGGCAGGTAGGGCTGGGTTAGAATAACAAAAAACAAGGACCCCCTGCTACTACTATAAATTCCTAGGGCAGGGAAATAGCACATTTGAGAAATATACAAATTGCGTGGTTTTTGCCCTACAGACTTTACATATCGATAAGTACCACTTTATCTTACATACTTATAGGGTCGTTTTTAAGTATGTAATTGACCCATGAGTAGCTTCATGTCAGTATCATGATTTCTATATATCACTGGAGTACTTCCATATCATGTTCAGTACTTTTGTGCCTTTCATAAAATCATAGGGGAACCACCTATACTGATGTATTCTTCATTTTCTTCACATATAGGTTCATCTGTGAGTCTATATGTTAGAGTAGACTCTTTCCTCACTAATCAAATGAATAGTTACCTACTTTATTTTAGAAGACTGTGTTTCAAGCAATCTGCCAGGGGCTATCTACTCAATCTCGAAGTATAACCGTGCCATTGTTGATTCATAAAAACGCTTGATCCTCCAGAGTATTATACACGATAATACAGGTATCTACTCTTGTTCACGCATCTCTAGATGAAGTCCTCTGATTCGGTTTGTATTTCTTTAAACATTTTTTCTATCTTTTCATTGATACAGTGGACCTAGGACATACACCACCACTTTACCCCACTCCTGCAGTACCTTTAAGCTGGGCTCAAGCACTGTGCCTCACCTGCCTTTGGTAAATTTGCCTCGTACCAGCCCTATATTACTAATACTTTTGGCCCAGTCCTAATTTAAAAGCTAACATTTCCTTCTTTTATTCATTTCTTAAAGTTGAAGTGACAATGTTTCTATTGTATTGTATTGTATAAGGAGACAATTGTGATCTTGCACAAGCTTGTGATGTGTAGGAAACGTGTCTCTAAGGAAATAAGTATTTGCTTACAGAAGCAGCAAAAATGTGCTTTATTAAGACAAGTAGGGTTATCGTCTTGTGCAGCAGTGAGTACCTGAGAAGGCACAGTGTATCCAGGCTGAAATGCTCTGCAGTTCAGCAGCACAAGCTAACTCTACTGAGCTAGCCTTTGTAAACTCCTTTTAAAAAACTAAAAACTGTATGCAAGAGAACCTTTTCTGAGACTTTTTTGTGAGCTGGTCTACAAAAACTGCCATACCAAAGACTCTTGGCCAGGCTGAGGTGGTCCAGTTAGAACAGGCTGCTCATCAAAATGCGATGAAGACACTATAATATAGCAAAGTTGGTTGTTACATAATTGTTGATATAGTTTGTTAATGTAGTTGTTATTTTAGTTTTGTAATATTGCTCATTTTTCTTTTTTGTAATAAAAAAAGTTTAAAGTTTTCAACACCTGCATACCCTCACAGGTGACAAGAAAGGCTGTTAAAATAAACTAATTGATTTATTAAAGTTAATACTGAATACTTTGCTTCATAGTTGTTATCGATTTGAATATTATTACAGTATTGTAATGTGAACTAAAACTGGCTGTTAGATCTTCCGGGAGTGCAGTTCTTTTGCACAT
Source organism: Lissotriton vulgaris (assembly GCF_964263255.1). NCBI lineage: Eukaryota > Metazoa > Chordata > Amphibia > Caudata > Salamandridae > Lissotriton > Lissotriton vulgaris. Next base: position 509,187,481 of record NC_141694.1, read on the forward strand.
GTTAATATATATGCTTGTGGCTCGAGAGAAATCCCAGCAGAAAAGTGTGTCCCTGTGCACACTCTACTAGAGCTCCTTGTCCCCAAAAGGGACAGGTCTGAAAGAGAGGTGTGTCCCCACATTCAACTATCCACACCAATCAACCAAGATTTAGTTCTCATCAGAGAGAATACTCCATTCCTGTACTCCATTACCCACAGCCTACTTTGCAAATATAATAATCTAGGGGGGTGTCTCAGATGACAGGGCAGTGAGTTTGCACATCATAATCTCTAAAATTGTTCTTAGCATATAGGTAATTTCATGCCACACCTTACTTGTACATCAGTCATCCTGGGGAGAGCTGTGACCATAGAGGTAAGCTCGTTTATACTGCCTAATTTACATACCCATCATCCAAGACATAGGTCACCGGAGAATGGACAGTCTTTCACCCACCCTGTACTAACAAAGCTTATCATGCAAGAGAAATGTGTCTCCCATGGTGCGGGAGGCCCCCAAGCTGCAGGGGGCCCCCTCAACACAGTACTCAGACCTGATAGCTCTGGATTAAATTTGGAGTGGGGGGGCACCCCTGTTTACCCTGCAAGGGGGTCCTTTCAACGCTCGTCACGCCACAGAGAGGAAGTAAAGCATTCAGGGCCTCTACGACTAGCGGGTCTGACAGCATCCGTGATGCTTGTTGGGCATGGCTCGTTCCCTTGCTGGATGGAGTGGGAGTCCAAGGTCTCTGCAGGTTTGACATGAAGTGTGTTGCCAGAAAAGTTGACCAATCTGATTAATTGCTTATAGAAGATTTAATTTGAAGAGTTAATATGCTGTAACATTTTATTATATTAGCTCTCGGTTAAAAGTAAATATTTTAAATGAGTGTACATTTAAATTTACATATTTTTTATCAATACTAGTAGTAACTTCACAAACATAAATACTACTGTAGGAGTCTCACCCCCATGAAGTGAGGAGGATATTTACCTTTTGTGAATAGGCCTCTCTGTATATGATTGGAAAATGTTATCCACATCTTATGGTCATTGTGAAATTCTTAGGGATAAATCATAGAGACCCCTATTAAGCCACGCTAAGTATGTGTGACTGTGTCTATCCTTCCTCTCGTTGTAACACCTCATGCTCGTACACAGCGGGGTTCATAGCACCATGTTTGAAGCATCTCTCTAAACTTCACCTACTTCACCCAACATCCCCCATGTAAACTAATCTAGACCTAGCACCTTTCAACTATGCACTGAAAAGAGAAGTCTTGGAACCCAATACATATCAGAGTGCTTCGAAGCCTTGTCAGTATTGAAGTTCTATATGAATTATACAAAACTATACACGTTTTTGTCTTAAACTGTTCTATTCCCAATTTACCTTGATTTTAATTTGGTGTCTATGCAGGGGTAATTGTGCTGATTGTTGCCTTATACTGCAATAGAAACGTTGTATCTTCTTGATATGTGTGCGTAGTGAAGAACAGCTCCCCCTCAGTTGTTCTGCAGTTCCCTTGCTGTACTTATTAACACCTTCGCTGCGGCGGCTATTCCGCCGCAGTGCTAAGGGGGCAGGGCGGCCGCGCGGCGCACCCATGCTTGTGACGGAACCGCTCCGTCACCAGCCTCGGTTGAGCTGTGCTCATGACGGAGCGGTTCCGTCATGGCCCCGCCCGCTCAATGGAACGCCCAGCGCAGGCGTGGAATCCGCGCCGTGCAGGAGCGGCGAGTGGGCCATGACGGAACCGCTCCGTCATCAGCACAGCGCTACCGCGGCTGATGATGGAGCGGTTCCGTCATCAGCATCGAAGGAGTTAAAAGGTGATAGAAGTTGGGTTCTAGCAGTTTTGACCTGGCAGCCTTGCCTGCTGATGTTGTCTTTTGGGAGGGGCTTACGTCATTACGCCTGACTGGGCACTGTCAGACTGACCGCTTGTAACCATGGCTCTTTTTTTTTTTATGCCGTTTCGTCCTTGTTTCAAGGCACTTAAAAGCATTGCCCAGATGCACAATTCAGCGATCTGGGACCAATTTATCCTGACAGAACCGAAGCACATTATCAGAAAATACGTCATTATCTACAGGAAGTGTCACGTTACAGAAACAATTTACGGAAATGAATTAATATCCATAGCACATTTTCCATAGTGCTATGCCAAAAGTATGAACAGGCAACAAAGTACGCATCACACAGCAGCCACATTCACACAGTCTGCAAGGAGCAATGACGAACTGTCATGGCGGTCACACTTCAATGATCTGACAGGCCCATGTTGAATCGCATAAAGATTGTTATCAGATTTCATATTAGTGATCTTTGCTGTTTTTGGCAGCAGTTTTCTCAAATGTCAGCGCTGACAGGCCGGATTAAGCAACCCCTTTACATACAAACCGCAGCATACTGCTGTTGACACAAGATGTGTCCCACAGAGTGATGGATGCGCTGGGACAATTACAATGTAATATCTTTGCTTAAACAAAGCAATTAGTCATGCTTTCAGTATATACAGACTTGTAAGCCATATCTAGAAGTCATCTCCTTTTTGCCGTGTTAATGTTTATGCAATATACAGATATGGACGAGAAATCTCACTTTGATTCACTTTTAAACTTCCAAGCCTAATTGTGCACAGCTGCAATTTTTCATGCTAATGTAGTAGGCCACAATCTCTAAAACTCTAATTTAATTGACACTACACAGAGTGTGGGCATATTTTGCTAAAATTAGGCTTAATTTAGGTCTGCCACGAGCTTGTGCCTTTCACAAAAATATTTATGAGTGCGATACAGTTCTCTTGCATAGCTTTGTGAATCGACCTCGAACCCCCTTACGTACTCCAGACTTTTTTAATTGGCTCTAATGTGTTTACTATATGTTTTTCATATACATCTCACTCGGAATACAAGTCAGTGAATTGATTGCCAAAAAAATTCAATGTATGGAAAAGAAAGTCTGTCTAACTGGATACTTTTAGAGCTGTTTCTGAAAATACACCATGGGCAGGACTTTTTTCAGCAATTGAGAAATATGCTTCCAATAAATAAAGGCTAACACGTGGGAGGTAGATTAAGCGATTTTATTTTTGACATCCACTTAAGGATATTTTATGAAGAAATACATTGAAAAACATATGCTTTTTTTGGCCACAATAGACGTCTCGCTCAAGAGCGATAAAATAGAGGGGTCTGCTAAATGCAGGGCAAATACCATCATGCAAAAATAATGTTCTGACTAGTGGGAGCCTCAGTATTAGCCCTGGATTAAGAAGTCTTCGGGCATACCAGCAAGGCCATGCGACAATTATTGATCAGCGCTCTTAGCGCGAGGCTAATTATCGCAAGCCAACTCTGGATTTTATCGCGGAGATAGCCTGTTATCAGCAACACGAAGCGATAAAAATTCAGAGCGCAAGCTGCCAATTGTGCAAGCTGCCGATTGTGCAATTATCACTGGAAATACAGCCAAAAATCGCACAAGGTTTGGTGAAAGCTTGCTGATAGGGCAAGACATACTTGGCCATGATATCCACCTTACATAGGATAACATGGCTAAGTCAGTCTTGAAGCAGGCGTAAGGAAAGTAGTGATAACTGAGGATATCACTACTTTGCTTGTTGCTCTGCAGGTTAGCGTGCCCATTGATAATTGGAGAAAAGTCGCTTAGAGACATTTCTCCAGTTATGTCAGGGCAGGAACGCCCACTTTGCATCTCATTGGAGATGCAAAGCAGGGCGTTGTTGTAAGGGGTGCTAAATCAGCAAAACACGCAATAGCGTGTCTTTGCTGATAAGGCGATAAAATTATCGCAGCTTTTTGGCCGAAAACGGCCGCAAAAGTGGCGATAATTTTATAGCGCCGCCTTGTAAATATGCCCCTTCATGCGGAAATGAGGAATTGAATAAAAAACGTTCCTATTCACCACCACCTGAGGTTCCCCAAAAACTAACCATTGCCTATCCTTAATCCTAAAGGTTGTCCCAACTCCCTCCTTTACTCTAACCTTAAGTATGCTCTTTATCCATGTGCTTTGTCTGACCCGTTATGTTAACCGTATCCTTATCTTCATGCAAACCTCAAACATTCCCCTCATTTCTGTTAGAAAACTGGTACATGCACCAAATTTGCAGCATGCAGATAATTCCGCAAAAAAAAAATCAATGCAACTATTAAATCTTGATTTTGCCTATTTCCTATTCTTGTTTCAGATAATCAACATGGTTATTTGAAGTTAAGCTACATTGTTTAGCAAGTGGGCATTCTCTTTTCTGACTGGTCACTTCTTGCTTACGCCTAATTTCCACTTTCTAAAGTTAATAATTCTGGGTCTGAGAAGGTTAACCATTGCTGTACTACACACACGCTGGCACATTAAATGCACCCACAAAAAGAGCTAAACAAAGGAAAGAAAAGGTGCTCCATCAACTCTAAGCCAGTACTCCTTGTGAAAAGCTCCTGCTGTAACACCATGCACATATGGGCCCTACCTCGAGCATATGGAGTGAACCCAGCATGGGGGCGGGCACAAACAGAGGCTCCGATGTTAAGATTTTAACTGAGCTGCCTTGATAGGAGTTTGGAAAGGAAGATGGACAAGGTGCCCCATATAAATACCATTCTGAGATAGCATTTTTCATGAAGCATATCCCTGGTAGGAGAATCATGCCCATTGCTGCAAATGAAGAAGTGTGGGAATTATAGTTTGATTTGTTTAAGAAGTCATTGCCAAACAAAGATTCATTTTACCCTTTACATTGTCCTGAATGTCGCACACCCACCAGAGAGTATAGGAATATAAAAGGAATGTATTGCTTCTTGACTGTAGAATTATGGAATACTTTTCTAGGTACCCTGGAGTACATATGACTAAAATACTGCTCTGGGAGTTACTGCTGCTAATATCTAAGTGGCCTCACAAAGGACTGTGTCTAGCAGTGAACCTTACGGATCCCCTTGGAACTTAACTCCTGTGTGTGGTCAGTGCAGAAGGTCTGGAAACAGAGAGTAGGGGGTGCCTTCAAGGAAATGACTGCTTGAGCAATGCTGAAGATTCTCTGGACAAGGCAGCCATTGCCACTGCTGAGAAATCCAGTAACCTGTTGTAACTGAGCATTTTGCTGTGGACCTTGACTGAAGTGTTTTGCATCTTGAATCCATGGACTTTAGTTATGCAACCTTTCCTAAAAATATGAAGGCTTCTGAACACGCAGAAGCAGAGTTATAGAATACTCAATTTGGACTAAGGAAAAAATCTTCCTATGTGGGCTAGGACAAGGTTGAAGGAAACCAAAAAATGAAACTATCTTGGTGATTTCACGTTATTGGTTGTTATACTCTCATATTTCTTACTGTGAAGGAACGCTCAGCAGAGATCTTAGTCTTTCTCTAGCCCTCCCTGCATCCAGGTTTATTTTCTTGCACTCCAACTTATTCCCTAAGTTAAAATATTTGATTGGAATAAACTACTAACTGTAAAGTAATGGCTTTTTGCAGGGTTCACCCTCACTCACGATAGGGAGGCATGACATGTAACCAGATGCCTGCACTCAAAGGGTGGCCATCTGGTCACACCATTTCTTATTTTCAAGAAGGAGTCCACTCGCTCTTGGAGAGGACAGGGACTTGAAGGCCCGGGTTCTCTGACCCAAGCTCAAAATCACAAAAGAGGCTATTGGGAGAGGTGCGGGGGGCTTGTGGAGTTTTTACCCAGGGCCCGGTGACAGCTTCTGAACACAGACTAGCAAGGGAGCCCTCCCTGGGCCTTCGGGACCCCATCCAGACACTTGCGGCAGGGCAGGCCGGAAAAGGGAGCCCAGTGTCAGTGGATTCCGCCCCTGGGCCAGCTAGACCTCTGAGCCAGGGCCCGGTCCGAGCTTCTTAACACAGTCAATCAGAGTACTGTGCTGGCTTTGCACCCCTGCCTACTCTCCAGGAAGCAGGGTTTGGAGGAAAGGGCCATCAGACAGAACTGGAAGGTGTCCAGAGACTCAGGTCACTGGGACTCTATGTAGGGACAGCCTAGGCCATTGCAGCCCCAGGGGGAAATACCTGAGGACAATGGGGTCACTCATACACTGTCTCTAATAATCTGTAATCCATGCACACAAAGTGAAAGGGGGTCATCGGAGCAAACACATCTGGCCTCCTGGAGCCCTTAATCAATCAGAGTACTGGTAAAGCACGCTACTTACCCGTGAGAGTCCCAATGCGCTGAGGGGAGGGGGCGCTGCTACTGCTCAAAGAGCCAGGACTTGAGGAGTCTTCTGAAGGCGAGTAGGTCTTGGATCTGCTGTATGTGGGTAGAGAGGGTGTTCCAGGTCTTGGCGGCGAGGTAGGGGAAGGATCTGCCTAGGGAGGTCGTTCGTTCGATGCGGGGGACAGAGGCGAGTGCGAGGCTGACAGAGTGGAGCTGGCGGGTGGGGATGTGGAAGCTGAGTCTGCTGTTCAGGTAGGTTGGTCCGGCATTGTGGAGGGCTTTGTGTGCGTGGGTGAGGAGCTTGAAGGTGATCCTCTTGTCAATGGGGAGCCAGTGTAGGTCTCTCAGGTGGGGGGTGATGTGGCTGCGGCGGGGGACGTTGCCTATCAATCGGACGGAGGCGTTTTGGATGCGTTGTAGTCGTCGAAGGTGTTTGGCTGGGATTCCTACGTAGAGTGTGTTGTCGTAGTCCAGTCTGCTGCTGCCTCGGGCCTGTGTCACAATTCTTCTTGTTTTGGTTGGGATCCACTTGTAGATCCAGCGGACCAAGCGGAGGGTGTTGTAGCAGGAGGAGGAGTCTGCGTTGACCTGCTTAGACATGGAGAGGGAGGAGTCGAGGATGAATCCTAGATTGCGTGCAGGATCGGTGGGTGTTGGTGCTATTACCAGTGTGGTCGGCCACCAGGAGTTGTCCCAGGCTGAGGGGGTGGGTCCGAGGATGAGGACCTTCATCTGTCCGAGTTCAGCTTCAGATGGCTGCTCCTCATCCAGTCGGCGACGGCCATCATTCCCTCGTGGAGGTTGGTTTTGGCAGTGTGTGGGTCCTTGGTGAGAGAGTGGATGAGCTGGGTGTTGTCGACGTAGGAGATGAGGTTGAGGTTGTGATGGTGGGCAACTTGTGCGAGGGGGGCCATGTAGACATTGAACAGCGTTGGGCTGAGGGATGAGCCCTGGGGGATGCCGCAGATGATGTTGGTGGCTTTGGATCGGAAGGGTGGGAGGCGGACACTCTGAGTTCTACCGGAGAGGAAGGAAGTGGTCCAGTCAAGACCCTTCTCTTGGATTCCGGCTTCTAGGAGGCGTGTCTTTAGAGTGCGATGGCAAACCGTGTCGAAGGTGGCTGTCAGGTCCAGGAGGATGAGGGCTGATGTTTCGCCATTGTCTACTTGGTGCCTGATGTCGTCTGTGGCGGCGATGAGGGCTCTCTCGGTGATGTGGTTTCGTCTAAATCCGGACTGAGACGGGTCCAAGAAGTCATCTTCCAGGTGGCGGGCCAGTTGCATGTTAACGATATTCTCGATGACCTTTGCCGGGAACGGGAGCAGGGAGATGGGTCGGAAGTTCTTGAGGTCCTTGGGGTCTGCTTTGGGCTTCTTGAGGAGGGCGTTGAATTGGGCATGCTTCCAGATTTCCGGAAATGCCACTGTTTCGAAGGAGATGTTGATGACCTTCCGTAGTTGGGGTGCGATGGCTGCGTCTGCTGTGTTGAATACGTGGTGTGGGCACGGGTCAGACAGAGATCCTGAGACTATGGAGTTCATGACCTTGCGTGTCTCGTCGTCGTTGACATTGGACCAGGAGGTCAGGCGGTTGGCGCTGGTGGTGTTCACAGGGGAGGTGAAGTCTGGCGTAGTCAGGGCGGTCGTGGTGTTGAAGCTGTCATGAATGTCAACGATCTTGCGGTGGAAGAAGATGGCTAGTGAGTAGCATAGTTCTTGTGAGGGCGGGATGTCGTTGGCATTGGCACTGGAGTTGGAGAATTCCTTTACGATGCTGAAGAGCTCTTTGCTGTTGTGTGCGTTCTTATCCAACGGGTCTTTGAAGGAGGATCTCTTGGCTAATCTGATGAGGTGGTGGTGTCCGCGGGTGGCGTTCTTGTGGGCTGCGTGGTTGTCCAGTGTGCGTTTGTGGAGCCATGTCTTCTCCAGTTTCCGGCATGTGCGTTTAGAGGTCTGGAGCTCATCGGTGAACCAGGTGGCTCTCTTGTTGGCGTGGCTGTTAGAGGGTTTCTTGAGCGGGGCGAGGGTGTTGGCGCAGTCATCGATCAACTGTCTAAGGTTTCGGGCTGCGGCGTCTGGGTTGGTGGGGTCGGTGGGTGGGTTCTTAGTGAGGGAGGTGATCAGCTGGTCTTTGGTGACTTTGCTCCAGCAGCGGCGAGGCAGCTGTTGGGTGCGGTGGTGCGGGGTTGGTTTCTTGAAGGTGAAATGGATGCAGCGGTGGTCGGTCCAGTGGAGTTCGGTGGTGTGCCCTTACTGTGCTTCGAGAGTCAAATGAGCCATCATTGGGACTTCCAGATCAGCCAAGCAATCATGATCACTGTACAGTGCTGGCTAAACTGCTGTCTTCCCACCAGAGCAGGCTGTCATGCATGGGAATGTCAGCTTTGCATCCCTACCTTCTCTTTGTGAAGCAAGGCTTGGAGGAAAGGCCCATCGGACAGGGCTGGAATGCCCCCCTCAGCCCCTGGTGGCACCCAGGTGAGAACAACTAGAGAGCAAAGGGTCCAAGGGACACTCTCCCTACTAATCCAGAGGAAAGTTACCCCCTTTTCTTGCAATCCGTTCATGCAGAGTGACAGAGCACGTCATTAGGGAAAACACACCCAACCCCATGGAACCCTGTCTGGGTTTGAAGACTCAAAGGATCCCTCATTGGGACTTCCAGGGCAGCCCGACCATCTGGACATTATAGAAACTCTTGCATGAATCCAGCTGTTCAGGGTTTGGAGTGACCAGCTGTCAAACTCAAAGGATGGCAAACTGTTCACACTATGACTTCTGAAAGCTTGAACTGGTTATCAGGAAAGAAGCTAGGGGGAGAGGGGGTGTTCACGGAGCTCCAACCTGGGTTCTGGTCAGAGCTTCTGAACCAGGACAAGCAGGGGTGCCCTACATGGTCCTCCAGGACTCCAACCCAGGGTCTGCTGGGGCTCTGAGTCGAGGCCTGGTCAGAGCTTCTGAACACAGACAAGCTGGTACGAGCTTCCAGGGCCTGAGGGCCCCTGTTCCATGCACTTTGTGACATGGTAGGCTGGAGAAGGGAGCCTGGGGCAGCAAACTTCCATTCCAGGGCCCACCGGTGCTCTGACCTGGGCCTGGTCATAGCTTCTTATCCCAAGCAAGCAAGACAGCCCTCCACAGGTCTGTGGGACCCCGTTCCAGGCACTTTGCGACACGGCAGCCGGAGAAGGGAGACAAGGTCTGTAGACTTCAAAGCTAGGGCTTCCAGGAGCTGTGACCATGGGACCTAGTCAGAGCTACTTATCCTGGGAAAGCAGGGGAGGCCTCCCTGGGCCTGTGTGACCCTGTCCTGGGCACTTTGTGACATGGTGGGTCGGAGAAGGCAGCCAGGGCCTGTGGATTGCTCCCCAGGGCCTACCGGGGCTCTAACCTAGGCCCCAGTAAGAACTTCTGAACATAGACAAGTAGGGGTGACCTTCCAAGACCTGCAGGCCCCCGTTCACAGCACTTTGATACATGACGAGCCAGCTAACAGAGCCCAGCCCTAGAGTCTTTCACCCCAAGTCTTGAGCTCTCTCCGAGGGCCCAGTCAGAACTACTTATCGTAGACAAGCAGGGGAGGCTTCCCCGGACCAGTGGGCCCTCATCAGTGGTACTCTGAGACATGGCAAGCAAGGGGATGGTGCCAGGGTCAGGTCTTCCTCCCTAGGGCTCTCCAGGGCTATGACCTGGAGTCGGTTAGAGCTTCTCAACACGGACAAGCGAGGACGACCTCCACGGTCCTCCAAGACCTAATCCTCTGCACTTTAGCAACATAGTAGACTGAATAAGGGAGCCCAGTACCAGAAATTGCCTACCTAGGGCCAACAAGAGCTCTGACCTGGGGCACAGTTAGAGCCTCTTATCCCAGGCAAGAAGGGGATACCTCCCTGGGCCTGGGGGAGCCTGTTCCAGGCACATCGTGACATGATGGTCAGGAGAAGAAAGGCTCTGGTTTTACACCCCGGGTCAGCCAGGGCTCTCAGTTGGTGCCTGGTCAGACCTTGATATCCCAGGCAAGCAGGGGAGGCCTACCCAGTCATGCAGGTCCCCATCCCAGGCAATTTGCAACACAGCATATGAAACCTGTTCACCCTGAGCCTGCCTGAGCACTTCCCATTCTTGTAATTTATGCACACTGAGTGACAGAGGGGGATATTTAGGAGAATGCATCTGGCCTCCTCAAGCTCTGATTTGGATTCAAGCTTCAAACGAGCCTTCATTCAGATTTCCAGGGCAACTTGGTAATTTGAACAGTGAGTCAAGTGAAGAGAATGATGTGTTTTCATAATTTTTTCAGCACAAAACGTCACCCGTAACATTGGCATGGCACATTTTGCACCACCCATGTAAGTGTTATGAAGGACCCCTAAGTTGAATTACGCCCTGACCTAGTTGAAATACAATACCAGCATCCTTTCCCAACCACAATGGTGTTAGTGATAATTTTTTTTTTTTTTTACCATGTAAACCATTAGCTCACAATTAGTTGCAATGTGATACATGTACAAAATGTTTCTGTCACAGTCCAATTTCTTAAAAATCAGATAAATCCAACAAATGTTAAGCTTGATTCTAGATGTCTGAGCGTAGCTTGGTCTACATATTTGAAAGAAATGACATAAATGGGATGCACTTTACAGCCATACTGTATCAAGCAATGTTACTTTTAGCGTTGTATCATTATCTATTGTGAACAGTCACAGAGTCAATTAAAGACACAAACCAAAAACATTAATGAACTGTAAAGTAAAATATTTACACTCATTAAGTCAAGATAGCTCTGGCTGAAGATGATCATTCTAAAAGAAGAGACTGCAATATAATGTGCATCCCCATAAAAGGTATACCTATTCATGGAACCGGCTGTCTTTAATAGACTGTTCCACTGTTCTAACAATCAGAACATTAGAATGAATAAGCATGTATGCCAAAGCACAATTGTTTCAAGCTGTTAGAGTTTTGTATTTTCGATATCGTCTGGGTCGAATTGGTAAAATGATACATTCAAGACTAAAAGAGCAGATTTAACTAATTTTACTTTGGAGTTCATTAAAGTGGAACAGAATGTCATTTAAAACAGATTGTCATTTGGTCTGAGAAGTGAAACATCATAGACGCGAAAGGCGTCCTCTATTGCAAAATTGAGAAGCACCGATTTTGCAACTAATATAATCTGAACTTCTTGTGAAATAAAATTACAAATCAAAAAATGTATTTTCCTTATGGCTGACGAGTATGCAAATTGAGCTATGTATTTCACAACCATGCATGAAGGGCCTGATTGTGACCCCACAGAACCCCTGCATAATGTTTAAACCATACCCGCTCCCTTCCACTCCCTTTTCAATCATTGTCTGCCTCCTATATTCTTGCTTTTTTGTCCCTCCTGCGCCCGCTACCATAAAAAATCAAATCTTGATACAGAGGCTGCAGCCCTTGGCCTTCAAAACCGGCCTCCAGTGGCTCCAGCCCTCCAGGAATTGGCTGATGGGATAAATAGCCAGTCCGGCACTGGGTATATGTTGGCAATGGTTTTATTTTATATAGGCCATTCACTGTGTTAAATCGCACATAATCACACCAATACTGTTGTGACGTACACCAGAGTGGAGGCGGGGGAGGAGGGAAAAAATCGTAAATGCCAACCACAAAACGTTATCACTAGTCACATCCCTCACGTAGTGTGAGGATAACAGTGTTGTAACAGAACAACTCCATCACTCCGTGTTTCAGCCCCAGCTGCTTTGGTTTGGGTTGTACGAAATGATCTTATTTTATATATCACGCGGGAATTTATAAAATGGCACACCTTTTAACAAATGTTCTTTTTTAATAACGAAGTCGTTCCTTACCAACCGATCTTAAACCTTTATTCCATTACATGAAGGTCAACAGAATCCGTGTCGCTTCACAAAGCTTTCAAAGGTCTCCCTTCAATCTCGTGTGAGGGGAGAAAATCCTCATCATAAAAAAGATATATGAAGGTCTAAAGTTGCATGAAGAAGTTCAAAAGTAATTTCGAAAGAGGAAAGGATGGGGCAAAACATTGGAATATAGGGGTCGGGAATGATAAAACATTCCCCAAGGGGGAAGAGAAGAATGCAATGCAATACAGAAACCAGATGAATGGAGCCCAAACAATTTTCAATCATGCAGGCACCCTACCTCGCATAAATCCATTCAGAAATTATTCGCTTTTAGTTTATGATGGATATTTTACATGAGAGGATTCCGGGGCTCTGTATATTCTTGCAAAGTCTGAACATTATCAAGAGTCATCACATTCTGCCACACTTTAGTATCCTTGGAGGTAAAAGAACACTTTTCGTTTTTCCTCTTTGTGCATCATTTTTTTCTTGATAGCACCCTGTCAACAAGCTTACAATATCCTCGTTATACATCATACAAAAGGTCATGGATAGTTTTGTATTTCTGTTGGTTCATTTTAAACTTGCTCATAAAGAGGCTTGTGTCAACAGTTACCACTCCACTCCAAGAGGATTATGAAGGGGTCAATGTATTGTCTACATTTCTTCCTTTCAGAGATAGGAAAGGTAGAGAAAACAAAAGTCTGTGTAGTACAATTCAACCTGCCTTAATTTGAGCCAAAGGTTGCCGGTGAGGCTCACCAGCCTCCTTTTCGGGGACTGATTTTTCTCCATCAGATACTGACCGGTAACAAGAGAGACAAAAACACACAAACAACACAGAAAGAGAAAGAGGACAAAACGGGCATTAAAGGAACACACGTTTGCAACGCAATAGGTCTCGCATTTATAAGAGTTATAGCTATTTGCTTCGTAAATGACAGTGGGCCCAATTCACAGAACTAACTTAAGACAAAATTCTAAACTTACTACTTTTGGTATTCACAGAAGTTAGGATTTTGTCTTAAGTCTGTCTTAAGACAGACTTAAGACAAAATCCTAACTTAAGTCTGTCTTAAGACAAATAATAATTTCATTAAAAAACCATTTCACTGCTAAGCAGCACCACCTGGACAGGTACTTCTATAAAATACTATAAGCCCTGGGCAAGAAATAAGCTGCCAAACTTATAATGGTTTTTGGGTGTGTGAGGCAAAAATGAACTGATCAGAAAATCCAATGGGTTCAGCACATGTTGCAATAATTTCTTCATAACTTACCGATCAAAGGTATTTGCAGCAGAAATGTATGTGTGATGTGCAGCTTTAATGTTGTACCCCCAGCCAGACAGCTCAGTAGGTTTATGTCTTATGGCAGAGATTTGGTTGAAATATGGAGGTTGACTAGCTCGGACGGTTATGGTAGAAATTTCATCTATAGAAAGATGGCCAGAGAGCTAGAAAACATGCCTTGATACAGGTCAACATATAACCTGAGACACAAGACAGGAATGGAATTTCGGTAGAAAAATGGAAAGCTGTACAACAGTTAGTTAGAGGGGGAGGATAACTAGTTCATGGTAGTTCAAAACGGAAGTGAACTCCACCGGTCTGAAAACTCTCCAACCACATTTTGTGAATACTCCACAAGACATGGTTGGTTCTAGGAAATACGGCCATTTGAAGTACAGGAGTTGTGTACTTCTCTAATCTCGCACCTCCAAAATGGTGCAATAGTCTCTCTTTTTGTTTAACTTGCCGATCTATTTCAAAATAGTAAATAAAAAAACACGTAGTAGTAGAAACGCGTGTTTTTAAACCATAGCATCTTTTAAAAAAAAAATCTGTGTTTGTGGGGCAACTGAGGTGTGGGTGGGGGGAGTACAGGATGACGACTAACATAGGGTATTGTGCAGAAGCAGAGAATGAGAGAGACAGCAGCAAAGCAGATGGGAAGTGAAGAAGTCTCCTAGATAAAGAGCAACATAGGTGGGGTAAGGGGCATAGATGAGAGATTACAACTCAGATGGGGGAGAAAATACAGAGGGGTTGGTGCCCCTGTGTGAAGGAGAAGACAGAAGGAGCGTGGGGAGGAATGAGAGAGAAGCATAGGAGAGATACAAACAGGCTGTACATCCACCCTCATGAGCTGGTAGTAGCACTTCACAAATTAAAATACAATTCATTCTACTAGGATTACCCCTTACTAGTTGGAGCATGCCCAGCGATGTTGTTTCATGGGTTCCAAAATATTACAAGCATGTAAAAACATGGACTTCATAGAAGAGACATTCAGCGTAGCAAATGGGAATACAGAGGCTTCAAAGCACCTCTACTAAGCTTGTACTCTAAGCTACCGAGGCATGCACACTGCACTAAGGGTCCCTTCCACCCTGTCGGAAGTGTGTAGGATAGATCTTGTGTGAGCCAGTTCTCTCTGGACTTGCCTTACACCATCAAAGAAACTGGAATGCATCATGGATGCCATAGAAACATGGCAGGACAGGGAGAGGTTGTGGCGTAACAACTAGAGCTGCCGACTTTGGAACTCGGGAACGGGGTTTGAGTAGTCAGTCGTATTGGCCATAAACAAAATAAAGTAGCATAAGCGTTTGACTGCACAGTTAAAAATAATAATAATAAAGTTGCCGAAAGTTGCACTTAACCGCATTCCATTTGGCACTACCTAAACAAAACTCTGCCGGAGTTAAAGCATCTCGTTAACAAAGCATGTGCATGACATTAACAAAAACAAGCACTCTTAAAGACAGCTTGCAGAACCTGAAAATAATGAAAAATGGAGGGTAGAGGAAATGTGAGGGGGGTACAAGAAATAGTACCTCCATCAAAGCGGATGGCCACTAATAAAGGGGAAATATGTAGTTGAGCGGTGCTCCTCAGCTCCAAATGGAAGTGATGTATTGGGTATGCATACAAATTAGGAGGCAACAAAGAAGAGCAATGGGCAAAGCTGAAGTCAACCTATGGTAATCAGCAGGCGGGATTACAGTCCTTTTAGTAAATACATCATGTCTTGCATACAGCGCATGTGTGCTGCCTGGCTCGACCTAAATAGCAAGGACCGGCAGGAGTTAAATTAGGTGGTAGAAGTATTTGGTAGTGAATTAAAGGGGCCTGAGGTGAATTCAACATTACAAAGCCTTGGTATTCTCTGTGATAATTTATATTAGCACACTGGAGCAGAGTTTTGGGCACAGGTACTCTTTAATAATTCTCCATGTTGTCAGATGTAAATTGTACCCCTTTATGTGTTACAAAAATTTCAGACATGCATTCCTGCAAAATTGTTTCCCTCCAGAATGTTATCACAATACTTGTGAAAAAATTAACATGTTCTTAAGTAAATTCAGCAAATATGGTGATCAGCATATACAAAAATGAGTCCCCCTTTCCTACACAAACAATTTACTGGACGTATGATATGAAAGGTCACTTTGCTTCAAGGCTTAGCCGGAACTTAAGCCGGCTACAACTGAGGTTTGTAGACTGCTTTGATTTGGCCACTGGCCACACATGATTTGCAATTTTTAACCTTGTTTTCTTTTCATTGAGTCAAGTCCCAGCCAGCAATACTGTACTCTCACTATTGATTTAGTTAAGTTCATGTGCGAATTCTCTACTTGCCTAAGGTCAACAACTCTCTCCATCCTTGGGTGGAACCAATTTTGCTTAATTATACTGAGTTCGTTTTTTATATTTCAAAAAACATTCACGTCTTTAATTACTTTATTAGGCCACCTATGCAACATTTTCCCCTGTTTCATTTTTAAAACTGGATCTTCAGTCAGGCTATTCTCCCCTTCAGATTGACTAAGATCTTGAAGAGACACAGCTTGAATCAAACTCATATTTTTTAGATATTATTAAGATTTTTACAGGTAAGCTGTATAAGCAATCAGCTACCACATCAAGGATGTCTAAAAGGTATTTCATGTTAAAGGAGTACCTTTCTACACTAAAAAACGTATTGGGCTACACTGGGAGTGGTGAGCACGAAAAAGGAACTTAAAATGTGTTATGGTCCAACAACATACAAAAGCTTCACAGTTAACAAATTGTTATGATTCTGCCCCATCAGTTTCCTGGTGCACCTTGTCTGGCACCTATTTACTGTTTTCTATTGTTTTTACCAATGCTTGTTGTCACTTTGCCATTTGTCTGTGCTAATAATGTCTGTGCTAATGCTTGTTGCAGACAATTATGTTATCATGACCTATTGTCCCTTCTCAGCTCCAGTAGTTTACCTGTGAGCTGGAATCTGTAAGCTTCTTCCTGAGCCCTTTAAATAGGGGCCACATCCTGTTCTCATTGCTAGTTGTTGGGAACCCTGAGCTTGAGCAGCAGCTGTTTCTGGTCTCTGAGTGCTGAAAGAAGATTCCACTTGCAGCAAGGAGACTTCTGTTTTCTGTTCCCAGGTTGTAGATCCTCTCTCAGCTACAATCAGGTAGGATTGTTCCTTTCTTAACCAATAGCATAGTGAAAGGCTCTATGTGCTGTTTTTGTTATTTTGTATTTTGAAAGAAAGTTGCATATCGCGCTGAAGCGCTATTTGAGCATTTACATGTTTTGTAATTTTGGCACTTTGTACATCGCGCTAAAGAGTTCTTTGGTCATTTACATGCTTGGTGATTTTGGCAACTTGGCACATCGTGCTGAAGCGATCTTTGGGCATTTAAATATTGATGACTCTGGCATTTTGAGCACATCATGCTGAAGCGCTCTTGGGAGGATTTGCATACCTGATGACTTTGGCATTGTGTCACATCGCGCTGATGCGCTTCCTATACATCATCATATTTGAACTCTGATATTTAGCGCTGAAGAACTCCCTTGGGCATTTGAATATTAATCTGCCTCATTAGCATATATAATGTGTTGTGTATTGCAAAAAGGTTGTTGGAAGTACCACTGTGATATTTAACAGTGGTTAAAGTACATCATTACAGCAACATTGTGTCTAAAGCCAGTAGCTCTTTATATGAATGCGTGCTTCATTTTGAAACATGGTTGTTTAGCCATAAAATTGTATCCTTGAGAATTATAGGAACAGAAATTGCCAGTGGAGCCTGAGAAGACATACACAACGACTGTTCTATGCACAACCTGCTTTTCTTTTACAGGTATGTTGTCATTGTTTAACCCATGTTAAATATAGTGAAAGAGTTTACTAAGCACGAAAGGAAAGCTAATCAAGGAAAACATCTCAATCCAAGTTTCCCTCCCTGCAGTACCCTCTCCAATTCCATTCCCTCTCCGTCTAGCCACTTTGATACTCAGTGCAGTTAAGCTAGAGTCAAGGCTGCTGGAAAGTGAGCTTCTTGAGGGTACTGCTCCTAAGGAACCCAAAGGAATTTTACCAGTTCTAACATACTTAACGCCGGGGCCCTTCAAAGCTTTTGAAGTGAAAGCCACTATTTTTTCTTTGACGTTGCCTATCTAAATTGGGTTGATACTCGAACCTTTGGTGCGAGCATCAGATGTGCAAATAGCATGATTACAATTGTTAAACCATGCCCAAGATTAGGGATTCACAAATTTCTCATTTGATCATACAGAGTGCTTGTGAACATTTTTTCATCCAGTCAAACGGTACATTCTTTTTCAAGAGCATTCTCACTGGTCGTACACAGGACTGAACTGGGAACCAAAAGCAGTTCTGGCAAATATGTTCATACCAGCCCCTTCTCCCAGTCTCCCTCTTTCCTGTTTTTTTTAAATTTCCATTCTTTCTCTCTCTGGCTCTATCTGTCTTTTTCTCTCCTCTCTCTTTCTCTCTCTTTTTGCAACCTCTGAGCCTGCTGCCTTAACCCTTGGGACCTACAGACAAAGGCAGTGGCCACCAACCTTCAAAAAGCTGCCCCCGATGTCTCCAGACTCCAGGGATAATGGCTAAAGAGATAAATTGTCAGTCCACCCTCGATCTGTAAAGCTGGCAAAGTTCTTCACCTATTTAGGATGATATTCTACATTTTTCAAGCATTGTAGAATTCCTCAAGGCAAACCTACAAATGACCATAGTTCTTCTTTATCATGAGAGAAAGGAGCCTTCTTGACTGTCTGAACTGAGTAATGCTTATGCTTGATACTGTCCTTGGGTATTGTGTGGGCTAGGTAAGTAACAGATCCCACCAGATGTGGCGTTTATCTCTTCTTAGAGTTAAAACAGCATTGCTTTATCTGTATAGGACTTCACTCAACATGCCATTGTGGCTGGGAGAGCCAGAATCATATATTAGAATTAGGTCCTGGAAACATAAGAGGTTTGCAGGGCCTTTAAGAATGTGTTACATTATGGGCTGAAAGCCCATAACAGCTGATGTAAAGTGGAAAGACATTCTACAAAACCTTCAAGCCTCTATTGAGGAATTAAATGATGTGAGGAATATGAACTCAGAGTGCAACATACTCCAAGGGTCTGGAGGCTCCAATATGGTCCTTGAAAGTTGAGGACTTCAGTTCCCACAATCCACTTGGAAAAAACCTGTAACAAATCCACTAGTAGTGCTCCAGGTTGAGTATTATTGGTGGTGATGTGCCTGGTGAGCTCTGTTAACCTGTAGCTTGCAGGGAATCAACTCTTTAGTCCCTTTTACAACAAGGTAGTCCATAGGGCTGTAGTTCTAGATGGTGCAGAAGGTGCAATCTTCAGAGATCAGGCCTTAGGAAATGCACATCAAACTTCTCAGCATGGCACTTCTTGCTTTCCTAGGTTTCAAGTAGCAGATCTGAGAGGCTCTGCCCCTCTCAGATACTTATTCCAAGATCTCCGGGTCAAGCAGGATTGCACTCCTCTCCAAATGGGAGTAGGGTACCGCCCCATGGTATGACCACTTCCTTCAGAGTGTGGCACTAGTTTGTCCCAGAGTGCACCAATTCTTCCAAATTCGTAATGCTGATTTTCCAGCAGGGAGAGAAAAACTGGCTAAACACATCCCTAGGATGGCTAATTTCCATAGTTTAAATTATTGTCTGTTTTATAAAGGGGTAACCCTAGCTTAGAATCTTTCCCATTATTGTGACTATCACATACTAATGATTGAAATCCTTGATTGTCCTGGTGGTGCTTTGCTGGGTGCTGCTTGTATTCTCTGGAATAATACTCCATTGTTATTGATCTGCTGACCTGTTCATATCTAAAATTGAGTCTATTTGGTGACCTTTTTTGACCTTCCACCCTTCTCCCTGACTAGATTTCAACATTGGTTCAATCAGTCATGGGTTGACATCTGTCTAGCCAGTTTCTAAAAGTAGCCTCTAACCAAATGTATTGCTTGGTCAATCCCATTACAGACCCTCTACCTTTATGCAGGTTTGTTTATAAAAGAAGCTTGGTGCCAGATGTAGGTAAAATAGATTTACTGATTTTTAATTACCGAATTTTACCGATTCGGTAATTAAAAATCGGTAAATCTAAGGGGTGGATATGTAGGTATTCCAGATGTGCTGGAATACCGATTCGGAAGAATTCGGTATTTACCGATTCGGTAAATACCGAATCGGTAATGCCCATTCATTCCTATGGGCTTTGAAGCCCATAGGAATAAATGGGCATTACCGAATCGGTATTTACCGAATCGGTAAATACCGATTTTCACAAGGGTGCAGGGGGTGTCACTTTGACACCCTCTGGCACCCCCAAAACAGGCTCGGATGCCATGTGGCAGGCATACATGCCCTAAGGGCAGGTCTGCCTGTCACATGGCATAGGTGTGCATGCACACATGTGCATGCACACCGGAATCGGTATTTTACCATCAAATTGAATTTTATGGTAAAATACCGATTCGGTAAGGCCTCTGGGACTCTGAAGTGTCCCACCTACATCTGGGTGCCTCAGAATCGGTAAAATTACCGAATTTTCATTTTACCGAATCGGTAAAATTACCGAATCGGTAATTTTACCGATTCGGTAAAATAATGCCCCCTACATACCTGTCACACATTTACCGATTGGTAATGGCCGAAAATACTGATTTTCGGCCGCTACCGACCGACCTACATCTGGCCCTTAGTTTCTTCTGCCTCCTCACCATATATCTCTATTCAACTTCTCTTCCAAACTGCCATCTAATCAGCCTTCTTCAAGTATGTTATAGATCTTCCACATTAAAAAAACACACTTAATTTGCTGTGTACATTTAAAAATGTTGATAGTGTTCTTTTTTCTTATCTCTACTTAATCATTGAAAGGTATTTTTCACTTTTAGTTATCGACTTTCCGCTACCTATTCTCTCAAGTCATGTTTCTCCCCAGGTATATTCCCTGAAACTTTCATTCTTGCTTTCTTTTTTAAGAAGCTTTGCAAGGAAAACGCTGTATATTCTAATCTTACTGGTTATATACATCTGTCAGTTTGTTAGATCACTGTATTACTCTACATTTTTTCTCTTTATTATTGGTACATTTTCTCGACCACATCTTATAATACTCATGTTTAACTACTTTGAAAGGACATTTTGTCCCTTTGGTGTTCCATCAAGCTTGAATTCTTAGCCCAGCTTTGTATATCTGTTCTTAAATATGTTGCAGCAGAAATGACACAAGCACCCCTGCCTTGAGATCCACATGTAGTGAGTATCAGGCTATTTTTGCATTTAATCCTCAGAGCACATGAAAGTCTTGCGTGTATGCTGAGGGTCTACATAGGAATGGATTCATCCCTAGAGCTGGGTTCTGTAATCTTGTGGGGCACCCAATGTGCACCCTTCCTTATCCAAGTATGATTATAGCCAGCTAATTTGACTGTGGCGAACTCTCAATGATGATAACAAATGATTATAACTAGTCATGACCGGTCTTTTAACCCACCCCCAAATCCTTTCTGAGGTCCTTTAAAAAGGGCAAGAATCTATGGTGCGGATGGTGAGAAATAGAAGGCCATTTTAAAGTACAGTGACTGTCCTTGTATATACATTTGATACTGAATATTTCTTCTCAACGTATGCAGAGAAGTATCCAGTGGTAAACCCCACTCATAGGGTGGTAAATTGAAGTTCAAAAGCCTACCAACATGTACGTTTGTGAACATTCCCAAACTCCTGCTTAGTTTTTCCCTGGAAGACTCCCTGTTCAGTTCTTTCTTCCTACTCACTTCTTCCCCAGAAGTATTATCTCGAACATGTGGTGAGGTAGCTGAGGATGGAACCTTTTTAATCTTTGGGCCTGTGTTTTGAGTGTCCCCGTCCCTCTGCACCTTACTTCTGAGAACAAAGGATAAAGGCGGTTATCTGACCAGTCTTGGAGGAATGTGCAACAATTCAGGAACTGCCTGAACCCATTCTGAGAACTAGACCGGTGGAATCCTCAATGTATATCTGCAAAACGAGTATATGTAGGGGGCAGACACTCCCAGTTGATGTGCCAGAAGTTCTCATCGAACAGTGTTTGGTCACTAACTATCAACTTCCCTTTCCAGGTTCAGGAACAGGAATGTGAACGTTTTCCATCCTACTTGGAAGAACTGCCTTGAAAGTATCTTCAGGGAAAGAGCGCACAGATGCTGAAGAGAGGTGCTGGAGTTACCCTGGCAGAAAGGAAAGAATGACTGAAAAGGAGGACAGTGATGAAGAACTGAACCCCATAACTCATCATAGAGGATAAGACATTGACCACAGAAGATAAACTAAAATAAATAGCACCTGTCATGGCTTTGTGTTAAGGAAATTCCTAACTGTGTACTGAGGTTTTACCACCAACCAAAGAAGCACATGTGAAAGTTTGGTGCATGGAGAGATCACAGCCACATTCTACATTTTTTCCTCACAGACCCTTGTTGAGTATCACTGCTGTGTCCCATGGTGGGTGGTGAACTTCAGTTTTGGGGCTGAGGAAGATTGAACAACAATGATTTATCAACATATGACAAGTGAAAATGAGTGTGGACTCTACCCATTTGTGCCCGAGCAGGCCCTGCGCTTAAAACTCGAAAGAATGTGCCTGTGTAAAACCAAAACCTCTGAGGTTAGTAGTGGATTCAGGGCTTCTCCCCAGGACCTGTGTGCAAGAGCACACACCAGCAGGAGCAGCAATTCCACCTCAATCAGCTGCACATGACGGAGAAACACCATAGTTTACGATTCAAAAGTGCAGTGCACTACCAAAGTCGCTGGGACCAGAATAACTTTAACGGCCACTGGGGGAAAAAGTAGGTAGATTAGGAATACCTATATTTGATAAGTCTTAGCTCTGATATAATAACAGTCTTGGAAAAGTCAAAGGATATTGTATTCCTCGAGCTTAGGGTTGCTCAAACGTTTTACTCACTGATTTTGTCAAACGTATTTTAAGAATCTGGGGGTTGTCCACAGTTAGACGGGGCTAAATCCCTGCTGCCAACAACTTTTTTGCCCTCAACCTTTTATGGGTGGGACCCAGCGATTTGTCACAATTAAAATGTTTTATTTTTCCAATGAGAACCAAAAGGTAGAACATTAGTTTATTACCTGTTGTTATATGCTTGATTTTTTTCTGAGTTTCTACCGTATAAACAGCCAGATGCATCAACAGATGGAATTGCGATTCCTAAATAGCGATTTTTAAGGAATCGCTATTTAGGAATCACAAAAGCCAATGCATGTAGGAATCGCTAAAAAAATAGCGATTCCTCCACATTCCTTAATTGCGACTCGCAAATTGCGATTCACAATTCAGGAATACCTCCCCATTCATTCCTATGGGCCTAAAGGCCCATAGGAATGAATGGGAAGACATTCTCAATTTGCGATTCTCAATTAGAGAATCGCAAATGAAGAATGCAATTTCAAGGGTGCCAGGGTGTCAAAAGGACACCCTGTTGCACCCCTGAAATTGATCTGTGCACATATGTTGTGCACACACATGCCCTAAGGGTATGTGTGTGCGCAACATGAAACTTTGAAGTTTTTGCAAATTACCATGAAGTGTAACTTCATAGTAATTTGCTACTCCTATTAGCGAAATCGCTAATTTTTTGACTTTGATGCATTGCATTTAAGGAATCTCAATTTGGGATTCCTTAAATGCAATCGCAATTTAAGGAATCTCAATTTAGAGATTCTTTAAATTGCGATTTTTGCATTTGGGATGATGCATCTCAAATGCAAAAATACCGGTCGCAAGAATCTGCCCGTTTGCGACCGGTTTTTAAGTTGATGCATCTGGCTGAGTATCTCCCTAGGTAAGCTTTGGGCTGCTCTATCTCGCTAACCTGAGTGTTGTGTATTGGATTGTCAGTTTGTAGGTTCAACAGTAAGGTCAACCACAGGACACCAAATGTAAAATGCTCTAATTTTTTTAAATTTCAGCTCAATAACTGCTAATTTCCCTGGGACTCCTAGCAAAGCTTCACAATTTCCTTCTCTTTTACGTAATGGTTCTTTGCCTTTCAGTGTTTGTGAAGTGACGAATTAGAGGGAGAGCCCACGTCCTGTAGGCCCTGCTCCCATGAATTCCAAACGACAACGAACTCAATTGTTGTTGGAAACCATGGAAAAGGAATAAAAAACAGGGAGCCATCACAAATGCAAACGTGGTGCGGGGAAAAGCACGTACAAATATAAACATGGTGCGAGGCAAAGCATGTAAAAATGTACAACATTAAGGTAGGACAAAACAATCATATGAGAAACTACTAAGACAACAATCATATGAGAAACTCCTAACACTGCAGTATTCCTAGCCTTCTACTATTCAAAAATGGCACTTTTATATATCTGCAATGGGAACCTAAATAGATGCCGCATACGAGCCCTTCGAAAACTCAAATGCTTTGTCTGATTTCATGCTTTTGCCATTCATCACCCCTCTATGTCTATTTCCACCTCATTTATTATTATATTTTGACGCCCCTGATTTACTTAATTAGCTTGTAGGCGACCCCAAGATGTAACGGAATACACATTCCACAACAAGCTAGCAACAGCCAACAAAATAAGATATTCTAAATACTTTTTCTCCTCTATACTTCTCCTCCCATCTGTTTACGCCTGCTTGACAGCATAGCTGTCTGCAGTCCTAGTGTTACCAATTCCTTGCACCTTACATAGATTAGGCTGTGGCACCTCCCAATCTAATCACCTCATGCTATTGGTGATTAGATTGATGTGTCTTTCCACCTCCTATCGAGTGTTCATGCTGAAATGCATGAAGAACTAAGGGGCATATTATCAAGGGGGTTTATCTCCGCTTTTTTGGCTTTAAAAGACAAGAAAACTGAGATAAAATTATCTCCCTATTACCTAGCTGTCGCTAACACCAGTTAGCGACAGCTAGTAGGAGATAGCGACCATCTTGGGCCCCGCTTTGCATGTCAGTGATATTTATCACTAATGACATGCAAAGTGGGCGTGCCAAGATGTTAGCGACTGAAAACAGTCGCTAACATCGCTATCTCCTATAACCAACTTTTGGAGATATTCGCGCTAAGCGCAAATATCTCCAAAAGCTAACACCTGCCTGAGCAGTTCTTAGCCATGTTATCCAAAGGGAGGTGGATACCATGGCTAAGAGCATTAGCTCGGTAACATCCGCTAATTGGCCGACAGACCGAGTCGACGGAACCCCAACTTTAGGACATTGGCGTCCGGGACAAAGGTGATGTAGCAGTTTGCTCCTCCCAAAGTGGACCGATGTTATTAGACGTTTTCGCCCCTATTGACGAGCAGGAAACAGATTATGACTGAAACCGCCATCTAGAAACGGCCACCCCGCTTGTAAAAGGCTCGAAGGTGCCCATCTGCATATTGCATCACTGTGCTCCCTGATTGCGCTTAGAGACAAGAACATATGTACCAAAAGAACCAGAATGACAACACCGCGTTAAAACCTGGAAGGCTCTGTGTCTGGCAGCTACTATCTAGAACCCTGCTGACCGTGAAAACCACAAGGTGCCAATAAACACAACGCCGAGAAGTTAAACTATCCTGGATTCGAATTATAAATAGCCTGTCTTATGAAATTATCACAGTGCATACGCCTTTGTACCCTATGACGTCACCCAAAGCCTGCTACTTCTGAACAGCAGGACTCAATAAGAAATCAAGAATTTTTAACTTTGTGCCCGCCCCAGTATACTGCCCCTTGCCCTGACGAAGGTGCGGCTTTACTAGCCGGTCACCGAAACGCGCGTCGGCGCTTGTCTCCTGGAATACGGCTACTGTCCTCATTACACCAGGACCCGTAGCTAAAACCAACTACCTGGATGAACATCCCGATTTGACCATCTATGTGCTATAACTGCAAGGAAAAGTAGAATGAATGATAGAGTGAATGGTGTATGAAATTGGGAGAGATAGTGTTAGTGGGGATTGAAGTGAATGATGTTGTGTGTGTAAATATAGGCTGTTACTGGGTAGGACGAATTGTTGTGACATTTCTTCTAATATCTGTCTGTCTTATTTATGTCCTATATGTATCTATGATATATCAAAAAAAACATATATTTGTTCAAAAAAAAATCTTTTTAATTCCTATCATCAGAAAACAAAAATAAAAAATATATTTTCTAAAATACTTGAATTGCTCAGTCTTCCTGATTTGACCATGTGATTGTCTGTATGTTTTGTCAACCCCTAGGTTAATCACCCCTCCAAATATATCAGTTAGGACCCTCTAGCTAGGGCCTATATATCTTGAGGCAGGGTACTCTGTTCTTCTGTCATTAGCTCGGTAATGCCTGAACATCGCTGACTTTTCAGCGATATTCAGGCATTGCGGCAATTTTTATCGCATTTGCGATAAACCTTGGTAATACCAAGGTTTATTAGCGGTAAAAATCGCCGCAGCTCCGCTGTAAATTTTTGTCTCTAACCAAGCAATAGCGATAATTATCGCTATTGCTTGGTAATATGCCCCTAATTTACATTTCATACGGACACTGAACCATCGCAGGTTACGGGGCTTATTTACAAGCCTCTTGTGCTGCTGTTCTGTCACTTTTTCCCATATTAAAGGGCTGTGTAAATAAACCCCGATATTCTTTAGCTCATGCATGCATTGTATAAAAAAGACACGGGCATATTATCAAGGGGGTTTATCTCTGCTTTTTTGGCTTTAAAAGCCAAGAAAGCGGAGATAAAATTATCTCCCTATTACCTAGCTGTCGCTAACACCAGTTAGCGACAGCTAGTAGGAGATAGCGACCATCTCGGGCCCCGCTTTGCATGTCAGTGATATTTATCACTAATGACATGCAAAGTGGGCGTGCCAAGATGTTAGCGACTGGAAACAGTCGCTGACATCGCTATCTCCTATTTCCAACTTTTGGAGATATTCGCGCTAAGCGCGAATATCTCCAAAAGCTAACACCTGCCCTGAGCAGTTCTTAGCCATGTTATCCAATGGTAGGTGGATAACATGGCTAAGAGCATTAGCTCGGTAATGCATGAATATCGCTGACTATTCAGCGATATTCATGCATTTCGGCCGATTTTTATCGCTTAGGGGATATACCTTGATAATAGCAAGGTTCCTAAGCGATAAAAATCGCCGCAGCTCAGCGATAAAAGAATCGCCGCGAAACCAACATAGCGATAATTATCGCTAGTTGTTGGTAATATGCCCCACAATCTTTTGTGTTTTTTTTCAC
Organism: Lissotriton vulgaris; assembly: GCF_964263255.1. Lineage (NCBI taxonomy): Eukaryota > Metazoa > Chordata > Amphibia > Caudata > Salamandridae > Lissotriton > Lissotriton vulgaris. Next base: position 509,214,120 of record NC_141694.1, read on the forward strand.
AAAAGCAGACTTAAAAAAGAAAATCTGTTGGCTAAAGCATCTGTTTAACGTTCAGCTAGCTCTGCTGTCTAAAACTGTTCTCTCTGGCATCTACATTCTTTGCTAAACCTGACTTCTTGAGCTGTCACAATGGAAACCAATCTGCCCTGCAAAAGATGGCATTATGCCAGTCCTTGGCCTTGTACACTGTTTTGCCACCACCAGCAACTTCTCCTGCTTCTGTAGTGTATGGTCTTCATACAGCTTTACCAAAACTCCATCTTGACCTAAAGGTTCAACAACTCTTCTACTGTGGACAAAACATAGCTTTTCTGATTTAACACATTTCTAAGCTGCAGGAGCTGAACAACTCAGTAGCCCACTGCAATTAAATTATTGCTGGAAGAATTTGGGAATGATGAAGTCAATCATGTGAACAAAAAAACTAAATCCAACAATAAGAGCCCTAGAGCACTATGAGATTAAGTCTACTGCTTCACACCCAGTATCTTTAATTTGATTTCTAGGAATTTTATATACGTAGATAAACATGTACATACTTAAATAATTAATCAGAAATATAATTCTCTTTTATGGGGTTGGGGGGATCGGGTAATTCAAAGTTAATGTCTTATCCTGTTTGTAGCGTTGATTGCTTTGCACTGCCTCTTGATTATCTGCTCACAGCCCCTCCGGTGTTCGGAGCGCTGTGAATGTCTTGCAATCATATCTGAAATGTCAATAAAATCTAGTTCTGAGAAAAAAGAAATATAATTCTCTTCAACTTCTAAGAAGTAGCTTTGAAGGCGTCTGTCAAACAATGTTCTTGTCACTAAATGGCAATTAGAAAAGTCCATGCAATTGAAGTTAATAGAGAATTTGCTATTCATCTGTAGCATAGGCATAGGTGATAATGAGTTGTAGTCTGGAATATTGGGTAGGGAGTAACACTATATTGTAACCAGAATATCAAGGACAAAAATATTGAAAGGTTTGTGAATAAAAATTAGTATGGATTTGCAATTCTCAACTACACATATCTGTACCTTGATGATACAGATATATATATCACGTTCTTTATGACCTAATTCTCCTCTGTTGATACACTGTATATAACCTAGCACTTAGAGAGACTCATTGATTATCACATTGAATATATGTATATATATATATATATATATATATATATATATATATATAATTATTTTTTTTTAAATAGTGCATGTACAAGTGCAGTGAGGAATGTAATACCAAAGAATACAAGTACATCAACAGAAGATCCTAGTTTGCACTTTGGCACTAAAATGAAATGTAATAGAGACAATGTTGGGTATAAACCTTGTTGTTTTTCTTAAAACTGCACAAGCACTTTATTATCACCATTTCCCCGGTGTATGGAATGTTTTTAATGTGTATAGATGAAGTGAAATATTGCACATTACAAGATGGCTGCCAAGAAGATCGTGGCGAGCTCTAGTCCTCTCTCTATGTACAAGGAGGGGTAGGGATATAATGGTGTATTGCATGCAATTATGGTTGAAACTGACGAAGCCTAAACGGTGAAACGCGTTTGTCGAGGGGGCAGGGGGGTCTGCCAATAAATCTTTCTTGCTGAAACACAGACTTGGAGTGCTGTCTACTTTTTCACTCGAGGACCTAGAGTGTGTGGCAGTCATTGAACGCGGCTCACCACCGCGAGACAGAGCACCCGGGAGGAAGGAGGAGCGACGGCGGTGACGGAGCTGTTCGAAAAGTTAATTTGGCCGTCGACCCGAGATAGAAGGATTATCATTGGCATCCGAAATTGCGGAAGTGCTGAGCAAAAGTAAACAGAGGAAACCTGCTTGCGCTACACCAGAGCTGGGAGGACGCGGTAAGCCGGCTGGCCACTGTTGAACTCCGGCAGAGGGTAAGCGCTGCATGCACAAGTACCCAAAGTATTTAACATTTCATTTTCGTACCTCTGTCCTGTATCTCAAGTCACCTTTGGCAGACCCCCCGCAAACTGTAGTTGTGCCCCACTAGACTCTAAACAACAGCGTATAAGTGAGTGTGCTTTCCCGGATTTCGTAAACATGTCTATGACAGCATAGAGAGAACGGGATGACATCTTCAAAAGCATAAATGCTATTACGAGCACAACAGAGGGTGCCACAACTTCACAAGCACCAGCAAGTAACCTGCAAACCCTTTTTCAACAACTGGAGAGGATACAAGAACGAGAAGTTCGCAAATGGTGGGAGGCCACATCGCTACAGAGCTATGTTGACTGTAATAGAGTCCCAAGAAGATTACAGGTTTTCACAATACCCTCTTATGAGAATCCGGACCCGCAACTACTAAAAGACTGGGCAATATATACTGCTGACTCGAGCAAAGGAATGTTGCTAATGGTAAACAAATATGCCTAGAGCAATAGGGATAAAGCCCTCTCTGTAATCCAAAGACTGGAGGACCTAATCAGCAAGGACAAAGATATTAAATCTGCTGAGGATTTGCGGAATCAAATGCAAAAAAGATTGAAGGACTATGAGAATGGAATAAAAAAAAGAAAACAGACTAAGTTTCAGAGGGATGAACAGGACTATCTAACTGGCAGAATACTCACTTTTGCAAAAAAGTTTGATGCGACAAGAAAGAGACTTGCTCAAGGAGTTCAAATCCCCTCAGGGATGGTTACATCAGAATCGGATGCGTCCATCTCAGAGGATAAATCTGCCAGGAGCAGTAAAGGCAAGAAGAAGGCTAATGATAGCGGAACTACAGTCCCTCCCCCTTTTTTAGATGAATACCAGGTGATGAAGGAAACCAGACATCGAGCCCAACCACAGATGCCACAAAGACCACCACCAAAAAGAGGAGGAAAACAAGGCGGGCAGGAGGGAGCGCACAGGTGGCACCACAAATGTTAACTCGCAGCAAAGGAAGGAGGGGGAGGAAGAACGTACCATTGCGAATCTTTCTGAAAGAAAACTCACAACATATGAAGAAATGATTCTGAAGAAAGGAATGACCTTCTGCCCAACAGGCAAATTTGACCCGGTGCAAACCAGAATAGATATCTTCAAGTTTGTCCAGAAGCTCAAACTCCAAAAAATATTTGCCTTGAAAAAGCAATCTGGAACTCAAACTGTTCCGGTGGAAACAGCAGAAACCGGACTTGCTCTCATGGACAGTGATCTAACACTCCTCACAACCGCGCATGGACTTGCGGATCTGGATGATGTGCCAAGCTCCATGGAGGTACTAAGGAGGGAGGAGATTGTACAAACGAGGGATCCAAGCAATCTAAATCGCAAATCAAGATTTTTACCTCATGTTAAACATGATGCAATAGACATCTTTAATGACGCTATCCTCCAAGTGCTGGAAAAAATGACATAAAAAAATACGGAACTGACCAAAAATAACTCTAACATCTCAGGGTTGGAATGGGAGGCGATCAAGTCTCTGAAGGACGATGCTACGATTGAGATTAAACCCTCAGACAAGGGCGGAAACATTGTAATCTTCAGTAAAAACTGCACAAGTACTTTATTGTCACCATTTCCCCGGTGAATGGAATGTTTTTAATATGTATAGATGAAGTGAAATATTGCACATTACAAGATGGCCGCCAAGAAGATCATGGCAAGCTCTAGTCCTCTCTCTATATACAAGGATATAATGGTGTATTGCACGCAATTATGGTTGACACTGGCAAAGCCTAAACGGTGAAACGCGTTTGTCGAGGGGGCAGGGGGGTCTGCCAATAAATCTTCCTTGCTGAAACACAGACTTGGAGTGCTGTCTACTTTTTCACTCGAGGACCTAGAGTGTGTGGCAGTCATACATATATTATGAATCCTATGACTGTGTATATTTATTATCTACTACCATTGATTGTGAATTATATATGGATGATACATAACAACATAACAAAACATATTTATGCGTTATTTGCACATTTACCTAATAAATAACAACAAGGGTGGCGGAGGTATTACATTTTGGTCAGTGGGATTAAGGTATTTAACCGGTATTATATTATATATAAAGTTTCGAATTTGCACATAATTTTCTTTCCCACGTAAAACCTCAATTTTACCAACAACAAATGGCAATGACCCCCCACCTATGTGACGTCTTAGCCTGTGAATCGCATTTTCTTCTCCTACCACAGTGCCTATGTTCAACATCAGGACATTTCCAACATATGGGGCTCCATATCGCATCCTCTTTATGCTTATGTGGGGAATACTTAGTCAATGTGGGTCTATTTGCCTGCATTGTAAACATAGTATAATCTAATATGAACATTATTAACCTTGCTGCACTTTCACAGAGAAACCCTTTCTAAATCTTGGATTTTAAAACACTGATTTATTAATTGCACTTTCACTAATTTTATAGACATGGTTTTTACATTAACACGTTGACTGAATTAAATATCTAATTTCCTTTTTTCAAATGCCAAAACATCAAATATTAGCCATGAAAAGGTAAACAGTGACTGATGGAATGTTTTCTGTAGTTTTGTGCGCTGAAAACTTTACTATGTCTATGCTAGTTGTAGGCTTATCAATTTACGTGTTGTCTGTATTTAAACCAATGCCGGGTGATTATCTGTGTCATGTGAACAAGCGCTCTGGGAAGCGCGAAACACGTTGTGATGACTGGGAGCACCGCAAACAAATAAATCAACTTTTGCACTGAATTTGGGTCCGTGTCCGTACTTACAGCTTGGAAGAAGTCTGTGCCTTTTTGGATTATCCTTGGAACGTAAAAAGTCGACCGGAGTCTCTCATCGGCTTTAACGGACCCCCTCTCATTTTGGGCTGCAGCTAACCTGAGAGACAAGTTTTGCTGTGAAAACCGCCAGTCCTCCGGAAGGAGAAAGTCTGTGGAACCCCCTCGACCTACAACATTGCATGAAGCACCGGAAGACGGGCCGGGATGCGGCTGTGTCGGAGGAGACAGCGGATCCTGTTGACCGCCTGAGGTACGTGTGCCGAAAAGTGAAGGTCGTTACGAGTGGTGAGAGGTGTGCTAGGCTAAGGACTATGCGGGGAGAAATATATGCAAAACCGTAATTACAAAGCCATTTAATATTGTTTATCTACCGGAGAGCTCCCACAATGTCATCAGAGACAGTACAGGAAAGAGAAAGTGCAGCATTATTAATGTTCGACGAAAAAAAGTCAAAACCAGCAAAGGAGAGTAATGCGAGTACCAAAGCAAATGAACCAAACAATACACTGAGAGATACATTTAAATTACTGGAGAAGAAAAGCCGCTCAGAACAAAGCAAATGGTGGGAGGCAAGATCGCTAAAAATTTACTTGGATGTAGACAGGGTCCCTCATGGCCTACGCATCCTTTTGGCGCCCAGCCATGAAAAAACCAAACCCCACGTTAATGCGCGAGTGGGCTGACTGTAACCTGGACTCCTCCAAAAGATTAATGCACATTTTGGTAAAATATGCGGAGTCGGACAGAACATAATTGTTAGAGGAGATTAACAAAATCAACGAAACAATTGAGGCACTAAATGAGGAAGACGAAGCATGCAAACTCAGGAAGGAAATGTGTGTAAGACTGAAAAAAGAGGAAGATGTTATAAAAAATAGAAAAACATATCAATTTTTCTGTGACAAAACGGACTACGAAACAGGACAGATTTTTACTTTCGCTAGGAAATATGAGGCACTAAGAAAAAATAGACACGCAGGCAAACAACCTGGTGTAAAGTCTACAACCTTAAGGTCTGAAAACATGGTATCAGGCTCATCTAATTCTGAAGATAGCTCCATTCCTGACAGCGACCAAGAAAAGGAAGAACAAGCAAGGGCAGCAGGCCCTAAGAATACACTAGATGAAGAATTGGCCCTTTTTTGCGAGGACAGAAGACAAACCCTGCGTCCTCGGACAAGACAACAACACTATGCCGCTCAAAAAACTGCAAACGAAGAGAGCGGAGGAAAGCCAGTAAACACAGGGGCAACACGCAAAAAGAAAGGGAGATGGGGCATAAACAAGTGAATCCCATAAACCTTAATAAAACTGTATTAAATCTTGCAGGAATTGAATTGAGCCAACAAGAAAAGGAAATTCTCAGCCTGGGTTTGACATATTGCCCTAGGAGGGATTTTAATTATGTAAATACAAGGCTAGATGTGTTTAAAAGTACAAGGAAACTGAAACTCAAAAAGTACTTTATGGTGAATAAATATGATAAAGGATCAATGTTGCCGCCAAGTAATACTATCACAGGAGAAATCCAAGTCTCACAATCTACTGAGACCCTGATGGAGGAACTCGAAGAATTGTGGCACTCTAATTCACCGGAAGAAAGTGGCATAACACAAACGCAGCCAGTACTAAATGCCTCACCAGACCTCATATCAGTTACCCAACAGAGAAAATCCCTAACAAACTTTAAAGCTAAATCCATCTACAATCCAGTTATGCTAAAAGACTCAATAGATCTTTTTCACGATCAAGTTACCAGTCAGTTGAAAAGATCTGAACATAAAAATTCACAGGGGCCAACACAAGTACAACAAGGAAACAGCTGACTATAGAGCTCTAATTACAAAATTACAGAAAAATCCTAATGTAATTATCCGAGCCTCGGACAAAGGAGGAAATATTGTATTGATGCATAGAGACATGTATATAAAGGAAGCCCGTTTACAGTTGAATGACAGGACTTGTTATACTAGATTTTCTGGGGTGGAACTCAAATCTATGTATACGAACTGCTACAAGAAACTGTCAAAATGGAAGGTAAAGGGCTTAATCACTAATCAGGAATACAAATTCCTCAAGAATGACTATCCAGTTGTACCAACCATGTACTTTTTGCCCAAGCTCCATAAAAATGCAACAAATCCCCCGGGATGCCCAATCATCTCGGCTAGGAATAGCTGCTTGGAGCATATGTCGCAATATGTTGACTTTTTTCTGCAGAGTGAAGTTAAAGGGCTATCATCTTATGTCAGCGATACCGGGATTTCCTCAGCAAAATCAAGAACATTGAGTGGCACAATGACTATTTGCTAATCGCCCTGGACGTGTGTTCACTTTATACCAGTATTATACATTCAGATGGTCTCAATGCTTTGGATTTCTATTTGAAGAGATCCTTGTCTGAAATGCCGGAACACAGACAGATGCTGGTGGATATGGTGAACATGTGTCTGAACAACAATGTCTTTATGTTCAACAACTTAATGTACAGGCAACTACAGGGTGTCGCCATGGGGGCCAGTTTCTCCCCCAGCTACGCGTGCTTGCACATGGGCTGGTGGGAGGAGATGGTCCTCATGGTTGAACACTCAGAGGCAATGCAATCTCGAGTAGTAATATGGTTACGCTTTATTGATGACTATTTGTGATTTGGAGGGGTGATATGACATCTGCAGAGGTCTTTGTGTCAGATCTCAATAAGAACAATTTAAATCTCCAATTCACAGCTACTCTTAGCAAAACTTCCATTACATTCCTTGACACTGAGGTCTTTATTGAACAGGGCAAATTAGAAACTAAATTGCACCACAAAGATACTGCGGGAAATTCTACCCTGCCAAGAGTTCACATATTAAACACTTGGTCAACAGTATCCCTTATGGGGAGATTTTGCATTTGAAAAGAATACATAGCAGGGAAACTGACTTGCAGGATGCCCAAAGGGACAGCAAACTGAGATTCCTAGAAAGGGGTTATTCTCATAAGATCATTAATGCTGCCATTCACAAAGCAGAACAGAAAGACAGATCGGAATTACTGACTGAAAAGAAACTTGCACTGGGTGACAGTGGGGTCACTGCCATTAAACCACCTGAATTTAGATGCATTGTGCAATATAACGCCCAACACAAACAGATACAAACTATTATTAACAAGAACTGGCCTCTTATTTTAAGTGACCCAGTGATAGGGAGGGATCTCCCTAAAAGGCCTTCGATTACATATTGCAGGGGGCAGTCCATGAAGGATGAACTGGTTAAAACCAGCCCGGAGGTCTTGGAGTCATCTGTTTGATATCAAACACATGCAGGATTTTACAACTGCAAGGTATGCAAAGCCTGCCAACAGGCAGTAAATAAAACTTGCTGCCTCTCTCCATTTGACTGCAGGGAACACAAGATTAATAAACTGTTAACGTGTAAGACGGAGTATGCTGTCTACGTCCTGATTTGCCCTTGCGATTTGCTCTACATAGGAAGCATCAAGCTTCCTGTACATAAAAGAATTTTGCAGCATCTAATGGCAATAAACAATCAGGACAACATTTACCCTGCCGTGAGACATTTTAAAGCCAAACACAACTCCAAGAGTAGTGGACTGAAGTACTATGTAATTGACTGTGTACAGGCAAGCAGACGAGGTGGTGATAGAGAGGAAAAGCTGCGCCGCCTTGAAACTCAATATATACTTGAGCTTAACACCAAGCACCCCTCAGGTCTTAACACCACGGAGGACCTCTATATCTGCTTTTAAATCCAAACACTGAGTTATTATTGTTAATTTGCACAGAGCTTCATAGGATCAGCATAATATTTAATATGTTATATGTGTTTTAGGTGTTATTTATATAAATTATGAATTAATCATCTTACATTATTATCATCTTTTAACAATCATGTTTATACGATGGTTTTTAGAAACAGTGATTATGAATTCATTTTAGCCATTAATGAACCATTTTAAAGGTTTTTATTCATTGGTGTATTTATGAATCCTATGACTGTGTATATTTATTATCTACTATCATTGATTGTGAATTATATATGGATGATATATAACAACATAACAAAACATATTTAAAATACATGCGTTATTTGCACATTTACCTACTAAATAACAACAAGGGTGGCGGCGGTATTACATTTTGGTCAGTGGGATTAAGGTATTTAACCGGTATTATATTATATTTCGTTGTTGCGCATCATTTTCTTTCCCAAGTAAAACCTCAATTGTACCAACAACAAATGGCAATGACCCCCCACCTATGTGACGTCTTAGCTTGTGTATCGCATTTTCTTCTCTTACCACAGTGCCTATGTTCAACATCAGGACATTTCCAACATATGGGGCTCCATATCGTATCCTCTTTATGCACATGTGGGGAATACTTAGTCAATGTGGGTCTATTTGCCTGCATTGTAAACATAGTATAATCTAATATGTTAATGTTAATGTTAATGTTAATGTTAAGGGAAATTTATTGAGCGCACTGTCACCATGAGTTTCCTGGCGCTGATAGGACACTGAGGTTGAGCAAGAGGAGTTTAGTGGGGATGTGAAAAAAGCAGTGTTTTTAAAGATTTCCTAAAAGATAGGAGGGAACAAGAGGTCTTGAGTGACAGTGGAAGAGAATTCCATAGCTTGGGAGCCAGGTGAGAGAAGCTGCGGCCGCCAGATTTAGTGAGTTTAAACCAGGGGATAACTAGAAGCTGAAGGTGGGTGGACCTCAAGGTGCGGGGAGGACGGTAAGGGGTGATCAGGGACTTCAGGAAAGCAGGGAAGGGACCAGTTAAGGCTTTGAAGACCAGGCAACAGACCTTGAAGGCTATTCTTTCACTGACTGGTAGCCAGTGTAGTTGATGTAACAGAGGTTTGGCCGACTGCCATCTAGGGATTTTAAATGCCAGTCTGGCAGCCTGGTTCTGGATGATCTGTAGCCTAGCCAGCTGGGATTTGGGGAGGCCATGGTATAGGGCGTTAGAGAAGTCCAAACGGGACATCACCAAAGCTATTAAGACTTGTAGCAGGGCTTCGGAAGTCAGAAGATGGGCAACTTTCCGTATCCTGTATAGCTGGAACATACAGGAGGATGTTACAGCACTCACCTGGGCCTTGAGAGTGAGCTCGGAGTCAATAATGACCCCGAGACTCTTTACGCAGCAAGCGGGAGAGGGAGGTGACCCAAGCTCAGTTGGCCAGTACTGAGGGCCCCAATGGGGGGCACTTCTCCCAGGGAGGAGAAGCTCAGTTTTGCCAGGATTGAGCTTTAATTGATTTTGGTTCATCCAGTGTTGGATGTGTGTCATGACCGCCTGGAATAATATGAACATTATTAACCTTGCTGCACTTTCACAAAGAAACCATTGCTAAATCTTGGATTTTAAAACTGTCTATGCTAGTTGTAGGCTTATCAATTCACGTGTTGTCTGTATTTAAACCAACGCCGGGTGATTATCTGTGTCATGTGAACAAGCGCTCTGGGAAGCGCGAAACGCGTAGTGATGACTGGGAGCACCGCAAACAAATAAATCAACTTTTGCACTGAATTTGGGTCCGTGTTCGTACTTACAGCTTGGAAGAAGTCTGTGCCTTTTTGGATTATCCTTGGAATATATATATATATATATAGCCACACGATCCAACCAATCCAGGTCAAGAAAACGGCAAGCACTCCGATGTAAGGATTTTATTAAAGTTTATTTATTTTCCAAACCCCTCTTCACCCCTGACAGACGCGTTTCGCAAGTTAGCTTCGGCAGTGTCAATTTGTGCAAACATACAGAAGCCATTTTAAACCCTCTGCTTTTTTTTCATTTCATCAACATAGAAGATGGTACATTCCATGGAAACGGAGGCCATCTTGTAGTGTAGTATTACAAGTATTGTACCTTGATTAAAATGGCTTAGATAAAGTGCTCAAGTGCAAATTAAAATAGTTGACTACGACAAACTTTACATTAATATTGTGCACACTGTAATCTTGTATTGGACTATCTGTTCATATATGTACATTTTTGAAAGTGGAATCCTTTTCAATTTACAAGACTAGTTATGGGGGGGTGTATCCCCTAGTCCCAAAGGGGATATTCCCATTACAACGTTTTGTATTTCTTTTTCTTATCGTTTTGTGAAGCCCTGTATGGGCTTGGATCCCAAAAATGTGTATGATACAGATATTTACATATTGACATGGCATTAACCAGAGATTATGCAAGCATAGAACAATACCTCCCTCCTAGATATATACATATTTACAAGGAATTCATCATGAATCATACAGGTTTGTGGAAAAAGCCTTTTTCTTGTGTACAATAGACACCAAGAGTGTTGTCTCACTCTATTTTACAGGTGAACCCACATTTCTGCATCATTATTAAGGCCCCACGGTACCATCGTTTTTAGGTCCAAAATGTATTTTGACTCTGTGATGCGGAGTGTCTTTTCACTGTCACCACCACGTTCTGATTTTAAGACTTGGTCAATGCAGTAAAACCTGAGTAAATCCCTATTGCTTTTGTGAAATTCAGCAAAATGACGGGCTACCGGATAGGTCTTATCATTGTTCGCGATAGCCCTCATATGCTCCAGGATTCTCAGTTTAGTTGGTTTGATGGTACCCCTATATAGCGTTTGTTGCATGGGCACTCTAGGCAGTATATTGTGAATTCTGAATTACAGTTTAGATGTTTCATGACCTTTCTATTTGGTTTTCCCTCTCCTGTTCTTCCTGGATATTCTTTTACTTTTTTACTATGCTTGCAGGCTTTGCAGCGCAAACACGGGAAAAAGCCAATGATCTTGTTAGTAGCTACGGTTGTTATATATATATATACATATATATATATATATATATATATATATATATATATATATATATATATATATATATATATATATATATATATATATATATATATATACGCTAACACTCCCACAGCGCACCGCACAAGTCAGCACTCTCCAGGAGAAAAACGGACACCGGATTCAGTAATAGATGCAGCAGAGGTTTTTTTATTTTATTTTCATCGTGTCAAGGGTGCCGCGATCTGACGCGTTTCGGCGAACCTGTCGCCTTGCTCACCAGATACAAGCGTTTGTGAGTGCATAATTTTTAAACAGTGAAACACCAATCAGAACACTTTCTGTCATATGTCAAATGACCATCAGTCATAGCTTTCTATGGCGATAGAAGACAGACTCACTTTGCGTCTGCTTCTGAATATTAAATGTCGCAATTTAATTTATAACTGTATAAATACATGAAAATTGCACCTAACATATTTTTGGGAAAAAACAAATTCCACGTTATGATTTTCATTGCTAAATTCATATTTAAAACAATAAATTTTGAGATTATTATTAAAAGCATCACAATACATAGCAATGAAATCAAATTTTCTTATATCTGCTTAATACAGTATAATTTTTTCCAATGGATCTATCCCCAATTTTTAGTATATAATCAACAAGCTATTCGGTCATATGTAAAAAGACAAGCATATAAAGTTTTATCTGAATCCATGAAAGTGCTATTGTGCAAAAGAAAGTGCAATAAAGTGGATAAAGTGCAAAAATATGTTAGAATCTATGGGGGATCCCAGCCGGAAACCCCATTTAGCGGGTAAATCAGCACTGATGGTGATTAATTCAAGTCATGTTTTAAGAAACGAATACATGCAGATTTTGCAACACTAAAGTGGTCAAGTGCATAGCAGCCGGGTATTCATACAGTGCAATCTACATCTGTACAAAAGAACGCCAATAAATAGTATAAAAGTCATAAATAATTAAATTCATGATAATACACACATCCACCGGCGATCCATTGAAGATACAAATATATTACCGTTTATAAAACCTAAAAAACCATTGTGTGCCATATAAAATTAGATAAGACCACTACAAATCTCCCTATGTCCAAATAATCACTTAATTACGATTGCATATTCAATTATAAATAATGATACATGTCCTTGCACATATTTAGACCTTGTGGGCTCTTCGTGTCTAATTCTAGAATGTATTTGGTTTCCAATTTTCGCAGAGCTTTGTCTCTGTTCCCTCCTCTTCTGTTTATAGGGACACTGTCAATGACAAAATAAGATAAAACATCCAGATTATTCCCATGTTCGGACTTTATGTGTCGTGCAACGGGATATGTTTGGTCTGAATTGACAGTAGTTCGCAAATGTTGTAATATACGAGCTTGTACTGCAAGTTAAGTTCAACACATAAACTGCATACTCAGTTTTACAGTTAAAATTGCCCTTGATCTCAATCAGCTCATGTGAAAATGCATTCTTATAGGATTTAGTGTTTACACCAAACTTGCACGCTCTGCAACTGCTACATCTGAAGAAGCCCTTCATAGTGGAAAACCATATATCTTTATTTAGTAGTTCTGGACTATTTTTGACCAGACCTGATCTCATAGAGTATGCCTTTCAGTAAGTGATATTAGGTTTGATAGGCAAGACACCTTTAAGAACCCCACCTGTTAAAACAATAAGCCACTGCGCATTGATAATCTTTCTTATGGCATGTGATTGCTTGTTATATGTAGTGATAAACCTGCACTGGGAATCGCTATTGCTGCCACTCATATCATCTGATAGCACTGCAGTTGGCACCGCTTCTCTGTTTTGGGGGGCAGTCACTGGTTTTAATAAAGCCGCTCTGTCTTGTAAATTGACTTTTTGTAGAGCCAATTTAATCTTACGTGCCCCATATCCTCGCGCTAACAATCTTGCTTTCGCAATTTCCTGTGAGTCTTTCCAGGCCTTGTATGTACTACATGCCCTTCTAATTCTCAAAAGTTCTCTATATGGGAGACTTTCTATGGTGTGTCTCGGATGAAAACTGGATGCTTGCAGCAGCGTGTTGCCAGCCGTGGGTTTTTGATATAGACTAGTTTCGATGACCCCATCTTGAATTGAAACTTCGATGTCTAGAAAGTTAGTAATTCTATTATTTATATTGCTGGTAAAGGTTAAATTAAGATCATTGTAATTGATATCTTGGACAAATGCATTTGCCTGATCTATATCACCTTTCCATACAATAAAAACATTGTCTATATATCGCCACATATAGGCAATATGCGCATCAAATACAGCCCTGTGTTGCTTTCTGAGGACAAGCTCCTCCCACCAGCCTACATGTAAGCATGCATAGCTGGGGGAGAAGCATGCCCCCATAGCAACACCCCTCTTCTGTCTGTAAATTTTAGAATCAAACAGAAATACATTATTCATCAGACATTTACGGATCATTTCAATAATCATTTTGTTGTGTTGATATTTTCCTATCTCTCTTTGGTCGAGATAGTACTTGACTGCTCTTAATCCGTCTTCATGCCTGATGCATGTATATAACGCTGTTATGTCCAGAGTTAAGAACACCAAATCATTAGACCATTGCACAGTGTTTAGTTTGTTCAAAAAGTCTCTTGAGTCTTGAAGGTAAGTGGGTAGGGCTGTGACAAATTATTGCAGATAATAATCAACATATTTGGAGGTTCTTTCAAAACAACTATTGATAGCGGAGATAATAGGTCTCCCTTGCAGTGGATTCAGTCCTTTATGTATTTTGGGGATAAGGTAAAACAAGGGTAATATATATATATATATCCCAACAATGTATATATATACATCCGGAGAAAACGCATCTGCAGTGAAGCGATTTCAAAAAAGAAAATATTGAAAAAAATTGATAGACAAATGTTGGGAGAGGGCCAACCAAAAACAAAGATCAGAATGCCTGAAACCTAAACCTGAAGAGAAAACTTCGGATTACAGTCAGGAAGCAAGAGAAATAACACAAATCTTGAGAAAGAATTGGAGAATTCTACAACTTGATCCGATAATTGGTCAGAAAATGGGTAATCATCCGGTGGTAACATACAGGAGAGCTAAAAACTTAAAGGATCAATTAATACACAGCCATTTCATCTGCAAAAAGAACAAAACCACATGGTTAAAAACCACTGGATTCACAAAATGTTACAACTGTAAAGTGTGCGAAATCGCCAAACCGACTAAAGAAATAACGATGGCAAACAAAAAAATCTGGAAAATAAGGGAACTAATAACCTGCAAGAGTCAGTATACTATCTACATGATAGAATGTCCCTGCCAACTTTCACTATATAGGAAGTACAATTTGTGAATTAAAAAAACGAATACTGGGGGCCACTGTGAATAAGGACAGAGGAAACGCAGTGGCCAAACATATGGAGACACATCACAACGGCAATTGGAAATTATTGAAATTCCTCGGGCTGGAAACCATGTCTCTATCAGAAAGAGGTGGCCATCGGGAAAAATTGCTGCGCCAAAAAGAATCGCGTCATATATTGAACTCTCGAACAATGACTCCTTTTGGACTGAACCGGTCGGAAGAACTGTATGTACATATATAAAGGATCAAAACATGAGCTTCTCAAAAAACTCCACACACTGTTTCCCGAAACCCACAGATAATGAGGTGCATCTTGGAAAAGACACAGAGAATGGAAGGGACTAATGACAATGTAAGCCCACTGGAGCGCGGAAAAAGTATGTATGTATCGCAAAAAACAATCAGGAACCATCCCTATAACACTATCGAATCACTTATGTAAAGGACTAAAACAGTAAACAACTGTTAGAACTTAATTTAACATATCATGAATGAAATGCTTATGTAAATTAATTCAATTAATTCACGAAAGCGAACACAGAATAACTTTGCAGGGATGGGGTTTGTTTTAAATGAACTACACATCCCATAATTCCCAAAAGGAACCGAAAATAACATTCAATATGAGTGGGTGGCGTTTCCTCAGGCTTCCGATGGTGCTCTTCCCCACGGCCGGGCCGCCGCGCAATCTGTGAGATACAACTCGCCCTTTGCATTAGGAAGGCAACCTGCGATGCTCTGCCATCCGGCTATAAAGTGCTTCCTGCTTTCTCCACTCTGGTAATGATTAAGTTTTGCCAACGCGTTTCTGGGCACAACGCCCCTTCTTCATGGGCTCGGACAGACTCACACACGTGATAATTGCTTGCTTCAGCTTTATTGAGCAGCATCCCCGCCTCCCCTGGTCAGGTGATTCACTGTTTTACTCCAGGGCATTGTGGTGTTTGTAGTGATGCATGCAGGTAAATTTCCTCGCAGTTAACTCGAGTGTGCCCTTGAATTCCGAATTAAAAGTCCATTTGAAACTCTAAGTGAGTTGCAGAGGAAGACGAGCAGGAATACGTGCGTGTAGAGCAAGGCGCTGTTTACACGTTCGGAAAAGTTCTGAACTGTCAGCCTCTTCAGCCCGTGGGTGGCGTTTCCCCAGGCTTCCGATGGTGCTCTTCCCCACAGCCGGGCCGCCGCGCAATCCTTGAGATACAACTCACCCTTTGCATTAGGAAGGCAACCTGCGATGCTCTGCCATCCGGCTATAAAGTGCTTCCTGCTTTCTCCACTCTGGTAATGATTAAGTTTTGCCAACGCGTTTCTGGGCACCACGCCCCTTCTTCATGGGCTCGGACAAACTCACACACGTGATAATTGCTTGCTTCAGCTTTATTGAGCAGCATCCCCGCCTCCCCTGGTCAGGTGATTCACTGTTTTACTCCAGGGCATTGTGGGGTTTGTAGTGCTGCATGCAGGTAAATTTCCTCGCAGTTAACTCGAGTGTGCCCTTGAATTCCGAATTAAAAGTCCATTTGAAACTCTAAGTGAGTTGCAGAGGGCATGCAGCACTACAAACCCCACAATGCCCTGGAGTAAAACAGTGAATCACCTGACCAGGGGAGGCGGGGATGCTGCTCAATAAAGCTGAAGCAAGCAATTATCACGTGTGTGAGTTTGTCCGAGCCCATGTAGAAGGGGCGTGGTGCCCAGAAACGCGTTGGCAAAACTTAATCATTACCAGAGTGGAGAAAGCAGGAAGCACTTTATAGCCGGATGGCAGAGCATCGCAGGTTGCCTTCCTAATGCAAAGGGCGAGTTGTATCTCACAGATTGCGCGGTGGCCCGGCCGTGGGGAAGAGCACCATCGGAAGCCTGAGGAAACACCACCCACGGGCTGAAGAGGCTGACAGTTCAGAACTTTTCCGAACGTGTAAACAGCGCCTTGCTCTACACGCACGTATTCCTGCTCGTCTTCCTCTGCAACTCACTTAGAGTTTCAAATGGACTTTTAATTCGGAATTCAAGGGCACAATCGAGTTAACTGCGAGGAAATTTACCTGCATGCAGCACTACAAACCCCACAATGCCCTGGAGTAAAACAGTGAATCACCTGACCAGGGGAGGCGGGGATGCTGCTCAATAAAGCTGAAGCAAGCAATTATCACGTGTGTGAGTTTGTCCGAGCCTATGAAGAAGGGGCGTGGTCCCCAGAAACCCGTTGGCAAAACTTAATCATTACCAGAGTGGAGAAAGCAGGAAGCACTTCATAGCCGGATGGCAGAGCATCGCAGGTTGCCTTCCTAATGCAAAGGGCGAGTTGTATCTCACAGATTGCGCGGCGGCCCGGCCGTGGGGAAGAGCACCATCGGAAGCCTGAGGAAACGCCACCCACGGGCTGATGAGGCTGACAGTTCAGAACTTTTCCAAACGTGTAAACAGCGCCTTGCTCTACACGCACGTATTCCTGCTCGTCTTCCTCTGCAATTCACTTAGAGTTTCAAATGGACTTTTAATTCGGAATTCAAGGGCACACTCGAGTTAACTGCGAGGAAATTTACCTGCATGCAGCACTACAAACCCCACAATGCCCTGGAGTAAAACAGTGAATCACCTGACCAAGGGAGGCGGGGATGCTGCTCAATAAAGCTGAAGCAAGCAATTATCACGTTTGTGAGTTTGTCCGAGCCCATGAAGAAGGGGCGTGGTGCCCAGAAACGCGTTGGCAAAACTTAATCATTACCAGAGTGGAGAAAGCAGGAAGCACTTTATAGCCGGATGGCAGAGCATCGCAGGTTGCCTTCCTAATGCAAAGGGCGAGTTGTATCTCACAGATTGCGCGGCGGCCCGGCCGTGGGGAAGAGCACCATCGGAAGCCTGAGGAAATGCCACCCACGGGCTGAAGAGGCTGACAGTTCAGAACTTTTCCGAAGGTGTAAACAGCGCCTTGCTCTACACGCACGTATTCCTGCTCGTCTTCCTCTGCAACTCACTTAGAGTTTCAAATGGACTTTTAATTCGGAATTCAAGGGCACACTCGAGTTAACTGCGAGGAAATTTACCTGCATGCATCACTACAAACCCCACAATGCCCTGGAGTAAAACAGTGAATCACCTGACCAGGGGAGGCGGGGATGCTGCTCAATAAAGCTGAAGCAAGCAATTATCACGTGTGTGAGTTTGTCCGAGCCCATGAAGAAGGGGCGTGGTGCCCAGAAACGCATTGGCAAAACTTAATCATTACCAGAGTGGAGAAAGCAGGAAGCACTTTATAGCCGGATGGCAGAGCATCGCAGGTTGCCTTCCTAATGCAAAGGGCGAGTTGTATCTCACAGATTGCGCGGCGGCCCGCCGTGGGGAAGAGCACCATCGGAAGCCTGAGGAAACGCCACCCACGGGCTGAAGAGGCTGACAGTTCAGAACTTTTCCGAACGTGTAAACAGCGCCTTGCTCTACACGCACATATTCCTGCTCGTCTTCCTCTGCAACTCACTTAGAGTTTCAAATGGACTTTTAATTCGGAATTCAAGGGCACACTCGAGTTAACTGCGAGGAAATTTACCTGCATGCAGCACTACAAACCCCACAATGCCCTGGAGTAAAACAGTGAATCACCTGACCAGGGGAGGCGGGGATGCTGCTCAATAAAGCTGAAGCAAGCAATTATCACGTGTGTGAGTTTGTCCGAGCCCATGAAGAAGGGGCGTGGTGCCCAGAAACGCGTTGGCAAAACTTAATCATTACCAGAGTGGAGAAAGCAGGAAGCACTTTATAGCCGGATGGCAGAGCATCGCAGGTTGCCTTCCTAATGCAAAGGGCGAGTTGTATCTCACAGATTGCGCGGCGGCCCGGCTGTGGGGAAGAGCACCATCGGAAGCCTGAGGAAACGCCACCCACGGGCTGAAGAGGCTGACAGTTCAGAACTTTTCGGAACGTGTAAACAACGCCTAGCTCTACACGCACGTATTCCTGCTCGTCTTCCTCTGCAACTCACTTAGAGTTTCAAATGGACTTTTAATTCGGAATTCAAGGGCACACTCGAGTTAACTGCGAGGAAATTTACCTGCATGCATCACTACAAACACCACAATGCCCTGGAGTAAAACAGTGAATCACCTGACCAGGGGAGGCGGGGATGCTGCTCAATAAAGCTGAAGCAAGCAATTATCACGTGTGTGAGTCTGTCCGAGCCCATGAAGAAGGGGCGTTGTGCCCAGAAACGCGTTGGCAAAACTTAATCATTACCAGAGTGGAGAAAGCAGGAAGCACTTTATAGCCGGATGGCAGAGCATCGCAGGTTGCCTTCCTAATGCAAAGGGCGAGTTGTATCTCACAGATTGCGCGGCGGCCCGGCCGTGGGGAAGAGCACCATCGGAAGCCTGAGGAAACGCCACCCACGGGCTGAAGAGGCTGACAGTTCAGAACTTTTCCGAACGTGTAAACAGCGCCTTGCTCTACACGCACATATTCCTGCTCGTCTTCCTCTGCAACTCACTTAGAGTTTCAAATGGACTTTTAATTCGGAATTCAAGGGCACACTCGAGTTAACTGCGAGGAAATTTACCTGCATGCAGCAGTACAAACCCCACAATTCCCTGGAGTAAAACAGTGAATCACCTGACCAGGGGAGGCGGGGATGCTGCTCAATAAAGCTGAAGCAAGCAATTATCACGTGTGTGAGTTTGTCCGAGCCCATGAAGAAGGGGCGTGGTGCCCAGAAACGCGTTGGCAAAACTTAATCATTACCAGAGTGGAGAAAGCAGGAAGCACTTTATAGCCGGATGGCAGAGCATCGCAGGTTGCCTTCCTAATGCAAAGGGCGAGTTGTATCTCATATATATATATATATATATATATATTCACTGAAAAAACCATTGGTTATAGACCATATATAGTTAGGGATTAGCCTTTTCAAAACCTTATTTTACTCACACAAAACCATTGAAATTTCATATATAGTTAGTTCCACTAACTATATCGCGCACCCACAATCCACTGCTGATGATGTCACATATTACATCATTCATGACATGGTTAGTGACATCACTGATGACATCACTGATGACATCTCAAATAACATCACTGATGACATCACTGATGACAACATCCAGTGACTGTATGTTTCTGTAAAGTTAAAATATGTCTTACATATTGAAGAATGAGTGGATGTATAAGTGTCTGGATGAAGGATTTAGTAGGTGCATGACTGACTGTATGAGTGAGTGATTAAATGTGTCTCACTGAGTGCATGGGTTAGTGACTAAACTGTTTTAATTTGTGCATCATTATATCTGTTGTTCTACAAACTGCTGCATATGTTGATCAGTAGCTATATGAGTAACTGTATGGGTTATTCATTGGTTGTCCAAGTATTTGTATGGGAAACTGAGTGTGTGTGTATGGGTGGCTGGGAGGTGTGTGACTCTGTACATAGATGTGTGAGTAGTTGATTCACTATATGTATGGGTTCAAAAGTGAATGTGGAAACAGCTGTATGGGCGGTTGACTGTGCATGAGTGTATTAGTGAGTGAATGGATATCTCAGTGCTACATGTCAAAGTAAGTACATATGTAAAACACAGTACATGTGAGAGTTGACATATATAAATAACTGTGCATAAGAGCCAGTGAATATGTGAGTGGCTGTATGGATCATTGTGAACATGTATCAGGGATTGTATAACAGAGTAAAGTAAATATGTGTTAGTATATGTTTGAATCAGTAAGGTGTGTATAACTGTATAGTTGAGAAAATGGAGGTGTGATTGATTTTTTGCATAACTGACTAGGTGTGTGAGTAACTCCATGGATGAGTGACAGTCTGTGACTGTCTGTTTACACTGATTGTATCTAAGGTTATATTAGAGTCTGAAGATGTTCATGGTATTATCACATGAATGATATCATCAGTGATGTGATCAGTCATGTCAAATGAGATGTTATCAGTGATTTTATCAGTGATGTCATTTGAGATGTCATCAGTGATGTCATTTGAGATGTCATCAGTGATGTCATTTGAGATGTCATCAGTGATGTCATCAGTGATGTCACTAACCATGTCATGAATGATGTAATATGTGACATCATCAGCAGTGGATTGCGGGTGCGCGATATATAGTTAGTGGAACTAACTATATATGAAATTTCAATGGTTTTGTGTGAGTAAAATAAGGTTTTGAAAAGGCTAATCCCTAACTATATATGGTCTATAACCAATGGTTTTTTCAGTGAATTTCATTGGTTTTTTAATAGCAAATATCAAAAGCTGTAAAATGTTAAGTACGTGATAGGTGAAAACTTTTTCGTGTTTATGCACGCTGATGTGCTTTGAACGCTGCCCCCCTCCCCTCTTTTCTCTTAGTAGTACTCTCTCTTTGCAGATAGTGAAGAGTAGTTAACGCAGGCCTTTACCCCCGTTGTAATCCGTCGTGCCTGCTTGTCTCTCCATTTGATTGATTGTTATCCAAGCATTTACTGTTTTACAATTGATTCTCTTTGGTTCATTCTCTATTTGCAAACAAGCACAAAGTCGCAATACTCTGTTTAGTCTTTGCAGATAGTGAAAAATCGTGTAAAAAAATAAAATTAATCGAGCAAAATCAGTAGGCCACTAATTGGATCTCTTTTTGACCTCGCTAAAATAGAAATATTAGGAACAACCCTTCATGAGAAATACGAAAATAGTGAGATGAACTGAGCTCCACACCATGAGGGCTGCAAGACAGCTCAGCTCCGTCACCCACCCCGCCCAAAATAACGACAAACCCTATGCAAATATTAAAAATATAGACAACACACCAGCAAAGAAACAGGGTAAAACATTTTATTAAATAACTATTTACATAACTATTTTATACTTTTTATTGCCCTATCCGGCTAGCTCAATCGATCGAGCATGAAACTCATGCACTCTGATAGCAAGCGTTGCTACTGATGCTATGCAGACCAAAACTGGTTTTCAGTTTGTACATTTTCCTAGATTTTTCCATCCAAGGTTGGTTGAGTTTGTAGAACGATGGCTTCAGATTTTCAACATACGGTGTGGTGGCGCGGACTGGGAGGGGGCGCTTCGCTCCTGCCCCCTCCCCAAGTAAGATTTTCATACGTGAAAGTACGTTAATGGTTTTGGTCCCTGAGTTGCTTCAATGTCACTGCCATTCTCAAATGGCATAAGTTCTGGATGTTGGGTGCCATAGTTCAGAGTTCTGAGCAGCGCTTGTAAGACTGTCTGAAGCTTATTTCCACCTACTGCAGCTTCACTATTCTCAAAGTAAGTGAGTGTCGTTTGTGGACCTGACTGCATTTAAAAACAATGTGATATGGTACCTCCCTAAACCGCTTGACGGAGGCCCCCGAGGGGCGGTGTGATGGCACGGACTCGGAGAAGACGCTTGGCTCCGACCCCCTCCCCAAGTCTTATAGCACCGGTTTAGCCTGAGATCGCCCCCGACATAGGCGGCCGGCTCCCGGGGTTCGGCGGAACTTTTTGCCTTTTGATGACTCTTCTATTCTGGACCTTGTCCCACAATCCGTTTGACTTGAAGACACGCTGTAGTGGGGCGCCCCTTTACCGTTTTAGTTGCCATTCCGCCCGCTTTTGCTACACTGTGCCTCTTCCGCCATTCAGCTGTTTACCGCCCGCTCTTGCGACTACAGCGTCTCACTCACCATGTAGTTGAGTTGCTCCCGCTCTTGCGATGCAACGATAGGCGACTGCCACAGGACTCTCAAAATGGCGGGCGGCTCTTCAGATTTGGGCGTGGTCCACTAAA
This sequence comes from Lissotriton vulgaris, assembly GCF_964263255.1. Classification (NCBI taxonomy): domain Eukaryota; kingdom Metazoa; phylum Chordata; class Amphibia; order Caudata; family Salamandridae; genus Lissotriton; species Lissotriton vulgaris. Next base: position 509,236,766 of record NC_141694.1, read on the forward strand.
ATGGCCCTGGGACACCTTGGAACTCGGACGCTTCCCTGATAGGGCTTGGGTCCCATTCTCGAAAGCGTCCCCTCAGCCGTGAAGATTCTACAAAAGTCTTGGGGGCCCCCGACTCCCGCAGGCTTCTGGTGGGGAGCGGCTGCCATGTCTGCTCGTGGAATGGCCACGACGGACCTACGAGATGGTAGTGCTCTCATGCTGACGCCAGCTTTAGTCTGAAACATCCAGAAACACTGTAGACTACCAATTCGATCAGTTCCGGTAGCGCCCCAACATGACCCGGTAGAGAAGAACTTGCCCTCCCCTCTTTGACTGATGGTTCTTATTGCCTGTCCCCTCTGTTGTCATTTTACAGACCTTTTTGGACTGCTGAAAGGGGTTGTGTTCCGAACGCTGGTTGGTGGAGACATTTTGACTATATTCTTGACCTACGTTGTCGCGTAATGCGTTATATGACACGCCGCGTTAGCGCACCCGGAAGTGATCCGGGGCGCGGCGCGCAGCGCGTAACGTAAGCATAACAGGTCATGTGACTTGTTAATAAAACTTTTTATTGGTTCATTTTATTTTTGTTATTTTAATAATGAAAAGCTTGGTCATATGACCTAAAAAATACGCTTTTTATTGATTTCGAACTTTTTTTTTTATAACATATATGTTATAATATTCCAGGCTAATGTACTTTCCCGGAAAAATTTCAACTGTCCTGCAAGTAAAATATATTTTTCGAGAAAAAGGGCGTTTCTTCGTTCCATGACGGAGCCGTTGAGTAAAAGAGACTCGGCCTGCTGTCTTAGTCGCCGATACGCCTGATTATCAGATTCTTATCGATCACTTTATGTTGCAGGAGTGGAAAACACAACTGCCCTTGACCATTTATCTTTACTGCGTTCCTACATATTATACCTTTTATCCGTCATGTAATTGGACTGCTTTATTTCACTTGCCTTTTACTGATTCGAAAACAGTGACTAAAAGTAAAAACTTTACCAATGTAAATACTACTACCATGTTTTGTTTTAAAAACCTTTATTGTGAAAATGTCAGTATACAAATACGGGCCTATAACCACGTGGGCCGGCCACGGAGCAAACTGAAATCGTATATGATGAGGAGACATTTACATTATAGAGGAACGTAACGAACGAGCCATTAGGTTGCAAGAACTAAGGTGTCTAACAGTTGCGGAATCGGTGGACGTACATTTTGTAATTAAAATACGACAGGGCCACTTACAAAAAAGTTATCTAGATATACATTTGCGTGCAAGTACCATGGGTGACGTTAATTCGAACTTTCAATAGTACAGTAATCAATAACACATCAGAACTTAATATCAATAGGGATGTCGAAATATTCAATCAATTCTCGTCCCCGCCCGCCATGAGCATCAAAACTGCATTCATATCTCGTGATATCAAGGTTGTTCAACCAGTACACAACAAGGAGTTACGAGTCCCATTTATACCGGCGCCATTTTGGGCGAGGCTGGGCAGGTCCAAGATATAGTCAAAATGTCTCCACCAACCATCGGCCAGACCAGAACCCCTTTCGGCCCTTTATGCTACAAGATGGTGTCTTCCATTCAGAAAATATTGTTGGCAGCATTTTGAAAGGAAAGATAAACAGCCGTTCTCCTAGTGAGTCTCACATTGTTACATTTAGGAAGAATGTTGAAGAGTAATATGTGGAAAATCTGAAGCCATTTTTCTACAAACTCTCAATCAGCCTTGGATGGAAAAAAAAATCCTGAAGAATGTACAAACTGAAAACCAATTTTTGTCTGTATAGCATCAACAGCCACGCTTGAGTCAGCTTTGTGTCAAGCCGCCATTTTCATTCAATCAATAGCGTCCCCCTGCACACATTCAGGGACCTGGTCGTGTCTTCAGGTGAAACGGATTGTGGGACAAGAAGCAGAAAGGAAAAGGAAAAAAGTTCCGCCGGACCTCGGGAGCCGGCCGCCTATGTCATGGGCGATCTTTGGCCACACCAGGGCAATAGTGAAGCTGCAGCAGGTGCAAATAAGCTTCAGACAGTCTTACAAGCACTGCTCAGAACTCTCAACGATGGCACTCAACATCCAGGACTTGCCATCCGGATCTTGGCGCCTTGTGCTGGTTCCGACCTATTCACACATCGGTCCACTACTGACATCACCTCATAAGCCAATGGGGCACCCCATGCCGACTTTCGGCGCAGCATTGTAGGATGGCCACACCAGTGCGGCAACTTGCTGGGCACAACCTCGGTGCCATCCGGATCTCGGCGCGTTCGAGTCACTGTACCGCAAGAGTGACCGAAACTCAGCTGGACACGCCGTCTTTCGGCGCAGCATTGTAGGATGGCCACACCAGTACGGCAATTTGCTGGACACCACCTTGGTGCCATCCGGATCTCGGCGCGTTGTGCTGCCTTCGGCCTATTCGCACATCGGTCCGCTACTGGCGCCGCCTCACGTGCCAACGGATTTTCTACGCTATGTTTATAAAACTTTTCATTGGTTCATTTTACTTTTGGTTTCCTAAAGATGGAAGGCTTGGTCATATGACCTAAAAATAACACTTTTCATTGGTTTAGAAAAAAAAAATTTCCCAAACGATGAAAGCCCCACCTTGTTTCTGGATGATTGAGACTGAAGCTGGCGTCAGCATGAGAGCACCACCATCTTGTGGCTCCGTCGTGGTCATTCCGCGAGCAATCATGGAAGCCGCTCCCCACCGGAAGCCTGCAGGAGTCGAGGGCCCCCAAGACTTTTGTAGAATCTTCACGGCTGAGGGGACGCTTTCGAGAATGGAGCCCAAGCCCTAGCAGGCAAGGTCCGAGTTCCAAGGTGTCCCAGGGCCATTTTAGTGGACCAGGCCCAAAACCGAAGAGCCGGCCGCCATTTTAAGAGTCCTGTGGCAGCCGCCTATCGCTGCACTGCAAGAGTGGGAGCAACTCAACTACATGGTGAGCAAGATGCTGTAGCCGCAAGAGCGGGCGCAACTCAGCTGAATGGCCGCCACCTGGGGAGGCCCGTTCACGCCGCCTCCCCCACGCCCCCCCCCCCCCCCGGGCCGCCCCACGCCAATTTTCGGAGCAGCATTGTAGGATACCAAAACCAGTGCGGCAGTTTACTGGACATCACCTGGGTGCCATCCACATCTCAGGGCGTTCTGCTGCCTTGGGACTATTCGCGCAACAGACCGCTACTGACGAGGCCTCCCCCCGCACCACCCGGGACGCCCCACGCTGTTTTTCTGAGCTGCATTGTAGGATCCCAAAAACCAGTGCGGCACCCAGGTGACATCACCTGGGTGCCGTCCAGAACTCAGCACGTTGTGCTGCCTTGGGACTATTCGCACAAAAGACAGCTTCTGACCATTGTTGCTTTTTTTTGTCAAAAATGTTTAAATGTTTGTTACAGTTTTTGTTCCGTTCGTTATATTTAAAAGTTAATAAAGTTTTATAATCCTACTTTGTTGGAGTGCTATATATTTTTAAAAAATCGGGTGAATGGGGCCTTGAATCGGGTTATTGTCATGTGTGGGCTTTGCAAGTGTACTGCTACAGGATCGGACATTTCAAACTCAAATGCACGTTCTTTTTCTTACCTTTCCGAAGCATGGAGCGCAATAGCAGGCAGAGAAAGGGTGATGCAAGTGTTGAACACTGCCTGGCCTGGCAAGTTGCTGGCAGTGCCCCCCCCCCCCGCCCGCTCCTGAAAGAGGACACACACACACCGCCGCCCCGAGTACTTCACAGATCTTTAAAAGACCATGCGCTTGTTCATGAGGCTTAAATGGTTTATCACCCCTGCATCGACCCTCTGACGTTTCCTGGAAGAATTACCACGTAACACAATACCAAGCCTTGTCAGCTGAAACCCCCGAGGAATCGTGGGGCATATTATCAAGGGGGTTTATCTCCGCTTTTTTGGCTTTAAAAGCCAAGAAAGCGGAGATAAAATTATCTCCCTATTACCAAGCTGTCGCTAACACCAGTTAGTGACAGCTAAAAGGAGATAGCGACCATCTTGGGCCCGCTTTGCATGTCAGTGATATTTATCACTAATGACATGCAAAGTGGGCGTGCCAAGATGTTAGCGACTGGAAACAGTCCCTAACATCGCTATCTCCTATTACCAACTTTTGGAGATATTCGCGCTAAGCGCGAATATCTCCAAAAGCTAACACCTGCCCTGAGCAGTTCTTAGCCATGTTATCCAATGGGAGGTGGATAACATGGCTAAGAGCATTAGCTCAGTAATGCATTGCGGCCGTTTTTTATCGCATTTGCGATAAACCTTGCTAATAGCAAGGTTTATCTGCGATAAAAATCGCCGATGTGCGGCGATAATTTTTGTCTCTAAACAAGTTAGAGACAAAAATTATCGCTAGTTGTTGGTAATATGCCCCCGGGTTTTTGCTTGCAGAAATCGGGAGGCGGGAGACTAGCACTGAAATCAGTAGTCTCACGCCTGAATCGAGAGGGTTGGCATGTCTGGATTCTCTACAGCTGGGGCCATAAACTACATCCGCAGGGCTAGGTGATAGCCTGGGACCGACCTGGCATCTAAAATGGCTGCCGTGCACGACAAAATTGTGGCATTGGAAAAAAGGCAAGATGGCGCAGACAATGTTTATCAATAAGGATTAATTTATAACAAAATATTTTATCGCACTGACAAATTGGCGGTCAACACTTCCTGATTTCCATCGAATCGAACGTTAATAGACGTCACGCAGCAAAAAAAAAAAAAAGCTCACGCACAGCCGCTGGAAGACATGTATCAACATATATGAGCCTCCTCAGCCACCCTCAGAAAACATAAGGGATTAGGATACGTCTCCCGCACCCCCTTATACCTAGTAATTTAATTAAAACGAAGCACAAAATGGCGAATTCCCGTTTCGCTACCAGTTTGCGGCCCAGTTCGCGGCCCGTGAAGCACTTCTACCGTGAAAATTTTTTATTTTTTTATTTTCCCCACGGGACCCTTTAATAACCCCAACAACATTCCTAGGGGGTCAAGAGGGGTATACCTTGCCCCCTTTCATTAAATTCCCCCTTCGTTTTTCACCTCTTCTTCTCTCTCGATCCTACCGAGAGATAAGATGGCGGCCGCTCAGGACTGTTTAGAATGTTGACAGACACCGGGGAGCCAATCAGCTTCGCATCGCAAAGTTCCGTTTCGCGAAAAGTAAGCGGACCGGAGCGCAGCCCGGAGCGCTGTTACAGATATATATCTTGTTTTGAACGTTAATTTCTCAAAATCCACTGGAGCACATATATTGAGACCTAGCAAAGGCACATCAGGCTAACAGTCCCTACAATTTTGCCAAGTTTCGTGCAAATCCATTCAGCCGTTCGAGCTAAAAGTGAGGCCAAAGGCCCTATGGAAATTAACATGGGAAAAACGCGTTTTGGGACCCCCCTTTTTTCTCGGCCCCCCCTTGACGAAACCCCCCCACAGGGGCTGCTCAGAAACAAAATGTGCCATTTTCCTGAAAATTTCAGCCGATTCCGTCCACAAACGCCAAAGTTATTAGACATAGAATTTTCAAAAGTCCCATAGACAAAAAATCCTAACTATATATACCTACTGGCGAGACGCCAGTAGGTAATATATATATATATATATATATATATATATATATATATATATATATATATATATATATATATATATATATATATATATACATATATTATATTTATATATACATACATATTCACTGAAAAAACCATAGGTTTCACACCAGTTACAGTTAGCTGGAAATTTTACTGACATAAAACCATTGAAATTCCCATGTTATAGTTAGTTGGACTCACTATAACTTGCGCGCCTGCAATGCACTGCTGATGACGCCACATATTACATCACTCATGACATGGTCAGTGACATCTCTCATGACATCACTGATGACACTATCCAGTGAATGTGTGTCATTCTGTAAAATAAATATGTTTTATATATGTATTTGTAAAGGTCGATGGGAGAATACATTTTTAAATAAGTGTCTAAATGGATGTTTTTTAAAAAAAAAAATTGATTGGTTAACTGGCTTATTAAGTGTATCTTAGTGAATACATATATTAGCGAGTAATGTTTAAATATTTAAATATATGTATCAGTGTTTCACTTTGTGTATAAGTGGCTGCATAGGTTGGTGAGTAGCTACATGTGTGTGCATGGGTTATTAGATTTTTTTTTAGTATCAGTATGAGTGTCTGTATGGTTTGGTGGGGGTATTACTTAGCACATAGATGCATTAATGACTGACTCACTGTTTGTATGTGTTTTGAAGACAGCATATGTGTTGGATTGTAAGGGTGGATGAGTGTGTATATGTGTGTGTTAGTGAGTGAATGACTGTCTCACTAGTGTCTTTATCAGTAACTACATATGTTTTATTCTAGTATTTGTGAGTATTGATGTATATAAGTGAGTATATGTGAGAGTGAGAGATTGTAAGAGTTCCTGTTTAAATAAGTATGTGTTTCTATAAGTGATTGTTTAAGAGAGTAAGTATGTGTAAGTTTCCTTAGAAGTAATGTGCTAGTGTGTGTATAGCTGTAAATGCAAATAAATGGATGTTCAATAGTTTATTTGCATGTGTGAGTATGTGTGTGAGTAACTTTTGGATGACTGTCAGTGTGTAACAGGATGTATATGTGTATCACTACATATGATGAGTGAGTATATGTATGAATGACTATATAGAAATGTTTCTGAATGAGTGGATGTGTATATAGATGGTGGAATTACTGAATTGGTTGTTGTAACTGGTATGGGTATCTCCATTTTTTGGAAAATGTTAGTTTCTATTTTTGAATATGTGTTTCAAGGGTTACATTACACTGAAAGGAGGTCTGTCAGTCTGTCACAAGGATGGTGTCATCAGTGATGTCATGAGTGATGTCACTGACCATGTCATGAGTAATGTAATATGTGACGTCATCAGCAGTGCATTGCAGGCACGCAAGTTATAGTGAGTCCATCTAACTATAACGTGGGAATTTCAATGGTTTTATGTCAGTAAAATTTCCAGCTAAATATAACTGATGTGAAACATTATGGTTTCTTCAGTGAATTTAGTAGGTTTTTTAAATGCAAATTCCTAACTATAACTGGTGTGAAACCTATGGTTTTTTCAGTGAATTTCATAGTTTTTTTAAATGCTAATTCCTAACAATATATAAGGCTCAAACCTACGTTTTTTTCAGTGAATTTCAAAGGTTTTTTAATAGCAAATTAAAATAGCTATGAAATGTAATATTTTTTATAATGAATCCTATATTGTATATTTATGTAATACTATTTTTTTTATGTATATTGTTCATGGTTTTTTTTGTTTGTTTTTTTTTGTTTTCCCTGGAGCGCTCCCGGTGCGCGTACTGGTGAGGGCACCGGTAAGCGCAGTCTTGCGGCATGCCCCGGTGCGCGTACCGGTGAGCGTCACGTTAGCGCTATTGCCACAAACGAAAACATCATTGTGACGTATCGCGTAGCCGCGTCCGCATGATATGCAGGGCGTAAGTGCACCCGGAAGCACTTGAGCGCATACGATCACGCTACGTAAGCATCCGATGCGCTTACGCTACGCGCCCCTGGGCGCGCCCCGGGGCGCGTAGCGTAAGCTCGTCGGGTCATGTGACCTAAAAATAACACTTTTTATCGGTTCAGGACAGTTTTGGTTTCCAAATGATGAAAGCCCTGGTCATGTGACCTGAAAATAACACTTTTCATTGGTTCAGGACAGTTTTGTTTTCCTAATGATGAAAGCCCTCACATTTTTTCCTCATTCTCACTTTGTACTTTGAGTGAGGAAGACCTGTTTCCAGAGCTATTACTACCTATTTGTACTCAGAAATGGCTACAGTAGCAACAGCAGCAGAAGCATCTCAGCCACCACCACCACCACCACCAAGAGGACCACCACAACACCACAGTGGTGGAGATGAAGAAGAGGAGGAGGAGGAGGAGAAGAGGAGGAGGTTCCTGCCTGAAGATACTACCCCATATAAGCCAAAGGAGCACATTATCTGGGAGTTTTTTTTAATCCCAAAGGACTTCAAGAAAGTAAATGCGCCAGGGGTTACTTGTCTAATCTGTGGCACTGTACTTTCCAGGGGGAACCCTAACAAAAAGTACACTTTTGGAAATAACACCATGATTCGCCACATGCAACGCCGGCACCCTAACAACTATGCTGCGGCAGAGGTCAGAGAACTGACCAGAAACCCTCCCCAATCTTCTCCCAGCACCTCCAAAAGTAAGCAACACACTCCATCGGGTCCAGAGACAAGGGAGATGGTCCCAAACATACAAACCCACTTTGGACAATACAAAATCGTTTGTATATTTTGTGGAAAAACAATTACCTATGGTGAGCAAAGCATTAAACTCATCAACCTTGCTGGTGACAACTACAATTGCCCAGAAAACCCTTAATTTTTTCCTGATTTTTTTTGCTCCAGTTGAGCCCTTTACAATTCCCTGTTTTTTGTTTGTCCCCATAAAAATAGCAAAAAGAATATATATAAATTGTTCATAAAAGCCAAAAAAAGTACAAAATGTTAAAAAAACAATAAAAAAATATAAAACAACAGAAAGAAGAAAAAAACAGTTCTTTTTAGAACTACCTCCAATTTATAAAAAAAGGCTACATTTTTTTAAAACTCTGTCATTCTTTTTTCCCCATGGTACGCTCCCCGGTACGCTCCCCGGTGCGCGTACCGGGTGCTCCCCCGCGCAAATCGAAAAAAAATAAATAAAATTTTGTCCCGCGAGGCCCTTTTATGGCCCCCACATCAAACCTAGGGGGTCAGGGGGGGTCTACTCTGCCCCTTTTTGGTCATTTCCCCCTTTGTTTTTGCCACCTCTTGTGTCTCGATCCTACCGAGACGCAAGATGGCGGCCGCTCCGGACTGTTTGGAATGTTGACAGACACCCGAGAGCCAATCAGCTTTCCGCGCGTGAACTCACATAGCACGCTGGTACGCGCCCCGGTGCGCGTACCGGGGCGAGCTTATAGATATATATTTTTTTTTTAACCTAAATTACTCAAAATCCACTGGAGCACATATCTTGAGACATAGCAAAGGCACATCGGGCTACCAGTCCCTACAATTTTGCCAAAGTGAGTCCAACCGCCCTATGGAAATTAACATGGGGAAAACACGTTTTGGGACTCCCCATTTATCTCAGCCCCCGCTTGACGAATCCCCCCAAACTTTCAGGGAAGGAGCGGAGCGCAGCGAGGCAGATTTCAGGAAATTTTCAGGCAGATTCCTCAACCGGCGCCAAAGTTATTCCCAATAGAATGTTGCAGATTCCCTATGGAAAACAATCCCAGTAGGTAATATATAGTAGGTAATATATATATATATATATATATACATATATATATATATATATATATATATATATATATATATATATATATATATATATATATATATATATATATATATATATATATATATATATCCAAACAAACGATCTCGAACCTCCAACCAGTTGGCGAACAAAGACCAGCGAATCCCAAAGTAAGGCAAAGATGTTTATTGCACCAGTTTCAAAAAGCACGCAGCGGACAGACGCGTTTCGGGCGGATGCCCTTGATCACAGTGAAATGCAATTGAAAAAGCCTTATTCTTATATGCTGTGAAGTACACCATGTGACTTATAGACATAGACAACATACTGTAAAGTGGTCATGGCTACATGAATTGACATTTGAAAGTTTCCCTCTTTATACAGATTTACTTTTTGATTGTTCCACCATTGTAAATTAAAACAAACCTATTTCTGAATGTGAGTTATTTCAAGCTCGGTAAATACAGTACTTAGCTATCTAAAACAATTCATCAATGAGTTAGCAGCATAATATAAATGTGCAAAATATCGCATATTGTGAACAATTGTGAAATGTGCAAATAGTATAACATGTGTTAAAAGTAAAATCTTATATACTTAAAATCCACACGGCAATATCATATTTCATAAAAACTTGTCTTTCCGTTAGTGGAATGTGCAAAATATCGCAATGTACACAAATCATTTGATGCATTATCTGCGAATATGTCCAAATATTATCATAGACAAATCTACTGCTATAATTTTTTATTGGGGACATCTATATTAGATGGCAGCCCCATAATGATAAAGGGCCAAAAAAAAACAGAGCATGAAAGGGTAAATAGATAAAGTGGAACAGAAGATGGTCTAAGGGAAAACCAAAAAGAATTGCCATGATAAAATCAAATGTGCCCTTACAGCTGGATTTAATAAACCACATCTGTATACCCTGTGACTATAAAAAAGTGGTACAAAGAGGTGATATTCCAAAAGAATAAGATAATGTGATAAATCATTCCAAGAAAAAAATATTTTTTTGTTTCATAATAGTACTGATTAGGGTAAGGAAGGTTTCAGAACTAAGAAATAACAATTTCTGGTGTCTACCCAAGGCAATTCGGCAAAGGTTAGCATCCCCTCATTTTTTGTAGAGCCCTACAAAAAATGTAAAGGTCCTCTGTTGTGTTCAGTCCATTAGGAACCTTGCTGTCTAGTTCTAATATCATTTTTGATTCAAGTTATCGAAGCATTTTGTTCCTGTCTCCCCATCTTCGAGGTTTAGGTACAGAGGTGAGTACAAAATAGGTGAGACACTGTAGGTTGTTGTTATGTATACTTTTAAAGTGTCTCACGACAGGGTAAGAACTGTCATTGTTAACAATTGCGCGGAGATTCTGCAATATTCTGGCATGCACCTGTAGCCTGGTGCTGCCAACATATCTAAGGCCACAGGTGCACCCCAGAACATATACAGCATACTCCGTCTTGCAACTGTAGTTTCCTTTGATGGACAATGGAACAGGACTGAAAGTGCTAATATATTGGAGCCCCAATTTAAGGTGGTTTCATGCAATCAATAAATCAAGAACATTTATAGAGCGCGCTACTCACCCATGAGGGTCTCAAGGCACCGGGGTGTTGGGGGGGATGCTGCTACTGCTCAAATAGCCAGGTCTTGAGTTGCTTCCTGAAGGAGAGATGGCCCTGGGTCAGACGTAGGTGGGTGGGGAGGGAGTTCCACATCTTGGCAGCCAGGTAGGAGAAGGATCTTCCTCCGGTGGTGGTTCTGCGGATCCGTAGGACGGTGGCGAGGGCGAGGCTGACAGAGCGGAGCTGGCGGCTAGGTGTGTAGAACTTGAGGCGGTTGTTGAGGTATTCGGGCCCATGTCATGGAGAGCTTTGTGTACGTGGGTAAGGAGCCTGAAAGTGATCCTCTTGTTTACGGGGAGCCAGTGCAGGTCTCTCAGGTGGGAAGAGATGTGGTTGTGTCTGGGGATGTCCAGGATGAGTCGTGCCGATGCGTTCTGTATGCGCTGAAGTCTTTTCTGTAGTTTGGCTGTTGTTCCAGCGTAGAGGGTGTTCCCGTAGTCCAGTCGGCTGGTAACCAGGGCCTGGGAGACAGTCTTCCTGGTTCTGGTGGGGATCCAGCGGAAGATCTTACGGAACATGCAAAGGGTGTTGAAGCAGGAAGAAGTAACGGCGTTGACTTGCTTGGTCATCGTGAGAGAGGAGTCAAGGATAAAAGCAGTATTTTTGATTTACGAAATGAAAATGATTTTGGATTTCCGTGAAACTATCGAAACGTCACTTAGGCGCGCCGCGTAAGCGCCCCCGGAAGCACCTACGTTCGCACGCGTATGCGACCCCGGAAGCGCCTGCGTTTGCGCCGCGTAAGCGCCCCCCCGGAAGCGCTTTGGAGCGTGCAGCGTAAGCACGTCAAGTCATGTGACCTTAAAATAACTCTTTTCATTGGTTGCAGTTTTTTTTACAAAGAATGAAATCCCCACCCATTTCCTCCACTTCTTCTTTCACTTTTGTGACTGCAAGACCTGCCTTTTTGCTCTCGGTTCTTTTTTGGATATCTTGGATTATCATGACTGCCAGACCATCCAGCAGTGAAGATGACTCCAATGAATTCCTTGATGAAGAAGTTCCTCAGCCGAAAATAAAAGAACACTTTATTTGGAAGTTTTTTTCAATTCCTGATGACCAGAGGAAGGTAAATGCTCCAAAAGTGGAGTGCAGGATCTGTCACACAGTCCTGTCACGGGGTGACCCCACTAAGAAATATTCTTTTGGGAACTCCACAATGATTCGCCATGTGGAGAGGAGGCACCCCCAGAATTTTGCCCGGGAAAGTGTCAGGGCTCTGGCACGAGAGGTTCCCAGTGATGGGGCCTCTGCATCAACCGGAGGACCAACAACGTCGGTGAGGGGGCGATCGCAAGAGCTGGTTCCGAATATTCAGCCTGCTTTTAACAAAGGCGTCCTTAAATGCAGAGACTGTGATCAGCTACTTTGCTATGGGGAACAAAGTGTTCTGCTCATGGTTCGAGCATTGGAGAACCATCGCTGCCATTCCCAGCCCTAAATGTGTTTGGTTTTTTTTGCTCCTGTTGAGCAGTTTCCATTCCCTGCTTTTGTTTTTTTTCCAAAAAAAGAAAAAAGAAGAAAAAAAAAAGTTCTTTTTAGAACTACCTCCAATTCTCATCAAAGAGCTATGTTCTTAAAAAAATGAAAAAGAGTAAGTGAAGTGGAGTGCATTGATAAATGAGAGGAAAATGAGTAAGAAAGCACAGAAAGGAGAAAGGAAGTGAAGTAGGGGGACTGAAAGAAGGTGAGTGTGGGGAAGGAGAGTGAGGAGAAGGAAAGTGAACATGGGGAATGTGGATATTCAAAGAAAATGTACAAAAGGAACGGGGGTGTGGAAGGGTAAGAAAAGATGCATTGCTGGAGTTGCATCACTTTTGTGACACACTCCAGCAATGCATCACTTTTGCGCTTACAGATACGTCTGAAATACTGACGTATCTGTAAGTACTTGCAACATAATGCGTCATAAATTAAATATGACGCATGAGTAGAACACTGAAGGCCTCATTTATGAGGCCATGCGTCACTTTTACACCACCAGTGCGTCACTTTATGTAACGCACCAGTGCTGTAAAAAATGCACCTTCTTGAGTCATATTTACAAAGTGACGCATCTAGGTAGATGCGTCACTTTGTAAACCCCTACGCCACATTATACCTACGTCAGGTGTAATGTATGCAAAAGGGGTGTATTGACGCAAGAAAGGGTCGTAGATGTGACGCAGTGAAATCTATGAGATTTCACTGCGTCACTTTTAGGACGCCGTTGTGTCAAAATCTTGCGCCTGTATCACAACAGGCGTAAGACTGATGCAGGCCCTTTCACATGGGCCTGGCCCCAGGTGAAAGGATGCATTGCTGGAGTTGTGTCACTTTTGTGACACACTCCAGCAATGCATCACTTTTGCGCTTACAGATACGTCAGAAATACTGACGTATCTGTAAGTACTTGCGACATAATGGGTCATATATTTAATATGACGCATGAGTAGAAGACTGAAGGCCTCATTTATGAGGCCATGCGTCACTTTTACGCCACCGGTACGTCACTTTTCGTGACGCACAAGTGCTGTAAAAAATGCACCTTCTTGAGTCATATTTACAAAGTGACTCATCTAGGTAGATGCGTCACTTTGTAAACCCCTGCGCCACATTATACCTACGTCAGGTCTAATGTATGCAAAAGGGGTCTATTGACGCAAGAAAGGGTCGTAGAGGTGACGCAGTGAAATCTATGAGATTTCACTGCGTCACTTTTAGGACGTCATTGTGTCAAAATCTTGCGCCAGTATCACAACAGGCGTAAGACTGATGCAGGCCCTTTCACATGGGCCTGGCCCCATGTGAAAGGATGCATTGCTAGAGTTGCGTCACTTTTGTGGCACACTCCAGCAATGCATCACTTTTGCGCTTACAGATACGTCTGAAATACTGACGTATCTGCAAGTACTTGCGACATAATGCGTCATATATTTAATATGACGCATGAGTAGAAGACTGAAGGCCTCATTTATGAGGCCATGCGTCACTTTTACGCCACCGGTACGTCACTGTTCGTGACGCACCAGTGCTGTAAAAAATGCACCTTCGAGAGTCATATTTACAAAGTGACGCATCTAGGTAGATGCGTCACTTTGTAAACCCCTACGCCACATTATACCTACGTCAGGTGTAATGTATGCAAAAGGGCTGTATTGATGCAAGAAAGGGTCGTAGATTTGACGCAGTGAAATCTATGAGATTTCACTGCGTCACTTTTAGGACGCCGTTGTGTCAAAATCTTGGGCCTGTATCACAACAGGCGTAAGACTGATGCAGGCACTTTCATATGGGCCTGGCCCCAGGTGAAAGGATGCATTGCTGGAGTTGTGTCACTTTTGTGACACACTCCAGCAATGCATCACTTTTGCGCTTACAGATACGTCAGAAATACTGACGTATCTGTAAGTACTTGCGACATAATGGGTCATATATTTAATATGACGCATGAGTAGAAGACTGAAGGCCTCATTTATGAGGCCATGCGTCACTTTTACGCCACCGGTACGTCACTTTTCGTGACGCACCAGTGCTGTAAAAAATGCACCTTCTTGAGTCATATTTACAAAGTGACGCATCTAGGTAGATGCGTCACTTTGTAAACCCCTGCGCCACATTATACCTACGTCAGGTGTAATGTATGCAAAAGGGGTCTATTGACGCAAGAAAGGGTTGTAGAGGTGACGCAGTGAGATCTATGAGATTTCACTGCGTCACTTTTAGGACGTCATTGTGTCAAAATCTTGCGCCAGTATCACAACAGGCGTAAGACTGATGCAGGCCCTTTCACATGGGCCTGGCCCCATGTGAAAGGATGCATTGCTGGAGGTGCGTCACTTTTGTGACACATTCCAGCAATGCATCACTTTTGCACTTACAGATACGTCTGAAATACTGATGTATCTGTAAGTACTTGCGGCATAATGCGTCATATTTAATATGACGCATAAGTAGAAGACTGAAGGCCTCATTTATGAGGCCATGCATCACTTTTACGCCACCGGTACGTCACTTTTTGTGACGCACCAGTGCTGTAAAAAATGCACCTTGTTGAGTCATATTTACAAAGTGACGCATCTAGATAGATACGTCACTTTGTAAACCCCTGCTCCACATTATACCTACGTCAGCTGTAATGTATGCAAAAGGGGTGTATTGATGCAAGAAACGGTTGTAGAGGTGATGCAGTGAAATCGAAAAGATATCACTGCGTCACTTTTATGACGCTGTTGCGTCCAAATCTTGCGCCTGCTTAACAGCAGCCGTAAGACTGACACAGGCCCTTTCACATGGGACTTTCCCCCATGTGAAAGGATGCATTGCTGGAGTTGCATCACTTTTGTGACACCCTCCAGCAATGCATCACTTTCCTCTAAACACTCTATTTTTTTACACAGTTTTTCCCCGTGGTGCACTCAGGATGCACGTACCGGAGAGCGTACAGGGGAGCACCGCCAGCGCTTACCCCGCGAAAAATTTTAAAAAAATTTTTTTTAGCCCTTCAAGGTCCTTCTAGGCCCCCCTCAGAAAACCTAGGGGGTCAGGGGGTGTCTACTCTGCCCCCTTTTAATTATATCCCCCTTTCTTTTTTCACCTCTTGTGTCTCGATTCTACCAAGACAGAAGATGGCGGACTCTCCAGACTGTTTAGAATGTTGACAGACACCCGACAGCCAATCAGCTTTTCGCAAGCGCACTCCCGTAGCGCGCCGGGTGCGCTCCCCGGTACACGCACCTGTGAACGCTCGGAGAGCGCCTATAGATATATATGTGTTTTTGAAGTAAATTTTCATAAAAACCACTGGAGCAATTTTCACCAAACATAGCAAAGGCACATCCACGTACCATTCCCTACAATTTTGCCACGTTTGGCGTAATTCCGTTCAGCGGTTCGGGCTGAAGACTTGTCAGACCGTCCTATGGAAATTAACATGGAGAAAACACGTTTTGGGACCCCCCTTTTTTCTCAGCCCCCACTTCACGAATCCCCGCGAAACTTTCAGGGAAGATGCGGACCGCAGCGAGACCATTTTAAGGAAAATTACAGGCAGATCCCTCATCGGCGCCAAAGCTATTCCCAATAGAATGTTCGGAATTTCCTATGGTAGTCAATCCTAACAATAACTACCTACTGGCGACCGCCAGGAGGTAATATATATATATATATATGTATATATATATATTCACTGAAAAAACCATAGGTTATAGACCATATATAGTTAGGAATTCGCATTTACAAAACCTTATTTTACTCACACAAAACCATTGAAATTCCATATATAGTTAGTTGCACTAACTATATTTCGCGCACCCGCAATCCACTGCTGATGATGTCACATATTAGATCATTCATGACATGGTCAGTGACATCACTGATGACATCACTGATGACATCTCAAATGACATCACTGATGACATCTCAAATGACATCACTGATGACATCACTGATGACATCTCATTTGACATTACTGATCACATCACTGATGATATCATTCATGTGATAATACGATGAACCTCTTCAGACTCTAATATAACCTTAGATACAATCAGTGTAAACAGACACTCACAGACTGTCACTCATCCATGGAGTTACTCACACACCTAGTCAGTCATGCAAAGAATCAATCACACCTCCATTTCCTCAACTATACAGTTATACAAACTTTACTTATTCAAACATATACTAACACATATTTACTCTCTTATACAATCCCTGATACAAGTTCACAATGATCCATACAGCCACTCACACATTCACTGGCTCTTATGCACAGTTATTTATATATGTCAACTCTCACATGTACTGTGTTTTACATATGTACTTACTTTGACATGTAGCACTGAGATATCCATTCACTCACCAATACACTCATGCACACAGTCAACCGCCCATACAGCTGTTTCCACATGCACTTTTGAAACCATACATCTAGTGAATCAACTGCTCACACATCTATGCACAGAGTCATACACCTCCCAGCCACCCACACACACACTCAGTCTCCCATACAAATACTTGGGCAACCAATCAATAACCCATATAGTTACTCATATAGCTACTTATCAACACATGCAACAGTTTACAGAACAACAAATTAAGACAGTTTAGTCACTAACCCATGCACTCAGTGAGACACATTTAATCACTCACTCATACAGTCAGTCATGCACCTACTAAATCCTTCATCCAGACACTTATACATCCACTCATTCTTCAATATGTAAGACATATTTTAACTTTACAGAAACATACAGTCACTGGATGTTGTCATCAGTGATGTCATCAGTGATGTCATTTGAGATGTCATCAGTGATGTCATCAGTGATGTCACTGACCATGTCATGAATGATGTAATATGTGACATCATCAGCAGTGGATTGCGGGTGCGCGATATATAGTTAGTGCAACTAACTATATATGGAATTTCAATGGTTTTGTGTGAGTAAAATAAGGTTTTGTAAATGCGAATTCCTAACTATATATGGTCTATAACCTATGGTTTTTTCAGTGAATTTTCAAGGTTTTGTAAATGCTAATTCCTAACTATATATGGTCTATAACCTATGGTTTTTTCAGTGAATTTTCAAGGTTTTGTAAATGCTAATTCCTAACTATATATGATCTATAGCCTATGGTTTTTTCAGTGAATATATATATATATACATACATATATAAACATATATCATCTGTATATCTATATAAATACAAACATAAATGCATGCATACATATACTTATATGCATTTTAGGGTTGTTAGGGCGTTTTCGTGTGTATTATGTTGCTTTTTTAGGGCTTTTGGGTCAATTAAGTAGGGTTCCCGGAGCCTAGGGCTGAGGGGCCGGTTCAGTTTCGTGCGTATTGGTGTTGGCAAGGTTTTGAGGGATTTTGGCGGTTTTTGGTCGAGATTTGGCCGTTTTATGGCTTTTTTTGTGTTTGCAGGGGGCGCGTATTCGGGTTGAAATTCGTCCCCGTTCCAGTGGATGGATTGGGCTGATTTTTGGAGAGATGTTAGGGAATCGCTGGAACTAGTGTCCAGCCAAGTTTGAAGCGGATCGGAGCAGTGGAAGTGCTTTAAAGAGCACTTTTTGTGCGGAGTAGCGAATTGCCATGTTATTCAATGGGAGTTTTTGGTGCGCATGGAGAAGGTGAATTTGGGGTGTTCCAGTTGCGCTAGAGGGACGGGGCTTGGGTGAGCTGTAGGGAGAGTGGATCGGCAGGTGTGCCAAATTTTTGGGATTTGTTGGCCGAAGGGAAGGGTGTGCTTGGGCAAAGTCGATTTGGTGAAAACGGTGCGTTATTTACATGAAAGTTGAAAAAACACTAATAAAAGCAAAGCTAAAAAGCCACCTCATTACAAACAGAATGGCTTTAATTTAAACGAGGGCGAGATCTATTGCATTTTCAATGCTTGTTTACTTTGGTTCCATCAAGAAGGCATTCAGATGTGTCACACATTTGCCATAAATTCTGAATGTTAGCACTCTAGTTGCACATTAGATCACTGTAGTAAAGCTACTGCTCACCAGGGACGTCTGCTGCTGGTATTCAAAGTGCATGTTTCAGTCTGCATGTCAGAATTTTTTTAATGAAATAGAAGAGGATTTGAGAAGTCACTCAAAATGATCCCTAATTTTTCTTTCTGAAGCACTAATCATACTTTCTATGGCAAAATTAACCCCCTCATGTTGTTCCTTTTTAAATTGAGTGTTTTCAGACTTACCACTTCATTCCAATCAAGATGGCTTCTGGTGTGCCATACTTTTGTCATAAGTAAGACTGTTAGCGCTCTAGTTGTTCTTTAGAACACTCTGGGACATTCTGTCATTGGGCTATACTTGGGGTACATCTGGGTGATATTTGGGCTACATTTAGGCTCTTTTGTCTCTGGTGGCCATCTTGGGAGACTATGTCAGAATTTTTTAATGAAATTGAAGAGGGTTTGAGAAGTCACTCAAAATGTGCCCTAATTTTTCTTTCTGCAGCACTAATCATAATTCATATGGCAAAATATACCCCCTCATTTTGTTCCTTTTTAAATTAAATGTTTTAAGAGTTACCACTTTATTCCAATCAAGATGGCTTCAGGTGTGCCATACCTTTGTAATAAGTAGGACTGTTAGCGCTCTAGTTGTTCTTTAGAACACTCTGGGACATTCTGTCATTGGGCTATACTTGGGCTACATCTGGGTGATATTTGGGCTACATTTGGGCTCTTTTGTCTCTGGTGGCCATTTTGGGAGACTGCATGTCAGAATTTTTTAATGAAATAGAAGAGGATTTGAAAAGTCACTCAAAATGTGCCCTAATTTTTCTTTCTGCAGCACTAATAATACCTTCTATTGCATAATATACCCCCTCATTTTGTTCCTTTTTAAATTAAATGTCTTAAGAGTTACCACTTTATTCCCATCACGATGGCTCCAGGTGTGCTATACCTTTGTAATAAGTAGGACTGTTAGCGCTCTAGTTGTTCTTTAGAACACTCTGGGACATTCTGTCATTGGGCTATACTTGGGCTACATCTGGGTGATATTTGGGCTACATTTGGGCTCTTTTGTCTCTGGTGGCCATTTTGGGAGACTGCATGTCAGAATGTTTTAATGAAATAGAAAAGGATTTGAGAAGTCACTCAAAATGTGCCCTAATTTTTCATTCTGCAGCACTAATCATACTTTCTATGGCAAAATATACCCCCTCATGTTGTTTCTTTTTAAATTAAATGTTTTAAGAGTTACCACTTTATTCCAATCAAGATGGCTTCAGGTGTGCCATACCTTTGTAATAAGTAGGACTGTTAGCGCTCTAGTTGTTCTTTAGAACACTCTGGGACATTCTGTCATTGGGCTATACTTGGGCTACATCTGGGTGATATTTGGGCTACATTTGGGCTCTTTTGTCTCTGGTGGCCATTTTGGGAGACTGCATGTCAGAATGCTTTAATGAAATAGAAAAGGATTTGAGAAGTCACTCAAAATGTGCCCTAATTTTTCATTCTGCAGCACTAATCATACTTTCTATGGCAAAATATACCCCCTCATGTTGTTTCTTTTTAAATTAAATGTTTTAAGAGTTACCACTTTATTCCAATCAAGATGGCTTCAGGTGTGCCATACCTTTGTAATAAGTAGGACTGTTAGCGCTCTAGTTGTTCTTTAGAACACTCTAGGAGGCTGCAGTAGAACACAAAGGAATCAACTGACAGTCTCTGTCCTTGTTGGATGTACATGTTTTACTGAGAATGTCAGACTTCATTTTCACATGACTGAGAAAGATAATGTGAATTTACAGAAAATATGCTTTCAGTTTAGCTTATAGATCCCCTTCCAAACCACTGTGGGAAAATCATGAGATATTAGTTTTCTTTCAAACAATATTCATGATATCACAGCAGAAGGTTTTTTCACATGGTAAAATCACCTTAGAACCCACCACAATTCCTAAAACGAGTATGGTACCATCAACAAATGATTTATAATGTAACTAAAGTCCTAAAACCCTCTATTAACTACAATGCTTTTTAATGAGGTGCTATCATGTATATTGGTCCCAAGATGGCTGCCAACACTTCTTGGATGAAGTGCTGACAGCCAATCAGATCAGATGTGTGGTTAGGCTCCGCCCAGATATATATCTTGTTTTGAACCTAAATTACTCAAAATCCACTGGAGCACATATATTGAGACCTAGCAAAGGCACATCGGGCTAACAGTCCCTACAATTTTGCCAAGTTTCGTGCAAATCCATTCAGCCGTTCGAGCTAAAAGTGAGGCCAACCGCCCTATGGAAATTAACATGGGAAAAACGCGTTTTGGGACCCCCCTTTTTTCTCGGCCCCTCCTTGATGAAACCCCCCCAAATTTTCAGGGGCTGCTCAGAAACAAAATGTTCCATTTTCCTGAAACTTTCAGCCAATTCCGTCCACAAACGCCAAAGTTATTAGACATAGAATTTTCAAAAATCCCATAGAGAAAAAATCCTAACTATATATACCTACTGGCGACCGCCAGTAGGTAATATATATATATATATATATATATATATATATATATATATATATATATATATATATATATATATATATATACATACATATATATATATATATATATATATATATATATATATATATATATAGTTAGGACCTACTTACCATAGAAAATCCCCAACATTCTATTGGGAATACCTTTTGCGCTGATTGAGGAATCTGCGTGTAATTTTCCTTAAAATTGCTTCACTCTGCTCAGCTTCTTCCCTCAAAAATTCGGGGGGATTCGTCAAGCGGGGGCCGAGAAAAAAGGGGGGTCCCAAAACGTGTTTTCCCATGTTAATTTCCATAGGGACCTTTAGACACGGCTACAGCCCAAACGGCTGAATGGAATTACACCACACTTGGCAAAATGGTAGGGCCTGGTATGCAGATGTGCCTTTGCTATGTTTGGTGAAAATCCCTCCAGTAGTTCTTGAGAAAATTGAATTTGAAGTTTTTCAAATTACATTTTCAATGGGACCTTTAGACACGGCTACAGCCAGAACGGCTAAACGGAATTACACCAAACTTGGCAAAATGGTAGGGACAGGTATGCAGTAGTGCCTTTTCTATATTTGGTGAAAATCCCTCCAGTAGTTCTAAAGAAAATTGAATTTGAGCAAATTATATATCTATATGCACTCACTGGACGCGCACCGTACGCATACCCTTACATGGGCGAGCGTGTTTCTGATTGGCTGGCAGTCGACTGTCAACTTTCCAAACTGTCCAAACCAGGAAGTGTTGGCCACCATCTTCTTGTTTTTCAGGAGAACTGAGGCAAAAGAAAGACCAAAACAAGAGTGGAAAACACAAAAAGGGGGCAGGGTAGAGACCCCTCAACCCTCTAGCCCTTCTCAGGGGCTCCCAAAAGGACCCCCAAGGGCAAAAAAAAAAAAATATTCGGAAACATTGTGGGGTACGCGCACTGTACGCGTACGGTATGCGTACTGTGCGCGTACCTCGCGATTTTCATTAAAAAAACATTTTTTGCACTTGGAGGTCCTTTTGGGACCCCCTGAGAAGGGCTAGGGGTCAGGGGGTCTCAACCCTGCCCTATTTTCGCGTTTTCCACTCTTGTTTTGTGCTCTCTTGTGCCTCACTTCTCCTGAGAAACAAGATGGCTGCTCAGGTGGTCCTAGAAGGATAATAACATATATAAACGTTATCCGCTAATAGAATTAGCATTTACAAAACCTTTGAAATATATTGAAAAAAAATATAGGTTTCACGCCTGATATAGTTAGGAATTGGCATTTAAAAAACCTTGCAAATTCACTGAAAACACCATAGGTTTCAAGCCTTATATAGTTAGGAATTAGCATTTAAAAAACCTTGCAAATTCACTTAAAAAAACATAGGTTTCAGGCCTTATATAGTTAGGAATTAGCATTTAAAAAACCTTGCAGGGGGCGTGGCCAAGATGGCGGCGGAGTAGGACGTCTTTCTCGGTCCCTCCGCTGCCGCTTCTTCAACGCGTTGCTTAAGCCCTGCAGAGGACCTTGCTGCTGCCCCTAAATCGTCGCTGTCTGTCTGTGGGACGGTCCGGCAGCCGCTGGTGTGGTTCCTGGCGCCTCAGCCACAGAGAGGCGGGCGCGGCACTGTGTGGAGGCTGAGTCGGCGCGGTGCCTGGAAGACGTGGTTCACGCGGCCGGCGAGCCATCTGCTGTGGGTCCCGGCTCAGAGGCCTACGCTAGTGACGCCTCGCGCTGGCCGCCATTGCTGCTGTGCCCCCTTGCGGCGGGGGACCGCCGGCGCCCGACAGAGACACACGGCAGGGTGCACCGCGCTGCAGCTGGTGAGGCGGAAACGGCGCTGGAGAGGCGTTCGCGTGTCTGAGCCCTGGCCAGGGTAGAGAGGCCCACGTGGCGCCATCCTGCATCACCTCCCCCCTCCCGCCTGGGCCGGCGGTGGTGGAGGCGCGACCGCAGCGTCTGCAGACAGTAGACCTTCCCCTCACCCACAGCTCCCTCAGCCTGACCAAAGCCTCCGGTTGGTGAGCCCTTGCCAGAGACAGCGGAATCGGCGCTTACTGCCCCTGGTCTGCACTGTTGCCCGGGACCCCGGGCACGCTTCGCTTGTGGTGCCTGCGACCCACCCGGCGGCTGCACAGAGGCGCGCTTTTGGCGTCTGAGGCCCCGCCGCCGCCATGACGGCCAACAGAACCAAAAAGGACAAGGAGAGGGAGAAGGCCCTGAAGGAGGCCGCGCAGAAAAGCTCTCCACTGCGGTCGGCGGCGGCGATTGACAGGGCGGCGGCGCCAGAGGAGGGTGAGGCGCCGGCCACCAAGGCCTTCATGCGTGAACTTTTTGCGGCCATCAAGGAGGACATACAGGAACTGGGGCGCAGCTAGCCTCGGACCTCAGGGAGGTATGCCGAGACGTCGATGCCATCGGGGAGAGGGTGGCGACCCTCGAGGAGCACGACGTGGATACGGCGGGAGACATCCATAGGCTCCAGCAAGAGATCCTTCGCCTTAACACCCAGCACCTCGACCTGCAAACGCATACGGAGGATCTAGAGAACAGATCCAGGCGCAACAACATTCGTATTCGTGCGGTCCCTTGGAAAGGTGAGGGGTCGGACCTGCGCGAGTATGTCGACGGCCTGTTCCGCCACATCTTACAGGACGAGGAGATCGGCGAGATTCAACTGGACAGGGTCCATAGAGTCGGCCTACCCCGAGGTTCCAACGCACCCTCCCCCGGACATCCTGGTGTGCGTCCACAACTTCCAGCTCAAAGAAAGGATCTTGAGGAAAGCCCGTGACCATAACCCCCTCCTGTTTCGTGACCATCGCCCTGTGCTCTACCAGGACTTGGCGGCCACCACCCTGGCCAAGCGACGGGGCTTCCGGGAGGTCACGGCTTTTCTGAAGGAGCAGGGTGTCCCCTACTCCTGGGGGCACCCCTTCCGGCTGGTCTTTCGATGGAAGGGGAAGCTGATACAGGTGCGCTCAGTGGAGGTTGCCCGCGACCTGTTGGGAATGGAGAACGCTGACCCTGCCGCTGGGCCCCCGTCGCCCTCTTCGAGGTCTTGCCGCCGCTCCGAGGAATGGCACACCGTGGGCAGGCCGTCCAAGCCATCGGGCCCAGACCTGTCCGTCAGCTTACAGGAACGAGATGCAGCGGTGGCCTCGGTGTCGAAGGTGACCGTGTCGCCCGAGGGGCCCTGAATGGTATGGCTGAACATTCTCCCTCTGCACATTTTGGCTGGCAGTGGAGGGACCGATCCACTGGACACTGATGGGTAATGTACTGACACGTCCCCTGTGTATGTTGTCCTGTATCAGGATCTGGGTGGCTGGTGGGAGTAAGTCCATACCCCCAGCCCTTGGGACTCCAATGACAGACTCTTGTTCCCCCTTGGTAGTTCGCTCCTGGGGACTTGTCGGGATTTTGTTGTTGTGGGGGGGGGGGGGGGGGGTTTGGGGGGTTGAATCGGGGGGGGTTTGGGGTAGTTTGGGGATTGGGGGGAAGGGTAGGGGGGGGTTCTCCGCATCAGCCGCTGATTTCCCTTAGCAGGGTGCTTCTCTTGCCTCCTAGATGGGGAAAGATTTGAAAGTTGTTAGTCTCAATGTCCGTGGTCTCAACAGCCCTGTCAAGAGAGCGGCGATCCTGTCCCTGTTGGAGGGATCGGAGGGCGACATCTGTCTCCTGCAAGAGACACATCTCCTCGCCAAAGACACGAGGCGGATGAAGGACAGGCGCTTCCCCACCCAGCTATGGTCCTCCTGTGGCACGAAGAGGCAGGGGGTGGCGATACTGATTAGTGCGAAGGCACATTGTAAGGTGCTGTCCCAGGTAGTTGATATACAGGGGCGCTTCTTGGCGGTTAGGATCCAATGGGGGGACTCCCAATTCACGGTAGGCTCCATCTATGCCCCCAATGTGCAGCAGGAGACCTTTTTGACCTCAGCGCTTGCGGATGTGCTGGCCTCTCCTGATCCCTGGGTCCTGGTGGGTGGTGATTTGAATATGGTGATGGATCCGGGGCTTGACAGGTCTGAGGCGCGCTCTCACGCGTCTGGCGCGCTTTCCAAAGGGGGTATGCTTTGGTTGCAAGAGGGAGGACTCCATGATGTGTGGCGACATTTACACCCGGCTGAGCGCGATTTCACCTATTACTCTGCTGCGCACAAGTCCTACGTGCGCCTTGATCACTTCCTTGCTTCCACTTCCCTGCTTTCCCAGCTTTCTTCTGCGGAGATAGCACCGCGCTCCCTCTCTGACCATGCGCTTATCTCGGTTGTGCTGTCGGGGGGGGTCCGGGAAGCAGGCGCGCGGGGGCTGGCGGCTGCGCGACTCTTTGCTTAACTCTGCCTCTGTTGTAGACCGCTTGCAGGACACGATCAAACACTACTTTGACACCAACGAGACCAACGGGATGTCGCTTAGCTCAGTCTGGGAGGCTTTTAAGTTGGTTGTGCGGGGCGAATGCATTGCGATCTCGGCTTCTTTGGCGAAGGCGCGCAGGGAGAAGCGCGAGGAGCTCGAGCGGGATGTCTGCGGGCTGGAAGCAATACATAAACGGACCGGGGCGCAGAGGGTCTGGAGGGAACTGGAAACGAAGCGGCGCATGCTGAAACACCTTGACCTTGACAGGGCCGAATACGCGCTTCTCCGACTGCGCCACAAATTTTATCTTAGTGGCGACAAAGGGGGTAAGATGCTGGCGCACCGTCTGAGGGCGCACACGCAACAAACGATGGTGTCATCCGTCAAGGACGACCAAGGGGAGGTACAGGTGGCTGACGCGCACATTGCGGACAGCTTCCAGCGTTTCTATCGCGCTCTCTACTCTGCTGACCCCCCGGACCCAGACAGGGTACACGCGTACCTGGAGTCCTGTGCCATCACTCCCCTGTCCCAGAGCTCGGCTGCGTCTCTCGATGCCGAGATACGCATTGAGGAGGTCATCTCGGCGATTGCGCGCCTGAAGGTGGCGAAATCGCCTGGCCCTGACGGCTTCACAGCCGCCTTCTACAAGAAGTTCTGTGCCGCCCTGGCTCCCTTCCTGACGCGTCTCTTTAACTCTTTCCGAGAGTCTGGGAACGTGACGCCGTCCATGGCCGAAGCCGTGGTTACTGTTATTCATAAGGCAGGCAAGGATGCCCAGGAGTGCGGCTCCTACCGCCCCATCTCCCTCCTAAACATTGATATGAAGTTATTTTCGGGCATCCTGGCCGCTCGCCTCAGCCCATTTATGGACGGTATCATTGAACCCGACCAGGTGGGCTTCGTGCCGACGCGCCAGGGTGGTGAGAACACCAAACGCCTCCTACACCTGATGGACTTGGTTCACCGGTCGCGTACACAAGCGTGCTTTCTCTCCATCGATGCCAAGAAGGCTTTCGACCGGGTTGACTGGTCGTACATGATTGCGGTCTTGCGAAAGTTCGGGCTGGGAGACCCGTTTGTCAGCTGGGTCCGCTGCCTCTATGCCTCCCCTCGGGCCGCTGTCCGAGTGAATGGTTGTAGGTCTGCTTGTTTTCCGATCACCCGGGGGACGAGGCAGGGATGCCCTCTCTCGCCCCTGTTGTTTGCGCTCTACATGGAGCCTTTGGCGCAACGCCTCCGGGACAACACAGACGTGCAGGGGGTGCGCTTTGGGGCAGAGGAGCACAAGGTGAGCCTCTATGCGGACGATGTCATCCTGTCCCTCACGCATCCGCGCTCCTCTCTGAGACACCTCTCCCGGGAGTTGGAGGAGTTCGGCATGGTGGCCAGCTTCAAGGTCAATTTCTCGAAGTCCCAAATCCTGAACCTCTCGGTGCCGGAGGAGGAGGTCCGTGACCTCAGTGCCGACTTCGCCTTCCAATGGGTCCAGACGGCCATCCCATACCTGGGGATCCAGTTGGCGTCCACGCTCACCCAAACGGTGGCTCTCAACTACAGGCTCCTCCTTGACCAAACGGCTAAGTCCGTCTCTGACTGGTCCCGACTGCAGCTGGCCTGGTTTGGCCGCCTCGCTGCGATCAAAATGACGATCCTCCCCCGCATCCTCTATTTGTTTCAGATGCTGCCTTTGCGCCCCCCCCCCGGGGTCCCTGCGAAAGCTTCAGCGGTTGCTGACCACGTTCTTGTGGAACCATAAGCGCCCCCGGATCGCTATTGATCGCCTCATGGCGCCGCGAGATGACGGCGGACTTAACTTCCCGTGCGTGGAGGCGTACTACCAGGCTGCGTGCCTGCGTTTTATTCTGGAATGGAATAGACCTATGTCCAGCAAGCACTGGCTCTTCATGGATCAGACAGTGGCCGGGAGGAACATCTGGCGCGAGCTATGGCTCCCGCGCAAGCACAGATCCTGGGGCCTTTACTCCTCCCCGGTGACCTCGCCGACCCTTGCGGTGTGGGACCGTCTGGCACACAGGCGCGGCTGGACCACCTTCCCATCTCCGCTGACGCATATCGTTGACAACCCGGAATTCCCCCCCGGGTGCGACTCGCCGGTTTTCCAGCGTTGGAGGGAGTTGGGTTGTAAGAGAGTGGGTCACCTCTTCCAACCGGAGGGGCTGATACCGTTCACCACTCTGCGCCGGGAGTACTTCGAGCTGACCGCGGCTGACGCCTTCCACTACGCGCAGGTAGCACACTGGGTAACGCTTCCTGATAATGTAGCAGACATGTCCCGACCAATGACGCCCCTAGAGCGCTGGGTGGCCTTCAAGAAGGACGATCGCAAACTTATCTCTGAGCTGTATGCCTTCATTATGAAACGCCACCACCCGCAACGCTCCAGGGCGCAAGTTCGTTGGGAGACGGAATTGGGCCGTCCCCTGACGAGTAAGGAGTGGAGCAAGATCTTCTATCGCGCGCACCACACAGCGGCTAATGTGGCGGGAGCTGAAGCGGCCTTTAAAATTGTTACTTACTGGTACCACACGCCGGCGAGGCTCCATGGGTGGGACCGCAAGTGCTCGAGTCTTTGCTGGCGGGGCTGCGGCGCTACAGGCACTCTTTCCCATCTGCTCTGGCACTGTCCCAAACTAGTACGCTACTGGCAAGCAGTTTTAGATGATATAGACAATGCTTTTGGTATCACCTTTCCCAGGGCTCCGGAATATGTGTTGCTAGGCCTGCCTCACCCTAAGGCGTTTCCCTTGCGCTCCCCTCGAGGTCGACAGATTGCGCTGGCGCTTCTGGCGGCGCGCCTGGTGATCCTTTCGCAGTGGCGCTCACTGGACGCACCTGACCCCAGGAATTGGATTAGGCGCCTGTGGTTGCTTCTGGGGATGGAGCGGCTTTCCCTGTGTGTGGATGGTAAAGGGGACACGTATGCTAAGCTTTGGGCACCCTTCATACACCTGTTGTCTCGGGACCTACGTGAGGTCACATGCCCCAAATTCCTCCAGATCTTGCAACTCATTCCCTTGGAGCCGCCCGGGGCTGTTGCATGATTGTCTCTAGCTTGCTTTAGGAGAGTGATGGGATCCCTGGACCCCTGGACTTTGTGGGTTGACTGGACTATGCTGATGCGGAGAGGGTGGGGGGGTGGGGAGGGGGGGGCTAGAGTTGGCTGGGTGTTGGGTGGGGTGGGAGGGCTCGGTTTCTTTTGGGTTGTTTTCTTTTTCTGGTTTTGACAAAAAGCAGTATCGCCTTCCTACATGGTTCCACCACATGGCTGTTAGCCCACCTTCGCCGGGTCGCCCTCCGGGTTGTAGACCCTATGGCTGTGTTGTGTGTAATTTGACTCCGCTCTGCCGGCCTGTGGATGTAGGCAGCCCAGCTGTGTTCACTGCATCGTGTCTGCTGAATAAAATTGTTCGATTCTAAAAAACCTTGCAAATTCACTTTAAAAAACCATAGGTTTCAGGCCTTATATAGTTAGGAATTAGCATTTTAAAAACCTTGCAAATTCACTTAAAAAACCATAGGTTTCAGGCCTTATATTGTAGTGTAGTTCCTATTTTCCCTATAGGCCCTGTGCATTGGAATAACATAAACAGCAGTGTAGACGTAGAAGTGCGGTCTTCCAGGTCCCTACTGACTATGTTAGACTTAATTGGGTTTGTACCAACTAGCTCAGAGGTCACTGGAAACTTTCTTAACTGAATAGGTAGTGATCAGATTCCCTGGCTCAGGCAAGAAGGGATTCAGTTTTCCAACAACCGCATAAACATGACAACTTTGCTCCTCAGAATAAGAGTCAATCTCTAGAGTCGTGTGAAACAATAGACAGCTATTTTACTCAGTCAGTTGTGCAGATTACTTTCACCAGGATGCAGAGAATAGAGAGACGGGCATTTTCAATAAAAGGTATTATTTATTGAACAGTCTTTCTTCTCATGCAAGAGAAATGAATTGCCACAATTGCAAGACTTGTTATTATAAAAAGTGCGTACAGTGAAAGGAGTATTGCGAAATAATACTGTAAAAGCATTGATATGGTTTCTTAGCCATACGATAGTTAAAATGAATAAAATATATACATTCACATATACATTTAGCTAACGTCCTCAACTTGTGCTTCTAACTACGCCTACCCCGGTGTACCTGACCTAAGCCTAATACATGGGAGGGAGTAAGTAAGTAGCAGTTTAAGTTAAGTTGGTTTTGCCAAGGGTTTGCTTCAAGAATTCTCTCTAAGGGTTTAGTCAACACCGTACCTCTGGAATAGAATGTTGGAGGTCTGGTATCTCCCCTCAGGACCCGATATCCCAGTTACCTGCAAGGGTAGGCTGGAAACGCCAGAGCTGTATTTTCTCGGCAGGAGAAAAGACAGCGTCTTTCTCAGCGCGTCAAGGAGGAGGAGGGGCAGCGTCCGCGGGCTTCTGGCATCTGCTGGGCTCTGCAAGGGACAGCTGTTCTGCTCCTGTATTCACCATCACCATCGCATTTGCTTACGGCAATGTTGGTATTATTTATACCTGAAAGGTGCCTTGTTTGACGTAAGTTTTTGGACATAAGACGTCAATAAAGATGTCACTAAGAACTGGTCGTTCTTACAGTGCCCATTACAGTTCTATTACTAATAAAAACAAAACAAGCGGGGCTTTCCCAGGTTGCTGGGGGTTTTATCTGTTGAAAGAACTCGGTGTGTAATCTAGGAATCTAAGATAGAGGCTTCTGCTGTGTCATGTACTGTAATGAGCTGCAGAGACGAGTTTCTGAAATATGGCTCTGATCGTTTATGCCATTATAGGGGTATGAATTGATTATAGCCGTATAGGGGCATAAGGTCACAATATTGATCGGGGTCCTAGATAGAACACGACACCCACTCCACGAATTTATGTCCATCAAATTACTAAAAACTAAAGCAATAAGATGCGCGTGTATACTTCCCACCCCAAAATACATATTGCATTTGAAATGGCGTATATGAAATACATGAGAGTATAGGTACTGTACGTTATTAAGCATAGAAATCATTAAAACATTATAGCATATGTAATCAGTTGAACGATTTTGCGGAAAAAAAATGTACACATGAAACGTCTCTTAATACAGAAAAGAAGGGCGAGACTATTTCATCACATAAAAATGCAATTTGCTGTAAAATGTGCTAGAGGCCGCGGTAAAGTTATTTTGTCTCTAGATCTACTAAAAATAGAAGTTCTGTTCTTTATGAATAGTTCTACTTTAAGCAAAGGTATTTGTGCCAGAAAAAAGGTAAATATTTTGAAAAATGTTCAATTCAAAAAAAGAAATTTTTCATGGGGAACGGGGGAATAGAGCTCAAACGCTTTTCAGTAGTTTTTGTTGATCAAAACTGAAGGCCGAATTCAGAGTTCATGGGAACGCTGTGCGCAGGAATGTTTTCCAAAAATCATTGTTTCTGTTCAGGGGAGAACATCATATCAGACAAGCTCTCAAAGAATAGGTCTACATATTCAGGTGACAGTTCGACCAAGTTCGATAATGCTGTAACTTGGCAGGTGTGAGAATGATTGCTATCATCGGTGTCTGGATCAGCAATGCTCACAGAAGGCCGTACCTGGGTGATGTTGCTTATATGTACCACTTCACTGCTGCCACCTAGTCGTAGCGCAGGAGTCTCAACGAATGCTGTCATCAGGATTGGTAGCCGCTGGGGACAACACGATGCATGAACCGTTACAGGACTTAGCAAAGTATCAATATCCATTGGTACTGCTGATGGCAGTGCAAGACAGGTGTCTAACACGCATTCTTCTCCGCATAGCATACATCGAAGCACAGGTAAGATGCAGGTCTGCCATATGGGTCTGAATGAAAGAAACCAGGTCATGTTCATATCTCTCAGCCTGGCCAATCCAAGGACTCTAGTTATGCGGTCCCGGTAGCGTACTGCTAGGATCGTTTCTTCCATCCTTGCCGGAGTCATGTCTGTGTTTTGGCTTGCCATTTCGGAGCAGGAGGGTAAAAAATAAAATGCCTGCTACAAGTCCCAAAATCAGGGGTATGCCGCCTAAAACTGAATGGAAAAAATTAGGAATAATTCCCAGGATTGCTTTGAATGGTGTTAACAGTCCCGAAAAAATGGTCTTAAATACGTTTGAGATACCTACGGCATCCGACATATTTAGAATTTGGCTAAGCATTTCTGTGAAATGCACGGGGCAATTTGTTGATAAAAGTTTATGTTTCTCCGAAGCTGTCCTTGCAACTTGGAGATCATACGTCTCTTTCGATGACGTGATGGGCACTGTTGTCTGCAAAAGCACAGACTTCATTCTGCTTAAAGTATCAATTCGTATAGAAGAGACATTCAAAGGAGGCCAGATCGGCGTCTCAGAATCTCTAGGGCCGTTTGGAAACCATGCTTGCTTACAGCAAGTGACCATGGAAGTTACGCTTACGAGATATGCTTTCCCTGGCACCAAGCCACAACAGCTGTGATCCGTTATTAGAATGTAACTCCGTTAGAAAGTTGCCTAAAGAAGGTCTCTATCTGCGCTGCAGGTGGGACAAGTTGGTGGCATGAAAGGGTGTTTGAAGTTCCTTCACAGGCCCCGTGTAAATTAATACCCTGGCACAAAAGTATACCGCTTAGTGAATGTTTGCAATTGTCACCACTAAGAAATACATTTTTGTTGTTGTCACTATAGCATGTGTGTGTATGTGGTAATTTCCATGCTGACTTAATGTACCCTTTACCCAATCGTTCATACTGGCCAGTCGGTATATACTCATGGCAATTTTTAAATCGGAAAGTTGTTATCGGAATTGTGATAATCCTGTGTATTATCCATTCAATGACAGGTCTTTCTGACATTATCAATCGTAATCTCTCAAGTTTTTCAATGCTCAGGATTGTATAGTCTGCTCCTTTCTGTGCCAAGCTGATTTGTTTATCAGTAAAGTTAAAGATGGAAAACAATGACGTTGTGTTGATTAAACGCCATGGCACATAGCCTGAACGAAGATTTTGCAGCGTCCAGCCTAGCTGTACAATAGAACGCAATTGCGACTGGCCATGTTGTAACATTAGCAAGTCTTTATCTATTATATTGATGGCAGATGATACAATACTGTCCAGTGAATATATTCTGGAGGACAGAGTCATTAGCCCATTGTCCACAACAGAAAGGGATTTTTCCAAATTAATACGATCAATTTCTCGTATTTTTTCAGCTGTTTCAATTTGCATTACTTTCCATGCCTCGTTGTGAGCCGCATATACACTTGCCGCTATGAAACGTTTTTGACGCTGTTTGCGTGGTCCCAAAATGAAATCGCGCAAGTCAGCACCATCTTTAAGTAAAGATATGTTTTGCTTCATTTCTGCCAGTGTGGATGATTCTAGCCATTCAGGGCACAGTTTCCCTACACTGTATGTTGTTACTATCCCTGGATGTTGTCTCTGGGAGTATCTAGGGGCTGGTCTGGTCATTTTTAACCCCTGTGTTTTGTTCAGGAATCTATCTTGACAGTTATTTGTGTCAATAGGCCAGATTAACCACTTTTTCCAATCAGGATGTGTTCTGTTTAGATGTAAAATTTTTGATACGTCTATTTCAACCTCTGTGGTTGCATTATCAGGTATAGGCATTGGAATAGACGGTTTGTTAAGGTCTTTAATCTTAGCTAGGCCAAGACAGGATGTTTGGTGAATTGTGTCATTTAAGAACATTATTTGTTCTGGGATGATGCAGGCTCGAAATAATGCTTCTACACCTTGTACCTGCCAATCTTTTGTACCCCAGATGGTTTTTGTCTCAATGTTATTTTTCCAGAAATCAAAACCAAATGTCATCCTTTTTTCATAAAATGCTTCTGAATATATCAATTTAGTATTTGTCAGCATTGTTTTCGTCCCTGTTTTATCCAACAGTTTATAATAAAACGTTTCTGCATCACTGGTGTTAAACCCTGAGAAGTACTGGAATTTCTCATAGAATGTTTTTGAACTACTTTTAGGTGGAGTAGCACAATGTTCCCATTGGTTACATTTAAAAACATTTCTAGGTTGTGCAGATTTATGTAAGTAGTGGTCTGCATAATGTGAAAAGCAATACATCTGTTCATAATTAGACGAACCTTGTAAATAATCATGTTCTTGAAATCTTGCTGACAACACTAAATCCGACATCATATTATTTATACTTTCAAAATCCCAATCATCAGAGAATGTACTTGGTTTTACAAAGTCACTTAATGAAACCTTGGACTGGTGAGGATATTTCAAGATCTCGACCGGGCCATATACTTCATAGTCAGTCTTGTCCCATACTACCCCGCCGGGTATTTGAATGGCTGTGACATTTACTGATGATAGTCCTCTTTTCTTGACGTGAGATGATTTGTGTGGTTTCAGGACTAAGTTGATGTTCTGACTTGCTGTGTCCATTGAACTGTATTTCCCCTCAATGAATTTTCCCAAACAAAGTATCATGATGAGCCAAAGTAGGAGAAAAAATACACCTAGCCCAAACCAGAACTCTAACCGTTGAGAAATAAGATAAGCTTCCTTGAGTTGATGAAAGAGTTCCGTTGCTTTTTCTTTAAAAGTCTTTGTTTCTGGCGTCACTTCAGGGTCGTTTTGATCTTCAGAAAAGTTATTGAAATTGATGAAGTAGCCAGAGGCAGTTCTGTCAATTGCTGGAATTGTTTTCTCAATTTGTCTTTCATTAGCACATTCTGATGCCACATCATTGTAGACTGGTGTTTCATGACGAACTGTTTCAATCTGTGTTTCAAGAGGCACGAGTTCCATGGCATTATTGCATAGTCCCTCTCTGTGCACTGTAGGTTTATCAAATGTGATTAGTCTTTCAGTTTGAACCTCTTGGATTGTTGCAAATTTGGGTATTCTGTTATTTCTTGGGAGTCCACTTGGCCTACTGTTGATTATAGGCCACATGATTGTGGTTTTACCAGGTCGATTGATACAACTCTGTTTTCCTTTTTACCAGCAAGGGGCGGTAGTACTATTGATCTTGTTCCGTTGATTGCCAAGACAGGTACTGCTTTTCTGTAAGAAGGCCCAAATTCCTTCTTCACCGCTATTTTCTCTCGGACCATATCCCCAATCTTTGGAATCCAGACAGGTCTTGCTGGGGCTGGTGGTGTGTCTTCAGTGGTAGTTGGCTGTTGCTTTATTTTTATGTTGCTTAAGGATTTTCTTGTTTCATTCAAGTCCTGTAAAACAGCCAAACGATCTTTGATGTCAGTCTTTATTCTTATCTTTTACCACTGAAGCCTGACTATCAATATCCTGAATATGCATTCTAGTTCCGAACAATAGTTCGTACGGGCTGAAACCTTTTAGAGAATTTCTTGGCAAATTATTTAGACTAAGTTGGACACGTATTAAATGTTTGACCCACCCATCACCCGAACCTAATACCTTCGCCGTTATGGATTGCTTTATGTCTCGGTTTTTTCTTTCCACTACACTGTTCCCCTCAGGGTGAAATGGACAAGAGAATCGCAACCCAATGCCCATACTGGCCATGGCCTCCTTATAAGCTTGAGAGCTGAAAGCAGGACCCTGGTCAGAATGGAACATGGCAATTGCGTATGTGCGGATAAAGACTTGCAGATCTTTTATAACCGTTTTGGCGTCAGCTGAGCGCTGGGGCCACATTTTTATGTGGATGTAGTCTTAAACAATTAATAGGACGCTGGATTGCATACAGACAGCATTACCCTGTCCACAAACGGTAACTGGGCAATAGACTGGACCGGTTCACTACTGTGATCTCTGCTGCAGTCTTGACAGTTTTTTGCAAATATTTGATGTTGCACGCTCATCCCCGGCCACCAGTACTCTGATTGTAATTCAGTCAGAGATTCTTTGATCTTTTTGTGCCTCGGACCCAATCCCATGTGTGCGTCTGCTATTAAAAAGATTCTCTGATTCGTGTTTGGAATTACCCTATCCTTCACTCCAGGGATTCGAGCAAAAGGAACGGAGTTTGCATCAATTACGTATGCATAATTGAGTGGATAGTTCACGGGTAGTGCTGCACAGTCGCCTTTTAAGGACGTTTTTACTGCCAGCATGGTTTCCCCGTCTATGTATTTTTCTGAACGCTTTTTTGTGGCTACAGAAGCCGGTTTAGTTGCTTCCGATATGGCTGTATTAGCCAATGAATTCCCTGCAACGTGAACGCCATCATGTTGATGACTCAGAGTGTGTATCACGTGAGTCTTTTGTAGTGCTTTCTGTAAAAAAACTATCTGTTTCCAAAGCATTTTATGCTTGATTGTGGCACCTGTGTCATCTTTGTAATCATTTTGAACCCAGCTCTGCAACTCATTATTGTAAGAGTTGACGCAAAAATGCGAATCGCACACAATTAGTGTCGGGAATTCACGTTCTGCCTTATCAAGCGCCATCTTTAAAGATCTGATTTCAGCTCGCTGAGCTGAACATTTTCTCAGTGATTCAGTTTTTGTTATTTTCGGTCTGAATTTACCGCAGAGTCAGCGACCTTTAACAATCGCGCAGGCTGCATCGTAGGATTTATTTTCTACATTGTAGTGCTGTACAAATCTGTCTGTATATATTATACAGGAGTACTGTTGGAGAGGAAGAATTTCGATTGGCAGAGGATATTCTTTTTCATAATTTAAATCATTCAGTTTTTTCATGTGTGGGACATAATAGTATGTCACTTTTTCTGTATCAAGAGAATTTTCCCACTGTATCCATTTCGGCTCCAGTGACACTGTAGGCAGGTTTACTGGGCTGAATAGTGCCTCGAAGGCGGATTCTGCTGTGACAACAGTCATCCTTTTGCCGTGTGCTAGTTCTTGTTCATTTGCTTTTGCAGTTTGCACGGCTTTCACAGTATTTTCTGTGAGACTGAATGTTTTTTCTGCTTGTGTGTACAAGTGAGATTTGTAAGCTATTGGTACAGTTTCTCCCTCATTAGAGGTCAGGTACGTGAATCTGCATCTTCCAGGGATGACTCGGATTACAAGGTTGCGTGTATTGTCACATGTGTCTAATTTTGTTTTGGCTAACATGTCTGTTTGCAGTGATCTCAAAATTTCTGTGTGTTTTTGAGTCCAGTTGATTGGTTTAAAATCAGGTTTAATTAAGTCGTAGAGAGGTTTAACCCTCTCCGCATAATTTAGAATGTAAGTTCTTCTGAAATTCAGGAAGCCTAGAATCGATTGTAAGTTCTTCAGCGTTTTTGGTGCTTGGAGTACAGCGCACTTCTCTAAGAAGTTGTCCGCTAGGCTTTTCCCTTCACTTGATAATTCGTATCCTAAAAATAATACTGTCAGATGGGCAATTCTTGACTTTTTAAAGTTGAATTTGTAACCCTCTGCAGCGAACCCAAGTATTATGGTGTTCACCCTTTTCAAGTGAGTATCCAAGTCGTCGTCTGTTAGATAGATGTCATCGACATAAGATAATGCCTCATCATCATATATTTGCAGTAACTCTGTTACTCTGGCTGAGAATAGTCCTGGGCTGTTCTTGAATCCCTGTGGGAGCCTACAGAAATTTTTTTGTGACCCCATTATTGAGAAAGCGGTCAAATACCTGCTTTCTGGGGCAATATTTTGACAAAAGAACCCATTAGATATGTCTAATGTTATTTTGTATTTTTGCGAACTATGTTATTCATTAGTGCAGCACTATGTGAATTTTGTACTGCAAATGTTTTGCAACATGCGTTAAGGTGTCTGTAGTCCAAGACTAGACGATATGAATCGTCCGGTATGGAGACAGGAAACAAAGGATTGGTCATTTAAGAGGTGCATGTTTCAATCACCCCCTGGTATTCAAGTTGATCTAAAATCTCCCAGACCTGTTTTTTAGCTTCTTGCTTAATTGGATACTGCCTTTGTGCAGTCGGTTGACTTTTTAACTGGATTTTGTGAGGAGGAGAGTCCTCATCCCATCCTACATGATTCTTGTATAGTGCTGGTGCCTGGGCTACTGCCCATTTCCTCGCATATATATATTTAGTGTGAATCGGAATGTGATTCGAGAAGGCAGGCATAATCATTTCTTCGCCATGAGGGCACTCCCTGACAAACTCCGGGGGCCAATCTATTTCTGCTAACAGGATATCATAGGCTTTTGAAAGGTTATCCCAAAATAGATCCCTTATTTTCCTAGTCTTATCACCCTCTATACACAGTGTTATTTCGTATATCTTATGAGGTTCGCTAACTCTGGTGTCGGCAGTTTCCACTTGAATGTATTTATTCGTGTCCACTGTCTCCAGATGACTCATCAGGATCTTGCGAGCTATGGTGATTTCTGCTGCACTGTCTAGCATTGTCTGTGCCCACTCCCCGTTTTTCAGCTGTGTCCTCAGTATTCTTGGCATGTTCGATTACTCTAATACTGGCTACCTTCTTTCTTGGAAATTGTGATTTATTATTTTGAGCAGGTTCCTTGTCTTTGGACTTGGTGTGCTCTCCTGGGTCTGACCGTCCTCTTCTTTCCGATTTCTGCAAAAAAGATCGAGAGGGATGTGTATCAATACTTTGATATCTATCAGGCTTCTTCAAGTTATCCCTATTTCTAAGGTTATATCTTTTTTCAGAGTGCTCCCACTGGGGAGACTGGTGTTCTCGAGTCGGAGTTCTTTCACTCCGTCGAGGAGACCTTCCTCTGGACTGGAAAACTTTTTCCTTGGGAGTGGATTGTTTATTTCCATCCCAGCTCTTTTTAGGAGTGTTTGAATTATTTTTAATAAATAATTTTTCAGGATTTTTGAGTAGTTGGGGTTTTACTGGTTTCCCACCCAAGCTATCTCTACCTAATTCTTCATAACATTTTTCTATAATTCTGGCAAGCTCAATTGGTTGATCTGTTATATCTGTTTCCTTCAATTTCTGGCGGATCGCCACAGATGCTGCTTCTCCTTTTATATTGGCTAGTAATATAGCCGAGACCTGCTTGAAGTCTTTCAGTAATTTCATACCAAGAGTTAAAGCAGGTTCTGGACCGTATTCATTCTGAATCTGTTTTAGCACATCTGGTATTACCGCCATTGATGGAACACCATGCGTTTTTGTGTAAATGGAAGCAAAAACTGTACCCCAAGTGTCACAGTCCTCCACGTGTGATGCGACCCCCATTGGAAGGCAGATGGTCAGAATTCTGTGTTTTTCAATAGGGGTAGTATTCGGAAATACTGCCTCTATTTGAGTAATTTTCTGCGCTAACCAGAAAGGAATTTGTTCCCGTTTTATGGGTGTTTTACCAAGACATGATTGTATGTTCTGTGGTGTAATTTTATTTGTGTTCCCCTGATGAGGGGTCAGCTGTGGAACATTAACAGCTGTTTGGACTGTTGCAATCCGCATTACATATTGGACTAATTGTCTATGTATTTTAATTAATGTTTTTAGCTGTGCTAAAACTTCTTCGCGAGACATTTTATCAATGTCCGGATGTGGTGTGTAGCTGGCTAGAACCGGCCACGTTGCTCCTGGTCTTCCTAGTGGACCGAGCCTGGTAATGTGATCATTGTGTTTTAGGGCGCCTTTAAACCAGAGCAGATGCTCTTGGTATTTTAATGGGATTTCAATCTCCTCGAAAGGAGCATACTCATCCGGTGGATTCTCTATTTTGTAATAGTGGAACTTGTGTGTTGCAGCATTTGCCGCTGGAAATTTTATCCAAGAATAGAATACCTCTGTCTGACGATATTCGTGTGCCTCTATCACGAAGACAACTGTGCCACCTTGTGTGGTCAGTCCATTTTCTATAAGTTTTAACGTTATAGTTTTTCTCATGTTGACCGGAATGATAATCGCACCCGGTTCATTAATTCCTGTAACATCGGGACCATGCTGAGTCGCATTTACTGCGGCTTCAGTGGTTCCGTTGTTTTCTTCTTCTGACATTGTATAAATGAAAGTTTTTTTTCAGAGCAGGTCTCTAAGGGGACAAAGATTAGGTACACAATATTTTGGAACACTGTATCCTTCAACGTTGAATAAACCAGAGCTTTACATAGGAATCTCTTCCTACTAAGTTCGGGCGGATTTTAACCTTTCACCCACTCCAGACGTCTATTGGAGTATTTACGGGAGAAAGGGTCTGTGTGAAAAAGCACGACTGAGTTACTCTAAGGTCTTGCGTTAGTTTTATCACCTTACCAAATGTTGGGCACCATGTAGTGTAGTTCCTATTTTCCCTATAGGCCCTGCGCATTGGAATAGCATAAACAGCAGTGTAGACGTAGAAGTGCGGTCTTCCAGGTCTCTACTGACTATGTTAGACTTAATTGGGTTTGTACCAACCAGCTCAGAGGTCACTGGAAACTTTCTTAACTGAATAGGAAGTGATCAGCTTCCCTGGCTCAGACAAGAAGAGATTCAGCTTTCCAACAACCGCATAAACATGACAACTTTGCTCCTCAGAATAAGAGTCAATCTCTAGAGTTGTGTGAAACAATAGACAGCTATTTCACTAAATCAGTTGTGCAGATTACTTTCACCAGGATGCAGAGAATAGAGAGACGGCCGTTTTCAATAAAAGGTATTATTTATTGAACAGTCTTTCTTCTCATGCAAGAGAAATGAATTGCCACAATTGCAAGACTTGTTATTATAAAAAGTGCGTACAGTAAAAGGAGTATTGCGAAATAATACTGTAAAAGCATTGATATGGTTTCTTAGCCATACGATAGTTAAAATGAATAAAATATATACATTCATATATACATTTAGCTAACGTCCTCAACTGGTGCTTCTAACTACGCCTACCCCGGTGTACCTGACCTAAGCCTAATACATGGGAGGGAGTAAGTAATTAGCAGTTTAAGTTAAGTTGGTTTTGCCAAGGGTTTGCTTCAAGAATTCTCTCTAAGGGTTTAGTCAACACCGTACCTCTGGAATAGAATTTTGGAGGTCTGGTATCTCCCCTCAGGACTCGATATTCCAGTTACCCGCAAGGGTAGGCTGGAAACGCCAGAGCTGGATTTTCTCGGCAGGAGAAAAGACAGCGCCTTTCTCAGTGCGTCAAGGAGGAGGAGGGGCAGCGTCCGTGGGCATCTCACATCTGCTGGGCTCTGCAAGGGACAGCTGTTCTGCTCTTGGTTCACCACCACCATCGCATTTGCTTAAGGCAATGTTGGTATTATTTATACCTGAAAGGTGCCTTGTTTGACGTACGTTTTTGGACATAAGACGTCAATAAAGATTTCACTAAGAACTGGTTGTTCTTACAGTGCTCATTAGAGTTCTATTACTAATAAAAACAAAGCAAGCGGGGCTTTCCCAGGTTGCTGGGGGTTTTATCTGTTGAAAGAACTCGGTGTGTAATCTAGGAATCTAAGATAGTGGCTTCTGCTGTGTCATGTACTGTAATGAGCTGCAGAGACGAGTTTCTGAAATATGGCTCTGATCGTTTATGCCATTATAGGGGTATGAATTGATTATAGCCGTATAGGGGCGTAAGGTCACAATATTGATCGTGGTCCTAGATAGAACACGACAATATAGTTAGGAATTAGCATTTAAAAAACCATTGAAATTGCTCCTATATAGTTAGTTGTACTAACTATATTTTGCGCACCCGCAATCCACTGCTGATGATGTCACATATTATATCATTCATGAAATGGTCAGTGACATCACTGATGACATCACTGATGACATCTCAAATGACATCACTGATGACATCTCATTTGACATCACTGATCACATCACTGATGATATCATTCATGTTATAATACGATGCACCTCCTCACACTTTAATATAACCTTTGATACATCCAGTGTTAAATACAGACTACCATTCTTGAAACCATTGACACACCAATACCAGTTACTACATACGCACTCACTGATTCCTAGGTCTACACACATTCACTCATTCACCCAAAGAATCTCTCATACATACAGTCACTCATCAATACAACACAATCATATGCACTCATACATCTGTACAGACATTCACACACTGCCACTCATCAATGGAGTTACTCACACACCTAGTCAGTCATGCAAAGAATCAATCACATACTTACTCTCTTCTACAATCACTGATACAAGTACACAATGATCCATACAGCCACTCGCACATTCACTGGCTCTTATAGTCATTTATATATGCCAACTCTCACATGCACTGTGTTTTACATATTTACTTACTTGGACATGTAGCACTGAGATATCTATTCACTCACCAACATACCCAGGCACACAGTCAACCGCCCATATAGCTGTTTCCACATGCACTCTTGAACTCATACATCCAGTGAATCAACTGCTCACACATCTATGCACAGTCACATACCTCCCAGCCACCCACACACACACTCAGTCTCCCATTCAAATACTTGGGCAACCAATCAATAACCCATATAGACACTCATATAGCTACTGATCAAACACATGCAGCAGCTTACACAACAACAGACATTCTGATGCACACATTCAGACAGTTTAGTCACTAATCCATGCATAGTAAGACACATTTAATCACTCACTCATACAGTCACGCACCTACTAAATCCTTCATCCAGACACTTATACATCCACTCATTCTTCAATATGTAAAACATATTTAAACTTCACAGAAACACACAGTCACTGGATGATGTCATCAGTGATGTCATTTGAGATGTCATCAGTGATGTCATCAGTGATGTCACTGAACA
Organism: Lissotriton vulgaris; assembly: GCF_964263255.1. Lineage (NCBI taxonomy): Eukaryota > Metazoa > Chordata > Amphibia > Caudata > Salamandridae > Lissotriton > Lissotriton vulgaris. The sequence continues at coordinate 509,278,789 of NC_141694.1, forward strand.
TGTCATGAATGATGTAATATGTGACATCATCAGCAGTGGATTGTGGGTGCGCGAAATATAGTTAGTACAACTAACTATATAGGAGCAATTTCAATGGTTTTTTAAATGCTAATTCCTAACTATAGAAGGTCTGAAACCTATGGTTTTTTAAGTGAATATATATATATATATATATATATTTTGTTCCTTAGGCATTTATATCTATGAAGACTATTGCGCTATGAATGCTGGGTACTACACCCTAAATTTTCTAGTTTGATGCCCTTTCACTACCTTGAATCTAAAAACGTTATTTGAGATGGAGTAAGATCATACCTTTATTTATTATTTACTTTTTTTTTAACTTATATTGTCACTAAATGTGAATGAATTAATGTTACTTACGTGGTCTCTGGATGATGTTGTAATCCAGAGTCTGTTCTTTATTTTAATTTGTGGAAGGAAAAAATAGCATTTAACCATGTGATCTGGGACTGTGGTCAAGTGACCAAGAGTTGGATAGCTCGAAACGCGTCTTTTCTTTTTGCCCATACTTAAATATTTTTCTCGTATCTGAATCGTTGTGGCCAGTACTCCATTTGAATGGTGAAGTTGCCTGTTGGTTTTTCAGAGCGGCAGCGCTTGCTAGAGATCGAGCCCAAGCCCGTTTGGAAGGGAAGACAATTGTGCCACACACTGCCATTTGACTCGGGAGTCAATTTCTCTCTGCCCCCCGGCAGCACGGACGTTTCACCTAAGGACACAGAAATCGATGACAGCTCTCGCAAAGCACCAGTGAATGCCGCGAAAGGTGAGCGATTGAGCTACGAGGGGTGAATGAGCTGCTAGCTTGCGCTAGAACACTGTGCCGATAACGCGATTCAGAACAGAGACGGTCAGCTGACCGAATTGCATTCTGGGTTATGGAGTTCCTTAAGGGGCGGGAGGCCTTTGCTGAATTAATTTTCAAGAAAGTTGCTAGAGACAGAAGTGGAGAGAATGAAGTGGATACCACACAGAGGGTGTCCAGCATAAAACATAAAGGCATTTTATTAGGAAGGCTACGCAAGAAAGAGTTAAGCTGCTGGTGGGAGGGGACATCGCTCCAGCATTACTTGGTGGTTGATCGCATACCCGAGGGCTATGGATTTTCATTGTGCCTACCCTGAACAAGCCAAAACCAGAGGTGTTCAAAGCATGGCTAGACAACACAATGCGCCTGCTCTAGGAACATGCTGCGAAAGCCTGGGAGGAACATAAAGCATTGGTGGAAGAGATACAAAAAATTCTTGATGACCTCGCAAAAGACCCGAATCAAAATGAGGTAAAGAAAATATTGTCTGCAGTCAATGATCGAGTCACTAACTTTGAAAAATACATTATTGCTAGTAAACAATGGAAATTCGAGAGGGATGAGAGGGATTATAAATCTGGAAGATTCCTTACATTTGCCAAGAAGTTTGACAAACTCCGCACCTCCCTAGTGAAGGACAGAGCATTAGGAGCTGCCGACAAGGATAGATTGGAATCTGGGACAAGCCTCAGTTCAGATGTTGATTCAGTTGATAGTAAATGCGCCTCATGTTAGAGGCAAATGAACAGTCGATACAAGGAAGAACTAGGTATCAAGGCCGAGGAGGAAGAATAAAACAAAAAAACAGCGAGAACAGCGGCGCAAAGAACGGCAATGCTGGTGTGGGAAGCAAAGGCCAGACTTAGAGAGGAAAATAATGGCAGAACAACCACAAGAACTATCGGTAATGAACCTCTCCAATAGACACTTAACAAAAAGTGAAGAGTGAATTCTTAAACTTGGACTGACATTTTGCCCAGACTCTCCAATTGACTACGCACAAACGCGAATAGACATGTATTTGTTTGTACGTAAGCTTAAATTATTTAAAATTCATAGAAATAAACAACAGGGTAGTCTAGTGCAAGATGAAAATGTTACCGCATCTATCAGTGATATGGAAATCTAAGGACACTAGAGAGCCTAGGCAATGAAGAACCCCAAGTTATGGCACAAACCTTTACCTTGTCTAATCCTAATGCCAATACCACAGCACTTAGTTTAAGACACAACCCTGTGACTAAAGTCACCACATAATTTAGAGCCAAATCTAAATATATACCTTAGCTACCAAGAGACAATATTGATATCTTTCACGACTTAGTCAAACATGACATCCTACACCTACTTAAGAAACCGGTTGGGAGACAGAATCTGTCTAGAGAACTTAGAGAGATCCTCAGGAACCTCCAAAATGATGATAAGATTATAATTAAACCATCTGATACAGGAGGTAATATTGTGCTTTGGGAAAAGAAAAGCTATAGCCAAGAAGCTATGAGGCAGTTGTCAGATACCACCTGTTACACCAGAGTAGATCCATCATATCTGGCCAAGTTGCAAACTAGACTTTTTGACCACCTCAAAGAATGGTCTGATGATAATCTTCTAAACTAGGTCGAAATTAAATTCCTCAGAAATGAAAGTCCAACTGTCCCAACTCTTTATCTACTCCTCAAGGTTCATAAAGACCCTGTGCAGCCACCAGGTAGACCTATAGTGTCCTCCAAGAACAGCCTGCTGGAGAACGTCTTGTGTTACGTGGACCATTTTTCTAGCAGACTATCTAAAACACCTAACATCTCACATCATAGACACTAAAGATTTACTAACAAAAATTGAAAACATCCATTGGGAAGGGCATTTCTGGCTGGTATGCTTAGACGTAGAGAGTTTCTATACCAGCATCAGGCATAATGACGTACTTAAGGCATGTGAGTACTTTTTAAAGTCCTGAACTATACATCTTGAAACCCATACCAAGATGCTGTTGCAAATGATTGAACTATGCCTTGTGGAGAACATCTTCCTGTTCAATGGAGTGCTAAACAAACAAGCACAGGGTACGTCTATGGGCACCTGCTTTGCCCCAGCTATGCCAACCTTTTGGTAGGCTGGTGGGAGGAGCAGGTGCTCTGGAGTGAAACCTTGGAGCACTGGACCAATAAGGTCAATAACTGGCTCAGAAAATATAGACAACATCTTTTTTGTCTGGGAGGGTAATGAAAAATATCTCCTGATATTTGTTAATGTACTAAATCAGAACACAGTTAACCTCAAATTCTCCATTCTCAGGCAAGTGTTGACTTCCTCGATATCAAGGTCACAGCCAGTATTTTAGGAAAAAAACTGCTGCCAACTCAGTGTTACATGCTGATAGTTGCCACCCACCAAACTTCAGATGGAGTAGCCCCTTTAGTGAATTTCTCTGTGCTAAGAGAAACTGCAGCACAGATGAAACCTTTAAGAAAATCAAAACTGAAATGTATAAAAGATTTCAAGCCAGGGGTTATCCAACTAAAATGCTAAAGAGAGGAGAACAGAAAGTTGATGAAATCATATGGGTGGATGCACTGTACAAAGCACCCAAAACTGATCCTGCTAAATCTATTTCTAGCATTAGATTAATCACCACCTACAACTTCCAATCACCACAATTCAGTCAAATAGTCAGGAAAAGATGGGACATACTCTTACAAGACAAAACTTTAAAAGAAAAACTAGGCCCACATCCATCTATAACTTATAGAAAGGGCCACTCGATAAAAGATCAGATTGCAAGAAGTCACATGGAGAAAAAGCAACTTACCTGGCTAGCTAAAAGAGGAGGATTCCACAAATGTGGAAAATTAAAGCGTGTAACCACAGTGATAATGTGAGGGAGGTGATACTCCAAAGAACAAATAGAAAATAGTGTATTCGTAAAAACATACAATGCAACACAGAATTTGTAGTTTATGTTATCACTTGTCCTTGTGGCAAATGGTATATAGGCTCAACTACCTTTCCTGTCAAGAAGAGAATACTATAACACTGGCAAGCCAGCACTAATAAAGATTTCATCTACAGCACTGCAAGGCACTTTAACCAATACCATGACAGTGACTACTAAAGCTAATTACTTTGCACTTGACACTATCACAAAAAATCTGAGAGGTGGGAATAGAACCCTGGCCCGACGTAGATCTGAATCCAAATTCATTCTCAAAACCGGTAGTGTCGCTCCCATAGGGATGAATATTGACGAAGAAATGCATGTGCATCTTTGATTGTATTAACTCATGTAAACCTCCTGCCACCTGAAGGGAACTCCGTTTCCGAATTGTTTTTAATGCACTGATGTTCTTTTTCCTTTGTGACTTACTCTCTCTTATGTTTTAAACCTGGTTTGATACTGCCCTAGGGAACACCATTACCGTACAATGTGAACTGTATAATTGCTATCTTGCTAAGAATGTGTTGCTAGCATGTAAGACATTTGATGAAACAATTCATACTAATCACTGTCTATCTCTGTTTGCCTTCCTTTAGATTGGACCCGTTGGAGTGAATTTGTCACCGACTACAGATGAATATATGAGCACGGAGCTTTGTGTTTGTTCCCACAATCACGTTCTCCTTTACTAGTTATGTTTTTGAAAAAAAAATTCTTTTAACCTTTTGGTTGTGACGATCTGCCTATAAAGGCGTAATCCATTATGCAATCACAGAGAATGATTGATGATTAATATTTTTTTTATAAGATATATATATATATATATATGTATATATATATATATATATATTCACTGAAAAAACCATAGGTTATAGACCATATATAGTTAGGAATTAGCATTTACAAAACCTTATTTTACTCGCACAAAACCATTGAAATTCCATATATAGTTAGTTGCACTAACTATATATCGCGCACCCGCAATCCACTGCTGATGATGTCACATATTACATCATTCATGACATGGTCAGTGACATCACTGATGACATCACTGATGACATCTCAAATGACATCACTGATGACATCACTGATGACATCTCAAATGATATCACTGATGACATCACTGATGACATCTCATTTGACATTACTGATCACATCACTGATGATATCATTCATGTGATAATACGATGAACCTCTTCAGACTCTAATATAACCTTAGATACAATCAGTGTAAACAGACACTCACAGACTGTCACTCATCCATGGAGTTACTCACACACCTAGTCAGTCATGCAAAGAATCAATCACACCTCCATTTCCTCAACTATACAGTTATACAAACTTTACTTATTCAAACATATACCAACACATATTTTCTCTCTTATACAATCCCTGATACAAGTTCACAATGATCCATACAGCCACTCACACATTCACTGGCTCTTATGCACAGTTATTTATATATGTCAACTCTCACATGTACTGTGTTTTACATATGTACTTACTTTGACATGTAGCACTGAGATATCCATTCACTCACCAATACACTCATGCACACAGTCAACCGCCCATACAGCTGTTTCCACATGCACTTTTGAAACCAATCATCTAGTGAATCAACTGCTCACACATCCATGCACAGAGTCCTCCACCTCCCAACCACCCACACACACACTTAGTCTCCCATACAAATACTTGGGCAACCAATCAATAACCCATATAGTTACTCATATAGCTACTTATCAACACATGCAACAGTTTACAGAACAACAGACATAATGATGCACAAATTAAGACAGTTTAGTCACTAACCCATGCACTCAGTGAGACACATTTAATCACTCACTCATACAGTCAGTCATGCACCTACTAAATCCTTCATCCAGACACTTATACATCCACTCATTCTTCAATATGTAAGACATATTTTAACTTTACAGAAACATACAGTCACTGGATGTTGTTATCAGTGATGTCATCAGTGATGTCATTTGAGATGTCATCAGTGATGTCATCAGTGATGTCACTGACCATGTCATGAATGATGTAATATGTGACATCATCTGCAGTGGATTGCGGGTGCGCGATATATAGTTAGTGCAACTAACTATATATGGAATTTCAATGGTTTTGTGCGAGTAAAATAAGGTTTTGTAAATGCTAATTCCTAACTATATATGGTCTATAACCTATGGTTTTTTCAGTGAATTTTCAAGGTTTTGTAAATGCTAATTCCTAACTATATATGGTCTATAACCTATGGTTTTTTCAGTGAATTTGATTGGTTTTTTAAAAGCTAACATCTGAAGCTGTAAAATGTATTCTTCTTTAAATCCAAAAATATATTTTAGATGTTTATTAATAATTTTTTTTAAAATATTTTTTTGCTTCGCTTTCGGTTCGCGAACTGGGAAGCTTTCCGTTAGCTCATCTTGATGCCGCGACCTAGTCCGCGAACCGGTAAACGTTTCGTTTGCGCAACTGTGACGCTTTGCGGAAGCGCGACGTATCACTTTGTCGCGTAATGCGTCTTATGACGCTCCGCGTTAGCGCTCCCAGAAGTGCTCCGGACCGCGAACCGGAAGCGATGCGGGACGCGGCGCGCACCGCGTAACGTGAGCGCAACAGGTCATGTGACTTGTTTATAAAACTTTTCATTGGTTCATTTCACTTTTGGTTTCCTAATGATGTAATACTAGGTCATGTGATCTAAAATTAACACTTTTCATTGGTTTAGAACTTTTGCTTTTCCCAAATGATGAAAACCCCTCCTTCTTTCCTCACTCTGACTTTCATCTTGGTGAGAGAAAGACCATTTACCTATAATTGAGCAATGGCTTCTGTACTTGCTTCATCTGGTGCACCCCCATCACCACCTCCACCTCCTCATGAGAAGAGAGGACCATCATCTCGGTTCATCGCCAACACAGAGGAGGAGGAAGAGGATGAACTTGAAGAAGAGGAGAGAGAAGAACAAGAGTTCTTACAGGAGTTGCCCCGTGTTTCCCATCGGAAAACTAGTTTTATCTGGCAGTTTTTTTCAATCCCTCGAGGGGAGAAGAAAGTCAATGCAAAATATGCCACCTGCCTTATCTGTAAAAAAAGGCTATTAAGAGGCACTGAAAAAAAGTATAGCATGGGAAACTATACCATGCATTGCCATATGACCAGGTGGCATCCACTCAACTACAGCCGTGCAGAGTTGCGTGACCTGCAGGATAATCCCCCAACAACTCCTGTGGCCAGGTCAACCTTGCATATCTCTCTGACTGGAGGAGAGGCACAGGAAACCGTGCCAAACATTCAAAAGAACTTCAAACACATGAAAGTAACCTGCTTGTATTGTGGGGCATTGCTTTCATGTGGGAACATGAGCGTAAACTTAATGAACATTGCTTACGAGAATCACAATTGCCCTAACCCACCCAAACAGTAATTTTTTTTTTGCTTCTGTTGAGCCTTTTTCAATTTCTTTTTTTTTTGTTGTTTCCCCTCCATCAAAAACAAAAAAATATATAAAACTGTGCAAAAATACAAAAAAATCAAAAAATGTTTAGAAAAAATTAAAAATAAAATAAAACAACAAAAACATTAAAAAAAAGTTCTTTTCAGAACTACCTCCCCTTTCAAATAAAATTGCTAGAATGTTTAACACTCTGGCAAGCTCTATTTCTTTTGGTTCGCTTTCCAGTTAGCTGCCCGGTTCGCGAACTAGAAGCGAACCAAAAAAATGTTTTTTTAAAAAAAGAAGAGTTAGTATAAGGGAAGTAAACAGAGAGTAATGTTAAAAGAAAGACAGCTATAGGGAGTAAACCAGAGATACTGTTTAATAGATCTATAAGAGGGTATAATTGCGAAAAACAAAATGGATAAGGAAGTGAAAGAAAAAAAAGAGAGTAGAACAATGACAAAGAAGAGTTTCTTGGAGAATGTGAGTGAATGTTCAAAATAAGATTAAAACATGTGGAATAACAGAGAGAAAAAATAGAAAACAGAAAAGAAGAAATAACAGAAAAAGATTAATTGAAACAGCAAAGAAATGTAAATAACATAGAGCCATATCATCAACATAGGCAATAAAAGTTTTGCTTTTTTTATCAGCAGAAATATGTCGCCAAAGCATTCTAATTAGCTTGATACATATGACTCCTTGTGAGGCCTGTCTTGCAACATGGTGCATCTTTTTCATCAGTGCTGCATCGGTTTCATGTGGCACGGTTTTAAAACAGCATGACACATTTGCCTAAATGCATCAATTTGTAATTTCGACGCCTCATAACATATCTTTTGCACCGCTACTGTGTCACAAAACTGACGCACAGTGGCGCAAAACAGGCATACATATATCATAAATCTGTCCCTAACATTTTAAATAATTAATTCAGGATGACGATAAGGTGTGGTCTCTCCTGAGGTTTGTTTAAGGTGAGGCCTACTCAGGGTTGCATATCAATTTTACGCTTGTTGAAGAATACAGAGGAGATAATACATGTGAAGGCCTACCAATGAAGTAAGTCATGTCCTCTTATTACATCATTCATGACATGGTCAGTGACATCATCAGCAGTGCATTGCGGGTAAAAAGAGTAGAAAACATTTACCTTATGATTCTTGTTAACTTTTAAAAATATTTTTTCATACTTTCAATCTGTAAAAGAGAGAACAAACATTTCCAAAAATATTAAAACATGTATTTAAAAATTAGAAAAAAGAAGGGAAAAGGTTCAAGAAGAAACAGTTTTTCAACAACTTTGACATTTACAGAAGCCTCTGCTTCTCTACGTCCCCTACACAATCCTAAAGATATTTATTTTAAACAAACAGTATCTTCATGCTGATGAAGTGAGGCCTATTTTGGAACATGGTGCTTCTTTTGCATTTCTGATGTCTCACAATAGTGATGCAATAGCAGCGCAAAAGAGATGTAAAGCCATCATAAAATTGTGTCTAACATTGTAAATGATTGTTTCAGGATGCAAATAAGATGTGTCCTTTCAAGAGGTTTCTTTGAGGTGAGGCATATTCAGTTTTTTTAAGAAAACAGTACCCAGAAGTACTGCACTGTAAGCATTAACTTTGACACTTACAGAAGACTCAGTTTCTCCATATCTACCTCACATTTCTAAATGTATATCATAAGTACAAAAAGCAGAACATTAATTATACATGTTAAATAGTTTATTTTTGCTGTTCTCAGAATGTATCAAATTTCACTTAAATCAGTGACTTGAAGGTATTCATCATGTAACAGCGGGGAAAAAAAAACACAATCAAAATGATTGTGTTTAAAAAACCCATTCAACCTAAGAAATCTGAATTCAAAACTCCTTAAAATTAACTTACTTTCAATGACGTCGAAGGATGTCCTATGAACAGCGTCCACTCTGTTGTGCTATAAATATTTTCAGCCCGCCACTTTCTGAAAGAAAACCTCCATCGTTTTGAAAAATATGTTACATACAAGAAAAGACTTCTCACATTCTACCACATGTTTCCACTTGGCCAAATCATGTTGCAGCGATTCACAACTCTTGCAATTCTTCCAATCAAATCCCGTCATTTTCTATTTTCGCAACTTTCAAAAAGAAAACATTTAAGATTATTTTCACAATCCTGGACTACTAATATCTTACCCTTCTTTCTCACTCATGTTCTCCTTTTCCTATGACACTGATACTGCTTACTATGAAGCAGACTTACTTGCATCAGGTTTATATAGTTGGATTTTTAAATTGACATTATAATTAAAAGTTTTGGACCAATAATCTAGACAGCATTGCAGACTTACATTCCCTCTACTTGATGAACCTTTTGCAATTCCTCAGAGGAAATCCCGAGATTCTTTCTTTAAAATTTTGGTTTTAAAAACACCAAGTAAGAATTTTTAAGGTCAAACGGCAATTTTCTTTTTGAAAGTTACAACAGAATCGTTGCAGAATGACCAGCCGTTTTTAGACTTTAAATAAGCTGTGTAATGTCCTGATGTTGTTGAAGGACCATCGTGATAGATAATTGCTACAGTTACAAAAGTCCTACCTGATATTGATAGCTGAGAAGCAACACATTTTTTTATTAAAGTTGACAATTTTGATCCATCAGGCCTACATCGTTGGATCATGAAAATGACATACTGGCCATATCTTCGAATAAATAATGTTGACATCATTTCAGATTTACATTGGCTACACTCCATGTTGTGATCCGCTGCATTTACTAGCTTATTAAAGGAGACTGATTTACTGTCTGGCAAAGTTAAATATATAAATCTTTCTGAGTCTACACTAGTAGTACTTGATACCCTACATTTCTCGCAGTCATGCTGCCATTGATAAGAAAGCCCAAACAGGTGATCTACATCTACACCCTCATCTTGCAATACATCAAACATATACATTAAAAACTCCTGACAATCCTGCTGATTATTTTCAGAGAAGTCTGTTTGACCTGAACATTCATCTAACAGATAACGAACTTCAGACACACTTTCTACTTTTGTTCGATCAGTGCTACATTTCTCTAACACAGAATTCAACAAACAGCATAAACTTTGTTCCGAATTGAACACAATCTGTTCTTTTAAAGTCTCTAGTGAAAAGAGAACATTAACCACTACATTTGCATAGCAGTTGACACCAGAACTGTTTCCAAATTGAAAACCGACAACATCTTCAACAGAATCCACTTTCTTTCTGCTAACAATTTTCAGTTCATCGACTTTTGGTCTTTTTGCTACAACCTCCCTACTATTACTGATATTTCTTCGTTTACGGCCTACCACACGTTTCTCAAACAAAGGATATTGAGGCAAATGTGGCGCATACTCTCTTCTTAACCTATTGTATTCCTTAACACAATCTAGATCCGCACAAATGTTTGTGACATCACAGTCAATCAAGTACAATCCCGATAAAGTTCTAACTCGTGACAATGCCACATATGCCATACCCTCCTTGAACACAGAACTGCCAATATTCACCAATGCACTATCTACACTTAAACCTTGCGATTTATGGATTGTCACCGCATATGCCAAGCAAACAGGAAACTGTTTACGGCGAACATATAAGTCTTTAACAAGCAAAAACCTAGCAGAACAACGACCAATTAGCTGTACTTCCTCAATGCCATCAAATTTAATTTTTAAAAATTCTATTCCATCTCTATTTCTGTATTTCTCAAAATCAACAACATTACCCATTGATCCATTTACCAGACCTCTTTCAACATGTAAATTCCTTCTCAAAATGATTCGGCAATTTAAACACACATTTAAAGTCTTTTCAAAACCCGCTGTTTTAGATATAGTCTTCTCTAATGAATCCAATTTTGATTTCAAATTCTCTGACAAAATAATTGTTGATCCCATATGCTCTATTTTGTCAATAGCTTCAAGTTTCACAATCTCTTGCTTTTCTAAATTCAACATTTTGTTGTTGAAGATGGCACATTCTGCAAGAGTTGGCATCAAACATACTCCGGATTTCTTCTCAGTAATTTTCTGAAAAATATTCTCAGGCACAATGTCTTGTTCGGGATATAAATTTGAAAGTAATCGTGCATTTAAAGCTTCTTTTCCATGCTCGGTCACTTTTCCAATTCTAATATCTTGTAGAATATTCTTGTAATCTTCATCCTTCGCCTGACGCATATTTTCATGCAGTTCAGCATAATTGAAGTTTAACCATATATTGACGTTGCCAATGCTCCCTAGGCACTTCCTGGTATCTTCATGCGTGAGTATTTTGAACACAGGTTGACCTTTTACTGGTGTCAGCTGCAGAAGATCTCCGAAAACAATGATGTGTTTGCCACCAAATAACACATCATACTCAGTTTTAAGAACTTCTTGCATTCTCAAATGCACAAAGGCAAGCATGACATTGGAAACCATGCTTACTTCGTCAATGATAAGAAGTTTCATTTTCCTCAAGACTCTTGAAACTTCACAACAAGCATCCCCAGATAACTTGTGGTATTGTAATTTGTTGTCATGCTCCACTGGCAGCATCAGTAGACGATGCAAAGTAATACCTTTAATGTTATGTGCTGCCAGTCCAGTTGGAGCAGTGACAACACAAGACAGCGATGACTCAGTCCTTTCCTGCAAATAACAAGAAATTGCTTTAATGAGGAAACTTTTTCCAGTTCCCGCTTCTCCACTCACGTACAGTCGGACAGGCTTCAACGATGTACATGAGCACTCTTTCTTCTCATGACTTAATCCATGCTCAATTTGCTTGGTAACTTCATCATATATTTTCCTCTGCTCAACGTTGAGTTGTTTTTCCAAGTCTTCTAAGTTAACTGAATCCTCCTGAGCATGTGCCATGGCTCTTTCCACTTCATTCATAGCAGTGGCAGCTTCATTTTCGATAATAGGTCCTCCAAGTGGATCTTGACTCAATGAAACAGAACTCTGACTGTCCTGAGAACTGTCTCTGGCAATCTCGGCTGCAATCGTTGCTTCCTGCTCAATTTCCAAAGTTAGCATTTCTTGATATTTGGGAAAAGCAGGACATTCTATGGTCTCCTTAGCAGCAGTGAAAGAGTCTTCGTAACAGAGGAAATCTCCAAGCAGTTCCTCTTCTGCACGCCAAGGCTTGAAAAGTTGCAAAAGTGCTAAATAGAAAAACTCCTTTTTTTCTGGAGATTCGCCACTCAATTTTCGATGGTTTACTAATTGGCATTTTCTTTGCTTGACCAGACATCCCTCACTTCCAATTACAGCATACACTCCATTCTCAATATCTTCTTTGATGTTCCTCTTGAATATATAATTTTGTAGAACCTCATATAGACAAACATTCTCAAGGTGACTGCTTCGATTTGGATAATATGTATCCAACATGTTGGTCTTCAAAATGTCGGTACTGTTTGGTTCCTTTTCTGCCAAATACTCAATTTCCCGGACAGGTTTTAGAACTCGATTTCGCGTTGCAGCAAGACCAAGACTCGCCCAAACGATACTCCTGGATTTGGCATAGAGACTTGCTGAAGACAACCGGTCAGAACATTCATAAGCTCCAATTTCTCGATGCGACAACATCTTCAGACTGAAACTGTACAACTTCTTGCTGAGGCTCTTTTCATGGGAAATGTCCTCCCACATATCCTTCAGTTCTGTCTTTTCTTTTTTGGTGATGTAAGATGTCACATACCGAGCCACAGCCATACAGTTGTCAGTTACAAACTGTATATCCATGTTAGCATTCCACATGGACAAAATCACTGGGTTGTAGTCGTTGATGTACTTGGACTCTTCGTTCCTTTTCAAACTGTATGTATTTTTGGGTGATTTCCTCGTGACATTATGTCGCAGCGAAGACATCAAACTGTTCACTCTTCCTTTAGAAATCACCGGTCGTGGAAAGTTGAAACGACATTTGGTGTAGAACTTGTCCTTGTTTCTGAATTTACGACGACAGTACTTTCCACAACGATGGCTTTGGAAACGTAGAACTTGTTCTCTTAGGCTTTTCTTCTCCGTTGCGTTTGGAACAGCACACGTAGAATACTGTTCTATGAAGTTCATCACTAACTCATCCGGATCTGTTCCAAATTTAGGTGCATCCTTGATCCACAGCAACATATGTATATGAGGAGCACCTCTTGCTTGGTACTCCTTTCTCCAGAAGAAATCCAACACCTCTCCAAGAGGTGGATTCTTCTTATTTGTGATGAAAGACATCATAGCTTCAAATCTATGATTGAAGTACCTGCATACATTCACTGGATCCAAAGAACACAGTTCTCCTGGTGTCTTGAATTCAATGTTTTCAATATTTCCATTTGCCTCTCGTAGAAATTCAAGTAAGTCTTCCCAGCCATACTCGGCACAGCTCAGAGTAAGGAACCATGTTGGAGTTCCTAAGTTCCTCAGCATACATTTTAAATCACCATGACGACGATACCAGTACTCATTAGTACCACGCTGACACGCCATGAGATTAATTAGGTGAGAATCCAAAATACTGTCTTGAACATTGACTTTATGCATAAAGTCACTTGCCGAGATGTTTCGCATCTGTATACCACTTTTTAAGATGTGGTTCACTGCATATGACAGTCCAGACAGATCGCTTTCAAACAAGAGATGAAACAAATAGGGAATGCATTGACGAAACCTAGGATCTTCTGCATACAATCGTAAAGTCCGGTATTCAGACGTAGGAATTTGATGAGACCGCTCATCATATCTTCCTCCTTGACCTGTTGGAAATAGCTGTGGGAAACACCGAGCTTCCAAACTTTCCTCCCAAACACTAATGGGACTCCCTTTGGCTTGTTTCATTTGAAACAACTCAATTGCATTCCCCATGACTTCCTTGGAATGCAAAGGATGAACACTATAATGTTCATATATTTCTTCACTTTTAGAGGCCTCTACTTTCTCAATTTGGCCAGCACACAAATCGCTATCCTCTTCATCACTTACTTCCTCTTCTGCAACATATACATTTATATAGTACTTATTATTTTTCTTCAAATACAATGTTGCCTTTTTGACTTTCCTAACATCCACTAAATCTTGCCATATTTTCTTATTCTTTGTCGGAACACCATTAACCAAGATAACCAAAGGTTCCTCTTCAACTTTTTCTACTCCAATTGTGTTAATGTTTTTGTTCAAATCTAGAGGCAAATAAACAACTCTTCCCTTTAATCCTCTCTGTAAATCTGATGGAGGCAACTTCCCTGTCTTTGGCTCCATTCTTACAATAGCCTGAAAGGGATGAATACTTTGAATCAAAATAGATTCATAAGTATTTAAATCCTTCAATTCAGAAGGAATCTCAACTAATTCAAGATTATTATGAACCGCCCTAGCAGGCATCTGGTTTTTGTTTAATTTGTTACAACAATAAGTACACACACGTTGATCCGATCCCAAATTAAAAGAATTTTCTACCATCAAGTATGTGGCAAAATCCTTCCATTCACTATTATTTTCCCTTTCACTTTTTGCATATAAATCCACTAACTTAGTCTGATTCTTATAATAAGTGCGTCGACAACACACACAAGTGAAATTAGGCCTCTCACTTGATTTCATCTGAAACGTGGCAATTTCCTTCTGAAAATTATCTGTACTGGAAACCTGTACATTATCTTCAACATTACCCTCTACTTCTGGGTCAATTTGAACATTCTCATCTTTATTTCCAAAGTAACAAAACTCAATTTCTTCACAAATATTCTTGACATCTATTTCAGAACCATGCAAAAGAGCAGCACATAATTGTTTAAGCATAATTGCTGGACTCTTAGCATGATACAACATTCTCACTATTTTCCTGACTTTATTATGATGCACTGCTAGCATCCTGAAATGATGAAAAACACTCTGGCATACTCTCCTGGAAAGACAAGCCAGTGAATGACCACGCAAACCTGTCACTTGTCTTACTCTGCAAGGATCTAATTCTTGCAATAACTTCATTTTCTGCTTCAAACTTTTCTTATTAAATGTCCGTACAAAATCACAAAGCAAATTGATGGAATCCTGTCGCACACTGCAAATAGAACTACACTTCCAGGTGTACACAGGACGCTTAGGACATCTTCCTAAAACCTCATTACCTAACACCTCGTCTGTCTCTGTTGTCACAAGTTTTTCTTTTTCAACTGGACAACCATCCTTCACTTCATAAGCTCGACCACTGGTGTCAACTGCAAACACCAAATCATTATCCTGAAAATAACTCTCCTCATTAAAAAATGCCTCACAACTTGAACTATGCATCCATTCTCCGGAAAAAACTTCACAAAAGTTACTACGATTTACTACTCTCTTCCATCTACTATTTGATTTGAAATCAGAAATTACCTTGCTTAGTGTCCTAATTCTATTGATTACCAAAATAAACAACTTTCGCTTAATTTCAAAAGCATGATCAATAATTTTCTCTACATTTTTCTTCTTCTTATAAAATGCCACTTTCTGTTGGCCTTTTTTTTATATTTTTTAATAAATTAACTATTATTCTGTTGCGGAACATTCGTTTTCAAATGTCCCTAAACTGTTGTTTCCTTCTACTATCATGCTGTTATGGCTGGATTTTCTGAGTAGGTGGGATCAGCCCCTATGGGCCCCTCCAACCCAGCCAGAACGTAATCACATCCCTCCTCAGGACCAACTATCCAGGCACCTGGGCACCCACCTGAGGATGGGGAACTCGCAATATACAAGCTCATATTATTAAAAACACCACTAAATCTATAGGGATACTAAGAATACTCACTGATTACTAGGGATATCCATACCCTACACCACACTTATATTCACATCAGTTGGTCTCGCGGCCACCCTGACCCAGACCGTTCTACCCTAGGGTAGATATGACACACAATCCGGTGCGTCTACACATGGGCCTGCAGAACCCAATGCTCCCTTTTCCAAACTGTTTGCAATCCTGCAAAACTACACGCTAGTTCAACCCCCTAGCGCTCTCACTTATTCAAGCCACAATCCTGTGGGTATCGGCACTGGTAATCCTCCCCAGTGTTCTCACTAACGCCGTATATCAACGACGACCACATTCCTATGAACACCTATATATATATATATATATATTGGGAAGTCTCTTCACTAAGGGTCTGCTACTACAATATTAGGAGTTAGCCAATTAATATCATATGTCTCCTATTCTTGGCATCATAGGTCCACTCACTCCCTATTTATGTGATCACCACTTACCTGATTGGGATTACTCATCCATTCATGTAAACACTAAACACCTAGGAGCGTTGTTTACCTGGATTGAACAAGAATACAAGGCAAAGGCCAGTTTTCTACAAACTGGGGGTTGTTTTATTAGTACAATATAAACCTTTACACAGAACTGACAAAGACTATAGGTAGAACACACCGCTGAAAGAGAAGGATTAAACATAACAGGAACACTCCGCCGAAATGGAAAGGATTAGTTAGACATCCTAGGGAATAAGAACAAGATTAAGGTGTTGTAAGTATAACTAATTCAGACTACCCCACCTATTAGAAGGAAGATTTCTCTCTCTGCCTCTGGTGGGATTAGGGCTCTCTCTCTGCCTCTGGTGGGATTAGGGCTCTCTCTGTCTCTCCCTCCTTCACCACATCACCACGCCTCTGGTTCAGTTGCTCCAGCTGACAGCCTTCTTTGATGCTCTCTGCACTGCTTTCTCTCTCCTCATCTTCAGCAATCGTCTGCCTTCTTTCTCCATTTAAGAACTGCACTCTATTCTGCAGCTCCAGCAGACATCCTCTCTCTCTCTGCAAGCTGTTCTGAGCTCCAAGCTGAACTGAGCTCCCAGCTGTTCTGTGCTCCAAGCTGTTCTGAGCACCACGCTGAACTGCACACCACGCTGGACTGAACTCCAAACTGAACTGACCACTCCTCCTCTCCTGTAGCTCACTAATATGGATTCCTCTCCCCTCATGGAAATTTCCACCGGAGGGCTGTCTCCTACCGAATTCCTGTGCCAGCTCCCAGGCTTCCACGCAACCGCAGTGGCCATCTGCTTGTTACGTCTGGGCCCAAGAGAAAAACACATTTCTCGGATAAGAAGCAGTCCTAACTGGATTTTCCTCTAGCACACAACAGCCTTAACTATAAACTTTGCCTTTGCCCTGAAAAGCCTCTCAGCTTCCTCAAGATGGAGTCGCTCTAGTTCTAGGCCTGTAGGCCTGAAAGGGATGCAGAATACCTACATAAACCATACCAATGTGTCTAATATGTCAAAGCCAATAGGCAATAGACAGGTTAAAGTCAAGAATAAAGGCATATTAAGCAGCTATCCTCTTCTAGGTCTGGAAAAAAGGGCTTAAAAGGGCCAACACAGGCTAAGAATACCTATACTAGATGTGAGCAAGATTAATGATCTATATCACTGCTAAATAAAGCCAAAAACTCTGCCATTACACTCCACCCTTAGATCCTTATCTTGCGAGCATCAATAAACAACAACATCCATATAAACAAACATCAACACAATCTATCCAACACAGGCTAGGAATACCTATCCTAGATGTGAGCAAGACTAAGATCTATATCACTGCTAAATAGAGCCCCAAAACTCTGCCATCCACCCTTAGATCCTTATCTTGCGAACATCTTATAAACAATAACATCCAGATAAACAAACATCAACACAATCTATCAACAAATCAAAAACTAAAAAACTCTCTAAAAAGAATGACAACTTAAGGGAATTCCACCTGAAACTCAATTGTAGGGAATACAAACCTAACAACCAACTGAAAATAAATCAAAGCACCCTTGACTTGAATGCTGAAACATATTTGAGATTGGATCTGATAACAACAGAAACTAACCAAAGCATCCTCAAACTAAATGTGCCTCAACTTCTAGTGATAACTGGTGAAATCTAGTGATGTTGGGACTTATGTGTTGAATGAAAACAGCAAGGGGCCTAAATGGGGCCTACTGCGGACAACTTAAGCCTAAATGAGGCCTACCTACTATAGTCAACTTAAAAACTAAATGTGTTTCAACTTCTAATGAGAAAACAACAAAGGGCCTACCTACTTCGGACAACTTAAGCCTAAATGAGGCCTACCTACTATAGTCAACTTAAGAACTAAATGTGTTTCAACTTCTAATGAGAAAACAACAAAGGGCCTAAATGAGCCCTACCTACTATAGGCAACTTAAGCTAATGATGACTCATGAAATCTATTGGTGTAGGGGCTTGTTTGTGGGATGAAAATAACAATGGGCCTAAATGAGGCCTACCTACTATAGTTAACTCAAACTAATGATGACTCATAAAATCTATTGGTGTAGGGGCTTGTTTGTGGGATGAAAATAACAATGGGCCTAAATGAGGCCTACCTACTGACATTTGTCAATTAAAAAAAAAAAACATTTTGGTGAAATCCGAGAAGTAGACATGACAAACTGTTTTCAAGGTCTGGGCAAACATTAATACATAATCATACTAAAAGACACACCTCCCAGGACAATTCAAAGTCTAAGGTAACCACCCTTTGATCAATCAAGGTGAAATTGTAAGAACAGTAAAAAACAACCCCATTTCTACAAGACAGCTGGTGTAACACCAAGCCTAAAACAGCCATTTTACATCACACTGTGGAACACATGTGTGCACCACCATTCAACAAAAAAAGTCCTTCATTGGCAAAAACTGTTTTGAAGAAAACAGGAAAACTATAATAGGTGACATGTTTTTGCTTTAAAAGTGGGGCCTGCTCGTAGTGATTGCAAAAAATAATGCAGGCCAAGGAATTATGCAACCAAGTCCATTTGGAAAAAAAAAAGTCAATTTTTGTTTCTTCAGTGTAGGCCACCACCCTGCATCTTCGGTATCCGGACACTTCCTCCGATGCGGCCATCCATCACCCTTCCGGTCTGGTCTGGTCTGGTTCCATCATCCAAAAATAATAAACTAAAATAAAAACATGAAAGTAAAAAACTAAAACAACAAAGGAAGTGGAAGGGGGAGGGGCCACGCACAACCACAACCCAGCAATCCTAGGGACAAGAAAACAAGTATCATTATTCTTGCAAAATAAAATTTTTATTTAAAAAGCACCCCGGGTGCCTTTCATTATTGAAAAGAAAATATCCTAATTAATTAAAAACATTCAAAATTTAATTTTTAAGTTCATTCAGTGGGGCCTAACATACCCTAATCCTCTCTAAGCCAGCCTTCTCCCTTCAGACGCGGGAGCCAGGCTACAGTGTGAAGCAATTTGAATCACTGCCAAATGATGATCTCACAGCAGGAGCAGGGCACTGCAAGCCACCCATTTCCCTGGTCAGAGAAGCCCGCCCAGGCCCACTGCAACTAACTAACTCCAAGGGCAAGAGTCTGCAAGAGTCCCTTATCAGCAGGCAATGAAGCCGCCTGCGTCAACAGCCAGGAAGAGCCAGGTCCCCCGCCCTTAAATAAACAAGCCGTCCGCGGAAGAAAATTGGATTATAGCCAATCATAACGAGACAGGGACGTGATCGGAGCTTGCAGAGGGAAGAGAAAAAAAACTCGTCTGCACAAACCAGCTGGTCTGCCAAGGTCGACAAACAAATTCCTTGCTTGTTCCCAGGCCTGATTGTACTAACGAAAGCCAGCATTTAAAAAAAAAAACAATTCAGTTACAGTGTACTGCTACTTAAAAGCTCCAGTTTCTAAAAAGACTTTTGTCTAACTAATTCAGCTAAAGGCAAGACATTTAAAATATGGGCACTTATTTAGAAAGGGGCAACTCAGTTTTGCACACAAAATTATACATTCTGCATTTGAAAAAAAAAACGAATTAACATGGACCATTGTCAGCTGCTGAAAGAGAAATAATTTTAAAACAACATAATTGTACATTACAATGTAATTTAACATGCAAGCCATTTAAGCCAACCTAATAAAAGGGCCACATTCATACACTAAGAAACAGCCTATTATTTTCTAACTGAGTTGGTGAACTTATTAAGGCTGGTTTGGCTGACACATTTATAAAAAAGGTTGTGTATTACATATGGGAAAATAATAATGTTACATTTAATATTTTTTCAAAGGCACACGGTTGCCTTTCACTAATTAAAAGCACATGTTACCATGCACTGTCGGGCAAGATTTATTATTCTCAACCTGTGATCATTGCAACCAGCACATTCATTTCTAGATGGAAAACCCTCAAAGAAATAATTAATGAAAACAGCTCCGTAGCGTGCACTCTAACAGGGCCATCTTTTTAACATTTCACTCATTTTAAAAGAACACAGCTTTCTCCGTAATCCGACTGGTTGATTTATAACCACATCAGTTCCAAGGCAAACCCACACAAATTCGTAGACGCATTTCAAAAAGAATGTGAAATGAACAGAACCCTTTGCAAAGCACAAGATGTTACCTTTCCGTCAAGAAGTTGACAAAGCACATAGGCAGACCAAGGAACCAAAAAAAAAAGTCAAAATCAAACCATCAAATAATTCACTGACTTTTATAGTCAGGTCAGATAACCATGCATGTTGACAGCATGTTAAAAATAAAGACTGCCATCTCAACTCAAGATATTAACCCTTTGGCAGCTCAAGCAGAATCATTCCCCAACGTCTGCAGATACATGGGAAAATCATGAGCACATTTCTTCACGTTTACAAATAACACGTACACATATTTTCAAAACATTATCCCCAAGCACCCGAGAGAGATCCAGCTCTCTCCTGCCTAACGTAATGATAACATGCCCTGTCCAAGCCATGACCACATGGCGCTATTCACAAGCCATATTTACAAGACAAGCTTTTCACAAACAATATATCCAAGGCGCAATGCACAAGGAACACAGCAGATCAACATGAGAACATGCACCTCACAAGCCACAATAATATGGCGCTATTCACAAGCCATATTTACAAGGAGCTATATTCAAAGAACTCCACAGATCATATTACAATGAACACATTTCACATTGCACAGCATAAGCAGATGCAGCAAGCAATTTAATGGGCAATTTAAAAGCATTTTTTACACACATTTATACAATTGGACCATCACAAAGATGTAACTGGCTTCCTCATGTAATGCCATCCTTCAACCCTGACACTTTAAACACCAAGATGAAAACCATTCCTTCCACCCTGAATAAACTAAATGCCATGATGTAATGCAATCTCCTCACGCTGCAACTGTTCAAGCCCATAGGTCACACATGCTACATAAACTGCAACATTACGCCAGATGGAACCGGCGTTCAGGGCACTCCCTCAGAACACATGGGAAACAATCTAAGCACATGGCCAGATCACACAGGTTTCGTAATCCTGCCGACTACGCCAAATGTTATGGCTGGATTTTCTGAGTAGGTGGGATCAGCCCCTAGGGGCCCCTCCAACCCAGCCAGAATGTAATCACATCCCTCCTCAGGACCAACTATCCAGGCACCTGGGCACCCACCTGAGGATGGGGAACTCGCAATATACAAGCTCATATTATTAAAAACACCACTAAATCTATAGGGATACTAAGAATACTCACTGATTACTAGGGATATCCATACCCTACACCACACTTATATTCACATCAGTTGGTCTCGCGGCCACCCTGACCCAGACCGTTCTACCCTAGGGCAGATATGACACACAATCCGGTGCGTCTACACATGGGCCTGCAGAACCCAATGCTCCCTTTTCCAAACTGTTTGCAATCCTGCAAAACTACACGCTAGTTCAACCCCCTAGCGCTCTCACTTATTCAAGCCACAATCCTGTGGGTATCGGCACTGGTAATCCTCCCCAGTGTTCTCACTAACGCCGTATATCAACGACGACCACATTCCTATGAACACCTATATATATATATATATATATTGGGAAGTCTCTTCACTAAGGGTCTGCTACTACAATATTAGGAGTTAGCCAATTAATATCATATGTCTCCTATTCTTGGCATCATAGGTCCACTCACTCCCTATTTATGTGATCACCACTTACCTGATTGGGATTACTCATCCATTCATGTAAACACTAAACACCTAGGAGCGTTGTTTACCTGGATTGAACAAGAATACAAGGCAAAGGCCAGTTTTCTACAAACTGAGGGTTGTTTTATTAGTACAATATAAACCTTTACACAGAACTGACAAAGACTATAGGTAGAACACACCGCTGAAAGAGAAGGATTAAACATAACAGGAACACTCCGCTGAAAGGGAAAGGATTAGTTAGACATCCTAGGGAATAAGAACAAGATTAAGGTGTTGTAAGTATAACTAATTCAGACTACCTCACCTATTAGAAGGAAGATTTCTCTCTCTGCCTCTGGTGGGATTAGGGCTCTCTCTCTGCCTCTGGTGGGATTAGGGCTCTCTCTGTCTCTCCCTCCTTCACCACATCACCACGCCTCTGGTTCAGTTGCTCCAGCTGACAGCCTTCTTTGATGCTCTCTGCACTGCTTTCTCTCTCCTCATCTTCAGCAATCGTCTGCCTTCTTTCTCCATTTAAGAACTGCACTCTATTCTGCAGCTCCAGCAGACATCCTCTCTCTCTCTGCAAGCTGTTCTGAGCTCCAAGCTGAACTGAGCTCCCAGCTGTTCTGTGCTCCAAGCTGTTCTGAGCACCACGCTGAACTGCACACCACGCTGGACTGAACTCCAAACTGAACTGACCACTCCTCCTCTCCTGTAGCTCACTAATATGGATTCCTCTCCCTTCATGGAAATTTCCACCGGAGGGCTGTCTCCTACCGAATTCCTGTGCCAGCTCCCAGGCTTCCACGCAACCGCAGTGGCCATCTGCTTGTTACGTCTGGGCCCAAGAGAAAAACACATTTCTCGGATAAGAAGCAGTCCTAACTGGATTTTCCTCTAGCACACAACAGCCTTAACTATAAACTTTGCCTTTGCCCTGAAAAGCCTCTCAGCTTCCTCAAGATGGAGTCGCTCTAGTTCTAGGCCTGTAGGCCTGAAAGGGATGCAGAATACCTACATAAACCATACCAATGTGTCTAATATGTCAAAGCCAATAGGCAATAGACAGGTTAAAGTCAAGAATAAAGGCATATTAAGCAGCTATCCTCTTCTAGGTCTGGAAAAAAGGGCTTAAAAGGGCCAACACAGGCTAAGAATACCTATACTAGATGTGAGCAAGATTAATGATCTATATCACTGCTAAATAAAGCCAAAAACTCTGCCATTACACATGCACAGAGTTATCTCTTCCTCTACCAGTAACATTTTTGGATGGGTCTTTCCTTTCCATTTAAATTGCTTTTCTTTTTCTGGACTAAAACATTTTTGGGAGAAATACTTTTTTTACTACAAATATTTCTTATGAATGATTTCGTGCTCTTACCCGGAGCTTTCTTGGTGATTTCACGAGTATTTTGGATAGAGGACTGCTGCAATAATACATGATCTTGCTGTCTTTGACGTTTTCTCGCCTTTGTAATACGATTTTTAGTTGGCATTTTTTCAATTTAGAAATGATGTGCAGTTGAATCTGTGGAAAAATATAATAAAAAAACTGTTATTAACCACTATTACCAAACAGTAAATGAATAACAGTCATCATAAACTTAACACCCTACTTATTATATAACATAGCAAATCTTTGGCACCACCACTGCGTCACAAAAATGACACACAGTGGTATAAAACAGGCATACAACAATCATAAATCTCTCCCTAACATTTTAAATGATTTATTCAGGTTGACGATAAAGTGTGGCCTATCTAAAGGTTTGTTTGGGCCCAGATCTTTGGACTGGGGTAAATGGGTGTCATTGATCCACATTCGGTCCATCACCTGTTTTGTTTGTTTGAGGTGAGGCCAACACACGGTTGCAGATGACATCATAGACACTCAAATGCCTTATAAATATGACCCAAAACAACCTATGAAGCTCTAGCAGTACATATCTACAAATGTAATTGATTTCAAAAAATCGTTTTTAAACACAGCATATAAATCAATTGTATAGCTGCATTCAAGAGGAAATGACTGAAAATGTCCTTGAGACACATGAAAGCGTTTTATTGAATGCCCTTGCACCATTTTTGGGACATTATTAACATGGCTATGTAACTCCCATAATCAAAATCTAAATTTGCCAAGCACAGGTGGGAGCGTATTTACAACAAACTTGCCCCATGAAGAACGCTTTCCATTTAAAAAGGGAAAAATAACATCATAGACACTCAAATGCCTTATAAATATGACCCAAACAACCTATGAAGCTCTAGCAGTACATATTGAGAAATGTAATTGATTTCAAAAAAACGTTTTGAAACACAGCATATAAATCAATTGTATACCTGCATTCAAGAGGAAATGACTGAAAATGTCCTTGAGACACATGAAAGCGTTTTATTGAATGCCCTTGCACCATTTTTGGGACATTATTAACATGGCTATGTAACTCCCATAATCAAAATCTAAATTTGCCAAGCACAGGTGGGAGCGTATTTACAACAAACTTGCCCCATGAGGAACGCTTTCCATTGAAAAAGGGAAAAATAACATCATAGACACTCAAATGCCTTATAAATATGACCCAAAACAACCTATGAAGCTCTAGCAGTACATATCCAGAAATGTAATTGATTTGAAAAAATCGTTTTTAAACACAGCATATAAATCAATTGTATACCTGCATTCAAGAAGAAATGACTGAAAATGTCCTTGAGACACATGAAAGTGTTTTATTGAATGCCCTTGCACCATTTTTGGGACATTATTAACATGGCTATGTAACTCCCATAATCAAAATCTAAATTTGCAAAGCACAGGTGGGAGTGTATTTACAACAAACTTTCCCCATGAGGAACGCTTTCCATTGAAAAAGGGAAAAATAACATCATAGACACTCAAATGCCTTATAAATATGACCCAAAACAACCTATGAAGCTCTTGCAGTACATATCCAGAAATGTAATTGATTTGAAAAAATCGTTTTTAAACACAGCATATAAATCAATTGTATACCTGCATTCAAGAAGAAATGACTGAAAATGTCCTTGAGACACATGAAAGCGTTTTATTGAATGCCCTTGCACCATTTTTGGGACATTATTAACATGGCTATGTAACTCCCATAATCAAAACCTAAATTTGCAAAGCACAGGTGGGAGCATATTTACAACAAACTTGCCCCATGAAGAACGCTTTCCATTTAAAAAGGGAAAAATAACATCCTAGACACTCAAATGCCTTATAAATATGACCCAAACAACCTATGAAGCTCTAGCAGAACATATCCAAAAATGTAATTCTTTTCGAAAATCGTTTTTAAACACAACATATCTGTTTCAGCTTACATGAGAGACCATGGAATGGGCTCCATGTACAACAATAACTTGTGTTACTGCATGCCAGAATGCTAAACCGAATATGCAATTACAATTTCTCAAAGAAACAAAATCTATTTGTATTTCACTTGAGACAAAGCCACATTTTAAAAACACAGCTTTCTTCATCATTTTCTCCTTAAATCATACTATTCTCTTTCTAAATTAAATAAATCTTTTCTCACCTTAGCAAATACTTTTTGAGTTTCAAAACAGTCTCAGAAATACACCAAATTGTCTTGAGCAGATCAAACAGGATGCACTCCAGAGGCTGCAGCTATTGAAAGCACAGAAATACAGATATTCATTACACATATCTCTCATATTAGCCAATCATTACTCTTCCCTCACTTTTTTCAAATCAAAACCCTTCCCCCCTCTGCCCTCTCTGCCTTTTTTCAATAGCAACCACCTCCTGGAAGACCTCTCATGTTTGCAAATTCACACAACAATGTTTCAATTGAACTCTGAACTCTCAGTGCACCTGCGTATCCAGTGCAATCTTTCATTAAATGTTTTTTCCTTGACCATTCAAATTGCATCTTTCAAAGAACACATCCATGCACCCTAACCTTCTGTTTTCAGAAATGGAAATCCACCAATCACTGCTAATGAATCATTAGCACTGAAACTCCACAGTTTTTTTTCTTTACTACTGTTTCAACTGCCCTTTCATTACCACACTTCATCTGACTGCAGCACAACCTTCTCTCACCATGTTTAAAGTCTGGATTGTTGGACATAGTTACATCCACTGGGCTCAAAGGTATGCTGAGAACAGAAATTTACCTAACCTCAATTTACAAGATGTGGAAATTAAGTGGTTGGGCCAAAGAGGATTAAAATGTCACCAATTGATACCATTGGTGAAAACCTTTATGCATTTGCCAAAACCTGACCTGTTAATTGTGCACTGTGGAGGTAATGATTTGGGCACTTTGACTGGAGTAGGTCTGGAAATGCTTTTAAAGGACACCTTTGAGCAATTAATGGCACTTTTACCTCAAACTGCCTTGGTATATTCCAATATATGCCAAAGACAGAAATGGAGGTGGTCCAACCAATTTTGTCCACAAATTGAGAAAGCGAGGAAGCATGTAAACAAATCTGTTTCAGCTTACATGAGAGACCATGGAATGGGCTCCTTGTACAACAATAACTTGCGTTACTACATGCAAGATATCTACAGAGGAGATGGAGTTCACTTCTCAGATGAGGGCAACAGAATTTTCATTCTGAATTTAAGACTGTGCATAGGTACCTACTTATAAGTACCTAAATGTACCATAAACCCAAAAGCTCTTCTCAGAGCTACCCTTCATCTGATCACTCACAATTATTATTTTTTTCTAACTTTTTTCACTAATTTTCCACAAATTACGCTCCCCGAGGCGCTACCCGGTTCGCGAACCGAAAGCTAACCTCGCGGAATTTTTAAAAAAAATGTTTTTTTCCCGCACATATAAGCCTCCTCAGCCACCCTCAGAAAACGTAGGGGGTCAAGATAAGTCTACCATGACCCCTTCTACCCATTCTAAACATTATTTGTCCTCCATCTTGTATCTTAATGCGACCGAAACACAAAATGGTGGACCCCCGTGACGCTTAAAGTTCGCGAACCGAGCCGATTCCTGGGAAGCGGTCCAAAAAAAAGGTGGGAAAGTAATTTACAGAAAAACGACTAGAGACACTCTCACCAAATATAGATTAGCTCATACTACATAACAATCCCTTTCATTTTCACAAATTTGATTGAAATTCCATTTAGCCATTAAGCCTGTAGACCTCTCTAAGTACCGTGAGGTAAATTACTTCACAAAACACATCTGAAGTGTTGGAATTGACAACCAATGAAAATGTTACTTTCATTTTCTACTTTTATTATCTAACATTTGATTGGTTATATACCTGTATATATATATAAAGGAGGAGAAGAAAACACAGCCATTTTGACTGCTACTTCTTGTTGTACTTGTACATCACATTTGAATAGCTATCAAACAATTCAACTTGTTTGTGAAGGTAAGTTGTTATTTTTAAAACTGAAGTATATTGTGCGCTATAACTTAATATGGTAGACTTTTTCTGATAGATATATACTATCCCTCTATAGTAGTTATAGATTTAGATAGACTTCTCTGTTATAGTTATGAATGGAGTTAGGCTTGTCTTGGTTAAATCCCATACACTTTTTTATAGTCCTATTTCCACTCTGATACTATACACTGCCAAAAGATAAATTCACTGATAAAAACTGCCTATCTAAAATTAATCCCAACAGTGCCCTATCTCTACTAATATATATTTTTTTAATCAAAATTTCAGGCAAAATGGAAGGCGAGCAACAAGTTAAATTTACAATTGTACTGGAGGAGAGCAGCCAAGAAAAAATTGATGATTTTATGGATCAAAGTAGAGACCAGGAACTACTACAATGTGTTGAAGCAGTGGATAACCTGCTTCAAAATGAGGACAATTTACACCCTATATTCAATTTTGAAATTTCTGACACTGAAATGTTAGAAAATTTAATGAATTATGAAACACAATCAAAATAAAAAAAATACTTTAAAAATAAAGAAAACAAAACAAACAACAAAAACAACAAACAATTAACATACAGTATTAGAAAAGTCTATCATTCTTTTATCCTTATAGTCCGCTGCCCAGAACGCTTCCCGGTTCGCGAACTTGGCGCTCACCACGCCAAAAAAAAAAAAATTTTTTTTTGACCCTCCTGGGCCCTTTTAAAACCTCCACATAAAACCTAGGGGGTCAATGAGGATCTACTATGCCCCCTTATGGTAATTTCCCCCTTTGTTTTGGCCTCTTCTTCTCTCTCGATCCTACCGAGAGTTAAGATGGCGGCCGCTCCGGACTGTTTAGAATGTTGACAGACACCAGAGAGCCAATCAGCTTCGCATCGCAAAGTTCCGTTTCGCGAAAAGTAAGCGGACCGGAGCGCAGCCCGGAGCGCTGTTACAGATATATATCTTGTTTTAAACGTTAATTTCTCAAAATCCACTGAAGCACATATATTGAGACCTAGCAAAGGCACATCGGGCTAACAGTCCCTACAATTTTGCCAAGTTTCGTGGAAATCTATTCAGCCGTTCGGGCTAAAAGTGAGGCCAACCGCCCTATGGAAATTAACATGGGAAAAACGCGTTTTGGGACCCCCTTTTTTCTCGGCCCCCCTTGACGAACCCCCCCCCAAATTTCCAGGAGCTGCTCAGAAACAAAATGTGCCATTTTCCTGAAAATTTCAGCCGATTCCGTCCACAAACGCCAAAGTTATTAGACATAGAATTTTCAAAAATCCCATAGGGAAAAAATCCTAACTATATATACCTACTGGCGACCGCCAGTAGGAAATATATATATATATATATATATATATATTACCTACTGGCTATCGCCAGTAGGTATATATAGTTAGAATTTTTTCCCTATGGGACTTTTGAAAATTCTATGTCTAATAACTTTGGCGTTTGTGGACGGAATCGGCTGAAATTTTCAGGAAAATGGCACATTTTGTTTCTGAGCAGCCCCTGAAAATTTGGTGGGGTTTCGTCAAGGGGGGGCTGAGAAAAAAGGGGGGTCCCAAAACGCGTTTTTTGCATTGAGTTTTCCATAGGGCGGTTGGACTCACTTTTAGCTCGAACGGCTGAATGGATTTGCACGAAACTTGGCAAAATTGTAGGGACTGTTAGCCCGATGTGCCTTTGCTAGGTCTCAATATATGTGCTCCAGTAGTTTTTGAGAAATTAACGTTCAAACCAAGATATATATCTGTAACAGCGCTCTGGGCAGCGATCCGGTCCGCTTACTTTTCGCTTATCGGAACTTTGCGCGCAGAAAGCTGATTGGCTCTCCGGTGTCTGTCAACATTCTAAACAGTCCGGAGCGGACGCCATCTTGTCTCTCGGTAGGATCGAGAGAGAAGAAGAGGTGGAAAACGAAGGGGGAATTTAATGAAAGGGGGCAAGGTATCCCCCTCTTGACCCCCTAGGAATGTTGTTGGGGTTATTAAAGGGTCCCGTGGGGAAAATAAAAAAAAAATGATTTTTCACGGTAGAAGCGCGGCCGCGAACTGGTAGCGAAACGGGAATTCGCCATTTTGTGCTTCGTAAATTAAATTACTAGTTATAAGTGGGTGCGGGAGACGTATCCTAATCCCCTATGTTTCCTGAGGGTGGGTGAGGAGGCTGATATATGTTGATACATCTCTTCCAGCGGCTGTGCGTGAGCTTTTTTTTTTTTTTTGCTGCGTGACAGTCCGGAGCGGCCGCCATCTTGTCTCTCGGTAGGATCGAGAGAGAAGAAAAGGTGAAAAACTAAGGGGGAATTTAATGAAAGGGGGCAAGGTATCCCCCTCTTGACCCCCTAGGAATGTTGTTGGGGTTATTAAAGGGTTCCGTGGGGAAAATGAAAAAAAAATGATTTTTCACGGTAGAAGCGCTTCACGGGCCGCGAACTGGGCCGCAAACTGGTAGCGAAACGGGAATTCGCCATTTTGTGCTTCGTTAATTAAAGTATTAGGTATAAGGGGGTGCGGGAGACATATCCTAATCCCCTATGTTTCCTGAGGGTGGCTGAGGAGGCTGATATATGTTGATATATCTCTTCCAGCGGCTGCGCCATCTTGTCTTTTTTCGAATGCCACAATTTTGTCGTGCACGGCAGCCATTTTAGATGCCAGGCTGGTTCCAGGCTATCACCTAACCCTGCGGATGTAGTTTATGGCCCCAGCTGTAGAGAATTCAGACATGCCAATCCTCCTGATTCAGGCGTGTGAGTACTGATTTCAGTGCTAGTCTCCCGCCTCCCGATTTCTGCAAGCAAAAACCCGGGGGCATATTACGAACAACTAGCGATAATTTTTGTCTCTAACTTGTTTAGAGACAAAAATTATCGCCGCACATCGGCGATTTTTATCGCAGATAAACCTTGCTATTATCGCAGAAAAGTCAGCGATATTCATGTATTATCGACCTAATGCTCTTAGCCATGTTATCCACCTCCCATTGAAAACATGGCTAAGAACTGCTCAGGGCAGGTGTTAGATTTTGGAGATATTCGCGCTTAGCGCGAATATCTCCAAAAGTTGGTAATAGAAGGTAGCGATGTTAGGGACTGTTTCCAGTCGCTAACATCTTGGCACGCCACTTTGCATGTCATTAGTGATAAGTATCACTGACATGCAAAGCGGGGCCCAAGATGGTCGCTATCTCCTTTTAGCTGTCACTAACTGGTGTTAGCGACAGCTTGATAATAGGGAAATAATTTTATCTCCGCTTTCATGGTTTTTAAAGCCAAAAAAGCGGAGATAAACCCCCTTGATAATATGCCCCACGATTCCTTGGGGGTTTCAGCTGACAGGGCTTGGTATTGTGTTACATGGTAATTTTTCCATGAAACGTAAGAGGGTCGATGCAGGGGTTCTAGAAGAGGTGATAAACCATTTAAGCCTCATGAACAAGCGCATGGTCTTTAAAAGATTTGTGAAGTACTCGGGGCGGCGGTGTGTGTGTGCCCTCTTTCAGGAGCGGGCGGGGGGGCACTGCCAGCAACTTGCCAGGTCAGGTAGTGTTCAACACGTGCATCACCCTTTCTCTGCCTGCTATTGCGCTCCATGCTTCGGAAAGGTAAGAAAAAGAACGTGCATTTGAGTTTGAAATGTCCGATCCTGCAGCAGCACACTTCCAAAGCCCACACATGACAATAACCCGATTCAAGGCCCCATTCACCCGTTTTTAAAAAAATAGATAACACTCCAACAAAGTAAGGTTATAAAACTTTATTAACTACTAACTTTAACAAACGGAACAAAAACTAAAAACATTTAAACATTTCTCAACACAAAAAGCAACAATGGTTAGAAGCTGTCTTTTGTGCGAATAGTCCCAAGGCAGCACAACGTGCAGAGTTCTGGACGGCACCCAGGTGATGTCGCCTGGGTGCCGCACTGGTTTAGGGATCCTACAATGCTGCTCCGAAAATTGGCGTGGGGCGTCCCGGGTGGGGCGGGGGGAGGCCTCGTCAGTAGCGGTCTGTTGTGCGAATAGTCCCAAGGCAGCACAACGTGCAGAGTTCTGGACGGCACCCAGGTGATGTCGCCTGGGTGCCGCACTGGTTTAGGGATCCTACAATGCAGCACAGAAAAACAGCGTGGGGCGTCCCGGGTGGTGCGGGGGGAGGCCTCGTCAGTAGCGGTCTGTGTCCAGTGTCACATGGCTGACACAACATGTACGACAGGCACCCAGGTGATGTCCAGTAAACTGCCGCACTGGTTTTGGTATCCTACAATGCTGCTCCGAAAATTGGCGTGCGGCGGCCCGGGGGGGGGCGTGGGGGAGCCGGCGTGAACGGGCCTCCCCAGGTGGCGGCCATCTAGCTGAGTTGCGCTCGCTCTTGCGGCCACAGCGTCTCGCTCACCATGTTGTTGAGTTGCTCCCACTCTTGCAGTGCAGCGATAGGCGGCTGCCACATGGCTCTTAAAATGGCGGACGGCTCCTCGGTTTTGGGCCTGGTCCACTGAAATGGCCCTGGGACACTTTGGAACTCGGACGCTTGCCTGCTAGGGCTTGGGCTCCATTCTCGAAAAGCGTCCCCTCAGCCGTGAAGATTGTATAAAAGTCTTGGGGGCCCCCGACTCCCGCAGGCTTCCGGTGGGGAGCGGCTGCCATGATTGCTCGCGGAATGACCACGACGGAGCCACGAGATGGTGGTGCTCTCATGCTGACGCCAGCTTCAGTCTGAATGATCCAGAAACAAGGTGGGGCTTTCATCGTTTGGGAAAAAAAAATGTTCTAAACCAATGAAAAGTGTTATTTTTAGGTCATATGACCAAGCCTTCCATCTTTAGGAAACCAAAAGTAAAATGAACCAATGAAAAGTTTTATAAACAAGTCACATGACCTGTTATGCGACATAGGGCTACAAAAAGCGTAGAAAATCCGTTGGCACGTGAGGCGGCGTCAGTAGCGGACCGATGTGCGAATAGGCCGAAGGCAGCACAACGCGCCGAGATCCGGATGGCACCGAGGTGGTGTCCAGCAAATTGCCGCACTGGTGTGGCCATCCTACAATGCTGCGCCGAAAGACGGCGTGTCCAGCTGAATTGCGGTCACTGTTGCGGTACAGTGACTCGAACGCGCCGAGATCCGGATGGCGCCGAGGTGGTGTCCAGCAAATTGCCGTACTGGTGTGGCCATCCTACAATGCTGCGCCGAAAGACGGCGTGTTCAGCTGAGTTCCGGTCACTCTTCCGGCACAGTGACTCGAACGCGCTGAGATCCGGATGGCACCGAGGTGGTGTCCAGCAAGTGTGGCTGCACTGGTGTGGCCATCCTACAATGCTACGCCGAAAGTCGGCGTGGGGTGCCCCGTTGGCTTATGAGGTGATGTCAGTAGTGGACTGATGTGTGAATAGGTCGGAAGCAGCACAAGGCGCCAAGATCCGAATGGCAAGTCCTGGATGTTGAGTGCCTCAGTTGAGATTTCTGAGCAGTGCTTGTAGGACTGTCTGAAGCTTATTTGCACCTGCTGCAGCTTCACTAGGTCCGGCGGAACTTTTTGCCTTTTCCTTTCTGCTTCTTTTCCTACAATGCGTTTCATCTGAAGACACGACCAGGTCCCTGAATGTGTGCAGGGGGACGCTATTGATTGAATGAACGCGCCGAGATCTGGATGGCACCGAGGTGGTGTCCAGCAAATTGCCGCACTGGTGTGGCCATCCTACAATGCTGCGCCGAAAGTCGGCGTGGGGTGCCCCGTTGGTTTATGAGGTGATGTCAGTAGCGGACCGATGTGTGAATAGGTCGGAACCAGCACAAGGCGCCCTGCACTGTTGAGCCTTTTTCAATGTCTGTTTTTTGTTGTTTCCCCTCCATCAAAAACAAAACAAAAATACAAGGCGCCAAGATCCGAATGGCAAGTCCTGGATGTTGAGTGCCTCAGTTGAGAGTTCTGAGCAGTGCTTGTAAGACTGTCTGAAGCTTATTTGCACCTGCTGCAGCTTCACTAGGTCCGGCGGAACTTTTTTCTTTTCCTTTCTGCTTCTTTTCCTACAATGCGTTTCATCTGAAGACACGACCAGGTCCCTGAATGTGTGCAGGGGGACGCTATTGATTGAATGAAAATGGCGGCTTGACACAAAGCTGACTCAAGCGTTACTGTTGGTGCTATACAGACAAAAATTGGTTTTCAGTTTGTACATTCTTCAGGTTTTTTTTTTCCATCCAAGTCTGATTGAGAGTTTGTAGAAAAATGGCTTCAGATTTTCCACATACTACTCTTCAACATTCTTCCTAAATGTAACAA
Organism: Lissotriton vulgaris; assembly: GCF_964263255.1. NCBI lineage: Eukaryota > Metazoa > Chordata > Amphibia > Caudata > Salamandridae > Lissotriton > Lissotriton vulgaris. The sequence continues at coordinate 509,312,683 of NC_141694.1, forward strand.
TGTGAAACTCACTAGGAGAACGGCTGTTTCTGTTTCCTTTCAAAATGCTGCCACCAATATTTTCTGAATGGAAGACACCATCTTGTAGCATAAAGGGCCGAAAGGGGTTCTGGTCTGGCCGATGGTTGGTGGAGACATTTTGACTATATCTTGGACCTGCCCGGCCTCGCCCAAAATGGCGCCGGTATAAATGGGACTCGTAACTCTTTGCCCGCAAATGTATATCTAGAAAATGTTATTGTAAGTGGCCCTGTCGTATTTTAATTACAAAATGTACGTCCACCGATTCCGCAACTGTTAGACACCTTTGTTCTTGTCACCTAATGGCCCGCTCGTTACGTTCTTCTACAGTGTAAATGTCTCCTCATCATATACGATTTCAATTTGCTCCGTGGCCGGCCCACGTGGTTATAGGCCCGTATTTGTATACTGACATTTTCACAATAAAGGTTTTTAAAACAAAACACGGTAGTAGTATTTTCATTTGTAAAGTTTTTACTTTTAGTGACTGTTTTCGAATCAGTAAAAGGCAAGTGAAATAAAGCAGTCCAATTACATGACGGATAAAAGGTATAATATGTAGGAACGCAGTAAAGATAAATGGTCAAGGGCAGTTGTGTTTTTCATGTCTGCAACATAAAGTGATCGATAAGAATCTGATAATCAGGTGTATCGGCGACTAAGACAGCAGGCCGAATCTCTTTTACTAAACGGCTCCGTCATGGAAGGAAGAAACGCCCTTTTTCTCGAAAAAGGAATATATTTTACTTGCAAGACAGTTGTAAATTTTCCGGGAAAGTACATTAGCCTGGAATATTATAACATATGTTTGAAAAAAAAATATTGTTCGAAAATAATAAAAAGCGTAATTTTTAGGTCATATGACCAAGCTTTTCATCATTAAATTAACAAAAGTAAAATGAACCAATGAAAAGTTTTATTAACAAGTCACATGACCTGTTATGCTTACGTTACGCGCTGCGCGCCGCGCCTCGGATCACTTCCGGGTGCGCTAACGCGGCGTGTCATAAAACGCATTACGCGACAACGTAGGTCAAGAATATAGTCAAAATGTCTCCACCAACCAGCGTTCGGAACACAACCTCTTTCAGCAGTCCAAAAAGTTCTGTTAAATGACAACAGAGGGGACAGGCAACAAGAACCATCAGTCAAAGAGGGGAGGGCAAGTTCTTCTCTTCCGGGTCATGTTGGGGCGCTACCGGAACTGATCGAATTGGTAGTCTACAGTGTTATTGGATGTTTCAGACTAAAGCTGGCGTCAGCATGAGAGCACTACCATCTCGTAGCTCCGTCGTGGCCATTCCACGAGCAATCATGGCAGCCGCTCCCCACCAGAAGCCTGCGGGAGTCGGAGGCCCCCAAGACTTTTGTAGAATCTTCACGGCTGAGGGGACGCTTTTCGAGAATGGGACCCAAGCCCTAGCAGACAAGCGTCCGAGTTCCAAGGTGTCCCAGGGCCATTTTAGTGGACCAGGCCCAAAACCGAAGAGCCGGCCGCCATTTTGAGAGTCCTGTGGCAGCCGCCTATCGCTGCACCGCAAGAGCGGGCACATCTCAACTACATGGTGAGCGAGACGCTGTAGTCGCAAGAGCGGGCGGAAAACAGCTGAATGGCGGAAGAGGCACAGTGTAGCAAAAGCGGGCGGAATGGCAACTAAAACGATAAAGGGGCGCCCCACTACAGCTTGTCTTCAGGTCAAACGGATTGTGGGACAAGGTCCAGAATTGAAGAGTCATCAAAAGGCAAAAAGTTCCGCCGGACCCCGGGAGCCGGCCGCCTATGTCGGGGGCGATCTCAGGCTACACCAGTGCTATAAGACTTGGGGAGGGTGTCGGAGCCAAGCGTCTTCTCCGAGTCCATGGCCATCACACCGCCCCTCAGGGGCCTCCGTCAAGCTGTTTAGGAAGGTAACATATCACATTGTTTTCTAATGCAGTCAGGTCCACAAACGACACTCACTTACTTTGAGAATAGTGAAGCTGCAGTAGGTGGAAATAAGCTTCAGACAGTGTTACAAGCGCTGCTCAGAACTCTTAACTATGGCACCCAACATCCAGAACTTATGCTATTTGAGAATGGTAGTGACATCGAAGCATCTCAGGGACCAAAACCATTAACGTACTTTCACGTATGAAAATCTTACTTGGGGAGGGGGCAGGAACGAAGCGTCCCCTCCCAGTCAGCGCCACCACACCGTATGTTGAAAATCTGAAGCCATCGTTCTACAAAGTCAACCAAACTTGGATTGAAAAATCTAGAAAAATGTACAAACTGAAAACCAGTTTTGGTCTGCATAGCATCAGTAACAACGCTTGAGTCAGCTTTGTGTCAAGCCGCCATTTTGATTCAACAAAGCACAGGCATTGAAAAAGGCTGAAATTCAGAACTCTAAACTATGGCACCCAACATCCAGGAGCTTGCTATCCGGATCTTGGAGCCTTGTGCTGTTTTCGATCTATTCACACATCGGTCCACTACTGACATCATCTTATAAACCAACGTTATGTAAATAGTTTTTTAATAAAATGTTTTACCCTGTTTCTTTGCTGGTGTGTTGTCTATATTTTTAATATTTGCATAGGGTTTGTCGTTATTTTGTGCGGGATGGGTGATGGAGCCGAGCTGTCTTGCAGCCCTCATGGTGTGGAGCTCAGTTCATCTCACTATTTTCGTATTTCTCAAGAAGGGTTGTTCCTAATATTTCTATTTTAGCGAGGTCAAAAAGAGATCCAATTAGTGGCCTACTGATTTTGCTCGATTACTTTTATTTTTTTACACGATTTTTCACTATCTGCAAAGACTAAACAGAGTATTGCGACTTTGTGCTTGTTTGTAAATAGAGAATGATCCAAAGAGAACCAATTCTAAAACAGTAAATGCTTGGACAACAATCAATCAAATGGAGAGACAAGGAGGCACGACGGATTACAACGGGGGTAAAGGCCTGCGTTAACTACCCTTCAGTATCTGCAAAGAGAGAGTACTACTAAGGCAAAAGAGGGGAGGGGGGGGGGGGGGGCAGCGTTCAAAGCACATCAGCGTGCATAAATACGAAAATGTTTTTATCTATCACGTACTTGACATTTTAAAGCTTTTCATATTTGCTATTAAAAAACCAATGAAATTCACAGAAAAAACCATAGGTTATAGTGGATATATAGTTAGGAATTTGCATTTACAAAACCTTGAAAATTCAATGAAAAAACCATAGGTTATAGGCCATATATAGTTAGGAATTAGCATTTACAAAACCTTATTTTACTCGCATAAAACCATTGAAATTCCATATATAGTTAGCTAACTATAAGCGCTAACTATATATCGCGCACCCGCAATCCACTGCTGATGATGTCACATATTACATCATTCATGACATGGTCAGTGACATCACTGATGACATCACTGATGACATCTCAAATGACATCACTGATGACAACTCAAATGATATCAATGATGACATCTCAAATGACATCACTGATGACATCACTGATGACAACTCAAATGACATCACTGATGACATCTCATTTGTCATCACTGATCACATCACTCATGTGATAATACAATGAACCTCTTCAGACTCTAATATAACCTTACATACACTCAGTATAAACAGACACTCACAGACTGTCACTCATCCATGGAGTTACTCACACACCTAGTCAGTCATGCAAAGAATCAATCACACCTCCATTTCCTCAACTATACAGTTATACACATCTTACTTATTCAAACATATAATAACACATATTTACTCTCTTATATAATCCCTGATACAAGCTCACAGTGATCGATACAGCCACTCACACATTCACTGGCTCTTATGTTCAGTTATTTATATATCTCAACTCTCACATGTATTGTGTTTTACATACGTACTTACTTGCACATGTAGCAATGAGAAATCCATTCACTCACCAACACACCCATGCACAGTCAACCGCCCATATAGCTGTTTCCACATGCACTCTTGAACTCATACTCCTAGTGAATCAACTGCTTACACATCTATGCACAGAGTCACGCACCTCCCAGCCACCCACACACACACTCAGCCTCCCATTCAAATATTTGGGCAACCAATCAATAACCCATATGGCCACTCTTATAGCTACTGATCAACACATGCAGCAGCTTACACAACAACAAACATACTGATGCACGAATTAAGACAGTTTAGTCACTAACCCATGTACTCAGTGAGACACATTTAATCACTCACTCATACAGTCAGTCATGCACCTACTAAATTCTTCATCCAGACACTTATACATCCACTCATTCTTCAATATGTGAAACATATTTAAACTTTACAGACACATACAATCACTGGATGTTGTGATCAGTGATGTCATCAGTGATGTCACTGACCATGTCATGAATGATGTAATATGTGACATCATCAGCAGTGGATTGCGGGTGCGCGATATATAGTTAGCGCTTATAGTTAGCTAACTATATATGGAATTTCAATGGTTTTATGCGAGTAAAATAAGGTTTTGTAAATGCTAATTCCTAACTATATATGGCCTATAACCTATGGTTTTTTCATTGAATATATATATATATATATATATACATACATATATGGGAGAGTCAGGGAGATGTTAGCAACATGAACCTGGAACTGATAGAGCAGCATGCTCCTCCTTTAAACCTAAATCAGTCTTTTGCCCGATCATGCCCCATGACGCCATAGATACTTTCAAAGAAGTGGTCACTAAAGTACTGATTAAACTTAAACACACTTCGGGAGGATGGAGGAAAGGAGATTTTAATCTCACTAAAACCCAGAGGGAATGTATTCTCTCATTGGCAGAAGATACAAGCATCATACTGAGACCTGCTGACAAAGGGGGAAACATTGTACTATGGGGCAGGGATATGTATGTCAGTGAAGCACTAAGACAGCTCAACACCAGCAATTTCTATGTAAAATGTACTATGATGAACTATAACGAAAGTATAATGGAAACCTGGGTATTATTGAATGAATGGCGCAACAATGGTCTGCTAACTTGGCATGAATTCTGTTTTATGAAAAGGGATTACCCCAAACTGCCTATATTTAACCTTTTACCTAAGGTGCATAAGGATGCTAGGGTCCCCCCTGGCAGACCTATCATTTCATCTATAGGCAGTGTAAATGAGAACCTTTTAACTATACATTGACCATTTCTTGAGGGAATATGTTTGTGGGTTACCAGCATACATTAGGGACACCACCGACTTCCTGAATAAGATCTGTATCATACAATGGGTAGAGGGCTCTCTACTCATCACAATGGACGTTAATGCCCTGTACACGATCATTGATCATGTCCAGGGCATGAAAGCAAGCCTCCACTTCCTGAGACAAAGGGACACATGCTTCTCGGACCACACTCACATGCTCATTGAAATGATGAAGATTTGCCTGAGGAACAATATCTTCATGTTCGATGGTGCCATGTATAAACAGATACGTGGCGCGGCCATGGGTTCAGCACTCGCGCCTAGTTTCGCGAATCTGTTCTTAGGTAAATGGGAGGAGGAAATCAAATGCGACACTAATCTCATGAAAGATTTCGAGAAGGTCTCCAAATGGGTCAGATACATCGACGACCTGTTTGTTATATGGCAAGGTACACAAGAGGAAGCAATCTTGTTTATTGAGAAACTTAATGTTAACACCTACAACATACATCTGACACATAACATCAATGAGAAACGTGTATAATTCCTTGCTACTGAAATAGAAGTGATTGACGGCAATCTCACTTCGAAGTTACACAGGAAGGACACAGCAGGTAACAGTTTACTCCACGCCATCAGTGCTCACTTGGATCCCCTTAAATGGAGCATTCCTACAGGGAGTTACTGAGGGCAAAGAGGAACTGCAGTGATGGGGCTGGTTTTGCTACTGAACAAGAAAATATGCTGAAAAGGTTCAGGGAAAGAGGATACCCGGAGGGGGTCCTTATCAAAGCAGTCCAAAAAGTGGCAGGTGTAGATCGTAGTGATACACTCAATCCGATAGCTCTCGAGACTGATACTGATACTGAGAGTGGTACCCGAGTAATAACCACATTTAACCAGAAATCAGATAGTATCCGTAAAATCCTTGCCAGTAATTGGAATATTCTTAAGGCAGACAGCATAGTGGGCCCTCATCTTAAAGAAAGACCTCAAATTACCTACAGACGAGGCAGGAATCTCAGGGACATGTTGATCAAAGGGGACAAACTGAAAATAAACGTCATGTACAAGGCCTAAAGGAGTTTTACCAGTGCGGGCACTGTAAGGCCTGTACAACAAGCATTATGGTCAAGCAAATCGATGTACCAGGTAGGAAGGAACCCAAAGTGATCAAACAATTCCTGACATGTACTACCGCTTCTGTCATTTATGTACTTGAGTGCCCCTGCAGAATGAGGTATGTGGGTAGTACCACGTGTATGGCCAAGAAGAGGATACAAGAGCACCTCAGGGCCATCACACATGCAGATAGTCACTATCCTATTGCTAGACACTTCCGAGAACATCACCAGTCTGATAACTCCCTACTGAGGTACTTCGCTGTAGAGCAGGTAAACATTGGCAGAAAGGGGGGGGGATCGTGAACTAGCCCCTAGGAAGAAAGAATCGTGCTGGATCATGGAACTCGAAACTAAGTTCCCTGGGGGGCATAACTGGGATGAGGAGCTTGCAACCCATCTACATGAGGATTAGATCTCACATCTAATGTGAGACTTATGTGCCTATTACGTTGTACCTGCTGATTATGATCAATTAGAAAAGAATTGAAGAATCGTGTGTAATGAAGAAGTTAAAATGTTCATTTGATTTTAGTGTAGATTTTAACTGTATGTTTTATGTGTTTTATAGGAGGAATGGAAGATATTCTCACTCCTGTCACGTCTATATTCACGGTCCATGGACCTTCTTGACATCTGGATGAGAGACACAAGCACCTGTATGAAAGTAGACTTTTCACTTTTCAATTTATTTGCACCGTACTCTGCAGGACATAGGCATGTCTACGTCATTCTTCAGTTTGAGGATTTCCTTCTAGGATGATATGGTTTGGGGCACTAGACCAACACAAATCGTTTCATCCATAGCCGCTGGGGAGCATTAGACATGCCCCCCTCTTTTACGGGTACGTCGTCTGCAGGCACTGGGCACTGCCATGCTACAAAAACTGCCCTCCACTCTGCCAGCCTCCAGGGGAAATAGCTACCCATAGAACGATGCTCGTATGGCCATTCTGGCCTTGGTGGTGTTCAAAACAGACATGAGGCTACACAGATGCAGTGCGTGTCATTAAAAAAAAGGAAATTAATGTGTTATTCACATTACCTAAACGGTGACTAGACCACTAGAAGTGTTGAACCAGAAATGTGTGCTCTTTAACAATAATTTCTGACGTTTTAAAGGGCATTTGAAAATCTTGTGTTAGCTCCAAAGATTGATAATCTTATCTTACTTTACTTGTGGCTTCTGTTAGAGGTTTGTCCAGGACCAGCAGCACCACAAGGGGAGTCAGAGAGCAGAGATTCTAGTCGAGTCAATATGATGACCCAGTCACTCTCACTCTCACATGACCTCATCTGCTCCATGTCCCAACCAGGGTCCGACCGTCCGACTCAATGGGAGAGTGACAAATAAGTGAAACAAGTCACTCATGGCCCTCTCCCACACTTGAGTTGATTCTAGTCATTCACTCTAGAATCTTGACACCCAACACCCACACAGCAGGCACAGTCCAACACAACTCCGATGCTACACAGCATCAGAACAGCTTTTACTACTACGAGGATACTGGCCAACAAATATTTCCTGGGCCGTCATCATTGGTAGCGCTTTCGTGCGCTAAATGAATGACAACCTGGGACCTGGGTGGCAGTCCCAAACACGGTGGTACACATACCACACCAGGCACCAGGAACCAGGTCCTCAGCTATTGTTAGGGAACAGCAGGTGCACGCTTGCCCTTACACACGTGCTGCTAGCTGCAGCATGTGTAGTTAGTCACTGTCTAATCATGCGAAGCCATGCTGCGTGCACTATGTGCTCATTCGCTCAGCTTCCTGGCCTAGGCCCGCAGCAGATACATACAATGTATCAAATCAAGCACTGCCCAGCTGGCCCGGGCTCACCATAACAATGAGTGAGACAAGCTCTTTCCCCTACCCAGGGCCAATTTGCAGGCCATCATGATGTCTCTGCAGGCAAAGCTTCAGAATAGCAGTGAAATCAGGCACTGCTCACACTGTGGCTGATTTTATCCCACCAGAGTGCTTCTAAAGGCTGGCAAACGTCCAGGGTTTGCAAGCAAGGTAGCAGGGGTCGCAATGCATTGCTTAGGGTTACAGTTGTGACCCCTGGCGACCCCTAATTGATGTCAATGCTTAAAACCTTGTTTTCTCAGCATTGCTCTTTCAATAATATATCTATCAGACTGCCGGCATAATTCAGTTCTAAGGCCTCTATGTTATAAGGATATTAATACATGCATCCCCTCAGAGCCCGAGGGAGTCAAAGCAAGCACTTGGTAGACGTTCTAGAACTCACTTTGTCGCAATGACACCTAGACATATTTCCTTCAGACATAAGAGAGCATTGAGCAGACCACATGTGGTGTATTTCAAAGGGGTGGTTTGGAGTTTAGACCAAGAAATGAAGTCCTGACTCCTTTGTACCACATTGAACGGAAATGTTGCAAAAAACCATTTGGTCAGTATAAATATTTTCTAACCTCAAGCCTTGATAAATGAAACTGACAGCTTTGTTAAATTATATTGCGCAAATATGTTGAATAGAAAGAAGGACGTAAGAGTTTTTAATATTTCGAATTGGAGTCAATAAAAATATGCATTAGTCCATTCCAACACAATTTTTAAATTATGTTTACAAGTAGAAAAATGAATGGATCACGCTTCTTCAGGGGGTGGAATCATTCTTACTAAGGATGAGGGTATTCTAAATCAAAAGGTGGCAACTACATCAAGTGGGCTTTTACTGCAGTCAAATACATACGAAATACATAACTGAATGACAGTTATTTGGAAATACTTTTGTCTTCCACACCACTGGATGGAAAATGTTGTTAAACAAAACTTGTATATGTTTCTCCAACTTTGTGAAGCAAATACAAAAGGCACCCTGAAAGGGGAAAATTCCTGTGAGAATATCGAAGTCAACTGAGATCTCTTTAATCCGGTTGTGATTACAAAATTTTAAAGTGTGAAAACTTTAAAAAAAAGTTTACAAAATTGTCTGGCATCTTTTGACCATGCTAACCATGCATTCAATTTGTGCTCGTTCATGACATGTAGAGCTTTGTGTTCATGCCTGGCCTGCAAGGCAACATTTTCTGAATAGCCTGTTCAGCAGCAAAAGTTTACTTTTCTGTATCTGAAGGGCGTTCTCGTACAGTCTCATGACATCTGAAAGCCTACAGCTTTGTAACACTTTTGCATATTTCATCGTCAGATGGAGCGCCGTAGACCCTATAAATTTGTGTCTTGGCCTGGCTGGGACAGATTTTGCTCATTTAAGGTGTTGGGGGTCTCGTTTGCCATCCAAATATGGGATTCAGAGAAATAAAATGATTTTGTTAATAGACAGTTTGTAAAATTCCAATTGGCGTGTGGGCAGATTTATTCCTAATAGACAGCTTTTTCATCAATAAAAACGTGACCTCGCTACAGGATTCGCATCAAACTCTGGGGAAACCCACAAAGACAATCCTGAGAACTCCCTCTGTGTCTCTTTTTCGTGCAAATCAAAGGTTGGTGTTGCGTATTTCTTTTGGTCAATGCTAGGTCGTCATAACCCTACTTTGTAAAATCTTCTCTCGAGGTAACATAACCACTTGGGTAAATATATGTGTTACAGTGCAAGCCATATTTTGGTTACATCTTATGAGATTCAACATGATGAACAGTCATATAACTGTTAAATATTAATCACCAAAACTCTTGAGGTAGGTACAAAATTGCACCTCCCTACGATCGGAGGCAAACACAGGGATGCTGGCCTGCTAGGGTCAGCCGACCTCTATGGATGTCACGTGATACATTTTTAATAAAGTACTTTTTTTTAACTGTAGCACGTTTTCCTTAAGGGAAATGCAACAGTTTTTTTAACCAAAAAATGTATTTTTCAAACGTTTGTTTGAGAGTTGGTGGTAGTCATCTGGAACTTTGCCTACACCCAATAAACTTATTTAGATTGCCATCCCATGTTGAGAGTCTGTAACATTTCAATGTTCACGACCACATTACAATACCGACAAAATCACACATAGAATATTGATTCAGCCTTTGCAAAAGGATCCTACAACACTGCCCTTTCAAATACCAATTCGGCATGGTTTGTAATCCCATTTTAGCTGTAACTGAAAGTGTACCCACTTATAATATGAAATCCGTAAATAAGATAAAGGATGTGTATGGTAAAAAACTTCAGAGCATTTGCAACCATAAAAATGTTTAGTACATCTGCTCCTTTAATCATGCAGGGCCCTGCATCTGTAGTAATGCATGGGTGTGCAAGTTGTTGCCTTGCGTTACTCTGCCCTAGGAAGACGTTAAATGGGTGGAGACTGGTTATTCCCACACACCCACCCATGTATTTTGGGGCATTCCCAGATATACCAAGACAAGTAAGCCTGGGAATGCATGAACATGCTACGACTTCCCAATAGAGGCAGAGTGAGGAGAAATATCGTTATTTCTCCTTGTGGTCCTTCTTTCTAATTGCGCTGCATTCTGCAGTACACTTAGAAAGAGGATTATTTTTCCTAAGTACTGTTTTTTGGTAGGAATGTATCCATTCCTGAACAAAAACACATTTAAAATTTGGTATTTGGCTGCACATGTTCAGACACCTTGTGGAGCAGTTCAAAAAGTGGTGGGCAGGAATGCACCATATCTATCAAGATATATTGCATTCCTGTCCTCTGCCCCGCTGGTGCCCAATTAGCATCCTAGCACCAACACAGGCACTCCTGCTTGGAGCATGAGGCTTGCGTTACTGGGTGATTGCAATTTTGTGCTGAAAGTGACACCTTGTTGCACATAAACAATCCATGGAAGCATATTCCTCTTAGAAAGAGGGAACAAAGATGAGACATAAAGATATTTCTCCATGTTGCGTTGGATGCTTTCCCAGGTCTACCAGTGTTAGTAAATCTGGGAATTCCTCAAAATACATGGTTGGATGCTTGGGAACACCCATGCTCTCACCAGATAGAGTAAAGCAAGGCAGCAACTTGTTCTCCCTTATGTTACTCCAGATTTACCAAGCTAAGCAGGGCAACCAAGGTAGCCATGCGTGGCTTTATAAATCTCAGCTAGGTTTTGCGTTGCCTTTACATTACCTTGCATGGCGCAAGGACGATGTAAAATTGTAAATTGGTACTTGTATAGCGCACTACTCACCCGCAAGTGTCTCAAGGCGCTTGTACGAACACCGCTGTGGAACCCATCCTGGCTTTCCCTGTGAGGCGTCCACTTCTGGACACCCCCAAGGTGGAGGCCAGGGATCCTTAGCATTGTGGGGGCTGTTGTGGAGATTACGCAAGCTATTGCCCAGAGTTGCAGAGTGGGACTCCATGATTGGAATAGGCACCAAGGCGAGAATTATCAGGTCCGTGGAATTTTGAGCCCATGACCCGCCGAGGTGGGGAATTGAACCTTGGTCCCGGGCCAGACCTTTGCATCAGGGTCTGCCGCTTCTCACACTTCTCCACGATAAAAAACGTTGATGACTCTGGCACTGTGTCTCTACTGTTCTGGAAACTGTGAGATGTGTCAAATTACTGAGAATAGCAAACAATTTATGCACAGCAAGATGATACATTTTCCCAGGTGTTTATCTTATTGCAATTCTGGCAACTTAAGTTATTGCATTTGGTGTTCTTGCAAATTGATGTCATCAGGGATGATGCAGTCACTAGCCAATGGGCTACCAGGATCAATCCCACCCTGCGATGACTTCTGGCTATGTGTTGCATCTAGCAATCCCAGAGTTCATTATTCTGACACTCTCAAGATGTCTGAACACTTCCTTGGATGGTAGGAGCTTGGTTGTCCACCCTGGAGGTGTGGCTACCTGTGGGCTACACGCACACAGGTAAACCAATGTGGGTACTGGTCTCACCTCTCTGTTCCCACCACCAGCCTGTCCACCTGAACAAAGGGGCAACCCTTCAAGAGTGTGTTCGTCATTTGCCCACCAAATGTGGCACTAACCTTTGAAGCATGGGGTGGCCAAAATAATCTGTTCTGCCAGCGGAATTGGTGGGATTTTGACCACTCCACATTACTCTTTAACAAGGAGTTCTTGCCAAATTCCACTAAGCTTGATTTTCTAATGCAGACAATAACCCGTGTTCTCAAGCGGTTGTGGTCAGAGGGCTGCCATTCAAGTAATTTGCTCTAGTGCGACTAGATTTTCTATTTGAGCGACAGCAAATTCAACTAAAATGGCCATGCCCCTCTTGCAACACATTGTGCCTTTCGCGCTGACTTTCAGTGCGATTCATGCTACCAGTGCTAAATTGCAGCACCACCTACATATTTTCCACCACTAGGATGAACCTATTGCCAAAGGCAGGAGGTGGGTCTAGAGGACCAACAATGTCAATCCTCCCCCTCTCAAAATGAGTCCTCACCACATGCAGTGGTATATGGGGAGCCTTTGACTTACTACCTGCCTTGTCACTGGCTTGACAGGTGGCACAGGAGCAACAAAACTCCTTCACCCTTTCTGGAATTCGGGGTCAGTAGAAGGGATTGACCAGTCTTTTCCAGGTCTTGTTCTGCCCCAGATGGCCAGCCAATGATATGTCATGGGCCATGCTAAGGAGGAATTCTGGATCCATGTTAAAATATCGATATCAAAAATATCGATGAAAAAAATATTGTTGTAAAAATATTGATTACAAAAATATAGCCTCCCGATACTTAAAAAGGTAAGTACAGTAATATTGACTCAAAAATATTGATGTACAAAATATAGATGTAAACAATATCGACTTTAAAAAATGACATAACTTAAATTAAATAAATTAAATATTATTATTATTATTAACAAAATAAATTAATGTTAATATATATTTTAACTAATTATAACAAATAAACTAAATTTAATTAATATAAACACAAAAATGTGTACATATACTTACTTAAATACATTTTATTAACTATTATCTTTATTTAATTTATAAACTTTATTAATTATTTAATATTACAATAAAAACATATATACATAATTAAAAATAAATAAAAATATTCAATATATTCTATATTTAATTAACACATTAAACTATTAAATAATACATACATTTAATAACAAAATAAAAACATTAATAGTTAAAACGTTAGATAGCGGGAGGGTAAACATTACTATTCCCACTCCAGTGAGTGCAACAGTAGGGAAAACGCTGGATAGTGTAGGGGTAAAAATTACTGTTCCCACTCCAGTGAGTGCAACAGTAGGGAAAGCGTTGGATAGCATAAGGGTAAAATTTGCTATTCCCACCCCAGAGAGTGCAACAGTAGAGAAAGCGCTGGATAGCGTAGGGGTAAAAATTACTGTTCCCATACCAGTGAGTGCAACAGTTGGGAAAGCGCTGGATAGCATAGAGGTAAAATTGACTATTCCCACTCCAGTGAGTGCAACAGTAGAGAAAGCGCTGGAACTCAAGACCTGGCTGTTTGAGCAGTAGCAGACCCCCCTCCCCTAGCGCCTTGAGACCCTCTGGGTGAGTAGCTTTGATTGATTGATTGATTGATTGATAGTGTAGGGGTAACATTTATTATTCCCACTCCAGTGAGTGCAACAGTAGGGAAAGCGCTGGATAGTGTAGGGGTAAAATTTACTATTCCCACTCCAGTGAGTGCAACAGTAGAAAAAGCGCTGGAGAGCGTAGGGGTAAAAATTACTATTTCCACTCCAGTGAGTGCAACAGTAGGGAAAGAGCTGGATAGCGTAGGGGTAAAATTGACTATTCCCACTCCAGTGAGTGCAACAGTACGGAAAGCGCTGGAGAGTGTAAGGGTAAAATCTACTGTTCCAACTCCAGAGAGTGCAACAGTAGGGAAAACGCTGGAAAGCGTAGTGGTGAAAATTACTATTCCCACTCCAGTGAGTGCAACAGTAGGGAAAGCGCAGGATCCCAAAACAATAAAAAATAAAAATATCAACATTTTCAATAAATGTAATTTCTAATTTTAACATAATTAATATATAAATATAAATATATTATTATTAACAAACCTAAAAAAAATAATTATTTAGCACTATAAAATCCACAACAAATACCTAAAATTAATTATACAATTACATTTAATATTTATAAATTAATGAAAATTTGATTTTTATTATTTATTAATTAAATAATTGATTACTTACCAGCTTTCACACCATTTACACAAATAAACACCACAACACACACCTACAATTAATTACATAATTACAATTAATATTTACTAATTAGTTATTTAAAATTAATTTGTTATTATTTATTAATTAAACAATTAACTACTTACCAGCTTTCACACCATTTACACATATATGCACCACAACACACACCTACAATTAATTACACAATTACAATTAATAATTACTAAATAATTAATAGAAATTAATTTTAAACAATTTAATAAGTAATCAATAAAAAATTAATTACTTACCACCCTTCACACTATTTACATATATAAACACCACAACACACACCTAAAATAAATTAAACAATTAACATACTTAATTATTAATTAACTAATTGAAATTAATTAACAACTAATTATTAAACTATAATTAATTAAATGAACACATGCATTAATAAATTAATTTTACATAATTAAATTACTTCCCAACCAATTCCCCTATAAACCCACAACCCGCTACAGAACTAATAACGCAAAATTAAACTTAAAATAAATTAATAAGTAGAAAAATTCTAAAACATAATAAAATGACAAAAAATTCCTATTAAAAACACTAAAATACATAACATTATTAAAAAATCGATATTTTAGTAAACTATATTTTTGTAAATGAAATTTTTTACAACGATATTTTTGTATTTGATATTACTTACCTGTCAGTCGATATTCTTGTCATCTATATTTTTGTGGTCGATATTTCTTCCAAACAATATTTCTGCTGCGATATTTTTGTACCATGATATTTCCCAGTTGATATTCCTGCTCTGCACCGGAATTCTATGTACTGTTGGAGGGCCACCACTCTCTGGCTGCCCGTGTTTTGGGGACCCTTGCCCCACTGTACAGCATTTCCTCATCCTAGTACACCTTATAGGTTCCAGTGGCATCTCCTTCCTCCTATTCGAAAGCCAGCTGTCCCTGGCCCTCAAGAATGAGATAAGACTTTTACCCTGACTCTCTGTAGGGTCCACCTTCTCTTTGGAGTTCTGGCAGAACAGGCAATTCTCTCAAAAGGAAGCCTCCTATTCAGAAACCAGACCTTCCCTCTTAGGGATAGGCTCCTTTTCGGTGAGTGAACTTCAGGAAGTGTCAGTCTCCGACTTCCTGCCCTTCCTCTTGGAGTCAAGACCTCGTGGTCTGGCAGCATTATAATTCCACTCTTCAAAAAAGGGGCTTAGGCACCACCCGGGCAACAACCCTCAAATAGCCCTATTAGACTCAGTTGGGAAAGTTTTTGCATGCAGCATATTGGATCATCGTAATGACAGGGTGTTTGAAGAAAAAGTCCTCCCCTTAGAACAAGCTGGATTTTAGAAAGATCATTGTACCATAGGTAATATTTGTATGTTGAAATTAATTGAAGAGAAGTACACTCAGTTTCACAATTCATACATATATTTGTGGCTTTTATAGATTTTACAATAGCATTCAATATAATAGATTGCCGATTACTCTGGAAAAAACTTCCAAAAATTGGAATCCACCCTTCGTTTATCTGTCATTATTACTCCGTTCTCCAATACGTAGTCCCAGGCTCTTCTAGGAGGACATCAAGGCCTTTCAGCCACATTTCCTAAAAAAACGGCTTGTTGGAAAGCTGCCTATTAGCCCCAATCCTCTTTTCCCTTTATGTGGCTGATCTTCCGGATTGCTTTCCTCCCGAAGAGGGTGACGGACCAAAGATAGGTTGCCGCCGTTTTGCGTGTCCACTGTCTGCAGAGGTTACTATAATTATGGATCTGACTCCCATAGGGTTTAGTAGGAAGCTGAAGGCTCTACAGAAATATAAAATTTCTCAATACTTGAAGATAAACACCTCGAAAAGTAAAATTATGATTTTAAAAAAGAAAAAGAAAAGGAAAGCCTGCAACTTTGTCTGGAGCATAGGCTCTGAGAGTCTGTAGAGACGTATCTTTATTTGGGTAAAATGATAGCTAGCAACACTAAGAACAAATCCCACAGTAATCACTGCTCTAGTAAAGCAACATCATAGGCTAATGGCATACGTAGATTTTATAATAAAATAGACCGTAGGCACTTTTTGAATATGTTATTTGTCTTCAAAGCAAAGGTCCCACCAACACTCTTGTAGGCCATTGAATCCATTAAAAAACAAGAATAGAGCTTCCTTGATAAAATAGAGGGCCAGATTTTATGTACACTAAACAACTGTAATACACTGGTCCCAACTCCAGCAATTTGTCTGGAATTTGCTTTGAGAAGTTCATTCATCCAAGGCTTAGCTAGAGTAATCCGGTCGGAATATCTGGTAAAGAATAGTCACTCAAATACAATAAGGATCTTCCATGCAAAGACTGACAAATACTAATTTTCACGTGACTTCACTTCAGCAAAAATCTCTTTTGTGAACAAGAGAAGAAAGTGCTCTCTCTTTCACCCATGGAACTCAAAGCTTTCATAAAAAGCATTTGCTGCACTATCCGTTACCAAAGAGATCTCAAGAATAGCAGACTGAACGAAAGATGAAAGCAAAAGACAACAGTTAACTCAGAGAGCTGCTCAGAAATATTTATCCTGGAATCTAGATCATTGGGTTTGCTGTTTGTTAATTTTATTCCTTATGAACCTTTTACCTTTAAATGACTTAACAGCAAGTTGGTCCCCAAAAAGGAGTGCTTTAATAAAATTCCATTTGAACGGATAAAAGAGTAGTCTGTTTGTTACTCCATTAGTAATAGGAGTTTATGGTAGTACGGAGCCAGGTTTCTTGTTATGTGCTTTGAATTTTGACTAGCCCTACCTGGCCCCGGTCCTTTGGACCTAACCCCTACAGTGGGTTACTTTCTAAAAGAGGCATTTTCAAACACACACTTTAAAACCATCTTTACTATAAGATGTGTTATTAAATTCTGAGTTCAGAGAGCCTAAACTTTATTCCTCTATCTTGTCCAAATGTGAAGTTATACTTGTAAGACGTTACAAAGTATTTCCCATTCTTTCCTATAGAGGAGATGCCTTTCAATAGGCAGTATTTCACTATCAGGACATGTCACATACACCAGTGCATGTTCTATGTTTCACGTACATTGCACCTTTCTCAGGGGGTCCCTTGGGTCTACCATAGAGGTGCCTTACATCTAAGAAAAGGGACGGTTGGGGCCTGGAAAGTGGGTGCACTTGCCAAGTTGACATGGCGTTCAACAAACTGCTTGAAGACCCGGCAGTGGCAGGTCTGAGATACATTTCCAAGGCTACTCATGTGGGTGGCACAATTAGCACTGCAGGACCACTAGTAGCATTTGATTTACAGGCCCTGGAACAATCAGTGCACTTCACTAGAGACTTACTAATTAATCAAATATGCCAATGAGAGAGAATCAATTGTAATCACAATTTACACAGGGAGCACTTGCATTTTTACACTGATCAGCAGTGGCAAAGTGCCCAAAGCATCTAAGCCAGCAAAAACGAAATCCAGCACAGTATCAAAAATGCAGGAGGTAGAGGCAAAAAATCAGGGGAAACCACAGCAAAGATGCCAAGTCTAACACAGTTGCAATTTTATCCCTCTAATATTTAGTGATTCATCTTTTGTCATTTATACGAACAACATTTTAAGGTAAAGGTTTATATTTGTATATTGTAAAATGCTATCTTATCTTGTGAATATTTTTAAATGATTAAGTGGACCCCATTTTGAGAATCAAACCTTAATAAAGAATGTAATTGAATTAGGGCCTTGGGCAATTTTTCAAAGCTCCAAGGTCCTTTGACTTTCTCTTAAGGCTTCTAACTTGCTCTAGGGGAGAGCAAGCATTGGTACAGGAGTCAGTTTCAGAAACTTTATTTAGCAAGTATAAAACAACCATAAAAGTTTTTGAGAGAAGATAAAAACAAATCAAATTGCACATAAACAATATGAGAGATTGTGAGAGATAAAATAAGACAACACCAAATATACAACATAATACCATAATTAATCATGCCTAAGGTGCTTAAAAAATGTTTAAAAGATAAAATGTCCATTTAGATTCGGCACTGGCATCACTATGTCGGTACAACGATAGTTTTGCGGATATTGATTGCATTTATAATAAAAGGTGCTACATTAAAGCAGACATTAACATCATTTAGCTCAGACATATATTTTAAGGCAGTGATATGTGATCTATTACCTTGAGCAAGCGAAAGTTGTTTTAGGTAATAACATCTAAAACTTGAGTAAAACCCACAAATATATTACATTAATGCATAGTGCTTTGCTTGCTCTGACTATCACATGGGCAAGGGGTCAAATCTGAAGGGCAAGTTTTCAAATTAGGGAAGGCAACTAGGCGGTAAACAATTTCCAATCTGAATCTAACTAATAAAAAACTGTGCATTAGATTAGAAGTGTAAATTAAATAATCTTGACAGCCCTCCATTAAAGTAAGTGATAGATGAAATTTGACAGTTCATTTCCTTCTCACACAATCCAACCAGTCTTCCCTTTTGTGAGTCAGAAAGGTTTCTCTGGTAAGTGAAGTTACTGGTAAAGGGTTAGTCCGAACAGGAATCCTAAAAGATTTTTTGTACACAAAATTAACATAACTTGGGAATTGCCAATACATTATCCAGGGACTGACAATCTGAAATAATTAACTTAGTAAAACTAGTAGTCTTTGGACCATATGGAACGCCAGAGTGTGACTATATCTGAGAAGACCTTTGGCCCTGCTTCTCTGTGGATAATCTCGGAAGAGGCTGAGGTAGGCAGACTGAGTAAGTGTTTAAGGAAACTATTTTCCTCAGTCTGAAGCGTCTTACTGTTATAGTAACCCCACACACCAGTCCCATATGTTGTAATAGATGAGACCCTAAACCTATAAATTGATATAATCTCCTTAATCAACCTGGAGCCCAACTTGGCAACAAAATCAAAAAATTCCATGAGTACATCTGTTCATCTTGCCCCTAACATTAGTGCCTTCATAAGGCGACGAGCCGTTGCCTGAAAAAAAGATCCCAAGATCCAAACCGGACGATTCATATCATCTAGTCTTGGACTACAGACACCTTAACTCATGTTGCAAAACATTTGCAGTACAAAATTCGCGTAGTGCTGCACTAATGAATAACATAGTTCGCAAAAAATACAAAACGACATTAGACATATCTAATGGTTTCTTTTGTCAAAATATTGCACCAGAAAGCAGATACTTGACCGCTTTCTCAGTAATGGGGTCTCAGAAAAATTTCTGTAGGCTCCCAAAGGGATTCAAGAACAGCCCAGGATTATTCTCAGCCAGAGTAACAGAGTTACTACAAATATATGATGATGAGGCATTATCTTATGTCGATGACATCTATCTCACAGACGACGACTTGGAGACTCATTTGAAAAGGGTGAATACCATAATTCTTGGTTTCGCAGCAGAGGGTTACAAATTCAACTTTAAAAAGTCTCGAATTGCCCATCTGACAGTCTTATTTTTAGGATACGAATTATCAAGTGAAGGGAAAAGCCTAGCGGACAACTTCTTAGAGAAGTGCGCTGTACTCCAAGCACCAAAAACGCTGAAGAACTCACAATCAATTCTAGGCTTCCTGAATTTCAGAAGAACTTACATTCTAAATTATGCGGAGAGGGTTAAACCTCTCTACGAACTAATTAAACCTGATTTTAAACCGATCAACTGGACTCAAAAACACACAGAAATTTTGAGATCATTGCAAACAGACATGTTAGCAAAAACAAAATTAGATACACGTGACAATACAATCGACCTTGTAATCCGAGTCATCCCAGGAAGATGCGGATTCACGTACCTGACCTCTAATGAGGGAGAAACAGTACAAATAGCTTACAAATCTCACTTGTACACACAAGCAGAAAAAACATTCAGTCTCACAGAAAATACTGTGAAAGCAGTACAAACTGCAATAGCGAATGAACGAGAACTAGCACACGGCAAAAGGATCATTGTCCTCGCGGCGGAATCCGCCTTTGAGGCGCTATTCAGCCCAGTAAACCTGCCTACAGTGTCACTGGATCCGAAATGGATACAGTGGGAAAATTGTCTTGCTGCAGCAGACGTGAAATACTATTTCGCCCCGCACATGAAAAAACTGAATGATTTAACTTATGAAAAAGAATATCCTCTGCCAATTGAAATTCTGTCCCTTGAACAGTACTCCTCTATAATCTACACAGACAGATTTGTACAACATTACAATGTAGAAAACAAATCCTACGATGCAGCCTGCGCGATTGTTAAAGGTCGCTGGCTGTGCGGTAAATTCAGACCGAAAATAACAAAAACTGAATCACTGAGAAAATGTTCGGCTCAGCGAGCTGAAATCAGATCTTTAAAGATGGCGCTTGAAAATGCAGACCGTGAATTCCCAACACTAATCGTGTGCGATTCGCATTTTTGCGTCAACTCCTACAATAATGATTTGCAGAGCTGGATTCAAAATGATTACAAAGATAACACAGGTGCCACAATCAAGCATAAAATGCTTTGGAAACAAGTAGTTCTTTTACAGAAAGAACTACAAAAGACTCACGTGATACACACTCTGAGTCATCAATGTGATGGCGTTCACGTTGCAGGGAATTCATTGGCTAATACAGACACAGCGGAAGCAACTAAACCGGCTTCCGTAGCCACAAAAAAGCATTCAGAAAAATACATAGACAGGGAAACCATGCTGGCAGTAAAGACGTCCTTAAAAGGCGACTGTGCAGCACTACCCGTGAACTATCCACTCAATTATGCATACGTAATTGATGCAAACTCCATTCCTTTTGCTCGAATCCCTGGAGTGGGGGATAGGGTAATTCCAAACATGAACCGGAGAAAGTTATTAATAGCAGACGCACACATGGGTGAAGGTCCAAGGCACAAACAAATGAAGAAATGAAGAATTACAGTCAGAGTACTGGTGGCCGGGGATGAGCGTGCAACATCAAATATTTGCAAAAAACTGTCAAGACTGTGAAAGAGATCGCAGTAGTGAACCGGTCCAGCCTGTTGCCCAGATACCTTTTATGGACAGGGTAATGCTGTCTATATGCAAACCAGCATCCTATTAATTGTTTAAGACTACATTCACTTAGAAAATGTGGCCCCAGCGCTCGGCTGACGCCAAAACTGTTATAAAAGATCTGTGAGTCTTTATCGGCACATACGCAATTGCCATGTTCCATTCTGACCAGGGTCCTGCTTTCAGCTTCGAGCTTATAAGGAGGCCATGGCCAGTATGGGTGTTGGGGTGCGATTCTCTTGTCCATCACACCCTGAGGGGAACAGTGTAGTGGAAAGAAAAAACCAAGACATAAAGCAATCTATAACAGCGAAGGTATTAGGTTCGGGTGATGGGTGGGTCAAACATTTAATAAGTGTCCAACTTAGTCTAAATAATTTGCCAAGAAATTCTCTAAAAGGTTTCAGCCCGTACGAACTATTGTTCGGAACTAGAATGCATGTTCAGGACCTCGATAGTCAGGCTTCAGTGGTAAAAGATAAGAATAAAGACTTTGACATCAAAGATCGTTTGGCTGTTTTACAGGACTTGAATGAAACAAGAAAATCCTTAAGCAACATAAAGTTAAAGCAACAGCCAACTACCACTGAAGACACACCACCTGTCCCAGCAAGACCTGTCTGGATTCCAAAGATTGGGGATCTAGTCAGAGAGAAAATAGCGGTGAAGAAGGAATTTGGGCTTTCTTACAGAAAAGAAGTACCTGTCTTGGCAATCAACGGAACAAGATCAGTAGTACTACCGCCTCTTGCTGGTAAAAAGGAGAACCGAGTTGTATCAATCGACCTGGTAAAACCACAATCATTTGGCCTATAATCAACAGTAGGCCAAGTGGACTCCCAAGAAATAACAGAATTCCCAAATTTGCAACAATCCAAGAGGTTCAAAATGAAAGTCTAATCACATTTGATAAACCTGCAGTGCACAGAGAGGGACTATGCAATAATGCCATGGAACTTGTGCCTCTTGAAACACAGATTGAAACAGTTCGTCATGAAACACCAGTCTACAATGATGTGTCATCAGTATGTGCTTTCGAAAGACAAATTGAGAAACAAATTCCAACAATTGACAGAACTGCCTCTGGCTACTTCATCAACTTCGATACCTTTTCTGAAGATCAAAACAACCCTGAAGTGAGACCAGAAACAAAGACTTTTAAAGAAAAAGCAACAGAACTCTTTCATCAACTCGAGGAAACATGTCTGAATGCACCATTGTTTGAGCATTGGATTATATCAGGGGTACTTATTCTCCTACTATGCCTAATTCTAATTTTAATTTTAGGAAAATTTATTACAGTTTAATGGACACAGCAAGCCAGAACATCAACTTAGTTCTAAAACCTCACAAATCATCCCACGTGAAGAAAAGAGGACTATCATCAGTAAATGTCACAGCCATTCCAATACCCGGCGGGGTAGTATGGGACAAGACTGACTATGAAGTATATGGCCCGGTCGAGATCTTGAAATATCCTCACCAGTTCAAGGTTTCATTAAGTGACTTTGTAAAACCAAGTACATTCTCTGATGATTGGGATTTTGAAAGTATAAATAATATGATGTCAGATTTAGTGTTGTCAGCAAGATTTACAGAACATGATTATTTACAAGGTTCGTCTAATTATGAACAGAATGTACTGCTTCTCACATTACGGAGACCATTACTTACATAAATCTGCACAATCTAGAAATGTTTTTAAATATAACCAATGGGAACATTGTGCTACTCCACCTAAAAGCAGTTCAAAAACGTTTTTTGAGAAATTCCAATACTTCTCAGGGTTTAATACAAGTAATTCAGAAACATTTTATTATAAACTGTTGGATAAAACAGGGACGAAAACCATGTTGACAAATACTAAATTGATATATTCAGAAGCATTTTATGAAAAAATGATGACATTTGGTTTTGATTTCTGGAAAAATAACATTGAAACAAAAACCATCTGGAGTACAAAAGATTGGCAGGTACAAGGCCTAGAAGCATTATTTCGAGCCTGCATGATCCCAGAACAAATAATGTTCTTAAATGACACAATTCACCAAACAACCTGTCGGCCTAGCTAAGATTAAAGACCTTAACAAACCGTCTATTCCAAAGCCAATACCTGATAATGCAACAACAGAAGTTGAAATAGCGTCAAAAACGTTTCATAGCGGCAAGTGTATATGCGGCTTACAACGAGGCATGGAAAGTAATGCAAATTGAAACAGGTGAAAAAATACGAGAAATTGATTGTATTAATTTGGAAAAATCACTTTCTGTTTTGGACAATGGGTTAATGACTCTGTCCTCCAGAATATATTCACTGGACAGTATTGTATCATCTGCCATCGATATAATAGATAAAGACTTGCTAATGTTACAACATGGCCAGTCGCAATTGCGTTCTATTGTACAGCTAGGCTGGACGCTGCAAAATCTTCGTTCAGGCTATGTGCCATGGCGTCTAATCAACACAACGTCATTGATTTCCATCTTTAAACTTACTGATAAACAAATCAGCTTGGCACAGAAAGGAGCAGACTATACAATCCTGAGCATCGAAAAACTTGAGAGATTACCATTGACAATGTCAGAAAGACCTGTCATTTAATGGATAATACACGGGATTATCACAATTCCGATAACAACTTTCCAATTTAAAAATTGCCTTGAGTATATACCGACTGGCCAGTATGAACGATTAGGTAAAGGGTACATTAAGTCAGCATGGAAATTACCATATACACACACATGCTATAGTGACAGCAACAAGAATGTATTTCTTAGTGGTGAAAATTGCAAACATTCACTAAGCGGTATACTTTTGTGCCAGGGTATTAATTTACATGGGGCCTGTTAGGGAACTTCAAACAACCTTTCATGCCACCAACATGTCACACCTGCAACGCAGATAGAGCCTTTCTTTAAGCAACTTTCGAACGGGAGTTACATTCTAATAACGGATCACAGCTGTTGTGGCTTGATGCCAGGGAAAGCATATCTCGTAAGCGTAACTTCCATGGTCACTTGCTGCATGCAAGCATTGTTTCCAAACGGCCCTGGAGATTCAGAGACGCCGATTTGGCTTCCTTTGAATGTCTTTGAATTGATACTTTAAGCAGAATGAAGTCTGTGCTTTTACAGACAACAGTGCCCATAACGTCATCAAAAGAGACGTGTGATCTCCAAGTTGCAAGGACAGCTTCGGAGATACATGACCTTTTATCAACAAATTGCCCCGTGCATTTCACAGAAATGCTTAGCCAAATTCTAAATATGTCGGATGCCGTAGGTATCTCAAACGTATTTAAGACGATTTTTTCGGGACTGTTAACACCATACAAAGCAATCCTAGGAATTATTCCTAATTTTGTCCATTCAGTCTTTGGCGGCATACCCCTAACTTTGGGACTTGTAGCAGGCATTTTATTTTTGACCCTCCTGCTCTGATATGGCAAGCCAAAACACAGACATGACTCCGGCAAGGATGGAAGAAACGATCCTAGCAGTACGCTACCGGGACCGCATAACTAGAGTCCTTGGATTGGCCAGGCTGAGAGATTTATTTATTTATTTATTTATTAATGACACTTGTAGAGCGCGTACAATTACCCGTGGGCGTCTCGGCGCTAGATCTGAACATGACCTGGTTTCTTTTATTCAGACCTATATGGCAGACCTGCATCTTACCTGTGCTTCGATGTATGCTATGCGGAGAAGAATGCGTGTTAGACACCTGTCTTACACTACCATCAGCAGTACCAATGGATATCGATACTTTGCTAAGTCCTGTAAAGGCTCACGCATCGTGTTGTCCCCAGCGGCTACCAATCCTGATGACGGCATTCATTGAGACTCCTGTGCTACAACTAGGTGGCGGCAGTGAAGCGATACATGAAAGCAACATCACCCAGGTACGGCCTTCTGTAAGCATTGCTGATCCAAACATCGATGATAGCAATCATTCTCACACCTGCCAAGTTACAGCATTATCGAACTTGGTCGAACTGTCACCTGAATATGTAGACCTGTTCTTTAAAAGCCTGTCTGATATGATGTTCTCGCCTGAACAGCAGCAATTAATTTTTGGAAACACATTCCGGCGCACAGCAATCTCATGAACTCTGAATTTGGCCTTCAGTTTTGATCAACAAAAACTACTAAAAAGCGTTTGAAACTCTATTCCCCCGTTCACAAAATATTTACCTTTTTTTTCCTGGCACGAATACCTTTGCTTAAAGTAGACCTATTCATAAAGAACAGAACTTCTATTTTTAGTAGATCTAGAGACATAATAACTTTACCTCAGCCTCTAGCACATTTTACAGCAAATGCATTTATATGTGATGAAATAGATCGCCTTTTTTTCTGTATTAAGAGACATTTCATGTGTTATTTTTTCGCAAAATCGTTCAACTGATTACATATGCTATAATTTTTGAATGATTTCTATGCTTAAAGACGTACAGTACCTATATTTTCATGTATTTCGAATACGCCATTTCAAATGCTATATGTATTTTGGGGTGGGAAGTATTACACGCACATCTTATTGCTTTAGTTTTTAGTAATTTGATGGACATAAATTCGTGGAGTGGGTGTCGTGTTCTATCTAGGACCCCAATCAATATTGTGACCTTATGTCCCTATACGGCTATAATCCATCCATACTCCTATAATGGCATAAACGATCAGAGCCATATTTCAGAAACTCGCCTCTGCAGCTCATTACAGTATATGACACAGCAGAAGCCACTATCTTAGATTCCTAGATTACACACCGAGTTCTTTCAACAGATAAAACCCCCAGCAACCTGGGAAAGCCCCACTTGCTTTGTTTTCATTAGTAATAGAACTCTAATGAGCACTGTAAGAACGACCAGTTCTTAGTGACATCTTTATTGACGTCTTATGTCCAAAAACTTACGTCAAACAAGGCACCTTCCAGGTATAAATAATACCAACGTTGCCTTAAGCAAACACAGCGATGGTGGTAGAGAATACAGGAGCATAACAGCTGTACCTTGCAGAGCCCAGAAGATGCGAGAAGCCCGCGGACGCTGCCCCTCCTCCTCCTTGACGCGCTGAGAAAGACGCTGTCTTTTCTCCTGCCGAGAAAATCCAGCTCCGGCGTTTCCAGCCTACCCTTGCAGGTAAACTGGGATATCGAGTCCTGAGAGGGGATACAAGACCTCCAACATTCTATTCCAGAGGTACAGTGTTGACTAAACCCTTAGAGAGAATTCTTGAAGCAAAACCTTGGCAAACCAACTTTACTTAAACCGCTACTTACTTACTCCCTCCCAAGTATTAGGTTTAGGTCAGGTACACTGGGGTAGGCGTAGGTAAAAGCACCAGTTGAGGACGTTAGCTAAATGTATATATGAATGTATATATTTTATTCATTCTAACTATTGTATGGCTAAGAAACCATATCAATGCTTTTACAGTATTATTCCGCAATCCTCCTTTTACTGTACGTACTTTTTATAATAACAAGTCTTGCAATTGTGGCAATTCATTTATCTTGCATGAGAAGAAAGACTGTTCAATAAATAATATCTTTTATTGAAAACGCCCGTCTCTCTATTCTCTGCATCTTGGTGAAAGTAATTCTTGCACAACTGACTGAGTGAAATAGCTGTCTATTGTTTCACACGACTCTAGAGATTGACTTTTATTTTAAGAAGCAAAGTTGTCACGTTTATGCAGTTGTTGGAAAACTGAATCCCTTCTTGTCTGAGCCAGGGGAGCTGATCACTTCCTATTCAGTCAAGAAAGTTTCCAGTGACCTCTGAGCTAGTTGGTACAAACCCAATTACGTCTAACATAGTCAGTAGAGACCTGGAAGACCGCACTTCTATGTCTACACTGCTGTTTATGTTATTCCAATGCGCAGGGCCTATAGGGAAAATAGGAACTACACTACACTGGGGGATGCTGGAGTAGTGTGCTTTGCTGTAGACGGCCCTGCTGCTTTTGAGCGCGTGGGTCACCATTTTTCTGAACTAAATGGAGATCCACTTGAGGATCTTTCTGTGCAGGCAGAGCGTGTGGAAGCAGGATGAGGATATTGGTGACTCATGGCGAGCGAGGTTCAGTGCATGGTCTGTGTGTGTGAGGGGGGTTTCAAGTGCTGTGGGCCACCAGGAGTCATCCCAGGTATAGATGGTGGAACCCACTTTTGAAGACTGGTCTTCTCTTAGTTGATCTTGTGGCAGCTGCTCTTCATCCAGGGAGTGACAGCCTTCATCGCATCATGAAAGTTGTTCTTGCCGACTGTGGGTTCGTTGGTGAGGGAGAGAATCATCTGGGTGTCGTCTCCATAGGAGACAATGTTGAGTCCATGGTACCTCAGGATGGCTGCACGCAGGGCTACATAGATGTTGAAGAGAATGGTGCTAAGGGTGGAGCCCTGAGGCACTCTGCAGCTGATCTCTGTGGGTTCAGAGTGGAACAGTGGTAGTCTGACTTTCTAGTCAGCATTCAGCAGGTGAGGAGGGAGAGGATCCATTTCAGGGCTTTGTCATGGATGTCGGTGTCATAAAACCTTTTGTTTAGGGTGCAGTGAGAAACGGTATTGAAGGCGGCCGAGAGGTCCTGGCGGATGAGGGCTGCAGTTTCGGTTCAGTCGAGGAGGGTGCAGATGTTGTCTGTGGTGGCGAGGAGGGTGGTCACCCTGTTGTGGTTGCTTCGTAATCCAGATTGGGAGAGGTCCAGGATGTGGTTCGCTTAGATGAACTCGGAAAGGTGAGGCTTGATGGCCTTCTTTATGACCTTGCCTGGGAAAGGTAGAAGAGAGATGGGTCTAAAGGTACTTCTGGTCCATCGAGTTGGCAAAGGGTTTCATCAGCAAGGGGCTGATTTCTGCATGTTTGCAGTCTTCCGGGAAGCTGGCAGAGTTGATGGAGCAGTTGATGTTGCGACATAGTGCGGGGTGATGGTGGTGCTGGCTCTGCTGAAGATATGGTGCAGGCAGGGGTCCAAGGGTGCTCGGGAGTAGATGATCTTTATGATCTTGAGGGTGTCTTCAGCAGATAGGGGAGTCCAGCTGAGGAGGGTCTGCTGGGGTCCAGTGTCGTTGGGTGCTTTAATCTTTTTTGGGGGGAGTTTTATATAGCGTGAACTTGACCCAAAGGTGTCGGGTTTCAGAGTGCTTTACATGAGCACCAGATGCTTACACAAAGACACATTCATTTTTGTTAGGTAAAGGGAGATTAAGTGATTTGCCCAGAATCACAAAAGGTTTAGCGCCATTGCCGAGACTCAAACCTGTTCCCCAGATTTGAGATTGACCGCCCAAGTCGTTAGGCTACATCCTCTCCCCAATCTTGCGGTGGAAGATGTGCTGAGATTGTTGCAGAGGTCTTGGGAGGATGGGATGTCTGCTGTCTCTGTGCTGGGTCTTGCAAATTCTTTGACCACAGCAAAAAGTTATTTGATATCGAGTAGGTTGGCGTTGATACTTTCTTGTAGGTATGCTTTCTTTATTGTTCTATTGAGGTGGTGGTGATCAGTGACAGCAGTCTTGAAGGCTGAGTGATCTTCTGGTGTCTTTCTGCTTCTCTATCTTTTCTCGGGCCGTCAACAGGTTGGCCTGGACTCTTAAAATGTAGGAGAGAACCAGCTGGCTATCTTGAAGTGCTGCTTAATTGGTGCTTTTTTCAGGGGAGCCAGAGTGTCGGTGCAGTTGGAGATCCATTGATGGAGGTTGTGTGCTGAGGTGTTGCCATCTGTTGATGTCGGTTGTGGAGTTTGCTGAGGGAGATGGTGAGCTGTTCTTCAGCACCTTGTTTCAACTTCTGCGATGGAAGCAGTGGGTGTGGTGGTGTACGCAGTAGCGGCCGACATTGTTCACAGGTGAGGAAGTGGGCGCTGGGGGGTTGAGCAGAGAGGAGGGTCATGGGGGTTCATAATTAAAAAGAAATATTAAAACCCACCTTTCCGCCGGGTCCTACGTCTTCACTGCTCCTGCTCTCCTGCTCTCCTGCCTCTGACTGGAATAGGAAGCAGGCAACCAGACCCCCTCCCCTAAGCAAATCGCAATGCTGCCTGCAGAGTTGTGATTGGTCTGGAGCACCAGAGGCTAGAGGGGTGTGCATATTTTCCACGCAGGCTGCACTGCAGAGTGCTTGGAGAAGGGCAAATTGCGCATCACTGGTTTGGGCGGCCCGATCGGTCGTGTTTCTAGATGGAAATTGAGGTTTCCTAGGAGGATGAATGGACTGAAGTTTAGGACTACTGGGTGACAAAGTTCATAATGTTGCAAGCAAATTTGGCTTGGGGATGGGCGGGCTGTAGATTAGGGTTCCTCAAAATGATATTTACTGTGATTTGTGTTTTGAAGTTGAGGTGATCCATTGTAAATTGTTCCGTCTTCTGTGGCGGTGGTGCAGTTGAAGGTGTTCTTATAAACAATTCAATTCCACCTCTGATTCTGTTTGGGTAGTCTTGCCTGGTGATCTTGTATGCTGTAGGAATGGCAGTGATGTTCGGTGTTGATGCTGTGGTCAGCCACGTTTCCATGAGGAAGAGGAGGCCCGGGAGCATTTGTCTCGTCACTGTGTAGAGTTCTCGTAGTTTCTTTCTACCGTGTTTCTCTGCACTTTGTTTCACATGTATGGTCATGTGGGGTTTTCTCACTTCTTGTCAGAGAGCTAAACATTCTTTGCTCTTTCTTTTTGTTTTTTTTTATTAAAGGAGGAGGATGGTGATAGTTTGTATATATCTTTTCACTCTTCTTTCTTCTTTTGTGTAGACTGGTTCCCTCTCGTGGTGTGGTTTTTACAATTTAGCCCGGGATTTAGACTATTGATTTTATTTGTATATTTTGTGTACAGTTGTATTTCATTTTTTGTATGGTTTAATTAATTTTAAATTTTAAAGGGAGAAGATATTGAAGTATCTTCATGTTATGTTTATAGTCTTCCCCGTTACCTTGTAACTAGCTCCTCAGCCAGTGTGAGTGGTCTGTGTGGAATGTTGACATGAGTGGAATGCTTGGGTGCCTGGTGTGAGTGAGACAGTTGGGAAGATGGGCTGAATAGCTAGCAGGCTACTCCTGATGGGGCTGCTATCTCTGTTACTATGGATGTTAAGAAAAAAATAAATAACTTGAAAGACACTACCTAGCTACGTCTGCTGGGTCACATCGCCTCATGGAACCAGCGTATTACAACAGTGCTTCCATTATAGAATTTATTGTGGGTGGAAAGAGTTATTACTGCGCCTCCCTTCAAAGTAAGGATAACGTTTGAATTGGGCATTCTGACAGTGTATTCCTCAAGACTATAGATACAATTTTACTCCTGGACGCCTTTATTAGCCGGAAACATGAAAATACCTCCACAGAGGTGCTTACATCTAGTGAGGGCAGTCGTTACAGAGCAAGCCATAGTTTGAATTTCATCCCAGTTTCTAAACCAGAAGAAACTAGCCCCCACATGCATCAAGCATTTTTGTAGTCGCAAACGGTGCGATTCCTTAAAATCGGTCGTTTGCGAATGCAAAAGTGCTTTTTGGGATGCATGAAGCAATTTTAGAATTCGCAACATTTATTGCGAGTTCTAAAATTGCGGGTGCTTTTAAGAAGTCGCAGATGTGCGATTTCTTAAAAGCAATGCATCAATGTTTTTGAAAGTGAAAATTCGCAAATAGGGAGCCAAATTTACCGAGTGGTTGAACCACTCGGTAAATTTGGAAAAAGTGTTTAAACAGCCGAAAATGTTTTTTTTTCAACATTCATGTTTCACACACACATGTCCTTAGGACATGTGTGTGTGAAACATGATGCGAAAAATACATTTCAGGGGTGCATGGGGGGATCCTTTGGACCCCCCCCTGCACCCATGAAATTTTCTAAGTGCCACTCGCAATTTCCATTGATTCCTATGGGCCTTTTGGGCCATAGGAATCAATGGGAAATGCGAATAGAAGTCGCATAATATTAGCGATTCGGTAAAAAATGCGAATTTTACCGAATCGCTAATATTATTAGAAATTGATCATGCATCCCGTTTTGCGAATTCTAAATTGCGTTTCGCTATTTTTCGCAATTTAGAATTCGCAAACGGCCGGGATGATGCATGTGGGGGTATGTGTGAAAGCAAGTCTGACTCATGGAGGCTGTTACATGTCTCATAGTCCCAGAAGATGATCTTAACTTCTCTTTCCCAAAAGATACAATTTGGGTCTTTAATTAGCATCTCAATGTAAATGTATAGGCATTTATATAGCGCACTACTTACCCGTAGGGTCCCAAGGCGCTTCGACCGCTGCGAAACCCTTCCTGGCTTCCCTGAGAGATGGTCCCTAAATGGGTATCTCCAGGGTGAGACCAGGCATCCCCGGCGGTCTGG
Organism: Lissotriton vulgaris; assembly: GCF_964263255.1. NCBI lineage: Eukaryota > Metazoa > Chordata > Amphibia > Caudata > Salamandridae > Lissotriton > Lissotriton vulgaris. The sequence continues at coordinate 509,344,482 of NC_141694.1, forward strand.
TGGGGCCGTTAGTGAAGATGAGGCAAGCTAATGCCCAGAGTTGCCGAGTGTGATCGCTGATCAGAGTGGGCACCAAGGCGAGAGAATTATCGAGTCCGCTGACCCTGGTCCAGAAACCTGCCGCGCCGGGAATCGAACCCTGGTCCCGGGCCATCCTCTGCTCTCTGGTCTGCCGCCTCTAACCAGTGAGCCACACTACTTCACGACCCGCAGGGGGTTTAATTAGGATCAGTCACAATCAAACTTCTTATTCTCTGTTGAACAAACGTTGACATTGGTTGCTATTTAACTGTGACTGCACGAATTTAATAAAGATGATACTTCTCGTGCAATAGTTCCCCATGTGTCACGCCTAACTGGCCAAACCATGTCCAGGTTCTGTATCAATCGAAATTAAAATAATGTCAAAGGGGAATTAAGTCTATTTACCATGAAAACTAGAACACTAAAGCATAGTAAATTATAAGTCTAATTAAAGACCTTTCTTCTTTTTTTAGATGTCATACCTAATGACCTGATCAAGTAAACTGGTTGTGACAAAAGCTAAGCAAGGGCAACTCTTTTATCTCCAATAGGTACCGTTGGTATCTTGGTATATAGTGGCTGCAGTGTGGACTGGCATGAGGCAACATGGAATGCAGAATGCTTCAAGGTTTAGATGATGCTAGAGAGTGAGTTGAAAAAAATCCCTCGAGCAAGTAGGTGTCTCCTGTGGATGTAGCAATGCAATGAATTAAACTTCATTACACCGTCGATGAGTGTACATTTGAATATCTGTGACAATATCACCTGTTTTTTTTATTAAGACACTGTACTTTCCAGGGGTCTTTCATCTTCTGATTATGAATGCCCTGAGTGTATGTTTCCTGCCATTCCCAAACAGTAATTGCCACTACCCGGCGGTCTTCTGTTTCTTTCATGTTTCTTTTGGCAAGCCATTATATGGGTATATTTTGGCTGTTGCTAAGTGCTATCTAAAGGGTGTGGTTCATACGTTCCCCTTAGCATTTGAAATGCCTTTGCTTGAAAGTAATTTATGATACTAATTTATTATTTCATTATCAAAAAGGGTGTGGGTTACCTGTCCCCCTGGAGCTGACTGAGGCTGAGCGTGCAGTTTCTCCCAAAGTACACGTCCAAGCTTGATCCCTAGGTGCAACTGCTGCTGCACTGCTCTCCCTTAACCACTGCGTCCTGCAAAGTCACTGTGGCAAGGCAAGTTGGACAAATAGGTATGGGCGCCTAGGGTGACCAGGAGTTCCGGATTTTCCCTGACATTTCCGGTTTTCCGGCAGCTGTCCCGGCAGATTTCAGGCAAATGCAGGGCCCCGGGGGAAGTGAAGATGCAGTCTAGTCTTCCCCCGGGGTTATTCGCGCAAGGAGGGCCAGGCTGGGGTTGTGGGGTGAGGTTTGAGGGGTGGGTATAAGAATGCAGGAGAGAAAGGAGACTTCCTCTTCCTGCATTCTGGCATCGTCTGGGTGCGAATAGTTATTTGAGGGATAGTTGTTGAGTTGGAGCTAGGGCATTTTGGACAAGTAGGCCGGTGTTTTATTTTAGGGTTTGCGTCCCGTGCCACTGTCTGGTGGTGTGGAGTCTGCGGCGTTGGGCTGTTTGCGGCGTTGGTGGCGGCGGGAGTCATGTCCGGTGTATCCGCGGACCAGGTATGTGAGGCCCTGAGGGTGCTGGGGCAGGCTGGGTGGGAGGACCTCCTCCGGCCCGGTGTGCTTGGTGAGGCATGGGTGGGGCTTGCCCGCGTCCCGCGGATGGCCTCGGACGGTGTTTCCATGGTGGTGTGTTTAGAGGAGCCGCCACCGCCGGTGCGAAGCACGTCCTGCGGGGGGGGGGGGCGAGGCAGCCTGTGCCGGTGCGCGGAGGCGGGTGAAAGAGCCTGCCTCTGCAGTCGAGGAAGGCAGGGTATGTGGCTTCTGGGTTTGAGGGAGAGCAGGGCTGCAGGCCGGGAGAGCTCTGGTGGGCCCGGGGGGGGCAGGGCCTAGCACTCCTGCTCCACCTGAAAGTGCAGTGTTCGGGACAGGGGAGGAGGGAGGGGAGGCAGGGGGGCAGCTGGGGCGCCTTGTGAAGGCAAGACAGGAGGAGCAGCGGTTTGGGGACAAAGGGGCCCCCAGTGGTTTGGATATACAGTTTTGGCAATGGAGGACATAGGAAGAGGTTAGCGATGGGGAGGGGGTCTGTGGCGGCCTTTCCCCCAGCGCAGGATCGGGCTACGCCGCTGGGTGTGGAACGAGAGATAGGGAGTGGGATGTCTGCACAGAAGTGAGTGAAGAGAGCGGTGCGAGACGCTAAGTGGCAGCATGTGGCGGATGAACCGGTGTTGGAGTTGGAATATGGTTCTGAGAGTGAGGACTTGGAAGAAGGGGAGGTGAGGGATGACATTGACACGATGGGGGGGGGTGCAGAGCAACAGCGGTCTTGGTGTTTTGCATGCCCCACAAGAGAAAAAGGGAAAGGCGAAAGCGGATACCAGCAAGGCCACCAGCTCGAGAGGACGGTCAGGAGCGACACAGACACCTTTGGCAGGTGAGGGGGTGTGGTGATCAGCTTGGGAGGAGGACCCGAAAGGGGGCAGGAAGAAGGCGTGTAGGTTGGTAGGTGTTGGGGAAGGGTCTGTCCGGGGATGTGGGGGGGGTCAGCAGGGGGAGTGTCGGGGAGGGCACAGCCAGGACGGGAGGTAAAGTGGTGGTGGCAGCTGGTGTACAGACTGACAAGCCTGACGGGACGGAGGACAAGACCACTGGGATGTAGGACAAAGAGATTAAAGGGGAGGACAAGGAGCATAAGAAATTGCTGTATATAGGGCTAGCTATACCACTAGGTTCTCACTTGTCGGACATATTAAGAGCAGGATTTGGAAGCATGAGTACGTAGACGTTTTCAAGATTCTACATAGGGAGGTGCAGGCCAAGGAAGGCTCGAAGGAGGAAGAGTGGGGGGAACTAACTAGGCATCCCAGGGTTCCAGTTAATATGGAAAACTGGACGTCCACCTTTCTAATTTATGCCAGTATTTACTGTGAAAAGCACTTGGTCAGAGCGATCCCCCTCTTGAAATACATGGATATTATCAGGAAGGCGCAATTACAGTTCGGGGGGTTTGCCTGGCTAAGTTATGATGAGGAGTTTTGGGCGCGGGTTAGCGTTAAGCCTGACAGGCCATGGGGAGAAATTGATCAGGAGCTTATGATGCAGTGGATGGCGTCGACACACTCGTCAGCATCCACACACACGTCCAGAGGTTTGCTGGTCCCTTATCAGTCCTTTCAGTCGCGGCCTGCCCAGTCTGGGGCGGAAAGGGCGAACGCACCTGGGAACACTGCCAGTCAACCAGCCAAACCAGGCACCGGCATTACAGGTGCATGCTGGACCTACAACAAGGGATACTGTTCGCGGTACCCTTGTAAGTTCAAACACCAGTGCTCCAAATGTGGAGGCCGGCACGCGGTCACTCAATGTTTCACCTTGGTCACCCCTTCGGAGCAGTGGCAAAACTCAGATGCAAAGGGTAGGGGGCAGCCTGGAAAAAGGTGGAGGCGATGGCCCCGTGACTCATGTGTTACCCCGATATGGAGGCGGCTTTGATGTTGCATTGGGGTTTCACAGAGGGTTTTCGGGTGGGCTACCAGGGACCTAGGGTGCGGAGATGGGCGGACAATCTTAAATCAGCCAAAGAACTACCTGGGGTGGTGGCGGCCAAACTGCCGAAGGAAGTGTTGGAAGGCAGGATAGCGGGACCATTTGTGGGTTGGCCCCTTGAAGATTTGATCGTTTCCCCACTGGGAGACGTACCAAAGAAGAGGAGGGTGAGTTTCGGATGATCCTTCATCTCTTCTGGCCGGAGGGACAGTCTTTGAACGACTTCATTGCGGAGGCGGACTCACGAGTGCTATATGCTTCAGTGGATGAAGCGATCCGCCTGCTATTGGTGTGTGGACTGGGGGTGGAACTGGCAAAGTGTGATATCAAATCTGCTTTCCGCCTCCTGCCTATACACCCTGCGGATTTCCCTCTACTTGGGATGCAATTTGCGGGGGCCATCTTCGTGGACAAGGTCTTGCCCAACGGATGCGCCATTTATTGCGCACTTTTTGAAGTGTATAGCACGTTTTTGCAGTGGGATTTTACACAGATTAGTGGACACCGTGACGTAACTCACTATCTGAATGACTTTCTCTTCCTGGGGATGGTTCACTCCAGTGACTGCGGCAGGGCCCTGTCCCAGTTTCAGGAGAAGGCGCAGAGTTTCGGTGTCCCCCTGGCGCTGGAAAAAACTGCTGGGCCCAGCTGCTGCTTGACTTTGTTGGGAATTGAGCTGGATTCCGTTCATTGGATGGCTCGCCTTCCGCAGAAAAAGGTTGAAGAGATACAAGCATGTTTGCTGTGGGTGATTGGGGAGAAAAGGATTGCGTTGAGGGCGGTGCAGCAACTGTTGGGTTTCTTGAACTTCACATGTAGGGTGGTGAGGGCTGGACTGACTTTCTGCAGGCGGCTCGGGATAGTCATGTCGGGGGCTGTTTTACCACACCACAGGGTCCGGATTTCAATGTGAGTGCAGGCTGACTTAAGAACATGGCTGACATTCCTCACTGACTTTAATGGGGTGCCACTCGACTTTGTTGATGAAAAGATGATCTGGCATATCCAAATTTATTCTGATGCAGCAGGGGCAGCTGGTTTTGGCATCTTTTGAGAAGGCAGATGGTGTGCTGAGGAGTGGCCGGCTCATTGGTTGAGGCAAGGGCGGAGCATTGCTTTTCTGGAATTCTTTCCGTTGTTGGTGGCGTTGGAAGTGTGGGGAGAGGAATTTCAGAATAGATCAGTGCTTTTCCATGTAGACAACATGACGGTGGTCGAGTTGGTCAATCGGCAGCGGGCGAGGGACTTGAGAGTACTGAGGATGTTGAGGGGTTTCATGCTGAAGTGTCTGCATTTGAATGTGGTGTTTCCGGCTAAGCATGTCCCTGGAGCGAATAATGATATTGCGGATGCTCTGTATCGATTGCAGTGGCATCGGTTCCGGAGACTGGCGTCTGAAGCGGATCGGAGCAAGACCGGATTGCCGGCCGACGTCTGGGCCTTGGGGGAGTAAGGGTGCTAGGCCTGGTGGAAAAATCAGTGGCGGACTCGACGAAGCCGACCTACAGGCTGGCATGGGCAGAGTTCGGCTCCTTTATGGGTTGGCAGCGAGAGGAGACGTGGAAAGGAGGGCGTTTTTGGTTTCCTCAGTGGCCCCGGTGGGGGAAATGTTTTGTCATGCGTCTGGGGCCAGAGTCACGACCGCGCAGTTGTTGGCAGTTTTGCGGATGGCAGTAGGCAGGGTGGGGTTGAACCCGATGGGTTTTGGTAAGCATTTTTTCCACATTGGGGCAGGGACGGCAGCGGCGCGACTGGGTTGGTCTAGGGATATGATCCGGAGGATTGGCAGGTGGAAGTCGCGGTGTTGTGAGTGGTATGTCCGGAAGTAGGGTCATGTTTCAAGGGCTGGGCGAGGCTTAAAGAGGGATGAAAGGGTTTTTGTTACGTGTCAGGATGTGTACTAATTTCTGTTTCTTTCCTAGGTTGGGTGGGTGGCCCGGGGGCCAAGTCAGTCACATGGATTGTGGGGCATTCGTTGGTGCACTGGGCCTCCAAATATGCAGAGCAACAGGTCTACGGCCATAACCTGGGACTCAGAGGACAACAGCATGAGATGCACTGGTGGGGAAAAGGGGGGATGCAATGGGGCTCGCGAAGATGGTCCCACAGAAAGGATGCCCAGTCCTATTGATTATTCATTTGGGTGAAAATTACTTGATTCAGCTGTCGGGTTTGGCGCTCCTACAGCTCATGCAAAGAGACTTGGAAGTAATGAAGCAGAAATGATCTGGGACTTGCATTGCTTGGACTGAATTTGTGACCAGAAGGGTCTGGAGAGGGGCGATAAAGCATGGGGCATTCGAGAAAGCTCGAAGGAAACTGAACAGAGCTATGAGGGCTTTTTGTGAGAGCAGAGACATTAAGGTGATAGCACACCCCGGACTGAGACTGGAAGAGAGACTGCTTTTTAGGGATGACGGCGTGCATCTTTCAACTCTCGGAAATGCCTATTATATGATGGAAGTGAGAGATGTGGTGAGCAAGTTGTGGAATGAGGCAATCTGGTGTCACAGGATGGTTTGAAGGACTTTGGGGGGCGAAAGACGCACAGTAGGTTCCGGGGGGGCAGGTAACCGCCCTAAAGGGGGTTCCCTGGGTGGCGATACTTGGGAGGGGTGGGAGAGTCACTAGCGGACGCACCCACCTCTCATGGGGGGGGAGCAGGGAATGATGAGGGGGGACTGGAGGCATGATGCTAATGACCGGATGACAAGAGTGAGCGGAAGAAAGGGTGGAAGAAAGCAATGGGCCATGGAGTGGAATGGAAAGTGAGTTTGGAGTGTATGAAGTTTGAGTGTTGTTGGGGGGATTAATGTTACTTTGGCTGTTGTGTTTGGGCAGCCTGGTCCTAATAAATGGCCTTTTATGCCTTAAACGACAGTGTGGCCTGATTATTGCGCGATGCAGGGCCCCGGGGGAAGTGAAGACGCAATCTAGTCTTCCCCCGGGGTTATTCGCGCAGGGAGGACCAGGCTGGGGTTGGGGGGTGTGGTTTGGGGGGTGGGTATAAGAATGCAGGAGAGGAAGGCGACTTCCTCTTCCTGCATTCTGGCATCGTCTGGGTGGAAATAGTTATTTGAGGGCTCCCACCCGCCCTACAGTTTTTAGGGTTATGGGATAGGGTTGGCAGAGCGTGCCAGTTTAGGACGGGCTGCAGGGTTGGCGATACTTGGGAGGAGTGGGGGAGTCACTAGCGGGCGCACCCACCTCTCGTGGGGAGGGAGGAGTGAATGATGAGGGGGGACTGGAGGCATGAGGCTAATGACCGGATAACAAGAGTGAGCGAATGAAAGGGTGGATGAAAGGAATGGGCCTTAGAGTGGAATGGAAGGTGAGTTTGGAGTGTATGAAGGTTGAGTGTTGTTGGGGGGGAGTTGTTGGGGGGATTAATGTTACTTTGGTTGTTGTGTTTGGGCAGCCTGGTCCTAATAAATAACATTTTACGCCTTAAACAACAGTGTGGCCTGATTATTGCGCGATAAGCTCATGCTCTGGTTTTTAGAGTTGAAAACAGTGAGAGGTATCTTTTTATGTTTTGCAAACCAAGGATAGTTAGCAGTGGTTATAAGAAAGCAATGTATTGAACAGGCATGCTACTGGCTTTAAAATCGGCATTTTATGTATGTTCTCACTGCCTCTTCTGTAATTCTCTGCTTAGGAGCGCTGTCATTCTGTGCGCTGGGATGATGTAAAATTGCAGTCCTTCTTCTATTTTTGGGGAATGTCCCGGTTTTTGGCTTTAAAATTCTGGTCACCCTAGGCATGGGAACCGCTTCCTCACTGAAAGCGGTGGGCACTTTCGTCATCTTTTAAACTGTTCAGGATGGGAGTTAGTACTTTACATTTTGTGTATGAGTGTCTCTTATTGGTGTGCATTTTCCTATTCATGTCATTTCCCGGATGGAGTGATTTGGATATGTTGATATGCTTTAATCTAGATGAGTTAGCTATGGATGTTGCATATCATAATCGCATCAGCTTCATACAAGGATTATTTTACCAATTAGGAGTGCCTCACATTATACTGAACGAGGATCAGTATTTTACCTAGACCTAAAGGAAGTATCTTGGTGTTATTTTCTTTAGAAACAAATCAATATATTTATTTTTTATTTTTCTTCATTTCTTTTCAGGGAATCAAGCAACTCAGGGGCATCTGTTGCATGCTTGTGTGTGGTTATCGTCTTTAATACTCGGTAGGTTTCGTTTGTTTAAATTAAAACTCATTACCAAGCAGAATGTTATTCCTCCTGCTTTCATATTATCATCTCTCAATGATGATATATAACATGGGAAAAATTGAAAAATGTTTTTTATGGTATGCTAGAGTCTGTGGCCATAGCTTTAGTGCAGAAAGGAAAACCTTCTTGCTGCTACTGCTACACTGTTTAGGCTCTAAAGTTAAGAGGATTTAATTCACTTGCTAGAGTAGAAGCCACAGGACAGCATGAATACAAAGTATAGCTGAAGAAATTATATTTTCATTGTGTGAAGTTGGCCTTGTATATTATGTCGACTAATTAAAGTGGGCACCTTGCACCTGTCCAAACAACCCTTATGATGTATGAGGTCAAAGATAACCTTTAGAAAGCTACCCTAGTGGTAGCTGTGGAGAGGAGCCTTCAGGCTTAATCTTGAAGGAATGTAAAGCAGCTTGTTTTACCAGAATATCACCCCCTGAATTAATCAAATGAAAGAAGAACGACACAGTAGTTGTATAAAAATATGTATTTATTAATATAACACTCTCTACCATCCTTTACATGAGGATAGAGCACAAAGCACACAATACGAGATCAATAGAACAGTTGTAAGTAGCATAATACAGAGTGGACTCCAGGGTGAGACCAAAACATATACTAAAATAGTGGTATAACAATCATGCCTGGGATCAAGACAAGGTCTGGAGCACGTAGAATCGCTGGGATCCCAAGTAGGGGTGGGAGGACATTTCCATTCCACCCACGGAATGGGCGGAGATTTGCTCCTTCCACCTTCTGCAAAGAAGGCGGAAAAATGGGGCAAATTTCCACACACGGAACGGAAGTTGGCCGCCCGCCGCCTGCCCGCCGCCCGCCCGCAATATTAAACAGATTAAAGCCTAAAATAAGAATTAGAACACTTACCTTATTGCGGGGTCATCGCGGGGTATCGCTGGGTCATCTTTTCCCGCGTAGGCTTCCAGTTGCAATTGTAAAGTTTAAGGACCCTTCTAGTTGGACTTCAATCAAACCCTTTGAAACTTAGGAGGTTGGTGAGCCACCCCACCCGTGGATACCGAAGTACTCGAGTTACCTATCCCAGAGAAGCCGGGTGCATAGGTCTGGAATGGTGTCGGAAACCGCCATAGTTCTCAATGGGGGGCTGTAAAGAAGTACTGCTGCTGTGAAGGTGAAAAGGGCCTGGTGGAATCCAAGCCTGGATTCTGGAAGAATGGAACCTAAAAGCAGAGGGGACAGAGTCTGGGTCACTTCAGAGTGACCAGGGGGCTCAGTAGACGAACGCCCACCGATGCTTCATGTCCAAAGAAGGGATGCTTTACTCTGCAGCCTCGAGGACGAGGCGACGTCAACAATGACCCGGAGCCAGATGCGAGCTGTCCCACGAAAGGATGTGGAGTGTTGAGGGGTCGGTGTCTGGCTGGAGCACCAACAAGCATTGGTTGAAACAACCGATCCAGGGAGGTCAAGCAGGTTATGGTGTGGACCAGCGAAGTCCAGGGGATTCACCAAGCAATGGAGAGTCAGGGCATTTCTGGAACAACCAGGAAAGCCTAACAGAAATCAATATGACCCCCAGGAGGACCCACAGGCCAAATGACCAGGATTAGCAAGGGGACCTCGAGCAAGATTGTAAAGTACCAGCCCACGAGCACTCGGTGCGAGAAGGCTGGAGTTCTTTGGTGCAAATACTTGTCAGGGTGAAGACTACACGTATTTCAATGCACAAACTCAGGAACTGCCAACAAGCATATGCAACTGCAAATGGGTAAGGTTCACAGGGATTCAAGTTATGCAGTCCCCACGAGGGATACTGGCCTCAAACTTGCTGAGAGGGCAGATAAACCTCAGGGACCCTCGGAATCCACCTCCTGTGTTGCTGAATACTTTTGAGTCCGCTGGAGCTCAGTAGCAGAAAACCGGTCAGTTGCGTTGAGGTGCCTGCAAATGCAGGTGAGTGACTCCTTCACCCCAAGGGAGATTCTTCAGTAGTCCTTAGTGCACCACAGGTCCTGCACAGAACCTGTATGGAGCAAGGGCACAGATGAAGCTTCAGACAGAAAGGGGGACCAAGTCAAGCTCAGTCGAAATCCAGCAAAGTCCAGAGTGTACAGATTGTCGAAGGTCAGTGGTTTCTTCATGTAGAATCTTGTCCACGTAAAATGTAAAGTCTTACAGCCAGGTAAGCCCTTTTGTACCCATTGGAGGGGGTTGGACAGATTCAGGGGACCCTCCTAGGGACGGGCAGAACAGAGGGGAGGTTACTTCCATGTCCTTTGTCTGGTTTTGTGCCAGAGCAGGAGCCAATGGCTCCCATAATTGGATTGAACTGGACTATGCACTGGTACACCAAATGTGCCCCAGGTGGCGACTTTTAGGCACTCTCAGAGTGCACTCATCCAGCTCCAATAAACTAAATCCTGTCTGGGAGGTGATTACACCTCCCTGTGACAGAATGCCTATTGTGCTTCCTTCCTCTGCTCGAGCTTGGCTCAGCAGCAGGAGGGCAGAAATGTGTCTCTAGTCGGCAGCATCCATTGTGCGCTGTCCGGGTTGAGAAGGACGGCACCGGATAGACAAGTGACCCCACGAAGCTCGCTTCAGAAGGTTGGAATCATACCTCCCACACCGGGTAACAGTGTGGAGGTATGAGTCCAAGGTGTTGATACCAAACACAATATGTTTCTATGCCGCCATTTTCGAGATAGCATTTACCGTGAGGTTATAATGCACCTCTGCATTTATGTCCGGCTGAATCACAGACAACCTGAATGGTCTCCGAAAGCTGCAGAGAGGCTCTGCTCATGCAGGGACACCCTTTCACATAAAACCCAGCACCCTGCCTTCAGGATTGATAAGGCCTGCTATAGGGGGGACTTATACGTTTTAAGTGTAGCTACCAATAGATATAGTGAACCTATATCTAAAGTAAGTGGTGCAAGCACCAGCTTACACAGGCTGCAGTAGCATACCTGTAGTTCCATTTTGCATGGCCTTTCGTGGGTGGCATAATACATGCTTTCGCCCATAGGAGACCTCTGTGGTACCTATGCCCTGGGTACATGGGTACAGTATACTAGGGACTTATAAGGGTACCCCAGCATCCAATCTGGAGTGAACCAAAGTACATGCATGTCAATTTAAAGGAGAAACCATATAGACTGGGGTCCTAGTTAGCAGGATCCCAGTAAGACTAATCAAAAATAGTGCAACATCAAGCAAAAAGTGGGGATAACCATCAGAGGCAGATCCAACTTTCCTAGATTCATTGTTTAGCAAAGGTTATTATGGCATTAGACAGATTTCACTTTGGTAAAATAATGCAAAGACTGGTGAATCTGTCGAAGATGATGCTACTGAATTAAGAAGAGTAGCATCTATGCAAGCCTAGATTTATGGATCAACGTATGTTAAGTTGTGATAATGATAATGTCAGAGAGGAATTATAGTTGTGTGATGATCCCTCTCTCATGGAGATTATTACACCAGGGAAGAAACTAGAACTTAGGGCCTGACTATGATGGCAATGGGACTGCCACCGTCAGGCCGTCAGTGGCGGTCCCACCGCCATCCAGCCCATTGGTCTGACTGCTGAATTAGGATGAAGGTGGTCGGAGCTCAGCTGTCGAGGGGGAAAGACCGCTGCATTTGACAGGATCAAGGATCCCATCATGGCAGCGGTATGACTCCTATTCCCTGCAAAGAGGGCAGTGCCTGGTCAGGCACCGCCGTAGAGATTAGGATGTCCCTTTCCGCCTGCCCTTTCATGGCATTTCACCTGCCATGACAAGGCAGATGGAAAGTGACTTTGGGGGCCCGTAGTAGGGCCCTCTTCCCCATGGCCCTCTGCTATAGGCCCTGGGGGCACCTGTGGGCCCCTCTAAAAATCCCTGCACTATGTGGTAGGCACCGCATGGTGCCTGCCACACAGTGCAGGCATGTTTTAAATGTGTTTATTTTGTATTGCAGCGTGTGCTGCAGCCCGCAGTGCACGCCGCAATGCAAAATATACATATTGCGACCACCGTGAAGGCGGTTGCATCATAATGCTTGCAGCTGGCCTGCCGACTTCTAGTCGGGCGGTCCTCCTTCTGCCATGGTGCCGGTCGGATGAGAGTCCGACTGATATCGTAATCAGGCATGTGTGGAGGAGATTAAAAGGAATGGAAAAATCTGAGATACTGTGAGTGTGATAAGCAAGAAATGAGAGAAGGAAGGTGCGTACTAAAGCAGCAGTAGAAATTATAGTGTATGTCGCACTAGTATGACTGAACAGATTGGTCTGATGGAGTTTACTGGAAAGTGTTACAGTGTTACAGGTGTAAAGTCATAGGTCATTTAATGAACAAAAAAAAATGTTCTAGTTGGAAAGCAACATGCATAATATGATGACACAAAGGTCATTTAAGCAAGTGTAATCAATAAACTGGGGAAGAAGAATATTGTGATGAGATTGTTTTGAAAATAACTAAGAAGAAGGGTGAAGGACCACATGATGAAGTGTTGGTTGAAGGACAAAAGGTGAAGATATTGCTCACTCAGACGCAAAGTTAATTTTGATTTCTCAAGAGGTACGCCATCGTGGCACACACTCACATGGAGAATTTGTTTCCTGAATTGGTTGACCGTCTGAATTTAAAGTAATGGGCAACGAAAAAGTGAGGAAGGATTTTTAAGGGAATTGAGATAGTTGACAGTTGCACAACATCACGTGACACTTGACAATCCATTGGGTAAGGCACTTGAAGCCCTCTGCCCTTGTTTAAATTAAATATTGGCACTATTTAGCCACACTTACCCCAACCTTAAAGATATACAATCTGTCTCTTTCCTTTTTGGGAATGAGCCCCGGTGTAGGGGCGTGCTGATGTGTATAATAGATTAGACACTAGTGGTATAACATCACAGGCACTTTAAAGTACATCGCTCAGTACAATCCCCAGCCATTTTTTTAATAGAAAATGGGCATTACTTATTCACACTCGCCACAATATTAAACGCAACAACAGTTGATTTCTTATTTTTTATAAAAAGCACCTGAGTAGTGTAATGTCGAATCACAAGTGAAGTGCACTACACAACACGCAAGAATAATAACACTTGCATGATATTTATACCACCTTTCACTCCTTGAAGATAAAATACAGTTGACACTGCCTTTTTTGATTTCCAGTAGGATACAAGGTGCAAAATGAACCTTTTTTTGGACGTGCCTAATTCTACCCCAGCATAAGGTATGCTCATACTTCCTCCTAATTATATTTTTCTTCAGGAAAATAGTATATGACAAAAGTTGTGTTTGGTAACAGGACTCAACACTGTTATCCACCCCTTTCTAATGTAGGGTCAAACGCTGAACTTAACATGCAGAATGACCCATCAACCAAGGGAACGCTCAGATATTCTAGAAAAGTAGCTGAATCCAGCAGTTTTCACGGTATGTCTCCACACTAAGGTGAGTGATACATGCTACATACAGACAGTATAGGACTACAGGGTCACTTCCCAGATATTCATTATTTGATTTCATATTTCACACAGTGTCAACAAAGCTCACAGCCCTGAGGAAGACCTTCTTTTAAACAGACCACCGGCACACCATGAAGGTCGAAACGCGTCGGCGTATAGCACATTTAAGAGCACGGCCAAGAGCTGTTACTTACTGTATAAATATGTGCATATATGCCTGTAGTATAAATGACTAAATTCATGATTCCGTGTGCATAATAAGCTCTGACCAATTTTAAAAATAGGGCAAAGCAGTATTAGCTTAGACCGCAGATAAGAGGGTGAAAATTGAGACTTGCCCCACTTATATGACAGTGTTGGACACTAACATCAAAAGCAGTGGGACTGCATCCAGCCCCCAGTAAACGCACAGCGTAATGCCACTTTTGGCTGTATCTTTTTCAACCTTATTCATTATATTATCTTTATATTCGAGAATCCAATTTGTCGTATAATTTCTCCTCTTTTTAAAGCTCTTATGGAAACGGGACCACACGCTCCGTGTACGTGTTATTTGTCAGTTTTTACTGCTCTAATGGTGTCACTGAGGACTTTTCCAAAAACATGATTTATACACAAATTCATTCAAAGCAGTATTTATTCGGATAAAATCACCCAATGCATTTCGGGCTTCATGCCCTTCTTCGGGGGTCACTGTAAATGATAAAGCAATACAATTACCTGACTATTGACACAAGATCTTCACGTTCCTAATTGTTACATCTCATGCTACAAAATGATTACAATGTTATCTAATCTATATTCCGAGGAGGTAATCATCATGTTACAAAATGCCAATATGAAGTGAACCAACAAGACGGGTCTCTTTCTCAACATCTCTCCTTCCTAACCTTGGTATTGTAGTATACACCTCAATTCTAATGAATATTATTAAACGATGCATCATCCTGCAGTTTTCCATATCTGATTTTTTGCAGCAGCATTCTATTTGGTAATAATCATGCATGCGGTATCAGTTTATCTATTCCCCTATGGACCATAACGAAACCCACCTAATTTCGCGCATAGTTCACTCTTATTTTTACTTAACGGTACAAAGCCCTTTTTGAACTCTTTCCAGAAAACATCAAATATACTTTTGGTAGCGCCAACCTTGATCATTTAAATAGGTTAATTTGATCCCTAAAGTCTCACCTATCTGCCATTCATGGTTAAAAATCGAACAGAATCACCCACTGCTCACTCCGTCAGACCTGTTTTATCCCACAAACCCTTTCTGTTTTAAACTCCATCCCTATGACCCTGATTGGTTCCCAATTTGAAACTTCCCGCTTTCCCCCGTGTGACCGTTGATTTCACCTAACTCATATCACGCAAAAACTCTATCTCTCATAATTCCCCGTAACGGAGTTAAGCAAACTCGAACACCACATTGTAATATACCAAAATTAAGCCCAGAGTCTCTAACAAAGCCAAAACATGCTTGTGTAACTTCATTCTTAAAACAGTCTGAAATTGTTCATTGTTTCACTGCCTCCATCCTGAACCACGGTGATATTCCTTGCGTGTGGGCTCCTCGACTAGTCTTCAATCGTTTTTCTTTTTTCTAGATATTTCCTTGAATGGGTGCAGTCCTGGTGTCGGCAATAGTTATGATGTGTTTTTAGAAAGTTAGGACGCACACCTCTGTTCCAGTGTTTTTTTTGGGGGGGGACACCAGACACTTAATCTTGTTCATTTATATTTTTTGATTAATTCCTTTGTATGTTCAATGTCTAATGTGATCTATTGTATTTTTGCTTGGACATGTTGTTTGTTTCAAATCAACGTGTGTAAAAAAAGTAAATGTACAATTTTGTCTTGGTTATCATAAAAAACAAAATGATGAATGGAATCTGAAAGATGACACCTGTATATTCCCAGTTATTTACTGATTCTAAGATCAATATTATGATTACTTCTATTGGCACGATCCAAATGTTGCTGTGTACACCAATGAAGTATCTTCTAAATTAGTACAAGTCAAGTCGTTGACGTTTGGAGAAATAAGTTACTGTTTTTTATAGCTGAATACTAACACACTGATGGTCTTGGGGGTAGCCAGGATAATCTATATGATTAGCATTCTGTGTCTTTAAATCTAATAATGAAGCGAATGCCTAAATAGGAGTATCTGACCAGTTTCATTACTCATCTGGGCTATTTACATTGGCTATTTCAACTGTTTTGCACTCATGGCGAAAAATATTTGCAGGCTCATATTAAGGCGGCTATGTCACACTCATCCTATAGTTTAGTGACTGTCATTTCTCCTTAGAAAGACATTGCCTTCCTGCATCAAGCATCATGTACAGTGCCAACATCATTTTAAAATGGTTCATAAAGTGACATGCTCATTGAAAATGAATTCAACGTTTGGATACATTGGGATCCAGAAAGTGCACTCAGCATCAATTGTAGATCTCATTCCATTTATTTTACACACCTTCTTTCAGATATTGTCGGTCTCTCTAGAATTAGTTTAATACAACATTGCATAGAACACGTACCAGGTCATATTGTCTCAGCACATATCTGATTCTTTGTCTCTTTAAAATATTTTGAAGATCAGTTACCTAAAAAGGGCCTGGGGACTCAATTTTGCTGCCATCTAATCAGTTTATCAGTTCATCATGGAGGTATAAAATAGTTTGTAAGCAGTAAATATCTAGGGCCTTCCCTACTTACCTTGTAACCTAGGTTGGGTAGGCTATGTACTATAGTTACATGTGCATCCTTTCATGGCCTGTTATCCACCTTATCTGTTACAGCTTATGTCTGCAGAGTTCTCTATATATATCAAATATATATGGTTGCATTTAGTCTATTATGAATTCCCAGTCCATGAACCAATTAGAGCCTGCAATTAATTGGTATACATATCATAGGGTCTCCCTTATGTTAAAGGTTTGGCATATGTATTTTAGTATTTACCACACGCCAACGTGTGCCATGTCTGTTTGCCTTAGTCTCCAATGAAGAAAGAAAGCTAAAAAAGAACAACTAACTGAGAGAAGCTATACAATGTGTGTGCCAATGTCACTCCCAATATATGCTACCCAATTAAACAATTAGTCTGTTATTTAACCCGATGAAACATGCCCATCAAAAAAGCCAATTTTTACTTAGTGATGGACTAAATAAACACAGTCATGAGATAAGAACCAATGAAGGAAATTTAGCTTCATAAAAACGTTTGTTTGAAGGTAATTCTCTTCATAAGAACACATACCAAAGAGGGGACATGACTTACACAGCTAAGATGGCAGGCGCACTCTAGAGAGGCTCTGCTCTTCAACCCCATTTATCCAAAATATATCCTCCACCCCGTCTGCCATAAGGGGAGAAGGCTTAGTTGCACATTGTCTCTACCTCGACTGAAGTCGATGGAGCCAATGGTCTTTCCTGGGATGCCACTGTCGCGGGTCATGAGTGAAGGAGCAGTCACCTTGCTGGGCAAAGTGCCAGGACTCGCGGCCCTGCACGGTGCTGCCCCTTAAGTGATGTTCCCTGTGGTATGGGTAGCATCCAGTCCTCAGTTGGCCGCCCATCTCCTGCTGGCCACACTTTCTGGGCCCCCAGCCCCAGCCTGGGGGGCAGCACATGACTGTGGGCCCGCTTCTGCGCAATAAGACCATCAGCCAGTAGGTACTCTGATGAGGCCTCCATTGAACCGGGGCGGCCGACAGAGCACTTACCCTGGCCAACCGCCGCGAGTTGCTGAGGTTGCCCCCATGCCAGTTTGAGTGCCAACCCCTCCTGTCTACACTCATTAATTAAAAATCAAAAAGGTTTAGCTTATATAGCGCAAACTAGACCCGAGAGATTGGGTAAAAAAAACGCTTTCCATTAGCACCAGTTTCGTTACATGAGGACACTTTCACTTTTGTTAGGCACAGGGAGAATAAGTGATTGCCCAGAATCACAGGATGCTCAGCGTCGTTGTTGACAGTTCTAGCAGTAAGGCTACATCCTCATTAGGTGCCTGACCCTTCCCGGAGGATGGCTCAGCTGCCACAAATACGCCGACTATTGACCAACAGCTATGACGACAACTGGCAGGGCCTTTGCTGCTCAGGAGCGGTCAACTGCAGCGGTGCTGCTCCTGCACGAATGCTTCCTGTAGTCCCCCGGATAAGTACTGACAAGGTGGCCCAACAGGGCCCAACCATGTGGAGACCGCTGCAGATCTAAATGCCTCGCTGTCTGTTGGTATTCCCCAAGTCTTCGCTCTCTTTGCCGAATCCTACTCAATACTCACAGGAAAACAATACAGCAGTAACTGGGCGAACATGATGCAGCCTTGACCAAGACCACAACGGTTCCCCACTGCCAACGCCTTTCAAGTTGTCTGTCCCTCCTTTTTTCCTATCTGACACATGTCTTTGCCCCATGTGCCTGTGTTTAGGGGTTGGCTACTTGAAGGCCTTCTCCGGGGGGATTACTGTGGGCCCTATAGCTTCTTAAACGGCTGTATTTGCCTTCACTGGCTGTCCCCTCCATCATGCTCATGGATGAACAACGTCACTGGCCCAGCAAGCCTAATGGGGATTGCACCCTCGACCTCCTGTCATCTTTCCGGCTGGACATCTGTGTTATTGGATGTGCATGCCTCAAGCAATGGGACACATCGGACAGCACATAATGCGGCACCACATCATAATCAAAGGCGTCTGTAAGTGTGCCCTATCATGCACTGTCCTGAGATGTGGGCAATGATCTGCTGTGACTGCCCCTCTATGGAGTTGCCCGTGCACTCTCCCTCTGCTATTGGACCTGCTGGATCCTGTGTGGACATTATGGGTGGGTAGTGGGCACCCAATTTTTGTGATTGTGCATCCCTACTCTCCCCTCTGTTGCACGTGCTGACATCACTCCAGCTGGGTATTGCCCTTCGATACCACCTTAATGCTCTGGGCTGCTTGTGCTGCAATGCTTAAGGTGTACTTTGGGCGTTAGCAAGTGGGCCCACTGGGGTATCATCCTGAAGCACCCCTCCTGTGGCCAACCCATGCACAAGACCAAACTGTGTCTCCTACGATCAGGCACCCGGAGCATAACATTTCACCATCTCTGCCATCTGCTTCTATACATATGGCAACTGGCAGTGTTAGGACCGGATCCGCTCGGACATTCAAAGTCCATATGTGACAAACTGGACATCATCCTGGAGGCCGTGGAATTCACCAGGGCGTGTCTGGAGAGAACTTGTGCTGCCCTGGAACGCAACATTGATAACATTGCAGAATAACTCACACTACTCCAGGGAGACCACCGTAAACTAGCCGACAAGGTGACAAACTTCAGTGAGATCTTATGAAATGGAGTGGTCTCTGCAGGCCCTAGTAGACTGTGAGCACACTTTGGAATGCAGGACAGAGGTCCAGTCCAGAAGAAACAAGGGAGGTCGGCCTCTCGGAGAGAGTTGAGGGGCCAAATGCAGTTGCCTACATGGAGCACTGGCTACGCAACCTCCTCCCCCGGCAGCCCTGCCACAGTACTTCTCCATTGAGCAGGTTCATTGGGCTCCGTCACACAACCCTCCTGGCCCGCATTATGTTGTTTCCGGATAACACCATGGCAGTGCAATGACAATGGAACTCCTTCTTGGCCGTCAAGCAACCACTCAGAGACCTAGACTTATGGAACTCTTTCTTGTTCCTTGTGTGTATTTGGGTTGTCGCTGCAGGGGGCAACACACTTTTGTGACTATCCTGGAGATGCTTGGGACAGGCTGGACTCTGTGGATCGGCCAACTCTAGTCAAACCACATCAGAGACAAAGATGTCTCAAGGTCAAGCCGAGAGTCGCCGATGTGAACGCAGATGCAGTGCACAGAACTCCCCTCAGCCGAAAACCGTCCCCAACCTGGAGCAAGTTATTCAGGAGAAGCACAAGCTCTACAAATAGCGCCCACGATCCGTGTCCACCCAAAACCCAGACTCAGATGATGGGTCTGCCAAATCCTCAGTGATGATAGCTCTTTGGGCATCTTGCCTTCTGTGACAGATTCGGTGATCCCTCCTGATGTGACACCACAGACGGCTGATAACATTGTCTAACCTGCTATCTATGGAACTTCTCGTAGCTAATCCGACGGATCTATAATGCATGATGTTTCATGTCACTTCACTTGTATTTTCCTCAACTTTTTCTCTTTTGCAGCAGGCATGGGGGTGTACTGTTTCTGTTCCTGAAGCCTTACTAATGCTCTGTAGTTATTTTAGATCCAGTCTCGGTGCCCAGACGAGAAGCTACAAACACTTTCCCGCTGAGGCACTCATGTCCTTATCACATGGGGTGCCCCACCTTTGGTTACTGCACCTCCTGCGTGCTACTGTGCGTTTCATGGTTTGTGTTGCAGCTCGTGAAACTCACAGTTTAGCAGTTTGGGTAGACACATTTTGCTTTGCTCTAATGTTCATTTTGGTTCTTCTTTTAGTTATAACTTTCTAGTTTTCTGACGCCTGATTACCCCTACCCACACTCGCAGGACACCAATACAGTACATGGATTGGCTTTCCTCCACCACACTGTGGTAAATCGCTACACTCTTCTCTACTGACCACATGACCCACACCAATGTTATCACCTAGAACGTGCGGGGAATGCACACCCCCTCTCACTGCAATGCTATCTATTCATATCTCAAATGTCGCTCTTACAGGAAATGCATTTAACACGCACTGAAGTGACCAGACTCCATAGGCACTGGCGTGGCCAGGTGTTTCCACCAATTTCTCCTCCTATGCCCGGGAAGTACTAATATGGCTCAAGCCGGGGGTCCCATTCATGGCAGATGAGGACCTTGAAGACACAGAGGGCTGCGATGTACTTGTCAGGGGCTGCCTAGACCTTTGTTGCATCCTTATAAGCAGTATATATGCACCCAATTGGGAACAGGTTTCATTACTCCATGCCATGTCTGAGACGCTGTCCCAATGGAGTGGAGTGCGATGACTTACAGGAGGGGACTTTACATTCCTTCTCAGCATTGAACTTGAATGCTCATTCCCTCTGCTGCCTCAAGCATCCACAACATCCTTTGCCCAAGAATTTCAGGACTGGCTACATCACTGGCAACTGATTGACATTTGGCACACACACAACACAAACACAAGACTATATTCGTTTTTTTTTCCTTCGCCACAATGCCTCCATGTCCGGATAGACAGATTGATTGGCATCACGGACCTGCTCCCTTCCATTACCCATGTTGATTATTTAGGCAACACCCACTGCACCAATATTTGCAGCTAGCATGCGACATAGCCACCCCTGCCATTCTCGCTTGAAGATTACAAGAAGAGGTGCTAGAAGACCCACCTTTCCGCGGCTTCATGGGTACTGCAATTGTTGATTATTTTAAGCTCAACAGTAACACTGCCACCACCAGGTTGATTGAGTCGAATGCATTTGATGTAGCTATCAGAGGTCAGTGTTTGAGGATTAATTGGAATATACATAAACAAATCGATAGAGATATTCCTCATAGAGAATGCACACACCTCTATTGTGAAATCCAAGCAGAGCCCCACCTGGCAAACTCATGCCACATGACAGAGGCTTGTCACAAACAAGCCTCGCTACTAGAGAGGCTGCTCTCTCTTAATTATGCCACTCATTCGGCTTGTACCCTCGCCACTACTGACAGATACGCCAGGGCCAACTGAGATGCCCATCACAATATTGCTCGGCTGCAGGTACTTCACGCTATACTCAACTCGAAATACACAATGAACTGATGCCCATTACACTTCATTATACCAGTCGGCTTAACTGCGACTTCCAGGTACATTGATTCCTTTGTCTATGGTGTGTCTTTGCCTTGCATCATGCCGGACCAGTGGACAGAGCTCGATGAACCTATCAAACTTTTCAAAATAGAGAAGGCAATACACTACCTCGCCAGAGGCTGGAATCCGGGCCCAGACTTTTAGCTGGTGAGTTTTATAAGGAGTATGCCCCACTCATTGCCGCTCACTTACATAGACTCTATGAAGAGGCAATGTTCACCTCACCCTTTCCCGCATCCCTCTGTGACGTGTTGCTTATTTCCTTGCCCAAGCCGGATACAGACCAGTCCACTTTGGGCTTGTTTAACCCCTGACTATGCTGAACGCTGACTACAAAGTGCTAGCCAAAATCCTAGCAGACTGACTGACACCCCTAGTTCCTGCTCTGGCCCATCAAGACCAGAACGGGTTTGTTTAGGCCTGTAACTCTTCACTGAACCTACGGCATTTTTTGGGTCCTAAGGTATGCTCTGCACCAGTTGCCTTGCTCCGGCTGACTGGTGCTGGATCTAGAAATCAGCCTTTAACTGAAGCAATTTCTTTTGTTGATCAAATTACTGTATACCCATTCACTCTCCATGGTCAAAACTTATCTTGGACCCCATTCACATACACCGAGGCACCCACCAAAGGTGTCTGCACCCCGCTCCTCTTCTCCCTGGCAATTGAGCCCCTCGTGGTTGCCATCCTGGAATGAGGGGTGCAATGGTACCCACTCCATCTCATTTTATGCAGACAACCTGCTTCTTGTCTTAGAGATGTGCACTCAATTCCTGATGTGCCTGCTCTAACGCTCAACCATTTTGCTGACCTATCCAGCTTGAGAGCGAACCACATGAAAAATCCTGCTTGTTCCCATTCACAACTTAGTTGCCCAACCCAGACTTTGCTTTCAATGGGGTTCCAATACCCTGGCAGCGCTCCACATTCAAGTTATTTTAGAGTCCGGTTATATCACTCACCAATAGACTTATTTGATGGCAATCTCACATGTACTGCTACAGCCCTAAGATCTCAGATGACGTTTTGGGGTACCTTACCACTTTTGGGGGCTGGGAGCATAGCCCTCCTCAAGATGGTTGTACTCCCTCGCCTTCTTTATTATTTTGCTTATCTCCCCCTTTATGTACCAGCCCTGTTCTTTCGTTCTTTTGAGAAACTCATACAAGAATTCATCTGGACCATTTCACGCTGTAGAGTAGCACTCTAAAAACTTTACTTGCCACCTGATCAGGGCAGGCTGGCTGTGCCGAACTTTTAAAAATACTATTTTGCTTCACAACTTCTCACTTATCTACTTACTGAGGGGGCCTTGTCTTATACACATGGGAAACATGCCTTCTAGGCCAAAAAACTGAGGGTCACTTCCTGGTTCATGGACTTGGGCCTGCAAACAGCCAAGCGCCTTATCACTCAGTGCTGCAAATCACCTGAACCCCGAGTTGCTGGCTGCCTGGGCACAATCCCTTATTGTATGGGCCCAGGCAGAGAGTGTGGCGGTACATAGAGAGGACATCTTAGGCTACGCAAATACCCCATTGTCACCGAGACACAATCTTTACTGACATCCAAATTGCCACTGAACCCTCCAACGGCACCTCAGAGGGGAGGTGTGAAACAGCGACTGATCAAGACCTTACTTAATTTAATAACAACCAGCGGACATTTGCTCCCCCCTGTGCACACTGTTCCAAGATTCAAACTTAACATGATGCCTAGTATGCCCATGTGTTCTCCTGACTAACCATGACGGGGTGGAGGTGTGAGTAGGGGCTTCTATTTTTTCATGGTTGTATTATTAAAAATTGGAATTGTTTACCTACTTCTCCGATACATGTTGTTAACCAATGTGTGGGCTATTATGCACACATTGTATTTTTTGACCTATCTGACATCGACAAGCTGAAGCATGGTTGCAATTTTCTCGATGCTGCCTTACTTTCTACCAT
This sequence comes from Lissotriton vulgaris, assembly GCF_964263255.1. NCBI lineage: Eukaryota > Metazoa > Chordata > Amphibia > Caudata > Salamandridae > Lissotriton > Lissotriton vulgaris. Next base: position 509,367,603 of record NC_141694.1, read on the forward strand.
GTCAAAGGTAAAGTGACAAGCCACTCAGTGTCTATATTACTCAAGCATGTATAGTTGTTTGTACGATTGTTCTCAACCAATGAACAGATTCAAACATAAGGATACATACACAATCCATACATTATGTTGGATATCACGTGGCAGAGCATTTTTTAATTAGAAAATAATGTTCATTTACATGTGATGGGTTTGCATAACTAAGCTGCAAAATATATTTGCTAGGTCTTTTCATGTTTGCACTGACAGTTGAAGAAACAAGTTTCCTGTGTGCATTGATTCCTCTTCTGTGCTTTTCCTTTTCATAAAATTGTTAAAATGGGATCCATTTTATGTTTTTTTTTTCTTTTTGTACTGTATCAATCTGTGTGCCTTGGGAAAGCTATGTCATGAGTGGACACACTCTTGTAACAAAATCAAGGACTTGTAACATTCCTGCTGAAGACATTCATAAACTGAGTCCATTGTATTGTAATACGTGCAACGATGAAATGTAATTCTCTTGCTTTTAGTTTAAGGGATAGCATTAATTATGCATTCTAAATGCTTCTTTAGCAATGTTGCAGTTAATGTATCATATGCATTTGCAACTTGATTTATTTTTTTTCTTCAACATCAAATATCATAATTATACATGCTTTATTTTTCACTTTTCGAAAACTATAAAATGTGACCTTTATGGGCTGTGTGTCAGATGTTTTGATCGCTTTTATGAAGGCAGTCTCCATGATAGTCTGTGTGACTGATTTAAGGAACACAACTATGGGGCATATTATCAACAGTGAACAATCTGTATATCGAATTATAAATATCGAGTTGCTAAAATATCGAATTTTAAATATAGAATTGTCAAAATATTGACTTACAAAAATATAGTGGTTCAGAATATCGAAATGCAGGTAAGAAATATAGGGCCAGATGTAGGTCGGTCGGTAACGGCCGAAAATCTGTATTTTTGGCCGTTACCGACCGGTATTCAAGAATTGGCATGTAGGGGCACAATTTTACAGAATCGGTAAATTTACTGATTCTGTAAATTTACCGATTCTGTAAAATACTGAATCGGTATTTTTACTGATTTGGTAAATCTCAGATGTAGGTGGGACTCTTCTGAGTCCCAAAGGCCCTACAAAATCGGTATTTTACCACACAATCCTATTGTGTGGTAAAATACCGAATTCAGGTGTGCATGCACATGTGTGCATGCACACCTAGCCATGTGACAGACAGACATGCCCTTAGGGCATGTCTGTGTGCCACATGGCGCACATGCCTATTTGTGGGGTGCCAGAGGGTGTCAAAGTGACACCCCCTGCACCCTTGCAAAACTCGGTATTTACCGATTCTGTAAATACAGAATCGGTATTTCCCATTGATTCCTATGGGCTTCAAAGCCCATAGGAATCAATGGGAAATACCGATTCTGTATTTACAGAATCGGTAAATACCGAATATTACAGATTCGGTATTTCCACATCTGGAAATACCTACATATCCACCCCTTAGATTTACCGATTTTTTATTACCGAATCGGTAAAATTCGGTAATTAGAAATCGGTAAATCTATTTTACCTACATCTGGCCCATAGTTTTTAATAATATCGAAGTTAGTAATATCGAAAGTAATAATATAGTTGTTAGAAATATCGATTTTTTTGTGTTGTAAGTGTTAGCATATGTGTTAAAAGTATATATTATGTTTGTAATGTATGTTGGAATTTTTTTCAAGTAATTGCTGCTTGATAACTTTTATTTCGATCAAAAGACCATAAAAAGTGCACATAATAATACATCAGCACAAACGATAAAACAATAACTATTCATAAAATCTTAAAAAGAGAATTAAACTAGAAGTTATCATAAGACAAAGCATTTGGGCAGAATTGTATATACAACAATCAAGTTAGAAAGGTATATCTCCTACGCCACATATTAAACAAATAACTGGAGACTGCGAACACAATGGGTGGATATGTATCATATATCATTATCCTACATGCCTGTGTAAAGTGCAAAAGACCCAAGTTCTTACAAATGGGTATTAGCCAACGTTTTCTGATTGCGGAATAAGCGGGGCAAAAAAACAGTAGGTGGATTACGTTCTCGGTTTTGTGGCTGCAAACTGGGCAAGCTTCACTATTAGAGTTTAACCATTTGGATGTAAAGGATCTAACTGGAAGGATGCCATGTCTTTACTGTAAATAAAGCTTTTGGGCAGCTGGGGGTTTGATTAAGTCCATAAATTCCTCTAGTTTTGATTCTGATTTGACTAGGAGGAATTCAGATGTCAGCTTACCCAATGATGCAGAGCTCATTAATTGATAATTTAACGTATGTATCTGAGAGAGGAGTTCTTTCTTGGATATCCCCAGGCAAAAGTAATTAATTTCATGTTAAATTATTTTTAAAGTATTTCAGTTCCATAGCGGATTGTGGGTTTATAGGGGTATATGGTGGGAAGTAATTTAATTATAATATATTAATTAAGATTTTATTTGAATTAAATAATTATATGTTAATTAATTTTTGTGTAATTTTATTCTGTAGCGGGTTGTGGGTTTATAGGAGAATAGGGTGGGAAGTTTTTAATGTAAATTAATTAATTCATAAATTATTTAATTAATAATTTTGTATTTAATAATTTATATTGTTAATAGTGTTAAATAATTAATGAATACACAATTATAATTTGATTCATAATAAATAATAATTTACTCGTAATTATGTTTCTTGTGTAAAAAAATATTAAATAGTTATTAATTTGATATTGTTATGTTATGTTATGTTAAAAATTCTTATACCGCGCACGTTCACGGAAACGGTTTCTTGGCGCTCATAACAAACACAGCGGACAAGGGTCAATGGTTACTAGAAAGCAGCTTTAAAGAGAAACGTCTTTAATGTCTTACGAAAAGTCTCATAGGAAGGGCAGTGACGAAAGGAGGGGGGAAGGGAATTCCAAAAGGAAGGACCTAAAAAGGAGAAACGTAGACCACCATGTTTCTTGCGGTGGATATGGGGGATGCACAAAAGATTGTCGGCGGAGGAGCGTAAGTTACGAGTTGGTAAACACCGCTTTAAATTGGAGGAGATAAAAGCGGGTGCCAAATTGTATAGTGCTTTAAAAATAGTGCATCCGAGTTTAAAGGTGCACCGTTTGGCCACTGGAAGCCAGTGGAGGCTCCTCAGCAGTGGGGAGACGTGCTGCTGTTTGGGCTGGTGGAACACCAAGCGAGCAGCCTGATTTTGTATCAGTTGGAGCCTCTGGAGCTGGTAAGCGGGAATCCCCACATATAGGATGTTTGCAAAGTCAACCCTGGAGATGACTAGAGCCAAGATGACTAAAATGAGTGCCTCTCTGGTGAGGAATCGACAGATCTTGCGAATCCTGCGCAGATGGAAAAAGCAGGATGATGTTTCTGCCGAGATCTGCGATTTCATAGACAGATCACCAGAGATGACTACTCCAAGGCTTTTCACAGAGCTGACAGGGCAGGGGGGGGTACCGAGAGAGGGGGGCCAGTAGTTGTCATTCCACGGATTGGCCGATCCGCCCACCAGGACAAGTTCCGTCTTGGATGGATTTAACTTAAGCTGGCTGTGGGCCATCCAATCAGAAATGTATAGCATGGTGTTTTGAAAATTGGTGCAGGAAGAGGAAGAGATATCCAGAGGGAAGATCAACTGCAGATCATCTGCATAATTATAGATAGTAGCAGGGGAATGACGAAGAGAAACCATAAGGGGTTGCATATATAAATTAAAAAGAAGGGGGGATAGGGCCGAGCCCTGAGGGACACCGCAGGAGAGGGATGAAAGGGGAGCAGAAAAGGTGAAGAGGTGAACTGCTTGAGAGCGCCCGTCGAGGAAAGATCGGACCCAATCAAGGGCAACGCCCTGAATGCCGGCATTAGTGACACGGTCGATTAAAATATAGTGATCGACCGTGTCAAAAGCCGCCGACAGATCTAACAGGACAAGGGCTTGAGAGATGTTATTGTCCGCCCCTGTTCTTAAAGTATCCATGACGGCCGCAATGACCGCCTCAATGGAATGGAGGGGGCGGAAGCCAGCCTGTTGAGGGTCCAAAAAAGATGAGCTCTCGATGAAGGTGCTCAGACACCGAGTCACATAAGTCTCTAAGATCTTTCCCAGGTAGGGAAGAAGAGAAATAGGTCTATAGTTACTCTAAACTAAGGGGTCTGCGTTGGCTTTTTTTAGAATTGGTAGCACTACTGCATGTTTGAAGGAGTCTGGGACTACTCCTGTGGCTAAAGAGGTGTTAAGAAGAGCCAAAGCAGGGTCAGGGCAGGCCAAAAAAATTCTTTGAGGATGTGAGGGGGGCAGCAGTCGTTGGGAGACCCGGAACTGACTTTGTGCAGGAGGCTGTGGAACTCGGTAATGGAGATAGGAGGAAATGCGTCGAATTGCTGGGAATTTTTTGGGGGTAATGTGAATGAATGGGACGAGGAGGGTGGAGAGATATTGTTTTTGATAGTGGAGATTTTGTCCTGAAAGAAGGCATTAAGTTCATCACACAGAGCCTGAGTATGCACGGGGGGAAGAGTGACACGATCGGGGAGGGAGAGCTCATTGACAATCGAGAAGATGTCTTTTGCTTTGGAGGCCGACTCCAGGATTTTGCGGGAGAAGTAAGTTGTTTTAGCCTCTAGGATAGAGGATTTATAATTTTTTAAGAGGGTCGTAAATTCGATTTTGAGAAGGGGATCATAGTTGTGGCGCCATCGGCGTTCAGCTTGGCGGAGAGCCAGTTTATCCAGTTTTAGCTGGTCAGTGAACCATCGCTGGGCGTCATGGGGGCGCACAGCTTTTATAGTTTTTAGTGGGGCTACTGAATTAGAGGCCGCCGTCAGCCATTGTTCGAGGATAGAGGCTTGATGGGTGGCTAAGCCGGAGGGCGGAGGGACTGAAGCTGCCAAAAGAGAGTGTAGTTCGGTTAAATTGGCTTTCTTCCAATTACGGGCTGAGATGTTGGTAGGGAGAGGGGGGCGGTGGGGGATGGAAAGGTCTACTGAAAAGGAAATGAAATAGTGGTCTGACCATGAACAGGGGGTTACCAATGGGGGCAAGATGTCTAGATTTGCCGTCCAGACCTGATCTAATATGTGGCCCTTACAGTGAGTAGGCGTAGAGATCAATTGTCGACAGTTCATGCTGATTAGGATTTCTGAGAACTGCTCGGACAGTCGACTTTCCCGAGGGTTTGAGGGCCAATAATTAAAGTCACCTATGATGATGACTTTAGCCTGATTAATAATAATTTGAGAGACAAGGTCCCCAACTTGTTGTGGGAAGGAAGGCATGTAAGTAGGGGGTCTATAGATAAGAACGCAAGTAAGGGAGGACCTGGTGGAGCGAAGTTTAATGACAAGGGTTTGGGTGTTGGGGATAGGAGTGCAAGCCAAGGTGGCAAAGATATGTTCTTTGCGAATGATGGCTGCAACTCCACCACCAGCTTGTCCCCCTGGGCGGTTAGCTTGCATAATATAGTAACCATTAGGAATGGCGGCCAGAATATCGGGTACAGAGTCATCTGTAAGCCAGGTCTCGGAGAGGAGAAGAATATCCACGGCACTATCTTCGAGCAGGCGATGGATTTCCAGCTGGTGTTTCACCATAGAACGGGTGTTAAGGTATAGGATATATATTAAAAATAATTAATTGGATAATAAGTTAAAATTGTACTTTTTTTAGGCGAGGGTTGTCGGTTTATAGTGAAATAGGGTGGGAAGTAATTTAATTGTAACTAAGTAATTATTAAATTTTATTTCTTGGTATTGATAATTAATTTATAGTTAATTATTAATGGGTAATTACATTTTAATATTTAATTAATTGATAATTATATTTACTGTATTCATTAGTAATTGCTAAATATTTAATTGGTAATTCATTTATATTAATTGATTAAATGATAATTATATTAATTATGTGAAATTTTATGTGGAGTGGGTTGTGTATTTATTGGGGAATAGGGTGGGAAGTAATTTAATGTTATTAAAGTTATTATAAATTTTTATTTATTGGTATTTTTAGTTAATTTATTGTTCATTTATGATAATTCATTATTTAATTATAAAAATATTTTTATTTATAAGTATGTTATTTTTAACCCCTACGCTATCCAACACTTTTCCTACTGTTGCACTGTTTGGAGTGGGAATAGTAATTTTTACCCACTCAATATCCAACACTTTCCCTACTGTTGCACTCACTGGAGTGGGAATAGTAATTTTTTACCACCCGCTGCCCAACACTTTCCCTACTGTTGCACGCTTTGGAGTGGGAATAGTAATTTTTACCCACCCGCTATCCAACACTTTCTTACTGTGGAGAAGTGTGGCTCAGGGGTTAGAGGCGGCAGACCCGGAAGCTGAGATCAGCCCTGGACCAGGGTTCAATTCCCGGCCTTGGCGGGTCTTGGGCTCAAATATTCCACAGACTCGATAATTCTCGCTCCGGTGCCTTCTCGACTCACGGGTTCACACTCTGCGACTCTGGGCAATAGCTTGCTTAATCTCCACAACGGCCCCTCGCGGCGGGATGCCTGGCTTTCACCTTGTGGATACCCTGCCGGGGTTATCTCACAGGGGAATACCAGGACGGGTTCCTTACCCTTTGTGGGTAGCTGTGCGCTATATAAGCTGAAATACATTTACATTTACATTTACTGTTGCACTCGTCGGAGTGGGAATAGTAATTTTTACTTTTCCGCTATCCAACACTTTCCCTACTGTACCACTCGCTGGAGTGGGAATAGTAATTTTATCCCCTATGTTATGCAGCATTTTCACTATTGTTATATTTGATGGACTGTAAAATATTAATGATATTTTTTTAATGTTTTAACTTATTATATATGTTATTTTTTAAATGTATATTATAGGTGTATTTAGATATATATATTAATATATATATATGCAAATATATTTTAAAATATGTTTTTAACATTTTAAAATTATGAATAATAATTACTCTCTAATATTATTAAATTAACGTATATATAAAAAATAAAAATGTATGTTTTATTAGTTAGATTACATTTTTTATTTATTAATTTTGATTTTTTTACTTAATTTTGAGTATGTTTTACCTAATTATATTTATTATTTAATTAATGTTATATTATTTTTAAGACATTTAAAAAATTCGATATTTTAGCATTCTATATTTTTAACATTGATAATTTTGTTCGATATCTTTGCACTTACCTGTTTGTAGATAGGAAGTCGATATTTTGTCATTCTATATTTTTCGTCAATATTCTGGTAAATCGATATTTTTGTATTCTATATTCTGTCAGTGATTACATCAAGGTGTCGCTAACATTCATTAGCGCAGGTTAGCTGCCGTTTTTGTAATGCTTCTCATGTTTAGCAGTATACATCGCTAATGAGATGCAAAATAGGCGTTCCTACAAAAAACAACATGAAAAACTTTTTAATGACCCACATGACATCCAAGAATATGTTAGTGCCCAGCTGCACAACATTCTACTGATTTTCTGGGACCTGAAAAAATACCTATGATTCTTTATAAGTTACATCAATTATAATAAGGGTCAATTGTTAAGAAAAATGTAAATGCAGTTCATAGAACCAGCAAAACTGCTGCTTCTTGGGTAATAGAATAACTGGTACTTATACAAACAATTGTACCTGAAAATTACCTACTAACATTTTTAGCTTTATATTCTTGCTACTTTTAAGCCTGATATTTAGAGAATCTGCTACAAGCTGATCACCCCTTTATGACCAGACATGTGATAAAGATTAAGAACGCTAGACCATTGCATTAGGCTCCAGTTTCTTGTCTATATGTTCACAACTGATTACAAAAGGACAGATATTTCTGCTGTTCCAAAGACACTACTAATTGGTTTTGACCCAGAGATTCTGTCAAACATTGGTAGACTTTATCTAACATAGGTGTCCGTTTGATAGCATATGACTATTAGACTTCGCATCCTTGGCACAGGTTCTCCCCTTACTTTCTTACCTTAACTTCTCCTTTGCTTACTTTGTTTTTGTCGGCTTTAGGACTCTGTGTACTTTACGATTGCTAACCAGTGCTATAGTACCTGTGTTCGCTCTTTGAAACATGGTGGAATTGGATTACACCCAATTGACCTATTTAATTTACTCGTAAATTCCTAGAAAGTGGCACCAGAAGTGCCCGGCCTGTAAATTAAATTCTACTAGCGGGCTTGCAGCACTGATTCTGCCACCCACTTAAGTAGGCCTTTAAACATGTGTCAGGCCTGTCATTGCTGCCAGTGAGTGCAGCTTTAAACTGCCATTTGTACCAGACAAAATACACCGTTTGCCAGGAACCACAACCTCCTTTCTAATACATATAAGTCACCTCTATGGTAGGCCCTGAAAAGTCAAGAGGAAAAACTCCTAAATTAATTTTTCAATACTGCAAGGACTACCTCTCCCATAGGATAACATAGGAGTTACCTTATTACATTTAATAAGCTTCCAATAGAAGCCCATGTTAGATGTGCAGGACAACTAACCTGGTCTTTGATTGGAATTCTATAACGCAAATTAGCAAGCCATGACTTCTTTCACGACAAGATTGTCAAGATCTCAGCCACGTTTAATCAAGATAGGGCTCGACCTTTGTCTTACTCTAATGTCAGGAAGGAGGGGACCTTTGCTTCATTTAAGAACCTAACTATGGAGTCAGCTTTGACCCTGTTTGACCGGTGCAAATCCGGGTCCCCTCTCGGTCCGGCCCCAGCGCAGGTGTTCAGCAAACTGTCTTCCCTTGTGATTAGCCCTCTTCTTGCCATCTGGAACTCCTCTATGCTCTTTGGCCTCTTTCCCTCTTTGTGGAAGCAAGCCATGGTGGTTCCAATTATTAAGAAGACAGATGCTGATCCATCTTTGTTTAGTAATTATCGACCGATATCTCTTCTTCCAAAGCCTGCAAAAATTTTAGAGAAGGCAGTACAGGAACAGTTAGCAGAATATCTTGAAGCCAAACAGCTATTGCATGATTCTCAGTCTGGTTTTAGACCAGGTTTCAGCACTGAGACGGCGCTCTTAGAGGTATCTGAGTCTATTCGAGAGTGTGTGGATGTGGGCAAGGAGGTCATGCTAGTCCTCCTCGACCTATCTGCAGCTTTCGATACTGTCTCACATGACATACTGCTGGACCGTCTGTATAATGTTGGTATCGGGGGCACTCCATTGGCCTGGGTCAGATCCTTCCTTACGGGGCGATCTCAGAAGGTCTGTCTTAGACCTTTTGAGTCTGAAGCAAAACGTTTGCTCTGCGGTGTTCCGCAGGGCTCTGCATTGAGCCACTGTTTTTCAATGTGTACCATGCTCCGCTGGCAAAAGTGGTTGAATCCTGGGGGGTCTGAGTGATCTCTTATGCTGATGATACTCAGCTGGTATTTTCTTTCAGAGATCACTCTGACGGCAGTCTGGCTAGTTTTCGCCACTGCCTTACTAACATCTCCTTTTGGATGACCTCCAATAATCTTAAACTTATTACTGATAAGACGGAGGTTTTCTTTTTTATTCATAAATCCCCACTTTCAGCCACATTATGGGGGCCTCCGGAGCTCAATCCCCCTCCGGTTTCAGTTCAAGCAGCTCGCAATCTGGGGTTTCAATTTGATAACTCTTTATCCTGCAAAACTCACATCAACAAAGTTACGGCAGCTTGCTTTGGCAAACTGCGTATGATTAGGAAAATCTTTTCGTATCTGCCCTTGGACTCTCGCAGGACCATCAAACACGCTCTGATTACCTCATATCTTGATTATTCAAACAGCCTATATGTGGGCGCCCCAGCTTACCTAATCGATCGTCTGCAGATCGTGCAAAACGCAGCTGCTAGACTGATTGGCAATATCCCCTATCAGCACTTGGTAACTGCTTATGTGAGGAAGCTACACTGGTTGCCAGTGACTCGACGCATTCAGTTTAAAGCACTAGTCTTTGCATTTAGGGCCCTCAATGGAATGGGCCCAGGCTACTTGAGAAAGAGGCTCAAACTTGTCCATTCGACCAGAGCTCTTAGGTCTAACAATCTCCGCCTCCTGGCTACCCCACGCTTCCGCCGGTCCAGAATGGGGGGCCGAGCATTTGCAGTGGTGACCGCAAAACTACTGAACAGCCTCCCCTTAGATCTTAGGTTTATTCCCTCCGAATCTCTGTTTCGGAATAAACTGAAAACCTGACTGTTTGCCAGCCCTTAGTTGCCACGCCCCTACTGTTTAGCCTGCTGTCTGCAGCGCCAGGACACTCCCGTTGGGAGTAGCCGTGCGTTTTACAAGCTACAAAATAAATAAATTATCGCTGTTTTATCTGCAGTTTCCTGCCGCTAAAAAGGCGAAAATTTTAACAAGGTTCTTGCTAATATGCCCCAATGTTCTTTGAATAATGACAGTTTGACAGACAGTGGTCAGTTTTCTATTTTAGTACAGTGGCCCAGGTCACGCTCAAAACTTTTCTAATGATTCTTCACTGTCAGCGACATTTTTATTTGCAGTTTAATGGTGTGAGCCAAACTGTCTTTTTCAATTAGTCTCGTGTGATTTATGGTATGATTATGTAATAAGTAAAAGAAAGGGACCCTTGGAAAAAATGCTACTGGTGCTAGCTTTAGTACAATGCACACTTCATTCTCCACCGACAAAAACACTCTCCTTCAATATTTGAAGGTCACAAAGGGACAATATACCTTTTGGACAGTTCCTTCATCTCCGAAGGAACTGTTCCACCGTAAATGATGTCTACAAACACTCAGAGGTTTTGAAACTTAAACTGAAAGATAGGGGTTATCCCAAGAGGCTTCTTAACCATTCCTTCAAGAGAGCGAGATTTTATAACAGAGAGATCATGCTGGAGAACTCACAAACTAAGCAGAGAAAGAAAAATAATACTAAGGCCAAAATCGCCTTTGTCAGCCAGTTCTCAAGCATAAGTAATAAAATCAAAAATATAATTAATTCGAATTGGACGCTCCTGAATGATAATGAACCCACTTGTTAGACCTGGCACCTTGGCGTCAGTCTCCATTCCACTTTTTGCTGATGTGCCTCAGATGTTTTTGCTGGTGTTCGATGCTCAGGGCACTGTGCCACGGCCAACCCGTGCCGCAGTGCAAGTTCTCCCTATATAAATTGTATCCATAATTGGTTTCCATGATTGCCTTATTTGGTTTACTGTCAGTCCCCAGTAACATGCACCAGGAGTGCCGGGGCTTGTAGATACAAATGCCGCTAGTGGGACTGCAGCGCTGGTTGCGCCACCCACCGAAGCGGCCTCGTAAAAAATGTCTTGGGTCCGCCATTGCACCCGTCTGCCCGAGAACGCGATGCCCCACACAGATCCACAAGTACGAACTGGTGTGCTAAGAAGTAGTACGCCCCGCAGGCCTACACGGCACCTCGCCCCGTGAGCTGCAACAGATCCCGGACCGCCACAACCCTCCACACCGTCCCGCTCACCCGCCTCGCACCTCGAGGGGGCTCCGAGCCGGATAGATCCTTTGGAGAACAGTTGGCCTCGTCCAGGGTCCGCCCCCACCAGTAGCCGCGCCTGAAACGCCTCGGACACTCATCGCAAGGTACATTGGAACTCTATCCCGAGTTTGCATCGGATCCAGGGTCCGCAACGTTTGTTTTCCCTGTCATCCTAGAGGGTGAGCAAGGGTTATTTCTAAAGGAGTAGTTCTCTTACCCTGACTAGAGGAGAGGGTCCCTGTTTGTCACAAGTGCATACCTATGCCAACCAGAAACCCCCGAGTCTAACATTGGTGGCAGCGGTGGGATTCGGTATTTGTATTTATGATTTATGTACAGTAAATTACTGATCACCACTTAGTGAGAGCAGACCTATAACGAAGCCACAGATTTATTATCTTGCTGAGAGATCTCGTATCATCAAACCATGCCTGGTTCACTTCCCATGAGAGCACCCTCTGTCATCTCTGGACTAGATGGCGTTGACTGGGAAGGGCTTGAAAACTACAAAGTGGAGCAGCTGAAAAATTTCTGCCAGAAGTTCAGTGTCGCCCAAACCAGGTGCAAAAACAAAGCCCAAATCATCAAGGCACTGAGTGCCTGGAAAAAATCGAGAGATCCAGAGAATCAGCTGGTGGTGGATCCACCAGATAGCCTTGTCGAGGTGCACGGAGGCCTGTCACCAGAGGAGCTGGAGGACAGGGCCACGACCAGAGTGCATGAAGTTGAGATGGCAAGATTAACCGGACAGATGGCGATGGAGGAGAAGAGACTCCAGCTAGAGCATAAGATACGTCTCAAAGAATTGGAGCTGAAAAGTTTGGACACAGCTCCTGGTGGCAGCACAACTCCAGAGCAGGTAGAGTCAAGGGTCTACGTACCGAAAGATGTGGTGAAGGAATACTTTAAGGGGGATGATATAGGGCAGTGGTTTCAGGCCTACGAGGTAGCCATGTCCTCCCACCAGATCCCTGAGAAGGATTGGGGAGCGGGGTTGTGGGGATGGTTTCTGACCGAGGGGCTGGACCCCCTGCTAGATCTCCCTTCCGAAGTACATATTACCTACCCCCACATGAAAGATGCCTTACTGAACCCGGTTTGGGTTAACCCCAGAGATGTACCTACAGAGGTTTAGGGGTTGTACTAAGACTCCTGGGAATACGTATGTGGAGTATGTGTCATTTAGTAGCATGGGAGCACTTGTCCGCTAATTGTTTTCCTGAGCTACGCCAGCACCTGATCGATAGCAAACTGTCCAACCCGAGGAAGCTTGCTGAGGAAGCGGACCGCTGGCTCAGCACCAGGGTCCACAAGGGTCCAGTGGGAGACTCAGCCAAAGGTGGACAGGGTCCCCAGCAGAAGAGTGGGGGGGACAGGGGAAAACAGAAAGGGTTCCAAAATGACCCCCAAAGTAATTCCCAAGGGAACCAAGGGAAAGGTTCTCAGCCTCCTCCACTCCTGAAGCAAAACGGGGCCCGATAGGTAAACCTGTTCAAAGAGGGCCCATCGCCTGTTTTAGGTGCGGTGACCAGGGTCACATTGCCACTGATCCTAAGTGTTGCTTATATGGAAAACCCGCACCCACTGGTGCTTCCCCCGGTAAATAGCTAGTGTTAATTTTGGGGGAGAAGCGACAGTCCCAGAGGGTGGGGATCCTGTACAGATGACCCTAGTCTTGTTCGGAAACAGTGAGATGGTCCCCGAAAACTACCTCCCTAGTAACACTAAGAAATATGGGCAGGAAGTGGCCATCAACGGTAAGAAGGTGGAGGCTCTTCGAGACATAGGAGCCAGTGTGACTGCCGTCCGGCAGCACTTGGTGTCTCAGGAGCAGGTGGTACCACATGCCTACTGTAGGGTTGTCAATGCTGACAATTCTGAGAGCCAGTGTCCGATGGCTCAGGTTCCCTTTGAGTGGGGGGGTCTCTGGTACTCTGCAAGTCATTGTGAGAACCTCCATGCCTGTAGATTGTCTGCTAGGGAACGATTTGGAGAACTTCCCTTGGGGAAAGGTGGAGAAAACGACTCATCTGCGGATGGTGGGTCTCACCCGACTGGGCATGCGTGACTACCAGGTCCATGGCAGCCAGTAGGGGTGTTGAAGGAGTCCTGGAGCCTGAAGGAGAGGCCCAGGAACTGGCCTTAGAGAGAAGGCGCAGGGGGTGCGGACAGCCGGCCCCCACTGTTCCCACGGCCCAGGAGGAAGCAGACCTCGACGGGGATGCCCTGGAGCCTACCGGGGAACAGATTGCCGAACTGGGAGACCTGCCTGAGCTGACCCATTGGCAGCAAGAAGGAGGTCCCTCCAGGAAGGAATTCTGCAAGGAGCAGAGAGAGTGCCCTTCTCTCGCGGGTATGCAGCAGGAGGCTGCAGACCAGGCTAATGGTGTTCAGTCCGGAAAACACTCGATCTACTGGGAGAACGATCTCCTGTATTCAGAGCCTAAGGCTGCTGAACCTGGGTCAGCCCGTGTGCTGGTGGTACCCCAGAAGTTTAGAGCCTTCCTACTGGGGCTGGCTCATGATGTACCGTTAGCAGGACATTTGGGGATGGACAAGACCTATGACAGGCTTGTTACCCACTTCTATTAGCCCCAAATGCACAGAAGTTCAGATGCGCACTGTAGGACTTGCCAAACTTGCCAGGCAAGTGGTAAGTGTGGAGGGAAGAACAAGGCTCCCCTCCAACCATTTCCCGTCATCAGTACCGCATTCCAGCAAGTGGGAATTGACATTGTGGGGCCTCTGGACCCCAAGACAGCCATGGGCAACAGGTTCATCCTGGTCTTGGTGGACCATGCCACCCGGTACCCGGAAGCCATTCCTCGGAGGACAGTGACGGCCCCCGTGGTGGGACGAGCGTTGGTGGGAATTTTCTCACGAGTGGGATTCCCCCTAGAGGTGGTGTCTGACTGGTGCACCAATTTTATATCGAAATATATGAAGTCCCTTTGGCAAGAGTGTGGTGTAACCTACAAGTTCCCCACCCCCAAGGAAACGGGTTGGTTGAGAGATTCAACCGAACCCTGAAAGCCATGATCATAGGCCTAGAAGGACCAACGAGGCGTAAGTGGGACGTCCTCTTACCATACCTACTCTTTGCATACCGAGAGGTGCCGCAGAAGTTACTCGGGTTCAGTCTCTTCGAGCTTTTGTACGGTCACCCGGTCCGAGGACCTCTGAGTCTGGTTAGGGAAGGCTGGGAGCAATCTCCCAGGAAACCTCCCCAGAATGTATACAGTTACATGCTGGCCTTCCGAAACCAGACCAGGCGATTCGGACAACTTGCTGAGGCACATCTGGAAGCCAGCCAGGAAGAGATGAAGCGGTGGTACGACCAGAATGCCACTCTGGTAGAGCTTCAACCTGGACAAAAGGTGTGGGTCTTGGCCCCAGTGGAGCCTTGAGCACTTCAGGATAAGTGGGCAGGTCCATTTGAAGTTGTGGAGCGCAAGAGTACTGTCACCTACCTGGTGAACTTGCAAACTCCCAGGAACCCTTTGAGGGTCCTACATGTTAACCGCCTTAAGCCCCACTTGGAGAGGTCCGAAGTGGGCATGCTCTTGGCAACCGATTACAGAATGGAGGAGACCGAACCTCTTCCGAACCTCTTGGTAGCCTCTGAGAAAGGTTGGTCAGTGGATGGAGTTAACCTCTCACCCTCCCTGACCCCTGAATAACAGAGTGACTGCCGCCAGCTGCTGGGGCAGTTTCCTGATCTGTTCTCCCTGGTTCCGGGTGTCACAGATTGGTGCGTCCATGATGTGGACACGGGAGACAGTTTGCCGGTGAAGCACAAGGCATACCGCGTGACTGACAGGGTAAGAGCCTGCATCAAGGAGGAAGTCTCAAAGATGTTTGCTCTCGGGGTGATTGAGTCCTCCAGCAGTCCTTGGGCCAGCACAGTGGTCTTGGTCCCAAAGGCTGCAATGCCGGGAGCCACACCCGAACTCTGGTTCTGTGTGGACTATCGAGGACTCAATTCGGTCACGAAGACCGACGCGCACCCCATCCCCAGAGCTGATGAGCTCATCGATTGGTTGGGGGCTGCTCGGTATCTCAGCACGTTTGACTTAACGTCTGAGTACTGGCAGATCGCCTTAACTGACGGGGCCACAGAGAGGTCAGCGTTCTCAATCCCAGACGGGCATTTCCAGTTCCGGGTTATGCCATTGGGGATGAAGAACGCCCCTGCCACCTTCCAGAGGTTGGTCAACCGGGTGTTTGTTGGACTGGACGTGTTCAGTGCCGCCTACCTGGACGACATTGCAGTGTTCAGCGGCAAATGGGAAGAACACTTGCAACACCTATGGGAAGTGTTGTCGGCACTGCGCCAAGCAGGCCTCACGATCAAGGCAAGCAAATGTCAGATCGGGCAGGGTTCCGTGGTGTACTTGGGACACCAAGTTGGGAGCAGCCAGGTGCGCCCCTTCAACCCAAGATTGAGACCATCCTGAATTGGGAACCCCCCAAGACCCAAACGGAGTTGATGGCCTTCCTCTGACTCATCAGATACTACAGGAGGTTTGTCAAGGGGTATGGCAGCACCGTTGCCCCCCTAACAGAGCTGACTTCGAAGAAGAAGCCCCGGAAAGGGATCTTGACTGACGCCTGTCAGGAAGCATTCGACACCCTGAAAGCGGCCATGTGCACGGCGCCCGTGCTTCTGACTCTGATTTCTCCAAAGAGTTCCTAGTGCAGACAGACGCTTCAGAGCATGGGGTAGGGGCTGTTCTTTCACAAATGACTGAGGAGGGCTGGATCACCCTGTAGCCTTCATCAGTCGGAGGTTACTTCCACGGGAGCGTAGGTGGAGTGCGATTGAGAGAGAATCTTTTGCTGTGGTCTGGGCCTTGAAGAAGCTAAGACCCTACTTGTTTGGGTCTCACTTCCGAGTTCAGACAGACCACTGGCCCCTCACATGGTTGATGCAGATGAGGGGTGAGATCCCGAAACTGTTGAGGTGGTCCATCTCCCTACAGGGTATGGACTTTACCGTGGAACACCGCCCTGGCATAGACCACGCCAATGCTGACGGTCTGTCCAGGTTTTTCCGCCATAGTGATGAGGAACACCCTGGGGAAGGGTAGTTCTCCTCACCTTTCAGCTGGAGGGGACACGTGTGAGACATGGCACCTTGGCGTGAGTCTCCCTCCAACTTTTTGCTGATGTGCCTCAGATGTTTTTGCTGGTGTTCGATGCTCAGGGCACTGCGCCATGGCCAACCCGTGCCGCAGTGCAGGTGCTCCCTATATAAAGTGTATCCGTAATTGGTTTCCATGATTGGCTTATTTGGTTTACTGTCAGTCCCGAGTAACGTGCACCAGGAGTGCCGGGGCTTGTAGATACAAATGCTGCTAGTGGGCCTGCAGCGCTGGTTGCGCCACCCACCGAAGCGGCCTCGTAAAAGATGTCTCAGGTCCGCCATTACAGACCCTGCGTACAGTCTGGTACTGTCACGCTGACTGTGCAAGTGCCCACACTTGCCAGTCCCTAAACCTTACCTAACCTTCATATCAGTCACCCCTATGGTAGGCCCAGGGGCAGGGTGCATTGTAAGCGTAAGGTATGACAAGCCCTGATGTGTGGCATGTCCTAGTAGGGAATTACCGCCCTTTTTCGTTCTTCACTATGGAAGGGCTGCCTGTTCTCTTAGGCCAAGGTGAGCGGCTGGAACTATTATACGCTATAGTTCTGGCCGGCTCAGGTAACACAGTGGCATGTCGAGTTTGGTATGCCTGAACTCAGAATAATAAAATACTTCCTTTAGCAAGGTTTATTTTAATATCCTGTGTTTGCAACTGCTACTTTTAGAAAGTTAGAATTTGCTCGCCTGACTATTTCAGCCCGCCTCTGCCAGGATGTGTATCTGCTGTCTGGGTTTGTGTGAGTGACAGGGCTGGGGATTTCCCGGGGACAGTCGGGGTGACCAGGTGGTGAATAGAGTGCTTACACCAGGATGGGTGGGTGGAGTAGTCCTTGACTCTGAATAGGGTTGTGCTCCACCACCACAATGCTGGCTCCACCTCCTGCGGACCGTCTGATGTCCCTGCCCTGCACCCTGAAATGAGACGGCCGCGTCCTGTCAACAGAGTACTCCAAAACCGGGTTGAACTAGGCTCAGGCCCCCTGGCCTGCCAAGACAAAAGAAACCGAGTATAAAGGTTGGAGCCCTACTCCTAAGAAATTAGATCCAGTTTTGACCACGACAAACCTCTGCCCGACTAGAAGGACCGAGAGAAGCTGAGGAAAAGGAATCCTTCAGTGGTGCCTTGCTGAGGACGGAGAGGAAAAGACCAGAAAGGACTTTGAAGACTTGTGCCTGAAACTATCTCCAAGGGCTTGATCACGAGCCTGCCCCTGAACGGAACCCCAGGACCATTGGGTTCTATTCTGCCTGTGCCGATGCTGTTGGGCCTTTAGTTCTTATTCCCTCGCCAAGGTTGTGACTAGGGTGCCTTTGCCCTCCAAGGTCGTGACAGCTCGGAGCCTGGTCGCCCCGCCGCAGAGAGCCCTACTCAAACTTGAGTCGCTCTCCGCTTCAGTGCCGGGCCGCCCGCTTTCCTGTCACCTCGCCTACTACGGAGCGCGCTGTGCGCCTCTCATCTTCTCCCGCCGGAATCTGCACGGAGCGCATCTGATAGCCTCGGACGGTCCGTACGTTGTAACGTACCCGACTGACTCGCTTTGCCCTCCTGCATACCAAGGCCGTGCCGCACCTCAAGAAGGCCTTCCATACTGTGGTACCGGAGGCCCGGTGCTGCACCCGTCTGCCCGAGAACGCGACGCCCCACACAGATCCACAGGTACGAACTGGTGTGCTAAGAAGTAGTACGCCCCGCAGGCCTACACGGCACCTCGCCCGTGAGCTGCATCAGATCCCGGATCGCCACAACCCTCCACACCGTCCCGCTCACCCGCCTCGCACTTTGAGGGGGCTCCGAGCCGGATAGATCCTTTGGAGAACTGTTGGCCTCGTCCAGGGTCCGCCCTCACCAGTAGCCACGCCTGAAACGCCTCGGACACTCATTGCAAGGTACATTGGAACTCTATCCCGAGTTCGCATCGGATCCAGGGTCCGCAACGTTTGTTTTACCTGTCATTGTACCTTGCTAACCAAGAACACTTAAGAACAATTGCCTATTTAAATCTGGTGGCCTTCATTCGCTAAACGTTATATGGTCTTGTGATAATTCTGCATATATTTTTACATAAAGTCTACGTATTTTTGATACAATCCTACGACTGGTGTCCGTTTGTGGTGGGTTAGTGGGTTTCCTGTATGTGATCATAAATGCTTAACTAACTATCGCCCTGAAGATTAGCCTTGTCTGCTCGCGCCACACTACCTAGAGGGTTAGCAAGGGTTATTTCTAAAGGAGTAGTTCTCTTACCCTGACTAGAGGAGAGGTCTCTGTTTGTCACAAGTGCATACCTGTGCCAACCAGAGACCCCCGAGTCTAACACCACTTGATTGGAACGTCCTACTTTGCATTTAAACGCAATGATAATTTGAGAAATAATTTGGTCCACTGAGAATCAGGAGGTCATAGACAATAAAACTTAGAGGGCAAACAGGCCACAGGCAACTACAAATGTGTTTTTATGCAGTTGCTGTGATCAATGTATTGAAGGGAAAAGCTTGTCTTTTAATAAACTAACCATCACAGCCAAGGATTTGAACAACTGCAGGAGCAAAAACCAAGTGTATTTATTGGTATGTCCCTGTGATCTTGGTTACGTCGGTGAAACGGGCCGTAAATTCAGAACCCGGTTGACTGAGCATAAATCAGCAAATAGGAATAAAAAGACTAATGCCCCACTTGTAGATCATTTTTGTTTATTAAACCACACACATGATGATATTAAATGGTTTATTTTAGAGAGGATCACAGATAATTGACGTGGCGGTGATATCACCACCAAACGTAAGCATAGAGAACAATGGTCTATATCTATTCTTAATATTGCAAGGACAAGTCTGAACACAAAGGAGGAGTTGGAACGGCTCATTAACTGAATCCATAACTAATACAGCCCGCGGTGGTTATACAAGACTTAGGATTTGATTCATGTCCATCTATGGTCCATTTATATCCACTATATACAGGTGTCCATACCGCCAAAAGGGATAGTCGTCCGGCCGACTGAATGCTTGGCTGGTTTAAGCCCTGTATGATCATTTATTATTGAGAATAAATGCATTCTACATCTTATATTACTCCCATATGTGATCAGTGGATATATATCTACATATATTTTCATATTTTGGTATTTTTTGTCATATTTTTTTTACTTTTATATAGGCGTTCATCTGCATACTTTAAAAGGAAGCCTTTTTAAATTTAGAGCATCTCTCAAATTCCTCATTACTGATATTGAGACGACCATTAAGCCGTATGATTAATTATTCTCATCTTGGAATTGGAAATAAAGAATATCGGAGCAATGATATTCCTTTAACATATCCCCCCCCCCTTTTTTCTTCCAACTTTATTATTAGAGTCTTTATTTTAGACACGAGAGAGTAACACTTACTGACATCAATAGTGAACACTAGGTTAACATACACAATGCTCTTGGGAGAGAGGGGTGGGGGAGAGTGAGCAGACCCAAAAACCATTGAAGTGTGAAAAAGGCCGCTTTATTGGAACAGGTGCACATTTACAAATACACAAACTCGGCAACCGCCTCACAATCTAAACCACAACCCAAATTTGTTCGTTTTTATTTCAAACCCCAAACCCCGCCCCCACCCCACACCCTCCATCACACCCGCCCCCACCCGTACATACCCAACACAAAAACCATACAAACCCCAATAACATTATAACATCACCTAACAAAAACAAAATATCACATCTCCGACTATAAACCAACTGATCATATCCCCCGACCCATATTCTCCGAACCCCACCTCAATCAGTCTAACAAATCCCCTAACAAGATCCGATTACAACTAACGGGTCCAAACCTGGCCCAAAACTGACAATCACATAGCGAAACCGCCACGCACCTGTCCCAAGCAACAAAAGAACAACGTCAAACCCCATGCACACATGTCCCAAACAGCAGCCAAAAAGAAATAAATAACAGAAAAAACCCCAAAAAAAGGGGAGGGAGGGAGGGACAAAAATTCTAAGCTCAACCGGCCACCAGGTCACCAAGCCTAAAATGGTGCCCGGAGCGAGGAGCCCCGCCCATTTATAGGGGGCCGCACAACACAACTAAAAACCAGCCCAAGAAAGCCCAAATGGAATCTGCTAGAAGAAATACCCCCACCCAGATCTCCCAAACCGCCCGGGGGAGGAGACCTCCCAGGGGTCGGCTGCCCTCCCCCAAGCCCCCCTTGGGAGAGAGGGGTGGGGGAGAGTGAGCAGACCCAAAAACCATTGAAGTGTGAAAAAGGCCGCTTTATTGGAACAGGTGCACATTTACAAATACACAAACTCGGCAACCGCCTCACAATCTAAACCACAACCCAAATTTGTTCGTTTTTATTTCAAACCCCAAACCCCGCCCCCACCCCACACCCTCCATCACACCCGCCCCCACCCGTACATACCCAACACAAAAACCATACAAACCCCAATAACATTATAACATTATAACATCACCTAACAAAAACAAAATATCACATCTCCGACTATAAACCAACTGATCATATCCCCCGACCCATATTCTCCGAACCCCACCTCAATCAGTCTAACAAATCCCCTAACAAGATCCGATTACAACTAACGGGTCCAAACCTGGCCCAAAACTGACAATCACATAGCAAAACCGCCATCCAGAAAGCGTGGGGTGAAAGACTGATACGGAGAGAGCCCCACCTTTCTGCCCCCCACACAGACCTAAAACAGGGGGGGGGGAGGGGGGGGGGGGGTTGGGGGAAACCAGAAAAGAAGAAGATGAGACCAAAGCCTACAACACATACGACCACTTATTCACCAATAAAGTGTTGCACAGTCAGACAACGAGATAAAACCTCCCGCAGCTCCAGCAGATATAAGTCCATACCCATCCGGGACAAATGGACACCGTCCCCCCTAAAAAATTCCACCGCATCATATTTGATGTCACTATGTACGATGCGACCAAAACCCAAATCCCTGCAGAAACGGGAAACCTCCAGATTCACCTTCCTCCGAGATTTATCCACCGCCTTCGGTTTCACCGCATTCCTCCAAACCCTCCTTGGCACCATTTCAGTCCACAGGACGTGACAACCTGACCACTGGCTATGCAATAGAGCCAAATCCTTTTTAATCGCTCGAAGCAGGACAACCCCCTTGACGGAACCCAAGTCATTTTCACCCAAATGAAGAACCAGAACATCCGGGCAAACCCCCCCTACCAACCAAGAATTTAAAGCAGGGATCAGTTCCTTCCATAACATACCCCCCCTACCCTTCCAAACAACATTAAACAAACGATCATTGAAACCCAATGATGAACCAAAATAACTTTGACGAGCTTGCACTTGAGCTCTCTTAACGAAGGAATGGCCCACGATCCAAACTGTAATGAAAGCAGCCCGAGGACCAGCCACAGAACCTGAAAAAGAAAACAGAATCAGACAGGCAAAACAGATGAAGACGCCAGCGCACCAGCAGCCTCATTACGAACATAGCGCCGAAAGCAATCAGAAGTCCAGCGCCCCAGTCCCATGATTTCCTCCCTCGACCAGCCCCTGTGGAAAGCCTCCGTGGCCGCCCCAATCCGGAAGGAGTGAGTACCGTATAATGACCCATCTAAACCAATATGTCGCAGTGCTTTTCGCAGAACCATGCGCAGTTGATAATTCGACACACATGAACCATTTGAATGACGAAAAACTTGAAGGTCCAATGACCCACCCGACATTTTCTTCCAACAAAGAGCCCAACGTAAAGGGCACGTTTCCGGAGGGGACACCACCTCCAACCAGACACCCTTACCCATACTCCTTTGATCCGTTTTGGAGTGGGAGAGCCAAATGTGGACCCCCCTTTCCGATATTTGAACATCCCCCCAAAGAAGGCCAGGAGAGGACTTGTTGCCAAGCAATTCAGACACACGAAAGGCTCCAAAAAACATCCACACCATCAACGTGGAGAACAAACACGCTTCCACTCGATCAGAACACACATCCGGGAGAACAGACATCACCTGAAACAGCCTCTGCCACGACAAAGGAGATCGCAAAGTGCGAACAGCACCACTCTCTCTAGCCCACCCTTCCAACATTCTCCTACCCAACTCCCCAGCCGACGGAGAGTAACCCCACAAAAGCTTACCCATGAAAGAAACACCCGCCAGTTTGCCGGAAATAGTAATTCTAGACAACTTCTTATCCATCAGACACAAAATGAACTGAACCACATCCTCAGACCGTTGCCAATCCAGCTCCCGCCAACACGCACCCGACTCCAAAAACTCTGTCCAGGCTAACTCATACGCTGTCCTCGTGGAAGGAGCCAGGGAACCTAAAACCAGGTGAATGACCCGGTGTTGCCTACCGTCCACAGGTGGTCTGGCATGGGAGTCGGCTCCTCGTCTGCCTTCAAAGCAAGCCCACGGAATCTCTCCCACTGTGAACAAGACAAAGCATCCGCAATGTCATTGTCCACGCCAGGAACGTGCAGGGCCCGAAAACAGATATCATGTTTCAGACAACCCAACACAAACACTCGAAGGAGCTTCAAAATCTGGGGATCTCTGGCCGACTGTTTGTTAATTACCTGGACCACAGCCATATTATCGATCCGGAAAAGAACCCTTTTGTGGGCCAAATCCGCACCCCACAGAGTGACAGCAACAACCACAGGGAAAAGTTCCAGAAAGGCAATACTTCTACCACCATTCCTCCATTGCACAGGCCACTGTTGGGCACACCACCTTCCTTGCCAGTACAGACCAAAACCCTCACTTCCAGCAGCATCAGAGAAGATCTGTACATCCCAACACCAATCCACCTCCCAACACAAAGGCACACCATTGAAGGAATGTAAGAAGAATACCCACATGCGTAAGTCCTCTTTCACCCCCGCGGACAGTCTCACCCTATGATGTGGAAGTGAATGACCAGACAAAGCTCTGCCTAACCTCCTACAGAAAGTCCTACCCGCCCGAACCACCCTGCAGGCAAAATTAAGGTGTCCCAGCAGAACTTGTATCTCTTTCACAAACACTTTCTCTTTTTCCAACATGGTTCCAACCAGTTCAAGCATTTTTTGTTTCTTGTCCAATGGAAGACGAGCCTGCATCAAATGAGAGTCAAGCTCGATCCCCAAAAAAGACATGGTCGCGCAAGGACCCATGGTCTTCTCAGGGGCCAATGGCACACCTAAATAACTCATCAATGATTGAAACGATGTGAGAGCAGCTTGGCAAATCAACGAATTGGCAGTACCCACAAAGAAGAAATCGTCCAAGTAATGAGTGACGAGTACATGGCCACTCTGTTTAGTAAACCACCATTGTAGAAACGTACTGAAAGTTTCAAACAACGCACAAGACATGGAACAACCCATTGGCAACGCCTTGTCCACGTACCATTTTCCAAGAAAATGGATGCCCAGAAGACACCAGTCTTCAGGATGGACTGGAAGGAGCCGAAATGCGGATTTGATGTCGCATTTTGCCATCAGAGCATCAGGGCCCGCTGTGACAACCAGTTTCATAGCTACATCCACCGAAGAATAAGATACCGATGCAGCTTCGTTGTCAATGAAATCGTTTATCGACCCACCTTCAGGCCATGACAGATGTTGAATGAGCCGGAACTGACCAGGCTCCTTCTTGGGGACCACACCAATAGGGGATACAATTAGGTTCACCATAGGCCAATCATCAAACGGGCCCGCCATTCTTCCCTCACTCACTTCCTTGTCCAATTTTGACTGTACAATGGCAGGGTGTTCACTTGCCGACCTCAAATTCTTGGACCAACGTCTCAAACATGGTCCCTCATACCCCAAACGAAAACCAACCTGGAAACCCAACAACAAGACTGACCGCAGCTCGGCAGGCTCGTAATCCCGTAAAGCAGCGGCCAATCGAGTAACATTAACCGGTGTACGAGCCTTTGGGCCCAGCACCGGATGAAGACTTCCCTCCCCTGGGAGCTGGAGGTTGCTGTGGTGGCACGAAAGTTCCTGAACTCTGTTGGGAACCCTGGGGGCCTGATGTCCTAGGACCCCAACAACGGGACAACGGATGGCTCTTCCTACCACATTGTGAACATTCGTGACGGAATTTACAGAACTGTCTAGTACAAGTCCCGCTGTTAAAATCCCAACACGTGTCGGTAGGCGACTGGGTAGTAGAGTTGGCCCCCACCCCTCCCCGGGTGGGACGGGACTGAAAGGGACGATAGACTATAGGAAGACCACTGGCTGTAAAAATTGTTTTACCAGAGGCAGACGACCCCATCGTGTGCTGCCAAAGGTCAGAGTCCAACTCACCCCATTTCGCCTCGGGATCCCAAGCCATACGCGCCCTAAACTCCTCATCATATTGAGCCCAAGCATAATCATTCCTAGTCAGCTGAGCCTTGCGGATAACATCCATGTACTTAAATAATGACACGCAGCGCTCAGGGAACTTTTCGCAGTAGACGCTGGCATAAATTAAAAAGGCCGCCGTCCAATTCTCTATAGTCAAAGGTACTTTAGGGCGTTTTGCCAATTCAAACTCCTCCTCCTTGGAACCCTCTTTAGCACGGACCTCCCTGTGGAGCAATTTCAACAGTTCCACATACTCACCATTCCATATCCTTTCCTTTGTACTGAGCATCAAATGAGCCCCCAAAGGCTTCGTAACACCCATATACGGCAACTTTTTGATTTTTAGTTCCTTACTGTGAAGTACATTTTTAGTAGTGCCCAAACCAACAGTGGACGTGCCGCTATCCACTTTGTCACCTGTATGAAGATCATCCCCGTTTGTACCCACACCTTGATCTCTTACAACACGTCCTTTGTGTAATTTACCATCCTTTTCAGTAGATATTAAATCTACACCAACACCAATAGACACCATATTTGGCCGCACGGCCTGAACCACAGTCTCACCTGGGCGTAAAAGAGGCGGTTGACTGGCTTCCGTCCTCCACTCTGTCTGTGCACCGTTGTCCGCCCTCCGAGGAGCCCTCACCGAGGGGCCGAGCACTCTTGGCCTTGACGATTCCGCACGACTCCGAACCACCTGATCCTGTAACATACTATGAGAAACATTAACATGCCCCCCCCCAGACACAATCTCACGAACTTCTCCCTCTTCAGGGCTATCTTCGTCATAATCTAAAATGAGCGATTCCTCTAACTGAGGAGGGGCAGTGACAACCACCGAAGTCTGCCTTGACTCCACCGTGTTCGAACGACCATGGGCCTTACCAGCCCTCACTCTTGACCTAGGCGGGGAGGACGACTGAACTCGTCTATACATCCCCCCACCAGAACCACTGACAACCTGTTGATGTCCTGAAAAAGATAAACCAGCATTATAACCACCACGTGGCACGAGAGAGGTCGTACGTAACCCGCTCCCATGTACAACGTTGGATTCCCCCGCTGAGGCCGGGAAGGTCGCGCTGGACCCGGATGCACCGCCCATGTTGAAATCCCTCGTTGGGGCCATCGAGGTCGTAGTAAACCTGCGTGTGATGGCCGCGGCGGGATCCCTCGATGGTATGGGACGTGCCGCGCCAGGCTCCACCCGCACTTCTCCTCGGCGTACCTGGGCTGCCTGCCGCCCTGCCAAGTCTGCTGCCGTAGGTTGAGCTTCCTCCTGCAAAGAAAAAGGCCGGACTGGTGTGCCGGGTCCCTTACTAAAACCAACTCTATGTGCAGAAGACAAACCGCCAACAGTAAATCCACCACCCCTGCCAGACACCACAAAACTCCCAGAACCAACAGCACTTTTCCTTTTGAGAGCATCGCAAAGCCGAGGAGACGGAGGACAAACCTCCTCATCCGAACTAACATCCAACATAGCCTGAATAATCCGCGAAGCAGGACCCTGAGCAGCCAAATCCTGAACCCCCGTACCATCAAAAGAACCCCGAGATGCAGGCCCCGAAACCACTCTCATACCAGGACACTGAAAATCCCCTGCCAACCTATAAAAAGAACCTTCTCCAACCTCATGTTGCCGAACAAAACCATCTCCACTCCCGACCCCCCCGAGGGGAAGGCCTCCTACCACGTCCAACGGGCGACAACTCCCCACTGAAACGCCCGCACCACACAAATCCACTCCAGGTAAAGGAACGTCAGTCCGCCCAGTACCCTCCCCCAAACCCATCTGGGCCCATTCCCCAACCCCCAAAGAACTGCAACCTACGGACACAGCTTCCCCTCCGACAGACCCCGAGGGAGAAAACAATAACGGACTATGCAGATCCCTCCCCACAGACCGTACAAGCACACCAGGGCCCTCAGGCCTGACCACTCCATGACCCACTACCAAAGGCCGCGCGATGGACACACCTACCGAACCACCGTCAACCGTTACTGGGACCTGAACCACATGGTGGCGAATAACGCTCAAAGGAGCGACCACCTCCTGTATGTCCTGACCCGAAGCACCCCGTAACGGCTGCTGCGCCACAGGAACCACATCCAAAATGGCCTCCGCCCGCACCATCTCGGTGACGTCAGCCCCCACACCCGCGGAGGCCGAAGCCGAACGCCGCGTGCAACCACGTTGCCTGGAAGCACGACGGCCCCGCAAAACGGGAGCAGAGACCGCTCTTTCCCGCAAACCAACATTAAAAGCCTCCCCCCCCCCACAGAAGGAAAACCACCTTCCCCAACAACCTCCACCAACGAGGCATCCAATGAAACAGACGGATCCGAAGAACCAGAATCACTCCCACGACGGGCCCTAGAACCCGCCCGCCGAGTCCTGGAACGACCCCGTTCACTTACCCCGTCCTGCCTCCGGCGTTTCGGAGAGTAACATGCTGCCACCACAGCCGACACCCTCGCAGAGGCCTCCCGCTGGGGGCGCGGGGTCTCGGTCTGACCCCGGTCGCCAATGACCAGGTCCAAACGCCCCGCCTCGCTAAGCAGGCGAATAGCCTCCAACACTCGGTAATCTTCACCAGCCATGATATAGAAGCGGAATAGCTACCAGGAAAATGAACAAACTACCAAAATACTGACAAAAATTCTAAGCTCAACCGGCCACCAGGTCACCAAGCCTAAAATGGTGCCCGGAGCGAGGAGCCCCGCCCATTTATAGGGGGCCGCACAACACAACTAAAAACCAGCCCAAGAAAGCCCAAATGGAATCTGCTAGAAGAAATACCCCCACCCAGATCTCCCAAACCGCCCGGGGGAGGAGACCTCCCAGGGGTCGGCTGCCCTCCCCCAAGCCCCCCTTCGGTATGCTTTCACCTAGCGTTTTTGAACTCGCAGGAGTGTTTCCTTTAGAGAGTTTATGGTACTTAAAAGTAAACATGGTCGCAGGGTCACATCCTATGACGCGTAGCCTAGCAGTTAACATAGTGAACGCTTGACGCCAGGTGCTGGTATTTTCTGAAAACGGGGCGTGTATAAATGGAGCCGGTTATAACGAGGAGCTAATTTCTGAAAGTTGGTAGGACGTCGTGCTACTATACACTCTGCCGGCCAACATCAGGAGGCAGGTCCCGTAGGGGGAACACTCTAGCACCGTGTCAGTTTGTAGTAAGGACCCCCTTTTTGGAGGTTTGTAGCTAACCCATGTTTGTTTATGTATTTAGGCTCACCGTTACTGGGAACCTAACTACGTAACTCCACGGCACGGGTCTAATTGCATGACCGTAGCTGAGCTGATGACTCCGGGTTTTTATATTGGACCTATCTCACCCTATCGGGCAGAGCCACTATCAACGTAGGTTCACTATATAGTGGTACAATTATGTAGGGAATACGATTCTGCTATCGAGAGATTTATTTATAAAACAAATCTTTTTTCCTCTCTTTAGAGTTATAACAAAATAGATAAAGACGGAATATCTATATCGTTGTGGCGATCCTCACAAGACCCACGCTTTCTCATAGGAAACCCATTTTCATGAGGACAGCTCTTTGAAGGAATTTCCAGTTAAATTTACACTCCAGTTCAATCAGGTAGATATTATACCACAAGACCTGTGACACTATATAATATAATTAAATTAAGTTTCGTCACAGGTTATATATAGACTGATTGATGACCATTTGGGCTTTGCATTTCAGATTAAAACCCTGGGACAGTCTGTAGAGAATCTAGATTAATCATTGGTCTCATTGCCCGTACTAAGGAGGTATGTTGTATTTTGCTCAGAGTTTCCCATTCTGTGTCTGGTTCGCTTGCATATCCAGCAGAACTACACTGTCTGGTATTTATTTAAAGACTCCACATAACTTGTGTATGTGCCAACTCTACAGGTCCCGTCACAGTTGGGATTTCCTGTTTGTGTAGAAATTATTGTTACCACTTATGGTTCATATAAACATGGATGGTATTTTATGGACTGAGGGATGTATGTATATGAATAGGTGTCAAAAGTCAGAACCCTATGTATGTAAATTGATGTGCATTAAATGATTAATGGTTTACAATGTCCAAATATGATATTATGTGGTTGATGAATATAATATGGCTAGTGTTTATTAATCACCATGTAGTGTCCTATTGTGATCATATATGCTTACAACTGGGATGAATTTCTTTGTTGCAATGGTTTCGAATGAATGTTTAAAATAAGGAGTAAATATGATTTGTATAGTTATAGGATGAGATATTGATATATGTTTTTGTTGTTTTTTAGTTATTTTAACTTGAATAAGAGACTACGCATTACTCTGTCTTTTAAAAAGGTGGTGCGCATCAAGTCACAACACCGAAACGCGTCGACCCATACAAATTTGAGTTAAATCCGAGGAACTATTAGGGTGCCACCTGCTGATATTAGTCAGACACTATATATATATATATATATATATAGATTCTAATCGGATTAATTAGAAATGATGGTTTCTAATGATTCACTTTTTGTTGTCTCTTATATATTTGTTAACAAATTGGTATATCATGAATGTATAGGAACATCTTTTTAAGATTGTGTTTTTAATCATTTTTTATTTTAATCAAGATATTGTATTAATGTATTAATAAATTACACTAGAACTTGCATGGTTCCGTTTTTTCCTGGAATAATCTTTAATCTTTGGACATGTATAATTTTGGGGCACTCTGATCTTTGACACTAGTGTGAATGAAGTGTGCATTGTACTAAAGCTATCACCGGTAGCATTTCTTCCAAGGGTCCCCTTTTTTTACTGATCACTTTGGTACCCAGTCCCTTGATTGGTGGGTCACTCCCATTATTTTTGGAAGATTACGTAATACGCTGACGCTATATTTCTATTTGGCTGGTACAACAAGAGTTGACTTTCATAAAGAAAGCTTTTAAAGAGCTCTGCTGGTGCCTGGTGAAGATTATTATCGTGACATTTTATTTGGACAGAGCCCAGACTAAGGCCTATTGTGACACTGTTAACCACAGAAGAAGGCAGGGGAAGGTTTGCTGTTTTCTTCCTCATAGACTTTTGACGAAGTAGAGAGACAGAGTTAGAGGCTGTAGATTAGGAAATCGAAAACTTGAGAGCAGAGGGGGCCAACAGCAGTGTTTATAGCCCACTGCTGTTCCACTGTGTTTAACGGAGCTGTCAGCATTCCAAGGTTTTAATATAGCCTTAAAAAACTTAAGTAGAATGTGTCCACTGACTCATGTTTAGAAGACAGATGATAGTCCCATGTCAGGTTACTGGATATCCATGTACCAGTTCCAGTGTCAGGTCGCCCAATTTCCTGGGAAACATGTTTCTATTTGTATGATGGCAAACTCCCACTACGGTGGTCTTTTTTTAAAGTATATGTTTAAGTTGTGACATTCTGCAAAACTGGGCACAATGATCATCTACCTTATTTGACCCCTGGGTACCAGATCTAATACGACAATATCATTGGCATACATTTATATAACAAGTGAATGCCCTCCAAGGTTCACAGCAAACAATCAAACTTTCCTTAAATGTGCTGGCAGATTGAGCATATGTATATCGAGAGAGACTAAGAGAGAGGTCAGAATACAACCACCCTTACAGCTATTTGTACCATGGTTTTATTTGCGAATTCATTCTGTGAGCCACAGAGGACTTTTCCCCAATTTGTGAATGTAAGAACCTTTTGCAGCAAATCGCATCACTTCAATCTTAGGGTGGAGCCTTCTACAAGATCAAATGTAAATGAAAAGGTCACAAACACAGTATACAGTTATGTACTCAACCACATACATATTTTTAAGTTAACACCTTCACTATCAGTAAGCTTTCTAAAGTAGGACACTTTGTTCCAAACCTACATTTCTTAAAAGAGTTTACCTTATTAGAGGCAATCACTACTATTCGCTGTTTACACAAATGAAGTGGAAATATAAAGCACTCTCCCTGTGCTATTTTCAAGAGATAAGATCTGTCAGCCTTAGAACCCCGCGGCAATCCCACTGGCACAGTGACTTTGAGTGAGTAGGGGGTCTTCCAGCAAGCCCCTGGAAAACACTGTAGGGTCTATTTACTAAGATTTGGTGCCATGTTTGCATCGCAAAAGTGACACAAATCGATGTAAAATAGTTTTTACTTTCAGGCGCTAAACTTGTTTAGCCCTGAAAAATTACTTGAAAGTAATGCAAAACAGCGCATTCCACATGCTTCCACATTCTCCTTCCACATTCTACGCATGCTATGAAAGAGCTTCAAATCATTGTTTCAGAACAGCAGAAAGACCGTCACGCAAGAACTTATCTCCAGCAAGTCGAAATCTCCAAACAACTCCTAAACAGACGCCAGACCATCCAGAACACCACTGCAAGACTCTACTGGATCTCCTGTGCTGCACCCACATCTCGCCACACTTCAAGAAGCGTCACTGGCTCCCCATCCACAAGAGCAGCCGTTTAAAACTTCTCAAGCACACATACAAAGCCCTACACAAGACATTACCAAAATACCTGAAACATCGTATGCACGTTCACCAACCCACCAAATACCTATGCTCTACTTAATTTTCACTCCCACACATCACCTGCATCCACAAAAGTGAAACCAGAGGTTTCTCATTCTCCTACTTCGCAGACAAGACACAGAAAGATATCCCTCAACAAATCAGAGCCTACATCTCATATTCTTCAGTTCTTCAAGAAGCTGAGGGCCTGGGTCTTCGTATAAGCACCTTAGCAACCACATACATACATACCTACACACCTACCCCTGCACCTTGATATCCTCTTGGGTGATTAGTTCGCTATACAAATCAATATAACATAACACAAAATATAAACCCCTATTTTTACATGTAATGGATTTATAACAAACATTCACTTGTTATACAGTGGATGTTGAGAAAATAATGATTTGAAGGACTGTTCTTGTCAATCATGTGAACTGAGCTAAATAATTACAGAAAATGCAAATGTACTGATGTAACATGGAATTAGTCAATAATCAAAGGGGTAAATAAACCACAACAGAATATATGCCAGATTCCCAGGAATTGGATGTTTCAGAGACCCTCAACCACACATTCACAGTTGTAAGCTACTGACCTCAACACCTGACCACTAGGTGTTGAGGAATAGTAGCTTATCCACAAAAACACGACCTGTTTAACCTTATCCCTGTCCAGAATTTCCTTCCACAATGAAATTCTCCTCACTGGATAGGAGATCACTTTAATCCCGCACCACTGTCAACATCCAGGCATGCTCCCTTGTGGTGGAGGTTATTGAATCACTTGGAGAACAGGACACTCAAGTGATAGACCCAATGATGAAACTATCCACCAAACCGCACTAGCGGAGATAATATATGCCGCCAACTATGAATGTGTGGTTGACGGTCTCCGAAACAATTCTTCCTGATACTCTGAGATATACACTGTTATGATTAATTTCCCTATTTGATGATTGACTATTGACAATCGGAAGCTGAATGAACCTCTGCTTCTTCCTTCCCCCCTACCTGATTTGTATAATAGTAACATGGAATTAAACCATATTGCAGCTATATAAAACATGCATGATAGTTTAAGATTGCACTAAAAACATACTGAAAAGTACAAAATAATAGTAGGGAGTCATTGTCATCTCAATAATTGGGGAAAGTGTGTTTGTCTACATAAGACATAATTTATATTTATTTATTTTTATGAATATATCACCCAGACCTGTCATATGAATCATAGGGGCACCGTGTAAGGTCCGAGACCCGTATCTGGCCTTGGTACTATAATTATCAATGTAAGAGGCTGATTGTCCATATTGTTCATCACAAAGATGATTAGGACTTGTTAATAGCAATGGTTATTGTCATTGTCGTAGTTGTGGTTTCACAATCCCTTGCTATAGCTGAATGAAACATAACATTGTTGGTTATCAAAAATGTACTTTAGAATTATGGAGGTTTACTTGTTAACCATTATGAATACTCACAATTGTGTTATTGTACATGAATACTTTGAAGCAAGTGAGCATGGTTGTCACACGCCTTTGAGCTGCACGTTGCTGCTTTATATTAAGGGCTCATACGAGAAAGCGGATCAGTACCCTCAAAGGTATTACGCTCCATGTAAGCATGTGTGTTCTAGTGTTTCCACACCCATCTACCGGTCCAGAACCCTGGACCCGAGTTCA
Organism: Lissotriton vulgaris; assembly: GCF_964263255.1. NCBI lineage: Eukaryota > Metazoa > Chordata > Amphibia > Caudata > Salamandridae > Lissotriton > Lissotriton vulgaris. Next base: position 509,400,815 of record NC_141694.1, read on the forward strand.
ATGGAAGCGAATCCACACCTCCTATAACCCCAAATGAAGAGGGACAGAAGAAGCAGGCAGAGCCAAAGCCAGGCACCTACCAACCCCCTCCAGAACAACAGGGGAGCAGAAAACCTTCGCCTCACCCATGATAAAACCTGCTTTATCCAAAACCTTCCACATGCTCACAACCAGCAAAGCTACATAAGCTGTCCACTGCTGCCATTTTCCACATGCTAAGAACAGATGGAAAATAGCAGCAGTAAACTGTGGAATTGTGGAAAACATGCATTGAAGGACCTGGTATTTCTCCATTCATCAAATTATTCCCCATTCCAGGGAGCTTAACTTGGGATCACGTTGGCACATTCATCATTTTCCAACACATCATCACAATAGTTGGCTCATGGGATATAGTGTGACATAGAGATATAGGGGCATATTATCAAGGACAGGCGATACATTATCGCCGCTTTTATCGGCAGGAAACTGCAGATAAAGCGGCGATAATGGCCTTGGTAATATGCTCTATGAATTCCAATCGATGCCCATGTTAGATGTGTTCACATCGAACATGGGCTTCGATTGGAATTCATAGAGCATATTATCAAGGCCATTATCGCCACTTTATCAGCAGTTTCCTGCCGATAAAAGCGGCGATAATGTATCTCCTGTCCTTGATAATATGCCCCACAGAGTTTTTAGCTCCTGACAAATTAATGGGTACGGAGCCTCAACTTTGTAGAAAGTCTGTTAGCACTTTATCTTCACAAGACTCACTTTCCTTCTCCTATTCTCACTTGGCCATTTTACCCAGTGGCAGTTCCTCATTTAGGGTAATGGAGCATCGCCTCATCTGCTGTGAGGCTCCTCAACCTTAAAGGAGGAGCAAATACATTACCATTATTAAAATGACTTCAAATGTACTCATCTTGCTACCAGTGAGTGCAGGGGGTGATTACTGCTGATTGACAGCAGCATGGATTTACGACAAGTGTAGAATGTGCATGTTGGATTGGCCACCCGTCTAGCACCTGCCAAGCCGACATGCGCACTTCTGCATGCACTCATAGCAGCAGTGTTAACAGTCGGGGATCGAACAGTACGGCTCCCAGCCTCAAACAGAGCGCTGGGTTATCCTGTTCCATCCAATCCTGCAGCTTCTTTCAGTCTCATGCTGAAAACAGCATGAGAGAGGCTGCAGGATTTGGTTAGGTTCGAGTTGGAGGAAAAAGAAGCTTCATCCGACTTCGGCCAGAGTCTGCAGCCTCGGAGTGAGTTAGAACCGCCGCTGGGCAGCGCATCTCCATTGGTGAGTGGGCAGCGCAGGTAAGTGGCTGTCAGGGATGCCCACGAGCTCAGGGCACTGGCCACTGCCAGGCAGGGACTTTATTGTACAGTGTTGCAAAGTCACCCTGTGTCCTGGGCAGCCCCCAACTTTTTACTGACTGGAACTGGTGGTAACTGACTCTGACTGACTCTGGACTCTGTTTAACCAGGCCCAGGGCCAGTGCCAAGCTGAAAGGAACACATTAGAATACAGTTAAGACACCCAACATACACTAGGGTACACTATGGTATGGTCGGGAACCCCTGTAATTGGCATGACCTACCCCATAACCCAAGTTTTTAATAGGGCAGGAGATTGAAACTACCTAGAAGTGCCCAGTACCCTGGGGCATGGCAGTTTAGTGGCCAGCAGATTTTCTGCACTAGCATGTGCGCAGTGCTGAAGCCTGAGGTCAGTTTAAAAGCAGCACTGGTTGCCAGGACTGCTTTTAAACAGCAAATTGGGCCCAAACTCGACTTTGGTGGCAGGGGGCACCTAAAAATGGAAAACCTACAATGTTTTTGCATATTAGGGACTCCCATTGTCACCCCTAGTCATCCCAGGGGTGGGGGGTCAGTTATCTACAAGGTACACCCTTATAAAATGAGTTTTTATATGCCTGGGTAAAGTGCAATTTTACATTTCACTCACCACATTGTATTAAAGTGCTTCTCAAATTCGACGTTGTTGCTAGAGGCACTGGGTAAGGAGGATCTGCAATATTTCTGCAGATTCAGAACCCCTAAAGTCTCCCTTGGTTGCACAGGGGGTGGGGGTCTGTAGAGATTAGGGAAATACTTATAAAATATGTTTTTATAATCCCTGGTGCTATAAAACTGTCTCAAGTCACTTTCCCCATTGCAAACCCCATTGCCCATAGGTTAACGTGGTAGGAAGTTATTGATTAATAAATATTGATAGGAGAGGACTAGCCGGACCATTCAAAGACTTCCCAGAATGGTAGTCATAAATCCAACAATATTATATTGTTGAATTTCTCCTGTACATACAAGAAGTTATAGGACTTTCTTGTTTGTAAGTCCAAATTCAGCCTTCCAGTGGTCTGTCCTGATTGGTCAGAGTTAAGTGGATTAGCCAGGCTGCTTTGAAAAGATGATAAGGAGCCCTTAGGGTTAACAACTCTGCTGGGAGGGCAGTGTGGTGGTCTATAGGACTGCCAGGCCATGGGGTGGAGTCATAAACCATCCTCTTCAAAGGCAGAGGGGAGGCCTGGGTTTCAATTTCACTCTTACACTCTTGACCCAGAGTCAGGGCTAGGCTTAAGGAAAATATGTGCAGATGGTAGGGGAGAGGCCATGGAAATAAGCCATCCCAGGGTTGTGTTTAGCCAACTCTTACCTCCTTGCTTGAAAATCAGCCATTATGGATTTGGAAGAATGGTGCGCTCTGGGACAAAATAATGCCACTGCTCTCATTGGTCAGAAGTGACCCAGAGAATTTAGAATAAGTATCTGAGAGGGGCAGAGCCCTCCATATCTGCTGCTTGAAACTCACTGAAGCAAGAAGTGCCCTTCTGAGAAGTTTTGCTGTGCAAAGATTTCTAAGGTCTGACCTCTGAAGACTGCACCAAATGAAACTGCAGCCCTGTGGATTACCTTGCTGCAAAAGGACTTGGTGGACTCCCTGCAAGCTACAGGTTAACAGAGCTCACCTGGACAGCCCCACAAAGAATTCCCAGCCAGGAGTACCAGCAGATGTGTTAGGGTTTTGTTCAAGTTGATTAAGGAATAGAAGTTTCACACTTTCAAGAACCATCTTGGAGATTCCAGAACCTTGGACTGTGTGTTGGATTCTTTGGGGCCTGCAAACAGAACTTCATGAAGGAGTTCTTACTGGACCTAACCTGCTGGAGAAGGTTGCACAAGAGTGGTAAGAAATTTTCCAGAACCATTTTTAAAGGTGTGTCCCTGTCAGAGAAAACAAAATGAGTGACTAATCTTTAAAAATGCATATCTCTGGTTCCCTACAGTGGATCTTTTTCATTTTGGTGTCATTTAAAAGATAAAAATATTACCTATTTTTATAAATTGGTGTTGGATTTTTATTTTGTGTTGTGTCTTAATTATTTACTGAAATGGTGGTTTTAAATGCTTTACATACCTGTCTTTGAAGTTAAGCCTGTCTGCTCGCAGCCCAGTTAACAAGGGTTGAGCATAGGAATAATTTTCCAAGACCTATGCTGAGTCCTATCATGTGTTAGTGGCCTTATTGCCAGTGGCAGACCTACAATTGCCCCTACCAAAAACCCACTTTTCAACATATAGGGGGTCATTAGGATGGCGGGCGGCATCCTATCGGTCTTTGGGACTGCCCGCCATAAGGGCGGGGGTCCCGTAGGGGGCATTAGGATGCGCCCGCCACTGTGGCGGTGGCCTCCTGCATGTTTAGCATTGCTAAACATGCATGAATGCATTTGCGTTAACAAAGCGGCAGGCACCGCGCGGTGCCTGCCGCTTTGTTAATGCAAATGCAGGGGGTACCTGCTAAGGTACCCCCCTGTGCACCCCCCACCTCTCCTTCACTCCGGGGGGCCACAGGGGGCCCCCGAAGTGAAGACTGCATGTATCCTGGGCCATCCTAATATGGCTGGCGGTGTCAAATAGACACCGCCACCATGTTAGACCTTTTTCGCCCCGGTCGCAAGGCGACCGGGGCTGAAAAGCAGCGGACGGTCTTTCCGTCCGCCGCGGTCACCCCGCCATACTAATATGGCAGGGGGGCATTTAGCTGAGGATGGTGGGCGGATTGCCCCCGCCAGGCCGGCGGCGGCTACCGCCAGCCTGGCAGGGGCAATCCGCCCACCATCCTAATGACCCCCATAGTTTGTACTGGTTCTGAGTTAGTCACCCAACCCCTAACTGATATTACAAATTTACAAATACCACAAACAGTACTGCGTGGGCAGAAAGAGGGAACTGTGAATGCAATCCCACCTTGAAAAGCACTTAGATGAGTGGGCTTTTGAAATACATTGGGATAATAATAATGCATTAAAAGTGCACATTCATACTCCAATAATCTGACTTTACAGAGGCAGCGTGTTGACTAGAACAGAGCTACTTAAAGGAGCTAGGGCCTTATTTATGAAGGACTTGCGCCGCCGATGCGTTACTTTTTCCCATGTTAAAAGTGACGCACCGGCGGCGCAAGTCCTTCATAAATAAGGCCCCTAGTGTTTTGAAGGACACGTATTTTGCGTGATGACGCTATGTGGCAAACACGTGTAAAAATGCACAAAGATGTATTAGTGTGTTTATTTAATGTATGGCCACTTATTGCTTAGACCCTTTCACGGAAATGCTTCTGTGAGTGACTGTCAAAAGTGGTGCGAGAGAGGTTACCAATGTTTGTTGTTAAATGCCAGGATATGGCACTGAGACACTGCGTAATACATCAGAAAATGAAAAGAGTCTAAGCAGTTTCTTTTAAATAACATGGCATCGTGCATGAATACAAGGAAGGGGTTCTGTGATATTGCATTTCTCTGTGCCAGGCATTGGTTTGTTGACTGCGCTCCTACCGCTGGAGCAGGGGCTGTCACAGGAGCGGCACACACTGTGCAGGGTGTGTGTCTGCCAATAATTAACCCAGGGAGCGGACAGACCACTTCCACTGCTCTATTTACATCAAGCCAAAGCCAGCATGTTTTCATTTTGCCTCTTTTCAGTACATTTACGATGACTTCTAATCCCCAGAACCAAATAAATCTCAAATTTCTGTTTCTGTTTTTTTGGGTCGCCAGTGCATTACTGGTGGAGTAACATAATAGGCACTGTATTTAGCAGAAATGATTTACCCAGGGAAAGGAGTGCAAAAGTCAGTTAAAGTTTCCTGCCTTTTCTCACTGCTTAACTTAGTTATTTCACACAATTTAGTTACTTCCTTTCTTTTTGTGCCTAGCACTATGGACTCTTAATGCTTGACATATTTTCTATTAAGGCATTATGAAGGGGCAACAGATTTAGGTCAGGCAGGATGCCAGTAGAGAGGTGATAGAGTTGTGGAACTTTGACCTTAGATGAACTCCATTTAAAGGAAGTGAGAGGAGTGTGGGCGACAATGTAACATACCAGATTGTTGGAAGAGTGGAGGGATTTGCTGCAGAATTGCACCAAAGATATACCCGACATCATAACAGGTTGACTGAAAATATCCCTAGGCCTGAAGCAGTATTGCTATGCGGTCTGAGCAAGTGCAGAGATAACCATTTGTCTAGACCAGGTTATTTTAGGCAACAATTCTTGTGGGTGTGAACGTGTGTGCTAAACGATACAGTAACTGTTTTAGGTAATGATGATATCTGATTTGTTACTGCTTTTAAGGTTAAAAGGCATCTACTTCTGCATTTGTTAAAACAATGTCCATGCACCGGAGAGGACAGAACTGTTCTGGACTGGGCTCAGAGACCCTTGCCACAAAGAGAACAAAGAGAAAATAGGGTAAACGTATTGGACCTTAAACCACAGAGAATTAGATCACTTCTGGACTCAAGAGGAACGTCTGCCAAGGAGAAGAGCTGGAGAGCTGTATGGAGGAGTATTGCCCCTTTGCTGTGTGTGCTTTGCTGGGTTGGCCTGCAGTTTCTGCTTCTACAAGGGAGTACAAAGGCTTGAATTTTGCTGTGAACCTGCTTGAAGAAGAATCTCCAAGGGCCTGTGTGTGCTGGCCTCCTGTTCTGAAATCGCAGGGATACAAAGACTTCACCTGCAACCCACTGACCAGCACCTTGACTACTGTGGGGACCCTTGCATTTAAACGGCTGGCAATTCCAGTTCCTGGCCTGAGAATTGTGTGGTTGGTGCCGCAAAGCTAATAAAAACAACACTGACGCCATCAGCGATGCGGCAAGTGATGCTGCAACCTGCACCAAGGCTGGGGGGCACCGCTCGTGAAAGGCACAATGCACCGCTGCTCCTATGGTCTTCGACACCTGCTGAAGCCTGCAGTTATCACCACTGCTTTCACCTATGGCATCACTGCCAGCATCCTGTTATCACAGAGCTGATAACTGACAAAGGAGACTTCACAAACTCTTCTACTACGCATCACCTTCCCAGAACCAACTCCTCGCCGTCGATGCAGCTGACTCCCCCTGTCCTGACCTTGACGCATCACCACCTCGTGGACACGATGCCTTGCTTCCCCATGACAACCAGGGAACCAGCCTCAACCTCGGCGCAGACGCATCACCTCCACAAAGCCATGCGTCGTCCAAAGACTTTGTTTACAAGGTACTGTGTTTTGAGATTTGTGTGACTCCATGCCCCACACTGCGCACCTTGCGGTCGGCACTGTACTTTGGATTTATGCCTGTCACAACGTCATAATAGCCCCAGGTGCAGTTATTTTTGCTTCTGCAAGTCCTATTTTTGAAATACCTGTTCTAACGTCATAAGTAGATACATGTATGTTGGAATTTTGTTGTTTTGGTCTTGTTGAGTTTAGATAAAGATCCTTTTTTTCTAAACTGGTGTGTTGTCCATTTGTCTTGTTTTCATTGCAGTACTGCGTGTTTTGAGTTCAAATACTTTACACGTTGACTTTGGAATAAGCCTGTCTGCTCGTGCCAAGCTAACATGGCAGTGAGCAGTGGTTATCTAAAGTGTGTATTCCCTTACCCTGACTAGAATCTATGGTCCCTACTTGGACAAAGATGCATACCTCTGCCAATTAGAGACCCCCCTTTTCAAACACTTGGCTAGATGCACACATCACAGCAGGGGAAGTTGACTCATGTTGCCTAGGGCAGCTATTCAGTTTGTTGAAGGGGCGTCTACATCAGGCATTAGCAAGGCAGTAACTTAGCTACACAACCAGGGCGAATTCTTGGAAGGGGGCCTGAATGGTAATTAGTCACAATATCGAGAACAAAAATATCGAATTGATAGAATATTGAGTTTTTTATATAGGATGGACAGAATATCGAATTGTAAAAATATAGTGGTGCAGAATATCGAAATTCAGGCAAGAAATATCGATTTTCATAATATCAAAGTTAGTAATATCGACAGTCATAATATAGTTGTTAAAAATTATTGATTTTTATTTATACTGTTTTAACCCCATGTATGCTCATGATGAGCTGAGCTCATCATGGCATACAGTGCTCAGGTGCTCATGACGAGCTCAGCTCGTCATGAGCCCCACCCACGGGTGAGCGCTGGCGCTCCCCCGTGGGTGCCCGATCCTAACCTTTTTTACGAGGAAGGCAGGGGAAGACCTTCCCGTGCCTCCCCCCGCCCGCGTCATCAATTACGTCAGCGCGCAAGCGCGCTGATGTCATTGCAGGTTCCTTTTCTCCTCCGACGCGTAGGGAAGCCATTTCTTCCTGCGTGTCGGAGGAGAAACAGGTAAGTTTGGGGGCTGGGGAGGGGGGCATTTAAACTAAAGAGGCATCGGGGGAAAGGAAAGGGTTTTCCTTTCCCTTGATGCCTCTTTTTAGCATTCCTGCTGCACGATCGTGCGATCGTGCAGCAGGAATGCCCACTAGACGCCAGGATTTTTTTTTTTTTTTGGCAAAGTTTGTTGGTATGGGGTGCTGCCACTTGGGCAAGGGTCGCTCCCCTTTAGGGGGCATCATTTTTTACGTTGTCGGCCACCTGGGAGGGGGCAGAACATTATTTATATCTTTTTAGATTAAGGCAAAATCAGGCATTGTTTTGGGGAGTGGCCTCTTGGGCAAGGGCCACTCCCATGGGGGCCATCTTTGGCGATGCCTAATCAAATATTTAGTCTTGGGGAGCGACCCCTTAGGCAAGGGTCGCTCCCCTTTTGGGGGCAATGTTGTTCGCTTTGTCTGCCCCCTTGGGGGGGCAGAATTTAAATTTTATATAGAAAATGTGCCATTGTGCTGGGGAGTGGCCCCTTGGGCAAAGGTCACTCCCATGGGGGCCATTTTAGGTGATAGCCTAATAAAAATATTTAGTCTCGGGGGTGACCACTTAGGCAAGGGTCTCTCCCCCTTTGGGGGCAATGTTGTTAGCTTTGTCTGCCCCCCTGGGGTGTGCAGAATTTTAATTTTATTATTTAATTGTGCCATTGTGCTGTGGAGTGGCTCCTTGGGCAAGGGTCACTCTCATGGGGGCCATTTTAGGGTGCCTATATTTTCAAATTGAGTCTTGGGGGCATTATAAATTGCTTTGTCTGCCCCCCTGGGGGGGCAGAATTAAAAAAAAAATGTAATCGGGCCAATGTGCTGGGGAGTGGCCCCTTGGGCAAAGGTCACTTCCACGGAGGCCATTTTAGGGGTGCCAGTTTTTAAAATGTAGTTTTGGGGAGCGACCGCTTATGCAAGGGTTGCTCCCTTTTGGGGGCCAATAATTTTTCTTTGTTTGCCCCCCGGGGAGGCTGTTTTAAATGTATTGAACTCGGGTGGTGAAGTGAGCTAAATAATGATGATGGATTAAACCCAGATTAGGTGATGGGGGTGAGAGTTAGATTGGCTGAAGCGCTCCGTCCATCATCGCTTTTGATATCACCCTGAGGGGCAGTTCAGCATATTCTTTTTTGGGGGTTTTGTAGGGCCAACAGCCCACCAAGTTTGTTTTTTAATGGTGGGGTGTCACCTTTGGACTTGGGTTACTCCTCTTTATGGGAGGAAGATTGTGACCATGTTTGCCCTCTTTGGGTGGCAAAGTAGCAGTATGTTTTTAGGCCCACCCGCTCCCAAGGGGGTGGGGGGGTGGCAGAAGCCTTTAGACACCAGAGTTTTTTTGTTTTTTTTTGTTTGGGGGAGTGGCCTCAAGGGCAAGGGTTGCTATCCTTTTATGGGGGTGAATATTTAATTTATACTCTTAGGCCCACCTACCCCTTAGCTTGGATGGTGGTTTGGTGCATTGTTTGCATATGTGATTGTAATGTTTTTTTCTCCTTTTTATTCTAGTGTTAAGCTTTTGATTCCTGTTTGTGGTTTGGATAGTGGTTGTTGGGCACTTTTGCATACTTGCAGTTTTTTGGTAAGTAAAATATTTGTATTGTATTTGCTCCAAATGAGTAATATTGTAATGAAGGATTGAATTTTTTTGTAAGTGGTCTCATAGTGGCAGCATATTTAGTTAGTGTTTTGAGCAAGAATATCTTTGTGATTTGTTTTGCATTGTGTAATGTGTAAATTGTTTTCTCTTTTTATTTAGTGGGTTATTGTTGATCCATACTGTTTCTGTGCAGAGTACATGGTGTAGCTGCTTCTTGCAAGTGAGTGGTATCGTTTTGCAGTGTATAGCTATTTTTGCTAAAGGTGAATTTTGTTCATTGCTTATTGTACATAGTGTTTGTTGTTGTTGACTTGTGTGACAAGTTACCTTTATTAGTAATCATTATGGCTAGCCGTAGAATGACTGCTCAGCATTTGGTTGGTATGCTTCTTGAATCTTCCTCTGAGCCGTATTAAGACACTGACAGTGCGTCTGAGGGAAAGGAGGGAGGGGAAGATTCTGGCAGTGAGTTTTCTCTCCACAAGTGAGGCGCCATTTTTATCGGGAGACCTGGGGGAACGCTGGGTGGTAGGACATTTGTGTGAGCCCAGTGATGCCACACTTTCCAACACAAAAATGTGTGAAAAAACGTATTTTTCAGCTACAATTGAGGTTTGCAAGAGTTTCTGGGTAACGGAACATTGGGGGATCCACGCAAGCCATACCTCCTTGGAAGCCCCCCGGTGTCTACTTTTCATAAATGTGTGAGTTTGGTAGGTTTCCCTAGATGGCCGACGAGCACAGGCCAAAAACTCAGGTGACCCCCCTTGCAAAAACAGATGGTTTTGACATAGGTAATTTTGAAGTCGCCTCACTACGCTTTGGGCCCTTGCATGTCGCGGGTACTTGGGCCTCCCACACAAGTGAGGAACCATTTATATTGGGAGACCTCGGGGAATGCTGGGTGGTAGGAAATTTGTGTAAGCCCAGTGATGCCACGCTTTCCCACACAAAAATATGTGAAAAAACAGATTTTTTCAGCTAAAATGGAGGTTTGTAAGGGATTCTGGATAGAGAAACATTGGGGGATCCACGCAAGCCATACCTCCTTGGAAGCCCCAGGGTGTCTACCTTTCAGAAATGTGTGGGTTTGGTAGATTTCCCTAGATGGCCGTCGAGCACGGGGCCAAAAACCCAGGTGACCCCCCCCTTGCAAAAGCAGGTGGTTTTGACATAGGAAATGTTGAAATCGCCTCACTATGTATTGGGCCCTTGCCTGTCGCGGGTACTTGGGCCTCCCACACAAGTGAGGCACTATTTTAATTGGGAGACCTGGGGGAACGCTGGGTGTTAGGAAATTTGTATGAGCCCAGTGATGCCACGCTTTCCCACACAAAAATGTGTGAAAAAAATGTTTTTTTCAGCTCAAATTGAGGTTTGCAAGGGATTCTGGGTAACGGAAGTTTGGGGGATCCATGCAAGACATACCTCCTTGGAAGCCCCCGGGTGTCTACTTTTCAGAAATGGTTGGGTTTGGTAGGTTTCCCTAGATGGCCGTCAAGCACTGGGCCAAAAACCCTGGTGACCCCCCTTGCAAAAGCAGGTGGTTTTGACATAGGAAATTTTGAAATCGCCTCACTACGTTTTGGGCCGTTGCCTGTCGCAAGTACTTGGGCCTCCCACACAAGTGAGACACCATTTTTATTGGGAGACCTGGGGGAACGTTCGGTGGTAGGAAATTTGTGTGAGCCCGGTGATGTCACACTTTCCCACACAAAAATATGTGAAAAAACTGTTTTTTAATCTAAAATTGAGGTTTGCAAGGAACTGGGTAATGGAACATCGGGGGATACAAGCAAGCCATACATGTCTACTTTCCAGAAATATGTGGGTTTGGTAGGTTTCCCTAGGTGCTGGCAGAGCTAGGGATCAAACTACAGCTAGGCACTTTGCCAAAAAAGGGTACCATTTTTCTCGGAAGACTTTGGTGAACGCAGGGTGGAAGGAAATTTGTGGATCCAAGCAGATTTCAGAACTTTCCACCACAGAAATGTGGAGAAAATGTTTTTTTTGTCAATTATTTAGGTTAGCAAGGGATTCTGGGTAACAGAACCTGATGGGAGGCAGTAAAGTCATCCCATCCTGGATTCCCCTGGGTGTCTAGTTTTTAAAAATGTATAGGTTTTCTAGGTTTCCCTAGGTGCCAGCAAAGCTAGGGTTCAAAAACTACAGCTAGGCACTTTACCAAAAAAGGGTCATTTGTCACTGCGAAATTGAGGAGTGACCACGTTGCGTTTGGTGCTGTTTCCTGTCGCAGGCACTAGGCCGACCCGCACAAGTTGGGTACCATTTTTCCCAGAAGACTTTGGGGGACGTAGGGTGGAAGGAAGTTTGTGGATACCCGAAGATTCCAGAACATTCCACCACAGAAATATGGAGAAAATGTGTTTTTTTTGGGTGAATTTTTTAGGTTTGCAAGGGATTCTGGTAACAGAACCAAGTGGGAGCCAGTCAAGTCACTGCATCATGGATTCCCCTGGGTGTCTAGTTTTCAAAAATGTATAGGCTTGCTAGGTTTCCTTAGGTGCCGGCAAAGCTAGGGTTAAAAAACTACAGCTAGGCACTTTGCTAAAAAAGGGTCATTTGTCACTGCGAAATTGAGGTGTGACCACGTTGTGTTTGGTGCTGTTTCCTGTCACAGGCACTAGGCCGACCCTCACAAGTGGGGTACCATTTTTCTTGGAAGACTTTAGGAAACACAGGGTGGAAGGAAATGTGTGGATACACGCAGATTCCAGAACTTTCCACCACAGAAATGTGGAGAAAAGATGTTATTTGTCAATTTATTAGGTTTGCAAGGGATTCTGGGTAACAGAAGCTAGTGGGAGGCAGTCAAGTCACCCCATCCTGGATTCTGTTGGATGTCTAGTTTTCAGAAATGTATTGCTTTGATAGGTTTTCTCAGGTGCCGGCAGAGCTAGGGTTCAAAAACTACAGCTATGCACTTTGCCAAAAAAGGGTTCTTTTTCACTGCGAAATTGAGGTGCGACCACGTTGCGTTTGGCGCCTTTTCCTGTCGCAGGCACGATGTCAATCAACACAAGTAGGGTACCATTTTTCTCCGAAGACTTTGGGGAACGCAGGGTGGAAGGAAATTTGTGGATCCACACCGATTCCAGAACTTTCCACCACAGAAATGTGGAGAAAATATGGATTTTTGTCAATTTATTAGGTTTGCAAGGAATTCTGGGTAACAGAACCTGGTGGGAGTAATGGAAGAAATGACAATTACCACGAGTTTGTATTCAGAAAAGTTGCGCGCACGGCTGACCGTGGCTGAATGTTGACGCCACGCCGGCTATATATCCACTTTGTATCCAGGTGTTATGATGCAACAATAAAAACAAATTTTAAAAAAACAAAAAAAAAAAACAGAACCTGGTGGGAGGCAGTCAAGTCACCCCATCCGGGATTCCCCTGGGTATCTAGGTTTCAAAAATGTATAGGTTTGCTAAGTTTCCCTCTGTCCCGGCAGAGCTAGGGTTTCAAAACTACAGCTAGGCACTTTGCCAAAAAAGGGTCATTTTTCACTGCGAAGTTGAGGTGTGACCACGTTGCGTTTTGCACCGTTTCCTGTCCCAGGCACTAGGCCGACCCTCTCAAGTGGGGTACCATTTTTCTTGGACGACTTTGGGAAACACAGGGTGGAAGGAAATTTGTGGATCCACGCTGATTCCAGAACTTTCCATCGCAGAAATGTGGCGAAAAAGTGTTTTTTTGGTCAATTTTTTAGGTTTGCAAGGGATTCTGGGTAACATAACCAGGTGGGAGGCAGTCAAGTCACTGCATCCTGGATTCCCCTGGGTGTCTAGTTTTCAAAAATGTATAGGTTTGCTAAGTTTCCCTTGGTGCCGGCAGAGCTAGGGTTTCAAAACTACAGCTAGGAACTATGCCAAAAAAGGGTAATTTTTCACTGCGAAATTGAGGTGTGACCACGTTGCGTTTTGCACCGTTTCCTGTCGCAGGCACTAGGCCGACCCTCACAATTGTGGCATCATTTTTCCTGGAAGACTTTTGGGGAAGCATGGTGGAAGGAAATTTGTGGATACACGCAGATTCCAGAACATTCCACCGCAGAAATGTGGAGAAAATGTGTTTTTTTTAGTCAATTGTTTAGGTTTTCAAGGGATTCTGGGTAACAGAACCATGTGGGAGGCAGTCAGGTCATCCCATCCTGGATTACCCTCGGTGTCTAGTTTTCAAAAATTTATAGTTTTGGTAGGTTTCCCTAAGTGCCGGCAAAGCTAGGGTTAAAAATCTATAGCTAGGCACTTTGCTAAAAAAGGGTCGTTTTTCACTGCGAAATTGAGGTGTGAACACGTTGCGTTTTGTGCCATTTCCTGTCGCAGGCACTAGGCCGACCCACACAAGTGGGGTACCATTTTTCTTGGAAGACTTTGGGGAACGCAGGGTGGAAGGAAATTTGTGTATACACGCAGATTCCAGAACATTCCACCGCAGAAATGTGGAGAAAATGTGTTTTTTTAAGTACATTTTTTAGGTTTGCAAGGGATTCTGGGTAACAGACCCAGGTGGGAGGCAGTCAAGTCACTGCATCCTGGATTCCCCTGGGTGTCTAGTTTTCAGAAATGTATAGGTTTGCTAGGTTTCCCTAGGTGCCGGCACACCTAGGGTTCAAAAACTACAGCTAGGCACTTTGCCAAAAAGGGTCATTTTTCACTGCAAAATTGAGGTGTGACCACGTTGCGTTTGGTGCCGTTTCCTGTCGCAGGCACTAGGCCGACCCACACAAGTGGGGTACCATTTTTCTTGGAAGACTTCAAGGAATGCAGGGAGGGAGGAAATCTGTGAATACACGCAGATTCCAGAACTTTCCAACACAGAAATGTGGATAAAAAGTGTTTTGTTTGACAATTCTTAGGTTTGCAAGGGTTTCTGGGTAACAGAAACTGGTGGGAGGCAGTCAAGTCACCCCTTCCTGAATTCCCCTGGGTGTCTGTTTTTCATAAATGTATAGGTTTGCTAGGTTTCCATGGGTGCCGGCAGAGCTAGGGTTCAAAAACTACAGCTAGCCACTTTGCCAAAAAAGGGTCATTTTTTTCACTGCGCAATGGAGGTGTGACCACGTTGTGTTTTGCGCCGTTTCCAGTCGCAGGCACTAGGTCGACCCACACAAGTGGAGTACCATTTTTCTCAGAAGACTTTGAGGAACACGGGGTGGGTGGAAATTTGTGGATCCACGCAGATTTTTTGGACAATTTTTTAGGTTTGCAAGGGATTCTGGGTAACAGAACCTGGTGGGAGGCAGTCATGTAAACCCATCCTGGATTCCACAGGGTGTCTACTTTTCAAATATATAGGTTTGCTAGGTTTCCCTAGGTGCCGGCAGAGCTAGGGTGCAAAAACTACAGCTAGGCACTTTGATAAAAAAGGGTAATTTTTCACTGCAAAATTGAGGTGTGACCACGTTACGTTTTGCGCCGTTTCCTGTCGCGGGCACAAGGCCGACCCACACAAGTGAGGTACCTTTTTTATCAGGAGACTTAGGGTAATTCATATCTGTAAATCAACTGTTATTACCTATTGAGTTTTTATGCATTTCTCCCTTCCAAATGAAAGACATTGTATGAAAAATGACCAATAATTCTCAGGCTAGTATGAGTATTCCCAATTTTGAAAATGTGCAAATATAGACTGTTTCTAAACTCCATAATTTGTACCCAATTCAGAAATACATAGGTGTCTTTCATACCAATTTTTCCATGTATACATTTTCCCAGAATAATTGCTCCAGAGCCGGTACATAATACCATTGCAAGTTGCTGTTCAGTTTTTGGCTATGGGTTCGTCGGGTTATTGGTGAACCTACAAGTCCTATATATCCCCACAACTAGGAAGGACCAGCGGATGTAACAGTATATTTCTTTTAAAGAGCTGTCATAATTACAAGAAGTTACAGGTGAAAACGTTGAGACAAAAGGCTGTTTTTTAACTAATTCTCAATTTTTCCAATATTTAACTGTTAGTTTCTATAAAGAAACCTTCATGGATTTAGACAAATGACCCCTATCTGAATTCAGAATGTTGTCTACTTTTCTAAAATGTATAGCTTTCCAGGATACATTACTGCTTTCATACTCATTTTTACCATTAACTGGAAGGAGGTTGAAAGCACTAAAAATAGAACAAATAGGCTATGTCCCAGAAAAATGACAAAACTGTGTGAAAAATTTTGGTTCTCTGACAAAAGACTGTCATTACCTAAAAGGTGGGAAAATGGTGATTTCAACCCCACAAACCCTTTTTTGATAACAAGCCAGAGGCTTTCATTTGCAGCCCGTTATTCCCTTTTTTCTGAAAAAAACAGTTACTGTATTTTGCTTAATTTCTGGCACCCCGCCAAGGGAAGCCACAAACGCTGGATACCTTTACAATCCCCATGATGTTGGAAGAAAAGGACACAAAATTGGCGTGGATACCTTATGTGGTCAAAAAGTTACAGGGGCCGAAGCACGCACTACCCTAAATAGCCCTAAAAAGGCTTAGCATAGGATGGGAAAAGGCCTAGCAGCGAAGGGGTTAAGTGTTAGCATATGTGTTTAAAGTATGTCATATTTTTTAAATGTATGTTTGAATTTTTTTAAAGTAATGAATTTTGTGGTATTTAATTTTGCGCAATTTAATTCCGTAGCGGGTTGTGGGTTTATAGGGAAATAGGGTGGGAAGTAATTTAATTGTAATTAAATAATTATTTATTTTTACTGATTGGTATTGATAATTAATTTATTGTTAATTAATTATTAATTGGTAATACATTTTTATTAATTGGTTATTATATGTTAATAATTGAATAATTGATAATTATATTAATTGTATTAATTTATTATTCGGAGCGGGTTGTGTGTTTATAGGGGAATAGAGTGGGAAGTAATTTAATTCAAATTAAGTAATTATTGAAAATATTTTTATGTACTGATAATTAATTTACTGTAAATTATTTATTAATTGGTAATTGTTATTACTTTTTAATTTTTGGTATTGGAAATGTATTTGTTGTATTTAATATTAGGTAATTATTTTTTTATAAATATTATGTATTGGTATGTATAATTAATTAGTCATTACATATTTTCTAATTGGTAAATACGTTTTTTATTGATAATTAATGTATTTTTATTTAAATATTAAATCATTACTTTACCTACTGTTCAACTCACTGGAGTGGGAATAGTAATTTTGACCTGTACGCTATCCAACACTTTCCCTACTGTTGCACTCTCTGGAGTGGGAATAGTAATTTTTACCCTTACGCTATCCAACACTTTCCCTACTGTTGCACTCACTGGAGTGGGAATAGTAATTTTTACCCCTACGCTATCCAACACTTTCCCTACTGTTGCACTCTCTGGAGTGGGATTAGTAATTTTTACCCCTACGCTATGCAACACTTTCCCTACTGTTGCACTCTCTGGAGTGGGAATAGTAATTCTTACCCTCCCACTATCCAACACTTTCTCTACTGTTACATTGGGTGGAGTGGGAATAGTAAATTAGTCCTACCTGCTATCCAACGCTTTCCCTACTGTTGCACTCACTGGAGTGGGAATAGTAATTTTTACCCCTACGCTATCCAATACTTTCTCTACCGTTGCACTCACTGGAGTGGGAATAGTAATTTTTACCCTCCCGCTATTCAACACTTTCCCTACTGTTGCATTCACTGGAGTGGGAATAGTAATTTATACACCTACCCTATCCAACACTTTCCCTACTGTTGCACTCTCTGGAGTGGGAATAGTAATTTTTACCCCTATGCTATCCAACACTTTCCTTACTTCCTTACTGTTGCACTCACTGGAGTGGGAATATTAATTTTTACCATCCTGCTTTCCAACGCTTTCCCAACTGTTGCACTCACTGGAGTGGGAATAGTAATTTTTACTCTCACGCTATCGAACGCTTTCCCTAATGTTGCACTCACAGGAGTGGGAATACTCATTTTTACCTTCTCGCTTTCCAACGCATTCCCTACTGTTGTACTCAGTGGAGTGGGAATAGTACAATTTACCCTCACGCTATCCTACGCCTAAAATATTGAATATTTTTGAATATTATTAAGTTAATATATATATATATATGTATTAAAAAATAAAAATGCATGTTTATTTTATTTTTATTACTTCATTATTTATTAGTTTTAAGGTTATTTCACTATTTTTAAGTATGTTTTGCTTACTTATATTTGTTATTTCATTAATTTTACATTACTTTTAAGACATTTAAAAAATACGATATTTTAACAAACTATATTATTTACAAAGATATTTTGGATTCGATATTCTTTTACTTACCTGTTTGTAGATAGGAATTCGATATTCTGGTAGTCGATATTTTGTCATTGATATTTTTGTAGGTCGATATTTAGCTCCTCGATATTCTGTCAGTGATTCGTGCAGGTTCCCACCAGCTCTCTGTCTTGTCACGCAGGCCGCTCTTCGCCGAGATCAGTGTCTACAGTCTCTTTGTCTGGATTCACTACTATGCATCATGGGACACATGGGTGCTGTCTAAGGCAGAGGAGGAAACTAGGGTGTGGAGAAACATCGACTTCGTCCAAGAAGTGCCCGCCTTCCTGCTGTGGGACCAGGTCTTCCTGCTCCTCTGGGAACACGAACTACAGAAGGTGTCCATGAATGAGAACGTTACCATCCCATACTGGGACTAGAGGGATGCTCGGGGCTGAGATGTCTTCACGTTTTAAGTGGATGGGGGACTGCCACTCCAAAGGACCCTGCCTGCAAAGCATGGCTTCCTTCTTCTCCTCCTGGCAGGTAAGTACTGGAGTCAAACGTGTGCTTTCATGGCTATATAGCGAATAATTCCTGCTTTGAAGCGATTTCCCATATCTCAAAGTGCATTATCTGCAGTTAGATGTGAGATTTTTGTAAACACCTTGCTTGCCTGCCATAATTTTAATTCTCTTATAACCGTCCAAACCAAACTACTAGTCCCAACATGCAGAGTGTTGTTCATGCAAAAGCCAGGTCTAATGTCAAGCTACGATCTGGGGCTTTGACAAGCCTCTTGGATTATTCTTTATATCCCTGCTATGTTTTATTTCACAACACTTTACTGTGCAGTAACCTTCACAGTTGCATTTAGCATGGCTTTCTAATCACTGTACTGTGCTGAATCCCTTACTGCTGCATTCAGCATATCCATTGAACGCTATACAGTGCTGTATACCTCACAGCTGCTTTAAGCATGGTCTTCACCACCATACTGTGCCTTATCACCTGAAACAACCTTTTTACATGGTCGTCCGTCACATACCATACTGTCCTTTAGCACATGAAACTACCTTTTTCAATGTTACAGCTACCTTTAGTGTGGTTTACCTTTACCGTACTGTTTTTTATCCCTCTCAACTATCTTTAGCATAGTCTTCCATCCCCAGGAGCTTTGAGGAGCGGAGAAGGCTTAAGCTCCATGTGCCTCTTATGATGGTCAGCCTCGCTCGCTACTCTACCTCACCATAGGGCACTCATCCCTAACTTTTACATCCTACCACTTTCAAATCTCACAAGCCACCACTGATTTTAACTGTAAAGTTGGAGATGCTGTTTAACCCCTTGCCTTCTAATAACGAGCCCAGCTCATCATGAGGCACAGTGGAGCTGTGCTCATGACGAGCTGGGCTCGTCATAACGGCCACGCCACTCCCCCCGCGCGGCCAATTCCATCCCTGTGCCAACGTTCCACGGGAGTGGGCGGAGTCATGACGAGCTCAGCTCGTCATGAGCACCACGGCGCCACGCGCGGCCCCTCCCCCCCACACAGCGGGGGAATTACCCCCATGGCTAAGGGGTTAAAAGGCTATCCTTTGAGGTGAATGTCTCGATAGAGGTTGTACCGGCCCCTCTCCCCTTGGCAGATACAAAGGCTCACAAACCCCGCGGTAGATGTAAGAAGTTGAAGCCTGCCAAAAAAACAGCCAAGAGAGTAGCATCCACACCCAATCCCTTACACTCTGACCCGGGCCCTTCTTTCCCTACCATAGGACCTCCTGTCTGGGCTACTCATTTAATAATCGATCTCCAGGCCCACATGGAAGAGCTTATCAATTCTCATTTTAAATCCCTGTCCAGTAGGATTGATAAACTAGTTTCACTGATAAATAATAAAGGCTCAGGTGGAACACAGTCAGCCACCCCAATGGGGAATCCTGCTACTAAAGCGGCTCCAGGTGTAACTAAGTCAGCTACTAAAGGCTCAAATTCAGCCGTTAACATTTGCTTTGATAACCCTCCACACGATCCGGCCCCTCTACACATGCAGCAATCAATCTCTGCTTCGACTGGTCCTGGCTTAGCAAATCGACCTAATGTGCCATTAGCTGCTTCTGGCCCAACACCTAGTCCTCCATCCCCTATCCCCAAAATCCCTGGTAAACAGTGCCCAGACCTGGGGAGGGCCAAAAACACACCGCTGTGAAATCTTATGAAAATGGTCCTCTAAAAACTCCTCCATGCCCCCTGTTATCCCCTGAAGCATCTCCGAATGTGGTGGTTCTCACAGGAGTACCCTCACTGGTTACCGATCAAGGTGAAACATTCCCGAGCTAAAGAATAAAATCATCTTCTGGCTAAATAGATACAGACCCTTAATGGGATATGGCCAGGGGGAGATTCTATTCGCTTGAAGAGTCAGCTGGTTAGGGACTAGACCCAAAGATATCTGTGGTGACTGTGTAATTGTTAATTTCAGGGATCCTGGAGTGGTTAAACATATACTAGGTAATGGAGGGCCTTTTAACGCAGGTTCAATCAATACTTGCCACCTGGGGTATTTTTATCCACGAGGTCTAGCACCGGCTAGGCCTGTTCCAACTTATTTCCACCAGGGCGGACAAGAATTAGATTTCAATATACCTGTGGGAAACAGATATAGTGCCCTAAGCAACATGGATTGACTACCATTACCCTCGGCCCCCGATAGAATGGTTTTGAATCTATCCAGGAGCCAGGTTGAGGAAGGTTTAAGTGTTGAGGTGGGACCCCCGGAGTCAGTCATATGGTTCAGGGTGGACAGCTTAACAATTCTTCAATCATCTCATATCATCGGCCCCTTAGAAGGTGATAGGGAGTCGGATATACATTCACATATAGTATCCCCACCCTCCAACGTGACCCAATCTACTGAAGTGTCCCCAGCTCGAGTGGTAACTCGTAGACCACTTATTGGGTCTTGGAATGTAGCAGGGTTAGGGTCTAAGCTGCTTTACCTGGAGTGGGGAGAGTTGATGGATAGCTATGACTTGTGTCTGTTCTAAGAGACCCTGGCTCCTGTCTCCTCCCGTCAGGGTAGGCTTTGCGTCATTCTATACATCGGCGGTGCAGGGTCCCAGGGGAAGACCCTCGGGGGCTGTGTATCTGGGTCGCTGCACACTTGGGGTGTTCCGCTAAGGTAATAGACACCCATTGCCCGGATATTCTTTGCATGGTACTTTCTGGATGGATTGACGCTGGCAGTAATCAATATGTATTTACGCCCCTCACCACACCAGTTGGGCTTATCTATTTGAGAGGCCCTAGAGGCCCTCCTTATCTCATTTCCCTCGTCGTATCACAAAATTATCTGCGTTGATTTTAATTGCCATACCGCTTCCTGGGATCCCCTCGGTAACTTTGGACGAGAATGACATCTGGCTCATTCCGGAATGCTTTAACAAAATGGGGTGACCCTGTGTCCCTCAGAACCTGGGTATATGTAATTAACAAACAAATGGTTCTGTCGGGTATAAACAATTTCTTTGGAGTGGGCTGTAAACAGCTCCGACGCACACAAACAAGCAAAAACTCTCTGATAGTCAAAGTTTTTATATTATTAAAAACAGAAGAGAAAGAAATTAATGGGAATTACTTCATTCCACTACATTGCAAACAAGTACTTAAAATTATGTGAATAGTGACTGTAGTGATTCAGGTGACAAGTGCAACATTTGATTAGTGACACTTATTTACAAAACCATATTATTTACAATAAAATTTCAAACAAGGGACCGGGGGAAGTTTTAAACAATGTGGTTTCTGTCGTTTAAGAGGCCAATTTTGTATTAGTAAAAGTTCCAAGGAAAATCAGTGGTTAATGTCCATATTCCTGGAGTTCACTTGGCCAAATGTTAGAGCGTCGACGTTTCGACCCTGGATGCGCCCCAGTTGGTGGTCGCGGCGGGTCTTTATCAAGACAGGGGGGGGGGAGGGATCGGTCAATGCGTGATTCCTTCCAGAGGGTAGCCCGTTGGTCAACCCTTGGTCTAGCAAAATCAGCGATCAATACTCCGCGATGTAGTCAAAAGGCGATCTGGATTTGCACGCCAACCGAGCTGTTCGTGGGAAAAGCTCGTCACGAGCTCTAACATTTGGCCAAGTGAACTCCAGGAATATGGACATTAACCACTGATTTTCCTTGGAACTTTTACTAATACAAAACTGGCCTCTTAAACGACAGAAACCACATCGTTTAAAACTTCCCCCGGTCCCTTGTTTGAAATTTTATTGTAAATAATATGGTTTTGTAAATAAGTGTCACTAATCAAATGTTGCACTTGTCACCTGAATCACTACAGTCACTATTCACATAATTTTAAGTACTTGTTTGCAATGTAGTGGAATGAAGTAATTCCCATTAATTTCTTTCTCTTCTGTTTTTAATAATAAAAAAACTTTGACTATCAGAGAGTTTTTGCTTGTTTGTGTGCGTCGGAGCTGTTTACAGCCCACTCCAAAGAAATTGTTCATTCCGGAATGCATCATGTATCCGGTAAAGCACTTATCGCCTTTGGCCCTTATGATTAATAAGCTGGTTGTAACATACTCGCTTAGGGCCTGCAACGGCAGACTCCTTTCAGACGTCCCGGGTACAAGCACCTTTAATAGACCGGGGAAAAGCACAACCATTGACTACATCCTAGTTATTGTAGAATTCTGGTCCCAACTGAGAGCTTTTTCTGTCATCCCAAGGGTCGATAGTGACCATAACTTACTGTCACTAGAGTTAATTAACACACTGGGCCACTGAAACGTATCGGGACCAGCGGAGCCCATCACCAACCTGAACCTGGTTACAGCGGCGGGTGGCAGACACATAAGGTGGGTGAAGGTCTCGCTAGCTCCTGACAAGCTAGCTGAGATATACAATCTTGTCCTATGCTCCTTAGTAGAGGTTTGCGATCTCTTGAGCCCCAATTGTGATCTTCCCCATCTCCTGGTTTTGCCGTGCATTCATAATAAGCTTCTTGTTACTCTAGCCGATTATTTTTATATTACTGATACCATGAGGCCAAGGGTAAAGAAGCATGATCATTGGTTTAATAAAAACTGTAGGGCTAAAAACAACCTTATAAGTGAGGTAAAATCGGGGTCCCAGTCAAGCATCAGAAACGCTAGGCAAATTTATAAAAGAATGATCATGGAGGCCAGGTCGGAGTGGGAGGTTGCAAAGTGGGAAAGCATCAAAGTAGCCTTGGACAATCGAGACTACAGGTCCTTTTGGAATCTAGTTCGTGCAGGGTCGGTAGAGGGGCCGTCTGCTATTATTCCTAATCTCAGTGAAGAGGCTTGGTTAGCCCACTTTAAGCCCCTTTATTCACTCATCGACCCTGCATCTCCAGTAGATCTAGCCATCCAGCAGAGTACACTGGAACTAGCTCCCCATGAGGGCTCGCATTTTGATTGCCCACCCTGAACCCTGCTTGAAATCCAGGCGGCCCTCAGAAGCCTGACCATGGGAAAAGCACCGGGCCTAGATAGGATCCCTGGTGACCTTTACCTGAGCGAGCAAAAAGTTTGGGCCACCTACCTCTGGGTATATTTCAATGCCATCTTACAGGGCATGGAGATCCCCCCAACATGGCTGGGTGCAGAAATTATACCCATCCAAAAAAAGGCCTCCCCTCTCGACCCGGACAACTACCGCCCTGTTAGTTTGATTGACGTCCTCCAGAAACTATTTGCCCGCCTCCTACTAACAAGGTTGCAGAGTTGGATGGACGAACATCACATGCTAACCTCCCTACAGGCGGGCTTTTGTGCAAAGATCTCCACTATCGACCAACTGTTTAGATTACAGTTGGTCTATTGGAAGACGGTCTCCCTGGGGGCGGGCAGTTTGTATTTGATTTTTGTGGACCTTCGGTCCGTATTTGACCTGGTCCAGAGGGATAAGCTTTGGGCATTACTATTAGAGATGGGTGCCCCGGCCTACCTGTGCCATCTATTTAGACGTATGCACCGAGGTACATATGCAAGGGTGAGGTATGGGTGGAATGGGGAGTTGTCGGATCCGTTCCTGGTGGAAAAGGGAGTGAGGCAGGGGTGCGTGCTGGTCCCCATGCTCTTCTCTCTTTTCCTTAATGGGCTGAATGAATATTTACTGGGAGCGAGAGACCTAGATTCCCCAAGCTTAGCAGGGCGCAAGTTACCCGCTCTAATGTTCGCTGATGACACCCTTCTACTATCAAAATTGTCTATGGGCATACAGCGAACATTAGAGGCATTCTGCTCCTTTTGTAGACTGAGGAACTTGGAGATTTATCCCTCCAAAACCAAGTTCATGGTCTATAAAACCAAACTATCCATTTGTCCGCACCCCCACCTGGATGGAACAGGGCTGGATCGAGTGTCTACCTTTGACAATCTGGGGGTTACACTAAATGATAGAATGGATTGGGGGTCTCACATGGCTAAGGTTAACCTGAAGTTGGCCCAATCATCTGGCGGTATTCAAAAGGTCTTCAATAAGACCTCTCTCAAACAGTTGGGTCCGCCTGTGGAAATTTACAAAGCCCAGGTGAGAGGGGGTGCGCTTTATGGTGCAGACCTATGGGGCCATACCAGTGCCGCCCCTCTAGCCCTTACTGAGAACAGTTTTATCAGGCGTCTTCTGAGACTACCTCCGAGCACCCCCCTGATCCCCCTACGGATGGACCTAGGTTTGGTACCTATACAGGAGATTGTTTCAAATCGTCCACTGCTGGACTGGAGACGACTTTGGTCCACCCCAGAGCTCATAAGCTACAGGGACCACCTAAGGGATCTTCTGTCCAGAAGGGGTGTGGGGAAATCCCCTGGCTAAATCATATTAGGCACCTTTGCCAGGATATTGGAATAAGGGATATGTGGTCTTCCCCTGAGGAGACTTGTGCTTTGATCTCCAAGAAATCGTTGAGCTTGGTACTCAAGTCTCATGGAATGGATCTCACACTATCTAACTCCTCTATGGGTAGGTTGACCAACACCTTCTTGGATATCAAGGGCCATCCCTACTTTGAGAAATTTGTGGATGATATCCAGCCCCCTCTGGCTAAGAAACTATACATCCAGTTCAGACATGGTTCCTTACCTCTCAGGGCTGTAACACACAAGTCGTTAAAAGACCCAAGTACACCGAGTTCTTGCCCAGGGTGTGAGGGCAGCAGTGAGACAGATCTGCACGTTCTGCTCTTCTACCCCTCCTATTCTAAGGCAAGAGCCAAATGGATCATTCAATTTTGCAAGGCCAGGGGTCTTAGGGATTACAGGGATGTATTCAGAATCCTCAAATATGACACCACCCCTCAGATAGGGTTTGCAACTGCCGGATTCCTCCTGTCCATGTGGTATTCAAGGTGTGCAAAATTAAAAATCAAATGCTCCCAATCTAACGTGCCTGTAGTAACAGAAATATTGTAATCTTTGAGGCTTTCTGCAAAAAATGACTAGGAATTGTGCAGTGTGAGCGCTACCGCAAAATATGTTGATCTTTCCTAAGTCTGTACTTTTTTAACCTTTTAACCATTGTTATGGATTTAGTACGTTTTAGGTTTGCAATGCATTATTGTCTAAATTTTATATTCTTATCTGTAAATGTGTATCCATGTCTTTTTATGGTTTTTAACCGATAATAAAAGCCTTTTGACTGACTGACTGCCTGCTATCCTTCGATGTGTTGCATGAAATAATGAAGAATGAAAAGAAGGATAGCCAAATCCCCTTTTGTCAATGCTTGTGATAAACGCCAGAAATTCAAGAAGGCCTTCCACTCAATGCAACCTTCCCTCAAGGTGTCACTAGAAAACCTACCATTTATATATGCAATTTCCTAACCATTTTGATCCAAGCCAATGTGCCTACGGGCCTTTGAAGAGATTTTCTACACCTCAAAATGTTACCACAGCAAACCATTGCATCTTCGAATCTCAAATCCACACAAACCCAATTCAACATTTTAGCCCCTAAGACTCTCTCAACTCCTCACTTACCTTCTGTATCATCGCCATCTATTTACAACACACTTAACTCCTAGGAGCACTCTATATCTATATTCTAAAGGCAATTTGATGTCGTTCATGTGTGAATAACTAATGTGTCAACAAACCAGATTCAAACCCCAAATCAGACCTTCTGAGGAATATGATAAACTTAGGCCTCCTAATGGAGGTGATTCGCCAAGCACATACCGTTGGATAAACAATTGACCAAATTCAAACATTGGAACATCAAACATAAAGGTGCAATTTAAGGATATTGGACCCGATTTACAATCTGGTGGACAGATTACTCCTACACAAATGTGATGGAGCACTGTCTGCCAAACTCTTTGTCAGCCTACCCTACTTTAAAATGGGCGGACAATTAGTTTTTCCATTGCAAGTGCCCCCATTGGCTCTGTCAATGGAAAGCTTAATCCAGTGGCCTGTCTGAGTGTGAGCCGTCGGAGTAAAGCAATCACACCACCCACCTTATTTTTGACAGATGGTCTGAAGTCCTTTTTTTACTCTCCAAATACAAAAAGATAATGACCCAAGCACTTCAGGAGAAAACTCCATGGATGTGGGCATTATAAGTTATTTATATTTCAAAAATAAACACCCACTTTGTGAACTTATTTCAGAAGGAAAAGTTTAGTGAATGGCTGTTATAACCCACGGTGGCCATTCAGCAAACTTTAGGCATCTTCAGAAGAACCGTTGTGACTGCAGTTCTTCTAAAGTTACAGAAATCAGTGCTGGACCAGCAATGATCTCTAAATATGAATGTTCTCTGTCAGGGTTGTAGGCATAATGATCGCTGCTACCCTGATGGACAGAGGCAAAGCTTCACTAAATCAGGGCCATGGTCTGATCAATTCCTCATCTCTAGCAGCCTCTCTAACCCACTCTAAAAGCTAATAAACAACACAATAATTCTTTCTCTGTCATCTCTTGCAGGTATGTCAAAAATACTACTACAGAAGACTTTGACTCAATGTACAATGCTGTAAAGAAAAGACAAACTGTCACTACAGGTCCACACAACAGTTGAATTACCTCTACCACAGTATATCATCCGCTCCAGACATCCCAGCTCCAACCAAACACTGAAAACCCAAGCAAGACATCAAAGCATCTAACAAGTGATTCAGTAAGAACTAGCTAAAATGACATGTTTTAACTGCAATCTGGAACAGCAATGGTCAAAGACTGATTAAAACAGAAGCAACTGTACAACACACATGACAGACTACCATAGAGCAATTAACACAAACGCAAAAGCCTCCTTTTCCAAACAGCTCAATAAAAAATCTGAACAGAGGCAATTTTCAAATATTTTCATGAGTGGTTCAGTCCTATAAACTAGTTTTATTCAAATAACAACGTAGAGAAATGCATGGGTTCTTTGAATGAAAAATTGAAATGTGTAACTTATACACAGGGTCAATTTCTTGTTTTACCAGCATGTTACACTCCACCATAATCTCATTCAAACCATTGAACACTACTGAGATATTAACCCTGGCCTTCAAGATAAAAGCTTGCAATTCATCTAAACATTTTTGCTCAGTCTCATGATTCAAAAAGTTCTTCCCTTCACTTGTAATATACATCACATGATTAATGGATCCCTCCGTTATGCAATGCTTCCTGACGTGGGTTAGTAAAACATTTGTCCACAAAGTGAAATCTATGTCCTGCACATCTAACCTGGGCTTCTATTGGAATTCTATAACGCATATTAGCAAGCCCATTATTGCCGTTTTAGCTGCAATTTTAACGAGGTTCTTGCTAATAGGCCCCTAAATTCTTCTAAAATTGCGTCTTGCAAGCTCACACAGTTGGGTATTTATTATACAATGTGAGACATACCCGATATTGATTAGAGTATGCCCCCAAAGTGAAAAGTTACCAAAAACTGTTTTAGATGAGAAGGAAAAGTTGTCTTTTGCCTTAGCTGCCATAGATAGGAATAAATCACTTTTTTCCTGTCGCACAATGACAAAATGCTACAGCGAACAATGAAAGTTATTTTTTACTACTAATGTAGTTCAAGAGTCAAGGTAGATTGTTAATGATTTTATTAGAAAAAAAACGTTATAACAGTGTACTTTGTGCTATCTGAGAGTGAACAGGTTAAAAACTGCTTCAGAGATTGAATACACATCCCTGGCTGATTGTTAACAACATTGCTCCTGAGAAACAATGGCTTGATCTCTTGCAGGATGGTAGGCATGTATTATAAGTAACCACTTAGCAGGAACTAGCTATCTGGGTTGGAAATATGAACAGTTGGCATTCCAAGGGTAACTTTCACAACTCTTGCTTTTTGAGTAGAGATCCTAAATAGGGCTGTCAGGAGTTGCAAACATTGGTTGTCGGAGCCAATGTAGACTTTTTGTGTGTATCCCCAGCAGGGAGAAATCCAATTCCAGTATAGGTAGAGAAGAGGCATCTCGTCTAATTAGGAGTGACTAGAAGGATGGACTATGCTCTTGTAGGTGGCAGAAGGCTAGGGCCATTTTGGTTGAGCAATTCCGAGAGAGGAGATGCTGAAAAACGAGGTACGAATTCTGTGACAGTCTACTCAAGTATGGGCGGAACAAATTCTCCAATCAATGCTAGTGCGCAGGATAATGCTGACATCCCAGCAGCACCTCCTTAGAAAAAACCTGGACATGGGCAGAACATATTGTGATGAAAAGAAGACTTTAACTGAAAGCTGTAAAAAGATACCCAAATATCTCGGACTCCTGCTGGCACACAGATACGGAACTGCTCTTCAAGGGACAAGTCTTTTGCCTACTGCTACATAGCCACAAAAAGCAGCAGGAATTCTGACTCTAAGAAGGCCCAGCTGACTACTGAGAACTGGACCCTGCTGGACCCCTACCTGGAGAGACAACTCGTGCCTATAACCCAGCCCTAATGGCCTGAGAACTGAAGGACTGACCAGAAGCAATATTCTCAACAGTTACCAAAATCTTGAGCTTTGTCACAATGAGGTGCTGAGGTTGGAAACTGAATGATGCATACTTCCTTTTTAATTGATCGCCTCAAAGAAAAGAGTCAGTTCCCCTTCGAACTCAATATATTGTCTGGTCTTCAACTTCTCTGAAGTAAACATTAGGTAAGATGCATCATTCGACAAAAATCTTAACTGAATTAAAAGATGAAATGGTACATTTTTCCATTATCGTTTGATTTTGCCTAGTGACTTGTGTCTTTCAGAGAACACTCCCCCCAACCCCCACCCCATGGCTCAAATGTTGAACTTATTGGGGCAACCTATGCATTTAGCCACATCCTCACATTTTTCAACATTGTGTATTTTATCAAGGTAAGTGTCCTCTTTCTAGAGCTCTTCCTTAAAGACTCCTCTAAAACATTGCTGTCATAATCCTTGAGACCAAAACACACTATTTGAAGTTGTGAAGTCTCTCTTTGATGAAGGTTTGTTGCTAGCCTTATCTCTCAGTATAAAAGTCCTGATTATAAACACCTACCACAAAATAGGCTTTCCTATTTCAGCACCAAAGCTAGTAGTATATAGATTGATGTGTACATTGAACAGAATGCAAGATAGCTTGATGGTGTCACTTACTGGACTGATGATAACTTTATGTTGCCATGCCTGTAGATGTTTTTGACTATATAATAGCATCATTTTCTATTTTCAAAAGTGGTGTTAAAGCATTTGTATGTAGCCACTTTCACTTCTATAGAATCAGTAAAAGGCTTTCCACAAGCTGCTTATTAAGCATTCAGCAGTCTGACTTGCATCAATCTGCTGCATGGCAAAGCTCCCACTATCCGTGAAACATGTTGTATGTTGGGGTCTCACAGGTGGAACAGGAGGCCGCAGTTGACATCTGTTCTGGTGGCTGGCCGTGAAGGAAGTGGGGGCCGGCAGTGAAGGGTTGAAATCATTACTCACTTGACCATTGGCAAGGCTGGAGAGGTGGTAAGAGGCAGCTGGTGGAGGCTTCAAGTCTGTAAGAGTTTTATTCCCTGCTCATACTTGGCTGAGGAAATTACATGAGGCTAGATGAGGAGCATATGATTGGATTCTGCTCCAGAGCTACTGGATCAAGCTGAAGAAACATGTTATAAATGTGTCAAAGTAGAAGTATTAGCATCTCTCTCCATTGTGTCAGCATAAGCTCTTCCCAAACACACGGTTCATCAAGTAAGCCTTAACAGCCTGATTCATGATCGGGCCGTTTTGCGAGGCTCAAATAGCGAATCATAAGGAATCGCTATTTGAGACTCGCAAAACGGTAATCATGTAGGAATCGCAATATTAATTGCGATTCCCACTGATTCCTTATTTGCGATTAGCTAATTGCTAATCGCAAATAAGGAAGAACTCCCCATGCATTCCTATGGGCCAAAAGGCCCATAGGAATGCATGGGGAGTATTCCTTATTTGCGATTAGCAATTTGCTACTCGCAAATAAGATAGCGATTTAAAGGGTGCCAGGGGTGTCCAAAGGACACCCTGTAGCACCCCTTAAATGCAAATTGAAACAGGTGTTGCGCACACACATGTCCAAAGGACATGTGTGTGTGCAACATGCAACTTAGAAAAATGCTTTTAAAAGCATTTTTCTAAGTTTTTGCTATTTACCGAGAGGTCTGACCTCTCGGTAAATAGCGGCCCAAAATTGCATTTTCGCAATTTTCAAATGCTTCATGAATTGCATTTAAGGAATCTCAAATAGAGATTCCTTAAATGTAATTTCTCGCAATTTAGCGATTTAGCAATTACCGATTTTTGCATTTGGGATGCTGAATCCCAAATGCAAAAATCGCACTCGCAAAGGGCCGGATTCTCAGAATCCGGCCCTTTGCGAGCCGATTTAGCCTTCATGAATAAGGCTGTAAGTCTTTAGTCTGAGTCTCAATATCCAATTCCCACTGATGTCTCAGCCCACTAAAGTGCACCAACCTCTCTGCCCCTGGCTTCATGCAGACCATGGGGCCCAGCTGGCAAACTCCAGAGAGCTAATCATCCACAGTCAACCTATCAGGTAAAATGGCATGCAATACAAATAACATTTTAAACTCCTTTCTCATGGATGTCAACCTGGTGCAAAAACGGATTCAAGCATGTTTAATCTCCCATCACTCATGACAATTCAATTACATGACAGTCAGCATTTCCATAGCAACTTACCTCATCACATTTTAGAGATTAGTCTGTGGGGGGCTCGCACTCAGGGGCATATTTCCAAGCCCCTATCACCACAGGAATGTCACTTTGTACGATGTTCCTATGGCGATAGGGGCTTTGCCTTATTTACAAGGCAGCGTTAAGCCACTTAAAGAGGCTTAACACTGCCTTGTAAATATGGCCCCTTTCATGCTATGCTTAGTGTGAAAGGGGAGAGCAATGGGTGTTGCAGTGGGCCTTCCACCGCAACACCCATTGATTCTGACACTGTCCCCTATTTGCAAGGGAAGAGTAAATAGGAGGCAGCGCCAGAATCAAGACCAGGGAAAACCTGGTCTTACACTGGCTCAACGAGGAGAACTGTTTCATTTCTCTTCGTTTCTGCTGATTTTATGTGGGCTGCGCTGTGCAGCCCACATGAAATCAGCAAAAGGACAATGATTGTTTATCTAGGAGGACCTTCCTGTGCATAAACAATCTTCACTATGGTGCAACAGTGCCTGCCTTAGCGTTTTGCTGCTTAGTGTAGCGCCAGCGCAGGGGGAAACACTGGGCTGCACCATATTCTTGTAAATGTGGTGCAGTCCTACGTTTCCGAAGTGGTGGAGTGAGGAGTTAAGCCAGCAGGGCTAACGCCTTACTCCGCCACACTCCCTATAAATATGTCCCTCAATGTTTTACTTGCCACTGACTCTCTTAGATAACTTACAATCAGCGATGGGACCATAGGACCTTCAGAGTTGTTGCACTCTTCATAGCAATGTACCATTTCTGTTTTTGGCCCTGCACAATACTGCTTGCCACTGCCTGTGTCGATGATGATTCACATGACAAGTGGGAGGAATCAAATGGAGCAGCAGATGTCAGGAGCAGAAGTGAAGTGACTGACAGCCGCTCTCAGAACTGTAGTTTTCAAGATGTTGGCTGCCTATTTAAGCAGGAGCAGAGGTGATGACAGTTGGGTGATCTAAATCTAACTTATACACACAGCAGTTCTGCAAACCTTTCCCTACCACCTAATGGTCTGGGAGAAGCATTTGAGACCTCGGAAGCGGGTCCCCTAGTACCTTGGTGTTGCAGCAGACACTGGAGAAAGCTTCTAAGCTTTGAAGCATGACAACACAGCAGTTGGCAGTTTTGATGGTGGGTAAGTCACTGAGGATGCTCTCCCTATGATTTGTTTTCTCTCTCTATGATGATGACGTCTGAGAAGAGGTCAAAAACCAACCCCACCACAAAGGGTCTATTGGTGATGGCCTGAGAGCCTGTGTATGGCTGGAAGTTTAGTGATGTCAACCCTGGAGAGGCTATTCCTGTAAGTAGGTAACTTTGGGATTTGGTTTGTGCATTGGAGGGAAGATTCAATGGTATTGTAGTGATGTTTGCCTGGCTAGAGGCCAGTGTCTAGTCCCTGGTAACACCGGATTAGGGACTAAAACATCTAGGGCATGCAAGTGTGGGGTGACTGATTGGGTTACCCATTTCCAACTGTGTGCTGTAAAATGCATTTCTACCTTTGATGATAGGCTGGAGACACAGGAGAACGATAATAACACAAGAGTCCTGATAATGATTGACAGGTCAGAATCTGATATCAAACAGTGCCTACAGCCTCAATTGAACATTTTGTAGGTGAAACGATGTCCTGTTGTAGCGTTAGCACACTGGATCATTAACTCTTTTATTATAGGACTAGGGTTTTCAATTTATTCATCTACCCTCTGGCTACCACCATACTCAGTTGGTCCTCAAATGGATCTTGTTTTGTGCTGAAAGGGACTCGATATTTGGAGAATGGGCAATTACCGAAGGAAAACCAGGAATATAATAATTGCTACACTCAATCTTATATTATTTAATGCTTAAGTAAGTCAATACACAGACTAAAAGTGTATCAATTATAGATGTTACCCACAAGTAAATTATGAGTCAGAATCAGAAGAGTTTAGTTTAAATCTCAAAGGTTTAGTATTTCATTCAAGGGTAAAGAAACATTTAAATAAATGGCATACAATCCTAAATAAACTAAATTAAGTTTAATAAAGCAATCTCAAACTTTACGAGATCCAAGATTGAAGGTATTAATCTTAGTGGATCAATAGGAAATCAGCAGAGCCTCATGCAAACCCTTGCGAAGGTTCAGATAGTTCCAAGTGACCAGTTCCATTTCATTAAAGACAGGAAATCTTTCTTAATCCGTCTCCGTAACATCAAAGTCACAGCAGCATGACGCAAGCCCTTTCACCCAAAAAGGTTCCACTATGCTAGCATACCAGCTGGCAGCAGATTGCAG
The DNA here is from genome assembly GCF_964263255.1 of Lissotriton vulgaris. NCBI lineage: Eukaryota > Metazoa > Chordata > Amphibia > Caudata > Salamandridae > Lissotriton > Lissotriton vulgaris. Next base: position 509,433,839 of record NC_141694.1, read on the forward strand.
TATAACGTCACTGTTTGCTTTATCTTTAAATGTCCAAGTCGTCAGTCCCAATGCAGAAAATGGGTGAGCAAGTGAACCAAGGACACCAAACAGAATATCTCTTCCACGCCTTATTTCTGATCCAAAGTCTGAGCAATTATACTTCATGAGTTCCTCGGTAACACCCCTTGGCATCATCAGAAATATCAGACCACTCTGTTCCCTTGGCATTCTACAATAGGATGAGGATGATGTAGTAAGTAAAAGTATACAATCTGGAAGAACTAAGTTGCAGGAAAGTAGTATCTGCTTCTTATGGTTACCCGCACTTTTTTTGCTTGATGTCTCACTGTTTTGACTAGTCTTACTGGGATCCTGCTAATCAGGACCCCAGTCTATCTGCTTTCTCCGTTAATTTGACATACATGTACTTTGGGACAATACAGATTGGATACTGGTGTACCCTTATCAGTCCCTAGTATATGGTACACATGTACTCAGGGCATAGGTACCCCAGAGGCCTCTCATAAGCTGAAGCATGTATTATGCCACCCATGCAAAATGGAACTTGAGGTCTTCTACTGCAGCCTGTGTAAAATGATGCTTGCATCACTTACATTAGATATAGGTTCACTCTATCCAATTGTCACTACACTTAAAACATACTAGTCACCCTATAGTAGGCCTGAACAATCCTGAAGGCAGGGTGCTGGGTTTTATGTGAGAGGGGCCGCTGCATGAGCAGAGCCTCCTGCAGCCTTCGGAGACCATTTTCCGTGACCCAGCCGGACATATAGTTAGAGGTAAATGCTATCTCGAAAACGGCTGCAAAGAAACATGTCGAGTTTGGTATCAAACACCTTGGAATCATACCTCCACACCAGTAACTGGTGTGGGAGGTAGGATTCCACCCTTCAGAAGCGAGCTTCGTTCAGTCACTGGTCTTGCCAGTGCCAGACTTCGCACAAAATGAATGCTGCCGACCAGACACTCATTTCTGCCCTCCTGCTGCTGAGCCAAGCTCGAGCGGAGGAAGGCAGCACAATAATCATCCTGTCACAGGGAGGTGTGACCACCTCCCAGACAGGATTTAGTGTATTGGGGCTGGGTGGGTGCACTCCGAGAGTGCCTGAAAGTCTGCACTTGGGCCACATTTGGTGTCCCTGTGCATAGTCCAGCTCAAACCAGTTCTTGGAGCCGTTGGCTCCTGCTCTGGTCCAAAACCGGACAAAGGACATTGGTGTAGCCACCCCTCTGTCCTGCCCCTCCCCTAGGAGAGTCCCCTAAATCTGTCCAACCCTCTCTCTTGGGTACAAAATGGGTTACCTGGCTACAGGACATTGGATTTTATGTGGACAGATTCTACAAAGAAGAAACCACTGACCTTCGACCGGCTGGACCCTTGGACTTTGCTGGACCTCGACTGGGCTCGACTTCGTCCCCCTTTCCATCGGAAGCTTAGTTTGTACCTTTGCTCCATACAGGCTCTGTGCAGGACCTGTGGTACATTTAAGACAACAGAAGACTCTCCCTTGGATTGAAGGAGTCACTCCCCTGCTTCACAGGCACCTAAAGCATAACTGACCGGTTTGCTGCTCCTGCAGACTTCAAAGATTTTAGTGACACAGGAGGTGGGTTCCTGATGGTCCTGAGGTTGATCTGCCCTTTCACCAAGTTTGAGGCCAGTATCCCTCGTGGGGGCCGCGTAACCGGAAACCCTGTGCACAGCACTCATTTGCAAATGCATATGCTTGTTGGTGATTTCTGAGCTTGTGCATTGGACTCTGTGTAGTCCTAACCCTGAGAAGTATTTGCACCAAAGAACTCGGGCCTCCTCACACCGTGTGCTCCATGGGCTGGTGCTTTGCAATCTTGCTTGAGGTCCCCTCGCGACTCCTGGTCATTCGGCCTGTGGGTCCTCCTGAGGGTCATCTTGATTGTTCTGGGGCTTTCCTGGTTGCTTCCGATATTCTCTGACTCCCCATTGCTTGGTGAGTCTCCTGGAACTTGCTGGTCCACCCCTTAACCTGTTTGACCTTCCTTCATGGGTTGTCATTTGCCAAGGCTTGTTGGTGCTCCCACCGGACGCCGACCCCTCAGCACTTGACATCCTTTGTGTAACAGCCACTTCCAGCTCCTGGTTATCTTCAGCATCTCCTGGTCCTCGTGGCTGCAGAGTCAAGCATCCCTTCTTCGCAACTGAAGCACCCGATATCAGTTGGCCTCCGTCTCCCATGCCCCTGGTCACTCTGAAGTGACCCGGACTCTGTCCCCTCTGCTTTCAGGTTCCTCCCTTCCAGAATCCAGGCTTGTTTTCCACCGGGCCCTTTTCACCTTCATGGCAGCAGTACTTCTTCACAGCTTTTTATTGAGAACGACAAGAGTTTCCGACGCCACTTCAGACCTATGCACCCGGCTCCCCTGTGATAGGTTTCTCTGGTACTATGGTACCCACAGGTGGGGTGGCTCTCCAAACTGTTAAGTTCCAAAGGGTTCGCTCGAAGTCCTCCTAGAAGGGTCCTTAAACTTTAAAAGGGTAACTGCGACTTCCCCATAGAATTGCAAGTAGCCCGCGGTCGTGTTCCCACACTGCACCCGGTATCCATGGGGTCCCTGTTTACTCACCATGGGTAGTTCCTTGGGGTCCCAATGATTCTACGTGCTCTAGACCCTGTCTTGATCTCAGTCGTGACTGTTATACCACTATTTTAGTATATGGTTGTCCTGGAGCCCACTGTGTACGGTGCTACTTACAACTGTTCTATTGAATTCGTATTGTGTGCTTTGTGTTCTATCCCCGTGTAGAGGGCAGTAAAGAGTGTTATATTAATAAATACATATTTTTATATAACTACTGTGTGGTTCTCCTTCATTTAGTCATTCTGGAGTTGATATTCTGGTAAAACGAGCTGCTTTACATTCCTTCAAGATTAAGACTGAAGGCTTCTCTCCATAGCTACCACTAGGATAGCTTTCAACAAGGTCATTTTTGACCTCATACATCATAAGGGTCATGTTCATTGGTACAAGGTGCCCACTTTAACTAGTGGACAGCATATACTAAGCCACCTTCTCACATAAGTGATCCAGGTTACTAAGCTTCCTTAAACTAGTGCAAGTTCAGTCATATGAACAAAAGTATTATTTCAGAGAGTAAGCAAGGTCATGCTTTCATATTTCCAAAAGTCCGTTCTCAAGCATCTGTTCAATCTTGTAACAGTTTTCGTTGCAAGTTAAGACAAGCTGTGCTACAGATGTCAAAGGAAGTAATTGAAAGTTACAACACAAGTGGCAACTTTGCAAAATGTTCCCGTAGGCTTCAGACTAGTCAGTTCATAAATTCACATTAGAAAAAGAAGCAAGATTTGAGGCCTTCATGAAATACAGCTCGTTCACAAAGAAATTATGCAAAATTATGTATCTCGCGTTGTAAAGCATGGAATATTACTCTCTTAACTAACATTAATAAACATTTCAATACATTTCTAATTATTTTGTGTAAGTATAGGGAACTCACAAATGTTTGAAATGTCACTGTTACACAAATATAGGAGTTTTTCTTTGCATACATATCTATAGGCCACACTCGTAATTTCAGTATGTTTGAAAAATGATTCACATATGCTCCTTGTGAGAAGGTGGTTCTGACCATCTGAGCCACATGGATTTTTTTGTATTTGAACATCTGATTTTTTAGCTTCTACTGTAGGAGAGCCTCATAAGCTGGGACTCACCCACAGTAAACTCATGATAAAATGGATTGCATTTGGGTTCCACCGGTGTCTGCCTTGTGAGATAAGGCTGCTGCGCTGCAGCCAGGGTAAGGGGCACCAGACTGGTTGCATGTGGGCATGTTTGAACATGTGTGTGCACTCGTGTAAGGGTTGTGTGGGGGAGATTCCTATTGTGCGCAGCACAGAAGCTGGGTATAGATAGATTGGTGTGGAAGGGACTATGCAGAGTTGGGTGGTGACATGGAATAGACCTTATAATGTGGGAAGACACGTGTAAGGGATAGTCAATGTACATTACTGTTTTACTATAGGAATGCTACAATATTTTCCTCTGGAGACCGAGACCATATGGGGTAGTTTCAGTTACTAGGGCCTTCAAAATCCAGACACGGACCAAAGTACACTGTATGTTATGTGAAAAAAATCATTCTGCTATGTCCAGAGCCATATCTGTACTGCTTATGGGTCATCCAAAAATGTCATATTCCTCTGACTCAGCTCAGAACCAGAACCCTGTGGCTAGGTGTGACCCTGCTAGGCTGAATGAATTGCCCACTCCAAGCTGTTGCATCAGAGGCCTAGCCCTTCACTGCAAGCATTCCCAAAGGTGAAGGTCTTCTCTCCAAGAAGGAGAGATGGAGTGAAGTTGCAGGGCATCAATTAGAAGCTGTCACCTGGTGGCAGACACCAGGCCTTCTCCAGGCCCGGGCCATGAAGTCAGCCAGAGGGGGAAGGGGCTTTTCAGAGACCATGTGGCATGAGTCCCCTGGACGGTCCCATCTTGAAGTATCCCAGAGGCCTCTGCAGGAAGGCGGAATCAGGGTCAGAGAAGTGATGTGTCACTGCAGGATAGGCCAGAAAATGTATTCCTGTCAGCCCCTTCAACTATCTTTTAAAATAAAAATATCTTGCACAGGAAGAGGAGCTCTGTCTGGGATCTGGTCTTGCTGAGGAAGACTGGTGGTGGAGACTGGCGCCATGGGCAGTTGGCAGAAGGAACTCCTTGACTGCCCCAGGACTCTGGACTGTGGCTCTCAGTGAGTCCAGGGCCAGTGGGAGGACGCCTGGGCTTCTGCGCAGAGGGCAGAAAGGCCCAGAAGGAGAGCCAGGTGAAAGTCCAGCCAGTGAAGACAGCTCCTTGCTGAGTTCCCCCTCTTGGAGGTCAGGAGGGCAGCAATAAGTGCTCCAGGAGGCTAGGGCTGGCCACCAAGAGCAAAAAGAGGCCAAGATTGTTGAAATTGACCCCAAGCGGACGAGACATGCCCTCCAAAAGATAAGCAACCTTTGACCTTTCATTGGACCGATTACAAACCTCTTGGGGCGCAGTCGCTGGTCTCGGATGTACCCCTGGGATTGCTTAGGTCCATGGGTCTGCCCCAGAGGAATAGAAAGTCAGGAGGGCTGTCGCCCCCCCTGTGAAGGTGCCTGGGGCCCAGGATCCCAACCCTTGGCTCCAACCACAAGAAAGGCGGGGACCACCATTGCGTGCCTGTGGAATGGCCCTCCAGGGGCCCAGGAGCCCACCCTGTGCCCTGATGAAAGTGAAGCCGGGGAGCGCCATCACGCCCCCGCCGAGAGGTGTCAGAGGTATGGGACCCAATCTCCAGGCCCCAATGAAGAAGAAGTCAAGTGAGCGCTCCCCATGAAGGTGGGTGGGGGCCCAGGACTTCATCCCTGGGCACCAGGTGCAGGCGGAAGGGAGGGGGAAGTTCTGTCGCCCTCCCCCGCAGCAAAAGAAAAGAGGGGGAGTGCCATCAAACTCCCCCGAGGATCTGCCTGGAAGGCTGCAGAGTCCATGTCTGCCCACAGGAGCGGGCAGATCAGAATGAAGAACCAGCTCCTGCAGCAGCACACGAGGGTGCAGGCCAGGTGCGGAGCTGGCAAGAATAGGCAGGGGTGGGCTCCCCGAGATGCTCTCCAATGTACCTGACTACGGGGTGCCCGGGTGGGACAGGGCCAATGAAGACGTGTAGAAGTGGAATCAGTCCGCCATCCAAGGCAGCGTACTGGGGAGAGCTGCTGCTCAAGTATGCGCAATTTCAGGAGGAGCACCCCATAATGCCCTACGGGGAATGGCCCATTTACCAGGAAAACCAGATTGTTCTCAGCGTGTGGTGACCTCAGGAAGATGGGGTCACCACCATTTGATGAAAAGGGTGCAGGGGTAGCAGCAGTATAAGTGCAGACTCCCTCAGCATGGAAATAGAAAGTCCTCCCCCCACAAGTCTCTGGGGACTGCAAAGAAATAACCCTTCAAGGGTTTATCCTCGCCTTAATGCCTGCCTGTTGCTGGAACCTGTGCTCTTCAGCGCCCTAAGGAAAAGGATAATGATGGCATGGAGACATCCACTAGAGTGGAAGGGTGCAATTGCACAGGAGGTGCATTTACCTAATGGTATTCCTTTTGGAGACTGGAGGTCACCTGAAATATGTGAAGTTATAAGTGAATTGGAAATATGATGCCAGGCATCCCTACCAGGGTGCCTGGTTGTAATTGCATATCCATATGAATGGGATGCCTTTTAGGGGCTGTGATTGACTTGCATTGTTCATGTTACCACATGTTGCCAGATATGATAAGTACCCGTCATTTCAAATGATGCTTAGACATGTATCCAATTATGCTTAGACATGTATTCCTGCTACTGCGTTAGTTGAACAACAAGACTGTCAACCACTGTGATTTAAGTGTGTAGACTGTATGGTCAGTATTAGGTGCCCTCAGTCAGAGTTATGTGTCACTATGGCAGGTATTCCCATTATAAATGCTTGTTGCAATAATGGGGTGGGCAGCCCCTGGGGTGATACCAGTGGAAAGCACCCTCACTCCAGGTTATGGTCATCCCTTGGCATTTGGGGTAAAGGTGATGTTCAGACATGCGAGTGGTGGTACTAGACACCCCTCCTGCAGGCTGGGTGGGAATATTTACGTAATGTCAAAAAGCATTTCCATCAACATATGTATATTTGTAAACTGATACATAATATTGTGTAGTGTGTGTGCAGTAAATGTACTCTTCCTTTCTGTAAAGAAAAATACACAGTGGATAATCAATTATTGAGTGTTATTTCTGCGTACACATAAATGGTGATTACTAGCCCACACAACGTCCCTTGAGTAAGCCTTAGACCGCCCTGCAACGCTACCCTCTGATATTCAAGCAATACAATGTTGGTTCCCAGTGAAGGACAAATTTAGACCCATTATTTGTGCAGGCCTCAAAACTAATGCCTCATTTTCCAACATTCCTTCCACTAAATCTTGTGCAACACCTACTTTTCTTTTGTCATTTTCAATTTACACATTAAACATGAAATACTATTCATCTCCAACACATGAATGTTTAATTTTTTCATATGAATTTCTTAGTTAGTGTTTTTATCACATTATCTAATCACAAGATCAAGTGTCATTAAAGTTGTTGAAAATTCACATCTATTTAGTAAATATAAAATGTAATCATAAGGTCATTCTAATATGCTGCAGACTTTTACGATGCAGTATCTAAATCAGATTTTGATGTCATTTTCGAAAAATGTGAAGCTTAGCACACGTTTTTCCTCCTCCATGTAAAGTAGTGTCACAAATCATTTTCTTAGTAAATTGTTGCAAATTAGTAAGAGGAAAGTCTCTGTCAATGTCCTGTCCAGAGACTCAGCAACCAGTTCTGCTGAGAAGCTCTATCACTGTTTTAAAGTCAACTTCTTCAGGTGCTACCCAGTGTCTTTGTGAATCAGGTTTCACAGTCTAGCATTTTGTTTCCAGTTTGAGACAAAGGGCCAGATGTATCAAGCAGTTTTCCTGTCACAAATGGCCCAATTTGCAAAATTGTTTGCAACCCGAAACATGCACTTTTGTATGTATCATTCCCAGATTGCAATTTGGTAACAAGTTACCGAATCGCAGTTTGGAATTGCGAATACATACCGATTCGGTATTATGAATGGGTGCGTTTAGGATGTCCCTTCCTGATACCGAATCGCAGTGGTATCTAAGAATGATAGCGACCAAAATGAGGTCACTAAACATTCGCATTTTGCCACCAACTTCTAGTAAGTGGTAATCCATTCGCAAACGAGAAGGGGTCCTCAGGGAACCACCTTCATCTTTGTAAATGTTCGTAAAAATGTTTTTTTAGAGCAAGCAGTGGTCCCACGGACGACTGCCTACTATTAAAAAATTGAAAGGAAAACTTTTAATTTTTCTTTTTTTAACGTATCCTGTTTTCCTTTCAGGAAAATGAGCTGCAGTTCAAAAATATGATTACTTAAAGTAAAAGCAATCGCAGACATGGTGGCCTACTGAACCAAGCAGGCCACCATCCCAGTGATTTTACCAATTACTAACGGGTCACAAATTTTGACCGACCTCATTAATATTCATGAGGTAGGTCAATTTGCTACCCACTAGGAATCACTATATGAAACTTTATGAGGTATATACATTAGGAATTGTGGTTTCCCAATTACGATTTGCACAGAATCGCAATTAGGTAATCGGTGTTCCCAATATTGATACATCTGGCCCAAAGAGTGTTATTTTAAAGTCTAGTGTTTTTGACAGATGTTCAACATCCACCAAACTCTTAATAACCCCCCAAATCGTGTTCTTAAATCAGAGGGGACTGCTTTACCATACTTGAAAAGTCTTAATTTTACTTTGTTTTTTCATCAACATTGCCTGATGCATTCAATATAGATATGTGTTAAAAAAGAGAAAATGTACATCAATGTACATACCAACAGAACTGTCATGATCCAGATGAACTTAAAACCTGACAGACTATGAATACATTTTAATAGCTTAAACAAACCAGCTTAAGAACATCGACACCAGTAGATTTTGACACATTGCGTCCACAGCCTGCCACTTACCACCAGACACTTATCATAACCATGAGGCAATCCGACCTGCACCTGTGCCAGTAATGATGATTTTTGCCAGTGCTTCCACCCAGCACCCACGTTTCACTGCCACCACTCATTTGTCACCCTTTTCATTAAGCAACAAACACAATACGGTGGAGGGGGACCTAGGGGAAATTTAAAGACCAGGCTCTGGGTACTATCCCCAAAAGAACCAATAAACAACAAAGGTACCAGAGGGTCTCAGGTAAACGTGCCCATAAACACAAGAAAACCAGTCAAGAACTCACCCTTACAACCAGGTTATGTCACAGAGAGCTCTCCGTGGATGAGGAAAAATACCCATCAGTCACCATTCGGATCCGCCCTTCATCATTTGGGATTTTATCCGTACCACCCGTCAGAGAATATTGGTACTCTCCTAGGAGGTCAACCCGGTGGTAGGGGGTATCCTCACTAGAGTAGAGAGATGACAGTGTGGTATACCACTTGATGTAAGTGAGTGGTAGAAAAAGATGGGACTGGGGTGTGCAGTGCAATAGAAGGTGTAAAGGAGAGAAACCAAAATGAGTGGGTTTAAAATTGGTTAAGAATAAGCACCAAACAAAGATTTATTTCAATTGTGCTTACCATACCAATGTTAAAAACAGTGCGCCCGCTGACTGTCTAATTATGTGAACAGCCTCGGGACAGGAGATGGTCTTTTTCTACCACTCACTTACATCAAGTGGTATACCACACTGTCATCTCTCTACTCTAGTGAGGATACCCCCTACCACCGGGTTGACCTCCTAGGAGAGTACCAATATTCTCTGACGGGTGGTACGGATAAAATGCCAAATGATGAAGGGCGGATCCGAATGGTGACTGATGGGTATTTTTCCTCATCCACGGAGAGCTCTCTGTGACATAACCTGGTTGTAAGGGTGAGTTCTTGACTGGTTTTCTTGTGTTTATGGGCACGTTTACCTGAGACCCTCTGGTGCCTTTGTTGTTTATTGACCCTTTTCATTAAGCCTATTTAAGGTTATCAACATTGCTGAAAGAGCATCAGGCACCGCCCATCTCTTTTCTCCGATGTGACACTCAAGTGAAATTCTGGCCTTACACAAAGTGAGCCTTGTTTACACAGGGGCGGCTCCTCCATGTGGGCGGAGGAGTGTCGCCTCACTGCTTTCTTGCAGAGCTAATATCTGAAACATAAAATGGTATAAATGCAATTTTATGTTATTGCTTCTAGCAGTGCGAGAAAGTAGAAGAAGGATTAGGTTGGGGGCTGGCAGGTCTGCTGCAGTCCAGGGGAGGAGTGGCTAACCTAAAGTTCTGGCTGCTGACTGTTTGGTCGGCCCCAGGGCTGTCCAAACCAGTCACGCACACTCTCCATTTTCTCCATGTAGGCTACATGCAGACTACGTGGAGAAAACAGCCGACCCATAGACTCCTGCGTGGTCAGCATCCCAGCCAATCACAATGCTGCCCCCAAACCAATTATCCAGATTCCACTATCAAATCCATCTTGTTGGGGGTAATAGAAACCTGGCATGGTAACTTTAAACATATTGTGGGTGGAATGGGCTCTATTTAAACCAACTCAAAGACCATGTGCAATTTTACAGCTCAATAAACAACGTATTCATAAGGTCAGCGGAGTAGACCAGTATCACGTGAAATTGTTAAATGAAAAGGAAAGCCATAAATTAAGTAAGATACTAGTCACTGGGTTAGCAGTAGTGTGGAAAGTATTGGCGCCTCTCAGGTTCACCTAAATATGAACAACTGAATTTTATCTACGGTGCAACAAGTGAGAGGATAACCCACAATCTCCAAAACGGACCGTGGTCCTAATACATGTAACAAGCAACTTGTGCACACGCAATTATTAACAGTATTACTACTGGGTGTACCAAAGGTTCAGTTACAAGATTTGCAGTACGACGCGTGGAAAGAGAATCTTGAACGGGGACACAGGAAGCCACACTTGCGCTTCCCCCCCTCACCCCAACTTTGGGATTGACTTGTCGCCGCGAATAGACAGATAATTGGTTCTAATTAAAGTGGAGTCTCAGTGGGGACGGAAGTAGAACCGGCAGAGATGTTTCTTGATATTTGTGCCTTTTGTCAGATTGCCCTGAAGAAGTCGTGGGGTATTCCCAGACAAAACACGTGTTGGCTGGACACTTGAAAAATAAATGAACCTGAAAAAGGAGAAAAAGAACTTTGTGGAAATCATATATTGCATGATTGTGTGACTCATGGGATACACCCAGTAGTAATACTGTTAATAATTGCGTGTGCACAAGTTGCTTGTTCCATCAATTAAGTACACAGAATGTGTGACTGCCTCGCAAAAGCAATGTCAAAGCTAGTATGCATAGCTTTTTAAAATGAAAACACTTGTTTTTGAGTGTAACTTTTTGTATTAATTGGCCAGTGGACTTCAAGCTTGATAGATAACTGACTGGGGAAGAAGAAAAAAATAAATATCTTTATGATGCAGAGTTCCAATCTTCCATTATTATTCCTAGGGGCAAGGCAGAAAGAATTTCCAGATTGGCAAAATGGTGGGAAGATGCTTCAAAAATGGACAAAACAGTGCCACATGAATTGCGAAACAAATGTGCACATTTTCAACACACTAGTGAAGAGCCGCTCACCATACTCCACAACTGTCCCCCATAAAGAACCCTTAGGAGATTAGACACTGTACTTTAAATTAGGGTAAACTGAATAAAATGACAAAAATATAGCAGGTAATTTACATATTCATGTTATGTCATAAAATTATATGTTATTGGCTTAGATTCTATTTTCTGTGTAGCCAAAACATGCAGGGTGAGTGTAAGGAAATGCTCAATGGATAGCGTGCATACAAGGATCGTCCTGACAGACATCTCGATCTCCCAATCTGTAACTGGTGGCCATGTCAGTTCTTTGACTCAAAGCATCACATGCTGGCATCACACTTCCGTGCTGTGATGCACACTAGCCTCCATATGCAGTATACAGAAAACCAATGGGCTAACCAAGATCTCAAAGGCGGGGTAGAATGCTGAGGGAGGTTCCCAAAGGACCAACATCTGAATCCTAGGTCTGCTGGAAGGAGTCAAAGGTCACATCTCTCTGACATTTCTAGAGAATTGATTCAGATCCTTTGTCTCTGCATTAGACCTCACCCAATTCTTCTCACTGGAAAGGGCCCACAGGGTACAGGCACTTCTCCAGGGGTTGCCAACATGCCTAATGTTGGACAAGCTTCTTCATTTCAAAGACTGAGACTCCTTCCTAAGAGCTGCTAGAGTGACCAGACCTTTGAAGCTTAAAGACAAGACCATCAATGTATTCTCAATTTACACCCAGGGAGTGCAACAACAACGTGTTTCCTTGCTGAAGATCAAGAAGCAGCTCTGACAGCTAGGCGTTCAATCCTTTCTGCTGTTCCCGGCCTGCCTCAATATCCTTAAGACGACAACACCCTCTTTTTCACCGATCCTGGAGACACCTGGAAGTGGGCTGACAAGCATCATAATGAAACACCTACTGTAGCTGTGGGGCCTCCCACGCACCACCTGGAAGGGGGTGGAAATGAAGAAATAAACCTTGATGGGGCCTTAACCAAAACACCCCCACCGAGTAAGTCTCCTGAAACAAATTATTGAGGACCGTTGCCGGGCTTTCCAGGTGGCAGTGTCCCTGGGAAATGGTGCTGAGGTCTTAGAATGTGAGGGGTGCCCAGACAATGGCTCTTCAGACAAAGAGTCTGTCATGATTGATGGCTCTAATCTGGGGTCTGAGACATGGTGAGGTCGGGCCTGGGAGGAGAATGCGCTTGGCCCTTTACCTCAACTACAATGCAGCATCACCGGACTGCCTAACATCCAAAGACTGTGAGACCACAGGCCCAGAGTGCAAGGGAGTGGGGGATCTGTCACTCCTCACTTCCTCACAGCTGGGCCCAGCACAACTCAGATGTCGACAGTCAGGGCAATCACATGCTAGGACTTTGTTGACAATTGCTTAGCCACCCCCCCTCATTACATTGAGGATGGCCACTATAATCAGTTTGGGCATATCACCATTTGTGGTAGACTCTATAAGTTGTTGTTTCTTCTAGTTGTCATGTTTCGGCATTACTCGTCTTTAAATGAAAAGGTGGCAGAACTGTAGCATTTGGGGGAACCACAGGAGACCATGCACGCTGGGGCCAACCGCACACAACTTCACATATTATGGCTTCACCCAGTAACCCTATATTTCTCACCCTGGAATTCCATGACATGCGCACAGCGAGTAGGCGCTATTTCTGTAAACTCCTGCATTACGCGACAACAAGCACACATAATATTCCTTCAGGAAACGCACACCACAGCTGTGGAATTGTAGCTTATACAAAAGGAGGGAGAGGGTCTGTTGGAAAACGAGGCAGCATCTGTGAGGCCAGCACAAATAACATGGCACATTTATCCTTCACTTGAAACCAAACACCCTAGGGCAGCGCCTGACTCTCAGAGGGTAGCGTTGCAGAGCAGTCTGAGGCTTACTCAAGGGAGGTGGTGTGGGCTAGTAATCGCCATTTGCAGGTGCGCAAAAATAACACTCAATAATTGATTGTCCAGTCTGTACTTTGCTTTGTAAAAGTAAGAGTACATTATTAAACACACGCACTACTCAATACTCTGCAACAATATACAAATATACATATGCTGTTGGAATTACATTCATAACATCTCCAACCCCTTTCACAGGGGGGGTGGGGTCTAGTTACACCACTCCCATGTATGCACATCATCTTGTCCCCAATGCAATTAGTTGAACATATCCTGGAGCGAGGGCCCTGCGCACTGGCACCATCCCTGTGGCGTCCCCCTCCCATTACCTCAACAAGCATTAAACAGGGATACACCTGCCTTGGTGAAACATGACCCTGACCAAGCATCTCCTACTGACCCTAATGTATACACCTCTACATCTTAAGGGCTAAAAGTCTTGGGTCTTCACCTAAGCGCAGCAGCAAGACTACATGTTTATGCACACTTTAGAATGACAGAACTAAGCACATTTGGATATCATTAAAAAGGCATTGCAAGTACAGCCCCTAAAGGCATCACAGATGATCACAGGATTAAGTTGTAAATACCGTCCGACACCCTAGCTGGAGTGTCTATTCACTTAAATCCGCTTTGCTTCCAGTACTTCACATTGAACATCAGTCCCTCTAAAAGAAATACCAATTAATAAATGCATTTCAGTGCAATTACACCATTTCTCCTCCAGGGGATGCCCTTCTCGAGACATCTCCAACTCAGCCCTTCAATCTTTGATGCACTTCTCAATGAACCCCCAGCTGTAGAACAAAAGTTCCAGCCTAGGAGGTGATGCAATCTTCGCTGAGGGGTTATTCCTGTTAAATCCTCAAGAAACTTAGGGTGGGACTTAGCTTTGTGCTGGGGGCGAGACTGCTCTTCTCCAGCAGCTCCCCCTGCACCTTTTCACACTCCAGGGTGACCCCTCTCCTCTGGGGACCACCAAAACTCCAAAAACAATCCATTCCCCAGGCCTTGCAAGGCATTATTGGGGCGCTTCAAGCTCCTGCTGCTTAATAATAGATGAGTGGCTCTCCCGCTGTGCCGGGGAGATCTGCGCTGACGCTTCGCTGTTTCTGGGGCCTTGGTGGGGAGCCCGGTCCCACCAGGACCCCAGGATAAGGGTATGCGGTGCAGGGAGCCCACCCCCGGCCGCTCCTCGCTTTGGTCAGGGGCCTGGTCCCACCCGGGCCCCTGGCTCCTCCTTCCCTGTCCGGGTCCCCGGTCCCACCCGGGACCCCCGCCGGCTCCCCACGTTGGAAGGCAGTCTTCACGATGGGCGCGACGGCGCTCCCCGGCTTGATCTTCTCTCCGGGGGGCGTGTCCGCGCTCCCCCTCTTCTTTTGGCTTCGGGTGGCCAGGGTGGGTGAGCTCCTGGCACCCCTGTCGGGCATAATTTCATGGGGAGCGCAACGGGGCTCCCCAGCTTTACTTCAGGTGGGGGGAGCCCCCAGGACCTGACCCACCCTGGGGGCTTTTCTGGACTGGCGCCAGAGCCTCATGCGCTTCGCTGTCAGGGGGCAAGAGGTCAAAGGTTGCTCACCTTCTGGGGGCCATATCTCAGCCCCTGAAGGTCTGATCTGCCCCATTTTTGTGTCTTCTTGCTCCTGGCGCTGCCCCCCCTCCCCCCAGCCACTGGGAGCACTCTCCTTCACCCTCCGGGTCTCCAAGAGGGTGCATTCTGCAGGGAGCGGTCTGCACTGGGTCCCTGCACCAGCCTTTCGCCTGGCTCTCCTCCTGCACCTCTCTTCTCCCTGCGCAGAGGCCCCTGCTTCTGCGCACTGGTCCTTGGCAGATTTTCTGGTGCTGTTAGGGGGCTGGGGGGCAGTCAGGGAGTCTCTCCTTCCAACTGCCCATTGACAGGCTCCAGCACCTTCCACCTCAGCAGACTACACCCCAGAGAGAGCTTCTCTTCCTGTGCAAGTACTTTTTAAAAGTTGAGTAGGGGGCTGGCAGAAAGTCTGTGGGTCCTATCAAACAGCGACACATCACTTCCCTGCCCCTGCTCCCTCCTTCTTGTCCAGCCTCTGTGTTAGTTCAAAATGGAGTCCTCCAGTGTCTCTGGCCACATGGCCTCTGAAACCCAACTCTTTCCTTCTTGGTGCAGCCTGGTGCCTGGCACCCAGTGACATCTGCTAATGGATGAGCCTGTAGCCCCACCCATCTTCTTCTTTGTGGAGAGGAGGCCCTAGCTTGTGGAAGATAGGTTATCAATCCATCCAGCTGAGGTCAACCCTTAGCCTGGGTCTCGTCATGGCTGGCTCAGAGAAATAGGACAGTTCTGTATGACCCAAAAGCAGTACAAATATGACTTTGTACTCTGCAGAATACTTATTTTCACCTACTCTACAATGGACTTTAGTGCGGGTCTGGAATCTGTAGGCCTTGTGGAAGTCATTTTAGCCATGGGCCCCACATCCCCATAGGGGAATAATGACGTGAAAACACAGAAAAACACACTGACTTTCCCTGGCATGTTCCTTCCCAGGGTATAAAGCCTATTCCATGTCACCACCCAATTCTGCATAGGTCCTGCCACACCATTCAATTTGTACCTGCTCCTGGACTGCGCACGCTAGGACGCACGCTAGGAAACTCCCCTGCGCAGCCCTACACATGTGCACACGCATCTACACGTGGGTCTGCATATATTCAGCCCGGTGCCCCATACTCCAGCTGCTGCGCAGCCGCCTGGACAAGCCAGGGGACACCAGTAAAATCTCGATGCAGTCTACTTCATTATGAGTTCACTGTGGGTGTGGGTGAGTCCCAGATTAGAAGGCTCCTCCACAGTAAAAGCTCAACAATTAGGTGCTCAAAAAGCTAAAAATCTGGGCGGCCCCTAGTGTCAGAACCACCTTCTAACAGGGTCAATATACGCCACCACCTATTTGTCATATGCCTTTGGAGCAATGGTCTGCCTGGGAATCCCCTTCCAGGTGCTCAATGCCATTTTTGATATAGATAGTTTGTACGTGTAAGCCAAGCGCCAGCTCCACATTTTTTAGGGTACTCGTATGCCCTGAACACCGACCAAAAAGACTTTTGGGCTGCACTTATGGGTGTGCTAGCACACAGAACTCAAACACCATGAGAACTAGGCAGGGACTGGCACTGCAGCTCGACATGCAGCTTGACCACTCCCACCCACGGCTCCCTTCCTCTCCCCCACCCACACATGGGGGCTGGGCAACACTTGATCACATGGATTTATAAAGTGTTGCGAGAACATTCAAGTTTTCCACTGACTGATCCGATTCACAACACTGAATGGGATGTAGCCTTAGAGTTCCCCGAGCAGGTATCCAGAAATGCCTCACTTAGAAGCATACAGCTCTCTATCCTCCACCAAGCCTATCTGACCCCACTTTCCCACAGCACACTTGCTCTGCCCCTGCTGCCACGCGGATGTTGTTGATTTACAGAATATGCTATTGTCGTTCCCGGCCTAGTCTCATTTAGGACTAGAACTGCAGTTCGACACACAGCTTGACAGCTCCCACCCACCTTTCCCTTGCTCTCCCCACTCACACAATCAGAGCGCATCGCAGGGTGGGTCCCTCAGTGGTGACTTGCAGATGTCTGGAAGGCCAAGCACTCAAACTCCTGAATCTTTTCCTTCTGCTCTGCACCGCACAACCTGTTTGTGCACCTAGATTGCATTCTCTGCTCTCTCTCCATGCTAAATACCATCCAGAATGCTGACTGCTGATCATATCAGACCATGACGCTTCTGTGGTGATTTGCAATGGAACCCCCCAACCCCCCAGACACCTACAAGGTGTCTCCCACTGGACTGCATGGAGGACCCAGTTTTTCAGGAGTCCCAAGAGTTATACATCCAACAATACTTTACCGAGAAACATAATGCTGTATCCAGTAGAGAAGTCAAGTGTGACACCTTTAAATGGGTCACTGGAGGAGTGTCTCCAAGAGGCAGTAGGGGTCCACAGGTTGCTGAACAGGGAGACTGAGGATACCGAATGTTCCTGCCATCGTTGGAGAGGACCACTGAACGCAACAGCTTTAAGGGCATCATACTGGCTTCGTCCAAAACACACCACATGACCCTTCTGGGGTGCCTGCACTGCTTCAACTTCACCGCCTATGTGGCCCGGACATATCAAGAAGGTGAAAAATGAGTTGCCTTTTTCTCTGGCTGTTCTGACAGGACGTCCGCTCAGGCCCCATCCTAGAAATAATCTCGTCCAATGGTGAAACTCTCTGCGTGCAACAAGACATTGTACAAGATTTTCTCAGGGACTCCTACTCTATTTAGGTTTAAAGTATTTTATTGCATCATTGAAAAAAGAAACAATACAAACAAACAACTACAGTTGTCTCGAAAGGGGTAGTGCAAATAGTTCGCTATAGGGGCGCAGCCTGCAAGTGCGTTAGGTCCATCATTTCTCAGTTCCTTATGTCAGGTGCACAAGCAGGTGAGACAATCCCAAAAACCAACTCCCTCCTACCCAACTCCCCCCTCCCATCCCATTGCCGAACTCCCCCCACCACCCTCCGTACTGTGCTAAGGACGCCTCACTTCTTCAACTGTGCGGTATGTCCACCCCTTCCGCTTTACTTTCTTCCTGAGTATTTCATGTGGACGGGGCTGCCGGGGAGGTCAGCCGTAGGAGTCTGAGGTATCTGGGACAGGTAATTTCCCTGAATTCTGATTGTAACAATGTATGGAATGGCAACCACAACTCCTCAAATGTGTCCACCTCTCCCGCCACCATGAGGGACATCTTTTCCATTCCCAGGACATGCCACAACCTGTGTAACCAACCAACAGCAGTGGGAAGCGGGGTAGTACGCCAGTGAATGAATATGTTCTGAATCGCCGAGCCCAATGCGATCGCTATCTGTCTACCTTTCTTAGATCTCAGGTGATACATCAGGCCGTTAGGCAGACCTAGCAGGACATAGGCAGGGAAGCGGGCAGTTCAATTTCGAAGCATCTGTCTATCTCCTCCAACACCTCCTCCCAATAGGGACTCAATAAAGGGCATTCCCATAGGACATGAGTAAGTGTGCCAATCTGTCCACAGTCTCGCCAACAGGTCTGTGGAATGTTATGATTCATTTTGTGCAGTCTTTCGGGAGTGTAAGGAAAGGGGGGGCTGCAGGAGCTTATAAAGATCTGAGATGAGCTTGGCGTCTGAGGAACGCGTCGCCAGCCATCGCTCATAAGGCGTGAGCTTTCAGTCTGCCAGGTCACGCACCTGCGGTTGGAGTGCCCAGTGACGCGCCTGCATGTATCTCATGCGCTCCGTTTCAGGCAGGTTGAACTCCCGTCGAAGGTCCTGGAAGGGTTTGGCGCCCTCCGGGCCATACATGTGAAACAGTGCAGAGCACCGAGCCGCTCTCCATAGAGCGAAAGCTCCGGGCTCCATACCTGACTGGGTTCTCAACTATCGGCGTAAACGGAGATGGAAAGGTGGTGAATTCATGTTTACTGTTCACGGCATCCCACACCTGAAGTGGGACCCGCGCGACGAAGGACGCATAAAGGTTGGGAGGGCGATGGGATCTGCGCAGGAAGGGCACCTCCTGTAGCGTTCTGCCCGCCACCGCCTGATCTTGGAATAACCAATGTTTGTCAGATTCCCTTCTGCTCCACTCCACCAGATATTGTAGTTGCGCCGCCTGAAAATATTTGTGCAGGTCCGGTATGCCGAGCCCACCGGACTCAGGCGCCAGCGTGGATAAGGCTCTCTTGAGCCTGGGATTGCGGCCTTGCCATACGAAGCATGCGATATCCGTCTGGGCCTGTCTAATCCACCCCTTAGGGGGCTGAAGCGGGAGGGCCCGAAAGAGATACAGGACTTGCGGTAGGAGGGTCATTTTCACCGCGGCTATTCTGCCCAGCAGCGATAGCGTTACCTTGTCCCAGCGGGTCAATTCTTCCTTGATTTTCTTGCCTGAGGCCGTGTAATTGGCTGTTACCATGGCAGGAATGGAGGGCGCCAGAAGGATGCCCAGATAGGGCACCAGATCCCTTGACCAGCTCAGGGGGAAGAGTCTCTGTAGTTCAGTTCTCGTGGTGGCAGATAGCGAGATATCAAGGGCTGCCGATTTCCCCAAATTCACTTTAAAGCCCGCCACCGTGGCGAAGGTTTCCAACTCGGCGATGCAAGCAGGGAGCGACTTTCTAGGATCATCAAGTGTCAAAATCACGTCGTCTGCGTAGAGGCTGAGGGTGTGATCAAACTCCCCCATTCGGATGCCCGTCACGTCAGGGTTCTGATGAATCCTCTGAGCAAATGGCTCCATATAGAGGGCGAAGAGGAGCGGTGACAGCGGGCACCCTTGTCTGGTGCCCTTCTCTATCACAAACTTTTGGGAGCTGCAACCATTCACTCTCACCACTGCAGATGGGAATCTATAGCAATTGAATATCAGGTGTCGAAACCTCTCCCCCACCCCCAGCTTGCACAGCACCTTCTCTAAGTAGGGCCAGTGCACCCGATCAAACGCTTGAGGTCCACGTTTAGGAGCGAGATCGGTCGGTAGGAGCCGCACTCATTCCGGTCCTTGCCCGGCTTGGGGATCACCGACACTGTCGCCTGGAGTAAGTCCGGGGGGATAGCCCCCGGCTCAGAGAACGAATTGAAGAGGCGTGTCAACAGCGGCGCCAAGTCTTGGCAGAATGTTTTGTAGAAGAGAGGGGTGTACCCATCAGGGCCCAGGGCCTTCCCATGTTTGAGTCGAGAAATAGCCGTGATCACCTCTTCGATCCTGATCTCCCGCTCCAAGTGCTGGGCCTGTTCTGGGGTAAGGGAGGGGAGATCGACCGATTCCAGATAGTCAGCCTCGGCTTGCGCCGAGGGGGGCACACCCGTGTAGAGATCGGCATAGTACCGACGGAAGCCGTCCGCAATCTGATCATCCTCTGTGGCCGATCCTCCGTCGGGAACCGACAGCTCTTTCACCCGATGTTTCTGGTGCTGTATGCGAAGTTTATTCGCAAGGAGCCGGCCACACCTGTCACCGCCAGTGTAGTACTTGTGTTTCAGGCGTAGCACCGCGTACTCTGCTCTATCCATGTCTAGTGCAGACAGGAGTTTCCGGGCGGCTTTTAGTTGCCTCCAGACTCGGGGGGGCCCCCGTTCTTTGGTGCACCTGTTCCAGCTCCCTCACCTTGCTCATAAGTTTGTCCCGTTTTAGCTGTCGTTCCTTATTCTCCGCTGAGGAGACCGCGATAAACTCGCCGCGGAGTACCGCCTTCAAGGCAGCCCATTGCGTCGCGCGAGTGGTGTCATCATTATCGTTGTGTCGTCGGTATTCAGCAATCGAATCGCGTATACGTTTTACTACTGACTGCTTGTGGAGTAGGGTGTCCCTGAGACGCCAGACTCCTCGCGAGAGAGATACAGGGGGCAGGTGGAAAGCGCCCACCACCGGGGCATGATCCGATATGGAAAGGACCCCTACATCAGAGGCCGTGGCTAGCTCGTAGACTGGACCCGTTACCAGGAGATGGTCCAGCCTCGCATAGGATTTATGGGCGTGTGAGTAGTATGAATAGGCCCGGGCCGTGGGGTGGAGGTGTCGCCACAGATCGTGTAGATCAAGATCTGCCAAGTGGGACCTGGCCAATTGCGAGAATTCCCCTGACTGTAGGCGTCTCTGTGTCGACCTATCTAAGGATGCGTCGAAGACCATATTCAGGTCTCCCCCAAGAACAATATGCCTATCCGGAGTGGTCGCCACCTCCTCCAGGGCCTTGTGCAGAAACTGTTCCTGATGGTCGTTGGGGCTATATATATCGAGCCTATGGTGAACACCAGACCTCCCACTTTGACCCTGTAAGCTAGGAGCCTCCCTCTCTGTTCAGCCACCTTATGCAGAATCTCCCCTTTAAACTTCCTAGACACCATAATTGCAACCCCCGCCGTTTTGGAGTTATTGGAGGAGAAGAACTGCGTGGGGAATTTCGGTGTCCGCAGTCTGTGGCAGTCTTTGGCTAGGAGGTGGGTCTCCTGTAGGAGACAAATGTCTGCCTGGGTATCATCAAGTAGGGACAATACTGCCTTCCGTTTGACTGGGTTATTCAGCCCCTTCACGTTTAAGGTTACAATCTCGAGGGCCATTAATGAGGTGGATACAGGCAGTGCTTAGCGAGGCGGGCTCGGCCCTGTAGGGGAAGCCTCAAGGTCAACAATGTGTGAAAGTGGCATGCGGTGATAGCAAATGGTACTACAGCACAGTACGGTCCCCGTTTCCTTCCCCCGCATTCTAAGAACTTCCCCCCCAACCCAACTCCACCCCACCACCCCCTCTGCTGTGTAACTCCCGAACCCCAAACCCCCAAAATCAACTCCCACACCCACCCCCTTCACACCCAACTGTTCAAAGGACTCCATTCTCCCAGTCTGGTCCTCAACGGACAAGTCCGTGGAAAGTTATGTAAGTGGACGTCCAGCCACAACCCCTTCCCTCGAGCCGCCCCTCATCCCCGGAACCCTCGCACCTGCAATGAAGATGAGTCTACTGTAATCTCCCCCCGGAGTACGTTCAAGCCGTCAAGGCCACATCACCAGTCGACGTGCTTCTGGACGCCTCCTGTATGGCGCTGTTCATTTCTGCCCGGACTGTAGGCGAGTCGGGTCTCGTGGGCGGAGGTGGGGATCGCCGTCCCCTGATCGACTGCCAGCCGTCCCTTGTGCTGCGTCTACAACGAGGCGTTGGAGTGTCTTCATCCGTTGCGGTAATTCCCAGCACCCCGCAAACGTCCTGGAGGGATCGGAGCTGGTGCAGAGTCCCATTCCACCGGAAGATGAGCCGAAAGGGATGGCCCCAGGAGTACTGCATTTCATGTTCTCTTAAAAAGTCCGTAGCTATTTTGAAGGCCTTACGTTTTTGTAGCGTTATTGTGGACAAGTCCTGATACAGGATCACTTGATGGCCTCAGAAACGTAGGGGGTGCTGTCGCCGGGCTTCCCAGATAATCCGTTCCTTCAGAGGAAAGTCCGTCAGAAAGGCCAGAATGTCCTGGGGTGGTGCCGAGGCCCGCCGCGGTAGGCCCACCCTGTGTGCTCTGCCAATTCAGACAGGGAAATCTCCAGCTTCGCCCAATATTTCGCGAAATAGGTCCCTCAGGTAGGCGGCTACATCCTCTCCCTCTTCGCTAGATGGAACGCCACGGACCCGGATGTTATTGCGCCTAGACCTGTTTTCAAGGTCTTCGGCATGGGCCTGGAGGTCGATCTGTTGATCCCTGAGCCTCAGGACCTCTTGCTGCAGGTGTGTGATCTCCTCATCTCGGGAGTGACCAGCTTCCTCTACAGTGTTCACTCTTCCCCCCAGGGAGTCAACCTCTCTTCGGACTTCTCGGACCTCCCCGGCCACCTCTTTCTTCAGTGTCTGGAAGTCCTCCCTTAGGGAGCTAAACAGTGATTCCAGGAAAGATCTGGTTACCGGAGGCTCCCCTCCCTCCGCACCTCGAGAGCTAGTCCAGGGGCTCGGGCTGGTTGACTTCTGTCCTGTCTCGGGGTGCCCCTGCTCAGCATTTCTGTCAAGGTCCGGTCTCCCTTCCTTCCCCCTCTGGCGTTCGACATCGTGGAGGTGGGGTCGCTGTGCAAGAGAGGAGGCACTTACAAAGTTCTTTGCGATATGATGGCGAAGGGGTCAAGACCCACACAGCAGTCTCCCTGGGAGTGGCGCTTCTCCGTGCTAGGCCTACCGGTGGTTTTTCTGGGCCTCGAGGGCGTCGATTCAAGTAAGGGCCAGGCTGGTCGCCTCCAATTTCAGGTCTCTCCAGCTGCGTCACGGGGCCGGAATAAGTGGTTCGTAGCAGCGATAATGGGGCAATCCGCGTCTTCTCCGAGGGCCAGCCACCAGGGCCGATGTTACTTCACTGCTGTCGGGATCGGAACTGCACCCCTTTGTGCTACAGCGAAAGGCGCCTCAAGCTGGTCCCCCTTCTGGGCACTGCTCATCACCGCAACCACCGTACCGGTCTCTGCCGTGCCCAGGGGTGGTCTGCGTCTTCCAGGGCCCTCTTCAGGTGTCCTCCGTCCCAACAGCTTGGCCCCAAGTCCAAGTGGGGGGGGGGTGAGAAGGCGGGGGCCCACCTCCAACTCGGGCCTCAGGTTCGCTCGCCTACTTCGCGCCACAGGCCCGGTATGGAAGTCCACCCACCACGCGTGGCCGGGCGAGGGTCAAACCCCACGGATGTGGAAAGTGGGGCACTTCTGAACTCTTCTCGGCCACCACTCGTCCACTGCTGGGCGGCCGGAACTCAGGGCGGGGGTCCGGGGGCAGCCCCAACGACACAGGCCTCACGGCCTACCTGATCCCCGGTCTGGCGTAGCTGCCTCCCGGCGGCTCCGCCTCCGTCTCACTCCAGGTAGCTCGCGTCCGTTCCGCTGGGCTCTTCTGCGTCTGGACCTCGCCGGAGGCCTGCAATAGGAGCGACTGTGGGCTGCAGGGTCACGCTGTGTCTCCGAAACTCCCTACTGGACCTCTTTCGGTTCACGGCTGGCGGCTCTTCGGAGCCTCGGCGACACTGCGGCCGGCCCTCGTCTTCGGGACGGCTCCGGCGTAGCGCCACTGCTCCCGCAAGGTCACCGGAGGCTTCGGGCTGCTCCACTGCACCGTCGACTTCTCTGGGCATTTAATCCGCTCGATCAGGGGGAGATCGGCGGTACAAGGCGGCGCAGGGTCACCGGGGACTTGGGAGCTCACGGTAAGAGCGTCCTCTCAGCCCGCCATCTTGGCCACGCCCCCCCCTCCTACTCTATTTAAAAGGTGTCTCACCTCCTGATGCGGACAAGGTAAGTGCCTTCTAGTCAGGACTCACCCTCCCTCGAATTTGACACTGCTAGGAAAGACTGTAATGTGACAATTTATGCCACAGACGTCAAACAGGCAATTACGGACCCGGCAAAGAATAAAACCCCAGACCGAGACGGGCTGCCGATAGAGTACTATAGCACTTTTGTAACGAGACTTGCCCCTCACTTGGTGTTTAATGAAGCCTTAAAGTTCAAGGAATTACACCCTATCTCTCTGAGAGTTCCCCCATGGCATCCCTTCCAAAACCTGACAGGGATCCTACCAGTCTATTCTTGTACAGGTCAATTGTTATTTTTGGCACAAATGATAAGATTTTGGGGAAGATAATGGTAAAACGATCTGCTCAGATCCTGCCCAAGCTTATTTACCCAGACCAAACCGGATTCTTCTCACACGTAGTACATTCCAAAACATCAAGCATCCATTTCATATGCAAGACCAAGTCCCAAAGCAATTTCCGCACACAGCCTGTCTAATATAAGACCTTGAAAAAGCCTTTGATCCACTTACATGGGACTGCCTAATCCAGGTGTTGGACTGAGGAGGGGTAGGCAAGCACCTTCTGACATTCACAAAAAAATTGTACACAAAACTCACCTCCTTGGTTTGCTTTGGTTGGCTCATCTAACGACCCTTTTTGGTGGGCAGGTGAACCAGGCAAGTTTATCCCCTGTACCCCTTGCTAGTTTCGATAGCAATGAAACCACCTGCCATTTGACTTCACATGGAGGGATAAAACTGGGGTATCCCCCTAGACGATAGGATGCATGTAGTGTTCCTATATGTGGCAGACTTACTCCTATACCTTTGGTATGTACGTTCTGATCTCACTTCCATACACGTCACTCTTTATGCATTTGCATGATCAGCCGGTCTCCAAGTCAATTGGGCCAAATCATCCATATATCCACGGTGTTTTGACATAGCCTCACTGGAGGTGAACCAAGAGAACCCCGCTAAGCTGGCATTAGACCATGGTCTGATGCCTCGGACTACATCTCTACCACTCACCAGCGGACTGCTATGATGGTAACCTGAAAAAACCCTGTCTGTACTACAATCAGAAGTGCATTTCTGGAAAAATCTCCCCTTTCCCTTAATTTTTGGGAAAATAGCACTGTCGAAAATGGTGATCCTTCCCCCAGCTCCTCTATTGCTTTGTAAACTTCCCTGTCACCCCCCTCACTGGTGTTTCTTCCAAAAACTGGACACTCTGTTGGGAGAACTCATCTAGGGAAACAAGCGTTATTGAATAGCGCTGAAAAAGCTGCAACTAGAGGGGCGTGGCTAGCAGCCAAACATGGCGGCCGCTTAGTGTGAGAGCTCCCGAGGGCACTGCAGCCTTTCCATAAATCCGTCACACTTATCCGCCTTTTAGCGCGCCTGAAGCGGCAGCGTTCGGGTCCGGGACACAAGCGGTGTCACCGGTCCAAGTTTCGAAGCAATCGGAGCACCGGAGCCAGAGCTGCACCGTGTGGAAAGTTGGGGCCTACATCCGAGGGTGAAGCACCGGCCCCGAGTAAGATCCGGACCCCGGCGGCAGTGCGACAGAGCCGGCCCGAAAAGCGAGCGCACCTCGGAGCCTCACGGGGAGGCCAAAACTCGGTTCCTGCTGCTGGCGGAGTCCTCCGGTGGTAATCAGGCTGCCACGAACTCCGAGCGAGACCTGCATAGTAGGACGGTCAGTGTACCCCGACGTGGACGGAACAACGCGGGGACATTACCCTACAACGAACTCCCTTCCCCCCCCCCCAAGGAGAACACAACTGGCGCAGTGGCACTGCGGGGGCAAGGGGAATCGCCGCCAAGGAGCGAGGAGGCAGTGGGCTCACGAGCTGCGCCGGAGCAGAGGCCGGGTAGAAGGTACCCCGGGGAATCGGCGCAACACCGGCCAAATACGCGGGACCACGGGGGGACCCCCAGGCCCGCCACCAGCAGCGTCGATACAGTGGCAGTGCCCCACCAAACAGTAACCGGTCCAGTGCACGAGACCCGGGGCAGTTGAGGCCATCGAGGGGGGGTACACGGTGCCCGCTCAGTTCTGCAAAGAGGCCACCAAGAGCCGAATCGCGGCACACATCAGTGGCCCCCTAGGCTCTCACACCAGCGTCCAGTGAGACCCACTGCAACCTGGCTGATTCCGCCTATCTAACACCTCCATTGACCAGAAGGCAGCGATCAACGGGGGCACTTCTCTGGCGCTCGCAGGACCCAGCACCATGGCAGGAAAAGGCCTTAGGAGCGGATCCACGCAGGCCAAACTGGATAAATTCGCATACGGACACCAAGGCCAACAGCAGGCCACAGGGAGAACCTCCGCAGGCCATGCCCAAGAAACAGAAAAGACGACGAAAATCACACTAGAAGACATCATGAAGACGCTCACGGAAGTTAAAACCACAGTGGGCGCCATCTCCTCAGAAGTATCTCTGCTACGAGCGGATTTTCACAAAATGGCGGAGAGGGTGTCGCAGGTGGAGGTGGTCACTAAGTCGCTCGTAGAAGACACCTCGGAGCTCCAACTGGCCATGGAAAAGATGCAGAAAGTTACCAAACTCCTCCATGACAAGCTGGACGACCAGGAAGGGCGTTCACGCCGCAACAACGTCCGCATACTGGGCCTTCCCGAGACAGAAGGGAAGGGGGCCATGGACCTATATGTGGAGGACCTCGTCAAAAACAAGCTCCAGCCCAAGGGCCTATCACATTTCTTTTCGGTGGAGAGGGCGCACAGGGTCCCGGGGGGCCCGCCAAAGCCAGGGGCGGCTCCGAGACCGGTGCTAGCCCGGCTCTTCAACTTCAGGGACAGGGACGCAATATTACAAGCAGCGAGGAATTCACCACCGGTACGGATCCAGAACGCAACCTTGGCGTTCTTCCCGGACTACACAGCAGAGGTGGCCAGGCGACGCAAGTCCTTCACGGAGGTTAAGAAAGCATTGCGCGACAGAGAACTGCCGTATTCCATGATGTTCCCAGCCAAGCTGCGAATAGTAGCCGAGGGAAAGACCTGGTTTTTCGACACTCCAGAAGTTGCCCAAGAATGGCTAGAGGGCTGGCGACCAGCGGGACGACGGCAACGCTCACAGCAGGACCGGCAGCGACACCGTACTGACCAGACACCATCCAGCCAGTCCTCCCTTCGACCACGCCAGGGAGACGGAACGGAAGTAGAATCGGACCTCGAGAGAGATCCACTGGACTCTGGACAAGTGGCTCCGGTGTGACATTTCACTGATTTACTTTTTCAGGACTGTGTGGGCCGCGGAACCGTGGCTCGAGCGTAGCTGAGTAGGGCGGGCACAGGCAGTGCCCGAGGGGGACTCACCAACCCTACGAGCAAGTAAGATGTTTAGGGGTGGGTTGAAGCACTCTGCACAGTTGGGGAAGCGGGCGGGGGTTTGTCCGTGGAGCAGGGTAGCAGGGAGGGGGGACGGGTTTGAAGTTTATTTGTTGAAATGTTCACTTTTGTTTGTAGTCATCTCTCACCACAGCACTGTCACCCTAACGTTAACACGTCTCCTACACAGCGCGACGTTAGTCGACGCATGGCCTATGCCACTGCACACGTTGTGTGCAGGACCACTACAACAGCCTAATGGCCAGGCCACCTAATCACACACCCGCCGAGGGCCCCTCCGAGGCCGGAAAGATTCCCCCATTACGAATACTGACATGGAATGTCAGGGGCCTGGGGGACAAAATCAAGAGAGGCTTGGTCCTCCAAGCCGTGAAGAGGCAGAACCCGGATGTGGTCCTCCTACAGGAAACCCACCTCACGGGATCCACTTGCAAGGCCCTAGATAGAAGGGGGTACAAAATGATAGTCCACGCCGACTTCACTACTGGCTCCAGGGGAACAGGCATACTGGTAAGAAGATCCTCCCCCCTTATGGTATCCAGCCACGTGGCAGACGACCAGGGTCGCTACGCCGCGATACACGGCCAGTGGGAGGGCAGGGCCCTGAATGTGATCTCAGTGTATATTCCCCCAGCCCTACACTCGGTGGCCTTACCAGCCCTAGGCAAATTCCTCCTTGGTCTCCCTGATGGCGACATGGTTGTTGGGGGGGACTTTAACGCAGTCATGGATCCGCTTCAGGACACTTTCCCTACCAGAGCCAGACCACGGGGTGCTACACCACTGTCAGATTTTGCGGAGGCCCTAGGCCTTACAGACTTAGGGCGGGCAATACACGCAGATGCCACCCCCTACACATACTACTCAGCGGTGCATAACAGCCTATCCCGTATAGATTACTTCATGTCACTGGGAATGGGACTAGATATGGTGGAGAGGGTGGACACGCTGCCTAGGGGGATCTCGGATCACTCTCCAATCATCTTATCGCTGACCACCGGAGGGAAACGAAATGCCCGACTGTACCCAATCTACCCCAATTTCCTGAAAATCCCCAAAATTCGAAAGAAATTAAAACTGGCGACGTCACTATATTTTGCTGAAAACACGGGCACAGTGGAGTCGGCCTCCACCTTATGGGAGGCGTACAAAACTGTCCTCAGGGGGGCGGCTATTGCGGCTATCACGGGACACAAGCGGGACTCACGTAAGGAACTCACAGACCTAGAACTTGCATTAGACACGGCTAACGACGCACATATGACGAACCCCTCCCAGACCACAACGCACACACTCATGCTCAGGCAACAGCAGTACCTAGCCCACCTCAAAACCACAGAGAAGGGATACATCGCAAACACTCGGCATAGGATCTATGATGTGGGCGACAAAGCGGGACGAATGTTAGCGTGGCTGGACAAGAGAGGGAATGGAACGAAGGGGATACATAGGCTGGACACGAGAGATGGGCGGACACTGATACACCCGGAGGACATAGTAGGCGAACTAGCTCGACACTATCAAGAAATCTACACTCCAGAGAGGAGGGTCACACAACAAATGGCAGCGGCAACGCTCGCAGACATTACCATCCCTAGCATTACGCAGGAAGATAGGGACTCCCTAGAACTAGACCCGACGGGGGAAGAAATACAACTAGCGATCATGGCTTTACAGTCGGGTAAAGCACTGGGCCCTAATGGGATACCGGTAGAGTGGTATAAGTCCGCGGCTGCAGACCTCAGTGCCCCACTGCTAGACATGTACTTGGAGAGTAGGGAAAAACTAGAACTGCCACTGGATCAGCGCACGGCCACGATCGTAGCAATACCCAAACCCGGGAAACCGCCAGCAGAATGCACATCATACCGTCCGATCTCCTTACTAAACATCGAAGCCAAAATACTAGCTAAACTTCTGGCTACCCGATTGCTGCCCCACCTAAATACCCTAATCCACCCTGACCAGTCGGGCTTCATGCCCCACCGGAGCACGGCGTTGAATCTT
The DNA here is from genome assembly GCF_964263255.1 of Lissotriton vulgaris. Taxonomy (NCBI): domain Eukaryota; kingdom Metazoa; phylum Chordata; class Amphibia; order Caudata; family Salamandridae; genus Lissotriton; species Lissotriton vulgaris. Next base: position 509,463,169 of record NC_141694.1, read on the forward strand.
CGACGAGTCCATGGGGTGATGGCCCGTGCGCACCTCCTTAAGGAACAGGCAGTGATCCTTTCCCTCGACGCCAAAATGGCGTTCGATTTAGTAGAGTGGGAATACCTCTTCACGGTTCTGGAGCGCATGGGCTTTGGGCCGAAATACATACGGTGGATACGACTGCTCTACACAAACCCCGTGGCGCAAGTGGTGGCCAACGGCCACACATCGCCGAGATTCCCACTAGGCAGGGGGACCAGACAGGGCTGCCCCCTGTCCCCCCTGCTCTTCGCGCTTGTACTTGAGCCCTTGGCCATACAAATCAGATCGACAACTCTGTTCGCGGGCATCAGATGGGAGGAGGGATGGGAGGACAAAATCTCGCTATATGCGGACGATATGCTTATATATATGACCGCGCCCGAGACGGGCATCCCTGCCCTACTAGACCTTTGTGACGCGCATGGGCGCACATCGGGATACACACTCAACTGGTCGAAATCCACCATATACACTTTAAAAGGCCCGGAGCCAAGCCTACAGGGCACCTGTCCACTGCTTAAAACAACGGCCTCTTTCAAGTACCTAGGCATTGTTGTCGCGAGCGGGGAAGCGGCCTTTTTTGTGAACAACCTGAAACCACCCATAGACCGCCTGCGCGCAGACGTTAGGCACTGGGCGGCCCTCCCTCTGACCCTGTTGGGCAGAGCGGCATTGTACAAGATGATGGCCCTCCCTAGACTCCTTTACGTGCTGGAAAATACTCCTCACCTGGTGCCACAGCGTTACTTCCAACAGATTGTGGCACTGGTCACGGTCCTGCTATGGGACACGGGCCCGGCACGCATAGCATACGACAAGCTAGTGAAGAGCTGGTACGAAGGAGGCATAGCACTCCCCAACATCCAGCTGTATTACTGGGCGGCCCAACTTAAGATTATAAACTACTGGATCCACGCCCCGAAGGACGACCCGGCATACCGGGCAGACTGGTCGCAACTCGGGACAGTCTGCATGCTGTCCGTGCTGTACAATAGGTCGCAACTGAAAGACCTGATCGGTCCGACCAAACACACGGCGGCGTTGTGGCACATGGCGCAGGCCCGTCTGGGGTGGGCAGGCCGACTCACTAAAATGACCCCCCTGTGGGACACGAAAGCGTTGGGGAACCTGAGAGGATGTAAGGGGTTTGAAAGGTGGGACTCAATAGGCATATCTACGATAGGGGACCTATGGGACACTGACACAGTAGTACCATTTCCGCACTTACAGCAGCAGTACAACCTCGGTCCCACAGAAACATTTAGGTATGTCCAAATTAGACATGCGCTACTGCAGGCAATCCCGGCCGACACCACATTACCAGACTCCTCTCCTCTGGAAGATAGACTGCTAACTGACTACATGCTCCAGAGCGCCACATCCCTTACATACAAAAAGTTGATCAACAACCTCAAAGACCCGACACTGAAGCTTAAAGGGAAATGGGAAGAGGAACTAGGAGAGACAGACGAATTCGAATGGAATGAGGCCCTGGCATCCCCGAAGGAGGTGGGAATCTCTAGTAAGCTCAGGCTAGTACAACTTAAAATCCTCCACCGTATCTATTACACCAGGACACTGCTGCACAAAATACAGAGAGCACCACACCCCTTCTGTCTGCGAGGTTGCGGGGAGGAAGGGACACTACTCCACACGCTATGGGAATGCCCGCAAATACGCGAATTTTGGAAACAGGTGCTCCGATCCATCTCCCAGGCCCTCAAACTCTCCATTCTACCCGAACCACGCAAATGCCTTCTGAACATCTGGGACCCGAATGACCTGGGTAGATATGAACTGATTTGGGCGTCACTGGCGTTGACAGTGGCGAAACGGGATATAGCGCAGAAATGGGGGGTGCCGGAAGTCCCCACCGCCAGCAGGTGGGCCAAGAACATGGACATCATAATGGTGACAGAGAGAGCGGTGTATGTGCTTCGAGCGGCACCCAGGAAATGGAACAAGGTATGGGCGGCATGGAACACGTACAGAGGGGAAATGTGTGAGCCCTTGCCGGAGGGAGAGGAATCAGACTCCGAAGGGGAGGAGGAGTAACTGGCCAGATGCGGAGAGAGAGACCTGGACATATGACATGGCTGAATGCGTGATGATGTGCTGGCCATTCAATACACTCAGGACATCAGCGCGGGGTGTTGCGTGCTGTGGGGGAAAGTCCGAGGGAGGCGATGACATGTACTGGGGGGGTTTGTTGGGTAGTTTGTTTATATGGGTAACTTGGAAGGAAATGTCACCGTTACTAAGCTTGAGGGGGAGGGTACCGAGGGAACACGTTATGAGTCCGAATGTCATATGTTGAAAGCCTGTAAGAGACCCATGATACAGCAGGACCTATGTATTGACTGCGAAAAGGTAGCCAATATATTACTACACAGGCGACTTGTATGGTACGTACTTTTACAGATTGGATGTATGCAATTGTCTAACCAATATTCCTTCCTACCAATAAAGTTTTAAAAAAAAAAAAAAAAAGCTGCAACTACGGATTGGCAGGGGCAGACTCAGAGCCCCGTCTTCTGAAGCCTACTACTAAGCACCACCCCTGCAATACGTGTCATGCTGGCTGGTGGGGAGCAACCTGGGTTAGACATGCCATTGGCCCAGTCCCCACTCTCTGGACACAATATGTGGCTTTCTAGTCCCTAAGATCACACCACTGTCCGCTTCGTCCCTGCAGACATTGCTGGCTTGCAGATGCATGGCTAGGGTGCACCTTGTTACCTGCCAAATCCCTCTGTATGTCCCAGCACTCCAAAAGCTAGGCCTAGCACGATTTCCCAGCTTCTGCTATAACGCAGACCTGATAAACTGTCAGGAGTGGTCACTAATCATGATCTGCAACCTCTTTTTTGATGGTCAGCATATGCTCTCCCTATTGCAAATTAATGTATGTATTAATTGGTGATTCCATGATTGACTATTTGGTTTACTTGTCAGACCCTAGTACAGTGCACTGAGTGTACCCTGGGCGTGTAAATCCAAATGCTGCTGGTAGGCTTGCAGCACTGGTTGTGCCACCCACAGAAGCGGCCTGGTAAAATGTGTCTAAGGTCTGCCATTGCAGAGCCTGCGTGCAGTCTGGTACTGTCATGCTGACTGGGCAAGTGCACCCACTTGCCAGTCCCTGAACCTTCCCTTGTTTTCATATCAGACACCCCTATGGTAATCCCAAGGGCAGGGTGCATTGTATGTATAAGGTAGGACAAGCCCTGATGTGTGTGGCATGTCCTAATAGTGAATTACAGCCATTTTCGTTTTTCACTATTGCACGGCTACCTGTTCTCCATAGGCCAAAATGGGTTGTTAGAATTATTACATTTTATAATCCTAACAGACTCAGAGAACCTGGTAGAAATTCGAGTTTAGTATGCCTGGACTCAGAATAATAAACTACATCTTTTAGTGAAGTTTATTTTAATGTTCTGTGTTTGCAAATATCACTTATAGAAAATAGGTATTTGCTTGTCTAACCATTTAAGCCTGCCTCTGCTAGGTTGTGTATTTCTCTGTCTGGGTTTGTGAGTGACAGGGCTGGGGGATTCCAGGAGACAGAATGAGTCAGCCCAGTGGTGAATAGAGAGATATGCATCTAGATGGGAGGGAGGAGTTGCACCTGGGACCTGAATAGGACTGTGCACGCCCCCCACAGTGCTGGATCCATCCCCTGTGGTGCGTCTGATGTCTCTGCCCTGCAAACGGAAAGAAGAGAAGGAAGACTGTCAACAAAGTGCTTCAGGACTGTACTTGCCTTCCACAATACTGGCTCCACCTCCTGAGGGGCGTCTGATGTGCCTGCCCTGCGCTGTGAAAGGAAAGGAGAAGTCTGGTAAACAGAGTGCTTCAGATTTGTTTTGGACTAGGCACAGGCCCCTCTCCCCTCAAAGAACAAAGGATTTTGGGGTATAAGTATTGGGACCCTGATCCCATGAAATTAGATAACTTCTGGACTTACAAGACAAAACCTCTGCTGGGGAGAAGGAACCTGAAGAAACTGAGGAGAGACTACTCCCAAGCTGAAGTGCTGCTTGGGGGATTGGCCTGCAATGGTTGCCTGACTGCCAAAGAGAGGAGAAAGAACTTTGTGGACTTTTCTTTCAACTTGTGCAAAGATCTCCAAGAGCTTGGAAGATAGCTTGCCCCCTGACCGAAGTCCCAGGACCAGTGGTCTTCACCAGCCTTTGTGAATTGCTGCTGGAAACAAGTGGCTACAGAGGCAGGGAGCTGTGACCGACTCTCATGACCGGCCCGGTGTCCTGAAGGCACTGCATCAAGCAACGTCTGCCTCGAACAACGCAAGCTCTGCGCTCACCGACTCCATCCTGATGCCGTCACCGAGCCGTAGCCTGCACCGTAGCTGGTAGATACCGTGGCGTGCAACGCCTCGCTACACCGAATCAAACTGGTCTGACCAACGAGTCCTGTGATCGCAACGGAGTTGGGCACCGCCTCGCATGCTTCACGACGCACCGCCCGACTCGCACCGCTGCCCGGACTGATAGAAGCCAGCTCCCGAACTCCGACTCGTTTGCCGCACTACAAGCTGCAAGCACCACATCGAAGCACCGTCTCGCCCTGCAACGCAGACTTGGATCCACCGACTCTGTCAACGGGCCGCTGCCTGCACAGCATCAAGAGACAACGCGTCCTGCAACACTTCCTTTCTGCACTGCGACGATCACCGGAACCGGCTTGCACATCCGTACCGGCCACCCCAAGTAAAAGGTACTGTGACTGAGTCTGTCAAGATTTGAGTGGGCCCGGACTGACGCAGTCCACTGGACTTGTTAGACTCTGTGTTATTTCAACAACGCTGTAGCCAGACCGGGCTACTGACTTGCAAAGAACCTTGAATTAAGCCTTTTTACAAGAACTCTTGAAATTTAATTGTACTGTGGATTCTTTTTGTCGTTTATTGGTCTTGTGGTAACTCTATATAAAATATACTTATTTTTTATATAAAACCTTGTGTGGTGTCCATTTGTAATGTTGTCACTGGGTTACTGTATGTGGTCACAAATGCTTAACTTACAACGCCTCTGAAATAATGTCTTGCTGCTCGTGCCAAGCTATCAAGGCGGTGAGCAGGGGTTATTTTAGGATTGTAATCCCCTTACTCTGACTAGAGGAGAGAGTCCCTATTTGTCATAAGTACCTACCTGTGCCAACTAGAGACCCCCAATTCTAACATTGGTAGTCAGCGGAAGGGATTCCGATTTTGCATTTGTGACTCATGTACAGTGATTGGTGAACACTACTTAGTGAGTGCAGACCATAACGCAGCCACGTACTTCTGATACTTGTTTTTGCCAGAGATCTCCATTTTTTTTAAATCATGCCTGATTCAGTCATCGTAGAGGAGACAGCCTCCGTTGCATCTGGTGACTGTGATTGGGAGGAAGAGAAAATAGAAAGCTACACCAACAAGCAGCTCAGGAGCTTCTGCAAAAAGTTTAAAATTCCCCTGACCGGAATCACCAGGAAGGAGCAGTACCACAAGGCGCAGAGGGCCTGGATGGCAGCAAGGAATGCCCCTGGAGATTTAGAGGATTATGAGGATGCAGAGCAGCAGCTTGGTGGGCCACTGGGTCCTGAGAAGAGGGGTGCACCCTCCCCAGTGGGTAGCAGTGTTTCTGCCCGAGGTCTGTCCCCAGAAGAGTTGGCAGACAGGAAAGAAAACAGGATGCATGAAATGGAGATGGCCAAGCTCAAATTGAATTGGCAACTGGATCTAGAAAGCAAGAAGATGGCTCTAGAGGTGGAGCTAGAAAGCAAGAAGATGGCTCTAGAAGAAAAGAAAATGCAGTTTGAGCATGACTTGATAACGAGGAAGCTTGATTTGAAGCTCAAGAGGCTTGAGGCCATGAGTATCTCAGCCCAGCAACAAGAAATTTGGGTATCTCAGGAAGTAAGCTTTGCTGAGTTGGATGTGGAATCCAGCTCAGATGGAGGCAGCAATATTCGGGTATCTAGTGCTGAGGGAGTGATGTGGCACCTAACTTGGAGGGGGTTAACATACACCAGGAGGTTCAAGGACATGAGGTAGCTCCAGTAGTGTGCAGTGTCCCTGAGGGGTTCATAGTCCTAGTGGTGGGAGGGACATTCCATTGACTCTAGATGAGAGGTGCAGCGAGAGGGGTTCCCCCAAAGTTGAAGTCCTGGTATGTGAGTGTGAAGACCGCCCAGAAGAGTGTGGGTTATGTGACAGAGACAGTCAGATACTGTCTTGCCAGTCTCAGGTGAGTAGTGTGGAGTATGTGTGTGAGGCACTGGATGGCGAGGTGAGGGATAGTTTGGTTATCCCCTCTAGGGGGCTGTGTGATCCAATTGTGGGAGAGCATAATGTAAGTCCCTGTTTTCCAGAGCTATGCCAACACCTGTTGGAGAGTGAGTTCTCTGACCCAAGGGAGCTCACATTGGAGGCTGACCCGTTGGTGGATTCCAGAGGGTCTGAAAAAGCATTGGGGTGCGATTCCAACAAGAGTGGATCAGGTATCTTCCAGTCCTGTGTGATGGAAGAAGTTCAGTGTAGCCCAGCTATATCCCAGTGGGAGGGGTGTAGGGGCTCATGTCCTGTCCCAGAGGAGGAGGAGTGAGTGTGGGTCCGGTCCCAAGGTACCCGAAACCCAGTGTCAGGGCCTGGATGATTTCTTAAGGGAACATCAGGTCGGGGCCTAGGCTGTACTTGTAGGCCATTTGAGGAGGATCTCCCAGTGACTAGAGAACGTGGAGCCTCTGTAAGCAGAGCTCCAGTAGTTCTGGTGTCTGGCAGTGCTGTTCCAGTTGGGAGGGTACAGAGGTCCAGGCTGTGGGGTGAGAGGGGGAAAGAGTCCCCAGTGGAGGAACCAGTGGGTCAGGGGTCAGCCAGAAGGGCTGCTTCACCAGTGTTTGACCATGGTGACACAACTTGTGTCCTGGGGGATCTTCGCGTACTGTCAGATGGACAGGGGTCGGGAGATTTGCGCCAGGCAGACTGTCACACGACACATGAGTTATGTGTCCCCCTCGGGGAGGGTATATGCCCCCCCCAGGAAGTCCTGGTTTGCCAGGCAAGTGTTCAACTGCAGGGTTTGGTCCCTGAGTTGGGAGGCCAGGTTCAGGGGTTGTTTGACCTGGAGGGAGGGGCGACTGTAATCAGTGTCCTGACCGATGTAGCTTCTAAGGGTATGGAGACCTCCAATTCTAACAGTCACCTTCAATCAAATTATTTCTGACCAAGAAATGCCCCCCGACAGTTTCTTGTCTATAGACAACTATGCAACACATGCCAGGTCCTCTGGTCTCTGTGTAATGAGAAACCCAAGACCCAAGCTGTGTTACAGATTCTGCTTCACATGGGGACTGGGTGACACTTGATCATATGGATTTATAAAGCATTGTTTGAACATATCGGTTTTCCACTGACTGATTTGTGAAGCAAGATGCAGTATGACATAGGGAGGGTATTACACAACACTGAATGGGAACAAGCCTTTGAGTTCCCCCAGCAGGTGTCCAGAAATGCCCCAGTTAGAAGCATACAGCTCTAGATCCTCCACCAAGCCTGTCTGATCCCACTTTCCCATGACACACTTGCTATGCCCCACTGCCACTCGGCTGTTGCTGCTTTATAGAATATGCTATGGTCATTCCCGGCTTGTTTCTTGAATTGGCATTCAGTCCGCGACGCTCTTCAGGAAATCATGGAATTCACTGGCATTTACTCTTGCAAGGCATGCGACTGAGGCATATTTAAATGTGGGAAGTGCCACAGGGTGAGGACACACTTTCGCAGTATGGCTCTTTTACTAGCGAAGAGAACCCTTACCCTACAGAGAACAGAGGCATCAGTGCCACCGGCGACAGCATAGCATGAGGCAATGTGATAGTGGGTGAAGGCCTCCGTTAGGAGGAAGTGCAATACCTTTTCAAGCATCCAATTTCTATGGCATGGGACGCTCTCCTAACCCAATTTCTACAGCATAAACGGAGTGAAGACTTACCCCCATGAACATGACCGAGCCCTCATCGACTCCAGTTGGCACTCATTCATTCCTATACTGGGAACTCCCTAACCAACCCCCAGCCCTCCCTCAGCTACACAGTCATACGATTTCCCACTCAGCCGCTTTGGCATATGGGCCGAGGACACAACCACCTTGCAGCATCATCAGCGCCATGGCAGGAACCCAACTCCAGCCATACACTGGTGTTACTTGCTGTTACACATTTAGCTACCTCTAAATCCAAATCACCACTCCTCTTCACCAGTTCATGGGTTAAGCCTCAGTTAAGTGGATAGCTCTATCGACGCACAGCTGTTTCAAGTCAAAACACTCATTCCCTTTCACAGGGAGATATTAGCATCTATCACTTTATATTTCGGGCCTTGTGAACTAGTCACTGCTTATCTAAAGAATGTACTGTGATAATATAACCTCCCCCTTTTTAAGGGCAGGTACTGCTGTATTTGTTTACTTTTAGAAACCTTAATATAACAGTTTTAATAAAATGAAGCAAAAGAGGAGCAGAAGTGTACAGGAGACCTGGAGTACAGGTAAGGGAAGTGGGAATCAATGTAGATTTGCTTCTCATAAAGAAATCAAAATGAGCCTGGTAAACTCATAATGGATGTGCACAGCTTTCTTGGTATGGAGCACTGTGAACATCCAGAGAAAACACCACAACAAAACCCATATCCTGTTTGGAACAATGTATTGGAAAAATGTAAACCAGGTATTGTGTATTGAAGGCTTCAGTCTGATTCCTTTATATAAATGTTGGAGCAATGCAAGATCCATTAAGAATGGTATGTAAGGCGGCAATGGGTATGTGCTATAAGGTACACAATATTGTCCTTGGAAGTTGTGTACCTTGACCAGATCTGGATTATGAGGGCTCTGACGCTGACCATGATGTCCACTTACACACTAGCATGGCTGCAATGCATTACTCACCAGGAAAAGTGTAATTTGTCCTCTCCTTACCTTACCTTGGAAACCTCAGTAGTCATTAGTAATTTGAGCAACATTGTTATATAAATGTAATGACGGATGCCATCAATGCAGTCATTTAACGTCTAGTGACGTAACATTGAGGTCATAAGCACTGCATGATTGGGGCATAAGTTATAGTTAAGTGACTAATGGCCCGATGTAGATAAATCCCATTTACCGAATTTTAAATACCGAATTTTACTGATTCGGTATTTCAAAATCGGTAAATGGGATGTAGGTCCCAACATCTGGAATCGTTACCGATTCCTTACAAATTCGGTATTTACCGATTCGGTAAATACCGAATCGGTATTTGCTATTGAATCCTATGGGCCTTTGAAGCCCATAGGATTAAAGTCAAATACCGAATCGGTATTTACCGAATCGGTAAATGCCGAATTTGGCAAGGGTGCAGGGGGTGTCACTTTGACACCCTCTAGCACCCCCAAAACGGGCATGTGTGCAATGTGGCACACAGACATGCCCTAAGGGCACGTCTGCCTGTCACATGGCACATGTGTGCATGCACAGATGTGCATGTACACAGGAATCAGTATTTTACCATGGATTTGTATTCCATGGTAAAATACCGATTCTGTAAGCCATGTGCTGATGGAACATTGGCTACCTACATTGCATTTTCGGTAATTTTACCGAATCGTTATCATTACCGAATCGGTAAATATTACCGATTCGGTAAATTTACCGATTCGGTAATGATAACGATTCGGTAAAATTACCGAAAATGTGCCCCTACATCTCGATAGCCCTTTACCGATCGGAAACGGCCGAAAATCGGTATTTTCGGCCGATTCCGATCGGTAAAGGGCTACCTACATCGGGCCCTAAGTGGTTTTTGGATTATTTAGCATTCGGTCTTGTCTTATTCCAACAACACACTGTAAGATCACTTCGACCTTTGTGTTTTTATTCAGTGAATTTCTGTTTTTTTACATATCTAAATTTGCCCAGAGTCCAACTCTCCATGAACACTAAACCCCACTGTGCAAGTCCATGGCGGTGCGTAGCAGGGGTTGGCTGCAGGCCCTGACCTCGTGGTCAGGCCCTCTGCCAAACCCTCTTCTAGCACCCAACCTGCACTGTGCACAGTCCTTAAGGCCAGGCTCTGCACCTGATACTCAATAGGAGGCCACTCCCCACTGGACACAGACTCTGGCTGTGTGTAGCTGGGGTTGGCCACAAGGTCTGCACACAATGCTCCGCAGGCGTACTACTGTTGGTGCCCAACCTCCACACAATTGTTGTCCACCAAAATATTTACTATTTTAAAATGAGGGTGCTGTTAGGTGGCTGAAAAGATGGTTATGGTCATTAATAATTGCGGGACAGAAAGAGTAAGATGCACTAACGCAGACATCCCCCTTTAAAAATACATTATGTCTCGAATTACTAAAAACCCATACTTTCCCTCAGATTTTTAACCCACTGGTTTCATAACTGCATTAACAGCTAAATGCTTTTTTACTTCAGCCTGCTCCTCAGGACATTCAACAGCTCCAATTTCAACAAAATTACATTCAGGAGTGCCTCACTTTTGTCTTGAGTAAAATATTTTAACGAGCTAGCTAAACCCTGCGTGGAAAGCTGCAGTATAAAAATTGGGAATCAACTGACAGGCTGCTGCTGGTGTTGGAAGTGCATTTCACTCAACATGTTAGACTTTTTTGGACATTGATCATGAAGATATTTTAGAATGTAAAGATAATGTGTCCTCATTTTAGCTTTCTAGAGCACTAACCATAATTTCTATGACAAAAAGAAACCCTTCATTTTGTCAATTTACAGCACTATCCTCTGTAGGGAAACCTTCAGTTTTTACTGCTTTGATTCTATTAAGATGGTGTTCAGGTGTGCCACACCTTTGCCTTCAATACATAATTTCATTGGAACATTGTGGTGAAGCCGCAGTAGAACCTCGGGAAATCAGCTGGCTGATTGCTGCTGCTGTTAGAAGTACTTAACTATCAGACTTTGTTCTCACGTGGTGAGGAAGATAGTGTGAACTTATAGAAAAATTGTTTTCTTGTCAGCTTCTGGAGCACCTTCTATAACCTGTTGCACGTTTACGTTCTTTCAATTCATGCAGCATAGGCTTAGTTAAATGTGAAATTAGGACGTTGGGTAATAAGTCTACGTTTTGAGATTTTATGTTTCTATTTAGCACCATTGCTATTCCAAGGCTTCAAGAGCCCAAACGCCATTCATTAACAAAACTGCAGGCATAACAAGTTACATCATAAAAGAACGACAGGAAATATTTTCAGTAGTTTTATTGAAAAAACGCCTCTCTTTTTCAGAAATAAATAAAATATAAGGCAGTGAAATTCACCATTTGCAGTTAAAAATATAAAAGTAGCAATTCTATAATCATAGTATTGCACGTGCTTTTCAACTGCTTTTTGAGAACCAAGAAACAATATATTCTGCAAAATATCCGTACTAAATATACAACACAAACATGCAATTCCATCTCTGCAGGATCGGCTGCAATTTGGCATAAATGTTAATGTGTCTACAGGGGGCAGATTTATGTGTTCTTGTAGGACTGTGTCTGCTGTAAGAGATAGAACGTGTTTGAAGTCCATCCCCCAAGAGAGATGTCAAAAAGTGGTGTATTCCCTCTGTGGAGGGTAGTCGTATAGGTAATGACTTGGAGACAAGGATCTTCAATTTGGCGGAACGGCATTCTGTGCACCTACACACAGTAGGCCTAGATTCCTAGAACAAGCACCATCATGAAAGCCAATAAACATATTTTCAACAGCTTATGTTTCTGAGTTCTTTAAAGAACGAAATGAAAGTTAGATAACCAACTAAAGGCACATGTTAAAGTTTAAAAAGCCCTGGCAGAGAAGTATTTTACAAGCACTGTGAAGGTAAAACCTTTTGATGCAGTCTAGTTACAATCGGGAAGTTTGTACATATCTCAGGCGCATTTACATACCAAGAGATAGGTGTGATTCCATGTTGCTGTTTTGCAATAAAACCATAGCAAATGATATCCATCTATCCCATATGTTCATACATATAAACAATATATGCAATTCAAGTTGTCATTGTGGGGCAAACAACAAACAATGCATTATGGCTTAGCTCCTGCTCTCCTCAGTAAAGACCTTTTCCTGCGCTTCTGCCCAGCATTGTCTTGTGAGGGAGAGTCTGCTCCATAATCCTCAAATTCCTCTTCGGGCATTTCCGGCTGGACTTGGACTCGGTAGGGGTCACTTTCAGGCTGATAGGGTACGCTCTCGGGCTCATAGGGTCCGCTTTCAGGTTGATAGGACCCTGGTTGAAAATAGTTGTCCGATTGAACATCAAAGTTAAAAATATGGTCATGTCAAAAAGTCTTTGATTCCACAATAATTTTGCGAATTGGTTTCTTTTCACATAACCACTACATGGCTTGTTTTGCATAGAAATATACACATGCATTAATCAATATGTTTCGCAGAAAGAAACAGCAAATACTGAAGGGGGAACTCAAATATAATACATCAGAACAACAGTCGATACAAATTGTCATAAACTCTACCTGCAAATGTAAGGGAGCATTTTAGTAAATACAATGTATATACATTAGAATTGTCGTGGCAGAAAATGTTTGGAATGTAAAAAAAAGATGGATTTAAGGACAACGATAATACACAGTTAGTTTTCTGTACCAGTTTGCTAGGAACATATTGAGGTGCAGGCATGTCACAGAAACACTTCTGTGTTGTTTAATAAATTGTGTGTGGTCTCAGTCTTGAATCAGACTTTCCCAAACTGCCTGCTCAATATGGCATTCTCACTGCGGTGGACATGTTTTATAGAATGGGAGGTTATTATTGTTTTTTTTAGCAAAAAGCAAGCAGTAGGTTTTAATGCAGAAGCGTATTGTAATAGGATGTTAACAAATTTTAGTGAATATGCTCCCGGACAAATCATTTACAAGGCACAATTAGTATATTATATACATACACAATTTCTAAAGTACCGGGTTAAACAATCTGGTCTAAAGCTGTTACCACCGCTGGTTAGTAGTTTTAAAAGGCTCCTTCACCAAAACGGTTTCAGGTGCTTGTATTTTGTTTTTGGGTCTTGATTGGTTGTTTTACTAAAAATGCAACAGGCTTTGTAAGTTGGCATCACAGTCCTCTTCCCCCAATCACGAGTTTTGTTAGTATAATGAATTGCCCAGACGCCCACATGGTTCATAAACAGCATCCGAGGTGAGATTTCCAAATAGGTTCATTCCATAGTTAGAACGTGCGCAAACATCTCAGAAACAGGATTGTTCATTGTATTCAAACTGCAAGCAGCACTGGCGACTTAGAAAATGTGTTAGCCGGTACCTGAAACAGGTCAAACAAGATGTTAGCTTTAAAGGTCATACGTTGTGACTCAATATATGATAGTCATCTCTTACCATACATTTACCTTCACCGTTGTGAGAACTGACACCAAACAGACAACACAAACACATAGGGCTTTGCCAATGAGCCAGGTGATCAGAACCAAAGTGCGTTTGACTTTTGCCACAACATATGGGTCACGTGAGAGCTCATGTTTACATCAAGATTTTACCAAATAGAAAATGTATACTCTTATGAGGCGCACAGGTGGATCAACTCAAGTGAGGATCTATAACGTGATAAATGAAACAAAAAAATCAAGTTTATCCTTACCACAGCTATTGAGGGGGGGGAGAACTGTTTTGCTATTGGTATAGGTAGACTTTACGAACTTATTTTAGCTCATAATGAATTAAATGTTATCCATAATAGGGCCAAGTAGGGGACAATAGACTAGAGCCTAGATGTAGGTAATTTTATTTTACCACTTCTTAAATACCGAATTTTACCGATTCGGTATTTAAGAAGTGGTAAAATAGGGGGGGGGGGGGGATGTGGGTATTACAGAATCGGAAAATACCGAATCGTTATGAATCGGTATTTACCGATTCTGTAAATACCGATTCGGTAATGCCCATTGATTCCTATGGGCATTGAAGCCCAAAGGAATCAATGGGCATTATCGAATCGGCATTTAACGATTTACCGATTCCAGCAAGGGTGCAGGGGGTGTCACTTTGACACCCTCTAGCACCCCAAATACAGGCATGTGTGCCATGTGGCACACAGACATGCTCTAAGGGCATGTCTGTCTGTCACATGGCATAGGTGTGCATGCACACATGTGCATGCACACCTGGATTCGGTATTTTACCACCCAATTGGATTGGGCGGTAAAATACCGAATCTGAAAGGCCTTTGGGACTCAGAAGAGTCCCACCTACATCTAGAAGTTACCGAATTTAACGATTGGGTATTTTACCGAATCAGTAAATTTACTGATTCTGTAAATTTACAGATTCGGTAAAATTGGCCCCCTATATCCCAAAAACCCATTTACCGGTCGGCCGGCCGGTAAATGGCCACCTACATCTGGCCCATAGTTTCTATTTTGTTGGACTCAGAGGACTGGGGAACTGGGGCGTTCCTTATTGGTGGATGATGCTTCATACTTTTTTATCCTTGCTGTACATTTTTAAGGGGATCGACAGCCAGGCTCACCTGGGGACATGGTTTAAAAAAACAATGCCACTTATCATAATAATTCCGCCCAAAATGGAAAAAAAGGTAAGGCTGGCAAATATAATCTTCAGCTAGTCACCGCAGAGTGTTAACAGAAGTGGCTATGCATGTGATAATGTCATTGAATCCGCAGACTCTATCGATTCTCGAAAGGAGAGTGACTAAAGGCTGATGCTCTCAGAAGGTGTTCATATAGTTAACATAAAGTAAAGCTTCTCCGCGGTGGATGAGCATAGATGCTCAATTACTGTATCAGAGTTATGGGACCCAATCTTACCCAACCTAAGATACAGGATTTCTGCCACTGTATTCTACAAAATCTATTTTTGGTGTCTGGTCTGGACTCCCACTACTGCTTTTTAAACCCAGACGTTCCCTTGGGTGGCTTACTCATACAAGAAACATGATGATGACAGTGCGTGGTCATATAAATGGTGGCCCCAGTGCAAGAGCTTAAATCATACACAGGTATATATTGGCTGTCAGCACACAAAATTAGTTAAATGAAATGGGAGTGCATTTGAATACTAAATGTGGAATAAACACCCTTAGGAAACCGACGGTTGAAATATGTACTGTTCTTGAAAACGGTATCAAAAAACATAAGCTCTGGACCATGAACACAATCTATGTTTTTGTAGTACGTATGACAGGGGCTACAAAACTGTGCTAGAGTGGAAACACCAGACCAGTGGAGGAAAAATTGCTATTAGTTTATTAACCCCTGCGTTATCCATGTCTGAGTGAGGTAGTAAATACATTACAAGATTCTCTCACTGGCAGTTTTTATCCCAGAAGAAAGCCTTCTGATTGAGAGTTGTGGTTTGGCGTTTGGGATATTTAATCCACACTGTTGATGTGGTTTTGACTTGAAGCTCATATCCTTATTTTATTGTTGTGCTTCATAAACCATAACATTAAGAAACTGAATTAAACTAAAAACAGTTAACTTTAATTTCACCACGCATATTTGAATAATGTCCCTTTTATTCAATATAAACTTGTATTTCAGACCATACATTGTTAGAATCTTTTGGGATGATATTGTGAGTGCAATGTGAACGAAACTGAGAACCCATTCAAATATGAATTGATTTCAAATCAGCATTTTGTAAACTAAATGTGTAATTCCTAATCAATGCAGAAATATCAAAGAAATGCGAATGAGTAGTGTATTGCTCTATGTTTCAATGGTGGCTTAACTGCAGGGCACATCTGTATGCTAATCTTTGCAGTACCATAAGAGAAGCAACAATTTACTATTTGTACACATACCTAAATGTGTCAACATGCTGGTTGGATTCCGATGTAAAGAGAAAATCTCATCGTTTATATCCTCTATGTGATAAAAGTTATTTAAGGAAGAAAATCTTGCAAGAACTGAAACCCCCACTACCTGTGACATTTGCATGAGGAAATAGCTTTTAATAGGAACGTTGAAAGTAATAGGCACATACCTGGGTAGCCCTGGCCGTTGTACGCAATACTTGCACACATGGATGAATCACAGTACCCGGCTGGGCCAGGAGGACCTCTAACTCCAGAGTTTCCAGGTCGGCCGGGTGCCCCAGGAGATCCTGGTGAACCGGTGGAACCGGGTGGTCCAGTTCTAGAGTCGCCTGGTGGACCTAATTTCAAGAAGAAGCATGTTTTGAAAGCAACTGCACAGTTTTTTGTTCTTTTATGTTTTGTTGTTAATTCAAGAATTATTTGGTTAATGCATCCGGCATGGCTACTGTCTAGACAGCCCCCAATTATAATGTTAAGAATGCTTTTGCATTAGATTTCTACGCATGTTGTGAAAGAAACCACCAGTTGAACCAAAGCTATGATTAAGTCTCTGTAACTGTGACTCACAAGTTGCTTCCCAAAATGCAGACAGCCTAGGATTTTTTTTTATTGAATCTGATCTGTCAGGAATTGAACCAAGCTACAGGCACCAATAAATTCTTTTGCTAGTTTCCACTTCCTACTACACACACATGCCTCCCGGGAACCCTCAACCTTCAAAAAGTGCGGAGTATTACAGAATTAATGGAGACATGCCTGGAGCCTGCTACCCCGCAACCCCAGGAGGGGTGAGCTAATGTTTCCTTTGGAGCAGATGGCAATGTGGTTATGTGGAATCCAAAGTTGTAAGCAAATGGGGTTAGCATTTGTTGCATGCTTCTTGTAGACCCTGTAATGAAACTTTCATGTTTTAACAAGTAAAAGGGGAGATGGAGACCACAAGGTGGCTAACAACTGCTGCCAGGGCATGACTAGAAGATCACTGAAAAGAATGATGTGACGGAATAAAGAACATGATTGCTCTAACAGTAGCAGCAACATAATGACTTTTTGCATAGTTCTAAACCACAGGATGCTTCGGGAGATACGGGCGACCAACCTCAGCTACTGCACAGTTATAGTTTTGGCAACAGAAAATACATATTTCAAAATCGCAAGACAATATTTCCCTTGGGCCGCACACAGGAACTTGAAATGTGGCCACGCAATGACCGTAAATCCCTTCGATGATGATAAAAAAACACAGACCTCTGTATTAACATTATGGAGCATTCCTTCTATTGATATAGCAAATGGAGCACAAACCTTGTGGAAAAATAAGCACAACAGACCCCATCCCAAAGTGGAATCACACTACTCTCTGAAGTGTAATGTTTTATCAAGGATGGTGCCAAACCAGTGAAACATAATCTAGTGCATAGTGCTAACTCCATAGCTTGACAATAGATGTATTTATTTCCAAGAGCATCAGAATTCTGTGAGATCCAGAGTACATAAAAGCATTTGACTACTTATGATCTGACAATTAGGAATATTATCTTCAAGTTAAATTTTTGAAACATATACACAATACAGTGCTATGCACACATCTTTGAACGTAATATAACACACTGCATGAAGAGAATAGCAACATTTTCACTTATCAAACATATTGCTGTGGATGGTAAACTACATCAGCAACATACGAGATGGAAATATGTTGATGCAGTGCAGAAACAGGTTTCATGAAGGGCATTTGATCTAGCAAAAATTCAAGGGCCTATCCATTGTATATCCATGAAGAAACCATTATATTTTTCCAAAAAAAATAAACACAGTTATGTATGTTGAAGAATCACTTCTGTTGTATTCATCTTTCATCGGTAAAGAAGCAGTGTATACGCACTGTTATTCACAAATTAGTCAACACGTTTTTCATCAGTTGACATTTGGACTTTGTCAAAGCTCCAACGTAAGCAGATGATTTGCTTAAGTGCCACAACCCAGAAAGTGGTTAAAGAAGATGCAATATAGAGAAGGTGCAATAATGAGGCAGAACTGATTAATAGGTGAAATACATAGGAACCAATCACCATTTACACACTTTACATTTTTTTTCGGCCCCATTCGCCTCTCCTTATATTTTCAAGCTATTGGTATTGTACTTATTTTAGCACTACTATTGCTTTTCATGCTCAACACGCCTACCTTAAGATCACTGTATGTGATTACTATTTTTCATGCCATGGATATTTGGTACATCCTCTGAAATGCGTTTGTTCACATACGGGTCAGTCAACGTTGGCACTACCCAAATCTCTGTATTTCCAATAGTCCACTCTACTCTGTTTTTTACCATATAGTGATGTCATGCCCTTCTTTAAGATTCATTGCCCTGCCTCCTGTTTTCTGTCACCATACCCAATGTCATTATTTGTTCCTTTTTAAAAGTTAGCCATAGTTCTCTCAGCATCACCTTGTCTAGAAAGGTTTCCCCTGTAACTTCGAAAGAAAATTCAACTTTTCTTCAAAACCAAACCACAACATTCCAAGGACCCTTTGTATCCATGAAAATGGTCAGTCATTTTACACCTAATGAAGCACACACATACGACTCAGATACACCTTTTTGATAAAGGAGCAATTAGGGATATGTGTTTATCTCCCAAACTATGCCATCAGCCACCAATGGATTAGCACGGTTTTATTAATTTAAAATGGTTGTCTGCCAATCTCCCAGAGCAATAAAACGTTGCTTTCCCTTAATTACTGTATCGCAGCCCTTGCATTTCTTTTTTCCTCCAAGCTAATTGGGCAGACATTTACTTTGATTCAGTCTTTATTCCCTCCTTCCCCAATATCTCTTTACTGTTTTGCACCATTCCCTCTAGTTTGAGTTTGAATGGATTTGTAGAGCGCTCGTACACCTAGCGGTTTCTTGGCGCTAACTGGCAACTGCTACTCGGGGAGCAGGAAAGGTGGGGAAAGTGACCGTTCAAGATGGGAAGGCTTGGGTGAAGAGGAAGGTCTTGAGGTCTCTGCGAAAAAGAGGGTACTGGGTGCAAGTTCTTAGAGAAGATGGGAGGGAATTCCAAAAAGCTGGGCCCGCGGTTGCAAACTTGGAGCCGCCCCACTTCTTCCGTTTGAAGCGGGGGACCACGAGAAGGTGGTGGGAAGAAGATCGAAGATCTCGTGAGGGAATATAGTTTTGAATGGCTGAATTAATGAAGGAAGGGGCAGAGCCTGTCCAGGCTTTAAAGATGGTGCAGCCGAGCTTGAATAAGGCACGCTTCCAGACAGGGAGCCAATGCAGGGAGAAGAGGCGGGGAGTTACATGGTGTGATTTAGGTAAGTTAAAAACCAGCCGAGCGGCCTGGTTTTGAACCAGTTGAAGACGCCTCATAAGATAGTCGGGCATGCCATGATAGAGGGCATTGCCGTAATCTAGGCGAGATGTTACCATGGCCAGGAGTATTAGCTTGAGCGCGTCGGGGGAAAAGAATCGTGAGACTCTGCGAATTATCCTGAGGGAGAGGAAGGCTGAGGATACCACAGCAGAGACTTGAGAGTGTAGGGAGAGTTGGTTGTTGATTTTGAACCCAAGAGTTTTGACGGAAGATACAGGAGTGGGTGGGGAACCTAAAGAAGGGGGCCAAAAAGAAGAGGACCAGGGACTGGAGCAACCACCTGTCAACACCAACTCCGTTTTATCGGGATTGAGTTTCAGGTGGTTGAAATTCATCCAGTCCTGGATGAAAGTCATGATGGACTGGACATTAGACATTGACTCAGGGGAGGAGGAAAGGGAAAAAATGAGCTGGAGATCGTCTGCGTAGTTGTACACAGAGACCTCCATTTGCTGTAAAGCAAAGATGAGGGGGGCGATGTAAAGGTTAAATAAAAGGGGGGACAAAGAGGAACCTTGGGGGACCCCGCACTGGATGGGTTGTAATTCAGCTGAGAACTCTCCCAAGCGAACCGCCTGAGTCCGACCGCTCAAGAAGGAGGATAGCCATAGCAGGGCTGTTCCTCCGATTCCCGCCGCCTCGACACGTGAAAGTAAGATGGTATGGTCCACCGTGTCGAATGCGGCGGAAAGATCCAAGAGGATCAGGGCCTGAGGTTGATTAGTGTCCATTCCTTGTCGTAGGTTGTCCAGTACAGATATTATTACGGACTCAGTTGAGTGGGCTGGGCGGAAACCGGCCTGTCTCGGTTTCTACTGCTAAAAGTATATCTACATGATATTTGCTACATTTAGCTGACAGAAAGACATATCAATACATTTTTGTCAAAGAAATATCAGTACAGGCAGCCATTTGCAATATCCCATAAAAAATACAGCTGAATTAAATTCACACTGCAACACGGTGCTGCAATTGGGGAAGCTGTTCATTTTTTTTCTAATCTCGTTAAGCTCGAGACTCAAGACGTACCTGGTGGTCCAGTCACACCTCGTGGGCCTGTTGATCCAATTCCTGTATTTCCTCTTTCCCCTTTCTCTCCAGGTATCCCTAAGAAACATGGACAGAAAAAAATGAATGTATGATGTTCCGGAAAAGTTTATGGTAACACTGAAGTAATATGGAATGATAACATAGTTTTAAGAGACAGATGGCAAAGGAGGTAAGAATGGATGACTGTGAAGTAAGTTAAGTTTTCGTTTTCTGAATGTACTATGAATTATTTTGGAAAACTGACACCTTCAAATGACTGCTTTCAAGTACAGGTAAGCGTTTGAGAACATGAATTCAACAAGCTCCATATGTGGCTGGGCTCGAATGAAATTTGGTACTATGCTCCTAGGGTAATAATTGACATATAGCTGTCACTGTAACACCAGTCATGGTTTACATGCTCTGGTAACCATAAAGTACGTTTTGCCAACTCTATTTACTTACCCCTACAAATTGAGTAAAACTGCTAAATGAACATGTAATATTGTAGTGGTTTAAAGGCCACCAGAAAGAGTCATTATCTAGTCTCACGCCATACATTTTGAGAATATGTTGGTATAAGAACCACAACCAGTAGAATACACGATAAAATGGTCGTTATGCAAGTAACTAAAGGTTAGATTTGGCGCTTTTTTACATTTACTTCCTCCACCACTGCATTCAGCAGTATGTATAATGAGCCCAGTTTATCAACTATAGTTAAGCAATGACATATTGCAGGCACAAGTGTAGATGCCTTGTTAATTAAATGTAAAAGATTCCTTCGCCCAGAAAACCTATAATCAAACTGACAGAAGTCGCTAACGTTTTCAGTAGGTCATCCTGAACATCAAGTTACCAGCCGTTGCTTCCTCCAATGAAGCACAAAGAGTTGAAAATGTAACCACATTATTAGGACTCTAATTGCTTTCCAAGAATAAAACCATAACTAACTTCAAAACTGAGTTTGAGTCTGTGACCTTTATAGTGTTCTCCTTTTATATCTTCCAAGCTTCCTGAATCGTTAACATAATGACCTGAGAGAAAAACTTAAATTGTATATTCTTTGGGATGTAATATATCGTATCAATAACTAAAGATGTATTTTTAAGTTATCCAACGTGTTATTTAAAGTTAGGCAAGCACAACTAACTTAGGGGTCCATTAGAATGGCGGACGGATCGCCACCACCATGCAGGCGGTGGCGATCTGTCCGCCATCCTTGCCCGTCCGCCATCCTTGCCCGTCCGCCATCCTTGCCCATCCGCCACCTTTCTTCCTCCCTCCATATTACAATGGCAGGGGGACCGTGGCAAAGGGGAAGACCGTCCGCCGCTTTTCCGCCGTGGTCGCCTTGCGACCGTGGCGGAAAAGGCCTGATATGGTGGCGGTGTCTATCAGACACCGCCAGCCATATTAGGTTGGCCTGGGAGGAATGCCTTTCCGTGGTGGCTATGCCGCCACAAAAAGGCATACGGTTCCTGCTTAGGGGGCCCGTTGCGGGCCCCCAGGGTGAAGGGGGGCGTGGGGGGTGCACATGGGGGGTACCTATGGTACCCCCCTGCGTTTCACAGCACAACATGGCAGGCACCGCGCGGTGCCTGTCATGTTTGCTGTGGAACGCACAACAATAATTTTTCACAATGCGGCGGCCGGTGCTTTAAGCACTGTCCGTCGCAATGTTAAAAATGTGGGATGCACCCGCCACTGTGGCGGGTGCATCCTAATTGGGGGCACGGTTCCTCAGCCCTTGTGGCGGACGGTACCGGCCCCCGACAGGATGTCCGCCATCCTAATGGACCCCTACGTGTATTAAAAAGAATGTTACTTGCACAGTGCCTTCGGATAAATCCTTCAGAGAAACTTTAGAAAAAATCACCTTCTCTTGGTTGATGTGGATTAATCCAAAATTTCAGCTTCCTCCGCATTGATTCCCCCATCCTGTCATACAACTAGCTGGTAGAGAAAAATCTCCTATGGGTAAATGCCTCAAATATTTAAAAGCCTAACCAGCAGAGTGACTTCCAAGCAGAAAGTGTCACAACTTTGGGTACTTTGTGCACAATACTCACACTAATGTTACTTCAACATAATGAATATAGGGGGGTTTCGTGAATTTGAACGTTCAACAACCAAGCACAGCACATTTCACCTCAGGCACCTCCCGGCTTTGACTTACTTCACCTGCTAGGGTTAGCAAACAACCAAGCCATACCAGAAACAGAATGCATGGCATGTCTCTTTGAAGCTCCTACAAAGCACCGCAAATTGCAAAACACCAGGGACTTGGTGCATTTGCATGGTAAATTAGCCGTTAACAGAAAATTCTCCCTCTGTACCTCCCTGCTTTGATTTTCCTCACCGCTTTGACTTACCAAACTACAGACATGGACCTCTGAGTGCATCGCAGGAAATGTAAGGCAAAGCAGCCCCTTGGCAGAAACAGATTAATGTTCCTGACTTGGTGCTTGGTGTTCTTCATCCCAGACTGTTCTCATGAAACTAATCATGCAAATATGATTTATGATTTGAAGCTTTAGGATTCATAGATCAAAATCAATGTAAACATTAACAGCAATGAAATTGACAGCACTCTTTCGTCTGAGTATACTACAGACTCTAGGTGACTTTGATTTGCCAACTTTTACTAACCATTTGTTATGCATGTGCAATTAGTTTAATCTGCTTGAATTTCTGTCCTTACTTACTGGATTGTACTCACTAAATTGATCAAGCTTTCTCTGGAAGCAAAACGTTTAGGGTGTAATAGGCAGTGTAATGGATCTGACAGGTAACCTACAGAGACATCCCTAAGAGATTAGACTGTGAAGGGAATACAAATTTAGACTAAAGAAAGATACAAAGGTGGTCAAATAGTAATAATAAAACAATAATGGTTCAGGCTCTGATTCTCTCACGCCTGGACTATGGAAATGCGCTCTTTCTGGGAGCTCCTCAGGCCACCACAACCAGATTACAGATAAATCAAAACTGCGCAGCCCGCCTGCTCCTAGATATCCCTTCTCGGCAATCGGCCTAGCCTGCGTTGAAGACTCTGCACTGGCTGCCAATATTGAAGAGAATCAAATTTAAGGCTCTTTGTATTACTCACAAGTCTTTTTGGGGGAAAGGACTGGCGATCAATAAATCTATCATCACCACTTATCACCCTAACAGAAGTTTACGCTCGTCAAACCTTTTGCTCGCCGTTGTTCCAAAAATAAAGAGAGTAAGAAGCGGTGAAGCGGCGGTCGCTCCTTTTCCTATAATGCTGCTGAGCTTTGGAATTCCCTTCCTCTGGATATTTGGCGGGACTTCAACCATTTTTGCCTTTCCAAAAATTACTTAAAACCTGGCTTTTCAAAGTAACTGTTCAGTTAAAGATGTTTTCTTGGTCCGCGACTGCAGATAGCGCTGGGATGCCTTAGGGTAGCTATGCGCTTTATAAATATTTCTTTCTTTCATTTCATTTCATTCAAACAGAAAAGATTGTGTAGAGCACAAAGAAATGTATTGTGGAAGATACATCATCTGTGTACAATGTCACGTTGGAAAACAAACTATAAAAGTTGGCAAATGTTGTGTAGAACACGATTTTGGATACAATAACAAAATTGACTTTATCTTTAATGATCTTCATATTGTCTTTTGGGGATTTCCAACACTGGTGTGCATTTTGAAACCTTGACTATGTGATTGAATGTTTCTTTTTTTTACACAAGTGGTTACTGAGTGAGACCCACCTCGTTCACCCGGTGGTCCTTGAAGACCTGGTGTTCCAGGAAAGCCGGGTCTGCCACCTGGTCCAGGCTCTCCTCTTGATCCAGGGCTACCAGGAGGACCCGGGGGGCCAGCTGGTCCTGGTTGGTTTCGGTTTGACGAATAGTCATTTGGAATTTGGTTTATCAAGTGGTTAAACCTATTCATTTGACCTGTAAGAATAAAATGAATTGTTAAAACTCGGACTAATGTTGTGTCAGCAATAGTACAACAATAATTTTCGAAAGCATTATAAATGATAACCCGTGCCTATAATTAAACATGACAAAGCCCACAGGCAGCAACAAAGAAGCGGTTGCTTTGCAATGTCTATTGATAAACATT
The DNA here is from genome assembly GCF_964263255.1 of Lissotriton vulgaris. Lineage (NCBI taxonomy): Eukaryota > Metazoa > Chordata > Amphibia > Caudata > Salamandridae > Lissotriton > Lissotriton vulgaris. Next base: position 509,487,589 of record NC_141694.1, read on the forward strand.
CTGTGATAGTTTATGTTCAAAAAGCGAAGAAGTGAACCTTCAATTAATGACTGTGGTATGATACATTTTACAAATGTTCACTGCACAATTTCAATGAAACCTTAATGTATCTGTTATGTTATAATATGGCACCAACATGTTCATTTATTGCCCACTGATGGCGACGGGCCCCGAAAAACAGGCAAATCATGGCACCAATATGTCTATTTCGTCAAGGGTATTGTGGCACACATTATATCCTAGAATTAGAGTTTCTTTGTACTTTAGAGAATGCAATTATGCACTGAGAATATCCACATATGTGGCACTATACTCTGACTGTAGGGAGCAAGAGAACCTGAACAGTAGAGAAATATATTTGTTAATGTTCTGCAAGAACTGTTGCATTGCCCTCTTAATCAGGCAATATTTGACCCTGTCCTTTTAATTGTCTGTATTGCATTAATGAACTAGTAATTTCCCCGAAATTCCAGTATCAATGGAAAACACTTTAGGCTCTCAATTTTCCTTTGTCTAATTGGGGCCCAATCTTGTATTTATGAAACAAATAACTTGCATTATTATGAACTGATATAGCCACTAGGATCTCATCCAAGTACTAAACAGACTGACCCTGCTTAGCTTCTAAGATCAGATGACACAAGCTGAGCTCAAGGTGGTATGTCCGTAGGTTTGTGCAGTAGTTTGCTCTATTGATACTAGACATTCCAAATAGTGCACCAAGATTCTCTGAACTACAAAGAGAACATCCAGCTGCACTCACTCCTCGCTTCTCCTTCTTCAAGTGTGTTGGCATTTGGAAGAAAGTTACAAGAGTTTCCAAATAAAAAATATAACAATAGACACAACCATGCCATGTCACACGAGAAGGGAGATGCTCAGCTGAGGCATGGTCCTTGCAGTCATCATGAGTTTGCTACTACTGCATTGTTTAATGCAAGAAATAGGATTTCTCCAATGCTAATAACCATATGAGAACCTTGGTGTCTGCTTTTCTTGGAGTAATGGTATTTTAGTATTGGTACAAAAATGATACCATCACTGATTAAGATATCATTAAGAGTGTTCTCTTATACTGAGCAAGCTGGCGTAGTGCATATATGCAATACATTTCAGAGGGCCCGATTCACAGGACTAACTTAAGACAAAATCCTAAACTCACTACTTTTGGTATTCACAGAAGTTAGGATTGTGTCTTACAAACTTAAAACAGACTTAAGACAGACTTAAGTCAGACTTGAGACAAACTTAAGACAGACTTAAGACAGACTTAAGTTAGGATTAGAGATTCTATGTGATATTATTTAATCATACTACCACTGATTCCTAGCAATTTATCATAAACAAATAATTTTGCTTGGGCATTCTTGAAGCTTAAATGAAACCATAACACATCTGAGGAACTAATATAGACACATCTGAGGAACTTATATAGACACTTATGAAGAATGACCATTTTACTCTCTCCATCCCCAGTCAAAAACAACATCCCTTAGTCCAAAGGGCTTGTGTTGTGTTGTCTCCAGATCAGTCACATTGTGTTTCCTTCATTGTAGGTTATTTTGAAATAATGTCTTTAGGGTGGTAGGATAATTTACAGGTTAGGAAGAGGTTACAAAGAATCGCATTTCCCTTGTAAATAGGAGTGATGTAACCAATACTCACACATCCAAATTAGACCTCTTTGAAGGCAGCTGGTGAAAGGCCGTTTACTAAAATGTTAATTCTTCAAAAGAAAATGCTAATACAGACTATGATCTGAAAACATTAATTTGACCAACCTAAATTTGGAGACAAACTTAAAAGAAGAGAGAGACGGTGAACAAAACCTGAAGTGCAGTGAAGTGCCATTGTTATTTTTGTAATAGACAGACATAAGCAGCACCAGTGCAGGTCTCAAAAAGATGCCACACAATACATTAAATGTTCAGATGACACTGTGAAACAAGAGTGGTCTAAACGGCTAGCATACCCAATTACTACTCCAACTCATTGGTTGATTTTATGTTGTTTTCTTTTTAATCAATAACTTTTTCCTAGAAAGGGAGGGCCAACATTTGTTTCTTTTCAAAATACTGGCCAGTGGCCTAGGGTGTGCATGTAACATCTGCACAAGATGCAGCTGTAACATGCAAGATCTCACCAGTTTAACCCCTTCGCTGCTGATGACGAGCTCAGCTCGTCATCAGCCACGGTGGTCGTGTGCGGATGACGAGCTGAGCTTGTCATGTAACGCGGCTTTTTAAAAATTGCCGCACACAGCAGGAAAAGCCGCCGCAGCAATGCGGTTAAGAAAAAGTCACCACAACAGGAAGTACATTATATGATTTAAAAGTAGATGATTATAGAAACATGAACTTACCATCCATCATCTGCTGGCAGACTTGTCTAGCAACTGATCTCATCATGTTTTGTGATGACATGTCACCCTTTAAGAAAAATGTAAAGAAATTGTTTTGATAATTGCCATATGTTTTTATGTTTTACACATTACTGAAAAAGTTAACTTTCATAATCAGATATGAAGGTTTACTTACTCGCTCTCCTCTTTCTCCTTTTTGTCCAGCATGGCCCTGCAAAAGAGTTACAGTTATTAATTCAAGCCAATTTGAAAACTACTGTACATATTTTTTTTTAATTAGCATAAGTAACTTCATCCTGGAATTTACAAAAACTATTTAAACAGGTAGATTACCCAGAGGTGTTGGTACAGACAGAAGTTGGGATAGGTTATAACCAGAAGGTAGGTGGATGTGAGTCTAAGAAGGAGACTGAATAGTTCAGGTTTATGCTCTGGGATTTCAGACTCTGCTAAGGTGCTATAAATTGAATGGGGAATATTTTGCAGCAGGTGAAAATTAACCTCCAGCTTGTGTAGTGAAACACATTTTTTAGATGGAAATGATTGCCATTCAAGTTTTGTTTGTCAGATTTGTCTCTTAATAGCTGAAAAACGAGGCTTTCTACAGGGACTGTAAATAACCGTAGATTTCAGAACCACACTGTCATAATTTGGCACCATTGTCCAAATGATTGGCCATATATGCCTTTGTATCTGGGTTGTCAACGCCTAGTTTTATTTGATCAAATCTCTCAGAACTATTTCTATTTTTGGTTCAAAGGCCAACGTGGCTGCATTTTGCTGTTAGAAATCCTGGTCAGAGGGTCCTAGCTCAGACAGAGGTACCAAGTCTCAAATAAAATAACTAGGGGTTTTCACATCTAGCTTCTAGAGGCAACCTAATGTGTACCGCAAATGAGAAACAAGTACCCCTTTGTAGCACTGACTATCAGGATAGCCATGTAAAGCAGCCCAAGGCTTACTAAGGAGGGGTGCTCAGAACTCAGGAATGAAAACGAAAACAGCCATTAAATTGCTGTCCAATCACTGTGTTGTCTATAACTCACAGTGGCATCAGCAGTTTGCAATGATTTTATCTTTAATTCTCACATTTCAATAGAACATTACAATTTTGGACATTTCAATGTAAAAATCTTATTTATACTGGTGACAGGTTCCAAGCAACCTAAGATGATTTTACTAAAAAGGCCAATGCACACAGAATCTCTGAATAAAATAAAAGCTGAGCTTTCAAAGTGTTTGATTTAAAAGCAAGACTCTCCCACAGTAACTTTTTTAAAGATTCATTACAGAGTACCCAAAAAGCCAAAATTGATGCTGCCTTCTGTGTCCCTATGGGGCCCAGTTCTGCTCCTGGGGGAAACAACACAACTGTAAAGCTCCTGCGGCACCCCTACCCTCCTGGGGCATCGTGAACCAAATATGCACATTTTAGATAACCCTTGAATGAACTTATGGGGCCGCTGAAGCTTCCCTTTGATGCAGCTGCTGCAACTTTTCCTTTCTCAACTCTTGAGTTTTTTCGCACCGGTGGGTTCACAAAATTTGAGTAACTGGAAGCCTTTGCACCATGTTTGAGGTGCCTACAGGTTTGTTATTTAGTCCACACAGGAGCCCAAGCGATCAGCCTGGCTCACTCCTTTCTGTCACCTCCACTTCGCTGGAAGGGTAGTAAGTTTCTTCTTTCTTTTGTCTACACACACACACACACTCTCTGTTGTCATACTGGCAGGACAGCTGGCGGTTCCACCTTCTGCACTTGCACTCTTCGCCTGCCTGTCGTCTACACTCAGGGCTCAGTCCTTCTCTGCCTAGGCACATGGAGCAAAGGAATGGGCAGGCAGGTGCTGCAGCAGAAGGCTCTCATGAGGCTTACACTCCCTAGGACCTCTCTACGGGTACTCGGACAATTGAATTGTGACATTCTCAGTCTGTTGGATCCTGCCAGGAGAATTAGCCATCCCTTGGGGTAATTTCTTTTATGCAGAATGGTACTCCGGTTGTGGGATGATCCTCAGAGGAATTGAATCTCCACAGGGGAAGAATTACTTAACCACAGGATGCAGTTATGACTTATGGACCTATGGGGCAGCCTTCCCATGAGCAGGAGAAACAAATGCTGAACTCCAAGGTTCCATTGAGCATTACAACACGGGATTAGTTGATTTCATGCATTTTGGTGTGCTTCAGCTACCAGGAGGGTTAAAGGTCCTTCTGGCCTTTAGAATTTCAGATGGTTTCTCTCTAAAACATTTTCACTACTCTCCTCCATTGAAGCAAGGCTGGTGGCAGCCTGTTCCATGTTTTTTCAGCAGCAATAATTCTTTACAGCCTTCAATGCAGACTATACCAGCTGCTGAAAAATCTAGTGCCACAGCATTCTGGCCACTGGTAGGGCAACTGTGTGTCTTGCAGGAGTCGGGGGTACCTCTTAATTGGGCATCTACAGCAAGCCAGAACTTGTCCACAGAAGTCATAAGGGACTCTACTTCATTATCCCCCTCAAGTCCACCAGTACTGTTCTTCTGGAGAGGGCAGTGCCACTGGCCCTGGAGATGGAGTCCACAGAGACCCTGAAAGTACAATCCTGGAGTCATCTGCAGTCAGGGACTCTTCCACACCATGGGTCCACTATTCCTCCTCTATAGTTTCCTCTTCTTTCAAAGTCTCTTCCTTGTGCAGGGGATTACATTGAGATGGGGAACTCTACAAGGTGGTCCACTCTGCCCAATCCAGAGATGCCACATTACCAACCCACCGACTGACACTTCCTAGGAATAGTCCACAGGCTAGTCCATCCTCATGCACAGACGTTTGGGTGGATTCCAAATGGCAGCATCAAGCTGTGTTATGCAAATGCTCGTCCTTTGCTTCGGTCCATGCCTTACTGACTTTGCAAAACAGTTTGCTTCACTCCATGGCTTTAAATAGAACTCCTGGTGTACCTCACGCTAGAGTCCTGCCTGTTCCTCGGGTCATTCACTTTATGCAGATTTTTCACCTGATTCCTTCCTCTACCAGGAGCAGGCTAATCCCAATAAAGTGTGCCCACTGCGTACATACAGGAGTGGCTATGTACCAGCAACTAGCCGGCAGAGTATTGATATTAGCCAAGTAGGTAATTAAAAACGTGAATCGTATTATGCCTAGCTCTGGTAAATATTCAAAAAAGCACATAGAAGCAAGAATATTGTCAACTGTTTTTTTTGTTCGCACTCTGGTCCTTTTTAAACATAGAAACATATACTTCAATCATTTATCTATGTTAAGCTAACCCCAAATTTCTAATTTTTTCAGTTTTAACCATAAGTGTAAATACAATGAAGCACTATAGACTTAAGCTTTAGTAAAAAAAGAACTTTTCTCTTTGGATGCCAAATTAAATTATACGGTCTGCACAGGCCATAACCAATGTATTCAGGCTGAACCAGACAGCAGCACTCCTCAATCAGACTGCTTACCATGTGCATGCCTATTGGCACATATGTTTGCATGGACAGCCTCTTACCTCATTAACTTAGAAGCATGACTAATTTAAGAAGGCAGGCAATGGCGGTCATCACTCAAATCCACCTAAGCAGTGGCTTACAATGAGTGAATCTCAGTTAGTGACACAGCATGGATCCTAATACCAAAGGTCCAAAATCAAAACACTCTGGAGGGATTACTGTGATCGGAACCCACCTTCCAGCACATCCCTTATTTCTGACAGGTAAAATGTGGTTCTATCCACACTTCCCTACACCATTGTATTGCGTATGAGTACATTAATTAAGATGTGCATGAATAACCTCCCACTTTGTGGATTCAACACTAAAAACTGTATATTAAACCAATCATTCAAAATAGACAGATGTGTCACCCTTGGAAGATTACAGCCACAGGTGCAAGAAAAAATATTAATGAAAAAATAACCAAAGATACTGCTTATGATGGCACAGATATGCTACATAAGAAATATTAATGCCATAAATGCTATTTGCCTGTAAGTTAGTCAAGAACATATGGAAATAGAAGTGAGACACCTGTAATGGCACATAGTTGCTTGCCTTTGTTAATGTCACACTCATTTCATATTTTTCTAAACTCTTTCAATTTATATTTCTTCCTCTTTTCACTGAATTGTCAGTGCCTTCTCCTTCACTGTACCAGCATTCTTTTTCACCCACATTTTTCCCCTTGAACTGGCACGTGTCTTGCTGTATAATGGAGCTGTTTTTTGGAAAACATGATGAATCCCTTGATGCTGATGGTACAAGCTGGAATGTTTATATCGCAAATGGCCTTTCTCTCCCTGTTAAGAAATGTCATTCCTTCATGAAAATTATGAAGGTGTGTGTGAACATTGACATCTTCAGAAAAGTTCATAAAAAACCTATTAGAAGAGGTAATTAACAACGTGCTGCTATTGATAAAAACCCTGGGGCATATTATCAACAACTAGCAATTTTTATCGCTAAATGGGCTTAGCGAGGTTTTTTTTATCGCCAAGCATCCCCGGATATTATCTCAGAGATAACGTGCTTTTAGCGATAAAATATCCGGCGATAGCGGCAAAATGCGTGAATATCGCTGAGAATACAGTGATATTCACGCATTAACGCCAATAGGGTCTTAGCCATAATATCCACCTCCCATTGGATATAGTGGCTAAGAACTGGTCTGAGCAGGCTTAGGCTTTTGGAGATATTCACGCTTAGCGGGAATATTTCCATCGCTACACCTGCGTTGATAATAGGCGATAGCGAAGTTAGCGACTGTTTTTAGCCGCTAACAGGTTGGGTACAGCCACTTTGCATTTCATTAGCGACATGCAAAGCGGGCCCCAAACCGCTTGCTATCGCCTACAAGCTGTCGCTAACTGCTGTTAGCGACAGCTTGCTAATAGAGCAACAGAATTATCGCCGCTTACCGACCAAAAGCGGTGATAATCTCTTATCGCCCTCCTTGATAATATGCCCCATAGTGTTGTCGTTGCTGCAGCTCCAGCAAACTTAGGTATGAATTGTAAAATGAGGAGAATGTGCCCAAAGGTACGGTTCGAAAAATTGCTCCTTTACTATGTTGCCTCGTGAATGTACAGCAAGTCAGGACGAGAGCCTAGCCTCACTTTGGGAGCATCATATAAATCATGAATGGCAGATTACTGTCAAATGCCAACAGATCCTTAACAACTATGCAAACCTCTGCAAGCAAACCCTGTATACTGAAATTATCTCACATCTTTTAAAAAAGAAATTCCAGTTTACAATACAGGCAAAAAAAACTCTTTACCCGATAAGGAAACTGTACACATTCTATGCTCCATCAATGTGTAAAAAAGTACAAAGTGAAGCAGACAGTTTAAAAGTCAACAGCTCCTGCCTCACTGCAGTTATTCTATAGGGTTCTTGACACATGCTATAACCTTTGATATTTTTGACCCTGTAGCTAAGGCACTGGCAGATTTGTGTTTTTAGGCTGCAGGTGGAACTGTCCTTTACCTTTAATGAGGTCATATTGAGGCACTGGCCTCCTATATTGTGCAGAAATTAAATAACATTATCCAAAATCCAAATATTACTTCGATAACAATTTCAAAATAAATAAGAGGATAGCATGGCAAGTCGAAACCAAACTTGCATATAATTGACAGTCCCAAAGTGACCATGCTTTAAAAGGACATTCTGAAAGAAGGAACAATGACAATCGATTACACTCTGTAAAAACTGAGGTCGTATCAAGAACCATGTGTTTGTGTCAGGTGATTGATGGTGCTTCCGCCGTCATTGATCCTGTTATAAAGCAGCATCATTAAATCAGACTTCTCCTGGACTGGCCAGATATCAGAACTCAACGCCCCAGGGAGAACAAAGGGTTCTGCAACCCTTTCACATTTTCCCTTTTAGTCTGATTTAATGAATATCGGATCATTTCTCTACAAAATGAAAAATGCTTTTAGGACCTCCATGAATTTTTTGAGAGGGTTCCTTTAGTCATATGATCAGTAAAGAAAAAAACAACAAATTAATTGAGGGCCTAAGGTTCTATCAGGCCCGGACTGCCCGTTGCGGGCACCGGGCAATCCCCTGTGCGCTGCAAAGGTGGGGGCAGGTTTTGGGCCCTAGGAAGCCGTTTTCGTTACAGGGCCGTTTCCCTGTAACAAAATCGGCCGAAAACCGGCCCCGGCATAGAGCTCGGCGGCACCTCCCCGAGTGGGGAGGAGGGGGCTGGCCGAGCGCTTTGCAGGGCCGGTTGTGGTTCCCAGTCCGGCCCTGGTTGCCATGATGTAAGATGAGGGACCTTTGTCTAAGTCTTGCATCTTCCATAGGGGAACACGTAAGTGTTTCGACTCCCTTAATGTTCTGTTATAGCCCATATTGGGGTCATATCGAGGGCATAGTGACTTCACAGAAATGATTATGTTGATTTCTGCAGCTGTGGACTTTGTATGAGCCTACAGGTGGTGCTGAATAGTCTTCTTACTGCACAGACAAGGTTATAACATCTATCTATCTATCTATCTATCTATCTATCTATCTATCTATCTATCTATCTATCTATCTATCTATCTATCTGTCTGTCTATCTATCTATCTATCTACCTATCTACCTATCTATCTATCTATCTATCTATCTATCTATCTATCTATCTATCTATCAGTCTGACTTTTTTTTCAAGCTGCAGGTATCTATGTCTCATTGGCACATATATCCCCAATTTTGCCTTGCCTATACCTATAGGACTCCTCTTTTGAGCTCTGTGCACAAATGAAATGTTGGACTGTGACACTTTGCACACTATTTAACCCCACAGTGGTGACCAGATTATACAGTTGTTGTTTCACATCTAGTCTTTCTGGCCAACTGAATGAAACTCAGAGCATTCATCTTGATGAACACAGCCGTCTCTAAACAGCTTGGTCTCATCTTTTGCACTTTTTGCAATGCACGCAGGGAGTTACCACACCTGACGGCTATTTCTTTTCTGGAGTTCACGCAGATCCTACCTCGGGAACACTACACCACTTGTGAGTTGAAAAAATAAACTCTCAAGTAGGTTACCAGACAACAAATGTGGGATATGCTGATTCGGGTCTGGTGCCTTTAGTGGAGATTGTTAGTTAAAGATAGGAGGAGTAGCATTTTTCACCTTTTCTGATAGACTGCTTTGTTGACCTTGATTCAACGATAAGACACTGCTCCTCAAACCACGCATGAGGCAATGGCCCAGGAATTATCACTGGCCGTTCTGAAATCCACACTACATCAGCTGCAATGTTTGTGTGCACACAAGTTTCTTTCAGTCCTAGTCTGTGATGCTGGATACCCTGCACAGAGCTAGCAAGCATGCTAGGCAGTCACAAATGCAAACCAAGTGTAGAAACAATGTCAACCATATCCAGATGCTGCTGATAAAACAGCTGCCAAATACATAAGCAAATGTGAGCTCCCGCTGAGCTTGCGTCTGGGAATGTTATATCCACACATTCATTTACTGAGTCACATTACAAGAAACAGAGATTTAAGAAACTAACTATTATGTTTTAATTGACAGCCTCTAAATGAAACTGCATATTTTATTGTGGTATGGATAAGTGATTTTAGACTAGGCTGAAGGGCATCCTGTCAGGTTGCATTAGTGTGACGGTGCCGGCATAGTGAGTTGAGAACTCAAACTGATGGGATTAAACTGATGGTGTGCTCCAGGGCAGACTGCCTGTTCCGCCACTCTGGTATTCTACTGGTGGCTTCAGGCTGAGAAACTGCTTGAAGAGCAGATATGGTTGGGATGACTCAACTATGGCTTCTCTCTCATTTCTTGTCATGGCCTACTTTAGAGTGGAGATGGTTGAAACATTTTCACCAGAGTTGATTTTGGTATTCCGTCTGGCCGTGGCACAATCAAGTTCTTAGAAAATTATTTTAAAAGCCCAGCAGATACTGGGCATACTGAAATTCTTGGTGCAAGCAGAAACCACAATGCATGTACATGGGCATTCATGCACACAAAAAGGCACTATCGTTCAAAACGTTGGAAACAGACAGAGTAGGAGGTGTAATCAGCGTGCTTTCTGGTACTACTGGCAATTATGATAATGCATCGAGAAAGATGCGCCAATCCATTTTCTCAGGGTCACACATTGTTCATGATAGGGTCCTACTACTCTTGCATTTTGAGGACTATAACAGGTAAGAGTCCCATTGACAAATAGGACGATTGAACAGCCATAGAAATTAATATATATATATACATATACATACATTATATATATATATATATATATATATATATATATATATATATATATATATATATATAATGAGGAGTGTAAAGATTATTACAATTTTCACCATTGATATTTGTAAATGATGGGTGTAAGGCTCAGGCATATTGACATCTAAAGCTTGTGAACTTCTAGTAGTGTTGAAGTAGTTTCCAAAATATGTAAATAAACAAATCTCTCAGACTCAAAGTGGTGCTTTATGCATTGCAGAGATCCATTAGTGTAAAATGATTTTGCTTGACAGAGCGGTAGCCATGTTGAGAGGGATGGGAAATTGGAAAATACGATGCTCTGTAGACATGTAACATAGGGTCAGGTGTACAAAGATGGGTCTTGGCAAAAAGTCATCACAATATGCACTCTGAGTTTAACCTAATCCATTCTTTTTTTGTAATCTGACCTCTATACTCATAGGTTGGTTCGCAAAAAACCTGAATAGTAGTGGGTTTGCGTTCCACCCACCAAATCGCTGCCATCACAGGGAAGGTGGTCTGCTTAGGTCACCAGAACACTAAATCTGTAATTGCTTTTAAATATAGCAATTTTTTTTAAACACACCCCAATTTACTTAGAGGAAAACACGAATCATTAAAAAAATCAAATTAACATTTTAAAACACTAGGCAGTGTTCCATGGGAGCAATGCCTAGTCTTAAAAAATGTTTTGGACTATTCACAAAGGAGATGGAGTCCCCTGGGGACCCATTCCCATTTGTGAACGGGTTACCACCTCCTTTGATACGTCAGTAAAATATTGTTTTGAAACCGCATTTCACCCGCAAATATTTATTGCATATCATAAGGAATCCTTATTTGGAACCCATTTAGCCCTTTGGTATCCGCTCATATTTGATTCCTTTGGTGCACGTGGGTGCGGTAACGTGTGTGCTGGTCTTAGGCTGAGATGAAAGATGCTGAAAGATGCATAACAGTGCAACATTGCTGGCCAGAGTGGAAAAGAAACATCTGATATTACAAAATCTAGCAATTCAGTTGATCAGGCCTGTGGCGTTTATTCCACCTAGAAATATAGGTCCTGGCACAGTAAGCCTGCCTTTCTTTTCATGGAAACTAAAAGCCACGATTTCCAACCCTAAAATATCCCAACAATTTACAGCAAAAACACAAGGGTTTAAATAACAGGTTGCGGTCTCCCTTGGTTTTCAGCGCGTTCCTCTTCTGTTTCATCGCATCCCTTCTTAGTATAAAAAGCCTTTTCCGCTGATGCGAAGAGACGCAGCACACGGGTGTTTCATTACTGATGGAAAAAGCGGGAGTTTGCTTACCGGTAATCCGTTATCCCCAGTCTTCCCTGGCTTTCCACTTGGGCCGGGTACTCCCGGGGCTCCTGGCGCGCCCTGCAGCATGGGGAGACATGTGACATGTGCAGTTAATGCAATGATAAGAACCTGCATCTTAATCCGCTCCAGGCCGCACTGACAGGTTAAGCTCCCCTACAGAATGCCATCATAAATCTTCTCGAAAACAGCCACATTTTATAACTAAAATAAACCATTGGTGGGGGCTAATAGTGAGCTGAGATCCAGCTCATCCATCAAGGGTTTTCAGTGAGTGAGCTCGGTTGCTTTACTGCGCCATAAAACATGCCACTCCATTTTCCCCTTCATCCAGATTTCACCTCTGTAGTTTCCCTCCGTGCACTAATTGCTTTTCTCCTGCATCCTCTTTATTATGATTACTTTTAAAAGTTTGTGTTCACTGTTTTCTTGTTCCCAGTTGCCAACTTTCTCACCTCACATTGCCATACGTTGGTAGTTCCTCTTTTCTGGGGTTCACACATCATTTGGCACCCACTCTATCAGCTTGATTCACAAAGATTTTTCTGTGGCCACGAGTAAGTGACTCACTCCTGGCTTGCTTCGGAATTTCCAGGAGTAAGTCATATTCACTCCTGAAAAATGCTCTGTGAATTGCCTTCAGCTTATCCGGAGCTGTTGGCTAACAATGCCATCCCTACTCCCTACAGAGACCCTTGGGCACTGTTTCATTCCCTTTTTGCAATCTGAATATTACAAAGGAGAGAGTACAAATGCATTGTATAATGTCTATACTGCCACCAAACTCCAACCTGAGCTAAAATGTACATAGGTTTAGATAAATACACTCTCATTGAAAGAAACACAATATGGTCCTACGGTCTGACATAGACATCAAAACTCGAAGAATGAAAGCTGTGCTCTCTGCTTTCCTGCTACTTCAAGGAATCGTGCAGCATGCCACTTGTATAGCTAAATGTTGATAGAAGGCCTTCTTTTCAGGAAACATCTAAAAGTTTATTTATATGTACATAAAGATGTACAGAGAACAGTCACGTCAGGACGCCACAGCAGATTGCGTAGCAATTGGCTATTGTTGGAGTCTTGGTGTGGCAAAGAAGGGTCAATGGAGCCAGGTATGTGGAGCTGAGTAATATAGATAAAGCAAGACAGGGTTATGAATGCCTCTGAGTTGGTTCCAATTGGGTTGAGTGCATAGCTGTCAGCTGCGGCCATGTTACAAGAGTGACATTCATTTGATCATAATTTTTCAAACAACAAGATGCTGATGCTTAGAGTTTCATTTCCCTTTATAAATTTGGGCCTCCGAGGTCCAGCGTGCTTATTAAATTGGACACACACAAAAGCAGGTTGGATAGGATGTGGAATATTGCTGGCTACTCTTTTTTTGCTGTATACAAATATTTACCTACTAGGGGCCTTATTTGGAGCTTGGAGGACGGATACTCTGGCAAAACACAGCATATATCCTGCTCAAAGTTGTAGCTGCCACATTTTTACAGCCATAAGCCATAATGCACTTGTTATGTAAGGCTCTCATAGACAGCCTCCATTATTTATTTCAGTTTGTGAATCTCATAACCCACTGCTATGACATAGACACAGTTAATAACTAAACTGGTTACCCACTGTTGTGATGTCATAAGGGCCTTCCAGGCCAGGCTGACAGGCATCCCTAAAATCACAATTTGCTTGTGCAGCATTTTATTAAATAGCACCTCTAAGACATGCATTGTCAATGTCTCAGTTTTTGGTAACATTAGCAAAGTGGTTTTGAGATATGTGGAAAGTTTTGTTAATTTCATATACAAGAAAAGTGGTTTCAAGACATTTGGAAAAAAATCACTACATATCTAAGACATGCGGAGGTCCATTTTATGAAACATATGCTGAGACATCAAGATTTTAGCTTTTACTTCTGTCTATACTTTTTAATGTCTCAATACGAGTTTAAATCATATGATACTCCTGTGAGGTATGCCTGCAGCCTGCTCATTAAAAATTTACTTTAAGACAATATACACTTACCATTGGTCCAGGTGGTCCTCTTGGGCCTGCAACGCCATCCTTTCCTGGGAAACCCTGTTACCAAAATGGAACCCATTAGATATTCAATGCTGATTTAAAGCTCTCAATAGAAAACAGATGGCTTTCACGTTACCAAATCCAGACCACAGAAAGTCAATGCGACAAAATATCATCTTGCTAATTTTATTGCTTTGTTTCACTTCGACGAGGGATCTGGAATCCTCATCATCAAACAAGTATTGACTTACAGCCACAGGATTGAGGGCAGTTTTATGATTTCAGCATGTTGCATTTTACAGTAGGATTTTTCCCGAATATAAATATATATATATGGGATACATAGTATGTTATTAAGTATTAAGGACCTATAAATGAATGTTACGTATCAATTCTGGTGCCATGATGCGCTATGGAATCCAAAGGTGAATTCTTTGTAAATGTAACCAAACGCCACAAGGGTATTATAGGATTATAAAATGCATCTTGTTCCTCATATGTTTATATCAAATATTTAAGCTCCTCCTTATTTATCTGCTGTCTAAAATTCGTAACACGTGAATATGATGTTAATAAAAATAGGGGAACAAATAAGCTTGTCAATCTCTCACATAGATCTATAGAACACGTATGTAAGGGATAGTTTTGCTATCTTTATAAAAGAACCGTTTCCCAAAATTTCAATTTGGAAGGGATTTTTGGAAAATCTTTTGTGTGCTTTTTAGGTCTCGCCTACAGTCAACTTTATCTTTTAAGGGAGACCTCATGTTACCACTAAACACATCAAACACCACACAGACACGCACACCAGAGTGCAACAACATTATGGAAGAGATCTTGGTTCATCCCCGTTCATTAATTGGCTTGTTCCGGTGAATTACCTTCATGCAATGGCTCAATGGACTGCCCATCACGATTTGGATCAGCCCACAGGATATTGCAGATGTTGACTTTTAAAATGTAATTATTAATTATTTTTTAATGATGTGATGGCCCAATAATCAGTCCCTGCTGCTTAACGAGCAATGCACCGCAACTGCCTTACATGCAGCTATTTTATCCAAGAATGTGTTTACTGTGTGAGAGGCTGCATCCTAGATACAGAGAAGAGGGAAAGGCTGGGTCCTGTCTCTGACCGGCTTGAACCACTCTTATAAACCAAACAAAAGAAAGTGCCGGACAGTCTGAATGAATACAAACAAATGCACACCTAGTATAATTAATTGCTAGGCGGACAAACCATTTGTGATTGATCACTTGTATTTTTATGAAAAAGTTTTTTGAAACGTTTTTTTGGCATCAAGGGATGCACACCACATTCACAGAAGTACACAAATGCATTGAAACCAAAAACAATACATAAAATTACAATGTACACATATAACAATTGTGATTACAAAAAACAACTGTGCTATGCCTCAAAATATAACGTTGTGCTGAGGCACCAATCCTGAATACAAAATGAACAAGTGGACAGAAAAATAAAATACTAGCCTACTTGTTTCCACCACCACTAGATACGTATTAATTTTGACATGTGGTACAACGGAATAGGAACACACAAAACTAAGCGGAAGTGTAGAATTTGTGCGAATTATGTTCCTATTGTGCCCTGGTGTTTGCAGTATCTGGGTGGAGCAGGACGCCGACGCGTTTCGAACCCATTGAATAAGTTGAGGGTTCTCCTCAGGACAAGGATTGGGGGGTCGTTGTTGCTTGTACTGGAATGTCAGGATACTCCCTGTGGGTATTCCCTTGATGGATACAACACTAAAAAGTGTATGGGGTGCCGATGTGCAAAAAATCAAAGATTACGAGGATTATGCCTTGTTGGGTAGACGTTCGTGACTGTGCACGAACTCGAGCGGCAGCCGCCGCTGCAGTTCAGAAAATTTTTGACGATTCAATCGGTCTGCACGTCGGACACACAAGCTGCAAGGAACTGGCAACGCGTCCTGTGACTTTTTAGTGTTGTATCCATCAAGGGAATACCCACAGGGAGTATCCTGACATTCCAGTACAAGCAACAACGACCCCCCAATCCTTGTCCTGAGGAGAACCCTCAACTTATTCAATGGGTTCGAAACGCGTCGGCGTCCTGCTCCACCCAGATACTGCAAACACCAGGGCACAATAGGAACATAATTCGCACAAATTCTACACTTCCGCTTAGTTTTGTGTGTTCCTATTCCGTTGTACCACATGTCAAAATTAATACGTATCTAGTGGTGGTGGAAACAAGTAGGCTAGTATTTTAATTTTCTGTCCACTTGTTCATTTTGTATTCAGGATTGGTGCCTCAGCACAACGTTATATTTTGAGGCATAGCACAGTTGTTTTTTGTAATCACAATTGTTATATGTGTACATTGTAATTTTATGTATTGTTTTGGGTTTCAATGCATTTGTGTACTTCTGTGAATGTGGTGTGCATCCCTTGATGCCAAAAAAACGTTTCAAAAAACTTTTTCATAAAAATACAAGTGATCAATCACAAATGGTTTGTCCGCCTAGCAATTAATTATACTAGGTGTGCATTTGTTTGTATTCATTCAGACTGTCCGGCGCATCCTAGATACAGCATTGCCTTTCTGTTGACAATAAAAATAAACATAGAGTGCAGTGCACCCACACCCATCGGCCTTGCCCGAGTGAGACACTATTGCTTGTCCCTGACTGCTGCTGCAACCTCCACAGCGTGATCAGCAGAGCAGCACCACATGCAATCTACACACGCTTGACTTCATAGAGCAAATGTATATTAAAACTAAAAGCATCATTGTTGCGGTGGGACCACTATGCTGTGCTGCACCTGGGACCCTCCAGTTGCTGCATGTGCTAGTAGGTGCATCGCATTCAAAGAGGTTCAGTGAGGCCTTGTGTATTACCCCTAGCTGTCTCCAGTGAGAGTTTCACCTGCACACAGTGCTTTAAATGGGCCTGGCTTGTCCAGAATCGGCACTTTTTTATTTTGAGAGGGAGAGTACTAGAACTGCTCAAGACAAATGTAATACTTTTAATTGGAGAGTACCGGCATTTCTCAGAAACACGCAGGTACTCTGCTACAGAGTACCTGCACTTCTATTTTTCCATTTCAAGCACTGCGTGCACATGTGCGCAGCTGGACTTTGGAGACTAGAAATTATTGTCAGCCATATTTGTGCTGTGAGGTAGAGGCCAGGATGTGTGCTCTTTGCTCCTCCCACTTTGACCTTTCCCAGGCTGGAGCAAACTATCAGTGGTGCAGCTGGTGCAGTGGCATCAGGGCCTAGAGGAGTGGAGGGCCAGGTCTACCCTGCAGCAGCTGCACTTATTCACTATGTCTCTGGACCTGGAGCGGTGTATACTAATTGAGGGTTAAAGTGCACTCAGTGACCTTTCTGCATGTTCAGCCTAGTTGTTCCTCTCTTGGGGCTGAGATGTATCATCAGTCATCCAGGCACAAAGCTGCGAAGCTAAGCTCAAGTAGCAGGAGCACATTGACCCTGACTCAGAGAACTTTGATCCATGGCCATGGCTCCAGCAGAGCGGGAGCCCGGCGTCAGTGTCTGGCATCACAGATGTGGCAGGTTGGGCAGCCGTCCATGCGTGCAATGGGGAGCTACAAAATGCACACTGACTCATGCCTGCTGGGGTGTGGGCTGGGATCCAAACAACTGTGTGTGCCTAGTGCTCTGTGACCAGTCCTGTTCCATGACCCAGTCCTCTCTGGTGCTTGTTCTTCCGAGATTCACGCCTGTGAGTGTACTTGGCATCATCAGATTTATTAAATGCAGGCACTTCGATTATTTAAAACGAATCATTGATCCCACAGGGTCTTCCACTATCCTTAAGAGACAGAAGGGGAGTTCCAGACAAGTCCCTTGCTCTTTTTCAGGTGCAGATTATTCTCAATGTGGGGAGTATATTAAACAAAGTCTATGTTTAGTCTGTTTTTAGGCCGATAGTTAATTTTGGCAGATAGGAATACAGAGGCACAGAACAATCCAATGATTTAGCCAGGATCACATGGTTTATTTAAGTGAGGAATTCCCATGACGTCTCGGTTCACCACGCATTCTACAGTTGTTTTGTGGTGGAATGAATACTTATTATGTGGCATGGTGAATACTGCCTTCCACCACTGACTAAGCGCTACCTCCACAGAGTGCCAGCAGCTCACACCATCCTCTCGACTGAGCCACCGGGGCTCACTCTTTGGTGCTCCTTTGTCTGGGGAGCTGCGCGGGCGTGAGATTCATCATTTCGGCATGCAGCTGGAGAAGTTTTACTCAAAAAGGCCTTTTAAGTGCATCAGCGCAACGCGTATGAGGGAGAGAGCCAAAGGGTGTAGGCGGCGTACCAGTGACGTCGCTGTCCTAACCACCCCCCTCTCCGAGCCCCATCACTGCAACATATTAAAGTGCCAATAGAAATGCGTATATTATAGCACGAACAGCAATTCTACCTTACTATATGTAAAACGCGGCGTTTCTATTTAAACGTCTGTGCACCTGACTTGTTATCAGCTGCTGCTCCTATCTTTCGTCTTTTAGGAACACGGTTTCCCTTTTTTGTTTAAAAAAGGCTATATAAACAACGCAATGAATGGCTGAAAATGTGTTAAATCTCTTCAGAAAACAGGGATATTTTATGGCTGCAGTCCATGTTGTAATTCTTTCAAAGAACACTGGAAGAGAGTTGTGGGTGGGAGTTAGGAGGCGGGAGAAGTTGGAGCAGGAGGTGGAGTCAGTGTCAGGACCCTCAAATATTAACCTCATGGTATGATGGCGGATGCGTCATTTGAGATGCCAGTGACGTCTTGGGTACCGAGTTTATCCCCCTCTCCTAACAAGATGCTCTATATAAGGCATATTTAAGTGTATCGTTAGACACATTAATAGGCCAATGTGGGGAAACGTGCATTGAAGTTGCCTGCCCTGAAAAAGCTCTCAGGATATATGTGAGACTTCACTTTGGCACTTTGGCGTGCTTTAGCGCCCTGTGGAAGCTGCTAAAGTCAGTGGTGGCTGCTACTGAACAAGAGTAGCAGGGCGGGGGATGAAAAAAAACACCTATGCCATGGCCTATCGGGCCTCTACGGTCGACTCCAGGAGTAGGAAACAGGAAGCACACATGCTCCCAGAATCCCCAAGCCAATCACAACGCTGCTGTCACCAACATGACAGCAGTGTCATGATTGGTCTGAGGGCCCACCACTTCTCTACCTGCTCCTGTGACAGCCAAGCCCGCCTGCACCTAAAATGTTTACAAGGACGGGAAAATAAAATGATAACATTGCATTATCATTTTATTTTTCTATCTTGAACTGCTCACAGAGTAGTAGGGCGATGCTCCTGCGCCTTAGCCGACGAGCCGCCGCTGGCTAAAGTCGAAGCATTGGACTTTGAAGAATGTTGCCAGCTATGCCGATCATGATGGTGATTTGGGGCGTCTAGACTTAGACAGTCAAGGATTCCAAATCCCATCTACTGATGCTATCGCCAGTACCCTCAAACCCATCAGAGTAGCAGCCCTCTCAGGCTAGTAGTCTTGGACTCTAAGCAACACTCGCATCTCTCAGTATAGCAGTCACGCCCTACCAACAGCACTTTCACATCACTCACACAGTGGGAGTTTCACACCGTCTACAGTATTCACACGTCTCAAAAACTAGCAATGCCCCAATACAAAGAGCCTTTTCATACCCTCCTCTAGCAGCAGTCTCACACTACAGACAACTACTGCACACTACTACTGCACACTACAAGCATTTTCACATCCCTCACAGAAGCAGAATCACAGTACAGACACCACTTTCACACTACTCAACAAGTAGCGATTTCACACACCAGACATCACTGTGACATCCGTCAGACTAGAAGCCTCACACTTCCAACAGCCATCGTACATCTCTCAGAGTAGAACAAAAGAAAGTGTTTGTATACCCCCAAAGTAACAATTCTACCCAAATGAAAACACTTCGCTCCGACATCCCTCACAGACTAGCACTCACCCATTACCTAGAGCACTGTCATGCCCGTCACAGAGTAACATCCTGAACCTCCTGACACCACTTACACACTAGCCATCACACTCTGCTAGAAGCAGACTGGAAACCAACAGAACATGCCCTGCAAAAAATAGGCGAATAAGGCAGACAGTACTTTTCATATTTTCATGACAAGCATTGGCAAAGCCAATGGGTCAATCCTGTTGTTTTCTTCAAACGATAATAACTTAATTGTGTTGCAATCATATTCTCACTGCTACCCTTGACTCTCTCTAAATTCCCATAAGCTTCTACCTCCATTTTTATTCTGTTACATGTCCATACGACTTTCCCTTAGCAGATGTTCTTCTCGCTCTGCAAAATATTGCTTTCCCAGGAAATAACTGCCTCCGTCATATCACAACAATCAGTGTTGTTTTTTTTGTTCTACACTACCACCTGTTGTAAATGTCCTTCCAACTGGGCGGAGATTTAGTGAATTATACAAAGAGCAGTGTACCAATAAAGGGGAGTGTGAGACGATCAACTGTGGAAATGTACATACATGAGTTAAGTAAAGAAAGATCCTGAGAATGTAAAGCATGAGAATGGACAACAATTAAAGAGATATCATTAACAGAAGACGAAGCAACATTGCTACTTTGGAAAGGAGCGCTTAAAGTAGCAAAGTGTTGGAATGTGCAAGGAACACAGAAGCGAAACATGAGAGAGATGTTAGAGAATGACTGTAGTAAAATACTTTTGACTTGGGGAGAGGACAACTGATAATGGGCGTGATCAACCAAAGGTAACATTCACAATTGATGTATAAGAAAATATGGTCTGTAAAAGATTGGTCATTAATAAAGAGTAGTCACATATTGTTACATTATGCTTCACAATAAGCTGATAAATAAAAGAAAATAAATTAATTTCAGTTAATCGCTAAGGTGAAGTATTCTTTGTTAGAGAACAGAGGTGAATAAGACACATAATGTAAAAGTAGTAACCATACTGTTGGAATGTAAGGAATTTCTGTGGGGATAAGCATGAGGCAGTGTGGTGGCTACTAAATACCGTACTGATGAGTGACACTCATCAGACATAAATAAAATTGAAAAAGAAAAGAAGAAATAGAAACATATGCGTCACTCAGCCGAAATAGTTTAAAGGAAGGGTTGGAAAAACTGTCAGTATAGACTAGAATGGTTGGTGGATCATACAGGACTTGGTACTGAACCATCGAAGATGTCCTCAGAGAAGTGGAGGATTTTAGAGGGATCAAAGATGACAGATTAGATTCCACAGGTGTGTATTTTATCTGGTCATAACATCGCCATTCATCCATCTACAATATCTCCATAATGTTGTGATATGACCTAAACCCTAATTATATTCCTGATCTTCACAGTGCACTTACACAAGACCCAACTGGTACATTTTTCAACCTTCTGCTCCAGCATCAACCTGTCATCTAAACACGCATCCCTATCTTCTGTCCCACAGTGGGTGCTATTTGTTATACATGAGATAAGCCTTACCCTTGATTTCACTACAGGTATATCATGCTCTGACTTCAGCACCTGTTCTTCACTCTTCACGTGTCCAATAGTGGTGACACAGTTCGGTTCATGCCTCCTTGTTTTACAGGCTGCTCCTCAGCCTCTAGATCTTATACACTCCAACCTAGTGATCATTTTACGTTCATTGTTTCCTGCTATCATCTGCCATACTGTTATCTACACGTATTTATTATTACGTTTTCCATCTTTCTTTTGCATCATCAGCCTCATTCTACTCAAAATATTCCACTTCTCCGTGCAGCCATTTAACTATGATATACTAACTGCTCTGCCAGGACCAACCCTCTTATCCACAACTTTAACCAGTGCACCATATCCCCTAAACATCTATAGAGAAAACTGGAATTCTTAATGGAGTTGACTCATTGGAGTGAATGCAATCTTCATGCATGTAATGCAGATAACAGACAGAGGAAACTTCATACGCCCCTCAACTACGTCATTACCAGATTGCATCACTACTGATTGTTACAGTAAAGTTAACGCTTCTCGACAACCATACTGTTACATGTCACAGGCCAACACCATTACAGTCTAATGCATGAGTACACAATTCATATCACACAAAAACAGGGTATCCGCCACCTTGTCTTACTTGTCTACTATTACAAAAACAGGGTATCCACCACCTTCTCTTACTTGTCTATTATTACAAAAAAAGGGCATCAACCACCTTCTCTTACTTGTCTACTATTACTAGTCTTGTGTCAATCATACTCACTACCCTGAACGAGGCCCCACTTTTCCCAGGGTAAACCAGAGACAGAAGCATAATGCCTTCAAATCATTGCCAATCTGTCCCGCTTGCATAAGCCTCAATCTCTCAGGTGGTATATGCTCAAATCTTTGTACAAATAGGCTGTGATCACTGTATATCTCAAAAATGCATTCAGGATTCTCCCCGCAATCCACTCTCTCCTATCTGGTTTGTGGGATCAAGGGCTTTGCGTTCCTCTAAACTAACCCTGGGCGAACTACTTCGCTACGCCCACGGAGTGAGCGTAGTGTTGCCTGCTTCGCCTTTTGCGAAGTAGGCGTAGCAGGCAACACTACGCCCACTCCGTGGGCGTAGCGAAGTTGCCCGCCACCCGCCTCGCTCCCGCCCTCCCAAAATGCTTCAATTACCTTAAAAATTAATTATAAAACCACTTACCTTGTCCGCTGCGTCCCCAGGGCTCCATCTCGTCATCCGCCGCCGTCACGGATACTAATGCGCATGCGCGGGCAGCCCCGCATGCGCATTAGTATCCAAGACGGCGGCGACGGCGGCACAATGACGAGAGGGAGCCCCGGGGACGCAGCGGCGGACAAGGTAAGTGGTTTATAATAAATTTTTAAGCTAATAGAAGCATTTAGGGAGGGCGGGAGGGAGGCGGGTGGCGCGTAGTGTGGCTACGCGAAGTGCGTAGGTGGGCGTAGTTTCTCGCCCACTTCCCGTAGCTTCGAGTAGCCCCACTAGGCCCACCCTTACTCTAAACCTCGTCAATGTGAACTTACTTCCACCTTGCACTTCCTTCTATGATTCATATTACTCATTGAAGTTTACCCTCCACTTTTAAATTATGTTATTCACTACTCACCCTACTGGACCTCCAGAATTTGGTCGCCCCATTTCCCTAAATTGTCCACTGTGCCTCACCTCATTTCCGCTACCACCCGTTTGCCTAATGAGAACACCACCACAAACTGCAACTGAACATAAACATTTTAGAGAAGAGAACTTGTGTCAAAGGGGACGGGAATTGAGTTACTAAGAGAAATGTATCCAAACATCTGCAAGTGCTCTTCGTGAAGCCATGCCAAACAAGGAGTAACTGGCTGCAGCGAGCTCTTGCCAAAGCACGGTGTATACATGCACTAAGCTGGGAGGATAGGATTTCACATTTTGCTCTTGCCTTCCTAAGGTATGTCCCTTCTCTTCACATCACTAAAAGAGAATAAACTTAAGCAGACCACGAGAAAACAAGAAGTAGATCATATAGAGGTTACTCAAATAATGACATTACATTGAACCCCAGATCTTTCAGGATGAAAGGCACACCTTGCACGGCCTTTGAAAACTGCAAAGAGTGCTGTTTTATAACACGAGAAAAGCCAGTCTGTATGTGATTAGGGCAAAGCTAGGTTCACTTAAAACCGGAGAGGAAACACTTGCTCGCAGGTTTTGTTGTGTAGTGGAATGCAACGTGCCTCTTCGTGATGAACATCTGCCGGTTTTTTTATTGTTGAAAGAAAATTATACGTATTTCTATGTATCTGAGATAGGATTTCAAAATTGGCATTTCCTGGCAGATTCATTAAAGAGTTGAGCAATGCTGCAAACCCCTCCCCCCAACCACCACCCCTCAAAATCTCTCTCTCAAATCTTCAGAATCTTTTGCTGACTTTAGTTTATTTAGAGTATCTATCTACGTATCTATCTACGTATCTATCTATCTATCTACGTATCTATCTATATATCTATCTACGTATCTATCTATCTATCTATCTATCTATCTATCTATCTATCTATCTATCTATCTATCTATCCATCTATCCATCTATCTATCCATCTATCTATCTATCTATCTACATATTTTAGGGGCTGATTCACAAAAGCATTTATGAGTGTGGAAAGTAGTACCACATAAGTACTCTTTTACATACTCTTACAAGCCTTGATGATTCAACCCTGAAACAACTCCTTATAAGTAAAACTACAAGCAGAGCACAGTTCTTTTAATGTGTTCTAATTATATATATGAATAGTCGCTGAATATTCCCCATGCACACCTATTGGGGCCAATTCACTAAGGCATACAAGAATACATAAAACTGTTCAACAGGAGTACTTCATTACACACTCCAAAATACTTTTGTGAATAGCTCCCACAACATCCATTTAATAATCTTTGCTTTTACTTTTGTGACTAGCTCCCACAACATTTGTCTGATAATCCCTCCATTTCTCTCTCAGCCTGTCTGTGTCTCTCCCTCTCTTTCTTGCAGGAGCGGCTACTCTATTAGGATGGAGGAGCATCACCACACTGCCCAAAATGCCCCCAGGATGAAAAATAAAATGGTAATAAAGTTAATTACCATTTTATTTTCCACCGTCCCGCCCTGAACTGAGTTCCGGCACGGGGTGGGGCTATTGCTGCTGAGTGGCAGCAGGGAACTGGGCACTTCGGCTTAAAGTGTGCATGTCCTTTTGGACGGCCATCTTGCTACAGCCAGCCAGACATGCACATTTTAAACTCCTCTAACCCAGCTGTAACACAGTTGGGTTAGAGAACGCATATGTCTGCATGCGCTCTTGAGAGAGGCTACTCCCTCCAATCCTGGTGCTTCTCTCATCCTGGTTACCAGCATGGTTGCAGCCTCAGGATTGCTTAAGGGAATTTACTGGAGAACTGAGTGCAGAAGACGTCGGAGGTCGTACAGCAAGCAAGCTAAGTGGGTTTTTTTCTTTTTATTTACACACACCACTCACCTTGCATGCATGCATGAACCAACACCACATTTGCCCACCCCTTACTCTACCTACATGCCAACCGCTGCTAATTTCTCGTAATTCCTCTATCGCAGATATTCTACAACATGTATATGATACAGAAAGCATTCCTCAATCCCTAATCACATCTCATTTTGCACTAGCTGGAAGGGGGACGCAATTATGTAGAGTAGATCAATTTCTTTTCATTCTTTATAGTTAGGCTCTCTAGCAATGCATCAAAAATGATACCACATTATAGTCAATGAGATGTTGCTTTCAGTATTGAAGGCACTGTTTCACTGAGCTAAGATCATATATTCGGAATAAAATAGTCATCTTGTTCCATCCCTGCCCTGTTTAATGCAGAATTACAAATGCACGGCGGTGTGATGTGTCAGAAAACCTCACCCTAGTTCCTGGTGGTCCCATTGCACCTGGTGGTCCAGTTACTCCGGGGCTCCCCTACAAAAAAGCAAATAGGCAACATTGAGATAAATTCCATTCTACTCATGTCAACAAAGAGTTCACCTAAAAAACACATGTATATGTAGCCTAAAACTTACCTAAAACACATTAATATGTAGACTAGATTTCACCCCTAAAAACACATTGATAGGTAGACTAGAGTATTCTTAAAAAGAAGCACACTGATATGTAGATTAGAGTATGGTCCAGCGATTTAGGCATCAGGTCCGGAGTCAGAAAGGTGTCAGTGTAAATTACAATGCAGCCATGCTGCATACTGCGTGACCTTTGAGCAAATGCTTTTTGTGCCCGGCTGGTACTTTTTCCACAAATTATTACCTTTCAATGTCTTCAGTAGCGTGGCATCACGCCAGAAGAAAATTGCATCTATGCTTAGGTGCTGTGAGACTGCAGGGAGGTGGTACCCCAACTGTAATGAGGTGGCATCCCGCCGGTGCATTGAGAAAGTAGGGAGGTGGTACCTCACCAGTACAGTGAGACTGTTGGGAAGTTGCACCCCACCAGTCCGGTGAGACAGCAGGGAGGTGGTATTACATTTGTGCAGGGCCACTATTAGGAGTTGGCATCTTGAGATTATAATAACCCGGTATTTGTAAAGCTGGAACTAATCACCAGAAGGGTCTCAAGGTGCTGGGGGCCGTCGGGGAGATTAAGCGAGCTATTGCATAGAGTCAATTGGGGCTGGGCTGAGCTGCGGCCAGCGCCGAGGATCAAACTGTGAGCCCCATGCTCCGGAGTCAGCCACCCTGGGCCCTGAACCACACCTCTATCCTTCAAAAAGATCGTGAAGAGCTGGTATCCACTGTTACAGTAGGAGAGAGGGAGGTGGTACAGTGCAAGTGCAGTGAGACAGTAGGAAGTTGGTATTACACTGGTGCAGTCAAACTGTAAGCAAGCGGCATCTCTCTGGTGTAGTGAGACTATAAAGAGGTGGTGCACTGGTGCCAGGAATGTCAATCCTCGAATAAGTAGGCTATAGGTTCCCTAAATGCTGCAATACCTGACGGGGGGAAGGGGGAGTTTTCATGTTTCTCAAATGCCATGTCTGCTTCATTTTTTTAAGAGCGCTTGCAGAGGGATGACCGTGAGGATCAGAGACACAACTTGCAAGGTGGTGAAAGCTGCTGATTTTCTATCTTCCCTTCCTTCCATGTCTGCTCTGCACACCACCTGCTGTGCTTCCATTGCCCATGTTGGAGGGGATACGCAAGCAATACAGGGAAATCGAATCAGCAGACAAAATAAAAACATACACAATTCCATGGGTCATAAAATAAGACTTGCATAAAACATTTGTTAATTAGGTTTTTGTAATGTGTGCCATTGCTCTAGTGAGCCTGCGCTTGTTCGGCGCCTGTACAGGCAAGTTTCAGGATGAATTACATGACGCTGTACTCTTGTGTGACTTAAGAAGGTGACCAAAAATGCTTATAGTTTGTGGTTTTCCATACGTAATTATTTAGATGAGTAACATTACCAGGATAACTGGGCAATTGCCAGGAAACAAACAAAGTTCTAGTTACAATGCCCCATATCAATATCCCTGACTATGCACACGTTTTATACCCAACATTTGAGCCATGTATTGGTGTATTTTATACCATCTGGTGTCAGTTGTGTGCATACAAACTCCTACCACCATCTATCGCCTCAGCATCTGTGTATTCACACAGTCTTGAAAAGATAATGCAAGCCTTGTCTTAATCTGGTGGTTTCTTTGATGTTCAGATCTCTTTATTACTGCCCACATTTGAAAATGCTGAATGGAAACAAAGCACAAAGATCTTACCATTCGACCTGGCAGGCCTGGTTCTCCGGCATCACCTTTTACCCCTTGGCGTCCCTACAATCGATCATTCAAGAAGTGGTTAGTACTGGAATGCCCAGGAGCCTTCTGTACTTAATTGAACATTTTATATTGAAAAACTTACACCTTTTGCAGTTAGATTCTTATTAAATATCATATTACAAAAACGGTACATTATAGAAGAGCAGTAAGCAACAAGCTTGGCACAAGCGAAATATTACGGAGAAAAGCCTTAGAGTGCGGCAAAATGAAAATGAACTTAAACACAACCTACAGAAGAACTCTCAGAAACCACCACCATATCTACTTTCTATAGCAATAGAGGACCATGTGTATTAGACATAAATACCGAGAAACACTTCCCGCCCTTTGAGAATAACATGATTTAAAAAAAATTTTTGTTCTCCATAACTCCTGCAGGAGCAAATTTTCATGCGTATAATAGAATTTTGGCTCCTATATCTTGCTGGAACAGTGAGATAATTTCCTCAATTGGATAATTTCCTCAATTAGCCCCCAAATATATGCAATCTTTCTTCAGGAAAAGGAGCATAAGGCTCCCATCAGCTAGGGTGAAAGTCTGCACACAATTGAAAGGTTAAAGACCGCTGGCACATATCCTATCCTCGGAACTTGTTGGCCTAATCTAATGCCCACTGGGCTTTACCTGGTACTAGTATCCTGGTCTTTGCGCATTCTAATTGGCCTCTGTTTTGGGCAATAACGTTGTCTAAAATGGCCCAGCAGAAAACATAATCCCAAATATCGAAAAAAAAGAATGGCTCCATTTGGGAAGTAGTGGGCTATAATTTGCCGAATTCCATTAATTTTGAAATTAAGGAAAAGTGGCCACACTGACAAACCCTCGACCTCACTTTCACCCATTATTTAACGTTTAATATCTCAATAGGAAAATATATGCCATGGGGAGGGAACACGGACTATGCAGAAAAAGGAATGACACTCACTTTCCTTTCTCTGCTCTTTGTGTGCGAACGTGTATGGAGCAAAGGGACACACATGTGGGTCAGTTTATTTTTTCACCAAAAATGTCCCATCCTGCTGTGAGAGCATGACGATTGTTTCTTGAGAGAGTGGCTGGTTTCAAAGTACTGTGAAAGTACCTTTGTTCAGGACCAAAGATGCGTCCTCTACCTGCACCCTTTGCACCACAGCTTCCCACCTAGATAAGTTATGCCTGTTTACCACAATCGACACATTTTATTCTATAGATTCTGCATGGCTTGATCCCCCACTGCAGCACACCTTCTGCCTCCAATGAGCTTTAGAACACTTTGCAGGTTACCTCTAACGGACGTTCAAGAGGATGGGTATACAGTACCAAGTCTCAATGACATGGCAAAAAGTAGAAAAAGCTGATAACCAAGAATGACCTGCTACAAGCTGTACATTGGAAATGGAACACACTTGTTAAGCATGATCAGTGCACTTGGAACCTTTACGTCAATTTCTATACATCCAGTTCTGATGGTAGTTGCATGTAATTGAGTCTTGTTCCAATTGAGAGCATGCAAGTTTATGTCCTTGACGGAGAGTTGTGGGCAGCTATAAACCACTAAAGACATCACATTTGCTTTGTTTACAATAGACCGCGGTGCGCTACTGAACCACACTCTTATGTTTATATGACTTTCCAACCCAAAAACCCCTGTAAGCATGATCCTTCCTTCACATAAAGATTTAGTTACGCATTCATTCCATCATAAATACCACATTAATATAAACGTACTGGTTCTCCGGGTATAGACAGTCCGTTAGGTCCCTGTGGGCCTGGGGGTCCCTGGGGACCTGCAGACCCTAGCTCACCACGAGGTCCCATTGGGCCCTGAAATTGAAAGAAAAAAAAGACAAATCGTCAGTAAGGTTTAGAAGAGTGTGGTATGTGCGCTGCATCTAGTACTCCAGGCTTAATAGTTGTGTTATCAAGCACTTGTATACTATATCTTCTATACCATAGGCTCATGCTCACACAAAGTAAATCTTGAAATACTGCCTTGCTGACCTACCCCCTTCCCCCCTTCAAAACACAGCTGATTATAAGATGCACCAGGACTGAGAACCCAAAGCCAGTGCATATATGAGCAAGGCAAATCTACACAGTGAAAACTTGCACTGACATGGCAAGTAAGAATGTGGCACGACATCTGTGGATGTTCGCTCATTGCAACAGCAAGGCACTGCCCAGCATCATGATGAATGCGCATAAACCACTCACATGACCATGTCCTGTGCAGCAGGCGTCCTACTGTGCATAGTGGAGCTCAAAATCCGCTTAGGAGAGACATTTTCAAAACTATACAGAAATTAAAAACTTACCACGTTGGATCAACACCTTTTGAAATAACTTTTGTGTTACATGTAATTACCCCTAATAAACATGAGCACACACAGACGTTATGTCTTGGGGAGAACAATGGCTGTGCTCAAACCCATAAACTAAGAATGAGGGAGCTTTTAGGCCAAAATATTAACCAATCTCATTATATTCTGTGAAATGTACCTGAAGAATGTTTCCTCAAGTGATATTTTCAAATTCCTCTTTTTGCAACTTGGGACTTATCAAAATGACACAAGTAATTTTACATTCACTCGGTCATTTGTTCGTGATGCCGTCTTTGTGTATTGCCACGAGGAACACGAAAAAGTGTGTGAATGTGATCTTTGTGAAAAATTGAAATGTTTTAGCAATTCTAATCATCAGGAATTATTAAGAGCTGATTGTAGGGTATTGCAAAACAAGCATTGACTTAATGTGAATTGGATAACTGAACGATTAAAACTGTTTGCTATACGAAAGGAAAAACAATTAAGGAAAAACAAACCAATGAAATACACTGAATTGATTGAGAAAATGGCAATGGGTTTACGAGGAATTTTTACAATAGAAATTAGGACTCTTGGAGCTTGTGTAAATTGCATCGTAGAGTGTAAAGGTGGAAGGCAATAACACATGCTGGTCTTCTAATCCCTTTAAAGGGGCCATCCAGGATGCGAATGGTGTCACAATACGTTTGAAAACACTAAAAGGAACATTCTAGAAAACCTATTGTTAGGGATTGTTAGCGAGGGAGGTCTGTTTAAAAGAGAAATACTGGTTGGCTCCTAAAAAATAAGTCCTCAATTTTGTAGCACAAACATATTTATGTACACGCACACACGCACAGAAACGTAAGGGATGGACCCTTGTGTCCCTTAGTGTTCTAAAATCCTCACTGTCTGATGTAAACCCTATAATAACATCAGCAGCTGTAGTGGCAATACCAAGGGCTTTTAGAATTTCAGAATGTGCAATGTCCATGTCCCGTTATCACTGAAATGGCACTTTTATAGCTCCCAAACCCAAGGCCATTATTGCTACTCTTGTATTTTTACCGCTGTACTGATGCAAATTTTGACACCACAGAATACACACTAAGCATCATTTACCTTTTCCCTAAACTGAAAGTGTTTTTTTTCACTTTATAAGCCCGTCCTTTTGAATCTGTGCAGCAAGCATACGATACACCCTAAGAATTAAGTACGTTCATGCTATAAATAATGAGATTCATGCATAGACCACATGATATAATAAGGCGTCCTAGACTAGTACAGCCCCAAAATACTAAGCAAGAGAAATAGGTACTCACACGAAGGCCATCGTTGCCTCTTTCTCCCCTGGGACCTTTGCTTCCTGGGCCTCCCTAAAAGAAGACAGAAAAAATGCTTTAACAATCTCCAAATTAAGTGGCTTTTCAAAGACCTATATAAATTCAAGGTAACTGTTACACGCGTTAATAAATATCTGCGAAACTGATGACATTAGGCTACACGTCGAATCCCATGAGGACCCAATCTGTGACGTGGTGGAAATAAAACCACAAAATAGTGTTGATTTTGTTGAAATTCGTGATTAAAAGGCAAGATACTCAGACGTACTTCCTAATCCGAGGTGCTTCTCATCACTGCCAAGGGAGGGGACATTAAGGGTGATTCTGGGTGCAAAATCAAATGCCAGTTCTATAAACACAGCAGGGAACTTTTGTTTTCCGCCCACCCAGGTTATTTTACACTATGTGGAAAAATGCTAAGATCTCTGCTGGAATTAAAAGTAAACAGTGCCTGTCAAGGTGCCTGTGTGTCTGGATAATATGCTATGCCTCACGATTACCAGGTGTACTAACTTTGCATTAAACCTTCTATTTAAAGTGCTAAAAGTATTACCATGAGAAGTTTTGGACCATATAAATCATGAACATTTACTCTCCACAGTATAATGACTATAAAACAATCGCGCAGCTATATCTGCTTGGAAAGTGGGCACCCCTCATTTGTGACTGTAGAATTGTTTGATATTGTGCACAACCCTTGAAATCATACGCACACTGCAGTTTTCACAAGTTTGTATTCAGGGAGCAAAAATATTAAACTTTAACTATCTTGGCAATATGTTCAGGTCCTCGCAGGCCCTCCCGCTACATCACGTGTACTTACTGGTGGGCCGGGAGGTCCTTGAGGTCCCACGCTGTCTTGGGCACAGGTGCAGGAGTGTGGAAGAGCTGGGCATTTTGCTTCTTCCCTCTGAAAATGAATGACAATTGGACAGTTTTTTAAATATAGATTAGAATATAAAATGACGTCTAGTTTTGAAAGTCCACGCGGAAATTCATTTGTCCCTCAGGAGCCTCCATAGTCATTACTAAACGACACTGAAATCCTTACCCTATATGCAAATGTATGCTAAATTTAGCAGTAAAAAACGGTGCTCAATAGAATGAAATGTCTAGTACACACAACATAAAGTTACATTTCTTTGTGTTTTTTTTTAATATTGAGAAAAAAAGCAGCTAAAAAGTCAGTTTGTGTATTTGGGCTTCTTCCTCCAGCCGTTGTACAACTACGGTGTCCTACTCTAGTTCATGGGAAAGGGGTTCCCTAGATCATAGCATGTTCCAGTTTAGCCCACTGAATCATTATTTCAATTAATAAAGCACAAAAACTGCACACATTTACTTTATTTTATTCACAAATTGTTTATTTTATTATGATAGTTTGTATAGCGTCCAGGTCACCTTCTAAGCACTCTGGAGTGTTGAATGGGTTCACTGTTGCTGTTCAATCCAGATATAATTTTTAGGAGACAAGGTTGCATTGGTCCAAAGAGAAATTGTCATGGGCTCACTAGAATTTTTTGTTTCTTTGATGAACGTCCATTGTCTAAGTGCAGATAAGCAAGAAGGGGAGTGTTAGACTTGGCACCATTGGCGTGAGTCTCCCTTCCATTTTTGTTGTTGCCTTATGTATTTTTGCTGGTGTTGTATGCTTTGGGCACTGTGCCACTGCTATTCAGTGCCACAGTGCAAGTGCTCCCTACTGTAAATTGATATACTAATCAGTGGTTCCATGTTTGGCTATTTGGTTTATTTGTCATACCCTAGTCTAGTGCACTGAGTGTTCCCAGGGCGTGTAAATCCAAATGCTGCTGGTGGGCCTGTAGAAATGGTTGTGCCACCCATAGAAGCAGCCTAGTAAAATGTGTCTAGGGTCTGCCATTGCAGAGCCTGCATGCAGTCTGGTACTGTCATGCTGACTGGGCAAGTGCACCCACTTGTCAATCCCTAAACCTTCCCTTTTCTTCATATCAGTCACCCCTATGGTAGGCTCAAGGGCAGGGTGCACTGGTTAGAGGCGGCAGACCCGAGAGCAGAGACCGGCCCGGGACCAGGTTCGATTCCCGGCGCGGCAGGTTTCTGGACCAGGGTCAGCGGACTCGATAATTCTCTTGCCTCGGTGCCCACTCTGATCAGCGTTCACACTCGGCAACTCTGGGCATTAGCTTGCCTCATCTTCACTAACGGCCCCTCCAGACCGCCGGGGATGCCTGGTCTCACCCTGGAGATACCCATTAAGGGACCATCTCTCAGGGAAGCCAGGAAGGGTTTCGCAACGGTCGAAGCGCCTTGGGACCCTACGGGTAAGTAGTGCGCTATATAAATGCCTATACATTTACATTTACATTTACATGCCCTGGTGTGTGTGGCATGTCCTAATAGTGCATTACAGCCATTTTCGTTTTTCACTATTGCAAGGTTACCTGTACTCCATAGGCCAGAATAGGCTGTTAGGGTTATTACATTTTATAATCCTAACTGTCTCCGAGAACATAGTAGAAATTCGAGTTTAGTTTGCCTGAACTCAGAATAATAAAATACATCGTTTAGTAAAGTTAATTTTAATATTCTGTGTTTGCAAATACCACTTTTAGAAAGTAGGTATTTGCTTGTCTAACCAGTCAAACCTGCTTATGCTAGGTTCCGTATTCCTATGTTTGGTTTTGTGAGTGACAGGGCTGGGGAATTCCAGGAGACAGACTGGGTCACCAGGTGGTGAATAGATAGATCTGCATCTAGATGGGAGGGAGGAGTTGCACCTGAAACTTGAATAGGGCTGTGCCTACCTTCCACAATGCTGGCTCCAACCCCTGGGGAGCAGCTGATGTCTCTGCCCTGCACACTGAAAGAAGAGAAGGAGTCCTGTAAACAAAGTGCTCCAGGACTGTACTTGCCTTCCACAATGCTGGCTCCACCTCCAGGGGGTGTCTGATGTGCATGCCCGGCACTGTGAAAGGCAAGGAGAAGTCTGGTAAACAGAGTGCTTCAGAACTGGTTTGGACTAGGCAAAGGCCCCTCTCCCCTCAGAGAACAAAGGATTTTGGGGTATAAATATTGGGACTCTGATCCCATGACATTAGATCACTTTGGACTACAAGAAGAACCCTTTACTGAGAGGAGGAACCTAAAGAAACTGAGGAGAGACTATTCCTAAGATGAAGTGCTGCTTGGGGGATTGGCCTGCAGTGGTTGCCTTACTGCCAAAGGAAGGAGAAAGGAACTTTGTGTACTTTGCTTTTAACTTGGGAAGGATCTCCAAGGGCTTGGAAAAGAGCTTGCCTCCTGCTGAAGTTTCAGGGACATAAACAAAAAAGGAGGGAGAAGGAGGTTAAACCAGACCAGGTCGGCCTCCAGTCTGTGTACGAAATACAGGAACCCTATGTCAAGGGTCCAGAGACCTGGTAGGTGTTTGTATGGTCACTGCTTATTAAGTCAGTGTGTACCAAAAAATGTGTAAAAAAGAAAAATTTCTTTTTAGAGTCCCCTCACTCACCGGGGTTGCCCCACGGTGACATGCTTCATCATTGGGGCCATCCCAGTTCTCTACGAAAAGGGGCGTGCTGCGACAAGGCGACTACGCTGGAGCACTGTGTATGCGGTCGGGTGAGGAAGCACCAGGTAGTACCGAGCGGGTCTGCCGATAGGAACAATGTTTCCACGAGGCGTTCCTGCCCTTGCCTAAGACCATGGGGTGTAATCATACACTCTTTTATAAATCGAAGTGAAATACAAAACGTATGTATAACAACACGCATGTTTATTAGCAACAGCGTTTATTGTAAATAAGTATTTTTTAGCAATACTTTTTCATTTGAAAAACAGGAGTGGCAATACAGGGCTGGACCCTGTATGGTCCTGAAGAAAAGCTTGGGGGAGCTTGAAACATGTTGACCTTGACACTGATCTAACTCAGTAAAAGTTGGAATACAGTGTTACCCCTTTTTAATTTTTTATACCACACTAGGAGCAAAATAAATTGTTGAGGCCCACTAGCACGGTATTTTTAATTCCACACCCACTCCATCATCACTACACATGCACCACACATAGTCATCTCACAAAACCAGTGCTCCAGCGTAGTCGCCTTGTCGCAGCACGCCCCTTTTCGTAGAGAACTGGGATGGCCCCAATGATGAAGCATGTCACCGTGGGGCAACCCCGGTGAGTGAGGGGACTCTAAAAAGAAATTTTTATTTTTTACACATTTTTTGGTACACACTGACTTAATAAGCAGTGACCATACAAACACCTACCAGGTCTCTGGACCCTTGACAGAAGTTTCAGGGACAACAGACTTCACCCCCCAGCTCCCCAGAGTTCTTTGGAAGTGCCTGCTGCTGTTTTGGGCCTTCTGAGGGACTTCGTGTCGCAAGGAGCTGGAAGAGCGACTCAACGAGAAGAAGCGAGTCGCTGTGCCTGCCATCGCAACTCGAAGGAGGGTGTCGCTGCTGGAACTGTCGCACTGCACCGCATCGGAGAGAAGCGTGCCTCAACGAAGAGGAAGCGTGTCGCCGTCGCTGCTGCTGCAGTCGCAACTCCGAAGGAGGGTGTCGCAGATGTAGTTGTCGCATTGCACCGCATCGACCAAGAGCACCTCGCATCCCTGGCGGCGCCATCGGAGATGTTACCATCGCATCTTGGATGTCGCCGCTGTAGTTGTCGCATCGAGCGAAAGCTTCACGCATCGTGGGAGAAGAGCATCGTCGCTGGAGCTGTTGTCGTCGCATCGTAAGGGTGTCGCCGCTGCAGTCAACGCATCGAACCAAGAACTTCTCGCATCCCCGAGAAGCGTGTCGCATCTGGAAGATCTTCACATCTTTTTTTCTTAGTATCTGAACTTTGCCGCATTTCCCATCGCTGCGACATTGCTTGTTGTGGAAGCGCAACGCAACTTAAGGTACATTGACGCAGAGTGTCGCATCTAAGAACTGAACTGAACCAAGGTTAAATCTTCCATCTTAAAGTAATCATAGTGTGTATTTTTGTCGTTAATGGTCATGTGGTAACTCCATATAAAGTCTACTTATTTTTTATATAAAACCTGTATGGTGTCCATTTGTAGTGCTGGCACTGGGTTACTGTATGTGGTCACAACTGCCTAACTTACAATGCTTCTGAAGTAAAGCCCTTCTGGTCGTGCCAAGCTATGAAGGGGTGAGCAGGGGTTATTTTAGAAGTGTAATCCCCTTATCCTGACTAGATGAGAGGGTCCCTTTTTGTCACAAGTACCTACCTGTGCCAACTAGAGACCCCCAAATCTAACAGGGAGGCTTTGTCTAGCAGTTTTGTTTTGGGATTCTTTTAGGAGCACTCTTGGCTGTGTGATGCTCACAGTGAATTGGCTCAGCTAATTCCAAGGCATGTGCCCTTGCACCTTATGTCCTTGCTTTCATGTTTTCTTATATAAACTTGCCACAGAGAACTTTCAGGAACTGCAACATTTCAGTAACAGAGGGATTGTAATTGAGGGTCATTTTCAGGAACTAGTAAAACCTCACTCCACAGAAGGAATTGAACAAGATGGAAAAGGGTTTGATTTTGACTTTGGAGCCCATAAAGAAATCCTGAAATTTGTAGGATATTGTTATCTTTCATACTTAGGGAAAGTCTCGAAATCTGAATTTTGGTTTATCTGCAATTTGTTTTCTTAGGGGGCATAAATACACTGTTGCTATAATTTTAGTGGACTAGCTCAAATACCCTTCTGCTCTACTCCTGATACATGGGCTCGACGTGTGGAATGAGACAGCTATCATTAGTGTTATCCGTTAAAAGTTAGTGTGTGCATTAATTGGTGAGGAAAATGTGAGCTCAGGCATTGAATCATAATTTTGAGCTAGGAGGGGGGTCTTGTCCCATTATTCGGATTAGTTTTAGGACAGAATTCTCCTGTGTGCTTCTCACACAATTTGTAAATCAGCCTTTAACCACATGAGGTAGAGACAATTCCTCTTGCTCCAGAAATAGAGGTTCTTAAAACACTCAGGTTCTCATTTTGAGTCTCCAAGGAATACTGAAAAGTACAACCACACACGAAAACACCAATACTGCTCCATTCAGTGGTTGCCCTAAGCTGTTTTAACACCACATTCTGCTTTCTGAGTTCAGCAAGTTAAAATGAGAGGACATTCGTGAGAATAGTTCACTCACATTGAAAAACGGTATGTTCAGTTTAAATTGTTTCCCTGCAAAAGTTGTTTCAGATACTACCTTTTTGGGGGTAAAATATGAGTCTATATGAAAATTTGAATTACAGGTTTGGCCAGAGGAATTGCTATTGGTCAAAATTAATGCAACATTCTCCTAATAGGTTTGACTAAACCAGTTATAAATCATTTGTATAATGCTCAAAAAATGTCTTATTAAGTGCATATAGTCACTTCACTTAGTAAGGATATGACCAAACAATGCAATATGAACAAAACTAATATTGTGTCCGAACTATACTTGCTTGTAGTATCATTTGCCTCCCAATTTTTGTGAACCCTTGACTTGAATGGGGTTCACCCCTGTGGTGGCCTAGATCAAGTTCATTAAGGTGGGCACGGCCGCTCAAGAATGCACATGCAGAATACTGCGGTCAAATACCACTGTGAGTCTCATGCCGTTCTCCGATTGATGCACCTTCTGCACTGATTTACCCAACCAAAATTTAGACTTTACTTGTGTCCGATTCTCTCATCATCAAACAAACTACGGGACTGCATATTGTTTAATTTTCCTGCCTTTCTCTTTACCCTGGCCTTCCACAACACTGATTAATGATTTCTCTTGAAACATATATGCATTTTTGAACTTCATCATCAGTTCCTTTAATTTACTGTGCACAGTTACATCCTGTTGTTGTCTCCCATAGGTTTCCTCATACACAATGAGTGAATTTCTGTCTTTTAAGGATTCATAAGGATACCAATGAATGGTCACAACAATCTACCACAGCCCTAGATTTTTTGTTCTCCATTTTTAGTCAGGTGTAACTACCAGATCAAGAATGACAGAACTTTGCTTTTTTCTCCACTTTTTTTATAGGATTAAGTTTGATTGTCTCCACATGCCTTTCAGATGTTGAATTTAATGGATTTTGCAAAGAAGGGTGTGGCTTGGACATTTGCTACTCTTTAACGGAATTATTGTTTTTGTTCTCAGGCCTTCCATCTCATTTAACATCTTATGACATGCACACCAACATGATAGAGAATCTAAATATGGGAAATATCCCTTTATATACCTAAATATTAAAATGACTGAATAGCGCAGTCAAAGAACGTTGCACTTACCATAGAAGGAATGTCACAGCATTTGTCTCGGCTGGTCCAGCCAACAGTACACACAATGTCGAACATCTGGAGCTGGAACTGTGGGATAAAGGAACCAAAGAATTGTAATCAAGCATCATGTTATAAGAACAACACATTTAACACTGTAGGCATGTTGGTAAAGGCCTGACACAAAGAGGATAGTTCTCCACATCTGCAGGATATACCTGAGTACATTGGTTTTAAAAGTTAGGTTGCCCAACCTAACAACAAACACGTCTTTAAATGATCCCATGAGATTTTTAATTCAAATCGTAGATTTGCCTCTCACCTATCTGTTCTTTCTCCTTATCAAGTTTTCAGAAAACCCGCAGAAGAACAACCTTATTAGAGCTCTGGGTAAAACCAGGCTTTCAGAATTGTTTTTCAGATAAGTTACTTCGAGCCTATGTGTCTGTGAACTATGCAGCATAATGCATCACATTTTTGACACTATTACTACACTATTTTGTCATGTTTACACATGGTAATGCTGTCTGTTCAAGGATTTCACCTTCTTAGTACCACTTTTACAACTAAATACAAAAAAGCAACCAAAAGATGACCACTTAACTTTGCCATGGGCCTTCCAATGCACGTGAACACACATGGCCATGTTTTAGTAACTTTTGATCTGTTTGAACACCTTTTTTTAATCTGCAGTTTAAGCAGCAGATGAATAATTATGTGGCAATTGTGGCAAATCCATAACTATGCTGAAAATTTAGTGGCTGTGGAATCTCAAAATTCCAGCGGCTCTGCCTAACACCGATATTTGGTTGCACATAATGACAATATCTATCACATTGAGAAATGTGATAAGATAGCACCACCTCGTCAATTTATTTAATGAAATTCCAGTAGTCCAGAACAGAGTACACAAATTGAGTAGAGTTATAGGTAAAGCAAGTGTTTTAAATATTATTTTTTTCATAGTTTATTAAAATCCCTGCATTCACTCAAGTTTTGATTGGGACAGATAAGGGTGAACAACATTTCAGGAAGATAGATAAATTACAAGAAGAAGTGACAAGGTTTTGTCATTTACAGAGTGACAAAAAAGTTGCATAAAGAGACATATTTTTCAAAAATTGGGGCCAGACCTTTAGTGATATATATTTAGTAGTGATATTCCAGTTATGAATGCATCTTGTTTTGAAGAATTCCCTTTTGTAGTTATTGTTTCAATAAGTCTTTGAATTGCAGTGTATTTATCTTTTTGGGCATTTGAAGAATGTATCTAAGCATGCTTCAATTTGTTATACAATGTTCTTATATAAAACGGTTTTATGACAACTATTCAATCTAAATTAAAGAGTGTATTTTAAGGATTCAGTAGCAGCCGTATTTCACTTTACATTGAATGAGAATTTTGTTGATGGCTAAAAAATTGCCATGTGACAAATTTTACAGAAATAATTGCAAACAAATATGAATGCACATAAGAATGATATTTTAAACTTCTTATCAATCAGTCAAGGGAAACAGGGCTTTTACTTTCAAACTTCAATTTTAAATACAGCTATCCTAGTGAGAAGATAGCGTCAATTTGGAAAATTGAGAAAGAAAATAATTAAAGCATAGCTGGACTGTGAAGTTCAGAAAGTAGTCATAAACTAACATTTAGAATGGAAACTGTAGTCGTTGCTGATACCATGAATAAATATGCAAATACAGGATGTTTTCTAAGTTAGTGTGCCAAAAGTTCCTGAGACTGGAGAATGAGGTATTCTTACTGCCAGGTCAGCCACTTTTTTTAAAGGCCTGTGTGGGCAAAATAAAAGGCAGTTCCAGCTGAGACCAGAATCTAGAACACCACAAATCCCTGCAGCTATTACCCTCACTGCCCTCCAGGATAATAAAATAGCAGCCAGGACTGGCTCATAAAAATATTTCCCTCTTTCTCCTTCCTTGCGTGCCCAGGGTCAAGAGGGTTTAATCACCTCCTCTTGCGACTGGAGCAATGTTGGTTTCCCTGTTTCTCACTACTTGGCAGCCCAGTCTGGTGGTGACTTCATGTGATGATACCACAAGGGATGTTAATGATGATGAGTTCTGTGACATTATGATGCCTATTGGATTGGCATTTTGGAGCACGTAAAGTAGTGCACTAAACTAACTAAAATTGGAATATTCAGGGAATGTTCATATACAATTAGTACAAATAGAAGGAATGTCCTCTTAAAATTTTGATAATAGGGAGTTGGATGTTTTGGTACCAATTGACAACAGGCATGAAGAATAAGGCAATGAGTATCCTGTGGTACTACTTTCCATACTCATTAATGCTTGTGCTAATCGTCCCCTATGCATGAAGGGTTGAGCCAGGCATTGGAGTGGCTTATGGTTGTTAGGTTAATTGTAGCATTTGGTTTGTAACCACATTTTACTTTCAGATTTACTGAAACCAAAATTGCTAGAAATAAACAAAAGAAACATAGAAATTATATTTACCGGTGCTGATCTTTTGTCCCCTCTCATGAGTTTTCCAAGTACTTCAGATCCATCTGTGCTAATGTTGCCAGCTGCCTTAATTGGCTTCTCCATTACTTCACCACAGTCAACATACGTTTTCACAGATGTTGAAGACACAACAATGTGTACCTAATAGAATGGGAGAGAAAGAGAAAAATCAAAATTGAAACATTTGATTGGTTGTTGGTTCAAGATAATTGTACGCGTTGTCATCTCTAGAGCATTGTCATTCACCTACTTTCAGTTCCAGGTCTTTAACAGCTAAACACACAACACATCTTATTGGTGAAAGACACGATCAGCCGGTATCACCTGTTTTTCCTCATCCTGCCTGTGACGGCTGGTTTCCTGGGGTAACGGGGCAGTTAAGGGTTACTGGGCTCCAATTGCAAGAGCTGGAGTAATTCATCACTGGTATCCTTTGGCCACAGTACTACTAGATCCCAAACTGGATAACCAAGTACTGCTCTCCAGCACTTGACTCCTTTAAGGTAGCGAGACAGAGCAGCCCAATGCTTATTCAAGGAGGTGAGGTGCTTTAGACATTTCTAGTAAAGCTTACTCTGTAATACCAGCCAATAAAGCCAATGTCCATGCAGTGCTTCACTATAGAAAACAAAAGTACTTTAATGCACACAAGAAAAATATGCTACATATAAAGCTAAGAAACACAGTGAAGATCAGAAGTCTTTATGACTCTCTTGTCCAGAGTACTGACTCCAAACAGGATTATTGATGCTAAACACTCTCAAGATTGCAATACGCACAGCATTTCTCTTCAAAGCTAGAGCACTGTTACCAATACTTGTTTTGCAATGATTTCACCTCAGCTGTAGATTATGAAGATAAATGGTTCTGGTGCACCCTTTGTTCCTCCACCTAAACAATGGACTTGCCCACCCACCCAGAGGTGTAGCGCCACGGCCAGGGCGACTGACGCTGGACGCTGGGGATCACGGGTCGATCCCCAGCTTCAACGGCAGGGGTCTGCCCAGCACCATGCGACTCTGGGCAATAGCTCGCTTAATCTTTCCAACGGCCCTCAGCGCATTGAGACCCCTTTGGGGGTGATTCGTGCGCTATACAAGTACTGGATTTAAATTTTTATATTTACATGTACCCTTCCTCGGAAAGTACACCACCCTGGTGGTGTCAGGGATCTTGGTAGGGATGCCTAGTGTCTTGGCACAGTTACTGAAGTATCACTACTCCATTAGCCACTAGGCTAACTGTGAGAGATAGTAGAAGGTAACGGTGGCATTACATTCATTTACCCTCAGATAACAGAATATGGGATGGGGTTTGTACGACAGCACCCACTGATCACAGTTTAGAGTTTCTAATAGCAGGGTTCCCATGAGGACGATTCATTCCTGCCACTAGTGCTGTACAAGCAAAGGCAAAGCTGAGGGCTCCCATTTTCTTTACTGTTGATGTGCAGCAAGCTCCATTCCTTGAGCACCCACCTAGAATCTCCTTGTGTATGCTTCAAAACACTAACCCCCTCTACAATCCTCACAGATAGCTCATTTGCTGCTGGAATGCTACCTGATGAGCTGAAGCCTGGTGTATTTGGTCGGTCAGGTAAATTTCTGTTCACAGCCTATCTAAGACTGAGACACCTTACCAATTCTAGAAACTGTTCTTAAGTTTGGCAGGAGAATTAATAATCCAAGGGATCATATTCCTGAATCTCTGCTTACTCAACCACACTGTGTGTGGTCGGTCAGAAACGGAGTACAGCATTGATCAGACCACTAGCTGATAAAGCCACATGTTTATTTTTCCGTGATGGACAGGCTGAACCAATCAGTTCTTGTGCTTCTTTTAAATCCTGAGTGTCCCTCCAATCCTGTAGCATATCTACTGCATGATCAGTGCACAAGGACAGCTTGTTGAACTCCTTCACATCTCTTAGTACATCTCTTTGCCATCACCAGGGATGAATGTTAATTAACTCCAGACTAGGAGACTGTGACCATCACTCAGCAAAAGGAAAGCCTGAGCTAAGCAGAGAGAAGGGTTAGTTCCTTCACCATCCCACCAAGCCCCTACAAGAACTAGGAAAGGACATGGGAAATGGAATGTCCAGCAGAACAGATACTAGCTTGGTTTACATTAAACAGAATGGCTCACCAATCAATCCTCAGTCAGCGACACACTCACTCTCAAAAATCACATATCCCTAAGCATGACAGAGACGCATAGAAACCATGTAAGGAAGACTGCACAGGCTTTCACAGGAGTAAATTGGTATGCAACCCCTCCTAAGGGGTACAATGGGTACACATACACCTAAGAATTGATTAATGCTGCCAGTCTAATTCATCCTGGGCTGAGGGTGCAGTAGCTACTTTCCTTCTGTAAAAGTGGTGTGTACTTTGCAGGTCCCTCTGACTCCAATGCCAAACTCTAGGGTCTCAAGACGTCCATGTAAATGGGAAGCACCATGTCTGACACCTGTGACTGTCATGTTCGCTGAGGTAGCAATGAAAAAAAACTACAGTAACTTTCCATTGACTTGCCAGGAGATCAACCTACGATGGGGAAGCACCCTCTCCAGAGTCATGCAGAAGGCTTTCTGTCCCAGCTCTGCCTGTGATTCATGTTCAACGTTTATTCCAGTATTTATAGTTCCCACTTGACTTACTGGTGCTTTTTATGTGCCCATCAGAAGGGGCCGTACTTAGTCTCCCACGTCCAAGCTCTTGCATTAAAAGCATAAATAATCAAATGTATGATTGACTTGTTTACTTTTGACTCAGTACACCAATGTGCAAGGAAAGGCCAAACATTGAATGGGAATGTGTATGAGTGATAGTGTGGATACACATGTTCATTCATGCTCACTAAATATAAGAATGTGAACAATGCAAATGGTTAACATCTGATATGTGATGGTTGAGTAGTGGTAGGAATCTAAATGGGTAATGTTACTAGGGTATAATAATTCGAAAGCGATTACCTTTTCTTGTAACTGCTTGAAATTGATTGGCTCTATTTACACACTATGGCAACTCCCTTCTGATTGTGACCATGCAGACCATTAACCAAAGTGCCTAAAAAA
This sequence comes from Lissotriton vulgaris, assembly GCF_964263255.1. NCBI lineage: Eukaryota > Metazoa > Chordata > Amphibia > Caudata > Salamandridae > Lissotriton > Lissotriton vulgaris. The sequence goes on from NC_141694.1 coordinate 509,531,365, forward strand.
TAACATCCCTTCTCACTTTGGGGTGAAATTAAATGCAGTGTTCTATCCAGGACCCTAAAGCCATTTATGGCGTATATCTCTTATGGACCATCCATCAAGCATAAAGCCCTCTAGTTTAAAACTGTTTTGTTGTGTCTGCTTTTTCTTCAGTTCAGGTAAGGGACAGGTCCAATATAGCTGACACACCTAGACAGCGGAACATATGCCAGAGCAAATCTTAATTACCATATGAACTTTAGTATTTATTTGCAGTCTTTCATAGCACAACCTTCCCTTTTGCGGCATCAGGGCCCTTTAGGTGTACATGTCTTACAGCAATATTAGATAATCATTTCTCGAAAAACGCTTTTAAGCATAATGCCATATTTACAGTTGCAGACAATTTAGCTTCAATAGCTAATTTATGTCAATGTTGTCCAGTCCTGCGCCATATTATCCAAATAGAAACGTTACCTTGCATTTCTACCACTATTGTGGGTTGGTTGCATCTTGCGTTTTTTCCAAAATGCTTTTTATAGGATTTGTTTCATCACCCTTTTGTGGCAAAACAGGAAATTGCCTTCCTGAAGGAATTTCATTTCAGATTTTAGCTCTGTCTGACAATGGATCTCTTCGCTTTTTTGTCTATTGAATTTTAGGAAATCAAGTATCAAATTAAGGTATTGGCTTTGTATACATTAGTACGTCAATATAGTGTGGGCTATGGAAGTGAATGTCAGTAGGTTCCACTTATATATTTTAGGTGGTATTCTTAATGAAATGGGGGCTCAGTTTCAATCAACCAAATTAAAACCCTCGTCAACAAAACAATGAATAATCAACACTATTGGGTTGTGAGCTACAAGCTATGTCTGTGGTGAAGTGATGCTAGCAGTGATGGAAGTACCATGTAATTGTTGTTTTGCCCATAAATGTTTCTGTTGATATGTTGCTCTGCGATATCACATCACCCTACATGTAATTAAATATGTAAAAGATGGCTCTAGAATGCAGTAGTAAAATGTTTTGGTATGCTAAATAGCGATTTGCACAATATAAGTATTGTTATATGAAATCTGCGGTATAATTGGTTTTAACTGTGTAATGTTTATGTTTTATTAGATATATGTACTGAACCTAAGAGATAAAAGGAAGGAATATTATTTGTCCAAGTCCTGAAGAAGGTGGCATTATCGCTTTGGTCCCACCGAAACGCGTTGACGCATAAATCTTTGTTAAATTCTAAATTGGGACAAGAATTACAGAGGCCAGATCCTTTTGCCTCTCGCCTTGTTTACAAATCTTTCGAATTAACCTTGCAAAGGCACAGTTGATTTGCCTTATCAATGATCCTTCCGTATAGTGTTTGATTCTTGCCGTAACTATGTATTGTTCCATGTAAGCTTTATGTATTGAAGATTTTGTTTTTTATGATTAGCGGGAACTATGTGATTCTGACATGTTTATACTCAATCTATTGATTTGACACTGATTTTTTAGCTTAAATTTTTATTAAATGTATATTTCCTTAACTTATTGTTTCTCTGTATTCCTTATGGAGGTGTTCCAAGTATGAAACATAAGAGAGAGTGACAGTATTGATATTGAATAGAGTGATTTAAAGCTGCTTATTCCAAAGGGAATCTTTTTATTTGCTTGTCAATTTAGGTGCTCTGTCTCTTTGGACTGTTTGAGCCCCTCTCCTTGTTTCCAAGGTAAGCGTGGAAAGAGCATAACTTATTTTCGTCCTACATAGATAATATCATTACTCACCTGGAATGATGTTAGTTCACAGGTTAGCAATCAATTAAAAAGTTTTACCTCGTCAAAAAAAATTGCATATTAATCTCGGGGAGTAGCTTTCCAAATAGTTCATGCATGGCCTTTTAGATTGTGCTATCTCCACCTGCAGCCATCAAGATGAAAAAACATATGAGTGATGAAGCCTGTGCCATCAAGGCTCTTCGGACTGCCCTTAGAAGTTATGTAAACAAGCATTGGTAATGCACTGGTTCCGCCTATGTGATGAATAAAGAGCTGTCTTTATCAATCATCGTCTGGGAGAAGGAAAGAGCTCCCTGACAGATAACACGGGAGAGGAGAGGATGTGGCACAGTGGCCAGAGATGCTGACTCGATAGGTGGGGATCCCGGTTCGAGTCTCGGCAGTGCAACATCCTGTGATTCTAAGCAAATCACTTAATCTGTCCCAGTGATAAATTGTTACATAAATATGCTGCAATAGTAAAAAGAAAAAGAGGCAAAACTCTATGAAAAAATCGTTCCACCAAAGCAGATGTTAACAGTATTTCAGCTTTGGGAAACTGATAAGAAGCAGTCGAGGAACAAGCAATGTTAATTGCAGGGAAATATGCTACAGTCAATATAAATGGAGGAAAAGTAAGTGGTACGCATAGGAACCAATGAGAAGCCAGGAAAGAGAGTAGGTGGGATGTAAGTCCCTTTTAAGTTTATATTAAAAGCAATAGATTTCGCAAGCACTGTGCAGGCGAAACCTAACAAGCAGAGCGCAAGTACTGTGCAGGCAAAACCTTAAAAAAAAAAAAATTTGAAAAAATGAAAAGCATTCCAATCTTCAAAACAAATTAGTGTCTTGATTTAAGAGTTAAGCAGGCTTGTATTTACACCACTATGCGGGTGATAGCAAGAGTATGAAGAGTGACATTAACGCTCTGAGTGTCAGCTTTCATGAAGTGTCATAATTACTCCAATAAAGTGGAGACAGTTTAATTTATGGCACTGAAATAAAATTCTGCCCTCTGGATGAAGATCAAAATGCTATTCCCTTTCTCTAAAAGCCACTATTAGTGCATTCAAATTAAACTGTTGAGCACTCAGAGAACTCAGCTCATTTAACCTGCATTATAAGTTTAATCTGGAGGAGTTCGTCCAGTGCACTCCTTAGTTCCCAAAACTGAAATACTGACATAGAACCCTTAAAAGATACTGACACAAACAAGTGTGTTGCCTGCCTGGCTTCCATGTGTGCTCTGAAAGCCTGGTAAACAGAGCTGGACTGGGAAACAAAACCAGCCCTGGCAAAACCCCTAGGGGGTTAGGGGTGCGGCCGAGCTGTTTGCCATGGTCGGTTACGGCCGATTTAGTTACAGTGGCCAATATTACAGCTATGCTTCAAAAATGGCCCTGTGAAAAAATCGGCCCCCAGGGGCCTCAAACCAGCCCCCAGCCCTGGCGGCCCACCGGGTAAATGCCTGGTGCCCGCTATGGCCAGTCCAGCCCTGCTGGTAATTACCTGGACAAATCGCTCAGCTCGCTGACTTCACACGAATATGAAAGGAGAAGGTGCGAGCATAAAAACCCGAAGTCTGTTGGTGTAGCTCTTCCAGTGGGTTTCAGAGGCATTTGACGGGACGGAAGTGAACTCGGTTTCTCGGCAAGCTCTGTGCTTGGCCTTCACAATGAAAAGGTTTATTAGCCCTGCGCCTGCGAGCACATTGTCAGCGGAGTGCAAATGCACAGCTGAGAGATGCTGGCACCTGACTGGCCTCACTGAAAGGCAGAATGTAGACAGCGCAGGAGCCCACCCAGTGCAGCTCTGTGTGCTCCGGCACTGCAGTGTTTCAGCAGAAGGACATAGGTTTCTCTACGCAAGATGCATACAGGGGACTTCTGGCTAGGGTGTTAAGCCAATGTTTTCCTAGGGTGACTGGCAACCCTTTGCAGATTGCTGTGTGTCAGTAAAGGGTGCATATCCACAAGAGTGTGGGAGGTTCAGCTTCTGGTAGAGATCAAAAACGTATTCCAAGAAGCGCAGTATCATTTTGCTGTGCTGTTTCCAGGTATCTGCTCATTAAAATGCCAGCAGTTTGTAGCAACGGTGATTTAATTTTTCTGCAGAATGCAACCCAGGTGGGCTGGGTGCGCTCAAGTTAAATGCAGCTCATTGTCAAGTGTGGGGCAACCAGTCCGTAAAATGCTTGGTGAAGAGAGAGTTACGCAGCAGTTGTTCCATGACTGGGCGAGATAGCCATTTGGGAGTTACTATATGAAGACTGAAGTATTGAAGGTGCTCCCAGCCACTCCAAGTCAACTCATTGTAAGTGGCCAGAGCTGCTGAGTTGAGAACTGGAGATCCTGGTTTGAGTCGCGGTGGCACAACATCCTGTGATTCTGGGCAAATCACTTAGTTTCTCCGATTGAAAAGTTCCTGTATAAATCTGCTGCAAGACTTAAAAGCAAAAAGAGGCAAAACTTTATTTAACAAATAGTTTCACTAAAGCGGATGTTAACAGTATTTTGGCGACGGGAAACTGATAAAAGAAGCTTTTGAGGAACAAGGATTGGTAAATGCTGGAAAATATGCTACAGCTAATAAAAATGGAGGAAAAGTAAGTGACATGCACATGAACCAATGAGAAGCCAGGAAAGAGAGGAGGCGGGATGTAAGTCCCTTGTAAGTTTATATTAAAAACAATAGATTTCTCAAGCACAACAAACGCGCTGGCAGGCGAAACCTGAAAATGAAGGTCCTCAGCTTTCATCAAGTGTTTGGACGTATATGGCTGCTACAGTTCTGCCACTTATGCCAATCACATTTGACTTCAGACTGTTCTAAAGCATCCAAGGGGGTTACAATTGCGCTTCAAAAAACCTCAAACAAATGAACAACCTAAGTACTCCAAGAGCAACAAGTAACATTCATTCTGCTGTGTAAAGTATATTTGATCTTTGAGGGGCACTGCTGTGTGCCATTACATTGAAATAATTTCTCAGTAAAATAATTGATGATGCATCAAGGAATTAGAGATTTTAGGTGCATCTTCAATTTGCACTTGAGTAAATACCAATAGCACTTCATACACACCGAGTGCCCTGAGCATGAGTAACTTTAGTCCCAATACTTGGAAACAAGTTTAAACTGAACAGGGCTTTGGGTAATAAAACCTACACGAAAATAATGAAGTTACTACAAAAACAATCAAAGACTATTGGGGGAGAATCTTATTCACTAGGCACATAGCATCGGCTTCGCCTACTTGTATTCCTTCTATTCATAATGCATTCTTTACAACGCATCCGATGCCTAAGAGTGGTCTGCAAGCTGTGCCGGTATGGAAACAATGACTCCTGGAATACCTAGTGCCACGTACAACCCAACATGCCGACAGATACCGCAAGAGGAAAACATGCTATTCGTGATTCGCTTCCAAATTGTTCACGTCTTTTTACAGTTTGAAAGGTTTCCTTTTAAAACATTGTTTATGAACCCAATGGAAAATGATTGTCAAAGGGCACATCACCGCGCTCGGTTTGTAGAGAACCTTTGTGCCCTGGCAGACAAAACTATTTTTGAAATATTTGGCATGACGTTTTAAATAAAGAGAAATTCCCTTAAAAGTCCTCATTGAAACAGAAGGGCCTCCAGAGAACGGCATGGGATTTGTACTGTAAATTGTACGTGTTTTCCCACACGGGACGCCCACGGAGGAGAGTCATCTCAAGTCTGCACGCACACACATTTCATTTCACACAATTGGCAACTGCTGCTCCGTGTCTTCGCCTATTGCTTGACTCTTGTGTCAAAAGGAATTTGGTTCCCAGGCAACACTCCCTCTCATGTCCTTTTGCTTGGTGCTACCCGATTACATCATCAGTACCATAATACAGGAAGATGTCAAAAGAAGGAAGTCAAAAATGAATAAGCATACCTTCCTTTTGTCTATTTGGATTGTTTGAGTATAGCTGTGCATAAAAATAGAGGAACTTTAGGAAGCCATATGTAAACCTCATTTGCCATTTGCTCCTGGTAATTACATCAATTCCATAGTATCTTTTAATTTCTTGATTTCTTCCCTGTCCTTTTGATCTATGTCTGCGCCCACATTCACATTTTAAAAATATGATAGGAGTCTTTGATGTAGCCCATGTTAGGAATTAAGTGTGTGCAGTTTTCCACACTGACATAGTGTTCAGTAATCACATTTTGAGTGATTTCATATATGTGTTGTGAATTTTTGTTTACTTAAAATGTATGCGATGCTAACTGCAGCACTGAACCCAGTAAGGCCGTTTCAAGAAGTCTTTTATCGTTCTTTTGAAGAACATTTTAATTAACCCTCTAAGATTTCAAAAGGACCGAGCATCCATCTCACTGTGAGTTCCACATCACCTGTGATGTTAATCCTCATAGCTTCTTTCCATTGTATCTCATAATATATCACGTGCCTGCTAAAGGATCCCCGGCTCTACACTGATGGGTCCTTTCCCCACAATCCTTGCAGTGATTTCCACACTGCTTCCTTTCTCCATTTGACTATTCCAATGCATTCCATTTGCATAGCACTGATGTGTTTACCTTCAATCCTATCCATAACACCTTTTCATTCGAGGTGGACTATGACGCTCAAACTCGCCCACGCCAGTCACCACAATCTAACCAACTTCCCTAACCTTGGCCATGATGGCAACCCATATAAACTGTGCCACTGGAAAATAACCACAACCACATGATGTAAGAGGAAAGCAAGGAACTGCTGGAAACTCTGTTGTGGTCAACTACTGGAGGGCTAAAAAGAACAGAGTGTCCAAGACATTCAAATGTAATTTCCTTTTTTACAGCTGCATCAATGAGGCAACAACTATTTTTCCTTGGAAGTTTGCCAAGTTTGGATTTTGCCGCAGTAATTGTGCCGGCCGAATAGCAGCATTCCAGACCAGAACTCCAAGCTGCCACTGAGGAAAGAATCCCGCAATGTTCCGAGCAGACCACCGAAATAATGGGAAATTAATAGGACACCCGAATTTATAATTCATCAATTTGCTCTACTCGCTTATATAGACAAAATACGATTTCTTATTTCGTAATCCAGGTGGTCTACATTTTAAAGTATCATTTCCATGGGGTAAATATACATTATTTCATTAAACAGCATATTGTTAACATTAGGAAGGAAAAAATGTGCTCCTATTATGTCGCCCTCTGAGGTGTACAGATGGAGAAAGAATGCTGTGACATTTAAATGAGACCCATTTGTCGACTTTTAGACAAGGCACTTATCCAGACTTTTTTAAATGCGTCTTTAAGGTCAATTGTTCTACCTCTTTCCTGTTCAAATAAGGTAGAACGGCTTGAGATATACCATGTAATTTATTAATTCACCTCGCTATATGTCACTTTTGTATTCTTAAAGTTAATTTTCAAATTCATCCACATTTGTTGAGGTTTTTTTTTTAGGGGACCATTAAGTCACATAGTAACACTATTGTGTGACTTGACTAAGCCATGGAAACTTCTTTCTTAAATCTTATTCGAGGGGCCACAAGGCAGATGGGGACTAGAGCCTCCCAATTGTCATGGTTGAGGTTCTTTGCAACCAGCATGCTGGGGACTGACCTACTGTGGCTCTGAAAACTGGGCCAAGTACAATCCTTTTGATGCTTGATTCTCAGGATAGCAAGGATGAGCAGTCGTAGACTTCTCAAGGAGGTAGGTAGTGTGGGGAGGAAGAGATCAGAAATCAACAGCCACCAGACATAATAAGGAAATGTCCAGCCCAGTGCTTGACTTTATGATAGAAAGTACTTTTGATCTCAGAGCAAAATGAAATAGTGTATATTTCCATGAATATGACATGTAGTGGAAAGATAGGGCAGGTTGGGAAAACAGAGAACAGACAAAGGAAGGTGAGCTAAAAGTACCAAGATTTAGGATAAGGCAACAGCGTATTGCACCATCGTGCATCCAGAATGACAAGGCAACACCACCTATGCAGACAGGGTGCGCTAGGCTACAAGTGCAGCCGGAGGGAAGATGCACAATACAACAGCTGCTACAAGGAGAATGGAGGAAATGCGTAGCATTTGGGTGCACTATAAGGGAAATGGCTAGGGGAGAGGAAGGACTAATAGAATTTGAAAAAAAGGTGAAACAAAATACTGGGAATTTCAGCCCCAAAAGAAATTACACCAATTTTCGTTAGTGAAAGTAATTGCACGCACATAACAAGACTATCACGGGAAGGGAAAAGTGATCAGTGGTCCTCACCAACTAGTGGGTTACAAGGGCCTGTTCTTCACCTGTGGGCAATGGGCATACTTCTATTTGCCCAAGGATGGTATGGCAGTTGCTACCCTGCCTCCATAATTGCAATATCGTAGCACATACCAGAAATATTTCTAAATGTGATATGCTGAAATACTTGCAGCTAAGCTAGCGTTCTGCTCTGTTCTCGTATCTTTCTTGGCCAAGCCTTCATTACAATAGCAGCTTTACTTCTGAATCTTGGAAAAGTAATAGCATCTGTCTCAAGTTTTGTGGCAACATAACGGGGCCTGAAATATTAGTCATTTGGTATCACTAATAAAAGATGATTTCAACAGTTGCAAAATGCTGCGTCCTGTCATTCATCCATTACACCCCCTTCCCTTCCTGAAAATCGTCATCCTTTTTGCTAGGGCCAAGATTCACACTATTGCCTTTGCCACCCATCAATGGGTTTAGGTAGGATTACGCTCAGATGCAATAGCTCAGATGTTCTCACTTTTTAAAGTATGCAGCTCAGCTTAACAGTTTATGGTTTCTTTAGCGTTAAAAATAGTCTCTGGTGCATGCAGAAGATCTACCAGGATTCCTTCCTGTCTCCCCTCCCTTGGTGCAAACTAATCACTGTGGTTTACCCTCAAGTGGCTCTCAACAGTCTCTGACAAGAGGTGTGAACACTTCATTGGTGTACCATGATAAAAAAAAAAAAAAAAAAAAATGGTGGTGCACAGTGAATTCTGGAAGCTGCGTTTTCATGGCAGTGCCAGGCTCAGCAGCTGTGGTCCTATTGGTTGGCTGTAGCCAGGCTCTCAGCAGAGGTAATTGTGGCCTCTATGCTGAATCATCTTGCAGTGATAGCTTCTGGTACTGGCAGTCTCTAGGCAGATCGGGCTCTCCACTTGGCAATGAGGCAGTTCCTCACTCTTCACCGCAGCACCAGGTGATCAAATTCACTGTTGACTGCTTTGTTCCACATTTATGGCAGACACTTGGTTTGGTTCATTTAATGAACTGAGCAAAGAGGCAGAGGGGAACTTTTCAAAGCAAAGTTCTCCTATCACACTATTTAGGGTTGTCAGCTTTCTCTTGGGTCCCCCTCACTGGGAAAACCCAAACCACTCCTTCTGGACAGTCTCCTCCTGGAGGGCAAGGAACTCTCCTTCCCTCTGCCAGAAGACAGGTAGGCTTCAAAGCTTTTTAGGCAGACCAGTTCCTCCAGCAGAAAGGGTTTCCTTCAGGCTGACTCCAAGCAGGAGTGTCCACACATGGGCACAGGGCAGCATGGGATTTCTGCAACTGGCTGTCATCAGTCTTTCTAAAGCACTACATCCCCACCCATCACCCCTATAATCTACCAATTGACAGTGCTCAGGAGAAAGTATTCAGCAGCATCTTTCTAACAACATCTTCATCGAACCTCTACAAGTAGCCCTGCTGGTATCATCCTCAGTTCATTGTCTGCATCTCCAGGCTCCATCCACCAGTATGCAGAAAAAACACATCCCTTACCTATCCAAAATGAGCCCCATCGGCTTCAGTACTCACACACTCCTAAGGTTCTACAACCATATTTGCAAGATACCCTCACTGGAAATGCACACACTTTCAACATGCACAAGAGATGTCAGTGCCAAGTTTTGACTTTCAAATAATTGCAGAAGTCAGTAGACCACACTCTCCCTGACACAGATAAAAGAGCTCAAGTCACACCAAAAATTCACAAAACATCGCAAGCTGCCACCACCTCTTTATGTGCTACACCCATGGCAGGGACAGAATCCTACTGTCTACTATGAGGGGACTCTTGGTGTGAACCTACAGGTCACAGAAAAGATCCTGGACCTCTCATTAGTAGGAGAGGCCTAGACCGCTACACATATGCTAGATTAGTGTGATGCTAGAGCAGAGGTGAAGGATTGTAGGTGAGCTATAGCAATGGACATGCCCCATTGCTAGTGCAAAGAGCTCCCTCTTCGATAAAGGGAGGGAGAGTATTGTCCTAGGTGCAGTGACAAAGAATAAATAAAGTCCCTCCTTATCCAGTGGTACAGCTTGTAACTTTTTCAAAAGTTTCAGCTCTCTCAACAACATAATCTCTACTAAGATCAGTGCAAACAAAGCATAAAGCATAACAAGATGCAAGCCACACAAATGCATGTTTGGATTGTAGGGAAAGGAAGGACCACTGTTAAAGCCAGCAAGTCTGCCCAGCTTGATGTAACAAAGGCAATATAATGAACACTAATCAAAGTCATCAATCATTGCATCGTCCTCCAAAACCATGGAGTCTTTTCACGCGGGATGGCTTTACTCTCAATAACAGAATAGGTCCATTGTTCATTTCTACCCTGCTTAAAAAAAACAAATTTGGTCATTTCTAACTTTTTTTATGTCTTAAATTATATTAGTTATGCAGTATCCACAGTTGCTGCAGTTGGCTACCACAAAGACCTATGGAGAGCAAAAACACAAATTATCCAACCCTACTTTGACGATCTGAAACATTCATTTGATTTGCCAAGAAAAGCATGCATTTTCTTTTATGAACAGCAATATTATACTTCTGTATACAGAAAATGCGATTAATAATTACATATCCCACAGGGCTGTCAAACATGGAATGTGTGTGTGTGTCAAGGGCCAAGCATAAAATTGTGGCCACCCTGGAAGAGGAGTTTTCCGCGAACATCTGTGCTCCCACTGTAGTGGTCTATGGAAGCCTTGGGAAAGAACTAGCCCTCTGCATGGGCCAGAGAGACACAGGGGTCCAACAGTATTAATAGAGCCCAGCTGCATCATGTTCTTTTGGTGTGTTTCTGCGTCAGGTATTCATGCAGATGAGGGACAGATATGATGCTTTGCCTAGATCCCCTTTACTCTCTGAAAATAGCCGTTGAATGTTTATGGCATAAACTGCATGCTTTTGTCCCGTTCTCATGGCGGGCTCTGTGGGTCAAATGCTGTCCAGTTTAAAAGTAATTGTATCTAGATGTGCCACTCATTGAAATCACGAATACCCTCAATATAAGGTTCCATTGGGTAGCCACATGGCACTATCACCTCTGAAATCACCAATACCATAGGATGTAGTAATTAGTGGATGTGGTTTTCCTGTAATACTACAGGTTTTCTCCTATGTAATTGGGAATTGTTCGCACACAGATTATCATGTTTCCCACAGTCCAGGCCCTTTTCCTAGGTGTATGCTAGCAGGATTTTACTGTTGATAAGGATCCATGACAAATCAAAGGCGTGGTTTTACTTTATGTCACACGGTGCGTAATTATGTAACACAGTGTATTGGTTTAATTTTGGGATCTTTCCATAAAAAAACATAATGCAAAATTCACGAAAATATGTGAATTACGCTGATATAATTAAATTTCACCTGCGCCTAACTGTGAGGTGCAGGGATTTCGGGAAACAATTTTTGATATTCAGTTGGTTAGACTGAAAAAAAGATATTTCATGGTATATTCATCCAAAACCATTTTGTTTTGCAGAAGCTAAACTGAAAGGCACAGAAGAGTATATATCTTTAGTAATCTGACAACAATCACGAAAGTCTGCATATCTACCATTGTCCCTTAATTCAGGGGGGTGGGATTAACATAAAACAGACACATAGAGAGTAAGTAACTGGCAACGGTTAAAAAGTTAAAACGCACATTTGTATGAACCAGAGAGTGAAGACAGTGACAGGAAAAAAATAAAATGAAACGCGTGTGTCTTGAACAAAAAGAAGAGACAAAGAGGTCCCAACACAAGGTTATCTCTGTTTTCATAAAAATGTGCGTTTGGGAAAAAAAGCTCAAAACATGCAAGCTTAACTGGATGTGCGCACAACATCTAGATTCATGAGTAGCCCTGCTTGGAATACGCAGTTGTGCAAACACTGAAAATGATTTCTGCTGAAAATTATGTTCTTGTTTTTCCCCATTTCTAACTTCAAAATCAGGCTTTCCCTGGAAAGGTGATGAGGGGAAAGCGTTAGACCCTGTACTTCACATTTGCGGGCGCTACAGCGACTTTAATTGTAGAACGGGCCCATCATAAGCATGTTCTCTGTCCTAATAGCAAGCATTAATTCTAACTCAAGGACCTCTTGATAAACCACCCATGCTCTGTGAAAAAATACCAACTGCAGCTTATTCTATGTAGTCCACTATATACTTTAGATAACAATTCATCATCTTTCAGTGTCCCCAGGGATCGGTGGCAGAGCAGTGGAAGACGGCCAAAGATTACATTAAGGCAGTCAGTTCTCAGCATAACTAAAAATGGTGGGAAAAGGAGCCGGGTGGTGAGGTGCGTAGTTGGCAAAACTCAAAGGACTGATCACTATCGTACTGAGCAACGGTTCAACTGCCAGAATACGTGCATACAGACGATATTACACCTTCTGGCACTTTATTTTGTCAAGTTTCCAGATGCAGTGTTGTAACTGCAAAGCAAGCCAGTGAACCAGGCAAAATGCACAGGCTTTGTTCATTGATGTATGTAAAGGATAGTCAGGGGTAGCGCTGCCTTTGACATACCTGGGCTCAGTGGTATGAAGGCAGCAGCAAGAACAGAAAGAAAGATGGTTCTAAGAGCTCTGTTTACTTGTGGTTGGTTTGACTCTACTGTTCCAGAGCACCTAAGCAGCAAATAGTTGGCCTTTCAGCCAACAATGTTTCTGTGAAGTCATCAAGGGGGTCAAAAGGTGTAAGAGGTCTCTTCCGTGATGTTCCTTTACTATGTTATCATTGTGGTGTTGCTGAACCTCTTCTGGTGGAAAATACTTAAACTGCAAACATTTTTAAAAGAAGATTTCACAAAAAAGCTCAAGAAGTGATATATTAAGTACCTTGTGAAAGCTTCCATGAAACAGTTTCTTTATCTCTTCCCCATCAAAGGTTACAGTTTGAGAGTCTCCACTCGCACCCTTGTTGAAAAAAGACAACGTTTTTTTGGAACCTGTAAAAAATGACAACATACATTTTGCATTTAAACATTAGCACCAATTACTACAAGTACAGAAAGTTAGTGGCCTGATTCCCATACTTTTGTGCATACCTAAGTTGTACTTAGGTGTACAATTAATGCATATGTGGGGGTGCATTTTAAGAACCACTTTCAATTAATAATATCCTATGGATTTTAATGTGGATCTATGGGTTTTCCCCCTCCTAAGGGCTGCATTGGTGCCTTGGTTAAGGATATGTGCGTGCTCACAACAGTGCATTGACAGAATAAGGATTACTCTGACAGGACCCATATATTACATACAGTGGTGACATTTTCATGACAGGTGCAACTCATAAGTATTTGCTTCAATGTACTAAACATGGCATTACCACCATTGCTTGGTGGCAAAGTGATTTATGATCTATGTGATGCCTAATACACTTGCCTACTTGGCAAACTAATTATGATACATGTGATTGTGGTCTAATGTGTTTTACGTATAATCCAGAGTTATTTTTTATGTATCCTTGTGTTGCGTCTCTTTTGTGGTGTGCCTAGTGTGTCACTGGTGTGTGGGTTGTGCAAATGCTTTACACATGGCCTCTGGGATAATCCTGACTGCTCTGCAAAGATACCAAGGGGATGAGCAGGGGTTATCTTCAGTGTGTAACTCCCATCAACACATACAATATATACATGTATGTTTGTACACACACACATTACACACACACGCACACAGATAGATAGATAGATAGATAGATAGATAGATAGATAGATAGATAGATAGATAGATAGATAGATAGATAGATAGATAGATAGATAATTAGAAGTGCATTGTGCAACTTACTGAAGCTAATGCGTCCATGAAAAGCAAACTAATTCAATGTACAAAATTCTCTCACCATCAAGGGACACTCCAACTTGCGGCCTGTTTCCTCTATCTGTAATTTGCCAGATTGCAAAGGGCTCATTTCCGGTTTCAGGAAGTAGTCGGAATAACAAAATGATAGTGTATTGAGGAGGCATTCCTTCTGGATGAAGTTCCCTGTTAAAAATAATAATTAATATGGTTATTTAAACACAGAATCCTACAATATTATCAATAATTAATTTGGGTCTTTCAACCCAGAATCATACAAGATTGTTAGGAATGTGGATCAAATATAATATTTCCCTCCCACATCTCTTATCTAAAGAGAATCCTAAGCTATAGATGCAGCATAGTTTACGAGAATAAGATTGTATGGGGCAAGGGGAAAAACTGGGATTAGCGTAAGTTGTGGAATTTGAATGGACTTTGGCACGTTAGTATAACTTGAAATCCTATATGTCCTAGGTTGATCCTTAGTCCATGAGAGACTTGGGACACACCTTAAGATGCTGAGACCACCATGGAGAGTTTTCAATAGATAGAAAAGGTAGCACAGTGGCTCAGAATAGCCTGATAAGTGTTTAAGCAATGACACAATGAAATGCATTCTTCTTTTTCTGTATTCAAGCATGGAGCTGAGGAGCAAATGCTGAAGATTTTGTTTTCCTAAGCAAAATCAGAAGGTGGATTCTACTCTACCTGCTCATCAGTGAATTGTTTCATCCACTCTTATTCAAGACTAAATTAATCTTTTTTTTAGGGACACAAAAATGGAGGTGTTCTTGCAAGCTGAAAGGAGCTTAATGAATTATGAACTGGCACAGCCCCTTCTGCAGGCTAACATCATCACTTGTCCACTTCCCAATTTCACCAATTTCTCCCTTCATACTGGTGATATTTTAGGATGAATTTACTGCAGTGCAGATTTCGGCTTATCAATAAATTAAACCAATGCTGACTGTACTAACGCATGCATGACACCACGTAGCAGAAACACCATTGGGAGATAAAAGAGTAAGAGAGACACCTTGTGAGGAAATCAGTGAGTTAAATTATTGGGTACATGAGAGTGAACAATATTCCTGTGCAATATGTAAGATTTTCTTAATAACCTACTCTGCAATAATTATAGCTATGATGCCTACTAAACATAAAATCAGTTTACAGGCACATTACTATTTGCTGTACACTGAGTTAAAGCCATGGCTACAGCTGGACTTAAATTGTGGAACTCTGCAACACAAGACTGCAGATTTGCCACATTTCCTTGGGTCTTCCATTGACAGGGGAAGACATAGGTCTTCACACATTAGATGAAGTAAGTTGACCAGTTAAATATCTCAATGCGAAATTAATTATAAAGATCCATCCAACTCCTTCACTGACATTCGAATGCTCCGGTTTGGGAAGTTGCTATTTGCTGCTAGCATTTGGTTTACCCTCCTTCGACTCGTCCTAGTACATAAAGTGCTGTTGAAAGGTATTACTGGGAAACTGTTGTGTCAGGGCATGTTACCATTCCCAGGTCTTAGGTCAATGTGGAATTTCATTGTTGATGGCATCTGAGGCTGTACCATTATCGGTGCACTGGCCCAGTCGGTGCATGTGCACAGGAGCACACAATGGAGATCAAGCTTTGCACCTGTTTAAAATTTAGATTGTGCTGTCTGTAATACCCTGGCTAACCTTTAGTAAAGTCCTGTTCAAGACTGGCCCAATTCGAGCCCCCAATGTAATTCAAACTTCCTTCTAATTTCATCTTCAGTTTTGGCATAATTCTAGTGGCTCTGCTTGTTGCTTGAAAATCACATAACCACATATTGAAAAAGAAACTGTAGGCTAAAACAATAAAATTACTGCAAGTCCACTAGTTAGTTGTGACTTTCATAATGTTAATGGTGAAGTAATATGTCATAAGTGACAATCATTTATGTACTTTGTAAAGTCATCTATTACAGCAAGGCTGATCCTGTTAGCATTGCATTTGGTGTGCAGATTGTGGTCTGTATGGCAGGTGTGCAAGCTGTGTATTGCAAGAAACAATGGTTCGCTATAGTATTTAGTCTCAATTGAGAAACAGTTAATCTTAATTAATTAAAAGACAAAACAATTATCGGTCCACCATGGCAAGCACAAATTGGCAGATAAACGATGCTGTATTGCAATTAATGTATTCTTTACATATTTTTCAAGAATCTCAAGCTTTCTTAGGGGTATAGGAAAGAGCCAGTCATATGTAAGTAAAGAGGCGTGCAATGATAAGTGAGTAATGGAAAAAGTGCAACATATAATAAACAAAAGACATATGACTCCTTATGTTAATTTTATGCAATAGAATAGGAGTCAGTAAAAGTCTACTGTTGATCTAGGTCATCATCAGGATGGGGCTTGTGAGCAGCCAATATCAGGTAGTAAATTAAAGGGATTCAACCATGGGAAAAAACAATCCCAATGAAAAGTCAGTAGGGAGGTCATTAGCCCTGAGTGAAAAGTAATGATGGTGACCTCAAGAAATAAGAGCCTCAGCTGGCTGGCTAGAGCAACGTATGCTCGTTGCAGGAGAAGGGTAAGAAGGCCAATTAATCAGCCCTTCGCAGAAGGAGCCTCGTGGTACTGTGACTTATCGAGCACACTCTAAGAGGTAGGAGACAGGAAGGTGTAACAGCATTACACTGTCCTGGAAACCAGGACTTGAGGAAATAAACTAGGGCTGGGCAGTAAACTCAGCTCCTTCAGAAGAGTTCACAGAGTTTTGCCACTCTGAACTCTGCTTGGAACATGGAGTTCGGCAAAAACTACTTTAACTTCAGCGGAGCAGAGTTTGCTGGCATGATCCACTTAAACATAAGATAACAGGTCTAGTTGCCTCCTACTGTTTTTGTTTAGGGAAGGTGCCTTTGAAGAATGAATAAAATGACCATCATTAGTGACTCAGTAAGCGTGGCTTTGTGCTGTTTACTGGCCATAGATGTCAAAGATGGACTATCTGGAAATGTCCAAAAACCTAAATGAAAGACTAATCCCAGAGGTGGGGAAAAACCCTGGCAGGAGAAATTTAGGATGGACATCAGCTCCGAGGGCAGAGGAAGAGGAGAGAGAGCTGCTGAATACACAGTCGCAGCAGCCGAGGGACGTGGAGACAGCAGGGAAGAGGAGCGAGGATGCTGAGGAAGGCAGATTTCTTTTTGCAATTTTTATAGTGTTGACATGGCCCGAAGGAATCAGGGTGTTTTACAAAAAAACAGGAGAAACTAACCAGGAGAGAGACTGAGCCAACCTGACAATGAGGCAGAGAGAAGGCAGAAATTAGGTCCCAGCTGCTACACCCATCGCCCTGCAATGTTCCGGGAGGAGCGTGGCTGAGCCAGCCAGGTTCGGAATCGATCTGATTGTGGTTTAGGTGAGGGAATGGTAGGGAGGTATCGGGAAGGGAATCTCTTGCCACTTCTATACATTAGCAATCTGCTTTGGTAAAAGTTATCCATCAACATGAAGCGAAATATCATGCTCTGAGCTACACTTTGTGGAACATGCACCAAAAGGGTGTTCGATGTGTGTTTATTGCTGTCGGGGTCACGTATCTGTGCCGTGCTCCACTATGTTATTGGTGGTGCACATGCCTGCTCAGTGCACGCAGCTTGCTGTTTCTCTTTTTGCACAACACTGCGTGGCAAAAGTGAAAATCACAAATAACAGTAGGGGTGGCCGAGCAATACTCCAATCGGGTACATGACTATGAAGAATTTAGATGGGTTTTTTTGCAACTCCAAGGAATACCGCATTGTGGAACTTCACGAGCTCTGCCCACCCCTACATTAAACCCCTGTAGGAATACATCACTTTATGTACCCTTGGGGGGAGGAGAACTTCATCAGAGAACTACTAGAAGGCCACTGAGTAACTCAATGCAAAACAACAGGGAAATACCCAAATAACCCTCTAATACCTGGGTAAAGGACGTACTGTTATACAAATAAAATTGGTATCAAAGGAAATAATACAGGATACTTTGACTGAGTAGAGTACATTTAATTACTCTCTCTAAATGACCATTGTTCATCCTGAGTATATCACAATCTTACGTACACAAAAGGCACTAGCGCCTCTCAGCAGTGGAATAGAAAACACAAATCACAATTACTTATACATTACAAAGAAATAATAAACACTATAATACATAACAATAACCCTACAGAAATTAGACATACAAGTGCCCCCCCTGTATTTGTAAGGGAACCACTCTGAGGAAATCTAACCTGTGCCACACTGAATGGCTATTCAATTGATAAGCCTAACTCTAATGTAGCACACAACTATTCTTAAACATTCGATAAAAATGTTTGCAAGATTCCTCCACATGAGTGTCGACGTGACCACGTTTCAGCCTTATGTTCTTTGGCCTCTTCAGGACAGGGTTACATACATTAATAGAAAGATTGGGCAGCAGACACAGTCTCTCCTACACAATAGAAATCCACTAATGTCCGTGAAAGGTACGTCCCTCTTTCTGGGGGAGCCCGTCCAGATTAATAAGGGTAGCCTTTTCCCATTCCCAACCTCAAAGGCGGCGTTACCTAAGCAATTAATGCACACTTGGCGTTGGCAGTCACCAAACCACCGGAAATTCTCACTCTCTCTCCTACACTATGACCGCGAACAACTGCTGCTGCCCAGGTAGCACATGTTGCACATCGGCCTACCAGGAAGGGGGCCAACGAATGGTACCGCATCTAGCACACATCCTGCAACACTCTGAAGGCTGGAGTCCTGGTTAAGTGGTTTGGGGAGCTGGTCATTGCTGCGGAATTTTAGGGGTTAATTGTGTAGCACATTGGAGTATGGCACAGAACCAGAGATGAGGAATGCAATTCCACTGAACTCCTGTCTAGACCACATCACGCCTAGTAACAAGGGTGGTAGGTGAACCTGAGTAAGACTGGTGGTCCCAAGGTGATGGGAGGTCCTGCCGAGGATGGGGGCAGACTTCTTTTAACAGGCTTATGACCAACTGAGCTCACTAAATTGCCTCTAAGAATTTATTTTTGTCCAACTGTAATCTGTAATTTGCAACCTGATTTTAGTCAAATGCAATTTTAGTGACACGCAGTGTACTGCATGAATGCTTCATTTGAGTAGAGTTGAGAGACTGGTTTTCAATTAAGCATTGCCGTATTAACACAGCCATTTGCTAATTTGGATTTCATCCAGAACAAGGTAGTTCATTTTCACAGACTTTAAACATTTTTACCGTGGAACCCTGCTCTGCTCATTATAGCATAGATAAAGCACGCAACTGAAAGATCGGAAAGTTGATAAACCCTGTAAAGAAAAACAGACTTTATTTTTATCCTACCAATTCAAACTGTATCTCAAATTGCTACAACTAAGAGTAGTCTGTAAACCATAACATAATCCGTGCTGTGTGTGCCAAGATTAGGGAAAAGTTATGGTGCATTTGAAATGTTTACAATTAACTATATCTGGAAACGATTTCGAACCGTATGTTGCAGATTACAGAGTGGTATTGTGAGCACTAATCAAAATGTAATTACACTCGGTAGTGCTGAACACAACAGCAGTGACAGCTTTGTGAATGACCGGTACATTTTCAGCACATCAATCGCTGTGAGGCCTCCAACTCTCTTCCCCCTCACACTTACGATGTAGGCTGCGTGATTAAGGCGTCTTTATGCAGAGTGTATGCTACAAAGCTGTTGAATGATCCTGGTTCCATCGCCACACCTGGTACAGATGCAAACGTCTTCTCTGTGAGATTGTAAGCTTCCAGCATTCGGAAACCTTAACAAAAATCATGTGGTTAGATGCAGTAGAAAAACAGAAAAAGCCAAGTAATAACAATGTTGGTGTTTTTCTGGAAGCTCATTGGTTCCTACCTGGCGAAGTGAATCCGTCTAGGTAGATGAGTGGGCACGCTGAAATATAATGGACAAGCAGCAGATTAGATTTTGGGGTGGTGTCAGAGACGCATTCATCAGCTGCCTAGCGCTATTGTGACTTTCTGTCTACTAAGTTGGCTATGGAGCTCCGTTCCCAGAATCCCCAATGCTGACACTGAGGGACAGATTTACTATTGTTTCAAACAACACAGCACACCAAGGGATATTGCTGCATTGTGCTGCATGAAAGGGAGAGAGTAGAAATATACCATATCTACTAAGATATGGCGCACTTCTGCTTTCTCCTTGTGCTGGCACACTTGTGACTGCTTGGTGCCAATTCAGGCACGCTTGCGCCATGGTGCTAGGGTACCTCTGCTGTGGTCAGGATTGTGTTTATGCAGTAAGTAGTACCTTACTCCACAAAAATAATTCTTAGAGGACTATTCCTCTTTGCATGTGTGCGGCAGAATGCAGCAGACATGCCAAGAGGAAGTAACAAAGAGAAACAAAGATATTTTTCCTCGTTAAGCCTCTCTCGGGTAGGCACAACATTTTGGTGCAAACCCAAGTTTACTGACTTTAGTCAACCAGGGTTTGCATCACAATGCATGGGTGGATGCAGGGGAATGCCTACATAATGCCTAGCCAATGAAGAGTAACTCAAGGCAGTGCAAGGTGCTGCATTGCACTATTCTATGGCTGAAAAGTGACACAAAGTCACACAAATCTCGATTTGCATGGCTTTACAAATGTCACTTCAGCAATTGCATTGCCTTGTGTTGACTATTGTGATGCTGGACAAAACAAATGCATAGTAAATATGGCCCCAAGTGTATACCACTGATCATTATGTTGAGTCTGACTGATATGATATGAGTATAAACATGTGCTAGGGTACAAATAGCACAATTTCATGCAACTTCAGGGACCTTGTAAACCGGAGTCCGGGTGAATACAGTACAAAGAGTAGCTGTGACAGGAGAAAGAATTCGACTGCCATTTGAGGGTGACACTAATGGTTTGGGGAGATTGCTCTTGAATTGTTCACTCCCCATTATTCTGCAAAACGATAAAGATCACCAAAACTTCGAGACACATGGAATATTTGATGAAACTACCACCCACATGCATCAAACTCCCGTTTTGCGTTTCCAAATTTGCGATTTTTACCGAATCGCAAATATGGATTCGCAAAACGGGATGCATCATAGAAAGTGGTAAATATTTCCGATTCGGTAAAAATCGCAATTTTTACCGAATCGCAAATATTTTGCGAATTCAAAATTGCGAATTTGCTATTCCCATTGATTCCTATGGGCCAAAAGGCCCATAGGAATCAATGGAAATTGCGAATTCGCAATTTTGAATTTGAAAATGTTGATGCATTCCATGGGTGCAGGGGGGGGTCCAAAGGACCCCCCCCCTGCACCCCTGAAATGTATTTTTAAATGGATGTTTCACACACACATGTCCTAAGGACATGTGTGTCTGTAACATGACATAGTTTAAAAGGTAAATTAGAACATTTAAAACATTTTTCGCAATTTACCACGAGGTTCAACCTCGTGGTAATTTGCACTTCCAAACTTTGTATTCGCAATTTGATTTCAGAATGATGCATTGCATTTAAGGAATCGCAAATTTGCGATTCCTTAAATGCAATCGTATTCTGGAAAGTCGCAAAATTAGCGATTTTCATCACAAAATAATGATGCATCTGAAAAAGCATTTTTGGAATCGCAAACGGCCGATTTTAAGGAATCGCACCATTTGCGACTCCAAAAATGCTTGATGCATGTTTTCATTAGCTCGGTAATGTTCAGTTGCACCTACATAAGCTATGATATCCTTGTGCAGTTAAGGCTTAACATAAGCAAATCAATTATTCAGAATGAGAAACTGACAAATATTGACTCAGTATCAAATCCCAATTCTGGAGGATCAATTAAAGATAAAAAAAGCCATTACAGCATACCACTATCCCAATGTAAAAACAACAACAATTAAATGAAAGTTATGGAAGAGGCAAACATAAACATATTGCATGAATGAAGGAGAATCACAACCACAGAAGACTCCTTTTCCTTCTGGTAACCCAGGAAGGAAAAGAGGTAAGTAGGATCAGGCAAAATAATGCAAAGATAGGCGTGTGTTGTATTTGGAAGGGTAGGAGCAAAATAAGTGGATAGGCCTATCTATTGCTGTGCACCACTGTTCATCATTTGCATCTTCAATATGGAGATGCAGCTGTGCGACATCAAATATTACATTGACTGAAGGTACTTCAGTTGATACTCTGTCATAGTATCTCCGTAAAGCAATACCTGTCCTCTTTATTAAACCGCTGTGCACATTGAAGGTCATGTTTTGATCATGTGTTTTGAGGGTGTGGATTGCAACATGCACTGAATAGAGATAATAATGGAATTCGTAAAAAATATTTATTCCTTGTAAGTCTCTTACTGATACCCCAGTTGTTGACATTACTAGATATAAGAAAGCAAGCACGGGCCCTGTTAGAAAAATTGCAAGGTATCAGATTGCATAAGGAATCACAGAAACCCAGTATTGGGGATTGCATACTTGCTGACTTTGGTGCTGTGCAACCTGATGAATACTAATGGGAGTTGGGTGCACTCGTTTTATTTCGATTTAGAGCAGGAACCTTGAAATACTCCCTTTGGTTTCAACAAGGTTCCAGTACAACCTGAGCTCACTAGTTTGCCCGTGCAACAATGTATCAAAGCAAGCTATGGTTCACTTTGCTTTCTTCTGTGGGTATTACCAATTATTTATGAGAATGTATTTAGCACCTTTTTTAAGATTCAGAAATTATTGTAAATGCCAACAAGCTTTTAGGTGTTCACAAGAATTAACTGATAACGAAAGCTGTTGTTGTGTAAGTTTGTTTCTTAAGGCAGCCGTACGTTCAAGAAGCACTATGCACTTTGACTAACCTCATGTACCTTTTCAGACCATTTATTATGTATACCATGCTTTTACTCATGTTCTATACGAAATATGCTGGATGCTGTTGATGTTCAATTTTTATCTTCTCTGTATGTATTTTAAAGTGCTTCTATGGCGGGTCTTCTTGCTGAATAAAGATGCTTTTGATTGATTATTTATACGAGATATAAGTATCTTTCACCGACATTAAAACATTTGCAATATTTTTCAACTAAAGTTTATTTCATGCAGTACCCTTTTAGATATCTAAATCTAAAATGTATTTGAATTTTTTATTAATGATAAGAGTAGAGATCTATGAATATTTTCGCTCACTCGGAGCAATGTTTAGTCCACCCGGGATTATTCTAGCTCATTAATAACATGTTCCGCATTTTCCTTGAAGAGCTAACAGCTAGATTCATCAACGTAAAATCGGCTCGCAAAGGGCCAGATTCTGAGAATCTGGCCCTTTGCAAGCGCAATTTTTGCATTTGGGATTCATCATCCCAAATGCAAAAATCGCTACTATAGAATTCGCAAATTGGCGAGGAATTGCATTTAAGGAATCTCTATATCTCTATATCTCTATATGTTGCATGTTACACACACACATGTCCTTGGGACATGTGTGTGCGTAACACCAGCATCCAATATCATTTCAGGGGTGCAAGAGGGTGTCTTTTGGACACCCCTGCACCCTTGAAATCGCAAACTCAACATGCGAATCACTAATAGCGATTCGCACATTGATATGTCTTCCCATGAATGGGGAGTTATTCCTTATTCCTTAAATTAGCTAATCGCAAATAAGGAAGATGTAGGAATCGCTATAAATTTTGCGATTTCTACATACATCCCGTTTTGCGAGTCTTTAATAGCGATTCCTTAATAATCGCTATTAAGGACTCGCAAAAGAGGAGCATGATGAATCTGGGGGTAAGTACGTTAAAAAAAATGCTCAATCTGATATTTAAAAAAAAGACACCAATATTCAAAATCTTGTCAGATTTATACATTTTAGGCAAAAAATTGCAACATTCTAAAATGTCATGTTTAGTGTTGCTACTCATTTCTATATAGAATATCAATTTGTACTTTCAATTTTGTTTGATTTACATGCGCAAAGACGGCTGCAGTCTGTCAGCCTGTAGCATTTTCAGACTCATACTTCTGGATTATGAATATTAAAACCATATTTGCAAATCAATACCTAATCCACATATCTCACTGGACAGAGCTATTGGTACTTCTAGAGTTATCCTACAATATGTCAGGCATTACAAGTTTCTTTACCACTCTCACTGTCAGTTTAGTTTCCAGACCTTATGTTAAGGCAGATCTCCAGTATTTGGATTATTCAGGAAATGTAGCTAAATGATAACTTTAAAAAAGTGCATGTTGAGGCACACCTCAGCCGAACAGGGATTAAAGATCTCGATGTCCAGTGTGCACAAAAATGTATTTTTAAAGCCTGATGCTCTGTTTTCAATACACACTGGTCCAAAGGCAATTTCTGGCTCCTGTCTCTAACAGTAAAGGAGAATTGCATCGCTGCTACCTTCAGAAAGGGGGAGTGTGGTTTTGGAAATGACACACCTCCATTGTGGATTCTGGGGATTGGGCGTGCTAACAAAGAGATATAAAGTACACACCGTTGGAGGTGGTGTATGTCTTTGTACCTGGTTCTAACAAACAACAGGATGTGTGGAGGGTCAGAGGGAATATTTAACGACCTGTCCACCCACTCCCCAATTAATAGACAAAAAACACGAAAGAGTGGAACAGGTCAGGATAGTGGTGTGTGACTATAACAGTAACTGGGGTCCAGCCGGTTGCATATGTGAACCAGTGCTCGTTGGGAAACAAAAAGAGCTAGTACCAATCCCATCAGACCACCCCTTCGGTGGAATATGCGTCATGTGGGACTTGCTGATCAATCCATATCTTGGCTGGCCATGTAGTGCCAGTTATCGACGTGGATGTCAGAAGACTAGTCAAGATGTTTGCCATACTGTGGACTAGATAGTGCGCAGTGCTAGAGTGAAAGTGATAAATACAATGACTACACTGGCTCTGAAAGGGCATGCATATAACAGTCCGTGTGTCAAGGGATAAAAAACGGCGCTAGGTAGTATGACTACCCTCTGGCGCTAGTGCAATACGGTCGACATGTTTCTGCCCAAGGGGAATTTCCCCGGCATTCTTCAGGACCTCGAAAGTAAATAGGCTACTGCCGCTGTGACTGCAACAGTCACAAGAGATGATAACTAGCGAAACAGTTACTAGTAAAAGGATACATGTCTACCAGGAACATTTATGGTTAGACGTCCACTAAAGGGAGAGAAGCATTTCTTCTTCCCAGCATTATGTGGGTGAAGACCTCACCTCACCCGGCAACCGCTCGGGAGCATGAGGCCCCGCTCTGTCCGTCGGTACCTCGGTTAGTAAGCCAAGCGGAAGTGGAAGTGGTTCGCCTCGCATGTCACTTAGAGCATGCCCACCCACACCATGGCTCAGGGGGACCCTGAAGGGATAGCGATTGTAAATCACCCATGTAGTGCTCAGTAGTATTTGCACCCTAAGAAAGGAAGGCTGTTTTAGATATGTTTCTCGGATAGCACATAATCCAGGCCCATATAGGATTATCATTTTTGCCTAGAAACCGTTACTGTGGGGGAACACTTCATCATGAAGTAATTAGCACTGAAAGAGCACTATTGCATTCAATTTTACATAATGCGCACATTATACCAATTGCATATATATATATATATATATAAATATTTGTCCTGTTTACATAAATGTTTTCACAGTTTCCTACAGTCACTGCACGCACATTTGAAAGGAGAATGTGTTTTCAGTCGGGGTCAGTACTATTTGTGTCTTTAGTACTAGAGGGGTCCTTTTAAAAGCTTCTTGTAACAAGGTGATTCACTGATTGAGAAATGCTGTGCGCAGCCGAAACACGTCTCAGTGTTTTCATGCCCGTTCCAGAGTGACCAAACGCAGTAAATCAGCCATTATTTGGATCCTCAAGTACGTGCTCCCTCTTTTTTGGTGAGAATTTGATATATATATATATATATATATATATATATATATATATATATATATATATATATATATATATATATGGGAGGGCACTCGCTCTTTCACTTTGCAAAATAAATATGCACTGCTGGCACCTTACTCGGCGTGATGGCTTGGTGATTTAACATCTGATATTCAGCCTGTGGAGTTGAGGTCTGCGCCCATTTGAACTGCTACCAGAAGCGGTTGGGATCTTGCCTGTTCATATATATATATATATATATATATATATATATACACGTACATATATATATGTATATATATATATATATATATATATATATATATATATATATATATATATATATATATATATATATATATATATATATATATATATATATATATATATGTGTGTGTGTGTGTGTGTGTGTGTGTTTGTGTTTGTGTGTGTGTGTGTGTGTGTTTGTGTGTGTGCATATTACTTCTTCCACTGATATATCTTTTGAGTATACAATTTGCGAGTATAAGCAATGTGAATTATAGGAGGGGCTTTTCAAGCATGTGCATCAAATTCTGTAATACGGAGGTACTTCAGGGTGTAAAACACATGCAAATGCCTGCTACGCCATGGGGCACTGCTGCAGCAGCACGTCTTGGTCATTCTTGAGGTGCAGGCCATGTTTCTCTATAGCATGTTCTATAGAACCATCAGGCAGACTGAACAGTTCTATGTTTTAGAAAATAAATAAATATGTTTCACATATTCATTACGGAAGTGTCATGGTTGAAAAACAGCTGATATTATGGCTTCCATCCCTCTATTGTCATTTCTTTATTAAAGAATGGGCTATCAGCCAATCTCATTCCATTACACTGAGTCCTTTTCCAAACATCCAGTACTAGTGCTACTTACTTGATGTGGCTGTCTCACAAACAAACGTTATGAGATTATCCTGAATCTTTTCAAATGCATCAAAATCATCGACGATAAATACATGGCGTTCACTGGGCTTGCTGCCAATGTTCCTCAATTCATTGTAGTCGACATCGGCAACACCAACCACAAAGACACTGAAACCTGTTGAACGAGAGAACATCTGGCATTACAAAGATGCACATTTCCCTATGTTTCCACTCCTCCCCTCAGTCCACCTCTTTCTCAGGGCATTATTAGATAATTAGTACTCCAAAGGACCTTTAGAGTGAGTTTATTGTGTATTAGCTTGAGAAAATAATGAAGGTACAGTGATTGGTTCTTCATATGGGAATCATGTATAGGTGTAGTGGAATGTAAAAAACATATGATTTACACTAATGAAATAAATACACATTTTCAGATGTCTTTTTCCACTTGCCAGTAAAAGTTTCTTAGGTAGATTCCCTTTTATCTTACTTTGTGGCAGATGTCTTTATGGGAAAACTCTTTTTCCTGACTTCCTAGCTGAACTGTACCCTGATTTAGTAAAGTAGGATGCTCTCTTTGTGGGAGAACTGATTTTGTCAACTTTCCTTTTTGAGACAACGTTATAATAGCTTGTCTTTGCTTTTATCGACTTTGATTTGCATTGAACTATAAATTGACTACTGAATTCATGTATTGATTATTGATTGCAAATAATAATGATGATTTGAATTTATAACTTAGCTAGTCCTTTACTAAACCTACATGGTGCCACATGTGCTTCATTATTGAAATGTATTGAATTATGATGTCAGCCTCAGTCGAAACTGAAGATTCATCAGCGATCGCTTTCTAAACTACAGTTTTCACCTGAATTTGCACAGGGCAAAGCACTCTATCAAATCCCAATTCCAAATACCACATCATGCAAACTCCATATGTGTTTCTCCGTATTATATCACATTACTACATTCAAATGATAAAGATATCTATGTTAAATTGCTCCACCTTTACAAATAAACCAATTGAAAGAGTCTCAGGGAAGGTGAAGTGAACTCCCTAGATCTACCTAGAACATCTGCGCACGGCAACCAAAATGATTATGGTCAGTAAACGAGCTCTTGGCTGGATTTACTCTTTGCCGCTCGTAGGAGAGGAACTTTGTATGGGGCTATAATCCTGCTCTGCATCGACGGAGACTCCAAGGTCCAGGAGACCTGAGCACACTTGCGCCCGCCCACAAGCGCTACAACACTCCTTGCGGCCCCCGCTTACGGGAGCCGCTCGTAGGAGAGGAACTTTGTTTAGGGCTATAAACCTGCTCTGCATCGACGGGGACTCCAAGGTCCAGTAGCCCTGAGCACACTTGCGCCTGCCCACAAGCGCTACAACACTCCTCACGGCTCCCGCACTGCGGGACGCGCGCCAGGCGAAGCCTGGGACAATGGCGGGGCCGTCTGCGGCCAGAAGAGGCCAGAAGAGGCCGGGCCGGGCCAAGTTATTGACATTTTTTTTCCTGAACTGTAAGCATTTAATTCCCTTTTAGGGTTTCTCTTCCTTGTAAACTCGATTGGTTGGAGTTAACTGTTGACTCTGAGGCCCCTCTAAATATAAGCAAAAGGAAGGTCAGGGATAGGGTGGTGGGCACTCTTGATGCTTTTTTAAATCATGCAGAATCTGTTTTAATGCATGAGATCCAGGCTACCGAGCGAAGGCTCTCAATGGAACCCTTACCTCCCTGGGGGAGCTCCCTGCCATGTGCCCAGATACCTCAAAATTTGCCGAGTAATGACCTAGAACCAGCCTGTGATATAACTTCTCTTAGTCAATCAACTTCTCTTAGTCAATCACATGAAGTGTCTTCGTCTCCCACTGTGTGTAACCAGCTAGCTTATGCTGGTACACAAAGCCCCGTTATGGTAACAACTAGGGGAAAGAAAGCCACGGGGGTCTAATGGCTGAACCACCAACTAAAAAAAGGAAATGTCGAACATTAGCCAAACACATCTCACTAGCTACTACTAAGGAAGCCAATAGGGTACATGTTTCTGGGAAGTTGGGCGTTACCACCGCAGATGTTCATTCTGCCACTAATTCAGAACCAATTCTGTTAACTTCCCAACCTAACCATGTAACCTGTTAAAACACTGTGCCTAATGTAGAGGAACTATGCTCACTAATAAGCAAACAACTAGCAGCTCTTATCGACTCAATAACAAAGTTTGGATTTAGTGCTTGAAAGGCTAGAAAAAATAGAACAAAGTCTACACAATAGTAATACAAAGAATACCACCCAAGCTGCTACCCATGTTAATGGGATAGTCAGACACAATACCTCAGGGTCTGTACCAAGTACGCAGCAGAGAAACTTGGTAAATGTACAAACAAGCCTTGGTACGGTACAACCTGGGACAAATCCACCTAGCCATCCCACCCCTAGCTCAAACAGTGGTACTTATGCACCGGTGGTACAGCCAATAGGGGACGAAGGAAATAGAACGGGTCAGGTTACCCAGGGAATAGAAGGGGACCCTACTATGCTACCTAGTCTCCATTCAAAGACAGGTATCAGTCACCAACTGTTCGACGAGTTTAAAATGGTGCGTCGCATCCATTGGGTAGTACATTCACACAAATCTATGGTTGGTGACTGTGTGGTCCTGAGTTTCAGGTCTTCCTCCCTGGTACAATACATTCTTCAGATGTCTAGTCATTACTCCCCAGTAGCCGAGGAAATCAGGATTCTTCCCTTAGGGTACTTTTATAATCCACGAAACATGTCCCGATATAAAGAACTGAGAGCTCACAACGGTGGCTTTAACCCGGTTAACTACCCGTTACAAAATAACAATCGGTTTGAGCCATTATTAACTCTGGAAGATAATGACTGACTGAGAGGGAGGGATAACACACCACGGTTTGTAGGCAGAAGGACTAAAAAATGATAGGAGGAAACCAGACAAAATACTATGGTAACTTGCGTGGGAGTGTCAATGCACCCCCATGTGCTACGCCGTCAGCTGTCCGAAGGAGCGATCGCATAGGCAGCGATGTGCGGGTCACTCCTACTAATTTTATTGCCCAGACAGCCCGCCCTAGGAACATCTAGCATAGATCAGTCTCTACCAGGTATTGGGAATGTTGTAGAGGGTCAGACAAGTTACAGGATCAATGATCCAAGCCCCAGGAAGCCATGACTGGCCCTATCCTCCTGGAATATAGCAGGCTAAGAATCTAAAACAATGTCCAGAGATTGGTCACTATATATTGAGTTGTGATGTGTGGGTCTTTCAGTAACTTGGGCAGTGGAGGGAGTTTTCCACCCAGGCTACTTAAACTTTTATAAAGCAGCGACCAGGGGTTTGAGAGGACGGTCGGTTGGTGGGTTGACCTGCTGGATAAGAATAACTGAGGGGGTACGTGTGAAGGAGCTGACTATAGATTGCCAGGACATAATGGCTTTAAGGGTTAGTTCATTAAATGGGCTAGACCTAACAATATATAATGTTTATTCGCGGGGTCTACCAGGCGGTAGGAGTTCTCATGTTATAACAACCTTGGAAAGACGCCTGATTTCTGGAACAAGCACTAGTAGTCTAATCATAGCTGGGGATTTTAACACGTGCTTTGAACCTTTAGGTCGCGAAGATGGCCGGCTGAGCAAAGAAGTGGATGCAACATGGGACATACCACAGCTGGACCTCAAACCAATAAGGAAATTGTCTGAGGCCACCCTCCAGTTGAAGGGGATTTGTCTGGAAAGGGGCTTGAGGGCGGTGAGCGGGCGGACACAGTCTGATAGCCAAGGAGCAAATACATTTGACAACGGTAGAACAAGTAGTTGTATAGACTACATTCTTGTCAATGTGGAATTATGGCCATCAGTCCTAGATATGGAGGTTCAGATGAGGCCAGAGAGCGATCACAACCCTCTGATTTTAAAAATTAATGATAGACGTTTTTGTAGTCTTTTGGAGCGGGAAGGCGAAACAATCCAAGAAATAGTAACTATTGCAAATGATCAGAGAAGGGTTCGGTGGGCAAGGGTAGCCAATAATGAGAGAAACATTAAACAGTTCAGGGTCTTGGTTTTGGGTTCCTTGACGTCACTCTCTGATTGCAAGACTCAGGAGGAGTTAAATTCGATTTTACTTGGTGTACACAATGAACTCTTTTCGGGTCTGAAAAAGTTCTTTATTAAAAATAGCCCTTGTAACAAGACTCAACCTCTTAAGTTAAGCTCATGGTACAACAACACTTGTAGATTGGCGTACAAAGCCCTTGTGGCAGCTATCAAGTCAAGGTCACAGGGCGACATCAAACAGTGTAGAGCCAACTATAAAGCCTCTCAGAGACAAGCCAAAGAGAGAGTGGGAAGAAGATAGATGGAAGGACCTGTTGCAGGCATGCAATGGGAGAAACATGACTCAGTTTTGGCACCTTCTTAAGTAAAAAAGAAAGAGTAACTTGCTGTCTCACAAAGCAGGTAATTCACAAATATGCTTCCTGGTTATTGATTCCTCACCTGAGTGCTGTATGACTTGAGCGGATTTCTTTACTTCATCCTGGGAGCGCCCATCTGTCACCACCACCAGGACTTTGGGCACAGACCTTCTCATTCCGTTCTCTGCTGTCAGGACCTTTTCACTGATGAAGGCCAGAGCCTTGCCTGTAAACGAATTGCCAAATATTTTAAATATGTAATTTCATGGGTGCCTTTTATGGTATAAATATAATATTCAAGGTGAAAAACTGTATGGGAAACAGTGAATCAATTAAGTACAAATCCACTGACTTACACATATGTATGAAGATCTAAATCAACATAAATAGGAGCTTCACACCCCCCATAGGAGTAGTAAGTGCTATATAAATATTACAATACTCAACAGTACAATACACTCTCTGAATGTGTACTCATTCATTTTCTAGCTGCTAGCAGGTCTGAAAAATAGTTGTTGACCCCAGGTATGTGCTGCATGAGAAGATGGATTTCATGATGCATTGCCCATCACCAGATGCTCTGGGCTTGAGCAGACAATTGAAGGTAGTGTGAGCAGCGACCCATGGGGGTCTGCAAGGCATTTATGGATTTGGCTGTTTCAGTACCCTACTTAAGCTTTTACAGATCTATTTGGGAGCAAAATAGATGTGCAGCATCAAAAGGTAAGTTTATCAGATGCTGCTGAACCTCTAGTTCAAAACCAGAAACATGCAGCCAGGCGTTGCTGCGTAGAAGGATACTAGTATTGATACCAGTGAGTTTTAATTTTTCAGATTGTCTCCCTTATGATTTGGTGTGGTCCTGGTACCTGAGTTTCTACTCCCACAATGTATGAGTGTTTACTGATTGACTCATCGGTGAGCTGCCACTGTGGTGTTGTATCAAGGTAACTCCAACTGATATTAAAACTCTTCTCAGGTTTTTTAACAACTCAAAGACTTGGAGGTGCTGAAAAATGTCCTGGAAGACATTTCCCCAGCAAATCGTTGTCCAAAATTCTCACTATCTTCATTTTACCTCTAAGTTTGAATTTCCTACTATAGTTAGGCACCACATTCTCCTGTACACTCTATCTTTAAATTACATAGAATACCGGGATGTATTGCAGTCTAGTGTATATAACATCTCCCCCCATGTTACCTACGCAAATGTTCCCAATAGTGGATATGCTATTTAAGTCAAATCAGCCATAGGGTATCTGAAGCACTGCTGCAAGGCCTGTCTCCTCGTTTTAGAAGGTCGCAGTGCTAAAGCATCAAAACACTTGAACTCAGACTGACTTAGTTAAAATACCAGAATGCCCACGTGCCTGTTTTAGTGTTTCCTCCTTTGTAGCGAATGTCCTGAAGTGCCCCCAGGGCCAACGCTTTGTCAGCATAAGTGTTGAGTTTAAACTCAGTTTGCGCATCATCGCTGAACTGCACAAAAGAAACCTGTAAAATAAAGAGATTATGCGGTTTAGTCATATGCTTCAAATTACTTTGCGAAACAAAAATACTTGTGTTACAAGTGACTCCTGTAATCTTGATGCTAAGAGATAATTGCACACTAATTAGTGTCAGGGCACCATGCACAAGGAAATCACCATTAAAGAGGCTAAAGGGAATTACTTTCCATGAGTGCCCCACTGCCACGGGCCCTGGAATTAGCAGTGCAAATACATGCACACGCAGGAAATAACCCGTAAAAGGCATGACTTCATGTCTTTACGGGTTGATTCAAAATGTAAACAGACCAGGGATGTCACTGAAGATCCTGTTCGGTTGTGGTTTATCCTTAAAGTGTGACCCCTTTGCCTTTGCTATGTTCTTTTGCGGCCCCTGCTCAGTTTGTTGCGCATGCTCACGCCTGGCACCCAGACGCACATTAGCGGAAGTGAAGGGTGACAGTGTAACTGGGCATTCTTCGTCACATGTTCCCGTCGCAATTTCATCATAAAACCAAAATAATGTGCTATTTCCATGCAACGTAATAGAGGATTCTCAACATAAAAAAATCAAATATACCAGGGACTGAGATTACACAGTTGTTTCTAGGAGCCAGCTGTGCTGCCTCTGGGGGAGTTTGTCCCTCCTTAGTCTCAAAAGTAAATTTTATACTGATGACCATGAGCATGAAGGTAAACCCAATCCCCATTCCTCTGAGTGTGTCAGTAAACTAGGGGGCCTGCTCTGTAAAATCCAGAAAGTAACATTTAACAGGTATAAATCAGAAGCACAGGTGCTGAAAAAAAATAACTCCTACTGCTCAGCTAGGTTTTGGGATCTTGTTCGACCAAGGGCACGCCTGGGGCTGAATGTATATTTGTCAGGCTTTCTACTGTCAGACTTCTTGTTCGGTTCTTTCCTTCCTACCCTTTTCTGTTCATGCCCCAGTGGTGGGTGCCTGTGTACTCTCAACTCTAACAGGCTGTACTACCATATTCCTTGGAATCACTTCCTGCATGATGGTGGAGTTGCAGTCCGCTAGACTGATATGTGGCTTGGGCAAATTCGGTTATGTTTCTTCAGCTCAATGGGCACTGTACTGACCCCTGATTTAAGAGACCATCTCGTTTGAGGCCACAATGGCCCATCACACATTCCATGGCTTGGATCCTGTATTTCGTACTGACTTGATGGGCCTTACCTCATAACTAGGTCCTTCCGACCTGCTGCACTATTTATTTTCCAAGTGACTCATATTAATTGTGCTTCGTGTGTCTGTAAGATTTTTGGACTGCTTTCCTTTCAACTCTGGAATGCTCTTCCTATGGCACTGTCCTCTACAGTTGACTAGTTCAACTACGAAGGACCCTAAAGGCATTTTTGCTGTAACAACATTGTTCCTTTTACTTGCCTCCAAGTGGAGTCCAAGTGGTCCCAGGCCCCCACGTATGTTCATAGGACTTCTTGCACAAGATGCCATCTGTTGGGCATCTGTATTTATAGAGAAATAATCAATAAAATGGCAAAAAAAATCATGCTCTAGATACAGCGTTCTTCAAACTGTGGGGCGCGCCCCCCTGGGGGGGCGCGGCACCATCCCAGGGGGGGCGCGGCACCATCCCAGGGGGGGCGCGCTGCACTCCGATCTTCCCCTGTAGCCCGTTCCTTTGTCTGGGTGATTCTCCCAGGAGGGGGCCAATTCATGGAGTTGATGGCTTCGGCTGCAGTGCAGACAAGGAGTCTCCTCTGCTAAAAAGGAAAGCAAGCAAACAGACACGCTTTCAGCTTTAGCAGAGGAGACCCCTTGCCTCCCACTGCAGCTGAAGCTGTCCCGTGAATTGGCCCCCTCCTGGGAGAGTTAGCTCTTCCCAGAAGGGAGAGAAGGTTTCCCTAGAGAGGGTTTGAGGCACGGGCGGGGTGGGCTCTGGCCCAGGGCCCCTGCTTTTCAAGGGGGGTGGGAGTGAGGGGGAGGGGGTGGGGTCGGGAGTCTCAACATTCTTTAATTCGATGTCATATTTACTCTAAAGATGGTACAAAAATCATTTGTTTCGATGTGCTAGTACAGCCCGTTAAAAAGCCTTTTCAAACCATTTTAGATATTTCACTTCCCGATGGTATATCCCACACAACTCACATAGCAATACGTTTAATACAAATGTACATGTTCATATGACCACTGCAACGTTCTCTAGTGCAGTGTGTATCCTCGTATATTCAGTAACTCAAAAGTGCGTTTCCAGTTTATAACAACAATCGCTTTGAAACAACTGTATGCAGCAAATATAGGACAAAGTCACTGAGGATATAGCCCAATAGGGTGAAAGCTTCAAGTTCCATACTAGTCGGCCTTGTGTGATCTTGGTCTATTCAGCTCCTTTTAATTCCCGCTTTTGAATTGGCAGTGCTTCCTTGAGCCTTGATACAAATAGACGTGTGATGTTTTCAATTGATTTCTTACGAAGACACATAGAAAGAAAGAACAATGTAAAAGGCACATTCTGGTTGAGGGATGGAGACTAATACCATTTCCCAAACCGAACGCTGCCTCTGCTACTGATCGAAAAACTTAAGGTGAAATGCAAGTTTTTTCAAAGTGTGACCATTTGCATTAATTTCATTAGAAGGTCTGTTTCACAACAGGATATTTTTGTTATGGGTTGATTTGCTGTGCTTTATCTTCTAATGGAAAGCCTGTACTTTTTCATTTTCCGAAATATACTGCACTTGGTATTTTATTGAAATAAAATGTGGCTTTCATCACAACAATTGGAACATGGTTCCAGGTGTATTTGTCAATGCGTACTGTTTTCTTCAAGTAGAAGTATGTGGTTATTTGTGTCTCCATGGTGCAGAGGAACAGTCGGTTGCTTGTAAGCTCCTAGCTAGAAACGACAGCAGACGATGTCTACAATAAATTCTGCCATTCCATGCAGCATGCCCGTTGTTGAGAAAATTCCACCAATGATACCACACAGTCTCACTAAGAACTGCCAAAATGGCATATGAGACTCTGTCACAGTCACCATTAGTGAACTAATGTCATATTTCATGACAATGCCTGATACGCCATGGCTGCCTGATGCATGATCAATCACAGGTTCTCTTTCTGTCACTGCTAACTGATGAGTGTCAGATGAGATTCTGAATGTTCTGAGTTTTGTTGGCACAATTGTGATAAAATACTGGAACATCTGGTTATGATCTGAGGCGATTTTTTCCGTTCCATCAAGGGTGTTAATAATGCCAGGAATCGGCTCTCCAAATGACATATGGTCAATTCGATGAGAAAAGTTGTATGTCTCGTGACTGACGAGTGCTGCCAGGTGTGCATGGCCTCGTGGATGTGGAATTGCCTTGCCAACTGTGATGTGAACGTTCCCTGCTACTTTGTTGACATACAGATGCCCGTGTATTCTGCATGCGTCTGGAGGTTGCAACAAAGAGTCTTCCCTTGGCGGCAGAGCTGTTGAAGCACCTTTGACAGCACTTTTGAAAACTACATCTTGAAGAGAGTGCACCTCCTGCAGGCGATTCTGAATTACTTGCAGGGGGGGGGGTGTGGATGGATGAGTGAGTGGATGGATGGATGGGTGAAGGGGTGGATGGATGGTGGGAGAGAGGATGGATGCATGAGTGGAGTGATGGATGGGAGTGGATGGATGTGTGTATGGTTGGAAGGGTAGATGGATGGGTGGAGGGATGGATGGATGAGTGAAAGGGTGGATGTGGGGATGGATGGGTGATTGAGGAGGGTGGATGGACGGGGGATGGATGGAGGAGTGAAGGGGTGGGTGAGAGGTCAATGGATGGATTCATGAGTGCATGAGTGGATGGATGAGTGGGTGAAGGGTGGATGGAGGGATGGGTGGCTGGGTGAGGGGGAAATGGAGAGAGAGGGGGAGGATGGATGGATGAGTGAGGACAAGGATGAATGATTGGCAGAGTGGATGGGCAGGTGTGTGCATAGATGCGTGAGGAGAGGAGCATGGAGATGGATGGGTCAGAGAGTGCATGCATGAGTGGGGGGAGGGTGGAGAGCGGGAGGGATGGATGGGTGGATGGATGAGTGGGGGGTTGAGTGGATGGACGGATGAGTGACTGGGTGGATGGATGAGTGGGTGGGGGATGGCTGGATGGTTGAGAGGGTGGGTGGTTGGATGGATGAGTGAGTGGATGGATGGGTGGAGGAGTGAATGGATGGGTGGAAGAGTGGATGGATGAATGGAGGAGTGGATGGATCAATGAAGGAGTGGATGGATGAGTGGGAGGATAGCTTGGGTGAAGGGGTGAGTGGTTGGGTGGATGAGTGGGTGGATGGATGGGTGAAAGAGTGGATGGATTGGTGAGGGGATGGATTGGGTGAAGGGATAGATGGATGATGGATGGATGGGTGAGGGGGTGGATGTAGGGATGGATGGGGAGATGATGGATGGAGGGATGGATGGTGGATGGGTTTGCAAGTGGTTGAAGGGGTTTGGATGTGGATGGGGCACAGATGGAGGGAAGGAATGAAGGGTGGGGGAGTTGGTGGATGACAAGGTGTACATGATGGATGGGGAGGGTTGTGATGACTTCCTTTGCCTTGGAGGATTGTGTTTTGAGCTGTGTGGTACGCCTCTGTCGTTTCGCCACACCCACTCACAGGCCTGCAATTTGCTAGGCACTCTTGTTGTGTTGCGCGTTGCAGGCGATCATGTGGTGTGCCGGATGCCTGAGGTTTCGGTCGGGTGGTGGGGGGGCCCAACATCTGGGGGAACTCAGCTGGGGGGGCTCAACCTGGAAAAGTTTGAAGACCTCTGCTCTAGAAACACTTGGGGATCTTCTATAACTCTCAGTCAAGAATGCTGCTGCACTCAACTTGGTGTCTAGATGTATGTATTAATGTATGGATTAGCACTTTAAAACCGTAATCAGTGCTACAAGCAGCAGAATGTTAAACAAAACACCATGGAGTAGGGTGAAATGCCTCATTAGAGGAAAGGATACTGAATGGTTGATTTGGGAGGACAGGATACAGTAAAGGGTAATGGGCTGTGGGTTGTGGGGCTACATGGGGTAAAGGGTCTGAAGGCATTGCAGGGGGGGAAGCCAGGACAGGATACTATTCTGATGCATTTGATAACTAAGAGGGGATCCAGCAAAGAGGTGTTGCTTACGAATAAACTCTGAGCACTTTCCTGAAGCAGAGGAGGCAATAAGCCTGCCAGATTTCAATTGATAAGTGGTTTCATAAGCTCGGAGTACTGCATGAGAAGTATTGGCATCTGTTCTGTTCCTTCCTGCAGTTCTTGAATACTTGTCTGTTGATGCATGTCTTGAGAAGCTCCCCAAACATCTTGGTTGCCTGCCCCATATGCTGAGGTGCTATTGTTGAGTTCCTTGAAGAAGATGCTGCAGGTACTTTAGGTTCAGGCAAAACGTGGTCCCCTGATTCAGGATGTTGCATATTGCAGAGGTCTAACTGGAATATTATGGTCAGTTTCATATAGTTTTTTATTGGAAATAGAAAGACACCCTTCTTGGCATGAATTCTTTAATTTTTGTGATTGCCGTGAGGCAGCTGTTTTGAGTCGAACCAGACACCAGAATTTTCACTTTTGCCTGGTAATGGAAATACTGGCCAATTTCCTGCACTCCCAGGATTAGGAGGCATGGGTAGAACCATTCTCGACAGGGGATACACAAAGCAGGTGGACTGAAGGCAGCATGCACCGAGGGAAGTGCTTGTGAAAAAAATACTTTTATATCTTGAACTTTATGAAGAACAGCCTGAATGCTTTAATAATTTTTGAGCAAATCTGAAAATAGCAAAGAGCTGGAAGAGAAAACTTCAGCCATTGTGAACCCAAACGCAATAAAGAGGTGTAGTTAGAATAGAGAGCAGGTATTTCAAGTCCTACTGGTGCATAATGCGACACGAAAAGGAATATGCTACTTACCAGTATGCATCTGTTCTTGGCATAGAGGGCTGCAGAGTGGTACATTATGAATAGATCGCCATCTGGTGTTGGGCTCGGATGATTGCACTTTGTTTTTCTCTTGGAGAGTCTTTTGTCTCTTGGTGACTCCTCCCTTAGTTGGTAGTGCGCATGTGCATCGGCTCCATCCTTAGATTGTTTTGCCATAGTAGGGTTAGATGGAGTAGTATAGTAGAATACAGATAAGAGTGCCCATGTAAGTGTATCTAAATAAGATAATGTTGGAACAGACACAGGTTTCCGGGGAGGCTGGGAGGGCATGTACCACTCTGCAGCCCTCTATGCCAAGAACAGATGCATACTGGTAAGTAGCATATTCCGTTCGAGGCATATGGGCTGCAGATGGTACATTATGAATAGACTATACAGCAGTTCTCTCCCTAGCGGTGGTCGCCCGTGTCTGTTGCAACTGTCTGAAACAATGTTTTTAATACTGCTTGTCCCACTCTAGCTTGTTGTGTTGTGTGCACATCTACACAATAGTGTTTTGTGAAGGTGTGCGGTGTAACCCAGGTAGCCGCTTTGCATATGTCATCTAGTGGAATGTTTCCCAGAAATGCCATAGATGCTCCTAGTTTACGTGTAGAGTGAGCTCTAGGAGGAACAGTTAATGTTCTCTTTGCCTTTAGGTAGCATATTTGAATGCATTTTACAATCCATCTGGCAATGCCCGCTTTGGAGATGGGATTGCCTTTATGTGTGGGAGAAAACGCAACAAATAGCTGTTTTGTCTTTCTGAAAGTTTGTGTTCTTTCTATATAGTACAATATGGCCCTTCTAACATCCAGTGTATGTAGGGCTCTTTCAGCTACTTTTTGTGGTTTTGGAAAGAAAACCGGTAATTCCACTGACTGATTGATGTGGAATGCTGAAATAACCTTCGGTAAGAATTTTGGGTTTGTTCTAAGAACCACTTTATTTTGGTGTAGCTGCATAAATGGTTCTTGAATCGTAAAAGCCTGCAGTTCACTTACTCTTCTAAGTGACGTGATAGCTATGAGGAAGGCTACCTTCCATGTGAGGAATTGTATTTCACACCTATGCATAGGTTCAAATGGTGTT
Source organism: Lissotriton vulgaris (assembly GCF_964263255.1). Taxonomy (NCBI): domain Eukaryota; kingdom Metazoa; phylum Chordata; class Amphibia; order Caudata; family Salamandridae; genus Lissotriton; species Lissotriton vulgaris. The sequence continues at coordinate 509,570,944 of NC_141694.1, forward strand.
ATATTATCAAGAACAGTGGTCCTTAGAACAACAAACCAATACACGAAAGAATAAATATAAACCAAGTGGTAATATATTCTGGGGAAGTGTCCAGCAGGACAGTTTAATTCCCTGATACAAAAGTACTATAACAAATGTAACACTGGGTGTGATAGAAACGGGGCACCGTCCGGTGTCCGACTAACACACTGGAAGAACATACAACATACAAAATAACAGGCAATAGCAAGACATCTGATTAGAGTAAGACATACACCAGACAATCTAAAATATACACATATGCAAGAAAAAATTGTATCTGCATTCGTTGCATTTAGTGTAATATGTCGACGACGTTTCGAACCATACTTAATAGAGGTTCATCCTCAGGACAGAGGGTAATTGCCTTAGAGTTACACATTTGCGAATGTATCACAATAGTGTCGCACTCAGGTAGGAAAATTCCTTAAGCTTGATAGTGTAGCTTAATTATAGAGTAAATCGTAAATGAGTGCCCACAGTACTGAGGGCACTCATTTACGATTTACTCTATAATTAAGCTACACTATCAAGCTTAAGGAATTTTCCTACCTGAGTGCGACACTATTGTGATACATTCGCAAATGTGTAACTCTAAGGCAATTACCCTCTGTCCTGAGGATGAACCTCTATTAAGTATGGTTCGAAACGTCGTCGACATATTACACTAAATGCAACGAATGCAGATACAATTTTTTCTTGCATATGTGTATATTTTAGATTGTCTGGTGTATGTCTTACTCTAATCAGATGTCTTGCTATTGCCTGTTATTTTGTATGTTGTATGTTCTTCCAGTGTGTTAGTCGGACACCGGACGGTGCCCCGTTTCTATCACACCCAGTGTTACATTTGTTATAGTACTTTTGTATCAGGGAATTAAACTGTCCTGCTGGACACTTCCCCAGAATATATTACCACTTGGTTTATATTTATTCTTTCGTGTATTGGTTTGTTGTTCTAAGGACCACTGTTCTTGATAATATAGTACCTACCCATGGTCCTTAGCTTACTGCGCCTTGGGTCCCCTTGTTCCCCTGAAATAATAGGTTCAAATGGTGGCCCCATTAGTCTGGTAAGCACTATGTTGAGATTCCAGACTGGGGAAGGTGGTCTTCTTGGTGGAATGACTCTTTTGAGTCCTTCCATGAAAGCTTTAATTGCTGGTACTTTAAACAGTGACAGATGTTGCCTGTTTTGTAGGTACGCCGCTATGGCTGCGAGATGAACTCTGATAGAGGTATATGCTAGGTTACATTGCTGTAAGTGTAATAAATAGCAAATGATTTGTTTAGTGGATGCGTCCAGAGGGTTGATGTGCTTACTGTTACAGTGTATAGCAAACCTCTTCCATTTTGCTGCATAGCATGCTCTGGTGGTAGGACGTCTTGCTTGTTTAATGATTTCCATGCATTCTGGTGGTAAATCTAAATACCCAAACTCTATGACCTCAGGAGCCAGATCGCTAGGTTCAGTTGTTTGGGATCTGGGTGCATTATTTATCCATGGTTCTGTGTAAGATGCATGGGTAATAACCTTAGCTTTTGATGTGGTACTTGTGAGAGTTGTAGTAGCGTGGTGAACCACGGCTGTCTTGCCCACGTGGGTGCCACTAGTATCATTGTCATTGAATGTTGCTGCAGTTTCCGAACCAGTAATGGAATTAGTGGTAGAGGAGGGAACGCGTAAGCAAATCTGTTGGACCAATTTATCCACAGTGCATTGCCCTGGGACCTTTGGTGTGGGTACCTGGATGCGAATTCTTTGCATTTTGCGTTCTGATGATTGGCAAACAGATCTATCTCTGGTTGCCCCCATTTTTGGAAGAATGGCTGTAGTATTTGGTCGTGCAGCTCCCATTCGTGTACTTGTTCTGACTGTCTGCTTAGGATGTCTGCTATTTGATTTTGAACTCCTGGTAGGTGTTCCGCTAACAGGTAGATCTTTTGAGGAATGGCCCATCTCCATATGTCCTGTGCTAGTCTGGACAGTTGGAGAGAGTGTGTCCCCCCCTGTTTTTTAATATAATACATTGCAGTCATGTTGTCTGTTCTGATCAGGACTGCTTTGCCTGTTATTTGCATTTGGAAAGCTTTTAGTGCTAGAAATATTGCTAATAGTTCTAGGTAGTTGATGTACAGTTTCTTTTGCTGCACACTCCACTTCCCCTGTACTGTGTATCTGTCCATATGCGCTCCCCATCTGGAGAGCGATGCGTCCGCTGTTATTATCACTTGTGGAATTGGCTCTAGGAACGACCGTCCCTTGGAAATGTTTTCTGTGTTCCACCACTTCAGAGAGCGATACGTCCGGTCGTTTACCAACACCAGATCTGTAATCTGACCTTGAGCCTGATTCCACTGTGTCGCTAGACACTCTTGTAGTGGGCGCATTTGTAGTCTGGCATGTGGTATTAGCAGTATGCAGGAGGACATCATGCCTAATAGTTGCATAAACACTCGTGCTGGTAGTGAGTGTTGTGGTTGAAATCTTTGTATTAACCCGACCATTGTCTGTACTCTGATTGGGTTGGGGTATGCTATTGCCTTTTCTGTGTCTACTGTAGCCCCCAGGTATTGCTGAATCTGGTTTGGTTGTAGGTGTGATTTTTTGTAGTTCACCGTGAACCCTAGGTGGTGCAGCAATTGAATTGTCTTCTGTGTGTTGTGAAGACATTCTTCCTTTGACTTGGCCTTTATTAGCCAATCGTCCAAGTATGGGAAGACATGTATTTGTTGTCTTCTTAGGTGTGCTGCCACCACAGCTAGGCATTTTGTGAAAACTCTCGGTGCTGTTGTGACACCGAACGGAAGGACTTTGAACTGATAGTGTTGTCCTTCTAACACAAACCTTAGGTATTTTCTGTGGGCTTTGTGAATTGGGATATGAAAGTAAGCGTCTTTTAGATCCAGTGTAGAAAGAAAGTCCCCTTTCTTCAGTAAAGGGAGTACTTGTTGGAGCGTGACCATGTGGAAGTGCTCCGAATTTATGTAAGCATTGAGAGGTCTGAGGTCTAATATTGGTCTTAGGGACCCGTCCTTTTTGGGGATCAGGAAGTATAGAGAGTATACTCCTGTGCCCTGTTGATCTTTTGGGACCTTCTCTATTGCATGCTTTTGTAGAAGTGCTAGCACTTCTTCTCTTAACAATGTCAGATGATCTTGACTCATTGGACGCTGTTTGGGGGGGATGTTTGGTGGGGTAGCTGTGAGTTCTAGGCAATAACCATGTTGGATAATTTGTCTCACCCACTTGTCTGACGTGATGTTTTCCCAGACAGGTAGGAACTGTGATAGACGTCCCCCGACCGGCGTTATGTGGTCTGGGGGGAGTTCTATGAAGTCACTGTTTTGGTGTTGAGGCGTTGCGGTTGTTATTATTTCCGCGGCCTCTTCCCTTATTGTTGTTACCTCTGTAACTGCCTCTTGAATTACCTCTGGGTGATGTTGGTGTGAAAGATGTGGATTGCTGATTCGTTCCTGTGTTCTTTGAGCCCCCTCTATAGGTGGATCTACGAAAGGAACCTCTGTGTGTTGGCTGTTGCAATGCTCCCATTGACTTAGCCGTTTCCGTATCTTTCTTCATTTTTTCTAATGTCTCGTCTGTGCTTGAACAAAACAATGTCTTCTGATCAAATGGTTTGTTCAGTAGGGCTGTTTGTACTTCTTGTTTGAATCCTGAGATTCTAAGCCATGCGTGCCTTCTTAGCATGACACTAGTGTTAATCGACCTTGCTGCAGTGTCTGCTGCGTCTAATGCACATTTAATGGAAGTATTGGTTATTATTTTACCTTCCTGTATTAATTGGTCTGCCTTCTTCTGATGTTCCTTTGGGAGATGTGTGAGAAGTTTCTCTAACTCATCGTAATGTGCCTTGTCGTAACGTGCGAGTAGTGCTTGTGTATTGGCTATACGCCAGCTATTCGCTGCCTGTGATGCTACTCTTTTGCCTGATGCATCTATTAACTTCGACTCTTTATCTGGTGGAGGAGCCTCTCCTGTAGATAATGAGTTTGCTCTTTTACGAGCGTTTGAGACCACCAGCGAGTCTAGAGGTACATGCCCTCTAATAAATATTGGGTCCTTTGGAGCCGCTTTGTATTTTTTATCGATTCTTGGGTTTAACACCCTGGCTCTCACTGGGTTTTCGAATATTTCCTCTGTGTGAGTAAGAAGCCCCTTCAACATAGGAAGAGTACCTGATGTTCTCTGTGCATTAGGTAGAGTCTCTAACAAGAAATCCTCTATTTGAGGTTCTGTATGCATATCTAGTTTGTGATATTTTGCTGCCCTATTAATGAGCTGCACAAAACCTGTGTTATCATCAGGTGGTGAAGGCTTTGAGGGATATAGCTCTGGGTCGTTGTCCTCATCTGACCCTACATCATAATTTTCCCATGGATCCTCCTCATCTGGGATAGTTTCGTCATCCCCTTGAGGTTCTCCCTCCCCTAGATCACTGTCTACATCTGACTGAGGTGTTGCTGGTCTTGGTGTGGAAGGTGTAGGAATGTTTGGCCTATTGTGAGGAATAGGAGAATAGGGTGTTACTCTAGGACGAGGAGAAGCAGGAGGAGTTATATTCGTCCCCATTGTTCTCTTTTTTGAAGGAAGAGGTTTATCTTCTGACTGTTCACTCTTTCTCTTCTTCGTGACCACTTTCCCAGTTTGTGGATCAATAAACAAGATCTTTTGTTTGGGATCTGTCTGTTGCTCCTGAATCGGTACCGAGGGTCCTGGTTCCGAGAGGTGCTTTTGTTTTCGATCGTCAGATCTTGTTGTTTTCGACACCGAATGTTTGCTCGATTCCGACTTTCTTGGTATCGAGTGTCTCTTGGGCGATAAGTCATATTTATGTTTCGACATGGAATGTTTCGATACCGAGCTCTCCTTTGTATGTAGCCTCGGTGCCGAAGTCGATGTCGCCCTTTTCTCGGATCCGACATGGTGGGAGTCCGAGTGTTTCGGTTTCAGTTTCGGTTTCGTTGCCGGGCCCGAGGGCGGGGCGTCGGAAACTTTTTTCAGCGGTTTGACCGGGCCCGAGGGCGGGGTCGTTACCGCACGGGGTCGGTTTTTCGGTAAGGGGACGTCGTCACTCACGGTTTGTTGCTCGATGAGTTCTTCAACCTCCGACTGGTCCCCTTCCGACCCCGACTGGTCCTCTTCTTCCTCGATTTGTTCGTCTCCGAACAGCTCCGGGATCGCTTCCGCCTGCATTCTGGAAACCTCGTGTCTTCGAGCTCGACGATTTCTAATCGTTAGCTTGGAGGAGAATGCTGCGCAGGCTTCGCAGTCCCTGGATTCGTGTTCAGGCGATAGACAGAGGTTGCACACCTTGTGTAGGTCCTTGTGTGGGAACTTAGCACCACACGTTGGACATTTTTTGAATGGAGTCCTTTTCATGGACTCCGGGCTTGACTGCGTCGAGAAAGGCCTCCTGTTCTTCGACGTAGATCCAAGTTTTTCTCTTCTATTTTGAATTTGTAACGCGTCGGAATGGAAATGAACGCGTTCGAATAACAATACCGTCGAATTGGAAAGGGAATACGCGCCGAAAATCACTTTCTTCTGAAGTTGATCTGGAGCGTCTCGATCTTCATCCGAACCCGATGGCGGAAAAAAACAATCTAAGGATGGAGCCGATGCCCATGCGCACTACCAACTAAGGGAGGAGTCACCAAGAGACAAAAGACTCTCCAAAGAGAAAAACAAAGTGCAATCATCCGAGCCCAACACCAGATGGCGATCTATTCATAATGTACCATCTGCAGCCCATATGCCTCGAACACATATTTTAGGAAAAAGAAATGTTTAATTCGTAGCTTCAAAGGTTTTCAAAGGTCAATTTTGAATCAATAACTTGACCCACCTGAATTCCAGCCGGATTGATCACATCGAAGGCTCCAATGGTATTGAAAACAAACTGGCGCACTTTGTTGAAGCTATCATCACCAATGCTCCAGGATCCATCAATGAGGAACACAATGTCTGCTTTAGCACCTTTGCACACTGAAGAGGAACACAGACATTGTGTGAATGCATGCATTTGACAACGATTACCAGAGAATTAATCCGTCTTTTCAGCAGGCTACATAAGTTTGCAAAGAAGACTTCACACAAGCTATTCAGTGCCTGGCACATATTTTTTATTATAGTTGGGCATTTAAAGTTTACACACTTAGGGCCAGATGACCGAAGAGAATGCGCAAACAGGATTGGAACCCATTTGCCCATGCTAATTCTCATAGGGCCAGGGACAACACTATTTTACGAGTTACAAATAATTTGCAACCCGTAAAATAGTGTTTTGCGACTCACTATTAGGAAGGGGCGTTTCCTTCCTAATAGCAACTCACAAGCCATGTACCAATATTTTAAAACACTCGCAAATTAATGTAGTTGCAAATCGGGAAGGAGTCCCTTCCCCTTTGTGACTGGCTCTGAAATATTTTGAAGGGCAGTCAGTGGACCAAGGGACCACTACCTGCCCTTAAAAAAAATTAAAGGAAAACGTTTATTATTTTTTTTTTTAAATGCATCTAGTTTTCCTTTAAGGAAAATTAGCTGCATTTAAAAAAAAAAAGAAAAACTGCTTTAGTGGCTCGCAGCCCCATACATGGAGGTCTGCTGTGCACAGCAGGCAACCATCCCTGGGAGGGCCAGCCATTCCCAAATGGGCCGCAAATTGCGAGTGGCTCATTTATATTCATGAGCCTCTCATTTTGCGACCCCATTGGGAATCGCAATCAGTGTCTCGGACACTGTAGTACATTGTAATTTGTGCCTCGCAATTTGCGACTCGCAATCGAGTGCAAATTGCAAGGCGCAATTTACAAATGTCTACATTTATGACTGTTTGCTATTCACAAAGGTATCTTACGAGTAGTATCTTTACAACTGCGGAGTCTCTAAACATTAAAAAGATAGGACTGTCCTATCTCTATATGTACCGAAATATATATCATAAAGATAAACATAAACTTGCATGAAAGTGTAAATCTACCTTTGTGAATCAGTCCCAGCATGGTCAAAGATTAGACTACAGCCATCAACAGAACAGTTTCTAATTTGTATAGTAAGTGATCGTTTTTTGACAATCTGCCGGTATCATTTTTCCACCATGGGGATGGTATGTTAGAGGAAATCCCGCTTTTTCACTATGAGGATTCTCCTGTGGAGGATTTGGAATGTCATCTACAAGTTGGAGAATTTCCCATTGCCAGCCAATTCTATATCAAGCTCTTTGTAAACAAAACATATTTGAAATCATTTCATTGACTAAAAAGAATACATTCTGTACAAGAGAGATACAGAGATGTGAATTTGAGTTATGACTAATGAGACTTAAAGAAATAATCAATTTATAATGTGCTTGACTACCAATGGAAATAATAAGTTTTGAGTGAAATAGTAATGCCAGGTTGGGAAAACAGACATCATTCTGCTTTATACTGTCACTCCATCATTAAGCTGTGTATTTTTCTCAGGTGCAAATATTGCAGCTAAATCGCTATTATTAAAATTCTACTCAGCATAGGTTTACCCCTCTGATTCCAGTTTTGACTTTGATAATTATGCATGCTGTAGATTTGTGTGGGCTCTTCCTATCCTTTATACAAACTACAGAATGGACAATTGGACCATTAGCCATTATCCAGTGGATAAATCCTTCACCTTTCAACTCTATAGAAGTTCTGGAAGTTCGCTGAACATTTACAGTAGTGCACATGTGGTGGAAATTAGCATAGGAAAGGAATCTGCCTAGCACCAAAGTTGAAACTGTGTGGGTATACACATTTATGGGTATACATGTACTTTTGTGGTTGTTTCATTCACACCCAATAGCGACCTCAGCGGGGGGAGAAACCATGTTCTGCCTCTTCTTCATAAAATGCCTTTGGTTACAAACTGAATATTGACAGAGTGCTTTATAATAAGTTAGTTACATCTGTGAGCATACATTTCCACAGATCTTTGAACTGTTCATCACTTACCATCCCGTGCAGGTGGAACTGTAGGAGGTGCAGGTGGGGCCGGAGGTTTCGTTGGTGGTTCAGTTGGTTTGACCACTGAAATATAAAGATACAAATAAGGATTTATAATCAAGAAGGTGATTTAACTGGACACCATGCCATAAAGAGAAACATTGAAGGTGTTGATCAAGGTTCAGGTTCTAGCATGTTCTAAAGATAAACTATGGGCTTTTGGACATCTGCTAACTGTTTTTTTGTGATTTGGCCCACGTACAAAGCATTGGTCAGTCTGGAATTTGCATATGTAACTGAACAAAACAACCCACTGTGCTTAATGCTAGTCCTTTCGATTTGGACAGTAAAAATAAATAATATCTCTGGCCCTTACATACTCAAATTTGTAGAGGAAAAAATGTTCTCAGGGATTTAAGGGAGTGAAAAGCTGACAGAGTTCCACAGGAAGAGTCCATCTTATGAAATTTCCTGCAAGTTATCACAGGTAGCATGTCAGTTTTAGCCACCCACATTGTGCCAAGCAAAGTAGGAGGAGAGGGCAGCATATAATCCTGTTTATAAGGGATGTGAAGCATTGCCATTACATTATGAGTCAGTAACAATATTGAGATGTGGCTCTATTGGGGGATACATGTCAATTTATCAAGTAAAAGACATAAATCTTTCCATCGATTTAAGAAAGACAATTTAGCCTACACATACTGTGTGTTAGTATTAATCCCATGTTCACTTACATGTGCGTTCATTCTTTGACACTCCCCGTCCTTCCAGGTTAGGAGTCTGAACAAAGACTGTGACTGTGTATTCTGTATCCGGATTCAAGCCCTGGAAGCAGTATGAAGATTGTGACTCAGCCACTGTCACTTCCTGTCCTCGAGATCCTACAGAATCAAAATACAAATAACACGTTTTGATGTATGCGGAATCTATTTGTCTCAATTACCCACTGAGTGGGCCACATGTACTTCATGTACAGGAAACTGTGTGTCCTTATTTCTATGATCAATTTACTATCTATAGCAATATCTACATAGGAATATTGTCTAAACTATAAACATTATCTCATACACAGTGCATGCTTGGATTCTGATTTCAATAAAAAAATATCATGTTAATTAACAAATTACAGTCAGGACCATGTAAACGAAATGCACATATTTTCTTGAAGGTGAACTTTAGAGTACGGAATGGTAACAATAACATTTTAACAGCTGCACAATATTGAATTTGACTTCCTTTAAGTGCAAGTGGGGAGTTTTCCAAAACAGAGTTTAGGGATTCCCAGACAGGCCCCAGTGCCCAGAGATTGGCGCAACACCACTCTGTTCTCTACATTACCCTATTTATTTCCTTCTCAATAATCAAGCAAGCAGGGGATTGTATAGCGCAGCTACTCACCAGTGAGGGTCTCAAGGTGCTATGGGAGGGGGAGGAGGCTCCGTAGGGTGCTGTGGTCATCGGAAGAGCCAGGTCTTGAGTTCCTTTCTGAACTGGAGTAGTGTAGGGTTTTGCCGGGGGTTGAGGGGAGGTCGTTCTATGTCTTGGCTCTGAGGTAGGAGAAGGCCTTTTCCCTATTCTGGTCTTGTATATGCATGGCTTTGTGGCCAGAGAGAGGAAGGCTGATCGGCGGTTTCTCTTCGGTGCGTGGAAGGTATGCTGGTCCGATGTTGTGGAGGGCCTTGTATGGTGCGTGAGGAGCTTGAAGGTTATTCTTCTTTTGATGAAGAGCCAGTGGAGGTCGCAGAGGTGTTGGATGATCTGGTTGCGGGGGTGCAGGGGGTCTAGCTGTGGCGTTCTGGACAGTCTGGAACTTGGGATGGAGTATTTTGTTGATTGCATGTGTTGAGGGCGTTGCTGCAGTCCAATCTGCTAGTGATGAGTTCCCTTGTGACCATTTTTATGGATTCGAGGGGATCCATCTGAATGTATTATGGAGTAAGCAAAGGGTGTTAAAGCAGGCAGAGGATACAGCATTGATCGGGCGGTTCATGGTGAGTGATGAATTCACTATAATGCTGAGGTTTTGTGCGTGGTCTGTCGGGTTGGGAGGGTTTCCGAGGGTTGGGGGCCACCAGGTGTCGTCACATGCTGATGGGGTGGAGCCAAAGATGAGGGCTGCTGTTTTCTCTGAGTTGAGTTTCAAGCAGCTGTCCTTCATCCAGGTGGCGATGGCTATCATCCCTTTTTGGAAGTTGTGCCTGGTGATGTTGGGTTCCTTGGTGTGGGAGAGGATGAGCTGGGTGTCTTCGGTGTGGGAAACTATGTTGAGCCTGCGGTTTCTGACGATGGTTGCAAGGGGGGTCATGTGAATGTTGAAGAAGATCCCTGAGAGCTACTCCACATCTGGTTTTTGTGGGTTTTGAAAGGTAGGGTGGGAGCCTGACTCACTGAGTTCTGGCTGTGAGAAATGAGCGTTTGCAGTTGAGGGTCTTTCCTTGGATGCCAGGGTCGTGGAGCCTGGTGGCTAGTGTGAGGGCGGGGACGGTGTCAAAGGCAGCTGAGAGGTCCAGGAGGATGAGGGCTGCCATTTGGCTGTGGTTGAGGATGTCATCGGTGGCTGCGAGGAGGAGGGTCTCAGTGCTGTGGTTGCTGCATGTTGGACTTGGCCCTTCTGGCAGGTTCACCCCTAAACTTTTTGCTTATGAATGTGACTTGACGTTAGTGATTTCTGGCTATGGCGCACTTTCCCACTGTGTCCCAGGGTAAAGTGCGTGCGTGTAGTGAGGTTGGCCTGCCCTCCCATAGGAATGCATGGGGAATGTATGTGTCCATGTTAGTTCCTGATGTGTGCGGAGTGCAAGCTCGAGTTTGGTATGTGCGGACTCATGTGATTAAATGCTGCGCGATGATGTGTGCGGCATGATTGTGTCTAGTGTGGAAGTGCCACTTCTAGAAGTTGGTATATCTGTGTAATTTATGTGAATTGGCTGTCTGGATTGTAATTGGCTGGAGCTGACTGGTGAGCCAGGCTCCTGGAGTCAGGATGGGTCTGCCCCGGTGGTGAATGGGAGATCTGCATGTTGATAGCTGGGGAAAAGTGCACCTGGGACCTGAATAGGGCTTTCCCCACACAATGCTGGTTCCGCCCCCTGTGGTGCGACTGATGACCCTAGCCTGACAAGTGAATGGAAAGGGTGGTTGAGCACATCAGAATGCTCCAAAATCAGCTGCGACTGGTTTTCCCCCCACCCTGCACCTAAACACAATGGGATTTACTGTATAAAAAGGGGCTGTGACCCCATGTAAATGTTCTTCTCCTGACCTGAAGAGGGGGGCCTGCTGCTGCTGGGCACCAGGAGGATACCGCCACTAGGGACTGCCTCCCTACCTGGAGGGCCCTGTGAGCTGGATCCTGGGCCCAGCCTTGGCCCCCCCTGCCTACTTCCTTAAGGACCTCTTTGTCTGTACTTTGCCCTAGCGCCCGGGAGCGCTGTACTTTTATTAATCATGAAATGCTGTGTTCTCCCGGCCCAGGAGCGCTGCAGCCTGTCTAGAGATTCCCCCTCCTTGTGGAGCTTTTTAGAGGCACAGGTGCCTTCCCCGCATTTCCGGCCGCATTTGGGGGAATTCAAATGCCACCCCGTTTTAATATTTAAATCTAAGCCGGGAGCCTACCCCGGACTATTGCTGGGTGTGCTGCTCTTTCCCCTCCTCCGGGCCGCCGCACTGCCTGCGACGACCCGGAAGTTCTGTGGCCAAGAACCGGAAGCGGATGGGAGCCCACCCCGCGCTCCGGTGAGAGAGGACAAGAGGAAGAAGGACGTTGGCACCCGGAACCAGGAAGCAGTGGGAGCCCACCCCACGCTCCTACAGGTGCTGCTGTCAGCAATGCTCCCCGCGTGGTGTGGAGAGAGAGTGCCCCCCGGCGAAGAGGTCAGCGACCGCCGGAAGAAGCCCCTGCCTACAGGAGTGCCGGTAAGTGAAAAAGGCTGGACAGGAGCTCTCAGACCTAGTGCGGCCCCATTCATTTCCGAGTCCCCAGAGGAGGATCCAACGTTGGGCAGCATTTCTCTCGAGCCTGTCGAGGCTCCAACAACCGGGGCATTCTTTCTTCGAGCCTGAGAGGCTCAGGGGGCATTTTGGAATCCAGAGCCCACGAGAGGCTCCAACATCCAGGAGGAATTGTTATTTCGAGCCCCAGAGGGCTCCGGGGGTCATTGTGTCATTAGTCCCCAGAGCGGGACTCCAACGCCCGCAGTCTGTCTATTTACAAGTCCCCAGAGGGGGGACTCCATTGAGGGGGCATTTGTTTCGTGCCTGGGAGGCACTGTAGTATTAAGAGCCCACGAGGGCTCTGGGGGCCATTGGTCTTTGAGTCCCCCGAGCGGGACCCCCACGTACTTTGGGGGCATTTCTGAGGGCAGAGCGGCCCCGGTTGGCAGTGGGCCGCTCCCCCAGAGGGAACCCAGTTACTTCGAGCCCACGAGGCTCCAGGGGGCATCTTGCTATTTAAGCCAGAGGGCTCCAACGTTGTGCAATTTATTCACGGGGCTACTGAAAGCCCAGGCCACCTTCCTATCTACAGCTGCCCAGTACTTAGTGGGCAGCGGCTACGTTTCGGCCCCTTTCGCTCCTTTCCTTTGGCAGCCTGCCCTGACTTTTCTGGACATAGGGCGTTTCAGCCCCTGAGAGGCCAGGTTGGCCTGGGGACAGTTCTGGTGTTTTGCCCTTGCGTGGGGTACATGTTTTATGCCCTAGGTGATTTTTGCGCAATTGTGATTTACCTGCATAATGTGATTCCTGCATCATGTGTAATGTTTTATACCTCTGAATGTATGTGATGTTTAGGAGGTTGTTTGACCTAGTCCAGTGATGCTAGTGAGTTAATGCTTCCCTGCGTGATATTTTCCTAAGGTGGTTAGGGTTGCGTAGGTGGTACTTACCTGTTACCAGTGGTTACTGGGTGTGTGCTATATTTGCTATTTGGTGTTACAAAATATTCTATGTTCTAAGTGTTATTCTAGAAAGTGCTATTCCTACAAAGTGCTGATTCTACCAAGTGCTAGTTCCAAAAAATGTTTATTCCTGACAGTGGCCCATGTGGCCCTGTCTCATGTCCATACTCCCCTGTAAATTCTACCCGTACCTATGGCACACTGCAAGGTGTGTATTTATTATCTAATGTGTTTGGTATAATACAAAGGCTTTTTTTATTTATAACCTTGTGTGGAGTTTCCTTTGTGGTGGGCCTTGGGTGTTGTTGCTGGGTGCGCGTGCAAACGCTTTACACCTTGCCTCCGAGATAGGCCTGACTGCTCGTGCCAAGCTATCAAGGGGGTGAGCATGGGGTTATCTTGGCGGATGACTTCCTAGCCCTGACGTAGAATGGTGGTTTCTGCCTGACTTTGGTGCAAGCCTTAGCCAACCAGAAATCCCATTTCTAACATTGCAGAATCCAGATTGGGGTATATACAGGACATTATTGGCTTCGATGAAGTTTGCTAGCTGGGTGTTGATGACCTTTTCGATGACTTTGGCTGCAAATTGAAACAGTGAGATGGGCATGAAATTCTTGAGGTTCGTCGGGTCTGCAAAGGAATTCTTCAGGAGGGGGTTGAGTTTGGCATGTTCCTAGTCATCTGGGAATGTGGGGGTCTCAAGGGAGCAGTTGATGGTTTGGCATAGTTCGGGTGCTATGGCCTTGGTGGTTCTGTGGAAGATGTGGGGAAGACAAGAGTCTGAGGGTGATTCAGAGTGGGTGTTCTTCATGGTCTTTAAGGTGTCTTCTGTCGTGAGCGGCATTCAAGTGAGTAGGGTCTATTGGGTTGTGTTGCTGTGGGTGGGGGCTGAAGCGATAAAGAAGTCCCGGAGTTCTGTGGTGTGGCTATAGGAGGTGCAGTTTCTTCCTGTGAAGATGGTGTCAAGTGTATGCTCCGCTGTGTGTGTGGGGGCAGTGACAAGCTGTTTCAATCCAATTTTGGTGAGGTTTTCTAGAAGGGCGGTGGAGTTGGGGGTTGTTGTGGTTGTCCAGGTGTAAGGTTAGGTCCTTGGAGGCAAGGGCGCGGAGTGCGATAAGGTCGGCGACGGTGTCGGAGAAGGGAGTTCGGTGGCCAGGCAGCCAGGCAGCCTGTAGATGAGGGTTTCCCAGAGAGTTCTTTTGTGGTTGGTCTGGATCTGGACATAGAGATGTTCTATGGTGGTGGTAGTGTCATCCGGGTCAGTGGTTGTCATGCGGAGGGAGCTTTTGTGGACAATGATGCTGCCTCCTACTGGGTGGGTGGGGCGTTCTTTTCTCAGGATCTTGAATTGGTCAGGAGTAGCGATTGAGATGTTAGGCACAAAGTTGGTGTTCGTCCAGGTTTCTGTGAAGAAGACGACATTGGGCGTGTGGGTGTTGAGGAGGTCCCAGATTTCTATGGCCTGCCTGTGTAGGGAGCGTACATTGAGGAGGATGCAGTTCATTTTGTGTAGCTACACAACTACAGGTTTAGTCAAAAACTACTCTTCATTAAAACATATAAGATAACAGATTTGGTAGTGCTTGCAAGAGTAGTTGTGTAAAAAAAACTGTGACCCTGACATTCATTAACAAAAGGCAGCTTTAGAAGGGAAATGTATACCGGGCTTCGCAGTTGTTTTGAAAAGGAATCCAGCAGGTGAAGTAACTGTTTCACATACCTAGAGTGGTGATTGCAATCTAACAGACAAATACATAAGTGACCCTAATAGATGTTCTCTCCATGCACTACTGAAAATAACTTGTTTTACCATCTACAGGATCCAGTTTCACTCTGTATGACGTTGCTGCTCTATGTGGCTTCCATCGGGCACAGAATGAATCCCACGCAACCTGGTATGTTGTCAGATCTGTCACATTCAGGTACACTGCAAGAAATAAAATTACAACGACTGCTGTGAAACTAGTGGGAATACATAAATTCTCTGATGCATTGTGGTGCAATGTGGATCACACACTGCAATTCATCTTTGGAAACTAGACAAGAGCATTGGGTGTGACTTTTAGAAATGTTTGCAAACTTAGGGGCCCATTATGATGACGGGCGGATTGCCCCTGCCAGGCTGGCGGTAGCCACCGCCACCCTGGCGGGGGCAATCCATCCGACATCCACACTCGTTTCCCCCTCGCCATATTATTATGGCAGGGGGACCTCGGCAGACGGAAAGACTGTCCGCCGCTTTTCTGCCTGGTCGCCTTGTGGCCGGGGCAGAAAAGGAATATTATGATGGCGGTGTCTATCAAACACCGCCAGCCATATTATGATGGG
The DNA here is from genome assembly GCF_964263255.1 of Lissotriton vulgaris. Lineage (NCBI taxonomy): Eukaryota > Metazoa > Chordata > Amphibia > Caudata > Salamandridae > Lissotriton > Lissotriton vulgaris. The sequence goes on from NC_141694.1 coordinate 509,586,174, forward strand.
CGTCTGTAGGTGCCTTTCCGCGGCGGCGATGCCGCCTCGGAAAGGCATGTAGTCTTTACTCTGGGGGCCTCCTGCGGGCCCCGAGAGTGAAGGAGAGGTGGGGGTGCACACGGGGGTAACTGTGGTACCCCCCAGTATTTGCATAAACAAAGCAGCAGGCACCGCGCAGTGCCTGCCGCTTTGTTTATGCAAATGCATCAATGCATTTTTAGCATTGTGGCGGGCGGTGCAGAGAGCACCGCCCGCCACAATGCTAAAAATGCAGGATGCGCCCGCCACCGTGGCGGGCACATCCTATTACCCCCCACGGGACCCCCATCCTTATGGAGGGTGGTCCCGAATTCGGACAGGATGGCGGGCGGACAAAGTCCGCCCGTCATCCTAATGAGCCCCATAGTTCACAGTAGGTGTGAAAAAAATTTGAGATGGAAACATATCATTTCTGATTTGCAGGATGCCTAATGGTAGTAATATGCCCACACAAATGGAATTTGTTCTCAATGAACTTATGCCAGTATAATGGAGTTTCTCTGTGTGAATTTTGGGTGCATGGGCCTTCCTGGGGTAGGTGTACCATTAAAGGTTAGTGGCTATACAAACCTTTGCACATTTCTGTGCATTCGCAAAATATATTTTCAGGTAGTTCCCCACTCTAAATATGCCTGTCATGAAACAGAGTAAAACATTTTTTCAGTGGGATAATGGGAGAAGGATGAGTGACAAAATTGAAGGGTATATGGAGGAAGAGGTTAATCCACCTGGAAAAATATAAAATCCTTGCAGGTGCAAATGAACATTTGTGTTACAATTATGTACATGAAAATATACACTAATTGCATTTTTGTAACCACAAATATCTTACATTTGACTACTGGATATCTACAAATTGTATTTATACTAAAATCACAATGGAAATCTATTCCACAAAAGGCATTATAGGTGTTAGATTATGTGAGTTAAATTCTATTTCTCTTTGGTTTTTGTCAATTCAGACTTCAAGAAACTACATTATTAGACGGTAGTAACCGCTTTACCCAAAATTAAATTAAATGTGCTTTGCTTGGTCGTATCACATATTAGATAACTCAGGATTCAAGGTGATGATGCTAGAAAAGGGCACCTAAAAATGTAGTCCTCATTTTTTATTAAAATCCAAATCTAGAAGATTTTAAGAAACTTTTATTAACCAGAGGATATTAGCAGTTGTTTTTAAACCTTATACAGCCTGATATTCGTATAATGCATTTGTTCAAAGTAGTTGCAATTTGCGCACCAACTTTTCCCAAATGAATTTCTTTGTGAACCGACATGTTCAAACATGTTGGCTTGCAAAATCTTGATTTGTAAAGGGAAAGGGTTGCATTTGACCAACCTTATTAACATGCATGAGGTAGGTCATAAATAGGGACGCACCACCAATATTTGCCATCACCAGGATGGTGGCCCGCGTGGGTCAGCAAACCACCATGTCTGTGATTGCTTTTAAATAAAGCAATCTTTATTATTTTTTTTTAATGTACCGTTTTCCTCAAAGGAAAACAGAATACATTTTAAAAAAAGAAGTTTAAATTTTTTTTTCAAGTAAGCAGTTATCTCAGGGTCTTCTGCCCACTCCCCAAAAATGTTTTTACAACATTGACTAAGGGGAACGAGTCCCTCAGGGTGTTAGTAACCTATCAATGAATCGCAACCACAATTGTGATCACAAACCATTGGTACATACCATAAGAAATTGCAAATTGGAAGGGATACCTTAAACATGGCCCCCTTCAATTTGTGATGTGTGTAGTCGCAAACCTGTTTTGCTATTCAGTAACAATTTACTAAATCACAATTGGGGTGTTGAACACACCCAAAAGCTTAGATTGGTATCATAAATGCTCCCATTTTGCAAATAGGAGCCTTTGCAACTGCAAAATGGCTTTGAACATAAGAGCCATAATGAAGTGAGTGTCTAGTTAAAAAAAAATATGATTTTACAACCTGTGCAGGAGATTGAGAGAATCCAGTTTACTGAAGTTTTAGCTAGGCAGTTGACAAGGTGTTTTGTATCAGTAGATCTGTGAATGAATTCAGTTTTTTACATTCAGTTTCAAAAAGTTATGGAACATCTACTTTTGTAAAGCAGATTTTCTTCAGTGTAATATTTAGAATCTCTGGAAATGTGCATTTTAGAAGCAAGGAACTGATGAGTGAATTCCACAACTTGCTGATCAAATGTAACTTGACGGGCGGCTCTAGCCACATATTCTTCAGAAATTGTTTCAAAATTCTTTCAGATATCTGAAGTAGAATGCAGCATGAAATGGTGCTCTTTTGTTAATGACTAAAGATTACATGAAATCTTCATTAAGTTCAACATTGTTACTACGAATCTTGTAGATACAAAAATACTGATAAAATAATTGTATCTGAAAACCTAGGTGTGCAAGGATTGGGAAAAACCAATTACTTCAACAGAATTTCCTTTTTATTGTTAGAAATGCTGAAGAATTCCAGCATAGTGAAGTTAACCAATTTCTGCACATTCCACCAGGACACTGTTAAATTCCAATCCAGGACTTATATTATGTCATTATATGTATGTATTACTAATGATTGCTTTACCTGTATGGTCTTAAAACATTTGCTGCCTCTAGTAGGTGAGGGTGACGCCATCTAAATAAGCGGTCAGCCCGTTCTCCAAGACTTGCTGTACAGCTTTGGATTCAATGTTTTTTTTTCAATTTTTGAGCTATGTAAATATTGGTTAGGCTCAGTGAGGCTCCTTGGCAACTAAATTCCCTATTACGTCTGTGTAACCAACAGATGATGTGTTATAGTTTCTCTCTTTGCTCTATGTAGAAATCATATTTTCAGTTCTTTCTGGAACTGAGAGAGACAGGGTACTGTCCAGATGGGAAGTGCTGGGTATTCGATACTGGGCAACAGTAAATGTCCATCTTCCTCAAGGACTTCTTTCCTGCATCACCACATCTGCATTTTGTAATGTAAATAGCTAAGCATAAGGCGCATTGCTACTCCACAGAGTGTCCCGGTGCTAAAAGACCTTGAGACAGACATCAGTACTAAAACAGAAGGCAGCACAAGACAATACTATTGTAAGAAAAGACAAGTTTTAAGCTGCTTCCTGAAGGTAAGCAGATCTTAAACTTCATGAGAGACAATGGAAAACAGTTCCATAAATGGGAAGCCAGGACTTGAAAGGAGTGAGCGCCTAGTCGGGAGCGGGAAAACTTAGGGGTGGTCATCAGATGCTACGATGAAGACCTCAGGGATCTTCGCGGCACGTAGTGCTGAATCCTTTTTCTGATATATAAGGCTCCAGTATCATGTAGGGCTCTGAAAGCCAGGACCGGAGCTTTAAAATTAATCCTCTACAGGACCGGCAGCCATTGGAGGGACTTCAGATAGACAGACATTCGTGCTCTGGGTCCTACCATGAAAATTGCTCTGGCCGTCGCATTCTGGACCACCTGCAGGCGGTTTAATAGATAATCCAGTAGGCCCAGGTACAAGACGTTGATGTAGTCCAGCCTTGATACAATCAGCGCTTGGATTACAGTCTTCCTGTACTTAACTGGCAGCAGGGGAAGAAAGTTAACATTTTTTTTTAACAGCCAAAACAGGTACCGGCAACTGTTTGGATCTGAGCCTTCATAGACAAGTTAGTATCTAGCTTGACTCCTAAGATTTTCACATTGCTTACTGAGACTGCAGGGGGGGACATACCTTGAGGCCACCACTGGCGCCACGCTTCACATGGTGAGGCACCGAAGAAAATGATGCCCTTGTCACCGGAGAACAGCAATTGCGTATCATCAGCATATGATACTATTTTAGCGCTGTGAGCCTCAGCTAAAAGCACAAGGGGAGCCATATAGACATTAAAAAGTATCAAGCTCAGGATTGATCCATGAAGGACCCCTACCTTTAATGGGTGGGATTGGAGCTGCAAAGGGAGGGGACCAAATTGTTTGCTGTCGGTCGCTTAGAAAGGAAGAGAACCACTTGAATACTGTGCCACCAACGCCACACTCCTGGAGCCTCTGCAAGACCTGGTTGTGGTGCACGGTGTCAAAAAACACAGAGAGGTCCAATAGTGTCAACACCGCCCTTTATCTAATGTCTCTTTAATAGATTAGGAGACTTCCAATAAGGCTGTTTCTGTACTAAAATTCACTCTGAAGCCAGACTGACTCTGATGGATTACATGGTTAGCTTCTACATATTCGGTGGTGACTAAGTTCACATATTCTTCCAAAACTTTGGAAAAAAAGGGAAGTAATGATATCAGCCTATAATTGGAGGCCACCAAAGGGTATGCCGAACGCTTCTTTAGTAGTGAGTTGCATACATTAAGTTACATTATCGGTACATGGGGCTTGATTTTCTGCTGCAGGTATGTGAGTGTTTGGTAGTGTAAGAACTTGTGGATCAGTACAGCAAATATTGAACTGTTTTCTTAGGAGTGCTTTTTTAGCAGTGATGATGATTACGTCTGGGCAGTAGACTCTGCTCGCGGAGTTTGCTGAGTTTTCCACTCTGCGCATTACACGGAGCTCACGAAGTTCCCAAAAACTCCACTCTGCGTAGCAGAGCGGATTTTGTCCCCCTCTCGCGTTCATCAATGTCAAGTTGGCGAGCACGAGCAAGAAAAATCCAACTCCCGATGAGATTTTTCCTCGTTCGCATCAAGTTGGCGACCGTGAGCGTGGAAAATTAACCTCTCTGCGAGATTTCTCAACGTGGGCTGTGAGATTTCTCATTGTGAGTGATTCTGTATGCTCGCGGCCGCTTGCACTGTGCATGGTGCCGTCCGTGATGATTGCACAGTGCGGACAAGCACTTGGCACTGAAAACCAAACTGCATTTATCTAACGCACTCCACCACTTGCTGAGCTCCGCGTATCGCGGCTGGGTTTTTTATATACACTTCGCGGAGTTGTGTGTAGCTGAACTCTGCGAACTCTGCCCATGCTTAATGATGATGTTGAACTGTATTATGTTTTGAGTGTCTGGGCAGAATTTAAAGTGAGAATTGTTAGAGTACAGGTTAAGAATTACATTTCCACAGGGATTTCTCACTGTTTATCTGCCTGTGTCACAGGTCACATACGTGTGCTGTTATGTCAAAGCTGAAGCCTCCTGTGATGGAATCATTGGAATCTCAGTACTGGATCGAGGCTAAGAAGAAGGTCAGGGAACTACTATTGAGTGACTGTACTCAGATGTCGAGGAGAGAGTGGTAGATGCTAGGAAATGCAGATTTGTTGCCAATAACTATGAGGGTGTCTTTGTAATGCTAGTACCTGATGCTAGTACCTGGGTAGCTCAAAAGTTAGAAAATTAGCAAAAGCTTCCCTCTGGTTTTTCCTGAGAGAGGTTGCATGTCGTAGTTATACATTTGTGTACCCTGATAGAGTGTATGTTCATGATAAGTGAGATATAAGTGAGACGAAAAGTCAACGCGTTCAAGCCTTCACCTCTACTCAACCACAGTTTTACTGTGAAAATGAAATACTGTCTCCTGTTTGTGCCACACATCAGCAATAAGTACAAAATAGGAACAAATATTAATGTCTCAAACTGACGCTTCTTTGAGAATTGCTTTAACCGTCTAATAAAAAAGATTGGATGCACCACTAGAGGACAGTGCTTACAATAGTGTTCATCATAATACATTAGAGGCGCAGCTGCACCTAGGTACATCATAGTGCATTTTGTTCTATAAAAATTAGTATAACTTACATGTGGTGCCTACACCGGCCAGTGGTCCACTCAATCCTGTTTCATACTGTGCATACACTTGCAAATCATATGTTGTGCCAGGCACCAGATTCTGCAGCTGGTATGTATTCACATCTCCAACGAACACCTCCATTGTTTCATCAGCATCTATCACAGGAAGAAATCAATAAGTTATTAAGAGTTTGCTTATTTATTTGCAGGTACAATCCTGGAGCACTGCAAAGAGAATTGCTTTTACAACAAGTCTTGCTACTTATGTCAAATATGCAGTTTGTCTTTGATAACATACCTTTGGAAGAAGTACTTAGAACTTGGTAAAGGCACTAATAAACATTAGTGTGTGCATGTCTTATTTACACACTGTGCACTTCTTTTCACTCACCTTACTCACTGTGTGCGTGCTTCTGAGCACTGCACAATCGCTGATTATGTAGATGTTTTAATAAATGCATTTATGCTTATACTTGGACTATGATATTTGTGTTAATTAGTCTTGCCTTTAGAATAATTGAATAATATAAGGCAAATAAGTTCCTTGTGAACCATTCTAGCCAAGAGAGGGATAGAGAAACAGCATCATAGCTTGGTAGAGATGTCAAAGTTCTGCTCACTCTTTGATGCAATACGGCACAGCAACCAAAATTGTAATGTCATGCACACATTCTTTCACCATATAGGAAAGGAGTGTGTGGGGTGCCTAGTATAGGTTTTGTACAGGAAGGGTACCCTTTCAATACAAAATACTATTCCTAGACATAGTTTAAGTTGGTGAAAGAAACACCTGATTCGAGGAAGCATCGTTTTTTCCGCAAAGCCCTGCCTACCTTTCCAGTAAATAGGGCTCCAAATCAAAAGCCATGGGTGGTTGCATGGGAAGGCCCATGTACCACCCATGGTACATCCTTTAAAGCAAAATAAAGCAAAGTAGCAAATAGTGCAGTTTTTTCGTTACTCCAGGCTTTTTTCCTGCTTTTGTGCTGGCAGGGCGACCCTATTCCAACAGTTTGCACCAGCTTTTATCACTTTTATTATTCAAACTCATCACCAAATATTAGTAAGACTGAACATAGTATTTCAGTTGATCTTAATGCTCATTATATGTTAGTGTAAAATAGAAAGAATTAAGTATTCTTGTTCTGTGTTCCTAGGGGTAGTGAAAAGTTTGAAGTTACCAGTGGGCCACAGTCTTGGAGCAGGCCACTTTAGAGAGGGTGGAAGTGTGTTTCTGATACTGCATCTGAACTGAACAATTAAGGTCCATAAAATCAGAGTGGCTAAGAAAACAAAAAATTACAAGATTATAATGTCTTGTAATCACCACCAGATTTTGCAGATCCATAGCCAGAAGCTTAAAGGTGAAAGTTTACTTCAATGTGCCAGACTAGTGTGTCACCGAATTAACCAGGCTTAGTTTTCAGGCTTTCATCAAAATAACAAACACATGTGTCACTCTTGTAGTGTTTATTTGATCTTGGCCTTTTATAAATCAAATTTGACTTTAATATCATGGTCCATGAAAATGTTCTGAATTCAGCAGTGTCCTTTTTAGTTGAATAAACTCTTAACGGCCTAGAAAGGGATTTGTGTTGACAGGTGGTAATTGATGTACACTGGTTCCAATTACTGGCCTGTAAATGCTTTATTTGTTTCCAAGTGAAAGTATGAATGAGTTGAGTGGATAGTGTTGAACACATACGAATTACTGATTATACGAAAGCAGTGTCATCTTGAACCATTTCCTAAAGAAATAAAAAAATATATATATATTTTTTTTAATTGCATCATTCTGAAGTGTGTTGCATTTTGCCTTTACCACTATAATGGTATGCAAATCCAAGCTTTGCAGTGCTGTTTGTGACCAATTTCTTAATTTCCCTAAGCATTTCCAAACCAATACTTTATATATATATATATATATATATATATATATATATATATATATATATATATATTGCTTCAACACGTCCGTAATTTTACGAAAGTAGACGGCACTCCAAGTCAGTGTTTATTAGAAATGATTTATTGGCAGACCCCCTACCCCCACAACAGACGCGTTTCGCCTTTCGGCTTTGTCAGTGTCAACCAGTGTGTTGTAAAAGACACCATTATATCTCCACCCTTCCCCAAACAAGGAAAGAGGACTGTTCACGCCAAAACATGTTGGCGGCCATCTTACAGTAGGTTAATATTATAAGATTTACAATAACACATTTCTTAAGAGATAATGGTGTCAAAAGTGCTCGTGCAAATTTAAAAAACAGCATGGTTTTTGGCACAATTCATCATATGTTCATTTCATTATACCGCATACTATCAACAATACATACAGGGAAAACGTGCAAGGTTAAGCATGTATTTGCAAGGCTAGTTACATTCCTATGTATCGTACTGCACCATTTACTAGCCTATCAATTCTTACAAAGCATGCAAATGTATTTCCTAATTGCGTGATCATGTGTATCCATGACCAACATGCTATACAATTGTTAATTTGCCTATATATATATATATATATATATATATATATATATATATATATATATATATATATATATATATATATATATATATATAGAGAGAGAGAGAGAGAGAGAGAGAGAGAGAGAGAGAGAGAGAGAGATCTATATATATATATATTTACTGAATAAACCATGGGTTTCATTGACTTTATAGTTAGTTGGACATTACACTCGTACAAAACCAGAGAAATTCTGCCATTATAATTACTTCAGCTAACTATAATTTGTGACCCCTCAGTGCACTGCTAATGACGTCACATATTACATCATTCATGACATGGTCAGTGACATCACTGATGATACTGATTTTTTCAGTTAATTTCTAAGGTTTTTTAAATGCTAATTTCTAACTATAACGTCCCTGAAACCTATGGTTTTGTCAGTGAATTTCATAGGTTTTTAAAATGCTAATTTCTAACTATAACATACCAGTTGCGTTTCCAGAGTGATGGAGAAAGATGAGCGTGGCCTCAGAAACACCTCTTAGCAATCCCACTGTGTGGGATTTACTGGAGGTAACTGGAGGAGTAGATAGCCCCCAACGTCAACCCTGGGGGCCAACTATCCCTTTTATAACCACCAGTAAGTCCCACACAGCAGGATTGCTAACTTCTTATATCAGGCCTGCCCCTTCCCTTCACCACTGTGCAAAGGTGCCCCCAGCACGTTGTAAGTTGGGGATTAAGTCCCCATGTATCCTGAGGGTCCCTGGGGGCCAATTAGCGTACCAGGTACCTCAAGTAAGTGCCACAGAGCTGCTTTGCAGAGAGGTGGTTCAAGGCCACGCCCCTTTCTACACCTCTCTGCAACGCAGCTCTGTGGTGCTTACTCGAGGTTCCTGGACTTAATCCCCCAACATACAACGCGCCAGAGGGCCAGTTTGCACAGTTGTGAAGGGAGGGGGTGGGGCCAGATGTGGCAAGTGTGCAAACACGCTGTGTGGCACGGCACGTTTTAAGATGGGGGATTAAGTCCCCATGAATCCTGAGGGTCCCTGGGGGCTAATTAGCCCACCAGGTACCTCCAGTAAGCGCCATGGAGCTGCATAGCAGAGAGGTGGCCAGAGACCATCTGCGGGGGATCCCGTGCCCCCTCAAACAATCAGCATAGCCCTGGGGAGGTGGCAGTCCCGGGGCTGCGGGGGTCCCGCAGGCCCCTGCTATTATTAATTGGGCAATGACTGGCCCACCCGGGGCCTCATTGAAATGAAGCGTGGGAGTCCACGCTTCATTTTTTTTATAATTTCGGCTGGATTCGCAACCCCAACACGAATTCTGCAGAATTATTTTTTTTTTTAAATGTGTGGCCCATGATGACAACAGAACGGCGACAAGAGTAAAAGAGAATAAATATAGATTAGCAACTAAAAATGTGTAAGGCAAACAGTGAAGCAATATTTCCGGAATCATGAATCACGAATAAAATAGAGGCAAAGGGGCAAGAAAACACGCTTTCATTCAGAAAATCCAAAAAGCAAAAGTAAACCTGGTGCAAATGCTTGCATACCTGAAAATGCACCAACCATCTCGAATCAGATCATTTTGCATTTTCAAAGAAGCCATTAGTAAATTCTTGATAACATTCGAAAAGCACATTTTTCCTAGATTTGTATTTACTCACTTCTGGGTTGATACACTAGTTTGTAGCCGAGAACAGGAGATGCAGCACGATCCCAGGTAACCTTGAATCTTGTGTACCATTCATCTGACACTTGCAAGTTTTTAGGTGCAAGGAGTCCAACTGAAAATAAATATTAGCAGTATTATTATTAGTTGATGTTGTTACTACAGACGTCATCAATGACTCTATCAGTAGGAACTTTTTAAGTCGCACAAATGGTAACACTAGAGCAAATAGAAGTTGTTGGGAAAATCCAGCAGCACAACTGTCGGAGGTAGCAAGTGAGAATCGACTAGCACTTTGCAGATCTGTTCATTATTCAATCAGCTCCCCTATGCTATTGTAATATAGCATAGCAGGAAGGTGTATGTGAATGCTGGCTGCAGACCAGGGAAACCGCACAATGCTGATCACCCTCAAATAAAGGCTCTTTAGGACCCAGCTCAGTGGCTTTTGGGTCAACCTTTTAATCATCTTTGTACTCCTCTTAGGGTCTGACATCAACTACATTCTGCCACCCCACTTATGCCCCTTTCAATCTTGCTTGCCAAAAAGTATTTATCATTGTGTTCTTTTTAACCCTATCCATGCTGATGACGGAACCGCTCCGTCATCAGCCGCGGTGGCGCTATGCTGATGACGGAGCGGTTCCGTCATGGCCCGGCCGCCGCGCCTGCGCGGCGCGTTCTATTGAGCGGGTGGGGCCATGACGGAACTGCTCTGTCATGAGCGTCATGGGCACAGCTCAACCGCGGCTGGTGACGGAGCGGTTCCATCACCAGCATGCGCCCGCCGCGCGGCCGCCCCGCCCCCTTAGCACTGCGGCGGAATAGCCGCCGCAGTGAAGGGGTTAAGTATTGAGTTTCAAGCTGTTTGTAAAGTCAGCATAGTTCGTCCATTTGTCATGCACTTCTTCTTGCATCATAAGTCCCTGCCTGCCTTAGCTCCCCTTCCATGCTTATTTTATGACATTTCTGTTCTTCATATCCACATGTATATCTAAAAAGAAGGAGCTTTTGCTGAGCCCTCTTTATCCATTGGTCTGTTCAAGTCTCATTCGCATTTTGCTCCAACTACAGCATATAGCATGGGGCAGTGGGCCAGCCAACTTCCTCCATTGGCTCTCTTACACTGTGGGTGATGGCATTTTACCTAATCATGCATGCACAACAGCCTAACAAGGAGTGCACTTCAGTGACAGTGATGTTGTGCTTGGGCCGGTGTGACCACTCTTTCATGATGTGTGCTTTTTATATTTTTGCCATATCATTTTACATACTGCTTATGTCTCTAAAAAATACATTAAAAAACAAACATTGGCAAAGTCAATGGGTATCGCTCAAAATAGACAGTGCATACCTATTGAATTTTCCATTGCTTTTGATGTAAAATGTCAAAGTACCAACCCATCACCCCAAGAACCTACATCCAATACTCATAATGGTGGCCTCCATATTCACTTAGTTGAGAAATTACTGCAATTTTTATTCCACTGAGGTATTTGAAACATCTCAAACCACACTGTTTGAAACACAGCATTTCCAGTCTGACAAAAACTTTTCTAGAAGGCTTGTTTTAGTTTATTTTGGACTCTGAGTAATGCAATTTACACAGAAGACTAAATTTACAAAAGGCAAGACTTTTTTACGTGATTCATTTATTCTGTGATTGGACATGATGATGACCTGTTAGTAAGCTAAGCTTGCAGTTCAGATGTGTCTTAGGGCTCACATCAAAAATATGACTGATTTATCAGTGAGCACCAGTTTATATCTGGTAATGAAATAAAGCCCCCGCAAGATAACCTTTTAAGTGAGACGATAATGTTTTAGACAACGCCCAGTGCCGTCTGAGACTTAACTGAGCACAGGGAATATGGAAAACAAAACGGACGAGAAAATGGTCTGGTGAGAAAACAGACATCCACTATGTGGAATTCTGGGCGGATCACTACATAATATAGCATTTGTACTTCAAAAAAGAACAGACATTTCTCAATGCCACAGTGGTTGTGTGTGCTTGAAATTGTAACTGCCCAGTCTCCCGTGGCAGCATGTTTGGAGTACAGGAAAGAGAGTGTGATGTGAATAACTAATTATGACAGAACACTGGGCTATTCAAATTAAAAGCACACAAAAATTTAAAATGACTCCTTATTAAACACATTATCTATACAGAGAATATAATTAATGCCTGGGATACCTAAAGCATTTACTTAGATAAAGATTAGTGGCCCCAACCAACTTCACAGACCTGCCTAATAATAATATTTCCTGTTGAGGTGAGCAACCGTAATTAAATGCAATCAAAGGGCACACCAGCAGGTCAACAAGAAGTAGCAGAAGTGGCAAAATAGGCACTCAATGAAATAATAAGGGCATTCTAACTGAAAACTTAGGAATAAACTGAGATATAGCTCGACGAGTAGAATGAATTAAACTGCATGCTGAAGCTCATGAGTTTGAATACTTGCAAATGTGTAGCGGTAACTGTTTATTATTTTGATGAGGAGTTTGCTCAGTGGCACTTTGAATATAAATAGAACAGTGTAGGAGAAGGGAGAGTGTGGCAAAAAGTAAATCCACCACATGAAGAAGTAAGTGAACGGCTTCATTGAAAAAGTACGTCTCTGCAGCAGAAATTGGCTTCACAATCTGTTACTAGCTGCACATTCAGATCCCCAACACCCAATGTTCCAGACCAACCAAAAGGATAAAGAAGGGAGGAGAAAAAAGGGAACGATGGAAAGGACAAGGGGCAGAACATAAGATCTAACGATATAGCACAGCGTGCAGCACAGTTGAATAACTGAGTATGAAACGTCAATAATCTTGAAGAATTCTCCATAAAAGAACCCAGTTCCCCCGTAGGTACTTCGCATGTTCTGCACGTGACCCATACTCTAAGGGAGTGATTCCAAATTCATTTGGTCTCATTGGGTTAAAAGATGACCTCTTACTAGTGCTTGACTTGCAAAATAACCTTTTTGGGTATCTCTTGTATTTGAGAAAGGTTAGAGTGTTAAATCAATTATTCAGCATAATTTACTACTTCAGAGTCATAATGCATCAGTTCTTTCATACACTTGAATACACTCCTCAAACTCCAACTTTTACTTTCTTGAGTAATGATACACCTTTTGTTAACCTTAACTACCTATATGGATCTGAAATACTGGCTCCTACCGTTCTGAACATGCTTAGGATTCTTGACCGCGATCGGATCCCTCACAGCAATATCAGAAATGGTAGACCACTATATGGTGTCCTAATGTTCGTTGGACTTAGTTTTACAGGGTGACACTTTAGCCTGTCCCTTCTTTAGATTCACAGCAGTAACACTTTGTTCGGCATACTTGACCTTGACCCACCTTGGGCAGACCAAGGAAGTAGCTTCCCTCCTTTTCAGTAGGTGGAAGGATGACACCCCTGTGATGGGGTTAGGAGACATTTTGTAGTCCCATAGTCTTTCTGTGATGGCTAGAGTATTCAGAATCGTACCTTAAAGGACTAAGTGCACACTCTTGCTAAAATACTTGTTCAATCGCCCTACCTGCCAATGCATTGTGAGTCATAGAGCACAGTTTTTTATATGCTCTGTGTTATGTGTACGGACTAACCTTTACATCTCCTTAGAGGAGAATTCTACAACATTGTTGGTGACAAGATTCTCTGGGGAAACTGACTATTGGGGATTTCGGTGGGTTACAAGTGTGGTTGATTCGTTTCACTGCAGTGGAGGCCAGTTTTGTTGCTGGTGACTTGCTGAACATGTTCCTACTTGCAGCGCTTCTAAATAAACAATGCAAAAACAAATGGTTTTCCAGTGTTAGTGAAATTTCCATTTGAGCATGTGTACTACTATGGATGTATTATGAGAATTCCTGGGTGGGTCCACGGGTAAATGTTTTTCAACATCAAAAAATAAATTTTCATGTATTCGCCAGTAACTTGCAGTTTCCCCTAAAAAATATTCTGTAATGGACAGAAATAAGTGCTTTTTCAGGGTAGGAAATATCACCAAACTTGAAAAGGCTTCTATCGGGTAAATACATTTTAAGAGACAATGCAGTATTGCATCACATCTCCACATGAGGAAAAGTACACCACTCACATTTTGACATTCTAAAACGTTGCACATGCACTGCGATGGTCAGAGTTTACTATAAATACTTCAAGAATTATGAGTGATTTCCGTAAGTGAAAAATGTGGTCCATAAGCAAGCATAGCCCTAGCCCTACCAGAGAAAATGTTGAACTTTTTTGTTATAATATGTTTGAATCAGCACTATACCTTCTGAAACAAAGTAGAACAGACCTATCATCAGCATTTTGTCCCTCAATATTTCATTCAAATAAAGGCACACAAAGAAAGGCAGTTCGGGTACCTGTTCTTCCATTTCCTGTCAGTTGTCCTCCTTCCCCATCTCCGTACATAGCCACCACAGTGATTTTGTATGGGGTATCTGACAATAGTGGCTGCAGCTTCACTGTATTTCTTCTCCCAGGGACTGTTGTCTGAAAGAGGGAATAAAAAATTATGTAAAACAAACAATAGTCTTAAACCTGTTGCTTAGCCCATATTTTTTCCACAATACGTCTGTACCTAAGGTGTGTGCCCTTGCTTTGCAAACATTCGCTACAGCACATAAATGCATCCAAAACACTAGGGTCCCTTCCTTCTCCGTGACACGAGCCGTGGCTGGTCCCTATGCCGGGCCAACCCAAGGACCAGCACTAAGTGTTTTGTTATATCCTTCAAAATGGAGAAGTCCTCTGCTTGAGGATTTGTCATGGGCGTGGGTTTACTCTGTGCCAGCATTTCCACGCGCTACGGAGAAGCCATATGCAAAACAGGCCCCCTGTAACAAAACTGTCCCCCAAAGGTCAAAAACCAGTGCCCCCCTTCTGGCCCACTGGGAAAATGCCCGGTGCCAACTGTGGCCCCTGTGTGCAAGTCATAGGGTCATGGATAATCCCTTGGTTTGCTGTCACCCAAGTCTGCACACACTCCAGGCATGTGTGAACCTTCGAGTATTGGTCTGGGCTTAAGTAGCAAATGTAATGTTGGTCAAGAAGAAGTGCCATTCGAAAGTTTCATAATTTCTCCACCCCTCTTTTTCTCCACTTCTTTTCTCAGTTTGCCTCAGATTATAGTCTTTTCCCCTCTTCACATGTTTCCTTGCGTCTTGCCCTGCTCAAAAGTTTCATTAAATATATTTTCCTCCTTGATGTTGTTTTCTCTTCTGGTCAGTATATTGCTCTCTCAATATCCCATCTCTCCCACCTCACATTATCTTGCCATAGAATCCATCACTCTGCTGCCCTTCATTCCCTAACTCAGTGTCTTTATCCTGCCTCTGTCTTTTCACTCCAGGGCCCAGGGCGCGACACTCCCAGTGGCTGTACTGCTTCTTCTCACAGCCTAATGGTACTCCTCGCACCAGGTTAGCCTGGTTCTGCTTGTGTATGCCCATTAGTTTTCAACTCTAAATGCTATTTAGCCAAATCTCGGAGAAGTGGGTCGTCCTTCCTTTCTCTCGGCTTCTCATTTTCAAACTTGATGCAAATAAAAGTAGGAAAAACGATATAGGCCTTCCCTGTAAAATTATTTATCACTAAAACAAAAAAACATAGGTCCTACCACACCCAGATAGAAAGGCAAGTTTACCCGCCTTTAGTGCTAAATATGGATAAAGTATACAGAAGTGTAAGAGCGTACTGTTTTAGGCTTCCCGGCTCTAAAACCTTCCTAATATGTGTTTACTTATCAGTTATACTGTATAAAACACCGAGACACAAATAAGACATGAGGTTTTCAGCTGGTTTGGGAACATGAAATTGCTCTTTTTTCTGTTAAAAAGATGATATTCCTACGCCAAATCTAATAGGAGATGTGATAGCTGCAGCAGTAAATCCGATAATACTATTGAAAATAACAGTGTCAGCCATGGTCATTGTTGGTGCTATGGATACATACAGATGAGACGGAGTTTTCCCTCTACAAACAGATAGCAGTGGTTAATTCCTACTGTAACAACCTTTATGTAGGCTTGTCATGATTGCTTGTTAACCATCTTCCGATCATCAGTGTTATGGTGGTCTGCGGTTTCTGAAAGAAGGGTCTCATGTCCAAGGTGAGATCACTCACTAGCTCCCTTTGAGTAATAGGATTGTCTTTCGTGTGCGTTGTTTGGTTCATAAAAGTATTCTTGGCCTTTGCTGAACAATCACCAGAAAATAATCATAGCCATAAACCTTAATCTACGGTGTCTAAAAGTAAAAGAAGGGCCTTCCCTGTCCTAAGAATTCTTGTCATTATTCCAGAAAAAATAATCATGGGCATCTCAATAAACTGTCAGGTTTCTAACTATTGCTCTGATGATGGAGATAGCTATAAAGGTTTAGACACTCATTGTCTGCTTCACACGTGTACATATATACAGATGTTATATTTGTAAAATGGTTGTCTAGAGTCTCTCGTCTTCATTTCTTGTGAGTAGTTAATAAAGTCCATCCACATATGTGAGGTATTTGCAATAAAATGATATATTATTCAATATTCTAAACAACTAATTCCAACAAACAGTTAAGTGTTTTGGAATTATTTGTTTAGGAATACAGGAAAATAGGGAGAGAGCCATTTTTATTTCAAAACCCAAATTTGTGAGGATGGACTTTGTTAATTTTTCGCAAGAGTTGAGGACAAGGACTTTGCTAAGATATGCTGATATGCAGTTAGTTATACAGAGAAAAGGACTCGATAATACCTTTAGAGTGCCTCTCCCAATTTACAAATATAACAGTTGTGTTTGTCTGGTTTTTATGACAATTGACCGGCCGAGGTGACAGCATCAAATGCAGCACTATTCAGCACAACTTTCCTAGTTTTATAGTTACTTATATACAAAGTTATACATTCAAAGGCTCAAGACATACAAACACGAAAGCAGGTGCATTGTGCATTTAAGAATAAAACAGAAACAAAAAGCTAGGACAAACACATATCCAATCACACTCGTCTTCTTGGGTCCTACCCACCAAGAGAAAACATGATTGTCAGTTTAACCGTTCTTTGAATATTGGTTGTCAAAACCCATTTATCATACACCCACATCTTTCCCTTATTCTCCCATGTTTTCATTCCCAGCCTCTACAGTGAATTTATATAAACAATAGCAAGTTGTGGAGACACAATCATTACTAACTCTCAATAAAGTGTTGTGAATCTTACTTATCAAACCAATTCCACACACACTTCTAGATTAGATGTGTTGCCCATTATCACAAAATCTCAGCAACCCATCCATTCAATGTGCCCCTTGCTCATGGCAATTCCATCACTGTACCTCGCGGCACTTTCTCTGTAGTTGCCAGGTGGACAGATGCCTTGTTTGTGAAAGACTTTAGTTACTTGGTTTACAACTAGATGTCGACTTACATATTCATCTATGGGATCCCCAACCATGGGAGAGTAGATGATCCGGTATTGTTGGACAGGTCCATCTGCATGCTCCCAGCTCACAGAGAGGCTGTTTGTGGTCTCGTCAAACACTTTCATGTCTCTTGGACCACTGCGAGGCACTAAAAAAGGAAGGGTCAAGACAGTTACCACTGTGCCTAACATCATGGCTACTCGCATGCTAAAAGTCCCATAAGCAGTATATTTTTCCTCGTGATGTTTTATGTTGAAAGCACATAAAGTAAGCTGCTTAAATGGTAAGACCATTTGCACACTTCCGTACTTCTTGAGTAACTAAACACATTGAAAAAGAAATTGCAGTGTTCAAAATTAATTTAAGCACAGAACAGTTTTAACAAAAGATAACTTGGAAATCAAGGACATTTTGAATGGTATGGTTTTGAAGGCAGTAAGAAAAATGTCTTCCTCTGTATATATACATTACTAAGAAAATATATAATGGGAATTCTGGCTATGAATGTCATTCTTTGCAGACCAACAATGTGTATGTAAATAAACTTTGCCTCAGAGGCGTTTCCTTCAGAGTATTGTGAGAACTGTCAGCCTCAGGGTGGGCTTCCCCCAAACCTTTTCCCTACTTACCTCCCATTTTTGCTGAAATACGTTTTTGATGGCAGTAGGACTCTGTGCACTTTAACCCTGCTAACCAGTTCTAAAGTGGTTGTGCTCTCTCCCCTACATGTAGTTTGATTGGCATATACCTAATTAACATATTTAATTTACTTAAAAGTCCCGTGTAGCATGATATTCCATATACCCAGGGCCTGTCAATTAAATGATACCATGGACCTGCGGCACTTATTGTGCCACCCACATAAGTAGCACCTTAACACATGTCCCAGGCCTGCCATTGCAGGCTGAATGCAGTTTTAAACTGCTATGTCGACTTGGAATTTAACCCCCCTTGCCAAGCTGTTAACTCTCTTTTCATAACATGTAGGTCCCCCTAAGGTAGGCCAGGGGTATCCTATAGGCTAGTGTGCTGTGTAATTTAAAGGTTGGACATGTACTTTTAAGTTTTACATGTCCTGGTAGTGAAAAACTCCTAAATTAATTTTTCACTACTGTGAGGGTTACCCTTCCCATTAGGACCACATTGAGGATTCTGTATTACATTTAGGGGGCGATTCCGATTCGGGAAAATGCCCTCTGAATAGGCGTACGGAGCATTTTTCCCGTATGCAGAACCGTACCCGTACGTACGACCTAGTTACTAGGTACGGTGCGTATGTGAATGTGTGTTTTTCCATACGAATTGCCTATACGCGACGTGTTCCGTACGAATCGCGTATTCATTACCCGGTCTGGATCGTACTTGGCGGGTCGAAAGGCATGTTTAAGAATCGTACGGTTCACTGTGAAAGTCTAATTCGTACGGATTTAGCCTTGTTTTTCATACGGTTCGCACGGATTCTGACGTATTTCTATTCTACGGATCGTACTACGCGATTCGGACGGATTTGTACGATACATACGGAAACGGCATTGAATACGTATTGTCGTACGGAGTCGTTTCCCGAATCGGAATCGACTCCTTAATAAGCCACACTTCCTAATTGAGAGAAGGTAGATATGTCATGATTGGTACCTATGGAATTGTAATGATAAACCCCCTTTAATGGTAGAGTCAGATTTTTCATTACAATTTTGAAAATACCACTTTTAGAAAGCTGGCATTTTCCTGTCTTTAGCCCTCTGTACCTGTAGACTGTATTGGGTCACATGACTGAGTGTACCTGACTGTTAGACTTTGTGAATTTCTCCCAGACAGTCATACAATAGAGAAATAGGATGTGCCTGAATGGGCCATCTGTTGGCAGGATGGGGGTGGAGCTAAGCACAGCACCACTTATACCTGAATAGCTTGTGCTCTGCCTTCACACTCAAGGACCTAGAGACCCTGTATTGTCACTGCAGCCAGCTTAGAGCCTGGGCTGGGGAGTCAAGAAATTCAATGCACTTTAAAGAACCTTTCCAGAAGTTTCTCCACTTTCCGGAAGAAGTGTACATTCAAATCCATTCTTCAGTACGCTACTGGACCTGTGGAAGGACTCTCAGAGGATTGCCTGCTGATGTGACCTGCTGTGCACTCTGCCAGACCGCTGCTGTGCCTAGAAGGATTGCATGCTGCTTGGAGCCTGCCTTGAAGTCCGAGGCTAACCCTGCTGTTGAGCTGTGCTCTTCATCTGCGACCAGGATGGCCATAAGGGCTAGCTTTGTGGTTTCCTGTTCCGAGTCACAGGGACATAAAATGCCCCCATCACCTGGTTCTGAGCTAAGTGAGTCCTGAACCACAAAGAGGTGTCCCGCCAGTCCTGGACCCTTGATTGTGATGCCAAAGGAGTTCCGGTGGATAATTTTCCAAAATTGAGGACTTAGACAAAAATTGGTCAACCAAGAAGAGACTGGGTCCAACCTGCTCCCATATCCACCTGATGTGCATCAACAGTTGGATTGACTTTGCAGCTTCTGCCACTACATTCTTCTCTGCAGCAACAAATCCATTTCAGTGGTCACTTCGCCAAAGGGGTATCTGACCTCGTAGAACTGTCTTCAGCAATAGCCCTCTGCCTCATCCTGCTTGAGTTTTTTTGACTTCTATTTCAGCCACTAATTCGAAAATCTTCGCTGCGGCTTTGACCCAAGGCCATTCAATGTCAAAGCTCCCTCTTCGGACACATTCGCCAGCCTTGCCCCCTGGAACTTTACCTTCTCAGACTTTGTCTTTAGGACATTTTAAAGTCGAAAGGTAAGCACTGGCAGGGCCCAATCCACTTTTGTATCCAAACTGTGCTCCATCACAGTTGGCCTTAACTTCCAAGTTTTACCCAATCTCGTGCGACTAGATGTCGTGGTTGGCTCTTTCATCTTTTAGGAGCTGTTTTGAGCCTTAAACAATGAACATTCATAACTCTGGTTCTACTGATTAGATGTTTGTTGTTTTGGTTTCACTAAATTGAATACAATTTACTCTACTTTCCTAAACTGGTTTGGTATTTTTCTTATGCTGTGTTTCACTTTATTGCTGTTTGTGTGCTGCGTAAATTCTTTACACATTGGCTCTCAGTTAAGCTTGCCTGCTTGCTTTTTGTGACAAACTACCCAGGATTAAGCACAGTTAATTTAGTGATTTTTTGTGGTTCACGCCACAAGACATTGTGGCTGTTGCTTGACCTGGGCTCACACATAGTCAGCCAACAACCCAACTTCACACAGGGATAGTCAGACGACCTCCTCCTTTCCCCTGGTATGCAATATATGATGCTGTCAATCTACTTCCACTATTGGGTGTTCCCAAGCAAAATCTATATTGCCCTGACTAGATAATTTGCCTTCCTGTGCCTTCCTAGGCGCTTATGTTTGCACCCTGATAGTGGGGTTGTCATTAGTCGCTGGATAGTCCTATTCATTCAGAGGCGCAGGGTTCTTTACACTCCTTAGCAGTTCACAAAAACTGAAAGTCTTTTTTATAATGTTTTACCAAACCAGCACCTCAGCATAAGCGTGGCAGGTTCAGCACACTTGAGACACATGGTCTGGTTTTAAAACTCACTAGAAAATATAATTCAGACAGCTAAAAGGGCTATAAGACACATCAGGAAAATTCCAGTCAATGCACATGACTTTGATGCACCGACCAGTTGTACCTGAGATTCCTGCTGCTACTTCCCACAATGGGAGAAGAGGCAGCACACATTTGAGAAGATTCATTTGCTTGACTTCTAATGCTTGTGATATCTAAATTGTAGACAAGCTGGAAACTGATTTAGAGATCAGTAGACAGGGTGTTGGACAATTTCAAGTTTGCTACACTGCCTTTACTCCACCTGCCAAATTAGATATGTCCACCAGCTCCACAAATATATCTGTACAAGCATGCCGGTCAGCTGTCAAACTTTCAAAAGCTTTTTATTTTTTTAAACAAACTCCAAAAGCTGGAGTTTTTTTTTAATGAAAGAATGATGAACCTCTCACAACATAGTAGGTTTCTTTTTTTAATGTCTCTCACCATCAAGATATTCTTGTCAGTGATGGACAGTTAAATAGAAACATCTGATTACCCACTCTAAATAGGGCAGACACTTGGATTGCTTATCTGCGACTGCCTCCTACTCCCTCTGGCCACCAGGGGAAGGTTGACATACATTGGAGAAAATTTAACTTCACTGGCATAAACCTGGAAGTCCGATCACCGCTAACTTGGGCAGGTGGACAGGTAGTTTGTCAGAAAGGGTACTCTCTTGCCATTGCGATGGAGAACTATCTCTGCCAATTTCTAAATCAGTACCTAAGGCAGGAGAGATTAAATAAGTGAAGTAGAACTAATCATTTAAGTCACTTACAACACTTGAAGTGAAAGTAACACAGGAGAAAAATAAAACTAGTAAGACCAGGATTTTGTAATACAATTGAAGAATACACTTTTTTCATCGTTATTGACAGAAAATAGTTTCCAATTGTGGCATAGCAGCAGTATGCATCAACATACTATCAACATCCGTGGTTGTTGGTGGGAGCTCTAATATAATGCGTTCAAGTTTATTTAGAGGCCTCTGCTATCTGCTTTAAAGATGCTGGTCAGTTAGGGATTTGTTGATACCACTGATGTCAAATATCAGATGGCAGTTTGCCTATGCTAGTGGCTAAAATCACAAAGCCGAAAATACGGGTTTTTCAGCACAATAAACCATGAACTGCACAAAGTAAACTTTTTATTAATGTATTTGTACCCAATTAAAATTGACACTTAAAGTTTCACTTTCAAAAAGATTAAAGACTCAGTCTGCCTGACTGCGTGATTAAATTATTAACCTTCAGTTTGAAAGATGTTAGGGTGGGTGCTGACATCCACTGATATGTCATTGGCTTCAATGCTGCTTTTGCCTATTTAATGTAATGCTGGTGGACATGGAGTCAGAAAGGGGTTCCTTGTTCGAACACTAGGAGAGAGATGGAACTAACGGTTGGTTCCCTCTCTGGTTTGTAGAGTAAAGTAATCTTTAAGTGTTTTTCAGCCTCTTGTTTTATTTGATTCTGATATTTATCAGAACAATATCCATTGATGGAGGGCATTGCCTGATTTACACATTTAGGGCCTTATTTATTGTCTGGCAGACAGGGTACTCTGTTGAAAACATGGTGGATGTCTGGCCATCGGAACGCAAGTGCATTATAGTCAAAAGCATTTTAAATACAGTGAATGGAAGATCTGCCACGTACAATGCCCTCAAAACTGTAAATATAGACCCTAGTCATTTATAGTTGCACTTCCTTTTCAGAAACTATAGATAGAACTCTTGGATATCAAAACTCTCCTTATTAATGGGCATCTTATCATGCATTTTAGAGTATTTTTGATGTGTATGTTGCAAATTATCCCATTCTATAGCTAGGGAGAACTATTGGTCAATGCAAACAATAATCAGATACTTAGTTTAAGTAAAATGATGATCCCAGAACTTACATGTGGTTCCTTGTCCGTTGCTTGGGCTTCCTTCTCCGTCTGCGTACAAAGCCACCACACTCACTGAATACGGGGTCTCTGGTGTCAGACGTTCAAGCAGCACAGTTTGGGTGTTTCCTGGAACTAATACCTGTGGCAGAAACATAACATTAGGTTTGAAACTTTGCTTGAGTAGGTTCAGCCAGAGTTAGATATTCAATGTGATAAGCCTGACACACTTCTCAAACGAAAGAGCAGAACTACATGGCAATACAATCATTTTGTACTTAACTATAATATTGTATAGTTTGGTGTAGTTTGTGCTAGGAATTGGTAATGATGGTATATGGCCCGAAAACTGAACCCTGCATTGCAACAACAATGACAGTTTTCAAGGTACATATCAATGCTCAAACAGTAACACAGGAATATCAAGGCAGTGTTCCAAACAATCTGCCAAGGCCATGCTTAATCGAGCACAGGCAAGAGTACATAAACCTCAGAAATTTGATTTTCTGTAAAATTCTAGTAGGTATATTGTGGCCAACATATTTTCTTGAATAAACTAATGGCATTGACAAAAGAAGCGTGTAGCTCCCATTTTGCCAAGTATTCTCCATTTTCACCAAAACAAGACCATTGTGTAGCCCCAACCTTTGGCTCTTCGCATCTCAAATTGTTATTTTTGACTATTCTTCAGTCACCTGGATGTCCATGGGTTTTGCGGCTTATACTTATGCACAGATCAGTGTGATGACTGAGGCAATGTATAGTAGAAATCTTTGAAATACAACCAGAAAACTAACTCACAGATTCAGTTGGCCTTGTGCCCTGTAATGGAGCGTAGCTGACTCTGTACTGCTGAACAGGCCCAGGAGCAGCCTGCCACCGCACGTTCAAGGAGTTTGGTGTAGGATTATAGACATTGATGTTTTTGGCCACTCCTCTTTCCACTGAAACAACAGAAATTGATATAGGATTTGGTAATACACACACATTTTAAGCTTTCATTTCCACTGGTGCATGCAATTAAATGTTTTATGACATCAGCCCACCAAAGAGGTACAAAGTAGACCCCTGTTTACGTGTGTGACTTCACCTCTGAGTTATGATGAGCTTTTGATGGATGCAGTGTTCTACTAATGCTTCAATTTTAGGCAAGATAGACATGGGGCTATTAAGACACGGAAGGCATAGATGAAAGTATACGCATTACTCTTTTGAGGCGAGTGGGCATTTTCTGTTTCTGTTTCAGACAGACAGCTTTTGTCCAGATGAGATCAGTGAATACATTACATTAGAGTCTAACCATTGACTATTTTCCCCAAACAAGATCACCTTTGGAAGACTGTTTATATTGTCCCTCTGGGACACTCACTTTTTATTGTTCTGTCACTTTTTCATAGTGAACTGCACCGTCTGCACTGCATTTCAAATATACAGAGCATGTGTTGAATGAATACATGTATTTGTGTCATCAACAAGTAGATTTGGTATATTTTTTGTATGCTGAAATCAGATCTTATATGAATTGGGACTCACCATTGGAGGCCCCTATGTCCTAAAACTAATGTGCAATATTCAGCAGAAGTGATATTTAAGTAGACATTGCTCCTTTATTCTAATCATGTTGCAAGGCATAACAAGTAAATGTTCACCAATTCGGCATTTTGATCAATAGTGCCTTAGGGAAAACACATTTTTCAATATTATTTATGTGTTTTTTAATAGAATGAACAAATATTCATTTTAGGTCAAGCCTACTAAACTGTGCATGTGCCGCCTGTTGCGAGGCATAGTGTGGCTTACCAAGAACATAGAGGGACTTGGAGCTCACCCATTGGTTATCATTGCTTGGCTTTCCTTGTCACTCTTATTTGCCTGGTTCATATTCACATCAATTTCTTTGACTGGCTGGCACTGCTGCATCCATTGCTTGATTTAAAAAGCACTACTTCTTTCTTTCGTGTGAAACACTCCATAAAGTGCTTGTGTTTTTGTGCTGTCTCCCTCATATATGACTTCCCCCTGCACTCCATGATGCTCTCTGTTGCCTGTTTCTCCCCGACGCCTCCCTTTTGCACTCGCCAGTGTGCTTGTCCCCATTGCTGCCCAATACCGAGGCCCTCTGTATTGCTTTTCCCCAAGCCACATGCTGCTTTTTCTCTGGCTCTCCCCCTGCTCCCTCCTTTTGCATCCCCTCTAACCTTCCCTCTTGGTGCTTTCATGTTTGCTCCCATGTTGCTTCAGCCTCCCCATCCATCCTCCCCCTGTTGCTTCATTATATGATCACCGCTTCCTTATGTTCCTTTGCTATTCCCCCACCATGCCCCATGTTGCTTCCACTCCCCCGCACACCCGCTTTGAAAAATAAATATATCTGCTTGTGTTATTTTCTTTTTAAATTAAAAAAGACAGAATTGCTTGTTTTAAAAACAGGTTGATAACTAAAAAGAAATAAAAACGGCCATGTCATTTTGTAGGCATGTGCATGCTTGGAGCAAATGCCTACAAAATCATGCAGGCAGACGCATCAAAAGCCTGCAGCGTGACTAAAAACAATTCACAAAGCCAATAGGTCAAAAAGGCATGAGTTATTGGCTTTGCAGATGTTTGTTTCAAGAGGGTGCCTTCAAGTAATGGTAGTCACTTACATGTTTTTCCAGTGTCTGACATAAGCCCGCCATCTCCTTCTGCGTAAACGGGAAGCACGGTCACTTTGTAGAGCGTGTCAGACTGAAGATTCCGAAGCACAATGGAGTTTGTATTCCCCGCTACGGTAGCCTGAATAGGTGTAGAAAACACACTATGACCTATTTTTATACTAAAATCAACTTTAGAATCTGAGAAGTTCACAACAAACACAACAACAGAGAAAAGTGATGCCAATATAAAGAGACAATAAGGAAACATTGTTTTTACTTTTATATAAATTGAAGTAACAATTTTACAATCCATTGTTTTACTGATTACCAACACAACATTTTCCAAAGGTTCTCATTAAATAGGGACTCATATTAAAACTTCTAGGAGAGACAAGGGTGTGTTTTTTAAAGTATATGTAATGAAAATATCAACAGCATCATCAATTATAAAACGAGGGAAAGGGAACTAACTTAAAGGAGTCAGAAAAGCAGTGAATTTCAGACTTCCCTAATAACAATTATGAAGCATTGCATTACAGGTTTGAATACTTCACCACTGAAGCACGGGCCACCTTTCCTACTTTGAGTTTCAATAGTCAGAAAGTCAATGATCAGAGGAGGCATCTAAATGAGAGGCCAAAGATTACAGACGCACAGTGTTGGTGAACATGAAAACGAAAGGCATTGTTTAACTTGTATGGGGAGTAGCTGTAATTCTGGTCGAAATAACCAACATTTTCAATTGAACCTTGAAATTCCGTGAAGTATTATAGATGAATGTAAAAAGAAGGAGCCTGAGTTGAATTCTTTATGAGAGGATAAATAAGGAATTAAAGTTGGCAGAGATCATACAGGTATTAAATTCATTTTTGCATTGGTTGAATAAATTATGCGGAGAATTTGCAAAACCTGCACACAAATGCATTTGAGGGATATTGGAATGATCTTTACAAGCCTTGTGATCATTTTTCAAAACCAGACCTTTCTTTTCTATGGCTACCATGGTTCTCTACCACCATACACACATACTGACATACATGTGTTGATTGTGTCCTTCTAGTTACTTGCATGCAGAGCATGTCGTCAAGCCATTGGCACTGTAAATGACAATGATTTTTATCAAAAATTAAAAGGTATTGTCATTAACAATATCAACAGTCCAAAGTCCTGCAAAAGCAATACCCATTGAATCATTGAATTGCAGAGCATGGTGTCCCTGAACCAGGCGCCGTGCTCTGTATTAAAGTTTAATAAATAATTAATAAATAAACAAACAGAGTGCATTGTCCCTGAAGTGAGCACTGCGCTCAGTATTAAAGTTAAAAAAAATAATAATAAACAGAGCGTGGTGTCCCTGAAGAGAGCACCGCGCTCAACATCAAAGTTTAAACATTACAACTTAAACTGAGCGCGGTGTCCCTGCTTGCAAATACATAAAAAAGCAGCTGCCATTGTCACCATCAGTGTCAATAAACAAAATAGTGCTCACTCACTAAAAATGCGGACCGTGCCACAAGCAAAGTAAAAGGTCCATTCCTTATGGGGGTAACAAATGCAGACAAGGCGGTACCAAGGAGGAACTAACAAGCCTATTTACTAATCAGAAACTAGCATTTAAGAAGGACGATGGTACAAGCCAATGACAAATATGGGTGGAGAGTGGGCGGGGCTTCCACTGCATACTCTATTACAGCATGCCTCGCAGATGCGAGCAGCACATGCGCGCTGCGGCTAGGCTCGACCTAAAAATTGTTGCTATATTTATGCTGTTGCAGGTTATATTAGGCTAACAAACCTATCATGTTGAGTAAAGTATTATTTAAGGACTTCAAATATTTCCCACCTATCCAGCGTCTGAACTGGACAGGGAGGACATTCTCAAATTAATTTTAGAATTAATTTACATACATATACGCAAAATTAGACCATGGTGTATCATGTCCTGCATACAATTTTTCTTCCACTGAACCTCTGTTAGGTATCCTTTCTGTAGGCAGTAAGGTAAGCAGAGTGTTTTATATTTCTCAAAAAAATATCAATAGGTACAGAATTACTCTGCAGAGTTTTGTATAACTTTTGCCTTGGCTCATTTGGTATTGTTTTACCGAGTGCAGCTCTCAGTACTGAGACATCCCTCCCTCCTCTTATTCTCAAAGTTTTTTTTTGTAAAGAAGCTATCTTTGTTATACAGATCTTTTATCTTTTGATAAATTATAAAATACATTTTCATGTCTCAGCTACAGATAGCTGAAGGCTGGCCTACTACTGATTTGACAAAACTGTTTGTTTTATTTTGCATTCAGCACTTCATGGTAGTGCCTGTGTTTCCTTGCCCCATCCTGCACCTTCGTGGTTCACTCTCCTCCCCTTCCCTCACTCCCTGATGCTGCCTATCTCATTGGTTCTTCCTCTCCTTTTCTGTTTCATTTTTTTTAATAGGCTGGCAGGAGCAAAAAGCTACTGGGTTTCACAGCCCTTTAGAACAGTGACATATAGCTTTTCCAATGCGTGTTTCTTTTAATAAGGTTGTTTGGGTTTTGCTGCCCTCATTTATTAGTTTGTAAAGTAAATATTAAAAGTTTTTACAAGCTTATCACTTACTCAATTACAGGCGGATAGGGCTCTATATTTGTCCATTATCTATCAGAAGAGCTGCTTCTTTTTGTACTATTTTGGTTCTGAGTGTTCGGTCCAGATGGAAGACCCTACCATATTCCATTGCCGATGTTGGTGATTATGGTACCCATTCAATTGCTATGGGTTGGTTGTGCGTAGGTGAAAGCAGTGGTAGCACGTCCTTTTATTTTGAAAAAATGAAACCATTCCAATTTGATGACTGTTTATGTATGGATTTCCATATAGATTGCTTCATCATTCTTCAATGCGCTGTTTACCTGTTTCACCGGTTAGTCTGTCGTTTAACATCTGGTACTTACCAAAAAAATAGTGACAATTGTAATAATGCGTTCACAACCAACACAATATTTAATTTCCATGCTCATCTATGCGAAGAAATATGAATAGTTACCATTTCTTCGATGCCACCGGTAACCGGAACGTATAGGACCTTGTACTGACGGACGTTTCCTTCAGCATGTTCCCAACGGACATTGAGAGTGCTTGTAGTTGGGTCATACACCCGGAGGTTTTTGACTGTGCTGAGAGGTTCTGAAACATATTGCACCCATTTTAACCACAATAATGTTCCATGCATTTACTACATATAGTTGACGTGGTTTGACTGTCACAATGAACAGGGTGCTTAAAAAACACAAAATCAATGCTGAAACGACAGTGCTTACATTAAAACACTAAACTGGGCGTATAGGTTAACAGGCATTTACAGTAGACAATGAAAACAGGAAAACACTGTGGAGCATACATTGTTAGGCCTTGTGTAGAAAGGGGTCAGGAAATATTGAGACCTTTAGCGCATCTTATAAATACCTTCAATTTTGAGCTTTACTCTTAAAAATTAGGAACCATGGGCCACATGTACGAAAGTTTGAAATAGCGAGTTCCTAATTGCGATTTCCTGTGAATCGCAATTAGGAAATCACTATTTCACATGTATGAACCTCCTTTGAGTTCCACTTGCGATTCCCAGTGGATCGCAAATAGACCTACCTCATGAATATTAATGAGGTAGGTCTCGGTTTGTGACCCATTGGGAATCACTACAATCACAGGGATTGTGGCATGCTGGGGTCAGCAGACCACCATGTCGGCAATTGCTTTCGAATAAAGCAATCTTCTTTTTTGAAATGCAGCCCGTATTTCTTAAAGGAAAACAGAATGTGTTTAAAAAAAAATTACAACTTTTCTCTTCATTTTTTAAGAGTAGGCAGTGGTCCGTGCGACCACTGCCTCCTCTTAAAAAATGTTTTTAAAAACAATCACAAAGGGGAAGGTCCCCTTCAGATTTGCAGATAAGTTACCACCAATTTGAAATTGGCATTATATTGCAATTGTTTTATGACCACATTTCGATCGTCAAACATTCAAATATACCATTGCGACAAGGTATTAGGGAGGGATGCCTGAAAACACGCCCGTTCCTAATACTGAATCGCAAACCCAATTTGTGATTCAGTAACAGATTACTAAATCGCAAAAAGGGCTGTCTACATCCCAAAAACCCTTTTATGTATTCGCAAACGGGCCAATTCTGTGAATTGGTCCGTTTATGACCGATATAAAGGTTTGTACATGTGGCCTTATATGCGAAATTTGTATTTTATACCCTGAATTCAGCATGTAACAGAATTTACCTTATTTCTTAATTTTTTACCAAGGTTTTATCTGTCAAAAATTATTAGGGAGAAATTGTGTATGTTTCAGTCCTGTCCCAAAAGGAGTTTGAGCATGATTCGGAATCTCCCGCATGAGTAATCAACTCTTTAGTGTATGAAAACCCTTGATTCATTTTGCCAGTAATAAATACGAAAGCCATTTTGAGTTGGCAAATCCTATGATTTGCCGAATCACAAGCTTTGTGACCACAAAGTGACTTTGTGGTATGTTTTAAACACATACCAAACTGCAAATAGGAAAAGGCATTGAAGGAGCGTTGCCTTTTTAATAATTGTAATTGTTTATGGTATGTGTTAATGGTAGCAAATCATTCATCAGATACTGACGCCCCCAGGAGATAGTAACTGATACGCAAAGGAGAAGGTGCCTAAGAAAACTTCCTTTTGTGAATCGCCTCAGGTAGCCAACACTTTATTTTTTAAAAAGCGTTACGAGTACCTTTAAGGAACTGGGGCTGATTGAAAAAAAGAGTTTCCTGTTTGAGTTGCAAACACAGGGATAGTGGTCTGCTGTTCCTGGCAGGCTGTCATCTCTGTGTTTGGAGCCAATCATGGGATTTGCAAATAACAACCTGTCTAATTGATATATTCATTAGGGAGGTCACGCTGTCCCCCTATGTATAACAATGTTGATACATGACCAATGAGTACATAGGTCACACTGAAAAATCAGAGACTGGTTGCAAAAAGTTGAGCGTAGTTTGCAACTACTTTTTGCTACAAGTCTTTTCGTGCATTTGGCCTTTACTTCTGTGCTTTAGAGTGAAATGGCTCAGCATCTTCCTTAGACAACGAAAGGTCTCTATGTGCATATCTGCATTCATGCATAAACAAGCATTTTCAATGCAATAGGTCTGGCATTTATTAGAGTTTGAGCTATTGGCATTGTAAATGACAATGCTTTTTATTTATGTGTTGTTTTTAAAACAGATAACTAAAAGGCATTGTCATTTACAATGCCAATAGCTTAAACTCTTGCAAATGTGAGACCTATTCCATTGCAAATGTGTACTTATCTAGTATTGCCGCTCCTGTGAAGGGGTCAGTGGAATCCTGTGATCGTGTAGCGCAGTTTTTTTCGGATAAGGTGGAAAAAATCTACTCCTCCTTTCCGGCGGAGGCCAGAGTGGGACGCGGGACCGATGAGGCTCCTATAAAATTTAAAGGGACTGAGAATCTTATTTCCTTTGGCATTCCCCCTCAGGATCTCCTAGTCAAAATAGCAGCTAAAATTAAATTGGGCTCCCCTAATGATCCCGCGCCTGCAAAAATATTAAGAAAAAGCGTGGAGATCTTGGAACCCCACATTCACCATCTGCTAGAACTTTCCTTTGGTTCAGGCACGGTTCCGAAAGCTTGGAAAGAGGCTATGGTTCTCCCTCTCAAAAAAAAAACTAATATCAGCATAGAGCAACTTGATAACCTGCGTCCTATTTCTCTTCTCCCCTACTTCGCTAAAATCGCGGAGCAAGTCGTCAATATACAACTGACAGACCATATTGAGACTTACAAACTGCTTCACCCCACCCAATCGGATTTTCGGGCGTCCTATTCTACTGAATCTGCCCTGCTTCTGTTGACTGAAATTATACGGAAGTTCGTGGATGAAGGTCAGACAGCAGCACTTATTCTATTAGATTTAAGTGCTGCTTTTGACACTGTAGCACATCACACCTTGCTGCAGTGTCTAAAAAACGGTGGCCTGGCAGGTAAAGCTCTGAAGTGGCTGGAGTCATTCCTATATAATTGCAGTTTTCAAGTAGCTCAGGGGCCATACCGGTCCGAAGACATCAGGCTGAAACAGGGGGTGCCACAAGGGTCCAGTTAGAGCCCTGTTCTCTTTAATCTTTATGTGGTGCCAGTAGCAGAGATTACTGAGAAATTTGGGGTGCAAGTTGTGTCCTACGCTGACGACACTCAACTTGTCGTGTCTCTTGCACAATCAGATGAGACAGCAGCCAGTAACTTTTCTGCTTGTTTGCAGGAAGTAGCTGCCTGGATGGCTGATAACTGTTTGAAATTAAACGGCAGTAAGACAGAGGTGCTGATTGTGGGGAAAGCACCTTCGGTGTAGACGTAGGCGTGGTGGCCGCAGGTGCTGGGACCACAACCCACTCCCAGCGAACAAGTCAGAAACTTGGGAATCTGGCTACATAGTAAAATCTCCTTTGAGTACCATTCAAGGCGAGTGGCAGGCCGGTGTTTTGGTATCTTGAGGAGCATGAGGAAGACACTTGACCTGCTGCCCACTACAGCTAGGAAAACCCTTGTCCATGCTCTCATTACATCTAGGCTGGGCTATAGGAATGCCCTGTATTTGGGAGCTAATAGCAGGTGCATTACTCAGCTACAGCGTATACAGAACGCAGCGGCCCGTCTGGTCTTGATGCTGCCCAAAAGAGCATCATCCAAGAAAGCTCTAGAAACATTGCACTGGCTTCCGATTAAGGAACGGGTGCTGTTCAAAACCCTGTTGATCAGTCATCGCATCATTTAAGGGAAAGGGCCTATTTATCTTCTCAATCTGTTGAACCCTTACACTCCCTCGCGTCAACTGAGATCCAGTGGTATGGGGCTGGTTAAGGCTCCCAAGATCAGAAGAGCCCGGATAGGTGGGCGATCTTTCCGTGTTCAGGCAGCCCAACATTGGAACAGACTCCCACCTAGTCTGCGGCTGGAGACCTCGGAATTGGTGTTTCGTAAACAACTGAAAACATTTATTTTTCCTTCAGGGTAGAGGGGGGTGGTGCCCCTCTGTTAGGACAGAGATAGAGGGACTTGTTACTCTTAACTTTTGCTACCCGTATCATAGCGCGGGGACACACTGGCCTTAGGGTAACCAGGCGCTTTAAAAAATGTCTTATTGTTACTTTAAAAATTTAACCAGTATTTACTATCGTACAAATTAAGCACTGGCCTGTGTGGTACAAGTGCCCATGTAGAGAGGAACCCTAGAAGGAGAAAGCTTCAATCCTGTCTGTGCCAGGTTAGAAGGTTTTCAGGGCACCATTCAGGCAGATCCTGACCCTGGCACAGTGGACTTTGTTGGGAAGCCAGAAGACCCTATCCTGGGTTTTCGTGCCCTCTAAAAGACCATTCATTTATTCATTCATCCATGCTGCTCATGAGTCCATTGAACTCATGAAGCCTGTAAGGATGCAGAGGTCTGGCAGGAACCAGTACATATCTAATGCTTGATTCCATGTGCCAGTGGACCCACAGGCAGGCACCATTACCAGGTGGACCCAACTAGAGGACAGGTGGATTCTTGGTCCCATATTGTTTCACCGCAGCAGATGTTGGCATCCTCCCCACCCCCCTCACAACAGTCTGGCTAGAACTAAGAAGGAGAAATTCAGGAACCATCTGCTTTGGCAGTTTATTTTTATTTCCTCAAGTCTGAATGTTTACCAACCCGAATGCCACTGACTCCTCGAGAGACACGGGCAGAGAGCGGGTAGTGATGTGAGGAGAGAGACAGGGTGCAGACACCCGAGTCATGGTTAGACATGCCAGTGGCGGGCAGTGATCTCACAAGAGACAGGCAGAGAGCGGGTAGTGATGTGAGGAGAGAGACAGGGTGCAGACACCCGAGTCATGGTTAGACATGCCAGTGGCGGGCAGTGATCTCACAAGAGACAGGCAGGGAGCGGATAGTGGTGTGAGGAGAGAGGCAGGGAACGGATAGTGATGTGGGGAGAGAGGTAGCCTGCGGCCACCTTGAGTCACGAATCCGATTAGACAGTCAGGGGGTGGGAGTGATCTCACAAAAGAAAAGATGGACACTGTTTTTATGAGAGACAAGCAGGGAGAGAATAGTAATGTGAAGAAAGAGAGACAGTATGTGGACACCTGAGCCAACGTTAGACAGACAGGTGCATGGCAGTGATCTCAAAAGAGAGAAGATGGACAATGACTTCACCAGAGACAGGCAGAGAGTGAATAGTGTTGTGAAGAGAGAGGGACAGGATGCAGACCCTTTAGTCATGGGACAGTCAGATGGCGGGTAGTGATCTCACATGAGACAGGCAGGGAACGGATAGTGGTGTGAGGAGAAAGGCTGGGAGCGGGAAGTGGTGTGTTGAGACAGGCAGGGAGTGGGTAGTGATGTGAAGAGAGAGAGAGACAGGCTGCGGACACCCGAGTCACGGGACAGTCAGATGGCGGGCAGTTATCTCACAAGAGACAGGCAGGCAACGGGTAGTGGTGTGAGGAGAGAGGCTGGGAGCGGGTGTGAGAACGTGGCTCTATATATACTGAACCAAAGTAAGGTACAGTGTATATAGCGACCACCAACCCCAGATGTATAACAGAGGTTAAAGTCAGGGCTGACATTACTCTCAAAAGTGGTAGGTTGGTCGAGCAGTAATGCAGTACCAGAGGACAGTGTAAAGCATTTGATGTACACACTCAGTCAGCAAAAGGTTTCACACACTCAAGGACTGAACTCCAGGCCAATTGTTTTTTTATCCCAAGATATAATAGTTTTATTTTTAGAACCAACAGGTATAAAAATATACTTCTCTCAATAATGAGTGATCTCAGATAATTACTTTGCAGAAAGTGACTGACTTTGTAAACACAATAAGTACAGGGGTTGCAGTAGGCAACACAGTTCTAAGCACAATTTAGCATTGAGCTCAATGGGTTTTTCTACACAATTACAGTTGATTACTTTGTATATTACTTTTGTAATTCCAGGACTGGATCCTAGATTCAGTCCAGGGGTCTATGCTGAGAACAGTTTAGTAAAAACGTTTTGGTTATTGCAAGGATTTTTAAGAAATAAAAAGGTATTTTAAAAGTTCACACTTCGAAACTTTTCAGTGAATATTTGGCAATGTTATCCAATGGGAGAAAATTCAGGTTACCGGTAAAGTATGTTCTCCTTACTTTTGTAATCCAGTACTGGGCTCCTAGGTCCAGCACTGGAACCTCTACTTAAGACAGGTAAGTAATTACGTTTCAGTAGGTGGTACGATTTTTAAGAAATATTTCAAGTGTTCAAAAGTAGACAGAAGAAATTTCATTGAAAAGCAGACAATGGATTCCTATGGAGAAAATTCAGGTTACTAGTAAACCCGGTTAGGATTACTTTTGCGGTTCAATACTGGGCTACAAGGTACAGTACGGGCTTCTCTCCTGTTCACAGGTGAGTACTTCGGAATTCAGTATTGGGTTGATTTTATAGGAATATTTTAGAGTTTCAAAACTTTACACTTAGAAGATTTTTCGAGTCAAACCAGTCAATGTTATCCAACGGCAGGTAAGTGAGTTACCGGTTTCCAGGTGAGTACTCGACTGGTGAAGTTCAGATTCTGGGCATAGACTATGGGGTCCCCCAGGGTCAGGTAAGTATAGTTGGTTCACCCTCAGCGGCATGGGGCAGCCGGGTGCAGAGGTAGTTAGGCCCAATGTTATCCAATGAGAGGCAGGGGGTCTTCGGTTGGTTGGCTACTGGCTAGCAGGCCACGCGGCTGTGGGAGCTGGGCTCCTGGTCACTTGCTCAGGGCAAAAGGGGAAGTAGGATAGTGCACAGGGTGCAGGGGCAGAGGCACTCGGGCGGCTGGGTGCAGGGTGCTTTTGAGCCATCGGGCGCTCAATGTTATTCAAAGGGAAAGGTAACAAGTGAACAAAGGCTGCAGGCTCGGGGACGGTGATTCTTCAGGTGCGACCACCACTTTGAGAGGTAAGTTGGGATCTTGGAGAAGAGATAGGTACCCCAAAGATCTGCTCCTCTCCGGTGGGAGGGGTGCAGGAGCCTAGCTATGATTGGGCAGGGCTCCCCATCTTCAAGATGGCCGGAGCCTGGGGTCGTGCTTCACCTCGCCTCTCCCACCGGAGGGGTGGGGTTGGCACAGGCTGGAACACCCCCCTTCCTGACGTAGGGTTTCCCGCCAGTCTTCCCGCCAGAGTGGGGATCATAACCAGTGGGGTCCAGTTGCTGGGCCCAGCATATGGTCTGGAGAAGCTCACAGAGGTGGCAGGCCTTTGAAGCTTCCCCCTGCCCAGCATAGGGGAGGAGACCTAGCACCTCGCCCAGGATGTGCATTGTTGCAGGCCCAGGAGAGTGGGGGGCTCTCCACCCAGGGGTCCAGCAACATGTCTCCTGTGGGGCAGCCTAGGCAGCCTCTCAGTCCAGACGTGGATTGTAGGTTAGGTTTCAGGGGGCATCTCTAAGATTCCCTGTGGTGCATTTTAAATTACATTTCACACTGGCATTAGTGGGGGTTTAATGTGCTGAGAAGTTTGATACCAAACTTCTCAGTCTTCAGTGGGGTCATCATGGTGCTGTGGTGTTCGTAATGTCGACCTCCCAGCACCATATACTCTTAATGGCAGCACTGTACTTACAGTGCTCAGGAATGGCCCTGCGGTGTAGGGGCACAGGGCTCATGCACCTGTGCCCACACCACTGGCATAGGGCACCCAGCTACAGTGGTGACTGAGGTATGCCAGGGCAGCGGGTCTTGTGGGCATGGCACACAGTGATGTGTGCCATGTCGACTCTTTGTTTAGTTCTGTACTTAGACACTCAGCCTGCAAAGGCAGTGTGTGGGTGCCAGGGTGCAGGGCCCCTAAGGGTGGCACCATAAGTGCTGCAGCCCTTAGGGGTCTTCTCTGGTCACCATGCCCTGGGTACCTAGGGTACCATTTACTAGGGGCTGACAGGTGGGCAGAGATGCCAATTGGGTTTTAGGTTCAACACAGTTTTAGGGAAGGGACACAGGCCCTGGGTATCTAGTTGGCAGGATCCCAGGGCACACTCAGTCAAAGCACATCAGCAGTTCAGCAAAAAGTAGGGGCATACCAATACAAGAAAGATGGCACTTTCTCACACAGGGTAGCGGTGTGTGGAGACAGGCAGGGAGCGGGTAGTGATGTGAAGAGAGAGAGACAGGCTGCAGACACCCCAGTCACGGGACAGTCAGATGGCGGGCAGTGATCTCACAAGAGGCAGGCAGGGAACGGATAGTGGTGTGAGGAGACAAGCAGGGAGTGGATAGTGGTGTGAGGAGAGAGGGAGGGAGCGGATAGTGATGCGAGGAGAGAGCCAGGTAGCAGATAGTGATGTGAGGAGAGAGAGAGGCTGTGGACACCAGAGTCATGGTTAGACAGTTGGGAGGCTGTTAGTGATCTCACAAGATGGACACTGACTTCACCAGCGACAGGCCAGGATTGGGCAGAGAAGAGAGGGAAGTTGCGGCCACCAGGGTCAAGATTAGACCGTCAGGTGGAGGCAGTGATTTCACAAGAGACTCGTTGGACACTCAATGCACGAGAGACAGGCAGGGGAACACACACAGATGTCACCAGAGGCGCGGGGTTGGCGTTAATGTTTGAACAGAAACAGCTCCCGGGATGGGCATTGGATAAGGATGCTGTTACACGAGACAGCCTGGGAGACGAGAGAGGTGGTCTCCTAGACACCCCATGTGCTCCACTACCCCCAATCTTAATGAAATGAGTGCATTCCAATAGACCACGCTGCTGACCTCTGCCAAGGCCATATTAAGTCACATTTTTTAGGGCGGGTGGGGGGGCTGAATCCCTTATTCCTACCCACTTGTAATGGGTCTGAACTTCTGGGTCATCCCCGCTCCACAAGTCCCCACAAGGTACTCATGGGTAAGGCAGTCTCCTTTAGGGAGCAAGGCGTAGGGGGAAGAACTCTCCCCCTTACTCCAACCCTTCATGCACCCTTCCCCCCTCGCACACTACTGTTGTGCCCATCTCTGATATCCAACCCCCTACACATCCAAGCCCCTCCCCCTCGCGGTTTCAGAGAGTCAGTCTTCTTGGTGGGGTGGAGGATGGGGGCGAAGACTTACCCAACCCCCATCAGAGGCTGCCAAGAAATGCCGCTCTCCAGAGCATGTGGCCAGGCTGGCGGTGACCGTGAACTTGGCCCCATCCACCTGGGCCGCGTCGGCGAGCTCGAGACCTGGCAGCCCCCCACTGCCTTTCCCCCCTCCGTCCTCCAGACACCCTGTACTTCAGAGAACGAGAGACTGAGGGGGCAGGGGCAAATGTGACACGTACAAGGGGGGAGGAAATGAAGAAATGAGCAGAACAAAGGCGAAAAAGGAGCGCGAGGGAGAAAGAAGTGAAAATAAGGCAAAACAACTAAAAGTAATAGAAATAAAGCAAAGTATGCAGGTGAATCAGAGATGAAAGGCACGGAACGGAAACAGATGCCAACACTGCCCCCCTGGCATGTCAGCGGCCGAGCCCTCGGGTGGAGAAAGAGCTGGTCACAGTGTGAGGAAGAAACCAACCTGGCAGGAAAGGTGCAGAGAAGCAGACTCCCAGGACGGTAGAGAGAAAGCAATGACACGAGAAAGAATGAAAGAAGATGGGATATCAGAAAAAAGGGAGAAGTCAAAGGAAAGAACAAGGGTAAAGAGGAGAAACAAAAATGAGTAAAGACGCAGGAAAGAGGGGGACAAATAGGACATTAAAAACGGAATAGAGAAAAACAGAGGCAATGAAAGGAACTAAGAAAAACCAGCCCCTGGAGCAATCTTTAGAAAGATGAACAAGCCGGTTGAAAGTGGCTCCGAACAAAACACAGCTTCCCCGTGAAATTGATCCAATGAAAAAAAAAAGCCTGCGAGTGGTGTGCGCGCGCACGCCACTGTGATGCATATGTTTTCAATTATCGCGCTCGTGTCTGGGCACGATAATTGAAAACATATGGGCTTTGGCGCGTAACAGACACTAACAGGCTATAGACGGAGCAGCGCGACCGCCTATGGCCTATTGCGTGTTCTGTTACAAAACAACACGCACACCAAGCCCAATCAGAAAGGACCATAGGAAAAACACACGCACAAGCGTGTTAATTTCCAGGGTCCATTTCTGAGACCCAGACAAAAGGACTCTCGTGGCGCAAACACTGCTGCGCAGTGTAACGACAGGCGCAAGACCTAAAAAGCACTCCATACCTGAGGCCAAGATGTATTCTGAAAATGTACGCAGCACTTTTTTAATGTGCATTTTAGAGCTTGAAGGTTGTATAAATCAGCCCACATGTTTATATTTGAACCATATTTTCTCCCTGGAGGTGGAAGGTGTGAGCCTCTGCTCTGCCTTCTATCATTGGGGCCTTGGAATGTCAGTATAGACAGTAGACAGGCAGCGTGCAGGGAGTGAGCCTAGCCAGAGTTATTTATGACATTTCGCAGCCGCTGAAATTTAAAATGCTGTCCTTACTCGTCTTTCCTCTGCCTGTCATCCGCCCTCCTTCCCCGTCAGCATAAATAGACGACACGGTAATGGTGTATGGGGTATCAGCCTGTAACTTCCGTA
Organism: Lissotriton vulgaris; assembly: GCF_964263255.1. Classification (NCBI taxonomy): domain Eukaryota; kingdom Metazoa; phylum Chordata; class Amphibia; order Caudata; family Salamandridae; genus Lissotriton; species Lissotriton vulgaris. The sequence continues at coordinate 509,625,259 of NC_141694.1, forward strand.
GAACCACGGTGTTCTGCTTTCCATCTACTGTAGTCTGGAATAAAAGAAAGACAATACAGTATATTAAATACGTCAGGAATGCAACGCTGCAATATATATTACTCATACTTTGATTGGTTCCTAACTTTTTTCCCATTCAGTGTACTAAGCCAGCCGCAGTTTTAGCTGCCAGCTACTTATGGCTTGTTGTCCACTTTTACTGAGTGCATAAGTCACAGATTTCCATGACAGTCTAGTTTTTTTATTCTAAAAAAAAAATGAAAGGTCTGTAAACACGTCCACTGTACGGTTATGTGAATCAGATATCTATCAAGATGTGCTATATAAGGAGTACACACATTACAAAAACTTTAAAAACTACAAAACGTTTCCTGCTCTGAATCAATAACATAAACCTGGTATTAGAGTCCAACGCACATTCAGCGCTTGCTTTGCATTTGAAGTGTGAGATACTTCATAACTATCCCAGTTAAAGTAACCTTCTCATTCATCCATAGAGCAGTTGCATAAATGGAAGATGGGCGAACTGTGTGCTTGGTCCATGGGTTGGACTCGTCTGTGTGCTTTAAAACTCCTCTCCAGTAAGAAGCGGTGAATTCATTTTTATGGGCACTCACTCATTTGTTTTTAACCATCAGACAGTCTGCACTCTGAAGACAAAATCTCAAACAGCTAAACAAATTTACATCTGCTGCATCCATTGCAAATGTGACCATTAATTGAGTACATTTTGACTGTTCTTAAGTGCACACCGAATGTCTGTCCTTCGCTCCCTCCTTTATTACTAAACTCGACATCATGAACTTTACTTCACTATACTATTTTTGACGAGCTCTCTATCAACCTATGATCAGGGCCTATATGCTATACCAAAAACTAAAATAAATAGATAAAAAAATATTGAATATAGACCATCATCTAAATAGACAAAGAGATGAATTTTCTGGGTGGTTTTGCTAGTTTGTTTATCCCCTGTGCCTTTGAAGCGCTAACAGGTGATGAAGGAGGAGCCAGCAGGTGATGCAATGTGCAAGGCATCTAGTGTCAGAGGGGCAGTGGTGTCCGGCAGCCATGGGGTTTGTATAACAGCCAGTGCAGCTTACCTTTCGTGCTCCAGCCGCAATATTAGTAACTTCAGGCCCGACACCAAAATACTCTGGCTAGTGAGTCAGGGCCTTGAAAACTCCTAGGAGACATTGAGATATTATGGCACAATCCCCGAGGTGGTGGCAGCTTGGCCGCATCAACCCTCGGTGAGTAAACTTATTGCAACAGCCAGACCATAGGTGAGCAAAGGTGGCCACAAGTGTGCGTAGTATACCCTGCATTTGTGTGTGTAAATACATCTCGCCTTGCTTTCCTGCCTGAGTTTATCTGAGCCTGAGTCTGAGTCTGGAGGAGGCTTGAGGTCAAAAGAGGCCCCAGAAACAGTGAAGTCTTGGAAAAGTTTAGATGCGGCCCTTCAGAGAGGAGGTATTGTTGAGGCATTGTAGGTGTGGTGAGCATGAGCTCACTGTAGTGCTTTTAGTCAGTTTGAATATTTACTTGCCTACCGTGGGCCCCCTAATTACCCTCTTTTTCTTTGTGTCCCTGAAGTAGACTCTGAATTCCCCTACTGATGGTACTCAACATTTGAGATCGAAATCGTAAACCTTTCAGACAAATATGAAAGAAAAGTGACCACTGAAACCCCAGTCAGAATAACAGCGTTGGGAGATATATGTCACACTGCAATGATTTCATGAAAAGATAATGTGCTTCAATAAACCTAATAACTTTTTTAAATCTGACCCCATTTGCTCTCTCTGACAGATTTAAGCAAGATATAATGGCTTGCCAGATCTCATGCAGGCAAAGCTTTACCATTAAGCTCACATGGCACCACCCTGAATAAGGATTACATTTTATATTACCTTAATTATTTTTGCAAGAGTTGTGTTTTGCAGCTTGAGGCTACAATATCTAGTGTCTGGGAGTTCAAAGAAAAGTGTACAATGATTTAATAAGTTTAATGGAATGAGATGTTGAAACAGTAGTGTAATTACAGGAAACGCCCATCGTCAGCAAGCAACTGTCCAACAGATTGAGAAAGATTGGATTAATTAATTTTAAGACAAGTTGAAAGCCTTCCAGCACTTAGCAATATAAGCATTGGCTCTTGTTATGTCTTTCTTATCAGCACTTATTTGTAAATTCAAGAGTAAACCCCGTGTTTCCACTATAAATTAATTCTTACCAATCTCTGTCGGCTGCTTCAGGGCGAATTATGTCAGACAACACCCTCCAATCAAAAGACATTGACAGAGATAAATATGACTGCACCCCTTCAAGCATTGGGAAGCTCAGATAACCTATTGCTTGCAGGCAGAGGTTTGCAATTTGAAGCCCAGAAATGTCCACTAATTTAGTCAAACCCTGTCTGTGGCATGCAAAGTTCCTATATGGTCTATATATTTTAATTTGTCAGTTAACTGGTATTGAAGCATCCCTTGACTGCTTTTAGGTCCAGCTATTTCTTGCTGGCTGGGACACATCGAAGCCAGACAGAATCTATTGTCCTAGATAGGATGAGTACAATACACTTGCCCGATAACCAGTGATCATCTTTGGGTAGCTTGGCACAGAGCAGTCAGGCTTAACCTCAGTGTCAAAGTGTAAAGTGTCGGCACCATACCACCCTCGCAACACACTGCATACTCGACCAATTACACTAAACACATTATGTATAAAACACTGGTGTTTGTATTACACAAACATTAAAATCAAAACAACATACAAGTTGGAAATATACTTTACAGTTATATGCAATTACCAAACTCTTGCATTAGCAGTAGAACAGCATGAACATATATGTACCAGTCATGGATATTCACTTGCCCAGTTATCCCCTCAGTCCTGTAAGCAACATAAACCCATGTGCATACTTCCCCGGGGTGTTCACATTCCAAGCAATTCCCTCCTACATCAAAAGCAACAACAAAGAGCCATATAAGTAGACTGTCCAGAGGTATTCGACTTTCCAGCTAACACATTGGGCATTGTTATTCCACCTCTCAAATCGGCTATCATCGTTCCTATCCTTAAAAAACCTGGTGCTGACCCCTCCGCTCTTGTCAACTACCGCCCCATCTCATTATTTCCCTTCTTGGGGAAGGTATTGGAGTGCCATGTGACCAGAGCACTCAGTACCTTTGTGGAGGAGAACAGGGTGTTAGCCCCCCGTCAGGCTGGTTTCCGCCCGCACACTCCACGGAGTCCGTGGTGCTATCGGTCCTCGACAACCTCCGAGAGGGCATGGACACTAACCACCCCCAGGCCCTGGTTCTCCTCGACCTCTCCGCCGCCTTTGACACGGTTGACTACTCCATCTTACTTTCCCGTGTCAGGGCGGCGGGGATTGGAGGCTCGGCCTTGGTCTGGCTGTCCTCCTTCTTGAGGGACCGCACCCAGACAGTGCGCCTGGGCGACTTCTCGGCGAACTTCCGCGAAGTACAATGCGGGGTCCCCCAGGGATCCTCCCTTCCCCTCTTTTATTTAATTTGTACATTGCCCCTCTCATTTTTGCCCTTCAACAAATGGAGGTCTCCGTCTATAACTATGCGGATGACCTTCAGCTTATTTTTTACCTTGTCCCCATCCCCTGAGTCCATGATTAACTTCCAGTCTGTTATGACCTTTATCCGGGACTGGATGAATTACAACCACCTGAAGTTAAACTCAGACAAAACTGAGCTGGTTTTGACAGGTGGTTGCTCCAGTTCCTGGACCGCTCTCTTCTGGCCCCCTTCTCCATCTTCCTCTGTAAAAACTCTTGGGATTAAGTTGAATGACCAACTCACTCTGCACTCCCAAGTCAGTCTAGTGGTGTCCTATCCTTTCCTCCCACTCCGCACCATCCGCAAAGTTTCTCGTTGTTTTTCTCTCTCTGCCCTCAAGCTCATAGTCCTGGCGATGGTAATATCTCACCTAGACTATGGCAACTCCCTATATTGTGGCATGCCCGCTTATAGTATGCGACGATTACAGCTGGTCCAAAACCAGGCTGCCCGCCTGGTTTACAACTTGGCCAAATCCCATCACGTCACTCCCCTTCTCAACTCCTTACACTGGCTCCCTATCAGAGAACAAGCTCAGTTCAAGATGGGCTGCATTACTGTTCAGGCCCGGGTCGGCGCAGCCCCTGCCTTCATCTCTTCGGAAATTAAATCCTACGCCCCTGCCAGGGAACTGCGTTCATCCTCCCAACAACTGTTGACAGTTCCCCGCTTAAGCGCAAAAAGTGGGGAAGCACGAAATTTTCTACACTTGCCCCTGCCTTTTGGAACTCTCTCCCCGCTCACCTCAGATCTTCCATTTAATATTCACACTTCCGAAAGGCGCTAAAAACGTTTCTTTTCTCACAAGCCTTTTTATCATAACTGTTTTATTCTTTGCCTCCTCTCGATCTTCCTGTCCCCCTGGGTTCAGTACTCTATAGCGCCATGAAACGCCAGGTGAACGTGCGCTCTATAAATATTTTAAACTCAAACACACATTAGCATTAAACACAACATTCTCAATATCTCATACACCATTCGTTTGTAATGGTCAAGCAATCACAGGTTTTGATTTGCCTCTTGATCCACCCCCTTCAGCTGCTCAAACCACTCCAGCCAATGATACACGTTGCGCCCGCTGGCAACACTTTGATTAGATTGTCAAGACCACCTTAAGCGGAAGGAAACCATTTAGTGTTCTCGCCCATCCAGACTAAGTTCTCAGGCACCCAGAAGCACCTTCACGAGTGAAGGATCACTATCTTTCCCCCGTAGGCAAAAGATAGACACTAGACACTGGCGTGCTTCAAAATAGAGAAATGTTATCCCTCCAGTGGAGCTGCATGCTGCAGCAGGCAGGCAGCAGTGGGTGCACACAAGGCACAATGAGACCCTTAGGGTCCAGTCATGATATTCTAAACAAAAGAGTGGTTCCAGAGAGAGGGAGACGGCAAGTTTGGAGGGATGCCTTGATGTCAGGCACTGTCATCCTCCTGATCTGGAGGCTGGAAACAGTCCAGTCCAGAAGACTCAGCAAACTTCCCCCAAAACCCCTTGGACACCACTCGCTAGTGCGAGCAAGCACATGTTTCTGGTTGTAAGTGGGGGCCCTCTCACTCAGCAAACTTTACCCACACTCCTCGTACTCCTCATGTTCGGGCACCCCAAGTGGGCTGCTGATCTTTCCAGTCCTCTGCACTGTGTGATTACGGCATACGTCGGGTGGTCCTTGTCTCAAACAATGATCACTTCCTCCACACACTGTGTGGTCCTTATGATCTTGTCGAAATGGAGACAACCTTTCTGTCCCTCGGATCACATGGACAGGAAACCAGCCAACTTGCCTTTGGAGAGTTTTTAAGGACCTTGACCACAGCAGTTGGCAATTATTTTATTTATTTATCGCATTTATAAAGCGCATGAATCGCCCCACGTGGGGCATCTCCGCGCTGAGGTTCAGCGATACAGCATGAAGGGAAAGAGAAGTTAAAAGAGATGGGTCTTGAGCTTCTTTCTGAATTTCAAATTTCAAATAGTTGTCATTCAGGCGAAGATCCAACGGTAAGTTGTTCCATAGAGAAGGGGCTATATAAGAAAAGGATGTTCCTTCTAATCTAGCTAGTTTAACTCTCGGCACTACCAGTAGGCCTTTGCCCTCAGACCGAAGTGTTCGAGTAGGAGTGTATTTGATAAGTTTTTCTGACAGGTAGGTGGGGGCCAACTGATTGAGGCCTTTAAATACAAGGCAACACACTTTAAACTGGATTCTCTTACGATTTGGAAGCCAATGTAAATTATGTAATAGTGGAAGAGAAGGAGTAAGCCTAGGGGCACTGGTTATCAGGCGTGCCGCAGTGTTTTGCACTACCTGGAAACTTTGTAGATCAGAGTCCCTAGCCGAAATCAGCAGAGCGTTACCATAGTCCAAACGGGTAAGAACCAAGGCATGGATTAGTGTTTTGCGGGTACCAATTGGGAGAAAGTGAAACATTTTGCGGAGCAGGTTCAGAGAATAGAAGCAAGATTTTTTGGTGTCTGCTATGTGGTCTGCTAGATTGAGGTCATTATTTATTAAAACCCCAAGGTTTTTGACAACTGTCTTTGAAGTGGGAGCGGTGCCCAATTCTTCTGGCCACCAACTAGGAGACCACCCCGTAACAGCCTCCTTGAAAAGCATGATTTCTGTTTTTCCTGCGTTTAATTGCAGGAAATTGATCTTCATCCAGGATAATATTACTTTCATGCCTTCTAGGAACGTATTCTGACTGTTAAGGGTGTTTTTGTTAAATGAAAAAATCAACTGGGTATCGTCCGCGTAGGAAATTGGGGAAAACCCAATTTTCCTGAGAAGAGCTCACAAAGGGGCAACGTATACATTAAATAAAGATGGGCTAAGACAGGAGCCCTGAGGGACTCCCTTCGTGACCTGTCTAGTCTTAGATTTAAAAGGGCCTAGGTTTACAGTTTGAGTCCTATCCGTCAAGAAATCTTGTACCCAATTCAAGGCCATATTTTGGACACCAATAATGTGCAGTCTTTCTAACAATATTTGGTGAGAAATAGTGTCGAATTAGCTGCAGGTCAGCAAAAGTAATAGTCCACTTCCAAGAGCATGACAAGCCCCAGGCCTCCACAAGGCTGCGGAGAATACAGTTGTCGTGCCTCCTGTCCCAATAGTTCCCGTTGTTGATGTTCCAGAATCAAAGCAGCATAGTATGGTTCCAAACCCTCAAGCGTCTCTAACTCCTGAGGACAGAGCCCCAGTATACCCACAATGGCCTTTGAAGAACAGATCAGATCAAAAGGCCACCTTTGAAATGCACAGGTCCTCTCTAAATTCTGTCCTGTCTGCCATCCTACCCTGGGAGGATTGATTAGTATCTTTAGTAGGGCTAAGACCCTGCTCCTTTGAAATGCAGGTGCCAATTCCACCCCCTCTTATCTTTGCCAGTGGTCTGCAGTTTCCCTTGAGCCCCTAGTTTATAGCTGCATATCAGAAATGCACAGATGTAACAGTACCCCCAAACCCCCAGATGTGAAGTAGAGACAGGCTGGCAGGCACACAGAGCAACAAGCATCAAAATACCCACTTCCCAAAAGTGGTATTTCCACGTTAGTAATGGCAAATCCCCTTGCACCACCAGAGATGATTTCCCATTACTAACTCATCAATATCAAACACTATAATGTATGTAGGAAATACAACTCAATAACCTTTACACAAATCCCTCATGCCAATCCAACGTGAAGCTGGTCCTACTGTACCAAACACACCATTTGGTGCCATTCACTGCCAGTGGAGGTAGCACACACATTCACATGCCATACCTCTTCCTGACACTGCACCCTGCCCTCAGGGAATACTCCGATATAGTGAGAGACATGCAGAAGTAGCTTTTTAAATATCTAAACCAAGGAACAGTACCCTGCGTACAAAGACCCGCAAGGGCAACCCAGTTGCACGTTTCAAGAGCTACCTCCATGGATGGCACAAACAGTGCTGCAGGCCCACGGAGGAGCATTTGAGTAACATGCCCTAAGTATATTTCTTACCCCTAGACAAGGAACTGACAGACAACTCAAATCAGCTAATCATGTATACACCGATTACCCATATATATATATAACAAACGCAGCGTTTTGGCACCGAATGGAAGTCAAAAGCGCTCAAAGTTCTGAGGAAAGCATGTAGATCAGCGAAAACCAGAAGGGGCAAAAGCAAAAAGTTGAGGGAACGCACCCAAGAAAGGACCATTTCCAACAACTGCAAAAAACTTTCACAGGTAATGAATGAGCTATTTTTTGTGTTCTATGTAAGATTTGTAGGACAGCGAAAAATCGTTTAAACTTTGAACACAGTCAACATCCAAAATATTCTGGATTGCTTGTGCTTCCCTCTCTGTAAGGGCTGCGGAAGGAACAGGTTTATCAGGAAAGTTTGCACTTGTTGGATCATCCAGGGACCAGGTTAAAAAGGTTGATCCCTAACCCCAACAATTTTATGAAGATTATGTATCCACAGTAAGTCATACAACGGATTAGTAAAGATAAGGGATAATTTCACCCACAAAACATTTTAGCTCAATCGTAATTAACCTCGTCTTCACAAGTCCAGTGAGCAGTTGTCCATAAACTTTTGCCCTACCTCTTACAATTCTCCTACCCTTTTTTACATATTTCACTCCATGCCATGCTCTAGTCTTGCTCTCTTACCTCTCTGTCTGTTATAATCATCAACATAATTCACGTCCTTCTCCTCAATCAGTCATCCTTTGTCATTAAAATCAATTGCAGTCTTTTCTATCTTCAAGCTGCACCTAAGCTAAACTTAGATTGTTCTTTGTGCATGGGAGCGAAGCACCACACTAATCTTCCAGACATCCCTAGATTGGATGGATGGTAAGTGTTTGTGAATAACAAGCAGGATAGCTTGTGTAACTTTAAGATACCCTAGGTTCTGCAAGCAATCCTTTGTTTAAGGTTCTATTAACAACAACCAAGAACTGAGGCGATTCTTTCCAAGTACAGGGTTTTACAGCATTGCAATACCTGCCCATGGATATTCGGGTCACACCATGCATTTGTGCACATACGCACATACAGACATTAGACTTTGTAAGCTGTTTCGGACCTTTTATTATTTTCAATGGTTAGTTTGAAGAAACATTTGCCCTAAAATAAAGAATGAAGACTATTGAGGAAGTCTAGAACTTTTAAGGTCATGACCTAGATAGCATAAAAGCTAAGAAGAAATATAGCATAGAGAACACAAGTTAAAAAGATCCTATCATCTCAACAGTCTTCAGTAGGACATTGGTATCTTCTTGTCTCGAAAGGAAAATGCTACTTACCGGTATGCATTTGTTCTTGGCATGTAGAGCTGCAGAGTAACACACTGTGCATAAATCGCCACCTAGTGTTGGGCCCGGATGTTTGCAGTTTGTTTTTGTCCTGAAATGTCTTTGGAAGTCACAGGATTGGACCACACTGCGCATGGGCATCGGCTCCATCCTCAGATTAGTTTTCGCCATTAGGGAAATGATGGAGCTTTGCAAGAAAAGGAAGGCTGTCCATGTAAGTTTAATCTAATTAAGATAATACTGGAACAGATAAAGGCAGCTGGGGAGTCGGGTGGGCGTGTGTAACTCTGCAGCTCTGCATGTCAAGAACAAATGCATACTGGTAAGAAGCATTTTCCGTTTGAGGCATATGAGCTGCAGATTACACACTCTGCATAGATTATATAGCAGTACCCACACCTAGTGGCGACTACCCGTATCTGTTGCAGTAGTTTGAAACAGTGTTTTGAGTACAGCTTGGCCCACAGTAGCTTGTTGTTTAGTTTGCACATCTACACAATAGTGTTTTGTGAAAGTGTGCATTGTAGACCATGTAGCTGCTTTGCATATGTCATCTAAGGGAATGTTCCCTAAAAATGCCATTGAAGCCCCTACCTTTCTTGTAGAATGGGCTTTAGGAGGAACAGATAGCATACGTTTAGCTTTATGATAACAAATTTGTATGCATTTGACAATCCACCTAGCTATCCCTGATTTTGAGATAGGCTTGCCTTTGTGTGGTGGTGAAAAAGACACAAAAATCTGTTTTGTTTTGCGAAAAGGTTGTGTTCTTTCAATATAGTAAAGTAATGCTCTTTTGACATCTAGGCTATGAAGAGCTCTTTCTGCTACTGTTTGTGGCTGCGAGAAGAATACAGGCAGCTCTACAGATTGATTGAGGTGAAAGGGTGAAATTACTTTTGGAAGAATTTAGGATTAGTTCGTAAAACAACTCTATTGTGGTGCATTTGCAGAAAAGGTTCTTGAATAGTAAATGCTTGTATCTCACTAAGTCTTCGGAGAGAAGTAACAGCTACTAGGAAAGCAACTTTCCAAGTTAAGAATTGCAGTTCACATTTATGTAAAGGTTCAAATGGAGGTCCCATTAACCTTGTAAGAACAATGTTCAAATTCCACACTGGGCAAGGTGGTGTTCTAGGTGAAATTATTCTTTTGAGGCCCTCCTTAAAAGCCTTTATGGCAGGAACTCTAAAAAGTGATAGATGTTGTCTATTTTGTAGGTATGCTGTAATGGCAGCAAGGTGCAGCCTAATAGACGTGTATGCTAAGTTACATTTTTGGAGGTATAGTAAGTATCCTATGATGTATTGAATAGACACATCTAATGGATTGGTTTGGTTGCTTTGACACTATATTACAAAACGTTTCCACTTGGCTGCATAACATGCACTAGTGGTGGGACGTCTAGCTTCTTTAATAACGTTCATACATTCAGGGGGAAGGTTAAGGTACCCAAACTCTATGATTTCAGGAGCCAGATTGCCAGGTTGAGCTGAGCTGGGTCCGGGTGTCTGATCTCTCCATGGTTCTGGGTTATTAAGCGTGAAGACAGGTACAGCTTTTGGTGTGGTACCACAGAAAGTTGCAGCAGTGTGGTGTACCACGGTTGTCTGGCCCAAGGTGGAGCTACCAGAATGAGTGTGAGGGAATGCTGTTGTAGTTTGGGTACCACTAATGGAAGTAGTGCTAGAGGTGGAAAAGCGTAAGCAAATTTGCCGGACCAGTTCATCTATATCGCATTGCCTTTGGACAGCGGGTGTGGCTATCTGGCGGCGAAGCTTGGGCATTTTGCGTTTTCGTGGGTAGCGAAGAGGTCTATCTGAGGTTGTCCCCACATCTGAAAGAATGGTTGAAGAACTTGTGAAAGAAGTTCTCACTCATGAATCTGTTGAGTTTGACGGCTTAACAGATCGGCTATGGAGTTTTGTGCTCCAGGAACATGTTGGGCTAAGAGAATTTTTTTAGTGGTATGGCCCATCTCCAAATCTGCTGCGATAACTGAGAGAATTGCAGAGAGTGTCCCCCCCGTGTTTGTTGATGTAATACAAAGCTGTCATGTTGTCTGTGCGGACTAAGACAGCTTTGCCTGATATTTGCTGTTGAAATGATTTTAGGGCTAGAAAGATGGCTAGTAACTCCAGGTGATTGATGTGGAGTGACTTTTGTTGTGGTGTCCACCTGCCCTGCATGGTGTGCTGCAGTAGGTGAGCTCCCCAGCCGTAGAGTGATGCGTCCGTTGTTATGACTATTTGATGGACTGGCTCTAGGAACGGTCGGCCCTTGGAAAGGTTTTTGGTGCTCCACCATCGCAGAGAGCGGTGAGTTTGACCGTCTACCAACACTAGGGCTGTTAATTGACCTTGAGCCTGGTTCCATTGACGTGCTAAGTAATCTTGAATATGACGTATTTGCAGCCTTGCATGAGGTACTATGAATATGCAAGAAGCCATCATCCCTATTAGTTGCATGAACACTAGAGCTGGAAGAGAGTGTTGCGGTTGGAATTTTGTTAGTAGGGCTTGCATATTTGTTAACCTGGCAGGACATGGATAAGCGAGCGCTATTGAGGTGTTTATTGTGGCACTGAGATATTGTTGTACGTGGGACGGTTGTAGGTGAGACTTGGTGTGGTTTATTGTGAACGCCAAGTCGTGGAGTAATTGGATGGTGGTTTTAGTGTGTTGTACACACTGACTGTGTGAGCCGGTTTTTATGAGCCAGTCGTCTAGATATGGGAAGACATGAATGTGCTGTCTTCGTAAATGTGCTGCTACTACTGCTAGGCACTTGGTAAACACTCTTGGTGCTGTTGTGGCTCCGAATGGGAGTACTTTGAATTGATAGTGCTGACCGTCTAGTACAAGTCTGAGATACTTTCTGTTAGCTGTGTGAATAAGAATGTGGAAATAGGCGTCCTTGGGATCTAGTGTAGCAAGGAAGTTGTTTTGTAACATAAGAGGAAGGACCTGCTGAAACGTGACCACGTGGAAGTGGTCCGATTGTATGTACAGGTTTAGTGGCCTGAGAGAGCCGTCCTTTTTTGGGATAAGAATTTACAGGGAATAAACTCCCTTGTTTTATTGATGCAATGGACTAACTTTATTGGACTTTTTTGTAGAAGAGATGTTACCTCTTGTCTTAGTAGAACTAAATGTTCTTGTGACATTGGTCACTGTTTGGGTGGTATGTTCGGGGGGTAGATGTTAGTTCTAGACAGTAACCTGACTGAATTATTTGTTGCACCCACCTGTCTGATGTTGATCTAGGCAGGAAGGAATTGCTGTAGTCTTCCCCCAACTGGAGTGGAAAGTGGTGGGGGAAGTTGGGGAAAGTCATTGGGTGGGGGTGGAGACATAGCAGGAGTTATTATTTTTGCCTCTGCCTTTGTTATTTTTACCCCTGTAACCTCCTCTTTGGTAGCCTCTGCCATAGGTGGATTGGGTAGGGGCTTTTTAAGAGGTAGAGCGAGTATCTGAGGAGTATCCCCTGTTGGTGCCTCTGTAAGAGGAGCGACAAAAAGAACGTCTGGGAGCTTGCGACTGCAAGGCTCCCATAGATTTTGCTGTGCCGTATCTATTTTCATTTTTTCGAGGGATAAGTCAACATTAGGCCCAAATAAGTGTTGCTCATTAAATGGTTGGTTGAGGATGGCGCTTTGTACTTCAGGTTTAAAACCTGAAATGTCTACCTAAGAGGACACTGGTATTAATTGCCCTTGAAGCAGTATCAGCTGCATCTAGAGCACAGCGAATAGATGTATTTTTTTTGCCCTCTTGTATGCTCATTTGCCCTATTTTTATATTTATCTGGAAGGTGCTGCATTATGGATTCTAATTCATCATAATGTATCCTATCGTATCTTGCAAGTAATGCCTGAGTATTGGCAATACGCCAAATGTTTGCAGCCTGTGACGCTGTTCTTTTTCCTGATGCGTCAAGGAGCTTAGACTTTTATCTGGTGGGGGAGTCTCACTTACTCTCTTGCGTGCGTTGGAGATTACAAGGGAGTCTAATAGTGCAGGGCCTTTAATGTATGCTGGATCAGAAGGGGCAGCTTTATACTTTTTTTTGATTAGGGGGTTGATGATTCAAGCCCTAACTGGATCTCTGAAGACTTCTGATGCGTGCTTAATAACCCCTTTAAACATAGGTAAAGTTGAGATGGATATTTGTGTATTGTCAAAGGTATCCATTAAGAAGTCTTCCTCCACTGGGGTAGTATGTAGGTCAACCCCATGATATTGGGCAGCCCTATGTACAAGTTGGTTAAATCCCATAGTGTATTCTGGTGGGGAAGGCCTGGAGGGATATACGTCTTCTTGTGGGACGTTAGTGACATCTGGGGTGCTATAGTCATTCCAAGGGTCAGGTGAGACAGGAGGAGTAGAATTATCTGGTGGCCCACTGTCTACGCCCTCCCCTGTGTCATTAGAAGTGTCCTCATCATCATCTGGTAACGGAGTAGCAGGTGGTAGAGGGGAGTGATGTAGTAGGGGAGGATGTGGTGAGGGAATGTCAGATGGAGGGGAAGGAGGAGGAGGAGGAGAAGGTATCCTTAGAGGAGATGTTGTAATGTCCTTCTTCTTAGGATGAGGAGCCGGTGCAGGTGCAGGTGCATCTAGTGGTCTTTTCTTACATATAAGAGTCATTAGACCAGTCTTAGGATCTTTAAATACAGTCTTTTACGTAGGGTCTGGGCGGAAAAGGGCCTCTGTAGAGGGTAGATCCTTCGGTGCTGGTGTTTTTTTGGCCACAGAGCTGTGAGCATCTCTTGGCTTCGAAACATGTTCCTTGACAGTGTCTTTGGTTGATGGAACATTTGTCTTTTTCGTCTCTGAAGGTTTTTTCGGTTCCGAGGCCTTTCCCTCTGTAAATCTTTTTTCGGTTCCGAGGGTTTTTTTTGGTTCCGAGGTCTTTTTTGGCTCCGAAGTGTGGGAGTCGGGTGCTTTGACTGGTAATTTCTTGTGGTTTAGGTGCAGAGGAGCCGGTGCCAGTCTTCGACGCCGAGTGCTTAGATGTGGAAGTAGCTGGCGGGAACGAAGAAGATGGCTTCTTTTTTGGCGCTGGTAGGTGTGCTCCGGCGCCAGGGGTAGGCTGACTCGAGCCCAAGTCGCCTAAAGGTTTATTAGGCTTCTTTGCCGGGCTCGAAGGCGGTGCATGGGAAGCAGTCTCTCAGTGTGCACCCGGGCCCAAATGCGAGGGTGTGACCGAAGCCTTTTTGGAAGGTGTCGAGGAAGGGTCGGGGTCGATGTTCTTACATACGACCCTCTGCGCTGGAGTGATGTCCTCGACATCTGAATCTTCGGCCTCGGAGTTGCTGTCAACACCATGTTCTTGCAGTTGTTCTGGGACGACGACACCCTCTTCGAAGATGTCGTCCGGGATGGAAGCTGACGAGCGAGCCATTGTTCTTTGAGCTCGTCGGTCCTGAATCGTCATCTTGAAGCGGAAAGAGGCACATGCAGAACCGTCTCTGGCCTCGTGCTCCGGTGAGAGGCAAAGGTTGCACACCTCATGGAGATCAGTGTGGGGAAACTTCGACCCACATTGAGGACATTTTTTAAATGGTGTCCTTTCCATGAGCTGGAAGATGAGGTCTGGGTAGGCCCGAAGGCCTCGTCGATGACCGGAATCGAAGAATTCGGAGTTGAAGAGTAGCGTCGATTGGAAACACGTTCGGAAGAATACCGTCGGAGTAGTTGAGGATTGCGTGCCGAAGGAAAATCGGTTCCAACACAGAGCGCAGGAAACACATCCGAGCCCGGTGGCGGAAAAAAACTGTCTGAGAATGGATCCGATGCCCATGCGCAATGTGGTCCAAAGGAGCAATCACCTATCCCGTGACTTCCAAAGACTTTTGAGGACAAAAACAAACTGCAAACATCCGGGCCCAACACTAGGTGGCGATCTATGCACAGTCTGTAATCTGCAGCTCATATGCCTCGAACATACAGTCATTGGTCAGTATGCTGCTTCTTTTGTTGATCCTCTTAGAATACTTGTAGTCTCTTTTATCAAATGGGATAGAAAGAAGTCAAACATTTGTGACTTTCCACTGAAAAACTAGTAGCGGGGACACTGATTCAGTGGTCCAGTGCTCCACTGCCCCCCTTCCAGTTCCAATGCATACTTACTGGTAATGCTGCATTAGAGGAGCCAAGTATGCAAGATGATGCTGCTCTCAGCCATATTCTTACTCAAAAGGCCAGTATGAGTTTCTACACTTCTCGACAACTTGGGTGTAAAAAATGGGATTGGGCTTTTGTGTGTTGCCACCTGGCTTTGAGTGGCAATGGTTTCAGGAACCCTATCTGCAGTTTATAAATGAAAACATGTGGTATCAATATAAAGCATCTTTTGAACCAGCTACTTTCATGAAAACTATCTCTGTCAATGGTGTCTTTGAGTCCAACATTTGGCACACCATATTATGGGGTCTATATTTAGGCCTCTTTTCCTTAGGAAGCCATGATGCTAAATATAACCTATTTTAGGAAGTTGTGGATTTCTTGAAAATAAACTATTTTGTTGCACATTAATATTATTGTGAACCTTTTCTGCTCAATGTGAGAACATTGCCATCCCTCTAAGGTCATTATCTTTCCTGCAACAAGCAGTACCCATGTTTATTTGAACATCATTATAACTCTGACATTCCTTTGCTGCATAAAATCATAGAAGAAAACGTAACCTGTCTAATAAGAGTTCTGTCACTTCTGAAATCTTGAAAATATGTAGGCATTACATAGGTGCGCACACTTACCCAACATACCCTCCCACCTTCACACACACATACACATAATGCGCTGGGCACACAATAGCATTTCAGTTGAAGCCATTCAGGTTTGAGTTACTCTCACTGCATTTAACATATTGGGCACATTGCCTTAAGAGTTTGCAATGAGTAGGTGTAACCTGGTCTGGTATCTGCTGGGCTTACACCTGGATTTCAGAAGAGAGGTATGTAAAATCTAAGAAATTCACAGTAAAAACTCTGTGAATCGGGTCCTTTATCTGTAAGTGATTAGTTGCTTCTTCGTAATAGGGTCAGTCGATATCAAATTCTAAAAATAATAATAAAATAATGGTATTTTTGCAGTTTATTTAATTAAATATATATTTAATTAAATAAATATATATCTTTAACGAAAACTTGTGTAAGCGCAACCTTTTCTACACAACAGTCCCCCAACTCTACTCCATTCAACCATATTTTCACTGTATGCATGATCTTAGTGTCTATAAACATTTCTGGGATAAGCAAACAGCTTCTTGTCTCCAAAAATCTCGAGTTTAAAAATAAAAGATCGTGTTGAGGGTAATAAAGGACCAGAACCTAACTACATGTTTTAATTTGAGTGAACCCATGCTGCAAAGGCTGTCATAAGTCAATTTGGGAGGGAATATCTTTTCTGGTCTTGGAAGGCTCTGCACAGTAATTATGAGCAGCATTTGGAATGCTGAAAATGCCATTTCCAGCTGTCAAGTCCCAGCATGTGTCCCGTCTCACTAACTGTTTGAATCCTCTTCAGTTCTTTAAAGATGATGAAAGGACGGAAAGCTTGTTTGTGGTTTACAGAAACATGAGTTTTGACATGCAATCAGCACCTAAAAGTGATTCACTTTGCATCATAGGCAATATAAGGCACTCACTCAACTGAAAGCTCTTCAAGGGCTGGCTTAGAAACAGAAACACTTCCAAATGTTCCACACATTGCAAGCCTCCCCCTGAAGGCTGAGCGTGAGAAGTAATATTAGAAAGGGGAGACATGTATCTACAAATACTATGTCGGTCCTGCACAATGTCACAGTGTCATATACATGAACCTAACAAACTTGGTGCAATCATTTCATTTGGACTCAGGTGGGCACTATGGTATAGGACTCTTCTAAATCTTCTAAACGTGCAAGACCAATATATTCAGATGCCAGTCCTTGAGAAACTCTCTCTCTCATCCTTTACTGTACAACTTTGCGCCAATTCTGGATTTAAATACCAAAAATGCATGACGGTTGGCTGGCATGTGAAGATATGCTTGTTCCAAGAAAAGCCTCACCCAATGAAAAAAGGATTAGCTCCGACTGCTATAAGATATTTGTCCCTAATCTCCGCCCAAACAGCAGTTGCACCCTTTCTCTGCAGAGTATTCCTTTGCCCATAGATTTGAGTGTTGCAAATTCAATAGTATATGGGAGAGATCCTCTTCAAATGTCTTCGATGTGCATTTGAAGCAGCCTCATCAATAGGATAATATTGAAAATTAAAAATCCACTGGTGTTGTTTGTTAGATGATGTCGTGGGTGATTATCGCCAAAAGGTGTATTCAGCAACAATAGGATTTTATGACTACAATCTGGTCATACAAATGTTATTTCAAACGCCAGTCCATATATCTTTTATGATAACAAGATGAAATTCCTTGCTGGATAGGAAGTTCAACATGGTGAACAAACATAACATTGATGTAATATCATGCATCTTTTCTAGATATAAAACTCAGGCTGAAATGCTCGGAGCAAAGAACGAAAGAGAACAGGCCCACCTAACTCCATAGCCAGAATTTGTGACAGTCACTGAAATGGCTGCCTTTTGTGATAAAATACTATTTTGTGTAAGAAATCGGATCCAGAGGTTGCAATCTGGGTTTTTTCAACCGTTAGAATGTGACTTGCAGAGAAGGACATGGCTTTCTGTTTGCCTATATTTTAGTTCACTATGTAAAAATAATCAGGTCTTTCAAACATGAGTGCGCGTCACCTTCTATCCAAAAAGGAATGCCTTTGGGAGTTTGTGGGGCTCCATGTTTTTCCTGTGGTCTGCTGCACGGTATTTTTATAAACATTTTGGCGATTGAACATAGAGTAAATTACTTGTCAATTACTATTCACGGTTTTATTTTTAAATTAATGTTTGTTGTCCAAAGGTTTCACACTCTTTCTGATCTTAAAATATTACAAATGCTTTTGTTATATTTTGAGTAGAGATGGTTTTAATAACCTCTAGAGAATAATAATTTTGGAATGATGAGGTTAGAAATCAGCAGAACAGCCCTGGCTAAACTCCGTTGTTTATTTCAAAACATATGAGTAGAGTTCAGCTAGACAAAACCACAGGGCAAAATTGAGAAGTTTGCATTGTACTTGGTAAATGTTCTTGTCTTTTATTAGTACTGGGCTAAGGCTCATTTGTAGAAAAACATGTAATGCACATGCCTCGTGAAAATACTCCATGCAACTGTGTATCATATAGGTGGAAGGCTAGATGTTGCTTAAATTTAATGTAAACCTCTACAGGAAAAATTCAAAGTGTCTTTTCCCCACCTGATAACTGGTGTATTTGGTGCTTTTGTGTCCCTTTATCCTATTTGTAAGGAAATGCCTCTTTTTGTATGGCCACTCCTAAGTTTTTCAACTGTTTCTTCAACTCTGAGAGCACACTGATGCCTGTGTCAGTGCCCTGACCTTAAAGTGTATGTCGAATTGGCTGTACCCAACTGGAGATATCTAACTTACCCATGAGTCTCTAATAAATAGCACCTTGGTGCCCAGGGCATGTAAGTTAAAGTGGTTCCCCTAGGTCTTGAAGCATTGACTATGCCACCCTGGAGGTCACCCAAGTAAAACAAGTCCCCCAGTCCGCCACTGCAGGCTGGTAAAGCTGTTGAGCCCTGCTAGCCTGACTTTGCCATTGAAAGCTATGGCAAAGTCACCTTTTCCTGTGGATATGTGTGTAAGTCACCCCTCTGGTAGGCCTAACAAGCCCTAAAAGCAACAAATGACACAGACAGGACTTGTACTTTACATGTCCTGACAGTAAGAAACGAAAAACAATCGTTTTTACTTTGGAAAGACTTAGTCACCCAAATGGATAGTAAGGGTAACACACTGACCCCCTCAGTTGTACTAACCACTATACGGTGCAACCAAAGGGAGCACTTCAAGGTATCAAACAACTTGTTACATTAAGCCCGATTTGAACCTCAAGTCGAAATTAATGTAACTTATTGCAGTGAGCAGCTTTAGCAAAGTTGACACTTTGTTGCCTATAATTCTCCTGCACCTTCCCAGGAGCACATGGAGCCTGCTCCACGAGGCAGCTGTGATATCTTGGGCAAGCCCAGACCAAGCAATGGGTGTTTCCCTGCGAGGGTGGAAGAGTGGGGGCCGATTTTGTTAATGGGGGGACAGTTTTATAGCAGTGCAACAGTTTTAAAAGCACAGCAAAGTTCCTTGTATATTCAGCAGTTTTCAGGCACCAATAAAAGTGTCAGGTTAACTTTGGTGATTAATGTAACTGCTGGAGAGAGATTAGAGTTTTGCCTAGTGGCAGTTTTGACTCATCATTGGTAGTGCAGAGGGTTAATATGCCTGCTGCAAAGAATGTCTGCCTTGCATAACAAAGAACAATATTTTATTTGCATAGCTCAGTGGGTTACTGCTTTTGTCACAGAGATTCTTTTGTTACTGTGCAGTTCATAAATTACAATTGTAATCTAGCACAGTGAGCTAGATATAAAATGGCTATGTTAAAGCACATGGTAGAGTCCAAAGAAACAATCAGTTTCCCTCTCTTTCTTACTGTTTGTGGTTTTGGTCTATAAAAACATAATTCCTTCAGAAATCTTCCTAATATGTCTCTAGTCTAAAATCATGCTTAGGACACCAGTGTCAAAAGACCCTGCTTAAGGTGAGTAAAGGAGACAAATGCATCATAAGCTTCTCAAGTGTTAATATGATGATGCTAAACTGGGTACAAAATTAGGTTCACTATTTGCGCCTCAATTGAATTAGCATGCACATTGTGTTAATTGTTGTGAAAACTATTGCCCAGAGATATGTACACATAAGATTTGAACATTGTGCAATGTCGAGATTTGTTTAGGTAGCGGTTACCCCAAGAAATATCATTCCAATAGTTAAATCTCTATGAAGTTAAGCATGTTAACATGTATTACCGTTAGTTCTGGCCCGACACCCACTGAAGGTTGGTAAGCAATGTTGTATCTCTGCACCCGACCAGTGGCATGATCCCACTTCACAGTCAAACTACTGGATGTTGCATCATACACTTGCAGGTTACGTGGTCCACTCTTTGGAACTATAATAAAGTTAATGAAAAGAATTGGTGTCACAAAATTCAGATAAAGACATAAACATGCATTTAATGATAAAACTGAATCTGAATATATGGAATAAAACAAGGATTGGGCTTTGAAAAAATAAGTAAGGCGGCGGAGAGGTACACGTGGAAGAGCGAGAGGAATGGAAGGAGGGAAAAGGAAAGGACAGAAGGACAAAGTAAAGAAATGGAAGGAAGAACACAGGAACGCATGTTGAAAAAATGAAAAATATACGATAGTAGGGTAACTAGTATGTAAGGAAAGAAAGAAGAGAGATATTGAAAAAAAGTATCTTGGCAAATATGAAGAAATATGAAAAGGAAAAGGCAGGGAATATGTGAAATAAATGGTATTGTTTGAGAAATTCCTCATAAACGCATGTGCTGTTCAATTACGTGCAACTGAGGTGAGACTAAGAGGACAATGAATTGGCTTTGGGTTGGATAACATTATGATTGTACATTAGACGAAAAATACATAATGTACAAGGCTTGTGTTTGTAGGGGAAGAGTTTAACTTTTTGTTGACAGGCATACGGTTAGGGGTCATCAGGACTGTAGATGGTAGGGCACTCCATAATGTACATAGTCTTTGGGAACACACCAAGGTGAATGTGATGAGTGTTACGTTAAATGAAGCTTACTCTATTGATACACACTGCAAACGTAATCATCTTTATAATTTGGTATGTCAAAACTCTTGTATTTTGGTCAAGTGGGATTTTATTTGCCTTTGGCTGGTGTATGTGATGGGTTGTAGATCCATCAAGGGTATCCTAAGGTTATGGAGGTTCTGATTCAGCACACTGTGATTTTCAGGATTATTCAAGCACAAAGTGAAACACCATCCAAGTAATCTTGATGATGTTATGACCAGAAATAAATGATAACCAGGGAGAAACGAGCAGCTAGAGACACACTGGCCAAATATCTGGTGGAGAATAACATGGAGAAACTTTGACAGGTATTAGTGGGTAAGGAGAGGATTTTAAATCTGGTCCTGACTAATGTTGCCTCAAATTTAATTCATACATGTGCAGCAAGAAAAACTCTTTGTGCACGATCCCCATGTCAACACTCCTTCTGGGTAAGCTAGGTGTTGGAGTGAGAGCAAGATACTAGTGGTCTGACCAGGCCATTTTTATCCTAGAGCAAAATTGTGCCATTGTAAGGTACTGAAAGCTAAATGTTTGTGAAAAAATATTATATTGTATGCATATAACTTGAATATAAAATAAGCACAATCCCTTCCAAATGGCAAACTGTTTTGAGTTTCCTACCCATTAAACATTTATTTATCACATAGCTTTAGCTCTGTTACCAAAAAGTTCACTTTCCCAAAATGGTTGGCTACGAGTCACAGAAAAATAATAAATGCTTAAAATGTACACAGCAAAAGTAACAAATCATATTTTATATAGCCCACATCATGAACTGAATATATCTTGGTGTATTACGCATTAGCATGTTCATGGAGCCCAAGGTCTCTGAGCAATGTGATCAGTGGTGAAATATATATGCCAAAGAACAGAGCTCCAAAGATCTACATAAAGCACATTTGCCCGGTTCCCCCATTATATATCTCTTTGATTTATTTGTTTGACTGCAGAGAGTTCATCGTTAACCCATACACCTTGTGGGTACGATGTTGATGGGGAAATAGGGCATTATGCACAATATGCAGTGGAATGAAAATTTGGATTGCATTGTTTATTTTATGTGCCTATTTGGATGGTTTAGAGTCTGAAGGGGTACATTTGAGGTGAGTAACTGATTGGGCACTCACTGTATATTATGTATGTATGTGTCTTCGTAGTGTACTCTGTAGGTACTCAAAGGGAGGACAGCCCCCCAAACAGGACCTCATCATAAAATCCTAATAATATTCAGCCTTATCCCTGAGCACACACTTGTTGTACCAAATACCATTAATTAGGTTATTTCAATACAAATGCAATCAATATTTATTGGTTTATTCATTTTCAAACTTCATTCAGCCTTTAGCCAGCCTTTAGCCAACAAGTATTTTGTCGATGGGGGTGTTCCCCTCGACTTCATCAGGGCTTTATTCCTGGCAAGTCGCTTGGTAATATCTCTGTGCCGGTTCTAATTTTGTACACTATTGTGGTATCAAAAGTGCTGCACCTTATTTGATATATCTCTTGTTCTTAATACATATATGTTGCCCGTGTATCTTCCAATCTAGAAGGCAAAGAGGTGCGGCGCTTTTGATACCAAAATAGTTAACTAGACTATTTGGATGGTATTCAGAAATGATTTGTTTTCCGCCGAGAGTGTATCCTCTTTTAGTATTCAAGATTAAGTTCTATTCTTGTCAAAACATTGTGCTTTGTTGCTATCATAGTCTGAGACACTGCTCAGTCACCCCGATTACAGACACACTACTGAGAGATAACTCTACAAAGAACCATCAAGGTTAGAAGCGCCTTCAGGATTATTTACTTAAGTGTCCACATTCAATGAACAGTTGTGCTTATGGACATATAATAAAGATGCGAGGGAGAAGGGAAGAGCTCTTCGATTGGTTTTCTCTAAAGTAGGATATCTCTGGCCAAGCCAGAGTGAATGGAAGAAGTGAGATGCAATTCATTTCTCATCTTCTCATTATCAATATTGTGTGTTCTGAAAAGGAGAGACACAAATACCTGATATTTCCCCTTGAATGTTTTTCATATGGTTCCCAAGACAGCAACACCACACACCACACACCACACACCGGGAAAGCATAATTACCAGCTTTGATAGCACACTCTACTAGGTGTAGGATACAGGAGAAATATTGTCACTACAGATCAAATTCAAACCCTTACTGAAGGAAGTTGGAGTGAGGCATAATGGCATGGAGTGAGCTGTGATGAGGGTGTAGTTGGGTTTTGGTTGTGTATCATGTGGGTGAGGCAGCAGTGATGTTTAGTGCTAAGAGATTTTAAAATATAGAGATAGAAACTAGCAACTGAGAAATGTATTGCCATTCTGGAAATGAGGCAATGTGATATATCCCCCTGATGGTCTAAACTAAATACCTGTTTATCACATTAATATCGTACCTTCAGATAACGTGTTATTATGAAATATTATTACACAGCAAGTTTTCTAAGGCAAAGCATGTAATTAAATACATCTATAAATGTTACATGCTTTGGCTCAGCCATGCGTTCAGCAAACAGTTGAATTAAATCTTATGGGTGATTCCAGGGTGCAAAAGGTAACAGACGCTTTAAAGGGTGTTTCTATGTCAAGTTCTCACCTGGAGTTGTAGTCGCTGGTACTGTGGAAAAAAAATAATAGAAACGTTTGATCAATATTCTGAGAATGCGTGCCGCTCTAATATTTTAAATGACAAAAACCCTAAGAGGAAACGTGCAAAAGACAATGATAATACAACAGAGTAGCCCAATTCTATTTCCTCTTTGAGAGACTCACCTAGTGAGCACACAGCAATGGCAATGAACATATGTATTGGGTATGCCAATAACTACTATTTTAGGGATGCTTGTTTTCAGAAGAAACACTACAAGCACATAGGATTCAACTCAATAAAGCGATCTGCGTAACTTGTCATAAACACTTCTGCAAGAGAAAATCGACTTTGCTGTTTCCTAATTACTATTAGCAAATAATAGAATTTCTCTTTATGTGGAGAGGAACCGCCATTTCCATGTCTACAGAAGTGCCAAGTGCGTACATAAACAAGGATATAACATAGGTAATGCTGAGGCTGTACAGAATAGGGACGAACTGGGGAGATAGGTTAGGGGTAGCAGTCTGAGGCTATAATTAGGGGTAAATGATGTGCAATTATAAAACCTGGGATAGCGGTATGAGGATACAAGAAGTGTCAGAGGCACTAGGGGTATCTTGGCAGTAGTAGTAGGGAGTCGGCAGGAGTAAACAGTTGAACGAGTAAGGGGGTTCACAATGGGTTAAGATGAGTAATGAAGAAAGAGAAACAAAGAGAGAGTGGGCGGGAGAAAGTGGACATATGTAAATGGAGGAAATTCTTGCATTAAAAGGGAATCTGAGAGATCCTGGAGAAAAAAAAGACTGCACGGAATTTGTTCGGCGTGAAGGGTCTCCAACAGGATGGATTTGAAATCTAAGGAATTCTATTCATTTGAAAGAAATTAAGGAAGTATCAAGAACAGGCGATAAAATTATGGCCGCTTTATCGGCAGGAAACTGCCGCTAAAGCAGCGATAATGGGCTTGATAATATGTCCTTGTGAATTCCCATCGCATACCAGGTTCTGGTGTTAACCTGGGCTGCTATGGGAATGCACAAGGACCTATTATCAAGCCCATTTTCGCCACTTTAGCGGCAGTTTCCTGCCGATAAAGCGGCAATAATTGTATTGCCTGTTCTTGATAATATGCCCCCTAGATTCATAAAGAAACTTTTTCCAGAATAGGTTACCCTATATACGCTTTTCTTCCAGGTTTGCTGATTCTGCACACCTGAAATAGTCTCACAGTACAACCAGCCCACAGAAGAGCACGCCTGCTCTTTGTAAAGGAAACTTTCATGAAACGTAAAAAGGTGCACTTGATTGTTTCAAACAGAACTCTTGGTAAACAATGCATAACTTAATTTTTGATGGTGTAAAATCTGTTTTGCAGAATTATTCCGTTTCGCTGTGGTTTACTGTATCTGTTTTTGTTTTGCATTGCTCCCTACACTTGGTTTTTTCATGACCTGTTTGCTATATGTACAGTGCGTTGATACCCGGATGGGTGACTCCGTAAGGAAATAAATAAATAAATAAATAAATAATGAGCACCCATTTGTATTTGGTGGTCAGGAATATCATTTTAGAAAAATATACCAAAAGATCTATCTGATCTGCACTGATAAATAGAAATCTTGCATTTTATTACTCTCTTGTCTAGCAAGATTATGCCACCCAGTGAATTAATACTCACATGTTCTCTCCGTGCCAGTAAGATCTTCGCTTTCTGACTCATCAGGATAGATTGCAGTAACAGCAACCAGGTAGGACGTGTCGGAATCCAGGTTTTCAAAAACCATACTATTTTTATCACCGTCAACAATCGTCTGAGAAAAAGCAAAGTAGCACATTTAGGAAGGTCAATTGTTTATTTCTATTAGAATCGTTGCATGAAACTGCTACCTGTTAATTCATTAGAATTATCAATTGAACTGCAGCATTCAAAAGTGATTTCCGTTCAATCGATGTTGATTTTAGCGAGAGCCCTTCCCCCTCAATCCTACAACATAACGGGGACAATCCTACAACTTAACTGGGACATTTTACTTGTTTTAGGCCGATTATAATCTTTTCTTTGAGCAGAACCCTGTCGTTCAGCAGTGAACGCGTGAAAAAGAGGGCTCCAAGTGTGAGGCTCGTAAATCGATGGCACATATTCACAATCACTGGTTTTAAGTCTATGTTTGTCTTCATCCAAAAGAGCATTTTGCACGGTCTGTGCCAGAAGTCTGTATCACGACCTGCAGAAAGGTGGTCCATAGCAGGGATAGCTTTAGGGCAGCGCGACTGGTGCAGCCGCATTGGGCGACAACCTGGAGGGGAGCGCTGACGTCAGTGGGGACGCTGTGTTTAGCAATAACTTATGATTTAAAAGCATCTGATCCTGCTAGAGAGATAGATCCGAGTTTTGTCTAGGGACAGTTTTGACTCACCATAAAGTAGCGCAGATGGTTAATATGCCTGCTGCAAAGAACAACTCTGTATTTTATTTAGACATGGAAAGCTGACTGGATTAGTAAAGCCAGCATTTACCAGCGCTTTAAAATAAATTAAATGTATGCAAGAGAGGGGCTATGGATAGATAAGGTGCCCTTTTGCTAGGTGGTAGTGAGGGAATCTGAGGAGTAGGCCGGGGGCACGAAAAAAGGTTTTCACACCGGGTGCCACCAGTGCTAAAGCCAGCGTTGGGCCATATTTTATGAGTGTTGGTCACTTCAGAGAACTAGTCTTTGCTGGTGCCCAAATGCAAGAATAATGCTGTCATCACAGACAGTCAATGAAAAGCCTGGGTTGAGGTGGCAGCAGGCACAGCCATTTACAAGGAGGTACAAGCGAGGAGTGTCTGCCATCAGAGCTTGCCTCACATATTGACAACAACAAAAAAATACTACATGGGGTATTGTCAATGGCCTTACATGATTGACATATTCCCTGGGCGATAATACAGAGGAGTATAGGAAATTTAAGGTGCAAGGCATAGCTACTGAATGTTCTACAATACTCCCCTATAAGTACAGGACTAGTCAACTCCATTAACTCCCTATCAAGCATAGAGTATCCTTTAATGCACTTTGCTTTTGCTATAAATTTCTGAATCAGAAAGGTCGACGCTACTTCTTTTCTTGGATTAAATCCTACCTTCCGAACAGACACCTAAGGTCCTCTGGGACAGCGATGACTGTGATCCCTAGAGTCAATACAATAAGTCTGGGAGGTAGCACTTTCGGTTTTCGTGCTGCCAGACACAGGAATTCTATGCGTTTGGATCTCAGAATGGAGCCATCAGAGGTTCAGTTCCTAAAAAACAGAAGACCTGGCTTTTTTTAGGCAAAAATGAGCGCCTCAGACTAGGTAGGCTACACTGAACGTAACCCAGAGCAGGGCAAACAGGCCCCCAGTGGTGGAATCTCAGCATGGGGACACTCCATTTGGAGTAACCAAGCACTCTATAAAGTCCCTAACATAACATAACTAATTTGCCAAGTCAAACAGGGGGCTTTGATCGAGATACAAATCTGGTGAAGTAATAACTACTTGTTACACTAAAATCCACTTCTAGTTACTGAAAAATCTAATTTCTTACTGTGCCTTGAAAGTAATAAGAAAGACAACTTTCATACATCAAGTTTCTTTTGCGCGTTGCCAACGGGTTCCCATGATATCCTGTACAGAGCCACGTCTGGTGCACCATGGTCCCATGTTCCCCGGAAACTGTTCATTGTTACTTCAGAGAACCTTAGATTCTGTGGTGCTGGAACAGGGTCTAATAGGAAGAAACATTTAAACAACATAAGGAGGATTGTGAACAGCTCACCGAGGAAAGAAGAAAACCAAGATCCCATATCTAACCATTTAAAGGAGACAGGCACTGGAGAATTTTCGTTAATATTTTGTGGCAATTTTAATAATCTGCAGGTTTGATCTCTGTACAAAAAAATAATAGGAACAGCTAAAAGTAAATAATATTGAGAGTGGGAATAAAACATTATTGTGTGTGGAATAATCATGCGGAATTACCCATGAGTTTCACGAGATTATATGTGTATGGAATTATGCAAGAAGAGTAATTCTGCGTGAAGTGCTATTTCTTAGCACAAAGGGCCCCTCGCATCCATAATGGAAGCAAGGATGCATTTTTGTGCTAAAAATAGCGCTAAATGCAGCAGAACACAATGAGCAAGCGGGAGCGGCCACTCACTAAATGTGCTCGTGGGGTAGAATGTTTCCCTCTTACTCCCAGCATTTAGAGCTATTTTCTTAACACAAAATGCACCCTCTCGTCCAAAATGGACATGAGGATGTATCTTTGCTCTAAGAAATAGTGCAATGTAAGGCAGAACACATTTAGCTAGCGTGCGCAGCCACTCATGCTTACTAAATGTGCTCTCCTGGTAGGATTTTCTCCCCAGAATTATGCAAGCAGGAGTAATCGTGTAATTATTGATAATTCTGCATCAGAGAGCCAGGTGAAATCACCAGAACTTTTCCCATTGCTTTGGCTTAGTTGAAAATCCTTCCAGGCCTAAATAATAAGTGCATTTATGTTGGTTTACGGGGTCATGTGAGACCAACACCTCTCTACAAAACTGGCCAAAATCCAGGCTCACAATTTACCTATTCAAAAATGTTTTGATGTATGGACAACATTCAATGAGATAACACTAACTACAGTGCATTCTTGCATTTTGTCCACTCACCTCTCCTACTATATTAAAAGACAAGAGCACCCCCTTCATCCCATACTGGACTTTCATTATCAACACGTTATGGTGTGAAGGGGAGGTCCTTGGCTGTCTAAGATTGCCCAGTTTGGCCCTTTATTAAGCAAGCAAGTGCAGAGGTGGACAGTGGCAGCTCCTCCGCTAAGGCGAAGGAGTGTCGCCGCACTGTTTTTTCCAGGAATATAAGAAAAAAATAAAATGATAATAACTCAGTTATTATCATTTAATTGTTTTGCTTTTTGCGAGGCAGCTTTGAGACTACAAGGCGCGGCGGGGTTGGGTTTACAGAGCATCCAAGGAGTGGTTTTCCCCCACTCTCAAGTGAGCATTGACTTTTTGGCTGGCACTCTCGGACTGCCCAAACCAGTCATGCGCACTTTCCCTCTTTTCCACCCAGGCTGCATTATAGCCTGAGTGGAGAACATGCCCAGGCTCCCATGCCCCTTCTGAGCACTGAGCCACAGTACTTACACCAATTACAACACTGTATTGCAGCGTTGCGATTGGCTTAGGGGAGCCTGGGTGCTTCCAGGCTGCTTCCTGTTCCTGCTGGCGGGAGGAGGACATATGCGACCAGGAGGCAAGCAGTAAGCAGGTAAGTTAAAGATTTTTTTTAATTTAACCTGCTGCCCCCCTCCCCTGCCGCTGACCCTCCACACCCGATCTGTGCCAGCCACTGCTGGTGATGGGAGACTTAACCTTTGTCCAGTTTTGAGCCTACCTTGTTTGGCTAAAGCAATAGAAAACCATGTTCATCTCACCTCAAACAATTTATGTCGGAGAATGACTTATTTGATGAACCACAGCATGGCCTCAGAATAGGCTGCAGCATTGAGACAACTATGCTTCATTTAATTGTCAATGAACTATGCAATCATGATAATGGTGACTCTTGCCTCTTTGCTCTCAGTGACTTATCATTGGTGTTTGATAACTAAGTCAACTAACTCCTTTGAAAAAACATCAGTGAATGTGAAAGGTTGGTACAGTCTATAGTTAGTTTGTATTATTTGTAAATTACTATGTCTTTTTAACTATTTTATATAAATTGAAGAGACTTATTTGGGTTCTCTTGTGAAAAATATGGTGTTGCACAATGTTTGCATGAGGATATAACTTTTAATCATGGCATGTGTTAGACCTGGCATCTTTTGGCAGGGTTTCCCCGTCTTTTTGCTTCTGGTCTCCTGTTTTTCACTGTGTGCTGAACTTCGTTTTTTGCTTGTTTTAGGACGTTGGGCACTTTACCACTGCTGACCAGAACTACAGTGTATATGCTCTTTGTCTAAATTGCAATTGCATTTGGTTTCTCCATGATTGGCATATTGATTTACTAAGAAGTCCGTAGTACTGTGCACTGTTTGTGCCCAGGGACTGTAAATCAAATGCTACTAGTGGGCTGATTGTGCCACCCACCAGCCCTTTAAACCTGTCTCAAGCCTGTCACTGCAGAGCCTTTGTGTGCTGTTTTTTTAAACTACAATTTCGACCTGGCAAGTGCACCTACTTGCCAGGCCCAAACTTTCCCTTATACTACATGTAAGGCACCCCTAAAGCAGGCCTTAGGTAGCCCCATGGCAGGATGCAATGTATTTAAAAAGTAGGACAAGTACTTATGAGTTTTACATGTCCTGGTAGTGAAAAATGGCTAAATATGTTTTCCACTACAGCAAGGCATATCGCTCCCATAGGTTAGCATTGGAGCTACCTTGTAACACTTGACAAGTGTATCTTCCAAGGAGCTGATAGAAAATTTGAGTTTGGTGTCTCTGGGCTCATAATTTAAAAAACATCTTTTAGTGAAGTTGGTTTTTAAATTGCAGGTCTGAAATTGTCTCTTTTAGAAAGTTGATAGTTTCTTACTTCAACCATACTGTTCCTCTGCCTGTCCCAAGAATACACGTCAGGGTTGGATTAGAGTTGAGCTTTGTTAATTCACTCTAGACAGTCACACACAAAGGGAGCTGAGGTGTACCTTGCATATCCTGATAGGCAATCACCAGGCTGATGGGTTTTCCTGAGCTAGAGTGGTGGGAGGAGTTGACACTTTCTCGTCGAACAGAGCTGTGCCAATCCCCTCATGAAAAGCTGCCTACCACCCTGTAGTATGTCTGGAGCCAGAGCCAGGAAGGGCAATATTTTGTGCACTACAAAGACCTTTCTTTGAAGGCTACCGACTTCAAAAGCTAAACTGGGCATATACACCATATACCCAGAACACTTCTGGACTTAGGACATTCTGTCATGAAGAAGAGCTGTTGTGCTGCCTGGAGGGACTGGCACTTTGCTGCTTGCTTTGCTGTGTTGGCCTGCTGCCTACTGCTTCTGTCTTGGGAGTGAGAGAACTGGTCATTGCTCTCTGCTTTCTAAGGTTGATCAAGGGCTTGAGTTGAGCTTGCCTCCTGTTGGAAGTCTCGGGCCATCAAAGACTTCACCTGCAGCACCTGGACCTTTCTGCTGAGAGCCCTACTCTGACAAGTGGTGTCAAGTCCAGTTCCTGGGCCCTCTGAAGTGAGTTGCTGTGCTAAAAAGAAGAAGATCCATACATCATCTTCAGGCACCTCTTTGTAACTGGCGCAGCACTTCAACACCAAGCCATGGTCCCTGCTAAACCCAATGACTGACAATGCAGGACTTGACGCTGCTGCATCGCCTCTGAAGACCCACCATACTGGGAGTCTTGAGCACCATGTCACTGAAGTCAGTGACGCCTGGCTCTAACTCCACCACAGTACCTGTAGACCCATGGTATGACATCAACACCGCAAAGTTGATGCTTCGTGGCTTGACTCTCACACTTCATCGACCCAGAAGATCTAATGCTTTGCAGCCAATGCCACCTCACCTCCCATGTGCCTTGCAACGTCCCAGGTGTTACCAGATCAACGACTCTGCACCACCTAAAGGAACCAGTGACTCATTTGCTTCAGTAACACACCAACTCCGTTGTGCAACACTGGTCCCGAGCACCGTGGTGCCTACGACCATCACCGACAGTAAGGAACCGATATAACATCAGCCTTTGCGATACCTCGCCTCTGTGCAGCCTTGCAGCATCTTTGTTTTTACATTGTTTACAAAGTACTGTAACCAAGGTCTGTACGACTCTGTAGCCGGCCCACCCCACCTCACGGTCAGCCCCCAAACTTTCAGATTATACTTTGTCAAGCACATCACTATAGCCCCAAATGGGGCTATTGTGTTTCAAAGCGATAGAACGGCATTCAATATTGAAAAGCTTATATTTTGATTTGTATATGCTTGATTTTTTTTATTTTGGTCTTGTTTAATCACTTAAATATTGGCTATTTTTCAATCAATCATTCAATCACGCGGTATTTATACTGCACAGCTTGTCACCCAGGCACCCTGCTGCAAGTATAATTCGAAGAGCCAGGTCTTGAGTCCCCTCCTGAAGTGGGTC
Organism: Lissotriton vulgaris; assembly: GCF_964263255.1. NCBI lineage: Eukaryota > Metazoa > Chordata > Amphibia > Caudata > Salamandridae > Lissotriton > Lissotriton vulgaris. The sequence continues at coordinate 509,656,666 of NC_141694.1, forward strand.
AACAAGGGCAAATGGGGAGGTGGAAGGGGGAGGGTGTTCCAGGACTTGGCGGGAGAAGGAGCCTCCTCCAGAGAGGCAGATGCGTAGTATCTTAGCAAGGGTGAGGTGTGCAGAGCAGAGGTTCCTGTAAGGTGTCAAGGGCAGAGGTTCCTGGGAGGTTGGTGGATAAATGTTACTTTTCTAAACTGGTGTGGAGTACTTGTGTGGTGCATGACTGTGTTACTGTGTGTATGCTCAAATACTTTACACATCACCTCTTTAGTTTAGCCAGACAGCTCTGAGCCAATCTACCTGAGATTGAGCACAGATAAACTTACTGTGCCACTTACTCTGACTAGGATTGGGGGTCTCTACTTTGAAAGGGGGCAAACCACTACCAACCAGAGACCCCATTTTTAACAGTATGAATATTATGAATGGTATGGACTTATAATAAATGGTTTTTCCATGTCAATTATATTAAAAATCTATTGATTTATGTGTATTTGAATGAAGAAAAGAAAGATATATTTTCGATAGCAAAAAGGATTGTGTAGCTTTATTGAGGATATGACTCTACTTTGAGCCTTTTTAGGTCTCGCCTGTCGATGCGCATGCGCATCGAGCTTGCGAGACTATGGGGGCTTATCCACTCTTTAACCAACTTGCAAGGAATCGTGGCGATTCCTTGCAGTGCACGAGAAATTTAAGCTCAATGCGCATGCGCATTGAGCTTAAAAGCGCGTGCACATGCCCCCAGCCGCCTGCCTTGCCTACTCTCTCTCTCACTGCCTCCCCCAGCTCCGCCCCCTCACTTCTTGATTGCACGGCCGCTAGGCCGTGCCTCCTCTACTCTCCTCCCCCCTCCTCCTCCTACTCTCCTCCCCTGCCTGCCGTGTCGCACCTCTCCCCTCTCCCCGCTCCGCCCCCTCCCCTGCCCGCCGTGTTACGGTCTTTGCAACTCCCCAGCCTTATGTTCAAACCCCTCGCACTCCAGGCCCCCGCTCCGCCCCCTCCCCTGCCCGCCGTGTCGCTTTTCTCCTCCCCCCTCCCCTTATCTGCCTTCCCTCCGTCTGTTCCCTCTCCCCTCTCCGCCCCCTCCCCTGCCCGCCGTGTCGCATTTCTCCTCCCCCCTCTCCACAGAAATGCCCTCCGTCTTCCCGTTCTCCAGGCTAGGAGGCTGCAGATCTCCCGGTTTATTATTATTTACGCTTTCTCCCGCTTTTGAAGACAGTGCTGGAGTTTGTCTCGGTTTTCACCTTTTCAAAGATGGCCACCATGATGATAATATCTTTAGGAGTACAGCTAAGCGTCACTTGTACATCTATGGAGCTTATTGCCTCATTGTTCCGGGTATTTCAGTGGGCTGGCCCATGGAGCCATGTCTGACAAAGCTGATCTCGGGGGCCCTGTATACAGCTTGCACACGAGGTAAGGAGCGTTTCCACGAGGTGAAGTGTTGTAGGTGCAGCCTCTTTGGCTAAGCAAGTCTTAAGATGACTGTCTGCCCTTAGTAGTAATGGATTTAGACATGTGTATTCCTTGCCATTCATATTTGGATATCGGTAATTGACCCACTCGATACGAGTGGAAGAAAAGGTTGTGCGCTGCTTGGCCCTGTACACATTTATTATAGACACTTAGTTAGAGTAAGTATACATAGGCATATATCAGTGAACATTGGGAGATTGCAATTGCAGCGTGGATAAGTTTCAAGTTATGATTTTTTGTTCCTCACTTTGTGTTGGCCATTACAGAGTTGGTTAGCGAGTTTTTGGACCTGCCCCTGTAGTTTAATTATTACTGCACAGCATTAGGATTCCAGCGCAAGGGGCAGGATACTTGGAGGCTCCCCATATCTTGGCCGCACTAAATACTTACCCCATGTCCACCGCCGGCTTAGGACTTTCTAGGACTGCCATAGCTCTGTGATGTGTATATGTTTTTACTAAATTGTTTGGAGATACCTATATGGAGGAGTTCATCCATCTAAAACTCGTCCCTTCTGCTTTTGAGTTTAGAAAATTATGAGTGCTAAGCGTGGCATTAGCAATTCAGGTAGCGTCCATGGATTTTTTCTACGTCTTATAATTAGATTTCCTTCTTGTGCTCACCACTAAACGCTAATCCGAGTGTCACTGCATCAGCTGTGCACTGAAAGCTAGCCCTCTGCTCGCCTCTTCCTGCCTCAGCCCTCTCTTTCTTTTTCCACTTTTTCCTCCTCTTGAAGTCACTGTCGTCTCTTCCACCCATCCCCTCGCAGCGCCTTCTTCCTCCTTTCGCGCACTCTGTGAATATTTCCTGCCACCCCCTTCCTCCACAGATCATTCCACTTCACCCTCGCCCTTCATTGGGCACCTCGTCCTCCCCTCATACCCTCCGCCCGCCGTTTCCTGTCTCCTCACCTACCCCCGCGCCTTGCTGATGCACCGTGACTATTGGCGCCTTTACGACGGGGAGTGACTTACGTCTGTTTTTCTCTGGTGGGGGTCAGTAAGGGGCGGATTATTAATAATTTTTGTTTGGTGCGTGGGGGGTAAATACAACACACATTGCATTACAAATGCTATAGGTGTCACATTTGCAAAAGTTATAACTATTGACATTGTAACTGGCAAAGCTATTAATTTTGCTACTTTCAAAACCAACACATAAATAAAAAAAGTGTCATTTACAATACCAATAGCTCAAACTTTACTAATGGGAGACCTATTGCATTTCCAATGCTTGTTTGTTGTGAGTTGTTTTATTTTTTTATTTTTTGTATCATAGTGGGGTCATGGTACCAAGGCAATAATCTAGTCAACCAGTCTCCATTTAGCCAAGGAATACCTTAATGCACTCTTCTCTCCCAGCACTTTCCAATCTTTTGCATGAAACCACTAAGCTCTGCTTTTTACAGCATTTGAATATATCATGCCACGTATACACTGAACTATGTCTGAAAACTTCTATCTCTAATATTTACGTTTTCAGAACCTCAAAGGCATTCAAAGACATTCAGTCCTTGGTGTCTTTCAATCACCTCATAATAAATATCACAAAACACAACGTGTCCCTCTTAAGGAAGTCCTTTCTGTGGTGTCAAAGCTGATATCACTAGTCAAATTTCTATCACCAAAATTAGCATGTCTTTTTCATAAATCCCTTCACAATGGAGCTGTAAAATACACGACGAAAAACCCAAGATCTTCCATCCCAGCAGAGTTCTGACATCCGCATTTTGGGAAGGGCTTTTTAAAAAAACAGATATCTTTATTTGTTGCAAAGTCATCCTGTGCCCTGGGCACCCCCACTGTTTTGCTGACTGGTACTTGTGGTAATGTAGTCTGACTTACCTTGGGCTTTACCTAAACAGTCCCAGGGCCAGTGCTATGCTGTCAGCATACTTAGAATACAGTGAAAACATCAACAGACACTAGGGTACACTATAGGTTAGAGTATCCCCTAGGATTGGCATGACCTCCATTATAAGGCCCTAGTACATAATTGGGCAGGGCATTAAAACTATCTTTAAATATAATAGGGCATGGCAGTTTATGTTTTTATGAGCCCTGGTTTTCGTTTGTATGAACCCTGGTTTTCTTAAAATGGCAAAAGTCATTTTTCCCATGGCAAATCCCATGCCACAAGGGTTAACATGGCAAGAAGTTATTACCTAATAATTCCTTCTAGGAAAATCACAAACATGGCATTTAAGGACTTCCTAAAATGGTATTGATAAATCCAACAATATGGTACTGTTAAATTTCTCCTAAAATGTACAGAGAAGAAGTTATAAGACTTTTTTGTCTGTAAGCCAAAATTCATCCTTCCAGTGATCTGTCAGAGTTAAGTGGATTTGCCAGGCTCTTTTGATGAGGTGACAAAAGAGCTCCTAGGGTTAGCCAGCTCTTCTGTGAGGGCAGGGTTTTGCTACACAGAAATGCCAAAGCAGGGGAAGGTGTCATAAACAATCTCCTTCAATGGAAGGAGGAGACAGGTAGATGTCATTAGTTTCATTTACAACTGTCCTCTTTGAACCCAGCCAGATGCTGGGATTAACGGAAGGAAGGAGCAGATGCAAGGGGGAGAAACTATGGAGATTAGCCATCCTGAAGGTGGGTTTATCCACCTCTTCTCCCTGCTGAAAATTCTTTCAAATTGAATTTTGGAGAAATAGTGCTTTTGGGAGATCATTGTGCCTCACTTTGGAGGAAGCGGTTATGCTCTGGGGTGTTGCCCTGCACCTCATTGGACAGGAGTGCCCTCCTGCTTGACCCCAGAGAACACTGAATAAGTATCTGAGAGGGGCAGTGCCACTCAGATCTGCTGCTTGAACCTTAAGAAGAAGGGTCCATGCTCAGATTATTGCACCAACCAGGCCCTGCACTCTGACTGCCTGCGCCTGCTGTACAATCTGAAACTACAGCCCTGTGGATCAAACCTACTTCAAAGGATGTCAACTAGCTCCAGGCAGTTAAAACCATATGTAAAATGGATACTGGTCTCAAGGAAGATCCTCGTAGCTCGGTTTGGGACGATTATGTGAGTTGGTATGGAACAACAAGGGCCTAAGATGACATCCTATGATTACACCGGCGTGAAACCAGTAACCAGGAAACTGGAAGGACTGGACTAGCAAGGCTAGATGTTTAATTGCAAGTAGCCTGAGGTTGGGTATTACGGCTCGGCTTTGCAAACACTGGTGATATGAGGAAAAAAACAAAAAGGACTAAAGAGTGGACTCCCTACAAGCCACTGGTTAACAGAGCTCACCTGGACTATCCCAACAAATAATCCTCAGCCTGGAGTACTACCAGTGGTTTTGTCTACGTGGATTGTGGAAACTGAAGTCTCAAACTTTCAAGGACCATCTTACAGATTCCAGACCCTTGGATTGTGTTTTGGACACTTTGGACCTGCAAGAGGAACTTCAGGAAGGAGTTCCTTACTGAATCCAGCCTGATGGAGGAGGCTGCACGATGTCTGGTAAGAAATCCTCCAGAAAAGTTGCTAAGTGTCACTTTGTCCCTGTCAGAGGCAACCAAATGTCCAAAAGTGCCACTATTGGTGTCTAAGTACTAGAAAGTGTTTAATCTTTAATAATTCATATCTCTGGTTCCCCACAGTGGATTTTCTTCATTTTGGTGTCATTCTAAAGATACAAATATGTCCTATTTCTATATGTTAGTGTTGGATTTTTATAGTGTGTTGTGTCTTGATTATTTAGTGTTTTTAAATGCTTTACATACCTGTCTTTGAAGTTAAGCCTGCCTGCTCGCAGCCAAGCCACCAAGGGTTGAGCATGGGAATAATTTTCTAAGACCTTTTCTGAGCCCTATGTTGTGTTAGTGGCTTTATTTCCAGTGGTAAATGCGTATCTGCCACTACAAGTCAAGTCAAGTCATAAAATTTGTATAGCGCACTACATACCCAGAGGGTTTCAAGGCGCTTAGGAAGGGGAGGAGGATTATTTATCAAATATCCACGTTTTAAGCAGCTTTCTGAACGCCAGGTGGTTCTGAGTGAGGCGAAGGTAAGCGGGGAGTGAGTTCCATGTTTTAGCAGCCAGGTATGAAAAGGATCTGCCTCCCATGGTGGTCTTGTTGATGCGAGGTACAGTGGCGAAGGCTTGGCTGGAAGAGCGGAGTTGGCGGGAGGGGGTGTAGAAGGACAGTCGAGAGTTGAGGCAATCTGGTCCGATGTCGTAGAGTGATTTGTGTGCGTGGGTAAGCAGTCGGAAAGTGATCCTCTTATTGACGGGTAGCCAGTGGAGGTCTTTAAGGTGACCAGAGATGTGTTCGTTGCGTGGGATGTCTAATATGAGCCTGGCTGAGGCGTTTTGTATTCGTTGTAGTTTCTTCTGGAGTTTAGCGGTGGTACCTGCGTAGAGGGTGTTTCCGTAGTCTAGTCGGCTCGTAACTAGAGCGTGGGTGACTGTTTTCCTTGTTTCGGAGGGGATCCAGCGAAATGTTTTTCTGAGCATGCGAAGAATGTTAAAGCAGGAAGAGGATACGGCGTTGACTTGTCTGTTCATTGAGAGTGAAGAATCCAGGATGACGCCAAGGTTCCGTGCGTGGTCTGTCGGGATGGGTGCTTTTCCGAGGGCTTCCGGCCACCAGGAGTCGTCCCATGCAGAGGGGGATGTACCTAAGATGAGGACTTCTGTTTTGTCTGAGTTCAGTTTCAGACGGCTTTGTTTCATCCATTCGGCGACTTCTTTCATTCCTTCGTGTAAGTTAGTTTTGGCGGTGCTGGGGTCCTTGGTGAGAGAGAGGATTAGTTGAGTGTCATCCGCGTAAGAGATGATGTTGAGGTTGTGTTGGCGGGCGATGGCCGCGAGGGGGCTCATGTATACGTTGAAGAGGGTGGGACTGAGTGAGGATCCTTGAGGTACGCCACAGATGACTTCAGATGCCTCGGACTTGAATGGTGGGAGGCGGACTCTCTGGGTTCTTCCGGTGAGGAACGAGGTGATCCAATCGAGTGCTTTTCCTTGGATTCCGATGTTTCTGAGGCGTTGTAGAAGGGTGCTGTGGCAGACTGTGTCGAATGCTGCAGAGAGGTCGAGGAGGATGAGGGCGACTGTCACCATTGTCCAGTAGAGTTCGAATGTCGTCTGTTGCTGCGATGAGGGCGGTCTCGGTGCTGTGTTTGGCTCGGAAGCCAGATTGTGAGGGGTCGAGGGATTTGTTGGCTTCGAGGAAGGCGGCGAGCTGGTTGTTGACGGCTTTCTCGATGACTTTGGCCGGGAATGGAAGAAGCGAGATGGGGCGGTAGTTTTTGAGTTCGGTGGGGTCTGCTGTTGGTTTTTTCAGAAGGGCGGTGAGTTCCGCGTGTTTCCAGACTTCTGGGAAGGTGGCGGAGTTGAAGGAGCAGTTGATGACGTCTCGGAGGTGCGGTGCTATGACGGAGTCTGCTTTGTTGAAGATGTGGTGAGGGCAAGGGTCTGTGGGGGATCCAGAGTGGATGGAATTCATCAGGCGAATGGTGTCCTCAGTGGAGATTGGGTTCCAGGCGTTAAGGGTGTTTACGGGGGGAAGATGGTCAGCAGATGGTAGGGTGGGTTGGCTTCCGGGTTGGTTGTCAAAGCTGTTGTGGATGTCAGCAATCTTGTTGTGGAAAAAAGAGGCTAGGGAGTCGCAGAGGGTTTGAGAGGGGGTGATGTCGTTGGAGTTGGCCGAGGGTTGGAAAATTCCTTGACGATGTTGAAAAGTTCCTTGCTGTTGTGGGCGTTGTTGTCAAGTCGATCCTTGAATGCTGTTTTCTTGGCTTTTCGGATCAGTTGGTGGTGAGTGCGGGTGGCGCTTTTGAAGGCGTCCTTGTTGCTGGTGGATGGGTCTTTTTTCCAGGCCTTTTCAAGGGAGCGGCATAGTTTCTTGGATTTCTTGAGATCATCGTTGAACCATGAGGCCTTCTTGTTGCTAGGTTTGCTTTGACGTTTTTTCAGTGGTGCTAAGGTGTCGGCGGTGTTGGATAACCATAGGGTGAAGTTGGCGGCGGCTTCGTTTGCGTTAGAAGAGTGGGCTGGGGAGTTTAGAAGGAGCGATGCGGAGATCTGGTCCGTGGTGATTTTGTTCCAGTTTCTTAGCAGAGGTGGTTGGTGGGTTTTGGTTTGTTGTAGGTGAAGTGAACGCAGCTGTGGTCAGTCCAGAGGAGATCCGTAGTGTGGCTGAAGGAGACATGATTGCTGGAGGTGAAGATGGGGTCGAGTGTATGACCTGCAATGTGGGTGGGGGAAGTGACCAGTTGCTTAAGTCCGAGGTTGGCGAGGTTGTCTATGAGGGTGGCGGTGTTGCGGTCGTTGTTCTTTTCAAGGTGAAAGTTGAGGTCTCCCAGAAGGATGTAGTCTTTGGAGGGGAGCGCGTGTGGGGTGATGAAGTCCGTGATGTCTTCACTGAATTTTGCGCGGGGTCCTGGTGGCCTGTAGAGGAGGGTGCCTCTAAGAGTTGTCTTGGGGTCGATGTGGATCTGGAAGTGAAGGTGTTCGGAGTTAGCGAGGTTGGCGTCAGAGCTGGTAGAGATGCGGATGGATTTCTTATGGACGATAGCTATTCCTCCTCCTGTGTGGTCGGTGCGGTCCTTGCGTGTGATCTTATAGTCATCAGGGATAGCGATGGTGATGTCTGGGGCGGAGGAAGCGTTCATCCATGTTTCCGTTAGGAAGGCGACGTCTGGAGAGATGGTGTCTAGTAGATTCCATAGGTCAATGGCGTGCCTGTGCACCGATCGGGTGTTGAGAAGGATGCATTGTAGGTGGTTGGGGTCGGGAGTCTGATGTGTGGTCGTAGCGGTGATGTTGTCGGTGCCGCAGAATTTGCAGGAGTGGCATGAGAATGGTCCATGGGTGCGACCAGGAGCGGCTTGGACGCAGTTGGGAGCGCGACCGGGGTTAAGGGCTAGGAGAGTGGCGGCATCGTAGGTAATGCGGGAGGGCAGGGGAGCGCGAGGGGCAGGGGGTCTGGCGCTGGGCGCGGTCCAGGCGCGGACGGGCGTAGACGGGCTTACCTTTGGCGCACCTTCGGCGTGGCCGTAGCGCGTGGACGCTGCGCGTGGGACCATCTGACATTAATGGACAGAGGAAGGGGAGGGGCGAGGGCGGTTCAGCTGGGAGGCGGGTCGGGCTGAGGAGGTCAACAATAACAAAATGGAGGCGGAGGGGTTAGGACGGAGAGAGCGCTTGGGGGGGGGAAACACCAATGCAGAGAAATGCAGCGAAATTGACCAGGACCACAAGTAAAGCGGCGATTTCGAGCGCACAAAAAGCAATCAGGGAGCAGACCAGCAGCTAGAGTCACGCTGGCAAAGCAACAACTGTAGCGCACAGCTAATCAGCTTTACAAATGGGCAAAATCAATGCACAGAGCGTGCAGCGGCAGCTAGAACGCAAAGCAGGAGACAATCGACGATAAATACTTCAAATCAAGTAGCACGCCTTCTGCAGCGAGGACGCAGCAGCCGGGGAGCGACCACTCTGCTCGGAAGCGAGGAGCGAGTCACGGCGCTTCCAGGCAATGGAGCACTGTTTGTTTACTGTGGGAGGGCGGTTCAGCTGGGAGGCGGGTCGGGCTGAGGAGGTCAACAATAACAAAATGGAGGCGGAGGGGTTAGGACGGAGAGAGCGCTTGGGGGGGGAAACACCAATGCAGAGAAATGCAGCGAAATTGACCAGGACCACAAGTAAAGCGGCGATTTCGAGCGCACAAAAAGCAATCAGGGAGCAGACCAGCAGCTAGAGTCACGCTGGCAAAGCAACAACTGTAGCGCACAGCTAATCAGCTTTACAAATGGGCAAAATCAATGCACAGAGCGCGCAGCGGCAGCTAGAACGCAAAGCAGGAGACAATCGACGATAAATACTTCAAATCAAGTAGCACGCCTTCTGCAGCGAGGACGCAGCAGCAGGGGAGCGACCACTCTGCTCGGAAGCGAGGAGCAAGTCACGGCGCTTCCAGGCAATGGAGCACTGTTTGTTTACTGTGGGAGGGCGGTTCAGCTGGGAGGCGGGTCGGGCTGAGGAGGTCAACAATAACAAAATGGAGGCGGAGAGGTTAGGACGGAGAGAGCGCTTGGGGGGGAAACACCAATGCAGAGAAATGCAGCGAAATTGACCAGGACCACAAGTAAAGCGGCGATTTCGAGCGCACAAAAAGCAATCAGGGAGCAGACCAGCAGCTAGAGTCACGCTGGCAAAGCAACAACTGTAGCGCACAGCTAATCAGCTTTACAAATGGGCAAAATCAATGCACAGAGCGCGCAGCGGCAGCTAGAACGCAAAGCAGGAGACAATCGACGATAAATACTTCAAATCAAGTAGCACGCCTTCTGCAGCGAGGACGCAGCAGCAGGGGAGCGACCACTCTGCTCGGAAGCGACACTACCCCAGGCATAATCAAATAATGTTCCTACGATCTGTATTCTGTTGGTCCAAACAAACCCTGCTGAGTCAGTTGTAAAAAAAAGATTTCTCTGCCCATCAACATTTTAAGTGTGATCTGTCACTTATATATGGATTAATTGCAATGATGTATCCTCCATACATTGTGTTTATATGGTACATATGTATTTCTGAGTTTGGTTCTGGATATTTACTTTATTGCACAGTTTCACATTTTATGATTACATTATTGTTCATTTAGGACATAGGTCCAATCACAATTTCTCTGTTCCTCTCGTCACACATGGGGTTTAGAGTGAGTTAGACTGTGGCATGTGCCTCTGCCACAGAATCAGCCACCCTATTGAGATTCACTCCTGCCATTGATAATCTCTCAGCCTTCAGAGCATCAGCAGCTGTTGTAGTTGCACAGCAGCTTGAAAGGTTTGTCTAACGGATTCCATTTTAGTTGCACCTGCTTGGAATGCTTTTTTTTGTCTTTAGAGAATAAACTCCGTCATTGGGGGTTCTTTTTTAATAAAATAAAATCAATTGACCTGGTGTTCAAGGAATTATCTCATATGGCAGTCCCAGGCAGGAAAATCTAGTGACTGTGTCCTCATGCAACATCGGGTGAAGTGAAAGACAATGTGACCTGATGGCCCTGTGGCAAACAGACCATTAGGTCACAGGTTTCCAACAGAGGGGCCAGCTGAGGCTCTACTGTCAGCAACACTGTGCTTCACTCAACTCCAAATGAGGTGATTATTGGCATGACTCCCACTCTGTCAAACTCTAAATGAGATCATAAATCAGCTTTAAAAACAGTCCAAGTGAAAAATAGGAAATGTCAAACGAGACATTAGAGAGAATAGAGAAAGTATGATAAAAATACAAATCAAAAATGCAGTGTACAGTTAATACTTCTTTGTATTATTATTTTGTTACCACTCCAAAAGCACATAGAACAGACTGAAGTCCCCTAAGAGGCTATTCAATCCTTATATCCTCCGAATGCAAAGTATAATATTTCTTAAGGTTCTATAAAAAACGATGTATGCCATCTCTCCAATCATAATCTGATAGACAATTTTGAGAATGATTAACTCTTTATGCATGTAAATACACCATCTGTTTTGAAAACGCACCTGTGGTAGCTTGTCCGATCCTTGGTGGAGATATGCCTTCATCATATACCGCTAAAAGGTTGATATCATACACAGTTTGAGAGAAGAGATCTCTTAGTACCGTGCTTGTTGTCCTTCCGTCGACTTCAACCTGAGAAACAGCATTAACAAAGTACTCGTGAGGAAAACAAATCTACAATGAAATCTACAACCTTAAGGTCTAACGTCAGCTGGGACTATATCTAACACAAAGAACCGTGGCTTAGCAACATGTCTGCTCTGTAGGACAACTTTGGCATGTAGCATTTAGAGTGAGATCACAATCTCTAGAGAATCGAGGAGGAGTATGTCAAAACCTGCACTAAATGTTAACATGCTCGAATGCCACCAGAGACCCCTCTCAAATTCTGGGAGCCTTTAAATCTTCTGGGATTAGTTATGGCAATCTTTCATGAAGCAGGGTCATCAGTACTATGTTTTTGCAAATTAGCCTGTCCACCTTCGGTGCAGGCTAATTTGTGGGATCCTCATTACCGCAATTCCCTCTTAGAGAAAAGGTTGTGTAGACTAGTCCCGAGACAGTAGCATTGCTACCTGTTCAGTAACTACCTGTGTGCCTGCAACAGTTCATCTGTGCTCATATGCTTGTGGAGGGCCTCTCTATGTACGCTGCCTGCCACTAGAACAGCACCCAGGAGGCTGCCAGTAGCCAAACTGGTAAAAGGAACAGCTGCTTGTAATAGCAGAAATCACAGTGGTAGCATGGCTGCCATTAAAGTAAAACCATGGTGATGTTTCACAGGTTGCAACTTCCATAAAATTGAGGTAGAGAAACATGATCATTTCACAGCGGCGATGGGAGAGGTAAAGTTGGAGCATGACATTGGGTTGGTCTCTAGTGCAACAATGCTTAGAGGATCCACTTGAAGGCTTTGCCACCTGCACCTGACATCGAGCTACCATCTGATCAGCAAGCTGCTTTTCAAGTCCTTCACAATTATTACTTAATCAAATTCTTCTATGTGCACTATTTTTGTTAGTGTCTTAGTACAGCATCAACTGCCATAGATCAGTCAAAGGGTGAGGGGAGACACGATGGGCCTGATTATAATGTCAGGCAGACCGCCACCGACAGCCCATCGGTGGCGGTCCGCCAGACAGACAGACCATCCATCCAACCGCTGCATTTCAAAGCAGGGGGTAGGACTGCAGATGTCTTATCCCTAACATTGCAGCGGTGCCTGGCAGCTACCACTGCAGGGATTACGATGTCCTTTTCTGACTGCCTTTTCATGGTGGTCCGACCGCCATGAAAAGGCAGACGGAAACGGACTTTGGAGGCTCCAAACAGGGCACCCCGTGGACTATTGCTAAGTAGCCCTGGGGGCACATGTAGTGACCCCCACACATCCATGCACCATGTGAAAGGCACCAAATGGTCCCTGGCACACGATGAATAGATGTGCACAAAGTGCTTTATTCTACTGTGGCTTGTGATGCGGCCCTTTTCCTGGGCCGCAGCACAAGCTGCAGTAGAAAAAAGCACTTTTGACTGCCACCACTGCGGTCAAATCCTAATTGGGCGGGTGGACAGCTGCCTACCTATCGGGAGGTCACTAGACCGCCGTGACGGCAGGCGGTGGTCTGACCATCCGGCACCAAAATGATGCCTTATATTCGGTTGAGAAATGGCTTGTGATGTTTTTGAAAAAAATCCATTATTAAACTGGAAATCCTGTAGTTTTTTCTCCGAAAATGTCTCTGCATACCGTCATAATTTCACTATGATGTTTTTTTTTCCAGAATCCTATTTTTCTTAAGCTTGTGATTTTTATCTACAAATTGAGGCCTCTGCAAGGAGTTATTTCATACGTTCATGTTGACCAAATGCTTAACAAATTACTCAGCAAAATTCTAATTTAAACCATTCCATGCAACCCTAGGAGGAATTAAATTCTGTTTTGTCCTGCTATACTATACCTCTTTGAAGTCCGATTCTTCATCAGTTTTGTACTTCACAATGTATTTTCGAACATTTCCTGGGGCAGCATCCCACAAAACTCTCATGCTGCTGTGGGTAACATCTCTAATTCTTAGGTTTCCAGCTCCGCCCAGTGGCACTTTGGGTAAAAAAAAAAATAATCAAGGTAATGTTAATTCTCAGAGCAAGGCACGCAAAAAAAGAGACCATGTGTGCTTGTTCCTCCTCCTGCTCAGCCTCCTGCCTAGCAATCAGCAGATTAAAGGACATCAATGAAAATAAGGATTATAAATATGAGTGTTGTTCACAGTATTTGAAGTGTACACTAAGATTTCTGATGGTATTAAAACACTTGACCATGTGTGGAGACTTCTGATAATATATAATGCTCACACAGTTTGTCTCAGTGGCGAAACCGCTGAGGAAGTACATCTTGAGAGCAGACAGCAATCGCGGGGGAGCTTTTTGGCATGTGTTAGTGCTTACAGATTAATCTTCTATTTTAACAATATTGTCATATCCGCTGTCTTTCTCCCCCTATTGTAAAACATTTCACTTTGATCCAGTCACTGGATGCTGCCTTTAATTGACAGCATGTGATGGGTACGAACAATAGAACTGCAAATAACTTCCCACAGATGTAGTCACATTGGCTCTCTACCCTCTTGCCTCCTGATATGTTGCGAAAAATATGTCTGCGTTTGTAAATGCTTAATACGATCAACTAGTGTAGGATGGAGAGGAGTGGAGAGAGGTTGTGGGGTTGGGGGACTGCCTCATGAAAGCCATCTGCTGATGGGGTAATTGTAAAATATGCAGGCACTGCATGCATGCCAAGGCACATGCCTGCCTGAAGCTATTGCAACCATCAAGATTTTGACACAGATGTCTGCTTTCTCACATCTGAATCCATTATTTCTGACCATTTAAAAATAAGCCAGCAATATTTTAAACAGGCTTATACATCTAGGAGCAGCAGAACAAATATATACACTGAGGGCCACATGACACTAGGTTGACTCAGATTCTCACATTGTGTAACTGCCGTGTGTTAGCAATCGCGCGCAGCAAAACTGATGATAAGAGTCTCTCAACATTTGAGCTTCCAATCGTTAGTTGAACTGTATAACAACATATATGCCTTAAAACTTACATGTGACTTCCTGAGCAGTGAGAGGGTCGCTGGTGAGTTCATCAAAGGTAGCATATAGTGTCACTGTGTATTCTGTGTTGGGTATTAAATCTTCCAGCCTTACGTTAGTCACTGAAGCATCAACACGCATCTGTGGGGTAGAAAAGCAAGCCATTTTAGGTAAGTAATTACTTACAACGTTTCAGTCTCCGATTCATCACAAGTACTTAAACCTGCCTCAAGGCAGTGTCAATTTTTGCATCATAACTGACATAATGGACAAATATTTCATTCGTTTATGTCTTTTTATTCATCTATTTGTAAAGTATTTTGTCTACAGAATACCACAATGAAGTGGCTCAGGCTAATAATGGCTTCTGCTCTAAAATTCCAATGTTTATCTTTCTGATTCTCCCTTTTTAATTTAGAATATTCTAACTTCAGGGAAGGCATGTTCTGCCTCGAGCTCCAACCGGTTGTATGCCAGCGACTGTTGGACAATACTTAATTGCTGCTCAAGCCTATAACTTTCAGGGCCTTGAACAACAAGTATAGAACTTGGCAGCAGGCATTAGAGCTATATTAAAACCAAACAAAATAATAATTTTCGATTGGACTAATAATCTACTGGTTTTTACTAAGCTGATGACAACTAATGATTCTGCGGACACTACGCACTTAAAGTCACTACTGTGGAGAATCAATTACAGCTCATCAATTGCTGCTGCAGATAAAATGACAAAAATGGTGTCAGATTTATAGGCGTTTGCACTCACAGTTGCAGCTGTAAGCTTGGTGATAACAGATTTTCATATCATTTACTTTTCCTCCAGTGTGCCTAAAATAACTTTTCAAATCACGCCTTTATTACACACTCAAACACAGACTACATTTACAGCTATGCCAAGACTAAAGAGAATTGCCACTTGTTCTCAGAGGTCAAAGGTCACATGTTTAAATGGAAAGGCAGTTCCTGCTATAACTTAACAATTTTACAGAAAAATCGATGGCATATCAGAAACACTAAATTCCTCCCACCTTGTGGCTTACTGGTGCTTACTGGCTAGATTCATGTTCTATTCGTGTCAGCATATACCAATATGCAACCAACATGTGCAAATCTGCCTGACAAATGTAGACATAGCATTTAGCAACAATTGTTCACATAATGGCTCCAGACCGTGTTTCCTCTGTCAAGTATGACTCAATACAAGAGCTTTAGTACTGTTCGTTATTTTAGTACAACCAGAAATTGAAAGGTTTCAGACTCAAGGACTCGCAACGCATAATGTAAACATTGCTTTTAAACTTTCTGAAGTGCATGCTTCATATTGTTCACCTCCTTTTCTGTCGTTGGGATCGTCGCATTAACGGGCTCATATAGTAACTGGTACCCAGTCGCCCCGGCAGCGGCCTCCCACTTCACGCGCATGGTTGTGGTGCCGACGTCATACAGGTTCATGTTTCGAACAGATGGTATAGGCACTGTCAAGAAAACGTACAAACATTTATCATTTTCATTTGGTATCTACAGATTTTTTTAAGTTGCAGAATATTCGGTTTACCAGTCTGTTCCATTGTATGCACTCTGGGTTCAGGTTAATAAACCACAAACAAATGACCGTTTTCATCAAAAACGTAATTAGCTCAACTTCAGGTACTTGACACAAATCAATAACGTCAATTCAACACCAAAATATTTTGTAGAATGAGCCAGCGTCACTAAAAGGTAAAACACGTTATCTTATTTTCTGATTATTTCAAGGTGATGCTTTCAAGAGAAATTTAAATTAATATTTGTTCAATCACAAGCAGATTGGGAACGACCAAAGTAACAAGCATTGGTAAAAACCAATAGGTCTCACTATGCAATGGCTAGTGGCTTTGCTCATGTCTTTTAGCCATGTTGTATAGCAGCTCGGCTGCCTTGCAGTATGGCTAAAGTTTACAAAAAAGCGCTATTGCATGGTCAGCAATCGCTTCATCATATCACGTTTTTTTTCTTATGAGGTGGGCAACGCAGACAGCAGAAGGGAAGGGGAGGGTTTGGGCAACTCGGACAACAGGAGGGAGAGTAGTGGGTAAAGAGATGATCAAAAAAAGTGCCAGGACGCGGCCAGTGTGTCATATTGCTTTTTTGTTATGGTAGGTGGTGATGGGAGAGGTTAAAAGCAACATGTACAAGGGAGGGGAGGGAGTTAAAAGCAACATGATAAGGGATGGAAGATAAAAGCAACACGAACAAGGGAGGGGGCATTAAGAGGAACATGAACAATGGAGTGGGGGTTGAAAGGAACATGGACAGGGGGAGAAGAAGCATAATGGACAAGGGGGTAGGGAGGTTGAAAGCAACACAGACATTGGGAAGGGAGAGGGCCTAAAAGCAACATGAATGACAGAGAGGGAGGGTGGTAAAAAGCAACATGGACAATGGGTGGGGAGGGAGGGGGTTTGCAAACAAGCATGGGCAGCAGGGGGCAGGAGGGGTTTTAAAAGCAACATGAACTACAGGGTAGGGAAAAAGCAACATAACATGATGAATTAAGACAAATGAAAATAGCACTTCAATTACAGCACAAGCAGCGTGAATGCACTAATCAAGATGAAGCAATCAATTATTGGTCCATGCTTCACACAATAGAAGAAATGAAGCTGGAACGTGCTGCCCAATGAGGAGGCAGCAAATAGTGCTAATGAAGCTAACGAATGGTAAGCAATTGGTGTGCTCCAAGCCCTTTGAAGCATACAATATTTCTCGCAGGTGAGACCCAAAAAGGGTTGACTCCCTGGATGGTAAATGGGTCTCACTCTGAAGAGGATACATCTCACTCATTGGATTGTGCACTCCTCCGACCTGGCGTTAAGCAGCTCCCTCCATTCTGGATTGGGCAAGAGGGAAAGTGCACTAAGTTGGAAAACATGGGTGCCGCAAACTAGTGTTTGGATTGCCAATCAGTCTCTCTGCCCCATGATGTTGGAACCATAAAAAAACATTTGGCTGATGGCACTTGTGGTGGGTGAGGGATGGGGTATTTTAATGGGATTTTTCCTTGAAATTGAGCAAAACAAATGACCCTAATTGTGTTATATTGTGTATTCGTCCAGCAACTACAGTGGCTGGAATAAAGTTCTCTAAAGGCTAAGGCGATGTTTTGGCTGGAAAGATACCAGGTTCATTTGAAGATTTGGTAGGGAGCTACTGCAAGTTGTATATAGCATCTTTAAAATCAGAGACTGACACTCAGCAAGACTGTGACAATCGCCCAAATGTCCATAAAATGTATAAATATGTTAAATATATTAACAAAAGTAAGGATGCACGCACACTATCAAAATATTTAGTGCAATGCTAATATGCTACACAAAATATTCAGACAAGTGGCTTGGATTGTTGTGAAAGCAATTTTCCTCTAAAAACCAGATGATTAGAAGGAATGTCTCTCATTGCGTTTTTTTTGCGGTTTGCTCTTTTCATTCTCACTAGCGCAATGAGAATATAATTGAGTCGTCTTTCTGTAGAGTCCTCTTTAATCAACGAATTTAGGCATAAAAGAACAGATACCATGAGCTGAAGCTTCCATTATCTGTATGCAAGCTGCCAGCACTCGTTACATTCCTGGGACGGAAATATTCAAAGCATTGTATCACATACTTTGCAGATGGACTATGCCTTGCAATGCTCAAGCCACTGTGAACCGTTGCGCATTCATACATAGCAGTTGTCTCAACTCTGTGAGGTGGGTGACCCTTGCACTGCCCTTTGGGACAGAGACTCCGACATATTGCAGCGCAGCAAGGTGACTTGGAATGCATTGCATGACTTTTTTGTAAAGAGGCCCCTTGGTTCTAATAAATGGAGCATTTGTACACGACTGCATTCTGTTTCTCCCTGTATATTTTTTTAAAATAAACACATTGTACTACCTGACACGAAGTAGTCAGAAACATTTACTATGGAAGTAGCACATTTATATTATCACATTTCTAATGTTCATTTTCTTTTTTGTATGATTGCATTTGCACTTTTGTCCTTGCGATGCAAATATCAAAACGGATTATACTGATTTGCAGCGAAAATGACATTTCGAGATTCAATACATTATTTAATGTAATTGTTTTAAATATACATGAAAAGCTTGATCGTGGATATATACGAAGAGAAAATAAATGAATCCCGGAATTGAGGAGTCATATGTGTATACAAACAAAAGTAATAGGTAGTAGAGGGCTACTGTACAGAATAATGGAAAATACGACAGGCTAAGACATGCCTGGGAGAAGAGGCTAATTCATTATAAACTGGAATAGCCTGACCTATGATCTCGGTCCCTGCCTCAACTACTGACACTGGAAGATGAATACCATCCTGTACTCATTAGAGTTATTGCTCCCAGGTAAGCTATATTTTCTGGTTATTTATGGGCAGTAAAATAGGATCGGAGTGACACCTTGCACTGTATATGGGTCCAACGATTACTCAATGATTAAACGTGTGTTTCATATATACTTTGTGCTGATAGGTTCAACGTAGGTGTTTAAACAAACCCATCAACATACGGAAATGGCAGAATCTGATGCACAGAGTCAAGAAACTGGACATTTTTTCAGGGATTTCTCTACCAGAGAACATGTTTTCCTGGTATAGAAAATAATAAATGTTTGATGTGGTAATGACCATTTCATCACAATTGCATTTGCCTGTCCTGCGGACCACCTGAACTGGAGTATTGTTAAGTAATAATGATGTAGATGTATGACTTGTGCAGATGTTCACGATTACTTGAAAATGTTCTGAAACTATGAATAAACCTATACTGAATACATTTCTGCCTTAAAACTATAATCCTAGGTTATATGCTGTTCAAAATCCTTTTCAATAAGTGTCAACCAGTGGAACCCATGTGTGTATGTGTGGGTGTGTGCGTGCGTGCGTGCAGGTGTGTGTGTGTGGCGTCATTGTGTCAGAATGTTCCCCACTACAGTGGCATCAATAAATCCCCACTAGAAGTAATAACAATAGTGAGAACATGTAAAATCAAATGTGAAGTAAACGGTACCAAAAACGGCCCTTCTTGTGAGTGGCCACTTTAATTCTGATGGACCTAGAAAGGCCAGTTACCAGCCCCATTGAAATTATGAGCTCTGCAGGAACATTGTGCACCTGTTTCCTTTTGCTCTGAGATTGTGGCTACTAAAAGCAGCTGAACTCTCTTGCTGAAAGTTCATGAAAAACCCCGTAATTTCTTGAGGACTCATAATTCGATCACCTGATTCTACTTTACTTAGTGGACCCTGAAGGTCCGTATCATAACGGCCTGATTTTCCACACCTCCAGAGTTACCAGCCCTTCCAGTAAATCCAAGGATGGTTAATAAAGGCTCATTACCGGGGCCAATCACACCGAGGGCCTACGTCATTAAAAAACATCGGAAAAATAATATCCGAGAATGAAAAAAATGTTGCTCTGTCAAAATGCTCCTTCTTATGTTAGTGTCAAGTTTACGTATTATTTTAGCATCGTCATTATGCACTTTGCTCCATTGCCAAACTGTTTCTGACAGCTAAGGTGTAGGGAAGCGAGGGAGTTGTGTGGCTTTCACCGACACACTCTTTCATACTCTCTGCAGTACCCAAGGGGTGTGCTAACATTTTGTCCTTTTCTTTCACGTAATAATATGAAATTGTGGGAAAATTATGGAAAATTTCTCTCCAGCGCTATAATTTCGCCATGAATGGTGATGGAATTGTGCCATATGGCATAATGGCCTCTGTAAGAAATTGGGGTTGTTGGTTAACTGGGGTGTAAGCGCAGCGTCATTTCGGGAATTTCATGTAACAAGTGTAACATGGAAATTACGTAAATTATGCAGCGTCATTTCAATTTCACTCAGGCCAACTTTTTGAAATTCACATATGGGTGTGATTGTCAACTTCCATAGGGTTCCAAAGGAGTGACTTTGCCTCCACCAGTTCCTTCATGAAAGATTATTGCCTCTTGGATGCTACTACTACCGGCAGTACACACAAGATTGCATAAATGACCTATATGCAGGCACAGATGATTTACAACTACCTTTATTCCAAACAGTTTTAAATAACTATTTAGCTGATTGAGGTTTTGCCTTATGGCCTCCTCTGTTACAGCCATGAGACTCAATAACAGCAGCTGAGAGGACGAATACACCCAGCAGCCGCAGTGCTAATGCTCAGCATTTCACAGCTGGCAGGTGTTCCTCGAGTTCAAGGGAGGAGGTGGTGGAAGTGTGCTCGAGGTCTGGACTACATTCCAGGAGAGCCACAAATCACCGCTGATCGACCTGGGGGGTTTCAGAGGGCTGTAAACGGCCTGTGATAGCAGCTGAAGACGCCTCCAGAGGTTTCCATCCGTGTCAAGGATGCCTGGGAGCTCAAGGCGCTAATGTCTTTACTTGTGAAATATTTCAGACAGGGGGCACAGCATGTAATTTTCTTTTCAAACAATGCGAACAAATATTGCCCATGCACATGGTTCAATATATGGAGAATAACAAACCCATGGCAACAGTTTGTTTGCAAAGCAAAACTTGTTGGTTGATCATAAAATCAGTACTCTACAGAAGTAAACATAATCACACAGTCGATGTCTGCTTATGATGGATGTCTTTGAGTAAGTCTACCATCAAGATTTAAATCCCAAGGAATAGGCACTTCCATTTATGGCCTTTGGGTTTCAGCTTTGTTGCCACGGGGAAAGAGATCTGAGGTCCTGTTCCTGAAACAGCAGAGGTTGAAAAATCAGGGCAAATCTTTTTTTCCACCATATTGTTTTTTGTGCAATGTTTAATAGGGAAACGCTTTTGCACCAGCTAGACGATGAGAAAAAAGGGACAGTGGAACTATTGTTTAACATAAGCAAATCACTTTTTTGATTAAAAATCATTGGAAGTGTGTAATAGAGATTTTAGTAAAGTAATCTTACTCTACGAAAGACCTTTAAAAAAAGAGCAAATTGGGTTTGCACAACTATTGTTATTTCGTGACAAACATGGAAATAACTGAGTGTTCAATTTAGTCCAATCTTTCGCATTAGAAATATTGGTAAAATATCACACAAATACATCATAATTTGAGTCAATATGCGTGGTCCATGTTTTCCCAGGTGCGGATACTGTTAACTCCATTCCCTACTACAAAAGCCGCAAAAATGGTGCAAATAGATTTGTCCTGATGTTCTTTTGCACTGTCATGAAGCCTCTTTAATATAGCCGTCCTATCACCATCACACCTCCAACACTGACTCTGCGTGGTGGTGAATGCCAATAAATATGCTCGCACGGGTGGTGCAGCCAACGTTTGCATAAACCATAGCAATGCGCTCATGACACTGGTGAACAGATCACCTGCACATAGTATATGAGTATCACGATTCTGTGCAAGTCTAGATTTTCTACTCCTTTTCAAGACTCAGCTTCATCACCTGCTTTAGGACTGTGGTGCACAGAGATGTTTAATACGTGGTAAAATAAATTATAATGAGATTGAATCAATTAAGAGTAATCACGTTGTACAAACATAATTCAGTGCAATATCGCATTCAATAATCTAAGAGTGGGGTTGATAACGTGAGCCTTTCATTTTCCAGCCAAATAAGACAGTAGGAAATCATACAATAGCCAAGAGGACTTAACCTCATCTTTCACAAAAACTAACGAGGAGAGGATATAAAGGAGCTAAATAAAGAAGGGCAGGAAGGATGAACAAAACATCAAGTAGCATAATAAGAACAGTGGGAATTAGCAATGTTATAGTATAAAGGAGAGTGTGTAAATTCATTTGAAGTACGACTAAATATGATATTGATCAGAATGTTACTGACAAGTATGAACACCTTGACACATATTGCGATACTACAGACATTTTGAGTGGTAACTTCTAAATGGATTTTGAGCCACTGTATTTTATACTATAGAATATCTCACTACTGACCTTTTCAAATTGGAATGTATAGTGATGTAAGGCCAGCAATTGGCCCGAGGTCAAGGTATTCATGAATAATTGCATTATGCAGTTGATTGAAGCAAAATACAATTATATTAGTTTAATAGTCCCATTTCCAAAGATGAGAGTTTGAGCTTAGTGTTTTTTATCTCATTGCTAATTCAGGGTTAAGAAAAGACATCTCATGTGCAGATGTACTCTTCTAGATGGGCGCATACACACACACACAAACACACACGCACACACATACACACTAACAAAGACACACATGTCTGTCAGTAATCCTTGGATCTACTTTCTAAGGAGTAATCTTGTTTAGTTCTTCTGATGGTTAGGCTCTTCAAATCTACAGATAGTGCTGTGGCACAACTTGTAAACAACTCCATCACCCACAACCAAAGATTAATCACCGAGTAGGATTTTTACACTGGCGGCTAAACAGGAAGTGGATTCACGCTGCTTGGTTTCTGATGGCGGCAGCAAACCCAGGGACCACCCTGTGCGGTATAAGATCTAGGCACGCCACTGGGCTATGGGGACCAAGGGCCAGATGTATCAAAGGGTTTTACCCATTCTGTTTCTATGGGAAAATGTGTTCGTACATATGGCCCCAAATGTTTTCATTTGTTCCTACTAACCACCAAAGACAGACAGACAAAATTAATCTTTGTAAGCCAGAAACCCCATGATTGTTTGCAAAATTTAATTGAGAACATTTCTGACAGACGTGGATAATACAATAGATCTCAAAAATACAAAATGGATGAACTTACAGGTTGTTTCTGTCCCAGCCAGAGGGTCGCTGATTTCAGTTCCTTCTACAGAATACACATTGACATAATATTCTGTTTCTGGTTTCAAATCGACCAAGACTGTGGTAGTTTGAGTTCCTCGTACATACACCTGCATAAAAATAAAGGACATCAGTGTTTAGAAATTTCCTACTAAATCAGCTCAAACCCAGACATGAGTGATTACACCTTAGACGATGATAGGTATAGCTATTTCCCCTTTGTAGATTATCCATATCTTAAGTTGCAATTGATGTGGGCTCTAGGTTTAGCTCATCTGAAATGCACCTATAGTTTATATATATCTATCTGACCTATCAACACAGATGCCCACACCTTTGTATATGCTGTGGGAGGATCCTGCACCCCTGTTTATGATTCTCCAGTGCAGAGAACATGAGTTTCCTTAACAAAATGTTTTATTGACTCACTATTTTTTCGCATATAGTGCTGAAATCAAGAGATATGGTCCATCAAGCAGACAACTATTCCTTATCTTTAACTTTCACCACAGGTCACCCTCACATGAGTTGTGTTTGGCTCATGACTTGTTACTCCGCATAGTGGTGAAGTGGCAGAGCTTCAGAAACAATCAAGTGAGTACCTTGAGAAATGTCATGGGTGGGTGTAGCCTGAACAAAACATGTGCCAGTTGATTCATCCACCACTTACATAGATCAACATAAATGAACACTTCCAGCATTCACTCACAAGACATTTTCTTTCTTTGTTTTCATTGTAAACAAATTAAAGAAGAATAAGTTATTGAGTTCACAAGCATGTATTTCTACTTCAAAATGTAGAGATCACAAACATTAAGGGATCAAGTAAATGCCACCCTAAAGTCTAAATGAGCTTACGTTGTAACCATGGCAGACCTTATGTCATCTCGAGAGTATTGGAAGCAATACTTTGGTAATTATATCAAGATGGTAATTTGGTTAATACAAGAGTGGAAAATTCTAAATTTTTTTTGTTCCTCTTTTATTCAAATGCTGTCTTGTTCTTTCAATATCCATTCAAGTAGGCTGTCATTCCTGAAAACATCTTCGACTTCTGCATTCAATGGCATACCAGGTAGAGCGTGGTTTTGGTAGCAGAGTTGTGAATTAGGACCACAGCAATGGAAAAGCTTGTTGTACTTTTTGAGACAAGTACTTACCTCTTGGGGTCTGCCTCCAGCAACAGGATAGTATTCAACTTTGAATCTTTCCACACTTTGAGAAGGTGGGACCCAAGTAACTCTGAAGGAACGAGGTGTTGGTTCAGAAGTAACAAGATCGGAGGGAGGGTTCAAGCCACCTATATGTATAAAGAAAGAGTGTAGATGTACTGCTTATGTAAGAATGTAAAATATTCATGAGAAACAACTATTGTATTTTGAACATAGCAAACCTCTATTCATAATCAAGTGCGTTGTCAGAAATTAGGTTATTAATTTGGGAGAGGGGTACCCCTACCACCTTAATAAATTTGCTCAGGTTCGGTACAAACTGAGCTATGAGAGAATCTCTGCCCAACCCCTATTGGATATGGCACAAGCAGAAGAAATGCATGATAAGTTCAAGCAGCACCTGTAATTTGTTAAAATAAAAACACAACACAATACATTCCCGAAGCCAATTTAGGAAAATGGAGAAAACAATTCATGAGCAAAAGACACAAAGATCATCAAAATAAGTAAAGTGAAATCAGAGAAATGATGGGAAAAAAAGAAAAGCACTAATCAGACGTCACAGTGAAGGTCGGATACACCAAGTGGAGCATTTCAGTCAAAGAGTTTATCTTCTGACTTAGTCTCTGAAATGGAAGTCTAAACATTCCA
The DNA here is from genome assembly GCF_964263255.1 of Lissotriton vulgaris. Lineage (NCBI taxonomy): Eukaryota > Metazoa > Chordata > Amphibia > Caudata > Salamandridae > Lissotriton > Lissotriton vulgaris. Next base: position 509,681,337 of record NC_141694.1, read on the forward strand.
GTGATGGAAGGTTCAAGGCTGTAGATGGTAAGTGTCCCTCGAAGTCATATACAGTTGTCATTGAGCTGCCACAGGAGCTATTTGTTTTGGTGCCAAAGGCTTAAAACATGGCAAACCCAGATTTCATGGCTGCCTAGGATTTGCTGCCTTTCTGTGGTCTAAGTTTCTGTCTCTAGTCTTAGCCACTTTTTTGGAAGTTGAAAATCCATCCCTAGGACAGAGCTGGAGGCCTCAGTTGGGTAAGGCTCTGAGATGCCAGATACCTTTACTGTAACGTCCCTCTGAACTAGATTTCAGTATGACAAAGAGCTTTGACGCTTTGTTATCAGCCTTGGATGCAAACTTCCCAAGCAAGCCTCAGCACTTTGTGCAGTGTATTCCTGAGAGCATTAAAGTACTTTTTATTTACAAAGTAAAGTCACTGGGAATTGATCCTATTGGCTATTATCACCATGTAAACTAGACTCTGAATATCTAATCCACGTCACCTTCTTAAGTAAGAATTGGACTGCTCTGTCGAACTACTCTGACAGAGTCAAGTGCTGGAGAAGAGTACTTGGTTAACCAATTTGGGGTTATATTACTGTGGCCACAGGACACCAGTGCTGAACGACTCCATTTGATGCAACTGGATCCCAAAAACCCTGACTGGCCTAGTGCCTCCAGAAACCGGTTGGCAGAAGGGGTGTGACTCAGTCCTGGTTTATGTCATTGAGAATGGTTTGGAATGCTCATTATATATCCATAGAGTGCCCTTTAGGAAATCTATCCCAGCCATAAGGATCAAAGTGTGATGGGTTGAATCAGCAAAGGAAATATATAAAAGCACAGCAGTAACTGGGGAATACACTAATGTCATGTCTACTACATCAAGATATTGTTGCATTTTCTAAATATATGTACAGCAAGAAATATGTAAAGGTAAAATATTTGTAAAATCTATAATATATTGAAATTGTATTGTTGAAATATTCACCACATTTAACCTTTGATAAAGAGTTAAGCATGTTGCTCTAAACCAAACAAAGAAATAAAGGCCACATGTGTGACTGATTCAATTAGGAACTTGTAAAATGTGATGTACAAATGTGTCTCAGACACAATTAGTGATTGCTAATGGAGTCACAATTGACCTACCTGATCAACATTCATGAGGCAGGTCACTATTAGCGACCAATGGGGAATCGCAAACAACACAGGGATGGTGGCCTGTTGGGGACAGCAGACCACCATTTATGTGTTTCCCTTTAAATAAGGCATCTTTTTCTTTTAGGGTCGTCAAATTTCCTTAAAGGAAAGCAGGACACGTTTCAAAAAGAAAAATGAAATGTTTCAGGTTCATTATTTGAGTAGGCAGTGGTCCCTGGGACCACTGCCTGCTCTTGAAAAACATTTTATATCCATTCACAAAGGAGAAGGGTTTCCCTGGGGACACCTTCCCATTTGCGACTGGCTTACCACCTACTTGAAGTAGGCGGTAAACTGAAAATGGTTTGTAACCGCATTCCAGCCGCATAACATTCTTACATCCCCCTGCGACTCGCTATTAGGAAGGGATGCCCTTGACACGCTTCATCCTAATACTAACTTGCAAACACTATTTTGTGAGTCTGTAATATTTTACTAGCTCACAAAATAGGGTTACCACATGGTAAAAGGGTCTTTAGCAGTCACAACCGGCCCAATTCTCTATTTGCGACCCCTAAAACCTGTTGTACATATGACCATAGGTATCCAGAGTACTTTGGGACTGAACGTTCAATTATGTTACTCAAAAAATTAAGAAATTATTCTCAAATGTAGTCAGCGGATCTTTGTTGACCAACACAGGAGCTAAGAATAATGTAAGGTATTCAAATTCAAAGTACAGCAGTGTGGCATATTCCTTTAAAGTTTTACGAAAACTAAAATCTAGACAGTCGTCATTCATCCCATCTCTGTGAAGCGTATGTTTTTAAAGGAGCTCAATCCACTTCACATCAAATATGAGTAATTCTGTTTTGTGCCACTTAATGAATGCAGAACTTTCAGCTCAATTGGAGCTGTAGCACACCTCATGATGGGAAATTTGAGATCACAGGTCACACGACAACTTTGAAATAAATTAACCTGACTATATAAAGTAAAAATATTTCCATAAACAGAAAAAAATACAACAAACATATTATTGGAGGTAAAGGAACTCACCAGGGCCTTTTACACTGTTACACACATTATCGGTGAGGCCGTTAACAATGTTTGTGAGAAGAGAGAAGTCTGCAACATTGTACATGTAGATCTCATCAGGGTCTGAAGCAATCTCTCTCAATTCATTTTCATCAGCATTTTTAATACCTGAAGAAAAAGAAATAAAGAATTTAGTAGAGAAAGGGACTCTTTCGTCCAGTAAGACTCCTGTCATCCAATATAGGCCCAGACTAATGATATACAAATCAACAAGGCCTTCATTGTTCTTGCTGCAGCCTGTCAAGTATTCATCAAATACTCATTTACAGAACCCCAATATTTACTATCTATGTGACTGGAGAGTGGCTTTCAACTTGGTGTTGACAAGGAATGGTGCAGAGAACTTACATTGCTGAATTGGAGGGGACATTGTGATTGATAACACAAAATGGCAGCCGTGTAGCTAACACTATTCGTAGATAGCCTTCACCTATGTGCATACATGCTTTGGTTCCTTTCCATAGTGGGTAACTTCTGTGGCAATTAATGTCCTTTAATTCTCCTCTAATCAGTGTTGTCCGCAGTCACATCATGCTCGTCTTTGCTTTCTCTCCTTTGTATCTCAAGCTATGTAACATGACTATGTTGACAATCACAATGCTTTGGACGATCTGTGTCTAATCAGAGACAATTCTTGATTTAATAATCTTGTGATTAAGAGAGCAATATTGCTAATCACAATGCTTCTAAGATCAAAAGGATAAGACCAGGTTAGATAGAGTTCATGAACTGTAATGTACTGGGTACAGTGATAAAACTGGTTTCAGGTATATTGCCTGTTTCTGACACTATCATATTTATGCAGCTGTTTCCAGCAGAGTTGTCTTCTCCAGATATAGTGAAGTCTGGCAGCATTATATGATGCGCTAATAAGAGACGTTTGCACAGACACTTCTTTACAAATACACAAATCAGTGCAATAATTTGTGTTAGAAAACAAATGTGATGAATATGCGGAAGTTTAATTGTCATTCACATAGTTAATTTGGGGTATATTCCAGAAACAATAGTACAGTGCATGTAAGGGGTGAAGAGCTTAGCGGCTGGTTTAATGAGTTTAGCACACATATTTCAGCCTGAAACTTCACTGTTAAGTGCATTATCAGATGGAGCGGAAGCAGAGGCGGGATCCAGCATGTTTTTCCTGGCCCTCAGTATATTTTACTGGACAGTCGTCTGGATCTGGAAATCAAATATAATATGGTGAGCCCTGTCAGGCCACTCAGAACCGTTCACTTAATCTTCCCAGCATCCCTACGCCCAGGTAGTAAAATACATGGTTATTCCCCCGAAATTTAATTGGTGTCCGGGTAAAGAATCAAACATGGGATCTCTATTTTATGGTGAGATTAAGAAAATATCTGTTTTGGTTGATATCAGGTTATTTAGTCCACTCAATGAAAATCAACTGATAAGTTATTAAATGTCGTTTTTAGTTTGTATTCATATGGATGAACATTGTCTTGTTTGTTCTGCTTGGAAGGTCTTATAGTGTGGCCACTAGGAAGGGGCTATTTTTACCAATCCTGTGCAGTGTTCAATAGCCTGTAAAGATTTGGGCTACGAGCTTAAGACTGGACATATGTAAATAAAGAACAATTTCTAATGTAATTTAAAACAATTTCTGAACGGTAATTCAACGTATGAACAATTATTCGGTTTGAGGAGCCAATAGTTCACACTGAAAACTGATGCATACCAAAGGAAAATGTCACAGACGCATGCCAGCAATTCAGAGAGTCTAGGCTAAACAGGGCACTGTTTTAATTGTACTTTGTTTTGAAAGAGTTTGGAAAAGGGGTGTCATCTGCTGCTTAAAGATGTACTACTGAAAAGAAACATTACAGCACTACACAAGGAACTTTTCAATCCATCGGAGTGATTTTGTTTGGGTTTATGCACTGAGTTACAAAATCTTAGGCTCTACCGCTAATGCTTATGATACACAATGTTGTACAGAAAGCAGTGAAGCATTGGTGGGCAAGTATTCACAATTCGCAATCAGCAGTCTCTCATCCCATGCTTACAGTTCGACCCAGATCCACTTACCCACAGCATACAGCTCTATCCCTTCATCGCGAATTCTCTTTGATGGCGCAACAATGTCGTCTTGTGATTTGCCATCAGTGAGCAGGATTGCAATCTTGCGAGCTTTCTCTCTCATACCAGCCTCTGGCCTGAAGTTCTTCTCCAGGATGAACTTTAGAGCCAGTCCTAGTGTAAAAAGAGAAGATGGATATTAGCAGTCTGCGCCAATTCTAAAATATCAGAAACAGAACACAGGCCTCTGGCAATAGTGAACGTTTGCAAACGTCCAAGAGCATAACTTGCCGGTAAGTGTGTTGCCTCCTTTGTAGGGTAGGTTTGTAACTGCATCCATTAAACTCTTCTTGGTTCTATGAGCATTTAGCTGCCATTCTGTTCTGGGATCACCGCTGTACTGAGAGAGGGCTGAACAGAGAATAGAAACATCAGTCAGAATAATACCATGATTGTCATTTAGAACAGTGACAAAGATCCTCTCCATCCACTCTTACCGATTTGAACTCTGTCACTTCCAATGTCAAATACTTCAACCACACGCGAGATGAAGGTTCGGACTATTTTAAAGTTGGGTCTCCCAATACTCCATGAGCCATCCACCAGCAGGACGATGTCAGCTTGGGCTTTCGTTGTGCACTCCAAGCCTGTCATAGCACATAGAGACAGGTAAGCTATGTTTCACTCACTGCATACGTTAACATTAGACAGTGCAAGTACCTGCCAAAAGCTCACACCTCAAGACAGGTATCTGGGGAATACTTTATTGCTGCATCTCTTTAACATTATTCATTGAGAGCAACTCTTTCTTTTATCAGTGTTGACTGCTTTTAATCTTGCTTATATCGCTTATATTGTACAATTCTAATTTCCATAATCAATATATTTTAAATGTCATGCAGCAATTACATGTGACTACTCACAGGTGAATCAGAAATGGCCAGAAAATGACTAAGTTTTGCCTAAAGATGGCCTGCTTCCTAAAGTCTAGAGTGAAAATAAAACTATCCTATCCACAACACCCAATGTAAACTGTTCTGTACTGTAACCTTATTTCCGACTTTATTAAAAGAAATCAGGATTTGCAGGCAAAAAGGCTGCACATCAAAAACATCAGTATTTCTGAACTGTGCACTTGATTGCACAACCGTCTGTGTGTAAAATGAACTGGGATTTTTGATTTAACAGCAAATATAAATTGGTTAATAGTATTTGAATTTATAATTTTTTTTAAAAAAAAGAGAAGTAATTTTGTAATCCACAGCCTGGTATTTGATTTGAAGTTTAAAAGTAAAATTGTAAACCTGCTGTGCAAAACAGTGATTTTAAAATTAAAAATAAAGACAACACTATTGCGGTGATATCGGTATACTAATAGTGTTAGGTAAAAAAATTAAAGGGGAAGTGTTATTTTAATTTATAAAATAATGTGGGACACAACAAGATAATTGAAGACACGAAGCATTGAAAAATAGTGTGATACACCTAATTCTAATAAAGCTTGAGTTTATTAAGGTTTATAAAAAGTGAGAGTGTAAATGGAATTGTTCTGTTTAGCAATAATATGATTTAAAAACACCTTCAGCAGTATTCCTTGTGCGTCCAGCTCTCAGGCAGCATTAAAAATGTCAAGATATCTCTTTGGATAATGTTCCTGCTAGAGAGGAATCAGAGTTTTTTCTAGGGGAAGATTTCACTAGCCATAAAGTAGTGCAGAGGTTAATATGCCTGCTGCAAAGAATGCGTACCGTGCAGGTCACGGATCTGTAATTTATGTGGATAACTGAATTGATTACTGCTTTTGTCACAGAGATCCTTTTGTTACCGCAGTTCATAAGATACAACCCTAAGCAGAGCAATGAATGTTACAAACTGTCATGAAAGAGCTGCATGAAAACTGCATAAGTAGGTTAGTACGTTCTGTTTTTCCCCACAGTCTTTCATTATCTATTCCTAATGTCGCTAAAAAGTGTTTGTTTTGGTAAATATACATTCTTATTAGTAAAGTTAACATTTAGCAGTGCTTTGTAACAAATGAAATGTATGTACTAGAGGGGATATGGCGAGATGAGGGGCACTTTTGCTTGGTGGTCATGAGGGAATCAGAGGAAATGGTCATGGCTGGGGGGGTGCCAAAAATTGAAAGTCGCACCGGGCGGCAACAGCTCTAAAGCCGGCCCTGAGACCGGTTGGCAGCAGCTCTAAAGCTGGCCTTGAGCAGATGTGTGTGGTAGGATTCTGAATGGGTGCTGCAGTTAGGCCAATGTCTGCAGTACCTGCGCCATGAAGTCCACTCCAGTTTCCAAGGCCATTGGGAGAACCAAATAACCCTTTCACGGTCAATGGTGTAATTTTTGTCAACCATACAGCAGCCAGTCAACCTGCAATTTCCCCTCGTGCAAGCTGCAAGTGGAAGAGTGAGGTTTCCACATCTGGGGTTGGGAGCCCAGGAGAGGATGTAGCCTTATGGCTAGAGTGGTCACCCTCAAAGCTGGGGAACCGGGTTTGAGTATCAGCAACAGTGACTAACAAAAAAGAATGTATCCTCATGTAATGAAACTGGTGCACATGTAAAGCGCTCTGATAACCGATGTCTCTGGCCTGGTTCGTGCTATATCAAACTCTTAAAATTAAATGCTTGTCTCCCCAGCTTGCCGTACACATACACTTGGCCCCACCTCTAGTCCACAGCTCAGAAGGGTGTGCACCTACACTTATATTTCTCCATTTAAAGTGCTGCTGCCAATATCCCTTGACTTGAACCACCTACACATCAATTCTAAATTTGCAAGCAGTATTCAACATATGCTACTATTTTAAGCCAAATGGACAAATGAGAAAATAATACCAAGATTCTAAACATGTTTCTATTGAGCATGACAGACTTTATGCAAAATTCAAGCTGTACTTACTGTCTTGCCGACCTGTTCAGTGAGAAAAACATGATCTACATAGTGTTAGAGCATAACCAATACAAGCAGATGGTGCAGAGGATTGCACATCTTATAAAATGTCTAAGAGAGAAATTTAGAAAGAGACACATAGACAGATTCAACACAGAAGAGGCTAACAGGACAAGGAAAAACATGGACATAAAGCAGGAGATGGCCAATTGAGTGTCAATACATAGTATGGTTCTCAGCTGAAGATCTACAGAACCCAAGAAGAATCTTCAACTTTACAGTTGTGCAATCCAGTTTTTGTTGGATATGTATTCAGAGCAAAACCTTCCACATCCTTTGATGACTTTTATCACCACAAATGCAAAGTAGTTTATCTTGATTTTTCATTAGATTTTGCCAAAACATTCTTATATGTTAACATGTTTCCCATCAGAGCTCCTGGAATGAGAAATCTCATGTCAGTTGAAATAGGCTGTAAATTCATCGACTGTGTGCTCCTTAGATGATCCTGCATCATGGAATAGCGTAGTCCGTGTACCTGAGAGATTTAAAGCAGCATCTTTCCCCTGCATAAAAGGTGCATATCTAGGAATTCATCAACAGATCATAAGCAGATTGCATTTCATAGGACAAAATGTCATTTCTTTAAACAATTGCCTCCATGCTCATATGTCTAGGTCATTCAAAGATATATACATTAACAAGGAAAAAAATGCATTTGTGTAATCTATGCATTATATACTCTTAGCATATTCACTTTTATGTACCAGTTGTAACATGCATTATTAAGCAGTGGCTGCCACCTCATTAAAATTTTAAATGCAAATGACTCTGCACATTTGCAACTCACTGGTGTGACGACACAGCAGTGAATCACACACATATGTATATAGATACATTAGAGTGAACGCAGCCTCAATGGAGGAACTCTGCTATCATCCATTGGCACTGTCATGGCTTTACAATGATTTTGTTGCCTCTTAATATCGTAGGATTTTGTCAATATAATCACAGGAACTCTTGTGCCTTCCTTTCTCTATGGGAATATCTTTTCGTTGATAGCCATTGGTCAGTATTTATAAGACAAGATTTTGGTATGTAGAAACATTTGTATGTGAAAGATATGTTTTTGTGAATCATAAAAGAAATGCACTTGAATGAGAGAAGGAAATAACAAACGTTATATTTGTGTCTCTTGTAAACATGTTTGCGAATTGAATTGTATTAAACTAAATATGAATCAATTGGATATTACAAAAAATGTTCGTAGGTGCCAGGAAACAGAGCTGGGTACATCTGACATAGGCCTAAAAGTCTGTAGAATGTGCGGTGTAGAAATGAAATACCATGTACTACAACAGCCATCATCTGATTGCCAAGACATACAATGAGTGTTCTATCAGAATTTGTGAGCATTGTCACGGATGAACCATGGCTACAGCAGATTTCTGACCACACATCAGATAGTTTAGTACCGCCTTCTAACCATAACCAGGGCCACTGGAATTTTGGGGCAGTAGAAATGACTAAACATGCAGCAAGAAAAGCAAATGAATAATGTAGCACTAATAGAGTCAATTGGAACATACTCAAAACACTCAGGGTACAAACTTAATAAAGACAAATCAGAATGCAAACCCCTTAACATACACACAAATAAGGAAGTTCTAGGGGAGTCAGGATTAGCTTGGCAAAAAGAAACCATGAAATATCTCGGATTCACTTTGACTACAATGAGACACGTCTGTTAGCAAAGACAAAGTCCCTCCTGGACTCCTGGTCGCCCAAATTCACCACATGGCTGGGGAGAGTTGAAACAATAAAAATGATGATCACAACTATGGTCAACTATGTGCTGAACATGCTCCCACTTACGCTTACGGACGACTTTCACCACAAGCTAGACAAGCTGATTAATAAGTTTATATGGAGAGACAAAAGAGCCAGGCTCAGCCTTAAAAAACTAAGATTAGACAAAAAATTAGGGGGCTAAATCTGGCATACTGCAAAACTTTCCAAATAGCGTTCATAGCAAAACAGGGCGCGTATTGGCTTATACCCCCGCAGGAATACATGCCGGTATGGTTACAGTTAGAACGAGCCATCCTAGACAACCTCGACCCGGTGGCACTACTCACAACCAATAAACACTTCCACAACACCAATCCCATATTCAAGAACACAAAGGCGGCTCTACTTAAAGTCAACAAAACACTGGAACACAGTGTAAAAAGCTCGAAATGGGAATCACTATGGGCGAATAATAAGATTAGGTACAAGGGGAAAACCCTGGACTTAGAGGTATGGAAAAGAAGGGGAATCACAGTCCCGGCCTAACTAGAAAAGGAGAACATCCCGGCAACATTCAGAACACTAAAAGAGAAGCATAACCTCGAAGACATCGAGCTTTACAGCTTCCTAAAATTTAACGGTAACAAAGGGAAACCTAGCAAATCATAGTCCCTCAATCTTACAATACATGTCCAGGCTAAACAGAGTTGGCCACCATGTATCGCACCTTTATAAATTACTACTCCCTACAACATCCAAAATCAATGACAGACTAACAGATTACTGGACAAAGCTGCACAACACCGCACTGAGCAAAAACGAGCTGGAGACACTATCGGCCTCCCCCTCGAAGAACAAAATAACACCAGCCCTGGCCCAGACAAAGTTCTGGTTACTACACAAGACTTACTGGACACCCGCACGACTAGCATCACTAAATCTTAGAGACACTAACTTATGCTGGAACTGTGAGAGAGAGAAAGGTGACCTAGCTCTCCTCATCTTTCACTGCCCCTAAGTAAAGAAATTCTGGAAAGAGGTTTTCTTATTTATCAAGAAAATATTGGGATGTACACTTAGCCCGAAGTTCTCAACCCTAACTACGGCATTTAAACCACGACTCTACAATCACAGCATGACAGGGACCTTCTGGACCTCCTGCTGACCTCAGCAGTTAAAATGGTGGTCTCCAAATGAAAAGACACAGGGAGGGTATCGTTTAAGGGATGGTTCAACTGGATAATGTACCTGAGAGGTGCTGATAGCATTGCACTCCGCAACTCACCCCGGAAACCATCCATGAGAGGTATGTGGTCCACACTGGATGAGTTCCTCTGTCACCATCAGCCCCCTTGACCAACAGTGGCACAGAATGACCTAACCCACACACACGAAGACATAGGACGAGAAAAATACCATGCGCAGGACATTCTTCTTCTTTCCTATACACACTCTTTCTTTTCCATCTTCTCACACACCTTTACTCCTATAGTAGGAAAATACTAGAGGGGACATCTGATAATGTAAACTTATTGAATACCTCATGCAGGTATGACCAGCTGGGGGTGCCACCCCGCGAAGAAAAAGCGATATATGTATGTATGTGGAATAAAATTCTTAATGAAATACTTTGACATTAAAAAAATAATGTAGATCATTTTGAAGCAGTATAACTTCACTATTTTGTCATTTTTACACATTACCATTAAATGGGCAATGGTTTCACCGCATTAAAATCAGTTTAACGCTTAAATACAGCATTCAGCAATTTAAAGGTAAGCTTTCTCTGTGCAACAAGCAGTCTGCTACTAAGCTGCAACACATGTGGAAGCGTTTTTAGTAAAGTGTGATCCGTGTGAGCTTTAGCTGAAATCTGCAAATTATGCAGAATATAATAGATTGTGTGGCAAGTGTACCAAAGCCATGATTAAGTGGAAAACACTGTAGCCGCGGAATCACATAATTCCAGTGGTTGAGTTTATAACCCATAAGAAGTGTGAGACTTTATACATTCATGGTTACATCAGTATTTAGACAACAACATAAACTACTCGGCCACAGAAAATGCAGGTGATAGGTAAAGAAGTTCTATTGAGAGCAAGGTGAGTAGTTCACACACCACTGAGAAATGGATGAAGTACTTGTATATCACCGAATCGTCCCCAAAACAATGTGATCAATTCTGAGGAATTCTCCAGGAATCATGGAGAATTATGGTGACAATATGCGATTTCCCCAGTATACTGTCATGGTGGAGGTATCTCATTGTGTGTGAGACCTGGGGATAAGTAAAACCTTATAAACCATGGTAACTAATCCCATATACTGAACTTGACCTTGGCAGTGTTTATGCTACAAGTAGGGATTGTACTGGAAGTGGTGCTGGAATCTGTTTTGGTAAATATTTGTGCTACTTTGTAGACAGAGCACATTCCATTGTGTTATTTTCACTTGCTACTTTATATGTTGATTTGGATGAAATATGAGTAGCCTCCAATTAAACACGAAAGCAAGGTAAATATTTAGATTGAAAACCCACTTTATTAGTAAAAGTGTACCAGTGAACTATCTGTAGCATAGGCAGGTTTTTGACAATGTAATGAAGTCATATTTGCATGTTTACTAATATAGGTTTCTACTGCAGTAAAAGAAAACTGATGTGGAATAATTTGGGGGGATCCGTGGGGTCCATTAGTTACAACTACTCCTTCTAACAAAACCACTTGTAGCGCCATGTCTTTAGGAAAATAGCAGAATTGGGTTAATGTAGCAAATTAGGGTGGAATCATCATTCTACTGGGGTGAGAACCACACACAGAATATACTCTCTCTGGCGTTCAGCAGCCCTTGGTTTAAGGTGGTGTTCGATGCTGGAATATCACTTACTGCAAAATTCTATTCACAAACCACTCTGTGGAGACCTTTGCTTCTTCTATCTTTCTTGTGTGGTGCTCTCTGTTAACGTGATAGAGATCGCCACACTCTTTGGTATACATTTCTCTAGTAAATATAAGAGAGACTGTAGGAGTGGCTGGAAATTGGGGGATACTTCCCACTATATGAGAGGGTGTTGGAAAACGAAGCAGCATCTGTGAGGCCTGCACAAATAACATGTCACATTTGTCCTTCACTGGGAACCAAACACCCTAGGGCAGCGCCTGACTCTCAGAGGGTAGCGTTGCGGAGCAGTCTAAGGCTTACTCAAGGGAGGTGGTGTGGGCTAGTGATCTCCATCTGCAAGTGCTGCCTCGTTTTCCAACATTGGTGTCTAGCGGCGGGAAACATAGTATCCCATTCTGGTGCGCATTTATAGCATTTGATAAGTCCAGTTTTGCCACACATTACCTATGCAGTAATGAGCAAATGGAAGAGCGCAAGGCTATGAGGAGGGTTCAAAGTTTTGGATATGAGAACTAAAGGTATGGGAAAGGAAAGCCCACACCCATATGTGTCATGTGAAGATATTATGGTTTAAATATAAACTGTATTGATATGACCGTGCTATGTTGATTATCATGTGCTAGCGGGATGGTGCTTTCCAGGAAATGATTACATACAAATGTTCTAAACCATATTGTACACTGTTGAACCCTAACACTACACGCACTACACCTGCATGAGGAGGGTGTCTCCTCAAGAGATAGGGACAGCAACTGATACCTACATCACAGAGGGGGTGTAGAGGAGGATTGACCTTAATGGGGGTAGGAGAAAAGGGGGTCCTGGGAGGTTCCTGTGCTTTTTATGGGCAGGGAGGGTTTCCACAGAAGGGGCCCCAGATATCCTTCCCCCGCTGAAAGTTTCTTGCTATTGGTGCATGTCAAAACCACTGGAAGGATGGGGCAGGAGGTTTCTTCACCCCGGGTAGTAACACCCCAGGGGTTCCTATGGTGAGGGACCCCAACAAACTTTCCCCACAGTGGGAGGAGGGTGTGGTAGAGTTGAGGGTCCAGCAAGCCCCCGGGTTAATTGGTGGGGAGGTGAGCAACCCAGGGGTGGCCCCTGATAGTGGGTAGCCCCAAAGGAGGGTAGTTCTTGAGTGATGGTGTGTAGTGGTAGCCCCTATGTACCCTAGGTGGGCTAGGTAACTGACCTAGTGGAGATCTGAGTGGGGGTGATGTGCTCCCTAGTTTCCAGGTGAAGGGGTAGTGGTGGACCCTGAGGTGTCAGGGTCGGGTAGCCGGCGACCAGTCAGGTAGGCCCTGTGGGACTTGAACCCCAGGACCAGGAGCCTGGGGGTGTTTCCCTAGCTTGAGGCAGGAGGTGGACTTCTGCAAGGTAGTACCACCTTTAACATAGGTGGGGTCTATCTTAAGTGAAGGGACTCTGTGTTTCGCGAAGGGGTGGTGCAGGCCTAGCCAGGATCTTTAGGGTCCCTGGCTTGGTGTGGTAGTACTACCCTGAAGGCAGGTGGGGCCTATCTTAGGTGAAGAGACCCTGCTTTTCATAAGGGGTGGTGCAGGCCATCCAGAGACCATGTAGGTTCCTGTAAGGTCTCCCAAGGCACTGCGGGAGACTGGGGAGCCATGAGAGGTGGGCCTGGGTCTAGCTAACTTGGTGCCCACAGGCTCTCTGAAGGTACTCCATGAGGAGAGTGCCCCTCTCGGAGGGAAGGGTGCATAGGCCCTGTTCTCGCAGTGGAGGTTCCCGGGGGGGTTTCTGTGTGGAGCTACTGACGTGAGGAATGAGCTGTAGGGGGTATGACGAGGCACCCTCAGTGCTCTGCCCTGGCATTGCCAGTGTGGTGGTGAGGCCGGTCTGAGGGGCTATTCTTGGACCCAGGCCAGTGACCAAAGGTACTTTTCTGTGTGGGGAAAGTACGAATGGCTGTGCTTTCTTTAGGTAAGACAGTCATCCCGAAAGGGTGGTGGCAGCAAAATGACCTCAGCGGCAGGCTGAGGGTGAGGGTCCAGAGAGATTGCATCTTTAGGGTGCAAGTACCAAAACGGAGAGAGTACTCATTGAACAAACTCTGGAAGGGAGACTAGCTATTGACCCGGGGATGGGATGTAGACCTATCCCAGGAGACTGCATCAATACTGGGGCACTGTATCCTTGTACATAGAAGGGATAGGCATAGTGCTGCATGCCCAAGGACAAAGGTGGGCCTAGTTAGGCTGAGTCCATGTAGACCATGAGTGACCTGGAGGTATCCAGATTTTTAGCAACTATCCAAGATGGCCACCGGAGCAGGAGCTTACTAAGAGCTCCTAGTGCTTGGAATCCTTCTTGCTGGTTTTATCCCTGTCAGCACCCACCGCTCTGTGGAACCGAACTTACGAGAGTAACAGGAGTGTAACGAGAGTAACGGGATTGTAACAAGCATCTTTTTATCTGTTCCTACCTTGTCCGGCGGATGGTTGGAGCCTGCTAGCCACTCGTCTCAGTCCGGGTCGCCTGGAGACATCACCACCCTCCACGGACGTCTGCGGATCAGCGGTGCGGATGTCTCGTGCCTACGGAGGGTCGTCGCTCTGATGCTCACCCCCCTTCTCCCCCTGCACCGGATTGGGGTCTCCGTGAAGGGCTCTTGCTACCAATGAGTCTCGTGCCTACGGTGGGTTGTTGAGCGATCTGAAGCTCACCCCCTCCCCCCCCCTGCATCGGGCTGTGGATTCCTTGAAGGGCTCCTGCCCCCGACGAGCCTCGAGCCCCGGAGGGTCGGCGATCTGAAGCTCACCCCTCCCTCCACCTTGCACCGGACTGGGGCCATCTTGAAAAGCTCCTGCCCCCGAAGCCGACACCATTGCCCTAGCTCCACCGGCTGCCGCTCTCTGGAAGACGACATTGCTTCCTCCATCCTGGCCGCATTGGCTACCCGCCGTCAACCTCTCGCCTCTCCCAGTTGGAGGAATATCAGGGCCTGGATACCCGTATTTGGTGACAAGCGCCTGGGCAATTGATCAATAAAAGAAGAAAACAGCAGCCACGGCGTGCGTTCCACCAAACCTCGCAAGAAATAAAAAAATGGCCGCCGCAGTGGAACGCAAACCATCGGAGCCTGGAAATAAACTCCAATGACCCCGAGAAGAGTTCTTTTGACCGTCGGCGCTGTAATCCCTATGTGGAAAGCAACTATCGGCACACTGTTGAAGATTTAAATGCTACTTGGATTAGAATAGCTGTAGCATCAGTGTTGCAGGTCCTGCAGCGCTCGCTCTTGCCTAGCTGTCAAGAGTTTTCCGTGACGTTTATGTCATCGTTTGCCATTCGTGGGGTTTTAGTCACCAGCAAGCCTCATTCCAGCATTTTGGAAATCAGTTCTGAATATTAAAGGCACGGGCTCAAAAGTCCCTGCATGGAAAGTGTTCTTGGCTAAAAACACAAGTCACGTGGTGTGGATCCCCTCGGCATCTTTATTGCGCTGCTGCTGCTACGGTGCAGCTATGTCCTGGAGTGAACTGCGGTGTGGGGGTGCCTGCCTGCTGCACAGACCTACAGTCTGGCTCTTCACCATTGGTCTGGCACAGCGTGTTTGTTATCGACCTCGATGTTTGCTAGAATATAAGGTATGCTCTTTCAAACTGTAACTGCTGTCTTTCATTGCATTCTTGCCCTTTCTACTGCCCAAAATGGCCGTGGCCATAAACCTGGAGCAATTAATCACCTCCATGGCCCCCTGATTTCCACGAGGCTGCACAACATCTCGGCCAGGGTTCTTCAATTACAGATAAGACTTTCTCCTCCCCTCCGAGCAGCTGGATTAGCTCGACCTGCCTCGGATTAGAAAGGGAAACTAAACTGGAACTACAACAGACAGAGGACTTCCATTCTTGTCTCCCCTTCTCCTTTTTGGAGGCCATCTTAGACTAGCTAGTCTTCCACTCTGGTGATAATATTATTACTAGTTTATCTTACTCCCACATCACGGTACTACACCTACCCCCTACTTCCAACATGGAACCCATGGGCAAACACACATATAAAATAAATTACCCCCCCGGGCTCACCAAAAAAAACACAAAAAAGTTTAAGCACAACTTCTTGAAGTCCCACCCTGCAATCCCCTTTGTAGACACCTACTTCTCTCTCAACAATGGAACGAAGAGCACTGATATCATCCTATACACTACACGCAGAGCACAATGGAGAAAAGCACTCCTTACCCTACTCACCGTCTCGACCACTAGGAAAACTGCTTATGGTGTAGCACTCTCAATCACACCGTCACAACGCTTCCCTGCTAGAGCAACCATCTCCATCTACAACAACGGCACCATCTTAATTCAATCCACAGACAGAATCCTAGACCTATTTGACATCCTGATCCCCACCTTCAAAGAATACTTCTCTAAAACTCAGATCCCACACCCTCCAGCCATCATCCCCAACATCCTGGACTCCACAGCACCTACTAACAATAACACGCACCTCCTCACTCCCCCATTACTCTACTCTATCACCCTCCATCTACAGACATCCCACACCCCTCAATCTTAGACGCCGAACCCACCTACTCTACCGGCCCCCACACCGCCTCTAGCGTCCCCCACACCGCCACCGCCTCGCACACCGCCTCTAGCGTCCCCCACACCGCCACCGCCTCGTCCCCTCCCCCACATAACCCGACAATCACACCTCCAACTAGCTTCTCAGAACACCCCGCCTCCCCTAACGGCACCCAACGCAACATGACTCTCCCTCGTCCCATATCCCCCCCCACACTTTGCACTCCCGTCCCGCCCTTCACACCAATCTTCTCAGAACACCCCTCCTCCCCCAACTGCACCCCACACAACATGAGTCTCTCTCCGCCTATCTCCCCCCCCCCACACTTGGCCCTCCCGTCACGCCTAGCCTGCACCCCTCCTTCAACCTCTCACCCCCCACTCTCACTCCCCACTATCCCACCTCCACCCCGCAACCCTCAGCCTCCATATCTCCCCCATCTACCCTTCCCCTCTTAGCACTGATGCCCTGCCCAATAACGCCAACACCAACCCTAACATCAATCCTCTCTTTAACACTTCAAACCCCTTCACCAGCTCCACCTCTCCACCCCGACTCCCCCCTTCTCCAGTAACCTATACGCCTGTTCACCGCCAGTACCCTTCCCCAACTCCGCACCCAACACCACGCTGGACATGATTATGTCCACCCTCCTCCAAATGAAAGAAGAACTACACTCCATCAAAGAGTTGCTCATCACACACCCCACACACCCCAAACACCCCCCTCCCACCACCACCTGTACACCTAACAACACTTCCCCCTCACCTCCTACTCGCCTTACCACACAACACTCCCCACACTGGACCTCTATCCCCTCTTGCAATACCACCAATCGCAATACCAATCGCAATCGCAATACCACCAACCGCAATACCACCTATTCACCTAACAACTCTTCCTCCTCACCTCCTACTCGCCTTATCACACAACACTCCCCACACTGGACCTCTATCCCCTCGCGCAATACCACCAATCGCCCCAGACGCACTACCAATACGGTCTCAGACCATGACATACACACCCTTCTCCACTCTTACGTCCCGGCTCCCCAAAATCGCCTAGCCACCAACCATCTGTCCATCCCAACGATTATCTCTAACCCCCTCAGGCACCACACGCATAACAACAGAGGCTCCGTCCCCAACAACCTAACAAAAGTACCCCTCACTATGGAACCTTCCTCCACCCTCTGCACCCCTAGACTCAAATGCATACTTCTCAATTGCAGATCGGCCCAAAGACATTCCGCGGGGGTCGCCGATCTTATCATTTCGCTGGAACCGGATCTAGCCATTCTGACTGAAACATGGTTGTCTGATTCTTCTACACCTATCATGGATATCCTAGTCCCCCCCAACTACTGTATCAATAGACTTGACAGGACCAAAAAGATAGGCGGTGGAATTGCCTGTATTCACAGAAGCAACCTTTCAGTTATTAAAGCGTCCGCCCCCTCTCTTACTTCCTGTGAATACCTCTGCCTTGATGTCATCAGCGAAAGCAAACCGGTATGCTCATTGCACATCATGTACCACCCACCTGGGGACAAGCTCTCCTTCTCCCAACAACTCATGGACACTATCTCAACCAACTCAGGATGGCAAAACACCCAAATTTTCCTTGGCGACTACAATCTCCACTGGAATGACAGCAGTGACACAGTAGTAAATAGCCTCAAAAGCTTCCTCAACGCCCTTGATCTCATCCAAATATGCAATAGCCTGACCCATGAGAAAGGTTCTATCCTCGACCTTATCATCTCCAAAGAGGACGCTATTCAACTTGAGTCAATCCTACCTTGTGACTGGTCAGATCATCATATTGTCTCCTTCCTTATCAATGAAAATGTTAAATTTAACCCAGTTCAACCCGCTAAGCCCAAAGTTTGGAAAAGAGACATGTAGAAACTCAACCCAAACTCCTTACCACCTAACAGCTGCAATCTCCTACTTCCCCCTTCCAGTGCTATGGACGTTCAACTCCTGACTGACCACTATCTCAATGCTATGACCACAATAATCAATGAGGCTGCACCCATGCAACTGAAAAGAGTTTTGTCCAAGATCTCCAACCCATGGTATGACGGGAGCCTCAATGAAGATAGACTGGACATGCGAATGGCAGAGCGCACCTGGAGATCAGCCCCCTCTGCACTGCACCTAAAAACCCTGAAGCAACAGAGAAACGCCTACTTCAGGAAAATAAAACGCTCAAAAAGAAATTTCTTCAGCCTCCAGCTCGCCCAAGCAAAAAAACGCTCAAGAAAACTGTTTGAGCTAATCAGAACACAATCCAAAGAACAACCCCAGACACTCAGCACCATGGGCGTTACACCTTCCTGTGAAGACTTCTCTGCTTTCTTTAACCAAAAAAACGACAACATAAGAAGCGATCTCCTCAATGACGCAATCCTTTACTCCAACCCTCAACACACAGCATTGTTTGAACCAAAGAACAATGCTTCATGGTCATCCTTTGGCACCTACTCCGAAGAAGAAATTGGCAGATTACTCAGCACCCTGAAACCATCCAATCACCTCACTGACCCCCTTCCTGCTAACGCTGTAAAAGACTTTATCCCTCTGCTCCTCCCACTCTGGACTGAGATTATCAATAGCTCTCTTCAACAAGGATCCATCCCTAACGCCCTCAAAGTCGGACAAGTCACACCGCTACTAAAAAAAACAACAGCAGACCCCACTGATCTAAACAATTACCGTCCTATTACAAATATTCCCACTCTCGCTAAACTGTTGGAAAAATGCGTACAGCTACAACTGACTAAACACATAGATAAGTTTGATCTCCTCAATCCTCATCAATCAGGATTCCGAGCAGGGCACAGTACCGAAACTGCTATGACTCACATAGTTGACGACGCCCTCCAAATCCTAGACCAAAACGATACCTGCCTCCTCATCCTTCTTGATCTTTCTTCAGCATTTGACACAGTTAAACATGAGAACCTACTCGAACTATTAAACACAAGAATGGGCATATCTGGGACTGTTCTCAAGTGGTTCACTTCCTTTCTACACAGCCGGTCTCAGAGATTCAAAAGCAACAACCTGATGTCCTCTCCGGTACCTGTATCGCTAGGCGTCCCTCAAGGATCCTCCCTCTCCCCTACACTGTTCAACCTAGTTATGGAACCTCTCACTACTTTGTTACAAGCATCCAATGTTCACTTTCACATGTATGCCGACGACACCCAACTTTATCTCAAAATACAATCTCCCAAGGACATCTTGCTTCTGAACACCACGATCAGAAACACCCAATCCTGGCTTGCCGAGAATCACCTCAAACTCAATGCGCTGAAGACTGAGTTCCTTCTGATCTCACCTCCCGCAAAAATCTCTACCGCTCAAACATGGCTTAAGCACCTAACTGCTCTAAATGTACAACCTACCATCGTAGACTCAGCAAAATCTTTAGGCATAACACTTGACGCCAATCTCAACATGCAGCAGCACATCAGCAAGGCAACCAAAGGAGTGAACTTCCAAATCAATACCTTGAGAAAACTTAAACCCTTCCTTCCAGCCAAAGACTTCCAAACTGCAGTACAATCTATAGTCATCCCGCACATAGAATACGGTAGCACCGCCCTCTGCGGGCTCCCCCTAACTACAACGGCACCCCTAAGAGTGTCCCTTAACGCTGCAGCAAGACTCATCACTGGCTCAAAAAAACACTCGCATATTTCCCCTGACTTTAAATCCCTGAACTGGCTACCTTTTGAAGCCAGAATACATCTGAAAATCGCCTGCATGACACGCAAGGCTGTACACATGAACTCACCCGCCTACCTCACTCAAAAGCTGACAATTTCCGGTGGCTCTAGAACTACTAGAAGCACAAACAATCTTCTGCTGAAGCCACGAAGATTTCGGAAGGAAAAAACCTATAAACGCTCCTTCTCAGGAATGGCGCCCAGGATCTGGAACTCACTCCCTCCTGAAACCAGGCTCATCTCCTCCAACAAACTTTTTAAGAAAGAAGTAAAAGCGATCCTCATGGCTAAATACACATGATCTATTATTCTGTATTTCTCAAGACTCCGCTCTGTACTACCTGCCTGACCCCTTGGACTATTTGTATTACTTGTATTATCGACTTATTTGACTGTATACGTTGCCTCTTTGTATATTTTTGATTATTGACGCACCTGTCTGACTTTGTATACTGTACCTACACCACCTCAACTATTCCTACTCTTGTATTACTGATGCACCTGTGTGACTATGCACCCTGTACTCACCTACCTCATCTATGCCTACCTTTATGCTATCTCCAAAAGCATTTTAAGCACGCTTAAACAAGTATATGGTCATTCTTTTTGTACTTTTATATTATATTATTTGCGCACCTGTTGGACTATGCACCTTGTACCTACACTACCTCAACTTTGACCTACCTCTTGTATTTTGACCTACCTATGTAACTATGCACCTTGTACCTAACTACCTCAACTATTACATACTATTATTCTATCACCCCCTTGTCCTTGTAAAGCGCTCTGATATCTGCAAAGATCTTGTTTGCGCTATATAAAACTATCTAAATAAATAAATAAATCAATCTAACATAGAGCCTGGAGGGTTCTTAGGGTAGTCTGAGGTCCCTGTCATGGGTGGAGATTTCATGGATGGGAGAAGCAGGTGGTCTGAGCGGATAACTGGTGAGTAAGGGGGTTTGGTCAGAACCCCTTATAACTAGTTATCGCTGACTATGGGAAGTGTACCCATGTAGAGTAACTACTTCTTCCCTGTAGGAATCGGCTGGGCGCAGCGTGTGTTAGAAGGTGGTTCTGACACTAGGGGCTGCCTGGATTTTTCGCTTTTTGAGCACCTAATTGTTGAGCTTTTACTCTGGGGGAGCTTCATAATCTGGGACTCACCCACAGTGAACTCATAATGAAGGAGACTGCATGGAGATTTTACTGGTGTTCCCCTGGCTTGACTAGGCTGCTTCACAGCAGCTGGAGTATGGGGCTCTGGGCTGGTAACATGCAGACACATGTATACATGCGTGTGCACACGTGTAGGGGCTGCGCATGGGAGATTCCTAGCGTGCGCAGTCCAGGAGCAGCTACAAATTGAATGGTGTGGCAGGACTTATGCAGAATTGGGTGGTGACATGGAATAGGCTTTATGCACTGGAAAGAAACATGCCAGGGAAAGTCAGTGTGTTTTACTGTGATTTCACTTTGTAATTCCCCTATGGGGATGTGGGGCCCATGGATTGAGTGACTTCCACAAGGTCTACAGATTCCAGACAGTCACTAAAGTCCATTGTAGTGGATGTGAAAAGAAGTATTCTGCAGAGTCCAAAGTCATATTTGTACTGCTTTTGGGTGGTCCAGAAATGTCATATTTCTCTTAGTACCTGGCTGGGGTTTGGCCCTGGCAGGTTAGATTAATGACCTTTCTTCCAAGAGCAAAGATCTTCCCTCCAAGGAAAGGAGACAGGTGGAGATATAGGCCAATCCATCAACCGCTGTCACTGGGTGCCAGGCACCAAGCTGTACCAAGGTGAAGGCAGCACCAGAAAGGAGGGGAGGAGGGGACCATGTGGCCAGAGGCACTGGATGACGCCATTTTGAATAAACCCAGAGGCTGGACAAGAAGGAGGGAGTAGGGCAGGGAGGTGATGTGTCGCTGTGTGATAGGGCCAACAAAAACTTCCTCCTGCCAGCCCTCTCCCCAAAATCTTAAAAGAACTTGCACAGGAAGAGAAGCTCTCTCTGAGGTGTGGTCTGCTGAGGGGGAAGGTGCTGGAGCCTGGCAATGGTCAGCTGGAAGGAGAGACCCCCTGACTGTCACCCAGGCCCCTTACAGCACCAGAGGAAGAGCGGAGGACCGGTGCACAGAAGTAGAGGCTGCTGCACAAGAAGAGGTGCCCAGGAGGAGAACCAGGCAAAAGGCTGGTGCAGGGAGCCAGTGAAAAGCCCTCCCTGCAGAATGGCCCCCCTCATAGGCCCTGAGGGCAAAGGAGAGTGTTTCCAGTGGCTGGGGGTGGTCAAGAGGAGCGAGAGGACACCAAAAGGACGCAAATCGGACTCCGGGGGGCCGAGATATGCCCCCCAGAAGGTAGGCGACCTTTGACCCCACCTGGGACCTAAGACAAAGCACATGAGGCTCCGCCGCCGGTCACAATCATACCCCCAGGGGTGGGTCAAGTCCCGGGGGCTTCCCCATGAGAAGGGGGGAGCGCTGTCGTGCTTCCCGTGAAAATTGCCCAAGAGGGGGGCCAGGAGCCGTCCCTGGCCCCCGCCAAATGTAGAGAAGGGGGAGCAGCATCGCGGGGGGGGAAAGGGGACCATGTGGCCAGAGGCACTGGACGACACCATTTTGAATAAACCCAGAGGCTGGACAAGAAGGAGGGAGTAGGGCCAGGGAGGTGATGTGTCGCTGTGTGATAGGGCCAACAGAAACTTCCTCCTGCCAGCCCCCTCCCCAAATTCTTTAAAAAACTTGCACAGGAAGAGAAGCTCTCTCTGGGGTGTAGTCTGCTGAGGCGGAAGGTGCTGGAGCCTTGCAATGGGCAGTTGGAAGGAGAGACCCCCTGACTGTCACCCAGGCCCCTTACAGCATCAGAGGAAGCGCCCAGGACCGGTGCGCAGAAGCAGGGGCCACTGCACAGGGAGAAGAGGGGCCCAGGAGGAGAACCAGGCGGAAGGCTGGTGCAGGGAGCCAGTGAAAAGCCCTCCCTGCAGAATGGCCCCCCTCATAGGCCCTGAGGGTAAAGGAGAGTGTTTCCAGTTGCTCGGGATGGTCAAGAGGAGCGAGAGGACACCAAAAGGATGCAAATCGAACTCGGGGGGCTGAGATATGCCCCCCAGGAGGAAGGAGACCTTTGACCCCGCCTGGGACCGGAGATAAAGCACATGGGGCTCCGCCGCCGGTCACAATCATGCCCCCGGGGTGGGTCAAGTTCCGGGGGGCTTCCCCAAGGAGAAGGGAGGAGCGCTATTGCGCTGCCCGTGAAAATTGCCCAAGAGGGGTGCCAGGAGCTCACCCTGGCCCCCGCCGAATGTAGAGAAGGGGGGAGCAGCGTAGCGCCCCCTGTGAAGAGGTCCAGGGGCCTGGGACCCATCCCCGGGTCCTGAAGCAAAGTCAGGGAGCACCATTGCCCTCCCCGTGAAAATTGCCCAAGCGGGGCACCAGGAGCCCACCTTGGCCCCCGCTGATGCCGAGTTGCGGGGAGTTCCGTCGCGCTCCCTGGGAAGAGGAGGAGGGGCCGGGGCCCCATCCCCAGGCCCCGCTGTGACCGGGATAGGGGGAGCGCCATCGCGCCCCCACCCCCGAGGATGGCCAGGGGCCCAGGAGGACCCCATCCTTGGTCCCTGAAGTGAGGAGGAGGTGGGGGAGTGCCATCGTACTCCCCCAAAGGCCTGCTGGAGCAGGAAGCGGCCTCACATCTGCTCGCCAGAACGGGCAGACCAGAAATGGACTGCCAATTCCCCTGGCAGCACTCGTAGGTGCTGGCCGGGCGGGGAGCCGGTGCGGGCAGTCAGGGGTGGGCTTCCTGGGCTGCCCTCCAGCACAGGCGACGTGCGGGGGGCCCGGGTGGGACCGTGACCCCAGAACAACGGAGTCAGCGTCGGGGGCCCGGGTGGGACCGGGTCCCCCAGCAACTGACAGAGCGGCCGGGGTTGGGCTCCCCGAGCCTCATCCTCTTACCTAGGGGTCCTGGTTAGACCGGCCCCCCGCCGAGGCCCAGGAGGCGGTGCAGAGCACCATAAAGATGATCTCGGCTCTCCCTGGCACAGCGGGAGAGCCGCTGCTTCCATATGCGAGTCTACCCATAATGCCTTGCAGGCCAGGACCGGCCTGCAGGGTCAAAACAGCGTGTTCTTTGCTTGTGGTGGCCCCAGGAGGACGGGGTCAACACCACATGAATGCACAGGTGCCTAGGGAGCTGCAGGAGCAACGCAGTCTCCCCCAGCGCGAAGATGAAAAGTCCCACTCTCCGTGTCTGAGGAACTTAAAAGAATAATCTCCTCAAGTGCTCAGCCACCATATAAACATCTACTCTTGAGCTGGAACCTTTGTTCTACAACTAGGTATGTTGTGAAAGTGCACCAAGGGCTGAAGGTCTGAGCGGTGGAATGTCCAGAAAAGGGCATCCCCTGGAGGCGAAGAATGGAATTGCACCGAAATGCATTTACTAATGGTAATTTCATTTAAAGGGACTGAAGGTCGCATGTGTAATGTAAAGTACTGGTGTGCGATGTCATTATCAAAGTGGGGTTATGTTGTCAGACATTCCTGCTAGGGTGTCTGGCTGTATAGACAGTAATCCTGTGATTTCATCGGTGATGCCTTTAGGGGCTGTAATTGCAAAGCATTCTAATGGTTCCCAAATGTGATGAGTACTGTCATTCTAAAAGTGTGCGTAAACATGTATTCTTGCTGCTGCACTTAGGTGAAGAACCCAGACAGCTAGCCCTTGAAATATAGAGGTGCATACTTTATGGTCAGTAGGAAATGCTCTGTCAGGGTTGTGTGTCACCAAGGCATGGTTACCTATTTTAAATGCTTGTTGAGGTAATGGTGGGGGTCGCCACTGGGATGGTGCCAGTGCGCAGGGCCCTCGCTCCAGGTTATGTCCAACTCACTGCATTGGGGGCAAGATGATGTGCATACATGGGAGTGGTGGTACTAGACCCCACCCCCCCTGCTGGAGGGCTGGAGATGTTACGCAATGTCACAAAGTAATTCCAACAGCTTATGTATATATATAAATTGGTGCATAGTATTGAGTAGTGTGTGTGTTTAATAAATGTACTCTTACTTTTATAAAGCAAAGTACAGACTGGACAATCAATTATTGAGTGTTATTTTTGCGCACCTGCAGGTGGTGATTACTAGCCCACATCACCTCCCTTGAGTAAGCCTTAGACTGCTCCGCAACACTACCCTCTGAGAGTCAGGCGCTGCCCTAGGGTGTTTGGTTCCCAGTGAAGGACAAATGTGACATGTTATTTGTGCATGCTTCACAGATGCTGTCTCGTTTTCCAACAGAGGGGTTTAGGGACAATTAAGGAGAGGCTTAGGGAGGGATATTAAGGTGTTTATGGACGTACATGCTTATACAAAAACCCATCCATAAAAGAGTAAGACCATAACTCACAAACTACACTTTTAGTTCCTAGAGCATTGAATGCCTCAAAACAGTGGCAAATGTACTCCAGACCAGCCTTCGAGTAAGTCTAGCACCACACATGGCCACCCACAGGCACTGCAATGATATGGCAGCAGTTTGAGATAAATAAAAAGGGAGTCAAGTGGTTAAAAGCGGATAACAGTTTCAGAGAAATGGTGACACAGCTCAAAGTAACTTTATTTATTGGCATTTATACAGCGCTCTGTTACCCGTAGGTGTCCTGGCGCTAAGTGTTACTCCTGAGATAGAGGCAGGTTAGGGAATCAGATGTTAAACAACCATGTCTTTAATGCTCTTCCAAAGGCCATGAGGTCCGTCAGTTTTCTGAGAGCGTGGGGCAAGGCATTCCAAGCTTTGGCTGCGCCCAGCACAAAGCTTCTGCCTCCCCACCGTGTCCTCTTAAAACGAGGCATCACAATCAACCCCATGTCGGCTGATCTAAGATTTCTCGTCGGACTGTACCAATAAAAGTGTCGCCGAAAGAAAAACTTTCCCACAGAGTTAGAATCTTTGCTGCCACCGTAGAGGTTCGCATACTCAGAATAGTGCAAATCCAAATTTCGAAAGGGAAACAAAATAACGTGTTAATTTTCATACTTTGTACTCTGAACAAACGATCTGCAATGCCTTAATCGGACAAAATATTCAAAATTAGTTAAAGAGGTGTTTCTGCCAAGTGAGATACCCCTACTGAAACCTAAATTCCTTCTTTGAGGTTAATCATTGCTGTGACTTATTATCTAAATTTGGTAGGTATCGAATAGCTACCACTTTGATTTTTTTATTTCTATGTGGACATCTCAGATCCACATTAGGATTCACCTCATGTATACTGTGGGGCAGATTTACAAGCCACTTGCGCCGCTTTTACGCCGCCATTGCGTCACTTTTGTGACCCAGTGGCGGCGCATAAGATGAGACATGGTGCAGGGTATTTACAACGTGACGCATCTCCCAGATGTGTCACGTTGTAAAGCCCTGCACCAGAAGAGGCGTACCATCGCAGGAGGAGACTTTCCGGCGGAGAAACGCCTCCCAAAAGTGGCTGAGCCACTTAGTCACTTTTGGGCCCATGCTGCGTCAAAACCCTGCGCCTGCTTGAAGCAGGCGTAAGGATTGACGCAGCATTGTGCGCATAGGGCCCCCCTGATCATTGCTGGAGCTGCGTCACGCTTGTGACGCAACTCGAGCAATGCGCCGCTTTTACTGCACAGATGCGTGACGCATCTGTGCCGTTTGTGTGCCGCATTGTAAATGCGGCGCATCAAGGGTGGCGGAGCTGCGGCGCACAATTACTGGCGCATCCCTCCAAATATGCAGGGATGCGCCAGTAATTGTAAATCTGCCCCATTAAGTGGAAGGATGGGTGGGGTTTTTCCCAGTGAGCCATAAGTGATTTTTAAATTGGGGTTTTGTGCACCACAAGCGAATCTTGTACTAAGGGGGTTGGATATTAGGGTGGATTCTAGTGTTTTGTCTCAAGATAAAGTTTCTGGTTCTGGTTTTCTGCTCTCTTTATTCACTGTACAATTCTGTCAAGAACACTCTGTTTTCCTATTTCTCACATAACTGTTGTCTTGCTTACATTTCATGTGCAGTAAACTGCATGGGCATGTAATCATTTTTCCATTCTTACCTAAAGTCTTCATACGATACAAATTCATTTTTAAGATTGCACTAATTTATACAGTGCTAAATTACAGAGCTATACAAACACATATTTGTGAAAATGATACTCATAATTTAAATTAATACAGATGAGCAGCATACTTCTATGTTGGCAGTCTCAAGGCACTATACACAGAGACTGCTTCGGTTACCATTTGTTCGTGAAAAATCATGCTTTACCTGAAGAAGGTATTGAGGGATCTGAAGGTTCTACCATGTTCGTGGTTTCATGTCCGATGAGGGGTGGGCTTTGTCCATCATTAAACACCCCAAAAACATTTACCTTGTATGAAGTCAAAGCCCTGAAAATTAAAAGATATATGATGCAAGCCAGGTGTACCATTCATGTTCATTGAGCAAAAGTGAATGACAGTAAAATATGTTTAAATAACTACTTTTGAATAGCTCAGTAAAGTTCATATATCAATAAGTACAAAACACAGGGTGACGAGTGGAATGCTTGCAAAAGTTTCAGTCACTGGCAATCGCTCAACTTTGAATCCCGTTTCATGTTTTTCACCCACTGTGCTACTTGAGAGCAACCATATAAAAATCAGCCTGGGTCCTGTGGCACAGCAAGACTTCTATACCCAGTGGTGGGTTTAATGCTTGCTGTGCCACAGTAGTGCAGCTGCACACACTCTGAGGAGGACTAAACTAGTCGGCAGTATCTTGTAATCCTGTTCAGATGCGACCTCATTTGAATGTCCAGACTGGACTTTTCCTATATTTGCATCTGGCTGCTTTCTGTTTCAAGTAACTGAAAGGACTTAGTGATTGAAAAGGATAGACTGGAATGCAACCCCAAGAGATTGCCAGGGGGGTGAGATTATTGCAAGCATTACTCCTATCACCTCTTTGTGTTTTCAGCTCTGCAATGCCCTAAATGTGCTAGGTATCTCTAGACGTTGGTCCCATGCTCACTGTGCACACAACTCAATCACAACCTCAGTGATTAATCATCACTAGGCCACCACTACCTCACTGTGCCATAGGACCAATGATATTTTTTTCATTGCTGGTCACTTTCTGGTGCAGTATAAAAGGTGAAAAACATGAATGGGAATGTGGCTAATGCAATTATCAATGGCAGAGACTTTTGAAGGCATTCCACCCATCACCTGTGTCTTTACCTCAATAGATGACCCTGACTTGGCTACATATGGTCTTTCCATAAAGCATTTTTACGTTCAATGAAATAGTAAATGTACTCTACATAATGGTATTACGAAATTCATCTTTTATTGCTCTGGTCAATGCACTGTAGAGTGGTAAAGTGATCTCTGTGGTATTTTCAGAAATATAAAGTTAAATTTCTTTATAACATTGAGAAAATGTGATCTGGCCTTATGAGGATGAACGGAGACTGTGAGAATGCATGAGGTGTGGAGGAAAGCTATTCATTTGTACTATATTGTTTGGTCTGGCTTAGCGGTTCATAAGTGATAGCATGTTGTTTTTATCTGTTTCCCAAAATAATGCACTGCTTCTTACCTGTAGTAAAAGAGAATTCCAAATATGTGCCATGCCTTCTCCAAATAAACAACCTTTAGAGTCAGATGGTTAGAATTTAAGGAGCACTGTCAGCAGGAGGAGGTGCCCTTAGTTGATTGTGGGGTCAGCTATTTGCTCAAATATGAATTTTCTATTTTCCAAATGGGTTTATAAATGATAAAGATGTGTTTTATTATTCAGAGTTTTGAGAGAAGCCAGAGCTGCTGGTGTAGAATTGCAGTCCTAGCATCTCAAACCAACCAACAGTCTGGAGGTCTCATTCTGAGCTAGATTCAAGCCATAGATTTTATTATCTGGAAGGTACACAAAGAGGGAGTAGGAGTAATCGAGTTGGGACAGACAGAGATGCTGTGTAATGTCTGTGAAGTGATTTTTAAAAATACTTTGGGGCTTATTTACAAACCCCTTGCTCCGCCAGTGCTCCACTTTTTCCCATTTAAAAAGTGGTGTACCGGCGGGACATGGGGCTTGTAAATAGGTCCCTTTGTTTGCTCAATAGCTTCAAAGTGCCAAAGATGAAGCATTTGTGCAGATTTATAATAAACGTTTATATGGGCATCCCTAGTGGAAATTATGATATGGTGTGAAGATGTTGTGATATTACGGGAGATGGCTCTCGTGGGATTTTATTTCTAGAATGCAAAGCTGATTTAGAAAAGTGATGAAATTCTTAAGTGGACAAATATCTGGTTAGCGTTTTTTTAAGATTACAATTATTTGAATATTGTGGGAGAACTCCATCAGAAAACACAACGAGAAAATTGAACTGTGCTGAAACTTTTCAAACACTCACCCCCAGTCAAGAGATCTGGGTTAAATCCATCGTTCTTTTGCTCGCCAAGCAACCACAGTTAGGATCCAGTCATATGCAAATCAGCCTTGACCCTGCTTCCCATGGGAACAGCCCATATAAAGAAATTCTTGCTACACTTGTCCATCCTGTCCTATTTGACCCCTCCTCTCAGTACATCTAGGTCAAGGGGTACATGTAAAGGGGAGAGATATTAAGGCCATCTTCCTATTATATCTTTCCTTGTTAGGATCTGGAAGAGACTCAGGCCAGAGATTCTGCTCTTTGCCACTCAACCTATCGAACCTCCCAACCCAGTTCTTTATAGACTCATTTGGCCTGCTTCATAATGTGGATCCTTGCTCTCCATCGTTACATCATTCCTACTGATTTAAAGACCTCCCCCATAAGATCATACCTTCCGTGATGCCATCCTGGAATTTTGCCATATAAAAGTCTCCATACTGGGAGACTTCAAGGCATGGTTCGACTTCAAGACATGGTACAACAAACTTAAAACACTTGTCCAAGACCCATTGCTCTCCAGTGTTACCCATACAACTGGTTATACATACCATGAAATAGCCACCTCTCCTAACCTAATTACAATTATATGAAATCATCCCTTCTCTTAGATAGGCCATCCTGTCATCTACTTCAACCTCACACTTTCCTCACCACTGACATCTGTAATACGTACTAACTCAAAAATAAACATTGAACCTTGAAAAAAACAGGATCAACTTTTTCTTCAATCAAAATTCACCCATTCCTGAGTTAACAGCCTTATAATGACAGTCTAGCAGTTTGAGCTTTGTCTGACATCTGTCGATGACACCTTTCAAGACTTCCTTAACCACTCAAAATGAATGGAGAGCTGGGTAGCAGAATCCTGACTTTCTGTTATTAAAAGCAAAACAACAAAATCACAGAGAGACACTAAAAGAAAACAATTCAACCATAATGACAAAATTCAACATCTTCCCAAAATTTATAAAATCAGCATTAAAAAGGCAAAATAATTGTTTCACTCCCACCATATCTTAGACATTACCACCCTATCAAAGGACTATCACAAAATAATTACCAAATTCCTGACGATCAAATGCACTGCATCGACTCACCCGACATCAAGAACTATTCTGCTCTATGGCAGACCACTAAATCTTAGAAGACAAAGAATGAAAAAACTACCATAAACCAAAAGCCAAAGACGAAGAGCCAACCGGACACACCTCTGTTATGACTTCTGTCCCAAGCTAATAGCAAACATTACTCCCCATTAATGACTTCTTATACATATTTTATTAACATCATCAGGGTTTGTGTCACAGCAGATTCACAAACAGAGACTTTCCTGGAACATGTAATGAAGAACAACTTCCTTTATTGCTCAGCAGTCATAATATCAGGAATATTCTAAACTGACCTCAATATCTCCTATTGCAAATCTATGGTGAACAAGCATTGGCAAAGTCAATAAATCTCACCCTCACAAGTTATTGACTTTGTAAAAATTTCTTCCATGTTGTACAGCAGCTGCACTGCTGTACAGCATCGCTGACAGTTTGCTTTTCTAAAAAATCGCTATGATGCGACCAGCGGTATCCACATCATAGCACCTTTTTCATGATTCTGGCGGGTGGATCAGCAATAGAAGGATGCAGGGCGGGTGCATTGGGGCATTTTTTGTGCTGAATTGGCATCACAGTGTGAGGGAGAGAGTGGAGTATAGAGGGGGGGGGGTAAATAGAGAGTACTATGCCTCGCCCATCGGTGTACATGTCATAGCACATTTTTTGTTATGGCGGGTGGGTGAGGGCAACCAGCAATGGAGGGAGGGAGGGCAGGTCTTTGGGGCTATGTATTTTCTTGTTGGTGAAAGAACTTGGTGGGAAGCATCACAGAGGGTGTGAGGGCATGTGTTGAGATGGGAAGTCTTCTGCATGTCTCTGGATAGTGTGCTTTCCCTGCTTTATGCTGATCTCCAGGCAAATCACTTAAAGGTTACTGTATGTTTTCTGAAACCCTATCTCACTGAGCATGACAATCAAGCATATCCACTGAAGGTCTCCCTGCTTACATGGATTGAGACACTAGAGCTTGGCTCTGAGGTCAAGGGAAGTATGCATAGTGCACCCCTATTTCACAGGGAGTGGCTACTGCCCTCTCTACCCAGGTTGTGATAGACTGACAGTGGTGGTGCAAATAAATCTATAGCCATGGTAACCCTGTGTTCTAAGAAGTGTGGGTTACTAGCCACCCTCCTGATCAAGTCTGTGCAGTCTCCCTTGCCTGGGCCCTGTTGCCTTTGTCAACCTGGGATGTGTGTTTGAGAACCAGTGTGTGTACTAGGTGAGGATGGTGAGGTGAACCATTGTGTGTAATGTGAACCAGGCTTTTCTGCTAGACATGGAAGCTCTCCAGTGCCCCTCCATATACATTGGAGTAGCCTTGGGGGCTGGGGGTAGACACTCTCTCTTATCTGTGTTTAGCTGCACTTAATCTGCTAGGAGCCCCCCCTTCCCCTCTTTCTATTGGGGGATGGTCCAGGCCTCCTGGTCTGGAGTTAATTAAAATTCCTCTCTTGGGAATAGCCTTAGCTGGTACAATGGGAGACAGTAAGTCATTCTTTGCATGCCTCAGACATGCAGTGAATATGCCACAAATGTACCTCACTATTGGAGGGGTGCACGAGATTCAAAAGTAGCAGAACCTCTGATTGGATAAGCCTATCAATCAGAGGTGATAAAGTTCTGGCCTTAGCAGTCAGTTATTATTCAAGACTGATCTACTGTTTGACAAGGTGGCCAGCCCACACCAGGTCCAAGCAAGGAAGCCAGTCATGACCTGCGTTGTGAGGCAAGATAAGAAGCTTGCTCACCTTGTCTGAAAATCTGAAAACCCCTTGATAAGGGTTGAACTTGAAGAAGTCTTCTCTGTGACTGATGGATTATGCTGCAAAGGAACTGGCCAGTTTGAAGAACAGGGGAATGGATCAGCAGCACCGGTCAGAGAACCAGCTGATCATGCGAGGCTTGTGGAGCTGCCGGCTTGGAGCACAAGGATATTGCAGACAGCTGCTCAAGATAAGAAAGCTTGCAACAAATCAACAGAGACAGAGGGAGATAGGGAGATAGGGAAGCTTGATCGAAACCCTTGAAGGCGAGATAACTTTTCCCAGACCCCTCCCGTGTGCTCTGGGAGCCTGTGTGGGGCATCCAGTTACAATGTGCAGCTGGTAAAGAGTGTCCTTTGGTACAGGCCCTCACTTTTCTTTTTGTGACATCTGAGGGTATCAGTGTGCTGACCCTTTGGCTAGCCACTGTCCTCCTACAGGTAGACAGTGGATACTGAACTAGTGAGCGTGCAGTAAATTGTGCTAAGACATCAGGCACCTGTGATCAGATCCCTGACGCAACTAGAGCTGTGCCCTCGCTCAGGATGGAGGGCACTTCTGTTTCTTTGGGTGGCGGGTCAAGGGCTGATCAAGAACACTTGACTTCAACTGTGTTTTTCAGTGCTTAGAGTCTAGGTGCTATAATACTGTGTGGAGTCAAAACGAAAATGAAAATGAGAGGGATGGCGGGTGGGTGAAAGAAGCAACAAGGCAAACAACGCTAGGAATGGGGTGGGGGCAAGCAATTTGGATGAGTGACGGTGGTAGGGAGGGGGAGAAGTACACAAGGGAGCCAGCTGAAAAAGATGCACTCTGGTAGAGTGCATAAACACAAAGAAAAAAGTAGCACCTATAAATATGACCAGTGGAAAGACAAAAGTAATGTTTCTATGTTCCAGGGGAGTGACAAATGTACGAAGAGGAAAGAAGTCTACGGCATCTCACCAATAGGAAGCAAGCAAATCAGAGTGACAATGAAGCCAACAAATGGCAAGCAACGGGCAGCCTCTAGCCCACTGTATAAAAATACTAAGCATCTCAGAAGCGACAACACATGCACTGTCTAAGGCAAGACCCAAAAAAAACAAGGATACTACCGACCACCTCTTTAAAGAACACTAAATCACAGTTAAGTACCACTTTGTGCCTACTCTCAGAACCCACTTCTATCTTGCCTTTCGCTTTGCACAGTGCTCTGCTGTCTTTTGATTAAGTCTGTGTACCACCAGTACCATATACATTGAGACGTACCACTAGAGCCTTCCAAAAGGCATGGATGTGTGCCCGTCTTCAAATGGTTTTTGTCTATCTATAACAATAATCATTCCAGGATGGGCACTGGTAAGTGAGCAAACATGGCAGCCATATTTCATTTATTTTGTTGTTATTCTATAGTCTATCATTCCACAATGTCCAATGGGCATTTTGAAATAGGAACTTGAAAACAAAATATGCCAGAATGCTGATCACAGGTAGCAAAGAAGTACAGGGCCCTCTCAAATGAAAAGGTTGAAATGGCCAGGTGGCATGGGAGCAGTCACAGAAAGAGCAGAAGAAAGCAAAAGGGGAGACGCCAGATCCAGAAGGAGCTAGGAGACACAGGTGCAAGCAAACATATGTTAAGAGCTATTAAAGCAAACTTACAGCTCTGCTCCCAAAATGTGAGGGAAACCAAATAATCACCGTAAAGCCAGAATGAAAAATATCCCTTGACATGTGCAGAATGTAATACTTCCACCAATGAATATTGCGGAGATAGAAATACTGAACTGGGTGGGCCATATGAGAAACTCACAGCACAACCATTGAATGCATAGCAGGGCTAAATTAATTTATCCAACATGAAAACAATAATTACAGGCCCATATCCCTTCTACCTCTCTTTGGGAAAGTCCTGGAAACACTAGTAAACAAGCAACTGTCCGAACACCTTGAGAATAACAACCTGTTCGACGCCTCTCAATCCGGGTTCAGGGCCTTTCAACAGCACCGAAACAGCACAGCTGGAGATGGCCGATAACATCAAACTCGCCCTCGACGCCAAACAACCTGCCATCCTGGTACTTCTGGACATTTCTGCAGCCTTTGACACCATCTCCCACAGCATCATCTTGAGCCGCTTGTGGGAGCTTGGTGTCGAAGGTACTGCACTGAACTGGTTCAGGAGCTACCTCACTCAAGTCTAAAGTCTAAGCAGGAGCTTTCACCTCCAGTAGCAAGCCTATAGATAAAGGTGGTCCCCAGTGTTTCATACTCAGCCCTACCCTCTTTAACCTGTACCTATCCCCCTGGCTAAAGTAATCAAACCTATGGCTTTGATACAGTTTCGTATGCTGACGACACCCAATTATTAATCACTCTTGATCCAGACCCCATCTCCACGAAATTCAAATTTAAACAATGCATGACAGACATCAAGGACTGGATGACCAGCAACCACCTCCAACTTAATGGTGGAAAACAGAGATCCTACTGTTCGGAAAGGCACAACTGCTATGGACCGACAACTGGTGGCCCTCCTCTTTAGGTCCATGCCCCCCACCAAAGAAGGCAGCACGCAATCTTGGAGTACTAATAGACACCAAGCTCTCAATGTCTGATCACGTCAATCTAATGGTGCGCACATGCTATGGGCTAATGCGTAGTCTAAGAAGAATATTCAAATGGATGCCACTCTCCTCATGTATGCCATTAGTACAGGGATTAATCATCAGCTGCCTTGACTAAGGCAATGCCTTTCTGGCATCCATTAATGAAACCCACCTAAATAAACTCCAGGTCCTACAGAATA
The DNA here is from genome assembly GCF_964263255.1 of Lissotriton vulgaris. Taxonomy (NCBI): domain Eukaryota; kingdom Metazoa; phylum Chordata; class Amphibia; order Caudata; family Salamandridae; genus Lissotriton; species Lissotriton vulgaris. Next base: position 509,716,586 of record NC_141694.1, read on the forward strand.
CCGCGGCCAGACTCATCCTTAAACTACCCCCCTGTGCGCCCTCTGCCCCCAGTTTGAAGTCCCTGCACTGGCCGCCCATTAAAAAACGGATCACTTTTAAAATATGCTGCCTCGTCCATAACATCCTAAACAGAAAAGGTCCCCGCTACCTAGAGCAGAAACTAATCATGTATCAGCCCACAAGAACCCTCCGCTCAGCCAGCAAACATCTCCTAATCATACCAAAGACCAGCACCGTCAAATATGGAGGCAGGTCATTCTCTAAAATCACCCCTACAATCTGAAACTCGCTACCCTTATCTTTCAGAACAGAAAGCGATCATAGGAAATTCCGTAAGTCCCTCAAAACCCTACTATTCTAAACTCTTCCTGTCCTCAGCTCATCCTCTCTGTTGACTTACTGTGAAACTCGTATACAGCGCTATGAGACCTAAGGATGATATATGCACTTAACAAATGTCAAATAACAATAACAATGAATATGAGGCTGACAAAAAAACACTTCATATGTATACAATAGGTTTTTGGTACAGACATCTAAAGTTGTCTTATTCATTATGGGATAAGCAGTTGCGCCATGGGCTGGAAGAGTGTAGGTCAGTAAAGCTAAGGGAGCAGTGATGTTATTTGCCAGCAGAGGCCACTCTTGTGACCATTTAGCACTCTATTAGTATGACATAGCCACGTAGCCATGCTGGACTGGGAACTCTATGTGATTTGTCTTGCACTGCACAGCAATTCCACTTTGCAACATGGTTGCTTTGAGATGAGTGCTGTTGATAGTGCTCAGCTTTCTATTCAATTGTACAACAGTAGCCTTTCACAAACAGCCTCTTGCTGCCAGTATTGTCCAGACCTACAACATATACTGATAATTTATTCAGGCCACCCGTTATGCATCTACAACTGTCTGATCCCGCAGTAACAGGCTGGCCTTTAGGGTTTTAAACATGAATGAATCCTATAATAGAGACAGCAATGCTCCTATTGTGCTTCTCGTCATTTGAATGGTTACTGTATTATGTATATTCTGTAATCCCTACATGGCGTTCACCAGGCACATAGGAAGCAATACAATTTCATCAAAAGAGGAGAAAGATATTTAGAGGCGTATTTATGAAAACTGTGGAGCCATGCAGCACAGCAAGTCACCTTGCTGCATTGACCTGCGTCACAGGCAAAGGGGAGGTATGCGCAGTATTTATCCAACACAGCGTATTCCTATCCCCTTCCCTTGCACTGTAGCCGTTTTAGTAGCCTAGCGCCAATACCGGCACCCGCAAGGGTGGCTGTGTTCTTGCAGGATTGTTTCAATACTGAGAGGCTTTCTCCTCTTTCTATGTGTGTTAAAGATTGCAATACACATAGAAAGAGGAAAAAACAAGGAGAAATCAAGATATTTCTTCTCGTTACACCTCCGCTGGGAAGGTGTAAGATTTTTGCGCATTCCCAAGTTTATAAGTCCTTAGCAATGCATCAAACTCCATAGGAGTTGCATGGAAACACCCACCACAACGCTCATGGAACACCTGCCCAGGGTAGACTAAGGCAATGCAGTGAGTTAGACTGTGTTCGCTTACTCCAGATCTATGAGGTCACTCAAACATTGTGTGGCTTCATAAATAGAGGTATGCGTCGTATATGTACCACGTTGCGTGTTGCAAGCTTGATACAAAACTCTCATAAATATGCCCCTAAACGTGCTGAAGCAAAGTCAGAGGGCGATGTGACATACCTGAGCTCCTCCAATACAACTGTACTGTCATACGGTCCGACCATCATCTCTCCGAGTCTCGCCTCATCGCCCTCAGGATGGAAAGTTATTTTATAACCTTTGACTTCCCCGGGGGCCGGCTCCCAGGTCACTCGAAAAGTGGACTTGGTTGGTTCAGATGTTTTGATATTTCGAGGCGGCTTGAAAGGTGAAACTGCAAACGGGTAAATAGTGCATTTCATTATAGATTGTCTGTGCATTTCAATATTCACTATTCCAGAAAGCTATCACGGCCCCAAAAAAGTGGCATTTTCCAGAAAAGCATTGCATTCACATTTAATACAGCAAATCGTCAACTCAAGCGCTTGTCGTAATCGCAGGGTCGTACTGGGACTTAAAATAGGCCTAGGCACCAAAATAAAAGTGTCCCCCTTTAGAGAACAATATAGCTTACAAAAAAAGAGGCCTAAAATTGCAAATCAGGCCAATTTTGAACATCTAAAGATGTATTTTGCAAGGCATGGACGGCTGCATATATTTGTGCTTGATGCAGGCAATGTTTGTGGTAACATCAGAGGAATCAATGGTAAAAAAAAACACAGCCCATCTAGCCATAAAAAAGGCCCACAAACTGCTAAAAACCGGCCCACACATTGATCTGTCAGACCAGCCCAACGTCACTGCTTGATTGCCTTGCATGCCAGTCCGATTGCACTATAGGCCTGTAAGCCCAGAGTAATCGTATACATAAGTGTGACAAAACATCCAGGACATGCACCATTAAAAACAGTTATGATAAACCCAGGTTTCTATAATGCTTGCGATAGACACATTCCGCATTATTTAGCCATACTTTGTAATTGGAAATATTTGGTATTGGTTAAGGAACTAGATGGCACAAGAAGATTTAGTGGTTAGTGGAATCGAAAAATCGTTTGGAAAAAGAGCAAGCAACTCCTGTAAACGAGCTCTGCATTCCCGAAACATAAATTCAGATGCGAAACAAGGTTTAGAAGGCGATTTCCCGATTTCATAAATAATATATATTTTGTCATTATTATAGTAATATATGATAGTAGATTTTATTTACACCTCACTTTATAAAGTGCCTTTTGAACTAGTGGTGTTGCTAGCATTTGTGAAATAACACGGTTTGCAAATGAATATTGTTATATATGATCTAAGGAGAGAAAATACCCATTAAAAACCCCATATAATGTGCCCATTAGTGTCTTCACAGCAGGAACGAGGGCCCATTCACTAAAACCCTTTAGCATTGAGCTGGCACATCTGGCCCTCTGTACATGGAAATTTCTGTCACAGGGTCAATCATTTCATTGGCTTTATTCATAGGCCTAACAAAGAAAGTTGTGTATGCTGATTAAGGCACATTTTTTAATAAAAAATGAAAATGTACAATATTGCACATAGACATGCATGAAAAGGAGTTTTTATTTTTCTGGGTGACTAATGGCTTTTCCTTATATAACAACATTGATTAAAATAAAAAATTTATGTTCAGAGAACCGTAAGCGTAACTTCAACCATTGCATGAGTACACGCTGTAAGTGATTGAGTCGGTCAAAAAATGATATAGAACCGGACCCCCTGCATTTCGGATAAGGGTTCCTGGGGCAAGGCAAAAACTGCAAAGAGCCCCCAGAAACCTGTTGTTTCAATAAATCATCATTTATTCACCATATATGTTCGGCCAGTACAATGAACTTTGATCCACTTTTATATAGCATTTCCTATATTGTTTGCTTCACCTGATATATTTATTCATGCAAGACATTAAAAATTCATGTGATACGAAAATATGAAGTTCCCATAGCAAAATACCATTGAAATATAGAACACTAATTTTTTTATAACATCTGTATGGCAAATTCGCATGGGGTCAAAAAAAGTGAGAAGTGTACTGGTGATTTTTACTTAATAATAACTCATACCATAGTCATCATAACCTAACTTCATCAGACAACCAACATTTATTCCATCATGCACACATCTACCTCAAAATGCCACTCTTTCAGAGCAAAGATAAATAACAATTAAAAAAAATGGTCTCCAAAACATCATATTAACTATCTTTATTTCTTTCAAACATGATCCAATGATAATTTTACAGTAAATTTTCAATCATTACATTGTATCCAATCCGATCAATGATTCTTTCATCAGAATGATTACAAATGTACTTATTCCTCTTGCTTGTCCTTTTCATCCTAATGGGTTGTCTAATGATATCCTAGTCTTTTGGCATACAGGCATTGATGCCTGCCCTGACTTCTGTTACTTAGTCAGCACTCTTAACCCTTATCTGAGATTTACCAGCACAGTATCAAACCAAGCAGTATCTTTTTTGGATCTCCTAATCGCCCATCATGCAGGTAGGCTGTCAACAACACATTTTTAAAAACTCACTGATCGAAATAGACTCCTCCTCTAGGTAAGCCACCACCTCAAAGCATTGCACAACATTCTTCCCTTTGGGTAAGTTCAATGTTTACAGCACAACTGTGATACCCTGAAATAATATGACATTCGAGTCAAGGAATTAAACACCAAACTGGTCACACTGGACTATCACCCCGAGATAGTCATGCCATCACAGAAAAGAGCAAGGAACAATCATTGAGAGGCTCAACTAGAGATACGAGGCAAGGTATTGGATGACATGATTACTTGCGTAGTAACTTTTACATTTACCTCTAATAGGATTTAAAAGATCCCAGATTTGCTTACAAAAGGACACAGAACCTAAAAGACCTTCTGGTTCACACCAGACCCAAAACAACTCCTAGGATTCAACAACGCACCATATGGGACTTACCACCAGTCATGGGCCATTACCCATGTGCTATGTGTGCCATATGTCCTTTCAGTACAGTCTCTAAGGAGATCCACCTAAGTGAATCATTTATCTAGACACAAAAAGAGCACCTGGAGATAGGTATATATCTAATCACTTGCCCCTGCACACTGAACTTTATCGGAATGACAACAAGACCAACCAAGACCAAAATAATGGAACACCACAGGAATGTATGTTACAGACGCAGCACAGTGAAGATGTTGGCACATTTTCTCACTGCCATCCATACATCGGATGACGTCAGATGAACCATCCTGGAAGCTAATGAGCGTTTGCATCAACAGTCACTATTCAATAGAGAACAGCGCTGGATTTTTAGTCTGAAAACACGTGTGTGTGGACTGAATGATGCCATTCCATGGCACAAAGTCAACAGATGAGACTGTGAACTACAGGGTTCCAACCATTCCATGCTGCGAACCGCATGATCCTGAGTCACCTGTGAATCATACGATCCGGAATGTTCATGTTCGAGACAGTCCAGGCTGCTAATTGCTACGTCACAACATAGATTTCTTCAAAACATGGGATTTCAGACATCACCTCTCTTTTCTAGAGTACCCCTGTTCACACTATTCTGAAAACTATTTTATCCTTAGGCTACCTAATAATACACCCTGAAGCATTGGCCACATAGCATTACAGACCCCTCTTGTATTTACATATACATGTCTGGTGGCACCTTCGATAAACACAATCCACTTTGCAGTCCGACCCCTGCCGTGGCTTCCTCGGCTGGGCGGGTGGAATTTTAGAAAAGAGACACTCCCCGCATTACAGGCTGTCTCTTCAATGACAACGTCTCTCACTTTAGAGCTAAGTACGTTTCATCAAAAATAACAAGACTAATATGGCCCCATCACTTTCAATTCTTTTCAAGTTACCCACTATACATCTGGCAGGTTGCATGAAGGATAATACTGGTGCTCACTAGCTGCACCCGTTTTGCTGTTCAAACCAGCCCGGTTCTGTCCTATTTCTTAAAATATAACACATGGTTTTTTGAGCTACAATTATTAATCGCTACTCTGTCTCATATATTAGCAATAAATGTATTTTTACATTGAGAATGACTTGACGAAATGGCCACACTACTTTTACTCGCAATTACGTGACATGCTAAACCAGAAATGATCCAACAAACGAGACACAGCTGGTGAGAAAGATACATTTAAATATAGCCACCCCACACCCACACGCTACCTTCAAACAAGCAGAGGGGGTAGGTCGTAAGCGCCACTCCGCATCAGCTCATGTGAGTACTGCAGTAGAGACTGAATGCTTTGGCTGCATGACTTTTGGCTGTCACTGGCGCTAGCTCGTAATTTGAAAACTGTGTTTAATTTTCCAGTTCCTAACTGCAGTTGATATGCAGTTCTATGCCCTACTCTATGGTGCAAGGAAGAAAATACCAGCAATGCACCCCGATTCAGGGAGGTAACACTTATTTGGGTCCTGAATCACCTAGTTACCAATATGTAATTTTTGCATGTTAGTTTGTCTGGGTCTGCAAATATTTGTCCACCATCATTATGTCACTTGCCTAATACGATGTGTGTTCTGTTTTCATTTGTTGACTATGGAGTGACGACTGCACTCCTAGCATGTGTTGGATTCAGCATTACAGTATATAATATGATTACCAGATTTAACTTCATTTCTTAAGAAGGTTTCTTAGTCGTTTACTCACCACATGTACTGTATTTTTGAAAACTTTTCTCTGTTTTGTGAAGGTTGGATATCGATATCTCATTTAGGGACATGCTAGAACCAGGAGAGCCATTGAAATGGAGCTTGATTGCCCAGAAGGTAAGTCACCACCCATGGAAGGATTTGCCTGTGACCATGATACCAGGCGGCTGGTAGCCCAGTAGTGACTAGACTTCTGCCAGGCTTGAAAGGATTTCTTGGGATGTTGTCCTCCATCACCAGGTTCATCTCACCGAGTCATCGACTGAGGAGTAGCCACAGAAAAATCCCTGTTGACCACATCATATCCACAGCATCCTTGAGAATCTTCAGCATCCTGTATCCCTTGCATAGAAGTGTATGGCAAGGAGATAAAGGTAACTAGAACTGACTGAAGACTGTTTTTATTTTGGCAGATAACGGTTTTTGATGGCCTTGCTGGTCTTCCTGACTGGCACTCTGCCAGGGTTGGGTGCCTATAATAACTCAAAGTAAGAGGATGATACTTATCTAAGGTTTTCATGAAAAGGTATAGAGGTGTCATATTGATTGAATTTACCAATGCTTTTTCGTGGTTAAGTGAAAAAGTGCATATTTACTGCACCTTGTAATTGCTATATCTTCAAAACCCTCTGGTGGATTTTTTTCATTTTGCAATCTAAAAACACATAATAATGCAGTACATTTTATATAAACCAGTGTCGGATTTCTTGAGTGTCTCAGCTATTCCTTCTCCAATTGTTTTGGTGCTGCTTAAATGTTTTACACTTGTTTTCTTGCATAAACCTGACTGATCAGAGCCACAGCTACCCAGGGTTGAGCTAAGGGATTCACAATCGAAACCTACTGGTGTTGGTAAGTGTTTTCCTCACAAGGTATTCCCTACACGTGCTGTAATGATGTTCGTTGTGTACATATTTTAAAAATTACAACCAATTGGTAGGCAAATAATTCTTACATTTATTGGTTTCAATTTCATTGGTTGACACTTTTTTCTCTTCAGTTCAAAATTTATTTTATATGCTCCTTATTCATTTTTTCCATTGTGAAAACTGGGTCAACCGGCCCTTTTTCCCCACACTTTAAACAGCACTTACACCTGGATCTTTCAAATATAACTTACATGTTCTCAAATGGGTGGGAAATGCATTTGCACTCGTTTTTGAACTCTCCCAATGTCACATTTCAGTCAGTTTTCCCCTCATCGGCATTGGATGTCTTGGTCCACCTCACTGACACACCATGTAAACCTCACACTAGTCAGTAGGCTTAAATGTGTGTGTGTGTATATCTATTTGTGTAAATTGTGCATGTATATTAGAAACGTATGTTTTCACTTACACACTTGGGAATTATGCATTTTTCACCCGCACATACCTTACAGATTTCACAGTTTGAAGTCTGATTTAAACCTGAACAATCTTTCATAAACTAAGTCTATAAATCTGGAACAGGATGCACTTAGAACGTCGAATGGCAAATTATTCCATGTATCCAAGACAAGTCAGAATTCATTGGTTCCATTGGTCATTGCTTGCACAGCAACTGAAGAAGTCTGTGTAAAGCTTGCAAGTTGCAGGTTAGAATTGCAATGCACTTTTAAACCTTATCAAATCGATAACAAGAGTTCTTTTGATTTAGGAAATATCAACACTTGCAACTTAAGTACCAAGAGACAATGGTGGTTTGGGAGTGTGCCACAAATATAGTGAATACCACTACTACTCATTATTATCATTATTATTGTTGTTGTTATTTATATTATTATAGTTATTATTATTGTTGTAGTTGTTGTTGTTATTATTAATATTTATGGTGTTATTGTACATATTATTATTGCTTGCATTGTTGTTCCTTGCTGCTTTGTTGATTTTGCTATTGCTATGTTGATATATGTCTACACAGAGACTAATACCTTTAAAATGTTTTTTATGTCATGTAGAAAACAGTAAAGCAACCATAAATAGCAAGATTTATGCACCATCTTTTCAGTGGTACCAAGCACTCACTCACAAGCGTTCGTTCCCAGCCTCCTACTCATTGGAAACTTACGTGTGGTTCCACTCCCTTGCCTTGTTTTGCCATCGCCTTCTCTGTAGACAGGAATGACAGAAATGTCATAGGTTGTCAGCGGTGTCAGTCTTCTCAATACTGTGGATGTGACTGCTGGTGGAATTTTGGCAACGATCTGCCGCCCTCCAGCACGTGGGCGGTAAACAACACGATAGTTCAGGACATTGCCGGGCGCCGGCTGCCACGTCGCTTTCATTGTTGTCTCCGTCTCTTCACTAATTTTCACAGTCTTGCCTTCAGGAGACGCTGTGTGGAGCAAAATGTAACCAACTGTTACAGCAGTTCAAGAACGGAAATATCTTCTACCCCACAAATTCAATGATTTTTAAGGGAGTTAAAAACTGGAATCTCCATAAACAAACTGGATATAATGATCGGTTAGTGGAAAGAACCATTTCATAAGGCACGTATGCTACACGCAGAGTGAATCACTATACTTTCCAAACCCATCCTTATTATATTTTAATATGCAACGTTTCCAGGAACTGGAACTCACTTTCTAACATTTTAGCAATTACAGTGTGCGGTGCATGGCCCTGCAGCCCTGGCCATTACATCCCGGATATATGAGAAAGAGTTTATGTTATGACAGGCATATCTGATTTTGATGTCTGAGTGAGTGAATATGCAAGTGGGTTGAGTGAGCTTAGAGGTGAAATTGGACGAGTGTAATGTTATTTTACCACAGGTGATCCCCTTACCTTACGTATAGTTTCGCATCCTCCCACAGACATGTGACGTTACACTTCATATGGGGTTGGGATTAATATATAACTGTAGGAGCGCAACCTCCTGAGGTTGGCATCAGGTATAGAATGAAAGCTGAATGGCATAAATTCCAAAGTCAGACTTTACATTGTGTTTCCCTTCAGTTGATAAAAAAGCCCACTATGTGGACCTTAATGTCTGAAACAAAAGAATTCTGCTTAAGCTTCAATTTCATTGTAAATCAAAGTGAGTGCTCATGTGGGGACAACTAATGGCACCAGGGACATGATATAAGGCGTAGTGCTAAATCTGAAGGATGGGGTGGGGGGGGGGGTGGCACTTATGGAGTTTCCTCAGCCAATGGGGAAGGAAATTCTACCAGTGAATTGTCTTCCGGATTTAGGGTCTTTTCCAAGTACCAGTGGATTTTCCATTACCATCAACACTAAATCAGGACCTGAAACTTTAGTCACCCTTACAGAATCACCAGTTTAGCGATCAATTTGAACTAGTGTTTTCAAAAGATATGAACTTGAATATGGTGAAAATAGACCACAAATACTTCACTTGAAGTAGTGTGAATCAGTAATAATATATTACTACTGTGAGCTACTAAATCTTAAGTACAAATCAAAAATAGAGAAAAAGTTCAATGTTGAAGATTATGGCATGAATAACAACCCATACAGAACATAACAAACACTATCAACATGACAAATAAATTATGATGCTGCTGCAAAGAACGGAAATGACATCTTTGAAAGTGAAAGGAACAGGAGTTGATACAGGGGACGACAGTGAGATTCTCCGATAGTACAATTTGAATGCATCAAGTGAGAAACAAAGAAACAAACGAGCACATAGAGAAAGAAAGAAAAAGTCAAACTTAAAAGTAAAAAAAAGTGTTTTTGTCATTCAGCTTGTAATTCTTGCAGCTTGGGGTGCATGAAATAGAAAAGTAAGTATTCTGTTAAACATAGCAAGGGAAAAGGGGGCACGGTGAGCCTTTTAAATAGGTTTAACGCTAAAACTTGTGATGATGGGCAAAGTGTTGCATGGCATAGCTTTCACAGTAGACATGGATAAGAAGAAGAGCACCAGGTGGAAGAAGGAGACCGTGATTGCCCAGAAAGTACTCGAAGTAGCCTTTTAAAGGAGTGGTAACTCGTTTTTAGGCCAGTCTGTCCCAGGCACACTGTTGATACTAGTGTCTGTTTTAGTAAAGTAAAGTTTAAGAGGAAAACTGAATCGATCTGAAAGTGACATACAAAACTGACATGAAGCTGAAACCAGAGGCATTTATCTATAGCACTGGCAAGCAAATGTAGTTATGTTACAACAGAGACAAGATTGCATCATAGCCGAAGAATGCCAGTCTGTCACATGAAAAACAATACAGTGCCCAATGCATCAAAACAGAAAGATTGCATCAGGAAAGGATTACAGGAAATCTCTATGTCTTCTTACACGTCACAAGAAAGACCCCAAGTCTAAAGGATTCAAGACATCTGGGAAATTCAGCAATTCTACAACTATCTGAAGAAATTGCTTTGGTGCTGGTATGTAAGACTCAAGTTAGTGTGTCAATGGTAAATTGTTCAATTGTTTTCTGCATTTTCTAGCTCCATGAATCCTTCGGAAAGCTTCTCAATTGGACTGTTGCAACTCAATAGCTACTTTCATATACCTACTTAAAATGTAATTTTCTACTTTTTTATTCTAACGGGAAAGTAAATTGCCAACTTTGACAAAGCAGCACTAACACATTTTGAGGAGAAATGTGAATTGGAGCTTCAGCGTTACTGTATCATAGCTTAGGGACTTAAAGGATAATGACTATAACTTGAAACATGTGACCAAACACATAATAAAAACTGTAAAGGAGAGAAATATATGGTCAATTGTTTATTGTTGGAAAGACAACAACTGTGTAAGTGATGTCTTCGTAGACAGAATGAAAAATGACCAATGACCTAACATGACTTATTTTTATGAATAATGTGTAGAGTAATGAAAGTGAATGGTGTAGCACACCAATGAGAACAGGAATTGGCAACCCTGATAATGCTTCAAGAGCTGAGGGACTTTGTCCAACAAATGAAACTTCAAAACGTAAGGTTAAGTGCGCAACTCCATTTTGTTAATGAAATGCCAAAACTGGAAAACTATTAAGGCCACGCGGAGAGCACTGCACTCACCAAAGGAGCTGGATGAATGCCAAGCGTTGGCGTAGCGCTGCTGCTGGCACCAATGCTACATTGTGAAGTGACTGGTAAGAATTGGTTACATCCCTCAAGACTGTACGGCAATTAATTCTCTTTATGTTTAATCAAAATAAGTAGATTATGATATACATTACAAATGCAAAATGAGTGTTACAAATTGAGTCATATTTTTTCCATGACTCAAAAGCCTTTACTGGATGCAAGAATTGCGTATTGTACCTTCAGTTGTTGCTTCCCCGGTTAAGGGGTCTCCTTCACCACTGGCGTAGGTGGCATAGACAGAAAGTCTATATTTCGTCTCAGGATCCAGGTTCCTGAGGACAGTATTTGTGATATCGCCGGGGACAAGGTTTTCCCCTGTTTTATCATCGAAAAGTGATTGCCATGCTATTCTGTAGCCTCTGACCATTCCTGGAGCGGCAGTCCATGATGTGCCGATGGTTGTATCTGTAATGTCCTTAATAATCAAGTCACGAGGGGAGCCACGCTCTGCAAGACATTTGGGATTACAACAGATTAGCATGGAGAAAATGGAAGTTTCAAGTACGACCTATACGTGCACACATTTACAATTCAGAAACACATTGTATGTGAGGTATCATCACAAATCGATCTCTCTGTCATTAAGATGGCTACTGAAAACATTGTAACTTCACTGCCCCTCTCGCTGAACTAGACAGTGCTTCACAGGGCGAACTGAGAACTGTATTGAGGTTTTCAGCATCTTATTTTTATTCAAGACACTTACATTGTAATTCCAAAATTCAAGATTTTAACCTACCATAATAAAACAGAAGAAAATGAAACAATGAGTAAGACCAAAGACGGTTTGAAAAAAAAGTATGCACTTTTTAGGTCTAGCGACCTATCGATGTGCGCAAGCGCATCGAGCGTAGCGAGAATTCAAGTGGCGAAAACATCTTCAAACCAAAGGGCTTTCAGCCCCGCGGTTTTCATGCAGTTCGCGTGTACATGCACGCGCATCGCATGCAAGCCCAGCCCAGCCTCTCGCATTCCCAGGCTCTCCCGCCCCCATCCGGCATCAGGCTTCTCCTCCCATAGCAGCACTCCTCCCACACCAGCAACTCCCCCTCCCACACCAGCACCTCCCCTCTCTCTCACCGCAAACACAGCCTTGCCCTAGCAGCACTCCTCCCACACCAGCACCTCCCCCCTCCCACACCAGCACCTCCCCTCTCTCTCCCCGCAAACACAGCCTTGCCCTAACAGCACTCCTCCCACACCAGCACCTCCCCCCTCCCACACCACACCAGCACCTCCCCTCTCTCTCCCCGCAAACACAGCCTTGCCCTAACAGCACTCCTCCCACACCAGCACCTCCCCCCTCCCACACCAGCACATCCCCTCTCTCTCCCCGCAAACTATTGCCTCTCCGTGTTCTCTTTTCGACTCCCAGGTGCCACCGCAGCCTAAAGAATTGCATAATTGTGGTCACAGTTCTGGATCATAATTCCCATCTGTGTTGTACAGGTCTAGCATCCTCCCCTCACCCATGGCCCCACTTGTTCTTTCATTGCCATACATTACTTACTGTAGGGGGAATCTGTTGCTGTCCTCTGCACACAACTGGTATTAGAGCTCTGGTAGAAAATGGATTAATAAGTACGAACCGCCTGAGATCACACTGTGCCCTAGACCCAGAGTCGCCAGTTGAAGGCGGTTGATTTTTATTAAAATGTCTACCCTTTTGTGCAGTGTTGTCACTTTAAATACAGCTTATTTTGTCTACTTGTTTAGCTCTTTTCTGCATTGAAAGCACATTGAAAAAAAATACAGTAGATTAACTTGAGCTTCCACACAGTAAGTCGCCCTGCTCTTCAAGCTTCGCTGCCAAGAATAACTATACCAGTCTATTCACCCAGGAGCCCCAAAATGCACGTTGTGCAGGAACAAACCAGCCTTCTAACCAGGCTGTAGACGGGCCAACAAATCCCATTGTAAATAGCTTTGTCATTCGCCTTGAAAAAGGGCAGTTCCGAGTCGGAATGATCCCTCCTGTCCGGTTTAACTGGCATCGCGTTTCTGTCTCACGAAAACTAGCCGTAGGCGAGGAGGGGGGCGGTGCCCACCCCATCACCTCTGTCTGCTATCAAGCCCGCTATCCGTCGGACTCGAACATTTACAACCTGTGCTGAAGGGCCATAAAACACCCCACTCCACTTCAAAGCGGGCACAAGGGATTCTTCAGAGTTGAAGGCCATCCCCCACCCACAGAGTTTTTTTTGGGTTACTTTTCAACACGTAAAAACAAATACTGAAGAGGTCCGAATCACATCAGCTACTTCATTTCATGCTTATTTTGTTAATTTACTTGTTGTATTTTTTATGTCGAGCATACATGGCCCAAGCGCATTAGAGTCCTTTACATGAGCACAAGTTTACATTGAACTTTTTTGGAGGCATGGGAGGTTAAGTGATTGGCCCAGAATCACAAGCTGTTGAACCGAGGCCAGTATTCGAACCTGCGCTGCCATTGAGAAAGCCGGCAACTCGGACCACTAGGCTACATCTCCTTAATGGTGGCCTCCAACTAAGACAATTAGCATAGGTAAGGGTCGATGGCTCATGGTTACACAAATTAAAAGAAACTTTCATGGGGACATGAATAATTACTGATGAATAATTACTGATAGCAAATGACCCAAGTAAACGGCCCACTCTCTACCTCTCAATATTTACCTGCCTCTACAATTTAAACACCAGAGCCCAAGACTGGCTAAGAGCACCAGTCTGATTACTGATGCACGACACCAAAACACTTCTCCACAGACCACACTGCAAATACAACCTCTTTCCACCCAAGCAGTTTCTCGCTGTGTAGCATGCTCCTCTCCATCTATGTGCTTCAGCGTCTCACAAGTGGTATGAAGCGCTATACAACTCGAATATAAACACAAATAGGTAATTAACTTTCTTTGGCGTCTCCGAAATATTTTTTTTCAGATTTAAGGCACTAATTAAAATCATCAAACATGTAAAACAAAAAAAAGTAAACAAATGCCCCATTCAAGAAACACTTCTGAGGACACCTACTTACCAATAACAAACAAGCACTGGCCTTGCCAATAGGTCTCGCAGTAGGAAAGTTTAAGCTATTGCTTTTGTAAATTACATTTTATATTTATATATCGTTATTGGCATTGTCAATAACAATATATAAATATAAAATGTCATTTACAAAACCAATAGCTCAAACTTTCCTACTGCGAGACCTATTGGCAACGCCAGTGCTTGTTAATGTTGTTGTGAGTACTCTGAACAGTTCTGAGACCCATCACTAGTTGAATTCAGGTTATGGGAAACACGTTGGAGAATGTTGGATACCCACAGTGGTGTAGAGCACATTCAAAAAGACAAGCAGAGCCGTCTCTCAGGATTTTGTCCACACCTCTCAGATTGATGAATGCCAATCAGGACTCCAAGTAAGACCTTCATTAAGAGTGGCCATAACATTCCCTGCTATTTCCGTGCCACACAATTACAGTTACTAGAGCTACCAGAAACTCAATGAATACAGAAATGACTGGGATTACACCTCATTAAGGTATACCTGGGGAAATCAGTGTTTCCACACTGATGCCTGCATGTTTTCCCCTGGAATTTCACACAGTTGACAACACTGCACTACGACACACACCTTAGAGAAAGCCCAACAGAGGGATGTGGTCAACACTAGACAAATTCCTAAACCCATATAAACCCCCATAAAGTACGGAAATGCACTACACTAGCAGTAAACATCCCCAGGATAGGCTGGCAGTCTGTCACCTAAAATAACAGCCAAACACATATCTGTTTTGTGTTATGTTATACGTACCAACTAAACATGCGACCTATCGCAATCTACCCACATGTTCTATGTTATATGTACACTCGAACAAACGAGCACAGCCATCGCTCCAGAAAGCATGCCCTAATGTTAACGCCAGCGAAACTTGATATATGTTACATGTGAAATTGTAATTCTGTAATGTGTAAATACCAATAAAAATATCTAAAAAAAAAGAGATTTCAGCTGTTCTTAGTGGCTGAACTCTTCATGTGAAAAGACAAAACTTATAATTCCCATTCTCCAAGCACCTGTAATACAAGTATATGTACCAGGGCCAGACTTGGACAAGTATGGAACACGTTTTGCAAGGTATGGAAGACTGAATGTATTTGAGCTTGCTTCAGGCAATGTTCTTTTAATAACAGAGAATTCAACAGTAAAGACCACTAGACCATAAAACAGGCCCACGGCAGACACACTGACCTATCAGACCAGGTCATCGGGCACTGCTTGATTGCCCGATAGATCTATCCACATCCTTTATGTATCTTACCAGAGGCCTAATTGTTATTAACTTGGAAACATGTAAATGTCTTTTATTAGGTCTCACCATTGTGTTGGAGGAAAGGTGGGACATAATGTACAAACTGATTTCTTAAATGAATGAATGATTTATAAAGCACCAGAATCACCCCCTTAGGGGTATCTTTGCGCTGGAGGCAGCAGAAACACCAAAACAGAGGAACCAATTGCCAAAGAGATTTTGTTTTTGAGGAGTTTCCTAAAATGAAGGAAATCTGTGCACTTTCCGAGTTACAAGGGCAGGCGATTCCAATAGAGGGGAGCAAGATAAGAAAAAGCTTTACCTCCCAAATGGGACATCCTAAAATGGGGGATGATAAGGAGAGATTTCTGCCTGGAGCATAGGGCTCTGCCGGGCAGATAAGGGATGAGTTTGTCAGTTATGCTGCTAGGTCCTTTGGCATTTAAAGCTTTGTGTGCAATGCAGCAGATCTTAAATGTGACTCTCCGGCTTATGGGAAGCTAGTGTAGTTGACACAGCAGTGGCAAAGAGGATGTTCTGGATGGCATGTCCTGTACCACTCGGACCGCAGTGTTTTGGACCACCTGAAGTTTATTCAATAAAGATTAATTTTCTGCAGCCAGAAGTGCGTTACAGTAGCCCAACCAACTGATGACCAGTGCTTGAACCAGAGTTTTTTGCATCGTATTTCTTAATAACATTACAACAATATCAGGAAGTACAAATATTAAAATGGAATGAACCTATGACTCATAATGACATGTGATATTACCAACCCTTTTAGGCAAAATGAATTAGTCAACTCTAGGAGACCTGCATCCAGATGTACTAAAAGAGTGGCCACAAAAAGTGGTTCCAAACTGCAATATACATTTTGTGACCAGTCTTTAATTTTGAGATGCAACCTATTTATTAAAAGATTGCATCACAAAATCACTAGTCGAAGGGAGCACAGTAAGATCTGCCTGGTGAATAGTAATTAGGAGATCCTTCTCAATTGCTGCAGCCAAAATGTGGAACTCTCACCCTGACGAAATTTCTGGACAACGCTCTCACGCTCTTTTCCAAAAGGTGTTAAAGACTTGGTTGGTCCCTTTGAAGTCTGTCTGAGTGTGCCTTCCTGTCTGCATGTTGCTCTGTTGTTAGCGCCTCGATGCCCGTGGATGATAACACTGCTTACTTACGATCACGTGGCAAAATAACCTCTCTTTTAGCTGATTTGTAGATTTGGTCCCAAGGAAACTTGGTATCTCTTTAGCATTGCATTATTCACCATGTAAATTTGATACATATATCGTCCGCTCATTCATAATAGAAGAGACTCTGTTGCTCCTCACATCTCCCCACTATATTGTCTTATGAAGTTAAAGAAGGATGGTTAGGCTCTTTTTAACACCGCATTATTTGCTATATATGTTTTCAATGCATACCTTCAACCCACTGATAACAGAAGACATGCTATTGCTCCATAATTATGAAAACTCTATTGACTTGTGAGGAGTATAGACACTTCCAGTTATCAGCTCATGAATTCTTCTTATGATCCTCACTGGCTGACTATCGGGCTGGGTAGTGATGGATGGATGGGTGGATGATAGGTGGGAGGGTTGTTCTAGAGATATAGGGCAGTGGATGGATGCATGTATGAGTAAGAAAAAGGACAGATAAATGTTGCTTGGAATGATACACGTGCCAATGGATGATTTTAGATGGTTGGATGGATGGGTGGTCTGAGTGGGATGAATGGCTGGATGGATGGAAGATAGGTGAGAAGACTGCATTTGAAATATAAGGCAGTGGATGGATGCATGTATGAGTGAGTGGATGGACAGCTAAATGTTGCTTGGAAAGATACACGGGCGGATGGATGGATGGAAGATAGGTGAGCGGGTTGCTCTAGAGATATAAGTAAGGCAGTGGCTGGATGCATAGATAAGTGAGTGGGGGACAGTTAAATGTTGCTTAGAAAGATAAATAGGTGGGTGGATGTATGGATGGATCGATGGATGGATAGATGGACAGATTGCTTTGATTTTCTTTTTGCTCATTGTGACTGCTGGCTTGTACTCAGTTATGAAAGACAAGCCCATTTTAGTGTGGTCACCATCTATATCCATATTACAATTAGTGTGAATCTTTAGAGGAAAATCTGAACTTATTCACTTTTTAAGAGAGGCAGTGCTTCCCCTTCTAGCGTGGCAGTGAAGAAATTAATTTAACTTTATTGTCCAAGTTAATTGTACAGTAATACTAGCAAAAGCCACGTAGCTTCCGCAAAGTTGAAAAGTTATTAGTTATCAAAAATAAATCACAATCTACTTGTTTTGGTCTGAATCAAAACGTTTCCAGTCCTAGACTTTGCAATTCAATACGATAATAAATGCTGCTCGAGTGGGAAATGATGGAAACTTAGCTATGTGCATTACCAGATGTTTCACAGTAAAATAAACCATACTCTCAATATTTTGTAATTCTTCATAAAAATACTTGTCACTTTATATTGGCTATTTTACATCCGCACTTTGGCACTGTACGAGTTCAGCGGGAAATTTTCTGCTTTCACAGCAAAATATTTCCCAAGTAGTTGAGTGATTCAGTTAATGGTGTCTACTTGAAACCACCAGATGAAAAGTGCTTTAAAACCATCATTCATGCAGTCTTGCATCTGTCATTACATGTCTATGCTGATAATTGGGCTGCTTTCAAACAAAATCCTTTTCCACCACCTGAAAAATATAAATCACTACTGGAAAATAAAATAAATCCTTTAAACTTAAAATATTACTGAGGCAGCTCGTAATAAATATGGCTCAGGTCTACAACCGAGTTGAAACGGAAACCACTGTACTCTTCCAAGTCAAAGTGGCTCTTTTTAGCCAGAAGCAGTCCAGGATATAGACACATTTACAGATGTCCTAGAGGCCTTTGCTTTGCAAGATGTACCAGGGCTAGTCCAGTGGCACGTCCATGTCTTACTCTTGCTTTCACTAAAATATACATGTTTAAAAAATGTTTTTAACTAATCAGGGAATTTAACCCATATGGTCCCTATTTTAGAGGATGCATTTTGGAGGATCATTCCTTAAGGAGACCACTGCAGGCACACACAGTAGGGCTTTGATGATACATGGTGCCTCCCAGTGGTTTAAACAATTTAGATAAACATACAGGGAGCACAAGCAGAACGTTGGGCTCATACACTGAATCGCCATGAAAGAAAAGTAGTATCAACACCATCCTACACCCTCATCTTCCTTTGTTTCTACCCACATGCCTCTCCCTTCTCAGAACGCATCTCTCCCATCTTTGTACAGTGCTGCTTAGCTAGAAGAACACTTTATAACCCCCATTCATGGACATTCATTCGTAGTCACTTATCAGTGGTCGCTGAATTAGAAAGGTAGAGAAACACTATTTCAAGTTAGACCATGACATGAAATTGGGGGCAGGAAGAATTCAGAAATAACATTTTAGGATACTTTTCAATAAGTGGTGGCAAGAAATACAGTAAACACTATCATCAAAGCGCCAGGGAGCAACAGTACCGACATGGTGGAGGAGAAAGAGGTGTGGCGCAGCGGCCAGGGTGCCTGACTCCGGACCACAGGGTTCATGGTACGGTGCCGGTGACAGGTTAGCCCAGCACCATGTGACTCTGGGCAATAGCTTGCTTATTCTTCTGAGGGCCCCCAGCGCCGAGACAACTCTTCGGAGGTAGCTGTGCGCTTTACAAATGCTGGTATTTATTTCATTTCAATATCACAGGCGATTTGCTTCAAGATCAGCCAAGGGCAAAAAGGATTCAACTGAGATGTTGTTATCAGCAGCAAAGATTGATGTTTCTATAGAAGAGTGAAAGTGAGTTGCCAAGAGGGAGTTTTTTTCATTTTGGCTGACCTTTAACTAAACAAAACATTATGATGAGCTTGACCTCCAACTGAAAAACTTAGGTAAAAATAGTCAAAAGCAGTAGTTTACTCGTGGACTAAGAGAGGAGGAACAAAACTAACAGCAACTGGTATGCCATTGCATTTTACCACCCTCCTGTCTTCTAAGGACCAATGTATTTGTTCCCATATGTGCTTCCGTGCTGTGGTTGGAGATCTTTTTGTTAGGTATCACTGCCAAGTATGCATTTACTGTTAACAACCAGATCGAAATCTGTTTATTTACTGTAGTGACGTAACAATAATGGGTAACCACGGTGTTTACCCAGTTTTGTGTTGTCACAAGTAGAAGTGCTCACTTCCCCTTTTTTGACCACCTTGCCCAGGTATCCAGAGCATAAAGGTGAATTTGCAATTGCCAGACTTATCTGCATTTTTCCACTTCTGTCAGATCTCCACTGACCCGAGGGAGGTGAGACAATGTGGGCAGCGCCATTCCTTCTTCCCTTTCAGCATGGTTCTCTGCAGACCTATGCTGATAGGACAAAATAGCCATCACTGACAAGTGGTGCAGATGATTTAACATAGCATACATCACATTAAGTCATAGCTGTCAAAAATCTGAATAATGGGAAGGGTTTTCGCCTTGGGATTTTGAGTGACATCATAGACAACTCAAGCTTCATTCTCGTCTGTTTGATGTCACTCAGAGCCGCGCAATGAAAAAGATCCACCTTATTAAGTTACTCATTTAAAACACTGCATACTATATACAAGGGAACATTATTATTTTATAATGTCACATACTTTGTTTTCATGTGAGTGTGTTCTGGTGTCATATGCGTTTTTAATCACAAAATTGCATTTCAGATCGCTTGTGATCATTCATTTCAAGTGTAAAGTTACAGCACACTGCTAAGTTGATAATGGTGGTGCAGTGGGCATCCACTTTCCCTCAGAATCTGTGAGAGAAGATATTGCCCTGCCACCAACTACAGTCTCTGAGTGTCAGAGTAAAGACAAACTTGTACCTTTTCCAGAGCAGAGAGACGAAGCTTGATTGTCTGTGTAGCCTTCCTCTTACTAACATTGAGAGAAGGAGCAGCCTACTGTTAACTGCCTCAGCTCCAAGGCATCAACTCTTGTATTCGCCAAACAGAGCTCTGTGTTTGATCCGTTGCCTCCTCACAGAGTGCAGAGTCGCAGTCTAGGGCCGTCTTAACAGCAGTGCTTAATTTGAGCCGGTGGTTTCGAGTGCTCATCACCGGCACTTAATCATCAACACCAGCGTTTTTTATTAAGGAAACATTAATTTTTGGTAGGCATGAGGAGATTAAGTGATTTGCCCAGAATCATAGGAAGTTGAGCCAATGCCAAGGCTCGAGCCTGGATTCCCAGCTCCGAGGTTGGCAGCTCTGGCCATTAGGTCACACCTTTCCCAAATTTCACAGTAAGAAATTGCTTCTGTTTTGGGCGGAGCTAACAAGAGAAATGTGCTGGTGCAAGCTGCCTCCTGAGGAAAGCCCCAGCACTTACTTTTTTTCCAAATGAAACACTGCTTAACAGCATTACAGGCTCATGGGCAAAGCAGTGCACTGGGCCACGCCTACACAACTACTCACAGAAATAAATACGTTTAGCGGAAAATGAGTGTTAAATTCTGGTCTGCATGGGGTCCCTATGCTCATGGGGTCCCCGGGCCAACTGCCCAGTGTGCCCATGCGCTAAAACGGCACTGCCACAGGCCCACCTCGGCATTAATACACAGAAGCAGCATCCCTCAGACCGACCTCAGCGTCAACAAACAGAAGCAGCAGGGCACCAAGCTGAGTTGGAAATGCCTGTACCGAGATCAGATTTCTGTGTACACAAGCCTCTTAATTGAACTTAAGCGAAAACAGGTCTGTTTGTCTTTACTTTGGGGTGTCGTGGCAAAGCCCTAAACCATAGATCTGGACCAAAACGAATACAAAGATTAAATAGTCAGCACAGGGGAATGTCAGGATCTTTCCAGAAGAGGCTACTTTGTCGTATTTTTTCATGACTGGAGGTTTGATAGCAAGAAGTTTTCTTAGAAGTGATTTAATTACAGGCAGGAGCCAGCTTAAAGGCCAGCTTTCTTATTTTCGTGGAAAATTCAGTGTCAACAACCTCACAAATTCACCTGGCATGCGATCGTGTTTCCTCTATTTAGCCAGAGAACCTCTCTGCCTCTGGTCAATGTCCCTCACTAACGATCTTTCGAAAACAGCAGAAAACATGGCTGTTCTGAGTGGCCAGGTCTGAGTGGCTGTTCTGAGTGGCCAGGTGTGGCCAGGTCTGAGTGGCTGTTCTGAGTGGCCAGGTCTGAGTGGCTGTTCTGTGTGGCGGGTTCTGATGATCCCAGCCTGACGTGCAGCGCTGGAAAACCACCAGGGGTAGCCATGATCTTTAAACATTTCACTAATAATAACATCCTCTCTGTGACTTTCGCCAACCTTATCATCTATGGCTGGGGGTGCACTGTACCATATATCATATTATTGTTAATATTGCATCCAGATCCTAGTGTCTATTAAAGAGCATACACGGAAGAAGTAGACATCTCTGTTTTTCTTTTAGAAACATGTCAGGGTGTATATATCTCAAAAGAAGGAAGCCATAAAAGCATAAATCTGGCTAGGAATGCTGGGCCAAAGCAAATGAAAATACAACTTTTGTTTATTCGGAAATATCTTCTCAAAGAATAAGTCAAAGAAGAAATAACTTGCTTAAGTAGATTTAACGTCGATCTTCATTTCTGATATTCTATGGGAAGTTATCTCTGTGGAGAAGGCGCCTATGAAGAGGCACATGTTTAAATCCAGCAGCAAATCAGAGTTTCATTCGTCTGCAGTCAGTAACATGTAACACTTGAGTTGAATATTGTAATTATCCTTATGACTGGCAGAAGCGTTCAATATTTTACTACACGCCACCCACAGCGGCAAAGGTCACTGCACTCAGCGTGTATTTAGCAGTCAGCTATAAACATTTACTACGGGTATGAAAACAAATGAGGCAAGGGTTTTACAAGGTTTTACACGTTGTGGAAGTTACCATGTACAAGACTAGGAAAGTCACTTCTGATCTGTGAGTACTGAGTGACAGGCCCCGTGGGGCAAGTATGCACGTGCCCACAGGTTACAGAGTTACAGAGTTCAGAGGGGCAGTTAACGCAATAGTTGCTAACTTCAAAGTGTTTAATGCAGGCAGGCCTTCATAAACTGCAGCATCCGTGATTTAGGGAGAAGCCACTTCATTTAAATGGTACATCAATGGGGCGTGCTAGCCCAGCACAGGCTTAAACAAATGGCAGCACAAAGCGGGGAGCTGGGAACGGAAAACTCTCTTTTGAAACATGAGGTATTTCTTACTGGGACATCAAAGGGCCGCACGGTGGGTGCCGGGTCTTAAGTTCCTAAGACGCTCGGCATGTGTAGAGCTGCTGGGTCCGCTCTGTTATCTCTGGCTGTAGCTGTTTCCATTGCCTCACGCTCCGCCTCTGGAGAGGAAAATCCCTCAGTCTGCCCCGGAGCCCCACGCACTGGCATACTTGCAAGGCCATGGACTGGTCATGTCTGCAACTTTGTGTAAAATGTGCAGATGGACACTGACCGCACAACACTACAATGCTCAGCCAATATCGTGGACAGGTCCTTCAAGAAATCCCATAGTTGGCCACAGTCTGCCATCGCTTCCCAGTCATGCCCTCCCACGTGCGACCAAGTCCATGCGTCATCATAATAGTTTAAGGACACACATTCCAAGAGTCTGACCCAAGCTCACTAGCATGACACCAAATCACATACATGCATTTTTCCTGTGCTTCACATCTCCGTGCATCTATCCTCCTCCAAACACACAAGTGACAACGTTTTTTATATATAATCTTTTGCATGAACATGAGATTTACTGAATAGTCACGCAAACAATAAAGTAGAGAGAAATTATGTTTATTCTTGTTTTAGTTGTATTGTAGCTAAGGTAGGCCTGAATTTCATAGGTTGCATTGTTTTGTGACATGAACATTTTATTTCTAGCGAAGTTAAGTTCAAATGCTGTTGAAAACAATGCCCCCTTTCCTTTTTTCTCATGTGAAGAAATGTTTTATTTCCTTTGTAATTTGGAATGCTGTTTCAATTAATATCACATACAAGAGACATGTGGAGTGTACAGACTAGTCTGTGTATCTTATCTTCTTACAGATACTGTGAGTTTGAAGGACGCAGAAAGAAGCGTGCATTGTGAGAAACCTTGAGTGCCTATCGAGTATGTAATAATATCTTGTCCCTTTAACCGGATTTGACAGTTTTTTTTAGAACTGTGTGTAACTGGGTAAAATGTGAGAGTTTGTGTTTCTTGGGAGCATAACAGAATTGGTAAAATATAGAGTGCGTTCCCAGAGAGAGGAATGACTTCCCCCTTGTCATTTCCTTCGAGGCGACCTAATGCTGGTTCGTCACTGCTTCATAATAGTTGATCTCATTGACTGCCTATTAATTGAAAAATCTGATGATAATTTGCTTGTAGGAAACTGGCCTTTTGTTGCAGTACTCCACCCCCCAACCCCCCCAACACACATACACTTGCTGCCTTGTATTTGATGAAGTGTACTGGGTTCCTCCTAACCAGGACCCCAGTACCAGTGTTCTTTCCCTAAAAAGTTTAAATTGCCTTCTCCAATTGGCAAAACCTTTAGCACCCTATGTAAGTCCCTAGTAAATGGTGCCCCTAGTACCTAGGGCCGGAAGTACTAAAGTAGGTCCCTAAGGGCAGCAGCATGAATTGTGCCCCCCTAAGGAACCCCTTTTCAGGCACATGCAAGGCTTCCATTGCAGGATGCACATCTGTGTGAAGACAAAAGTGAAAACACAAGATGTCACACATCCCTGCCATGTCACTAACAATGCATGTAATGTTTGTAAGTCACCCCTACAGCAGGTCTGACAGCCCTAAGGCCGGGTGCTGAATATTACATGTGAGGGCATACCTGCATTGCATGAGCAGATATGTCCTTGCGCTGGTGATTCCTATTACTGCCTGTACAAGTGAGCAGACAAGCCATCTTAAGACATGTGCTGGACACTGGTGAAAACGTGTTCCCCAGCTACATGATGGCTTCACTAAAAATAGGGATATTTGGTCCCACATATCATGTGGGGAAACCCACACTGATGCCAGTACTGGATTTACCAATACATGCACCCAGAGGGCACTGTAGAGGTGCGCCCTGAAAACATACCAGCCTCTGGTGACCTTGCTGATTGGCTTCTCTCACCCTGCCACCTGTGAAGCTGTTCTGACCTCCTAAGTGACAACCTTTGGCTCTCAGGAAACCCAGAACATAAATCTGTTCAGCAAGAGGGTGTAACACCTCCTGCCATAGGATGACCTGCTGATTAGCCATCCTTGACAGCAAGTCTCAAAGGGCTGCCACCCTTGAAAAGTGAATCTGGCTCCCCCTCACAGGAAAAGAAGCCGTCCCCTTTGTCCTTGGCACCTGGACAGGTGGGAAAATTAGCTAGTCTGGTTGGTGAGCCAACTCCAGGCTGTAGCCTGTCCGTTCTAGAGAAGCGCTTCATAGTAATCAAATTTGCATAAAGAAGTGCACTCACTATAAAGAGAGCATTCCCACATCTGCAACAGCATCTAAACTCAAAACAGTGCCACAGCAACTCAGGTGTTCAAGCAGTTGTGCATTTCACTTGAATGCAGTCATGAGGAAGTGAACTGCATGTACCCATATGTGTCATGAACAGATCTCTTGAAGTTACACTGTGGTGTATACATTTCCCTCTAAACCACACGGTGGTGAAACAACAACAACATTGCATCTTTGAATAGCACATCGCTCTGCAGCGGATTCCAAAGCAAATCAAAGTATCTTAAATCACAACTTACATAAAACATCTACCCAAGCCATAAAAAGATCTTGCATAAAGTTTCCCCAGGACCACTGCCTACAGACCAAATGGTGAGGGCATCAAGGCAACTACTAGGGAGAGGTGACCTGCAGTACCAACTAGAGGGGCCAGAGGTTCAGGTCACTGCTACCACATTTGCTGCCAGTGAGGGTTTTTGGGGGAGGAGTCCGAATACCATTGCACCCAGGAACTTGCAGTCCTGTAACAAATTTGCATCAGGGAGGAATGGCTTAGAGCCACCAGAATGACTGCACGAAGCTTAGTTCGAGTCTTAAGCGGAAGGGCAGGAAGTTATAGTAAGCCGAGTCATTTGAGGTAAGAACTTTCTCTAAGTGGCTTGTGTTTGCCAAAGCAAATGACTGAACAAAGGTGTCGGGTTAGCCGTTATGATGAGAAAATCCTGGTCTGTTAGGGGCAGTTTCATGCAGTGCTTGGTGGACTAGACTAAAAGTGCCTTAAACTATGAGCGGTGTCTGAAAATAAGCGAAAGTAGGGTAACCGAGGCTCAGCCTGCTAAGGAACTTTCTAGCAAGTTTGTAGTACACATTTTTAAGGAAGGCTAGCGCTGCATCTATTAGGACTAGCAAAATATTTCAGGATAGCAAGAGTAAGGGGAGTGCGTCAAGTACAGTCCACAGGTGATGCAAGATATTTGTGGCAACCACTTTGAAATATAAAAGAAATGTCGAGAAATGCATGCCACACGCACTTCTAAATCAGCAGAAAGGACAACCCTCTTAGATGTCTGATGATGACAGAAATGTCTTTCTCTTGACATTATTCAAATCAAGTTTTTATGTAGGTAACATCCGGCCGGTTCGCTTCCTAGCTTCCAGGGAAAAAAAAGTATATTTCCACACATACAAGAAATCTGAATTAATTTTTGACGATAATCATAAAGGCCCTTGGAAATGTCAGGGTCAAAACGTTCAGCATTTGTCATGTAAAAATGCGTGAGACAGCAGTAAGTCTCTGGGGAACAAAGATCCTTTGTATCAGCCAACAACGGCAGTGCCGGCTATTGGGCTGTCACGTGACCAGCAGTGCCAGCGGCCGGATGAGCGCTTCATTGTCAGATCATGGCGGCGCGCTGGGAATAGTTTAGTCTGTGGGAGGCATTATTATTTTCATAAGCGTTCCTACGTCACAGAAAGAAGAAACGAAATCACACATGGGACTTCTTCGTTCCCCGACTATACTCGGTTTAAGTGGAAAGGTGACATCATGGTTAATTTAGGACCACGCGAAGAAATTTCACAAGTGCTTCCAAATACAGTTTATAATGATGAGTTGAAAGTCACTTTGGTTAGGTAGTGCTTCTCTAATATGGAGATCTGTTTCTTTCAGTCTGAATATTCATGAAGGGTGAGAGACGTCACGCGTGTTAATGTGCATAGGTGTAACTGTTAACCCCTGAGCAACCAGAGACCTAAGAAGGAAAGGCTGCCCAATGAATAGCTCCCACTTTTTCGCATCTCTCCAAAAAAGGGCACACATGCGGGACAGCGAGAACTCGTACTGAAATGTCTGGCCTCCGAAGCATTTCATGCCAATGATTTATTAAACTGTTCTAATGCCGGCATTAAGAAACTATTCCGCCTTCCCTCGGAGTCTGCCTTTACATTTATGAACCTCAGCGCCAGGAAAGTCATGTCCTCGGGGGCCTGAAGATTTGCAGAGTAATTTATTTTCACAAGCTTCAAAGCACTAAGGGTTGGGTTACTTTGCAATAGGACTGCAATCCGGGAAGAAAAAAAAAACGGGATATTTTTTCAGCCTGTCTTTGGATCATACAGACTAAAACCGAATTGGACATAATCTATTAAACAACCTTGGCGCAGTGTGTGTTTGTCATCTGCCTGCAGGCCTCCAGGTAGTGGAAGACTTCCCTTGCCAAGTCTGCTCTTACCACCTCCTCACCCAAGAGACGGAAAATTACTAAACCAGGAGCGCTCGGGAGCAGCTGCCATCATCTGAATTTCCACTTAGGGTCTCGCTGTGCTGAGCATGCCTTTCTCGTTCTGTTAGAGGACTTGCGGTCATGGCATCAAATGCAGGAGTGTATATTTCCGTAAGCACAACTGGATCATGTGCATGTCTAACGGAGCCATGTGTGAAACTTTACCGAGGGTGACTTATACAGATAGCAGAGTCTGAGGTTTATTTGCATACTGCAGTGGCTCCTTTAGCCCAGTGGTTACTTCCTTTGTGCTCCTCCTCCTCCTACGTAGTATATGAGCCAAAGAATTACTGCCTGAGCAAGCAATTAGCACCAACCCTCTGGGGAAGCATTTCAGAGAGGAGGCGCTATACTCACTGAGTCTGAAGCTCACAGACTCGCTGCCTAAATCCAAGACATTTACAGGCGCTTCTCACAGGCATTTTAGAAGTTATGCCCACCACAGTATGCTCCTGTTGAAAACTTAAATGAAACTGTTTGAGCAGATGTCTATTATAGCCTTAGCCCCCGCCATTGCGTGTTCTACCGGCCATTCAAGGCCAGCGCCTGCAACGGCCGGAAGAGCCCGCTACTGAGGGCTCTAAGGCTATTAGAACGTTACGTCCCTAAAGGGCAGAATGTTATAATTTTTAAAACAAAGGCCTCACTCCTGAAGCCCAAGAGGATTAAAATCCCCTCTGGCTTCTTGAGACCTTTTGTTCACAGCAATAGCAGTGAACACGTTTGAATGTTGATGCTCTGGGCTTTTACCAGTCATAAGAAGCCCGGAGCACTCTATTTTTTCAATGGAGTGCTCAACATTCCAATGTTCTATTTTACTTTATCACACTTGTTTCCTGTTGCGTGCAGTGGCTACAGAGCTGAAGGGTGAGAATGCTGCTCTGCCAGGCAGCAGGTGGCTGCCTAAGATACAGGAGGAGGGGTTTGGACAAGATGGTGAGCACCAAGTGAGTTCAGGAAGCTTATCCTTACGATCTTCAGACTGTGATGTAGGTGTCTCTGGATTGAGGTGGCACCCAATCCCATGGGCAAGGAGTGGTATGGGTCACATCAATGATGAAGGGCTCACATTGAAAAGGGTGGGTAGTAGTGTTCTCTGACAAGAGAAACATCTGCACATTCGTTAGTCCCACTATATTAGAAAGCACAATATATATCACGTGGAAGTTTTACATTCAGCAATCAAAATTTGAAAACAGGTGCTCAATATAGCCCTGACAACACCCACTACCCCACAGTGTTGGTTGCACACTAGGTGTGCATAAGACAAAAGACAAGAGAAAGGGCTCGAACAGCACACCTAAAGTCAATCTTTAGTCAACAAATATAGATCACATAAACGAGTTTGGTTACTCATTAAATGTCAAACAGAAAGTGTTCACAATGAAAACAGTCAAAATTATTGAGATCCAAAGCAGGTGGCAGTCTTGATAGTCTTTATTTCAAAATCACTCCATTAAAACTTACCAGCACACAACTCGCAGACACGTGTTTCGTCTTTCAAGAAGACTTTCTCAAGGCAATGATAGAAGTCCAAATGATAAAAATCCAATATCCTTGAATCAACCACCATAGGGTGTAAATCTCAGTGAAATAACATTCATGTGTGGCCATCAAGTAGGCAGGCGTGGGTGGAGTCGCATGGCGCCCAGATCGTATCCTACGCGGATGACACCCAGCTCCTCTTTTCTTGTAAAAGAGGAGGTGACTTTGATGGGGAGAGTATTCGGGATTGCCTTGGGGCTGTTTTTCATTGGTTCCATCTGAACAGCCTCAAGTGCAATTCCGACAAGTCCGAGGTGCTTTTCTTTGGGTGTGACACAGAGCCAGACTGGCAGACCTGGTGGCCAATGAACATGTTCCCTCCATCTTGTTCCTCTCAGGTTGCTAAAAATCTGGGGGTTAAGATGGATAACAGGCTAACCTTGAAATCCCAGATCCTGGGGGTGTCAGGCACCTGCTTTGGCATCCTTAGGATGCTGCGGAGGTTTCTTCCCCTGCTTTCCGAGGAACATAGGACGCTGACAGTCCAGGCTCTGATTGGGTCCAGGTTGGATTATTCCAACATTCTTTACCTGGGCCTTCCAGAGTACTTGCTACAGCGGCTTCAAGTGGTGCAGAACGCCGCTGCCAGGGCAATTTTTGGTCTTAATAGGCGTTCCAGTGCCTCGGGCCTGTTGGCAACTTTGCACTGGCTTCCCATCCGCAAGCGGATCGCCTTTAAGGCATTGACCTTGGCCTACAAAGCTCTTCACAAGGGGGGAGCTAAGTACCTCCAAAAGAGACTGGTCTTTTATCAACCGACCAGGTCTCTGAGGTCGGAATCCCTGTACCTGGCTGTTGTCCCACGGGTTAAGAAAGCGCGCCTTGGTGGCCGCTCTTTTGGACTGTTGGCACCACAGCTGTGGAACTCTCTGCCGCTGGCTCTGCAGGGAGCCACTAGCCTGCTGGCTTTTAGGAAGGGCCTTAAAACTTGGCTGTTCACTCAGTAGCCTGTTTTTTTAAATTTTCTGGCTGGTTCTTCTTCTTTTTTATCTGGTGTTATGTTAGTATGTCGCAGTTTCCTTTCTTTCTCCTATTAAGCGCCGGGACACTCTTTTTGAGTAGCCGAGCGCTATAGAAAAGATTAAATAACATAACATAACATAACATAACATAACATAACATTCTTATTCAACGACCGGACGGTCATTCATGAGCCATGAAAAGATGGTCAACCATGGCAGGAACCGGTAGCACTCATACACACAAAGGAGCGCTCTAGTTCCCGGTTCCAAATAGAGTATCTATGGCCAAAATAATCACAGAAGATGAGTCTGTATGATCTGTGACCCTCCGAACTGGAAGCACTGACGTATATCGTCCAGACAGTGAGAATAGCAGCAATCAGTCAACACACTGCAAACGGAAGCTTGATCATTACGTAAAACTCCGTCGGGTCGGAACAAAATCCTTCTAATAGTTAAGTGAAGCACCAAAGTAGCGAAAGACACGCTAAGTATACGCGTTGTCCTCTCTTACACCTGATAATGTCGATCTAGCAGTGAATCTCAGTGCGGGGTCAAAACCACAGTAAGTCCCGACTTTGCGACGTAAACATCTTCTGCCAAACAAAATCCGACTCCAGTCTGAATCAAAAGTTTCGAGCCCAAGGGCGAATTTTACGACTGCATTTTTCATGTGCTGTAATATGCTTAAAGATAAGATTTTAATGGCAAGCTCATTTAAACTTAATTGCAAAAATACAAATGTGAATGCACAAATGCATTTAGTACTAGAATTGTATATAAAAAAACGAGACGAGGATCGACTCTTTTATAATAGAGACAGGTCTTGTAGATGGTTGTACTTCAGGATATGGACTACAAAAGTATCATGCTACAAGAACATTGCGACAAAACATAGACAACCAGAATATCATTGAGGTTAGTGCATATAGGCAAGTATAGATTTACTATTCTTAACTCTATATACCTTGAAGATATATATCTTCAAATTATATACTTTTGGCGTAAGATACTGAACCTATACTTACCTATATTTATTTAACATTAAGATTGTCTGGATTGTCTATATTGTTTGAATGATCTTCTTGTAGCATGATATTAAAGAGTCAATATTCTTATACCACACTTAGAGACTACAGACATTTGAGTAAAGATAAATTACAATTACAACCCACAAATTCCTTACTACGTTAGCAGGAGTAAGACACATCCCTTTGAGAGTGGGTCATAACCAACCATATTAGATCTTTTGAGTACATAAATCCTCGGCCTTAGGCAACTTTAGCAGTAATCTACCAGCGTACAGAAGCAATGGCATGCTGAAGATGGTTCCTGAGTTGCACTCCTGTGGGGTCCCTTGGAAGCACCCCGAACCACAAACCCACTTGCACATGGTCCACACTTTCACCTACCCTAGTGACCTCCACTCGACAAGTACACTTGCCTACATCATTGAGGCCCTTCACAGTTAGAGTCGGAATTTGAACAAAAGCTCTGTAACAGTTTCAAGTTTTCTTATATGACTATGTAAATAATTTGAACGCTTATCAGGCGAGCCACCTCAGAAGGAATATATGGCTGTTTTTATTTTCTGTGTTGTAAAAACCAGTAAACAATTTTTTTTTTAAATGTGGAAGATGGTTCCAGGTAGATTTCTTTCCTCACCTATTTTCCAACAACATCTGGATATCTTCTGCATACATGCAGGGCATATCAATTATGAGTTGGAAAAGAGAGGGGGAAGAGCAGAGAACCTTGAGGTAAACTTTGGGTACAGATTTAAAGACTGATGTAGATGTGCCTAAATATTTCTTGGAATCTGTCAGTCAAAAAAGATGTTACCAACTAAAGGGTTACTCCCGCAATGAACTGATCCATTCAGCGCTGACAGTTGATGATGTAAAAGGGCGCAGACAATCTAATGACATCAGAGCCCCACATCCCTTCCACCCTCCAAATGTCTTCTAACACTGATGTTGCTACCAACTCAGCCTACAGGAAGGGCAGGAGCCATGCTTGGTGAAGATCCAAAAGCAAATGAGATTCTACAACATCCTGTAGCTGCTTAAAACCCTCAAGAAATGTTGAATGGTACAGCAGAACATAAATAAGTTCAAAATAAAAATGTATGTACCAGCAAAGTCAGATTTTGTAAAACAAATACTATTTAAGTGTTTAACTCTGAAGGACTTGTACTTGATAACAAAGAACTCCTAACAATCCTCAGTAGTGGAGATCTAGGTGTACGGTTTTACTGGGATCTAAATGGGAGCCAGACCGTTTACCATCGTTCAAGACCTTCTTGCATAATCAATGGTGAGGGATGTTAAATCACTAAGATTGGGAGGACGCAAAATAGTTTCCTGCAAAATACGATGGCTGATTGTGTGTACTTTGTCCTAGAGTACAAGTTCCACTAACTTCTAAAATTCATTAACATTTTTATGCAAGGCGGTGGGATTGAACAACAGATCGGCATTCATAAACAGATCACGGATGAGTTTTTCTTCTTTTTCGTATGTGTGTCTATCATCTGGTTCAAAGGTCTTTTGATGTCACTTTTTTTGATGCCATCGAGATCATGCAATTAACTTAGTCTAAAGTTCTGTATTTGCTTTTATACTGCCACTATACTTTTTTTTACCGGCCTCAAGCCCGTAAACACAAATTAACTAGCCATTAATTCCATTATAGTCGTTCAAAAAAGTTTAATAATTTTACATTACTGCTGTGGTTACACTGCATTAACAAAAATTAGCACTTATGCAGTGCTACACTGCGAAAGTAAATGAATGTTTAATCATTATGCCTGTCCAACCTCTATTCCAATAGAAGACACTCACTTCACCATAACGAACCACTTCTGTACCGCAACTTTACACATTGCTTTGTGTATTTCCAGAGTGGTTCGCTTAATAGAAGCATCCTTTGGACATACATACAAAACTCCTCTCTAGGGACTAGCAGACTGAATTTTTTTTTTGAGGTTTAGCAATAGTCAATGATCACCCACTCCTTTAACATAAGTGATTTTTTAACTGTGCTGTGATCAGAAAAAAGAAGTAGGCTGGTAACATGTTATTGAAAGTGACGTTTGAACCTGTAGAAGAGGATGTGAGATAATTTCGTTATGCAGGAGAATTGAGAGTCATATTTCAACCAGGCACATCACAATGTGAAATAATCCACCGATCATAGCACTCTAAATCTAGGGCCTAGCCTCAAACAGCTGCTGAATTCTTCTCACTGTCTTTATACACACAATGGGAATTGTGTTACAAAGCAGATTCTGCTCGTAATAGCATCAACAGGCGGCAAGGGCACAAAAGCCAGTAGCTACACTGAATGTATTATATATCTGTAAGCATGAACTAAACGCTATTTTCATGTATGGATTCAAATCAAAATCTGTTCGCAGTAAATAACACAACAATCAGCTATTGGGAAAGCAAATTCACAACACATTTCTTCTGGGTTTCTCAAAATAATTCACCTCTTAAATGGAGTTTTTTATGTTTTTTCCAAAAATGCTTATATGAAGCGAACCGCTCTAGTAAGAAAGAGGAAATGCAATTGGGTGAATTGGGTGTCTTCTATTGCAATAAAGGTTGGACATGCATAATGACCAAATGGTAATTTCATTTGGCAGTGTAGCACTGCATAAGGGCTCATGTTTGTTCAAACAGTATAACCCACGGCTGTAATGTAAACTTATAAAACAATGGACTATAACTCTCAATAACCCTCAAAATGGGACGATCACCTTGGCGCCGGGTCAGTCCACCCTGGGTGCCACGAGCTTTGGGGCGGTGACCTCCCCCCGCTATCACCTGCCGTCTCAGGCGGCATAATATAAGGTCACTTTAGCACACAAATATAAGAAACCCCAAAGTTTTGCAATAATTGCAGATATTACTAATTGAGGTTGTCAGATCTGTTGCAGCTGTTCTTCAGTACTGAACACAAGCACACCCAAGCTCAGCAGAGCAGAGGGCACTGACTCATTTATTACAGGTTAAAGAGCAGAAGGTAAAAGAAACATGAAACCAGAACAGTATTACAGTAGCCTATACATCTCTTAAAAAAACATAAACAATGCTTGATGACTGCATAGTTGTGCTCACGTGACATTGAAAATGAGTACCCAAAGGTGTGAAATTCCTGATCATTTGTTGACATTTAACCCATAGTGGGTTTACAACAAGAGCAAGACCACTGACTCATTGTCACTGAAACTGCTCTCCCTCCCTCGCAGCTCCACCATTAAGTGAGGACTTCCCCCGAGCCCCTGCACTCTCGAGTGTTGGTGTTCGAGGACCTCCTCTACCCGCAGGTATCACCTGCGCCTCATCCCTGGTGGTCCAGTGGACCTCTGTCTCCATTTTTTCGCTTCGACAGACCCCCTCCTTGATGGACTGGAAACTGCGACCACCCCAAACCCCAGGGCCTTGGGACCCTTACGGGTGAGTAGTCGTGCTTAACAAACACCTGATTGATTGACAACAGAAAGAGGGACTTTATGCGTTTGTCACCTGTCCCTTCAGCTTTTGGGGAAGAGGGGAGCTGCACTGACCACTAACACCAGCTTCTGTTAAAATGGCTACTTTATTGAAACAAGTGCACATCACAAAAACAACCTATGCCTCACAAAACTACAACCTCACTATACAAAGTGGCGTACCTATGATAAGCTACCCCAACTCTTGAAATATCCCTCCCTGCCCACATAACAATTTAACTCAGCAATATAGTACTTGCTCCAGAGCTGGTCAATTGCAACTGGGACCTTTAAAATCCCCTCCCTCTTTACTACATCTATTAACCTTTTAACCAATTAAACTTCCTAGAAAACCTTAAACTTCCTGACTCGTCCAGGTATTAACTTACCTACCTGTTCCCTTCCAGCCTGAATTATTGCTGACAACAACAATAATCTTCAGTAAGCCATGGCAGCTTCTCTGCCAACTGCCTATGCACTTGCTTCAATGTGACAACCCTAACAACATAACCCCTTTAGCACACCTGTGTGCAACAAAGCTTGCCAAATGCGAATGATGCATGAGAAAAGAAAATACTCAACCAAGAAAACTAAGAATAGGGATGGGAAGGTGCGACAAAATTGCTAACTACCAGGTACCAGACATCGTGTCACCATGACAAAATGGAGGCTGGTACCTCAAAATGCCAGTATATATACTCTTGGGCTTCATAAGTAGCCAAAAAGCAGCACAAACCCGAGCAATCATCGACTGCTCCACTGCCCCGAAATACATGGGGGCAGACCTCCCTTTGGTCGGCTGCCCCCAAAATCTACCTTGCCCTGTATGTCCCTTTACCAGGAGAAACGGGGAGCACAACCATTAAAAGGCACTCTTATATAAAAGTCAATCCTTTGTATTTGTACCAGAAGCCTCTGAAGAGCTATTTCTGTGCGTTGGACTATATTACTGTAAGTGACAATGTTTATTCATACCATCTGAAAAACAGAGTCTCTTTATTTCTGATTTTCCGCCAGACAACACTGCAATCCGAAGCTATACAGCAGCATAACATTTATAAAATCTGACGGAATATCTCTTTTTCAAGTTGTCTGACAATTGGCTTCATCAATCCTTAACCCCTACACTGCGGTGGCTATTCTGCCACAGTGCTAAGGGGGATGGGGGCCGCGCGGCGCTCCCGTGCTCGTGACGAACCGCTCCGTCATGAGCCTCGGGTGGGCTGTGCTTGTGACGTTACGGTTCCGTCACGGCCCCGCCCGCCTAATAGAACGCCGCGCAGGCGCAGAATTTGCGCCACGCAGGCGCGGCGAACAGGCCGTGACGGAACCGTTCCGTCACCAGCACAGCCCACCCGAGGCTCGTGACGGAACGGTTCCGTCACGAGCACACAAGGGGTTAAAAGGGACTAATATTGGTTAGTGAGAGAGCTGCTCGGTAGAGAGACCTATCCCATCTCTGTCCCACCTCTGACAGCTGAAACTACAGAGTCAGTTGTGTTTTCTTAACCTTTAAATCGCCTCACTTGGAACTGTATTGAGAGTTCAGGCTCACTTTTCACAAATCAAACCAGCCATTGAAATTAATAGCATTAAATCACTCCAAAAAAAGCAGAGATACAAGGCTCATTGACCCTCTATACGACGTGTGTAAATATTTTGCACACACAACTCAAATACAAACTACTCTTTTGAATGCTCTATGTTAATTCTGTTTCCTATCAAGGGCTATGTTTCATATTAAGCATGGTGTCTTGGGGCATGATGCCATGATAAATCAAGTTCCTGATGGTAGACAGCCAAACTGAATGCTAGTATGAACAAGTACTCTTTGTTAGAAATAGAAATGCAAGCCATGGGATACCTGACTGCTGTCCACCAGTTCTGGAGGAAATTCAGAGCTTGCACATGATGTTGGGCTGGATGCATTTCCAACAGTAATACATAGCGTTTGCAGGCATATAAGCATAGCTTACACCTTTATGAAGCTTATCAATGGCGTTTTTGACTCAGCACAAAAAGAGAAACCTAGTAAAAGAAAAGGAGCACAACATGTCACAATTCCCTTACATAGTAGTGTCTCCCAACCTCATAATAAACAATGAAGACATATTGCACAGATGTCTGAGCAAACTCTTATTGTCTGACAAGAAAACCATTACATTTTGAACTAGCCTCATAAGGATCATAATCCACATTTGACGCAAATATCACAAGATCTCCTTGACACCCACCGAATGAATCACATCAACACTAAATGAAAACTTACTTCCACAGAGTCTTAGTTACCTCCATCTGCTTCAGTAAACCTCTGGAATGGTACTTATTTTAACAAAGTCATGAAAGGAAAACAGGTTTTCAGCCAGAGCAGTTGAAAAATCTGAAAGTTATGGGAGATGAACTGTCAACCCTATCTATTACTGCCAACCACCACTAACACATAAATAAATATAATAAGAATATTACCAGTATCAAAGCTGAAATCTCTAACTATAACATTTCTAAGACATACAATATTAGAGAAAACTATGCTAGGTTATCTGTGCAGTGCAGTAAGAGACAGCTGTCTCCCATGTGTCAGCTACACTTAGGAACTCAATCACTCACTTTGTCACCCACTAACTTACTCTTGTATCTATCACTCACTAAATTGCTTACAAGCTGCCATTAGAGGAACACAGTCACCTAAATGTATCCTTTGCCTCTAAAATACAGTACTATAAAATATGCATAGCTCATCTATACTAGTGGCTACTTTTCGAACAGATTGCTCCAAATCCTGTAGCCCAATTTTGAAGGCTACTAACACGTTACCGACCTATGCTGAAAAATATATCATATCCTCACCAAGCTGTTCTTCATAGTAAATGCTTGAGAAAGGCAATGCTTCCCCATCTTCACTTCAAGCGACCGCATCAAGTACAGCCACACCACAACACTCACTGGACTGACCACTCTATCGACCACTTCAACATCACCAGCTCACTGACCTCCATCTCCAGTCTGCCCAACTTCCCTCACGGCAGCTGAAGCAGAGTCTCAAAGGACGCATGGATCAATGCCTTCATCACCATCCACCCATCTTCTCCAACAATCTAATCTAGACCAGAAATCTATTTCATACTAGTACATATTTGTGAGGTGCTTTAACAATTGGATCAACAACTGCACTGATAGCATCGCTCCCTACAGCAACAACAACCACAGAAGGTCCACCAAACAGGCTAGCTGGTGCACAGAAGATCTTATAACTGGTAAACAACACTGTAAACTACTAGAACAGAGATGGTGCACTAGCACGGACATGACCGACAAGACTCAACCCCTACCACAGACAGTTGAGAGAATCAAAGAAAATGGCCTTAGCCTCACGCATTGAATCAAGCTCCCATAAGAGCAAAGAATTCTTCAACATCGTCAAAAAATTCTCCAAACCCTCAGCTGCAATAAACATTATCCCCTAACAGGAACTCTGCGACAACGTTGCACATTTCTTCTACAATAAGATTGCCATCATCTACAGAAACTTCAAACCTCAGCCCACAGACTTCTTCAAGCAATACAACGACCCGCCTCCACCTCAGGCATCTAACTAACCTAATGGAGCCAGCTCACCCCATAGAACAACGCCTCCATCATGAACTCTGTCCACTCATGGGGACCCAATCGATCCATGTACTCACCACATCTTCAACTTAGGCGAAGCCAGAATTAGCGACATAGTCGCCACCTTGTTCAACACCCCAATTGCCACAGCCACCTTCCCCGAGGACTGGAAACACGCAGAGGGCAACGCCCTATTAAAGAAACCATCAGCAGATCCAAGCAAACTCAACAACTGCCAACTGATCTCCCTTGTCCCGTTCCCGGCCAAAGTATTAGAAAAAACCACCAACCAACAACTCTCCTCACATCTGGAATTAAACCTCATACTCAACTCCTCCCAATCCAGATTCTGCAGCAACCACAGCCCGAGACAGCCCTCATCATGGCTACAGATGACATTAAACCCTACTCGACCAAGGAGAGACTACGACTCTGATCCTCTTAGACCTTTTGGCAGTCTTCAATACTATCTCCCACCACACACTCATCACAAGGCTGCACAACATACGCATCTAAGGAGGCGCTCTCAAATGGATCAACCTCTTCTTCACTGGAAGAATGCAAAAAGTCTGCCTTCCTCCTTCACCTCCAAACCCAAGAATATCATCTGTAGAGTACCCAAAGGATTCTTGCTCAGCCCTAACCTCATCAACAATTATATGACATCACTGGCCTGCATCCCCAAAACCCACAAACTCAACATCATATCCTACCCTGACGGCATCCATCATCTCCCTCTTCGAAGACACCACCAACACCAAGACCAGCTTCTACAACTGCATGACAGACTTTGTCAACTGGATGAAGGACAACTGCCTGAAGCTCAATACATACAAGACAGAGGTACTGATTTCAGAAACAAAAGCTCCCCATGGGACACATCCTGGTGGCCCTTCGGACTCAAACCTACCCCTACTCTGACTGGTGATGCTAGGAACCTATGCATCATTCAGGGAAAAAGCTAACCATGATGACTCAAGTCAACTCCATCTCCTCCTTCTGCTTCTTCATCCTCCAAATTCTTCATAAGATAGTCAAATGGCTACCCCAAAGCTCAAGATGCACCATCAATCAGGCCATCAGCAAGGGGATATACTGTATAGTATAACCATGTGCTTTAGAAACTCATTTATTGTTATTATTATTATTATTATTATTATTATTATTATTATTATTATTATTATTATTTATCTCCAGCGAATTGGACCACTGCAACACACTCTATGTAGTGAACTCAGTTTAACTACTTCGATGACTGCAGACCATACAGAATGCCACAGACAGTCTTGTCCTGGATCTCCCTAGATAAGCCCACATCACCCCCTACCTCAAGGAACACTGGCTCCCTGTACAGAAAAGACGTCAGTTCAAGCTCCTGACCCATGCATACAAATCCCTCCACAACTGCAGACCTGCCTACTTGAACCACTTCCTGAACCTCCATCAGCCCACCAGACACCGCCGCTTCGCATCCCTTTCTTTAACCCTCACCCCTGCATCTAACATAGCAGATGCTTAGGTTGCTCTTTATCCTACCTAGCAGCAAAGACACGGAACGAGCTTCCAGAGTTCCTAATGACCTGTCTTTTTGGCCAATCAACAGGACCCTGCCAGCTCCTGGATACCCTCATGGGTAACAAGAAGTGCTCTACAAATCTACTGATTGATTGATGAATGTACCCTACGCAGCATCAAATTATTGCTCTCAAATCAGGACTTTCAGCCTTTCTTTCCCAAGGGCAACCATTTACCACGGCATAACAGGCATTTCAGAAATCACACCAGCTTGTATTGACAATCCACCTCTGCTTAATGCAAGGAATTAACTCAAATTGCTTGAACCATGACCCACTTTCAGTATTATTACCTACAACATGCTCTCTGTCATACTGAAACCCCCCATGGCAATCTCAAGTTTTGTTCTACATTTTGCCTATTTCTTACAAGACTGTACCCAAATGCTTCATTCTGAAAATTCCTTCACATTCAACATCAAATTTTAAAATTCTGTTATGGCCTTTCTTTTACACGTACAACACATACATTCACAGAGGACCCAAGGGCAATTTAATGACCTGCTCTGAATACACGCCCTATAGACATATACCACGAAGAAGTATCAGAAGGTCAGGAAATAAAAAGGTAAATATTGAGGACAGTTAAAGTGAGATGCTACCTCTAACCATATAACTAGAAGATTAATTAGGGAGGCCTGGTCAGGTTAATATCTGGTCTCTGGCACCCATCAGTCACCACTCGGAACCGCCCTTCATCATTTGGGGCCCCGAGGACCAATTTTACTCACCTTCTTTATATTCTTGGTATCACTTTACGTTTTGGCACTGCACACACTTTTTTACCCCGTCATTCACATCACCAACACTCAGTTTTCCAACTCT
This sequence comes from Lissotriton vulgaris, assembly GCF_964263255.1. NCBI lineage: Eukaryota > Metazoa > Chordata > Amphibia > Caudata > Salamandridae > Lissotriton > Lissotriton vulgaris. Next base: position 509,757,012 of record NC_141694.1, read on the forward strand.
AAACTAATATACACCGACTGAAAGGAAGACCCAGTTTTTCCTGTTGGCGAATAAGATTAGGTGTGGTGTTGGTCCTCGGGGCCCCAAATGATGAAGGGCGGTTCCGAGTGGTGACTGATGGGTGCCAGAGACCTTTCTTTTACACGCACCTCACAAATATGTACTACTATGAAATAGAGTTCTATCATTGGCTCAATGCTGAGACTCAAAAAATGACTTTTCCACATTAGGAAGTGGGTGGCATAACACTTTTTGAAATTGGACCCATACAAATAAAGTCCCCAAATAACAAATGAAATCACCCACTCAACATAGCTCAACAGATTGACATTTCTAAAGCAGTCCAATCAATCAATCGATCAATCAATCAGGTGTTTGTTAAGCGCAACTACTCACCCGTAAGGGTCTCAATGCGCTGGGGGGTGGGGGGGTCGCAGGTTCCAGTCCATCAAGGAGGAGGTCTGTCGAATAGACAGGTTTTGAGGTTTCTTGTGAAGATGGGGAGCGATGTTATCTGTCTGAGGTGGAGCGGAAGGTCGTTCCAGGCTGGGGCAGTCCTTCATGGAGATCTTGTATCCTTGGGGAATGGCGATAACGATGTCCGGTCCCGAGGTGGTGTTGGTCCAGGTTTTGGTAAAGAATGCTACGTCTGGGGTAGTGCTGTCGAGGAGGTCCCAGATTTCGGTGGCGTGTTTGTGGAGAGATCGGACGTTGAGGAGGATGCATTGCAGGGTCTTCGGTTTGGTTGTGTTCTTGCAGGGGGGTTGCGCTGGGTCAGTGGTCTTGGCAGTGCTGCAGGTGTGCTGGCAGAGGTGACAGCTGAAGGATCTGTGGGTGTCAGCTGGTGATACTAGCTTGCAGTTGTTGTTGCGGCCTGGGTTGAGAGAGTGCCGCTGGGTCGTAACAATGGTGGTGCAGAGATCCAGGGTTCCTGGCACTGGTCGCAGTCGGTTCGCGGACGGGCACAGACAGGCTTGCCCTTGGCGCGCCGCGCGGCCGCTATTAAGTATGGGTCGGGGAGGTCTGGACAGCTGGGAGGCGGGGAGGGGAGTTGGATTGGCTGGTCGCACTGGTTGTGCTGGGGGGGAGGGGCCGCGGGGGCAGCAGCGGCGGGGAAAACGGGCTGAAAAAGGCAAAAGGAAAAAGGCAAAGAGAGAGAGAACAGTGCAAATAAGGCAGCAAAAGTGCAAGAAAGAGTGGAGGAAAGACACAGAGGACACAGAAGGAGAGTGAAAGGGGGAGATTGAGATGAGGGTAAAATCGAGTGAAAAAAGGAGGAAAGACACAGGAGGAGAGTGAAGGGGGAGCTTGAAATGAGGGAAGTACAACAGAAAATGGAGGTAAGACCCAGAAGGAGAGTGAAGGGGGGAGATAGAAGTGAGGGAAAAAAATAAGTGAAAAAGGAGAGAAAAAAAAGATCAAGAGAATGGAGACAGAGGTTCACTGGACCACCAGGGATGAGGCGCAGGTGGGACCTGTCGGGGGAGGAGTGCCTCGAACACCAACACTCGAGAGTGCAGGGGCTCGGGGGATGGCGTCACTTAATGGTGGAGCTGCGAGGGAGAGAGTCTAATGGTTTACCCCGAACAATCATATTATAGAAGAACTAAAACCGGTAAGGACCACTTCTATCTACAGCACAAAGTAAAGAACTCACTTCCCAAAATATGCTCCACTCCAGTCTTCAAAAAGTAGCACCTACCCTTAATCCTGAATTACAGCAATACATTCTTCTAATGTCTGCCCAGGTTCAACTTTGCCACTTTAAAAGCCCTTTTAATGTGGTGATCCAGATTGGGCACTGGCTTCAGAAAAAGAAACACTTCCTACTATATCAACATGTCTTTGTTGGCAAAAAAAATGAAGAACAAGCATTGGCAAGGTCTATAGATCTGACTTTAAAGGAATATTTTCTAGTAATGTGAATCATTACAAGTAAATAGCATGGGAATAGATATGGACTTGTGTGGAAGCAAAGAACTGTAGAATAATATTGTATGGGTTAAAAGGTCAGTTGTACTGTGGTCTAAGTTAAAAGATCAGTTGCACTGCATAGCCAGTACTACAAATATATGCAGGTTAAAGACTGCCCTCCTCCCATCTTTGCAACTGCCAACATAAATGATCTAGTCACCTCAGACACTATAATAGCATTCCAATGTTATGTGTGTGCACCTGAAAGGTCAAGCTTAGTCAGCTGGATACACAAACAAATGGATCAGAGGTGTTGGAGGGCAAGCCTTTTTTTGTGGAAACGCACAACTTCGACATAATCAAAACATGTTTTCCTGGCTCCCAACAAGTCGGCACAGCCAACATCCCTCTCTAGTGATACTCACACAATTGTCTGGTGACTGCTGCACTGTCAAGCCAAGCCATAAAAAATGGAGGCAGAAAAACACACACAACCACATCCCTAAATATAGCATGCATGGTCAGATATATCCACTACAAAACAGATAGGTAGGTAACTGTTTGAACCCATCACTCATTTTTATTTACCTACTTTCTAAAAGTCATCAATGATAGGCATTTTCATATTTTAGTTTTATGGGCTAGAGCTTTCTAATAATAACTAATGTTGATCATTATTATTTTTATTTCCTTGTGCTCTTCAGATTTAACAGGTTTCTACTCAATGATCCTGTGCATGCATGTTACGTAGCCTTTCTAGTATAGGTCAGGTTCAACTATCACTAATACATGAAACATTAATGCTCTTCAAACCTTGATGATAGTCCCAAAGTTGTCAGCCTCATGCTAGCATACAGTCATTTAAATAGTCATTTAAACAAAATGTATGCCCAAATGCAAAACTCCTCATAGAGAAATTTAACAATTATTTGTGTCTGCCTACATCGCTCTCTACTTCTATTGTACTGGTAACAAAATTATAGGGGAATGGAAACAAAAAGTAGTGATTTAAACTGTGATTCATTGGTAACAAGCCCACCTCCATCTTCAATACATCTATCGCCACGGCCACCTTCCCTGATGAAGGGAAACACGACAAAGTCAACCCTCTTCTCAAGAAACCATCAGTTAGCCCCACGAACTCAAGAACTTCCGTCCCATCTCTCTGCTCCTATTCCCCGCCAAGGTCCGCGAAAAGGCCATCAACTGCTAGCTCACGGAACACCTGTTGAACAACCACCCTCTGGACATCTCCCAGTAGGGATTCTGCATACACCACAACACCAAATCTGCCCTTATAGCCGCTAACATCAGACAACATCAGAATACTCCATGACCGAGGGGAAACGGCGGCCCTGATCCTCCCCGACCTCTTAGCAGCATTTGACACTGTATCTCATCATACCCTTACTAATATACTCCACCACATCAAAATTCAAGGCGATACCCTCAGATGAAACACCTCCATACTCACTAGAAGAATCCAGGGAATCTTGATTGTGTGCTTGCTTTGGCAGTAATCCTGTTTGCACTACTGTAGGAGATTGTAAATGGGGCTCATAAAGATTGCACTAGGATAAATGTGAAGGTCTATAATCATTACACTTTGCTCATTTTAGGGATAAGTAGTTACCATTATTTAAGTACTTCCCTTAAAGCAGGCAAATGGTTTCTGATCAAGAAACCCTCAATAAAACCATTTCTTTATACATATTCCTCCATTGTGCGCCCACGTGCTATAAAAATGAGGTCTTCCTGCCTTACCAACCATCAAAGTACCCAAGATTAGCTTCCTAGAAACCACTGGTTATCTGCTTGTTTAGGCTACAAAACGATTTGGTGGTAGATCTTTCTACATACAGCACAATCTGTCAACTCGAATCGTCTTCCTTTGCCATGACACCTGGGGAGCATTTCCTGAAGTGTTTGAAAAGTCCGAGAACACTATTTTTCTGCTCATCCTAAGTATTTATGCATGCAATACCTACATATGGCATTGATAAAAAAAATACTGTCTGCTACTACAATCACTGGCATATCAGCCTGTCAGGCATCTACGGCCATCCACATAAAACATGTACATGAAAAAATCATCTGCATGCATCATATGAAAAAAATAGTTTGATGGTCGAAGTATGGGAGCTACAGTTTAGATCAGACAATTGCAAAGTAAAGTTTCAAGAGTTTGTAGGCAATTAACATGAGGTACTCCTCAAAAACAATGCCTAATCTTTAGCAGTGTCCCCAGATTTTACCACAACTAAAAGACATGCTTCCACAATGAGACGCAATCTAAAGCACTGATCATATTAGGGGGAGCAAAAGATCCTAGAGGTGTATACAGTGGAGGAAAATATGTATGCAACAATATGAGAAAAGCATTGAAAAAATGCAGAAACGAAACGTAAGCAGCTATGCATAGGCACTTGTAGACTTTCAGTTTGAGTTGACACTGGGGAAGAAAGGGTCAGAGGCAACACGAGCCATTCACATAATCGACAATAAATGCATGAGTGAGCATAAAATAGAAGGACATGTTCATGGTTGTCCTCATTTGATGACAATTTCGATGTTTTTACTCCTACATGGGACGTGGTGTTTATTAAAAAACAACACTTCTTACAAAGACTTTTTGTGTTGCCTGTCACTCACCAGTGTTAAACTCATTAAAAAACGTATGCAATTCATTCATTGAGATAAACTTATCACGCTGCACAAAATACCATACTGATATGTTTCATCATCCACTCCTTTAAACCCCCCGAACACACTAGTTGACCTCAACACTAGCTAATAACCACTGTGGACCTTAGTAGTAACAGGGCAATTTTAGACTAATGTTATTGTCCCGAGGCTCTGGTTAGGTGACACAAGTAACAAGTTGGACGACAAGAAAATAAGTACATTATTCCAGTCCAACTATACAGGATAAATTTTCTCAACATCCAGATCCAAACAAATTAAATAGTTACTTCCCCATTCTGACTTGGATTTACTAAGAGCTGCATTTTCTATATGCATGCTCCCAAGGCACAGATTACAAGTCGGCCTGTAAATGGAGGCAGAGATACTGGGGCCACAGACATAGTTTCTGGATGGTATCCCCTCCCCAATTACTCAACATTAAGATTTTCCTAGAGCAGAATTAGGGGGAAAATGCAGGTCCAGAATTACAGGACCCATTCCTGGATTCCTAAATCCTAGGTCCTTTATTGGCCATATTTTCCACCATGTGCATGTAAGGCCATGGGTATTACAGGTTGCATTCCCAACCGCACTATAACTCGCAGTCCTGGGTGGTATTATCCATTACGGCATACTACTAGACTTTTATGAAGCATCAACTTTGTACAGCTGTCTTAATCACTACAGCATTATCATAAAATTCTATTGCTCTATACTTTCCAGTATTTAATAGTTTAATTACCTTCAAGGGTGGCTCCTTCACCAATGACCGCTGTTCCTGCTCCAGATGCATAAAGTGGGTTTACCAATAGTGTATAGGTAGTGCCTGGATCCAATTCTTTCAGTACCATGGTGCTGGTATCTCCCTTTACAGTCACTTCTTTTGAGTCACCGCCTGCAGCTGGAGTGTAGGTTACAAGATATTGTTGTACTTTGCCTGGAGCTTTATCCCAGGTCAGCCTCATACTGGAGGTTGTAGGCTCAGACACCCTCAGGTTTTTGGGCTCTCCAACCACTGGAAGACAAATTCAAAGAATTTTAATTTTCAAGCAGAAATAAAATATGTTGGTATTCAATTGAATCAAGAGTTACAAGTGTTGGTGGTTTGAATATGTTTGAAACATTTTACCCTTGTACATTGGTGTAGACTAGTGATCGTATCATTTGATGTTGTAATCCTCTTGGACATTATTAAAAAAGTTAGATATGTATCAATAAAATCGCACAACAGGCTTCAAAATGTTTTTCATAGAATACCTTCTTCAGTGGCTCCATTTCCATTCAGTGCAGTTCCAGGACCAGATTGATATTCCGGAACGACGGACACGTGATATTTCGTATCTGGAAAGAGGTTATAGAGGGTTGTTGCTCTTTCATTCCCTTGGACTGTCACTTCTTTTCTCTCTCCTCCTGCCACTGGCCGATAGGCAATTCTGTACCGAAGAACATTGCCCGGCGCTGGTGTCCAGCCAACTTTAAAGCTGTCCGTTGTTTCATCAGTCACTCTGAGGTTCCGAGGAGCTCCTCTAACTGCAAGAAATCAGACATCCCATTACAAAATTAGGTCAGTTTACAGACGTTAATTGGTTAAAAAATCAGCAAAAATGCAGATTTTAATGAAGTCACTGGTGCCCCTGTTTGGGAATCATTTCCCATGGAACCAGCATATCTTTGTAGTGAATCCATCATTTATTTAAACCAATATTAAGAACCAATATTATCTGCACATTATCTGCACAATATTATCTGCACACACACACACACACACACACACACACACATATATATGCCGCCACTGGATTGTGAGATCTGATCAATAAAGTCCCTCCAACCTTTCCCCTGGGTTCCTGCTCTTTTCTTTTGAAGGGAGACGCTCGACATATATATATATATATATATATACATACATACATACATACATACATATATATATATATATATATATATATATATATATATATATATATATATATATATATATATATATATATATATATATATTCACTGAAAATACCATAGGTTTCACACCAGTTATAGTGTTAGAAATTAGCATTTAAAAAAACCTATTAAATTCACTGAAAAAACCATAGGTTTGACACCAGTTATAGTTAGCTGGAAATTTTACTGACATAAAACCATTGAAATTCCCACGTTATAGTTAGTTGGACTCACTATAACTTGCGCGCCTGCAATGCACTGCTGATGACGTCACATATTACATCACTCATGACATGGTCAGTGACATCACTCATGACATCACTACTCACTCTCTACTACTCTCTCTCTACTACTCACTCTAATACTCACTCTCTACTACTCTCTCTCTACTACTCACTCTCTACTACTCTCTACTACTCTCTCTACTAGTCTCTACTACTCACTCTACTACTCACTCTCTACTACTCTACTATTCTCTCTCTCTGCTACTCACTCTCTACTACTCACTCTCTACTACTCACTCTCTACTACTCACTCTTTAGTACTCTCTACTACTCACTCTCTACTGCTCTCTACTACTCACTCTGCTACTTACTCTCTACTACTCTCTACTAATCACTCTCTACTACTCACTCTCTACTACTCTCTACTACTCACTCTACTATTCACTCTACTACTCTCTACTACTCACTTTCTGCTACTCTTTCTACTGCTCTCTACTACTCTCTACTACTCACTCTCTACTCTCTATTACTCACTCTCTACTCTCTACCTCTCTACCTCTCTCTACTTCTCTCTCTACTAGTCTCTACCTCTCTACCGCTACCTCTCTACCTCTACCTCTCTACCTCTCTCTACACGCATACGTATACACGTATATATATGCATATATATGCATATGCATTTATATATAGGTATGTGTATATATATATATATATATATATATATATATATATATATATATATATATATATACATACATATATAAACATATATAATCTGTATATCTATATAAATACAAATATAAATGCATGCATACATATACATATATGCATACTGATGCATTTTATTTACATGAAAGTTTAAAAAACACTAATAAAAGCAAAGCTAAAAAACCACCTCATTACAAACAGAATGGCTTTAACTTAAACGAGGGCGAGATCTATTGCATTTTCAATGCTTGTTTACTTTGGTTCCATCAAGAAGGCATTCAGATGTGTCACACATTTGCCATAAATTTTGAATGTTAGCACTCTAGTTGCTCATTAGATCACTGTAGTAAAGCTACTGCTCACCAGGGAAGTCCGCTGCTGGTATTCAAAGTGCATGTTTCAGTCTGCATGTCAGAATTTTTTTTAATGAAATAGAAGAGGATTTGAGAAGTCACTCAAAATGATCCCTAATTTTTCTTTCTGAAGCACTAATCATACTTTCTATGGCAAAATGAACCCCCTCATGTTGTTCCTTTTTAAATTAAATGTTTTCAGACTTACCACTTCATTCCAATCAAGATGGCTTCTGGTGTGCCATACTTTTGTCATAAGTAAGACTGTTAGCGCTCTAGTTGTTCTTTAGAACACTCTAGGAGGCTGCAGTAGAACACAAAGGAATCAACTGACAGTCTCTGTCCTTGTTGGATGTACATGTTTTACTGAGAATGTCAGACCTCATTCTCACATGGCGGCCACTGTGCGGAGTTATCCAGTAGATACACTATTGTCGTGATTGTGTAGCGGCCGGCACCCTGGGTTGTAGGTCAGAAGCTGTGTAAGACTGTAAGGTGCAATAAAGGTTTTTATAAAAAAAAACTCTCAGTTAGTAAGAATAGTGTCTGGGGCTCAGGCAGTGTCACTGAGGATTCCTATTTAGTTCCGCCAGGGTTATAGTTGCAATAAAATGACCCACAGAGGGAAGGAGGACCCCTGGCCATATTCTATTAATAACAATCTCACTGCTGTCCAACTCTTAATGCCACATGTCTGAATGTGTATTGAAACATGGGCGTTTTTGCCAAGCACGCCATTTGCATATAAAGGCATGGTGGTGTTGATTTATTTGATAATATTCCTAAAGTCTTTGAGTACAAAATAATTTTTAAAGCATGAACTGCAATCTGCATCTGCTTTTAGAATTCCAAGTGATGTGTGTGAAATACACAACACCTGTTTTACTTTCATGAACTACCTAGCATGGTTATGCGGCACAATTTGTTCAATATGCAGTTTACCTGAAACATACAAGAGTCCATCGAAACAGTAAAATCATACGCCTAGTTCTGCCTCTCCTATCGCTTCAGACATACTGATGCATCACTTCTTAGTTGTTTTATCATGCCATGTTTATTTCAAAAGCATTGTCCTGCCATGCCTCTTTACCAAATGAGGTTGTTCGTAGAGTTGGTTCTGCAAATAAGTACTGTACACATCAATACAGGGTATGTTTGCAGTTCAGATGTACTCATTACTCCTAGTAAGCAATAGTCCATATTTTACAGCAGCTTTGTCACTAACTATGATTGGTTAACACAAACTTCCTATTTGAAAAATTGTCATCATGGCATTTCGCACACTGCCCATATCTAGCTCATTCCTAATTTGAAACATGCAGCTTCAGCAAATTCACATCCAGCCTCACAGGAATCGAGCCCGTTGTTACCAGCTTTGGTAGAAAACTCAAACAGGCCCTTGCCAGCCTTCAAGTGTATGTTGCATTGAAAAACTCACTTATTAGCAAATTCAGCATGTTTTCAAATTTCTGATTCTTCAGTGGGATAAAGCAAATGTGAAGATCAAAATCGATGGGAAACATAAAGTATCTTTTGGTTTATTAAAAAGTAGTCAATGGACAGTACAGAAATTAGAGATCTGAACTCAAACAACACTCCTGTATGGATTTCCTTGTGCCCGTATTGAATACCCTTAAGCATTAAGATTATCTGAAAGATCCTCTGTAAAAATGAAATTGTATATTATTATGTAGCCAGTATTTTAGGATTGTACGTAACAGTGCTATTCAGGTTGAAAATAAATCTACGAATATGCATTGTCAGGTCATGTCCATTGTATGTTTAGGGAGAATATTGCCTTTGAAGGAATAAACCATTTACCTTCCAATGTTGTTTCTTCTCCTTTAAGCGGAGGGCTCTCTCCTTCTCGGTACTCGGCCACCACTCTGACTTCGTATGTCGTTTTGGGTAATAAATTGGTGAGGATGGTGCTCGTTGTTGAAGCGGGTACTGAGACAACAAACTCCTCCCCGCCTAGAGCTACAGTGTAGTTCACCAGGTAGGCAGTAGCATTTTCTGCAGCTGGAGACCAGGACACGCGGAAACTGCTGGAGGTCACCTCAGCAAAGGATAAGTCCCTGGGAGGTGTCAAAGCTGTCAGGAAATATCACGGGATTAGTACATACACCACCTTACATGCAACAGCTAATTTCTATAACCATTTTGGTGAATACAGTGCTTTGAAATAACATTTTGAAGCTGAACATATGTAATCATGAGTTATCGCTGGCCACGAGGTAATAATTCCAATAATGCCTGTCGGAAAGAGAATTAAATCTGTGTGCCTTCAGTATTGAATTATTTTATAAATGAACTAACAAGTATCACTCTCTGACAAGAGATAGAATAAGTGATGCTGTAATAATTTTTTTTAACAAGTCTTATATTGCTCCTTGATCTGCTTTCTTATACATCCCTCTAACAACTTTGGGAGGTCTCCGAAAGCAGACCTTTGGTGCATGTTTTAATAAACATTGTACTTAAAATATTGATTTTCTAGAATGTTCTGTGGCATGACATTTTTAAAACATGGAAAGGCGAAAATTCAAAGATTTTTTTTTTTTGCTTGTTTTCTTTCTCTTCTGCCGATGAGCCTTGTGTTTGGATATTGCTTTATATATCATGCCAAACCAAATAAAGTAATGATCCCAGATACCCAGCAATACTGAGATGAACATCTTCAAATCCCAGTGCTCAGAAAATACATTCTGACCACAGTATTATAGCACCACTAAGACTTGGTAAGCAGCTGCAATGTCAGGAATGTATGAGTTACTCAGGAAGCACCTCCTTGAAGCTTTTACCTTAGTCAACATTTTTAATGTGCAAATGCTGGATTTTTCCTTCCAATAAATAGATATAATGTTGTGGGTCTCGGGAAGGATCGTGCCCCACACACAAATCTCAGTTCCCAGCCAATTTTAACCCCTTCCATGCTGATGACGGCCCGGTCCGTCATGCATCACAGTCGGTGTGTGCTGATGTCGGCTGGGGGCCGTCATGAACCCGCCCCCTCAATAAAAGTGCTGCACAGGCGCAGAATCGCGGCCGCGCCCAAGGGATTAAGAATGCTTGGAAAACAATGAACTTATTCTAATGCTGCCATTTAGTTTAAACATATTGGATTGTAGATTATTTTATGCAGCTTGCAAGCAAGTGGCTTATTTTACTCTACCATCTCGCCATCATGGCTAGAAATTTTTAGTAATATGAAACCTGAGAGTATCAAAGCACTGTACTATATATAGCAACACTTTACTTTTACATCATGAGGGACTTGGGTCCTCTCCTGGCACAGCAATTGATGCTATGGGAAAACTATGCTATGGGTTCCCTTCCCACAACTAACTTACCCAAGCAATGGCAAATCCAACATCTCTCATGCTGTCTTCATTTTTAGAAGAGAAATTTGCATAATATGCTTAGTTCAGCCAGACAAATTGATTGTAAACGCTATATAATTGACAATGTATTCTTATTGTAGGACAATATTCTAAAAGTCAGGGTGGGGCAATGCAGTCATGGAACCCATGCTATGTGAAATGCTGATTTTACTGTTATGTGGGTTAGGCTTTACATGGCCTAACCCCTAGAAAAACAGAAGGAAGTGCCACCCTTAGTAGCAAGACTAAGGGGCTGATTCCGTTGTGGTTTGGAAGGCCTACTAATTTGCTCCATCCGAATATGATCCGGAACATGTCTTTCCAAATGAATCGGAAAGATTTCTGGTCAACGAAGTACGATGCAAGTTAGGCGTTAGGAATATCCCAATCCGAACCCGATGGCATTTGGAATGACTAAGCCATACGGAGCAAAATCATACGTCTCCATGGGCCACGTTTATGAACAATGACAATGCTGGATTCGTCCAGCCTTTCCGAATGGTGCAGTCCAACTTGAATCGGCAGTTGGAATCAGACTTTGGAAGCCTGTTGTGCCTTCCCAATTGGGCCAGTAGGCATACCCATGGGTCCCTCCTTACCAACCATGCACAGTGTGGCAGGCACTAGGGGGTACCAGCCACAGGGTGCCCGATTTTCCCTAGCCACCCCTTCTTCAATGGGAGTCTATGCATTCAGTCGGAACATAGGCTCCCAATAAAGTCAATGGGAGTCCAACCAAATCATATCTGGAAGCCTCCGGATGCATCGTAATGGGTCGGTCGGACTCTCCTGATCCAAGTCGGTCAGAAACCATTCCCAAACCGATTTGGTCAGCAAGATTTCCAAACCGCATCGGAATCGGGGCCCTAGAATGGTGCAAGCCATTGTTTAACAATAGCTGCGAAGCAAATGCTGCAAGAAAAAGTGTCTTGCCAAGACGGGAAACATCTTTTGCAATGCAGTATTAAACACACAGTGCCTTTAACATTCATGCATTTTCCAAGCATGCTTTTTTGTTGCGTTTACAACACATACCTTTACCATGCATGATAAGTCTACAGAGTGTGTGTGTGTGCGTAAGTGTGTGTATGAGTGTGTACATTATTTTTCAAGTGAAGAAACGTATCCAAGAACGAGTAAGAGCCATCAAGGATAGTGGTCCTTAATACCCAGTAGAATGTCATGTTCAGACTAGCCATGGAAGCGATTGGACAGTAATGACCTTCTTCGGCCTGGATAGAGTGAGGGAACATCAGAGAGAGGGTGATCGATGTCTGAGGCTACATAGTCTACAAACAGACTATATAGTACATTTGGAGACTAGGGAATCGGGCGGCGTTAACATGAGCAAAGATCTAGCCTTACACCTGGATATATGAAATTTAAGTTCTGTGTTTTCTACACACTTTTTTGGTAGAGTTTTCTTGTATGGAGTGGGAGCTTTTTGAAGTGTAAATGAATGTCCTATTACCCTCCTTTCTTCCTATGTCCCTCTTATTTTTGTATGAATTGTTTAGGGTGTTTTCACTTTAGGTTTTGGAGACAAAAATATGGAGAGTAGTCACAGAGAATGCATTTATGGTATATTAATATGTAGTGGATGTATCTACAAGATATGGATGCATTCCCACTAGAGCTTTATTGTTAGAAGCAACATGAAGTATATCTGATTCGATCTGTTAGAAATGCCCACTAGGGTCTGATTGTTAATTCAACTCTAGAATGCATGTTGGCAAGAAATCAGAGCTCTGTACATTTTAATTTGCATTGTATATCATACATAATTTCTGTATGCTATATAACTGTCTCACATTTTTATTCTACAATGGAAGGATGTAATTGATGGATATTCATCCTCCAGATCTCCAGTAATGTTTTCAAGTTTGTAATTCTAGAGGACACGTGGAAATTCATCAAGTTGAGCAACTGTGTAACAAAAAGAGTGGAGGAAAGGCTTAAATAGGACGTGTAGTATGTCTTTCATTTTGTTTAAATGTGCAGATGATCACTTTAAAATGACATGGTGTAATGGTAAAGCCCACCTGTGAGCAAGGCTCAAAGATATGAGCCGAAACGTGTTGGGTCTGTGGTATCTTGCAAAAATGAAATGAAATAAAGCACATTTGAACACTGACATTGAGCCTATGGGGTTATCTCTCTCCTCGTACTGTAGCAGAGTGGTGCCTTTCTGAGAGCTATATATATTTCTCGCTGACCTTATTTATACTTACCTGCATGGTAAAGGCATGCATGGTAAATAAATATGGCTGGTAAATGCAGGCATTGTAAAAAATGCATGGCAAAGGCAAACATTGTAAAAGCATGTATTGCAACGTTGTACGATTGACAAGACCCCAGTATTTTCATCAGATGTTACAGAACTTTTCAGTGACCCCCCTAATCTGAATTCTCAAATAAGCTTAAAACACATTATACATTCATGCATTAAATGAACTTCTACAGACACTGATGTCATTCACTATACTGTGAGGTCGCAAATAGAAAATCACCATAGTAAAAACACAGCCCACTTATAAAAAGGACCAACAACATATCAGTGTACAAAAAACTTATGCTTCAAACAGACAAACTTTTAGGCACTCCTCGATGTGGTCCGTGGTGCTGTCTATGAGACGTTTTGTTATGGACAGTAATTTTCATTGGTTAGAACAGATATGAATGAATCATTGTTGTCTGCCCAGCTGCAGGCGTACAGTGAGTCATATTTATCTAATGCTCCAATTTTGATTTATGCAGAAAGTCTGCAAGACATTGCAGGGCACCAAAAAAGTCATCTTGGCACAGTTGAGGCTTGTGAAGCGAGCAATGGTACTCGAGGGCATGCTGTAGTTTACTCTGGTAGAGCTGGTTAACTCCTTTCCTCATTCTGAGTATGTTGTCAAATACATTATCCCACATGGATATGCATGCTGTTCTGAGGTGTTTCATAGATATAAGAATGGCCTTATCTGTCTCAGAAATTCTTATGGAGACAAATTCACTCTACAATACATAGGTGAATTAACACTTGATGTTTGACACAAAAAAATAAACTCCCTATACGGAGAAAAAAAGTGTAAAATGAGAGTTGGGAGAACAAAGAACAATCATCTGAAACAGAATGTCCTGGCTGAGGTAAACATTTTGTAGAGGTCTGATAAGCACAGAGTTCACTGTCATTTAGGGAAGATGCGTTCTGAAAATCAGCTTTGAAAAGATCCACCGAAAGAATGGTCCTGTGTTTTTCACTAAGACTGCTGATGAGTTCCACCTGAGTTACAAAGGCAACTCTTAACACTCAGTTTCAGTCTCCATTCAGCTTCAGAAAATGAGGACCCATGGTTTCCGAAAAACAGCAGTTGAAATGGATGCATTAATTAAAGAAATAATACCTGAAAGTCAGGGAATTGTATTTATCGCAGACATGATGGCCCAAACCTAACTGTAAAAATTCCTAAAAACTATAGCTCATAAAACATTGAAGATTTAATATGCCAGCCGGACTCCGTCCTACCTAATGAGCTGTTAACCTTTAACGGTAGACAGTACACACTCCTGTGCATGTTCAAGTCATTCTCACAGTACAAAGACACAAAAGCATTCTTTTCATGAGGTTTTAAAGTGGCTCAAAATAGTTTGTGGTGTTTCTTTTCGGTGCAAATGTCTGTTATTTGTGTTTTGGACTTCACTGTGCTTTGAGTTTAGTAGTCCTTACTGTCCTTCCGATTCTCTTAGGGTCAACACACATCTCTTATTAATATTTTGCTTGGGGTATTTCAAACATTTGCCTTCTCAGAAACAGAGCTTACGTCGGAACTCCAGTCGTGCCTCATAATGATAGTGAGCATTTAAACTGTGGTGAAAATATATCCCAGGAGACCATGAAGTCGGAACATCCCTATAGATGAAGATTTTCCAAAGGAGTCGACATTTCTCCGAAGATGAATATTTTCCACCCAGTAGAAGTCAAGATTTTCTTTGACTATATTGTTTTAGCAAAAGATTTGCACCTCACTGGAATGTTTCAAGACACATCAGCAGAAAACTGACTTTTACATTTTATTTCTCTCTCTTTCTCATTTCCTTCCCTGTACTTCTCTTTCAAATGGTTCCTTCCCTTCCATCTCTGTGTAAGTTATCCTTATCCACTTTCTGTTCCTTATCATCAGTCATTGCCCCACCTTAACAAGCCTCCATTCGATTAAACCCCTCCTCTCTCACATCTCTACTGCACCCCACACTTCACCACTATGGTTCACTCTCCTACCACAGAAGACCTGACCTAATGACTGGTGCCTCAGTTACTGCTCTTCAACAACAATTCATTAATCCCAATTTATGTGGTGTTCATATCTTTAAATATGCTACACTTCGCAATAGGATCTCTGTTAACATCCAATTTCTTTCATTTGCCATTGAAAGAATTAGTCACAGAAGCAGATATCCAGGGACTCCCCTCGAATAGATCTGTTACTTCCTCACCGAAGAAACCAATCCATCAACATGAAGCATGAGATCTTATTTACCGAGTCCCGTAGGGCTCCTTGCTCTCCCAAACACTCTTCAACATCTACGTAGCCCCGCTAGCCAATGTCATACGAGATCACAAAATAAACATTGTCATTTACACTTACATTATGCAACTGACACTGTGCCTCTCGGACAAAACACTCAAGACCAGGTACAAGTTCACCACATGATTTACAGAAGTAACCACCTGGATGAATTCCAGTTGCCTCAAAATGAACTCAGACGTGACAAAGACAGAGGTGGTAGTCTTTGGGAAGACCGCCTCACCATGGGTCTCTATCTAGTAGCCCACAGATGATGCACCCACCCCAAGCCCTGCTTGAAAGCGAGAATCCCCTAACTCATCATAAACAACAAACTGGGCAGGAACACCCAAGTCTATGCAGTGTTTTCAGCCTGTTTTGACATACTAAGAAAGGATGCTGAAGAACATTTTCAAGTGGCTACCAGACAACACAAGGAAAATGGTCACCCAAGACCCCATCACCAGCAGACTAGACTATGGGGACAACCTGTATACAGGGATAACCAACCAGCTCACTAGAACACTGCAGACCGCCCAAAACGCAGCAGCCACACTAGTCCTTAACCTCTCACACTGAGTGCACATCACCCCACTGGCTCCCGATAGACAAGCGTGCACACTTTAAACACCTCATCCAAACCTACAAAGCTCTCCACAGCAATAGTCCAGCCTACCTGAACATCTGCATTCACTTCCACCAACGTTCCAGACACCTCCGCTCCGCTGGTCTCCTACTACCACATACCCCATGCATAAACAAAACTAGAGCAGGGGGCCCTGCCTTCTTGTATCTGGCCCCTAAAGCCTGGAATGACCTCCCACAACAAAGAGCCTCCTCCTCTCTTCTTGACTCTTGCAAGAAGCTGATCATGTGACTTTTCCAGTAAGCCTCAAAGGCTGGTCTCACATGCCTGCTACTGAGCACCTAGATACCCTCACGGTGACTAGTGTACTATAAAACACACATAACACACCATACCATAACAGAACATAAATTAACATACCACACAGGGCTAGTGTTTAATCATCAACCAAGGGCTTCGTAAAATGGCCTACAATTATTTTGCAATTGATGGCATGGCCACTGCTGCATATAGCATCTGATGCTGAAGTAGGATGCTTCCTGCTCAGCCAATAATGATCAACTAATTTCAGCCCAGCGTGTTCGTCTGCCAGCGGCAGGTCTAACATTGCTGAAGTGAATAGTAGTTAGCTAACAAACTGATGCCAAACTATGGCAGGACTTGGCATAAATGTGGAATTATAGTCTATATGTAATAATGATACATTTACACTGATTTTATTTTGTAGTGTAAGTATTACTGAAAAACTCTTATTCTATGCCTGCCCCATCACAGCCTTTGCATTGGCAGAGGCAACTCGGATGAAATAATACACTTCTGCACATAGACACATGGGCTATTGCTATAGACTAGCAGAATAAGGCATGGGTTTTTTAGTTTCTGTTTTTAATTTACAGTAAACAAACCCCATGAGCCATGATTACTGAATCAGTTGGGGTTAGAAGAATGAATAATGTGCACTATTTGGAAATGCAAAGATGCAGTAAAAGTGCATGTTTTAGCCCAAGATATACACAAGATCTTCTACGCCGCAGCCTGGGATTAAGGCATTTAACAATTATCTCTTCCAATGATAATTATAAACTTCAGTACATTTCAAGTCTAAGCTCTCATCTTGAACACTTCCAAAATATGCTGTTTCCCTGACAGCTTGCCTATACCATAACACTCTTCCTTTGAAGACAAGTTATCCTAGCAACAGAGCTACAGTGCTGTGTAAACAATATTCAGCAGAATATGTAAATTTCTCCAATTCATGAAATGGAAAATCTCTTACGCCTGAAATAGCTCAAAGTCCTTTTAACCCTAAACTACACAACTTTTTCCAGACACACACATTTCTTTATTTAAAAGAAAAGACATTCTTATATGCAAAACATAGGGCATTATATTAAATATGTATTTCTTTCATTTACTTACATTTTACTTTTATCTTTTGTAGCTCCTGTTCAATTCTTAGGCAGATTGATTGTGTGAGCTCAAATGATATTCTTTGGAAGGCATCAAAATCTTCAACTGTGTAAACATGGGTAGCTGTTGGGGGGGTGGCAATTGCTTCTAGCTCACTACGCACCGCATCCTTCACACCGACTGCAAATATTTCCACATCCAAATTCCTAAGTTTTAGGGCCGGGTCTTTAAAGGCATCTGAGGACTTCCCGTCTGTAATCAGTATCATGACCCTCGGCACATTTGGTCTCGCTCCCCTGCTTTCGATGAGCACCTTCTCTCTGACATAGGTCATAGCCTTCCCTGTGTTGGTGGAGCCACCTCTGTACGGGAATGTATTCACAGCTTTAAGGATGTCATCAATGCTGTCGTATTTGTTCAATGTGAACTCTGTGTACGGATCCCTGCTGTACTGGACTAGACTGATCTGTACTTTTTCAGGAGACACGTCAAAGCTTTTCACCAAGACTTCCAAGAACGATCTAACTTTTGCGAAATTGGAAATTCCAATACTGTAGGAACCATCAACTAAAATGACAACGTCTGCCTTTATGTCCTGGCCACTAGAACATTCTGTTGAAAGAAAAATATAATATGTTTCTTAGACATGTGGAGAAAAAAACATCAAATAAATTTACCACGTCTATAAATACGGCATTACACTGTAAAGCTGTGGCATATTTCTGAGCTGAAATCATTGGATAGCATCTCTCTTAAATACTTCCAAACTGTTAGATAAATTAGATAAACAGATAGATATCTACTGAGTGGGACATTGGGATTTGGACACTGTCTAATTAGCAATAGTTTCCATATCGCAAAATACCACCATTTACATAGTTTGTGAAAGATACATGGAGTTGGCCACAATACATCTAGACTTCACTATACAAAATACACTTTTTTTGGCAGTACACTATCCTGTAGGGAACTTGCTCCTTCGCAGCGCAGCTCCGTCTTCTAGCTACTGCTGTCCCCGTCATCTGCTGCTGACCCAGAGGTCAGGAGTTCAAGGCCATCCTTCACCCGCAGGCTCCTGCCTGAGCCTCGCCCATGGTGATCAAGTGGCAGACTGTAACTGCTCTTCTGCTAGGGCTGCCCTTCTGTCTCTCTCTAACTGCTTTTTTTGTCCCTCTTTTTGCCTTTTCAATCTCTTTCTGCTTTTCTCTCTTCTTTTTCTTTTTTGTGCCTCTGCCTTTCCTCTTTTCCATTTCCCGACGTTTTTCTCTCCTTTGACGCCTTGCGGCTGTAATAATCCAGTGTCCCTTCACGTGTTTTCCAGCCTCCCAGCTGTCCAGCCCACCACAGCACTACTTAATGCCGGTCGCTGCGCGGTGAAGATGCAGTCCACTATCCTGTAGTGAACTTGCTCCATCGCAGCGCAGCTCCCTTTTATAGTTGCTGCTGTCCCCATCACCTGATGCTGACCTGGAAGTCGGAAGTTCAAGGCCCTCCTTCAAAAGAAGACTCCTGCCTCCGCCTTATCCCTGGTGGTCTAGTGGCGGAGAATCAGTGCTATGCTACGAGGGCTGCCCTTTTGTCCCTCTACCTGATTTTTTTGTCCCTCTTTCTGCCTTTTCAGTCTCTCTTGCTGCTTTTCTCTCTTCTCTTCTTCTATTTTCTGCCTCTGACTTTGGCTTTCCTCGTTTCGTTTTCCTGCCATTTTCTTTCTCCTTCAGCACCCCTGCCGCCGCGATCTCCCATGGCCCCAGCCCCTCCGTTGTCCCTTCCCGCTCCCACATCTTCCCACCTCCCAGCTGTCCAGCCCCCCAAGCAGAATACTACTTAATTGTGGGTGCGCTTGTCCACACCTGTCCACGCCTGGACCCCACCCAGCATAAGAGACCCTGGTTCTTGGTCCCTCCACCGCTATGATGCCAGCACCATCCTCAAACACAACCCTCAAAACCCCACTTCCTGCTGTCTAGAGTCGCTGAAGAAGACCAAGGGGCCCTTGACCTTTCGGAACTGCAACCGTGCCTTCAGCCACGACAACACTCCAGCTACCCAGCTGACTAACAGTGCACCCGACTGACTCAACTGCATCCTCCTCAACAGTGCGATCTCTCCACAAACACACCACAGAAATCTGGGACCTCCTCAACGTCACCTCCCCCGACATCGCGTTCCTCAAGATAACCTGGATTAACCCCTGCTCCGGCCCAGATATTGCCATCACCATCTCAGACAGTTTCAAGCTCACCCGCAAGGATTGCTCTGACCGCCCAGGAGGTGGCATCACCATCATCCGCAAGAACACACTCTAACTAACCATGTACTCTAACGACCCTACGATGACCCTGGAATACCTCCACCTCCACTTCCAGTTCCAAACCAACCGCAACACCACCCTGCGTGGCACTCTCATCTTCAGGCCTCCCTGGACCCTGACCGCCGTTCACCAATGCCATCATAGACCTCATTTCAACCCAGGCTCTTGCATCCACCAACTTCACCCAACTGAGATACCTCAACTTACACATGAACCACCCCAGCGACCAGAACACTTCCTCCCTACTGGAGACCCTCACCAATATCAGACTCAAGCAGTTGGTCAATGCATCGATCCACACAGCCGGACACAGGCTCGACTCCGTCTTCTCCACCAGCAGGAAAATTACCTAGAGGAACATTACCGAATTCCTCTGGACTGATCATCACTGCGTGCACTTCACCTTCACAACTCCCACCGTACACCACCACCCCCCCATCACAACTGTACCAAGGCCACAGAAGAACTACTCTTCTGCTCCCTCTGCGCAACTTCTCCGCCAAAGGCAATGGTCACCAACACCACAGCACGCAACCTCCGCTGATGGATCTCCAACGGCGCCAACTTTCTGGTACCCCTCAAGTAAAGACCAGGAAAGTAATACTCCAAGAAAGCCAGCTGGTTTACTCCTGCCATCCACAAGTCCAGAAGCACCTATAGACGACTCGAGAAGAGATGGAGGAACAACAAATCCCCGGAAACCCATGCCACCTTCAAAATCCGCCATCAATGCACACCACCTCTTCCTCAACACCACAAAGAAAACGGCCCTCCAAGACAGAATCAGCGACAATGCACACAACAGCAAAGAACTCTTCACCATCTTCAACGGGTTTGCCAGGCCCAACAGACAGACCACAGACGTCCCTCCCTCCCAAGGCCTCTGCAAAAAGCTTGGTGCCTTCTTCCACCACAGGATCAGACGAATCTAGGACAACTTCGACAGCCTAGACCCTGCCACTACACCTGCCACCACTGCAAGCAATCACGCCTCACCCCAACAGACCATGCTCTGCTGGACCCAACTCACAACAGAGGGGACACTCAAGACCATAAAGAGCATCCACTCAGGAGCCCCGTCGGATCCTTGCCCGTATCACATCTACCAAAGAGTAGCCGCCGCCATTGCCCCTCAGCGTTGACACACCATCAACTGCTCCATCAAAACCGCCACCTTTCCAGATGACTGAAAACACATAGAGATCAACCCCCTGTTGAACAAGCTGTCCTCAGACCCGACGGACCTCAAGAATTTCAAACCAATCTCCATCCTCCCCTTCCCAGCCAAGGTCGAGAAGGCCGTCCATTCCCAACTCTCTGCCTTAATAGAAGAAACTACGTCCATGATACCTCTCAATCCGGCTTCCAAAGCAACCATAGCATCAAGACTGTGCTCATCGTTGCCTTCCAATGCCTCCTAGACCGGGTTGAGACCACAGCCCTCATCCTACTGGACCTTCCGGCTGCCTTCAACACTGTCTGCACCTCACCCTAATCATGAGATCCACGACGTCGGCATCCACGACCAGGGACTGGACTGTATCTACTTCTTCCTCACTGGCTGGACTCAGCGAGTCTGACTACCCTGGTTCCTCTCGGAACCTACAGAGATCAGCTGTGGGGTGCCTCCGGGCTCATCCCTGAGCCCCAACCTCTTCAACGTCTACATGACCCCTCTAGCAGCCATCGTCAGAAGCCACAGACTCAAAATTGTCTCCTATGCAGACAACATCCAGTTGCTCCTCTTCCTCACCAACAAACCAAATCTCTTCATATGATCCTACTCCCAGAGGGACCACCAGCCTCCTCCCCCCCACCCCCAGTGCCTTGAGACCCTCACGGGTGAGTAGCCGCATTTTACACGCTATTGAGTGATTGATTGATTGACTTTTCCGCTGTATCCACCCATCCAAAGCAGGTTGATAACAATTGAAAATGGTGATAAATACTTACAAAATTAAAAATAGAAACAGATATTCTGTGGGCAATTCACTGATGTTACATACATCATGAAAAAACTGATAATCTCAAATGAAGCCAAGTGACCTCTTTTCAGTAGGGGCACAGTTGACAGCGAGTGCACAAGGAAGATTTGTCTTACAATGTTTTGGTTATTAACTGTAAGGAGGTAGATTAATATTTAGGTTGGGTACTGCCCATCCTTAGAAATAATAACACTTCTTGGTAGGGTAAGCCTTGATCGTTATGGCACAGAGCATACAGGCGTACTTTAGGCAATGTGTAATTTAATTATGCAGTATTTAAACAGTAATACAGTCATAACTTTAAAAATCCCAAACTGAAATATAAAAATAAAGTAAAACACACAAGATGGTGGACGGAATGTTGCACAATGGCAAAACATTCACCCCCAGTCACAGATCTGGGTTTAATCCATCGTTATTTTGCTCACCAAGCCACCCCAGTTCAGACATGGCCATATGCAAATCAGTCTGGACCCTGTGCCTCGTGGGAACAGTCCAGACCGAACTACCAAGCCATGTCTTCTCTGGACCGGAATCAAGCATCCTAGGACTGGTTTTTGGCTATCAGCCTTCATCAGCCATGGATAGCTTGACTCCAGTGGCGTAGTGAGCACGGGACCCATGTCTGGGCATACCCTTCCCACATAGGGTGAACAGCAAAACAGAAGATGATGGACGGAATGTTGCTCAATGGCAAAACATTCACCCCAAGTCACAGATCTGGGTTTAATCCATTGTTATTTTGCTCACCAAGCCACCCCAGTTCAGACATGGCCATATGCAAATCAGTCTTCACCCTATGCCTCGTGGGAACAGTCCAGACTGAACTGCCAAGCCATGTCTACCCTGGACCGGAATCAGCCAGGATAGCTTGACTCCAGTGGCGTTGTGAGCATGGTCAAGCTATCCTGGCTGAAGATGGCTGATACCCAGAAACAGGTCCTAGGATGCTTGATTCCGGTCCAAGGAAGACATAGCTTTGCAGTTCGGGCTGGACTGTTCCCATGAGGCACAGGGTCAAGGCTGATTTGCATATGGCCATGTCTGAACTGGGGTGGTGTGGAGTGCAAAAAAATTATGGATTTAGGCCCAGATCTCTGTACTGGGGTGAATGTATGACATTGTTCTGCATTCTGTCCATCAACTGCTGTTTTTGCATTTGTCACCCAGAGTGGTCGGGTATGCTCAGGCGTGAGTCCCGTGCTCTCCACACCATTGGAGTCAAGCTATCATGGCTGATGACGGCTGATAGCCAGAAACCGGTTCTAGGATGCTTGATTCCGGTCCAGGGAAGACATGGCTTGGCAGTTCGGGCTGGACTGTTCCCATGAGGCACAGGGTCAGACTGATTTGCATATGGCCATGTCTGAACTGGGGTGGCAGAGTGGGCTAAAGAACGGTGATGGATTAAACCCAGATCTGTTGACTGGGTGTGAGTGTCTGATTGGTTCAGATGCTACACCCATCACCACCCCCTTTTGTACCGCTTTGTTCGCCATAGGTTAGCAGGGTATGCTGAGACGTGAGTCCCTTGCTCACTTTGCCACTCGATTCAAGCTAGCCGGGCTGAAAGCGCTGAAATGCCAGAAACCGTCCTCGGAAGCTTGTTTCCGGTCCAGGGAAGGCATGGCTTGGCAGTTCGGGCTGGACTGTTCCCATGAGGCACAGGGTCAGACTGATTTGCATATGGCCATGTCTGAACTGGGGTGGCAGAGTGAGCTAAAGAATGGTGATGGATTAAACCCAGATCTGTTGACTGGGTGTGAGTGTTTGATTGGTTCAGATGCTCCGCCCACCACAACCCCCTTTTGTACTGGTTTGTTCGCCATAAGTTGGCAGGGTATGCTCAGACGTGAGTCCCTTGCTCACTTTGCCACTGGATTCAAGCAAGCCGGGGCTGAAGGCGACTGAAATGCCAGAAACCGGTCCTCGGAAGCTTGTTTCCGGTCAAGGGAAGGCATGGCTTGGCAGTTCGGGCTAGACTGTTCCCATGAGGCACAGGGTGGGGGCTGATTTGCATATGGCCATGTTTGAACTGGGGTGGTGTGGAGTGCAAAAAAAATGGATTTAGGCCCAGATCTCTGTACTGGTTTGAATGTATGACATTGTTCTGCATTCTGTCCATCAACTGTTGTTTTTGCATTTGTCACCCCGAGTGGGACGGGTATGCTCAGACGTGAGTCCCAGGCTCTCCACACCACTGGAGTCAAGCTACCCTGGCTGATGACGGCTGATAGCCAGAAACCGGTCCTAGGATCTTTGATTCCGGTCCAGGGAAGACATGGCTTGGCAGTTCGGGCTGGACTGTTCCCTTGAGGCACAGGTTCAAGGCTGATTTGGACATGGCGATGTCTGAACTGGGGTGGTGTGGAGTGCAAAAAACGATGGATTTAAGCCCAGATCTCTGTACTGGGGTGAATGTATGACATTGTTCTGCATTCTGTCCATTAACTGTTGTTTTTGCATATAAAAATAGAGTAACATTTAATAAAGAAAATGACAAGAACATGGCAAGAATCCAGTAAGGGGCCTGGTAATATAATATTTTACGGAAAATATTGCCAAAAAGCACTAGGTGCTAATGATAGTCTTTGGAAGCAGCGGACTGGAACCTAGATAAGATTTGAGAACCACTATGATGGAACCCAGGCTAGATAAACCATGTGGAATGGTCCCGGTGAAAAGAAAGGGACTTTGTTACTTTTGTGAAGAAAAGTGTTGAAATTTCTTCTAAGTCCCAATGCAAAGAGGGGCTTTGTCAATTTTGGAGAAGAAAACTACTCCCTATGTGGGATGCCACTGAACTGGAGTAACTGCTGTGGAACCGAAAGATAGATACCAGAAGCAGGCTGGACCCACTGTCAGTCTGGAGATTTTGAAATTTCCTAGCTGAAAATGTTCTAAGTCCAAATGCAGAATGGGGCCTAGTCATTTTTTCAGCGATGTGGGGACTTTTGGGTGGGACTAATGTGAGTTGGAAGCATTTTTGGGCAGGTCGCACTGAAGCTCTGGCAATCTGGTGGAAAACTTTGCTAAAGTTTCCAAACTTTCTTCTAGTGCCTAAATAACTACAGGTGCCCGCCCCAAGAGCCTCATGGAAAGGTGTTTAGAGACTCTCAGGATATCAGGGAAAACCCAACAGCAAGGTCCAGCCCAGGTTAATTTGTTACTGGTCAGCTGGGCACTTCAGGCAAACCGGCTCTTGCATCTTATATTGTCCCTTTAACTACACAGGAGTTCAGCCAAATGACACATCTTGATAGGATAAACCCTGATCGTTATGGCACAGAACATACAGGCTTAACTTAGGGCAAAGTTTAAAGTAATTATGCAGTATTTAAACTGTAATACAGTCAAAAATTTAAAAATCCCAAACTGAAATAGAAAAATAGAGTAACATTTAATAAAGAAAATTACAAGAACATGGCAAGAATCCAATCAGTGGCCTGGCAATATAATATTCAAAGGAAAGTAATGCCGAAAAGCACAAGGCGCCAATGATAGTCTATGGAAGCAGTAGACTGGGACCTAGGTATGAATTGAGACCAACTATGATGGAACCCTGTGGATTGGTCCCGGTGAAAAGAAAGGGACTTTGTTACCTTTGTGAAGAGAAAGTGTTGAAATTCCTTCTAAGTCCCAATGCAAAGAGGGACTTTGCCAATTTTGGAGAAGAAAAATACTCCCTGTGTGGGACAACACTGAACTGGAGCCGCTGCTTTGGAACCGAAAGCTAGTTACTAGAAGCAGGCTGGTCCCACTGCCACTCTCGATGTTTGGAAATTTCCTTACTGAAAATGTTCTCGGTTCAAATGCAGAATGGGTCCTAGTAATTTTTTCAGAGATGTGGGTACTTTTGGGTGGGACTAATATGAAATTCAATGAAAAGCTTTGGAACTGTCTGTTGGGTGCAGTTTTGGGCAGGTCGCACTGAAGCTCTGGCGCTCTGGAGGAAGACTTTGCAAAAGTTTCCAAACTTTCTTCTGGTGCCTAAATAACCACAGGTATTCACCTCAGTGTCCCATAGAGCCTCATGGGAAGGTGCTTAGAGACACTCAGGATATTAGGCATAGCCCAAAAGAAAGGTCCAGCCAAGGTTGATTTGTTACTGGATTTTAAGGAAAATAATGCCAAACAGCACTAGGTGCCAATGATAGTTTATGCAAGCAGTAGACTGGGACCTAGGTATGAATTGAGACCAACTATGATCGAACCCTTGCTAGATACACCATGTGGATTGGTCCCGACGAAAAGAAAGGGACTTTGTTACTTTTGTGAAGAAAAGTGCTGACATTTCTTCTAAGTCCCAATGCAAAGAGGGACGTTGTCAATTTTGGAGAAGAAAACTACTCCCTGTGTTAGACGCCACTGAACTGGAGCCGTGGGGACTTTTGGGTGGGACTAATGTGAAATTCAATGAAATGTTTTGGAACTGTCAGTTGGATGCATTTTTGGGCAGGTTGCATGGAAGCTCTGGCGCTCTGGAGGAAAACTTTGTAAAGGTTTCCAAACTTTCTTCTTGGGCCCAAATAACCACAGGTGTTCACCTCAATGTCCTCTAGAGCCTCAAGGGAAGGTGCTTAGAGACACTCAGGATATTAGGCAGTTCGGGCTAGACTGTTCCCATGAGGCACAGGGTGGGGGCTGATATGCATATGGCCATGTTTGAACTGGGGTGGTGTGGAGTGCAAAAAAAATGGATTTAGGCCCAGATCTCTGTACTGGTTTGAATGTATGACATTGTTCTGCATTCTGTCCATCAACTGTTGTTTTTGCATTTGTCACCCCGAGTGGGACGGGTATGCTCAGACGTGAGTCCCGTGCTCTCCACACCACTGGAGTCAAGCTACCCTGGCTGATGACGGCCGATAGCCAGAAACCGGTCCTAGGATCTTTGATTCCGGTCCAGGGAAGACATGGCTTGGCAGTTCGGGCTGGACTGTTCCCTTGAGGCACAGGTTCAAGGCTGATTTGGACATGGCGATGTCTGAACTGGGGTGGTGTGGAGTGCAAAAAAACGATGGATTTAGGCCCAGATCTCTGTACTGGGGTGAATGTATGACATTGTTCTGCATTCTGTCCATTAACTGTTGTTTTTGCATATAAAAATAGAGTAACATTTAATAAAGAAAATGACAAGAACATGGCAAGAATCCAGTAAGGGGCCTGGTAATATAATATTTTACGGAAAATATTGCCAAAAAGCACTAGGTGCTAATGATAGTCTTTGGAAGCAGCGGACTGGAACCTAGATAAGATTTGAGAACAACTATGATCGAACCCTTGCTAGATACACCATGTGGATTGGTCCCGACGAAAAGAAAGGGACTTTGTTACTTTTGTGAAGAAAAGTGCTGACATTTCTTTTAAGTCCCAATGCAAAGAGGGACGTTGTCAATTTTGGAGAAGAAAACTACTCCCTGTGTTAGACGCCACTGAACTGGAGCCGTGGGGACTTTTGGGTGGGACTAATGTGAAATTCAATGAAATGTTTTGGAACTGTCAGTTGGATGCATTTTTGGGCAGGTTGCACGGAAGCTCTGGCGCTCTGGAGGAAAACTTTGTAAAAGTTTCCAAACTTTCTTCTTGGGCCCAAATAACCACAGGTGTTCACCTCAATGTCCTCTAGAGCCTCAAGGGAAGGTGCTTAGAGACACTCAGGATATTAGGCAAAGCCCAACCGCAAGGTCCAGCCCAGGTTGATTTGTTAATTGTCAGCTGGGCACTTCAGGAAAACCTGCTCTTGCGTTTTATTTTGTCCCTCTAACTACACAGGAGTTCAGCCAACTGACACTTTATGTCTTCTTCTTTGCCCTGGGTATGTATCAGAGGGAGCAGATCTAGTCCTTGAGGGCTTCTCTTGGGTCACATAAAGCAATCGAGTTCACTTTTAATCTTCTTCAGGTTCAGAAGGTGATCTATATATGCTGCCTTGTGGTGTCACATTTATTCCTGGCACCAGCTACTAGGTTTGGGCGACTCCTAGGCACTCCCTTACTAATTACATAAAAGTTCCTGGGGGCAACCCTGCTCATTCTTTCAGCAGTTCCTGTGTGCCCTACTGCAAACAATCCCACAGTGACCCTCACTTTCAAACTCCAAGCTGGTGAAACCTTTCTCCCCATGTGCAGAACCTCTATGCCCATGCAGTGGTGTGGCCAGGGTAATAAGCACTCTTTGAATCTGTGGCCACTCAAAAGCAGTTCTGGTGGTAGCTTTCCTCCCACTGGGTTTGGTGCCAGCATGACTATGGGGACAAAGGCAAGGGCCTTTCAAGGTGTCACCTGACTTTTTCTTGTGATAGAGCAGGTCCCTCTGATTTAATTAAGGTCCAGGGCTCAAGTCAACTCCTTTTCCTGCCTTGGCTAAATTCCCTGCTCTGGGCTAGTTTTCCCACTTCTTTCACACCTAATTCAGAACAAGTAGCTTGAGAGCTATTGCAAATTATCTCTCCGTATTTTCAAGGTGGATAAAGGTAACTTTCTGAAAGTTCTATTACCAATATATTTAATACCATCCAACTTCACCATTGAATTGAATGTTTATTAAAATAAAATAAGTCTTTCAGTGGAGCCTGTAGCTGGTACAAGTCTGTGCAGCAGGGGTCAAGCTGTTGCTGCATTGTTACACAGGGTAGGCCTCAAGCCATGTTTTCACTGCCACTGTAGTGGATGATACAGTGCTTAATTTGAGCCAGTGGTTGTCAGTTGGGCCCACCGGCTCTCAGTTTTGGGGATTGGCATTTCGTCTCATCAGACTTTTACCAAGAACAATATAGGGAAAACTACAAAGAGGGGAAAGGAGGAGGAAGTGAAATACAGAAATCACTTCACAAGAGGGAGAAAGCAGGAACCTGCAAAAGTGAGATAAGGAGGTAGAGATTGATTCTCTGGTGGTGTATTAATAAGGCATGAGATGGACTAAAACCATGCAGCCTTGGTATTTGGCACATAAACATTTAATAATACCAGCTGCGGGCTTCTGAGGAGAACTTTGTGCACAAATACAAATTCTTTTACGTTTTAGGCACTAGGATGGCATAATAGGTGCTGCAGTTCATAGGTGGCATTTCACTTTCCATATTTATTTCAACACCATATACTATTATACTATTGCCTTACAGGAAACTTTATTGTGCCAATGAGGGTAAAGCTAATTTTGACATGTTGAAAGGGGGAGCACAGACACTTTACTCCTGTTTGGCAGAGGTAAAGTGCACAGAGTTCTAATGCCAATAAAATAAATATGGCAAACATTGGTGGAAACCACACAAAAAGATGGTCCTTTTCTACAGTAACGATGACAATAGGTTTAACATATCTTTAAATTATGTTTGAGATGGGTTTGAGGGGCAAGGCAAGGAAAGAGCATGATGCATTTGGATAATCAGATTATAACAACATACTGAAATTCTAGTTAAAGTTACCAACTTTAGATATATGAGTAACATTAAAGTGGCATCTTTTGAAACATACACTTAAATGCATGGTAGTCTGACTGTTTCTCAGTGCTCCAAAGACTAACTTACCCACTTGCACTTTCACTGCCTCAGTTTTTTCCATTGTGGTAACTGCTTCGCTGGCTGTGAGTCCTTTCATTGCATAAACATTGATCTGGTACACTGTGTCCGGAGAGAGGTCCTTCACGTTTATGTTTGTGGTTTGGGGGCCCACGTTCAGAGACTGCTGCTTGCTCCCCGCTATCATAGGGATGAGTTGCACCCTGTAGCCGGTAACTTGGCTCGGTGATGGTCGCCAGTTCAGCCTCATTGACTTTGAACTAATCTCTGTCACAACTACATTTGAAGGAGGCTCAACGGCTGCAAAGCAAATGGAAACACAATCATCAGTGGAAAGTAATTTAGGGGCAGATGTTCTATCAAAGCGGAATAATGTTAATGCTTAATTAAACACGGTGAAAGATGAGTTCATTCTCGTCTGCGAAATACAGAGGGTTCCACACACAAGTAAACATTGCAATTACAAGAGAGTAGACTGCAACTGCATGCCTGTAACGAGGCCCTCAGAAATACTGCAATCTAAAGTGCAGACAGACAGATAATGCAAGGCAAATCTAGACATCAATATCAAACGCTAACCATCAGGGTCATTGCAATCAACACCTAGCCTCTAAGCGTCCTCTTAACATCTTGTTCCCTTTCTTATACAGATAATGTTTTTGTCTCGGTTATCATAAGAGATGTGCAATGCATGCATTGTTGTAGCAGTGGTGCGTTCTTGTTGATCCTGTTCTTTCCCTAGCATCATCTTTTGTGCAGTGGAGAATATGAGCTCTTTGTCTTATTCATACAGTTCGAGCATCTCTAGAAAACTCTCCACGAGGCTGACACCGTAATTCTCTCATTTTAAGAGTTCAGTGTAAACCAGCAAGAGGTGAGACAATTCCCACCCAGGGTCTTTGTACTAATGAAAAGGCGTTAATAGGAGTCACGAGATCCATGGGAAACACGATCCAGAAGAACGCTATGGTTCCGCCCAGCTGTATCCAACATGTCTTGGTGAACCCCACTTGTAAATCAGCATGTATGTCAGCCTGCTGGAGATACAAATCGCTCTTTAAAGAAGACTCCAGCAGGTAGAAGCATCAGGCTGATTTACAGCTTTTGAAATGGACACCCATTCTATGAACTGTGAAGGCTACCAAAATATCTACACATGCTGAAGTATTGAGTATGCAAATTTGCAACAGTGCAGACGTTACATAACCATTTTTTCCAACGTAGCGAAGAAATAGAGAGCACGTGTGCAGTGTGTTGATGCATTATGGGGCACTGATTGGCACTGCTGATTGTTTTACTTTTAGCAGATTGTCTTTTTAATCAGGCTTGCATTTCCTATTAGCTGTGCATAACGTAATGGCGTGATTCAGCATTTAATATAGCCTTATAGCCCGCCGTAGAGGGCTATACAAGGCCCGAATTTCGTAGTGTGCCCTGCATCGCAAAATGCGATGCAGCCCGCGCTACGAAATTCGTTTTATAAATTAAATTGTTTACTTACCTCCAAATATCCATATGCCGGTTTTTATCACTCCCCCACCCTGCCCATCCCCCGCCCCGCCTCCCTGCTCCACCGCAACTCCCTCCACGGGCCGTGGCTGGGCATCCATAAGCTTCCCATGAGGGACACAGGGCCAGACTGAGAACCAAAACCGGCCCTGGCAAAGTCCTAGGCTGGCCACCCCCACCCCCAGGGGGTGGGGTTGGGGGTGCGACCGCGCTCGTTGCCAGGTCCGGTTTTCGGCCGATTTTGTTTTGTGCAACGCTGCAAAAATGGCCCTGTAACAAAAACGGCCTCCAGGGGCCCAAAACCGCCCCCCACCCTTGCAGCGTACCGGTTGATTGCCCGGTGCCCGCAACGGCCAGTCCAGGCCTGGAGGGAAACCATATGGGGTAAGGAATAAGCCAAGAGTTTGAAAACGAAAAGTGCCCTCTAAGCGCTTTCTAGCTGGTCAGTCTGAGTTTTATAACGAAAGCTGCAGATGGCGTATGGTTTACTTTGCTCCCATACATGCTGGGAACACAGAGCTCTGAATGGATACTGTTACAGTGTATTCAGTGCTTCGCAGCACTACGGTTACTGTAACCATGAAGAAATACAAACAAAAATAGAGAATTTCAGAAAGCTTTGTGAATTGTACTAAATAGTGTGATCATTGTGCATTAATGGGAGTAAAAGAGCAATCCTGATTTCCCACTAAATAGTGTGTGGAGAAGAAATGGCCCACTTATTCAGTGGTTTTGACTACAGGGACACCAAGAGACCCTTTTCAGTCCCTGGCTTTACCTCTGCTCCTCTGCAGCTCTTCCGCTCCTTTAAGAGATGTAGACTTTTGTGATTCTGGTTCCTTGTTGTCCTCCACTTCCCCATAGACTGCACTTGCAGACTTCAACTAACCAGCCAGAAGATGCTCTCTTTAGAGAAAAAGCGTTAGGCAATTTATAATCTATTAATCTCATAGAATATTTTAAGGTTTGGATACTCAATTCCAAGTGGCCTCCAGGCATGTTCCAGGAAACTAGACCACCACAAGGTGGCAATGAGCATGGAGGTCGTGGAATCATTGACGATCATCTAGCCTGAATTAAGTAAGTACTCCAATCTTGAATCAAGGTGAAAAAGAAGTTGCACTATCCAGAATCTCTCTCCAAGAACTTCTAAAAGGTCCATATGGGGAATGTGGTAGGGCAGAGTTTCCCAACTGGGGTCCGCGGACCCTCACATTCCAAGGGGGTCCATAGGAAGCAGTTTTAAAAGCACACAAAAGTTTCTTGTATAATTAGCAGCTTTCGAGCAACAATAAAAGTGTCAAGATAATGCCAGTGATTAATGTACCTGCTGGAGACAGATGAGAGTTTTGTTCAGTGGCAGCTTTGACTTAACCAATGTAGCACAGAGGGTTAATGTGCCTACCATTAAGAATGTGTAACATGCATGTTAAAAAGCAGTATTTTATGTGCATAGGTCCGTGGTTACTGGTTTTGTTACTGTGCACTTCATAAGTGCCATTGTAATCTAGAATAGGGACCCTGCATGGTACCAGTTAGTAACTTATGTTTTTTCCCAGTCATTCATTATCCTGATGCTGCTAAAAGGATTTATTTGGGTAGAAATATATTTTTAATGTTAAAGTCAGTGCTAGCCACTGTGTTATGTTCTGAATCCTGAGTATGTGCTTTTCCAGACCAAGCACTCTTTAAAAATGCCTACCAGTATGAATGACATGTGAATACTGCACCTTGCAGGCCCCTTTACCTTATGTAACATTTTCTATACACGGATTTACATGTATGATTCATTGTCTCTGTATGTGTGTGATGTAAAGTGCTCTGACATCCTACAATCGTATGAAAGATGCTATGAAACAGCTATTCCTCCAATATAAAATACTAAGGGCCAGATGTACGACCCGTTTTAATATGCAAACCCGTTTGCGCATGCAAAAACCTATTGGGCCAATTTACATATCCTATTTTGCAAGTTGCAATTTTGTTAGGACTAGTTAAATAGGTTTTGTAACTTGCTATTTGGAAGGGGCATTCCCTTCCAAAATAGCGAGTCTCAAAACCATGTACAAATGTTTTGCAACTACAATTGCGGTTGCAAAACACTCGCAATTACCACCTACTTCAAGTAGATGGTAATGCATTCGCAAATTGGAAAGGGGTCCCCAGGGGACCCCTTCCCCTTTGCAAATGCATGCAAATTTTTTTTTAATGGCAGGCAGTGGTCCCAGGGACCAATGCCTGCCCTTAAAAAATGAAACTAAAACGTTTCATTTCCTTTTTTTTTAAATGCATGGAAAACGGGCTGCATTTAAAAAAAATAAACTGCTTTATTTAAAAGCAGTCCCAGGCATGGTGTTCTGCTGAGCCCAGCAGGGCACCATCCCTGGGAGGGCTGGCATTCCCAATGGGCTCGCAAATTGCAAGAGAATCATTAATATTAATGAGCCTCGCAATTTGCGACCTCATTGGGAATCCCAAACAGTGTTAAACACACTGTTGTACATTTCATTTGCACTTGCCACTTGCCACTCGCAATGTGTCACCAATTGCGAAGCGCTAAATGAAAGGGTCGTACATCTGGCCCCAAAATCCTTAGTACTTTGATTATTTGTTTTGTGTGCACACATGTGTTTTTTTTCGAATTACTGTTTTAATATTTGAAATTTAACTCATACAAATTGCTTGAGGGTCCCCGGCTTCCAGTGGTGACTCAATGGGGGTCCTCAAGAGTCAAAAGTTTGGGATCCACTGCGGTAGGGTATTCACCTCACCTTGTAAATACAATTTCTGCAATGTAAAGTATTTAATGGGTGAAGTCAATTAATGAATTTGCAAATCTATGTATTGGAAGTTAATTTTATCACTAATGATTGTATTAATGATCATTGGAATAGAAGGACACTCGCCCAAAATGTGGACTAAAATGATTGATTGTGAGACACTTAGGAGCTCCTATTCTGACTGTTTCCAAGAAAAAGAGGCAAATGACTGACGGAATCGGTGCATTCTGTGCTAAACTCTGCAAATCTCTGAATATAATGGCAATTTTTCTTTAGTACATATCAGCATATTCTTCCTAACAAACTTTACTTAGGAAAATTGCTTGGAGTATGGCGTTTTTTGCACGGCTTAGAATTTTAACAGGTTTTGCACAGGGATAGCAATTTAGTCCAATTCTCAGATTAGAAGCCTCAATTACTTTTTTTCCTCACATGCACAATGCAGAAAGAGTAAATTGGAGTGAAGCTAAAGCCCAGTCCACAGGGAAGGATCCTACCACACTTGGGTTCGAGGAATATCTGAAAAATTGGAGATTTGCTCTCAGTCACAAAAGGCTAATTCTCAACTCCATGCTTTGTTTTCTAAAAACAGTTTATCTTGCTCACCTGGAGAGGGGAGGGATGGGGGTGGAGGGTGGGTATTGGGTTTTTCAATTTGGGTTGTATTCTTGTTTGGTCTGCGTTTTTCATTCCTTCTCTTAAAAGGCAGACTCCATAGCATTCATCCATCAGAGGCAGGTTCTTGGTTCATTGCAACATGCACGCTAGCAGTGCATCAGACTTTGCTATTATTCACATTTCGTAGAGCTAGGACTGCCTATTGTATCCTTTTAACAAACGCGGCCGGCCCGGAATGGGTTGTAGGCGGCATGCTGTGTCAACTAACTAAATAGGATAGCCTCTGATCCATTGGCCCATCTTTCTTTTCTGATTGTGCTGTAGCCTGCCCGCAGGGTTGTAGGCAACAATGCAATGTATTTTCATGCTATGTGTTCTGCTAAAAAAAATTATTTAATACTAAAAAGATGTAAACGTTCAATGTAAAAATTACATATTGGAAATATTTGAAAGCTTCTCACCTTCTTCTCCGCTAACCAGCTCACTTAGCTGTTCATCGACTGAAGAGCACACCTGAGAGATTAGTTCATTTTGTACATTTGCAATGCCATCAAAGTTGGCTACATTAAAGACATGCTTTAGTGATGGCAATGATGCCATCTGCTTCAGTTCCTTGGCATCTGCTGCTTTGATACCTGTAAAAAGGAGCATAAGTAATAGTATATGAGGAAAAATGTATGTGTGTTAAGAGTAAATGCACTGTCTGTGCCCTTTTAAGCACACAACCCCACAATATGTTGCTAACTTACCTAAGGTGAAAACTTCAACTCCCAAATTCTGCAGCTCTCGTGCTGGAATCTCAACATCATCTTGAGATTTTCCATCAGTAATGATAATGGCAACTTTTGGAAATCCCTTTCTTGCACCAGCAGACTCAGTAAATGTATTTGCAATCATAAAATCAATTGCGTCACCTGCCATTAAAATAAATTAAAAAAATAAGATATGTTATTATCATAGTGAAACTAATTCACACCTAATTCACACCTAAGGAAAAAAGAGTAAGATGTCATCCATATCTTGCCAAAAGAAATTCACATTAAAGGAAAGGAAGAATTAATCAATAATATGCAAGGTGTTTGATCATATTGAAATGCTGGGAGTCATACCAGTCATTGTATTTCCGCCTTTGTAGGGAATCCTTTTAATGGCTGATAAAAGATCACTTTTTCGCATGTATTCATTTAATTGAAACTCAGTCCTTGTATCTGAGCTGTACTGGACCACACCAACCCTTGTCTTATCTTCTCCGATATCGAAAGCAGATACAAGCGCTGTTATGAAGTCCAGAATAAATCTGAAGTTTCCTCTGCCCACACTCCATGAGCCGTCAACGAGAAAGACGACATCGGCAACAGCACTGAGTGAGCATTCTAGGAAAAGCAAACAAAATGTAAGAGAACTGAAATAAACCCAAGTCAATTATACTGACCATTAACACCATCTAGAAGTTACTGTTACAGCTTATCTATATTGCTTATCTATATTACTGGAAAAAAAATAATTTGTATCTAACATTCCACTACGCAAATTGGTCCTTGTTGGGTGTATTTTGCTACATGGTTTATGCCAGAGGCATTCTAGATTCTTCTGTATACTTGGTGTATACTGAAAAACATAACACGTGTGTCCTCTATTCGACTATCAATTCTAATAAAAGTGATTGCTAATTCTAACCAGAACGAACAGTTTGCAGTCGGGCAGTCAATTAGTATCCTCCTTGCCTTCCATATATAGGGTTACAGGCTTGCTCTAGAAGGTTTCTGAGACTTTCAGGGGCATATGTACAAGCCCCTATCGCCACGGTAATGTCACTTTTTGCGACGTTCCTGTGGCGATAGGGGCTGTGCCTTATCTACAAGACAGCGTTAAGCCACTTAAAGTGGCTTAACGCTGCCTTGTACATAAGGCACCCTCTCATGCTATACTTAGCCTAATAGGGGCATGCATTAGGTGTTGTGGTGGGCATTCCACTGCAACATCCACTGTATTTGACGCTGACCCCTATGTAAAGGATGGCGTACATATGAGGCAGCGCCAAAGATGGTGAAAAGAGGAGAAATGCATTATTTCTCCTCTTTTTTGCTCTTTCCATGTGTGCTGCCTTGTAAAAAAGCAAAATGCCATGATTTGTTTATGTGCACGAAGCAGCTCACATGAAAGCTACAAAATGGCATTTTAGGATTGTTCATGTTCAGGAAGGGATACCATCCTGCACATAAACAAACATCTCCTGCACACTGACACCCTTACACGCTGGTGCAAGGGTGCCTGCATTTACGCTAAGTTGTAAAACTTAGCACCATTGCAGCAGGGGGAAAGGCAAGGCTGCACCACAATCTTGTAAATATGGTGCAGCCTTGCGTTTCCGAAGTCGCAGAGTGTGTCATTAAGTCCAGGAGGCTAACGACACTTCGTCGTACATATGGCCCTTAGTCTTAGTCTGTTTATTTAATTGCCAATGTGATGAAATTGATTTTTTGACTTTTGGCTTTTCATTTTTTTGTTTTAGGTTCAAGAGATAGTGCTATTTTTTTCCTGTGGAGCAGAAGAAAACCATATCACCATGGCTGTTTACAAACTCCAGCAGCTCGCAGGTACACACAAGCATCATTGAGCATATATTTTTTTAAAAGGTATGCTTAAAACTTTTTTCGCTTTGGGGGGGGTGGGGGGGGGGCTGAAGATCTATTGTATGAGCTCCAGCAATACTTTTTTTAATCGAGTGCTGTTACACCTTTCCCATATCCATCAAATTAAGCCTATGATTATAAAATAAGCTACCTGTACTGTGGCTTAAGAATTAATTATTAATTTTTGGCCACCACTATGGGCAATAATGGTAGATAATTAACTGCCCCCACAGTTACTGGAGCACACTGCTTAATTAATTCTCATGTCTAAGTATTTGAAGTTGTTATTTCACTTATTCTTGCATTAGTGGTCATGGTAAAGGAAGATGGACACTCACCCAAGATTTGGAATAAAATGAATGATTGTGAGACACTTAGGAACTAGTGATTTCGAAATTTGAAATATGTTAGAATAAAGAGCAATGTCTAAGAGGTTTACAGTTTATGTGATAATCTACGCTGCACTGTAATGACTTCTTAGTAACATTATTTAAGAAGAAAGCTCTAACAGCAATATCATTTTCTGTGGTTCTACCATTTCCAACCTTGACATCATATTTTTTTAGAGATTAGAGCTGTGTTATACATACTTAAGGATTGTTCAGAAGTGCTAATCTCGACAGAACAGGAAACTATATAGATTACTTTGGGAAGTGTTTAACAAGCCTGTTGGGTTTGTGGCATGTCAGCATCTTGCCTGTGTTGATTTTGCTTGCTCTGTAATTGCTTCTCGCTGTGTCACTGTAGGCAGCGGAGCCCTTTCATTCAGGTAGACATGGAAAGCATGCCTGTCCTCGCACGCTGCTTGCTGAGCACCTGTCTGTGTAACCGTGTCATCATTTACCAAGTCAGTTTTCCTAATCCCATCAAAGTCGGTGCTGCATGTGTTATTGTTATGCACCTTGTACGTGCTTCTACCTCATTTACTGCATATGACTCGGGTTTCTTTTATGTTTCCTTCTCTGTGTCATGCTTGTTATTAGAGTGCGCGCGTGACTTGACTTGTAAAAAAGTGGAAGTTCATTTGTGTTTACTCACGCCACTCCATCAAACTGTTTCAAAGTTGCACGAGGTCTCCACCATATTTAGGAACCTGGGATAGCGATCAAAGACTGATGGTAGGTAGATTTCTGAACTCGGGTGTGAAGTAATTGTGCAGGAGTAAACCTTTTCCCTATCTAAATAAACCCCAAAATTATTAATTCCCATGGCAGGCGAGCCTGCCTTTCTGTCACGCTCTTAGGACGATTCCGAAAATAAATGCACAAACTTCTCCTGACAAGGATTATGAATTCTCACATAACGCATAGCAGCCGGTAAATAAGCCAAGTGCGTCGAACAAGTGCGCAGACTGCTTATTTGTTTAAAATAAAAATGCTGAAGATTAAATGGCTTCTTAAAAAATGCAAGGCCATGTGTCACTATGCTGCAAGCAAACCCAAAGATTGGGTGCTTCCTAGTCCCCAGGTCACAAACCTGTAATCACTCCACCACTGGTCTGATTTGGAGTGGTGGGGAGGACGTTGATTTACCTTACAACAGCAAGCACTGATAAAGACAGTAGGTCTGGCCTTTGTGGCCTAGATTTGCCAATAGTTTTTAGCCACGTTGCACAGCATCCCTTATGCTGCACAGCATTGCTGAGGTTAGAAGAAAAAAAACCAAAGCATCACCATCAACACCACATGGCCCACCCACAACTCCCCCAATGTATCCATGACTGTTTTCTCCTATTTTTGTTACGTTATTTTATCATTCTTCTCTCAGTCCGGCAATTAGTTAGCCTTTTTGGCTTCTTAAACATGTTGCCAACTATTCCCTTTTTTAACGCATTTTCATAGGATAATTGCTTTTGCAGTATTTTCTCACTGCATTATGCTTGTCTTGGTGAAAAAACAAAAAAACAAAGTGGCAGTATTTTTTAGTGGTTTCAAAGCACGGGTACACTCCACCAGTGAAAGATCCTGACGACAATAGATCCAAGTTCACAGTTCCCATCCATTCGTGTGTAAGGTTCGCCAATCTCTGCAGAATGGGCCCAGGCTAATCAGACGTGCCTCTGAAAAAAGCAGCACACTTTCTAGACATCACAGTGAAAACCACCAGGGTTTGCATTCTGACTTAACTACATGTATTTATGCAAGCGTTCCAAAGAGCCCAGAAAGCCTGCCATCTTAATAACTTGTAGGCCATTTTTAGGTTTCGCTGGGGGGCGGAGCCGTTAGGCTCCTCCTCCAGAGAAATCTGTAGTTTCTAGTATGGGTGACTTGAACACGCCTCTCTGCTTCATTGGCTAGCTCCATAAATGGAGGCTAGCCATTGGAACAGAGAGGCGTCCGTCAATGCCGGACCAGACACGGGGGCGTTCCCGAGATTCTTTGGCTTTTGCCGACGTCACGCGACGCCGGGAACGCCCCCGTGTCTGGTCCGGCCGGGCCGTGTTTGCTGCTGTCCTGCCTTGTGTCCCTCCTCCCGCCGTCCCCACGTTTCCCTCCTCCCTCCCGACGTCCGTGTCCTTTCCCGCCCCCCTCGTCCTCTCCCGCCCCCCTCGTCCTCTCCCGCCCGCCCCCCTCGTCCTCTCCCGCCCCCCCCCCGTGTCCTCACAAATATTGGTATCCCGTCCCGCCCGGGGGTTTCTTCAGCCGGCCGGCCAATCCTAGCGCGGCCGGCCGGAAGTGCCCGCCCCCCCCCGCCGCCCAGCGCGAGAAGAGGAGCCACGGCGAGCGCTGGAAGTCTGCGCTGCTCCCGGCCGGGTGACAGCAGACTGGGAGCCCAGAGAGGAACTCCCGCAGCACCCGGGTGAAGCGAGGCGGGACTGGCCTGCAGCGCTGCCACCCCGGCCGCCTCACTTGGAAGGAGGAAGAAGCGGGCGAGGGTGGGGGGCTAACCGGACAGGAGCGGAGGGCCGGCCAGCCGAGGAAGTCCAGGTGAGTGGTTCCTTTCCTGTCCCCCCTCCGCTACTGACGCTATAATTTCCTTATTTTCATCGTGGGGAGTCTTGAGCATCTCCGCTTCGTTATTTTACCAGCTTCTCAAAAAGACTTCCTTTGGTTGTACACACTGGTCTGTACTACACTGTGCGGGCCTAGTTCCGTTTTTACAGAACCTTACCCACAGAATCAGTGTCAGTCGCACGATCGCACGTACACCCACATCTACAAAAACAAACACGTACCCACATTATGAACACACTCGAAATGCCCCGAAGTCCACCCACACGTAGAAGCATACAGGTAGTACTGTAGAAAAAGATAAGTATCGCATCAACGTGCGCCGACAGCCAAACACACAGCTCACACATTTGCTTAACATACCCACAGACCGTGCCATACCTTGCACACACACACATACACACACGGCACCACCCCAGTACTCTGGTACACTCACCAACGCATGGAAAACAAGCTTCCCCACTCGGGTAACTGCTGGAAGTGAAGGTAGGCACATCGGGCATGAGTGTGTGTGGGGCTTCAGAATTGGCACTTTCCCCTGTATGACGAGCACTGCTAAAAACACCAGCATACGGACCTGGAACCCTTGGAAAGCTGCAGTTTCTAATAGAAAGCACAAGCCCGAGTCTAGGAACTCGGCAGCACCCTCCCCCGAACCACAATCCGCCCCCCTCCACAACTATGTAACACCCGAGATGTCACAAGACAGCTCAATAAATCCCACTGCACGTATATTCCATGGCCGCGTGGACAATGCCACCTTTTCATACCCACATCTGCACATATCCCATTCCCCCAGCAGAGCCAGCGAGGGAACCAAGCCACCAGGGGCTGCGTCCGTGCACTCCCTGCTCCTCCCAGAGCACCTTTCCCTCTAGAACTATGAAACATCAGAAAGGGTTTCTGGCCACCCCAGGCCTGGCGTGTCTTACCCTTTCTGCCGAAAGCAAAAATCTCTACGGTGAACCCCGATTTTCTGGAACCATATACCACGGCCTCAAGTGACAAGCTCTGCCATGCGCCCTTTCCTCTACCCTCCCAACTCTTACAGTTTTTCTCCTCCACAGGCTGAGATTTCTTTTAAGTATTATTCCCCTCACCCATGGCCCAGGTCTTACCCCCCAGTCATGTCGCATCTCGATTCGAGGCTCTATCTCACGCCCCTTCCCGGTGCTAGAAACCCTTCTAAAGGATGCCCCCATCCGAAGCTCTATTTATCCACTGCCCCCAGAGAGATCCCAACTTTGTAACATAGCGCTTTGTTTCTTATTTGGCTAGACTGTGTAACATAGCGCTTTGTTTTCTATTTAATTAGATTGTGTAACATAGCGCTTACTTTTGTATTTAGTTAGACCATGTAACATAGCGCTTTGTTTTGTATTTAGTTGGACTTTGTAACATAGCGCTTTGTTTTGTAGTTAGTTAGACTGTGTAACATAGCGCTTGCTAGGCTGTGCCTCTCACGCTGACCCGTGTGAGTACCTACCGACCCAGGGGGGAGCGTCAGCTCTGCTGTTGGTGACGTCTACTTGCCCCTCTCTCTCACAAGGTACACAGAGTCTACTCCCCTCTCTCTGCGTCTCTTCTCTCCCTCTCTAGCTCTTCATCTCTCTTATTCTGCCTGTTTCCTGCTCGCTCGCTCTCGTGCTCCCTCTCTTTCGGTCTCTCTTTCACATTGTCTCGCTCCTGCTCTAGATGTGTGTCTCTCTCTTACTCTCACCCCTTTCCATTCTGCTTTTTCTCCTTTCTCTTTAGCTCTTGTTCTTTTTTTCGTTCTCACTTTATCTCCCCTCTCACTTCATTGCTATTTCTCCTTCTTTCTTTTTCTTACTCTCTCTCCATCCCTTCCTCTCCCTCCCTAACTCTTTTCTTCCCTCCCTTCGTCTCCCCCTCTCTCTCCCTCCCTCCTTCCTCTCTCCCTCCCAGCCTCCCTCCCTGCCTCTCTTTGTCCCTCCTACTCATCATCCCTCCCTCCTTTCCTCTCTCGCTCCCTTTCTTACAGTCAGTGCTATTGTGAAATGTCAGTGCTTCGTGGGGGGTCTAGCTTAAACTGCATTTCTGGTCGGACCCTTTCTTAGCATTCCTTTCTCTTTTTCACGGGTGATTTTAATGTCAGATTCGTTTTCCTTAAACAATTTGTTTTGACTTTGGCTAGAGTGTGTAACATAGCGCTTTGTTGTGTATGTAGTTGAACTTTGTAACATAGCGCTTTGTTTCTTATTTGGCTAGACTGTGTAACATAACGCTTTGTTTTTTATTTAATTAGATTGTGTAACATAGCGCTTACTTTTGTATTTAGTTAGACCATGTAACATAGCGCTTTGTTTTGTATTTAGTTGGACTTTGTAACATAGCGCTTTGTTTTGTAGTTAGTTAGACTGTGTAACATAGCGCTTGCAAGGCTGTGCCTCTCACGCTGACCCGTATGAGTACCTACCGACCCAGGGGGGAGCGTCAGCTCTGCTGTTGGTGACGTCTACTTGCCCCTCTCTCTCACAAGGTACACAGAGTCTACTCCCCTCTCTCTGCGTCTCTTCTCTCCCTCTCTAGCTCTTCATCTCTCTTATTTTGCCTGTTTCCTGCTCGCTCGCTCTCGTGCTCCCTCTCTTTCGGTCTCTCACATTGTCTCGCTCCTGCTCTACATGTGTGTCTCTCTCTCTCTTACTCTCACCCCTTTCCATTCTGCTTTTTCTCCTTTCTCTTTAGCTCTTGTTCTTTTTTTCGTTCTCACTTTATCTCCCCTCTCACTTCATTGCTATTTCTCCTTCTTTCTTTTTCTTACTCTCTCTCCATCCCTTCCTCTCCCTCCCTAACTCTTTTCTTCCCTCCCTTCGTCTCCCCCTCTCTCTCCCTCCCTCCTTCCTCTCTCCCTCCCAGCCTCCCTCCCTGCCTCTCTTTGTCCCTCCTACTCATCATCCCTCCCTCCTTTCCTCTCTCGCTCCCTTTCTTCCTCCCTCCCTCTCCCTCCCCTCCCTCCCTCCTTTCCTCCCTCCGTCCCTCTTTTCTTCCATTCCTCTCTCCAGTCCCCCTCTCTCAACACCTCCCTCCCTCTCCACCTCCCACCCCACCTCACTCCCTCTCTCCCTCACTACCTCTCTCCATCCCTCCCTCTCTCCGTCCGTCCCTCTCTCTACCACCCTTCGTCTCTCTACCTTCCTCCGTCCATCCCTCTCTCCCTCCCTGCCTTCCTCTCTCCCTCCCTCTCTGTCCCGCCCCCTCCCTCTCTGTCCCTCCCTCTCTCTCCCTCGCTGCCTCCCTCTCTCCCCCTCGCTGCCTTCCTCTCTCCCCCGTCCCTCTCTCTCTCCCTCCCTCGTCTCTCTCTCCCTCCCTCCCTCTCTCCATCTCTCCCTCTACCTCCCCCCTTCCGTCTCTCCCTCCCTCTCTCCCTGCCTCTCTCCCCCCTGCCTCCCTTCCTCTCTTCCTCCCTCACACTCTCCGTACCCCCCTCTCTGTACCCCCTCTCTCCCTCTCGCTCTCCCTCTCTCCCTCCCTCTCTCTCTCTCCCCCTCTCCCCCTCTCTCCATCTCTCCCTCTCTCCCTCCGCCCCTCCCTCTCTCCCCTGCCCCCCTCCCTTCCTCTCTTCTTCCCTCACACTCTCCGTACCCCCTCTCTCCCTACCTCTCTTCCTCACTCTTTTGCTCTCATTCGCTTTCACCCTCTGTGTCTCGGAGACTCCCTCATGCTATCGGTCCATAAGCCTGAAGACTACTTAAGGAAGCCTGGGACCCACAATTCCCTGGAGCTCGTGGGGGATCAGTACCACTGAACCCCCTGAGATGTGAAACCGAACCCACTGCACCCTCTTATGTGTGAGCTGCTGCTATGTTACGATATTCTAAATACACCTCACTGTCTCCGAATATTACATATAAACACACATTTTGAATTTGGACGAGTGCCCCTGTGCACTGTCAGTGATCTGGCCAAAGAGGGCACGAACTACCTGAAACTGGATCATAAATCCAAGATGTTCCAAACAGGGTCCCCAAAAATACGTTTGGCCCAGAGCCCCCAAAATCCTTAAAATGTCCCTGATGACAGCGCTGTAGTGATGGACTTCCATTCCTGGAACGTGCCAAACCTGGACCATAGGGCATCCCGATTGACCATACATCCTCCTCCCGGTGACGGGATCAAGTTCCTTCATAGCTCATCCTGCAAAGTGGTTCACTTCAAGGCGTTCAGGTGCGTTCATTGTGTCTGGTGGTTTTGAAAAGCGCCAGATTAGGAATATTGGGGTTTTAAGCGTTGTACAATACAGCGCCCCTACATTCAAATCACACAAGGTCAGGTAGGTGAAAGGAGAGATGAGACTTCATGCCCATTCAATCCACAGGGTTTATTCTAATACTGGCAGCGGGAGGAGCTTGTGTACCAATTACATAGATGCCGCCAAAAGGGAACAAGCATTTACAATGCAATGGTCTCGGCATTCTTAAAGTTAGAGCTATTGGCATTGCTCATGACATTATTTTTATTTATGCTTTTGTTTTTAAAACATAAATAAATGGCATTGTCATTTACAATGCCTATAGCAGGTCATAAGCCTCCTTTTGTTGGAGTCTCCTGGCTGTCAGCAGTCAGGAGCCTCACACCTGATGCAAATGGAGCGTAGGGCTCTGTGCGTGTGTTTGG
Organism: Lissotriton vulgaris; assembly: GCF_964263255.1. Lineage (NCBI taxonomy): Eukaryota > Metazoa > Chordata > Amphibia > Caudata > Salamandridae > Lissotriton > Lissotriton vulgaris. Next base: position 509,801,707 of record NC_141694.1, read on the forward strand.
GGAGCTCTTTGCGTGTGTGTGGGGGGCTCTTGTGTGTGGGGGGCTCTTGTGTGTGGGGGGCTCTTGTGTGTGGGGGGCTCTTGTGTGTGGGGGGCTCTTGTGTGTGGGGGGCTCTTGTGTGTGTGGGGGGCTCTTGCGTGTGTGTGGGGGGCTCTTGCGTGTGGGGGAATCTTGCGTGTGCGTGGGGGGCTCTTGTGTCTGTGGGGGGCTCTTGCGTGTGTGGGGGCTTTTGCGTGTGTGGGGGCTTTTGCGTGTGTGGGGGTCTATTGCATGTGTGGGGGGCTCTTGCGTGTGTGTGGGGGGCTCTTGCGTGTGTGTGTGTGGGGGGGGGGCTCTTGCGTGTGTGTGGGGGGGCTCTTGCGTGTGTGTGTGGGGGGGGCTCTTGTGTGGTGTGTGGGGGGGCTCTTGTGTGGTCTGTGTAGGGGGCTCTTGTGTGGTGTGTGTGTGGGCCTCGTGTGTGTGTGGGGGGCTCTTGTGTGTGTGTGGGGCTCTTGTGTGGGTGTGTGTGTGTGCAAATGCAATACGTCTCGCATCTGCGACAGAGTAAGCTATTGGCATTGTAAATGACAATGCCATATATTTATCTGTTTTCAAAACCAACACATAAATAAAAAGTTTGTCATTTACGATGCCAATAGCTCTAACTTTTCCGAAGGCGAAACCGTTGCATTGTAAATGCTTGTTCTATTGGAATTTTTGGTTTTAGAAAACTCTCGGCTGTCATGCAATGCGCGGTAGACATGTTGATGCTACGGAGATGCAGGGGCCCTCAACAGTGAGAAGGAACCAGAGCAAATAAATCGGGACATAAATAAAGAGGAAGTAAGAGAAAAGGCGAGGAAAGTGAAGCATTCAATTTTCCAAGAGAGTAAGAAACGGACTGAGATTAGAAGAGGTAGTGACAAATATAAGATGAATAGGAGACATGCAAAAAAGACAATGAACGATAGCCAAAAAGAATTAGTGATCCTGGTATGAAAAAATAAAAAGAAACAAAGAACCAGGAGAAGAGTAAAGGGGGGGGGGGTGCAGGAGGGCGCCCTGTTAGTGTGTTGGCATGTGTTTTTGTGATATTCATTTAGAAGCAGACAAGTATATTCCCTTCCCTTGCATCATTCAAACCACAGGGTGAGAAGTTCATAAAGTGTGCCATTAGAAGTAGGTCAAGAATTCAATCTCACAGCAGGGTCAAAAAAGTGCAGGGGCAAAGGTTAAGCAGTGCCATGAATTCCCAGCTTTAGTGCTTTAGTGCCTTCTATAAATCAGAGTGCTGTGGAATTAACCGGAGATGGGGGGATTATACAGAATGAACATTTGACTCATTCTTCTCTTGGGCCGTGAGAGCACAGTGGGAGCACAGGAGAGCACTACAAGGATGACAATGAAGGAAATAAAACAACAAGCCTACAGACCCGTTAAAACATGAGGAGCTAAACGTCCCAAGCAGAACTCTTCTAACTGAGATGGACTGCTAAAGAGTCACGAGACCTGAATTAGACATGCAGTTCTATAAAATCATGAAACGTAACTCTGTTTCACTGGTAACCCTGGGAATATTACTAATCATTAATGAGTGATCAGGTATGTAACTTACATGGACATCACATACAGGGATTCATAATACTGAAACCGTCTCATGTGGATGCTCTGTAATAATAGACTACAGATACACTTACACCCTTTATCAAGAGATCACATATCCTGCCTGAGAACTGCAGCAAGGCCTGTTTTTTATGAACATGTGTTATGTGTGTGCTTGAAAAGTGTGCCTACTGGCCAGATTTACAAAGTCCTTCTGTGTGGCTTACTGGTTAGAGGAGGCATTCCCTGAAGCAGAGGTCAGACCCTGAACGGGACCAGGGTTCAATTCCCGACGCGGAAGGGTCTGAGCCCAAGTGTCCATGGACTCAATAATTCTCACTTCGGTGCCTACTCGAATCACGGGTTTACACTCTGCAACTCTGGGTAATAGCTTGCTTAATTTCCACTATGCCCCCCCCCCGCGGCGGGATGCCTGGCTTTCACCTTGGGGATGCCCAGTACGTGTTATCTCACAGGGAAAAAGCCAGGACGGGTTCCCAATGCAAGCGCTGAGATGCCCAAGGGTAAGTCGAGCGCTATATAAGAACACACATACATACATACATACGTTGCCCTTGCAAGTGAGATCCCTACCTTGCCTTGCGATACTCTGCATTGTAGATGCATTTCATGGGTGGAGCATGGGTGTCCCTCTGTATCCAACCATGGATTTTACAAAACTTGTAAACCTGGAAATGCGCCAAAAGGTTGTGCCTTACCAAGAGACGACAAAGAGGAGAAATACCTTAATTTGTCCTTGTTATTTCCTCTTTCTATGTGTGCTGCATTTTGCAGCCAATTAGAAGGAGAAAAACTCCTCAAAGGATTGTCTTTATGCAGTAAGGTGTCCTAAACATAACCATGTATCCTGCATAAGTATGAATTGGTAAATTAGTACTGAAAGCACATTCATTGAATAGATCTTGGTTGTGACTGATATAGCGGCCAGCCATCATTCTCAATCAAGGTATTGAATCCTGCAGCCTGATCTTTCAAATTTGTCTCAATGAGTCCTCAAGTAGAATTCAAAAAGCATCTTAGCGCCTTTTAATGCAACAACATTTATTGAACAGTTTACACACTGTTACAATACCACATCTCCATGGATCTAAACCAATAGATCACATGAATTTGAATTTAGTCAACACATTAACTAAGTTTCCTCTATTGCAGTAGCATTTGGAATGTGTTACATTTCCTGTGTTTTGCAAAACAAAAGAGCCAAGGTTCGTTTTTTTTTACATACATGAGAATACGGTACTTTGTAATTTTGCTTGGAGTCACCAGAAAACATAACAGAAATGCTTTGAGAACAAATGTCTAGGAAAGGACCAAGATACCATATTATTTGACGAATAATATGATGGGCAACCTATACTGATAACAGAAGTCATTTTTCTTAATGCAATATTGCTGTGTTAATGTTAATGTAAAAGGAAAAATACTTGAATGTATTATGTTAACTCAAGTATGATTACACCTGTATTGTAATGTATTCAATGTTTGTTGTACTGGTTAAACTCACATTATTATTACAGAAATACTGGGAAGCTAGAAGCTTAGCCATTGGAAATAACTAAAAGCAAGGAGTCATTCATCTATCTTGTCTTACCATTCCTTGAATTACTTTAGAACAACCACTTCTAATTTAATTACTCCCATCACTTTGCATTTTTCTTGTTACCATGGTATTCACTGCTGATCCCGCAACGCCTCCCTCCAGGACATTAACTCAGTGTCCAAGTTGCATTTGAAAAAAACTAAAAATGTATCTACCACTCAATCTTCTTATATCAACATTAAAGTTGAAAACTTTCACTTTTCTGGTTATCATCCCTCTATCTTTGTGGATCGGCGGGTTTTTTTTCTGTGCATTGAAAATACTTGGGTGAAGAGGTGGTCAAAATCTTAGTGTCAATAAATATATACTTACTTGGTAAGTCAGTTTCACCAGATGTTCTATCACCAGGTCTCAGTGGGCCTCCTGTCTGAACTGAATGAAAAAAGAAAATACAAAAGTAATGGAGTCTGCATATACCATCAAGATAAACAAAAAGCTGGTAAAATATATATATATATATATATATATATATATATATATATATATATATATAGGCAGTTATTTGTTCGAAAGTCAAGCTACCTTCACCTTCGAAGGCTAAAGATGTGGAAGGAAAACAGGTACTGCCACACCCCCTAAATTACTGAGCTATCTCGCTAACTTGAAAATGTGCAGTAAAAATACTCATTTTGACTTTTAAACATTATGGAAAACTGTGTGAAATGTGAGACTTAAAATTAAAAAGATTTTGCCTTTAAGTGTCTTATTTAACTTTTTCTATTTCAGCTAATTAATATCACATTAAAAACTTGCAGCAAAATGGAAAAATCGCTGACAAAACGGAAGATGTGCAAAATGATTGATCTTCTATCTGTTCCTACTCATATCATACCCACCCACGCAATGATTAAGTAACAACTTAAACCTTGTCTAATTTTTTTTACCTAGGGGAGGTATTCTATTGCAATTGTACGATATTGTTCTTGCCAGTTGTGTAGACAATATGTTGCAAAAGAACATAGTTGAATTTGTATTTAATCACAACCAGAAACTGAGAGAAAGAAGTCTTCGATATCTAAGTCACAGAAAAGAGCTGACTTGGAAATTAGATATGAAGCCTAGATCCCTCAATTGAGACCCATTTCTTCAAAGTGGAACACGGACATTGACCGTCTTTATTGGGGACTTTATTGAGGAATGGACTATTCAAGATACAAGTAAGGCAAGAAAGTAGTCATATAAGTAAATGTGCAGAACAATGAGATTAACCTCGCCCTCTGCTGATAGGTTATAGGGTAGGTTTTGAGAGGGCTTCTAGAATGACATTTGCATAATCTAATCTACCATGACCCAGTGATGAAATACATTGATTTGATCTGATTCATTGCAAATATAGGAAGGTGTTGCAATGAAGTTCAGTTGTGTTATCTGTCTGTGGTAAAACCTAAGAAATTAGAGGATGAAGACAAAACTGGAATACTGTTTTTAATTTTTATTGCCTTGAGCAGAAGATTGATTAGGGTTTTGTTCCGCTGCATTAAAAAGGGCATGCCCATATAATTATATTTTATTTTATAATCCAACTCATCCTTTATAATTCAAAACTATATAGGCAGACATTCAAACGGATCACCCCAGGCACTACTGTTTTTATTTTGTGATACAAAAGCGCACATCTTTTTAGTGTTGATGTGTGGACTAGCTATAGACTCAATCAATCAATCGGGCTTTAGAAAGCATGGCTAATCACACGCGAGGGTTTCCGGGCACTAGAATCTCACAGAAGATTTAGATATGTGTTAGTAAATACTGAAGACATTATACAACTCTGGGGCACTAATAAGGACAGCTGTGTGCACTGCAAAACTCACAATGTCCTTGCTCATAATCTTTCATTGAGCATTTTATGGAAAATTGGATCAAATTCATGACCATCCAATCCACCCCAACTCAATGAGATAGTTTGTATGAGTCGTATAATTTATTATTGAATGCAGCACTACTCACACAAGATAGAATAATCCAGCACATAGGACCCTTCATACAGCCAATTCCAATAAAAATTGGAGTTATACAGATATGCATATATCTAGGTCTTGCCCCACCGAATGGGAATTTGATGACACGACAATACTTATTAAAATAAATTGTATAGAAGAGTGTCTTTTTAAGGAAATATCTTACTGGGTGGTTCCTTTTGTTTGAGAAATACCACTTTGTATGGAATTATGACCAATTTAGAGCAAGAAGGAGCTAATTTGGGAGTTATATTTATAGATGATCCCCTGCCCTCCTGAAACACCATGCACATTTATAAAAGGGTAGTTAGACCTGTCAGCCTTAGGGTGGTCTCCCCTACATTTTTGCCCTTTTTGCCTCCCATTTTGACCTTACATTTTGTTGGACTTAGGACTCTGGGCGCCTCACCACTGCTAAACAGTGCTGAGGTGCGGGTGCTCTCCCCTAAAAACCTTGTGAGGCTGGCATATCTGCCACAAGCCACTGCTACTGCAGTAAGGCTAATCCTCCATAGGCTAATATTGGGAACCTCTCCTTATGGGTTAACTTCTGACAGGGACCTAATAAGTCTGTCATGTTTGATCTTGTTGGACTCGGGGTGGGGAACCCTTTCCAATGATATATAGGGTTTGGGCATTACTACGCTAGGGATCCCACTTTTATAAAGTGGACCTTTTCCGGCCTACACTTAGATTAGGCTGCAGACTCCCCCCTCCCTTCTGCATACTGATAGCCTGCCTGGGTTGGGAGGTGGGAGTGGTGATTCACACCTTCTTCCCTGGGATGAGCTGTGATGGGCTGCCCACGGTAGCCTTAACGGCCTGTCTCTCGTCACTGTGACAGCTAGGTCAGGGAAGGCAGGGAACATACCAGAACTCCCGTGACTCTTCCAGAAACCCCTGCCCCCAGACCCTTCCGGAGACTTCCACCACTTTCTAGTCCCTAGACTAAAAAGATATATAAAGGAGGGTCCTGGCCTCACGTTCTTGTTACACCCTGGACTAAGAAGAAACTCTGCTGGAGTACAGACTGCTGCGCTAGGAGGATTGCCACTCTGCTGGAGTTGACTGTTCCTAGGAACTGCTGCCCTGTGGTGCTTGAGCTGCCCTACTGCCTGCTGATCTGGCCCTGCCAAGAGGAGACTGGACATAACATCCCAGGAGTGTCTCCACAACATCCAGAAGGACTCCCTCTGCGCTTCTGAACAACCTCTGCACCCTGAACCCAGTCCCTGCAGCACTGGGTGTGGGAGACCACTTCCTACACCCCGAAATCATTGCAGTTGTTGGAAGACACTGACTGCATTGCCTAACACTGGGGGGAGAACTGAAGCACTATGCCCCTGTAATTACCGTCGCCGCCTGGGGACCCTGAATGAGCTACGAGGCACTGTGGGGGAGAAGCGCTGTGCTGTGACTCAAAGCGCTGCTGTCAAAGAGCGCTGTGCGCCTTGGACCCTTAATGTCTCCGAAACGCTGTGAATGGTAAGCGCTGCCGCAACCGTAACCCAAGCGCTGTGAAGGCGAGGCGCTTTGGGTAGAAATTTCCGCGCCGGGATTTGGGTGAAAAGTGCACCAGAATCACCGTTTGGATCACCGCCGCAGGCGCCAGGGCAAACCTGCTAGAAACGCTCCTGAAATCAGCCCGGGAGAAAAGCACACCAGGACTGCCTCAGAGACTCCCCCCCCGATATCACCGCCACGGCCCGGGAGTCTCAGGAAGCCTCTGCACAGCCCCTCTGACATCAGAGAGGGGCCGCGCTGGGATTGGTTACCGGCGTGGGGTGTTGCCCGGCAATGAGGGGCTTGTCCCGGTAGCAAGGCCGCTTTGGAAACAGGCAAAGGGCTTCCCTCGCTCCCCTTCGGATCAGCTGCAACACGGTCCAAGTGCCCCAGGGAAGAGAGGAGCTCCACGACGGTGCCGGCCTTGCTCCGAAGCCACAGGTAACAACCTAGCGGAAGCGCTAGGGTTTTGTCTGCTAAACTACCTGGGCAGGCTGTGGGTTGGAGGCCGTGTAGGCGGCGAGGACTGCCCGAGCTGACCGGAACTGCCTCAATCAATAGAGGACCGCGGGGACTGCCTTCATTTACCCAGGTTGGGGTCTGACTCACTTGAACTCGCCCGGCTTTAGATTGTGCTTGCTGGGTTTGGGGACACTTCGAGGAGCCGAGACAGTGTCTGTAAAGAAGTGGGCTGCCTCCATCTCCTGCAGGGGTTATTTCCATTTAGTTGTGGGCCGGGCAGACTATCGATCTGAATGGGCCAGTTTTAGCACTACCAGCTGCACTTCCTCTGCTGGGAGCATCATTTCTTTGCGAGGCGCACATATAAGGCTACCAGAGAACTTTTGCCATAAGAACGTTCCTACAGTGAATGTTGGCCATCAGAGCCTACCTAAAGTGAACTTTTTGCCATAAGAGCATTGCGGAAGTGAATTGGTTGCCATAAGAGAACACTTAGCGACATTACAGAGACGAGCATGCAAGGTGGAATTGGGAGTGGTGAGCTTGCCTAGGAACTGGGTTTAGTTTGATCCTACCTGGAACTGGATTGACCTGAGTATTGATTTTACCAATAGTGGACCTTGCATAACTTTGAGATAAAGCGATTTTATATTTTTATAAACAACTGGTGTGGTGTCTCTTTTTTTTGTGAGTGTTCTTACTGTATCCTCGCCGTTGTGTGTTGCACAAATACTTTATACATTGCCTCTGAAGTTACGCCTTTGCTGCTCTGCGCCAAGCTACCAGGTCGGAAGCGGTGGTCCCTACTTGGACTAGGGTGCGTACCCCTGCCAACTAGAGACCCCGGTTCTAACAAGGGTAAACACACAACAATAGTTCTGATTGCAAAATGAATGCCTTTTCCAGTGGACTTCATTTAAGATTCCTTGTTTGGTGCACTGTGCAACGAATAGGGTTGGCTTGGAATTTCTCTCTGATATTATCCACTCTTTATGTTCCTGCTCATTGCATGATTTGTAGCTCCCTTGCACTTCTCTCTGCATCTAGCTGTAGGAAATCACTGTCTAGAGCAGAGCACTCAGAGACCCAGGCCCATCTCTTTGAAATGAGCTCCCATTGGATAGCTGACTGCTTGATCACCAAATCACATTTTACAAGCATAATTTGAGTCGTGGGTGGAGGTCTATGTCTGTTAATCAAATGTAATGAAAGGAATAACAATTTGCAAAACACATGTTCCTTTGTGCTTGACTGGCAGGATATATCGTTTTTAATTATTCGTTCCAACAGTGAAATTACAAGAAAAAAACGCTGACACGTGTTTTTGCAAGATTGGCAATGCCTGTTCCTGGCACTGCAGAGACCATGTCGCTACAACAAATTCGGTTATAGGACCGCAAACAAGACACCTTGCCTTGAAAAAGTCCTCGGCCAATTGGTCATCAGGCGAAACACGTGTAGGCTGTTTTTGCATGTGAATTCACTGTTGGAACGAATAATTAAAAACGGCACATCCTGCCAACCTCTATCCACAACTCAATTTATCCTCTTTCTAATGGCTCTTGGGTGCAGCCACTCGTGAGGCATGTGCCATCTTCAACATTGGGTCTTGACCACTGTAGCGGGAATCCTAGATTCATCCACTAATCTCAGCAAACCATATTTTACAAGCAGTTCAAAACCTGGCCTTTGCCTGTATATATGCCTATTTCCAGTCTATCTTCTCTGTGCAATATCTGTTTTTCTAATGTGTGTTTGCGGATTGAAGGGAGTTTTTAATCAGTTCTAGCACAATGATGCTATTGGCAATAATATGGTTTATGATTAAATTGATGCGTCCCCAGGTAAATGTAAAAGTCACTCTATTAAGCATGGCAGTAACAAAAAAGATTAAAAACTCAGATAAGGCAAAAACCATGCTAGTCTGAGTTTTTGTACATACACAGATATCGCTGCACTTTTAATGTATCCAAACAAGTGAATTATAAATTATATTACAAAGCCACCCAAAGTTTTCTATGCACACTTACTTGTAAGTTGGCCATAGACAGGTAAACTTTCTTCTACGTCATCAAATGAAATTATTGTCACAACGTATTCTACATCTGGTATGAGCTCTGTTAATACAGTTTGGGTAGCTGTATATGGGAGATTTAATTCTTTAGTGGGCCCATCTGTCACAAAATAAAAAAGAAAGACATGAAATCAAGTAATACACAACGATCTAAAAAAGATGATATTATACAAGAACATGCAAAGAAGTCTTTGAAGTGTCTGATATCACTTTTAGGTGCCAGGACTAAGAAAACTGCACTTGAGAAAAAGCTTTTCGTCTAAACACAGGGATCTGTTTTGTGACTTCCTCAGGCTCTACCTTGGCCTTGATATACTATCATCTTTACGATGCTGAATGATTATGTTTCCATGGAAGACTTTACGCTAGATACACAGTTAAGAAAGATGGACCAGATCATACATTTTTTGATCATTCCCCTTTTATTTGAAACATCTGTTTCGTGGTTGCAGATCTGAAATCAGTTGAGATCCGAAATTCTTGAAAAAGGCACTTTTTATAGCATGTCTCAGGCAAAGGGCATCGAAATCATGACCAATCCCTTAAGTACCCTAGACTGAAAACACATGGTCCCTTTCAGAAGTCAAGGAATAGCAGCATTTCGACCAATAAATCAGAGATGTGTCAAGCACATGTCAAGTGGTGAAAACTGTTTCAGTACCAACACTTCCTAAAATCAGTTCCGATGGTTGTAGACCTATTTCTGGGATTGTGGATTTCACCGAGATCAGCTTCAAAAGCTACAAAAGGCTGCGATTATTCCTGTGGATTAATATAGCTTAATAACATCAGGAATATGACCTCTGGTGAGGAGGAACATGTGCAAATTCCATTGAGCTACCAACAAGATATCTAATGGAAGCACCCAGGGTCAGCTCTCTGGTTAAACTAGGGTGCATTTTCAACCATTCAGCAAATTATTTGATGTATTTGGCATGAAAACAGTGATTTGCATGATGTGATTGTTTTGCAAACAAGCCACTTAAATAGTTTAATTTCTGCTTTAAATGGCAATTATGAAGAACCTGTATAGGTGTGAAAAAGTGATCATAAACTCAAATAAATACTCTGGGAGTTTGTAATCTGGAGCCTCATTATGAGGACATAATACCGTACATGTTGAAATTGCTGTGTCACATAATGACTCATAAACATACCTGTTGTCGGAACTATGGTGATTTTGTAGCCCTCTATGGGTTCAGAAGGTCGCTCCCATGACATTCGAACACTGTTTTCATTTATGATTTCAAATTTAAGATCTGAGGGTGGATCAACTAAAAAAAAGAATTTTGTAAAAATATTGTGTTTATATAGTATCAGAAAGTATTACTGAAAAATAAAATGATAAAGGTAAACAAAGCTTACTAATCTTGTCTTTGCATAAATTTGTTTCCAACAAGCATGCTGACATGTATGTTGGAACAGTTATGAAACAAAAGCTCGACAATATCACAACACACCATGTTACAGAGGACGCAACAAAACATTGGCTTCTTGAGTTGCCGAGTCATTCGAAAATGGCCAGCAGAAACAAGCAAGATAGAACACAAATCCAAACATGGGTAGTTGCACAGCGAGTTCGCAGAAAATGACCCACTGGGCAAAGGGTTGACATGACAATGAAAGGGATTTGTGAGCATGCTGGGTGCAATCCGTACAAGACATGCTAGATCGAACCTGCTCACATTAATACTTTATAGGACAAAACACAAAGACAACACTCCTACTCACAAGACATCAACAAATGTATACACTGTAGTCCATTACAGGAAAGTGTTTGCATACATTACGAACTGCTGAACCTAGCAACTTCTTCATGCTGACAAAGTTGTTAGGCATGATACTTTGAGAAACAATGGCTAGCCAAACACAAATAGCTAAAGTTGGCTTGTTAAATGAGACTGGTGATCTGATTGACGTAATGAAAAACATAATTTTGCTTTGTTTTGACTTCTGTAGTTTAATTCAGGTATAATCGGGTTTTATTTAATATTGTGTTTCTATTCACTGCATATATATAATTTTGAGCACTTCAATGCATGTGTATGTTATTAATGTAGGTATTAACTACACACTGCAAATGTTTACAAAACAACTGGCAGTTCTGTGCAATTTGCAATTACTGTGCAAAAAAATATATTTTGCCAAATGAACTAGTTGTTATATAGATATACAGTATATATAGCCATCGGTATATATTTGAGCCAGAAACAAACAATGCCAAAAAATATATTAATATTATACAGAGAGTGAACCTTTACATTCTTTTATGGGAAAGCAATGCATGTAAACACATACAGACATATGGATACATAAGTGTGCATGTGCTAAGAGAAGTATACATTTGAGATACTGCAAGGTATTGACACCAATGTTAATGGTGTAATTTTAAACAAAGTGATATATGAGCCTTTCATGATTCTTGGTAGTATCTTTTGGTAATTGTCATTCTGTTCGCACCTTTAAAACTTCCAAAATAGTATTTCAGTAGGAAAGTAACATTTTTGCAGCATTCGTTCATATACCCCATACAGGAAACAGCATTTTACTTTCAAAATGCTTGTATGTGGTTTCACAAAACAGAGGTTAATAATGGAAAAGACAATATCAGAGCATAATGACGAACATTTATTTTGATACCTCCAGCAAACAAAGAGAGAACACCTGTAGTCTGAACAAATAACTGAAACAAAACCAGGAAGACGTGTAGGAGTTGCTGACATGGGTAACTTGAAAGGCCATGAGAACATATGCTTGCATGAAAGGAACTTTGCAGCATCATGCATGTTCATATGAGATGGGTAGTTCTGAGAGTTTTACAGTGGGTTTAGGTCTCCATGTACACGGTTCGTTAAAGACAGACATTTCATAAATATTTTATAATGACATTCCTTTGTATATCATCATGCCAAACATGCACAATTTTACATCTACTAACTCGCTCAAAGTGGGTGGTAAATGCAAATATTTAGAGACCCTAACAAAAGAGGTTAGGAAACTAATTGCAAACAGACATTCCTTGCGGAACTAGAACTGGTATTACAAGCAAGACACCAGATGTACCCTTTTTTGTGGTTTAAGACATGCAGTGTGAGGGTGTATGTTTGTGCCATCACTCTGCGGGTTTGTGCACACAAGTTTGTGTGTGGGTTGCTGTACATTTGAAAGGTACATGCATTGGCTTATGCGAGTGTATGTGTGTTTGTATGTGCTTTCTTGTGTGCGAGTCAGCTAAGATGTAGTAAATAAATTCACAATTCACACTTAATGGCTTATCTGTTTGTTATATTTACATTGTTAGCGAGAGCTGAGATGGAAATTTAGTATAAACCATGCACAAATGATATTAGTATAGTTAAAATACTTATGTAATCAATGTATATATATATGCATGTCAATGCATATATATATAAAGAATATCATTATAAAATATTGTGCCAATTGCTCAGGACAAATTTAATGCAAAGGCAAACACCACTGGCCTGAGCGTGCTTCATAAAAGAAATGAGTACATGGAAAGTTTCAACACCAACCTTTTAGGTATAGTGGCCTGATGCAGCAGAGACCTTAGGCTGTACCTGCTGTAGTGAAAGAGCAGCAAAGCCCAACTTGTTGGTTTCCACGTGGTCGGATTCCAGAAAAACAGAAAAACTGACTGTGGGGAAAAAGTCTTTCACATTTTAAAGTATTTTTGTAATTATTATAATGAACAATCAAGTTAGGCTTCTTACAATTAAATAGAGTGCACGCTCATTGGTTTCACGCAGTCCACTGTCTGAAACATGGTAGGACCAATAAGTTGATCATGCTTTTGTCAATAAAGAGGATCGGTTTTGCAGTGAAAATGGCACCAAAACATCTAACATGCCTATCTGAAGGCACCTTTTCTGAAATTACCAATTGCAATAAATTCACATGTGAAATGTGCCTCTTGGGCAAAACAAATGAATTGGTATAGCTAATGTACGAAAGTTTAAGCTTATCTGGAGAAGTGAAATTTGAATATGTGTAGTGTCTAGCACATATATGTGTTATCCACATTAAATGGTCCAAAAAAATTCTTACAGTTTTGAAAGGGAAAAAAAATGCAGTTAGGAAAAAGGCGTGACCACTCAGTGCAATGTTTAACATAGCATCTCGTTGGTCCACTCATTATTTATATAAGGCCCTTTAACTTGATTTTTTGACACACTAATAATTTATCTTTCTATTATCGTTTTCACTACTCAATGTGTTTGTGTAGTCAAGTTGTTGTAACCCAAAGATTATTATCAAAAGGAATCTACTTAACTTATTATATCCTATGCCAATTTATGATTCCTCTATTATTTCCCCATACAATATCTATTCCAACGTTAATACTCACATATTGGAGATATATGGGATATTCTACCAGAATATCTTTTCCAAAATGTTTTGCTACCATAATATTGTAGGCAAACTATTGAGCACCAAAATATTGACAAGGTAAGAATAGATAGGTTAGTATAAGTTTATTTTACACAACTCCACTATTGTGTACTTTGCCAAAATATATATCTTCAAGATACGTAGATGTGAAGTTATGAACAGTAAATAAAATATACCCTATAGTGGACCTAATATTAAATGTGTGAATTCTGAAAATAACAATGGTAAGTGTTGTGTGAGCACTCATAAATATCACAGATATTTAGGTCTGTAAACATCAATGTTCTGAGGCAAACAGAATCTTAAGTTACAGCATCTTCTAATCTGCCTCTTTTTCCATGCCTGCTTAGCATGTTATCCCATTTTGAGCAGGGCGTGAAATTATTGGACTCACACATATTGCCAATCAAGGTACATGCAATAAGTTAAAGTACATTTGGTTTCATAAGTGGTTTGGAACCATAATATTGTTGGCAGATTATCGTCCAACTTTATCATTTACAAATATTGTTTTGCCCCAATGGATTTATTAATAGAAAATCAACACCCAATAGACTGATAGGTTTGCTAACGACAGATAAGATTGATACTTATGTCAGACTTGTTAAGGGTAATCTTACTATAATATTTCTTTCGAATAAATGGGCTTAATAATATTGTGCGACTTAGAGATAAGAATTTAAAGCCTGATTGATAAAAGTGAACTTACACTTTTATGTAAGTTTACAATTGTTTGCTATTCGTAATGGTATCTTACTAGTAGTATATTTGCGACTGCAGAGTCTCCGCACATGAAAAGATAGGACGGGCCGTTTTTTTATGTGCGCAGACCCCGCAGTCATAAGGATACTACTAGTAAAATGGCTTTTGTGAATAGCAACGAATTGTAAACGCACAAAAAAGTGTACGTTTACTTTTGAGAATCTGGCCTTCAGTTGCACTTCAATTTTCCTTCAAAAGATGACAATCTTAACTAAAAAATATTCCTACATTAATTAAAAAGGGTAGTAAATTCAAAATGTCTCAATGTACTGATGCTTTTATCATGGTCAGTTTAAAGTCAACATGTCCCTGATAAAATGCTAGCAAATATCTAAAAAGAGTTGCAATACATATTGAAGGCTTGTAAAGTCCAAAAACAGCAGCATATAATAACCATAGTAAGCAGCATACTTTTGTAAACCCTACTTTTCAGACACTGATACTCAGTAAATGCCATTGTATAAGGTTAAAATGGATAATAAATATTTGATCACTTTGATCTAATGGAAGGTGAGGCCTCAAAATATTGACCACAATGCAGACTCTATGTGGGTTATAAGAACTGATTCCCTTCTTTGTTTACCTTATGTACTGCCTAGTATAGGGATGCTACTGGTTGCTCTCTATATTGACTCTCTGGAAAGTTTTCTTCAGTAAGACCAGAGGCATTGCAGTCCGTTGAATACCACATATTATTAAAGCCAGCCCTAAAAGTGGTGACAAATATTTAAAAAACAAAATTTTCTTGAGGAAGTTTTGTTAGGGTACATGTACTGGGCTCTACTTTTTGTTTACTGTTTATAACACTTCCCAATAATGTAAGAAAGATGTAGCTGCCTACTTGGCATACTATTCTGAAAGGCTAGCAACAACAGCAAAGAAAATATTTTGGTTGGTGTACTTGAATTCCATTTTCAGACAAATTGTTTCATTTAGTGTTTGAAGGGAACTGGAATTCCTTGAGTTTTTAGAAGATACTTTAACTACAGAGTAGAGTCTTTCTGCTGAATTTCCTCCACCACAGGAATATTCCTGTAGAAGAAATTCAACCGATTGGTTTTAGTTGTGTTCTTGTTGCCAGTTATGTGCATAAAATGAGGGGTTTACCATGCCTGATAATCTATCAGGAACAAAACTGTGAGGGAGTGATATGATCACATAACACACATTGCCAACACCTGTGCAAACTCCTGTTTGCAGATGGGGCTGGAATGTATCCCTGAACCTGTTATGAGGAACTCAATATTTGAAGTTTCCCTTCAAATTGAAATTAAAGGTAAAAGTCTTCTTTCTGTCAATTTACAGCCACTCTATCTAATCCTATCTTCAAGGTGTTGGATTTGGTTATTACCGATTCATATCAATGTTTTGTGCTTTAGATAAAAGTGGCTATTTGATTGTTTGGAAGCTCCAATTGATAAGCTACATTGAACCCATGAAGAGATATCCTACGTCTATGATTTTGAAGCAGATTGTTCTTGTCAGAGCATATCATGTTTAATTACTTCCCAATTAAATAAGTGGACTGCCATCTAGACCAAAATGTAACAGAGTTGTCATTCATATTTATATTTATTACTGGAAAAAATTAGCTACTCTGTATTTGTAGCACCCATTATACACACATATATTAGTGCGAAGGGCCACTCATAATTGTTGAAAATGAGAGGTGAAAGAGCTGAACCTTGCTATTTCATAGTTAATTTAATAGAGGACAGAGCTATCATCTGGGATCTCCCTAGGATATATGATTGCACCAGTGGCGTGCTTTGTCATAGATTCCGGCATCATATAATGTTTTCAGCAGGACAAATTGGTTCACAGTGATGGACGGTGAGGACAAATCCAGCTATACCGATCTGATGGGGTCATACTTGTCAGCAACTACCTAAAGATCATAGGTGCTTTTTTCTTTACCTTAACTGAACAAGGTAGTTGAGATAATGGTTTAAAGTTACAAATACCATTCTTATCCTGTATAGACTGATTCAAAAGTGGATATAGCAGGACACAATTTGAATGATTTAATAGGAATCACAATAGTTGGTCAACCGGGAACCACTTAGCATTCCTCTGTCTTCGTTTTGGTTGGAATAGTTCTCTCTGGACTCATCTTGGTTTTGAAGTCAAAAAGTCACTTAGAATTGAGTCTCGGTCCTGCAACTCATCTAATGTGGCCAAAGGTATTGTCAGTTCAGTTGCCTCTTCTATTATTGAATGATCTAATGCAAGATTGTTGATCACGATTGCCCAGCTTTTGAGTGGAACCATCCTCATCCCTGTATGCCACCACCCCTCTGAATATACTTCTTCAGGTATAATCACAAGCATAAGCATTTACGGGAAATTCAGCAAATGTACATCTTCAAATGCATAAGTCCAAAGTAGAAGATTTTTGCCCTTCCCGTACAGCCCTACACATTTGAAGTGGTACTTCACCTTTCCAGCCCTCAAAATGAAATTACTCTTCCCCTGGTCAGATTAAATCTTCTACAGTGTATAAAACTATCTGCAAAGTCTTTTTGGAAAGCCACGAGTGCCTTCATCCTGTAATATCCACTACTTGCACCTGTGCACATGCTTACTCACACTAAAAATGATGCCATTGCATTGGAATTACAAGAGGAACTAAATTGGTTTGAGCAGCAAAGCCCACTATTCCTGAATCTGTGAATTTGGAATGTGATGTTGCACTTATCAACCGGCAGGGTAGCAGAGATGCCATTGGCCCTAGTGCAAGCAAGAAATATGTCCCATTTGACTCCTGCTGGGGTAGTAAAATACAACAATCACCAGGGTTCAATGGGCTCTGTGCTCCCGTGCAACTGTATTTGCTGCACCAATAGTAGCTATATCCCTGTTATCAACACAGCTGTCTGTAAACTTTAGCGCCCTGAGATTCAGAAATATGTGAAATTGTTGCCATAAAATTAGAGCCCTTTCACTAACCAGGCATCCAGAGAGGTGTCATTGCAGAAAAACGTGGCATAACCAATGATGCTCTGTTCCTCATTAAGGTGATGCCTGCGAGGCATCTGGGGAAGCTAATGAGGGTCTGCAACAAAGTCCAGCAAGGCGCAGAACGTTCAACAAAACACAGTACCACAAAGAAAAGAGTTGGAGTATTTTATTTCAATGTCATATAAAAATACAGTGAGAGAGCTCTGTTTGTATCCACACACAACACATAAAGGCAAATTGGTGCTGGGAAGGCGTGATTGCCAGTACAGGCAGGTTCTTGTTCCCTAGCACTGTGCCCTTCGGCCTGCAGATGATCTGGCAGGCCCCCTCAACATCACACAAAATCGACCCAACCCTGCCTTAAGGGATTTATGCGAGCAGCAACTCAGAGGGACAAGTACACATTTGATAGAGATCAGAAATCAGCAAAAACATTAAAAAATGAAAGTAGATCAAGATTTGACAAAAAGACAAACGCCTGAAGGACAGAATGGGGCGTTTATTTCCAACACAGACAGGTACAGGAAGAAAACAATCACTGGGCTAGAAATAAAGAGAGGGGAGAGAGAGAGAGAGGAAGAGAAAAAAGTCAATTCTGCACCATCTTTGACAAGGAGCATGAAAGGACAGGGTTGGAATAGGGGTGTAGAAGTTACCTTCTGCCTCTATGGAAACCAACAGCAGAGCTGCACATAAAGTGGCCACTGCCGAGGACAGCCTGATCTCCATTGCTCTTGCCCTCACGGATCACAACCACATGAATGGATCTGCAATGAAAAGAAGTAGGAGTGCACACTGTCAGAAAGGACACTGTAGCCAGTCTACCCAACACATGACAGCTAAGTCAATGGAGAGGCAGACATGCAAGCATGATGTTGACTTAAAATGCTCCTTCTTTGCAGTTTACTTGCTCACGGATTTGGTATTTTACCATACCCCACCTCCACATCCCACAAAAAAATGCATCCCCAAATTATAAAACTTGAAAACTCACTCACAACAAAGTTTTGACAAAATCCATGTTGCCACCACACACGATTGTTCAGTGAGTTAAGGACCCACAGCTAACATTTGAATGTGATCTACACATCACAAATGTAAATCCTGGAAAGAACTTGTTTCCATTTTTCTGAGGCTTTTAAATTCAGCATCATGTAACTGGTATACCCATCATTGACAGTGCTTAGGAACTGCAGTTCCCGGTTAGTAAGTGCTTTATAAAAACACATTATTATTTTTATTTGTGCGCGGTTTTAAATTTAAAAAAAACAATTACTTAAGCTTGATTACATTTATCCCTATTGGCACACAAAGTAGAGAAATTATTTATCAACCAGAAACCATATATTTATATCACCATCAGTTCCTAAGCTTTGCAAGTTTTTACACGCACAACTACCATTTTGATCTCAGATTCTGGATGCAGACCCACAGTCTCCAGTGTTTCTGCCCTTTAACCCATTAATGTACTTAATATAAGGTTGTGAGTATATTGTGAACGAACTGCTGGGTAATATTTGTCAGTTTCTATACTCCTAGTAAAACTCAAGTATTTCCACCTCAGTTACCTACTTTGCAATGTCTCTTATCTTCTTATCTTCTAGTTTGATAAATTTGATACAAACCACTCTTGTTGTATTAAGCATGCCACTGTCTTTATCATTTCAATGTGTCCAATAATGATGATGCTGCTTATTTAACAATAATTTATATTGTAAATAATCTTCATAGCTCATGCTAGACTTTATTGATGCATTACTGGTCCTCTCAATTTAGGGAAGAATGTAAGAAAGAGGTTCCCTCAGCCATAAATTTCCTTCAATGGCTCAGCACATGCCATAATCTGATACTCCTTATTAAATGTTGATTGTTTATCCAATGAGCAATCTAAAATGTATTCAATTATTAAGGCTTTAAAGGCATGCCACTGTGAGGCTTTGGTGATCCAAGTTAAATTTGATGAATGGCTCATTGTTTTCATTTCTGATATAAGTAATAAGAAGTAATTCATAAATAGCATTCATATACCCGTCCACGTAGCAAACGATTTTCCAGCGGTTACTGACATCGTTATTATAATAAAATAAGGTGCCTTGACCAGATAAAATTCTCAGTTACATATCAGTCAAGCAATCTTGTAGACCTTCCTCTGAGCCAAAAATGTAGTTTGAGCTTCACTTGGTTTTGTTACAGTATCTGAAAAAGGTGTGTGTTTGGGTGTTTGAATTACAGAACCGCCAAAATTATTTTAAGCCAAACTCCTGCATCAATTACTTTAATGCCAATCTGCCTCTTCCAATGACAATGGCTGGTTGCCATGAATTATTTATAGCTAACATAACTACTGAAGATCACCTCAATACTACTCAATATGTTACGTCTGTTGGGTGTTGCTTTGTGGTCCTGCAGCAGAAGTACACTTGGATCACCACTGCTCAGATATTTCCAACCATATCCCTTCTCTTGCAATTTGACAGACCTATCCAGGATATTGTTTTTAATTTGGCAACTTTCCAAGAAACTACAGATTGATCCATGAATCCTGTAGTATGGGAAACCTAGTACTTCTCGGCTAAGTGGTATATACTGCAACACTACAGAAAATTTAAGAGCATAGTGCTCAAAAACGTCAATCTCTAGTGCTTCCTTCTTCATTATAACTCGCCCTTTACTTTATGATTATTATTATTATTATATTTAAGTTTGTAAAGTGCTCAGCTACCCGTAGGTTTCCCGGCGCTAAAAACCAAATGAGGCGGGGAGAGTCAGAAAGGAAGGCTGTTACATGTTGAATAACCAAGTTTTTACTTGTCTGTGAAACTTAAGGTAGCAGGGTTCAGTTCCCAGCAGAAGAGGAAGAGAATTCCAGAGTGAGGGGCCAGCCAGGCGAAAGAGCGGCCACCCTATCTGGATCTTTTAATTCTGGGAACCGAGAACAAGTGCTGATTAGATTAGATGATCGCAGAGTACGGAGGGGACAGTAGTGTTGTACCAAGGAGTTAAGATAGGGTGGGGCCAGGCCAGCATTTATTCTGTGCATAAAGCAAAGGGCCTTGAATTTTGTGCGGCTTTCAATGCGGAGCCAGTGCAAAGTGCATAGAGAATTGGAGGTAGGGGATGTATTGGGGAGTTTACAGAGCAGTCGCGCTGCCATATTCTGGACTGTCTGTAGTTTACAAATCACCTCTTTGCAGGCTCCCAGGAGAAGAATGTTCCTGTAGTCCACTCTAGAGGTGATTAAGGCCTGGACCACGGTTTTCTGAGTATCCTGGGGGAGCATCCAGATGATCTTACGCAACCACTTAATGATAGTAATACAAGTGGAGGAAGTTTTAACCACGTGGTTCTTCATGGATAACTGGTTGTCAAAAATGACGCAGAGGTTGCGTGCTGTTTTAGATGGAATGGGTAGGGTGCCCATTTGAGAGGGCAAGTGTTGGGGTCCCCATAAGGTGGTATTATGGCCAAACAGAAGAAGCTCTGTTTTCCCCCCGTTCAGTTTCAGTTTGTTATCATACATCCAAGCTGCGATGTTACTGAGACCTGCGCAGAGGGAGGAGGAAGAGGAGTGAGAACCCGTGGAGAGAGAGTAGATGACCTGGGTATCATCGGTGTACGAGTAAATGGTGAGCCCAGCTTGCTCCGCAATAGTAGCCAAAGGTCTGACATACAAATTGAAGAGCAAGGGGCTCAGGATGGAACCTTGCAGAACACCGTACGCCGATGTATAGGTTTGGGAAGCTGATGAGGAGGAGAAGACTTGGAAGGTACGATTCGATAGAAAACTAACGAACCAGTTGAGGGCTGGGCCAGTGATGCCAGATGATCTAAGGGCATTGATAAGAATGGGGTGGGAAACTGTGTCAAATGCGGCACTCAAATCAAGCAAAATGAGTGCCACGGTTTCCCCCCTATCCACTCGGCATCAGATGTTTTCAGAGACCCCCAACAGAGTAGATTCCCTCGAGAAACCAGACCTAAAACCGGATTGGGATGGATGTAAAATTCCCCTAGATTCAACATGGGTTGAGAGTTGAGAATTGATGTGCTTTTCCATAATTTTTGAAAAAACCGGGAGAAGTGAAATTGGACGGAAGTTAGATGGAATGCTAGGGTCAGCATTGGCCTTTTTTAGCAGAGGCACTATCATCGCATGTTTCCATGCAGAGGGTACTGTAGCTTCTCTAAGGGAGGAGTTTAGAAGATCCATAATGAGTTCAAGGGACGAATTGTCCAACATTTTTAATATTTGAGGGGGAAAAGGATCCAGTGGGGAGCCGGATTGGATTTTACTGATAATATCAGAGAGAGTATTGATGTTAAGAGGATCCCATGTGGCGATCAACTTTGAAGCGGGGGACAGGTGTCCCGTGGGACCCCTGAATCATAGGAGATCGTGAGGTTAGATACTGTGGGAGGGTTCTGCTGTGCAGGGGTAATGGACCTATCCTCTAAAGTCACTCGATCAGAAGATTAAATTGGGGCTGGTAGGCGAGACAAAGAAGGGGGAGGGGCAAGTTTCTCAAAATCATAATAGATGGTATCGATTTTGGCGATAAAAAATTCAGCCAGAGAGTTGCACTGTGCAGTATCTAGACATGGTGGTTTGGGCTGACATAATGCGCCCGAGAGCTTTTGTACTACCTTAAAAAGTGCTTTAGGACGATTTTGTGCCTCAAGAATAGTTGGGTTGGCATGTTCAATTTTTGCAGTTTTGCATAAAGAATGATATTTAGTTAAGGCAGCTTTGTAAATTTGCTTGGAGCACAGATCATATTTTGTGCGCCATTTGCGCTCGAGGTTTTTGCAGAATGATGCCAAACCTCCGTCTCCTATCATAATTTGCCAACATCTGGCCAGTGAGTTGCATGAAATTCTCAGGACCCTTCACCATATTGCTAGAATTAACGTATTCAAAACTCAATATTGACACACTCCAGGGTCTGGATGCTATGGTAGTTCTATGCATCTTCCTGTCTGTTGTTGAAGGAGCACCACTTAGGCCTTGTCATCTTCATAGATTTTCCAAAAGATGGTGGTTGGTCAATGATGACTTTCAGTCCATCAGTATCGTAAAGAAAAGAAGCAATATGCAGATTCTGAAATGGGAGCGTGTGTTTTCGGAGTTGTTACCTAGACACTACTAACTCTAGGTGAATGTGAAGGCAAGAAAACGGTTGGCATCTTCAATATTCACTGGTTTGAGGATTTTCACTACAAACATGATTTTTTATTGTAAGTTAAATTTCATAGACAAATAAAGATTGCTGTTAGGTCATGGGTTGCAATTTGTGTCAAACCATAGGGCTCAAGACAACAATTCAAGAAATATTCTATACTTTAAATGGAGAATGCCCACAATTTATAGCAGGGTTGCTACTTTTAAAGTGAGAGTACCAGCAATTCTGAGACAAGTTACTGTATTTGCAGAAGGATTACTACAGTTTTAATGACATTGGGCTGAAACTTGGCATCAGCCAGCTAAAGTTGTAACTGGATAGTGTCTGCATTTCTCAGTAAATGTTGCTGTTTTCTTACTTAAAGTTGACTGGTAAAGGAAAGACTTTCCATTAGGTTAATGGACTTACTGAGAATTTTGTTGTGAAAGATCCCAGCTTTCAATCCTGGGAAAAATGCTATCTTTGAGTAATCTACAGGTCCAAAGATGCACTTCTATGAAATTGATATGTGGGTTAAAAACACTGGTGCACAGCTCCAGCTTAACTGCACATAATAGGCTCAAATTGGTGGTGAGATAGATTGAAGGGCCAATGCGCCTAGTTTGGAATTTGGTTTGTAACATGCAAATGGTACTTTTAAATACCTTTAGATCCAAGTTAAACTTTTACTTTGAAACAGAGCTGCAACACATTTAATGAGAGTTTGGAAGCACTTCCCAACTGGACTGTCAGACATTTGAGCCCTCACTACAAATGGTGCAGGAAATGGGCTGATATTTCCCCAACTCTGGTGATACTGAAACAAGATTGATAACTCTGAAGCAGGTGGAAATCTGGTTGATGCTGATGTTGATGCTGAGAGTCCACAAAGAATTGAGGAATTACTGAGTTTGATTCCCCCAGTAATTTTTCATGTTAGCCAAATTTTTCACCTGAATACTTTGGCTGCTTTTAGGATGAAAGTACACAGATCAGCTATTACCGGCCCCAAAGAAATTAAATGGCAACTTGTAATGAGTACCTAAGTGCAGCATTACCTGTCCTTCTCAGAGCAATTATACTATGAAATGAAAACAGATTTTGCAAAGCACTCAAATGCCAGAGGGCATCTTGGTGCTAGTCTATCACAGAAGAAGAAACATGGTACAGTGGGCAGATTTTACAAACTAAGTATTAAAAAGTCAGGTTTTAAGATTCTTTCTAAAAGAGAGCAGAGGTGGGCAGGTTTTTTAGTGACGTGGTAAGGCATTCCACCCTTGAGTTGGACCATACCATATATAAAGCTTCTGCCACCCCAGCAGACTTGTTTAAATTTGGGAACTGTCAGATTGACTGCTGAGGAGGACCTAGGAGTCCTAGACAGAATATACCTCACAAACTTTGTCTTGAAGTAGTCTGGTCCCTCGTCATGTAAAGCTTTGAACGCAATGCAAAGTGGCTTGAAATCAATTATTTTCTGTACTGGCATCCAATGAAGGTTTACCAGGGCCTTTGAGACCAGTTGGTGTCTGGGGATATCCACAAGAAGACCGGTAGCCGCGTTCTGCAGGATCTCTTACTTATTAACCAGTTGTTTCTGTAAATTGATACAAAGACCATCACAATAATCAATTTTCAAGAGAGTAAGGGCAGTTATAACTAATTTCCTTAAATCCAGTGGGATAAATGGCAGAATTTTTCTCAAGATTTTTTGCGTGAGAAAGGCACTGGAGGTGATAGCATTCACCTGTTTGTCAAAGGACAGATGATTAATAAAGAGAACGCCCCGATCTTTCACTTTTTTTACTGGGATCGGGACCAAACCTAAATCGGATGGCCACCAAATTGGGGGACCAGAAGGAAATCTTGTTTCCCAAAAGAAATACTTCTGTTTTATCGGAATTTAGTTTCAAGCAATTATTAAACATCCAATTGTTGACTAATTGCATAGAATTGTGAAAACTAGCAGCTGATTCATGATGATTGCCAGAAACTGAAATGATCATTTGAGTGTCATCAGCATAGCTGATGACAGAGAACCCCAGTTGTTTTAAATCAAAATCGCAAGGAGAGTGACACATATATTTAACAAGGTAGGGCTCAATGAAGAGCCCTTCGGGACACCACAAGGGAGGGCAAAGAGTTGGAAAGAAAGCTTCAATGGAGAAAGATTGTTCTCTCCCAGTGAGAAAGGAGGAGGATAGCAAGGCTAAGCCACGGATGCCCAAGGCTTTGACGCGGTCAATCAAGACCCTACGATTGACCATGTGGAAGGCTGCTAAAAGATCCAATAGCATAAGGGATGCTGGATTTCCATTGTGCAACAAAGCCCTTAATTTCTCTGTGGTCGTGTACAATGGTCCTGGCATGTCTGAGCATTGCTGGTATACATTTTATAAAAACTTCACCAGACAGTCCCAACAAGGCTGCTATACTTTTAAAAGTAGAATAAGAGTATTAGTAAATCTCGGAGCAGGGAATTACAGGTAAATAAACATAGAATCTGCAACCTGCTCTTGCAATTCCAAGTGGGTATGATGCACTCCGGTATATTACAAGTATGGACGTTTTCACAACATTTTTCTCATCCATGCTTGAGCAGTTAAGAACTTTTAAAGCAGGGAACATTGACTGATTTGTTTGTTTTGCACATCACTAGCTATCTCTCTTTGAATCAAACATGGCTACATAATCTTTGTTGCGACGTAAGTATTAACATGATGTATAGTGTTTCCAAAACAATCTGTTATAAACGCTGACGTTGATAAAAAAAAAAAACACAAGGAACTATGCGGTGATTAGTGTTTCCAGTCACACTCGACTTCCCATGCTCCCACTTCCAAAACACATAAAAACGCACGAAGGTGAGTAGGGGTCTACTAAAAAATCCCAACTCCTTTTACACCTGTGTGTGTAATCCTCCAATTCAGCTGATCAAGGGAAAACTAACTGAAATGTCTAGCCTTTCAAATGCTGCCTCTGTTCTTGATTGCCCCGCCAGGGATCAACATGCTGAACAGAAAGAGAACTTCTCACAGGCTGCCCGCCCTAAAAACACACCCTAGAATGTCTTCCTCCACTGTGCCGCAAGACACAGGGTTAAGGCGGGAGAGCGTCGAGTCGACCACCTCACATGCCACGCCCGTTTGCACTTCCGGGCAGCAGCTCTTTGACCAAGGTAATTACGGCCCTCCTTACAATGTAATTCATATGATTTTTCAAAATTATGAAAAGTTATTTTACCCGAGTGCTGAAGCTCTAAAAATAGCCTGACAGACCAAACCCCGTATTTTTAACTAAGCAATATGATCATTTTCAGTGTTCACTTACTTTCTCTAGTCTAGATTGTTCTGTCTCCAATGTTCGATAGGTCACTTCATTCCCTTTTTTTTCCTACTCACCATTGTCGGTCAGAACTGGTTGGTCTACGGTATTTTTGGGAAAATTAGATTACTGAAGTCAAGAAAGTGGATTACATTTTACAAGATTTTCGAGCCTGTCAGCAAAATGTCGGCCTACCTCCTGTGTTCTAGCATTTTCTAAGTGCGGTGTAAGATGGCAACCAGACTAGATTTCTCCTACAAATAGGCACAACACTTTTCTATAGAGCAGTGCCATCTTAAAGATTTTGGAGTGATGTGTTCAGAACGTTGAAGTTTATTACCCATGTTCTGCCAATTCAAGTCCACATGACGAAAAACAAACATTCATGAACAGGGTCACGCAAAATCACATAACACCTAAGATTACACAGAGTCAAGTGTAGTGGTAGGCATAGAGGAGAGAGGCTGAGATGCAGAAATAGACATGGGTGAGACAGAGAGAAAGTTCACTTTCCCAGCAGGGGGCTAGGGAAGGTGTGGGCCCTGGGCAATTTACCGCTTTGCAGAAGCCTTAAAATGGCTCTACCAGAGAGTTCAGATGTACCAGAACCCTCAGTGAATCCACACAGTATAGTATGGAATGCAGTCGTATTTCTGACTACAGGGTGCCCTTCATCTTATGTTGACTGCATTTCATTAACAATGTCTTGAAATGTTCTGTGTGATCTACAGTACTTAGTTCTGTGCTGTTGAGAGCTTGTGCATGGGGCTTTGATGTTTGCACGTCTACTGAAGCAGGTCTTTCCTCTAGTGATTCAAGTGCAATACAGCCTTCTCTGCAGCGTCTGTTCAGCTCAGTACTAGCGGAAGTAGCTCAGTAGCAGCCGGCATTGCTCGCAGGAGGGGAGGATGGGCATGAGGTGTTGAGGGGCATTAAAAAGAAAATATTAAATAAAATTAAACGTATCTTTCCGCCGGGTTCCGCGTCTTCTCGGCTTCTGCTCTCCTGCCTCCAACCGGAACAGGAAGCAGGCAGCCAGGCTCCTTCCCCTAAGCCAATCATAACACTGCAAGCTCGTTTTAATTGGTCGGGACGCCGCCCAGCCAGTAGCTAATAGGGTGGCCATGTTCTCCATGCAGGCTGCATAGCAACCTGCATGGAGAAGGGCAGCGTGCACATGACTCTTTGGGCTGCCCGAGGGAGTTGAACAAACAGTCTTTGTGCACTCAGGAGTGGGCAAACCACTCCTCCTCTGCCCTGCTCTAAGAGCAGAGCAGCCGACCACCCGCCCGCCTGCAATGCGCAAAGGAAGCAATAAAATGGTAATAACTAGTTATTACCATTTTATTTTTGGGGTTTCTCAAGAAAGCAGAGGGGCGACGCTCCTCTGCCCTAGTGGAGGAGCCGCCTAGCTCCGCATGTGTTCCGTTTTACTGAGGAGAGCTGCAGGTTTCTAGAAAAACTACATAATGGTGACTTGGAGTACCAGGGTCGTCTTAACAGTGCACTGGGCCCCGCCAACACAACCACTCAAAGGAATAAAAATGTTTACCAGAAAATGTGTGTTAAATTTCAGTCTGTATGAGGCCCATATGCTCTTGGGGCCCCCAGGCAACTATTCAGTGTGCCAATGCCTCAAGACGCCACTATGGTGTAACAAACTACAGTGAAAATGAATGCTGACCAGGTACAAGCGGATTCTAGTGGATGCAGGTGCTTTCTCTTGTCATGTGGGCAACTCAGGAGCGTGGTACTTGAATTTTCACCAGGGCAATCCGCCAAGGCATATCCTGAGCAATTGTTCTACCCCTCACATTAGCGCTGCTCCCGGGGTCGGACTGACTCCCAGACAGTTTGGAATGCTGCTGAGCTGGGGGGTGATTTCACTGCGGTGGGGACTGATTGTGTTCATGGAGACCTGCGTGTGCTTCGAAATAATTAAAGCAAAATGAATTTCGTTTAGTACACGCAGGTCTCCATGAACGAGATCAGCCCCCAGCTCAGCAGCATTCCAAACTGCCCGGTAGCCAGTCCGGCCCAGGCTGTCCCTCCACATGATTGGCGGCTGCTGGTTCCAAAACAACGCTACAAGCTGGAGGCTGTGCACAGAGCATGTGGATTGGGATGATAAATGACTGGGGCAGGGCACCCAGGTGCTCTCCTGGCCAGCTCCGCTGGGATGGATACTCCTGGCCGCCAGGCACACAGCTTATTCGGCCTGGCTATGGATGGGATGGGATGCATGTGGTCGCCAGGGACATAAATGCTCCTGGCCCGGTTGAGTATCAGTATAGGATAAGGTCAGCTATGGTGACCACCTCTCTCCAGGTTATTACGGTCTAAACTTTACACCTACAAATCATTAATTTCAGATATGTTACTCTACTCAGTTCACTTGAAGCAAACAAGACTACAACACCCAGAACACATCAGGCTATCAAACAAAACTCCTGAACTGGAAACTGCTCATAATAACCTGAGGGGAGGTGGTCATTCAAATGTCAGCGCAGCTCCTGTCTGGCTTTGCGCCGGAATGGAACAGGACAGGACTGGCCGATGGGCACACAGCTGCTCTTAGCCCAGAACTGTATCGGGAAAGATACGGACAGCGCAGTGCATTAGCCCAGAACTATATCGGGCTAGGTGCACACAACAGCTCCAGGGGCTGTCCACCATGCGCAGAGCACTTCCAGGCCCGGCTGTGTACTGAGCTGTGCTGCAGCTGCCCACTGTGCAGTGTGCAAACTGCAGCTCCGAGCACTGATGTAGGATAAGGCTGCCCACCATGCGCAGAGCAGCTCCAGGCCCGGCCTTGCACTGAGGTGGGGTACCACTGGCCGCAGCGGCTCACACAGCTGCTCCAGGCCCAGCGGTGCACTGGAATGGGATACAGCAGGCCGCCGTGAACACAGCAGCTGCTGGCCTGGCCGTCCACTGGGGACACGGCGCAGGCCCTAAGTGCTGCTGTTGCTGGAGCCCGGCTCTGGGCGCCGAGCCGCACGTATGCTTCTAATTACCACAGCTCCGCGAGCGGCCATGAACTCAGGCAGCATAAATCTGCGGCCCTGACTGATAGCACAGGAGCGCTGCCAAGAGCTCCCGGGGCACCGCTCCGGGACTACAGCGTGCTCACTAGGGGGTCTCCGGCGGGATGAAGGCCTGCGCTGTCTTGTCAGTCTGTGGCCCTCCTTGACATCGAAACCAGGAGCCAGTTCTGCCTCAGCCCATTCCTGCTTTCTGTTGTTTCTATGTAGAATGGAAAAAAGAGTGATGAGAGAAACCGGTGCCTTTCTATCTATGTGCTGCTGGGTCAGGGAAGGGTGTTTCTGGTGCACTAGCATGGTGCAGGAGCACAAGGAGAGACAGGATAGCTTCTTCTGTACACCATGTGTGCCCTGCCCTCCGCCACGCCCTGCTCTCTGCCACACCTTACCGGAAGAGATAGGAAGTGCACCGCTGAAGGGCCGTCCCGTAAGTTACTATGCATGCATGTACGCTTGCTTCAAGCGTACATGCATGCATAGCATCTATCTGCGTAGCTGGTAGAAGAGCACTGTCTACGTCACTAAGCAAATGGCATGCACGACCCAAGCCGGCCGCAAGAAAGCGTTGCTAACAGGAAACGCTAAAGCTTGGCACTCTACCACATTTTATCAATCGGATGTGCCCTTAACCCCGAGCATCTGTCTTCAACCGACACCGTCCCTTTGGTTCTTCATCGGACGAGCAATAGTTGATTGCATGTGTTCCTTGGTCGTGCACTGCCACCTTTCGGCGAGCTC
Source organism: Lissotriton vulgaris (assembly GCF_964263255.1). Classification (NCBI taxonomy): domain Eukaryota; kingdom Metazoa; phylum Chordata; class Amphibia; order Caudata; family Salamandridae; genus Lissotriton; species Lissotriton vulgaris. Next base: position 509,831,304 of record NC_141694.1, read on the forward strand.
AATGGGTGCCCTTCCCGCAGCGGTACACAGTACGCACCCATGGATGGATGCTTTGTGTGCTGTGGCCTCTTGAGAGAGTTTCCTCTCTGGACTCCCTGCGTTGCACTTAATTGCGCGAAGTCACAGTCGGTCCTACCAGAGCCAGCAGCAGCGGTGCGACTTATTTACCCCAGCATTATAATCACCACAGCTTCATAATAGAAACGCCGTGGGCATCACCACCACACCATTTGCGGGAAGATTTAGCTCAGCATCCCCACAACTTTCCAGTATCTGCCAGCTCCTGATGCACAAACTTGAGCGAATAATAAGACTGTGCGTCACATGGAGACTCTGCCAAGCCTTTCACGCAGTCACAGCGCGTGCCGTCCCGTCAGACTATCTGATGATGACTGCAGCCCGCACCTGGCAGACAGCCGCCAGCCTCGGCGCGCGCAGGACAGGTAGCAGGCGCGCGGGAGACGCTGATTCAGTGAGCCCTCCTCACATACTGCGGCCCCAAGCCCCTCACAGGGCTGCGCATCAGGAAGCAGGGGGTGCCCGCGGGAGGCTCTGCGCATGCGCACCCTCACTTCGGGAGTTTGGGATTCCCAGTGACAGACGTCAGCTAGCAGGGACCGCGCGAGCTGCTGCATCGCACTCACTGTAGTGACGGCACCTCTTCTCACAATATCTGTACCGTGTTGCAGAAACATCCCCTGTTTATTCTAGGGCTTCGCCTCGTGAGTACAGAGTTCCTGGGACTTAGCCCACAGCTGCCCTGCGCGGTTCTAAAGGTAGCATAGCAGATAGATCAAGCAGCTGCGTGCCCCCTCCTCTCGGAACGGACATGCCCCCGTGTACCCCTTCAGACCCTGATCCTAGAACTCGCTTTTAACATTTCGGTTTGGTTTCTGAGTGTCTCGGTGCACACCTGTTTCGACCTTTATACCATGTACCTGACGTTTTAACTCAGCAATAAGTGTATACATCCTCCGAGCAATGAGTCCGGCATTCTACCAATTGGGGTACCAATCTATGCAGGTTAGTATTTATTTGACCATACCATACATTTAGATATTTGCCTCCGTTTTTTTTAATCTACAATTAATTATGAATAATTCTATTTTTGTTTGTCACTATGTGGCGTCTGTCGGTACAACTATGTATGTTAAACACCGTGTTCCTCTGTATTAGTTTAATTATTCAGCAGTTTATCTCTCTATCCACAATAAATAAATAAAAATGCATCTTTCACTGGCTGGACTCTGTCCTTCCCTGCTGCATCTCTCTCTTCATCTGCCCATTGTCTTTTTCTGTCCCTCTTTCTATCCTTATTTGTTCTACTCCTCAACACACACTCACACACACACACACACCCGCACACACCCATACAGGCATCGCTATGACCCTGAACTGTGGAAGAGTGGGTGTGAGGAATGAGGCTGTTGGGAGCCCCCTGGCTGGATAGAGGTGAGCAGGCTGACCCTCCCTGCGATGTGCCGGTGCTGATACCTGGGGTGTGGTGCTGGTTGCAGGGTCAGTCCTCTCTTTCGCAGGATCCCCTCCTTGCAGGGCAGCTGAGCCGAAAACCAGTGCTGAGGGGCGCAGGGTCCGGCTGGGATGTGCAGCGCCTCCTGTCTGTCCCAAGTGTGATGTGCCCTGGAAGCCGTCCTCTCTCCAAGTGGGAAGATCCTCTCCCAATCTGCTCCTTAATAGAGGGCTGTGCCGCCCGTCGGAAGCTCTTACGAAACGGCACCGGGGGTAGGTGGACCTGGGTGATGCAGCGCTCCGAGGGGGAGGGGCACTTTTTGGAAAGCGCTAGGCATGCCTCCCGCCATTCTTAAGTCATGATGAGCACCCAGTGCCGTGGAGGAAGGGGTGGGGGCTGGGTTTCTCCCATATGTGTATGTGGAGGGGGTGTATTGGTTGCGGCGGGAGGGTGGTCTCAAAGCCCATGGCAAAGAATAGCTTTAGAAGGGGGAGGGGGAGTGGCCGGGATGCTTGGAGATGAAAAAAAGCCTGAGTGGAAACATCTCACCCACCGTGTGCAGCCTCAGCTTTTTTAAGGTTTCCATTAAGTAACTGTCTGCCTATTTCTTTTACCCCCTCCCCCCTCCAGACCCGTTTACTCTCACTCCTACTATATGATGTGCATTGAGTGGAGCGTTTGCAGAAACAGACCAACTCCAAGGAAAGCCTCGAGCCCGACGTGCCCTTCACAGCCCCTTTTGTCAATCGACTTCATCCCTGGGGGGGTGGAGGGGGGCTCGTCCCCCCACTCCCCATGAAGCTTGCCTAGGGCAAGGCTGCGCTGCGCATTCAGGTGACGGGATGGGGGCTAGAGAACGCACCCTCAGTTTCTCCAGAGGGCAAGGCTGGAGAGTGATGCAGCTCAGTGAGATATACTTTGTCTAACAATCCTTTGTCACTCTCAGCCAACACTCCCTATTCTAGATGGCGCCTACTGTTTTAGCGAAATGTTTAGCTTTAAAAATCGATTCCTAATTTTTTAAAACACACACAAAAAAAATGTCACTAAGGCAGAGCAATTAGTGAACTACATCTCGACTAGTCTCGGACACCCTCCCGTCCAGACACTGGTGCACAGAGTGCAGAACGGGACCACCGTGCCTCGGGGCTCCCGGCAGCTGCCTGCACCAGGCAGTGTCAGCATGCGGTGTGCCTGCTCTGACTCGTGAAAGGGAGACACATCAAGGTCCCTGAGGAAGAGGACCGGAGCGAGGGAAGCTGAGAGTCAGCAAGTAGCGAGTCTCCTGGCTCCTGGAAGGGAGGGCAGCCTGCCGGATACATAAAGGTCACAGGCGGTCTGAGGGGGAGAGGACCCGAGGGAAACCAGGGGCCGACGAGGCTCGGTGTTTGTCCAAATAATGCACTAGATGGCAGACGGCTGCTGTATGAAGGAGGGAAGCATACCAATGACATGACAACTCCAGGGCCATGCGTCACCGCAGACACAGTACGCGGCTCCTGGGAGGGGTACTGCGCAGCGGGGATTCTGAACCGAGGGGGGGAGGAGGTAGGGTTACGTCACTATTGTACTAAACTATTAACCAACTTTCCTAACTGCCTGGATGCTTTTCGACTGAAAGCACGTCTGGAATCTATCGTCTATTGTATGAAATGTTCGGGAATTGTACAGTGATTTAAACTTTCTTAAACCCTCGTTTTTTAAGCACACAAACCATCCGTCCAGTGACCCCCACCGCTCATGTAAATTAACCCATTCTGTTATCTCATCGAACCAATTTATAGCCCAGTATTGGCTACATATCAGCTCAGTTACTCATTTCAGCATACGAAACTGCAAAAAAAGTTAAGAACTCACACTTCAATAGTCACACACAGCTCAAAGAACCAGACACTGCCAACTATTTGCAGCTGAATGAAATGCGCAACAGCTCAATGAACCCCCACCGCAATGAAACGAGCAAACACCTAGGTCAAAGAGCTAGTCACACAACTCACTGAACCACAAAACAGCGCAGTTCAATCTAAAAAGCCAATAAACCGCCCAAAGCTCAACAGACTCCATTAAGTAGTTCACAAACGACCAACTGGCCATAAAGTAACTCAACAATCTGTTCCGCTGCTCGCTGATCTTCCAAAACTTAGTCACATCTCAAGGGATCCTGCACATACATCTCATTGAACCCAACAATTCATTGAACCCTCCAAAACGCATTGAACTCCACCTGCATGAACTTAACACCACAGCACGTAAGCCCACCCCATAATCCAGTGACCCCTCCAAGCAACTCAGCCGACTATGTCAAATAACAAGTTGTTACAGCTAAACCAACCTCCCCATAGCTCAACTCAATAAGCTCCTCCTGCACAGCTCAATGTACAGCATAATAAAGCAACAAATCATTCACACTGAGATCAGATAACTACCTACATCTCAATCAAACCCTCCCCATCAACTCAAGGATCCCAGAGCACAAGGAATCACTACACAGCTCAATGAAACGCCCATAGACTCAGTGACCACCCGGCAACTTAACATACCACGTCACATCACAAGGACCTGCTGCAGCTCAACCAATCATATCACATTACAGCTCAACTCAATGAACACTACACGCACAGCACAGTGTACCACACTGCGACAGAAGGAATCCTCCCACGGAGAACAGTGAACTACCTACACCACAATGACCCGCCTCCCAATCAACTTAAGGACCCTTCAGGGCAAGGATCCACTCCACAGCTCAACAATTCACTGCTCCAATGAGCTCAATTCAACTCAATTGCACCCCCAGTTTAAAGACACAACTCGCAGTTAATTTAAATTGCCCACAGTTCGATGATGGTCCACAGCTCAATGACCCCTCTTCTTTGCTAAAGAGCAAACAGCTCAAAGTATCACCCAACATATTACTGAATCCTATATATACAGCTCAAAAAACACCCCGTGCCATTGAAGCCTACATCATCTCACTCATCTATGAACCACCTCTAGCCAGGGTCGAATTGGCATCACAATTCGGCCCGGGCACTCCTAAAAAAGTGGCCCACATTCCTGAATCCTGCCCGTTCAGGAATCAGCATTTGGCTAGTCTCATCTGGCTCATTTTTATAGGAATGGTTGATTAACTATGTATTTTAAAGCTCATAGAGCCAGAAACATTGGTGAAAACTAGAAGCACTACATTTGGGCGGGCAAAGTGAAACAAAGTGGCCCAAAGACCACAACTCCTGATATGGCTATGTTTGCCGGCTGCCCGTTTTTTTAAACCAGCATTACCAGTATTTTATTGCTCTTGCCAATACGAAAATAAAGAAAAACACCTAAAACTGGTATTTTCTCCCGTCATTAATATGTACTTTACATTTTTAACAGTAAACATAAGGTCAAAGCAGTTTAAAATGTGGTGCAAAGCTTCTTTAAGGATCCATGACTGATAGTTAAAACTAAACAAAAGAAGAAAAGGCATGTTAAGAAGGAATACAGACTTTTTAAATTACGGAATAAAGAATCCTCTCTTATTAAGTTCCAACCTTTGTAGATTCTTAAAAAATGAGCAAACAGAAGGGTATGTTTTTTATTGTAGTTTTACATAGCGTAAACTCGGCCAATGGGCGCAATTATATGAGCACCTGTTACATTGCAGAAGATCAATTCATTTTTATTTTAGGCCTTGCGCAACAACGTCATTTGCCCAGAATCACAGGATGTTGAGGTGAGGCTGGGACTCAAACCTATTTCCATAGTTCCATATTCGGCAGCACTTACCCTAAGATTACATTATCTAAATTTTCTGCCCTGGGAAAGGTGCTTTACAGCAAGGTTTATGCAAACATCCACTCCCCCCCCCCCCCCGCTTCCCCCCCACCACCACCACGGCCTGAAAGACCCTGTAGCCAAGGTGCCAATGACAGGCCCTCAGCAGGGCCATTCACTTACTCTCCCCAGCCCAGCCAACTGCAGCCTCAGGGTGATGGTCTCGCAGGGGTGGGGTGAAGAAAAGCACAGAGCTGCTGCTGATCCAAGGGAGCCAAGGTGATAAAGGCCCACAGCAGGTGGGGGTGGGTAATTGCTTCTCAGCATCTGCTCCAGCCCCACGGGAGGCCAAGGTAAAGTCTGCAGTGGACAGACAGAACAATATTGGCCTAGCGACGCTGCTGAAAGCAACCCCCTCAGAGCTTCCTTGCTCTTCATGCTTCCCCCTTCCCCACCACACACACCCCTACAGTGGCCTGGTGGAGGAGACAATAAGGCTCTGTGTGCCGGTTGACAAAAACCGGCCCACTGGTGACCGTTGGGCACCGGCCCATCTTCCAATGCCCGACTGCCCGCCTTCCCAATCCGATGCTTCCTCTAGCGAATAGAAGCCTCAACTTCGCAGCGCAACCAGCCTCACCGCCACAGCTCAATAAATGACCCTCCCGCAGCGGCACCCCCACTCGCCAATTCAAGAAAGCATTCTAAAGCACCTTGAACTGTCCTTCCCCCACAACTCAGCACCTGCCCCCTAAATCGTTAAGCAACTCACCTCCCAGTGCAGTGAACCACACTTCCAAGAGGGCAAGAGCCCTATCAAAAGGACATGAACACAGAGTCAGACAACTCAAGTACGCCCGCCCACCCCCTAAAAATTTAACTATAGCCACTCCGCCAGTCCCCCCCCCCCCCCAAAAAAAAAAAAACGAACTCAAAGCATGCCCGAATTACCCTCACCTCCCAGTCACAAACACCAACGGGGGAATCTCCCACCCTCCTGATAGGCAACGAAACTATAGGCTCAATGAAGCCCCTTTCTCATTGTTCAATGAACTACCCTCTACTTTCAATTTCCATGTCAATGACAGACGCGCCAGTGTAGGTGTAGGTTAGCATACATGTTAAAATACTTTCGGCATGAGTCTCTTTACCGCTCACTCATTACTGATCATCTTTCCCAACAAATCTATCCGCCTGTGTCCTTTTTCGTTTGTAACCCTAATAGCAGGCGGGAGGCTTCAACTCCCATCCCATCCTCCTTTCTATTTCCCGTCTTAATATGAAAGAAGAGACGGAGACAGACATTTGATTTTTTTTTGCTACTGGCAGCGCTGCGAGCAGCGTTGTATTCGCTGTCCACCAGTGCTCTCTTGTGGTTATACGAAGAACTGCAGTCGTAAACAGTGGTTGTGCTAGTTCAGTGCAGAACGTTTTAACGAATAGAGCGTTGACGCGCAGGTAGTAAGTACATTACTGCAGGGCTTTAAGTGGGATGAAAAAACTGGGGGGTCTCTCAAAGGGGCGTGGCCAGTGTAATTAGGGGCGTGGTTTTAAAACACTTATGCAAAAAATCTGTTTAGCATGGTGTGCCGCCCAACTTGTATTTTGCTTTTTCTGTCATTGCATCCAGATATGTGATACAACAAGTAACATCATACTTACAACAAGTAAGTACTTTTTGCTTTGTCAATGGTTATTAGTTGCATAAGATAAATAAGCTGCAACTATGGCTTGTTACATATAATATTGGAAAAGCTTCCAATTAGAGCCCTGGTGGCCCTACCACAATGTTGCTGCTCTTTCAAAAAAGAGAAGGGAAATCCATAAAGAAACGGGTCTCTATCGGGCTGTTTTGCACCCTGGCACTTTTTCCAGACTACAGTGACAGCAAACTACTGTCACTGCAGTCCGGAAAAAAAAACGGACCACCTGTGCCAGGGCTCAAAACAGAGCCCGATAGAGACCTGTTTCGAGGTCCCCTTCAAAAAACTGCCGGTGCTCAGACCCCTGGAGACCCGGCCCACTTAAAGCCCTGCATTACTGAGTCAACTACATAATCAGGTGCTGGATTCCTTTAGGGTATGCTATTAGTCACATCTTAACATTCTATTTGAAACCCAGCGATGTAGATATTTTTTGAAAAGGCAGAGCAGAAAAGTAGCAACTTTAAGGTCCTAGAATGTCGTAGTATTAACAGACGCTGGTGAAGGAGTGCAATTTGGGAGATATTTACAAGCCCCTTGCGTCTCTTGAGTGTCACTTTTTTGACGCTCCGGTGGTGTACTGTGCTGGCCCACATTTACAAGGCCACGTAAAGCCACCTTACGTGGCTTTTCATGTCCTTGTAAACAGCCCCCTTCCACACATTACTTTGCGTGAACACTGTTGGTGTTCCCAAGAAAAACCCATAAATACTGATGCATTCTCACATTTACAAGGTTTTGTCAACCTGGGAATGCATCAGATTCTAACGTTTCTCCTAGGAAGGTGTTGAAATGGTACAAGAAGGAGAAATTCTGCAGCACACATAAAAGAAGGAAAATGTAATTAATGATTGTTTTTCAGCCCTGCAATGCAAGCACACTTGCACCAGGCAACCAATTGTGCGCCAGCACAGAGGAAAGCACAGGGATGAGTCATTTTGTTGTAAATAAGATGCATCCCTGCACTTTCCTAATGCTGCAACGTGGCACAGCAAAATGGCTTGAAGTGCAGCACTACATAATTTTCTTGTAAAGATGCCCCTGAGACACCACCCTTCCTCGCCACAGAAGTGCAATGTTCATAAGCACCTGACACTAGGAAACATGTACTAAGTTTTAGTGCCATGTTTGCATCACAAAAGTGAGCCATATCAATGCTAGATTTATTTTTGCTAAATTTCTTTCCAGCGCGAAACTTGTTTAGCACTGGAAATTCACTCAAAAGTAGTGCAGAACAACATATACTGCTGCTTTGCATTACTTATTGCCAAGGAGCGTACCGTGGTGGTGCATGGGTGTTCCCATGCAACCACCCAAGGTTTCTGACGCTAAGCCCTATTTACCTAAAGAAGTAGACAGGGTTTAGAGCGAGAAAATAACACCCATTTCAAATAGGCACTACGAAGGAGAAATGCTTTCATTTCACCTTCCTTTTCTGACTTTGTATGTGTGCAGCACTACACAGCTCACAAAGTGGGAAAAGGTTTGAATTTAGTCTAAGCATGGTATTTTATACCAGAAAGGGCTTCCTTCCAGTACAAAACTTATGTTTGACTCATGGAGCCACCCTTGCACTATGGTCCAAAGGTGTGTCCATGGTGCTCAGCAGTATATTTCTGCGTCGCCGCTAGGGAGAGGGAGGATAGAGCCATAGTTCTGTAAATATGGCGCTCTTCTGCACTCTCTTTCTCATGCAGTACATTGCAGCATTTGCGGCTGCTGCACTGCGCTGCATGACAGTCTAGTAAACCTGCCCCTGTATACATTGTGTGCTTTGCGTTTATTGCAATGAAATTAAGCATTTAAACATATTATTGATATGTATTCACCATAGAGTTTCTAGAGACTCAAAAACGAGTGTAGGTTAACATTTTAGTTTAGCTGTGAATATATGTAATTCTCATTTGCATTTACACTTGTGTTTTCCGTTACACTGCAACTATTAACACACATTGCATATGTAATCATGAAACCATTTATTCACATTTGCATTTATTCCAAAGTTACATTTGCATATATAATCATATATTCAAAATGCACATTGAAATACTTAACTTAAGTTAGCCTGACTAAAGGCCTTAATTTTGAAATGTATTTTTGCTTGCCTTGTATGTTCTTTCTTTTGCAGGTGTGTTCTCATGATGTCATAGCTAGAGAAAGGGGTATTGTTGTATTAATGATAGTGAGACCTGAGAAGAGAAATCTTGGCAAGGACATGAAGAACTATTGAGCAAAAGAAGCCTCCTATTCCTCACATATCAGGAATGAGGGGACGCTCAAGGGTGCAATGGCTGTACAAGTTTGTGGGATGAGAAATCTGAAGAATGTTGCTTATATCTTCTTTGGAGAGGAGAAATAATTGGGTGTCCGATGACGTGAGGAAAGATATGATTGTTCTCGAAAATTTTTGGTTTTGATTAGTCTCACCTCACAGGAGTTTGGCTCAGATCCCTTTTGACTCTGAGGGGTACATACCTGTATATTTCCTTGCAAGTGTGCAGCTTTATGCAAAACACTTATTCTAATTTTTAGAAGGCTTCTACTGGAATTTTCACTATGCTGACACTTTCCAGCACTTCAGAATTCACCTGAGACCTTTCCCAAAGGCTAATTTGTATTTTAAATTCAGGACTTGGGTTGGATGACTTTAGACTTCATTCATGTTTAGGAAGGAGGATCAGAGTTTCTTTAAGGCACACCCGTTTCTATTTATCAGCATCAAGAACTATTGCTGGAACTGGGATCAATGCATGTTTTATGCAACTGAATCGGACTCTCTTAGACATTTCAGCTTGCCAGTTGTAATTCTGTACCTTTACAATATGTTCTTAATTTGTATATATATTGGATTGGTTATTAACTTGTAATAAACCCACTTAATAATTTCTGATCCTCTTTGTGTGATGGACTACACAGAAGTTGGATTGCTATATTAATACTGACTCCCTTAGTCTCTCAGTCAACTAAAAAGATTAATCGGGTGAGAAATGGTAACCACCACTTGCACTGGTGTAGAAGAACACCTAGCCGGTACTGCGAGAGCCTTGATGCAAGCACGCAGGCGCAGCTCAGAGCATAAATAAAAGGGTGTGGAGTTGCATGGGGCTCCCACCAATACAGTATGCAGTGTTGCAGCCTCATACAGTACTGCGGGTCATCTATGACCTGCTACCTTGTGCCATTCCGGGGGTAAGGCCATTGGCAACCTGTGGTAACACAATCACATATGCCAGCCAGGTGTTAACAGTGACTGAGACCAGATATGCCCTGAATGAGCACAAAGCTCTTGCAATCTGAATGGGATTGGTCGACTTCGAAAACGGGGAACCAGGTTAGAGTCTCGGCAGGAACGCTCAACATCCTGTGATTCTTGGCAAATCACTTAATTTCCCTGTGCCTAAAAAACAGAATGTGTCAGTCTGTAATGCAACTGGTGGTCATGTAAAGTACTCCGATACCGTCAGGTCTAGTTCGTTCTATATAGAGCTCCCCCCACCAAAAGTATAACTGTGTGGGTGAGAATTCCAGTTGTTGACTGACCTTGTTTGTGGGCACACCCAGAAAGCCATTACCCCAGATTGAACGGTGGGCACTACAGTTGCAGCTCTAGAACTTTGCATTCACCTTCCTCCCCGGTGCCAGCAACCCAGCACACTATCTATCCCAGCACTCTCAACCAGACCAGGCTGCGGGAGTAGTGATGCCAAGGCTGCAGAGGGATTTGTGAACATGGCCCCGCCAAAGGCTTGCTAGACGCCTTGGTCTCTGGAGGGCATCTGTGTGGGCACGGTGAAAGCCGACTGCCTGCAGAAGGTTGCTCGGGTGCTTCAGAACTGTCAATGGAGGAGATTGCTGGAGGGAGCGTGACACTGGAGTCCGGTGAACTGGATGGTAATGTTTCAGCTCCGGAGAGTGAAGAACAACCTCAGTGCCATGGCCGAGGGAGTCATCATGCGGAGAAGGCACATTGTCATGCCACAAGCACAATGGTAAAGGACAGTGGATCTGGCCCGTGAAATTCACCAAGAAGTTGCAGAACAACGGCTAGGCTCAGTGAAAAGGTGTGGTTCCCAGGGATGGACATGATAATAGATGAGAGGATAAGGGCTTGTCACCCATGTCAAATCCCTGGCACTCCTCAGTCCCTACCATAATTCAGACAGAGGAACCCAGCACTGAACTGTGGTGCATGGTGATTTATGGACTTTGGTAGCCTCCTGGACAGGCGTCAAATGGCGGTGATCACAGGCAGCTACTCAAAGTCCTCCATTGTGGTGGTATCTGTCTCCACACCTTTTCCTAATCTCAGGCCCATCTTGGAGAAAGTCTTTGCGACTTTTGGACTACCTCACACAGTTAAAACTGACAATGGTCCCCCAATTTAGAGCCAGGAGCACTAGGATCACCTCCAGTTCCTCGGGGTGATGTACAGAAGAATAACACCCAGTGGCTTCAAGCCAATGGGGAGGCTGAACCATTCATGAGAACTTTGAATAAAGCGCTCAGAACAGAGGTGTCCCAGAACGATGACATTAAGTGGAGCCTGCACCAATTTCTGCAGAGCTAACGCAACACACCTCACAGCATGATACCCTCTTCACCTATGGCTTTATTGTTCAGGAGACCTGCGAGAGACTGTATTCCTGCTGGACCGAATTAGAGCCCTGAACCAATGGCTTCAGTCGCTGTTCAAGCCAAAAGGGGATCAGCCAATGATCGTGTCCACCGGCAAGGAGGGTCTCAAGCCCCAAGCTGCATGTAGAAGACATGTTGGTGATTCGAGATCGATGCCCCAGATTGACGTTCTGGACCCTGTTTAAAACGGGTTCGTGGGAGTAAGGGGCCAAGAAGGCCCCATGATAACTGCTGTTCAAAGGCAAGAGGTAGTCACCCGCATTGTCTGTTGGTTCAAACCAGTACCCACAGGCAATGCCACAGGGCCTCACCTCGAGGTGACTAACGAAGTGGAGAATGATAGTGAATGGATGGATTAGAGCAGTCAAGCAGCCCACCCGAAACTGTCACTGCGCCATTTCAGAATGAAAGAGAAGCTCACTCATCGGGAGGTGATGGGGGCACTGTGCTACCAGGCACCATCGTATCTGGCGAGAAGTATGTGACCAACCGCTCACCCAGTCGTCCCCCACTACAATCTATGGCCCAATCCCCAGCCAAATGCTCACCTCCGTGGCTTTGTTCAGTAAGATGCTGCCAGTAGAGTAAGAAACCTCCTCACCTCCCCGTGGTCACTAATGTTTGGTGCTCATACATGTGAGGAGGGATGTAGGGAACCACCCGACCCCTACTGTGAGGGTCTTGAAGTAAGCATGCATCTCTTGGCAGGGTGCATCCGAGAGTATAAATAAAAGGGCGTGGTGTCACATGAGGCTCACATAGAGACAGTAAGCAAAGTGTGGTGGTTTTATTCAGTGCTGTGGCAGGTCACACTATGGCCTACTCCCTTGTTCCATTCCAGGGGTAAGACCATTGGTGTGCTGGGACAGCGAGGCCCAAATGAAGCGACCGGCATCCTGGTCACAACATCTGACTCTGTAAGCACCACTGATAAAAAAAAACAGCAGTTAGATGCAAAGCACATATACCTTATTTGCATTTAGCTGTATGTAAACTTTGCAAAGGACCAACCATCTGCAATTGTTTTTGCATCATTATTTATTTAATGGGAGAGTACCAGCACTTTTCAGGAGCACTGGGAGCAAATAAGGATAGTGAGTGCCAGCACTTCTACATTTCCATTAAAGCACTGGCAGTACTACTTTAAGGAACTTCAACTTTTTTATTCTGTACAACTTTAACAGAAGCCTGCTAACCGTGGCTTACAACTTTCGCCAAAGAAAAGTTTTCTTTTAAGCAGTTTAAAAGAAAGTGGAGGACAAACTATATTCTAGAAGACACACTTAGATATGTATCTGCCTTGAGACAGTTTTATTTCTCAATTTAAGCTTGATAATACCTACCCAAGGAAGATTTTTCAGATTTTCATGTCATTTTTAACCTAAAGCTTCTGAGAGAGATATTACTCCTTCTCAAACACAATGGGAACATCTCTCTGACTTTTTTGAGCCGAAATCATTGTTATCCAGAGAAACTTCAATAGTACTTCTGATGCGCTGGATAATTCTCACTGCCCCCTGCAGGCTATTTCCCATTTTAAGCCCCAAATGGCTGCTTTTCAACGGATCTCTCTCCAGCAATCAGAACTTGACTTGTCTTCTTGTAAATCAGGCTCCCCCTTTGACCCATGTCCTCCAGCTGTCTTGAGGAATGCTATTGAGGTAAATAATCTTGTGATTAATGGCATCTTCAATGCCTCTCTTTCCTTTGCGTTAATGCCAAAGGCATGGAAGCTGACGGTGGTCAAACAGTTATAGAAAAAGCCACAACGAACCCCAATGTTCTATCTAATTTCAGGCCTATCGCCCTCCTCCCAGCCATAGCCAAAATGTTGGAAAAATATGTCAATTAGCAACTTATGCTTTTTCTTGAAAATTCAAGCATTTTTCATCCCAATCAATCAGATATTAGACCCAGGTGCTTCACAGAAAATGCTCTTTTAGAAGTATCAGAAACAATTAAAGTGGTATTGCCTAAGGGGCTGAATTCTGTGTTTTGTCCATAGCTTTCGACAGTGTCCCATACAGTACTCCTTCAGCGTCTCAAGGAGAAAGGTTTCTCTGGCCAGGCTTCGGCCTGGTTCCAGTCTGTTCTTATCCACAGGAGGCAGTTGGTATCCCTAGGCCAGTTCTCCTCAAAGTAAAAAAAAATTTAGGGCACTTAGCCCTATATTTTTCAGTTTTTATTTATACCCTCTTATCTCACTGATTGGCTCATCTGACATTTCTGCCACATCTTACACAGATGATATCAAATTGGGCTTGTCACTTGACAAGAATTCTCTTGGTTCTGATCTTAATTTTTTAGAACTATCTTTCAAGTATCATCCGTTGGATGGAGCATAATACCCTAAAGTGCAACACAGACGAGACAGAGATACTTTTATTGGGTCACAATAGTTTGTTCTCCCACCAGATGTGGTGGCCTGAAAATCTTACACCACCTACTCCACTGGTAAAGGTGGTTCGGAACCTGGGGGTCAAATTTGACTGTTCACCTTCTTTCAGTTCTCAGTTTTAATCTGTGTCTGTTTCACCCTAATAAAGTCATTAAAAAAGTTCTTTGAATTTCTTCCTCTGATAGCGAGGAGAACGGTGGCTCTGGCCATCATCACTTCATCTGTTGCATTAAGCTTCAAGTGGCCCAGAATGCTGCAGTCAGTTTTGTCCTTAAGTTTCTTCAGAATTGTTCGGCCTTTCAGGGACTCAACAATCTTATCTCAAAGGTCCCAAGTACCTTTATGATCAGTTTACGCATCATAAGACTCAAAGAACCATGAGATCTGGAACACCCTCCCACTGAGCCTACGACAGACCCAAGACCTGCTGACCTTCAGGAGGATACTCAAGACCTGGCTGTTTGATCAGTAGCGCCCCCGTGCCTTGAGACCCTCGCGGGTATGTAGTGCGCTTTACAAATGATTGAGTCATTGATTGGTTGATCTTCTCATTGAAATTTGGTAACTCTCCGTTCTTTCAGACTCAAAGCAAGAGAAGGTAAATCCATCACTGTGTTGGGGTATAAAGCCTGGAACCAGCTTCCTATACCATTGAGGTTCATAGAGAATGATCCAGCTTTTCAGAAATGTCTGAAAACTTGGCTGTTTTCCCTACTTAATGATTTATGTAAATGGCTGACTGAATAACTTAGGGGCATATTAGCAAGAACCTCATTAAAATTATCGCTGTTTTAGCAAAAGGAAACTGCCACTAAAACGACGATAATGGGCTTGCTAATATGCGTTATAGAATTCCAATAGAAGTCCAGGTTAGATGTGCAGGACATCTAACCTGAGCTTCTATTGGAATTCTATAACGCATATTAGCAAGCCCATTATCGCCGCTTTAGCGGCAGTTTCCTGCTGCTAAAACAGTGATAATTTTAACGAGGTTCTTGCTAATATGCCCTTAGTTTCCGGTTTTGATCCTGGTTTTTTATTCCTATTGTTTCCTTTCTGGGTATATTTGGTATATCAGTCTGGTATATCAAGTAGTGCCAGGATGCTCTGTTTCTGAATGATAGTACACTTTATAAATACATCATATATCATATCATAACCAGTTGCAGCCACATGCTCTCTATTTACAAATGATAGGCTTTTCATTCTCCAAATTGCTATAAGTTACTCTGATGGGCATTGTTAGAAGGGTGCACAGTCAAAATATCGAGTCAATAATGTCGATGTGCAGTAATATCGACACCTAAAAAACGCAGGTAAGACATTTCGAATATAATAATATTGATGTATTTAATATCGTTTTTTGAATAGTGTATGTCATATCGATGTAGGTAATGTTGATGTTCAAAATATCGAAAAGTAAAAATATCGTAGTTTTAAGTATTGTACATTGTAATTGTTTATATTTTACGTATGTTTATTTTCTAAGAAATATTTATGAAATTTTAAGTTTTAGAAATATTTTAGGAGCGGGATGTAGGGTTTATAGGGTATAAGGGTGGGGAGTGTATAAAAAAGTATATATATATTTATTAGATTTATTGAAATAGGAAGTTAAAATTTATAATGTAGAAATAAATTAAAACATTTTAGGAGCGGGTTGTTGGGTTTATAGGGGATAAGGGTGGGGAGTGTTTAAAAAATATATAATTTTTTTTAAAATTTGAATTTCGAAATTACATTTTTGAATGTAGAAATAAAATGTCAAATTTTAGGAGCAGGATGTTGGGTTTATAGGGGATAAGGGTGGGAGTGTTTTAAAAAATATTTTTAAAAAATGAATTACGAAATTTAAATTTAGAATGTAGAAATAAATTTATAAATTTTAGGAGCGGGATGTTGGGTTTATAGGGGATAAGGGTGGGGAGTGTTTTAAAAATATATTATAATTAAAAAAAATATTGAATTTCGAAATTAAAAATTTTGAATTTAGAAACAAATTTTTAAAAATGTTTTACTGGGATGTTGGGTTTATAGGGGATAAGGGTGGGTAGTGTTTAAAAAATATATTAAAAAAATTAAAAAATTACAAAAGGTAAATTTCGAACGGGATGTTGGGTTTATAGGGGATAAGGGTGGGGAGTGTTTAATAAATATATAATTTAATGAACAATATTTTGAATTAAGAAATTACAAATTTTAATTTAGAAATAAATTTATACATTTTTTTGACTGGGATGTTGGGTTTATAGGGGATAAAGGTGGGGATTGTTTTTACATTTAAAAAAAATTTGAACATTTTTTGAAATAGAAGTTTTAAATTTAAAAATTAATTTCTAATTTTAGGATATGGATTTTGGGTTTATAGGGGATAAGGGTGGTGAGTGTTTTAAATATAAATATTTTTAAAAATTATTTAATTTGAATATGATTGTTATAATTAGGAAGTAGAAACTATTACTAATTTTTAGAAGTGGGATGTTAGTTTATAGGGGATGAAGGTGGGGATTTATAAAAAATTGGGAGTTGATAGAATTTAAAATTTATATTATTGTAAAAATTTTACAATTATTTAAAAGTGGGGTGTTTAGTTTATAGTTGGTGTTTGTATTTTTACAAAATAATAATGTAAATTGATTTTATTATTTGATTTTGAAAGAAAAATGTAACATTTTAATACATTTGTATTATTTTTAAGTTTTTTGTAATAAGTATGTTAATGTTTATTGGATTTGGAATAGTAAATTAATTAGGTTTAGTGTCCACCACATACTTTAATTAAATGTACACTGGATTGGGAATAGTAAATAATTAGTTTTATTATCCAGCACCTAACCAAATTAAATGTAGGCTCGAGTGGGAATAGTAAATTAATTAGGTTCAGTGTTCAGCACCTACCCCAATTAAATGTAGACTGGAGTGGGAATAGTAAATAAAATAGGTTTATTATCCAGCACCTACCCTAATTAAATGTAGATTGGAGTGGGAATAGTAAATTAATTAGGTTCAGTGTCTAGCACCTACCCCAATTAAATGTAAACTGGAGTGGGAATAGTACATTACTTACTTTTATTATCCAGCACCTACCATAATTAAATGTAGACTGGAGTGGGAATAGTAAATTAATTAGATTTATTATCCAGCACCTACCCCAATAAATGTAGACTGGAGTGGGAATAGTAAATTAATTAGATTCAGTGTCCAGCACCTACCCCTATTAAATGTAGACTGGAGTGGGAATAGTAAATTAATTACTTTTATTATCCAGCACCTACCCCAATTAAATGTAGACTGGAGTGGGAATAGTAAATTAATGAGATTTATCATCCAGCACCTACCCCAATTAAATGTAGACTGGAGTGGGAATAGTAAATTAATTAGGTTCAGTGTCCAGCACCTACACCAATTAAATGTAGACTGGAGTGGGAATAGTAAATTAAATAGATGTATTATCCAGCACATACCCAAATTAAATGTAGACTGGAGTGGGAATATAAATTAATTAGGTTCAGTGTCCAGCACCTACCCCAATTAAATGTAGACTGGAGTGGGAATAGTAAATTAATTAGATTTATTATCCAGTACCTACCCCAATTAAATGTAGACTGGAGTGGGAATAGTAAATTAATTAGGTTCAGTGTCCAGCACCTACCCCAATTAAATGTAGACTGGAGTGGGAATAGTAAATTAATTAGATTTATTATCCAGCACATACCCCAATTAAATGTAGACTGGAGTGGGAATAGTAAATTCATTAGGTTCAGTGTCCAGCACCTACCCCAATTAAATGCAGACTGGAGTGGGAATAGTAAATTAATTAGTTTTATTATCCAGCACCTACCCTAATTAAATGTAGATTGGAGTGGGAATAGTAAATTCATTAGATTTATTATCCAGCACCTACCCCAATTAAATGTAGACTGGAGTTGGAATAATAAATTAATTAGGTTCAGTGTCCAGCACCTACCCCAATTAAATGTAGACTGGAGAGGGAATAGTAAATTAAATAAGTTCAGTGTCTAGCACCTACCCCAATTAAATGTAGACTGGAGTGGGAATAGTAAATTAATTAGTTTTATTATCCAGCACCTACCCCAATTAAATGTAGACTGGAGTGGGAATAGTACATTAATTGGGTTCAGTGTCCAGCACCTACCCCAATTAAATGTAGACTGGAGTGGGAATAGTACATTAATTAGTTGTATTATCCCGCACCTACCCCAATTAAATGTAGACTGGAGTGTGAATAGTAAATTAATTAGGTTCAGTGTCCAGCAACTACCTCAATTAAATGTAGATTGGAGTGGGAATAGTAAATTAAATAGGTTTATTATCCAGCACCTACCCCAATTAAATGTAGACTGGAGTGGGAATAGTAAATTAACTAGATTTATTATCCAGCACCTACCCCAATTAAATGTAGACTGGAGTGGGAATAGTAAATTAATTAAGTTCAGTGTCCAGCACCTACCCCAATTAAATGTAGACTGGAGTGGGAATAGTAAATTAATTAGTTTTATTATCTAGCACCTACCCTAATTAAATGTTGATTGGAGTGGGAATAGTCAATTAATTTGGTTCAGTGTCCAGCACCTACCCCAATTAAATGTAGAGTGGAGTGGAATAGTAAATTAATTAGGTTCAGTGTCCATAACCTCAACAAATAAATGTAGACTGGAGTTGGAATAGTAAATTAATTAGGTTTAGTGTCCACCACCTACCCCAATTAAATGTAGATTGGAGTGGGAATAGTTAATTAATTAGGTTTAATATCCAGCACCTACCACAATTAAGTATAGCCTGAATTACATATATGTTATTAATCTAAAAAATACACATTTTTGTACAATTGTAGTGTTAGTTATTTTTTGGTATTAAAATAAATTACACAATTAAAAACAAAAATGTTTATTACATAATTCAAAGAGTACATTAAATAAAGCAAATTTGTATTATAAATAATAGTATGCATTTTTAACAAATATATAAGTATTTGGATTTTTTTATTTAATACAAATTGTTTTTCATGTATAGTTTTTGAGAGAAGTACATTATAGTGGTATAGAAACAGTGTAGTTAATGTAAATACATTATACATTTGAATATATTTTGTATATGTATTTGGATGAATTTTTATTTTTTATTACAAAGTTTGAATAACTATATATTTTTTATACATTTTGCATATTATTTTTATCAAACAATTATGAAATATATGTCAATATAAATGTAAAGTAACTGGATTACATTATATCTAGTACATTTTATTCTAAACAGTTTTTCTATATTAACATTTCAGCATTTTTGTATGAAATGCATGTATGAATTTTATTAATATTAATATGTTTTTATTAAGATTAATACATTTCAAAAATTAGGACATTTATTATTTCACAGAAAATAAATGTATATGTTAATTTGCACATTTTAAAAAACATAATTTTTTTAAAAATTATAATATTAAATATTATAATGTGATAATATTTAATTTTATAATTTTACAATATATAAAGAAAATTATACATTTTGTAATACATTATATACAATTATAGAAAATTAGAACAATATTTGTTTCATTTTTCTAATATTTATATTTTGTTAAATACATTTTTTAGTCATTTATTTAACTATTAGTGCATTGATAATATTATTTGGGTGTTTAATTTTGTAACCGCTCTTGGTCTTTTTGGGTCATTTGGGAAGATTCAAACTCTCGGTTGGAAGCAGCTTCGCGTTTGAGAAGGTAAGAGATATTTCCGTTATTTTTTAACTTTTTCAAGTGTGTTTTGAAGGTAGTAGTTTCATATTTAGGGTGTGTGGAGTTTTGTTTTAGAAGTTGTGATGATTCTAGTCGTTTATTTAGGTTTTAAATTTTAGTGGCGTTTTTTGGATTTACAGCGTACTTACTCTTATTGTGTTTGTATGTACTTAGTTAGTTTTTGTGTCTATGATGCATGTTATTGTGATTTAAAATGTGTAATTTAACCTTTTGTTGTGGGTGGGAATGTTTGTCTTTCTGTTATAGGTTTTTGGAGAAAGCGTTTTCGTTTTTTGAAGTTTTGCGGGGTTTTTTCAAAGGGAGTGTGTTTTACTGGTTTCAACTAATGTTTTTTTACCACTTCCTTTATTATTCGGGTTTCCTGGAACGGTTTTTCGACTTTTTTAAAGTTTTCGGGTTTTTCATGGTTTGGGGATTATCGATTTTTCATGGATATTCGATGGCTTTGGCACAGTTGCATTTTTCTATTTTGTTGGGGTTTATTAATTTTTTCCATGGATTTATGACTATCTGGATTGTTTTTGAGAAGTTGGATTGTCGATTTGCATCTTTGGTAAAGGTAAGTTATTTTAAATATATTTTATTTGGGGTGGGTAAAAGTGTAATTTTTGATTGTTTTGTTATATAATTATTTTGTCTATATATTTAAGAAAAATTATATATATTTTAGACAAAATAATTATTAATTTTTTTAAATGAAAAGTGCTTGTTAATATTTCACAGATATTTTGGTTTGTTTTTAGTTTAAGAAGTTTTACATTTTAGATTAGGGTTTTGGCAATCATTCTTAAGTACTCTAGTCCTTTTGTTGTTGGATAAAGTTGGACTTGTTGTTGTAAATATTGGTACATTTGAGCAGTTTGTCCTGATAGTTTGGGTTTTAATTGTAAGACATATTGCTCCATTCTTAGTTCTTTAAAGCTTTGCTCTTTTTAGATTGCTATTAGGAGTTTGTGTAGGGTAGGAGTAGTTCGGCCCGTTGAAGCTAGGAAGGCATTATGCCAACCTTCAACTGCGTTGTTAGTTTTAGCTTCTTGGTTTAGGGTTGATAGATAGACATTCCACCAAGGGATTTGGAACTTTGGTTGTCGTCTGTGGCCTGATCTGTGTAGTCTCCCCACCCAGGTGTCCTCAAAGTAGTCTAAAAGGGGAGCTAGGTTTTGTTCATTTTTGGTGTAGAATGGACTTTCTATTAGTATGTTGTAGTGCTCAGCTACGTCTGTGAATGGAATGTATGCTAGGGCTATTAGGTGTTTTATTTGGTATGCAAATGTCATGTTGGTTGCATAATCAACACTTAGGGGTCGATTACGATGGAGGATTTTCCGCATCCTCCGGGCCGGCGGAAGCCACCACCGGCCCGGAGGATGCGGAAAATCCTCAGCGGAGCCTCAAAGGACCCACCGCCATATTAGGATGGCGGTGGGACTGGGATTCCGTCCGCAGCTTTTCCGCCACGGTCGCCTTCCGACCGCGGCGGAAAAGCTATAACATGGCTGGCGGTGTCTATCAGACACCGCCAGACATGTTAGGATGGTGTAAATGTCATGCTTTTCCGCTGCGGCTTTTCCGCCATGGAAAAGCATACGGAGTTACACTTCGGGGGCCCGTTGCCGGCCCCCTGGGTGAAGGTGGGGTGGGGGTGCACATGGGGGGTACCTATGGTACCCCCTGCATTTGCGTGCACAAAGCAGCAGGCACTGCGCGGTGCCTGCCGCTTTGTGCATGCAAATGCAATGCATGCATTTTTAACATTGCGGGCGGGTGCAGCTTGAAGCTGCACCCGCCGCAATGTTAAAGATAGAGGATGTGACCGCCACCCTGGCGGTCACATCCTAATATGCACGGAGGGAACGATGCAGCCCATGCGGACGTTCCCTCCTCCTCAGGGGTCGCGGACAGACTCAAGTCCGTCCGCGATCCTAATCGACCCCTTAGTGTTGATTTTTGTAAATGTCTCCATAGAAATTGATTGAAGTGGAAGGAACATCCTTGTATGGATGTGTGAGGGTATATTTTAAGGATGGTATTTATCATAGCTTGTTCAAAGTCAATGATTATTTTTAGGGGAAAGAAGTCTGATGTTTCTTCTTTCATTTTGTTCAACATTTCTGTGTATGTTGAAGTTTGTTTGTTTGGCAACAAACAATAGATAAATGGAATGCAGGTGTTATGGTATTGTCCATGTATTGTATATAATTGGTAGAATGGTTTGGGACATATACTAAAGGTGCAATCCATCGTCTATGTTTGGCTTTGTTTCAATTTGTTTATATTGTTTATTGTAGAAAACATAATTATTCTTTTATCTTTATTGTTGTTATCATAAAAGATAAGGTTCGTCAAAAGTCATCAAAAGTTTTAGGTGTTGGTATTGTTGGTCTTGTAGATTTTTTAGTTATAGTTATAGTTCTTTTTAAAGAAGCTATTGTTGGTAGTTGACCTCTAGCTTCTCTAGTATTACACTTGTTGATAGTTCTGAGGTGCTGCTTAATTCTTTAATATTTTCCATAGTAGATCTAACTTCTATTTCTGTTAGATTAAGGGGATGATTGTGTTCAGTAGTGTTTATCACACTTGTTTCCCTAGTTGTGGCACGGCCATAACATTTATTACTGTAATACTTTGTACATTTCCAATTTACTTTAAGGTCTTTTTGTTTCTCTTAAGTATAAATATACCCCATATAGCATAACAGAAATTTGCCTTTTTGAGATGTAATACATTTTGCATCTTCAGTCATTGTGGATTTCTTATTTCTAGAAAAGTACACTTTGCATGTAGTTTTGTTCTTGTTTGGTTGATGCTCTTTTGTATGTTAGTGACCTGTTGAAAAAAAGTGAATTATAGTTTAGTTCATGCATAAATGTTATATTGGTTTTAGCAGTTTGTAGGAGTTAATGTTTTATGACTAGCATATTAAATTTCTTTTTTAAGCATTTAATAAAAGTATATAAGAAAATGGAAAATATGTTTCATTAAGTTAACTTTAGAGTTTGTTAAATATTAAGCATTATTAGTAGTATTTGTGCTTTTTAATATATACTTACCAAGTGTTGTTTCTTTGCACTTCAATGTAGATGTTCTTGTAAAAATTTTCTGCTTAATTTATTCAGTTGGCTGTTGAAAGAAAGTGATATGTATTTCATGTTTTGCATTTTATTTTGATATACATTAAGCATTTCTTAAATACTAAATATGTTTTGTTTGAAAATAAAAAAAGTTTTCACATTTAGAGGAAATATTAAAAATCTCAATGGCATTTGTTTCATTCTTGGAACATTTTAGCTGTTTAGTTGTCTTTTATTTAGTGTTTAAGGAATTGGAATAGTATACTTACTTTTAAGATTAGTTGTGTTTTGTAGGTAGAAAATGTTCTTCTATTTTTTGTAGTTGGTTCTGTTGTTGCTATACAGAGATATAAACATATAAATTAGTATTTATGTTTTGATGATGATAGGCAGGTTACAAGTAAATCGTTAGTTTATTTCTAAGGTTTGATTTACTTACTTTTAGATAATCGTTGTTGTGTCGTTTTCAAAGTAGTCTTAAAGTTGTAGCAGATCTGGTAGAGTTTCCCCTTGTTTGTTTTCTGGAAGGTGTGAGAGTATTCAGTTTAGTTATTTATATAGTGAGTATTTAATTAGTTGTTGATTTTGATTGGTAAATTATATTTAAATGTGTTTCTATTGGTTAGTTTGAATTTTTTTCATTTAGATAATTATTTAAATAGTATGTGATTTAGTAGCGTCAAATTTTGCTGTGTTTTTCTCATTTTATCAGAGGGCTTTGTAAGGTATGTTGTTTTAGAAAAGGTATTATATTGTTTAGAATTGTTTTATAAATAAGTGTGTTTATTAAAAAAGTTTTACTTTATTTAGTATGCTTATTTATTTTTATTGAGAATTTCTCGTTTTAGTTGAACTTGTTATGTATATAACATTTTTTATGAGTGTGTATTTTATTATTTCTAATTATAGAGTGTAAATAAAGCATGTATTTGTATTTTTTAGCTGTCGATATTTATGTATAGTCGATAAAATTGATGTCTATATTTTTGTTTCCAATATTTTTGATATGTGCTATATTTATTTAAGACTGTCGATATAATTGATTTCGACATGTGTGCTAATGATTTTTTTGTGTTCGATATTTGTGTTTAACGATATTGTTAACTCGATATTTATGTTGTTTGTCAGTTAAATATAGAAAGTCGATTTATTTGTTATCGATATTTAGTACTCGATAATTTTGTAGTTCGATTTTGTTGTTTTCGGTGTTTTGTCATAGATTCGTTAGAAGGTGGTTCTGACAGTATGTGCCGTCCAGATTTTTGGCTTTTTGAGCACCTAATTGTTGAACTTTTGCTGCTCATTTATTTATTTATTCATTTATTTAAAGAGTTTTATATAGCGCTGGCTAGACCCGAAGGTATCAGAGCGCTTTACATGAGAATCAACAATGTAACAGAAAAAGATCAACAATTACACAATACATAAAAATAGGCAGTATATTGGGAGAGGAGAGAAAGGAGAGAGAAAAGTAGTGGAGGGGGCAGGGGAGGTGAGAAAGGGTGGATAAGTGAAGAGACAACAAGGAGAGACAAAAGGAAGTCTGTCTAAAGACCGACTGGGTAGGTGACGACCAAGGAGGGAATCCACGGCCCATCTCCCCTATAGCTAAACCAGGTAGCTCCATCGGGCATCAGACAAAATAGTTCAGTCTCAGTACTTTGAGAGACGAGAGAAGGAGAGACTTAAATAGAGGGAGGATGCGGGAAGAGACGACAGGAGAGACGAAAGGAAGTCTGTCTAAAGACCGACTGGGTAGGTGACGTCCAAGGAGGGAATCCACAGCCTGTCTCCCCTATAGCTAAACCAGGTAGCTCCATCGGGCATCAGACAAAATAGCTAGGTCTCAATTGACGTGTGAAAATTCACAGATAAATAGGGTGGGGACTAAGGGCCAGGACAGGTGAGGGCAAAGGTCGGTAGCAGGAAAGTGGAGAAGAGTAGAGCGGGGAGGGGTAGGGGGCTTGAAACAAGTGGTGGAGTTGAAACAAGGAGGTTGGGAGTCAGATCAGTTCTAGCAGACCTAGGTTCAACAAGATGCATCATCATGAAGGGGTCCTCTTGTTCAGTCTATTAGCCTGGGGCATTTCTTTAGCCCGGAATGTGTGCCACCTTTCAGCTTCCTCTCTTACTGTATCCTGGGCGCTTTCCCCCTCTTCATTCACCCCTCCTCGAGCCCCCCCCCTCCTTGGGGTCTGGATGCTCTCAGCCGTCTAAAGCGATGGCCTCCGCACACGGGAAAGAAATTAAAGTCTCTAGGGGAGGTGGTGTTGGCAAGGCCAGCTACCGTAGTTGTTCAGTCTCTGTGTCCATTTTTAAGTCAGCAGAGGCATTCACGAGCCTCACCCCCCGAAGGCACCCCTGGTTTGTTGAAGCTCACAATGTCTCTCTCTCCCTAAGGAGCTCCATCCCCCCCCCCCCCCCAAGGCACCCCTGCGACCCCACTGGATTTGTTGAGGCTCACCTCTCCAGGACTGCCACAATGTCTTACTCTCTATGGAGCCCAGTCTCCGTTTTGTTTCCCAGTGTGGCCTGCGCCTGTTTCCCCGGGGCTCCTCAGCTGGAGTGTCTCGGCCCAACACTCCACTCTCATTGGGGCCTCCTTCTTCTGGTCCTGCATCAGCCTCCCACCTCGGCTCACTTGCTGGGTCCCGGCTCACAGGGATGGTATAATTACCGCGGAGTTAGAAGGAAATGAGCCCACGAAAGGCTCGGCTGCACATACCTCCCGTCTTGGTGTTTATGAGGCAGGGTCCTGGGTTCATTACCGTCTCGCGTCCCTAGCTGCCAATTTGTGTTTGTTTTTTATTTTATTTTCAATAGCGCGGTATAACAATGCGCCAATGGGGGGGTGCACTTATCTTTGTCATGTGGTGCCCAGACAATTCCGATTCCAGCAGCGATCAAAGGGGGGTCCACTCCATTCCGCCGCAGACACTAGCAATAGTCAGATAGGATCGGCGTCAATACAGTTTGATCGACTCGTGGCGTGGAATAGGCTTTATACTCTGGGAAGAAACATGCCAAGGAAAGTCAGTGTGTTTTACTGTTTTTCACTTAATTTTCCCCCTATAGGGATGTGAAGCCCATGGGCTAGATTAACTTTCTTAAGGCCTAAAGATTCCAGACACGCACTAAAGTTCCCTGTAACTGGTGTGAGAAGAAGTATTCAAAGTTCTATTTGTACTACTTTTGGGTCATCCAAAGATGTCATATTTCTCTGAGTCAGCCATAACCAGGGCCTGGCTGAGAGCTGACCTCAGTAGGCTGGAATGATAACCTTTCTTCCACCAGCTAGGGCCATCTCTCCAAGGAAGAGAAGATGGATGGAGCTACAAGTTCATCCATCAGTAGCTGACACCTAGTGCCAGACACTAGGCCCCTCTGGAGAGAAGGCAGCCTGGGGAGAAGGGGCTCTCAGAGACCATGTGGCAGGAGACCCTGGACCACGCCATTTTGAACAAACCCAGAGGCCTGGGCAGGAAGGAGGGAGCAGGGGCAGAGAAGTGATGTGTCACTTTGTGATAGGGCAAACAGAGACTTCTTTCCAGCCCCCTCCCCAACTTCTTAAAAGAACATGCACAGGAAGAGGAGCTTTCTCTGGGGTGTGGTCTGCAGAGGCAGAAGGTGCTGGAGCCTGGCACGATGGGCAGTTGGCTGTAGCGACCCCCTGACTATCGATCATGAAAAGCACCAGGAGAAGAGATCAGGACCAGTGCGCAGAAGCAGGGGCCTGTGAGCGGGGAGAAGAGAGGCCCAGGAGGAGAGCCAGGTGAAAGGCTGGTGCAGGGAGCCAGTGAAGACAGTTCCCTGCTGAATCCTCCCTCTCTGAGACCCCGAGGGGGAAAGAGCATGCTCACAGTAGCTGGAGAGCACCACCAGGAGCAAGAAGGGGCCAAGATCATCAAAATCGGACTCCTGAGGGGCGAGATACGCCCCCAGAAGGTAGGCGACCTTTGACCTCTAGAAGGACCGGCGACGAAGCGCGTGGGGCTCCGCCGCCGGTCCATGATGTGCCCCCGTGGTGGGTCAGGTCCCGGGGGCTGCCCGCAAGAGAAGTAAATTCAGCGCACCCCGTGAAGGTTCCCCCGTGGGGTGCCAGGAGCCCACCCTGGCCCCCGCTGAACATGAGGTAGGGGAGCGCTCTCGCTCTCCCCGTGAAAATGAGCAGAGGGACGAGGAAGCAGGGGAGTGCCGTCGCGACCCCAGTGAAAATGTGCCCAAGGGGCCCGGGACCCCATCCCCAGGCCACGAAGCAAAGCCGGGGAGCGTCGCGCTCCCATGAAGATTTACCACTACGGCTGCCAGGAGCTCACCCTGGCCCCCGGCAAAGAAGGGACAAGACGGGGAGTGCTGTTGTGCTCCCCGTGAAGAGGAGGAAGAGGTGGAGAGCGCCATCGCGCCCCCCTTGAAGTGGTCTATGGGTGCCTGGGACACCATCCCCGGGCCCCGAAGCCAAGCAAAGTCAGTGAGCACCGTTGCGCTCCCAGTGAAGATGAGGAGGGGCCCAGGACCCCATACCCGGGCCCCGAAGTGAAGACTGGCATGGGGGAGTGCTGTCGCACTCCCCAGATTTGCCAGAGAAGTCCTACGTGTCTGCCTGCCGGAGCGGGCAGACTAGAACTGCGTTGCCAGCTCCCGCGGCAGCATGCGAGGGTGCTGGCAGGGTGGGGAGCAGGCGGGGGCCACCGGTGGTGGGCTTCCCGAGCTGCTGTGCAATGAGTGGGCATGTGGCGGTCCCGGGTGGGACTGGGACCCCCAAAAAGTACAAGAGAGGTGCGAGGGGCCCGGTTGGAACGGGACCCTCCAACAGAGACCAGCAGCGGCCAGAGGCCCACATCGCGGCTCTCCCCAGAGCAGCGGGAGAGCCGCTGCTCTGATATGCAATAAGTCCCATAATGCCTTGCAGGCAGGACCGGCCTGCAAGGGCAAAGCACTTTTCCTCTGTTCCAGTGCCCAGGGCCTTCGCTCCAGGTTATGTTCAACTAACTGCATTTTGGGGCAAGATGATGTGCATACATGGGAGTGGTGGTACTAGACCCCACCACCCTGCGGTAGGGGTGGAGATGTTATTCAATGTCACAAAGTATTTCCAACAGCTCATGTATATTTGTAAATTGGTGCATAGTATTGAGTAGTGTGTGTGTTTAATAAATGTACTCTTACTTTTATAAAGCAAAGTACAGATTGGACAATCAATTATTGAGTGTCATTTCTGCGCACCTGTAATGGCGATTACTAGCCCACACCACCTCCCTTGAGTAAGCCTTAGACTGCTCTGCAATGCTACCCTCTGAGAGTCAGGCGCTGCCCTAGGGTGTTTGGTTCCCAGTGAAGGACAAATGTGACATGTTATTTGTGCAGGCCTCACAGATTCTGCCTCGTTGTCCAACAGGCATGGCCAAGATGGCAGCAGCATTGGATATGTAAATCAGAGTTCCATGCCAGGCCTATCAGATGTCCTGCATTTATCCCCTTTGCCCACATTGACTAGTGCTCACACAGTGCCTAGGAGTTTATCGCAATGGAAGGACACCAGTTGATGCCAGCCTTGGGAGTGGAGCTGATACTGCCTGGCGACTTGCAGTGCTGAGGCAAGGCCCGACGGTGAAGAACTTCCCAATATGACGAATGGACTTGGCCACACGCCACAGGCATGGTACATGCTCCAGAGGAATTGGCTGCTGGGGACTGGTTGATACCCGAGACCAGACAGCGTAGGCGCTGCAACATAAAGACAAAACCAAAAATGTAACAAGCAGCGGCGGAGCAGGCTCGAGCAGCCTCAAGCAGTCACAGAGGCCTTACTCCATAGCGTGAACTCTTTTGCTTCTCTCCGCATCGAGCACCAATTGGAGTTGGGATCAGACTTGGGTGGCTTGCTCTCCTCGTCAGCAGTGCCTAGCGATCACCCCAGGTTCAGCAGATGATATATAGTTGAGACACGCCTGCTAGGGTGGTGGCTAAACTGAAGGGGGCGGACTGATCATGGGCTTGAAGCCCCCCTGCAGGTAAGTGGCACAGTCTGGGGAGCTGAGTGATAATTTCCCTGATCTGAGCCTACAGCAGGGGCATAATGCAAATTTTATCATCACTTAAAACTTGCCCAGCTCCCTATTAGGGCATGCATGCAGACTTGATTTAATTGTTGTGTACCAGTTGTACTGTGTGGGGGTTGTGGCATAGGACCAGTAGGTGCTCAGGCCTGGTATAGAGGAGTTGTTTTATTGACATGTTTGAATTTTTTTTATTTTCTGGCTGGATGGAGTAACAGCTAAGACGGGGGTGCCGGTGGAGATTTGGGGGAGCACTATGGGCCCCAAGCATCCCGGAGATTGTAGTATGCATACATGGATAACACCTTTCACGCTTTAACTTGGAATATCCTTGGTATGGCGACTCCTGCTAGGAGACATAGGATATAGGCTTATTTATGTCATAGACACATTCATTTTGCCTGTCTTCAGGAGACTCACATAACCACAGTGGAACTTAATAAGGTGGACAGGCTCTGGAGTGGGTAAGTGTTTGGTACTGGCTACTCAGCCTATGCTCTGGGTCGCTCCGCAGGTGCCATTGTGTAGTCCAGAATCCTTGTTGATAAGTAAGGCCATTATGTAGTTCTGGAGGATACCTTGGATGGGCGCCCCTTTTCCATCATGTCCTATTTCCCAAGGCATGTTCTTGGACTCCTTATCCCTGACGAAGTAGTTGGACCCCCAGGCCCTGGGGTTCTGTACACAGGACTTTAATTACATACATTATACTGCTTTGGATCACTCAATAACCCCACTCCCAGGTACTCTGGGCACACAGGTGACAAAACACTTTCAACATTGGTTTAAGATGTCCGCTTTGCATGATGTCAGGTGACTGCGACATCCAGGTGAGGTGGAGTATACTTACAATGCTGCGGGTCATCAGGACCATACCAGACAAGATTATTTCTTCTGTAAAGTGGATTGTGGGCCTCTTATATGCATGTCTGAATACCTGACCAGGACATTATCCGACCACAATTCACGCCTAATTACATTTTGATGGGCAGGGACAAGGGCTCTTTCCCAGCCTGGCGGCTTCGGACGGTGAATCTACAAGATGAGGCATATAGAGACTCCGTGACGACACACCTATCCCGCTATTTTAAGGAGAACACTGGATCGGCGGGTTCCCATGATTTGGAGTGGGATGCTGTGAAGGTGGTCATGAGGGGGCACTGCAATGCCACGACATTGGGAGATAAATTGTCTCTCACCCATAGTATTTTAACTTTAAAGAACCGCCTGCAGACCACGGAGCTCAAGGTGGGGACAGCACCTGAAGTACGCCCGACTGACAGCCTTGCACCGTCAATATCGGTAAGAGGTACAAAGACTAAGTGACTTAGACTATAAAGCATCCTTGTTTCGCCAGCAGTCTGAAGGTGATAAACTGGGATGCACGTTGGTGTGGTTGTTGAGGTCAGAGATTTCCAAGACCCTGGTGCTTGCCATACATGATGATGTAGGTCACTTCCGCAATATTATGAGAGACTGTGTTCCTCTCCAACCAGGACCTTCTCGGCTTATGTGCTGAACTACGTGCTGGCGGCACCCCTTCCCTGCTTGACCACACTATAGTTGTGAACCTGGAGCAATCTATTTAGATAGAGGAAATTAGCCAGCAATCTGCTAGATGGCCTACGGTAAGACTCCAGGCAGAGACGGGTTCCATGTGGAGTATTACATGACCTTTGGGACCACTCTTGCTAATTGTCTACTTGGGGATGTACCGGGAGGCACACCAACAAGGTGTCATGCTGGGATCTCTTCATGAGGCTCTCATAGTGGTGCTTCCGAAGCACGACAGGGTTCCCCTGGAGGTGAGTTCTTATCACACTTTATCAATGTTAAACATTTATTAAGCGATTTTGAGTAAAACCTTAGCCAGTAGACTGTTACCAATGCTTTGCTCCGTGGTTCATTTTGACCAATGTGGGTTTGTGCCACAAACGGTGACGCACTTTAACATGCAGCGATTGTGTCATATTCTAGATGCAATAAATGGGGAGGCCGACCTACCAGTGGAGTCTCCCTGGATTTTGAGAAAGTGTTTAACACGCTTAGTTGATCTTACCTGCTTCAGGTGTTGGAGGGGCTTGGGATAGGTCCTAACTTTCTTGGATGCATCAAGCTGCTCCGATGGCTCGGATCCGCACCGGCAGTCAGATCTCGCAGTCTTTTCCAATAGCCAGAGGGACCCACAAAGGGTGCTCCATATTCCCCGTGCTTCTCGCGCTTTCCATGGAACCACCCGTTGTCATGCTTCTTGTTAGGGTTTGTCTTTGGGGTGTTGTGGTGGGACCGGATTGGCACATGGGGTCTTTGTACACAGACAATGTGTTGGTGTACTTCAGCGATCATTCCCAATCCCAACCATCCATTTATGACCTGCTCGATCAATTTTGGGCGATGACAGGGCTCAAGTTCAACTGGGATAAGTCTTTTATTTTTCTTCTGTGCTGGATTGAACCAGAGCGCAGAGACGAGACAAGAGTGGGGTGCCTCCAATGGAACTTGAAAACTTTTTGTTATCTTGGGGTAAATGAATACCACAATGACAAAGACCTCTTAGACGGCAATCCTAGTAAGGCCTTGGCCTCGATTCGCCAGTTCATGCATTTTTGCATCTCGTTGCCCCTCTCACCCATGGGCAGGTCATCAATGGTAAAGATGATGATTTCCCTGAGGCTCCTATATTTCTTTGCGAATCTGTCAATGATACCACCCAGGTTCTTTTTACAATCATTGCGGAGCCTGGAGTAAGAGCTTATTTGGGGACCAACTCAGAAACAATGCTCGCTATTCATGCTTCAACATCCCATGGGGGGACTTGTGGTTCCAGCGATGGAACTATATTTTGCGGTGGCTTAATTGCAATGGCCTATTGCTAGCTGGCCAGAGATGGAGCAATGGAGAGTAACATGGTTCAAGCAGACTTGAGGGACGTGAACGTGCTAAATTGGCTGTTCACACCGGGAAGACCAGCTAGGAAACTGGGTCGGCTCACACGTGTTTCTAAACTTATTTGGAAGCAATATACACAGCCGAGGTGGGCATCGACCTGTTATTCACCACAACTGCCCCTTTGGAATGTGCCCCCTTTTAGATCTGTGCTGGTCGTCCATGATCCCTCCCCATGGCGAGAAGCAGGAATCACCCAATTGGGTGGCATAAAAAATGATGGGATTTTGTTTTCTTTCTAGGGCCTGCAAGAGTTTTTTTAAATTGGTGCTGGTCTCTTTCTAAAATACAGTGCACTTATGGCAGTCATTAAGGACGTATGGGCGTTGTTGGACTTGGGCCTTTTTGCAGGGTCATCCCTGAACTTTTTGCCTCCCTCCTGTATTTTGTATGACCTGTTTTTGTTGGTTTTATGACTCCGGGCACTTCACCACTGCTGATCAGTGCTAAAGTGCATATGCTCTCCCTATTGTAAATTGATATATGGATTATTGACTCCATGATTGGCTTATTTGATTTACTGTCAGACCCTAGTACAGTGCCCAGGGCTGGTAAATCAAATGCTGCTGGTGGGCTTGCAGCACTGGTTGTGCCACCCAAGGAAGCAGGCTGTGAAGTGTGTCTCAGGTCTGCCATTGCAGAGCCTGTGTGCAGTCTGATACTGCCATGTTGACTGGGAAAGTGCACCCACTCGCCAGTCCCTAAATCTTACCTTTTTGCATATTAGTCACCCCTATGGTAGGCCCAAGGGCAGGGTGCATTGTAGGTTAAAGGTAGGACATGCCCTGGTGTGTGTGGCATGTCCTAATCGTGAATTACAGCCATTTTCGGTGTTCACTATTGCAAGGCTACTGTTCCCCATAGGCCAGAATGGGCAGTTTGATTATGACATCATATAATTCTAACTGACTCAGGGAACTAGGTTGAAATTCGAGTTTAGTACGCCTGAACTCAGAAGGATAACATACATCTTTTAGTGAAGTTAGTTTTGACATTCTGTGTTTGAAAATACCACTTTTAGAAAATGGGTATTTTCTTGTCTAACTATCCAAGCCTCCATCTGCTAGGTTGTGTTCCTTGTCTGGAGTTTGAGTGACAGGGGCTGGGGGATTCCAGGAGACAGGGTGAGTCAGCACTGGGCTGAATAGAGCTATCTGCATGTAGATGGGTGGGAGGAGTTGCACCTGGGACCTGAATAGGGCTGTGCCTGCCTTCACAATGCTGGCTCCACCTCCTGTGGTGCGTCTGATGTCCCTGGCCCACACTATCAAAGGAAAGAAGGAGTCTTGTCAACAAAGTGCTCCAGGTCTGCACATAACTGGTTTGGACTGGGTACAGGACCCTCTGCCTCCAGAGGACAAAGAATTTGCTAGTATAAATATTGGGACCCAGACCCAAGAACTTTAGATCACATTTGGGAAACAAGGAGAACCTTTGCTGAGAGAGGAACCAGAGAAACCGAGGAGGAGACTATCCCTAAGCTGAGTGCTGTTTGGGGGATTGGCCTGAAGTGGTTGCCTGACTGCCAAAGAAAGGGGAAATGATTTTGTGCTACTTTCAAATCAACTTGTAAAGGATTTCCAAGGGCTTGAGATAGAGCTTGCCTCCTGCAGAAGTCTCAGGGACAACAGACTTCACCAACCAGCTCTCCTGCCTTCCCTTCCTGGGAATTGAAGCGCCTGCTGTTGAGCTGGGCCTTCTGAGAGACTTCTTGTCGCTGGGAGCTGGAAGCGCGACTCAAGACAGAGAAGATCGTTGAGACGCCGCACGGCTGTCGGGCATGCACGCATCGTTGTCGCATCAAGAAGAAGAAGCCATTTTGTTTCATTGCACCGGATCTTCATCGCATCACGGCGTTGCGGGTCGCATCGCCATGGAAGCGCAGTAAGAAACCGATGCATCACCTTCCCATGCAGAGAAGAACCAACGCATCACCGTCCCCTATGCAGCAGTAGGGAACCAACGCATCACCATTCTTGTGTGTAGGGAACCATTGCATCGCATACTCTGCAACACTTTCACTGTATAGCGTTACGCATCCAAGGTACATTGAAATTAAAGTGTTGCATTTACCATCTAAAGACAACTAAGCTATTTGTACCATTTTTAAAGTGCAGTATTATGGATTTTTGTCATTTGTGGTCTTGTGTTAAGTCTATATAAAAATATTTATTTTTATACTACAACTTGTGTGGTGTCCATCTGTAGTGTTGTCACTGGGTTACTGTATGTGTTCACAAAGGCATTACCCACTGCCTCTGAGATAAGCCTGTCTGCTCATGCCAAGCTATCAAGGGGGTGAGCAAGGGTTATTTTAGGAGTGTACCCCCTTACCCTGGCTAGCCGCAAGGGTCCATATGTGGTCAAAGGTACCTACCTCTGCCAACTAGAGACCCCCAAATCTAACATTGGTGGTCTGCGGTGGGGATTCTGGACTTGCATTTGTGAGTCATATGCAGTGATTGGTGAACACTACTAGTGAGTGCAGGCCAAACGCAACCACATACATTTTGGTATATTGTTTTTCCTGGGATTTTCTATTTTTGCCAAGAACTGCCAAGTTTAACCATTATGGATAAAGCAGCATCCATAGCATCTGTTGATTTTGATTGGGAGGAGGAGAAACTAGAATGCTACAATGTGAAACAGCTGAAGCACTTCTGCAGAAGATGTAAAGTTGCTATGACCAGTCTCTCCAAGAAGGAGGAGTTCCAAAAAGGCGCTAAGGTCCTGGATCGAAGCAAGGAATACCCCTGAGAACGAGGAAGGGGCTGGAAATGCAGAGGAGCAGCTGGAAGGGCCATTGCGTCCAGGGGGGCGGAGAGCATCTTCCCCAGCAGGTAGCAGTGTTTCTGCCAAGGGCCTGTCCCCAGAAGAGCTGGAGGACAGGGAGAAGAGTAGGATGCATGAGATGGAGCTGACCAAGCTCAAGTTGAGTAGGCAGTTAGAATTGGAGTTGCAAACTAGGAAATTGGCCCTAGAGGAAAAGAGGATGCAGTTTGAGCATGAGTTGAGAATGAGGGAGTTTGAGTTGGAGCTCAAGAGGCTTGAAGCCATGAGTGTCTCAGCCCAGAAACAAGAAATGTGGTTAGCTCAGGAAGTGAGCTTTGCTGAGTTGGAGGTGGAATCCAGCACAGATGGTGGCAGCAAATTGAGTTATCTAGTGGTGAGGGAGCAGTACATACACCCAGAGATGTGGCACGTGACTTGAAGGAGGGAGTTAATATACACCAGGATGCTCAAGGACATGAGGTACTCCAGTAGTGCACAGTGTCCATGAGGAAAATGGGAAAACTGATGCAGGAGTTCATGGTCCTAGTGGTGGGAGGGACACTCCACTGACTCTAGATGAGAGGTGCAGGGAGAGGGGTTCCACCAAGGTTGAAGTCCTGGAATGTGAGTGTGCAGACCGCCCAGAAGAGTGTGGGTTGAATGACAGAGACAGTCAGATACTGTCTTGTGAATCTCAGGAGAGTGGTGTTAAGTACATGTGCGAGGCACAGGAAGGTGAGGTAAAGGATAGCTTGGTTAACCTTTGTGTGGGGCTGACTGATTCAATTGTGGGAGAGCATATTGTAAGTCCCTGTTTCCAGAGCTATGCCAACACCTGTTGGAGGGTGAGTTCTCTGACCCCAAGGAGCTCATCTTGGAGGCAGACCTTTTGGTGGATTCCAGAAGGTCTGGAGAGGCATTGGGGAGCGACCCTGAGAGGAGTGGCTACGGTATCTTCCGGACCTGCGTGGTGGAAGAGGTTCAGAGTAGCCCAGCGAGGTCCTGGTATAGTAGGGGCTCACATCCTGTTTCAGTTGGGACAGAGTGAGTGTCGGGCTGCATGGCCCAAGGTGCCTGAAACCCAGTCTCAGAGCCTGGATGGTTCTTTAAGGGAACCCCAGGTGGAGAGCCTAGGCAGTCCTGATGGGCCGCTGATTGAGGGGAATCCCCTAGTGTCTTGTGAACTGAGAGTGTCTGTAAGCAGGCCTCCACCAGTTCTAGTGTCTGAAAGCGCAACTCCTAAGTGGAGGGTGCAGACGTCCATATTGAGGGGTGAGAGGGGGATAGAGTCCCCAGTGGAAGAACCACTGGGTCAGGGGCCAGCCAGAAGGTCTGAGTCACCAAGGTATGACAATGGTGACATCACTTCTGTCCTGGGGGATCATCACGCGCTGTCAGATGGGCAGAGGTCGGAAGATCTGCGCCGGGCAGACTGTCACATGACACATGAGTTATGTGTCACCCTCGGGGAGGGTATATGCACTCCCCAGGAAGTCCTGGTTTGCCAGGCAAGTGTTGAACCGCAGAGGTTGGTCCGTGAGTTGGGAAGCCAGGTTCAAGTGTTGTCTGACCTGGAGGAATGGGCAACTGTAATCAGTGGCCTGACCGATGTAGCTTCTAGGGGTACCAATTCAGTTGGAAGGGTGTAGTGCTCTGAAAGGGGGTGCATAGGGAGGGAGTCCTCGCCTCTGACCCCGGAGCAGCCTGAGGGTTTAGACCCTAGGTTGGAGGGCCAGATTCAGGGTGTCCCCACTGACCTGGAAACCCAGTTGCAGGATAGAACCCCTGAACTGGTGGGTGAATTGTGCAGGACACCTGCTACAGGCACCCTGATTATTCTGGAAGGGGGTACCGCTCCTTGTGGGAGGGTACAGAGCACCAAGGAGGAGGACCGGGTGTGGGAGAACCCACCTCAATCTCCTGTCCAGTCGCTGGGTGCAGGCCAGCGGCTGGTGGGTCAGTGTCAGGATGTCATACCTGACCTGACAGGAGGAACAGTGGACAAAGGGTGCCAAGCACCTGGGGCTACTGCCCCCCACTCTCTGATGCCACAGAGCTTTGAGAGCCCTGAGAGGCATAAGACCTGTGTCTCATTACTGACTACTGTTAGTGGCCACTGTGGCTTGCTGTCTGTCTGCTGGGACACACCTGTGAGCACGCTACAGTTAGATGCTGCACAGATGGTGTCCACAGGTGAGGAGAAGGGTTCCCCAAGGGTTAGCATGGTGGGCCCTGAGAGTATGGACCGAGGGATCTAAAAAGGTTCAGATTGGCATACAACTGGAATATGCCCCATCTGTTGCGGGCCACGGTCCATGTTCTAACGCCCAAAGCAGAGAAGCCCATCAAGGAAGTGATTGGTCTACCCTGCATTTTGCCTGGAAGGGGGTTGTGTTGGACTTGGCCCTTTATGCAGGGTCATCCCTGAACTTTTTGCCTTCCTACTGCATTTTGTCTGACCTGTTTTTGTTGGTTTTATGACTCCGGGCACTTTACCACTGCTGATCAGTGCTAAAGTGCATATGCTCTCCTTATTGTAAATTGATGTAGGGATTAGTGACTCCATGATTGGCTTATTTGATTTACTGTTAGACCCTAGTACAGTGCACTGCGGGTGCCCAGGGCCGGTAAATCAAATGCTGCTGGTGGGCTTGCAGCACTGGTTGTGCCACCCACAAAAGCAGCCTGTAAAGTGTGTCTCAGGTCTGCCATTGCAGAGCCTGTGTGTACTGCGATTGTTGTGTGGCGTTTTAGGCTCTTAGTAAATTTTCCAGATTCATGCCCTTATATAGGTACAGTTCACATTGCCCTAATATAGGCATAGTCAAGTCAAGTCAAGTCATAAAATTTATATAGCGCACTACATACCCAGAGGGTCTCAAGGCGCTTAGGGAGGGGAGGAGGCTTACTTGTCAAATATCCACGTTTTAAGTTGCTTTCTGAATGCTAGGTGGTTCTGGGTAAGGCGAAGGTAAGTGGGAAGTGAGTTCCATGTGTTAGCCGCCAGGTATGAGAAGGATCGACCTCCCATGGTGGTCTTGTTGATGCGAGGTACAGTGGCGAGGGCTTGGCCGGAGGATCGTAGTTGGCGGGGGGGGGGTGTAGAAGGACAGTCGTGAGTTGAGGCATTCTGGTCTGATTTCGTAGAGTGCCTTGTGTGCGTGGGTCAGAAGTCGGAAAGTGATCCTCTTATTGACGGGTAGCCAGTGGAGGTTTTTCAGGTGACCAGAGATGTGTTCGTTACATGGGATGTCCAATATGATCCTGGCTGAGGCGTTTTGGATTTGTTGGAGTTTTTTCTGGAGTTTAGCGGTAGTACCTGCGTAGAGGGTGTTTCCGTAGTCCAGTCGGCTCGTAACCAGAGCATGGGTGACTGTTTTTCTGGTTTCGGTGGGGATCCAGCGAAATGTTTTTTTGAGCATGCGAAGAATGTTGAAGCAGGATGAGGAGACGGCACTGACTTGTCTGTTCATTGAAAGTGAAGAATCCAGGATAACGCCTAGGTTCCGTGCGTGGTCTGTCGGGATGGGAGCTTTTCCAAGGGCTTCCGGCCACCAAGAGTCGTCCCATGCAGAGGGGGATGTACCTAAGATGAGGACTTCTGTTTTATCTGAGTTCAGTTTCAGGCGGCTGTGTTTCATCCAATCGGCAACTTCTTTCATTCCTTCGTGTAGGTTAGTTTTGGCGGTGCTGGGGTCATTGGTGAGAGATAGGATCAGTTGAGTGTCATCCGCGTAAGAGATGATGTTGAGGTTGTGTTGGCGGGCGATGGCCGCGAGGGGGCTCATGTATACGTTGAAGAGGGTGGGACTGAGTGAGGATCCTTGTGGTACGCCACAGATGACTTCAGTGGCCTCGGACTTGAATGGTGGAAGGCGGACTCTCTGGGTTCTTCCGGTGAGGAACGAGGTGATC
Organism: Lissotriton vulgaris; assembly: GCF_964263255.1. NCBI lineage: Eukaryota > Metazoa > Chordata > Amphibia > Caudata > Salamandridae > Lissotriton > Lissotriton vulgaris. The sequence goes on from NC_141694.1 coordinate 509,869,806, forward strand.
CATTCAATTGCTTTTCCTTGTATTCCGATGTTTCTGAGGCGTTGTAAAAGGGTGCTGTGGCAGACTGTGTCGAAGGCTGCAGAGAGGTCGAGGAGGATGAGGGCGACTGTGTCTCCATTGTCCAGTAGAGTTCGAATGTCGTCTGTTGCTGCGATGAGGGCGGTCTCAGTGCTGTGTTTTGCTCGGAAGCCAGACTGTGAGGAGTCGAGGGATTTGTTGGCTTCGAGGAAGGCGGCGAGCTGGTTGTTGACAGCTTTCTCGATGACTTTGGCCGGGAAAGGAAGGAGCGAGATGGGGCGGTAATTTTTTAGTTCGGTGGGGTCCGCTGTGGGTTTTTTCAGAAGGGCGGTGAGTTCAGCGTGTTTCCAGCTTTCCGGGAAGGTGGCGGAGTTGAAGGAGCAGTTGATGACGTCTTGGAGGTGCGGTGCTATGACGGAATTTGCTTTGTTGAAGATGTGGTGAGGACATGGGTCTGTGGGGGATCCTGAGTGGATGGAGTTCATCAGGTGGATGGTGTCCTCAGTGGAAATTGGGTTCCAGTCGTTAAGGGTCTGGTGGCTCAGTGGACTAATGCGTCCACTGCAGGGGCCTGTGTTCGACCTCATGGTCACAGGTTCAAATCCCGGCGGGTCCACTCAGCCTTTCATCCATCTGAGGTCGATAAAATGAGTACCATTGAGTTGGGTAACAATAAACATCTGTTATTCAGCGCCAAGAAACCGCTGGGTGAACGTGCGCTTTACAAATACACATGTTATGTTATGTTATGTAAGGGTGTTCAAGGGGGGAGGATGTTCAGCATATGGATGGGTGGGTTGGTCTCCGGGTTGGTTGTCGAAGCTGTTGTGGATGTCTGCAATTTTGTTGTGGAAGAATAAAGCCAGGGAGTCGCAGAGGGCTTGAGAGGGGGTGATGTCGTTGGAGTTGGCCGAGGGATTGGTAAATTCCTTGACGATGTTGAAAAGTTCCTTGCTGTTGTGGGCGTTGTTGTCTAGTCGATCCTTGAATGCTGTTTTTTTGGCCTTTCGGATTAGTTGGTGGTGTATGCGGGTGGCGTTTTTGAAGGCTTCCTTGGTGCTGGTGGTTGGGTCTTTTTTCCAGGCCTTCTCAAGGGAGCGGCAGAGTTTCTTGGACTTCTTAAGATCATCGTTGAACCATGAGGCCTTCTTGTTGCCAGGTTTGCTTTGACGTTTTTTCAGTGGTGCTAGGATGTCGGCGCTGTTGGATAACCATAGGGTGAAGTTGGCGGCGGCTTGGTCTGGGTTAGAAGAGTGGGCTGGGGAAATCATTCCCTTATTTAGACATAGCCAATGCAAACCAAATACAGGCATGGTTACTTCGACCCGTACCAAACGTCACAACGATTTCTTGGAAAATCAGCTTAAACTGTCAGGAACCTTCACTTGCTTGAATATTGATTTATCCAATAACTCATGTACTTTACAAAGAACTACTATTCCCTAGGGGTTCTTTCCTGACGTTATTATGCCCGACTTTACGTCAAACTAGACACCTTCGAAGTATAAATATGCCTTCACTTTCTCTAGCAAGACACGGTGGATCGGAGCAGTTCGACTGTCTACTTGCCTCACGCAGCTCGTTACAGCAAGTGCCGAAGGAAGCCGACCCTCCAGCTGATGCACTGATTGAGAGGCTGCATTTCTCTCTACGAGAATCCAGCTCCAGTATTTCCAAGCTCCCCTTGCGAGGTGTTGGGAAATCGAGTCCTGAAACTGAGATACCAGGCCTCCTTCATTCTAAACTAAGGTATGGAGCTGATTAGAACCTAGAGAAATCTTGAATAGATTCTTGGCAAAGAAAACTAAACCTCTGCTACACAATACTTACTTCTTCCCGCGTTCTAGACTTAGGTTAGGTACATTGGGGTAGGCGTGTATTTTAGAAGCACCAGTTGAGTATTTTTAGCCGTTGATATTTATGTATGTATTTATATATGGTTTAGAAACCATACAATGCTCTTACAGTATTATTTTACAATATTGTTCTCGCTGTATGCATTATACTTTGCAGTCTGCTTAACAATTGTAGCAGTTCACTTCTCTTGCATGAGAAAGAAGACTGCTCAATAAACCTGTATTAAAAATGCCCATATCTCTATTTCTCTGCACCTCTGTAGAAATGAAGCATGCACAAGTGACTGAGATTGTTTCTGCGACTCTAGAGATATATTTCTTATTCTTGGGACACAAAGTTGTCATGTTTATGCGGTTGTCAGAAACTAATTCCTTCTTGTGAATTTGAGAAAGTTTCTAGTGACCTCTGAGCTAGCTGGCACTCATTATTAAGTTTAATATATTCGATAGAGACCTAGTCGACCTCAGTCCTACGTCTAAATCTATAGGATATATTATTCCAATGCGCAGAGCCTATTGGGAATATAGGAACTACACTACACCATGTTGACTGGGCAAGTGCACCCACTCACCAGTCCCTAAACCTTCCCTTTTCTGCACATTAGTCACCCCTATGGTAGGCCCAAGGGCAGGGTGCATTGTAGGTAAAAGGTAGGACATGGCCTGGTATGTGTGGCATGTCCTAATAGTGAATTACAGCCATTTTCGGTTTTCACTCTTACAAGGCTACCTGTTCCCCATAAGCCAGAATGGGCAGTTTGATTATGATTGATGACATCTAATAATCCTAACTGACTCAGGGAACTAGGTAGAAATTTGAGTTTAGTATGCCCGAACTCAGAATGATAAAATACATCTTTCAGTAAAGTTGTTTTTGACATTCTGTGTTTGAAAATACCACTTTTAGAAAGTGGGTATTTTCTTGCCTAACTACCAAGCATACCTCTGCTAGGTTGTGTATTCCTTGTCTGGAGTTTGAGTGACAGGGGCTCGGTGATTCCAGGAGACACGGTGAGTCAGCACAGGGCTGAATAGAGCTATCTGCATGTAGATGGGTGGGAGGAGTTGCACCTGGGACCTGAATAGGACTGTGCCTGCCTTCCACAATACTGGCTTCACCTCCTGTGGTGCGTCTGATGTCCCTGGCCCACACTGTCAAAGGAAAGAAGGAGTCTTGTCAATAAAGTGCTCCAGGTCTGCACAGAACTGGTTTGAACTGGGTACAAGACCCTCTGCCTTCAGAGGTCAAAGGATTTGCTAGTATAAATATTGGGACCCAGACCCAAGAACTTTAGATCACTTTTGGGAAACAAGGAGAACCTTTGCTGAAGAGAGGAACCAGAGAAACTGAGGAGGAGACTTTCCATAAGCGGAGTGTTGTTTGGGCGATTGGCCTGCAGTGGTTGCCTGACTGCCAAAGAAAGGAGAAAGGACTTTGTGATACTTTCAAATCAACTTATAAAGGATCTCCAAGGGCTTGATATAGAGCTTGCCTCCTGCTGAAGTCTCAGGGACAACAGACTTCACCAACCAGCTCCCCTGCCTTCCCTTGCTTAGAATTGAAGTGCCTGCTGTTGAGCTGGGCCTTCTGAGAGACTGTGTGACGCTGGGAACTGGAAGCGCGACTCAGGACAAAGATGCCTGTTGCTGCCGCAGCCGTTGTTGTCCCATCACCGGAGAAGAGTGTCGCCGTCGCAACAGACGCCGACGCATCACCGGAGAAGCGTGCCACAGGGCATGTCGCGGCTCAGAAGAATCGTTGAGTTGCTGCATGGCCGTCGGACATGCACGCATCGTTGTCGCATCAAGGAGAAGGCGCCATTTTGTTTCATTGCTCCGGATCTTCATCGCATCACGGCGTTGCGGGTCGCATCGCCACGGAAGCGCAGTAAGAAACCGATGCATCACCTTCCCATGCAGAGAAGAACCGACGCATCACCGTCCCATACGCAGCAGTAGGGAACCGACGCATCACCGTTCTTGCATGTAGGGAAACGACGCATCACATACCCTGCAACAGTTTCGCTGTATAGCGTTACGCATCCAAAGGTACATTGAACTTAAATTGTTGCATATACCATATAAAGACAAATAAGCTATATCGACCATTTTTAAAGAGCAGTATTGTGGATTTTTGTCGCTTTACACACTACCTCTGAGATAAGCTTGTCTGCTCGGGCCAAGCTATCAAGGGGGTGAGCAAGGGTTATTTTAGGAGTGTAACCCCTTACCCTGACTAGACGCAAGGGTCCCTATTTGGTCAAAGGTACCTACCTCTGCCAACTAGAGACTCCCAAATCTAACAGGCGTGGGACAAATGGAGCCACCACTATACCTATTAAAATGCTTTTTAACGCACAGGCTAGGCCTTTGGGTGATCTCGGTTCTCTATGTGGCTTTACAGGGGGCAACATGGACCCTTTAGTCCAGGTCAAACTTAAGTGGGAGGATTCTCTTGGCATAGAATTGACCGCCAATCAATGGTCCATGGCTACAGAGCGGGTGAAGCGAGTTTTACGTAATGCTCTTCTAAAATTCACTCAGTTCAATTATGTGCATCAAACTTACCTCACGCCGCATCACCTTCACAAAATGTTCCCTGCTGTGTCCCCTGCATTCCCAAGATGCGGCAACATGGATTCCACGTTCATACAGATGGTTTGGAAGTGCCCCCCGCTAAAGCATATGTGAACTCAGGAACTAACACAGGTGTCATCCACGATTGGTGTTCAATTGCCAGCAGACCCACTGCTTTGCCTTCTGGGGATTAGACAATGCATCAAACGTACTAAACATTAGTTGAAGTTCATTGACTTGGCTTTGGTCCTCTTTAAGCACCTTGAGGCCCTCCCCCTCGCCGATAACTAATTTGTTACAGTTGACCCATAAATAGGCTCTGGCAGAAGCAGATACCATGATGCATGAGCGTAAGGTGCGGGGAGGGCAACTGCGGCCGGCACAGGTAAAAACAGTGGGGTGGTGGTGCAGGGCGGGAGCGGGGAGGAGTGAGGAGTGAGGGGGGAAGAGGGAAATCGACAGAAGACAATAGGTATAACTAAATAAATAAATATGACCTATTCTGTCGTCTGTTGGCTTCCCCAGGCCCTGTCCTGCCCCGCCCCACTGTTCTTATATGAGCCAGCTGCCACTGGGGGAGGGGCTGGAGTGGCCACGATGTGCGACACCTACATCCTAAAGTTGTTTGATCGCTTGAATCCACCTCCCCTCGGATGTAGACCCCAACTTGAAAATCCAGATGACTGGCTAAGTTGATACGTTAGATGGCCTAACCGTTCATATGCACATGTTTCACAAACTCCAGGGAGAACTCAGAGTTTCCCTGGGCAAAAGAATATAAAGGTTCCATGTGCTCCTTTGTTCTCCCTGAGGCTGTCATTAGACTACATCTCTCATGTTATTATAGGCTCATATCATTCATATTCTCTTTGTTCCTGTTGGGTGCTCTATGCTGTCATTGATTGTTTTTTTTTTTTATAGTTGTGCTGAAAAATTGGCTAATTCTCTGGGAGATATAATGCTTAGGCTCCTATCCTGTTCTTATCCCTCTTATTTGATGCCTATTTATGGCCCTTAACACATTGTGCAATTTGCGAACACAATCTACTACATGTCAATTTATAAAGATGTTTTTGTTGTACCACTGCATGAATATGAATATTACTGAATCCTGTACCACGTGTAAAGACTTTTTTTTATTGAAAATGCTAGTAATGAATTTAATTTAAAAAACTTTACTCTGATGATGTAGTTGTATTTATGTCTGTAAGAGCCCTGCTCAGTGAAGGGCCTTTATGTCCCACATGCATTTAAAAAAAAACATGGTTTTCAATTGCATATTTTCTTAACTGCCTTTGCTGTAGAATTTATCTCCCACTTTACAAACATAATATGACATTCAAGTGTTATTTGATTGGATCATTTTATCAAAACCAAATTACAGAATATAGGTAACCTTGGGTAAAATGACAACCCATAATGTTAAATTCCTATTATGGTAATTATGAGATATGGAATATATTCTGCCTGAGTTCCTCTGAAGAGATTTTGCAATACAAATTCCTATTATGGTAATTATCAGATATGGAATATATTCTGCCTGAGCTTCTCTGAAGAGATTTCTCAATGCAATCATATTTCTGTCTAAACGTGCATAGTGTTTTGAATGGGCAGGTACTGTCCAGTAATGAGTACCTTTATTTTTTTTAATTTGAAAGGAAGACTATATACACTTCTCAAAGCTAGTTCCATACTTTTAATGAGAGAGTACCAGCACTTCTATATTTTCATTTAGTGCCCTGGTGGAAACCCATATATCCTCCCAAGTGGGGATTTAATGGATAGAATCTGTAGCACGTTTGCGCCGACTTGGCTTCCTTTCTGATTGCACAGAGAAATCAAGCCTTCAGCTGGCCTGGGAAAAGTGCTGGCTCAGAGGAGGAGATCTCTTAAGAAGCTTAAGGTGCCTCCCTTAAATTGCAGGGGAAAGTGGAGTTCTTACAGCTCCATCGAAAACTCCCTTTCGGTGGAACCAACGCCAAGGGCAATAGCGTTGGATGAACTTTCCAGTTTAAGGTAGCCCCACTGACACCATTTGCCCCAGTGTCCCTTTTCTTCTGGATCACAGTGGAAATCATGGCAGTCCTGAAGAGAAAGGCCTCCTTCTTGTTGGCCACTTTAGTTAGGTAATTCCTAAAGATGCATTGCTTCTGGGATCTGTTTTCTGGAATAATTTGTGACAACAGGTCCACCATTCAGCTAGTCTGCTCCCTTGTTCCACTCCCCACCTACCAAAAGAAGGTCCCTCCATGCATCAGGAGCTGCTATGGGACGGAAATGCTAGAAGACAGCTTGGCTGCTGTAAATATGGAAGTGGTGCTGCCTGTGCAACAGTGAAGGTTCAGTGGCTGGGCAAACAGCATCTTCTGTCCTCAATATTTAGTTTTTGCATTTCCAATAGGACCACAATTTTGTCCAATGTTTTTCTATGGGACTTTTTTTATTGATCTTCTACAGTTTTGTGACATTGTTCTTATTAAATATTTGTCTTTTTACTGAACATGGTTTGGACATTTTACATTCTTTATCTCTTATTTCGAAGCAGTATTTTTGTTTGGATAATTGTTGCACAAATATGACATGCATATTCTCTGTGAAAAATATTGTTGCTAAATCGAAGCTACCAAAGGCAAGCCTGGTACACCACACACAAACAAATTTACATTTGTAGATGGCATAGTTTTCACCTTAAAGAGCTTAATTACAGCTCATATCAAGACAGTTTTTTCTCTCTCGCCAAATGAACACTCCTAACTCCTACGAATTTAATAGGCTGTAGGACAGGATAGGCACATCATTCAATGATAGATTTTTGTCTCCCAACTTAATTTTAGATATCTATCCAGATGAAGACACACACAATAGATGTAACAAGTGTTTGTGTTGGACTTGGCCCTTCTGGCATGTTCACCCCGAAACCTTTTGCTTTTGATAGGTGGCATGGTGTTAGTGATTTTTGGCTTCTGCACACTTTACCACTGTGTCCCATGGTAATGTGCGTGCGTGCGGTGAGGTTGGCCTTCCCTCCCATAGGAATGCATGGGGAATGTATGTGTCCCTGGTAGTTCCTGATGCGTGGGGTGTGCAGACTAGAGTTTGGTATGTGCGGACTTGTGTGATTAAATGCTGCGCGAGGATGTGTGCGGCATTAATGTACCTAGTGTGGAAGTGCCACTTCTAGAAGTTGGTGTACCTGTGCAGTGAATGTGCTGGCTTGTGATTGGCTGGAGCTGGCTGGTGTGCCAGGCTCCAGGAGTCTGGATGGGTCTGCCCCAGTGGTGAATAAGAGATCTGCATGTTAATGTGAGGGAGGGGTGCCACTGGGACCTGAATAGGGCTGGGCTTTCCCCACCCAATGCTTGTTCCGCCCCCTGTGGTGCGTCTGATGTCCCAAGCCTGGCCAGAGAATGGAAAGAGGGGCTGAGCACATCAGAGTGCTACAAAACCAGCTGCGACTGGTTTTCCCCCACCCTGCACCTAAAGACAAAGGAGTTATGTGTATAAAAAGGGGCTGTGTCCCCATGAATGTTGTTCTCTTCCTGGATCCTTTCTTGAGGGGGGGGCTGCTGCTGCTGGGCGCCAGGAGGACCGCCACTTGGACTGCCTGCCTGCCTGGAGGGCCCTGTGAGCTGAATCCTGGGCCCAGCCTTTGCCCCCCTGCCTGCCTAAGGACCTTGCTGGACTTCTTTTTGCCTGGGAAACTTTGTCCCTAAAGTGCCTGGGCAGCGCTGGATTTCCTGCCCAGGATTGCTGCTATTCTCATCTGCAGCCCAGCGCTGCAATCCCTAAATCGAGGGATTCCCCGGCGTGGGGATCCCCCTGTTTTGGCCACTTCAGAGCAGGTGCCCACCCTGCATTTCACCCACATTTGGAGCCGTCTTCTGCCCCTTTGCGCTTATAATCGGCGCTGGAGCATACCCCGTAATTTTGCCAGTTTATGTCCCTAGCGGGTGCCCACCCTGCCAGGGACCTTGTGCCTGTGTATTCTTGTACATTGCATCGCGAGGGAGCCTACCCCTCATTACCAGGAAAAGGATCACCGCCGCGTCCCGGCTTATAGGAGGAAGCCAGGCAACCTGCGTTGGGACGTGGGCGGGGCTTAGGGGCGACCCGGAAGCTGCGTGGGCCGCCCAATCAGAGCGCGGCCAGCGGGGGAGATGAGGAAGCAGGGCTCCCACAGCGGCGGTGTGAGCCCTGCCTGTGTCCCCCACCGGAGAGCCCCAGAGTGCAGACAGGAGGCCGAAGTTGAACCCCGCAGCTCAAGAGCCGTGGCGACGTCGGAGCCTCCCCGCAACTGAGCCCGGTGAGTGTTGACGGGCCAGGGGGAAGCTCCGGGGGCCATGGTAGTCCAAGGGGGCATCAGGGCACATTGGCAGCATTGATCTTCAAAGGCCCCGTGGGGGCCCGGGCATATTCCTTGAGCGGCCCCGGAAGGCAGCGGGCTGCTCCAACGTTAGTTTGGGGCATTTGCGTCCATAGAGACCGAGAGGCTCCAATGACGGGGGCAATTTACTCAGAGCCCACGAGAGGCTCAGGGGGGCATTTTTTGAGCTGAGTCCCCCGAGCGGGACTCCTACGTGTGGAGCATTTTATTAATTAGAGCCTAGAAGGCTGCTGGGGCATTGTTGAATGCAGAGAGCCTGTCGAGCTCCACCGAGTGCGGAGGCATTTGTGTATTTAGAGCCTGCGGGCTCCAACGCTGATTTGGGGGCATTTTGTTTTATTCAGAGCCCAGAGGCTCCCATGTTGTCCTGGCCCCATTGGTTGTCTCTAAGAGCCCAGAAGAGATCCCCAGCTGCCCAGCACTTAGTGGGCAGTTGCTTCGTTTAGGCCCCCAGGAACTCTTGCACAATCTACTTTGGCTGCCTGCGCAGCTTAGCCCTGACATTGTGGACACAGGGCACCCTAGCCCCTGAGAGGCCAAATTGGCCTAGGGACAGTTCTGTTGTTGGACCCTTGCGTGGGGTACATGTTCCGGCCCTTTGTGATTTTTGCGCAATTATGATTTACCTGCCTAATGTGTTTTTATGCATCATGTGTAAAGTTTCTGTCCTATACCCCTAAATGCATTTTTATGCTTAGGTGGTTGTTTTTCCTAGTATAGTTATGCTAGCGAGTTCATGGTTCTCTGCGTGATATTTTCCTAAGGTGGTTAGGGTTGCTTAGGTGGTACTCCCCTTTTACCAGTGGTTACTGGTTGTGTGCTACATTTGCTATTTGGTGCTATTATATGTTCTAAAAGTGCTAGTTCTAAAAGTACTTAGTCCTGACAGTGGTCCAAGTGGCCCTGTCCCGTGTACATAATCCCTTGTAAATATTGCCCGTGCCAGTTGGCACAATGTACATCCTGTGATTCTGATTCTGATGTGTTCTGATAATACAAAGGCTATTTTCATATAACCTTGTGTGGACTGTGGAGTTCCTTTTGTGGGGGGCCTGGGATGTTGTTGCTGGTGGCTGCGTGCGCAAATGCTTACACATCGCCTCCGAGATAAGCCTGACTGTTCGTGCCAAGCTAGCAAGGGGGTGAGCAGTGGTTATCTTGGCGGTGACTTCCTTTTCCCTGACGTAAAATGGTGGTCTTTGCCTGACTTTGGCGCAAGCCTTAGCCAACCAGAAGCCCCATTTCTAACAGTTTGTCTGAAGGGTACTTCAAAAACACTTCCAAAGTAGAAGATGGAAGCTGTCTCTGGATGGATTTCCAAATAAACCACATGCTCAAACTTCCAGGTTAGGAGTGTCACAGGGAAAACTATATATATTTTGATCATACATCTAAACCACTTTTTGCCCTTTCTGAGTTTACACATTCCAATTTTTTTCTGGCATGCCTTGATTAATACTTCCCCTTTTGATTTGTTTTTTTCTGAGTTTTAAGTTGATTAACATTACAAAGCCTAGCCCCTATTCCTTAACAATTTTCTGCTATGACATTGAAATTGTGCTTTTACCTTAATCCTTTTAGTTCTTCTTTTTCCTTTTTTCTCTGGGCTTATTATTTGCTATTATCATGTCTGTTCGTTGTTAGATTGAGTGTTTTTAATGCTGTACACCCAACTCTATCTAGCGAAAGTGTGCTGAAATGGAACAATGAACTTTAAACTGCATGTTTTATCGAGGTAATTAACTGGTGAAAGGGGAAATAGCCTGTGTCAGCAGCAGCAAATAAATGCTACATATTTAAATAGAATTCGAAATGGTGGAATATATGAGCCCGTTACCATGTTTCATTTGTTTAGTTACTCCTGAGGCGGATGCCAGGAGACTGAGGGACTAATATCGCACTATTATAGCTTGTTTTAAAAATGTGCAATTGTTGTGGTTTTAACTTCGCTGAGTGTGATAGCGCATTGGTAACCTGTACCTTTCACTGGTGCGGTCCCATTCGCCTTAGCCCCACTTCAGCTCGACCTCTGATCCTAGCGCAGCCGATCAGGTGCTGACGCCGGATTGGACAGGGGTAAGCCGCCATCTTGGGGGGGTCACTGAGAACTGCGGACTAGTTGTTTTACTTCCTCCCGCCCTCCCTGGGCTTAAAACCGCGCCAGAAACGCCCGCGCGTTATTCCTTTGTTTAGTTACTCCTGAGGCGGATGCCGGGAGACTGAGGGACTAATATTGTCTGTTTTAAAAACTTTGCACTATTATAGCTTGATTTAAAAATTTGCAATTGTTGTGGTTTTAACTTCGCTGAGTTTGATAGTGCATTGGTAACCTGTACCTTTCACTGGTGCGGTCCCATTCGCCTTAGCCCCACTTCAGCTCGACCTCTGATCCTAGCGCAGCCGATCAGGTGCTGACGCCGGATTGGACAGGGGTAAGCCGCCATCTTGGGGGGATCGTTGAGAACTGCGGACTAGTTGTTTTACTTCCTCCCACCCTCCTCACGCCCTATAAATGTGCATTGGACATCGTCCGCGCAGTGGGCGGGCGCAGCGGGCGCGACGGTGGTGCGCGGAAGGCCTGCCAAAGGCAAGCCCGTCTGTGCCCGTCCGCGCCAGTCCAGCGCCTCTCGCCAGAGACGCTGGCTCAAATCCACCAGGTAATGTAGTCTACTCGAGAGAGGAGCTGCTAAGTCTGCGCCCTGCTAAGGCTACGGGATGCCTGGTTCCGCTCGATCCGTTGAGTGGCCCGGTAACCTGTCCTTGCGCTCAACTTACTCTTCCAGCCCCTACTACGATAGGTGCTTGTGTTAATCCTTCTGCCCAGCAATGGCTCAAAATATTACAGTTGAATGTTAGGTCACTACCGAAGCATTATGCTGAGGTGTTTGACCTTTTAGTTGACGAAGTCCTGGATATTCTTTTTCTGACCGAAACTTGGATGAGGGATGATCTTACAACCATTCCTAATCTAGCGCTACCCCCTAACTATTCGATTATGCTGGTGAACAGAACTACCAGAGGGGGCGGCATTGCCGTAATCACTAGATCTAGTTATACCTGCAGATTTGAGAAAATCGATTTGAAAGGGGGTGAATGTGCACACTTCAGTATCATTGTTAATACTCACTTCACCTTTGCTGGACTTTTAATATACAGGCCCCCTGGACCCATGCAGAGTTTTAATACTTCTCTTTTGGAAGTGGTGGAAGCTTATGCTGTGGGATCAGCCAATTTTAGCATATTGGGTGATCTTAATCTTCATTTTGATTCTGATCAGGATCTGAGTGTGCGTACTCTAATTTCTGGCTTGGCGGCCTTCCAGCTTCTCCAACTTGTTAAAAGCCACACCCATATAGGAGGCCATGTGCTGGATCCCATTTTTACTAATATAGAACTTTATAGAACTGACACTCCTATGCCGATAGCGTGGGCAGACCATTTTTTAGTGGAATTGTCCGTATGCGTCGCTATCTCTACAGCAGGTAAAAGTCAAAGGGCTATGCGCAAAAGACCTTGGCGCAAACTCCGGCTAGAGGAGTTTCAACCCTTTGGGCCCTTTCTCGGATATGGAGACAGGCTATGACTCCTTCTGTACCTGGCTTATCCGGGCGCTGGATACTCTCATTCCGGCAAGATGGGTCAAAGGACGCACACAAGACACCAATCCCTGGTATAATAATACCTTGGCTGGCCTAAAGACTCATTGCAAAAGACATGAGCGGGATTGGAGAAAGGATTATTCCTTAGAGAAAAAGATTAGTTATATGAAGGAGCTTAAGGCTTACCATAAAGCTATCTGTAGGTGCGAGCAGAATTCTATGCTTTTGAAATAAAAGCCAGCACTAACCCTGCCAAAGTTATTTTTAAAATTCTTAATGAGCTCAATATGAAAAAATCAGTTAGTGCTACCGCGACCTCAGCTGTTCTATGTGAAGAAATGGCTATCTTTTTCGTGGACAAAATTCGGAGCATTTATCAAGACTTTGTCCCGGTGCCACAAGATAACTCTGTTCTTGGTCCTCTACCGGGTTTTATTTCTAAGATGTCAACTATTCCTGAACTATCTAGGGAAGAGTTTGATAAGCTTACTAGACAGATTAAATCTGGCTCCCCAGCAGACCCTTTAAAACCTGCCCAATTTAGAGAGTTTTCCCTCCACTGCCTGCCTCCCCTACTGAACCTTGTCAACAACTCATTTTCTACGGCTACTGTCCCAGCCAGGTGGAGGCAGGCTTGGGTGTCACCTGTTCCTAAAAAACCCACATTAGATCCACTAAAACCAGAAAACTTCAGGCCCATATCTCTGCTACCCTGGGCGGCGAAGATTGCGGAGTCCCATGTGAACTCAGTTCATACCAGCGTTCTGAGTGCAGGTGACATTCTGGATGACACCCAACATGGGTTTCGGGCCGGTCACAGCACGGAGACGGCGCTCCTGGCTGTGACTGAGCACCTTCGCTCAACTATGGACAATGGTCAAATGGCGGCACTGATCCTTTTGGATCTTAGTGCCGCCTTTGAGACTGTCTCTCACCAGATCCTTCTCCACCGTCTTGAAGAGGCTGGGATCACGGATAGGGCTCTTGCCTGGTTCCGGTCCTTCCTGACCGATTGAACATTCCGTGTTTCCACTCCCCCCTTCCTTTCTAGGGCGCGTTCTATTGACCAGGGTGTTCCCCAGGGCTCAGCCTTAAGCCCCACCCTGTTCAATCTTTATGTTCAACCACTGGCTGCGGTCGCTAAAACATGAGGTCTTAACATCGTTTCCTATGCCGACGATACACAGCTAGTGGTTGCCCTAACGGAAGGTCTCACCATGGACCATAACAGGTTCAAAGCAGGTCTGACAGCCGTTGCTAATTGGATGACAGCTAACTGTCTCCAATTAAATGCCGCTAAGACGGAAGTGTTGTTGGTTGGTAGAAACGTGGGCCTGTGGGGCGACCATTGGTGGCCATCCGCTTTGGGGACAGCCCCGATACCGAAGAATGAAGTGAAGAATCTGGGAGTCTGGTTAGATTCAGAACTCAGTTTCTGTGCCCAAACGAAAAAGGTTGCTGCCACGTGTTTTGGCATTTTACGCAGCCTTAAGCCGGTTTTGAAATTCTTCAGCCTCGCCACCAGACAATTAATTGCTCAGTCGACGGTACTTTCCAGACTGGACTATGCCATCTCTCTATTTATTGGTGCCAATAAGGCAGAAATTACCTGCCTTCAACGTATCCAAAATTCTGCTGCTAGAGCATTAATAGGCTTGCCACGTTTTAGTCCTACATCGGCCACTATCCGGAAACTTCACTGGGTTCCAGTAGCTTAGCGGATACAGTTTAAAACTTTGTGTATCGCTTTTAAAATTATTAGACTATCCACTCCTAAATTGCTGAGACCACTACTGTAATATGTACATGCCTACGCGGTCTCTGCGGTCGGCAGGACAAAACTGGTGGTAGTCCCCCGGTTCAAGCACAGCAGAGCAGGAGGTCCTTCCTTCCGGTTCCTGGCGGCTAAGCTTTGGAACTCCCTCCCTGCCCAGATTCGAGAGATAAAGGATGCGCTGCAATTCAGAAAAGCCATTAAAACGTATCTATTTCCGGAGAAATAGAGTCTCTCCGTTTTTTATGTCTCTTTTTTCTACCCCAGCTTTGTTTCTTTACATAGGACTAGCGCCGGGACGCCCCTTTGCTGGGGCAGCTGTGCGCTTAATAAACTGTATAACATAACATAACATAACATGTTATGGATTCACTAACATGGATTCCAAACACATCAGGAGCAGTGCTATTAGTCACTCTTACCTGAAAACCTTGTCAACAAGGACTCCTACCTTTACTACTACTAAGTGCCTTTTGTGAATACCGAAAGTCATGAAGTTAGGATTTTGTCTCAGTTTAGTAGTAGTAAAGTTAGGAGTCCTAACTTGACTATTACTAAATGCCTTCTGTGAATACCAAAAGTAGTAAGTTTAGGATTTTATCTCAGATTAGTTCTGTGAATAGGCCCCACAGTTCTTTCCCCATCCTTATGCCTCTGGGAAGGAACGGCACCCAGACCTGTCGCACCGGCATCCACCGTCACAACTGATTTGATTTTAGCATCAAAAAGGACCAAAATACCAGCCTCACAGATTTCTTTCTTAATGTTTGAAAAACATTCCTCTTGCACATTTGACCATTCAAAACCCTTCCCTTTCTTTAAGAGAGACCTCGAAGACAAACTTCGAATAATATTCAATGAGGCCCATGAAAGACCTAAGCTGGTCCTTGTCGCGTGGGAAAGGAACCAAGCGTATAGCTTCCAACAAGTCTTTTTTGGGACTAACTCCACCAGCAGACAAAGTGTATCCCAGATATTCAATTTGCTCTTTCAAAAAGCAACACTTCTCCTTCCTCAAAGTAAGTTCCACTTTTGCAATTCTCTGTAAAGCAAGTTTTAAGATTGCATTGTGTTCTTGAATAGATTTTCCCAAAATTAATATGTTGTCCTGAAAGTAGATAATGTACTCCAAACCTTTAAAATCATCAGAGATCATCCTTTGGAAAGTACTTGCTGCTGACGAGAGACCAGCGGGCATTCTAGTAAATTGATAAGTACCCTCCATTGTGATAAAAGCTGTAGGGCTTTAGAGTCTCAGTGGAGGTTTATCTGGTGGTAGGCACTCTTCAAGTCAAACTTGCAGCACAATCTCATTAATGTTTGGTAGAGGGAAAGTATCTGAGAAAATGTTTTGGTTAAGGGACCTAAAATCCACACAAAATCTGAGCTGCCCATCAAACGTGCAGGTGAAGACCACAGGAGATACCCAGCTAGATGCCTCCACAGGTTCTATTACACCTTGCTGTAACATATCTTGGATCAATCCCTTCACTTCTTCAATCAACTTCACAGGTACCCTCCTAAGTTTATGTTGGACTGGAACAGCCCCTTCTTTTAAAAGAATCTTGTGTGCTTACCCTTTCAACAAACCAAAGTCCTCCTTGAAAACCGTCGCATTGGCCTGCAAAATGTCTTTGATAGACTCTTGATTGACAACCATAACATGTGAGAGTGCCCTTGAATTGACAACAATATACAGATCGTATTAGTGGAGCTATCCAAGAATTGGTGGTCCACTCTCAGCAACATACACCTTACCCACAATGCAACATCCCTAGAACTAAATTTTAGCTTCCATAAATCCGAACATTTCAATGGATTCCTCTTGAAAACCTACAGGGGAGATTATATTTGGGTTTTAAGATTACCAGAGACCACCATTGTTCAAAGACTAACTTGCGTATGATAGTGAACAATGAGCCAGTGTCTACCATAAGTTCCACTTCACAACCATTAATGGTAAATAATGCTTTGGGTCGTATTTTCCTTTGAATATCTTCACCTTTAAGCCCAATGTCATACAAATCACCCACCATTATGATTTTGTCACAAGATTCACCCTGGCATGCACTCCCATCAGAGACCAAGGACATTTTGTTGTGGTTGTTCGCTCTGCACATTTTTGCAAAGTGTCCCAACCAACCACATTTTCTGCATTCCTTGTTATTAGCAAAACAAAATTTTGATTCTGATGAATGATTAGCAGTACCACACAGATTGCATATTTTGGTGCTTTGTCTAGTGAACCCTCCATATCTATTAAATCTGGTCTTATATTTGGAAGTTGCAGAATTAACTTGTTTGGTAACAGCATTTATGCCTACTTAAAAAACATCTCCCTCCTATTTCTTTTTCTCTAACTCTTGCATACAAGTCAAGTCAAGTCAATTCCTTTATTCGGTTTTCATAAGATATAGAAAAAACATAAAAATACAATAATAAAAAAATACAATTTACATTTCAAATTGCACTACGTTCGCTATATACATTAAATAATTTAAAATATCTACTCATTAAGGAATTGAAATTCATTTAAGCGAATTAAAAGAATATAGACAAGATCAAAGGAACGACAATTAAGAGCTGATAGCATCTGATTTAAAAAGGACCATATTCGCATTTAGGTATATACAATGTGCATTACTATTCAAGATTTTTCCTATGCCTAATACAAATTTCAAGGAATTGCGCAATATTTTTCGCAAAACACTCTGTTTCCAGACATTGTAAAGCGATGAAGGCTGGGCGACATGATCTCAGACCAAAAATTCTTAAAATTGGTTTTATCCATCTTCCCCTCCACTCCTTGTAGAACTTGCAAAACAAGACCACATGCATTGTCGACTGGGCAGATATGCCATCGCAAGGGCAAAATGACAGAACCTTTGTCCAGTCATTCACTTTCGGAAAGGATATCAAGTGATGGAATGTATTCATCCTAAACCGTATTAGCACAAATCTCTCATACCCATTTAAATTGAAAGTCAGATATGGTTGTATCGTTAGGGTGATTTGGATCATTAGATTGTACTGTACTGAACACTTGTTAGCTTCAGTAAGCAATCTAAGCCCCTCTAGATGCCCCATGCACTGCTTTTTAAACTGTTTCCTTGGGATCTGAGCTATCAACGCTGGATTATAATAATACGTTGAAAGGCCCAGGTCAACTAAAAACTTTTTCACGTACATGAGCCACCCAATCTTATCAACATAATAAGGGCGAGGCAGTCCTTCAGTATCTCTCGGTTAAATTCTGTTTTTGGAGACGACCAAATACGATACCGTAGTAGAATTGGTTGTGCTTTTATTATGTCAGTGATGTAGGGTATTCCTAGTTCCATATGGCAGTTATACGTTGATGTCCCTCGAGGAACTGCCAGCAAATACCTCAAAAAAGCATTTTCCACTTTCTGTATAGCATCTACCCCACAGAAACCCCAGATTCCAGCCCCATATATTGCCGTACCAGTGCATTTGGCTTGGTATATCTGAAGCATTTCTGCCAGGGGCCTCCTGCCTAGCTTCTGGGCAAAATTGACCAATGAGGTAGTCATCCTCACAAAGAGGAGTTTCCTGGCGATTATTGCTGTTCCCATGAGGCACAGGGTCAGACTGATTTGCATATGGCCATGTCTGAACTGGGGTGGCAGAGTGAGCTAAAGAACGGTGATGGATTAAACCCAGATCAGTTGACTGGGGTGAGTGTTTGTATTGTCAACCCTCCGTCCATCCTCACCTTTGATTTTTCTTTGTTCGCCCTAAGTTGGCAGGGTATGCTCAGACGTGAGTTCCTTGCTCACTTTGCCACTGGATTCAAGCAAGCCTGGCTGAAGACGGCTGTAATGCCAGAAATCGGTCATGGGAAGCTTGGTTCCGGTCCAGGGAAGACATGGCTTGGCAGTTTGGGCTGGACTGTTCATATGAGGCACAGGGTCAGACTGATTTGCATATGGCCATGTCTGAACTGGGGTGGCAGAGTGAGCTAAAGAACGGTGATGGATTAAACCCAGATCAGTTGACTGGGGGTGAGTGTTTGTATTGTCAACGCTCCGTCCATCATCACCTTTGATTTTTCTTTGTTCGCCCTAAGTTGGCAGGGTATGCTCAGACGTGAGTTCCTTGCTCACTTTGCCACTGGATTCAAGCAAGCCCGGCTGAAGACGGCTGTAATGCCAGAAACCGGTCATGGGAAGCTTGGTTCTGGTCCAGGGAAGACATGGCTTGGCAGTTCGGGCTGGACTGTTCATATGAGGCACAGGGTCAGACTGATTTGCATATGGCCATGTCTGAACTGGGGTGGCAGAGTGAACTAAAGAACGGTGATGGATTAAACCCAGATCAGTTAACTGGGGGTGAGTGTTTGTATTGTCAACGCTCCGTCCATCATCACCTTTGGTTTTTCTTTGTTCGCCCTAAGTTGGCAGGGTATGCTCAGACGTGAGTCCCTTGCTCACTTTGCCACTGGATTCAAGCAAGCCCGGCTGAAGACGGCTGTAATGCCAGAAACCGGTCCTGGGAAGCTTGGTTCCGGTCCAGGGAAGACATGGCTTGGCAGTTCGGGCTGGACTGTTCCCATGAGGCACAGGGTCAGACTGATTTGCATATGGCCATGTCTGAACTGGGGTGGTGGAGTGAGCTAAAGAACGGTGATGGATTAAACCCAGATCAGTTGACTGGGGGTGAGTGTTTGTATTGTCAACGCTCCGTCCATCATCCCCTTTGGTTTTTCTGTGATTATTGCTTGTCTCCAGGAGCCCTTATTATCAATTAAGAAGCCTAAATAAGGTATGTAACGGTTGGTTCTAATTTCGAGTTTTCTATGAAGATGTCCTTTTGCTTTTTTTGCCCAGCCCCACAGCTCATTATAAATGCATTTTTTATGTTGATTTTTAATTCTAAGATGGCCATGAATGCATGATACCTATTAAGGGCATGTTGTAATTCTAGGGAAGTTCTTGCTAAGATCACAGCGTCGTCCGCGTAGAGTAGGGCAGGTATTGGACGCTTCTTTAGCAACGGCAGGTCCTGGCTCCCCTCTAGCATGGCTTTTTCAAGACCATTGGTATAGAGTGTAAAAAGGAAGGGAGCCAGGACACAACCCTGCCTAACCCCCTCTCTACTTTGAACGGTGCCGTGAGCTCCCCGCCTGCGCCAAACCGCACCCTGGCCGTAGCATTTGTGTAGGAATCTCTAATGAAGTTAACTATAGAGATATCCACGCCCATTTCTATTAGGGTAGTCCATAGTTTGGCGTGACTAACACAACCAAAAGCAGCGTTCAAATCTACATAGGCCATGTAGAGCTTTCCTCCCTTGCATACAAAATGCAGATTGCTCCAAAACTTTAGCCATATCTATGGCCTCTCTCAAAGTGGAGTTTTTTGCTACCCATAGGCGCTCCTGAATTCTTTTTACTCTACACTGAACAATTAACTGATCTCTTATTAATTCACCGGTTATACTACCAAACTTGCATTTCACAGAAAGCTCACACAATCTCGCGATAAACTCATAATTCGATTTATCCACACTCTGAGATTGTATATAGAATTTATATTTTATCAAAACTAAGATTTCTTGTTTAGCGAATCTGACACCTAACCTGCATTTTTCTTCCTCAAAAACATCTGCTATAGGTTGACCATTATGATGCTCTGTGACCTCAGGGAGAAATCGAAACACTCTTTGACCTTCACTGCCCAAAACACTCAATAATACCGCATTTTTCCTAGATGGACGAAAGTCTTGGCCATCCAACGGTTCAATGTAATTGTCGAACATTATGATCCAATCCTCCCATGGAATTTAGGTGAGCCTGACTGGGTTAGGGAATAGGGAGGGGGTGCTACAGACACATGAACCATGGTAATACCTGATAAAGCTGCACTCAATGGGCTCTCAGAAGCTTCACCCATGGTCACCCTTCAAGAATGTTGATCACCAGATACAAAATTAAATATAGTGCAGAGTACAGCCACCACACCAATAAGAGAGAAGAAATAATAGGTGTGCGTGACACAGAGAGTTGAAATGACACATAGGTAAGGCAAGTCACTGTAAGACCAAAGAATGAAGTGTATGAACAACTGAAGGGATAGTGACATATACTCACAAGTGATGTAGAAGGCAAAAAATGTAGAACGCAGGAAGGTGTGCGTGTCACCGAAATGGGAGTGACACGCAAAAGGTGTGCATGTCACCACACTGGTTGTCACCTAGTAGAGATCGTTATCTCTAATACTTCCCCAATAAAGAATGCTGTTTCTCGAACACTGACTCTCCAGCACAGGCTGCTGTTTGAAGAGGGTGCGATCACGTATACGGGTGACGCAGACCTTCCAAGATGGCGGTACATACATATACGTTAGCTAGACCGCTAACCTCTATCTTGCACACAGCTAACTCATATTGCATCGTAGCCATCATAGAAATACAACTTGTAGCTACAGCACATCTTCTTGTGGCACGTCCTGCCCTCTACACAGGACTCCAAGCCGGTGATGGCAGTTCTGCTGGTGTCGAAGAGAGGAGCAGGAACAGGCTCAAGTTCCTCTCCCAACTTGGGACACTGCGCGGGTTTGTTGCCTTTTGTGCTGCCGACGGTGATGACTGGCCACTAGATCGTAGCCAAAATGATGTAAAATGACTGGGCCACAACGAGTCCTTTGAAGGTTAGTCTTTTATTTGTACCATCGGAAACAACCCGATCCCATCCTGGCCACCAGTAAACTGACCAGGATGGAATCCTGCTTGAATGACAAAAATGTGTGGAATCAGACGGACATCAGATTCCACACAAAGATCTTAACAAGCACAAGTCAGTGAAAATTACAATAAACATCTTTTGGAAAATGTAAAGTCAAGAGAATAGAAGGCTTTATTGGTTCAGTACAATTACTGCCAACTAAGATAGGCGCTCAGCTATTACAATTGCCAGCTCTTGGAGGAGTAATTTCGCCAGACTCAAATCAGGCAAGTGAAAAAACAAACAGAAAGTGTTCAAAGAGATATTTCTTAAACCAAAGCAGTTAATCCCTTATGATCAGCAGTTTAAACAATATATTTATTACTCAACCATCTTCCAGGTTCATAGATAATGACTGTAACCTACCAAATATTGAAAGCATTACTCCAGAAATTAGTAATCAGAACACAGTGGAACTGCTAGTCCCAATCACTATTCCCGATGAAGCTAATAACTTTAGGTTAAAAGATCTAAAAGGTGGAATGGATGAAGAGGGGTTTGAAAAATATACAGTTGAACAAAGACTCAAAAAACTGAAAAAGCTAAATAGAAAAAGGCTGGCATTGAATAATAATACTACAAATGTATTTTTCCCCTTTTGAACGGAGCATTCATCAAAGGGATCATTCTAACAAAAAGGATGACAAAGTTACTAACCATGTGAATGGTCCAATCCCTAAGCCTGGAAATTAGAAACCATTGACCATTAGAGAAAACAAATTGATTACACTGACTTCAGGGAATGAAAAGGAAACAAAAACAATCAAATCGGATTAGCTTCGTGCCACATTGAGTCAAACCACAAGTAATGCAATACTACTGATTTCACTAAATGAACAGGACTCAACTGTTAATGCAATACTTATGTAAATAGCTAATGGAATTAAGGAAATTGTTGTTAATTTAAAAATTACACCTTCAATCCAAGCTGGGGGTCACCACAAAGATGAAAGGAAAATTATTTAAAAATCAGGTTCTTCTCTGAACACTATGCATATGTTACCTTTAAAAATACCAATTCATCTGCATTAATCAAAACAAATACATATAGGAACTTTATAATATTCAAATTTCACTAAATCTTTTCAAAATGTTACTACTTCAAGTATTGTGTCCTTAATAACTAACAGAGGGATGTGTAATATTCGAGATTCCAATTCCATTAGTCCAATTGATTTCTGTTCATAATATTATTCCGAAGGCAAACATGATCTTCTAAACCAGCAAAATATACAGTAATTATATGTTTTGGTATTGTTCTGGTATTGTTCGGAGACAAACCAGAAGATACCTTGGAATGTTATTCAGAATTTAAAAGGTGGGTCCCTGTTATCTTTACCCACACTAAGGAAATTAGGAAAGGTATGAATGAATGAACGTCTGAGTCCGAATGAATGATGGTTTTGTCAAACCGGGTTCCTCAAGGGGGATCAGGACATCTTTAGTTTGGATGACATCGAAATATAAAGAATTATGTTGTGGGGCAATCATTTCCTTCTTTCCTTCCCTGGGCCCTTTTCCTTGATATCCTTTTAGTATAATCACTGAGTCAATGGTTCCCTGGGAGGGATACAAAAGGGTATATGAACTATTGAATAGGGGAATAACGGGTTTATATACAATGCTTAAACATAGACTTACGCACTATAGGGCATAAAAAACAATTTGCTCATATAGCATTGCCTAATTATATTCAATTGTTTTAAATAGGATATATATGCTGTCGTGAGAAGAGAGCTATTTATATATATATTGTCCTGAAGAAGGTGGCATAAAGAAATACATGAGCTACCGAAACGCGTCGACGCATCATTGAATGTTACATCCCAGGAACCATACGTGTGTTTATGATGATGAAAAGATCAATGGACACCTGGTTCAAAATATACATTGAGTTCAATGTGGAGTAACGGAATTTGAGATGCTTTTTATTTCTTGCACTTCACTTGGTTGTTAGCTCTCCGGTACTTAGTTTTATATATTGTTTTTTTATATATAATTTGTAATTTTAATTTCATGTACAGCGAAAATTGTTGGTTAATAGGACTTTTTAACTGTCATTTATATTTTTTAATTAATTGTTGCACTATATGTCATTATTACTTTTATTAAAGTTAAATTGTGTTTTTCTTAATTAGTTCTGTTGTTTAATTGATGTCACCAAATTACATTTGAGGAACTGAATGTATGAGGAATGGAAGAATGATATATAAAAGTAGGTTGTTTTGACAGAAATATTGCCCATGACTTATATTGATTAGAGGGTAACAAAATAGTCCCAGGAGAAATCCTCTTTTTTTAACTCATTTAGGAAAAAGCTAATAGCTACAAAGAACATCTGAAACCATAAAAAGACTAAAATATGAGTGCAAAAATAGAATTAATCAATAAGAATGAAAAAAAACAGCCATTTAGCTGGTTACATTTACAGACAGCAATTAAAACCAGAAACACTCACAAATTATGGTCATTAATAGAGTACAAAGCAAACACACGGGGATGATGGACGGAGCGCTGAAACTTTTCAGACACTCACCCCCAATCACAGATCTGTGTTGAAACCATCATCGTTCTTTAGCTCACTTCACCACCCCAGTACAGACACAGCTATATGCAAATCAGTCTTGACCTTGTGCCTCTTAGGAACAGTCCACCCTGAACTGACAAGCCATGTCTTCCCTGGATCGGAAACAAGCATCCTGGGACCGGTTACAGGCCAACAGCCCTCATCAGCCAGTCTAGCTTCTATCCAGTGGTAAAGTAAGCAAGTTGCCCACATCTGGGCATACCCTGCCAACATAGGGTGAACAAAGCAAACACAAGGAGATGATGGACGGAGTGCTGAAACTTTTCAGACACTCATCCCCAGTCACAGATCTGGGTTGAATCCATCATTGTTCTTTAGCTCACTTCACCACCCCCGTTCAGACACAGCTATATGCAAATACGTCTAGACCCTGTGCCTCATGGGAACAGTCCACCCCAAACTGACAAGCCATGTCTTCGCTGGATCGGAAACAAGCATCCTAGGACCGGTTTTGGGCTGACAGCCCTCATCAGCCAGACTAGCTTGAATCCAGTGGTAAAGTAAGCAAGGAACCCATGTTTGGGCATACCCTGCCATATTAGGGCAAACAAAGTAAACACAAGGAGATGATGGACAGAGCGCTGAAACTTTTCAGACACTCAACCCAGTCACAGATCTGGGTTGAATCCATCATCATTCTTTAGCTCACTTCACCACACAAGTTCAGACACAGCTATGTGCAAATCAGTCATGACCCTGTACCTCATGGGAACAGTCCAGCCCGAACTGCCAAGCCATGTCTTCCCAGGACCAGAAACAAGCTTCCTGGGACCAGTTTTGGGCTAATAGCCCTCATAAGCGAGGCTAGCTTGAATCCAGTGGTAAAGTAAGAAGGGGCCCATGTCTTGGCATACCCTGCCAACTTAGGGTGAACAAAGAAAACACAAGGAGATGATGGACGGAGAGCTGAAAATTTTCAAACACTCATCCCCAGTCACAGATCTGGGTTTAATCCATCATTGTTCTTTAGCTCACTTCACCACCCCAATTCAGACGCAGCTATATGCAAATCAGTCTTGACCCTGTGCCTCATGGGAACAGTCCGGTACAAAAGGGGGTGGTGATGGACGGAGCATCTGAACCAATCAAACACTCGCACCCAGTCAACAGATCTGGGTTTAATCCATCACCGTTCTTTAGCCCACTCTGCCACCCCTGTTCAGACATGGCCATATGCAATTCAAAAGTGCTTTATTCGAGTATTACTCATAAAAGCAGACGTACAAACATGTAATAAAAAGTCAATTAAATTACAAAAGTCATTTAGACATAAGCACGTATCACATGTAAAAAAGTTATTTCTCATCATAATCACAGGTGTAAAGTTCATTACTATTAAAAATACAATTAAAAATGATTACAGTAACATTGTGCTAAAAATCATTAAAATTGCATTCCGAATGACACATTAGATGAACCGTTACAGAGAATAGACAATAGTCTAGCAGTCTCTGAACAACTAAATGAACAGTTACAGAGAATAGACAGTAGTCTAGCAGTCTCTGGACAACTAGGCAGAGAGTAGTTACCCTACTAGCAATCTCTGCCTTATTACCCACGCCCACCCCAAGTACTTAGCGGTGGCAATAGTGATCCAAGTTACAGAAGTAGATCTAACAATGCGCAGCGCTACCATGCTACTTTTTGTACCTAAGTTCCTGCACATAGGTGCCAACCAGGCTCGCCTTGGAGCAGAATATACTTGGCAGGAAAACAAAAAGTGACCAAGGGTTTCGTTTCCTTCCCCACAAACCGGGCAGGTAGCTAAACCTCCTGATTTCCACTTAGATGTTAAATTACGGAGAGGGAGGGATCCAACCCTTAGTTGGAAAAGCAGTTTCCTGTCCATGGGGTTCAATATGTAATCCCAATACAATTCATAAATAGGGTACATTTTAACTTCAAGAAAACTGGTGGTCATGGACCCACTGTTGGTACTGAGCAAACTCCTTCTAGCAACCTGTTCCCAAAAGATGTTTTTTAGGATTGACTTGGTGGGAAATGGTGCCCCAGCTGGATCAGACCATAAAGCATTTAGTCCTAGTTCGCACAATGCAATCTTTAGTGATTTGAACCATCTAATTTTATTAAAGCGGTCTGCTTTAATGACGTCAATGAACCCATCCGCGTAGTGGGAGAGCTCCGGCGTGGTCCAGAGCCTACGCCAGTATAGAATTGGTCGTAGTTTGGCCATTTCCGAAATTTCTCTCCTGCCAAGCTCATATCGTAGGGGCAATAACGGACTACTCTGTGGGGTGCCTGTGAGTGTCCTAAAAAATTTATTCTCTGATGTTTGGAGTTCCTGCAGATTTTCATGCCCCCACAGCTCAGCACCATGCAAAGCTGACCCAATTGCTTTTGCCTCGTATATTATCAAGGGTGGTTTAATCGGTTTAGTCAGCGATTTCCTATGTTCCTTTATAATGGTACCAGCTAATTGCTTGTGCCTTAATGTAGCAATGTTAAGATGTTGGTGCCACCTATTATCATTTGAGATAAGGATCCCCAGGTAGGTAAATGATTTTACAACCTCAAGAATGCGTCCACTCATGGAAATTTTGGGTTTAAAATTTCTATCCGGATTAAAAACCATGAGTTTTGTTTTGGAAGCATTCACCTCCAGACCGTGATCCACACAGAACTCGTCAAATATTACCAAAGCTTTTTGCAGACCACTTGGGGTTTTAGATAAAATTAGCGTATCATCGGCGAACATTAAAATAGGAACTTTTACACCTGCAAGAAAGGGAGCATCCACTACCTGAGATTGCATGCGGGAAACAATACCATTAATAAAAAGGGTGAACAGAGTTGGGGCCATTGAGCACCCTTGCCGAACCCCGCGCTCAACAGGAAATTCGGCTGTGTCATTACCGTACCCACCCCATTAGATTTTGGCATAATTACCTTCGTGCAATCGCATGATCAAAGACAACAAGTCCCCTGGGACCCCTAAAGCCGCAAGCACTTCCCACAATTTTGCCCTTGGTACCAGGTCGAAGGCAGCCTGCAGATCGACAAATGCCGCGTATAGGCTACCTCCACCTAGCACCACGGTCCTCCACTGGATCAGTTGAAAACGAAAGACTTTATCCACAGTGCTGGTTGCCCTGCAGAATCCAGCCTGGAAGGGAGATAAAATGTTGTGGTCCTCCGCCCAATCGAGCAACCTGTTGACAATCACTCGCCCCACAATTTTTTGACTAGTATCTAATAAACTGATTGGGCGGTAGTTGCAAGGCTGGGCACGGTCTCCCTTTTTATATACCGGAATGATTACAGCACCCCGCCATGATACCGGGATATCTGCACCTCTGGCAATATTGTTTATTAGCAGGTAGATGTATTTGCACCACCTTCCAGTGTCATTTAGAAAAACGTCCGCTGGAACCCCATCAATGCCAGGAGCACGGCCACTTTGAACAGTTTTAAGGGCAGACAGTATTTCACTCTGCGTGAAAATATTGTCTTCTGTCAATAAAAGGGTCGGGCACCTACTATTTACAGTCTGATCCCTGGATGCATACTGTTCGCTAAAGAATTTAACCCAGGCGTCCTGGGGGACGTTGTTGGTACTTGCCTCTTCAATCCTTTCTTGACCCCATTTGACTATGTGCCAAAATAATCTAGAGTGATTTCGATCACTTGCACATTTCAACTTGTTCCAATGGGCTTCATCCCAGTCTCTTTTCGCTTTGATAATGCAATTTTTATAATGTTTCCTGGCTGATCTAATAGCCCCCAGATTTGTATTCTTGATTGCGGCTCCCAGAGAGGTTCGTGCCACCTTACAGTCATGATTATACCATTTAGCAGCTCTATAAGCACATACCCTCTTTCTGTTTACCGGTTTTAAGAAATTACATTTGATTTCATTAAAGAGATCCTCATGAACCTTAGTAGTATTATCTTGGCTCGGGACATACCCAGCCACTCCCTCTAGGGCCATGATAGCCTTATCAGTCGCCACTCCTATTTTTTCTAAAACCAGCTGATCTGTCCTAACACTTGTCCACCTCAGCCTGCGCATGTCATTAGTTGGTACGATCAACGGGGGTAAGGGTTCGTCACAGAGACTAGGAACAATATCATCAGATAACCACCATTTGTGGAGAACACATAAAGGGTTATGATTGCTCTCAAGCCTTTCCATTACAACCATATTGATAACAAATGACCAAAGAGACATGCTACAAATGACATAATCAATGCGGCTTTTGTTTCTCCCATTGTTGAAAGTCATAGCTGGTACTCTATCTGACTTTGTCCGACCGTTCAGAGCTCTTAAACCTTGTTCAAGGCACATTGCATTTAAACCTAAAATATCCTCAGTCCAGCGAGTTACTGGTGTTGTATCAAGTGCGGGAATATCCCAATGCTTGTCTTCCTCCGCACCCAAGAAAGCCTCGCCAGTATCTAGAGGTTCAAACGTGCGGTTTAAGTCGCCTGCAATTATTATGTTCTTCCCAGAAGAATGTGTCTCTAAAAGATTATACAAAGTCAAAAGAACCTCTGATTTTCCTGCACTTCCACCTCTGGCATATATATTATAAATGTCAATGGAGATGGATGAAACACTCGTGAGTCTGATGAGCTGAATGTCTTTTTGATGGAGCTCCACATTTTTCACTACAACCTTTAGGGACTGACGGACCCATATGGTGAGTCCCCCCATCGGACGCCCTTTAGGGCCCTTAGTGGCCGGAACATAGAAATTCAAGTACCCCAGAGGGAAAACAGGATCACAGGCCCATGTCTTTTGGAAAATACAAACATCGTAGTGGCTGACAAACCCAAACCAGTCTCCGCAATCCAGTTTGGAGCATAGCCCAGCCACATTCCAAGACAATAGATTCCCAGTAACATTTACCATGATTGGTTTAGAACTGGGAGCAGACCCGTTCAACATCGCGTCGTCAGTACCATTATCATTTACATTTGCATTAGTTGGTCCTGCTATGGCCTCAGGGTTGTGTGTCTCGTTTTGAGCACCTGTTAAATGGCTGGACTCCATAGTTGTACATGCATCGAAAGGAATTTGCAACAGAGGCATGGGGTTAAATGGTTGTCAATCACAGGCATCTAAGTTTGAGAGGGCAGAAAATCTGTTTTCCAAGCCTAGTCCCCACTCAGTGAAACCAACATCCTTACTGCCCCTTTTGGTCACAACGTTCCATTTTGTTCTTAAGGTACTTGAATTTGGGCCTCTACCTTTCCGAGGATAGAAAAAGTCCAAAGTCAGTGGAACAATTGAAGTGGATCTTCGCTGTTGAGGGAAGATATTAGGCAAGATGTTTGGCAAGACCTCAGGGTCGGAAAAGTTGAGCACAACACAATCCCCCTTGAATCTTTTTACCCTGTTACCAATCCGCTCTACCCTTCTGGCATTTACAAGTTCTTCGGATAATTGCTGCTTGCCCCAGGGAGAAATTGCCATATTATTAGTGAGCCATGATAACGATTTATTTAGTAGGGATGATGTTGATTCAACCTCGCCAGATACTAGTGGAGGTACATTTGCAAGTACGAGAACTAGTGGCGAGGCTTCCACTACAAGCTGGAAAGACCCTTTCGCAGTATTAGAATCACCAATTGGAGAAACGGTGGGTACAACACCAGAGGGACCACCAGGTGGATTATTCAGTGGTACCATTGGAGGATTTGGCACAGCAAAAGGGATTGATCTACTGATTTTGCATGATTGTATTTCACTCACCAATGGCTCTACACTGGACACGATGACTTCAGGGAGGTTTCCTACCTCCCCCAGGGTTTTTTCAAGTAAACCTTCCAGTTTGCTGACCTCAGCAGTTAGTTTGTCTAT
Organism: Lissotriton vulgaris; assembly: GCF_964263255.1. NCBI lineage: Eukaryota > Metazoa > Chordata > Amphibia > Caudata > Salamandridae > Lissotriton > Lissotriton vulgaris. The sequence goes on from NC_141694.1 coordinate 509,899,170, forward strand.
TTTGCTAATCAGGGGTTTAACTATACCTTTAATTTTTGTGTCCATCATGCTGCAAAGTTTATTGAATTGAGCGTTGGAAAGGGTCACATAAGCTTCCCCAGTCAGATCGTCCTCCTCATCTTCAAGTGTTTTCCTTGGTAGTGTTGCAACTTTGTTTCTAGCAGACCTTAAACCCCCCCGTTTTTGTATGACCTTTCTTTTGCCCCTGGTAACCCTCGGGGCTGGAACAGGGACGGCAGTAGGGATAGTGGACTCGTTATTAGTAGATATCACAGCCACTACTTCGCTGTCACTATTGTCTTCAGTACTAGCAACTATGCCACTAGGCTGGATGGTAATTGTATCCTGGAGAGAGTCATGTACCACACCAGAGATGCTGCTATTTAGTAGTGCAAAGGAATCCTCTGTCTCTTTATCGGCCAGAGGAGATTGGTTGGGTGAATCTAGTCCCAGTGAGGATCTCCTGTCGCTATTTATTTTTGCCACAACTTAAACAAGATAGTTCTCCATGGTGTTATTAACAGGGGTTTGCTTTTTTCCGGGCATTATAGAGATGGATAATTAACTCGGTGCAAGATGATTACTCACAAGATTCAACAAGAAGTTTGTTTACCTGTTGCAGAGTAGACCAAGAAGGGCTGTATCCAGAAGTATGCAAAGGAATTGTCGGGCAGGGTCCCTGGCCCAACCCAACCTAGGCCGACCTCGGACGGCCTCTGACGGCCCGCCCTTTGCCCGGGCTTCGCCTGGCGTCCCGCGAGACGGGGGTGACTGCAGACTTAAGCGCCTCCTGGCACGTGAATGACGCGGCTAGAGCCGCAGAGGATGCTGGGTACTGTAGTTTTTTCACCCGCACCGCGCTCCGCTCAGCGGCCAGACCCCGAGGTGAAACAGGAGTCAGGCGGCGGGAGGCGGGTGGGCAAAAGCACAAGAACAAGGAATCCAAATGGCCTCAGGATCGCCAAAGGGTTCTAGCAGCAACAGCAGTTCGCATCAGAAATGGCTCCCCCCCTCGACCGGGGTGACTGCAGACTTAAGCGCCTCCTGGCGCGCGAATGACGTGGCTAGCGCCGCAGAGGATGCTGGGTACTGTAGTTTTTTCACCCCGCACCGCGCTCCGCTCAGCGGCCAGACCCCGAGGTGAAACAGGAGTCAGGCGGCGGGAGGCGGGTGGGCAAAAGCACAAGAACAAGGAATCCAAATGGCCTCAGGATCGCCAAAGGGTTCTAGCAGCAACAGCAGTTCGCATCAGAAATGGCTCCCCCCCATATGCAAATCAGTCTGACCCTGTGCCTCATGGGAACAGTCCAGCCCGAACTGCCAAGCCAAGCCTTCCCCGGACCGGAAACAAGCTTCTTAGGACCGGTTTCTGGCATTACAACCGTCTTCAGCCAGGCTTGCTTGAATCCAGTGGCAAATTGAGCAAGGGACTCACGTCTGAGCATAACCTGCCAACTTATGGCGACCAAAGCGGTACAAAAGGGGGTGGTGATGGATGGAGCATCTGAACCAATCAAACACTCACACCCAGTCAACAGATCTGGGTTTAATCCATCACTGTTCTTTAGCCCACTCGGCCACCCCAGTTCAGACATGGCCATATGCAAATCAGTCTGACCCTGTGCCTCATGGGAACAGTCCAGCCTGAACTGCCAAGCCATGCCTTCCCTGGACCGGAAACAAGCTTCCTAGGACCGGTTTCTGGCATTACAGCCGTCTTCAGCCAGGCTTGCTTAAATCCAGTGGCAAAGTGAGCTAGGGACTCACGTCTGAGCATACCCTGCCAACTTATGGCGAACAAAGCGGTACAAAAGGGGTTGGTGATGGACGGAGCATCTGAACCAATCAAACACTCACACCCAGTCAACAGATCTGGGTTTAATCCATCACCGTTCTTTAGCCCACTCTGCCACCCCAGTTCAGACATGGCCATATGCAAATCAGTCTGACCCTGTGACTCATGGGAAAAGTCCAGCCTGAACTGCCAAGCCATGCCTTCCCTGGACCCGAAACAAGCTTCCTAGGACCAGTTTCTGGCATTACAGCCGTCTTCAGCCAGGCTTACTTGAATCCAGTGGAAAAGTGAGCAAGGGACTCACGTCTGAGCATACCCTTCCAACTTATGGCGAACAAAGTGGTACAAAAGGGGGTGGTGATGTACGGAGCATCTGAACCAAACACTCACACCCAGTCAACAGATCTGGGTTGAATCTATCACCGTTCTTTAGCCCACTCTGCCACCCCAGTTCAGATGTGGCCATATGCAAATCAGTCTGACCCTGTGCCTCATGGGAACAGTCCAGCCGGAACTGCCAAGCCATGCCTTCCCTGGACCGGAAACAAGAGTCCTAGGACCAGTTTCTGGCTAACAGCCATCAACAGCCAGGCTAGCTTGAATCCAGTGGTAAAGTAAGCAAGGAACCCACCTCTGGGCATACCCTGCCATATTAGGGCAAACAAAGCAAAGACAAGGAGATGATGGGCGGAGCGCTGAAACTTTTCAGACACTCACCCCCAGTCACAGATCTGGGTTGAATCCATCATCATTCTTTAGCTCACTTCACCCCCCCAGTTCAGACACAACTATATGCAAATCAGTCTTGACCCTGTACCTCATAGTGACGGTCCAGCCGGAACTGCCAAGCCATATCTTTCCAGGACTGGAAACAAGGATCCTGGGACCGGTTTTGGGCCAATAACCCTCATCAGCCACGTTAGCTTGAATCCAGTGGTAAAGTAAGCAAGGGACCCACGTCTGGGCATACCCTGCCAACTTAGGGTGAACAAAGAAAACACAAGGAGATGATGGACGGAGCACTGAAACTTTTCAAACACACAACCCAAGTCACAGATTTGGGTTGAATCCATCATCGTTCATTAGCTCACTTCAACACCCCAGTTCAGACACAGCTATATGCAAATTAGTCTTGACCCTGTACCTCATGGGAACAGTCCAGGCCGAACTGCCCAGCCATGTCTTCCCTGGACCGCAAACAAGCATCCTGGGACCGGTAATAGAGTACAGCCTGCAACAACACAATTTAGAGTATCACATACCATGTGGTAAAAGGAAGACCTTTATTTTATACCTATATGGAGACAGTGCTGTTCCAACAAGGGCATCTGCTAAAGATAAGGATTTCGAATCATACCTTATTTTATCTAGGGGTGTTGAAATCTTAATAAGGAACAGTCAAGACTCTCAGGCCCCCAGTTCTAACAGCATTCCAAAAATTGTCATCAAAGCACACCCAAAAAACTAGAGCTGCATTTTTTCTTTACTCTTCAATCAAACAATCTTACATAGTCAAGTTTTACCGACCAGGAAAGGCCCCTACATTTAACCATTATATAAAAAAAATTGTCAAATCAGAACCCATTTACTACTGTGTTATTGCTTTGTTAATTGAGGACAGCAAGATATTTGCCAAACACCTCCTGCACATTTGTTAAATTGGGCTAAAGTCACGAAACGTATTCCAGTTAATGAAACCGGTTTTAGATTGAACTGTTTGACAATGGATAACATATATTTTTAAATAATTTAATCTCTTTACAATAGATTTCAAAGGAAATAATCTGTTTATCTGTATTGTGGATTTCTATGCTGCTGTTGACAAGGTTATTAGACATACGCTCTGGTTAAAGCTATCTCAAAGAAGTATTGAGCATGCACTTTTACGTTTATTGTTAGAAATTAATATGGTCACTTGAATGCAAGTCAAATTAACCAAGAATAAAGACGTATAATGGCCTCAAACAGAACTTTATATTGGCACCTCTTTTGTTTGCTGTTTACATTACCAACTGAACTCCAATCTCAATCAAGATGATGGTGATCCACCGAAATTTGTTAAAAGAAGAATTTCATATGCTGATGACTTCCTCTTAATTTATACTGCACAGATTAGTCTTCAAAGATGGTTAAAATGTCTGGGAGAATGTACCACAGAGAATGAACTATATCAATTACAGTAAAACAAAGATATTGTAATTTGGTAAGTACAAATCTAGATTCTTATGGCAATTGGATATGGAAATAGAACAAGTAGTGGAATATACTTATTTAAGATAACTTTTGACTCAAAATGTAATTGGTTGTTACATAAAGAATGGGTTATGAATAGACTGATATTAACAGCTTGAGCTATTGCACATCAATATGGGGGAGGAGCAATTAGCCCTACACACACACACAGTCTTAAATTATGAGATTGTGTCCAGTTCTTTTATATGGGGCAATAGTTTTTCTTAATAAACAAATGATGGAGGCCTTAAATGCCATCTTTTTTAAAATCAGCCAGCAAAGACCTTCTACATTGCATGTTCGAATTAGATTATAATTTGGTCTTGCTCATTTAGCTGTTTTAAATTATATTAATGTAATCAATTACTTATGTTTATGACATAATGAACCACTGTCTAGATTAAAGTGCCTTACTAGAAAAGATATTAAATTACATCGAAGAGTAAGAGTGGTGGCCATTGAAACTCAGAGCTTTTATTAGATAGTTTTTGTTAGAAATTGGGTTTTCTGGTTGGCAGAGGTATGCACCCTGTCCAAGCAGGAACCACATTCCTAGTCAGGGTAAGTCACAAAACACCCTAAATTATCCTGTGCTCACACACTGTTAGCTTGGCACAGAGCAGTCAGGCTTAACTTAAGAGGCAATGTGTAAAGTATTTGAGCAACATTTCAAACAGTAACACAGTGAAAACAAAAAAGACTCCACACCAGTTTACAAAAATAGAGACTAATTTTATAAATAAAACAAAACCAAAACAAAGAAAATCCAACAAATAGAAGGCGATATATGATTTTTAAAAGAATACAGGTCAAATTGCACTTAGAAGCAATAAGTGCTTAAATGAGATATGTGGCCACACTGAACCAGGGCAAAGTCCAATGTTCAGGTCAACCGCAATGGAGCTTGGGTCGGATAGAGGGATCCACTTGGCCCACTGAACCAAAGTACTTTGATATGGAATGCGTTGTCATCGAAGAACGAAGAAGGTGTGAGGTGCATCCAAAGCAATGAATCGTTGTCGAGGCACGCAGTGAATGAGATGCATTCATTTTCGGTGGCGCCGTGTGGCCGGGTTAATTTTCCCTCGTGAATATATGTCATAATTCCTCCCCACCCGGCCCCACAGTTTTTACCTGCATGTGCCACGGCTGGTTCAGTTTTTGACACGCTGTTCCCACATGCTTTGAGCAACTGTTGCTCCTGCAGTAGGCAATGCGCTGGTCCCAATCCGAAGTGCAGGGGATGTTCCACACAATGAATTGGTTGCGCTGGTTCCGACTCCCGCAAAGGCAAAGATGCACTGGTTCTGATGAGGATGCATGGGTTCTGGTTTGAGCAGCATTTTATATCTACTTCCAGGGGCCCAGGAATGGGATGGCAACACTTAGAAGTGCACAACTTGCAGCAAGCAAAGTCCAGGTGCTGTAGCATGATGAGTTGAAGCCCTTGATATCCCTGAGACTTAGTACAGAAGGCAAGCCAGTAAGCCTGTAGAGTCACTCTGGGATCAAGTGATCCAGGTGTAGTCCTTCTCAGCCAGGCAGGAGAACTGCAGGCAGCAGGGCAGCTCAGCAAGGCAAGAGTCCAGCAAAGCAGCAGTTCTGCAGGGTGGTAGTCCTGTTAGCAGCACAGCAGTTCTTCTTCTTGGCAGAGTCATCACAGGTTCAGAAGTGTACTGAAGTTATGGTGTCAGAGGTCCAGTACTTATACCCAGTTGTGTCTCTGAAGTGGGGGAGACTTCTAAGAAAGCTTTGAAGTGCATAGAGTTCCTCCATTCCTGCCCTGGCTCCAGATTCCCTACAGGAGGTATGCATCCCTGTGTGTGTTGGCAGGACACATCCTATTTAGGTGTAAATGTGAGGCTGTGCCCAACTCCCCCCTCCCATCACTCAGAATGGCCCATCAAAACACATCTAAACTTCCTTTGTGTGTGGCTATTTAGATGGAATACACAAAGCCCAGAGGTCAACCAGCCCAGACTCAACAGAAACAAGCAGCAGGCACCAAATGGCAAAAGTAGGCAAAAGCCAACTTTCTGAAAATTCTAAAAGTTTGCTATACTGTAACTTAAATTCTAACTTTACCATCAGTTCTGATTTTAAATTGGAAGTCCAGTGAAAGCAAACAAGAACATTCTATCTCTTCACAATTGGAAATTACATTTAAAATAATTAATACATTAATCCCAATGTTATCCTGTGGCAGAGATCGGCCTTGCAGTAGTGGAAAATGAAACTTGGAGTTTTTCACTACCAAGACATGTGAAACGTAAAAGTACATGTCTTGCCTTTTAAATAATTTGCACCCTGCCATGTGGGTCATACAGTGCCTATCTTAGAGGTGACCTATATGTATAAAATGGATGGTTTCGACCTGGCAAGAGGTTCATCTTGCCAGGTCGAAGTGGCAGTGAAAACTCCACATACAGGCTCTGCAATGGCAGGCCTGAGCCATGGTTATAGGGCTACATAAGTGGGTGGCACAATACGTGCTGCATGCCCACTAGTAGCATTTAATTTACAGGCCCTGGGCGCAGGTAAGGCATTTTACTAGGGACTTATAAGTAAATTAAATTTGCCAATTGGGGTGAAGCTAATGTTACCATGTAAAGGGGAGGTAGCACAATCACTTTAGTACCGGTCAGCAGTGGTAAAGTGTGTAGAGCACAGCTTTCCAAACTGTGTGGCGCGACACATTACTGTGTCGCGCCCCAGCCGTAGGTGTGTCGTGGGATGAGATGACTTCTGCCGGCATTCGGCAGAGTAGAGCTGCAGGGGCTCTTAGAAGGGGTGAAACAACAACAAAGCCCCATTAACATGCACAAGGTCTTTAACGACCCGAGAAGTGCTCGGGTGCGGCTTTGAGCGGGCCCAGGATGCCACACACGCGGGGGAGTTGAGGGGGGGGATTGAGTGGGGGCTGAAGCCCTGTGATGCCAATGGGGGGGAGAGGGCATTGCATCATCTGCATTATTTGTCGATCCTGCATATCTTCGTATAAAAAAGCCAGTAACATTTAGGCCCTAGATGTTACTGGCTTTTTTATACGAAGATATGCTTACGTTATGTATGGTGCAGTTTCTTCTGTCTTTTGGTCCCCCGTTGTTTTGGTTTTACACCATCACTGCTCAGGTCAATATTTGTGGTATTCTCTTTGCCGAGCAGAAGGTGCGCTTAGGCCAAGTGCCCTGTGACAGAAATGACCGAAAATGAGGAACTAATTCTATTTTTAAGAGTACTCGTTTTATTGAAGAAAAACATTTCTAGTCAAGTGCTTTCCCCACTTTCTTTAACAGATTGTAGACATTAATTTCTATACAAATGATTAGTGTTGCTGCATTTGTGGGTCCCTTTATTTCCTCAGTTTTGTTATACCTATAAATAGTAGTTGTGTTCCTGCATGGGACTTTGGCATCTTCTGTATGTGTGTTCTGTGCATCTAAATACATCCTGCTTCATCTCCTTCCTCCACATCACTGTCACTTCACTCTCTTGTGCAAGTACTTCCTTTTGTCGCCTCCACTTTACCATCACCTCTCCCACGTACACAAACACACAATACTTTTTCTATTCATTGAGCGCTGTCAATGTTTTGAGAGCTGTGTACAGGGCCAGACTGGGAGCCGAAGGTAGCCCTTGCAATTTTCTCGGACCGGTCCTGGGGGAGTGGGGGTGGCGGGGTGTTGGGGTTGGCTGGCTGCCTGGCCTCTGGGGAAGCACTGCCTGCCCTGGCAGGCTGGAAATGCTTGTATGCTACTTTTGTAACCTGGGGGCAATATTGCAGCACAGCTGCAAACCCGGCCCCCAGTAACAAACCGGCCCCGGTGTGTGTGCGTGTGGGGGGTGTGTGTGGGGTTGTGTGTGGGGGGGGTTGTGTGTGTGGTGTGTGTGTGGGGTGTGTGGGGTGTGTGGGTGTGGGGTGTGTGTGTGGGGGGTGGGGGGGTGTGGGGGGTGTGTGGCATTGTGTGTGTGGGCATGTGTGTGTGGGGTGGTGTGTCTGTTGGGTGGTGTGTGTTGGGTTGTGTGTGGGGTGTGTATGGGGTTGTGTGTGGGGGTGTGTGTGTGGGGGGTGGTGTGTCTGTGGGGTGGTGTGTGTTGGGTTGTGTGTGGGGGTTGTGTGGGTGGGGTGTGTGGGTTTGTTGGGTGTGTGTGTGTGGTTGTGTGTGTGGGTGTGTGGGGTGGTGTGTGTTGGGGGTTTGTGTGGGGTGTGTGTGGGGAGTTGTGTGGGGTGTGTGTGTGGGGTGGTGTGTCTGTGGGGGGTTGTGTGAGGTTGTGTGTGGGGTGGGGTGTGTGTGTGTGTGTGTGTGTGTGTGTGGGGTGTGGGGCCCGAACCCACGATAGGTGGTTCCGGCTCGCTCGCTGTGCTTCCTCACATTACAGTGTCCCTGAAATTTTTTTCACAAAAAGGTGTGTCACCAACATGAAAAGTTTGGAAAGCTATGGTGTAGAGTACTAAAGCCAGCAAAAACGAGTTCAGGCAAATGGAGGAAGGCAGGTAAAAAATTGGGGGATGACTGTCAGGTCTAACAGTTATCTCCTGCCTTCAATAACTATATTAGCGGCGCTTCTCAAGACGTCTAGGAATCTATTAATTAAAAGGCAAATGAAATTAGTATCATATGAGAGCAACTTGATCACCTCAACCAATATAAGAACTTTTATTACACGCATGAGGCACTTACAAACAGAAGTTTATTTTATCTAGCCTATAACCTGGATCATTGGACAAAAAGGTCTTCCTATGCTTTAGGCTACTATACATCCTGATTCTATACTTTGAAGGGCCAATGGCTAATCCCGGAGATAAGAATAGAAAGCATTGATTCTGTAATTTTTCTTCTGAAACAATAGATCATACTCTTTGTTTATATCCTCCTCTACATGATTTGAGGAACAAGCACCTAATGCCACTCTTTCAAGAAGTGTACCAGAACACTTAATGATGCAACAAAGTATTGTTTTGCTGGGGCGTGCAACCAAATTTCTGTCATTGATGGAGTTGCATCTAAAGGACCAGCTGAAAAAATGCTGTCCCATCATGGCGAATTTTAAAGTTTTATTTAATGACAATTGCATTTACTTATGAATTGTTTCTCTGTCATCTGAGTGATAATGCTAATTTATTTTAATATAAGTGGTATTTATTTGACCATTTATCTACTATGTGTTATGTTATATTGATTTGTAATTAAAGTATACAATAAATACTAATACTTAAATAAATATGTAATATACAATCCTGTTTTGCAGAAATATTTATTGCCGGAAAGATGTTCATCCAGGGACGATTAGTAAAATGGATACCGAAGACATGATTGAAATTAGAAATGAGGTACATAGAATAAAAGAACAACCACTTTGTATTACAAAAAGTATGTGCCTAGTGACCAGCGTTGTTCTAAATGCAGCATTGTACATGTATTAGACAAACTTTTCTGGGGCTTACATAGGATAGCGTTACTTAATAAAGTTCCTGTGCTTCTATGAAAGACAAAATAATCAAATGATAATGAAGAATATTTTGGTCGACTGAATATGGACAGCTTCATTAAGAAAACACATGCATTTTCCATGTTGTTGGCATTTCTTATCCCCCAATGTGTGTTAAAATATCAGAATAGTTCAAAGTTAAAGCCACAAACTGTGATGAATAATTTGCCTTCATTCAAATATTATTCTGCATAATTCACCTTTCTTTGAGGCAGCATTTACCCACCCGTGCCACATATGTTTTATACGTAATTGCTTTACTTAACTTTCAAGGAAGCCCTTCATAAGTTAGGAATACACCAGTGGTGTGAAAGTTAGATTTCGTAAGTAGGCAGCAGATTGCTAGTTTGTCCCTCTTGAATCACTTAAGGCAACAATAGGACCGCTGCAGAAGAGTATGTGACCCTGGTGAACTACTAGACTACCTGACCCTGCTCCATTGCAGTAAGCCTGAAATCAACCTAGGCCCCAGTCTGATGATTTGTAGGAATTTACACTTGGCCTGATTCACAAAGGTAACTTACACTTTTGTGCAAGTTTACATTTTTGTGTACTTTTACTACTTATCAGCATTTACAAGCTCAGAGTGTAAGTTACTACTAAAAAAACATAGTAAGTCCAGAATTACACATGGTCAGCCACTGGCTAACACCCTCCCATAAAAAATAATGAAGTAGGAACTTAAAATGAAATTTGTTAGACCTGACAGTCTTTGGTGTGGTCTTTCCCGACACGTTTTGCCTTCTCCTCTCCTGTTTGCTGAAGTTCGCTTTTGTTGGATTTAGGACTCTGTGCATTTTAACACTGCTAACCAGTGCTGTAGTGCTTGAGCTCACTCTATGAAACATGGTAAAATTGGCCCATTTGATGGACATATAAGTCCATAGTAAAGTGTTCATATGTGTGCCCAGGGTCCGTAAATTAAATGCTACTAATGAGTCTGCAGTACTTTTTGAGCCACATACTTAAGAAGACCTTTAAAACATGTCTCAGGTATGCCATTGCAGTCTGTGTGAAGTTATAAACTGCCAGTTCGGTCTTGCAAAATAAACCTTTTCAATCAGTGGGTATTGCACTCCAAGTATGAAATTGTAAGGTGATTTCTATTATTCAATTTTAATTGTGTTCAACTGGGTTTCACCTTCTGATCCTAGGTGTGGTAAATAAATAAGTAAGTTTCACTTCCTGCCGCAGGGGAAGCATTCCCTCAGTGCACTACTGTTATCCCAAATGAGGAATGTAATCCTGTTAATTAAAAAAATGATTCAAACACTAGGACATGCAATGTCTTGTGTAGAATCCTTAAGTTTTATTCCATATGAATGGCAGTAGTATATAGAACATTCCAGATTATATCCACCGAACCTGGCTGCTGACTCTTCACCCTCTCTCACACAGCGCTAATCGAAATGAGGTGGGAATTGTAGAGCGTTCTGTTCACCGCCCCCGTTTCCATTTTGAACTTCGCTACAAGGCATAACCACCGCAGGGCAAGGACACGCTGTGAACCTCCCTCAAGGACTTAACCCCTGCAGTGTGAGGACGCACTTTGAGCCTCGCTCCATTTTTTCTCCTGGGAGCTGTTCAACGTGTCTCTTGTCTCCCTCTAACACGTCGCTGGATATCGAGGTAATGTTGGCCTCGAAACTTTACTGGCTTTTCTTTTTTTTGTTGGAGCACACCGGATAGTAGTGTGAGACCTTTTTTCTCGAAATGTATAACACACCGCTGGTCATCAAGATGGTGCTACTGTTTTTTTTTTCCTTTTGAAACCACCAAGCTTTATTGACATATACAGCACTGTGTTACCCTGCTAATGTGACTTTGTACTCGCCTAGTGGGCAGACTCATGCCCTCGCCTTGTGTTCCTACCTCACACACTCTACTACGTGCTCTACTACATGCCAAGATTTATAGTGCCTTGAATTACCCTTTTCAGAAGAGCCTTTTTTCTTTTAATGGGACACACCTCCTTATAAATTGTGAGTAATGTGATAGTTCCGACATCAGGCTGAGACCCAGGCTGAGACTCTGGGACTCTAGATTTGACCACAACACAAAACTGTGAGTTAAATCAACGTGCTCACCAGTTTTCCTTAACGCCGTGAGGGGAACGACCACCGCTAACCTGTTCAGCCTCTGCTACCACCTTCCTGTCACAACTACAACTTCCAGAGGCATCACCACCGCGGCGCCGGCCGTGACGCTGTTGCACACGTCGGAGGCGCAATAAGAGTGCTGCTGCCCTCCTTCACCACAGGACGCGTGCGGGCCCGTCTGAGCCCCTCAGAGACCGAAGGAGGCTGGGCTGGGCCATACCATTGATTCGGGATACTGGAGATCCAATGTAGGAATCTACGATAAGGTACTATTGTATTGGCTCTCCTGACCCATTGTGGTTTTCCACCTTGCACCTTGCACTGTGGATATTGTGGACATTGCAGACATTGTGGACATTGTGGACCAGTTATGAGTAAAAAAGGAAGCACAGGGCATGGGGTTGTAGGAACCTTGGATGCCTTTTTATTGAGGGCTGAGTCCGTTTTAATTCATGAGATTTATCTCACTGAAAGGAGATTATCTCTGGACCCCCCAGCGACTTAATCACGCTTAACATTCTTTACACCACTGTACCATCACTTGCTGGGGAGGAGATTGAGGAGACTCCACTCCTCTCAAATGGCCATGGAACTATGGACCCAGCCCCTGTGGTTACGACCCTACCGGTAAATAGTAAGATAATACAGAGGTCTCTTATTACAACTAGGGCCCACAAGTCTAAGACCACACAGGGTCATATCCTTGCACCGGCTTCTAAGAAAAGGAAAGGACTGGGCAGGTACAAATCAGTCCAGCCCACGTTGAAACATATAGGTCGGAAACCCTGCCAACCCAACAATGAGCAGCCTCAGGAGAACACACCGGCTTTGACTGAAGGGGGCAGTGGGGAATCCCCACTGAATCTAACTATAGATGCTTTACTTAGCAAGCTAAAATGAATGATATCTGCCATTTTAGAGCATGTAGTACAAATCTTTCCTTTATAGAAGCTAGGCTGGAGAGCCTAGAAAAGTCTATACTGCCCCCTTTGCAAATTCCTATGGAGAACACTGTTAGGAGGAGTGAGGTCGCCTTACCCAGCAACCAACTAGGGAATAGTGCACTTAATTAGGGTCAGCAAATTCTCAATCCTGGTCTTTCCTTCATGCCTTCTGGGCCCCATAATCTTGCCACTAAACGGGGCAAAAGAGAACATGGAAGCGTAGGGCTTGCTTCCCATAAGGGCCAACCTTTATCTCTGCATAAACCACCTAGTGATAATGCAAGTACGGCTGATTGTTCACAACACGAGTGTGGCCTGTCTTCAAACACAATGAGGAGAAGGTCCCCTGTTCATATGGCCTCCAAGAACCCAGATAAAAACTTGCACTTACCCCCAGAAGTGACCCCATATACCGTGGTGCTGGCTAATGCTCCTATGCTGCCTGTTAGCAGGTTTAAACACTGGTCAACCCTGCGTAATAGATCACTCCATTTCCTTAGTGCTATAACTGGGATTAATATTAATCTATTGTTCTCAGAATATAAAATGGCGCATAGAAATGGTTGGGTGGATCAATCTAGGAAGTCACTTGAAGGAGACTGCATTGTCTTGTCATTTAGGTCTCCAGGTTTTGTCCACCTAATATTAGACAGGGTGGGCAATGGGTCAGTACGATTAGACGAGCTGGCCATACTGCCCCTAGGGTACCTTTACCCACCTCCTACCTCCTTATGAATGGCCCCTAGGGAAAGAGTGTTTATTCATGGTACCCAGCCCGGATACACAATTCCAACTAGTAATCACTTTGAAATCTTTAGCACTCTGGAGGACATAGACTGACTTCCTCACAACATAAACAATTGTAGACTTGTTGATGGGCATGACGGTCAGAAGGGAGATAGAACGTTAGCAAGTAAATATACTACAATCTTCAGCCAAGGACTTAAATCTAACACTGTCCAAGGAACTTAAAGCTGTCTAAGTCAAGGTCCATCTGCCCTATTGCTGGCCCATGATTCCATCCCTGGATGAATTAACTGTATATAGTGCAGGGAACGTGTCCTATGTTATTGGTTCAGCTCCTAAGGCTCTGAAGTCAACTGAAGCATCCTCTAATGAACAGTTTGAAATACACTGCAGCAGGGAAGTTATGACTCTAGAAACAATCTTGTCTTGGGGGAAGGTGGTTCTTCCTCTATTGATGTGAAAATTGGATGTAGTCTTGTATCATGGAACATACCAGGATTATGAACCAAGATTGGCAATCTCCAGTGGTCTGAATATATATTAAATTATGCAATTATTTGTCTACAGGAGACATGGCTGAAGGACGTAATCCATATAAATGGATACAGAACTTTTAACACTCAAGCTATAGGGGTTTCCCATGGTAGATCCAAAGGTGGACTCTGTACATATGTATCGAACAAGCAAAATATCATCAATATTGAGTCCCACCTTGAATCCCCTTATTAGCAATTGTTAATTTTGGTAATGACTGCCTCATATTCCATGATATTGGTCAACTTTTATAATAACATTCCATCTGATTGCGTCTCTAAGGTGGTTAATACATTGTATAATGAATTAAGAACCGTCCATTAAGCAAACAGCACTGAGAGAATGCTTATTATGTGTGGGGATTTTAATTGTGCTCTGTGTCCCACAGAGGAAGGCAGGGTATGTGGTTTTAATGTAGAAGAAGGTGTAAGTAATACCCACTTCTGCCATTAAAAAACAGGGGAATCCTTTAACAAACTTGCGTTTAATCTAGGTCTAGGCTTTGCAAATGATCTATGTACCAACCCTGCTGTGATGTCACAGACTTTTAATGGTGGGCGTTGCCTCCACTATAGATTATATTTTGTTTTCAAATATGTTTGCCTCCAGACTCCTTACCTTCTCAGTGGGTACGAATTCAGCTAGCGATCATTTCCCTCTATGTATCACAGTCATTTCCCCTATGAGTAGACAAGGTAGAGATGATCAGGTTGTAGATGAGGCCTTAGCTAACTTAAAACTTGCTGAAGCGAATTGATATACCCTTCACTGGAATATGGTGGATCCCGAAGTAGTAACTAAATAACTACTTACAAGGTGTAGATCGGCCTTTGACACGTGCCTGAATGAAATCGCATCCCCTGAGAGTATTTTATCATCATTTCAAGAGGTAGTGGTAGCGGTTAGGGAAGTAATGTTTAAACCAGGCGGAAAAAAGTTAGCCCCCCAGCGGTGGTTCGACTCCAACTGCACTCGTGCACATTCCACTCTGAAGCATGAGTTACATAAGAGTCCAAAGGATATCGTTAACATCAGACAGGCCGGAAAAAATTATAAACTGAGCCTTTACGAGAGGAAACATGCCCTCAGAAATGAAGCCTGGGAGCTGCTTACCTCAGCCTCACAAATGAAAGATGGTGCAGCTTTTTGGAAAGGGGTTAGGAACTCCATTTCTGTCTCCGGCTGCGGGCCCAACAATTGAAGTGTCCATTACAGAGGGTCAATAGATTGAACATTTCTCCAGGATCTATAATAGCAACCTCACTGTTCAGACCCCTGATTGTGAACACTCCGGAGTTAATGCGCAGTCACCAGAATTACACTTCCATGTCAATGAAGTAAGCAGGGCACTCTTCCTAAGTGCTGGTGGGAAGGCCTTGGGACCCGACGGGATCCCAGTGGATCTCTATAAGTCCAACATTACCCTGTGGACACCCATAATCACGCAAATAATTAATGCTAGTTGTGAGGTAGCTTTCCCATCAACTCGGGTGGAGTCTATTATAGTGCCCGTTTTTAAAAAGGGGGACCGTCAAGACCCCACATGCCACAGGCCCATCTCCTTATTAGATTCCATGGCTAAGGTGGTGGGTCGCATAATCCTGGAACGTCTCCAGCTCTGGGCAGAAGAAACCCAAATTTTATCTGACATCCAATATGGTTTCCGCGAAGGATTGGAGACTGTGGAGCAGAGTCTAAAACTGGCGATTCGCATCAGGAAGTATATCAGGGCCAAAAAGGGAAACCTGTATCTAGTTTTAATCGACCTTACGGCAGCTTTTGATTGCGTGAGGCACTCAAAGCTTTGAGAGATTTTAGAAGCAATGGAGATTCACAAAAACCTAATTTACTTTATTCACCATCTCTATAATGGAGCTAAAGCACGTGTGCGATTTGGCCTGGGAGGAGAGTGTACTGCCTCTTTCCCTATTAGGAGGTGGGTTAGGCAGGGCTGTGTTCTAGACCCCTTCCTTTTTAATCTCTATATTATTGGGTTAGGGCAGGCACTCCTTAAAGACGTTCAATACTTCCCACAAATAGGTAATAGCCCCATCCCAGCATTGTTATATGCGGACGATGCTGTGATTATGTCCCGCACCCAGACTGGCCTACAAAAGACCCTAAATAATTTTTTTTACTTTATGAAGGATTTGGATCTTAGAATTAACATCTCAAAAACTTTTATAATGGATGTGGTCATGGGATCCAGGAAACGTAAGGACATATTTGTGGAGGGACTTCCAATTGCCCCAACTAACAGTTTTTCATATTTAGGCATTTTGTTTAGCCATAATGACACATTGACAAAAGCTGTTACAGCCAAAAAACTATCAATGATCAGAACAACAACTGCTCTTGTTAGCTATGCAAGAAAACTGGGACGCAAACCACCGCTGGAACTTCTGAAGATATACAAAGCCAAATGTGTCTCGACTGTTCGCCACGGAGCTGGGATTTGGAGTGCTGACACAAATTTGATTCAACTAGTTGAGAAATCCTTACTGAGATATGTTCTGTCAGCATCCACTAGTACAGCCACCTATGTCTGTTATACGGAGCTGGGTCTCCCATATATATCCGACCTCATAAAACTTGAGCCACTTCTGCTTTGGGACAGGATCTGGTCTAAGGAAGAGACTAAGCTTAACAGGGACCTAGTACAAGATAGTCTTAGGCTGGATGGTGCCCAAAGAATACCATGGTTTAAGTATTTTTGAGATTTTACTAAAGACATGGGCAGTCCCGAACATATTACTAACCCTAGCACCATCACCTTGGTACCCAGAAAACACCTCAGAAAAAAGACCCTGTCTTTCTTGGACATACTACAACTGTCGGAGGAAATCATTAGGCCCAGTGTCCTACAGCACCAGATGGTACTTACAACTTTAATCTGCAGCCATATTTTGTATTCGTTCCCAGTGTTTTTGATAGGTTTTTATTAATAAGATTCAGATTAGGGATAATACACAGACTAGTTTCTTTCCCAAATATGAACGATTGGGCCAGGGAGTTACAACCATGTCCATGCGATTGTTCATCAAATCAATCCTCCCTACATCTGGTCTTATTTTGTAAATTCTATAAGGAGTTAAGAAAGACTTGGATAGTCCCGATTTTACAGAACTATGGCTTGAGACAATGCCGCCTTGTGGTCATTAAGCTTCAGCTTTTAGATAACAAGAATGTAGCTTGGAGGATGTCTATGGGCCCGATGTAGGTGGCTCATTACCGGTCGGTAAACCCGAAATTCGGTAAATTTCAGGCTTACCGACCGGTATTGAGCCATTTCCAATGTAGGTGATGATTCAGTAAATACAGAATCAGTATTTACCGAATCATTATTTACTGCATCGGGTATGTAGGAAGCACATTTAAGAGTGCTTATGTGCTTTAAGGATTCGTTATTTACCACCAACTACAAGTTGGTGGTAAATATCGAAAACCTTTGAAAAAGCAATTTTGTGCTTTTTCAACAGTGCCATGTGGCAGACATACATGCCCTTAGGGCATGTATGTGTGCCACATCTGCACACATGCACGATTAAGCTGTGCAACAGGGTGTCAATGTGACACCCTGCCACCCTTGAATGTGATCCCCCTATTACCGATTCGGTATTTACCAAATCGGTAATAGTGAATGGCTTCCCATTCATTCCTATGGGCCTCCAGGCCCATAGGAATGAATGGGAATTACGGAATCGGTAAATACCGATTTGGTAATACCGAATATTACCGAATCGGTAATATTTTCAGAATTTTTAGCTACATACCATTTACCGATTCTGAAATACCAAATCGGTAAAATTCGGTATTTTAGAATCGGTAAATAGTATTTACCTACATATGGCCCTATGTTTTTAAAATAAATATTGCATCAAAGAAAGAGCATTGCAATCTAGGAATGAGGAGGTGGCATATCTTAGATGTATTGTTTTCATCCTTTTTACTGTATTTCTGATTATGTGACCTAAATATACATGAAATGTACTTTTTATTAGATAAAAAATGTGTATCTCTTTTTAAATTTGCGATGGGAATGTTTGTATGTACTATGTATTTTATCTGTGCTTTTTATGATTGTTATAATACAATTGAAATAAAACTTTGCTTGAGTTTGAGCGATTACTCAAAATTTTCAAACATACATTATTTCAAAATTTCCGTATGCATTTCAGGCTGGGTCCTTCATCAGGGAATATGTGAACCTATAGGGTAAGCAAGAATGGCAAAAATAAAAATCAAGGCTTCAAGCATGAAACTAGATTTATATGAACTTCATAGTGAGTGTCAACCACTTTTGTCTATTTGCATGCGTTGGTGAACGCGTCGTGAAATGAACTCATGATGGATTTATATTGTTTCTCAAACGTGATAGTTTCAATGAAAAATGAAAATCGAAGTGTCCTCTTGGTGAAACTCATGGATAACCAAATCAAAGAGTGCAGATGCAATGCATGTGCCCTGATGGTAAACATGTAGTCAAAGTGCGGCTCAAAAATAGGTGGTTGTGCAGAGTACAGCTCAAGAAAAGTGTGCTTCAGAACTCGTTTACCATCAAAGTACGGAAAAAATAGGAGAGCTGATGAAAGAAAGTGACCAACACGTGCAACAGACAATGAAACAAATGTGCAACTCAAAAAAATTAAGGGCCCAGCCCGAAATGCATATGGATGTTTTGGAATAATGGATGTTTGAAATATTTTTTAATTGAGCAATCACTCAAAGATACCATTGGATACATTTGGAATGATCTATATTCAACTGCCATTCATATAAAATAAAATTTAAGGATTCCATGCAAGACTGCATGTCCTATTGTTTGAATCCCTTTTTTGAATAACAGGATTGCATCCATCATTTGGTATAAAAGTAATGCACTGGGGGGACACTTTACCTGAGGCAGGGAGCACAACTGTTTTTAAATAAACCTTTGACAGTCCTAAACCTCCCTTTCTAATACATATAACTCACCCAATGGAATGACCTAAACAGCCCATAGGGCAAGGTGCATTATGTTTAAACGGTAGTAAATGTTTAACTTTTACATGTCATGGTCACTACTTTTTGGGCATTGGGTTACCTTATTACATTTAATAAGTGATAACATTTGATTGAGAACAGGTTGAAGTGTCAAGTTTGGTCTCAAAAGAATGTAATTTTAAATGCCTCTTTAATGCTAAAGTCAGATTTTAAGTCACAATTATGAACATGTCACTTTCAGAAAGTTGTAATTTTCTTGTCTGAACCATTTTGTGCCTGCAGACTGTGTCCTGGGTCACATGACTGTGAATAGTTGGCAGTTCCTCCCAGACTGTGAGACAAAGGGGGACTTCAGTACACTCCTGGACCTGTGGAAGACCCTAGAAGGACTGCCTTGTACCTACTGAACTTTACCTTTTCAGGACATTTTCTTCAAAATGTCTTTAGTCCGAAGGTACGCCAAGACCTCGCCCAATCCACCTTGTATATCCTGACCATGCTCCATTGTGGTCAGCCGTAACGCTTCACTTTGCCCCAGTGTTGCGCAACATGATTCCCTTGGTTGGTGCTTTAATCTTTTAGGCACTATTTTTAACTATAAACTTTTCCACACTCTGGTTCTACTACTTGGATTTAATTCATTTTGATGTCATGTTATTTATTAAATGTCACTAGTTTTCAAAATTGTTGTTGGATTTTTCTTGTGTTGGGTTTTCACTTTATTACTTTTACTGGCAGATGCATCAAGCAAAATACCTCCCGGTAAAACAGCGAATCGGTAAAACAAGCTGATACCGACCGCAAAACCCCCAAATGCAATGCATCAACACAAATCGGTAAATAATAAAGAATCGCAAAAAAAATCCCCTCGCTAAATTACCGAATCGCTATCCAGCCTATCAGAAATAACGAAAACCAAAGCAGGACCCCGGAAATACCGAATCGCTAATAAAGAATCGCAACGGAATGCATCAAAAATCGCAAATACCGAAACACTCAATAATCGCTATTTAGCATGAGCTAAATAAGGGGAATCTCAAACTGGAGGTAAAGTTATTTGAATGAGGAGAAAAAAGAAAAAAAAATTCAGACAGGTGCTGACAATCAGTAACCCTTTAAAAATGACCCTGGAAACCTGTTAGTCAACCAAAATGGCTGCCCCCTACGTGCTTGTTCGGAGGAGGAGAATCAATGCCCTGGCCCAGCGAAGGAGGATGATCCAGGAAAGGGTCTTCAAGGTGCGCATCACATTGCTGGGGCAAACAGATGAGCAGGTGTACGATAAGTACAGACTCAGCCCTGCCATGATCATGCGTCTACTAGCAGATCTGGAACCACAACTGCAGCACCAGACCCTTAGGACCCATGCAATACCAGCCCATGTCCAGGTCCTATGCAGCCTGCACCTGCTGGCGTCTGGAAGCTTCCAGGGGGTAATAGCAGAAGCCGGAGGCGTGTCGCAAAGCGCACTATCACGCTTCTTCCACAGGTTCCTGGATGCCATGCTAGCAACGATACATCGCCACATCACCTTCCCCACGACCCCCCAACAGTTGAACCGCACCAAGCGTGAGTTCTACCAGGTGGCACAATTCCCCCATGTGATAGGGTGTGTCGACTGCATCCATGTCCGTATCTGTCCTCCCTCAGCCACCGAATACATCTTCCGCAACCGGAAGTCATACCATTCCATTAATGTGCAAGTTGTGTGCAATGCCAAGCACTTCATAACGGACCTCGTAGCCCAGTTTCCAGGGAGCACACACGACGCATACATCTTCCATCACAGTGGCATCCACAGGCGCCTGATCAACGGTGAATTTGGAGTTGGACACCTACTAGGCATGTATTGATGCAACATAATTTTATCCATCCCCATATGTACCATTACATTCATGTCACTGACCATTCTCTCCCCATCCTGCAGGTGACAGCGCTTACGCCTTGCGTGAGTATCTACTCACTCCCTACCTCAACCCAGCAACACCACAAGAGCAGCGCTACAACAGAGCACACATCAGCACAAGGAATGTGGTGGAGCCAACATTCAGCATCCTCAAGAGTCGCTTCAAAATATTGCACAAGACAGGAGGTGCCTTGCAGTACGACCCAGTGACCTCCTGCCAGATCATAGCTGTCTGTGCCATCCTGCATAACATCGCAACAAGAAGGGGGATACCCATAGAGGTGTACGGTGAGGACGAGCTACATGCACAGCAACCCCCCCCCCAAAATCGGCAGGCACATGTGCTCAACACAGCAGAAGGGCAAAGGAGGCGGACATACATCATACGGCATCACTTCTGAGACAGGTAAGAAAGAGCCATGACAAGATGATATGCATTGCAAGGGTTTAATGCCCATTAACACCTGACTGATGCTGATTAATGTAACAGAAACATGATGCAGCGTAAATTAAATCAAAAGAGAAAATGTCCATTGACAACACAGGTGCTGCATTTGGCACTACAGTTGGCCCATGGTTACCTCACCATGGCCAGGGAGCTATTGCATCATGGCTATTTACGTTTGCCACAGACACCCAGCCTCCTGTCCTGTGACTCCTCAACATCTCCTTGATGACTTTCAGTGGCTGGTGCGCTGCGCGCGCTGCGCACGCTACGCCTCCTCCCGCTTGTCTCAGGCATGAAATGAATGAAACTTATATAGCGCACGACTTACCCTGGGGCATCTCAGCGCTTGCTTAGGGAACCCGTCCTAGTATTCCCCTGTGAGATAACCCTGGGAGGGTATCCACAAGGTGAAAGCCAGGCATCCCACCGCGAGGGGCCGTTGTGGAGATTAAGCAAGCTATTGCCCAGAGTCGCAGAGTGTGAACCCGTGAGTTGAGAAGGCACCGGAGCGAGAATTAACGAGTCCGTGGAATTTTTGAGCCCAAGACCCGCCGAGGTGGGGAATTGAACCCTGGTCCCGGGCCGAACTCAAGCTCCAGGTCTGCCGCCTCTAACCCCTGAGCCACACTTCTCCACCATGGTGACGCTGCTCGCACTTGAGGCTGCCTCACTCACCTCATCCCCTCATCCCCTCCCACACTGCTGATACTGGCAGTTCCAGACTGCAGATGTTCCACTGCAGTGGTCACTCTATCGAGGGTCCTTGCCACATCCCCACAATAATTGCCCATGCAGGGACACCGATTGGCAGGCTACCACAGCTTTGCTGTTGCACAGCTTTTTGATGGCCTTAATTGTGGCATTGGTACTGAGTGAGTACTGCTCATGTCTCCGGCGCTCACTCCGTTGGCCTGCAACAACAGCGCGTGTGAGTTCCTGTAGGCATACCTTAATTTCATTGTTGCCCTCTGCAACGGCTGTGGTCAGCTCTCGCATAGTGTCAGTCATTGATGCAAATCTGTTGGACATTCTTGTCATGCTCATTTTCATTGCACCCATGTGTTTTGCCTGCAGGCGCTGAACATGCAGCATCCGGCTCTCCACGACTCCATACACTTCTGCAGGATCTACTGTTGTCGCTGCAGCCCTACCCAGGGATCCAGCCCGCTGTCTAGCTCGCAGACGTGCTGCTGTTCGGGCGGTTGGTGGACGACAGCCTGCTGCTGTACATTAGTGGCTGCTGGCCTCAGCTCCGTCTCCATCACCTGCAGGGAGGGGACATTTGCCCTGCGGCTATGTGTGATTGGCAGGACTGGTGGAGGTGGAGGTGGTGTTGGTGTTCCTGTCCGCGGTGGTGGTGGTGGTGGTGGTAGTGGTGGTGGTGATGTTTGCAGTGGTGGTGAAGGGAAAGGACTGCCTCCATGTTCCAGCGTGTTCTCCGCATCGGTCACCACTGGGGTCTCACAGATGACTAGGCGGCCGCTGTCACCTGATTCCATTGGGGAGGCATCTGTGTGGGAAACAGAGCATTGTTATGATTTTGTGGATATTGTAATTTTTAGCATTTGTCATCTACATAAAGGACATATAGGGACTGACATTTTGCCCTTTGCTGCTGTTTTCATGTAATGCACCTCAGGGGTCAGACATGAACACTTTCATGTTATGACTACAACTCCCATGATGCTACACTCAGTTGAGGGAATGTGCTTTAGGCACGGCTACTTGTGCACTGTGTTAGGCTTGGGGAAATGGGCAGGGGTTGCCAAGATGCTGCATATCTGCGCTGGCATGCATCTTACCTTGTCCGCCACCCGAGGTGTCCAGTTGGGTGACCCCACAATAGCTTCCCGTTTGATTGTCGACTCCACAAGGTCCCCGAGGGCTGTGTTCGGTGTCTCATTGGAGGACCCACCACCTGTGGCAGCCGCATCCTTCACCCTTTCCGCAAACCTCTCCTTAGCCCTTTTGCGGAGGTCGTACCACCGTTTTTTAAGTTCCTCGATGCTGCGGTGGGTGACTCCGACAGCATTCACGCTGTCCTTGATGCGAAGCCACATCCTGCGCTTCTCCACCTCTGGCACCTTCTGGGAGAGCTTGCCAAACAGTCTTTCATGCCTGCTGCTGACACCCTCTATTAGAATCTCAAGTTCCTTGTCAGAGAACTTTCGTTTTCTCTTCCTGGGGGTGTCCTTTCCCTTGGGTGCTTCTTTCTCCATGATGCACAGCTGTGCAGGTCCTGGTGACTGCTGGCTATGTATTGCTCCTCTGCTCCTGTGCTCTGCCTCCTCCTCTGAGCTCCTCAGGGCACCGAGTGAAGCATGGGCTGTGCTACTTCGTGGTTGTGATGTCATCAGCCTGCTTCCGATGCGCCGCGTCTTTTAGCGATTTCGCTAATACCGAATTCGCAAATACCGATTCGGTATTTGCTAATTCGGTATTTGCTAATCGGTTTCTCGCAGCCATGTCATCGCAATTTTTTACCGAATTTTACTGATTCGGTAACATTTTGCGATTTTATTGATGCATCGCGGTTTGCATGTCCTTATTAGCGATTCCTTATTTTTCGCTAATAAGGACTTGTAATACCGATTTTTGATGCATTTGCCAGTTAGTGTGCTGCATAAATGCTTTAAATTAAGCCTCACTACTTTTGTGCCAAGCTACAAGAGGGTTAATCACTGGTTAATTCACTGATTTTTGTGGTTCACCGTAACAAGAATTGTGGTTGTTGCTTGAGAAGGGTTTATACTACCCTAAATCAAAAACCCAATTTCATAACGAAACCCATATAAAATAAAGTAAAATTAAAATATGGAAAATAGTTAAAAATATAAATACACATAAATTAATATTAAATATATATTAAAAATAGTACATATTTATTGTTGAATTATCAAATATTTTAACCTCTTGAGTGTTATGGACGGAATGGTTCTCAGACACGATGCTTGTTTGCTGGGGATGGAACCTTTCCATCCTAGCACCCATCCACGGGAGAAGCAGTGGTGCTCCCATCCTGGGCCGTCCAACTACAGGCCCCCACTGGGGAAGGAAGAGAAAGTGCTTCCGCTACCACCCCCAACCCTCCCCTTGGCAATCTGATGATGTTGGCACACCCGCGGCGTGCAAACATCATCACATGCTGCCAGGGGTGTGCTGAAAACCATTTGCTTCCAGTATGTCCAAGGAGAGGTCATTGCAGACACAGGGGAAAAGGAAAGAGTTTTTCCATTCCCCCTGTGCCTCTTTGGAGTGGATTCCTGCTCCACGATAGTGGGTGGGGCCGGGATCATGGAGCAGAAACCTAAACAACTGGACCACCAGGGACTTTTGGGGTGATTGTTGAGGGAGTGACCCTTTTGGCAAAGGTTGCTACCGTGGGGGCATATTTTATCCATGTTTCAGCTCCCCCGTAGGTGCCTCTGCCATATTTTAGGCTGATCAGCCCCCGGGGCGGGGTCGAACCCCACTAGAAGCTAGAGAATATTTGTAAAGATGATTACAGAGAGCGACCCCTTGGGGAAGGTTCGTTCTCCTTGGTGATATTTTTATTTTTTTATTTTTAGGCTGATCTGCCATCTGGGGAGGCGGAAGCCCACTAGACATGATCAATATGTCTGGGAGTGACCCCTTGGGCAAAGGTCCCTCCCCTTTACTGGGGAGATCGTTGGCCATATTTTTAGGCCCATCTGCAGAAAGCCACTATACACCAGGGATTTGTTCAGTTATATGTTGGGGAGAGGACTCTTGGGCAAAAGTCCCTCCTCTTTATTGGGGCAATATTTTGGCCATTTTCTACTCCCTCTGGGGGCAGATCAGCCATATTTTTAGGCCCATCTGCTCCCAGAGGGGGAGGAAAGCCACTAGACACTAGGGAATATTTACATTTTCATTTCACGGAGCAGCCTGTTTGGCAAGGATTGCTCTCCTTTTTATAGGGGCAATGTTTTGGGCATTTTCTGCCCCCGTGGGGACTAGATGAGCCATATCTTTAGGGCCATCTGCCCCAAGGGGGGGGGGAGAAAGCCACAAGTCCCCAGGCATTTTATTTATTTTTATTTCTAAGTGCAGCCCCTTTGGCAAGAATGGCTGCCATTTCATTTCATTTTATTTTGGCTGTGGCAGATGGGTTATATTTTTAGGTCCATCTGCCTGAGGGGGGGGCAGAAAACCACTAGACATCATGGAAAGTTTCTGTGTATGTGTGAACTGGAGCGCAACTGGTGGTATGCATGTACTTGGTGTGTGTGGGCTAGTGCTTGGCTGGCGGTGAGCGTAGATTGGCGCTTGGCTGGCAGTGTGTATGGACTCAAGCTTGGCTGGTTGTGTGGGGGACTGGTGCTTGGCTGGCAGTGTACTTGGACTGGCACTTGACAGGCGGTGAGCTTGGACTGGTGCTTGGCTGGCTTTGTGCGTGGACTGGCATTTGGCTGACGCTGTGCATGGACTGGCGTCTGGCGCTTGGCTAGCAATGCACATGGAGTGGTGTTTGGCTGGTGGTGTGCGTGGACTGGGGTTGGCTGGCGGTGTACGTGGACAGGCGTTTGGCTGGCGGTGTGCATGTACTAGTGCTTAGGTGGTGGTTTGTGTGAGCTGGGGCTTAGCTGGCAGTGTTTGTGAGCTGGCATTTGGCTGGTGGTGTGTGAGTAGTGACTTGCTGCTAGTCACTACACAAGCTGCTAGCCAAGAGCAAGTGCACACACTCCGTCAGCCGGTGTGATTGCTGTGTCAGTCATGTGGGCATATCAAAGTGATGGGTCCTTGAACTGCACTGTCTGGTAATGTGAGTGTTGTAATGTGCTGGGCTGGCGGGTGGCAGTGTGGATGGTCTTCTGTGTGTTACCTATGAAAGTTGTGTGAATGGTCTGTAAAGCGGTTGGTGACTTGCCGCAGCTTTGCAGCTCACGAGCTGTGTGTCATTTATTCAGTTTTTTAACCTTTCAATTATTAACAGTGCATTTCATTTTTAGGAAATCTCTTGTTAATAAAAGTTTACGTTCTGAACCTTCACTCACCCTCATGCCAAATCCAACCAGTATGTGTATGTACTTTAGGAATAGATGGCTGTGCAATAATATTTGTCTTTTATGTCTTTCTCTGCCAGGTAGCACACTGTCTCTAGGGAAAATCGACAACTTCTAGATATTTTCATAAAGTAGACACCCAGGGGAGTACAGGGTGGTGTCCCTCTCATGGATTTTAACTCGTTTTCTTACCCACAATGCTCTGCAAACCTCAAAATGTGACTAAAAATCATACATTTTCGACCATGACTTTGCCAAATAATTCCAGAATCAGAAAGAAACCACACATTTCTTACCAACCAGTGTTCCCCCAGATCTCCAGATCTAAAAGTTACTTGTGTGGTTGGGCCGAGTGCCCGCGACAGGAAGGGCCCAGAACATATTGTGGAGACACCAAATTATTAATCACAAAACAACTTTGATTTGCAAGGGGGTCACCTGCGTTTTTAGTCCTGGGCTCAGAGGCAATCTAGGGAAGTCTACCAAACCTAGATATTTCTGAAAACTAGATGCCTGGGGGAGTACAAGGAGGTGTGGCTTGCATGGATCCCATAAGGGGTTCTAACCCAGAATCCCCTGCAAACCTTTAAAAAAATCATGTTTTCCTCCCATTTCTGTGTGAGAAAGTGTTTAGATCACTGGGCCGGTACATATTTCCTACCCCCCAGCATTCCCCCAGGTCTCACAATAAAAATACTACCTCACTTGTGTGGATGGGCCAATGCCCGTGGCAGGGATGGGCCCAAAACATATTGTGGGGGCTGCAAAACGATCAATGACAAAACGACCTGGCTTTGCAAGGGGGTGACCTGTGCTTTTCTTGGGACCTCAGCGGACATCTAGGGAACCTACCAAGTCCAGACATTTCTGAAAATTAGACACCCGGGGATCCAGGGAGGTGCGCCTTGCGTGGATCTGCCAACATTTTCTTACCCAGGATCCCCTGCAAACCTAACATTTTACTAAAGTTCGAAAATACATAGGTTTCCTAGATACCTATTTTTCACTCTTTATACTTTACCAAATGATTTGCTGTATACCCAGTACACAACGAAAAACCATTGCAAGGTACAGCTCAGTTATTGCCTCTGAGTACTTCAGGTTCTTGTTGAACCTAAAAGCCCTATATAGCCCAGCAACCAAAAGGTTACAGCGGACGTAACGGTATATTGCTTTTGAAAATCTGCCATAGAACAAGTTACAGGTCAGAACGTAGGCACAAATTCAACTCAATTTCAATATTTGTTTATTTAAACTTTTGGTGGGTAAATCTTGAAGGATCTACACAAATGACTTCTTGCTAAATTCAGAATTATGTCTACTTTTCAGAAATGTATAGTTTTTTGGGTCAACTATTGGTTTCGCACCCATTTCTACCACTAACTGGAAGGAGGTTAAAAGCCCAAAATAAAATAAGAAAAATAGACTATGTCCGCATAAAATGGCAAAACTGTGTTGAAAAAGTTTTTTTTTTACAAAGGTCTGCCAGTACCTGAAAGCTCAGAAGATGGTGATTTTAGCACCGCAAATCCTTCATTGATATAATTTGCAGAGAAAAAAACAGACGCTTTCTTCTGTTGCACTGTTTTCCAATTTCCCCCCCCCCCCAAAATGACATTTTGCAGAATTTTGGCAAATTGTTTGATTCCCTCCTGGGGAATCCAGAAACCCTGGGTACCTTTAGCTTCCCCAGAATGTTGCAAAAAAGATGTAAATTTGGCATTGATACCTTATATGGGCAAAACATTATGGGGGGCCTAAGTGCAAACTACCCCAAATAGCCAAAAAGAGCTTATCACAGGGAGGGAAAAGAACTAGCAGCAAAGGGGTTAATCGCCTATTTTGAATTAGAAAATGTATGTTACAATAGGTTTCCTATTTTGTTTGGATTGTTTAAATTTCATTTTTAGATGTAGTGGTCCTCTTTGCTTGGGAGACCCAGTTAACAATGCAAAGTACTTTGATCATTTATATTCCCATTTGTAACATGTAAGGTTGAATGTTCTGATCAGATACATTAAGGAGGTGTGAAAGTTGAACCGTACCCCAATATTAAGGACACCCCAAAATTCCGATCACCCCCAAATTTACGATTCTGCTCCAGGTTGATCTTGTGCTAAAAGACACCTCCCTCAACATCAATTTAGCAGAGTAATAATTATAAGTATTTGGGACCACTGAATAACTCAGTTTTAGATAAGAGAAAAGTTAGAGTTTTTTTTTTTTTTTTTAAATCTCAAAAATCAAGTGGTACAGAATAAATGTTATGGAGGCCTAAACATAGCGTTATGCAGAGTAGTCAAGAATAAAAAATATTCTAAGTCCCAAATGAGCAGTAAAATCATTTAAAAATTGGTCTCCATTTCTAGTAGAATGAGAAAGTATTCTGACTCACACCCCAAAACCAAGGGGTTCTTATACACAATTCATGCATAACAAATTAGAGAAAAAAAGTATCATCATGGCATGATCACAAGTAACAAATTATTTGACAAATCAGAATCTTCAACGTCACGGATAAACACATAAGCACCATCCCACTTTTATAAAAACATTGAGCATCCTATGTGTTATTGCTGTCCGGAAAAGTCCAAAGTAATATGAAACGTTCAACAATGATGTTATACACCAATTAATAAGACGAAGCCCAGCAATGGAACTACAGAGGAATGGCCTTTGAAAAATGTTGCAGTTATTAACACTAGAAAGTATATTCACAACAGACACACACAGCACTGTAAAAATCAATTACATCATTTTGCCTACACTTCTGCAGAATTGTGGGAAGAGGAGATGCACAGGGTCATTAGATATGGGGCAGAAGAACAGGAGTGAACTCCAAAGCAGTATCAGAACAGCTTCGATATTAAACAATATGGTGATTTTGTGAAAATGTGACACAACTAAATTACATCAATAAATACACTTCTATTGATCATATTATGCTTGTTTCAAATGCAATCATGTGCATATTACATCCATCATAAAAATCTTTATTCATTCAAATTATTTTCCACAAGAATATAAAATCAGAAAAAACTATCACAGAGGTAAGATACATGTTTAATAGGGGAGGAGAGATGTTTGGCCCTTGAGGGATGCCACAATTTTAGATGCGGATATGAGAGGTGGTATGAAAACCAAGCTTTGTCTGTTTTTTGTTTGAGGTAGGAGTCAATCCATGTTAGGGAGTTTTCATGTATTTTGAGATGAGAGAGTCTGTGTAGCAGCACCTTGTGATTTATGTGAAGGAGGATACAATATAAAGAAAAGGAGAATATTTGGTTACTTGTAAGATGTTACAGCCAGTCCTACATCTGCTGTAGGTGCGGCTGGTACAGGTAAGAGCGATGGGGCGTGGTGGGGGGTAGTCGACATACGACAATGTAGGGGGGGAAAATAAATAAATAAAACCATTTAGATTGCGCTCGCTACATTGCCGAGTCGGCTATGCGGCGAGCGCAAGGTAAGTGTTTTATTTATTTATTTATTTTCCCTATCCCGACGTATGTCGACTTCCCCCTCCCGCCCAGCTCATGCCACCGCTCTTACCTGTGCCAGCTACACCTGCTCTGCTGTCAGTTTCTCCGTGTAAGGGTCCAGTTCATGCAGCAGGCTGTAGTCCTGTTGTAAGAACATGTACCTGCCTTGCATAATGGACAGCATTGTGTCCAAGAGTACACAGTAATGACCAAAAATGTGCAACTTTAGACTTTGTTTTAATACGTAACAAACACGTAAAAGGGAATCGACCTCCGGTTTTCTAGTGCATCCTCATTCCCCAACTCTCTTCCAAAAGGGAGTTGTAGGACCCCTCACTGTCCATAACAGAGTTGAAAAGTTTATTTGATCTTGTAGGTGACTTGAATGTTTGCTTGTAGAGGAATGGCTGAAGATTTAGATTAAAAGTAAAACCGTGGGGGCGTGGCCGGGCAAGATGGCCGAGCGGACTTGGTACGTCTCGGCTCCCGGTCCGCGCGCTGTCTCGAGGGGGTAAACAGCGGCTGCGGCACCTTCAACTCACCGCAAACGAAGTCTACAGGCGGGTGAAGTTGTGAGGCATTGACGGAATCAATCGGCGCACGCTGAACTGCACGGGAACTGCCACGTTTGACTTTGCCATTCTGGTGGGGGAAGGCATGGCAGGCTGACATGGCGGCGCGATGTCTGATGCACCGAGAGCCTTTCCAAACCACGCATTGGCGATGAGGACACAGTGACCCCCGCTTGGACCACGGAATGCAAGGCAAGAGAGCGGGTAGCCCGAGGATACACCCATTTAAAACAAGCTGAACTTCATCTCCCCCACACGTGCCTGACCTCAAAATGGCAGCCGCACGCCACTAAATGGCAGCCACGCGCCACTAAATGGCGGCGGACTTTTTGCGCTCCTGGATCGCTGCCTAGAGCCGCTTACTAGCTCCACATTAGAGGGCTCATTGGGTGCTACACTCAAATCCTCTGCCTCCCTTGGCACTGCAGTGCACAATTGGAGATGGCCTGAAGGTTTGGAGGTTACCTCACACCAATGCCCGATACCACCCTCCCATGCCAGCGGGACCCACCAGCACCGGGCCTAATACAGCCCGCGACCCTTTCACTGGCAACCCTTCCCAGCGCGGTCAGGCATCTGGCTGTTCTCACTGCAGCTTCTGACTGAATGGACCTCTTCCTAGGGCACCGATGCGCACCCGATCATCAAGCTCCCTCACAGCGACAGTGGCTGCCTTTGTACACCGGAGGTCTGATTAATCAAACCCCTGAGAAGGTCCATTCGCAGGATTAAAGATACAAACCCATCTGACATGGATATCGACTGTTCAGGCACCACCTAATGACGCTTCCCAATCGGCACCTTGTGCGCTAAGTTCTGATTACGCTGGCTTCATTCTGAAGGTTAGGCCATATACCACCTAAGACAATGGGCAAGACACCCAAGAAGGTCTCAGACTTCTTCTCAACCGCAGAAAAACGATCTTTGCTACGGGGAGATGCAAGCTCTGCAGCAATGGCTCTTACGAAGGCGGAACATTTGTCCATGTTCAAAGACTTCAAATCTGAATTACGCAGTGACATTAGCCAAGACATCAAAACTTCCATGGACCAACTGCGATCAGACTTGTCGGAATGTTTGACGTCCTTGTAACAAGATGCGGACTCTGTAGGCACTAGAGTTCTTGACCTCGAGGTTCACCACCAAAAACAAGAACAACTCTCTACCGAACTATGGGACGATGTACGATTTCTTAAGGAGAAACTCCACCAGTCGCAACTCAAGGCAGAGGACCTCGAGAACAGAGAATGGAGGGAGAACATATGAATCAGGTAACTGGAGGAGGGCGGAAGGGGCACGACTTGGAGGCTTTTGTGGTGGGACTCTTCTCTGAGATTCTGACTCCACAGACTCTCAAAATAAAATTGGATAGAGTTCATCGAGTTGGGGCTCTACAACACAGAGAGAAGAAACAACCGTGCGATATCCTGGCAAACATTCACTCCTATAAAGTCAAAGAGGCGGTTCTGCAGGCGGCCAGGTCGAAGGAGTCCATCACATTTCAAGACCATTCTTGCACCATCTACCAGGATGTCGCAGTATCGACTCTGGCGCGAAGACAACTGCTCAGACGCATTACCACTAAGTTGCGGATGACAAGATCAGGTACAGAAGGACTTATCCTTTTGGGCTCAGTTTTGACTTTCAGAACAAACAACGCCATATCACTGATCTACAGGAAGGCTTGGCTCTTCTAGGCATTCCAGCAGATGAAGATGTCCCCGCCCAAGGCAAAGCTGGAGTATCTACTCGAGGAGCTCCATCAACCTCAGCATGGTCTGCTGGGCCACGCAGAGGAAGGCGCTGATTGCTTCCTGGATGTGCCATGGGCCGCGCCACACAGCTTCCTGCCTTCCAGTTGTAATGGACGATATCTCTAGAAGCCTCTGATGATACGCAGTAGGGGCCAGCATCTACGGGTGAGCCAGGAATACCCCACTCCTGTGCCCCGCTGCGGCCCCTGCTCTTGAGGCGTCTGACACTCTCTATTGAGGAAGAGGGATCATGGACATTGTAGACTTTATAAGTAAGACCAAGGTTGTTTTCTATAGCCTATGGCAAAGTGGGTTTAATAGTCGAGGAATTGTTTTTGGATTCAGGCTACGAGCCACGATGTTGTTAAAAGGATTACTTGCGGATGTGAATGACTTGTTAATGTGTTTATTTAGACATGGGCTGCCATGAAGTCTGGCCTTCGTTATGTCTGCTTTCTACTCTAGGAGCCGCACAAATATGCTTCTGGTCCTCAGACCTGTTGTCCCCCGTGGTCTCAAGGGGGCTGTGTAGGCCTCATAGGGAGACCCAAAGTAATGTTGGTATTGTTTACTTGTTTTTATTTGTTCTCATTTGTCTAGGGGTTATTGGGCGGGTATGGGAGGGTTGTGGTGGTGGCTTTTTAAAGATGCTTCTGAGGGGTCCTCAAAATTCTGGGAAAGCACAGTCAACAAGCTTTGGTCCTACACTACCACAGGGAGACAGGTTGGGAGCGGGGACACTATGGGACTATCGGTGCTTGGGGAGAAAGGTAATGCTCTCTATGTGATATAATGCCGATTTCTATTGGAACATGGAATGTTTAAGGTCTTGACTCCCCCCAAAAGCGCCACATGGTATGGAAATATATTACTGACCATCACCTCGACATCATGGCTTTAAAAGAGACACACCTAGCTAGGGCCGAAGACTCACCCCTCAGACATAAACATTTTCCACTAATTAATAGGTCCTCAGCCCACACGAAACACATGGGGGTGGCCATTTTGTTTCGCTCTTCCATGCAATTTTAACCTCTGGGAGTTCAGAGTGATAGAGTTGGGTGCTGGGTCATGGTTAAAGGCCGCCTACGAGGGAAAGTTTGCACGTTTGCGGCAATATGTGCCCCCAAAACTGGTCAGACAGTTTTCCTACTCGCATTTTTGGGAAAATTAATGGACTTTGCAGAAGGCTCGCTGATCCTCATGGGAGATTTTAATTTGATATGGCAAAAAGATCTGTAAAGTATGTACACACACCTTTGGGATATGGTTCCTTCTCCGAAGAGACACAACAGTACATGCACGATTTGGGCCTCCTCAACACTTGACGTACTCTTTTCCCGCAGTCCCGAGACTACACGTTCTACTCACATGTCCACTGTACATACTCCAGGTTAGATTACATCTTTAGCAGTCAGTGCCTGCAGGGTGCATTACAGTACGCCAAGATCTTCCCTCTTTTGGTATCTGATCATAGCTTGCTCGCTGTTTGTCTTAATTGTCTTGGGAATGCCCCGACTACTCCCAGGTGGTACTTCCCGACATTGCTTATTCGTGACAAGGAATCCTGTACTAAATGGAGAAGCACCATTACTGACTTCTTCGCTATCAATAGGTCAGAAGACACCTCAGAGTTTACCACTTGGGATACACTGAAGGCTGTCATTCGGGGGAATGTATTGCCCTCAATGCGGCACTGAAGAGGCAACACGCTAGCGAGAGAGAGCTTTTGAAGACCGAACTGACAGCCCTTGAACGCACTCATAAAGCTAACCCCTTAAGGCAAACGCCACACAATCTCACAGCACTCCGAGGTAAGCTCAGGGTTACTTATAACAACACTGCGGAATTCACACTTCTTAAGCTGTGACACCTATCGTACACCCAAGGCATTAAAATCAGTAAACATCTTGCCAGACAATTAAAAGATAAAAGGGAGAAAGAATACATAGGTGGCATTTGGGGCCCATCGGGGGAACTTACACATAGGGACGAGGACAAGGCTGAGATCTTTGGAACTTTTTATGGGAACCTATACTCTGGGAAATCCTAAGATTTGGATGCCCAACAGGACTACCTCCAGTCACAACCCATGCCCCAGGTGTCCGATGCATGGAATGACTTGCTCACTGCTCCTATTACAACAGATAAGGTCACCATGGCTATTAAGGGCCTAAAGCCTCACAAAGCTCCTGGACCAGATGGCTTTACGGCCCTTTTTTATAAAACATTTGCCCCCGACGTTACCGCCTATCTTGTACGTCTTTAAAACAAAATGGCGGAGGACGGCGCGACTTTCGACACCATGTCTGAGGCTGTTATCTCAGTGATTCCCAAACCGGGGAAAGATCCCCAACACTGCCCATTATATAGGCCGATTGCCCTATTGAAACTTGATGCTAAACTGTACTCCTCCATTATGGCCAAACGCTTAAATGACCTCATGCCCGCCCTCATCCACCTGGACCTGTCGGGATTTATCAAAGGGCGTCAAACACACAATAATACACGTAGACTCATACATCTGATAGAAAAGGCCAACAGATGCCAAATCCCTGCGGTGTTAGTGGGCTTGGACGCCGAGAAGGCCTTCGATAGGGTTAATTGGGTATTCCTATTCCACAGACTTACAGCATTCGGCTTTGCACCTAAATTAATCAATATGATCAGAGCTAACTACCACCACCCCCGCTCTAAAGTGTTAATTAAAGGGAT
The DNA here is from genome assembly GCF_964263255.1 of Lissotriton vulgaris. NCBI lineage: Eukaryota > Metazoa > Chordata > Amphibia > Caudata > Salamandridae > Lissotriton > Lissotriton vulgaris. Next base: position 509,933,898 of record NC_141694.1, read on the forward strand.
ACAATCATCCTCCTTCCCCCACACAAGATGCACTCGTCAGGGTTGTCCCCTTTCACCTCTACTTTTTGCTCTTAGCATCGAACCTTTAGCCATGGCGATTAGGACTAACCCCGATATTCAGGGATTACCATTCACAGGAGAGTCCCATAAAATATCCCTGTTCGCAGATGATGTCCTTCTGTCCCTGTCTGAGCCCGCTACGTCCCTCCCACATCTCTAATCGGAACTTGGGCGTTTCGACCTGGTATCAGGGTTTAAAATAAATCTAGGCAAATCGCACATACTCAACTTTACCCTCCCGTCCGCAGAAGTCCTCCGGCTTCAGTCTCTCACTCCACTACCAAGGGCTACCTCATCAATTCAGTACCTGGGGCTTCAACTAACGCCAAGACTTGAAGGACTATATGCTGCCAATTTCCCTCCCATCCTTGCATGCATTCAAATGGAACTTACGAAATGGAAACTTTTTTTCCTGTCATGGCTAGGCCGCATACACGCCGTGAAAATGACTCTCCTGCCTAAGCTCCACTTCTTATTTCAGGCCTTACCCATTGAACTGGAGAGTGATTTCTTTCAAAAAGTGAAGGCCATGATTCTATGCTTTATTTGGAAGGGGGGACATGCCCTCTTCTCTTATTCACTACTGCGCTGCTCCCGCACAGATGGGGAAGTTGGCCTCCCAGACCTCCTTTTATACTACAAAGCTGCACAGTTGAGAGTCTTGGTTGAATGGTCACAACAGGAATCTGAAAAACGTTGGTTACATATGGATCGCAGCATTGACGGGGAGGACCATTTGGAACTTGGTGTGGCGCCCCAGCAAGGACAGACCCACGATTACATACATTAGCACCCCACACGCACCACCCTTAAAGTGTAGGATTCGTGACGATAGGTGGCCCTCGTTCCACTCTCCCTTTACTCCATTTCAACGCAGCATTTCCCCCGGCCCAACATGAAGGACTCTTTGATGTCAGGAAAAGGGGAGGTTGCCTAGCTCTGACACATTTGTTCCACAATTTTGACCCTCTCACTTTTGATAACTGTAAACAAGACTATGAACTAGAGAATGCAGAAAGATACCACTATACCCAATTGATGCTTTGGGCCCTTACTCCTCAGCTCCAGGAGGCAGCCACTCGGCCTCTCATGAAATTTGAGGCCTTCCTTACCAGACTACTACTATGAAAGGGGCGATTTCATTTATATATAGCTTCCTGCTTAAAACCGCTCTATCCCCAACCCCCCGATTAATGTCCATGTGGGAAGACTTGATTCACCGTCCTATCTCCGATGAGGAATGGACGCACCTATGGTCCAACATTGCATGCTTCAATCATTCCACTGAACTTAGGGAAGCACACCTGAAGACCATGATGGATTGGTACCTGCATCCATCCAAACTCCAGTGGATCTTCCCCGCCACCTCTGATAGATGCTGGAGAGGGTGTGGATTCCTTGGGGATTTCCAACATATATGGTGGGATTGCCCGGCTATCCGCCCCTTCTGGGAAGACATTTTGGCACATATAAAAGACATGTTGGGTTATCCCATCCCCTCCACCATGACCGGTGTACTTTTGGGGATTTGAGACTCCTACCTAGAACACCAGACTCAAGCTGATAAAATGATTATGTGGCTGTGTATTGGAGCAGCTAAGCTCACCTTGGCGGCCGCCTGGAAGAGGAGGGAGGCTCCGGCTATTTCCCTTTGGCACTCTCGTCTATAGAGATTGCTTAGCCTGGAGCGTATGTCTGATATTTTCAGGGATAACTACAAGAACTTTGAATTTAAGTGGGGACCCCTTGTCTCCTTCCTCTCCAGAGGCCTCCCATCAGCTGTGTGTCCTTCCACCATAAGAGCCCTTCATCTCTTTAAATTTTGAGTGGAGCTCCAGTGTCATATGAATCCTCAATGGTGTGAGTGTTGCCACCACCACAGGTTGGGTGAAGGGAGAATATTAACGGGGGGGTATTTTTATTTTGTCCTTTAATTAGGATATCCCACGTTGGTATAAGTTTGTGCACGTCTTATGTTCCTTTCATGTAAAGCACCCCAGTTAAGCGACTTGGGGAAGCTACCGTCGCAGAAGGACAAACAGCCTTTTATAGAACTGCCTGCTCGCATCGTGCACCAGGACTAACTAATTTCAAGCTCCAATATGTTTAGTAACTGTACCCACCACTCTGGCCACTTAAGAAGGGAAAGGAGCTGGTATATTCGGAGCAATGCATCCTGTTCAGTTGTTATAATTCTGCTGAGGCTTTCTGATCCCCTGCGTGGAATGATGTGATGGTGCTTTCTCAGTTTGTAAGCTGTAACCGAAACAAAAACGTTTAATAAACATATCTTTAAAAAAAAAAAGTAAAACCGTGATGAGGCAACCAATTGAACAATATATTTTACTTTTATAGCTTAGGGTGTTTTTGATATGTTTAATTCCTTTATCGATTAAAAGGAATTCCCAAAGTACTGCTGTCGTTTATAACACTCACATAGAACTCTATGAGTGCCCATTCACATTTTCTTCCCACATGGTGCAATTCTTTTCTCTTTCTGTGGAGTTTCCTGAAACCTTGAATGAGTATGTTTGCAAATAAAAATTAGATTTTTGGTATATAGATACAGATGTGAATGAAAATGTGAAAGTGAATGTATGATAAATTAAAAATACACGCAGTTAGATTGGAAGGCATATGGTTTTATGATCACTTGATTTCAATCAATTAAACCCATTAGCAAATATAGTAAAGGACAAAATCAGTTCAACCTTAATGGTCCATGAGGGCCTAAGCTGAAAGAAAGAAGACTTTGGGGTCCATTAAAATTGGGCTATTTTCTCTTCAGTATTTGCACTTTCATCCCCAAATTTATGATACTGGCAGCATCATTAATTAGTGGAGGTTGGAGGATGGAGGAGTGGAATAGACCTGCTTATGGGTTTTTGGGAACTAACATGTAGAAACTGGTAATTTTGTATTGATGTCTATATGTTTACATGGTATTTCACCTGGAGATGGCAGGTTGCTTTCAGCAACCAAAGTAGATAGGCAAAATTCTCCTGATGCCTAGAGTGCCGGGATTTCAGCTGGTATCAGGATTATCGGAGAACTCGTAATATGGCCGCTATAGCAGTATTCATGATCTAAATCTTTTTGTAATTCACTAGTCAATTAGTTAAATTATTGACTGTGTGAAGAATTTATCTCAGTGTTTTGCCAGCATAACTGTATCTATGGCAAAGCCAGGGCGTCACCATTGCAGAGCATCACCAGTGAGGCAAAAGATTGTTCCTAGAAACAAGAAAAATCACATACTTAATATAACCTATTGCGGCCTCAACCATCCAGGCCTCACCATCTGAGTCACCTTCCAGAACTGAGGGTGTAACTTCGTGTAGGGCAGCCAAAATCCTGCTTTCAGTGACAAAGGTTTCTTTGCTTCATTATTTCCATGACGCATCTGAAAAATTCAGCTAATGATACTGTACATCAGTAAAATAGATAGTTTGAAGATTTACAGGCATATATAATGAGCTTCATCCACCAAAAGCATCAGAAGAAGCTTTCAAAGGAATGTTAATGTTATGTTAATGTTAAGGATGGTTTTGTATAGCGCTCGGCTACTCCGAGGAGTGTCCCGGCGCTTTGACCTAACACGAACAAAGGACAAAAGTAAAAAGGGGAAAAGAGAACTACTGCACGAAAAACCAAGATTTCAAGTCCTTCCTAAAGGCCAACAGGTTAGGATTCCTGCGCAGGGTGACCGGCAGTGTATTCCACAGCTGAGGGGCTAGCCGCCGAAAGGACCGGCCGCCAATCCGCGCTCTTCCTATGGCCGGGACCGAGGCCAGAGCCAAAGACTCTGATCTCAGTGATCTGGCGGGTTGGTAAAAAGCCAGCCTTTTTTTAATGTATTTAGCTCCGGTCATGTGAAGGGCTTTAAAGGCCAGATTAAGGGCTTTAAAAGCGATACGCTTCCGGATGGGCAGACAGTGCAAGGTCTGCAAGAGGTCAGAAGCTCTGGCGCGCCGATGGAGTCCGAAGATTGCACGCGCCGCTGAGTTCTGCACTACCTGCAGACGTTGGAGAAGGTATTCTGGAAGACCCAAATACAGGATGTTGGCGTAGTCCAGATGTGATCCAATAAGCGCCTGCACAGTGATCTTTCTATGTGCAGGTGTCAAGGGTGGAAGGAATTTGCGCAGCATCTTGAGCAAATCAAAACACCTCCCGGTTAGGCCAAGAATCTGGGGTTTCATCGTTAGATCCTTGTCAATTTTTATCCCAAGATTCTTGGCCATCGTAGAGGCAGCCGAAAGTGGAAACTTCTTCTCAGGCCACCAAGGTTGCCAGATGGGATCCGAGCGACAACCAAAGAAAAGCACCTCTGACTTATCAGAGTTACACTTGAGGCTGTGTAGATGGAACCAGTTAAACACAGCCCCCAGGCAACCTCTGATACTCTCCTCATCGAACTCAGCCCCTTTCCCACAAGTGAAAAGGAGCTGCGTGTCATCGGCGTATGACAGGATCTAGGCTCCAAAGGACTTTGCCAATGCCGCCAGAGGGGTCATAAAGATGTTAAACAGGGTCGGGCTCAATATCGACCCCTGTGGGACCCCGACCTCCAGTGGTGGCACCACGGCAGAGAAAGGAGGAGCCCATACCGTCTTACTCCGGTCAGCCAGGAAGGAGCGGAACCAGCTGAGCACCATCCCCCGCACACCGATCTCCCTGAGTCTTACTAGGAGAACCTCGTGGGGGACGGTGTCAAATGCAAGATGAATCTAAGATGGTTAAAAGAAGTTGGTCATCTGAATTTGTTCTGATGAGAATAGACAGTCCTCAGCAAAATGGATGCTCATCTGGCCGACGAGAACCCCTTAGTTGTCTTGTGAAAGAACAATGGTGGTTGGCATCAAAGGAGTGTGGTGGGGCAGGGCAGGAATTAAAATAAAAGTAAAAAAAAAAAGAAAAAAAAAATAATCCCACTCACTTTCTATGTGCGACGTCCTCCTCCTCACTCGGGTCTTCTCCAGGCAGGCAGGCACCAGGAAACTGCAGTAACTAATCCTGCCTTTCACTGGTTTCTGCTGCTGTCTGACAGGCAGCAGCAGATATCCCCGCCCGCCCTGATGTTTGGCTAGGGATAGGGTGAAACAAAAAGAAATGTGTTATTTATTACCATTGTATTGTGCCCAAGTCAAAAGCGACCAGGGGTGCAGTTACAAGTGACTGGGCAAGACAGGCCAAGTTTTTCAAAACCAGTTAGCGCCTCAACTGATTCTCATGTTTTAGCCAGGGACAGATGTTATAAAGGGCCAGCAAAATCTGGAAACTCCACTGGCAACACTTACATTTAGGAAATGTTATCTCTTTTTAAGTTTAAAAAGGAACGTTTATTAGAATTTGATAAAATACTGTTGTGTTTTATCTAGGACCCGATCAATATAGCATGACCTTATGCCCCTATACGGCTATAATCGATACATATCCCTACAATGGCAAAATATTCAGAACCATATTTTAGCAAGTCGCCTCTGCAGTCCATGACAGTCCATGACACAGCAGAAGTCACTTCCTTAGATTCCTAGATAGCACACAGAGTTCTTGCCACATACCAAACCTCCAGCAACCTGGGAAAGCCCCGTTTGCTTTGTTTTGATTTGTAATAGAACTCCTAACGAGCACTGTAAGAACAACCAGTTCTTAGTGACATCTTTATTGACGTCTTATGTCCAAAAACGTACGTCAAACTCGGCACCTTTCAGGTATAAATAATACCGACGTTGCCTTAAGCAAACACGGTGGTGTTGAATATTGGAGCAGAGCAGCTGTCCCCTTGCAGAGAGCCCAGCAGATGCGAGAAGCCCACAGACGCTGCCCCTCCTCCTTGACGCGCTGAGGAAGACGCTGTCTTTTCTCCTGCCGAGAAAATCCAGCTCCGGCGTTTCCAGCCTACCCTTGCGGGTGACTGGAATATCGAGTCCTGAGAGGAGAAACCAGACCTCCTACATTCTATTCCAGAGGTACGGTGCTGACTAAACCCTTAGAGAGAATTCTTGAAGCAAGCTCTTGGCAAAAACCAACTTAAACTTTACCTGCTTCTTACTTACTCCCTCCCACGTATTAGGCTTAGGTCAGGTACACTGGGGTAGGCGTAGTTAGAAGCACCAGTTGAGGTTGTTAGCTAATGTATATATGAATGTATTTATTTTATTCATTTTAACCATCTTATGGCTAAGAAACCATATCAATGCTTTTACAGTATTAATTCATACTACTACTTTTACTGTACGCACTTTTTATAATAACTAGTCTTGCAATTGTGGCAATTCATTTCTCTTGCATGAGAAGAAAGACTGTTCAATAAATAATACCTTTTTATTGAAAACGCCTAACTCTCCATTCTCTGCATAATGGTGAAAGTAATTCTGCACAACTGACTGAGTGAAATAGCTGTCTATTGTTTCACATGACTCTAGAGATTGACTCTTATTCTGAGGAGCAATGCGGTTGTTGGAAAACTGAATCCCTTCTTGTCTGAGCCAAAGAAGCTGATCACTTCTTATTCAGTCAAGGAAGTTTCCAGTGACCTCTGAGCTAGCTGGTACAAACCCAATTAAGTCTAACATAGTCAGTAGAGACCTAGAAGACCGCACTCCTACGTCTACACTGCTGTTTATGTTATTCCAATGCACAGGGCCTATAGGGAAAATAGGAACTACACTACAATACAGTTAATAAAATAGATGGAAAAAGAATATCCTATGGAGATAAAACTAAATATGTATATCATTGCTATGACATGGCTAAGAAAAATATCATAATTATAATATATTGTCAACATGTTGTAATAAAAAGAAGCAAAAATATAAATTGAAGAAGAATTTCCTCTAATTCCATAAATATATATTAACATTTCAAGATATCAAATTGAGAAACTGAATAAATCATATACATATGATATAAGGTAAGTCGTAGTAATAGTAACAAGAAAATTCCAAGGCATTTGGGAACTTCTTCAGTTTGAGGATTGTGACGGGTGGCCAACTTAGTTAGAAGGTCAAGAAATGTGTCACTAGAAGCCAAAGAAGGTCTCTTTTGATTGCAAGTGTTATGGGGATAATGTATGCTCCATCTAATCTGTGATTGTAGCAAACACTATAGCACCTTGCTTGTAAAGGTAAATTGGAGGAATCTTTCCAAGGTGCAGTTACTTGTTGAAATCCTACTGCCAGGAGTAAATCGAATATGAGAATGTTATGACCGTATGGGAACTAATCTTCTGAGAGACTACTTAAAAATATATTTTTTTAATTAAAAAGAAGATGTGTGTTAAAAATGTTATGTGTTTCCAGACCTTCAGACATGATTTATAAGAAGAGGCACCTTCAAAGGGGGGAGGGAGGCTTTATTTTTGAAACTACAAGTCGAGCTAAAAAACCTGTGGTGGGAATAGTGAGGGGGGTGTCATGGAGTTTTAGGGCTGCCACTCAGGAAGCAGAGGGGATACACATATCACTGCAGAAAGATATCCCATTCACATTGGGCTGGATATCAGCCTGCAGGGATTGGGAAAATGTACACCAGGCTAGGGCGTGTCCCACAGCTGGAATTATTTTCGTAAAGTCTAAAATTCCCAGGCAGGCTATGAAAGCCTAATTCAAAATTTGCCCAGCCCTAGATTAGATCAAATGCCTCAGTAAAATTCATAATAGCTACAAGCCACTGTACATCTTTCCTAAATACTTCTTGCTTGGCTAGTTCAGTAGAAGAAACTGAGCAACTGTACTGAGACATGGCCTGAAAGTAGGACTGTGCAAAGATGAAAAACCTTATAGTCCGTGACTTCAGACTGTTTTTATAAAAAAATGTTTGCCAGCTTTGGGAATGACACTTAAAAAGCAGGAAGAAGAAGCCATGAACAGTAGCTAGAAGGTTCCTGCCACCACGTAGGCTCAAGAGTGTCTGGCACTAATTCTTGTGGCAAAGTGTAGAGCTTCCGTGACATGTAATAGGAAATGACAGGGCAAAACAGTTCTCTTAGTGTTTCGCAGATCAGGTCACAGAGTGATGAAACACAGATCCCTGACACCTAATGTTTGGTCATTTTGGATGGAACATTCAGCTGCAGATATTGAACAAATGTAAACTTGGGGAACTTTGTACAAAATTTGCAGACTTCACTTGACTACATTGCGATAATAAAAAATGTGTACATTACTTGCTGAAACCACCCTGAAATGGCACAACACTTGAGTAGATTTGTACCTTGTATTTTATTTGGCTTTGTAACAATTTAGTAATTGTTTCACTGTTAATGAGGGTGAGGGTCTTTTAGACCTGTCAACATTAGGTGGTTTTCCCAAATACGTTTGCCCACTTACCTCAATTTGTGGTGCTGAAATAAAATTTTGTTGGCCTTAGGACTCAGTGCACTTTACCACTGCTAACCAGTGCTAAATTCCATGTGCTCACACACCTAAACATGGCCTGATAGGCTTACACCTGATTGAAATATTTAATTTACTTATAAGTCTCTTGTAGAGTGGTATACCATATACCCATGGCCTGTAAATTATATGCTACCAGTGGGCCTCCATCACTTCACATATTGTGCCACCCACTTACGTAGCAGCCTAAAACATGTTGATGAGGCCTGAAAGCCCGAAACTGGTCCTAGGATGCATGTTTGCAGTCCAGGGAGGACCTGGCCTGGCAGTTCGGGCTGGACTGTTCCCATTAGGTGCAGGGTCAAGACTGATTTGAACTGGAATGGCATGGTGAGCAAAAAAACTATGGATTTAGGTCCAGGTCTCTGTACTGGGGTGAATGAATGGCATTGTTCTGCATTCTGTCCATCAATTGTTCCTTTTGCATTTGTCACCCCGAGTGGGATGGGTATGCCCAGACGTGGGTCCTGAGCTCTCCATGCCACTTGAGTCAAGCTATCCTGGCTGATGTGGGCTGAAAGCTCGAACCTGGACCTAGGATGATTGTTTCCATTCCAGGGAGGACCTGGCCTGGCAGTTCGTGCTGGACTGTTCCCATTGGGCGCAGGGTCAAGACTGATTTACATATGGCTGTGTCCAAACTGGGATGGCATGGTGAGCAAATAAAACGATGGATTTAGGCCCAGATCTCTGTACTAGGGTGAATGTATGACACTGTTCTGCATGCTGTCCATCAATGGTTCTTTTTGCATTAAACATGTCCCAAGCCTGCCACTTCAGCCTGAATGCAGTTGTACACTGCTATGTCAACTTGGCATTCAAACCCCCGTGCCAAGCCTTAAACTCTCGATTTATTACATAACAGATTCCACAAAGGCAATCCCTAAGGTGCTCATAGGGCAGGGTAATATGTAATTAAAAGGTTGAACATGTACCTTCAAGTTTTACATTTCCTGGTAGTAAAAAACTCCTAGATTTGTCATTTTTCACTACAGTGAGCCCTACCCCTCCCATAGGATAGCATTGGGGATTCCTTATTACATTTATTAAGCCGTAATTTCCAATTAGGAGCAGGTGATTATGGCATGTTTGATATCTATGGAATTGCAATCATAAATCATGTTTCGTGGTAAAGTCAGATTTTTCATTAGAAGTTTGAAAATGGCACTTTCAAAAAATTACCATTTTCCTACCCTTAGCCTTTTGTGCCAGCAGCCTGTCTCAGGTAACATGACTGGACATACCAGACAGGCTTTGTGGACTCCTCCAAGACAACCACCCAATTGATAGAGGGATTAGGTGTGCCTCAATGGGCCATCTGCACTTTACTGCCCTAGGCAAGAAAGTCAATACATGTATACGCTTTGTTGCTTCGAAAAGCCTAAGAATGCACTAGCTGCACTGATTATTATCAAAACTTTTATTGGTGGTAATTAATAATTGTTTTTAATTATAGTATTTAATTAGATTTCAACATGCACTGTTGGCAGATGACTCCCTCATTGCCAATTGCCCAATTTAAATTTTAGGTGTTTTTATTCTGTATGTATGTTTATTTGTTCTTTTATGGCTTTTAGACGAAATAAAGATTATGATGACTTTAAAGTAACTTTTCTAGAAGCTTCTCCCACCTCCCAGAAGAAGGGTACCTGGGTATAAGAATAGGACCTTCAGACCCATTCTTCTGTCAGCTACTGGACCTGAGGACTCTCAGAGGCCTGTCTGATGCTGTGCCCTACTGTGCACTCTGCAAGACTGCTGCTGCACCTGGAAGAACTCCTTTTCTGTCTGGAGCCACCTTGAACTCTCAGAGGCCAGCCCTGCTGTTGAGCCCTACATCTTCACGTGAACCCAGGACTACCTGAGTGACTACAAGGACTAGTTTTCCGGCCCCCTGTTGAGAGCCACAGGGACACAAAAGGCTCCCATCATCTTCAGCACACATCTGCACCCAACTTGAGTGAGCCCTGAACCCCCAAGAGATAGTCCACCAGTCCTGGACCCTTAGTGGTGGTGCTAGAGGTCCCTAGATAGCTGAATCCCAAATGTAAGAATTTAGAAACTTTTGGGCCAAAAACTGCTCTGAGAACCAGTAAGAAACTGGGATCAATCTGCTTGCCTATCCGCCTGAGGTGCATCGCCGGTTGGATTGACATTTTGGCTGCTCCTATTAACTTTATACTCCACAGCAGCAAATCCTTTTCAGCAGTTTTTCGCCAAAAGGATATCCAACCTCGTGGAACTGACTTCCATTTCAGAAACTAAGTCTAAATGTAAAAATCTTCACCGCAGCTTCAATCCAAGCTTATCCGATGATGACGCATACTCCTTGGACACCACCAGTAGCCTTTCCCTGCTTAATTTTGCCTTCTCAGAACATTTGTTTCAGAAATTTGTCAAAGTCCGAAGGTAAACTCTGACCTGGCCCAATCCACTTCCTGTATCCGACCTGTATTCCATCGTGATCCGTAATATATTTATACTTTTACCTGGTTTTGCACAACTCGATGCCCCCAGTTGACACTTTGATCTTTTAGGTGCTAGGTTTTAAAAAAACCTTTAAAAACTCATAACTCCGGTTCTACCGATTGGATTTTTGTCATTCTAGTGTCAAATAATTTATTAAAATGTACTTTATTTGTATAAATTAGTTTCGGAGATTGGGCTTCGACACGTCTATCGGGAGTAATGTACAGGGGTTTAAGAGTTTTCTCAGCATCAGAGATTTGTGAAACCTCGAGGAGAGCGTGGGCGGGCGCGAGACCACGGAGGGGCAGGAGCCGCACTGAGGCACCGGAGCAGCTGCGGATATCCGCGCTTGAGGACTGGAGTGCACCACTCGCCCCCGGGGGTGTGCTTAGGGGCACAGGGTGACCTCTTCATACCCTGAAGGAGTCCAAACCAGTCACCACCCCTGCGGAGTTACCGCCAGGACATCCACCCCGAGGATTGAGAGGAGCACGGGGCTCACGCCACACAGGGAGTCCCGGACAGGCTGCCCTCCCCTTCCCTAGCGCCCCCTGCAGGCATCAAGGAGCCCCACCAGAAACGTGCGTGCTTGGACGCAATGGGGGGCTCGAGCGCGACCTAAACCCGGAGGAGGCTGGTCTTTGTTGGGACATTAAGATTTCCACCTGAGGTCCCTGGATACTAGGGTGTGGAGGGCCTCCCGTCCAACACCAGAGGAGCCCCCCTCCCTCCCACTTGGAGAGGTCTGTTCACGACTTGTTGTAGCCCAGCTCACCGGACACAGCTTTTGCTTGCAGCCTCCACCGCCATCAGAGTCACCTCGGGGGAATCCTCAGGCCCGGATCACAACCCCCAGCAGCACCAGCGGCACGCTCGCCACCCACGCTGGTTTCACGCGCCAGGAGGCGTTTAACACCATCGCTGCTAGGGAGATTTTCCTCCGGTGCTGCACTCCCTTGAAATCCCATTGTTCATGACGAGCTCAGCTCGTCATAAGCACACGACCAGTGTACTGCATGACGAGCTGAGCTCGTCATGAGCAGGGAAGGGGTTAAAGGACACAGAGGACTCCAGCAGCGCCCCTCTTTCGCCCGTCATCAACCGGATTAGGCTGGGCTGGGCCATATCTTTTTCATCCACCCTAACAGAAGGTATTTGCTTCATATTTTTATCTTTGACTGCTAGGAATGATGGCCAGGAGAAAGGGGCTTAAGGATAAGGTTTCAGGGGTCTGTTACAACTCTGGATTTCTATCTCACCAGAGCAGCAAGTGTGTTAACTCATGAAATTGAAAGGACTGAAAGGCGGTTATCGCTAGGAACAGGGGAATTGCCAGCGCCCCTGAGACTAACATCTGGCACTATTAATCCACCATCTCCGCTCTGTAAACCGTTATCACCCGGCATCCTTCGTGACTTAATCCAACTCCCCAGTGTTTCCCCTTTACCTAGCCTGGAAACAAGTATTGTATAAAAGGGAAGCATAATGCGAACCTCGCAAGATGAATCCGAGGAGCTATCATCATCACCACGAATTCGGCAACGCGCTAGAGCCAGAGGCCCATCTGAGCTTGGGAAAGCTAAGCCCCAGAAACCACGAGTTGTTAGGCCCAAGACCCAACCAAAAAAACTCGTACCAGTAGCTGCCAGCAACCTTGCAAAGACTTCTGTTCTCTCGGCCCAGAATTTGGCATCTATATGGGCGGACATTGAATTAAACATCGACTCTGTTGTGGCACCTTTACTGGAAAAACTTTCCCTCATTGAGAAGCGGATATCAATCCTGGAGGCAAATCGTCGCGAACCTGTGCTTACTCCATCTTTGTCTGGTCTTTCTAGGCCTCTGGTCTGTGACCTCCAACCACGTTTCCCGAGCGCAGATGCGCCAGCAATAGCTCGGAAGCTTCTACCAGCTCCCTGCCCATAGTTACCCAGCTGGGACAGGATCAACCATATATACATATGGTATTAATTACCAACGCATCTACTATTGATCCCAATACTTGCTTACCTAGAGTTGCTGATAAACTCAGCCACAAAGGGTCCAGTCCACCAAAATCGAAAGCTTCGCACGATCACTCAGAGCAACTATCCCTAGTGACTCTCTATCCTCCACCTCCTGCTGCCCCACTGGTCCTGGTTCTGGCAAACGTACCTCCCCTCAGAAGAGAGCAGACTGAGACTACTACAGATCTGATAAACAAATGTCTCCACTGGGTTGCGAACAATACGAATATAACTGATAAGGGGATGTGTTATGTTATGTTAGAATCTTTTATAGAGCGCGCAGCTGCCTCAGAGAAAAGGCGTCCCGGCGCTAATAGCAGTGGAATGGAAAGAAACGGGATTAGGCCGAGGGATAGAGAAAGCTCTTGGCATCCTTAAGGAAAGACGGTGAGAAATATTGTGACAGAAAGTCTGCAGTGTAGCACTATGTAATGTGTGTTTTTAAACCACTACTACTTTTTAACCAAACAGTAAATTAGATTCGGGGACACATAGTTAAATATTTTACGCTCAGAAATAAGAGCATACAGAATTGGCCACCACTGACTGCAGGTGCTACCCAAAACACGACAGCTTTTGGCAACTATGGAAGAAAGTACTTGAAAGGGGGGGGAGGGGGCACGGAAATCCATGATGAACAGCAATATCCTTATAATGTACAGTAGGGGTACTACATCTCATATATAATGGTGTCACACATGGTCACAGATGGCATCAAAACTGGCGTAATCAATTACATCCTGGAGACATTACCTGATCAACGACAACACTACAGATAACAGATGGCCAGCAAAATAATTATGGCAAGGAGAGTACACTGGGTTGGAACTAAAAAAAACTGTTCGATGGGGATTGTATTATTATAAATGTTGCCGATCCTGATGTACTGCCTAATTTGTTGCCCAATCTTTATCCCCCCCCCCCCAACATAGGAACTCCTGGATAATCCCCCTAACACTGGAGTTCTTTTTTGATAATCCCACGCCCCAAAGGCCTAGACTGAATAGGGTCATTAACCAACAGCCTCGGCATGAAGGGGGGTGTGTGCAACTCCTGTAGCAACAGGGGGTATTCCCCTAGGTAATAGATTTCAGCCTCTATCATCTCTTGAGGAATGTGATTGACCATTAGCGGATAGCATTCCTAGACCACCATGCCCAAGTATGACCAAGTCCGGCATTCCACTTGTGCTAAACACAGATCTAACATCTGCATTGCCGGTCTATGAGCAGGTGCCTAATTCGCAACCAAACTGTTCGCTGAGTTCTTCCAATAGAACTTCTACACAGGTCAAATTGTCCACTGAACCAGGCACCCCTGTCGTGTTTTCCATACCTGAATGCCCTTTGGTGATTGCGGCACATGAGAGTGACAATAATACACATAACCCTAGAAAACTCTCCTTGTTATCATGGAACATTGCGGGTCTGAGCTCAAGGGTGAACTCCCCCGATTGGCAACAATTTGTAGAAACATATGATATATGTCTCTTCCAGGAGACGTGGTCACTTACTCCAATGTACCATCCAGGTTATTTAAACTTTCATATAGTTGCTATAAAGAGATGCAAGGGTCGCCCGGCAGGAGGACTCACCATATGGGTACGCCAAGATCTTGGCTTTGAAATCCACCCTCTAGGTACCTAAAGTAATGATATTCTTGCGGTACGTCTTATTGTGAGCCCTACAATTAAAATAGATATTTATAATGTTTACGCCAGGGGGATGGTTGGGGGCAAAAGCTCCAATGTTTTAACTACCTAGGAGGAATTGCTCGATGGACATTCCCAGGACCAATGGTTGTAATTGCCGGAGATTTTAATACTTTTTTTTAGCGAAAAACAAGGGGGACCCTATAAATGGCTGTGGACCAAGGGTTTAAGTTAATTTCAAAAGGACAGTGGTCCAAAGCAGTTTAGAGATATAGCATAATGATAATAAGACAAGCCTTGATGAGCCGCTTATATTTTTATCCAAGTCCAGCCAGACATGGAATTTATTTTATAACAATGGTAAAAATGTTTAGTGCATAGGCAACGATACAAGAAATAGAGAGCACAATCCTGTGCTTTGCCGCAGAGCAGAAAAGGTTGAAGAATAAGGAGTGGTTACGAGAAAGGAGAAATTGCAGGCGAAAGAGAAAAAGAGCAACCTGGACACTTTTAAATCAGCAATACAAGTGTTTTGCCAGAGAAGTATATACAGCAATTGATACACATTGGTTGTACTGTATAACTACTATAAAAGGTCGACGTTTCGACCCCGTGCTCTAAGATACAGTGGGATCATCATCAGGACTTTACACAATTACTATGCCTGGTACAAGCAATGATGCGCCTCCTAGTTAAGGGGCGGCGCGCTTATCCGAGCTTGGTTATGCCAGCTGTGGTGACATCATGAATATGCTCTGTATGTTCTTGTTCGGAGGATTTTCGTTCTGTACCGAGAAAGGGGTTTCCAAGTTACAGTTCGCTAGTAATTATTGCCGTTGTCCACGATGGGAGAGAGTCGAACACGTGTGCTGCCGGATCGGCAAATCGTGAAGGGGAGCAGGCGGTCCCGGATGGATTCTTGGATCCGCGACAAGCAGGAACGATGTCCTCATTGACACGGTCGACACATGCAGTTGGTCCGCCGAACCACTGGGCCCCGGTGAAATCGATCTTGCAGGCGATGAGGATGAAAGGTGGGGTATCCCTAGGCTGAACTTACCACCGGTGAACAGATGGACTGATGCAGCCATACAATTAAAGGGGTTCTGCTTAGAGAAAGGGTTAAGGGCAGCAAATGGGGGTACACCATCGGACCTTCATGGAGCCCATACCTTCAATAATGGCCGATTTAGTAGCAGAATGTTAATCTCAAATTTTGGCATCTCCTAAAGGACATGTCCATAGAGAAGCATATGGAAAGCGACCACCACCCTCTATGCTTTATTTTTGAACTCCGCGGTCAGCTCAGTGTGAGCAACCACGGAGAGAGACCAACTACTCTGGACTTGATTTGCTTGAATGACACATGGCATTTGAAATGGGCAAAACTTGTTGAGAGTCCTGACTGCCATTAATAAGGATATGATCGACAACCTAGCCAGTCTTGAGGCTGGCTTGCATAAAAATCCCGACTTCCGAAAGGAAATTACTGGCATCCATAACTCTTTTTTCCTAAGGTTACGCACTCACTTTGTAAGGCGAACGCCTAAACCAAAGTTACTGCCCAGACGCAGAACTCATGGTTTAATGAGGCTTGTAGAGCGGCACGAAATATATTAGGGATGGAGCTTAAATCAAGGAATCCTGTGAGAGTCCGTGAGGCACGGAACAATTATAGGAGGACTCAGGTTTTGACTAAAAAAGAGTATGATGAGAATAGGTGGCATGCACAAATAGAGACTCTAAATTGTTCTGGAATCTCGCTAAATGGGGTAATGGGGGCCACCCGGAACGTACGCAGAACCATGCTGATAAACACCAGTGGGTAGATTTCTTCAAACCTCAGTATGCCTGTAAGGACTATAATGTGAGGGCACCGGAGGATTGTGTGTATACTCTTTTTAGAGATGCACCCTTTGTACCGGCCGATACAGAGAGAGCATTGGGAGTTGTAATGGAGGGGTAGAGTCCCAGGTATTGACGGAATCCCCACCGACCTTCTTTTAAACGATAAATCTAACTGGGTTCAGTACATCACTATTTAGGCTAAGGTCATTGCTCAAGGTGCTCCAGTCTCAACATCATGGAAAGGGGCTGAAATTGTACACATCTTTAAAAAAAGGCGACAAGTCGAGACCAGAAAATTACAGGCCCATACGTTTGATAGACTGCTTACAAAAAGTTGTGGGTCGCATGGTCTTGAATATTGTTTAGGAGTGGATTGATGAACATGCAATTCTGTCACCCTTTCAGGCGGACTTTTGGGCAAAAACCAGTACAGTGGACCAGATACTTTGTTTTATAACACTATATTGGCGCACTGTAGTCTTGGGGAATGGTTCACTTTACGTTGCTTTTGTTGACCTCAGGTCAGCTTTTGACCTAGTTCCTCGCAGCAAATTATGGTCTGTCCTATCTGAGCTGGGGATGGCACCTGAGTTATTAACATTAATCATTCGCCTGCATTAGGACAATTTTGCCCACATAAGATGGGGTGATCAGGGCAGTGTCACAGATTCATTCCCTGTGGCCTGAGGAGTCTGCCAAGGATGTGTGTTAGCACCAACACTATTCTCTCTTTACATTAATGGTATAGTGGACTCCTTTATGCATGTAGCCACTGATGCCCCAGCTGTGGCCGGTATCCGTACACCTATTTTACTATTTGCGGACGATACCTCCAACGTGCCCTGAAGTGTTTTATCGATTTCTGTACTTCTGGGGGACTAGAAATTAATAATAATAAAACAAAATGCATGTTCTTCAACCAGTATAGATCATTTAGGGGCGGTATAACAATGGATAACCTCCCCTTGGAACAAGTTAAGTCTTTTGTATATTTGGGCATAACTTTACAAAAAGATATGGGATGGAAGGGCCAAATGGATATGTCTGTTTTGAAATTTCGCCACAATGCAGGGGCTATTTATACCAATCATAGGCTGTCCCATACCAAACCTATAAGTCTGTTCATACAAATGTATGGGTCCCGGAGAAGTTTGTTTGCCGGGGGAAACTGAGCTTGTAAATACCTGTTTTGCTGTTGAATCTGTGTCCCAGGATCTCCCGCTGATTACCTGCAGACTCCCAGCGCCCTGACATACTCGCTCTCTCCCTGGTGGGACTCCACGTCCCAGGGAGACCTGTGCTGATTGACATCAACTTCAGCTGCAGGGGGAGGAGTCACTACCTGCTTAAAAGCGGCGCTGCCTCCCCGTGGCGCGGGTCCCAGAGGAGTTTGTTTGCTGGGGGCACTGTGCTTGTAAATACCTGTTTCGCTGTTGAATCTGTGTCCCAGGATCTCCCGCTGCCTACCCACATCTCCCTGCAGACTTCCAGCGCCCTGACATACTCGCGCTCTCCCTGGTGGGACTCCACGTCCCAGGGAGCCCTGCGCTGATTGACATCAACTTCAGCTGCAGGGGGAGGAGTCACTACTTGCTTAAAAGCGGCGCTACCTCCCCTTTGGCGCGGGACACGCACGGGCAGCGCCCGGGTGAAGCCCGGGCCAAGGGCCAGAAAGGGTCAGGGCAGGGCCCCCCCTTTGGTTTTTGATGTTACTGACATTATAGAGATTTCTTGTGAGCCTGGGCTCAGCGCCCCCCCTCCCTTTCCCCCTTGTAATCGTTTTATGTTGATTTTCCAAAGTGAGGAAAGTTTGCCCTATAGAGTAACCCCAAGTGTTAATACTGTGCTCGTTGTAGAGGAAAATGGAAAAAACAAAGAGCACAGTGGGCACCTTGGATGCTTTCCTGGTTAGAGCAGAATCGCTCCTTACTCACGAAATTGCATTAACGGAGCGAAGACTGTCCCTTGATCCTATAATGTTTCCGCTATCTAGGGAGGAAGCGAGCACTAGACCCTTAACCCCGAGGGTTACTATTCAACAACAGATTACCCCTTCAAATCACTCCCCACAACCCCCTGCCGCTATGAACCAGCAGAGTGATTCAGAACATTATTCATCAGGAGGGTCAGGCCCAAAAACCCGGAATCAAACAAAACTAAAAAAAGGGTCTCAATCAAACTTGAATCAAACTGGTACAAAGAGAGGTAGGGGAGGGGAAAAAAAAGAGCCACAGGGTCTAGACCTTACAGGAAAGCAATCAGTAAAATCAGCAAAAACACAAACAGAGGTAACTGTTAGCATCAACTCACCACCTCCGATCTTCAATACCCCTTTACAATCGCCAAATGATTCAAACACAGCCATAGAAGACCTTATCAAAGGTATCGTAGAAGCACACAGTCTATGATGACCTCACTAACCTCTCATAAATGAAAGATTTAGCGCTGTAGAGCAGAAGCTAGGCCTACTAAAGGAGGATTTAGAATCACTTAGAACACCCAGACCTCCCAGGAGAATACCTCAGGAACACAAAGGGAACTACATTTGAGAACTCCTCCAAGACATGATGCATTGCCTCATACCTCAATGTCCACTACTAGGCAGGAGAATAGGAGTAGCCAGGGGTTATTACATAGGGCACCTGAACCGAATTCCAAACCTCGATTGACCACAACATTTTTCTAAAATGGTTGGGATTGTGGATACACCGCCCGTTGAATTTCTATCTTCGGGGACAAACCAAATTATTAATAGCCTCCCTCTTTTCCACTCGCCCTGGAACTTACTTTAAACAAAGTCGAGAACGCATTAAGAGCCAGCAAAGGGGGAAAAGCCCCAGGTCCAGATGGGGTCCTGGTTGACTTCTATAAATTTAACACAGATCTCTGGGCCCCAATACTATTTAGGGTTTTAGAAGCAACTTGTAAAATTGGCCTGTTGGATTCTTGGTCAAAATCAATTTTGGTACCAATATTCAAAAAGGGCGACCACCAAAATCCAACCTGTTATCGTCCTATTTCCATACTGGATACTTTTGGAAAAACTGTGGGGCATATCATTTTAGAACGACTACAGTCTTGGTCCAAAAACAATAACATCATATCCGACATTTAGTACGGATTCAGGAAAGACCTGGGTACCATTGAGCAGGTTCTAAATCTGTACCTGCTCAAGGGTAAATACGTGGACGCAAAAGTGGGAAGTCTTCATCTGGCCTACGTTGATCCTACCGCTGCATTCGACTGCGTGGGGCATTCGAAGCTATGGATCATTCTGGAAGAATTGGGAGTTGACCTAATGCTGGTCAAATTTTTGCGGGAGATGTACTCGAATGCCACAGCACAAGTTTGATTTGGCACGTGTGTTGAGCTGACAGCACTGTTTAGAGTTGAGCGGGGAGTCAGACAAGGTTGTGTATTGGCCCCCTTACTTTTCATTTTGTACACCAATGGCCTAGAAGAAGCCATGTTGGAGGGGGCCAAGGACCTACCCTTAATTCAACATCGTCAGATCCCCGCTCTCCTCTACGCGGATGATGCAGTGATTATTGCCCACACTCCTACTGAACTCCAGCGCTCACTGTCCCGATATCACTTATTTATGTCAAAACTAGATCTAAAAATTAATGTAAAAAAAAATCTTCATTATGAACTGTGGCCATAAAAGAAGTAAAAGCCGAGCAATTTATCTTGACAATACCAGTATAGAGCACTCCCCGACCTATCCGTACCTTGGAGTCCTAATAGACGAGAAGGGCACTTGGAAAAAAGTCATTGAGACAAGAAAATTGCAGTTTTTAAAATCAACTATGGCCCTGGTAAAATTTACACAGAGATTGGGAAAAAGAGCGCCTGAAGAGCTGATACATATTTATAAGGCTAAATGTATCAGTACTGCCACATATGGGGCAGGGGTGTGGGGTTATGTCCAGGAAGAAACCCTCCAAAAAATAGAAAATAGTTTTCAAGATTTTTGCTTGCCGTTCCTCAGGGTTCTTCTACATTTGGATGCCATTTAGAGTTGGGCTTGCCTTATATTACTGACATCATAAGGGCTGAGCCCATACTCTTATGGCACCATCTCTAGACATTGGATAAACTTGCCCTCACCTAAAGCATTGTAAGGGATTATCATCAGCTAAAAAATAATAACAAGATCGGCTGGCTTGAATATATCAAAGGGTTCCTCTATGATATGGGCCTAGAGAAACTATACCTTACTCCCCAATAAATGCTCTCGATCTCTAGAAAGACATTGAAAAATATATGCTTAACTCACGTAGCGGAAATCCGTTTGACAATGGAAGCCAGCAAATCTTCGGTTCTGCATGCTCTTATACAATCTACTATGCTGATCCAGCATTATCTAACCTGGAACTTAAGTAATTATGATAGATTTCTGTTAACCAGGTTTAGGCTAAACATTATATTTAGGCTAGTCACATTTCCTAATGTTAACGACTGGTCAGAACTGCTCCCTTGCTGCCCCTGTGATAGTGCTTCTTCTCAATCTACTATACACTTGGTTCTTTTCTGTAAATTCTACCTAGAGCCTAGAAAGAGGTACATTTGTCCAATCTAAAAAACTTTGGATTACGTCAACGTCGCCCTGCTTTATTGGCTCTCCAACTTCTTGAGACGGACTATTTAGCATTAAATGTTGCCAGATTTTTTAAATTTTGTATCCGACAACTTATAGGTGAACCTTGGTGTTTTTAATTTACCTTTTTCAATATGAACACATGTTTATTTTAATCAAACAGTATTTTAACAATTTAACCAGTGTTTTTCTCTACACAAATGTGTCAATATTTTATGTATGTACTTTTATGGTTTTTTAAAATTCAAAACCGAATAAAGTTATTACTGACTGACTGACTGACTGACTGATTCAAAAGTTTTGAGTCCTAAGTTGTATGGGGCTGAGTTGTGGGGTTTTGGAAACCTTGGAGCGATTTCTATGCAGAAACAAAACTTTAAGGAAAATCATAGGCGTCCCACAAAGTACCCCCTCAGGGCCGTTGTTGTATGACCTTGGCAGGAAACCTGTAGCGGACCTGCCCAGACTTCGCCCCCTCTTATATTGGCGGAGGCTCTGGTCGCCAAAGGAATTAAAATACTATGCGTTGGGCATTATGGACGTTATTTTGGCAGATAGCCAACATAGAATTAAATGGCTTTGGGAAATCAAGTCCCTTCTTGAAATGATGGGCATGAGTGTACTATGGACAGACCCTGCCAATGCGCCTTTCCCCTCTAAAGAAGCTTTCAAGGCAAAATATTGGGAAATGGTGTTCTGCAACACATACCGCAGCCAATCTTCTTTATCTTTAACGGGTACATTTATGGAATTTAAATCCTCTCCCTTCCTTGAGAAATACTGGGACACCATAACTAAACCCCGTGACCAGAAATTATATTTCCAGCTATGGATAGGCACTCTGCCTATCAGATCATTTACTGCAAAATGGGGTAAAGGAGAGTGCGATAAATGCCCTTTCTGCATAGACCGAATTAAAACAGTACCCCATGTTCTCATAGCTTGCCCTGCATACTCTACTCCTCGGCGTGCATGGCTAAGTCCGATAGCGAAATCACTGGGCCTTAGAAACTGTGCCGAGGCATTGAGAGTACTTTGTTCCGATCCTGCACCACCAATTGCCATAGCAATGGCTAAATTTCTAAGCTGGTCATGGAGTATACGTATGCGCCACATTGTTGGAATCCAAAGCTGAGTAACACCTAAACTCCTTTGATTACAATAACAGTTTCAATGAATTACCTTTGTATTACATTCTGATTCTTTTAAATACCTTTTAATCTAATGGATTAAATGTCATTTCCTCTTTTTATTATACTTATACTGCATATTTTAATGTTTTTTAATTCATGGTTTTTAACGCACTTGTTCTGTTATATGTATGCGCTTTAAGACTTAATTGTCTAATAAAGATTTTGAATTTGAATTTGAAGTTAGTTTGAGTTTTTTTCCCATGTTGTATATTAACCTTATTGCTGTTTGTGTGTTGCTTACATACTTTACATAATGCCTCTAAGATAAGTCTGACTGCTTTTTGTGCCAAGCTACCCAGGTGTAAGCACAAGTTAATTTTGTGACTTTTTGTGGTTCACCCTGCAAGGGATTGCGGCTGTTGCTTGACCAGATCTCACACCCCAGTCAACCAACAACCCAATTTCTCACAGGGTATAAATGATTTTTGCTAATACATGTTTTTCATATTGTATAATGGCACCATTAAGGAGTTAATCCATGATTTTGATAATCTAGTATTAATGAAACTGTTCCATAACTTTTCCTTCAGAATAGGTTGCCATCACTGACGGTCCTATATTATAGATCATAGTTTGAGTAAGAGTTGGACCTTGTTCTTTCTGATTTACTCATCCTTTAAAGAGCAAGGATGCTGTACACTTTTTAAAGATCAACAGTCAATTTTTCAACTTCTGCAAAGGAGACTTAAAGATGTTACAGAGAAGCTTGAAATGTGTCCTCTGCACAACTGAAAGTCAATGGAAATCCTTAAGGGAGATGAGCCAGTCTTTTTACTAGATTTAGTAGATTTGGTATCTTTGTCAACTCTATCTTGTGGGTTCCGGCATAAACCTATCATAGTAGACGAATCACGATAACAGAACAGTCCTGGTCAATTCGATGTGGTACCTGGAGCAGTGGGACTATATTTCTGAGTAATGTGATAAAGAAGAAGTGTTTTATAACCACCATGCATAATAGATCAGACATGTGAATTGAATAATACTCCTAGACTCTTTATTGCATGAGTAGGAGGTGGGGTTGATCCTTGCTTCCTTATACATCTAGAAGAAGAGATGGTGCTATGTAACATCTGGGACAGCTGATATTTATATAAATATTGACATGTAGCTGTAACAGTTAATAGCCCTCAGGAACTCTACATGAAATCTGTTTAATTGATAAAAAGAAGTAGACTATTGCTAGCCACCTAATCGTACTCATTGCATCACCCCATGGAGAATGAAAGGGGAACTAACTTCAAACCTTTGATTACATGTTTATACATTGTCCTCTCCGTTGGGAGTATGTGTCCATTAAGCTACAGTACCAGCTTTTTTTTTGTTGCAAATTTATAGGCCTTTATTTTTTATGGTAATATCACAAAAGGGCCTGCTTTTGTCCCACAGAAACATTTCCCTGGGATCCCCATAATGCCTCTTGTCTCCAATATAGGTTGTATGCAGTACATACTGAACATCTAAATATAACTGGTTCAATATAACACTCTTGATTTATTCATGTGTTTTTTATGGGGGGTTTTCACGTATTTGCACCCAATCCATGCAGTCGCTGAATATAACTGACCCTGAAGAAGGCTGTGACACTATCTAGGTCTCTCTGGCCGAAACATGTTGGTCTAGTGATGTACACATTTTGTCTCTAATGTTGGCAATTGTGTTACCAACTCCTTACTGTTTTTAATCCTGACACGGGGTAGCCAAATAAAGTTAATACAGCTAACCCTGTAGCCAGTTTTAACTCTCACACCACAGCACTGCATATTCTTTTACACACACACCTAGCTCACATAGGGGTTTAGTACACCACACCTGACTCAATAAAAACATCCCTGAGCTCCTCCCTCGTAGAGAGGGGATCGTATCCCATGCAAAGACTAGGTCTTTCGCGTGAGGAGGCACCCCTATGATGAAGCATGACACCTCTGATGTGTGAAGGGAACCGTCCTGATAAGGGAAACCCCCTGTTTTTCACAACAGACTACATTCTAACAGTTTATTAACCTCCTCCGAATCCGGACCGTGCCTCTTTTATTGTGTGACAACATCACAAAAGGGCATGCTCTCGTCCCACAGAAACATTTCCCTGGGATCCCCATAATGCCTCATG
Organism: Lissotriton vulgaris; assembly: GCF_964263255.1. Classification (NCBI taxonomy): domain Eukaryota; kingdom Metazoa; phylum Chordata; class Amphibia; order Caudata; family Salamandridae; genus Lissotriton; species Lissotriton vulgaris. The sequence continues at coordinate 509,958,234 of NC_141694.1, forward strand.
TTTCAGACAAAAGGTAGGAAAGGAATGAACGGTGAAAAACAAAACACACTGCACCAAAAAAAGATCATAAATGCATTTTTCATGGACGATAATAAAACACAAAAACCTCTGTTCACTCACTCATGCGATCATCTCTTCTACAACATCAACCAATCAAAGCACCTGAATTGTACTCTATTGCTACTCTAAATTGACTTGAACAATGAGTGTTCCACATGTCATCAGTTCTCTCTCTCAGCTACCCAGAGATGTAGACCTGTGAAATTCTTCTCCATTACCCACTTCCATACAAAGAGATCTGTCTATCAGGTCGTTTGATTCTCATAAGATGTGAGCAAAAAAATTTCAATGAGTACAAGAAAATGCGTCAGCAAGTGCTCCCTTTATAACTTAAAGACAATGGCAGTCTCATCATTCCACAGATCAACTAAGCAACACAAACTCCATCAACAATACAAACCTCGACAAACTGTTTCCCTCTATTCTATTCAATGGTCTTGCCAAAGGAAATTTAATTACTCCCCATGGTGCTGCGCTCTATAAATACATCTTAACTCACTTTATGCTATGAAAATTCACAAATAACAGACAAACTTAATTGTCCATTAAACATCAGTCAACACTCCATTCTCTGCAAAGACAGCAACACATTGGCTCATCCATTTAGAAAATACTCTTTGACAAAGACATGTGCCAATCACCTCACTCCATTAAAGAAGCACTGGGGCCAAAGACAGCACCTGAGGAGAGAGTCTAGACTGGTTCATGCTAAGAATTCATGGGGTAGGAGAGCATACAGGGAGAGGGGGAGTCACAAACGTCCCCCTCCCCTTTCAGTTGTTCAGTGAAGAGTCTCCTGTTGGGGTGGGGAGGGGTAGAGGGCTATAGCCATGCCACACCCTTTGCCCTTCACATCTTTCTTGCTGGGCTGCCTCTGGTTGGAAGTGGCAGCGGGTTCCCTCATTTCCACCATGTGTTGTTCAGAGTCCTGCAAGGTCACTGCCACTGCTGCTGCCGTGGCTGCAGCAGTTGTCACCTTGATGGTCTTCTTCAAGTTTGCCAACCCTACCTCAATATACTGGGTGACGCTCAGGTGCTGCTCCTTCTGACTTTCTCTTCAATTCCACCAAGCATAGCCTCACATCCCTGGCACCAGTCTTGAAATTTGCGGGCGATGATGCTTAAGTCCTCCCTCCTGATGTCCCACCCAATGCTGTAGTCCACCTCAAGCCGCTGGTTTCATTGGTCGAGGGTACCACGCACCACATCTGCGTAGATTGCCTCAATAATGAGATCCTCCAGCTGGCGCACATTCTTCAGATGCAGCTTTTCAAGCAGCACAGAGTATGTGATGCACTTCAAATTTGCAGCCACTGTCACCACAGACAGGTGCCCCAGCTTGTTCTTCTGTGCATCGCTGAGTGCTGGAAGGGTCGAGGACTCGTCCATATAATCACAGTATGTCCCATAGGCAAAGACTGTTAGAAGCCGGAAGATGGCAGCATGATCCCCAGATGCCAGCTATTTCACATTTTGCATGTCAAGATGTTCTCTAAAAACATAGACCCCCAGGCACCTCCAGGACCTGGTAAATGAGGGTAGCTAGGCAGACCCCTTTGAAGACTTGGTCAGCAAGAGGAACTGCTCTTGGTTTGTATATTGGACACCCTCACCACAGTCGCCATTTTTTCCATCATACCAAGACGAACGCCACCTGACAGCAGATTGTAAACATTTAGTCAGCTCCCCTGTGCTAAGCAAGCGAGAAAACTACAGTGATGGACAGGTTAAGCGGCGGTATGGGGAAAGTCTTACAACCCCTGCTATTGGTTACAAAAACAACCCACCCGGACGCTACAGTGCCAGCTTATAAAACATGAGAGGCTGAGAGGGCATGATACAAATTGGTGACTCGTAGATTAAACCAGATCTCTAAGCTATGCAATAAGCCCCTGAGTTATCACATCAGATATCTAATACAATGGCATATACACATTGTAACATGATAACAGTGAACAACTTTAAGGTTGTCGCATATGCAGATGACACACACCTGACTCTTACCATCAACTCTATAGTAGCCATTACACTAGAAATATTTAAAAGATACCAGTCTAAAGTTCTGTAATGAATTCGAGACAGCCATCTTCAATGCAACTCGAAAAAAAACTGATATCTTACTCTTTGGGCATGCCAAGGAGAATTGGTTCAAGAACTGCTAGCCTGATGAAATGCCACCCCCACCACTACCTGCTTCAGTGATAAGAAATCTGGGTGAGAAATTTGATCACAAGGTTTTCTTCTGTTTGCAAGTTCGGTCTGGGGTGGGAACAGGAGTCACCTTGTTCCGCTTTCTCTAAAGGTTCCTAAATTTCCACACCATGATAACCTCCAGGCTGGACTACGCTAATATTCTCTATCTTGGCCTACCAGACAAACTGACTAGCTATTCCAAAACGTGGCTGCATGTTTTATTCTGAATATTCCAAAACAAGCCTCTGTATAGCACCATCTTAACCCATTTCACTGGCTTCTAATAAAAATAAAAAATAATTCTATTTTAGGCCTTCTCCTGGTCAAGCTTTTTATAAATCCGGACTTAAATATCGCTCAGACAGTGCTGTTCATTATAAGCCATCTAGAACTCTTAGATCATCTATGTCAGCTCAGACTCTCAGGGTCAGTCGATCTAGGATGAGAGGCTGCTCCTTTCCAGTTGTTGCAAATTAAGAAGTAAAATTGTCTCCCTCTGAATTTTCATTGCATCATCAATGGCCTATTCAAGAAGGCCCTTAAAACTCAGGGGCATATTACCAAGCAAAAGCGATAATTATCGCTATTGCTTGATTAGGGACAAAAATGTATCGCCGACCTGCGGCGATTTTTATCGCAGATAAACCTTGGTACTACCAAGGTTTATCGCAAATGCGATAAAAATCGGCCGCAATGCATGAATATCGCTGAAACGTCAGCGATATTCATGCATTACCGAGCTAATGCTCTTAGCCATGTTATCCACCTACCATTGGATAACATTGCTAAGAACTGCTCTGGGGCAGGTGTTAGCTTTTGGAGATATTCGCGCTTAGAGCGAATATCTCCAAAAGTTGATAATAGGAGATAGCGATGTTAGCGACTGTTTCCAGTCACTAACATCTTGGCACGCCCACTTTGCATGTCATTAGTGATAAATATCACTGACATGCAAAGCGGGGCCCAAGATGGTCGCTATCTCCTACTAGCTGTCTCTAACTGGTGTTAGCGACAGCTAGGTAATAGGGAGATAATTTTATCTCCGCTTTCTTGGCTTTTAAAGCCAAAAAAGCGGAGATAAACCCCCTTGATAATATGCCCCTCAATTATTCGCAATGTGCTAGGAGGGGACGGGATTGGGCACTCTAGTCATTTTGTAGCACAGGGACACTTCTTGGAGTAGCTCTTCTGCTCTATAACACATTCATTCAAATGCAAAGAATCAATAAACATTGGACAGCACACATAACACGTATCATGAAGCAACCATAAATGCACCGGAAATGAAAGCAAAGAGAACCAAGAATAGGAGGTCTTCTCTATATCTAATGAAAAAGAACTATTATGTGGCATTGATTAGGATCACTTTGTGACGTGCAAATAAGCAAACAGCAGCAGCACTTTAACAAAGATATTACTGCATAAATGTGCTCTTTTATTTTATTCCTTCATTGTTCCCTTTCTTTGTAAGACCATGGTTTCTTTCTCAAATTCATTCATAACATTGGTATGTGGAACTTACTGTCCTTAGAGTAAGTGTCTGCTAGCTGTATTCCATTTTTAAATGCATTGGTCATTCAGACGGGGCTCAATTGCTGTAAATAAGCACAGGCAGTAATTTGCACCTGTGTCAGCACTTACCCAATTAGGAAATAACCCCAATTCTGTTCTCTCTGGCGTTTGGTGTGAGCATTTACCACAATAACCTACCTGGTGGTAAATGTCCATCCTAAGCAGTGTGCCGGAGGTAATAACACATATACATCAATGCAACCACGATACATGCATGATATTCCCCCTTATTTAGCTCAATGGTGTTATTTGGGTGCCAAAATACACTTAATACACTTTGCTCATTGTTAGAAATAGGGTTGTTTGTTGGGGGGGAGGGGGTGACCCCTGTACGCGCAACAGTCACAATCCCTGTCAGGATGAACGACAAAACTCACTAAATTATCTTGTGCTTAAGTAGCTAGGCACAAACTTAGTCACCCTTAACTTAGAGGCAGTGTGTAAAGTATTTATGCAATACATAAACAGTAAGAAAGTGAAAACACAACATAAGAAAAATCCCACACCTGTTTAGAAATATAGGGTAAATTGTAATGAAATATTTGATACAAGAACGACAATAGTCCAATCAGTAGAACCAGAGTTATTTTTTTTAAACGTTTTGGAGAAAAATAAGCAACTACGAGATTAAAGCACCAACCATGGACATCTAGTTGTGCAAGACTAGGTCAAAGACGAGAAATATGGTCAACCGCAAAGGTACTAGAAGGGAGCTTCATAGTTGAGGAGCCGCTGGATGAAGTCATAATGAAGATTTCTTCATTTGCACGTAACAATTTTTTGGGAAGTTGAAAATCTCCAGCGGGGTGAGGCAGGAGGCAGTAGCCAACAAGAGTTCTAGCAGTCTGCAGGGCTACTGAACAGGATTTACTGTTGTGGAGAAAAATGTAGTGGGAGCTGTCACAAAGTCAGGCTGACCAGCGATGCACCTAGGGCGGATAGATGAGCAGGTTGGTCATGGCATTCTCCCGATTCTCAGAGCAGCTTTTAGCCAAAAATGTTGTAAGTCCAAAGTTTGAACTTTGGCTACCTGGGCACCTTTAGTGCCACCATCAAGGGTCCAAAACTGAGGGGCACTACTTGGGGGTTCATGACTCACTCAGACTGGGTTCAGGTGTGGGTTCAAATGGTAGGAGCCTATAATATCCCTGGGGTTCTAAACAGAAGACCAGCAAACTAGCCCTTGTAGTCACTCTGGTAGTCCTGGGTTCAAGTGATGAAGCAGGGCAGCCCTCTGAGGGTTCAACATAGGATCCAGGCAGCAAAGCAGTCCTTCCAGGTGCAGGGAAACTGTCTTGTTGAGTGCACATCCGTCCACAGAAACAGGCAGTCCTCTGAGACTCCAAAAAGGGAATTGAAGAGTGGGTCTGAGGGCCCCATTTTTATACATAGTGCATTCTTTGAAGTAGGAAAAGTTTCTATAGGATTCTCTTTTAAGTCCTTGATGTTTCCTGACTCCCCTGCCCTGGCTCCAACCTGACTGCATGGACAATGCAGTTGTGACAAGTCTTTTGTATGAAGGCAGGGCACTGCCTATTCAGTTGCCAGCAGGGTTGAGCCCAGATTCGTCCCCATCCTGCCAGTTGATGGCCCAATCAGGCACACTTAATCCCTCTACTGTGTGACTGGCTGAGAGAAATGAACAAAGTGTAACTCCCAACTACACCCAGTCCTGTGACTTATGATAGGCTGCAGACACCAAATAGCAAGGACCGAAAAATGTCAGCTTTCTAAAAGTGGCATTTTCAAAATTGTAATTTAAAATCTGACTTTACCATTAAATGACACCAAACATTAAATGTTTACCTGTTCCTAATAAAATGTTGGCAGGTATTAAATCTAACGAGGCAACCCAATGTTATCCTATGGGAAAGGTAGGCCTAACAGTAGTGAATTACAAATCTAGGAGGTTTCCACCACCAGGAGATGTAAAACATAAATGTACATGTCCAACCTTTTAATTTCAATGCACGTTGCCCTATGGGTTACCTTCTGGCCTACCTTACGGTTGACAAATCCAATATAAGGGGAGTTTAAGTCTTGGCAAGGGTGTTATATTGCCAAGTCGAATTGGAAGCTTAAAAATTAATTCAGGCTGCAATGGCAGGCCTGGGACATATTTTCAGGAGCTACTTATATAGAATACCACTTTACTAGGGACTCCTAAGTGAATTAGTTATGCCAATCAGGTATAAGTCATGTTTTCCATGTTTAGGAGCGAGAGGACACACACTTTAGCACTGGTTAGCCATGATAAAGTGTACAAAGTCCTAAAGTTAAAAAAATTAGTTTAGAAAAAAGTGAAGGGTGAAGGCAAAACGTTTGGGGGTGACCCTCAAGAGAGGGCCAGGTCCAACACTGATGATATTTGAGCCTTGTGTTTTAACAGTTGGTAATACCATACTGGTCTAACTGAAGTTCATAGCTCGTCTAAAACTCAGGGGCATATTAGCAAGGAATAGTGATATTTATCGCAAAATGCGCTTAGCGCATATTTTTTATCGCTGCCTATTGCTGGAGATATTAGTGGAGAAAACATGCTATTAGCAACGTTTTTCACCATTGTGCTAAAATATCCAGCGATAGCGGCGAAATGCGTGAATATCGCTGGAAATCCAGCGATAAACACGCATTAACGCCAATGGGGACTTAACCTAAAAATCCACCTCCCATTGGATAAACAGGTAAGTCATGTTTTTAGCACGTGTTAGATTATAGCGATAATCGTGCTTACCGTGATTTTTTTGTCGCTTTGGCTGCCTTGCTAATAGGCGATAGCTGTGTTAGCAACTGCTTTCAGTCGGTAACAGTTTTTGTACGCCCACTTTGCATGTCATTAGCGATAAATATCGCTGACATGCAAAGCGGGATCTAAACCGGTCACTATCGCCTAAAAGCTGTCGCTAACTGCTGTTAGCGACAGCTTGCTGATAGGGCGATAAAAATATCGCCAAGCGGCGATATGGCCCTTACTAATATGCCCCTCAATCTTTAGTATTTACAACAAGGGGTGGTGAGGGACAGAGTCTCTGAATTAAACAGAATACTCTCACCCAGTCAAGAGATCAGGGCTAGATCCAACACCGTTTTTTAGCTCACTGCACCATCCCAGTTTCAGAACCTGGCTGTATGCAAATTAGTCTGTTCCTGTCCCAGTGCATGATGGGAACAGGGCAAACCAAACTACAAAAGCCAATTCTTACACTGGGAAGGAAACAAGCTACCGGGGACCGGTTTCTGGCATTTCAGCCTCTTCGGCCCGGCTTGCTTGAATCCTGATGGTGCAATGAGCAAGGGACTCACATCTGAGTATACCCTTCCACACTTAGGGTGGACAAAAATATTTACAACAAGGGGTGGTGAGGGACAGAGTCTCTGAATTAAACAGAATACTCTCACCCAGTCAAGAGATCAGGGCTAGATCCAACACCGTTTTTTAGCTCACTGCACCATCCCAGTTTCAGAACCTGGCTGTATGCAAATTAGTCTGTTCCTGTCCCAGTGCATGATGGGAACAGGGCAAACCAAACTACAAAAGCCAATTCTTACACTGGGAAGGAAACAAGCTACCGGGGACCGGTTTCTGGCATTTCAGCCTCTTCGGCCCGGCTTGCTTGAATCCTGATGGTGCAATGAGCAAGGGACTCACATCTGAGTATACCCTTCCACGCTTAGGGTGGACAAAAATATTTACAACAAGGGGTGGTGAGGGACAGAGTCTCTGAATTAAACAGAATACTCTCACCCAGTCAAGAGATCAGGGCTAGATCCAACACCGTTTTTTAGCTCACTGCACCATCCCAGTTTCAGAACCTGGCTGTATGCAAATTAGTCTGTTCCTGTCCCAGTGCATGATGGGAACAGGGCAAACCAAACTACAAAAGCCAATTCTTACACTGGGAAGGAAACAAGCTACCGGGGACCGGTTTCTGGCATTTCAGCCTCTTCGGCCCGGCTTGCTTGAATCCTGATGGTGCAATGAGCAAGGGACTCACATCTGAGTATACCCTTCCACGCTTAGGGTGGACAAAAATATTTACAACAAGGGGTGGTGAGGGACAGAGTCTCTGAATTAAACAGAATACTCTCACCCAGTCAAGAGATCAGGGCTAGATCCAACACCGTTTTTTAGCTCACTGCACCATCCCAGTTTCAGAACCTGGCTGTATGCAAATTAGTCTGTTCCTGTCCCAGTGCATGATGGGAACAGGGCAAACCAAACTACAAAAGCCAATTCTTACACTGGGAAGGAAACAAGCTACCGGGGACCGGTTTCTGGCATTTCAGCCTCTTCGGCCCGGCTTGCTTGAATCCTGATGGTGCAATGAGCAAGGGACTCACATCTGAGTATACCCTTCCACGCTTAGGGTGGACAAAAATATTTACAACAAGGGGTGGTGAGGGACAGAGTCTCTGAATTAAACAGAATACTCTCACCCAGTCAAGAGATCAGGGCTAGATCCAACACCGTTTTTTAGCTCACTGCACCATCCCAGTTTCAGAACCTGGCTGTATGCAAATTAGTCTGTTCCTGTCCCAGTGCATGATGGGAACAGGGCAAACCAAACTACAAAAGCCAATTCTTACACTGGGAAGGAAACAAGCTACCGGGGACCGGTTTCTGGCATTTCAGCCTCTTCGGCCCGGCTTGCTTGAATCCTGATGGTGCAATGAGCAAGGGACTCACATCTGAGTATACCCTTCCACGCTTAGGGTGGACAAAAATATTTACAACAAGGGGTGGTGAGGGACAGAGTCTCTGAATTAAACAGAATACTCTCACCCAGTCAAGAGATCAGGGCTAGATCCAACACCGTTTTTTAGCTCACTGCACCATCCCAGTTTCAGAACCTGGCTGTATGCAAATTAGTCTGTTCCTGTCCCAGTGCATGATGGGAACAGGGCAAACCAAACTACAAAAGCCAATTCTTACACTGGGAAGGAAACAAGCTACCGGGGACCGGTTTCTGGCATTTCAGCCTCTTCGGCCCGGCTTGCTTGAATCCTGATGGTGCAATGAGCAAGGGACTCACATCTGAGTATACCCTTCCACGCTTAGGGTGGACAAAAATATTTACAACAAGGGGTGGTGAGGGACAGAGTCTCTGAATTAAACAGAATACTCTCACCCAGTCAAGAGATCAGGGCTAGATCCAACACCGTTTTTTAGCTCACTGCACCATCCCAGTTTCAGAACCTGGCTGTATGCAAATTAGTCTGTTCCTGTCCCAGTGCATGATGGGAACAGGGCAAACCAAACTACAAAAGCCAATTCTTACACTGGGAAGGAAACAAGCTACCGGGGACCGGTTTCTGGCATTTCAGCCTCTTCGGCCCGGCTTGCTTGAATCCTGATGGTGCAATGAGCAAGGGACTCACATCTGAGTATACCCTTCCACGCTTAGGGTGGACAAAAATATTTACAACAAGGGGTGGTGAGGGACAGAGTCTCTGAATTAAACAGAATACTCTCACCCAGTCAAGAGATCAGGGCTAGATCCAACACCGTTTTTTAGCTCACTGCACCATCCCAGTTTCAGAACCTGGCTGTATGCAAATTAGTCTGTTCCTGTCCCAGTGCATGATGGGAACAGGGCAAACCAAACTACAAAAGCCAATTCTTACACTGGGAAGGAAACAAGCTACCGGGGACCGGTTTCTGGCATTTCAGCCTCTTCGGCCCGGCTTGCTTGAATCCTGATGGTGCAATGAGCAAGGGACTCACATCTGAGTATACCCTTCCACGCTTAGGGTGGACAAAAATATTTACAACAAGGGGTGGTGAGGGACAGAGTCTCTGAATTAAACAGAATACTCTCACCCAGTCAAGAGATCAGGGCTAGATCCAACACCGTTTTTTAGCTCACTGCACCATCCCAGTTTCAGAACCTGGCTGTATGCAAATTAGTCTGTTCCTGTCCCAGTGCATGATGGGAACAGGGCAAACCAAACTACAAAAGCCAATTCTTACACTGGGAAGGAAACAAGCTACCGGGGACCGGTTTCTGGCATTTCAGCCTCTTCGGCCCGGCTTGCTTGAATCCTGATGGTGCAATGAGCAAGGGACTCACATCTGAGTATACCCTTCCACGCTTAGGGTGGACAAAAATATTTACAACAAGGGGTGGTGAGGGACAGAGTCTCTGAATTAAACAGAATACTCTCACCCAGTCAAGAGATCAGGGCTAGATCCAACACCGTTTTTTAGCTCACTGCACCATCCCAGTTTCAGAACCTGGCTGTATGCAAATTAGTCTGTTCCTGTCCCAGTGCATGATGGGAACAGGGCAAACCAAACTACAAAAGCCAATTCTTACACTGGGAAGGAAACAAGCTACCGGGGACCGGTTTCTGGCATTTCAGCCTCTTCGGTCCGGCTTGCTTGAATCCTGATGGTGCAATGAGCAAGGGACTCACATCTGAGTATACCCTTCCACGCTTAGGGTGGACAAAAATATTTACAACAAGGGGTGGTGAGGGACAGAGTCTCTGAATTAAACAGAATACTCTCACCCAGTCAAGAGATCAGGGCTAGATCCAACACCGTTTTTTAGCTCACTGCACCATCCCAGTTTCAGAACCTGGCTGTATGCAAATTAGTCTGTTCCTGTCCCAGTGCATGATGGGAACAGGGCAAACCAAACTACAAAAGCCAATTCTTACACTGGGAAGGAAACAAGCTACCGGGGACCGGTTTCTGGCATTTCAGCCTCTTCGGCCCGGCTTGCTTGAATCCTGATGGTGCAATGAGCAAGGGACTCACATCTGAGTATACCCTTCCACGCTTAGGGTGGACAAAAATATTTACAACAAGGGGTGGTGAGGGACAGAGTCTCTGAATTAAACAGAATACTCTCACCCAGTCAAGAGATCAGGGCTAGATCCAACACCGTTTTTTAGCTCACTGCACCATCCCAGTTTCAGAACCTGGCTGTATGCAAATTAGTCTGTTCCTGTCCCAGTGCATGATGGGAACAGGGCAAACCAAACTACAAAAGCCAATTCTTACACTGGGAAGGAAACAAGCTACCGGGGACCGGTTTCTGGCATTTCAGCCTCTTCGGCCCGGCTTGCTTGAATCCTGATGGTGCAATGAGCAAGGGACTCACATCTGAGTATACCCTTCCACGCTTAGGGTGGACAAAAATATTTACAACAAGGGGTGGTGAGGGACAGAGTCTCTGAATTAAACAGAATACTCTCACCCAGTCAAGAGATCAGGGCTAGATCCAACACCGTTTTTTAGCTCACTGCACCATCCCAGTTTCAGAACCTGGCTGTATGCAAATTAGTCTGTTCCTGTCCCAGTGCATGATGGGAACAGGGCAAACCAAACTACAAAAGCCAATTCTTACACTGGGAAGGAAACAAGCTACCGGGGACCGGTTTCTGGCATTTCAGCCTCTTCGGCCCGGCTTGCTTGAATCCTGATGGTGCAATGAGCAAGGGACTCACATCTGAGTATACCCTTCCACGCTTAGGGTGGACAAAAATATTTACAACAAGGGGTGGTGAGGGACAGAGTCTCTGAATTAAACAGAATACTCTCACCCAGTCAAGAGATCAGGGCTAGATCCAACACCGTTTTTTAGCTCACTGCACCATCCCAGTTTCAGAACCTGGCTGTATGCAAATTAGTCTGTTCCTGTCCCAGTGCATGATGGGAACAGGGCAAACCAAACTACAAAAGCCAATTCTTACACTGGGAAGGAAACAAGCTACCGGGGACCGGTTTCTGGCATTTCAGCCTCTTCGGCCCGGCTTGCTTGAATCCTGATGGTGCAATGAGCAAGGGACTCACATCTGAGTATACCCTTCCACGCTTAGGGTGGACAAAAATATTTACAACAAGGGGTGGTGAGGGACAGAGTCTCTGAATTAAACAGAATACTCTCACCCAGTCAAGAAATCAGGGCTAGATCCAACACCGTTTTTTAGCTCACTGCACCATCCCAGTTTCAGAACCTGGCTGTATGCAAATTAGTCTGTTCCTGTCCCAGTGCATGATGGGAACAGGGCAAACCAAACTACAAAAGCCAATTCTTACACTGGGAAGGAAACAAGCTACCGGGGACCGGTTTCTGGCATTTCAGCCTCTTCGGCCCGGCTTGCTTGAATCCTGATGGTGCAATGAGCAAGGGACTCACATCTGAGTATACCCTTCCACGCTTAGGGTGGACAAAAATATTTACAACAAGGGGTGGTGAGGGACAGAGTCTCTGAATTAAACAGAATACTCTCACCCAGTCAAGAGATCAGGGCTAGATCCAACACCGTTTTTTAGCTCACTGCACCATCCCAGTTTCAGAACCTGGCTGTATGCAAATTAGTCTGTTCCTGTCCCAGTGCATGATGGGAACAGGGCAAACCAAACTACAAAAGCCAATTCTTACACTGGGAAGGAAACAAGCTACCGGGGACCGGTTTCTGGCATTTCAGCCTCTTCGGCCCGGCTTGCTTGAATCCTGATGGTGCAATGAGCAAGGGACTCACATCTGAGTATACCCTTCCACGCTTAGGGTGGACAAAAATATTTACAACAAGGGGTGGTGAGGGACAGAGTCTCTGAATTAAACAGAATACTCTCACCCAGTCAAGAGATCAGGGCTAGATCCAACACCGTTTTTTAGCTCACTGCACCATCCCAGTTTCAGAACCTGGCTGTATGCAAATTAGTCTGTTCCTGTCCCAGTGCATGATGGGAACAGGGCAAACCAAACTACAAAAGCCAATTCTTACACTGGGAAGGAAACAAGCTACCGGGGACCGGTTTCTGGCATTTCAGCCTCTTCGGCCCGGCTTGCTTGAATCCTGATGGTGCAATGAGCAAGGGACTCACATCTGAGTATACCCTTCCACGCTTAGGGTGGACAAAAATATTTACAACAAGGGGTGGTGAGGGACAGAGTCTCTGAATTAAACAGAATACTCTCACCCAGTCAAGAGGTCAGGGCTAGATCCAACACCGTTTTTTAGCTCACTGCACCATCCCAGTTTCAGAACCTGGCTGTATGCAAATTAGTCTGTTCCTGTCCCAGTGCATGATGGGAACAGGGCAAACCAAACTACAAAAGCCAATTCTTACACTGGGAAGGAAACAAGCTACCGGGGACCGGTTTCTGGCATTTCAGCCTCTTCGGCCCGGCTTGCTTGAATCCTGATGGTGCAATGAGCAAGGGACTCACATCTGAGTATACCCTTCCACGCTTAGGGTGGACAAAAATATTTACAACAAGGGGCCACTATAGGTGTGGCAGGGTATACTCAGACATGAGTCCCTTTCTCACTGCTCCATCAGGATTCAAGCAAGCCGGGCCGAAGAGGCTGAAATGCCAGAAACCGGTCCCCGGTAGCTTGCCTCCTTTCTGGTAAAGAATTGGCTTGGTAGTTTAGTCTGCCCTGTTCCCATGATGCACTGGGCCAGGGACAGACTGATTTGCATATAGCCAGGTTCTGAGCTGGGATGGGGCAGTGAGATAAATAACGGTGATGGATCAAGCCCTGATCTTTGGACTGGGTAAGAGTGGTCTGCTCAATTCAGACACTCTGTTCATCACCACCCCCTTTTGTAAATCGATTTTGGCCACTATAGGTGTGGCAGGGTATACTCAGACATGAGTCCCTTTCTCACTGCTCCATCAGGATTCAAGCAAGCCGGGCCGAAGAGGCTGAAATGCCAGAAACCGGTCCCCGGTAGCTTGCCTCCTTTCTGGTAAAGAATTGGCTTGGTAGTTTAGTCTGCCCTGTTCCCATGATGCACTGGGCCAGGGACAGACTGATTTGCATATAGCCAGGTTCTGAGCTGGGATGGGGCAGTGAGATAAATAACGGTGATGGATCAAGCCCTGATCTTTGGACTGGGTAAGAGTGGTCTGCTCAATTCAGACACTCTGTTCATCACCACCCCCTTTTGTAAATCGATTTTGGCCACTATAGGTGTGGCAGGGTATACTCAGACATGAGTCCCTTTCTCACTGCTCCATCAGGATTCAAGCAAGCCGGGCCGAAGAGGCTGAAATGCCAGAAACCGGTCCCCGGTAGCTTGCCTCCTTTCTGGTAAAGAATTGGCTTGGTAGTTTAGTCTGCCCTGTTCCCATGATGCACTGGGCCAGGGACAGACTGATTTGCATATAGCCAGGTTCTGAGCTGGGATGGGGCAGTGAGATAAATAACGGTGATGGATCAAGCCCTGATCTTTGGACTGGGTAAGAGTGGTCTGCTCAATTCAGACACTCTGTTCATCACCACCCCCTTTTGTAAATCGATTTTGGCCACTATAGGTGTGGCAGGGTATACTCAGACATGAGTCCCTTTCTCACTGCTCCATCAGGATTCAAGCAAGCCGGGCCGAAGAGGCTGAAATGCCAGAAACCGGTCCCCGGTAGCTTGCCTCCTTTCTGGTAAAGAATTGGCTTGGTAGTTTAGTCTGCCCTGTTCCCATGATGCACTGGGCCAGGGACAGACTGATTTGCATATAGCCAGGTTCTGAGCTGGGATGGGGCAGTGAGATAAATAACGGTGATGGATCAAGCCCTGATCTTTGGACTGGGTAAGAGTGGTCTGCTCAATTCAGACACTCTGTTCATCACCACCCCCTTTTGTAAACCTCAATCTTTAGTGACAAGATTCCAGGATAATGTTCTGCACTGCATTTAGCACAGCATTAGTTTTTTTTTTTAAACCCAGATGTGTTTTACTCACACCCTGTGACTCTTCTTGCCTAGACTTGCTTTTTTGCTGCCTGAAAACATTCAGCTGGAAATACATTGCACCAGGGCTTAATTTGCGCAGGTGGCTGCAGGTGCTGGTCACTTTCACTCGTTTCTGGGAACTAGAACTAATTCCTCATCATCAAACTTATGCCCAGAGTGAATGAAAGAGTAGGATAAAAGATAGGATAATCGTGAGAAAATGATAAAAGATAGAGGGAAAAAACCTGCACACGCAAGAAAACAGACATGAAGTGTAAGATAATGGAAGAGAGCGACATCAACTGGAGTTAATATTAAGCAGGCTCGGTACTCAACAACCCTGGATTTCACTGAATTGGACTGCAACCATAGCTCAGACACCCTATAGGTTAAAGAATTGAAAACGTTGCAAAAACCCTGTAATCAGACTAGGTAAAAGTATTTTACAAAAAGTCTCACCGCTGGATTTTCGAGGGCAGACATGATGCACACCTCTATCCCTTGACAATAACATTCTTTTTACTCCTTTAAACTCACTGAATTGCTGGAACTGAAAAAAAATGCACTTCTTAAAGTTTCTTATAAATCTGAAAAACGATCTCTACTTTCCTGAGTAGGGAGAGAAAAAGTGTAGCAAACATTAAACAAATCTGATTTTAATGGAACATATACTACGCAGGAAAAACGTGCTGAGTTGGCAGTTTCTTTGTGTTGCAACCACAAATAACTGCTATTTCTCTTCAGTATGTAAGCTATTTTGCTGACTGAAAAGGAGGCCCATACATTTATGTGACGTTATAGAGATTATCCGACCACATCAAATATGCAGAAATAGAGATTTGGTTCTGGAGTTCCCTAAACCACAACTCGCCCCCTTCCATTACCACTTTGTCTTCTGAATCATGTTTGCCAGAAGCAAGCACAACACCCCCACTGCATGAAATTCGTACCATCTGCTAGCCAAGGATGAGGTCACGATGCTATAGTAAGGTGTGGTTATGAGAAGCGCTTCAGGGTCATTATAGAGTATAGAGCAAGGGACAAGCAGAGACAGAGCATTTGTCACTAGCTCCTCCCAAATGACGCCAGTCAGTGATTTTGAGAAATAAAGCAAAGCAATATACTAAGCAATAATTATTCTAATAACAGTGGGGCATATTATCAAGGGGGTTTATCTCCGCTTTTTTGGCTTTAAAAGCCAAGAAAGCGGAGATAAAATTATCTCCCTATTACCAAGCTGTCGCTAACACCAGTTAGCGACAGCTAGTAGGAGATAGCGACCATCTTGGGCCCCACTTAGCATGTCAGTGATATTTATCACTAATGACATGCAAAGTGGGCGTGCCAAGATGTTAGCGACTGGAAACAGCCGCTAACATCGCTATCTCCTATTACCAACTTTTGGAGATATTCGCACTAAGCGCGAATATCTCCAAAAGCTAACACCTGCCCTGAGCAGTTCTTAGCCATTTTATCCAATGGGAGGTGGATAACATGGCTAAGAGCATTAGCTCGGTAATGCATGAATATCGCTGACTTTTCAGCGATATTCATGCATTTCGGCCGATTTTTATCGCTTAGGAGATAAACCTTGATAATAGCAAGGTTCCTAAGCGATAAAAATCGCCGCAGCACGGCGATAAAAATATTGCTGCTAAGCCAACATAGCGATAATTATCGCTAGTTGTTGGTAATATGCCCCAGTATTTTTAATGTGGCATTTCAGGGAGAAAGGGTGATATGGTTCCAATTTTTGATTGCTCCTTGAGCTTTTGACGCATTTTATGTGCATTGTGGAGTAGACCACTGCGGTAGAACCCAAGGTGAAGTGATGCTAGTCACTTATTTTACGGCTACATGAAGAAGTGATAGACTTAGCGATAGATCAAATCGTACCCAAGTCCAGAGCAGGACATCACACATGACCTGCGGCATCATACCAGATGCGTTTACGGCCTCCTCAAAAGACCATGAGGAATAATGAAGCTTATTCACCTCGATCCTATCATCATCAATGGATGTGGCAGAATTTGAGGATATCTGCAGTGGTATTTGTCAAGGGAGATCATTAGTGAATAATCCATATCTTGAGCCTCCCATCAACCATTACATGGTATACCTGCAGCATTATGTGCCCTAGACTTTTACAGTAAACTATATGTTTATTTTCATAAAAATGTGCTCCCTGAATATGTTCACTGTTGTCTAAGTATAAATATGAGCAACATAGAGGGTGATCTGCTGCCTATGCTACACTTTGAAGAAAAGTATAAAAACAATGATCTATGTTTGAAATGACTAAAAGGAAATTATTTGAAATTAATTTGTAAAATAAATCAATTTCATTCTAGCCAAATCTAATGGATTTGAATCCCTCTGGTGTATGTGTGTACTTTGCATGAATATTAATGTCCCTAATCAAAGGTACTACATGATCGCTTCGGCTCCTCCGCTATGGCAGAGGAGCATCGCACTACCCTCCCTCCAACCTCAAGACCTGGAAAATATGATAATTAAACAGGTTCATTATCGTTTTATTTTTTAGGTTCTGAGGGCTGGGCAGTCTTGGGGTGGGGCCTTTGCGAGGGCAATGACATAGTGAGTGGCTGCACTGTGATCACTGCGCATGTCGGTTTGGCCAGCCGTCTAAGGATCGCAAATCTATGGTGCTCAGGCCGATACTGATGCTGCTTTCAAGCATGAGAGCATTGGCAGAACTGGCCGCAGGGCAGTCTGGGTGCCCGTGCAGCAGTGGGGACGTGGACAAGAGCAGCAGGTAAGTTCCTTTTCCCTTTTTTTAACATGTTTTCTTGTTGTCCATTTCCCCTCCCTACCCTCCCACCTCCCTGTTGTCTCCTTCTGCCCCGTCAGCTGTCGTCTCCCCCATGCTCCGCCACTCCTCCCACACACCAACCGCTACTACTACATAAGTGTAAAAAGAAGAGTTTCCACAAGTTACAGTAGTAATACAGGTAAGTTTAATGGAGGAACAGGTAGCCAACTTCCAGTGCAGCCTGTACCGTCTGAATGTCAGAGATAACTACCTATGAAGAACAGTTCACCCAAATACCAGGCAGAGACTAGAACTGGAACATGGAGTCCTGGACAAGATAAACATGAGCACCATTACATATCATTAGAATAAGCCATGTAGGCTATGCCTTTCTTTTAAAAGGCAGTAGAAACATAAAGCCAATTTTAAAAGACGATCCCATAGTATCATAGTAACATGATGGCCATACAGCATCAAATGACATGTGCCTTCCTTGAGAACTTCATACTACCAGTGTCCCCTTTTATTTCTGTACATTGAAAAATAGATATAAGATATAAATTATATTATCAACCGTTAGACCTGACAGCCTTAGAGTGGTCTTCCCCTCAACATTTTGCCTACTTCCTCCACTTTTCTGACCTCGTTTTGGCGGTTTTTGGACTAGGTGAACTTTACCACTGCTTACTAGTGCTAAAGTGCTTGTGCTCTCTCCCCTAAACATGGTAACATTGGTTCATCCCCAACTGGCATATTTAATTTACATATAAGTCCCTAGTAAAGTTGTACCCCCTGTACCCAGGGCCTGTAAATTAATGTAATTATTTATGGATAAATGCCACTAGTGTGCCACCCACTGATCCGTCTGAGGTGGGTGACAGCTGGGCTTTGTCTATTCCCTCTAGACAGCCACACCCAATGGGAGCTGAGGTGTGACTAGACCAAGCCTCACTTACACCTGGATAGGCTGTGTCCTTTCCTCACACAAAGGGCTGCATACCCCCTGTAGTGAGTCCGGAGCCAGGGCAATAAGGGAGGACCTCTGTAAACTTCAAATACCTGTCTTTGATGTCTCTCCTACTTCAAAGGCCCAGATCAGTAAAGGTACTGGACCTCTGACACCATAACTTCAGCACAGTTCTGGACCTGTGAAGAATCTGACAGGAAGGAAGGCTGTGCTGATGAAGGACCTCCATTTTGTTGGACTGTTGCTTTGCTGTGCTTCCCTCCTGCATGCTGTTCCCCTGTCTGGGTGAGAAGTACTGCACCTGAATCACTTGAACCCAGAGTGACTCCAAGGTCTAGCTGGCTGGCTTCCTGATCTAAAGTCTCAGTAACATAAAAGACTTGCAACCAATCTGCTTCTGCTTCTGGACTCTGCAATCTGTGAGTCTCCCCTGCTAGGTTGTGCCATCCCAGTCCTGGACCCTTGGAGGTGAGGCCTAAGGTGCTTGCTTCAGCAAACCCCTGCATCCTCTGCCGAACCGGTGAATCAGCGATGTTGCGTGGATCAGAAACGGCACATCGCCCATGCTGGGTGACCAGTAGTGGCACATCTCCTCTACTACATGGATCGGCCCAATGCATCCCCTTGGGAGCCACCACTGCACAACATCTCCATATTTCGGTCGACGGCATCCTCTACGACAACAATGAATCTCCACATCACAGCTCTTTGCTCATTTGAACCAATGCATAGTCGCGGCTACACGGATCTGTACCAGCGTATCACCCCTTCTGCATGGATCGACGCCGATGCATTGCTTGAACTGTGGCTCACATATTCAATGTCAATGCAACCAGGATCAAGGTACTTTTGTACAGCGGGACTCACTAGGTCTATGTATCAGGCCTGTGTCCAAATGTTTGTGATTGACCTTTGCATTTGAATGTTAGGGATATCACTCTGGATCAGAGACAGATGCTATGGTCTCCCATGTGAACATCCAACTTGAGGAAGTGCCATCTTCATAATGATAAATAGCGACGTTCACACAAGAGAGCTATTGATGGCCCAGGAAAGGTTTCCGGTGGAAGTGAACAGAATTCCTCTGACTTCAGTCATGACGATGGAAAGGCATGTATTGCGCAGTAGCCAAGAAACCAGGTGTGTCTTAACAGGAGCTTCAGGATTTAGGAGTGAATTTAGAATTAATAGATAATGTGTGTTTAGTTAACATGAGTAGGTCATAAATTATATATAATAGAGCTGTATTAGACATAACACATTTTTTTAAGTTGCCCGGACAAGGCCTAATGTACAATGGGATTTTGTTTTACATTGCACATAAAATAAACATGCTTTTTTGTTTCTCTGTGCAGCATGAGTTAAAAATGTATCCTTCAGCATTTTAGTGAAATACCATTAATTATGTTTAAATGTGTTTATTAGGTTTTCCATACATATCAAAACAGTACAGAGAGCTGAGTAGCGCATTATATCGGGGTATACACTCCACGTAGAGTCCAGCTGCCAAAGCAAACATATGAGCATCCCATTATATGTTGAAAGCAGGGCTGTCGCCCAGCTGAAGATGAGAGTAATGATAAAAAGGGGCTCCATACCTTCTGAAAGGAGTCTGTGGTGGTATGTAAGGTAGCTGAAATTAGCTCCATCCCCACAATGTACCAGAGCCGGTGTAGCCATCCCATGTGTGTGTAGAGATTGGGGGGAACCCCAATGAGACAATGTATTTTGCAGCGCTGCCCCTTATGCTAATCCCAGCTGCCGACCTCTCATGATTTTGGGGGGGGAGTGTAATTGGATTGGGTAAGCCTAAAATGACATAAACTGGAAGTCTCGGAATCTGTGTATCGAATAGCTCGTTCATTGTATCTAGAATGTTAGGCCAATAGTTGGACAGCAGTGGACAGTCCCACAAGATGTGCAGCAATGTGCACTCGTTATTACACCCTCTTCGTTATGTGGGGTTGCTCTGTGGGTTGCCTCTGTGTAAGTGTACTGGTGTAAGATACCAATATGTAGCTATTTACGTAGCTGTTTCTACACTGGCCACGTATCGTGCTGTGTGTTTTGCCCTGTAGTAAATTCCTTCCCAATCTTTCAGTGTGAGTTCCCCACCTAGCTCTCTCCCCCACCTCCTTTGACTCGGTGGAGCCTGTGATTGTGGGCTGTGTCTGATCATGTTGTATAGATCTGTTATAATTCCTTTATCTGAGGTTTTAGTTTTGAGACATTTTTCATATGTGCTCAGGCCCGGACTGGCCGTAGCGGGCACTGGGCAATCCCCCGGTGCGCAGCATGGATGGGGGCCGGGTTTGGGCTCCTGCGGGACGATTTTGTTACAGAGCCGTTTTTGCAGCATAGCTGCAAAATCGGCCCTGTAACAAAATCGGACGAAACCGGCCCTGGCAAAGAACTCGGCGGCACTTTGCCGGGGGCGATTTTGGTTCCTAGTCCGGCCCTGTATGTGCTCAGCCGGCGGGCGCCCTGTTCTTTGACCCATCCCAGTACCCTGTGTCGAATTTGCAAATATCTCAGTCTCTCGGATTCCAGGATCCCGTAATCCAGTGTCAATTGAGAGAAGGAAATAATACCCTCCAAATCGAAGAGATGTCCGATGGAGCGGCAAGGAGTGTCACGCCATGCTGAAAACGCTTTCTCTGGTAACCCGGGAGTAAAATTGCTGTTTTCAAAGAGAGGGGTCAGGGGAGTTGGCAATGTAGTTAATTTCTTTGCCGTCACCACCCCGTCGCAAGTTGAAATCGTCAAATTAATAATTGGTGATCACATCAAGTCCGTTGGGCGTTGGGCCTTCTTTAAAAAGGGGACCTTCCAGAGTGGAATCCCTGCCAGTGCTCGATCCTGAAAGAGCCATCTTTTTTCCGATTCTGGCCTCGCCCTTTCCACAAGGCATCTCAGTTGCGCAGCTTTGTAATAATTGAGAAGGTCCGGTATTCCCAGCCCACCTGCTTCAGGCCGCATATATCCCAGAGCCTTACTCATCCTCGGTCTTGCCCCTGCTCAGAAAAACGGATTTATCTCGTATTGGAGCAATGTGATCACTCCTGGGGAGGCTGCGCCGGAAAGGTCTGAAACAAATCAAGGGATTTTGCTAAATGGGACATTTTTACCGCTGCTGCCCTCATTTTCGTGCTTCCTCGTGATTGTACTTCTTCTCTGCTGGTAATGTGATACTGTGCCTATTTGTTCTGATAGTGATATTGTGTATATTTGTTAATTGTACCCTCTGGCGTGCCCCCCCGCTCCCTGCTTCCCACTGCTGCTCCCTCGTGGCCCCACCCCCTTTTTCTCTTCTATACCCCCACCCCGCTCCCGCCTCCCAGCTGCTCCTCCCTCCTACTTCGCCTCATATGGAGCCCGTGTGTACGTGCAGCAGGCACGCCAATTGTGCGCCAAAGGCAAGCCCGTCTGCGCCCGTCCGCCACTGGATCGCGCCCAGCGCCAAGACCCCTGGCCCCCAACGATGCCAACGCACCGGACGGGCCTACGATGCCGCCACCCTCCACGCACTCAATGCCAGCCGGAACCCTGCCTGCTACCGAGCCACCCCGAAACGCACCCACGGACCCTTCACCTGCCAAGCCTGCCAATTCACATGCCTCCGAACCGGCACCGCACCCACCAAGCCGAGCACCAGCAACAACCACCTCAAGTGCATCCTGCTCAACACCCGCTCCGTCCACAGGTATGCCGTCGAACTCTGTAACCTCCTCGACACAACATCACCAGACGTCGCCTTCCTCACAGAAACCTGGATGAACGCCTCCTCAGCCCACAACATCGCCATAGCCATCCCGGATGGCTACAAGATCACCCGGAGGGACCGCGTCAACCAAAACGGAGGAGGCATCGCCATCGTCCACAGAAACACCATCCGCATCACAACCAACTCCGATGACACCCTCACCGCTGCCGAGCACCTTCACTTCCAGATACACACCGACCCCATGACCACCCTCAGAGGCACCCTCATCTACAGACCCCCGGGACCATGCACACAATTCAGCGAAGCCATCGCAGACTTCATCAGTCTGCAACAACTGGGGAACAACAAGGACTGCAACACTGCCGCCCTGCTGGACAACCTCGCCAACATCGGACTCAAGCAACTGGTGACCAGCCCCACCCACTACGCCGGCCACACGCTTGAAACCATCTTCTCCTCCAGCAAGCACATCTCCTTCCGCCACTCCACCGGACTACACTGGACAGATCACAGCTGCGTCCACTTCAAATTCAGGAGAACCACGAACCACCACCACCCGCAGCAGGTTCCCCGCAGAAGCTGGAGCAAGATCACCGCCGACCAGCTCACCACCGCCCTCAGCCAGAACCCACCCACCAGCATGACGGACCCCAACGAAGCAGCCCGCAACCTCACTCAGTGGCTCACCAACTGTGCCGAAGACCTCGCACCACTGGAGAACACTCCCAGCAGACCCGGCAGCAGGAAAGCCTTGTGGTTTACCAACGACCTCAAACACTCCAAGAAAACCTGCTGCACCCTCAAGAAAGCCTGGCGCCACGACCAGACAGCAGAACACATGACCGCCTTCAAGAACGCCACCCGCAAACACCAACAGCTGATCCGCACCAGCAAGAAGACAACATTCAAAGAACGACTGGACAACAACACCCACAACAGCAAGGAACTCTTCAGCATCGCTAAAGAGCTCTCCAACCCCAGCGCCTGCAACAACGACAACACACCCTCGCAAGACCTCTGCGACTCACTCGCCTCGTTCTTCCACCGCAAGATCGCCGACATACACAACAGCTTCGGCGCACTGACCACACACCCAACCACTGAACCAGCGCCCCCCACCACCACCCTTTGCACCTGGACCCCTGTCAGCACCAAAGACACCACCCGCTGGATGAACACCATCCAGTCCGGCTCCCCTACCTACCCCTGCCCACACCACATCTTCAACAAAGCCGACTCCATCATCGCACCCCAACTCCTGAACATCATCAACAGCTCCTTCGCATCCGCTACCTTCCCGGAGAGTTGGAAACATGCCGAGCTGAGCGCCCTCCTGAAGAATCCCACGCGGACCCCACGGACCTGAAGAACGTCCGTACCATCGTGCTCCTCCCCTTTCCAGCCAAAGTCATCAAGAAGACCGTCAACAGACAACTCTCCGCCTTCCTCGAGACCAACGGATCCCTCGACCCCTCACAGTCCGGTTTCCGAGCAAACCACAGCACCGAGACCGCACTCATCGCAGCCACCGACGACATCAGGTCCCTGCTCGACAACGGGGAAACTTCTACCCTCATCCTCCTGAACCTCTCAGCAGCCTTCAACACCGTATGCCACCGTACCCTGATACAGCGCCTCAGCAACACCGGAGTCCAAGGAGCGGCCCTGCAGTGGATTATCTCGTTCCTCGACGGAAGAACCCAGAGAGTCCGCCTCTCCCCGTTCCGATCCGCGGCCACCGAAGTCATCTGCGGCGTTCCGCAAGGATCCTCACTCAGCCCCACCCTCTTCAACGTCTACATGAGCCCCCTCGCAGCCATCGCACGCCAACACAACCTCAACATCACTTCCTACGCCGACAACACCCACCTGATACTCGCCCTCACCAACGACCCCGCCACCGCCAAAGCCAACCTCCAGGAAGGAATAAAAGACGTCACGGAATAGATGAAGGTCAGCAGTCTGAAACTGAACTCAGACAAGACGGAAGTCCTCATCCTCGGACCATCTCCCTCTGCCTGGGACAACTCCTGGTGGCCCCCTGCCCTGGGCACCGTACCCAAGCCAACGGACCACGCACGCAACCTGGGCTTCATCCTGGACTCCTCCCTCACGATGACCAAGCAAGTTTCGTCATGCTGCTTCAACACCCTGCGCATGCTTCGAAAGATCTTCCGATGGATCCCCACCGAAAGCAGGAAGACAGTCACCCAGGCCCTCGTCACCAGCCGTCTGGACTACGGGAACACCCTCTAAGCTGGAACCACAGCCAAACTCCAGAAAAGACTCCAGCACATTCAGAACGCCTCAGCGCGACTCATCCTGGACATCCCTCGCCACAGCCACATCTCTGCCCACCTGAAAGACCTGCACTGGCTCCCCGTCAACAAGAGGATCACGCTCAGACTCCTCACCCACGCACACAAGGCTCTCCAAGACACAGGCCTGAAGTACCTCAACAGCCGCCTCACATTCTACACACCCACCCGCTAGCTCCGATCCGCCAGCCTCACCCTCGCCTCCGTCCCACAAATCTGCAAATCCACTGTCGGAGGAAGATTCTTCTCCTACCTGGCTGCCAAGACATTGAACTCCCTCCCCACTCACCTACGGCTGACCCTGGACCATCTCTCCTTCAGGAAATAACTCAAGACCTGGCTGTTCGAGCAGTAGCGACCCCCCTCCCCCCCCCCCCCCCCCAGCGCCTTGAGACCCTTACGGGTGAGTAGCGCGCTATACAAATTCTATTGATTGATTGATTGATTGATTGATTTCTGCATGATATAGGCTTGGGGAAATATTTCAACTCACCCACCTTAATCCACGAGATATCCAGAAAAGCATTCCAGAATCCAGAAGCAGTGTTCAGTTCAGTTCTTTATTTATTTTGGTGGTTATAAACCATCATAAAAATACACAATGCATTACAAATCCACATACAATCATTTTACATTGTTACTCTGAACATTACAATATTAAAAACCCATTTTAAAAATTATTATTTACAAAGATTAATCGAGAGGAGGGAGCAGTTAATTAATTTCATCCAACCCATGGTATTTCTTAATTTGACCACAATTTTTTTAAAAACTCATAATGGAACACAGAGTGCGCATCTCAGTTGCTCTTTGCAAGAATAATAAAGCAGTTTAAGCATGGTAAATTTTTGACTCCTTTAAAATGTCCACCAAGAATCTTCGGCGCGGGATTTTATAAAAAGAACATAATAATACAAAATGAAGGGTGTCCTGCGGAGACCTATTGTTGCAGCCGCAGGCACCCTTCTGCTCAATTGTTAACGTAAAACCAGACGGGTAAGCTAATATGTTATGTAACAAATTGAGCTTAAAACGAGTCATTAAAAATCTCTCATGTTGACTATACATTAAAAAGAGATACGGTTCCATACCCATTTCATTACTCACAAGAGAGTGTGCTACTACAGATGATTTGTTAGAGTCAAGTTGATTCCTCCTGAAATCATATTTTTCCAGTAACTGCTTTTGGACACGATTTTTGCAAGAGCTATCAATATTTGAGGGGTCAGTAAATAACATTTGCTGATCAATAGACTCTAGGGTTTCTTTAAGGTATTTTAGCCAAGGGATTTGCAGTCATCTGTCTCTCCGAAGACAATCATCAATAATCTGTCTAGTTAATTCAGCGTTTGGATTTAGCCAATTTCGAAACCATGTCAGAATTGGTCTCACTTTAATCAGGTCAGATATATATGGGGTGCCAAGCTCATTGTGTGTGACTGCTGCCGGGATGCTCTGTGGTAACTTTAGCAGTTTCTTTAAGAATTCATCTTCCTCTGCTTGTATCTGGTGTGCATCCCTAAAGCCCCACACCTCTGCCCCGTAGATAGCTTTAGAGGTACTGACCGCTCTATACAATGTCATTACTTGCTCAGGGGACCAATGACCCATCCTTCGCGCAAAGTTTAATAGGGCACCATTCGCTGAGACAAGTTTCCTGGACCTTTCCTCTATCAGTGGGGCAAACCTAATCTTTTCATCAAACAAGAGACCCAGATATGGGAAAGTATTTACAGTGTCCAAAACGTGAGTTCCTATTTTGAACACAAATCTCTTGCGAGGTTTTTTCCCTACCCCCATGGTAAAAGATTTAGTCAGATTAACAGAGAGATCTAGATTCTTCATGAACCTCGCAAAGCCACTGATTAGCTTCTGAAGACTTACTGCTGTACGAGCGAGAAGGACCGCGTCATCCGCTTACAAAAGTACCGGTATGTGACGCGATCCCACTCTTGGGAAGTCAGTCCCCAGTGTCAGCAGAGCACTCTCCAGGTCGTTTATGTAAAGGGAAAATAGGAATGGAGCCAAGATACACCCCTGCCTCACCCCGCTAGTGCACGGGAAGGGATCAGTACTCACCACCCCCCCCCCCCGAGCTACAGCGGACCTTGGCAGTGGTGCTCCAGTGAAGTTCCTTAAGTATGTTAATCAGGTCTGGATCGATTCCCAATCTAAACATAAGTGCCCAGAGTTTAGTTCTATTTACATTATCAAATGCCGCTGCAAGATCCATGAATCCCATGTACAGGGTCCCTTTATCAGCTTTAATATATTTAGCCGCTAGAAGGTATAAGTTGAGACATTGGTCACTAGTTGACTTGCCTGTTCGAAACCCATACTGGGTATCCACCAAGGTGTTATGTGCTTCAGCCCCCTCTGTCAGGCGGTTAAGAATTACCCTACCTAATAATTTAGCTGACACGTCAATCAGCGAGATTGGCCTGCAGCACTGTGGATTATCCCTACAGCCTTTC
Source organism: Lissotriton vulgaris (assembly GCF_964263255.1). Lineage (NCBI taxonomy): Eukaryota > Metazoa > Chordata > Amphibia > Caudata > Salamandridae > Lissotriton > Lissotriton vulgaris. The sequence continues at coordinate 509,985,006 of NC_141694.1, forward strand.
TTGTATATGGGAACAATCACTGCAGTTGACCAAGATCGCGGAAGACCAGATTTGATTGCAGCATTAAGTACTCTGGTCATAATCGGTGCCCATAAGTCGGTATTACTTAAAAATAGGTCTGGGGGGGGGGGGGGCCATCCGGGTCTGGTGCCTTATTACGCATCAGCCCTAGCATTGCCTTTAGAACTTCCGGCAAAGAGAATTCTAACTCAGTTGCTCTGGGGCCCTCCCAAATTCCATCCCCGATAACTACCTCCAGTTGATTATACAGACTTTTAAAGTGATTAGTCCATTGTTCTGGGAGTATATTGGTACTGATTACTGGGGAGCTTGAGTCTTGGAAGCAGGGTCTGTTTACAATTCTCCAAAATTGGGCATATTCCCTGTTTTCTCCTGCTTCTCTGAGGTCTGCCCAGACTTCTTTTTGGAGTGCACTCTTCCTTCTCTTAACCTGCATTTTATAATTCTGTCTACAATGGGCAATTTCATTCTTGTCTCTTGGGGACTTCTTTAAGCTCTGTTTTAATTCTCTCAGTGCCCGTGAGCAATTCGAATCGAACCATCTTGGGGAAGATATTTCCTTAGTAGGCCGCTTAGTTTTTAATAATCCTTCCACTATTTTGGTTAAGCATTCAAATGTCAGAACCACTTCTCTGCCCTCTATTGCAAGGTCTAAACAAGTCTCTATATGTTCTTTCCCTCTACCCACTAAGGTACTATAGAAATCTTGTGGATTGATCATTGCCCATCTTATGCGCCTCCCTTGGTCCGTTGGTTGGATTACAATATCCCCCCCCCCAGATTTTTTACTGGTAGGTCATTATATTTAGTTTCAAGAGAGAGGGGGTTGTGGTCGCTAAAGGGGCTCCACTCCGTTCTTACATTTATGATCTGCTCTTTAGCAAAGGCAGAAACCTCTCCTTATTGTTGAATTTACCCCCCAGGCCTGCTACATTCCAAGACAGAAAGGCTAGTCCTGCCCAATTAACTTTCCTTCCCTCTGTGCTGAGTTCCTTTATTCTGCGGTCTCCTGTTTCTTGGGATTCTGGGGCATTATCGTTCTCTTCCCTCTGTTTAGGGGGTTCTTCTATCCTCACTTTTTGCTCATTCCTAGAACTAACAGATCCAACCTCTGTTGCAGGACGTATAAGTTCCCCTGTTGCAGTAGTGGATGCAGGCTCTTTATTTGTAGAGGGTAGTCAGTCATTTTCATCGAGCAACTGCAAAGGGGCAAATCTGTTTCTCCACTGAGAATAATCTCGTGGGGGTAGAAACTGATCAGGGTAGTTTGTGGGTCTGGCTCTTTGGGTGTATTGTGGCCTTCCAAGATTCCACATTACATTGTCAGCATTATTACTGCTCCATCTCCTTGGGTAAAAGTACCCCAGCGGGAGCGCACAGATTGTACTAGTAAAATTTCTGTTAGAATTCTTCAGAATATAATCCTCCAGTCTAGCGTCTCTGAAATTTGCTAAAATGCAGTCCCCCCTTATATCCTTTTTCCTAACTCTAAGCCAGTTAACTCTTCTTACATGGACTATCTCCCCCCTTTCCCCATTATTTAATGGTCTGTGTATGTTCAACCACTTGGAGTTTTTCGGATGTAATTGAGAATGCGATTCTTTGTCTGAGGCCCTGAGTTCCGGAACCCCCGCGAATACTATTACAAAAGGACTGGCTTCTGGGGGTAAATTTATATGCTGGGGGGGGCAATCTGGGATATAGAAAGGATCAAAGTCCGTGTAAGGTGAGCTATAGGGACCATTTCTTAAATGATGGTCTTCCTGACCCCTTTGTATTAGCGGTTGTAGGGGGCTTTATCAATGTTTTTAGAGCTCGTCTTGTGATTAGATCCCTCTCTGCTCTTGAGAAGCTTTCGGGACGTCATGTATCTGGGCAATCGTGTGTTGGGTATTGCTGACACAATTGTTATTTGTCAATGTATTATTGTTAGTGGCCACATTACTAGGTTGGTTAGGACCAGAAGGGGGTTTCTTACATGTAAGTTCTATTATCTTGCTTTGTTTGGTCAGTTCACTCGCTATTTTATCCACCCTACTTATGATGGGTTTAAACTGAGCAATTATAAAAGTTTCCAAGTGTTTTTTAAGATCTCCTAAAACTTCCTCAATCCATCCTGGTGGATTTGTATTGTGTGCACCTTCTCATCTATCAGGATGACCTCTTGCCTATTTTTTGCTCCGCCGTCTCCTGTGAGTAGCTTGTTTTGTCTCTGTTGTCCCTTAGTCCTCCCCCGTCGTTTTGGATTTCTCTGGGGGGTCGGTTCGCTATACCCTGAGGTTTCTACCCCCAGGGAAGTTGGGGGTTGGGCACAGGGAACAGCCTCTGTTGGATAATTTGGTGAGGCTACGTTTCCAGTCATATTTGGGCTATCCGCTAATGTAAGATCTCTAGAAAGGGTTGGGGTAGCTACTATAGGGTTGGGTGAGGCGGATAGGCTCCTTTCCATGCGTTCTATTTCCCCGGAAACCTTCTTCAACATCAAGTCAATTGCGGTGGGTTTTTTCACTTTATTCGGGGCTAGATCGTTTGTTTCGGCCAGAGTTTGTTTAGGGGTTTCAACTTGGCGAACTTTGCTCATGACCGAGCGTGTTTTAGGGTGATTAGACATAGTGGGTGAGATTATGGACTAGCTCTTCTCCTCTTCTCCTCCCCCAAAGGGCACATCAAGGATCCTTCTAGTGGGTGGCTAGATATCTCGGTACTCTCTATATCTGTATGACTTAAAACCCTGCCCCCCCTCTTCCTAAGGCAACAGCTGAATATCACAGGATCCTTTGAAGTATTAAATCCAGGCGACCATTCCAAGTCTAAGATAAACAGTACCTGTCACGAAAGGTCCATGCCAAGGGGGGTGGCCCGTCCCGTCCCTGGTCGTCCCCGGACGGCCACAGACGGCCCGCCCTCTGCCCGGGCTCAGCCCGGCGTCGCCCGCGAGCGTCCCGCGACGCAGGAGGATCTGTTCTCCTTTAAGCGCCTCCGGGCGCTGGCAAGTGACGCTGCTGGCGGCGTCGCCGGAACCCCGCAGGGGATGCTGGGAGTTGTAGGCAGCCAGGCAGACAGGACAACCACGCCGGTAAGTGCTCCCCCCTCTCGGCAGCCGCTATGGCAGGGCGGGGGAGAGCGGAACACAGGAGCGTGTGAGGCAGCAAGACCTCTCTGGAGCGCAACAGGTCGTGCAATGCCCCCCAGTCAGGATGTAGTCCCCGCTCCTCAGCAGGATCTGATCTCCTTTAAGCGCCTCCGGGTGCTGGCAAGTGACGCTGCTGGCGGCGTCGCCGGGACCCCGCAGGGGATGCTGGGAGTTGTAGGCAGCCAGGCAGACAGGACAACCACGCCGGTAAGCGCTCCCCCCTCTCGGCGGCCACTATGGCAGAGCGGCGGCGGGGGAGAGCGGAACACAGGAGCCTGTGAAGCAGCAAGACCTCTCTGGAGCGCAATAGGTCGTGCAATGCCCCCCAGTCAGGATGTAGTCCCTGCTCCTCAGCAGGATCTGATCTCCTTTAAGCGCCTCCGGGCGCTGGCAAGTGACGCTGCTGGTGGCGTCGCCCGGACCCCGCAGGGGATGCTGGGAGTTGTAGGCAGCCAGGCAGACAGGACAACCACGCCGGTAAGCGCTCCCCCCTCTCGGCGGCCGCTATGGCAGAGGGGCGGCGGGGAGAGCGGAACACAGGAGCGTGTGAGGCAGCAAGACCTCTCTGGAGCGCAACAGGTTGTGCAATGCCCCCCAGTCAGGATGTAGCAGTGTTTAATACATCTAGATGACCTGCAATTGGCCAAAGAAGCCACAAAACCATCAACTGTGCACATCCTGGCTATACAGACCACTTTTTCAATCCAACCCTACCTAACCTTTAACACCACTAGCTACAAGAGATTTCTGTTGGCCTGGTTTAGGTTAAATATCTTTTTTCGACTGGTTACCTTCCCGAAAAGAAATGACTGGTCAACAGTTTTACCACTCTGTCCATGTGACGGTCTCTCTATCCAGACAACTATTCACACAATTTTGTTTTGCAAATTTTATTGTGAACCTAGAAAGTCCTGGATTATCCCGGTACTAAAACATATGGGATTTAGGAGATGTCGACCTGCAATGTTATTCTTACAGTTCATGGAGGAGGAATGGGTAACTAAGGTTGTAATCAAATTTTTAAAATTCATTGTTCGCCATAGATCAAACTTGGAATAGAGCACCATCCTCCTGCCCAGGATTTTAACTATTTGTACTGTAATTATCTAATTATGCCCTTTTTAACTTAGTCTTTTATCATTCACAATAAGCTCTTTTAACCAAAATTGTATTATATAAATGTGTTTTGAAATAATGAAATCTCGTATATGAGCTGTTTAAAGAAAATTTTATCAAACTGTACTTTTATGGTTTTGTAAACAATGAAAACCGAATAAAGTGAATTCTGATCTGATCTGAATCATTAAGCAGTGCTTTGTTTTTCATAAGAATGCTAAATAAAGTTAAAAAAAAAGTTTAAACAGTATTAGAAAGACATCATTTTGTCAGGCGCATGCAAAGTTCAGGTGAGAATGCAAAAGATTATATCACTGAATTGAGAAAACTAGCCTCTACTTGTAATTTTGGAGGTAATTATGAAGAGAAGTTAAGGGATCAATTTATGTTAGGTTGTTCTTTGGACAAAGTAAAAGAGCAATGTTGGGCCCAGGACAATCCTTCTCTTACTGATGTAATCTCAATAGCGAAATCATGTGAACACACTAAAGCATGTGTAGAAGAATTAAAAATAAAAGATGGAGAAGTACAGAAAGAAAGTAATATTCGTGTTGTAAACAAGTTTAAGAACAAACTAAGTAATATTTTATCTTCTCAACCGAACAAAGGAGAGAGCAATTACTCACAACAAAACAAAGGGGTTGTTAAATACAAAGATGAGCACAAAAATAGTGATGGTTACAAAAATGAATCAACTTTAAAAACATTTCAAGGTACTTGTTATAGATGTGGTGAATATGGTCATTCAGCACATTTTAGAGACTACATTGATTGGAGAGCTACATGCAAAATTTGTAGAAAAAGAGGCCACATCTCAAAATGTTGGTGCAGTAGGACTTTCAAAAAGAAAGTTCAAGACATTTCTTGTGATGATGACTGCGAAGAAGAAGAGATTATCATGAGAATTAGTGAAGGAGAAAAAGATGGTCCTTTTGATGTTGTGTTGATTGAAAACGTTACTGTACAAATGTTGTTCGACATTGCTGCTAAGGTAACTCTTATCCCAAAACTGGTCTGTGATGCGTTTTTGTTAAACAAAGTTGTGTTACATAAACCAGACATCAAAGCAAGAGGTTATGGTGGTGAACCGATTAGGCTTTCTGGATTTTTTAATGGTAACATTGCTTTCAAATCCAGCTCAACCACAGGGAAGGTTTACATTTCTGAACAAGGTGATTCATTGGTGAGTTGGTCTCTTCAAAAAGATCTTAAAGTAATACTTGATCCCAATGAAACTCCATTCATAACATTTAAACAAAGTGAATCAAACTGTTCTCAATCACGTCAAATTTCTACTCACAATAGTGAACAAAATAATTTACTTCAAACATTAATTTACACGTTTGAGAATGAATTTCCAGAAGTATTTAAGGAACAATTAGAATGTTTGAAGGGATATTGCCATAAAATACTTTTGAAGGAAAATTCCTTACCTACTGTTAGCAAAGTTATAAGTGTTCCAATAACAGTTCAAGAGAAGATGAAAATTGAACTCAACAAACTTCTAAAGAGTGGCATCATTGCTGAAGTTGAAGCCACGGAGTGGTTAGCTCCTGTTGTGATGGCACTTAAAGCGAATGGTGAGTCCAGACTCTGTATTGACCTAAGAGAACTCAATAAGTGTGTTGTTGTTGATCATTTCCCATGCCAAACATTGCCGAAATGTTATCACCGCGGGGAAGAGCTAAATTAGGTTCCTCAAAAGATTTAGCTTCGGCATACCATCAAACAGAGTTGCATGTTACTTCTCAGCACCTTACAGCATTTGTAACTCTCTTTGACACCTATAAATTCCTGAAGATGCCTTTTGGTGATGTCAGAACTCACGTGACTTCCAGAGACTTACGCGTTTCAATCCAACAGGTTTCTGCATTGTACGTCGAAAGTTTGCCTTCACAAATTGGAAACAAAAATAGTGTGAAAAGAAAAGAATAAGGACTGGTCCTCAAAAAAGAAAATTTGCTTAAAGAGCAGTCTGGGAGACGATAAAAATCAGACAATAACCAAGACTGCCATTGAGAGTCCTCTGACCGTATTCAATTCTGAGGTCATAACGGGATTCATTCACAAAGGGTCACTGCCACATACACACTGTGTTGTCCTGAAGAAGATCTGATCAATTAATACAATTGAAGACCGAAAAGTCGACTTTAGAGTCCATTGCTCCATCTGTTATTAACTATATAAGTGACCTTTAATTTAAGAAAAAATAGGTGTCACTTACTGTTTTTATTATTGGATTGGACTTATTTTTCAGATGAACTGTAGGAAAAATTGAGCAATTCCTTTTTCATTTGTAAGCATTGTAATCAACGTGAACTGTTGATATGTACCCTATAAATTTATGATTGATATAAATAAGAAATATTTTTTCAAAAAAAGATTATGCTGTGTTGTTCATGTCTACTCAGACTATATCATTTGAATGGTCTCCTTGTCTAATTGATTGTTAATTAGTTTTATTATAACCATATCAGATACCAATGTGATTGAACAGACCACTGTTTAAAATTAAGATGCAAGTCTGAATCTGGAAATGATCCTCACAAACAAAATCCCTTGCCAGCATTCCCAAATTCTATATCGCTAATATCAGCTGCAGCAGTCTTTCAGAGAATGATGGAACATGTCTTTAAAGATTGTGTTGGGATAAAGATCTATCAGGACGACATACTCATATTTGGAAGTACTGAAAAAGAGCATGATAATAGAGTCAGAATGGTATTGAACAAACTCAAAGAAAACGGTTTAACACTCAAAGCAAAGAAATGTAAATTAAATACATCTAGCATTGACTATCTAGGTCATACAATTTCTGGCTTTGTCATTAAACTAAAGAAAGAATTAGTAGACACCATCAACAACTTGGCCAGTCCCTGTAATAAGGATGAAGTTGTGAAATTTCTTGGGATGTCAGAGAATTATACTAAGTTCATATCTAATTTTGCCAGCAAAACACATAATATGCGTCAATTACTAAAGAAGAATGCTACTTTCGCTTGGAATACTCAATGTGATGATTAGTTCAAACTCATTAAGAGGCAATTTTCCGTAGCTTCTTCTTTGACGAGCTTTGATCCCAATTGAGATTTGGTTATCATGTCTGATGCAAGTGCAACAGGTCTAGGTGCAGTTATGATACAAGAACTCAATGGAATGGAAGCAACCATTTTATTTTTATCCAGATTTTTGCGAGATGCAGAAGCCAATTATTCTGTTATAGAAAAAGAAGCCTTGGCAGTGTTCGGGACAGTGAGGAAACTTTGCAAGTGTGGCTCAATGATTAGAGCGGCAGACCCTGATGCAGAGATCTAGCCCGGGACCAGGGTTCAATTCCCCGGCTCGGCGGGTCTTGGGCTCAAAATTCCACGGACCTGATAATTCTCGCCTCGGTGCCTATTCCAATCATGGAGTCCCACTCTGCAACTCTGGGCAATAGCTTGCTTAATCTCCACAACGGCCCCCACAACGCTAAGGATGCCTGGCCTCCACCTTGGGGGTGCCCAGGAGTGGATGCCTCACAGGGAAAGCCAGGATGGGTTCCACAGCGGTATTCGTACAAGCGCCTTGAGACCCTTGCGGGTGAGTAGTGCGCTCTACAAGTATCAATTTACAATTTACATTAGAATACGTTACAGGTTCTAAAAACAATATACCCAACTGTTGCTCTCATTTGGTCTCAAAAGAGAACACTGAAGGTGAAATAGAAGAAGAGGATTTCAATGAACTTGATGAATATGCTGTCTGCAATGTCAAGGATAGCATAATAAAAGAAGATGTGTGGATCAGTGAACTATCAAAAGATGAAACTCTACAGTCTGCCTTGACCAATATCAAAAACAGTTGAAAAACATGTGATAAAAACAAAGGATACATTATCTGGATTCTATCAAGTGAAAGATGAGTTATCCTGTCAGAATTGCATTCTCTTGAGAGGAACCAGACTGATTCCTCCAACTACCTTAAGGAACCAATTAATTGAATTTTCTCATGAGAGCCACCCAGGTAGTTCTAAAACCAAGGAAATTTTAAGACGGACATACTGGTGGCCAGGGATGGAAGTCTTGATAGAAAGGTCTGTGAGAGATTGTGTTGAATGTAATAGTGTGACAAATTTCTCAAACCGGGAGTTCAACCCATGACTTTGAGGGAACTTCTAAATCTGGCTTGGGAAGAAGTTGCCATAGACATCCTTGGTCCTATAAAGCACAGCAGCACAGACAAATACATCATAGTACTCATTGATTTCTACTCTAGGTGGCCACAAGTCAAAATCACTAACTCTGTGGAGACTAGAGATGTTATAAAATTCCTTGAAGATATCTTTCCTCGTCGCCATTGTAAAGATGGTACAATCCACATTAAGTTAATACAGAGATATTTATTAAGGAAGAAGATGCAATACACCTCAGCCTGCCAACTCAACTTGTTGTGCATCATTTTAGGATCCTAGCATAATTTACCGATTCATGCCCTTATATAGGTATAATTCACATTGCCCTTATATAGACATAGAAATCGTACCCATATTTAGACATAACCCATCCAGTCCAAATACAAGCATGGCTACTTCCACTAGTTCTAAAAAGCCACACCTATTTCTTGGAAAACTCGGCTTCAGCATTCAGGGATATTCCCTTGCTTGAATATTGATTTGTCCTAGAAATCATGGAGTTTTCAAAGAACTACCATTCCCTTGGGGTTCTTTAATGACGTTATTATGTCCGACTTTACGTCAAACTAGGCACCTTCAAAGTATAAATATGCCTACACTTGCCCTAGCAAACACACAGTGGTTCGGAGCAGCTCCATTATCTACTTGCCCGACGCAGCTTGCTACAGCAAGTGCCGAAGGAAGCCGACCCTCCAGCTGACGCACTGACAGAGAGGCTTCATTTCTCCCGGCGAGAATCCAGCTCCAGTGTTTCCAAGCTCCCCTCGCGGGGTGTTGGGAAAACGAGTCCCGAGACGGAGATACCAGACCTCCTTCATTCTAAAACCAAGGTACGGACCTGATTAGACCCCAAGATAAATCTTGGATAGATTTTTGGCAAAGAAAACTAAACCTATGCTACACCTCACTTACTTCTTCACTCTTACTAGACTTAGTTAGGTAAATTGGGGTAGGCGTATTTTAGAAGCACCAGTTGAGTACTTTTAGCTTTGTTATTTATGTATGTATTTATCTATGGCATAGGAACCATACAATGCTTTTACAGTATTATTTTATAATATTCTTCTTACTGTACGCATTATACTTTGCAACCAGTATTACGATTGTAGCAGTTCACTTTACTTGCTTGAGAAAGAAGACTGTTCAATAAATCCTTTTATTGAAAAAGCTTGTCTCTCTATTTTTCTGCACCTCTGATGAAACAAAGCATGCACGATTGACTGAGTAAAATATCTATCTATTATTTCCAAGACTCTGAAGATCAGTTTTATCTTGGGGAAACAAAGTTGTCATGTTTATGCAGTTGTACGAAACTAATCCCTTCTTGTTTATTCAAGAAAGTTTCTAGTGACCTCTGAGCTAGCTGGCCCTCACAATTAAGTCTAGCATATTCGATAGAGACCTAGTCGACATAAGTCGTACGTCAAATCTATAGGATATATTATTTCAATGTGCACAGCCTATTGGGAATATAGGAACTACACTACATGGCGCCCAACGTTTGTTAAGGCACTAATTTAACCCTAGATACTTGAGTAGCTCAGTCATGCTTTTCACAGAGACCCCTTTTTCCCGTAAAATACTCCAATAGACGTCTGGAGTGGGTAAAAGGATAAAATATCCGCCATAACTGAGTAGGACAAAAATCCTATGTATTCGTTTTTGGTTTGATTCATCGTTGAAGGATATGGTGTTCTAAAATATCATGCACCTTATCTTTGTTTACTTGAAACTTGTTTTGCAAACTTTTCAGCCGACAAAATGACTGAAAACGAGACCGGTGGAGCTGCAGCAACTGCAAACCAACCGGGTTTAAACATTACCGGTTTCCAAGAAACCGACCCAGATGCTATAATCATCCTGGAAAACTTAAGGAAAACCATCGCTATAAAGCTTTAAAAAAATGGCCTATAACCTAGAGGTGGTAGGGTAATATTTGTCATAGAGGCACACGAATATCGGCAGACAGAGGTATTCTATTCATGGATAGTCTTCCCTGGAGCAAATGCAGTATTGCATGTGTTTCACTTCTACAAAGTAGAGGATAATCCAACGGAATACGTTCCTTTAGAAGACATTGAATTCCACTCACTTACCAAGAGCATCAGCTCTGGATTAAAGGCGACCTACAACATCAAAATCACATTACCAGGCTCGGTCCACTAGGTAGACCAGGAGTAACATGGCCGGTACTAGCCAACTATACACCACATCCTGACATTGAAGAAATTGTCAAGTGAAGAACTATTAGTTCAACTAAAACAACTAATCAAAATACATAGACAATTGGTTCAATATATCATGCAGATTCTAACAGTCAAACCTACAATAAGGATTCCACAACACAGCCCTCACCAGGAGAACACAAATAAAATCACACCACATACTATACAATCAGTCATTGGTAAATTACCCGCAAAAAGGGAACAAATTCCATTATGGATAGCTCAAAGAATTACTCAAATCGAGGCTGTATTTCCTGACAGTACACCTCATGAGAAACACAGAATTTTAACAATCTGTTTACCAATGGGGATCGCACCACACCTGGAGGCCTGCGACACTTGGGGTACAGTCTTTGCTGCAATCTACACAAAAACACATGGTGTTCCGTCTATGGCGGTGATACCAGACGTCCTGAAACATATTCAAAATGAATACGGGGCAGAGCCTGCTTTAAATCTGGGTATGAAATTACTGAAAGATTTCAAACAGGTCTCAGCTATAATATTAGATAATATTAAAGGTGAAGCAGCATCCGTGGCGATCCGCCAAAAATAAGGGAAATTTATATAACTGAGCAACCATATGAACTGACCAGAATAATTAAAAAATCCTATGAAGAACTAGGTAGAGATAGTTTGGGTGGGAAACCAGTAAAACCCCAACTAACAGAAAGTCCTGAAAAGGTCTTTATTAAAAACACTCTCACTACTCCTAAGAAGAAGTGGGAAAATACTAAACAAACTTCTAATGAAAAGGGTTCTCAGTCCCGAGGTAGGTCTCCTCAAAAGGAGCCCTCTGAAAAGAGGTATAACCTCAGGAACAGGGAAAATTTGGGAAAACCTGATAGATAAAGATACTGATACACGTTCCTCTAGTACCTTTCAGACTTCCTCACAGAAATCGGAAAGTACAGGACGGCGGTTAGAACACAAGGAAGAACCCGTGAAGTCCAAAGACGATCAACACGTTCCAAAAAATAAGAAAACCCAATTCGCCAAAAAGAAGGTAGCAGGTCTAAAAATCAAACATGCAGAGGATCTTGAGGACACAACTCAAGAACGGGGAGTGGGCCCAGACAATGCTGGACAGCGCAGCAGAAGTCACCATAGCTCGCAAGATCTTGAAGGTTTATCTGGAGACAGTGGACTTGAATAAGTACATTCAAGTGGAAACAGCTGATACCAGGGTTAGTGTACCACATAAGTTATATGAAGTACCACTCCGGATGGAGGGGAACATAACTAGGGAAATAAGAGCACTCTTTTGGGAGAAGCACTCTAAAGGCTATGACATTCTTCTAGCTGAAAAAGACTGGCCACCACAATTTGTCAGGGAGTGCTCACATGGCGAAGACATTATGTCAGCCTTCTCCAACCATATTCCAATTAACTTAAAATACACCTATGCCAGAAAATGGGCTGTAGCCCAGGCTCCAGCATTATATAACAATCATGTAGGATGGGATAAGGATTCTTTTCACCATAAAATCCAGTTAAAAACTCAACCAACTGCACAAAGGCAGTATCCAGTTAAGCAAGAAGCTAAAAAACAGGTCAAGGAGGTCTTAGATCAACTTGAATACCAAGGGGTGATTGAAACATGCACCTCATCAATGAACAATCCTTTGTCTCCGGTCTCCAAACCAGACAATACATATCGTCCAGTTTTGGAATACAGACATTTAAACTCTTGCACAAAACCTTTGCAGTACAAAATGCACACAGAGCAGCACTAATGAATAACATTGTGCATAAAAAATCTCAAACCACATTAGATATTTCTAACGGTTTCTTCTGTTAAAACATTGCACCTGAAAACAGGTACTTGACCGCTTTCTCAATTATGGGGACACAACATCACTTCTGTCGTCTTCCCCCCGGGATTCAAGAATAGTCCAGGGTTATTTTCAGCCAGAGTAACAGAGTTACTACAAACGTATGATGATGAGGCATTATCTTAGGTCGATGAGATCTATCTAACAGACGATGATTTGGACAGGCACTTGAAGAGAGTAAATACCATTATTCTTGGATTTGCTTCTGAAGGGTACAAATTTTACTTTAAGAAATCAAGAATTGCCCACCTCAACGTCCTATTTCTAGGATATGAGTTATCAAGTGAAGGCAAAAGCCTGGCAGCCAACTTTTTAGAAAAGTGTGCGCTGCTCCAACCTCCAAAAACGCTGAAAAACGTAGTCAATTCTAAGTTTCCTGAATTTCGGAAGAACATACATTCTAAATTACGCAGAGAGGGTTAAACCTCTCTACAAATTAATCAAATCTGATTTTAAAACAACTAATTGGACTCAAAAATACATAAATTTTGCGTTCAGTGCAAACAGACATGCTAGCAACATCACATATATAGACATGCGTAAACGTACGCAACCTTGTAATCAGAATAATCCCAGGAAGATGCGGATTTACGTACTTAACTTTTAATGAAGGTGAAAAAGTACCAATTGCTTGCAAATCACCCTTGTACACACAAGCTGAAATGAAATTCACTTCAACAGAAAAAATTCTGACAGCGGTTCAAACTGCAGTAGCAAAAGAGAGAGCTCTCGCACAGGGTAACCACATTATGGTTGTTACTCCTGTACCAGCCTTAGAGGCAGTGACAAAAGCAAACATTCTGAATGCTAAGGCTTTACATCCAAGATGAATACAATGGGTTAACTCTTGCTGCAACAGACGTTGAATACGTTTTTGACCCCTACTTGAAAACTCAAGAATTTCTACAATACGAACAAGAATGTCCTCTTCCCACTGAGATTCTGCCTCTAGAACAGTACGAATGTATAATTCATACACACGGATCAGCACAGCCCGCAATGGGGGGTAAACAAGCTTATAGTGCTGCAGCGCACATTTTTAAAGGTCGCTGGCGCGATGGAAAATTCCGACCTATGGTCACAAAAACACAATCTCTCGGAGACTGCACAGCTCAGCGAGCTGAACTACAGGCTTTGAAGATGGCGCTTGAAAATACTGATCGCAAATTCCCAGTGTGCGTTTCGTATTACTGCGTTCAATCTTATAATGAATACTTGCAGAACTGGGTTCAAAACGGTTTCAAAGATGCAAAAGGGGGCACAATGAAGAATAAGTTGCTTTGGGAACAAGTAGTTCAATTACAGAAAGAACTACAAAAGACTCATGTGATCCATGCACTGAGTCATCAGCGTGATGGCGTTCACGTTTAAGGGAATTCATTGGCTGATGATGCCGCGAAGGCAGCTGTGCAAACGACTTCAGTAGCTGCAATCACTCGTTCGAAAACAAAAATAGACGGCGAAACAATGCTAGATGTCATGCCACAAGCAAAGGCAGCGGTGCAGCGGTACCTCTAAACTATCCACTTGAATATTCATACATAATTGATGCCAATTCCGTCCCTTTTGCTCGAATCCCTGGAGTGGGGGGATAGAGTAATCCCAAACAGGAGACGTAGAGGAGCTTTGATACAAGAGCACATATGGGAGAGGGTCTGATACATCAAGGGAACTCTAAATCCATCCTGGAATTAAACGAGACGTGCTGGTGGCCAGGGATGAATGCCCACATTCACGAGTTCCCAATTAATTTTCATGACTGCAACAGAGATCGCAGCAGAGAACGCTGCAAGATACCTGCCTACAATTTAGCTAGCCCAGTGCAGACACCATTGTTAGATAGCATTAGGCTTTCTACACGCAGACGTCGCTATAGATTAATGCGGTCCCACAACTATTAGGACTAGATTCATTTGGATGTGGCCTCAGTGCTCGGCTGACACCCGAACGGTTATTAAAGATTTACGAGTCTTTATCAGCACATACGCAATCACACGCTACATTCTGACAAGGGTCCAGCGTTTACCTTCAAAGCTTACAAGGAGGCCATGGCCAATCTGAGCGTTTTATTGTGGTATTCGAGTCCATTCCATCCAGAGGGAAATTCTGTAGTGGAAAGAAAAAACCGGGACATAAAGCAATCTATAACAGCTAGGTTATCAGGCTCGAGTGACGGGTGGGTCAAACATCTAATAAGTGTCCAACGTAGTTTAAATAATCTGCCAAGAAATTCTCTGGGTGGAATCACTCCATATGAAATCCTTTTTGGGTTTAAAGTATTTTATTAAGGCACAAAAACACGTGGAGGGGAGCAGGAGGTCAAGCATACATACAATATAAGAAGCGGAACGTTGCAGCGAGTCAGAAGAAAAACAGGGAGGCAGGAAGCCCCGGAGGGTAACTAAGCAAATACAAAGGGCAATAAGGTATTGTGAACAACCCCCCTGTTGACCCCCACTCCCTAAGCAAGGCCAAACCGGAATAGCACCCCGCAACACAGTAAAGGAGAAGCATACCGTACCACCAACCCCCCATCCCCAGAAAGAAAGAAGAAAGAAGAGTAAGGAAGAAAAGAAAGAAAACAACACCCCAACATCCCCGTCCGAAAGGCAGCAATAGAAGCACATAACCCCTCTTCCCGCCCCCAACCCCCGGCCCTCAATCCGCACATTCACTCCGCCGCAGCTGCCGGTGGTGTCAGCCTAAGGAGGCGCAAATACCGTGGACACGTGAGCTTGTGGAATTCCGTGGACAGCAATGTCAAAAAGGGGTGCCAGAGCTCCTCGAACTGGTCGACATTCCCAGCCACCATTAGCGACATCTTCTCCATGCCCAGTACCTGCCAGAGCCTATGCAGCCAACCAGTGATAGAGGGGGCAGTAGGGGTGCGCCAGAGTATCAGTATGTTCTGAACGGCTGAACCTAGCGCAATCGCAATCTGCCTGCCCCTGCGGGATTTCAGCGGGTACATCAAATCATTGGGGAGGCCTAGCAAGACATACGCGGGGAAGCGCGGAAGCTCGATCTCGAAATGTCTATCCACCTCATCTAAGACTTCCTTCCAGTAGGCCGACAGCACCGGGCACTCCCAGAGAATGTGCGTGAGGGTGCCCACCTGTCCGCAGCCGCGCCAGCAACCTTTATCGCCTATTTTGCGCATCTCATAGAGCCGCTCCGGGGTATAGTACCAATAGGTGAACACTTTAGTGAAGGTTTCCGTCAGACCAGTATGGTACGCGGAGTGCCTCGCCCGATACGCAATCCTGTCCCACTCCTTGTGGCTCAGGGTCCTGCCCAGTTCCCTGTGCCAGCGCTCCCTCCCTGGGTTATGGTAATGAAACGGCGGGGGTTGGAGAAATTTATACAAATCAGTGATGAGCTTGGCGTCCGAAGTCCGGGTTACCAACCACCGCTCGTAGGGCGTAATTGAACGGGCAGCGACGTCACGCACTGGGGGTTGAAGAGCCCAGTGGCGGACCTGCATGTAACGGAGCCTGTCCCCCTCCGTCAGGCCAAACTCCTGACGGAGCTGCTGGAAGGGGAGCACGCCCTCCGGCCCGTAGATCTGGAAAAGCGCCCTGCAGCCCGCGCTCACCCAGTGGGAAAAAGCTCCCGGCTCCAAACCCGGGGTAAAGTCCGGATTGCCAGCGATGGGAGTGAACGGCGATGGAAAGGTCGTGAGCTCACGCAGCTCACACACTGCGTCCCACACTCTCAGCGGGACTCGGGTGATAAAAGAGGCGTAGAGATTAGGCGGGCGGTGAGCGCGCCGCAGGAACGGGACCTCCTGGAGGGTACGGCCTGCGACTGCCTGGTCCTGAAAGAGCCAGTGTTTATCCGATTCCCACCGGCTCCATTCCACCAGATACCGAAGCTGTGCCGCCTGAAAGTATCTCCGGAGGTCCGGGACTCCGAGACCCCCGCCTCCGGGGCCAGCATGGAGAGGACCCGCTTCATCCGAGGCTTACGGCCCTGCCACACAAAGCGGGATATGTCCGCCTGCACCTGCCGTATCCAACCCACAGGGGGCTGGAGGGGCAGAGCGCGGAAGAGATATAGGATCTGAGGCAGGATCGTCATCTTCACCGCCGCGATACGGCCCAACCACGAGAGTAGGCCCTTATTCCATCGGCCGAGTTCCTCCTTGATCTTTTTGCCCAGAGAAGAGTAGTTAGCTGTAACCATGGCAGGCAGGGAGGGGGCAAGCAAAATACCTAGGTAAGGCACCGCGGAGGAGGACCACTGCAGAGGAAAGAGACTTTGAAGGTCTCGCCTGGTGGAAGCAGAGAGCGACACGTCCAGTGCAGCCGACTTAGTCATGTTCATTTTAAAACCCGCCACACGGCCGAAGGCGTCCAGTTCCCGGACGCAGGCAGGGAGCGACCGCTTGGGGTCGTCCAGGGTCAACAAGACATCGTCCGCGTATAGGCTGACAGTGTGCGTATATTGCCCCATCTTCACCCCAATAGCGTCCGGATTATCACGAATCCTCTGTGCAAACGGCTCCATATAGAGGGCAAAGAGGAGCGGCGAGAGGGGGCAACCCTGTCTCGTGCCGCGCTCAATGGCAAAGCAATTGGAGCTGTGTCCATTGACACGCACTGACGCTGACGGTCTCCTGTAGCAGTTAAAGACCATAGTGCGGAACTTCTCGCCGATCCCCAGTTTCCCAAGGACCAGCTCGAGGTATGGCCAATGAACCCTATCAAAGGCCTTCTCCGCGTCGATTGATAGCAGCATCCGCTCCCCCGGAACACGCGAGGCCTTTTCCAGCACGTGCGTCACCCTCTTTGTGTTGTCGACCGTCTGCCTACCGGGTACAAAACCGGCCTGGTCTGCCTCCACCAAACCTGGCAACTGTAAACCCAACCTGGCGGCCAAGATCCCGGTGTAAAGCTTGAGGTCCACATTTAGGAGCGAGATGGGCCGGTACGAGCCGCACAGGGTGCGGTCCTTCCCCGGCTTGGGGATAACCGATACCGTCGCTGAGAGAAGGTCCGGCGGAATAGCTCCCGGCTCGGAGAAGGAGTTGAACAAGCGAGCCAGTAAAGGCGCGACAGTGGGGCAGAAGGTTTTGTAGAATAAGGCCGTATAACCATCCGGACCCGGGGCTTTGCCGTGCTTTAGTCGTGCAATCGCGGAGATGACCTCCTCCACGTGAATGTCCCTCTCTAGGTGGTCCGCTTGGGAGGGGTCCAGGGCCGGGAGGGTCACGGACTCCAAATAGGCCTCAGCCTCTCCCGGTGGGGAAGGCTCCGCCGCGTACAATGCTTCGTAAAAAGAACGAAAGGTATCGGCCACCTCCGCGTCACCGGAAACCGGGATCCCGTTCATTCCCACCAGCTCCTTCACCACATTGCGCTGCTGCGCAGCCCTGAGCCTATGGGCCAGGAGTTTACCGCACCTGTCTCCGCCGGTGTAAAAGGCATGTTTCAGGCGCAGCGCAGCATACTCCGCCCGATCGAGATCCAACGCGGAGAGGAGTTTCCGAGCCGCCTTCAGCTGCTTCCAGACACGAGGAGCCCCCGTCCGGCGGTAGACCTGCTCGAGCTCCCGAACCTGCGCGGTCAGTTCCTCCCTCTTGCGTTGGCGTTCCCTGTTTTCCGCCGAGGAAATGGAGATAAACTCCCCTCTAACGACCGCTTTCAAAGCCGCCCACTGCGTCGCCAGGGACGTGGCAGAGTTGTTATTGTGGGTCAGGTAGTCCTGGATGACCTCCTCCACTCGCTTTACGACCGATTTCTTGTGGAGAAGCGTGTCCCGGAGCCGCCACATCCCCCTAGAGGGGGGGGTCGCCGGCCAAGCAAAGATTCCGGAAACCGGTGCGTGGTCGGACAAGGACAAAACCCCGATGTCCGCTGCCGCGGCGGCCGAGCGAAGCGGACCACTTACCAGGAGGTAGTCCAACCGTGAATACGTGCGGTGCGCGTGGGAGAAATAGGAGTAGTCCCTATCGGTGGGGTGCAGGACGCGCCAGAGGTCATGCAAATCCATTTCCGCAAGCTGGTCCTGCACCGCCCTAGAAAGCTCCCCTGTCTGCGGAAAGCGTTGGGCAGACCTATCCAGGGTGGAGTCGAAGACCATATTCAGGTCTCCCCCCAAGATGATATGGCGATCGGGCGAGGCAGTAACGTCCACCAACACTGATTCCAGGAAGCGATCCTGGTGGTCATTCGGGCTGTACGCTGAACCAACCGTAAAGGTGACACCTCCCAGACGCATGCGATACACCAGAAGCCTCCCTTTCTGCTCAGCATGTTTATGCAACACCTCCCCCCTGAAGGAGCTGGCTAAAAGAATGGCCACCCCAGCGGTCTTAGTCGCAGCAGAGGAAAAGAGTTGCGTAGGGAACTTGGCAGAGCGCAACCTATGGCAATCTTTGGAAAGCAAATGGGTCTCCTGCAGGAGGCAAATATCCGCCTGCGACCCCTCCAACAGGGAAAGGATCGCCCTACGCTTAACGGGGTTATTCAGACCCTTAACATTAAGGGTCACTACCTTCAGGGGCGGCATCGCCTCCAGGGAAGCAACGCGCTATGCAGTGGGCAAGGGATCAGCGGAGGGGGCGCGCGGGGCAGGGGCGCAGGGAAGGCCAGAGGCAACATCGCACATGTTCGGACCACTTCGGACGGGACCCCCCCACACCAAACCAACAGTAAAACCCCCCCCAAACCAACCCATGGCAACCAGCCAAAATAAGAAAAGACAGAAAACAACACCCCATAGTCTCAGTCTAGCCCAAATGGGCGAGTCTGTAGAAAAAAGTCAAGTGGACGTCCAGCCACACGCCCCCCTCCCTCCCCCCCAGCCCCAGCTCAGTACCGTTAAAGCTAAGAATCTCTCCCCCCGGAGAAAAATTAGGCCGTTAAGGCCACACCAGTAGCTTCAGGCAAGTTCCTGGCCGCAGTCCTCAGGGCCTCCGCCATTTCTGCCCTGATGGTGGGTGAGTCCGGACGACTCGCTGGCGCTGACGATGGGCGCCTCCTCGACCTCCGTCGGCCCCGCCGCTCGGGGCGCCGCCATGCAGGTGTCGCCCCCTCCTCCTCTGTAGCAGTAAGGCCCAAAACTCCACAGACATCTTGCAGAGAGCGCAGCTGATGCAGAACCCCATTCCATCGAAAGATGAGACGGAAGGGGTGGCCCCAGGAATAGGGTGTCTCATGCTCTCGCAGAAAGTCCGTCGCGATGCGGAAAGACCTGCGCTTCTGCAGTGTGATGGCGGACAGATCCTGGTAGAGCGCCACAGGTCTTTCACGAAAGGCCAGCGGCTGCTTCCTGCGGGCCTCCGTCATGATGCGCTCTTTCAGGGGGAAATCCGGCAGGAAAGCTAGGATATCAGGCGGGGGAGCCGACGACTGGCGCTGGCGGCCCACCCTATGTGCTCTGTCAATGCGGATCGGGAAGTCCGCTCCTTCCTCCAAGATGTCGCGGAACAAGTCCTGTAGATAGGCCACCAGGTCCCCACCCTCATCCGCGGACGGAACACCTCGCACCCGAATGTTATTCCGTCTGGACCTGTTCTCGAGGTCTTCCGAATGGGCCTGGAGCTCAACACATTGCTCCCGGAGGCGGAGGACGTCCTGTTGGAGATGAGTTATCTCTTCATCGCGACGTTGGGCCGTCGTCTCCACAGCATCGACCCTCTCGCCCAGGCCCTCGACCTCCCTGCGCACCTCCCGGACCTCTCCAGCCACCTCGGTCTTAAGAGTCTGAAATTCCTCCTTGAGGGAGCTGAATAAGTCCTCCATGAAGGACCTCGTGACTGGTGGCTCGCCCACGGCTGCGTCCGTTGATGTCCGGGAGGCCCCCGGGGACGGCTGCGTCCTGTCGCGTAGTTGCTGGGACCTGCCGAGCATTTCCGGCAAAGTGCGATCTCCTCGTGCCGCGCCACGTCTCCCAGCCATCCTGGCCCCCGGTGAAGTCTAGGGTCAGTCGCTGTAGACGAGCGCCACCGCTCGCGGGCACCAAATGTGAGGCCTGCGGCGGGGACAAGGGTAGTGCGTCACAAGCGACAAAATGGCGGCCCGGTCCTAGGCAAGACGACCCCTGGGCCAGCAGGGCAGGCAGCAACGTCCAAAGTGGAGGCCACCAGCCTCGTATTCCCAGAGAGGGCAGTAGATGAGTCGGTGCCAAGACAAATCGAGGCTCTCGTAGAAGAAGGGTGCGGGCGAGGGCCACTGGGCGCAACCACCCAAAGACAAGATGGCGGGAGGGTGGGACCCAAGGAGGCAGCCCGGGCCAGCAAGTCCGTGGGCGACCCTCAAACAGCAACGGGTCCGGAAGGGGCGAAACGGCGGCTCCCTTCGCCGCTAGTTAATTCGCCCGGCATGGGCACAGCTCGAACTCCGCCATCTGGCGACTCCGGGCGCGGAGTTCGCAAGGCGTCCCCCCTCAAAGACCAAGGCAGGGGGAGGGTCGCCGGTGCAGGGGTGAGGTCCGTCGCCCATCCATGGTGTTCGCCACCAGGGCACCGATCAGGTAGCTCCGGCACTCCGCGAAGCCCGTCGATTCCGCACCCTCGGGAGCTCCGGCTTCCAGCTGTTCAGCACTCGGCCTAGCCGAGGCGAGCGGACAGCGCCGTCGTATGCTCCGCCTCCAAGCTCTTCTCCTCGGGACGACCCAGGCTCCGCTCCCCGGAGCGATCTTCGGATAAACTTTTCGGGGACTTCCCCCAGGGCCACGAAAGTCAAAGTGGCATCAAAGTGTGCCCCGGGAATTCCGGCACAGTTCTCTCGCCCGCAGTGCAGCCGCGGGGGGAGAGAAGCGCGGTGATCAGGGCTCGGGCTGAGCCGGGCCGGAGGAGCTACGGGAGGAAGCGTCCGCTCACCCCGCCATCTTGGCCACGCCCCCTGAAATCCTTTTTGGTACTAGAATGCTTGTCCAGGACCTCGATCATCACATTTCAGTGGTGGAAAAAAAACCCTTTGATATCAATGACCATTTGGCTGTTTTGCAGGACTTAAATGAGAAAAGGAGAAGTCAAAGCAACACAATACAGACGCCAACGACCACTGAAGGAGATCCACCCGTCCCAGCAAGGCCTGTCTGGATTCCGAAGATTGGGGATTTAGTCAGAGAAAAGATTGCGGATAGGAAGGAATTTGGGCCTTCTTACAGAAAACCAGTACCTGTACTAGCAATCCACGGATCAAGAACAGTGTTACTGCCGCCCCTTGCTGGAAGAAAAGTGAACAGGTTCGTATCCATTGACCTGGTCAAACCACATCATGTGGCCAATAATAAGTAGTAGGCCCAGTGGATTACAAAGATGTAGCAGAAGACCAAATCTTGCTACTATCCAAGAGGTTCAGACTGAGAGACTGATAACATTTGAAGACTCTGCAGCACAGAACAAAGGACTAAGCAATAAAGCTATGAAACTTGTGCCTCTTGAGACCCAAATAACAGTTTGTCAAGACACTCCTGTCTACAATGATGTAGCATATGACTACACTAAAATGACAAAGGATCCGGTAGCCCCAGTGATTTCAAAAAATTCTGATGCAATTCCAACAATTGACAGAACTGCCTCTGGCTATTTCATAAACTTTGATACGTTTTCTGAGGATCCCAGTGAGCCTGAGACGACACCAGCAAATAAAACTTTAAAAGATCAGCAACTTGAAAAAACATATCTAGTTTCACCATGGGTTGAATTTTGGATTGTGCTTGGCGTACTTTTTCTTCTACTTTGGCTAACCATTGTATTAACTTTGGGAATGCTGTTAAATGGAAGATATAGTAAAATGGACACAGCAAGTAAGAAAATCAACTTGCTCCTGAAGCCACACAAATCATCTCATCGTGAACAAAGAGACTTGACATCAGTGAGCATCACAGCTGTTCCGATACCTGGTGGTATAGCATGGGAAAGAACTGATTATGATATCTATGGTCCTGCAGAGCTGTTGAAGATTCAACATCAATTAAGGTTTCCTTGAGTGACTTTGTTTCACCCAGCACGTTTTCTGATGTTTGGCACTTTGAGACTGTTAATAATATGATGTCAGATTTAGAGATGTCTGCTAAATTCACAAAACATGAATACTTAGAAGGTTCATCAGATTGTGCACAAATGTATTGTTATAATCACTATGGTCATCATTACTTGCACAAATCTGCAAACCCTTGAAATGTTATACTTTCAAACAATGGGAACATTGTCCAACGCCACCAAAGGGTAGCTCAAAAACATTCTATGAAAAATGTCCATACTTCTCAGTTTTTAATGTCTAAAATCTGGAAACATTTTACTTTAACCCCTCCCATGCTCATGATGAGCTCAGCTTGTCATGAGCCACGGTGGCCGTGTGCCCATAACTGTCAGAACGCTTGCACACGGGGCTAATTCCCCCGCTGTGCTGAACGTTCTGAAGAAACGGGTGTGGCCGTGACGAGCTCAGCTCGTCATGAGCACACGGCCACCGTGGCTCATGACGAGCTAAGTACATTGAACGAAACGCCGTTTCTACTCGGTCCGTGCTTCAAGCGGAGCTCAGAGGTGTGCCCCGAGCGTCCGCGTTGATTATATTGAAGACCAAGAAAGCAACAACAGAAGGGTCCCCCATATCAAGCAGACACTGCAGCGCTGTGTATGGTTGAGTGAGATTGTTCAGCGTCGAGACTGCAAATACAGGCTTGATTTATATGAGCTTTTTGGGTCCTGATGAGAACTCCATACCAAGTAGGAGTTCCAAACGCGTAGACCATTTCCGTTTCAAGCCATAAGAACGTTAAACAGACAAAATTTCTCGTAATAAGAGAAAAATACATAAATTGGTGTTCGAATTAGTTACTATGGCTTTGTAAATCTTGATGAGATGATATCAGAATTGAATTGTAAATAAATATTTGGTGCTGTGTATGAAAGAGAGTGAAGTACGAATGTTTGACAAGGATGAATGATAGAATGTATGTAATGTTCTAATTTTTGCAAATGATTTTTATTTAAGGTATGATGTTTTTGTTGTTGTAATATAAGATGTTAAAATGTCAAGTTGGTGAAATTCAACAAAAGAAATTATTTTTGATATATGATGATATACATTGTATTTGTATGTGCTTTTATGGTTAAAATTAACCGCAATAAAGTTTTTGAATGAATGAAATAAAAGATTAATTGAGACTAAATGATAAGTCTGGAACCCATGTTGTGCTAAATTCCAATATGGTGGTGTGGTATTGATTTCGAGGAAACAGTATTGGCAGTTGTTACGTTTAATATTCTCTTGCATAAAGCATTCTCAAGAAGCAGTCTTCAGAACACCACTATTTAATTTGGAATATAATAAGTTCCGCATTCCACATTGATACTTACAATGGCTTAAAGTAGATATTACACATACCCATTTCCACCTCTATTTCTGTGCTGTCCAGTGGGCTGACCAAAAAAAGGCAATGACTTCACTGAGTAACGGCTGAAGGATGCCGACTAAGAGTCCATGTGTGCACAATTATTTTGTTTTATTATAAGAATCTGTTAGACAACTAAATCCGTCTTTGGGCCAGACCTAAAAAAAAACAAAAGCATTGGCATATTCAAGTGCTATTGGCTTTGCCAATGTGTTTTAGACATGTTGTACATCAGCAAGGCTGCTGTTCAGCATGGCTAAAAGTTAGGGACTTAAAGGAGAGTCTTGTAGGGTGTCAAAGTGGAGGGGCAAAGAGTGCTGGAGAGGCATATTGTGGAGTCACGCAGAGTGGCATAGTGCAGCGAATAGTGGCGCAGAGTGCAGTGGGAAAGAGACTAGTGCCATTAAATTCAGTGGCATAGAATGCAGTGGTGTAGATTAGAGTGGTGCATAGTAGAGTGGAGTGGCGTTGAGTGGAGCAGCGCAGAGTACAGTCAAGTGGCATAGAGTGCAGTGGAGTAGAATAGTAAGTACAGTGTAGCGTAGCATAGAGTGGTGCAGAGTAGAGTCTAGTGCAATGGAAGAGTGCAGAGTAAAGTGGCGGAGAGAACAGTGGTGCAGAGTAGTGGCATATAAAATAGTGGCGTAGAGTACAGTGATGCAGAGTAGAGTGCAGTGGAACTGAGTGGATTGTTTCAGACTAGAGTGAATTGGAGGGGTACAGGGTAGACTGCAGTTCCGTAGAGTGGCTTAGAATGTAATGGTGTAAAGTGGGGATTCTCCATCGACTGTGTGGGAGAGCTGTTCCTGTCACTTTGTCCGCCCTCTGGCCACTTCGCCACCGCGCCTCGCGGCCCCCGCTCCGCGGGAGCCGCTCGCAGGCGAGAGACTTCTGCCTAGGATCCAGTCCTGGTTTTGCAACGTGCACTGAGCACCAACGACGCCCTCAGGGTTCCACAGCCTGACAGCAAGCCTAGAGGCGGGACTGCGAGGACCAGCGTGCCCAGCGGCGCTGATCGGCCGCAGCTGGTCCTCTTCCCGCCCCCTCCACCGTCAAAACAACGCGGTGTGACTGCTGCTGCCGGGATTCTCCATCGACTGTGTGGGAGAGTTGTTCCTGTCACTTTGTCCGCCCTCTGGCCACTTCGCCACCACGCCTCGTGGCCCCCGCTCCGCGGGTGCCGCTCGCAGGCGAGTGACTTCTGCCTAGGATCCAGTCCTGGTTTTGCAACGTGCACTGAGCACCAACGACGCCCTCAGGGTTCCACAGCCTGACAGCAAGCCTAGAGGCGGGACTGCGAGGACCAGCGTGCCCAGCGGCGCTGATCGGCAGCAGCTGGTCCTCTTCCCGCCCCCTCCACCGTCAAAACAACGCGGTGTGACTGCTGCTGCCGGGATTCTCCATCGACTGTGTGGGAGAGCTGTTCCTGTCACTTTGTCCGCCCTCTGGCCACTTCGCCACCACGCCTCGCGGCCCCCGCTCCGCGGGCGCCGCTCGCAGGCGAGAGACTTCTGCCTAGGATCCAGTCCTGGTTTTGCAATGTGCACTGAGCACCAATGACGCCCTCAGGGTTCCACAGCCTGACAGCAAGCCTAGAGGCGGGACTGCGAGGACCAGCGTGCCCAGCGGCGCTGATCGGCCGCAGCTGGTCCTCTTCCCGCCCCCTCCACCGTCAAAACAACGCGGTGTGACTGCTGCTGCCGGGATTCTCCATCGACTGTGTGGGAGAGCTGTTCCTGTCACTTTGTCCGCCCTCTGGCCACTTCGCCACCACGCCTCGCGGCCCCCGCTCCGCGGGAGCCGCTCGCAGGCGAGAGACTTCTGCCTAGGATCCAGTCCTGGTTTTGCAACGTGCACTGAGCACCAACGACGCCCTCAGGGTTCCACAGCCTGACAGCAAGCCTAGAGGCGGGACTGCGAGGACCAGCGTGCCCAGCGGCGCTGATCGGCCGCAGCTGGTCCTCTTCCCGCTCCCTCCACCGTCAAAACAACGCGGTGTGACTGCTGCTGCCGGGATTCTCCATCGACTGTGTGGGAGAGCTGTTCCTGTCACTTTGTCCGCCCTCTGGCCACTTTGCCACCACGCCTCGCGGCCCCCGCTCCGCGGGAGCCGCTCGCAGGCGAGAGACTTCTGCCTAGGATCCAGTCCTGGTTTTGCAACGCGCACTGAGCACCAACGACGCCCTCAGGGTTCCACAGCCTGACAGCAAGCCTAGAGGCGGGACTGCGAGGACCAGCGTGCCCAGCGGCGCTGATCGGCCGCAGCTGGTCCTCTTCCCGCCCCCCTCACCGCTCCATTCCCCTGATAAACAGTGATAGGAACGCGCACGCGGGACGTGCGCGGGACTAAGGCCGGGGCTAAGACCGGGCAAAGAGCGGGCCGTTTTAGGCCGTTAGAGGCAGTTAGAGACTGGGCTGGGCCACCCCATTTGATTCTCAACTACACACTTCAATTTGAATCCAGTATGGCAACCCGTGAGTTTAGAGACAGAGCAGCCAAATCTAAACTAAAAAATGGTACCTTGGACGATTTCATCACCAGGACCCACTCTGCTATCGACAACGAAATAACTAAGATGCAACACAGGGTTTCTTTAGAACTCGAAGCTGCTAGAAGACTGTCAGTTGAGTTAACTGCCGCCAAAACATCTTCTCTTGGTCCTATTGCCTGGGCGAAAACACCAGAGCGCCCGACAGGCTCCACACCCACCCTGATTGCTACAAACGCCATTATCCATGCTATACAAGCAGGTAGTACATCTCCCCCACAGGGGAAACTTTCACAAAACCCCATTCCCCCTCCAAATTCTCATCTGGGTGCGATTGTAGAACAAAAGAAGGGAGCTGAGGAGGGCTTACCCTCTAAAGTCGAACCCATCCCCGATTTACAAGAAAAAGGTGATAGTTTACCCAAATCACAAAAGCACCCACACAACAAAAGGAAGCGCAACCCTACCTCGGCATACTCAAGAAAAAAGGCCAAAGTGGCGAAGGCGCAGCTACCAACAAAGGCACCTCCCCTTGCTAAATTGCCAATACCAAAATCTTCTCCCCTGGTAACATGCCCAGAAAACACCCCCCTTCATACAGTAGTCATCCAAGAAAATAACGACCTTATCATTGAAAGTGACACTGCAGGAACCCCATTATGTACCATTAAAGGGAAGGATGTTGAATTTCTCACTATTGTTTGGGAAACACTAAAAAAGCTACTTTCCCTACTAGAAAAGAGATTCACACATATAGAAACACAGCTATTGGAAATAGAAAAAAGTATACTTAATCTGGCAACCATCACCATGCAGAACCCCAAACTTACATGTCCAAATGGACCCTTGCCGCCAGCAGCACTTCCTGATCCTATTATTCAAGCTGCTGCGAACCCGCAGCCCCCTCCCAAGGCCAAGTCATCAGGAACCTCTAACACACTTCCATCTGCTGCATCCTCTTCTCTTACTATTTCCACTGCCACACCCAAGGTCAAACCAACACCCAAACCCCGAACTAAGGTAGAAACCCATAATCCTCCTAGCAGGGTAATGTCAAATACCATGCAATCGGGGGCTGCATCCCTCCCGCCACCCCCCCTAGCCATACCCGGCCAAAGAGCACCTGTCCCGTCTGACCTTCTCAATTCGAGGCAAAATGGCCAGAACACAAATCCTCCAACATCGCAGAGAGCCAGCACCAGTTTTATACGATCAAGGGGATTTGTAGATCTTCCCCCTGAGGTTAGCCCCTATGTTGTGGTGCTGACTGGGGTAACCGAATTGATGTACAACCAGCAGGAAAACTTCGCCTCTTTAAAGAATAAGGTGATCCACTGGTTGGACGTTAATAAACCAATACCCAACCACCTAAGGAGCAAAATCCTTATGGTATGGAGGGTACCTTGGGTAGGGACCACACAAAAGTCCATCTGCGGAGACTGTGTGATCATCTCCTTTGAGGATTCTAACACTGCTCACGCCATTTACTCATGGATCAACCATAGTTCAACTGCATCAATAATAGCAAGACCACTCACTTTTTTCTATCCACCATGTGCCCCTCCAGCTCAGGGGGGGAATTGGAGTAGGATGCAGGCGAGGAACCACACATGGGGAGTACAAAGTAACTGGTGGGCAGATACACTCGGAGGATGGAATGGGGTCCCGACTTCCAATAGATACGGATGTCTCGAGGAAGTGGACTGACTTCTACACTCAACAACCACTGTACCCCCCTCACCCACCCCAAACTGCGCCTGCATTCAGTCTACGGGCATCGCACCAACAACTAGCGTTCCAAATATACACATGGTCGGTCAATCTCTCCCAGCAACACCAGCCCACATAGTGACAAATGATCCTAGAGTAGGGGCAGGTAGGCAAGTCACATGCTCACCCAAGGGCGTAACTATTGTTTCCAACCCGAGGCTGGAACATAATCCCCCTATTCCACACAGCCTCAATTCAAACAGTGCCCCACTGGACGCCCCCCCACCCAACCAGTACGAGAAACCTGTAGCTCAAGAGCGCTTCGTAATACTAGATACTAGAAGCACACCAGAGGCTCATGGCATAATTTCCATTTTGTCCTGGAATGTGGCAGGGCTAGCCAACAAAGTAGACACCCCTGACTGGACAGACCTAGTAGAGGGCTATGACATATGTCTCTTACAAGAGACATGGGCTAGAGAACAATTCAGCCGCCAGGGATTCGCTATCTTTAACACTGAAGCAAAATGGGGAGGGAAGGGCCGCCCTTCAGGAGGACTTTCGACCTGGGTTGGGTCCCATTTGGCCTGCAGGGCCACACACCTGGAAACTAATTCCTGTGACTTCCAGTGTGTCTCCCTTGATTGGCCATGTGGAGGGAAGCTTGTATTGATTAACTTTTATTCAAGGCCAGTGGGAGTTGTTGCAACATCGGGCCCAGTGGAAGATCTAGCACAGTTCCTTGATACACATAATTTTTCTTCCCCTCTAATTATAGGTGGTGATTTTAACCAGCAAAATGAACCACTCCCTGAGTACATGGAAGGCATATCCAGCGAGGAGGATGACCTATGGGACATTCCTTCCCTGACAGATCCAGTGACCAAGGCATGTTCCCCTCTTGCCATTCAGATAATGTCCCTCACTCTCAGTCACTCCCTGAGGGCGTGTAACGGCCGGACGGAGGGTGATATCCCGCCTAAAAACACCTTTAATAGGCCGGGACACGAGTCACGGATCGATTATATAATGGTTTCAACCAGGGATTGGAGGAGGGTGAAAGACTTTAAAGTTATCACCAGATATGACAGTGATCACAATCTGCTCTCATTAAAATTTGAGATCCCTTACCGACAATCAGATAAGGTAGACCCTAATGCACCATCACAGCCCGACTTAGTGCTATCCAGCAATAGGCGAAGAATAAAATGGACCAAATTGCTGGAAAATCACAATAATATTGAGAGACTCTATGCACTAGTCGCCCCCGCCCTGGAAAAAGTAGAGTGCTGCATGAACCATCTAGCCAGCGAATCCGAGATCAAAACCACGGGTAGCTTGGGTACACAGGCACAATTGGCTGTTCTTGGTAACATCCACTCGGAGCTATGTACTAATCTTGCAGAGGTACTGAACCCAGTTGCCAGGCCTCGCAAGCCCACACAGAGAAGAGCGACCTGGTTCAATGCCTCTTGCAGGGAAGCAAAAACTCTATTGTTGGAATCACTGAAAGCACGAGATACTCTGAACACAATTAGGGAGAGACGAGTAGCCTATAAATCTGCCCTCCACACTGCTAAAATAGATTGGGACGAGGAGAATTGGACAAAAATAACAGCTGCCCTCGCTTGCCAAGATTCACGGACCTTTTGGCAAATTGTCAGGCACGGCTCGGCCGAACCACTTGCAGCAGTCGAGGCCTGTATAGCACCACCTGTTTGGGAGGAACACTTTAAAAACCTATACCATCCACATAGCAGTGATAGTGGAAGAAGTGAACTTGCTGGAGAGTCCCCCAAAACCAAAAATAGTCTAATTGACATGGATGGTTTTAGCATAGAAGAAGTCACCCTGGCAATTTCCTCCCTGTCTGCAGGTAAGGCGCCGGGCCTAGACAGGCTCCCAGGCGATCTTTACAAGCACGAATCTAAGGTCTGGGCTCCCTACCTTGGGGTATTATTTAATTCCATTCTGAAAGGTCTGCCAATCCCTTCCACCTGGCCAGGGGCAGAAATAGTTCCAATTTTCAAAAAGGGGTCTCCCCTCCTCCCTGCAAACTATAGGCCCATAAGCCTAATTGATGTTTCCCAGAAACTTTTTTCCAAGCTCTTGTTAAATCGCCTACATGAGTGGATCAGGGACTTCAACATCCTCAGCCCTTTCCAAGCAGGCTTCAGGGAGAAGGTCTCCACAGTGGACCAGGTCTTTCGTCTCGCCATGATACACTGGAAAACAGTACAGCTGAAGGGTGGCAGCCTCTACACTGTATTTGTGGACCTGAGGGCAGCGTTCGACCTGGTCCCGAGGAACAAGCTGTGGGAGGTCCTTGATAAACTGGGGGTCCCCGAGGGTCTCTTGAATATGATAATACGCCTCCACACTAGTAATTATGCCCAGGTTAGATGCGGCAGGATGGGAGAATTGTCTGAGAAGTTCCCCGTTGGCAGGGGGGTAAGGCAGGGTTGTGTGCTTGCACCAACCCTGTTCTGCCTCTACGTCAACGGGGTAATCTCCCACTTAGCGGGCGTACCCAACTCTGACGCCCCAAAATTGGCTGCTGAGAGGGTAACAGCCATCATGTTTGCCGACGACACACTGCTTTTATCCAAGTCGGCAAAAGGCATCGAGCGCATCCGTGATGGCTTTGTGGACTTCTGCGAGCCCCATGGACTTGAAATCAATGCCACCAAGACGAAATTCATGGTCCTCAACCCCCCACAGAAATTCCACTTCAGTCCAAGCATCGCACATACCAAGCTGGAAAGGGTAAAAACTTTCGAATACCTGGGAATCGTATTAAATGGGTAATCTCCCACTTAGCGGGCGTACCCAACTCTGACGCCCCAAAATTGGCTGCTGAGAGGGTAACAGCCATCATGTTTGCCGACGACACACTGCTTTTATCCAAGTCGGCAAAAGGCATCGAGCGCATCCGTGATGGCTTTGTGGACTTCTGCGAGCCCCATGGACTTGAAATCAATGCCACCAAGACGAAATTCATGGTCCTCAACCCCCCACAGAAATTCCACTTCAGTCCAAGCATCGCACATACCAAGCTGGAAAGGGTAAAAACTTTCGAATACCTGGGAATCGTATTAAATGATAAATTTACCTGGAGCTCTCACCTGGAGAAAGCTGAATTGAAATTGACCCAGCATTCGGGAGGCATAATGACGCTCTTGGCAAACAACAAATCCTCAATCAGGCCGATCGGCCGCCCATTACAGATCTACAAATCCCAGGCCAAGGGGGCTGTCATCTATGGATCTGAACTCTGGGGCCATGAAAATACATCAAAGCTGCTGAAGGTGGAAAACAAATTCATTCGTAACCTTGTTGGGCTACCACCGAGCACTCCCCTTGTCCCCCTGAGGATGGACTTAGGCCTATGCCCGCTTGATGAGGACCTGGCTCTACGCCCACTGGCCTTCTGGCGTAGAATATGGACAACTCCAGAATTGGCCAGTTACAGGGAAGGACTCCGGGAGGTTCTTGCCACTCCAGGTGCCGGAAAAATTAAATGGCTCAATTCTATTAAAATAGAACTGGAGGCCTTAGGTCTCCCAACTATGTGGTCTGACCCCCAGAACATGTGCCATATCCTCTCTAAAAAGGATCTAGCAAGGTCATATTGAGAATGCAAACTTTCCCTGATACTCAACCACCAACACCTCGGGTCCTTGACAGCTTCCTTTTTGTCTCACAAGGTGAATTACAACATGGAACCTACTCTAGATAAAATTTATCCTTCCGTACTGAGAAAATTATATCTCCAGTGGAGACATGGTTCTCTCCCCATCAGAACTTTCACAACCAAATGGAGCCATGATCCAAGTAGTACCTGTCCAGCATGCAGAAATTCGGACGAAAGTGAGCTCCACATCCTTTTTTTCTGTCCAGCTTATCATGGGATTCGTAGGCACTGGATTCTCCCTCTATGCAGGAATCTGGGATTCAAGAAGTGTCTGCCCGCTTTTAGAGTCTTAAAAACTGACTTGTCAGACCACATTGTGTTCACTATGGCCAAGTACTTGGGCGCCCTCTGGTCCATCAGAAGGAAATGCCTCAAAACATAGACTTGAGTACGGATCTGTTTTTACTATATAAGGATTTCTTTCTAGCATTGTTTTTATGAATTTTACAATTCAGTGTATAAATCATTTAAATGAATTGTTTATATGATTGTCTTTTATGGTAAATTTTTACCGAAATAAAGATTTTTGAACTGAACTGTAAAGTGGTGTAGAGTTCAGTTTTACAAAGTAGATTAGAGTGAGATGTGGACTGGCGTAGAGTGAAGGAACAGAGTTCAGTTTTACAGAGTAAAGTGCATTGACGTAGAGTGCATTGTCATAGATTGCAGTGTTGCTATAGAGTAGAGTGGTACAGGGTAGAGTAGAGAGGCATAGTGTGAAGTGGCATAGAGAGCATTGGCGTAGAATGGAGTTGTGGTGCGTAGTGTGCAGTGGTGAAGAGTGGTGCACAGTAGAGTGGCGTAAAGCAGAGTATGCATGCCATGGTAGCGTTCTGTTATTGCAGCCAACACATTTTCAATTGAAACAACCATTACATGTGTACACACATACAGTTTTGCTAATAAAACTATCCAGTGCACAAACAAAAATGTGTGGAAATTGTATAACCTAGTGTTTTGATCATATTAAATTATTTGCTTTCAATGCAGTTCAGAAATAACAAAAGTGTTTCATTTGTGTTCATGATATTGATGTATTCTGAAATATTTACACAGTTCATTTAAATGTTGGTGTGTGCTAGAAAGAAAACTCTTTCCTACCCTCAGTATCCAGCAAGATTGTCACATAAATCCTCTCACTTTGAAGTCAGAGAAATAAAAGTAAACAAGAGCCCTTGGAAGCAAGGACATAAAATTTGACCTTGGTCTTTCAATGCATAGCAAATGTGACAAGATAAGAACAAGATTTAAAAGCCTATTACAGAGAGGGAATTTGTGGAAGAATACAGTAAACACAGTTCAGGCAGCTGTAGGGATGAACTGAACCTAGAGAGCCTAAAGCAAATAAAGCCAGGAAATAGAAATCCATAAAATGTGACTTACAAAACAAAGCCAATGGTAATCAATGGGAGGAATGAATTTCTAGGTCAGCTTCTAAAAGTCCCCAGGATGTCTTTAGAAAATGAGACAGCTGCGCTGTCTGATAGGCTGCAACCTAATAAGGATACATTTCACCACAAAATGGTGTCAATGGAAAAACATTATAAATCAGGAATGATGCCACAATGCCTCCACTCCCACTTGGACGCTGGCCATTGGGGTACCGACGGACAGAGCGGGGCCTCCTTCTTCCCGAGTGGGTGCCGGGTGAGGTGAGGTGTTCTCCCACAGATTGCTGGGAAAATCACGACCAGTTGGATGACTACCAGGGAATACTTTGGATCCGGTAGGATTAATCCAAAATGTTAAATACACTTTATGTTTCACACAGTGCAGATGCATAACATCTTAAGGTCCTGAAGAAAGCTTGGACTAGTTGTCCTCCTAGCTGAAACATGTCGACCTCTACGCACTACGCCATGACATAGCCATTCTTTAAGACTATGCGGCGTTGTTTTTATTCTTGACCCTGGACAATACTGAATAAACATATTTTTTGTCTCAGGAGCCAATTTTACAATCACCTTTGTTTCTTTTTGCACAAGCACTGCACTCCATTGGTCCTACCTCTGAAATACTGTGGTTCAGAACAACACCTTCCAGAACCTATCTCCGCATCATCATCAGGTGCATTGGGAGAAACTATGGTTCATGGTTTACATCCCACATGACGACACTCCGCCAATATCGGTGGGCTGATGGGAATTTTTCTAACCCAGTATTATCACTGTGAGGACATGTTGGTGTAGTGGTCTTTTGGGCATCACACAGCACGTAGATAAGCGATCTGACCAGGTATCTCCTGTTTGTTTCTTCAGTTGATAAAGGGGTTTGAGCTACCGTGGTCATTAAACTTTCCCCTCTTGACCCCCCCACCTTCTTTTTCTAATGATGCCACAATGGCCAACAAATGATCAATAAGCTAGTGACTATAGGTTCTAAGTCTTGGCCAGTCTCTCTTTAAAGATAGTTGTTTGTTAGTGTTGCTGCTGTTTTGTTGCTAGCGCCGGGACGCCCCTTAGCTGGGGCAGCAGTCGCGCTCTATAAATGATTAAAATAGAAATAGAATAATGGTTCTGTGAATCCAGTAAAGATTTTAATCTAGCTCATTAGAATACATTTACCTGGGTGTACAAAAAAGTGTTGTTCAATTCAAGACAAAGAGTGGCTAGAAGGAACTGCTATACTTTCGTGGAGAATCACCAGCTCCTATATACACTTTAACACTGTTTTAATTTGCTGTAGAGTAGAAAACATCGGCACAACTACCAAACTCTCTGAAGCAAGTCTTAAGAGTAAAATGTCATACTAAAAACTGCACAGCTGCAGAATGGAACTTGCACAGTTAAAACAAACACCTCAACCTGCTCTAAAGTATGAGACACAATATGAACAGGGGGCTAGAAGCACCGCTAAGGAGGTCGAAAATGAAGCTGCTGCCAGGACAGTAGAGGGTATGCCAGTGCTGTATTTCTTGCTCTGTGAGAAGGCAAATGATGAGGGAGTCAAGACTTGTGGCCTAGTCTAACCCGTTTAGGTATAGATACTAAGAAAATCTACACCGTGGTGACCAATCAAGGTAGAACGGGCAGCTTCAAACGGTTCAAGCTAAACAGTAGGATTAGGAAAGAGGGATATGAGAAATTACGGAATAAATCAGTTCAGAATACTCTGGAGGCTCAAACCTTCAAGAAACACTTTAAATATTACTAAATCCAGCAAATAAGTGATTCTGTCAGCTTTTACAGACATTAAACCCCAAAGAAAGAGATTAACTAGTGCAGTTGTTACAAAATGACTAAAACAATCTTTCCAAACTAGCAGAGGACAGCTGCCAATGTGCCAGGACTCTGTGCCACTGACAATAGAAGAGGCAAAGAATAAAAGTATGACAACGAGTTCAATAAAGATACAACAGGAGGAACAAATACATTAATGCAAAACTAAGAGGGAGAGAAGGGACAGAGGCATATCTCACCGATGAGTTAAGGTGGCCAGCCAGAGCCTTACAAAGTAAAGGAAGGCGAGAGGAGGTACAGCCAGGGGAAAAAGGTGTGCGGTGCAGTGTGTCACGACTCACATAGTGCCTGGTGGGTTAGAGCTACTAGTAACAGATAGGCAAAGGAACTGCTCTGAATTATTGAGCTGTAGATGGTTTAGGGTTGGGGTAGTTTGTATGAAGCCACAAGCAGTCCATGTATAACTGCCTGTCCCTCGCTGCAACACCTCCACTTCCAACGCCAAGCAAATGACGTCAGCAGCACCGCCTTATCCCAGGATATCAGAAGGGAAAAACGGGGCGTGGCTGCACATAGGACAAACACGGACCCTTTAGGAACCGGGCACGGAGCCTGTAGCTGCAGACATAAAAGGACCATGTGCCGTTTCAGGTTACAACAAAAACAAGCTCTCAGTGTCAAACACCAAGATCGTTCTTCTCTGCAATAACAAGTCATACGTGTTACATACTGAGAGGCAGCCATGCTGCTTAAGTTCAGCGCAGCTCCTTTAGCAAGGCATAAGTGTTACAGAATGAGCCACAGCCGAGCTCTTTACAGTCGGCCGACACTCCTTCAATTCGCCACGCATGTTACTGCTTAAGATAGGTCTGCTATCCAGAGCACAACAAAGTTCCCTTAATGAGCCAACATGCAAACATTAAAGTATGGGTAAGTGAGCTAATTTACTTAGTGCACACAACAGAACAAACCGTCTCTTGGCACCGGATACAACACGCTGAGATAGCTGCGTGCTGCTGAGAAAGATAGCAGGGGCGGCTCTAGGCTCATGGCGGGCCTGGGCAAGGAGCGTAGGTAGGGGGCCCCGGAAGAGGGGGGCGGGCGGGGCACGGAGGCTATTGAAGAGAGGGGGGGTCAGGGTGTTTGGAAGTGGAACAGAGCCGGAGGCCGCCAAATCCCTGCCAGGCAGGGGCGGATTGGCAAGGCGGGCATTCGGGCATGGGCCGAAGGGCCGATGCCTCAGTGCCCTCTGTGGGCCTTTTTTAGGTTTTGCCTAGCCAATGCGTACGAAGTACGCATGTGCTAGGAAACAACTAATGAGTATAGTATGGGGGCTGGGAATCCGCCCCTGTCTTTCATTGGCTAGCTCCATAAATGGAGGCTAGCCATTGGAAGACACGTTTGTCCGTCAATGCAGGACCAGATTCGGGGGCGTTCCCGAGAATTTTTGGCTTTTGGCGACGTCAGCCTAAAGCCTGTTCTCGGGAACGCCACCGAATCTGGGTCTGCATTGAGCTGACACCCGCCTTCCTGCAGAAGGAAGCAGCCGTCCGTCATACAGCCAGGGCCGCTCTGGGATTGGCCCAGCCGGCCGAGCCTCCTCTGTGTCATCGGGAGGAGGAGGAGTGGAGAGCAGGAAGCAGCCTGCGTCGTCTGTCCCGAGGCTCCCGAGCGAAGGAGGAGCCCCGGGGAAAGAGCAAGTCCCGCCTCGGCCCCGGAACGAAGTCCAGGTGAGTGCTTTGTTTACTCTCCGTGCTGGGGCTAGGGGAGGCTCCCTCCCGCTACCCGTGTGTCTGTTCCCGCACCCCCCCCCTCTGTGTGTCCGTTCCCGCCCCGCCCCCCCTCCCGCTCTCCGTGAGCGACCCTATTATGTGCCTAGTAACTTGGCCGTGACTGTCGCTGTAAATCTTCTAGTGAGTACACACGATTTGCTGTTTCGCCTTCTGACTATATGGGGGGGGGCTTTGCCCCCTGGCCATCTTCTGAAGCCCCTCCGAGTGCTCCCTGGAGGAGGCTGGTGTCTGCCCGAGGCCCAGAGGCGTTAATGGTGCAGGAGAGATCGGGGAGGGATAGCTGGCTCCCCGGAGTTTCTTTGCGTGTCTTTAATGTTTTCATATTCGGCTGGTGTAAAATTCCTCCCAGGACACGTGTGATCACAGCGGCCTCTTTGAGGCCGGTGTCTTCGTTCCGCAGTGGAGTTTAGGGGGTCCCTAACCTACACTCGTCTGTCTCTCCTGAGCCGGTGCACCGCTCCCCCGGCTGGCAGCAAGGGGTGCGCTCTCACCTCTCCAGCCCATCATGGTTTAGGACCCAGCAGTGCCCGGCGAGCAGCCCCAGACTTCAGCAGCCCCACACGGGCATGGCAGAGGAGAGATGAAGGTGTCCGCGTGCAACGTGACCCTCTGCCCCCTCCCCAAGACCCCCCTGGGAGCCCCCGACCTAGGAAGCCGCTGGCATGGAGACGGCGCAAGGTAGGCAGGCTTCAGCCACTTAGAAACCGACCTGTGTGACTTTTTGTGTGGCTAGCGCTCCGTGTGCGTGGAAGATGCTTCAAGGCGCTTATTTGTGTAAGTAGCCAACAGATCGCACGGTTTCTGTCACTTGTAGCTGTACTAATTTGCAAAGCAAAAGAACTGGTGGTAGATGGCTGCCCCACACTGTTTCAGATGCCGTGAGGTGGCATTGCTTTTCAGAGATTGAAGTCACTCTGTGCCAAGAGCTAATAGCGCTGCGCGTTGGTTCCCATGTCTATTTTTTGCATTCTGCTGTGGTTTTTACATGCACTATTAAAAAAAGCAGGACTACAAGTACCAGAATGCACTTTAAACACCAGGACTGCTAGTGCGAACATCATGACTGGCTTATCTCCTCGTCTAGATATCGTTTAGGGGTCCCTAACCTACACTCGTCTGTCTCTCCTGAGCCGGTGCACCGCTCCCCCCGCTGGCTACTGTGGGGGCAGTGGGCAGGGCTGCGCAGGGTTGAGCTGCTCATCCCAGGTGCTGAGCCAAGGTAGATCCTATCTGGTCCCGGCTTCTGCCGACGCTGTGTCTCGCCTTTGTTCTTGTGCACATCTTTGGCTGAGCACTCCCGGCCCTGTGGGT
Source organism: Lissotriton vulgaris (assembly GCF_964263255.1). NCBI lineage: Eukaryota > Metazoa > Chordata > Amphibia > Caudata > Salamandridae > Lissotriton > Lissotriton vulgaris. The sequence goes on from NC_141694.1 coordinate 510,023,038, forward strand.
GTAAGATACTCCAAGGAATTCTTCAGCTTTTGTTACGGAGTCACCGTCTTTTATTACCCTTATAAAGTGATGCAGGGAGACAGCGCACCTGTTGTGTTTCTTGTTTCATCTGTGACACCTTCAACCTTATGGTGTGGCCCTAGCGGGTACCCTGCAAATTATCTTTTAATATAGTGCCTCACTTCTGTTTAAAAGCGCTGTAAGCAATAGCTGTTGTCATGACACCGTTTAATATTGCTCAGTTGGGCCTGGGACGCATTACATGCAAGTTGAATTAGCAGGGGTTCAAATTTATATAGTGCCTCGCTTCTGTTTCAAAGCGCTGTAAGCAATAGTTGTCATTACACCCTTTAATATTGCTCAATTGGGCCTGGGACACATTACATGCTGGTTGAGTTTGCAGGGGTTCATACTCTTGTCCCGGGCTAGTTAATAGTTGTGACGTAAGTCACACCTCTGGGGCAGGAGCACTGCATTCTGGGATTCACCTGGTTACCTACGGTCCTAAGCCCCAGGGGGCGGGCTGCGGTGGGTGAATAAGTGCCCCCTGGCACGGGGCCGCTTGGTAGCTCAGAGACCGCCTGTCTGTCTCACACTTGTTAACGAGGAGCCCCGTGGTGGGGTTCACTCATCCTGATATAAAATCAACGCCGTGTTTTAGTTTCCGTCTCCATCAATAGCGTCCGGCAGTGTCTGCACGCGTGCCCCCTGTAGTGTATGACGCGGCCGCCAGTAGTCTTCCGTGTCCGGGGGTCGGTTCATTATCTTCCAGAGCTACCAGCAAATGTGATGACGTCAAACAGGTGTTCGAAAGTACAAACCCCTTTCTTCCCCCATAAAGCACAAAGTAAAAAGAGCACGCACCGGCAGGTGCCAACATTTCCTCCACAAGCGCCTTGAAGCGGCCAGTGTTCTTTTTGTACAGTAGCAGTTTATCGTTTGCAGGTACTTTCACTTTTCTAATTTTGAGTTTACTTCTCCAGGCAGGTCGTGCAAAGAACATATGTTTAAAGCCTGGGCGGGATGAAGGCCTCCGAGCTCGCATGTGGCCCCCCTGAGCTCGCATGGGCCCCCTGAGCTCGCATCTGGCCCCTGGGCTCGCATGTGCCCCTGGGTGGCTCTGTGCACCCCCTTCATATTCAACAACCCTGCAATTGGACTGGGCCATTTTGGGCGATAATGGCCTCAGTGTAGGATTCTTGGAGCCTTTATTGGACTATGTTGTATCATCTGATTGCTTTAGAATGGGCTGCAGGAGATGGGTTAGGTTACTAGAGCGTGCTATACATTGATACCTTTGCAGGCATTGAAACTGAATAGAATTTATTTTGAAAGTTAGTGGTTTTTCCTAGAAATTGCCATAAATCCCGCCCTCCTGGACACTCTTTGTTAGAGAGTGCTCAAGTATTGTTGCTCGATAAACCAGAAGTGTCCAGGGCTTCAGATATTTTTCGGGGGATATCTTGTGACTACATTTTGTATTGTATTAATATTTGCTGTTAATTTCTCTTTTTATATTTTGAAATTGAAAATTAGTAATAAGAAAAAGGAAAACACATATTTTTCCCTCATTGGAAAATTGCTAATCCGTTTGTATTTATTGGTACAAACGAGACAAGTCCGGTCTGAAGGGCCCCTAATAACGTGTAAATAAAAGGGAACACTACTTTGTCTAAGCCTTCTGCTATCAACCTAATCTTAGAACCATTAAACGCAGATTTGAGGAACGTAGCAGTTCATGGAACTACTAATAGTCGAATAAATATATAAGAAGAGCGGCGTTAATAAGACGAGTGAGAAATTGTTGGAGAATCCAGTGGCAGTCATTGATGTGTGTGTAGTAATGTCACAATAAAAGTATTTTCTGTTACTGTAGTGCGTACTCCCATAGTGCTAAAAAAAACATCACCGCTAAACCTAAAGTCAGAGCAGGAACTGAAAAAACTTCTCTATAGAACAACTCGGGTTCCAATCTATGAGAACCCTGGAAAACACCACCGAGAGCTGCCATCCTGGTGACGGGTAGCTTGTCCTGAAGAAAGCATATACACTCAGATTTCAGTGTCCTCGTTCACTTTTGGTGGTAGTTAGAGAAATGTGTGTGCCAAGCCAGTTGGCATGAGTTCATGGGTTACTCACAGCTTGGGGCTGGCGCAGTGGCACCTACCTGATCAAAGTATCAAAGGGATCTCTCGCAATCCTAGGAGATTCCTGGGAGCAAACAGCATGGGCTCTTCCCTGACATTTGCCCATGAGTGGGTCTGGTGTCACTTAGGCCTTTTCCCAACACGATCCACTCCAGAATCTGGTACGTCTGAGTTGTCCTGTTGGTTCTCTGTGGCACGACCAGAAGGGGGTGAAATGCCTCTTTAGTGGTCTGGATTTAACTGGTTGCTACTGGAGGAGTGGGAAGGCCTGGGGGCCTTAGACAGCTTTGCCTCATTTACTAGAAGTACAATCATGTTAGATATGTGCTGCAAATAAATTACAAGTGTTGCAGGTTACTCTTCCTCAACATGAAACACCTCTTACTGTAGTTAAAGGGGGTGGTGTAGAGTGTGGGAAATAGCTAGGTGTTTTACTTTGGACCTCTAGCCTTTTCAATCCTGATATCCCTTTTAAAAGCCCTGGCATGGCCTACTTGAGTTAAAAACCTGCCTGCCGAAGAAGAATGAAGAGTTGCCTCCTGTCTGTGCAAGATTAACCCTCAATGTCTATTAGAGGGGCTCTGTCAAAGCTGCCCCCTCCCATCGAACTTGAATCTCTGTCCCACAGGATCTGCTTGTACGAACTGCCAAAGCAAGTTTTTCTGACTTGAGCTACAAGCATTTGAACTACACATGCTGTGGGTGCGCCTGCTGGCTGGGGTGCTTGGCTCTAAGAATCTAAGTGGTAGGTGTTTAAGAAGGTTCATAACCAAAGGAGGCTACTGGCCAGATCCAGAATCCCAGGTAACTCTTGCTCTGCTGCGGAGGCTGGACAGCTGCAACTGACGGCAAGAGGAGTGAGGACCTGTCCTACAAACCAGTAAAAAAAATAACTACTTAGAATAACAATTTTTGCCTTAAAATTATTTTTGTGTGTGCTTTTGGGGGGTGGGGGGGCTATTTTGCCTCTTGCAGGGCAATAGCTCCACATTTGCTGTTTTGAGAAGGCAGGTACAGAAGGCTGTATGACGTTAAAACGCTTGCCATGCCGTTTAACGCTAATCTTTACCCCAACTTGCTGTCGGGGTGCACTGAAAGTTGGAATATTTTAATTTACTATTCCAACTCCAGTGTGTGCAACAGTAGGGAAGGTGTTGGAGTTAAATCCAGCACCTTCTACCCCTTGCTGCACACCTTTCGCGTTGCAAGGGCATGCGGGGTACTGGCAGGCGTAGTAACGCTTGCGGTGAAATAACTGTTACCTGTACAAAGTAGAGTCATCTAACCTTTCAAGATATGAACATGTCGTGTAGCCGAATGGACCCACTTTGAGCTCTCCATTGTCCGAGGTGTCCCGGTCCCTCTGGATTCAACATTCTACTGATAAACTTCTTGGACCTCTAGGAGTGATTTACATTCTCATCTGGTTCTCCTTGAATACAAGCATTCACAGGTGGTTCCTCCATTGCTTATCCTCCTCAGCTAGAGAGGAGCTCCAACACTGGCTCCACGTTGATCCCGCCTTAAATTTTCTAGCTCTGAAAATGTCAATTCCAACGTGGAGTGGACCTTTACGTTCTTGATTTAGCGGAATCATTGTTTGGTCCGTTCAGAACATCTCCCGTTTAAAAAAAAAAGTTACGTGATTGCTACTTGTAGCACGCCAGCATTGGCCCATTTCGCAAGACATGGCTCACCTTCACGCTGTATCTGCTTTCTTATATAACTTCTTAACAATAAAGTGATTTTCTCTCCATGTTATTGTGAGTAAAAATGAAATGAGAAAAAGTCAAAACATTGGAGTGTTCGATACAAAAGAAACATTGTGCGCTGGTCATTTATCCAGAATACATTGCTTCTCACACCCAACATGTCTTTAACGAAGGTTACTGGTTGAGTAACTGTGGCTGTGCGCAGCCTCACTGAGGTATACACACTCATCAGGTGTGACGAGTATGGGTCGTGTGCTGTTCATGGTGAACAGGACATATTGTGTTCTTTACATTCTTTAAGGGGCTTTGGGTCCGGTTGCTTCAACCATCGGCTCCTTTTGCTCCTCAAACATCACCCATAGGTTTGAGACGGTGCCAATCACAGCTTGAATCTACTCACAGGAGTATCTCAGTCTTGCCGTTTTTAGGTTTTGCCTGGCGAAAGCTGCGCTCTGCGCAGCTTTTTCGCGCAGGCGAAAACCTAATTACTATAGTAGGGGAGACCGGAACGGCCCCCGTCTTCCATTGGCTAGCTCCATAAATGGAGGCTAGCCATTGGAAGACGGGCCTGTCCGTCAATGCCGGACCAGATTCGGGGGCGTTCCCGAGAATTTTTGGCTTTTGGCTACGTCAGCCGAAAGCCTGTTCTCGGGAACGCCCCCGAATCTGGGTCTGCATTGAGCCGACACCCGCCTTCCTGCCGAAGGGAAGCAGCCGTCGGTCATACAGCCAGGGCCACGCTGGGATTGGCCCAGCCGGCCGAGCCTCCGCCGTGTCATCGGGAGGAGGAGAAGTGGAGAGCAGGAAGCAGCCTGCGTCGTCTGTCCCGAGGCTCCCGAGCGAAGGAGGAGCCCCGGGGAAAGAGCAAGTCCCGCCTCAGCCCCGGAACGAAGTCCAGGTGAGTGCTTTGTTTACCCTCCGTGCTGGGGCTAGGGGAGGCACCCTCCCGCTAACCGTGTGTCTGTTCCCGCCCCCGCACCCCCCCCCCTCTCCGTGTGTCCGTTCCCGCCCCCGCACCCCCCTCCCGCTCTCCGCTCTCACCCTATTATGTGCCTAGTAAAGCTGGAGCTCTCAATTTCCCCAGCTTCTTCGTGCGTGAATAGCGTTTCCAATCCAGGTTTTTGCTTTGACTTTACCAGTATTAATCTGGACCACAGGTCCTAAAATTCAACTCAAATACCTGGCCTACTCACGCGTAAACCTGAGAAACTGGAGAGCTCTATAATAATAATTAAACAATGCGTTTTCTTGAGAATGTGTCAGATGCTCTCAGCTGCTATATGTGTAGTAGAGGCCTAGGGCGGAAAGACGGGGCGGGGGCATTGACCCCAACCTTTGCATACCAGTCTGTGCGACAGTTTTATTTATTTATTTATTTTTATTTTATGCGTTTTTATATAGCGCAGACTTTACCCGAAGGTGTCAGAGCGCTTCACAATAGCCTTTCCGTTCTACCGATTACAATACCTTACACTGGGATCGGTTATCCAGGAAGCACGAAGATTATGCGTACGTACGTGTACTTCTTTTTATTCATAATAAATGACACCACAGATATATTGTCCACCATTGTATAGTTGGGAACGAAGATATTGTTTATAATAAACAGTTGCTGAATAACTCTCTCCAAAGCTTTATAGAACTCTAAGGGCCTAGTGTACATTGCCAGACAAGGGGAGGGCTCTCTGTGTGTGGGCGAGGGGCACTGTGTGTGGGCGGGGGGCTCTGTGTGTGGGGGGGGCTTTCAGTGTGTGGGGGAGGGGCTTTCAGTGTGTGGGGGAGGCTCTCGGTGTGTGCGGGCTCTCTGTGTGGGGGGTGGCTCGCAGTGTGTGGGGGAGGCTCGCAGTGTGTGGAGGGAGCTCCCAGTGTGTGTGGAGGGAGCTCCCAGTGTGTGTGGAGGGAGCTCCCAGTGTGTGTGGGGGGGCTCGCAGTGTGTGGGGGGGGCTCTGTGTGGGTGTGTGTTGGGGGCTCTCTGTAGGTGTTTGTGAGTGTCATTTGCGAAAGATAAAGCTAGTGGCATTGCAAATAACAATGCCATTTATTTATGTTAAAAAAAAAATTGTCAAGAGCATTGCCAATAGCTCAAACTTTAACAAAGGCAAAACCATTGCATTGTAAATGCTTGTTCTCCCCTGTCCCAGTCCACAGAGAGTGGACTAGGAAAGGGGAGAAAATAAAACGGCCCACAGAGTGCACAGAGACAGAGAAAATGAAAGCAGCCTCGCTGTGCGGCGAGACAGCGATTGTCAGCTGTGGCCTCTCCTTCACCCCTACCCTGCCAAGCAATCAAGCTGAGGCTGGGCAGGGGTGATTGTTTGCAATAATCGGCCTCCCTGGGGGCCAGGTGTTTCTCAGGCCTTTGAGCCATTGGCACCTCGGCCCCCTGGCGCCCATGCAGCCCAGAAACGGTGTTAGTCTTAACACCTCGCCCACAGCCCTTCACATTCAGGGCATAGTGGGCCAGGAAGAATGGGTCTTGCTGTGGGGGCCTGGTGACGTTTGGATTTTTTTGGTTTTATTAATTTATGCGATTTTATATAGCGCAGACTTTACGCGAAGGTGTCAGAGCGCTTCACACTAGGAACAGCAATAATACATGAGGAGAAAATTATAAGTGGACAAATTACAAAAGCAAACGTTAAGTTACATGAATCAAAAGTAACAATAGTGAGCAACCAAAATACAAGAGGAGCAAACGATACATTACAGGAGGAAAAAGTGATATGTGTGCAGGTTACAAAAGCGTACAAAATACAAGTAGAGATATAATACTGCAATTAATGGCAGACACTCCAGCACAAGAACAAACGTTACGTAGGCAATGGTGGCACTTGTGCAAGTATCTAAAGCAAACAAAAGTGAGAGGTAGCAAACAGTGTGTTACAAGAGAAAAGTAACTTGTGCAAGTTACAAAAGGGTACCATACACAGGTACAAGGGTAATACTACAGTAAATGGTAAATACTCAAACTGCCAGAACACACTGGGAAGGCACTTCCCATGCACCAGCTTCACCTCAGCCTCCCCTCTGGCTACCTGGCTACCTTGGATGACCCAGAAAGCTGTGTTTTTTGCTCCCCTGCCAGGACATTTTCCCAAGGCCTGGAGGGTTGATTAATTTACTAATTGCAGGGGCCTTACTTCTGTTCATGTGCTCCTGAGCTGAAGGTCTGGGGAGGGCTAAGTAAGTTAGTAATAGCAGGGGCTTTGCTGCTTTTCAGGTGCTCCTGTGCTGGAGGGCTGGAATAATTTTGTGACATAAAGGGGCCTTGCTATTTTTTTTAGTTGCTCAACATGTAGGCCATTGTCACCTTGGCCCTGTGTCCTGTGCAAGAACAGTATCCTGCCACTTTCATTCCTTGTCTGTGCAAGTGCTGTTTCATGAAAGGGCACGCCCCTTGAATGTGGGCCACGCCCCTTAAATATGGGCCACGCCTCTTGAATGTGGGCCACTTTTTTCGTCAGTGCCCGGGCCGAATTGTGATCCCAATCCGACCCTGCTGCCAGGGGCCACCACGCAAATATGTATCCATCCGCAGAGGATTATTATATTAAGGATATATAGTGCCGTGGTGGCCCCTGGGGTTTGGGGGCTCTATGCAGGTGTACAGCTTACACATGCCTAATGCCGCCCCTGAAGCTAGTATCAGCATTTCCCGTTTGTTACAAGTAGAGGTAGTGTGGTCGCTTACTTCATGGACCAGCAATTGACAAGGAGAGATAGTTCTGCTGCTTCTGCTAGGAGAAACACTTTAATCAGTCTAAGCGTTACCCTGCCGAGAGATAGCACTGCTGTCTAACGCGGAGGCCAAGAACTGCTAAGTGAAGGGCACGCTCTCATGGCAGTGCCTCGGAGGAGCACCGTGATGCTCTGCCAGTCACGCCAGTGGAGCAGGAACCCCATCGGCAACACATCACCGGCGCTCAGTAGCCGCTGCACACACCCCTCCTACAGCCTCTGTGGACCAGCCTACCTCAGGAGGGGGAGGCTCCACAAACCACTCGTTTGTAGAAGCAGGAGGAGAGAGGTGCGCGGTCTTCCGTGCATGAGTAGCAGAACAGCAGCCTGCAACCATGTCCCGGCAGAAGGAGAGATCTCTCTGCATCACCTGTGCATCCAGAGGGATAGCGCTGCTGTCCCATCTGCACCTGCTGTGCCACCTATGTATTCTAGATATAATAATGGGGTGACCCTGTGTCCCTCAGAACCTGGGAAGAAGTGTTAAACAAAACAATTGGTTCTGTCAGGATTTTCAATTGCTTTTAAATGTTCAAGGACTAAACAATTTACTTGTAACATCAATAATTTGAGAAATAGAGTACAACACACACTAAGGTAAGATTTCAATTATATGTTTAGGGAATATCAAATATTTAAGGCTGCATATATACAAATTCAATTGCAAAAAGGATTTAGGTGAATTTATAAATTGCGCAACCTACGGAGTCGAAATGTCGACTCGCCATATATGTCTGCACAACGCTAATGATCATAGTTTAATCCTTCAATGGATCCTGGAGTATATGTGCAAAAATCATAAGGACAAACAAAAAATTCCCCCTTTTTTCTTTTTTTTGATGGCACATTTTTGTCTTGTATATTGTGTACTATTTATATCACTAATCACCATGTCACTTCACCACAGTCACCTAAATCATTTTTGCAATTGAATTTGTATATTGTGACAGCCTTTAATATTTGATATTCCCTATATATGTCATTGAAATCTTACCTTGGGGTGTGTTACATATGTAACCCGAAAAGAGGTTCTGCAAGCCTTTAACGCCAGTGTATCTCGAGAGGTGATTAAACTATAATTTACAGCCTCTGTATCATTTATGTAACCAGAGAGAAAACCCTGCAACCTACGGTGCAAGCCGTTAGCCCACCATGAATCCTGAGCGGCAATTCTTGTCTGATTTACTCTCTCTATCATCAATGTAACATGAGGGACAGTCCTGCTGTCTAAGGTGCAAGCCTTTAACTCCTGGGCACCCTGAAACATAGCTGACCTCTTATTGGCACCCACACAATTATCTAATTAACCTGAAAGAAAGCCCTGCTGCCTCAAGTGCATACCTTTAACCAGGGCTTTAAGTGGGGTGAAAAAACTGGAGGGTCTCTCAAGGGGGCGCGGCCAATGTATTTAAGGTTGTGGCTTAAAAAGACTTAAGCTAAACATCTGTGCTTAGGATAGTGTGCCGCCCAACTTATATTTTGCGGTTTCTGTCATTTCAACTAGACATATGATACAAGTAACATCATACCAACAACAAATAAGGACTAATGGCTTTTTCAATAGTTGTTAGTTGCATAAGATAAAAAATAAGCAGCAACTATGGCTTGTATATAATATTGAAAAAGCTTCCACTTAAAGCCCTGGTGACACCACGACAATGTTGCCGATTCTGATCTTCAAAAAGAGAAGGGAAATCCAGAGAGAAAATGGCTCTTTAATGGATTTCCCTTCCCCACACAGCATCCCTGGCATGACGTCATGCCGTAATTTCTCCACTAGTGAAAAGTGAGCACTGAACAGTGTGAGCACAGGACATCCATGTTCCTGCTATCACTGCAGTCCGGGAAAAAATGGACCGCCTCTGCCATGGCACACATCAGAGCCCGATAGAGACCAGTTTCGAGGCCCCCTTTAAAAATCTGCTGGTGCTCTGATGCGGTGAGACCCAGCCCACTTAAAGCCCTGCCTTTAACACTCAGTAACCCTGAGACACCCCTGCATCTAAGGTGCAGGCCTGTAGCATCTGTTCATTTTCGGGATTAGCAATGCTTACAGTGTTACTTTTCTGCAAACTGTATCAAGTAAACATTACATAAGTTCGATGTTGATAGAAACTGTAAAATTCATATTTGTACCTCATGTGAATTTTGGTGTCACGTGTTACTTTTCTGCGAATTGTATCAAGGACACATTACATAAGTTCTATGTTGATAGAAACTGTAAAATTCATATTTGTACCTTAAGTGAATTTTGGTGTCACGAGGGCGGGATGATAATACCTTGGGGCTTGACTGAGTAACCTGAATTCCATTCTTTATCTCAGCACCTTAAATCAAGTTTAAAGTCGAACTACATTCCATGTTGTCTGACATTAATATCTAGCTAGTTTGAAATTATCTACCCATCCCTGCCACAAAATATAATCAACAAAGCCCCATAATGTGGTCTCCATTATTGAATTAGGTTCAGTGGCCATGGCTGCACGACTTGTAGGAGCTTAAACCAGATTATAACGTGCCATGGTTTGCTTTTGTCTATTTCCTATTTTAGGGAGCTTGGTTGCTATTTTACTAATCCAAAATCTGCACCACTTCACCTGGCTCGGCAAAGGCTAATATTGTGTTGTTTGTATCGATTGTGTGCATTCAGTGCTCTATGTGTGGTCTGCAGAGGACTAGCATAGCAGCGGGGGCTGGACTATTCTTATAGGACCAGGAACAAGACGGATTTGCATATTGCCGGCCTCGGTTTAGAGTGAGACAGAGGTGAAAAACGATGAGGTGGGACGCATCCCGACAGATCACCAGGTGAGATTCAGTTAAGGTGATCCTAGGGCAGCGGTTCTGTCTAGACATGTGTCCCATGCAATGCTTACTCTGCCACAGCACTTGTGCTAGATAGACGAGGCCTAGCAAGGTAGAAACAATTCTCAGGCTGTTTATTTCCTCGCCTGGACCTGGCCTGGCAGCTTGCCGTGGACTGTTCTTATTGGAGACGCCACTGATGTGCATATGCCTGCTCTCTGAAGTAGAATAATAGGTGAAAAATGATTGACAGGAATACAGCTCCATGTGATTGACAGTGGCCAGGATTAATTCAAGCATTTCTTCCATCACTTTGAAGTTTGTTGCATCTTGTAAACCTCCATCGTCTACTCTCGCTTGAGCAAAAGGTAGGGAAACAACCATCTCCCAATGGAGAATCTCACAAGAGCAGACCCGTGTGCTGCTCATTAAAGCACCAAAAAGAAAGACATTGGTAAATGCTGAGCAATTATTTACATATGTGCTAATTAAAAATAGTGTAAGATTACATACCACACCTGTAAGGGGTTTCTAAGGGTAACCAGTGAATCATACGGGCTCGCACACTTCCAATGGCTGTATATCCAAGGAATAGCTCTGCTGTACACTGACCACTTGCATCATTTCTGTAATTAAGAGCTATCTCTGATGCCTACATTTGGACATTAACATTTGTACGTGTCCTCATCAATCAATCATAACACTTGTATAGCGCGCTACTCACCCGGAAGGATCTCAAGGCGCTTGGGGGAAGGGGTCCGCTACTGCTCGAACAGCCAGGTCTTGAGTTGTCTCCTGAAGGCGAGGTGGTCCTGGGTCAGCCGAAGGTGGATGGGGAGGGAGTTCCATGTCTTGGCCGCCAGGTAGGAGAAGGATCTGCCTCCGGCGGTGGCTCTTCAGATGCGTGGTACAGCGGAGAGGGCGAGGCTTAGAGACCGTAGCTGGCGGGTGGGCATGTGGAAGGTCAGGCGGTCGTTGAGGTACTTGGGGCCCAGGTTGCGGAGAGACTTGTGTGCGTGGGTGAGGAGCCTGAACGTGATCCTCTTGTTGACGGGGAGCCAGTGCAGGTCACTCAGGTGGCCGGAGATGTGGCTGCGTCGGGGGATGTCCAGGATGAGTCGGGCGGAGGCGTTTTGGATGCGTTGGAGTTTATTCTGTAGCTTGGCTGTGGTTCCGGCGTAGAGGGTGTTTCCGTAGTCCAGTCGGCTGGTGACGAGGGCCTGGGTGACCGTCTTCCTGGTTTCGGTCGGGATCCATCGGAAGATCTTGCGGAGCATGCGGAGGGTGTGAAAGCATGAAGAGGAGACGGTGTTGACTTGTCTGGTCAACGAGAGGGAGGAGTCCAGGATAAAGCCCAGGTTGCGTGCGTGGTCTGTTGGCTTGGGGGCGGTGCCCAGGGCTGGGGGCCACCAGGAGTCGTCCCAGGCGGAGGGTGATGGTCCCAGGATGAGGACTTCCGTCTTGTCGGAGTTCAGTTTCAGGCAGCTGTTCTTCATCCACTCGGCAACGTCTTTCATCCCTTCGTGGAGGCTGGTTTTGGCGGTGTCGGGGTCTCTGGTGAGGGAGAGGATCAGCTGTGTGCCGTCGGCGTAGGAGATGATGTTGAAGTTGTGTTGGCGTGCGATGGCTGCGAGAGGTCTCATGTAGACGTTGAAGAGGGTGGGGCTAAGTGATGATCCTTGCGGGACACCGCAGATGACTTTGGTGGCCTCGGAACGAAACGGGGGGAGGCGGACTCTCTGTGTTCTTCCGGCGAGGAACGAGATGATCCACTTCAGTGCCTTCTCTTGGATGCCGGTGTTGCGGAGGCGTTGGATTAGGGTGCGGTGGCAGACAGTGTCGAACGCTGCGGAGAGGTCCAGGAGGATGAGTGCCACCGTTTCCCCGTTGTCGAGAAGGGCTCGGATGTCGTCGGTGGCTGCGATGAGGGCGGGTTTGGTGCTGTGGTTGGCTCTGAAACCGGACTGCGAGGGGTCGAGGGATCCATTTGTCTCGAGGAAGGCAGCAAGCCGTCTGTTGGCGATCTTCTCGATGACTTTGGCAGGAAAAGGGAGATGGGGCAAAAGTTTTTGAGGACGGTGGGGTCCGCTGTTGGTTTCTTCAGTAGGGCGCTGAGCTCGGCATGCTTCCAGCTCTCCGGGAAGGTGGCGGTGTCGAAGGAGGTGTTGATGACGTCTCGGAGTTGGGGTGCGATGGTGGAGTCGGCCTTGTTGAAGACGTGGTGGGGGAAGGGGTCAGTCGGAGATCCGGAGTGGATGGTGTTCATCGTGCGGGCTGTGTCTTCGGTGGTCACCGTGGTCCAGGTGCGGAGGGTGGCGATGGGGTGCGTTGGTTCGAAGGTTGGGTGCGAGGGTGGTACGCCGAAGCTGTTGAAGATGTCAGCAATCTTACGGTGGAAGAACGAGGCGAGGGAGTCGCAGAGATTTTGTGAAGGGGTGATGTTGTTGTTGCCGGCGTTGGGGTTGGAGAACTCCTTGACGATGCTGAAGAGTTCCTTGCTGTCGTGGGCCTTGTTGTCCAGTCGATCCTTGAGTGATTTCTTCTTTGTGGTGCGGATGAGCTGGTGGTGCTTGCGGGTGGCGTGTTTGAGGGCAGTCTTTCATCTTTCAGATTAGCTTTATTCGATTTTAGATATAAAATCATAAAAGCGGCAACAATACATAAATATACAGCATAATATTTCATTACATATTAAGTGACATCTGTTAAAAAAAAAAAAAGGATTAAATCAATATGACGAATCGGATAATCATTGTAAAACGTTCCCTTTGTAAGTTTAAAAATCTAAAACAGAAAGGGACATGAGACATGCAAACAGTTCCAAGATGTAGGTCATGGTTTGATAAAAGAGTATGGCCGCCCTGTGTCAATAGCTTCCTTATTAATTACGTACTGCAAATACCACCTGTGCTAGTACATATGGATGGTCTCTTATAGGGGATTCTTAAAAGATAACATTTTTGAGCATGGATTCAAAAAAAGGCTACTGGCGATTAGATACACAGGATCCCCTACCCAACAAGTAATTGTGCTCAACTGTTGGTCTTACTAAAGGGTTGTGTGGGGAGCTCGGGTAGAAATCATAAATCCCAAATACAAATGGGGCCGTCACCTTTTTTGGGCTGGCAAGATCGTAAATGGGGGACAACGTTCCTGTTCCTAAATTTGATTAACACCAGGTCCCCAGGGATGTCTTTGGGCAGTGAGCCTAGCCATCCCACCCTTCTGACGCTCAGGATTCTACCATCTTGAGCGGGTGGCAGGGGTCGGTTATTAACCAAAATATGACCTTGAGTAGGTCCTGTTGTGATTCATGTTTCCCACGAGTAAGTGGAGGTACTCCTGAAAGAACAGACACAAAAGGGGCGGCTTCTGGTGGTAAGTGTATGTGGGCCGCTTTTTTTGGGTCTGTTCTGGGAGCCGTGTGATTTAGTAGCGCAGGTTTAGGGGCATCTATAGGACCTGTTGAGGTGGGTACATTAGAAGTTAAAGTTTGAGTTCGAACATTCTTCGGTGTCTTGGTTAATTTAGATTTTACGGGGGCAATAGGCGGGTTAGGGCAATTAGATGTTACCATATTATTAGTAGGTGAGGAGTTCGCTTTAAAGGCTTCCTCGATGCTTGTCAGCCTATCCCCCAAATTATTATTTTTTTTTTTTTATCAAAGGTGATATGATAGATGATAGCATTTGCTCAAACTGAGACAGTAAAGCCAGTTGGGGAGACGATACTGGCTCTTCTGGTTTTCCCACATCCACCTCAGGTACAGTGGGGTTATTGGGGGGGGGGGGGTAATGTGGGGCTAGCGCACAGTTTTCAAATTTTTAATTGATTCTCGTTGTCATTTTCCCTATCATACTTCCTTTTGGTCTTTTGACCCTGGGGCGGTACTGTAGCTTGGGTTTTAACTTTCTTAGGTGGTAAAGCTAGTTCCCGCGAACTGCCATTTGAGTTTACTAAAATAGTGTCTTTTGTGGGTGAGGGTGATGACACCGGGACATACTTAGTACCGCACAAGGCACTAAGTTCCTCCCAGATGGACAGGTTTTGTGGTCTATCGGAGGTAAGTGGAGGGGATTGGGTGCTGTCTGCGGAGGGACATGGATCAACGCTGTCTGATCCACTGGGGGTGGGCAGTTGTCTCCAGCTCGTGGTACGATCTTTTTGTCCCGAGCCCATGCCCTGCTGGGGGAATAATTTAATGTGAGGCCCCTTGCGGGTCATAATACCAAGGTGATCGAATATAGATAATATTGGTCGGTTGATACGGCAATAAGGTAACCAAACAATGTCCAATTAAAACAAATTTAAAAAGCAAGGGAATGGGCCGTTCTGTCCTCCTCAGGCCTCGGAGGGCCACAGAGGGCCCGCCCTTTGCCCAGGCTTAGCCCCGGGCGCCGACCCGTGACGCGGGGGCTCACGCTGTACTTCTGAGCACCTCCGGGTGCGCGCCTTCCTCGCCGCAAGGGGTGCTGAGGGATGTGGTCCCCGGTCTCCGGCAGCAGGGAAGCAGGAAGCCCGGTATGGGCAGCGGTGAAGCAGCGCTGGAGCTGCGGCGATCCAGGACCGCAGGGGAAAGCTCCCAGGTCAGTTCCTTGGTGCAGAAAGGTCCCCCCGCTCCCCAGGGGCTCACGCTGTACTTCTGTGCACCTCCGGGGGCGGGACAGGACGTGCGCGCCTTCCTCGGCACAAGGGGTGCTGGGGGATGTGGTCCCCTGTCTCCGGCAGCGGTGACGCAGCGCTGGAGCTGCGGCGATCCAGGACCCCAGGGGAAAGCTCCCAGGTTAGTTCCTTGGTGCAGAAAAGTTCGAAAACACCAACCGCCTCCAATTATTGCCAAGAGTTTTTCACCGATTAGAGATAAGGCAGGCAGCTTGAGGAATTGCGGGATACGAAGTCTGCTTTAGCAACAGCCCCCATAAAGCAAACTAGGCAGGGAGAGTACCGCTGCTGACACCAAGTGCTTCAGAAGAGTGAAGCCCAACAAGAGCAGTGAAACAGCGTCGCGTCGGATCGAGTCTTTTGTCAGAGAAAGGCAGCGTGGCAAAGAGTGATTCATTAGGAACACGCCGACGGAGATTAAAGGGTCCGCAGTGAGTCCCGAACCTCACAAGCGAGCAGCCATCAACAGCAGAATACCCGAGAGAGGGGGATACAGGAAGGACGCCACCGCTGAACCCTCGGCAACTTCCCACTTCAGAACTCCTCCGAATGCAAATGCTTGCCTTTCGCTGTCTGTCCGAGAGCCGCCTTTCTCCAGCCCACGGCTACCAAAGTGCAGGGAGGCGGACACTGGAGCCGGCACTAGAACCGCCCCCCATTTGAGGGCAGTCATGTTGTCAGTGGTCTGGTCGAGGAGCCAGGCTTTCTCGAGGGTGCGGCAGGTCTTCTTGGAGTCCTTGAGTTCGTCGGTGAACCAGGGGGGCCTTCTTGCTTCTGGGTTTGTTGGGAGGATTCTTCAGTGGTGCGAGGTCTTCGGCGCAGGTGGTCAGCCACTGCATGAAGTTGCGGGCTGCTTCGTTGGGGTCCGGTGTGCTGGCAGGTGGGTTCTGGCTGAGGGAGGTGGTGAGCTGGTCGGCGGTGATCTTGCTCCAGCTTCTGTGAGGAACCTGTTGCGGGTGGTGGTGGGTAGTGGTTTTTCTGAAGCTGAAGTGGACGCAGCTGTGGTCTGTCCAGTGAAGTCCGGTGGAGTGGCTGAAGGCGATGTGCTTGCTGGATGAGAAGACGGGATCAAGCGTGTGGCCGGCGTAGTGGGTGGGGGTGTTGACCAGTTGCTTGAGTCCGAGGTTGGCGAGGTTGTCCAGCAGGGTGACGGTGTTGTGGTCCTTGTTGTTCTCCAGGTGGAAGTTGAGGTCCCCTAGGAGGATGTAGTCGGTGGAGGGGAGGGCGTGTGGGCTGATGAAGTCCGTGATGTCTTCGCTGAATTGTGTGCGTGGGCCTGGGGGTCTGTAGATGAGGGTGCCTCTGAGGGTCGTCTTTGGGTCGGTGTGAATCTGGAAGTGGAGGTGTTCGGCGGCAGCGTAGGTGGCGTCGGTCGTGATGTGGATGGTGTTCTTGTGGACGATGGCGATGCCTCCTCCAGTCTGGTTGACGCGGTCCCTCCTGATGATCTTGTACCCATCCGGGATGGCGATGTCGGGGGCTGAGGAGGCGTTCATCCAAACTCTATATAAATTTAACAGCTGCAGACCTACTTAGTCAACAATCAAGAAAGTGCTTAAGGCATCAGAAGGCTTAAGAGAAGCTCGATGAAAAGACCACTACAATGCAACAAAGTTTGAGAGACAGCTCTGCTATCCCAGATGGAGAAGCCATTCGTGTACTTTACAGGGCTCTGTTGCCTAGTATTAGAGCTATATAAACAGGCACATAATACTGACCAATAGCCAGCTGAGTACCACACATAAAAGGTGCAACATTAATAAATAAGAAACGTGTTAAGACGAGTTTGTTTATTTGTTTCTCCTCTCTTGCCCTCAGCTCCTCTGCAGGGAAAGCTGCCCGCCCCTCCTCCCCCAATCGAGAACACGGCAAGACGGGTCACCTTCATACACAGTGAGCAGGGGCAGGCTCCCTAGAGGCGCTGGTGTCACTGTCAGTCAACAGAGGTTCACCTTGGGGGTTCAAAAGTCACACGTTGCAGGTCCCCCCAAAAGTAACAAACACAAGAAAGCCTGGGCGGTGGCGGGGGTACCACGGACCTTCCTTCACAGGGCGTGTGAGCACTTTTTAAAACACACAGTTGTGTTAGCTTTTGACCTGTTCTGCAAATCCAATTTTTTTAACATAATTTGTTTATCTGTAATTTTGAAGCGTATAACTTACCTGCTTAGTGGTTCAAAAAGTCTGTACCTACGGGGTGGGGGGGATTGAGGAGAGGGCGTGGGGGGGGGGGGGGCGCGGTTTACACATTTACAGCCTGTGTGCTTCGTTTGGCCGTCACACCATCAGCCTGGAACAAAACGCGTTTCAATAAGACAAATGAAACGTCTAGAAAAGTTGCATGGTTGAGGGTCGTATCGGAACTGGCAAATATCTCGGAATATTGTCTATGGTCTTCATTTTGTATATTGACAAACTTCAAAGAAGAGCAATTGAAAAAAAATTATGTCATTTCTTTACATTCTGGCATTTCCAATATTCCAAAACATTATACCATAGACGTATTCTAGGGAGGGAAGATTGTGCTTCAGAAGCGATTGCTTTATATTAGTTTGGTGGTGTTTTTTTTTTTTGTTAAACATTCCTTGTATTTGAAAATCAAGAAATGCTAACAGCAATTAACAAGCTGCAGCTCACAACAATAAATCAAAGTTCACTGTGCCAGGGGAAAAAAAAAAACAGCACCAAGCCCCGTTCATGATTTTTCTTCGGCGAAGGGCAAGCTTATAGTTTTAAAACTGTCGCATTTACACATTTGTAGATTACACTGTAGTTACAAACAAAGAAATAGAAACAGGCACAAATCTACGAGATTGGTTTGTTGTAAAAAAAAAAAAAAAGTAGTGCCCTTGTTAAGTGACATGGCTAGAATTTTCACTTGTTTTGGCATTATGTGCTATAGGATCATTGATCAGAGGACAAGAGGAAAAGTCTGAATACAACTGGAAACAGGCAGGAAAAGCAAATAAATATCAAACACTTTAGACGCTCTAAACTATTTGTTTTGAAAATTACTGATGTGGAACTGGAGAGAGCCCCATGACTGGTTGAAAGGGAGGGGGAGGATCACCAGAGAGTGGGGTGGAGGAGCGAGGGAATACACGAGAGGGAAAGCAAAACCAGTGCTGTGCTTGTGAAAGGGCACCACACATATAGGAGCCTGCCTGCCAGAAGATAAATACAAACAAAGTACCTTTCTAAGAACAAAAGGTAGCCTTTATTGCTTGATTTGGAGGTCTCGGAGAAAAAGGGAAAACAAGACTGTAAATATATATACCCGAAAGCACCTCCCACTCGACCAACTCGAATTCAGATGTGGCTAAATATAGCTCCGCTGGGCTATCCCTAAGATGCTGTAAATAACAGTCAGTATACAAAGAAACATCGATTCTTATGGATTTATTTTTATTTTATTTAAATTAAAAAAATATTTTGACAATTTGTCTATTTTTTTTCCTTTTTTCATTTATGCCTAATAGTGCAACATGATAATTTTCCTGTTCAAATATACACATTGGAACAAATAATACAATACATACATACATGGTATCAAGAAAGAACGTATCCCCCTGCCATATCACATACACAATCTCCTCTCATGCAATCATAACATACCAGACATGCTCATACACACTACACAAATCATACTAGGAGTTCCAGCTTCAAATTGGTATTTGCAGTTAATGTACACATGGGGAGATATGTTCCTTTATTTCCATGTTTTTGCCACCAGCTGGAAGGGTAACATGGCCGACGTACGTTTCAGTGGATACAATAAATTAAATCCACCTTCATCAGGGCCGCTTACTAATTTTCTTTAAATGCAGCGCAGAATTAAAAGGAGCGGGGATCTGAAAGTAAAACGGGGGATGCGTATCATTTAGGACGCCCAGTAACCAAGTTAATTAAGGTTATATTTTTTATAGGTCTCTACTGTTATACAGTTTTAAGCCGATTAACTTAAAAGTATTAACGAAAAGAAACAAACGCTCCACACCGGGTTTGTGAAAAGATGTGAAGAAAAGTGCCTTGCAGATCCTATAAAGTGAGGGGGATATATTCTGTAGCTTATATCCTCCATGCTCGTTCTGCTGTTATAATAAAATGACTAACCACTGGGGCCGTGCCCGGCTATTATTGTCACTTCACTATCTGGTTGATTTTTCTCAGATTCTACGAGGTTAAAATCACCATGTTAGTTACTAGTGTTCCAACCTCTCCCGGTCACTAGATCGCTGTAATAGACAGGAATATATTGTCTTATCCTTTCATCTGCACTTTATTCAAGGAATGGACATTTGTGTTTGTTCTCTCTATAATGCTACCTCTTTTTTTCTTTGTGTGTTGGTCTTTACTGTGGAATCGGGTGTGGCATCACCTGAATGCCATTGATGTTCCAACAGTCACTAGTTTACTGTAATAAACAAGAATCAGTTATCTTATACTGTCATCTTCATGTGGATTAAAGAATGTATATTTTGATTAATTCTCTCAATCTTTATACCTCTTATTGTCTTTTGTTCAGCCTTACTGGGGCTTTAAATTTGGCTTTGCCTCAAATGGGGCTTTAAATTTGGCTTTGCCTCAAATGGTTGGTGTTCCAACCGATATACGCGGTACTCACATAATTTTTCAATCAGTGGTCAATAAATATTTTCTGTTTTGTTATCAAGATCTAAAAAATAAAAGGGAAGAAACAGGATTTGAGTAAACTAGTGCCCTTAAGTCCAGCAGCTGAAGAGAAAAAGGGGAAGAAAAAGATAAGCTAATTTCCTCTACCTTATGTATACTCCATTTTATTAGTGAGAGGGAGATGCTGTTATTTCTAAAAGCCTCGTTTTAGAGTAGTTTATATAATGATCACTGAAATTGTTGAAACGCTAAGTATTTGTGGACCAAGAAACCATGTCACTCTGTTTTTTGCCAAAACAATTGGATACTGTCACCATGCACTTGCACTATGCTTATGACTTATGTGCATGTCTACTTTCATATTCGCTTCTGGAATACTGAGTATGTTAGCAGGTGTGATATTATACCTTCAACCTGAGAATGAATAAATAGGAGCGAGACTCCGCAAATGCAAGCTTGTGCTTATTGCGAAAATGTTCAATGAGTCCGATATACTTTGCCTGTGGTGGGGAGTCTTTACCCAATGATTTCGAGACATGGGTCAGAGAGATGTGGATTCATTTTTGCTTTTTTCCAAGTATATATAATCATTTGTGGTATAAACCTCTAACAGTATTTAAGTATTTATTGATTATAGAAAGGGTGCTTTTTACTTGTGCTGCACCATGAACCACTCCAAGTAACTGCATCGCTATGTGGACTATAAAATGATGCTTTTTATGTGGGCTGCCCGTGATATACTTAATCTCCTCCCATATTTCATGTCTATCCAGAATGCGGAAGGTACATCCTCTTGAGGACAGGTCCTGATCTACACTGTCTGAATGCTGATTGGAATGTCTCCTTCTATTTATCATGTCGGACAGTCATTTGGAAATTTTTATCTCTCTCAGAGCTATAAAAAAAAAAGGGTGTGTATAGTTTGTTTAACTAGACTTAGTTGCAACACTTTTCTTGCTGTCATACATATGTTACCGAGAAACTTCAACAAGCATTTGCAATGCAATAGGTCTCGCCTTTGCAAGGGTTTAAGCTATTGGCATAGTAAATGACAATGCCTTTTATTTATCTGTCTTGATAACTAACACATAAATAAAAGGCATCATCATTTAGAATGCCAATAGCTCAAACTCTTGTAAATGGAGACCTATTGCTTGGAGAGTGAAAGCGGGCATAGGAGCTAAATTAAAAAAAAAAGGGTAAGTGTATAGTTTGTCTAACTACACTTAGTTGCAACACTTTTCTTGCTGTCATACATATGTTACTGAGAAACTTCAAAAAGGACTGCATTACATTGTCTAAATACCAGTCAATGGTACGTATATCCGTCACTCTGAGATTGCAACCTATCTCGGGTCTCAAATTAAATACGTGGATGATTTTTGGTTTTAAATTTGACTCCGCGTGGTTGTAGCCGTTTAACCGTTTGCATATTTATGTTCAGTGAAACCTCAACAAAACTGCCACATTTAAGAAGATAGGGTTCGCGTGAAGCAATTTGCGAACTCCTGCCCATTTGCCGGTCTGTTTGCCAGGAACTGAGAGGGTTCGATACTCTACCACCAGTTTGTATAGAACGCTTAGCTCACGTCATGAGATACGTATTTCCCTTTGTGTAGAAACCTTGCACGCCATCTTGGAATGGTGCTACCTGATGTCCTACCTGTAACCCAGTGAATCCGCAGCTTCAGAAAAGGAAGCACCATCTTAACGTGGTGGTATTCGAAAGTGTATTATTGCACTAATCCTGCATTTTTTGTAATATTAATGATAAGAAAAATGAAGACAACCATAACTTTTATTATGACAACTGCCAGCCGCTGAGGGACTACAAAAAGATTTACAAGTGTGTTAACATACTGACACTATTCTTTGTGGGGCGGGGGGGTTTATATTTGCGTGATGGATGTTTCATATAATCAGATCCAATACGCTAAGCGCTAAAGAGTCAATATTGCAAAAAAGAAAGATGTTACCTAATCATGTGTCTCATTTTGTGACTATAGGGCACCTAGTGTGTATGAAAGAGAGGAAATGAGACAAAGTTTGCAATGATCTACTTATGAATTCCAGTGTGTTAAGTATTTGCCTTAGTGAGCCTGATATGTCGAATTAGTATGCAGTGGCTGACTATCTGCATATTTGTCAATAATGAGCATGGAGATAAAAATCTGCTTGTTCACTAAGATAGTCAGTTAACTGATTTTCCATAATATCTCTTAATTTAATCCTTCTTTGACCGAATTAAGAGTGAAAATCTAAATGGTCTCATTTGGTGAGAGCCTGATTCACTTTTTCCTGGTTTTGTTTTGACCTTTTCTTAAAAAGAGCCAGCGCAGTTGTCTTTCTGTGTGTGCCTGTTCCATGCAATGTTGCACCAAAGGTGCGCTCAGTTTTTTGGGTTTAATTGCCGATCTATGTTCCGTGTAGAGCAAGCAAAACTCCCTTCCTGTTTCTCCAACATATCCTTCATTGCAGGGGCACAGGATGAGATAAATGACACCTTGGCTCCTGCAATTAGTATGGCCCAATAGCTTTTCTGTGCGTCCTTTGTAGGCCCACTGTGTGGAGACAATAGCAGTGTCACATGCTGCACAAGTGCCACATCTGTGGTTAGCATGTATTATAGGTAGACCCGTGATAGATCTGTTTGATGTTTGTTTCTTTGGTATGGCTCTTGAGTGAACCAATTTGTCTTTTAAGTTGGCTTTTCAACTGTATGCTAAAGTGGGTCTGTTTATTGGTTCCTGTTCCTCACTAGCAAAAGGACTATTCCAGTTTTTATCTAAAGTCTTCTTAATCTTGAAGTTTAGAGGGGTATGAGTGATGACACATACCAATGTGCCTTCTTTTTTCGTTGTGATCCTGCCAGTAGGGCCTCTGGGTTATAGTGCCTAGCTCTCTTAAATGAGGTCCTGACTAGGTGTTTGGGGTACCCCTGTCTAAAAGTCTGAGTTATCCCCCATATTTATTGTATTCAGCTATATTAGTACAATTTCGTCTGACTCAAAGGAATTCTCCAAATGGGACGGAGTCTTTTTGACTGTTTTGGTGGTAGCTATCGTGCTGTAGGATAGTATTCTTAGTGGTTGGTTTCCTGTAAAAGCTAACCTCCAGTATTCTGGTCTCTCCCGATATCACTATATCAAGGAATTCTACCTTCTGGTTGCAGTTTGAAGTAAACCTCAAATTCTCATCACTCAAATTCAGCCAGGAAATGAAATCTACTAAGCCTTATCCATGACCTCCCAGACAAAGAAAATGTTGTCAATGAAGTGGCGCCACCTCTTAATATTCTCAAAGAATGGTGCCGCTTCATTGAAGCCATGCTTTCTCTCCCACTCCCCCATGAAGATATTCGCTACACTGGGAGCCAAGACACACAAAAACACACAGGACCCACCACTTTGTCCTTTTATTTCAGCTATAAGCTCAAGCACCGAGCCAGTGTCAAACATGTGGATTCCTTTCTTTGTCCCCTTACTTTCACCTATCCATCATTTATCAAGGACACAGTTGATTTTATCAACAAGACAGAAGTACAGCCATTTGACCAAGACCGAGAGATATTGGTAACTCTAGACATAGAGGCACAAACATACCTCAAAAAAGGGTTATAGAGTCAGTCTCTGCCCTTTTGAGTTGAACAGAGGGAAACATATCGGATAGGTTTATTTTAGAGTGCCACGCACTTGTATTATGCAACAACTATTTTGAATTTTAAAAAGATCTATACCAACAAATCAAGGGTACCAGTATGGGAGCCTTGTGTGCTCCCAGTGTAGTGAATATCTTCATGGGGGAGTGGGAGAGAAAGCATGTTTTCAATGAAGCGTCGCCATTCTTTGAGACTGTTAAGAGGTAGCGCCGCTTCATGACATTTTCTTTGACTGTGAAGGTCATGAACAAGGCTTAGCAGATTATTTCTTGACTGAATTAGAGTGACGAGAATTTTAGATTCACTTCAAACCACAACAACCAGAAGATAGATTTCCTTGATATAGTGATTTCGGGAAAGACAAGAATACTGGAAGTTAGCTTTTACAGGAAACCAACCGCTAAGAATACTATCCTACAGCACAATAGCTACCACCCAAACAGTCAAAAAGACTCAATCCCATTCGGAGAATTCCTTCGAGTCAGACAACATTTTTCTAATAGAGCTGAACACAATAAATATGGGGAACAACTCAAACAGAGACTCTTAGACAGGGGTACCCCAAACGCCTAGTCAGGACCTCATTTAAGAGAGCTAGGTACTATAACAGAGGCCCTACTGGCAGGATCACAATGAAAACAAGAAGACACATTGGTATGGGTCATCACTCATTCCCCTCTACACTTCAAGATTAAGAAGATTTTAAATAAAAACTGGAATATTCTGAATGCCAGTGAGGAACAGGAACCAATAAACAGACCTACTTTGGCATACCATCTAAATGGCAACTTAAAGGACAAATTGGTTCACTCAAGAGCCATACCCAAGAAACCTACAACAGACTGCTCTATCACGGTCTACCTATAATACAGGGTAACTACAGATGAGGCACATGTGCAGCGTGTGGCACTGCTATTGTCACCAAACAGTGGATCTACAAAGGACGCACAGGAACACTATTGGACCATACAAATTGCAGGAGCCAAAACATGATTTATCTCATCCTGTGCCCCTGAAATGAAGGATATGTTGGAGAAACAGGAAGGAGTTTCACTACCTCTACACAGAACATAAATCAGCAAATAAAACCTTTGGTGCAACATTGTATGAAACAGGCACACAGAAAGACCACTACGCTGGCTCATTTTAGAAACAGTCAAAATGAAACCAGGAAAAAGTGAATCAGACACTCACAAAATGTGAGACATTGGATTTTCACTCTAAATTTGGTCAAATAAGGATTAAATGAAGAGATATAATGGAAACTCGGTTAACTGGCTATCATAGTGAACAAGCAGATTTTTATCAGAATGCTCATTGACCAATTTACCGATAGTCAGCCACTGCATACTAATTCGACATATCAGGCTCACGAAGGCAAATACTTAACACACTAAGTCATAAGTAGATCATTGCAAACTTGGTCTCAGTTCCTCTCTTTCATACACACTATGTGTCCTATAGTCACAAAATAAGACATGATTAGGTAACATCTTTCTTTTTTGCAATATTGACGGTTTAGCTCTTAGCGTATTGGATCTGATTATATGAAACATCCATCACGCAAATATAACACCCCCAAAGAATAGGGTCAGTACATTAACACACTTGAAATCTTTTTGTAATACCTCAGCACCTGTCAAAAGGAGAAATTAAGACAACCAAAACGGTTGTCATTAACAATACAAAAATGCAGGATTAGTGCAATAATAAACTTTCGAATACCACCACGTTAAGATGGCGCTACCTTTTCTGAGCCTACCGAGTCACGTTTACGCGGTAGGACATCAGGTAGCACCATTCCATGATGGTGTGCAAGGTTTATACACAAACGGAAATACGTATCATGACGTGAGCTATGAGCGCTATACAAACTAGTGGTTAAAGTACCGAACTCTCTCAGTTCCTGGCAAACAGACCGGCAAACGGGCAGGAGTTTGCAAATTGCTTCACCACTATGAGAACCAGGTAAGACGCAAACACTATGTTCTAATATGTGGCAGTTTCGTTGAGGTTTCCCCGAATGATAAATATGCAAACAGGGAAACAGTTACTACCATGCAGAATCAAATTAAAACCAAAAAAGAGTCATTTATTTAATTTTAGACCCGAGATAGGTCGCAATCTC
Organism: Lissotriton vulgaris; assembly: GCF_964263255.1. NCBI lineage: Eukaryota > Metazoa > Chordata > Amphibia > Caudata > Salamandridae > Lissotriton > Lissotriton vulgaris. Next base: position 510,048,520 of record NC_141694.1, read on the forward strand.
AGAGTGACGGATATACCTACCACGGACTGGTATTTAGACGATGTAAGGCAGTCCTTTTTAGGTCTCGCATAGGCAGCGCATGCTGCCTCTCCGAGGCATGAAGTATTCAGTATTAGTGGTGAAACTCCACCCATTGTGCTTCTATTTGTTTTGTCACTTGCCATTGGTTACTTTTGCCATTGCTCTTCTTATCTCGTTCATGGATTGGCTGATGGTCAGATACATCACTTCCAGTTTGTTTGTTTCGCAGGAAGCAGCACCAACCAACTACAGTTTAGCTCCGCTGCTGGGCTATCTTTGTATTTAGGGACTACTTCCTGGTTTCCTATCCGCATCAGCTGTGCGCTGCACTCACTGCTGGTTTATATGGCACCCGGACTTCATCATTAGCATGCGCACCGGCTTCACCCTCAGCCATGCACGTTTTATGCCGATCCACTTCCTACCATTGCACAATTATGTTTTATATATGAGGGTGCCGTGGTTTGTTTCAGCGCAGCACACACTTTCATTCAATCTCTTGCGGTTGACCTTCAAAAACGAAAGAACGGCGCTCCCAATCCACTTCCTGCCACGGCACACATGTTTTATGTACGTGGGCGCCGCGTTCACCGCTTATTTGAATCGCTATGGCGCACGCTTCACAGGTTGCCACATGCATAAGTTTAATATGCAGAGGTGCCATGCGCCTGCTATCATTATTATCACTCTGTCGGGCGCTTTAGGGGCCACTATGCATCTAATGTTTATGAGAACGGACGTCGTGCTTTTTTTCACTTTTAGCCATTCTTCACTCCGTCGGCTAGGAGGCTGCCATTTACTGTTGTTGCTGCTGTTGTTGCATGGCTTGACTGGCGCTGGAACCTGGGTGTCAGGTTTGTACATTTCTACAGATTTACATATTTCAGGATTTAATTTGGCCGCGCTGAGGGAGGTAGCTGCCGCCTCCTGTGTCTGTAGGAATCAGTACTTCCCGAAGCTACTCTGAATCCTGCAGCTGTATTTAGGGGTTTGCGGTGGTGTACGTTGCTCGATGCCGCCATGCAAGTCCCAGCCCTCTGGTCGCTTTGTACTCCCACTTCCTGCTGGAGATTTTACGGCCGTTCCCTTTACCTGAAGTGCTTTTCACTCTCACGCGCCCATTAATTTTTTGCGTTTTATGCTGGACTTTGGTTGCCTTGTAATGTCCCCGATTTCAGCTTTCCCTCTGGGCTTTGAGTGTTTTGTAAATCCACCACCTCCTTTACTTAATCAAAATAGCCCTCGGTGCCCACGATGCTTCATTGAGAGATTGCCCATGGCTGCCCTTGCCTAATGCTATGTGAGCTGGCCGTCCTCCTGCTCCGCTCCAGTCACAGAGTACGGATATGTTTACAGCCACATTGCTGAATTTTTTTTTAAAAAATTGCTTTGCTATAACGGCAATCTCCCACAAAGAATTACAGTTGCAGCAGCGCATGTGTGGATTGTATTACATTAATTTGATTTGTAAGTGTGTTGCTTTTATTACGTCCCTGCATCCATCAAACTATAGGATTTTGTAGCGATGGGGACGTGTTGAGGGGGCTTGGTGTTGGTCGCGGCACAGCATTCTGAGGTTTTCTGCTTGTTTTTTCTGAGTAATCAAAACTAGTTTCACAAACAATGTATGCTGCTATTCAGCAAAGACCAGAGGTCACATGCAGACAAACAGTGCTGCTGGCCTGGTAAGAGGGGCAGAAGTATTTTCCCTGGGTGCTGAGGAGGTCAGAGACAAGTGTAACTTTAGGATTATATTTCTATAAAAAAAAGTCTATTTTTCCTACTCCCCAGGCATGGAAGAGCCTCAGTGTAATTAACAACTGTCACTGCTCAGAAGCGAGCATATTACATCGTTTTGTTCTGTGTTCTAGATAGAGATTGAAGAAAAGATCAGTACTTGCTTACTTTCCTTAAGTGATGTGGTAACTAATTAACTCAAAAATAACTGCAAAAGACAATATTGTTTGTTGTGTATGCTCTGCAAATGTTCTTAGTGACAAAATCAAATCTAATATGCCTGGAAAACCTTTGTGTCGAGGGCCAAGGCCAGCAGAAGATCCTATTTACAAAGTATCAATAAAGGGCATATTGTGTTCACAGCCACTAAAATTAAACCGCAATAGAGGACCCAAAATGCGGTAGCGTGAAACTAAATTGTGCTGTGAGACAAGTTATGTGACACATTCTGTGGCCATGTTATTGCACTATTTTGTGGGGTTATTACACCAGTAAAGGATTTAGGTAACATTTTTCACCATGGTACCAGTTTAAAAGTTAAAACTGGAATAAGCAACGAACGATTGAAAGGCAACCAGTTACCCAAATATAGTGGTTGGTGCCACTGTGCAGCACTGTGAGGCATTGTTTTTGTGATTTATGTATCCATTTGAACAAGAAACTTTTTTTTGTAAAAACAGCAATTAGTGTATCAAATGCCAGCTTTTTAAGTGCCAAGTCTGGTACATCTATATTTATGAGGGACGCGCCAGTCAGCAAATTGTATGATTCTAGTGGCCTTAACTATGTTAACTTTAAACACAAGGAAGGTCTGAGAGGAACAGTGGAAAGGACCATGGACAGTGTAAAAGGGAGTAATCTGACTTTACGCCTCAGGTTGTAAATAGTCACAAAGGGGTGCTGCACTTGTTTACATATGTTGGTATTTTATGGTGTCTTACAGACTGCGTAAAAACAGTAGAAATGTGCAAAAATATGTCTTCCAAGGGATTGTTTTGTATAAGTTGATGCAAGGCTCTAAACCGCATGAGCTGAGTGGGTTAGTGTGGGAAGCATAATGAAACTTCATGAGCCAAAGATGCTGTAAGGCCTCTGATTGTGTCAACATTTTCTTATGGTTACCAGGACCTAGAGTAAGAATGATCTCATCTTCTTTTGCACACCCCACTGTAACTTTTCCTAATTTCTTCATACATAATTCTGAGCTTGTCCCTTCCCAAAGGTACCATATCTTAATCAATCAGCCTCCTAACTGCACCTTCTGCTCACTCTTGCTTCTCTCACTCTTTTGCAGCTCTCTTGTTATCCTGATTTTTTTCTCCCTACTTTCCCCCTTTAATTCATTTTTAGGTCGAGCCTGGCCAGTGCATGCGCTGCGAGGCATGCAGTATCAGAGTATGGACTTCAAGCCACGTCGACTCTCCGCCAATTTTTGTCATTGTCCTTCGTAAATGCTGGCTTCGGATTCTTAATAGGCTTGTTTGTCCCTCCTTAGTACGGCCCTCTTTAAATGTGTAACCTACCATGAGCACTAGCCTTTTTACTTTGGTTGTTACACGCTACGTCTTTTTTAGTCTGTAAGCACTATATTCTTTAATGAGTTTCTCCTTCTGCAGGCCCGACATCCTATCCTGCAGCATTGAGGCGCCAGGCCTGCTTTCATTTTCCAAGCAATAGGTCTCCATTTAGAAGAGTTTGAGCTATTGGCATTCTAAATGATGCCTTTTATTTATGTGTTAGTTATCAAGAAAGATAAATAAAAGGCACTGTCATTTACAATGCCAATAGCTTAAACCCTTGCTAATGCGAGACCTATTGCATTGCAAATGCTTGTTGAAGTTTCTCGGTAACATATGTATGACAGCAAGAAGTGTTGCAACTAAGTCTAGTTAAACAAAACTATACACACACCCTTTTTTTAGCTCAGATAGATAAAAATTTCCAAATGACTGTCAGACATGATACATAGGAGACGACATTCCAATCCGCATTCAGTGTAGATCAGTACCTGTCCTCAAGAGGATGTACCTTCCGCATTCTGGATAGACATGAAATATGGGAGGAGATTAAGTAGATCACGGGGCAGCCTACATAAAAAGCATCATTTTTATAATCAATATGGTGATAAAGGTACGCAAGAGTCAAGTCAAATAATTTATATAGCGCGCTACATACCCAGAGGGTCTCAAGGCGCTTGAGGAGGGGTAGGGAAATTATTTGTCGAATATCCAGGTTTTAAGTTGTTTTCTGAATGCTAGGTGGATTTGGGTGAGTCGGAGGTGAATGGGAAGTGAATTCCAGGTTTTGGCCGCCAGGTAGGAGAAGGATCTACCTCCCATGGTGGTTTTGTTGATGCGAGGAACAGCGGCAAGGGCTTGGTTGGAAGAGGGAAGCTGGGGGGGGGTGGGGGACGGTGTAGAAGGAAACTCGCGTGTTGAGGCATTCAGGACCAAGTTCGTAGAGTGCTTTGTATGTGTGGGGGAGGAGGCGGAAAGTTATTCTCTTATTGACAGGGAGCCAGTGGAGGTCTTTCAGGTGATTGGAGATGTGGTCTTTACGCGGGATGTCAAGTATGAGTCTAGCTGATGCGTTCTAGTTTTTTCTGAAGTTTTGCGGTGGTGCCGGCGTATAGGGTGTTTCCGTAGTCCAGGCGGCTTGTAACCAGTGCGTGGGTGACCGTTTTTCTGGTTTCGGTGGGGATCCAGCGAAATGTTTTTTTGAGCATGCGAAGAATGTTGAAGCAGGATGATGAAACTGCGTTGACTTGTCTGGTCATCGAGAGTGAGGAGTCCAGGATGACGCCCAGGTTCTGTGCGTGGTCCGTCGGGATGGGCGCTTTTCCAAGGGCCGCTGGCCACCAAGAGTCGTCCCAGGCGGAGGGGGTGGTCCCTAAGATAAGGACTTCTGTTTTGTCTGAGTTCAGTTTCAGACAGCTGAGCTTCATCCGCTCTGCTACTTCTTTCATTCCTTTATGTAGGTTGGTTTTGGCGGTGTTAGGGTCTTTGGTGAGTGAGAGGATCAGTTGGGTGTCGTCAGCGTAGGAGATTATGTTGAGGTTGTGTTGGCGGGCGATGGTTGCGAGGGGGCTCATGTATACGTTGAAGAGGGTAGAACTGAGTGAGGATCCTTGTGGGACGCCACAGATGATTTCAGAGGCCTCTGACTTGAACAGTGGGAGGTGGACTCTGAGTTCTTCCGGCGAGGAACGAGGTGATCCAGTCCAGTGCTTTTCCTTGGAATCCAATGTTTCCGAGGCGTTGTAGTAGAGTGCTATGACGTACTGTGTCAAAGGCTGCGGAGAGGTCAAGGAGGATGAGGGCGACTGTGTCTCCATTGTCCAGTAGTGTTCGAATGTCGTCCGTTGCTGCAATGAGTGCGGTCTCAGTGCTATGTTTGGCTCTGAAGCCGGATTGAGAGGAGTCAAGGGCTTTATTGGTTTCGAGGAAGGCGGCGAGCTGGTTGTTGACTGCTTTCTCGATGACTTTGGCGGGGAATGGAAGGAGCGAGATGGGGCGGTAGTTTTTGAGTTCGGTGGGGTCAGCTGTGGGTTTTTTCAGAAGGGCGCTGAGTTCGGCGTGTTTCCAGCTTTCCAGGAAGGTGGCTGAGTTGAGGGAGGACTTGGTGACGTCTCGGAGGTGGGGTGCGATGATGGAGTCTGCTTTGTTGAAGATGTGGTGAGGGCATGGGTCTGTGGGGGATCCTGAGTGGATGGAGTTCATCAGGCGGATGGTGTCATCAGTGGAGATTGGGTTCCAGTTATTGAGGGTGTTCTGGGGTGGTGAAGGATCCGTAGAACGTTGAGTGGGTTGGTCTCCGGGTTGGTTGTCGAAGCGGTTGTGGATGTCTTGAGATTTTGTCATGGAAGAATGAAGCTAAGGAGTCGCAGAGGGTTTGAGATGGAGTGGTGTCGTTTGAGTTGGCAGTGGGGTTGGTAAACTCTTTGACGATGTTGAATAATTCCTTGCTGTTATGGGCGTTGTCTAGTCTGTTTTTGAATGAGGCTTTCTTGGCTGTCCGGATCAGTTGGTGGTGAATGCGGATGGCGTTTTTGAAGGCGTCCTTGGTGCTGAAGTTTGGGTCTTTTTTCCAGGCCTTCTCAAGGGAGCGACAGAGTTTCTTGGATTTCTTAAGCTCATCGTTGAACCAGGGTGCGTTTCTGCAGCCAAGCTTGGTTTGCCGTTTTTTTCAAAGGTGCTAGGTTGTCTGCGCTATTGGTCAGCCATTGCGTGAAGTTAATGGCTGCTTGGTTAGGGTTCGATGAGTAGGCAGGGGGGTTTTGGAGAAGCGATGTGGAGATCTGATCGATGGTGATTTTGTTCCAGTTTCTTCGCAGAGTAGGTTGGGGGTGGAAGTGGGTTGCGGTCTTTTTGTAGACAAAGTGAATGCAGCTGTGGTCTGTCCAGTGGAGAGCTGTGGTGTGACTGAAGGAGACATGTTTGCTGGAGGTGATGATAGGGTCGAGAGTGTGTCCTGCGTAGTGGGTGGGGGTGTTAACTAGTTGATTGAGTCCAAGGTTGGCAAGATTGTCCAGAAGGGTGGTGGTGTTGCTGTTGTTGCTCTTTTCCAGGTGAAAGTTGGTCTCCCAGTAGAATGTAGTCCTTGGAGGGGAGGGCGTGAGGGGTGATGAAGTCAGTGATGTCATCACAGAATTGTGCACGGGATCCTGGGGGCCTGTAGAGGAGTGTGCCTCTGAGTGTGGTCTTGGGATCTGTGTGGATTTGGAAGTGAAGGTGTTCGGCGCTGGTGAGGTTGGTGTCGGAGCTGGTTGGGATGTGGATGGAGTTCTTATGAACGATGGCGATGCCTCCTCCTATTTGGTTGGTGCGGTCTTTTCGTATGATTTTGTAGCCTTCCGGGATGGCTATGGTGATGTCTGGAGCTGAAGAGGCGTTCATCCAAGTTTCTGTTAGGAATGCGACGTCTGGAGAGATGGTGTCCAGTAGGTTCCATAGGTCGATGGCGTGTTGGTGAACCGAGCGGGTGTTGAGAAGGATGCAATTAAGGTGGTTAGTGTCGGATCTCTGTTTGGTGTTTGTGGGTGTGATGTGGATCTTGATGCATGCGTGCTTGCAGGAGAGGCATGTGAAGGGTCCATGGGTGTGTCCGGGTGTGGCTAGGGCACAGGTAGGGAGTTTGCCAGGATTAAGTGCTAGGAGGGTGGATGAGTTGTATGTAATGCGGGTGGACTGGGCATTGCGAGGACCAGGGGGTCTGGCGCTGGGCGCGGTCTTGGCGCGGACGGGCGTAGACGGGCTTACCTTTGGCGCACCTTCGGCGTGGACGCTGCGCGTTGGCTCATCAGCCTTAAATGGATAGTGGAGGGGGCGGAGCGTGGGAGGGGCAGCAGCTGGGAGGCGGTAGCGGGGAGGAGGGACGGACCAGGGGAAATCAACAAACAAAATGGAGGGTCAAAGGCGAAGCGAGGCAGGGGCAGCAGATGTATCAAAGCCCCGTGAGCACAAAAGTCCCAGTAAGTAGAGAGCGCTAAAATAAAAATAAATAAATGTTCAGCAGAGCAAAATGACAATATGAGGTGAGGCAAGCGTTATTCAAGTCCGACTACAATGCAATAAATAAACTTAGCACAGATCACGATACCAATTGCAACAGCACAGCACAGGTCACGATGCAAAATGTAGCCAGCAGCAGCCCAGCAGGGAGTGGGATCGGGGAGCGTGGGGGAGCGACCGTGCAGGAGCAGGTCATAGTGCAGCCCATGTAAAAAGCACCCTTTCTATAATCAATAGAGAGATGCTGTTACTTAGAGGTTTATACCACCAAAAATAATCTATACTTAGAATAGAAAAAAAAAATGAACCAACCTCTTTGACCCACGTCTCAAAATCTGTGTAGACTCCCCACCACAGCCAAAGTATATTGGACTTCTTGAACATTACCGCAATAAGCACAAGCTTGCATTTGCAGAGTCTCTTTCATATGTCTTCATTCTCAGGTTGAGGGTATAATATTACACCTGGTAACATACGCAGTATTCCAGAAGCGAATATGAAAGTAGACATGCACATAAGTCATAAGCATAGTGCAAGTGCACAGTGACAGTATCCAATCGTTTGGCAATAAACGGACAGTGACATGGTTTCTTGGTCGACAGATAGCTTGCGTTTCCAACATTTAATTGATCATCATATAAACTACTCTAAAACAAGGTTTTTAGAAGTAACAGCATCTCCCTCTCATTAATAAAATGGAGTATACATAAGGAAAAGGAAATTAGCTTGTTAAAATCTTTTACTTCCCCATTTTATCTTCTGATGCTGAACTTAAGGGCACTAGTTTACTCAAATCCTGTTTCTTCACTTTCCTTTTTCAGAGCTCGATAACAAAACAGAAAATATTTATTGACCACTGATTGAAAAATGTGAGGACCGTGTACATCGGTTGGAACACCCACCGTTTGTAGGCAAAGCCAAATTTAAAGCCCCAGTAAGGCTGAACAAAAGACAATAAGAGGTATAAAAAGAGAATTAATCAAAATATGCATTCTTTAAACAACATGAAGATGACAGTATAAGATAACTAATTATTGTTTATTCCAGTAAACTAGTGACTGTTGGAACATCAATGGCATTCAGGTGATGCCACACCCAATGCCCCAGTAAAGACCAACACACAAAGAAAAGAAAAAAATAGGTAACATTTTTCTTTGAATAAAGTGCAGATGAATGGATAAGACAATATATTTCTGTCTATTACAGCAATCTAGTGACCAGGAGAGGTTGGAACACTAGTAACGAACATACAGTGATTTTATCCATGTGGAATCTGAGAAAAATCAAGCAGATAGTGAAGTCACAATAATAGTTGGGCACGGACCCAGTGGTTAGTCATTATATTATAACATTAGCATAACAAGCATGGGGGATATAAGGTACAGAATAGATCACCTCACTTTATAGGAAATACAAGGCACTTTTCTTCACATGAATTTTCTTCAAATCTTTTCACAAACACGGTGTGGCGCTTTTGTTTCTTTTCGTTAATACCTTTACGTTAATAAGCTTAAAACTGTAGCAGTAGAGACCGATATAACCTTAATTAACTTTGTTACTGGGCGTCATAAATGATACGCATCCCGTTTTACTTTCAGATGCCCCCCATCTTAATTCTGCGCTGCATTTAAAGAAAATTAGTAAGCTGCCCTGATGAAGGTGGGCTTAATTGTATCCACTGAAACGTACGTCGGCCATGTTACCCTTTCAGCTGGTGGCAAAAACATGGAAATTAAGAAAGATATCTCCCCATGTGTTCAATAACTGCAAATACCACTTTGAAGCTGGAACTCAAAGTCTGATTTGTGTAGTGTGTAGTATGTATGAGCATGTCTGGTATGTAATGATTGCATGACAGGCGAGTGTATATGTAATATGGCAGGGGGATAAGTTCTTTCTTGATACCACATATATATTTATTGTATTTGTTCGAATGTGTATATTTGACCAGGAAAATCATCAGTTTACACTTTTCAAGCAGTATTAGACCTAAATGAAAAAAAGAAAAAGATACAAATGGTCCAAAAAATATTTTTCTAATTTAAATAAAATAAAAACAAATCAATAATAATCAAAGTTTCTTTGTATACTGACTTATGTACAGCATCTGATTGAGGGGGGATTGGGGATAAGGAGAATCCGAGACAGAGGAACGACAGGTAATGAAAATGGAACCAGCTCCTGAAAGGGGCACAGTGCTGATAGATAATGTCCACAAATATTAGCAAGCAACCCAGGGGAGGTAGCAGTAACACACCTGTGGTGGTAATAGGCAGTGGGAGGAAGAATGCTATATTTAAATGTAAACAGCTAGGGTACTGAAGCTAAACACAAACAGTAACAGAGCAGGAATTCAAAGGGAAAAAAATAAAGAGCCCCCCAGAGAACAGATAAAGAGCCACAGTGGAATGAGACAGTGCTAAGTCCCTGCTCAGAGGGAAGAAGAACAGAGGAGCTAAAGGAGGGACAAAGAGGCAGGACTGATCACTAGCAAGCAAGGGTTTTTAAAGGAATGACAAAGACAAATGAAAAGCAATCGCAAAAAAGGGGATGGACTTGATGCACACAGACTGATTACTGCAGGTCTCGAAGAGACAGCTGTGCTGTCTTGCTCGACCTAAAAATGACTTTGTTATCTTTTGAAGGTCAACAATATTTACGCTGCACCCAGATAGGCAAAATAGAAAATACACAAAAAACAAGAAGCCATGTTGAACTGTTTTATTTGTCACAGTCTGTGTAATACATTTCAATAAATATTGATCCCGAAAGAGAATCCAGCTTTTAGGAGTCGGTCCCTGAAGATTTGCACTCAGATGGGCAAACAGGTACTGGCAAACGTTAAGTTGACAAACTGTAAACTGGAATCAATTCCGTTTTTTGGGCATAGCAGCACTGAAGAGTTCAAACAAAGCATACCCTGTTCCTGTAATAAGAACAGCAGTGTTAGTAAGAGAATGTTGATGGCATTCCCAACATTCCAATTAAATCCACGAATATCTGTGGCTTGAAAAACACAAGCAAGACTGAACAGGAATAAAATGGTAATCGCGGTCATGCCCACTTATACGTATGAATCATTACCATAGGGCATTGACAGCCCATTCCTTAGGTCCATGCTTTTTGCCTGGAAACGGATACATAATCTGAAGATGCAAAAATGGCACTAGGCAGGTATAAAGGCTGTCCGTCTTAAAAGCAAAGACCATATGGGAATTTTTGCATATAAGAGGAGGGAACAAAGTCATACCTGGGTCATGCAGATAGGGATTAAATCCAAACATATTATAAACATTTTACTCAATTACATACGGCAAAAACATTGGCCACAGTCATTTAACCAATAAGAGAACAAATATTTGGAAAGCTGTGCAACAAAGACAAGCTAAATATAGGACTAGTAATGCAGAAGAATTTGAATGTTTCGAAACGTACAAAATCAGTCAGAACCTATATGGAACTACATACCATGTGGCAATTACAAGTTACATTCAAAAGCCTTGGCTGGTAGTACACTGGCAAGGTATATCATGCTGCACATGGACTATCAGTAAAGTAATAAATAGGAATTAGAAAGTCTGGCAAACGTACCTCCAAGTGAGAGAACCATTGTGAGTCTGTAGAGTAATGCATCACTTAATCCTCCCTTTAGATACACTGGCCTGCCATTATCCTCCTGAACAAAAGTTTTGGAAATAATGAAAAAAATAAAGTTCAAGATTAGTTCTATCCATGCAATTTTAATTTCCAAGCCAAAACATTTATTAAAACCAGTTAAGAAAGGAAAAATTACTTCCCTGAAACAGACAGTTTCTAGTTCCCTGGCACAGTTTTATTCTGTTGATGAGGAACTTTAATTAAAAGTAAGGTCCTAGTCTACTTCATCTTCTACTAAGACAGCACCATCAACCCTGCACCCAGACGGCAAACCTATGCAGTAATTAAGTACTTGGTGCAAAACATTGCTGCAATGGTTTTTTTGGAAGCCCCTGTAGCATGAACAGATACTCTCTAGGCCATCATATACCTCTTGCCCTGTGAGATACAACTGAATGAATGATTAAAATTTATAATGCGCAGACAATAACCCAAATGTATCAAGGCGCCTAACAGAAAGAGGTCAAAAAGAAAGATTGTTGCTTTGCTACAGGTACGCTTGCGTGAAAAGGTGAGTTTTCAGGGCCCTTTTAAAAGCCTGAAGGGTAGGCAGTGATCTTATTTCCAGAGGAAGAGCATTCCACCAAGTAGGGGCCAAGGTGGAGAAGGCCTTACCACCCCATTTCGCTCTCCTGAAACGAGGGGTCGTTAGCAGAAGTCTACCGGAGGACCGTAGATTTCTGGTGGGGAGATAGCGGAACAGGATGGAACCTAGACCAGAGGGGCTGTTTCTGGCCAGAGCCTTGTATGTCAGGCATAGGATCTTAAAGTGGATCCGAGCCTCTACGGGGAGCCAGTGTAGCAGCTTTCTAGCTGTGGTGGCTGAGGAGCGCTTGGGGAGGTCGAAAACGAACATGGCAGCGGCATTTTGGACTACCTGCAGGCGTTGCAGTAGGCCCTTTTTCAGGCCCGCATACAGTGCATTGCAGTAGTCAATCCTAGAGCCTATCAGAGCAACTGCTAGTTGTTTCCTGGCCTGAAGAGAGAGGTAATTCCTAATCCTTCTCAGGATATGGATAATGCCCCAGCAGGTGGAGATGGTACGACTAACCTGCTTGCTCATGTCCAGGGCGGGGTCAATCATGACCCCCAAATTCTTGGCAGAGGCAGTAGGAGTGGGACAGGCTCCCAGTGACTCTGGCCACCAGCTAGAAGACCATACTTCCTCTTTCCCTCCGAACACCATCACCTCGGTCTTCTCTCCATTTAGTTTAAGCGAGTTTGTTATCATCCACTTGCCGACTGCCTCCATGCAAGATCTAAAATTGGAGGCAGTTGGAGCGCTAGCATGGGAGAGAGAGACCAGGATCTGGGTGTCGTCAGCGTAGGAAATTATCTCCATCCAGTAAGATCTGATCAGCCTGGCAAGTGGGGTCACGTAGATGTTAAAGAGGGTCGGACTTAGAGCCGACCCCTGAGGGACCCCACATTGCACAGGGAGGGATGGAGATAAATAGTCCCCCAGCTTCACTCTTTGTTCTCGGTGGGTGAGAAAAGACGTGAGAAGATCCAGGGCTGCTCCATGCACCCCAACCTCCCTCAGCCGAGTTGTTAGTATAGAGGGGGAGAGGGTATCGAAAGCCGCTGTCAGATCTAGAAGGATCAGCAGGGTGGTCTGGCCCTCATCAACCCGTGTGCGTATGTTATCCAACACAATGGTGAGGGCAGACTCCGTGCTGTGATCCCTCCTGAAACCGTGTTGAGAGAGATCGAGACAATCCGAGCTTTCGATAAAAGCGGCAAGATGGGAGTTGAGGTGCGCCTCTAGCATCTTTGCTGGGGCAGGGAGAAGGGAGATTGGTCGGAAGTTTTTTAGAACTGATGGGTCCAGGGTGGCCTTTTTTAGGAGAGGTTTTACCACCGCTCTTTTCCACTGCGTGGGAAAGACCCCGTCTCTCATGGCTCTGTTCTCTGTTCATGATGTCAACCAGAGGAGGCAGAAAGGTTTCTCTGCATTGTTTAAGGATCCTTAGGGGACATTCATCCAGGAGAGCCAGACTTCGTTTTGTTAAGTAGACAGTCAAGAATGTCCACAGAGAGAGGTGGAAAAGAGTCTAAGGTACTCACGCAGGTTGATCCTGTCGGGGCGAGATCAATAGGACCTGGGGAGGGGGGCCCGTTCATAAGTGATTTTTGAAGTTCCAATGCTGAATGTATATCAGATATTTTGGTCTGAAAGAAAGAGGCAATGTTGTTGCAGAGCTCTTGGGACGCTATTACAGGATCAGGGGATTGAAGGGTTATGAGTGAGTCTACCACCTTAAAGAGCTCCTTAGAGGAGGACGAAGAGGTGGTCAGAGTGGTGAAGTATTCTTGTTTGGTTTTGATAACTTCGGCCTTGTATTTTCTGAGCAAGATCTTGTGGGCATCCTTATCTTTGAGGTTCCATCCTGTATTGCAGAGCCGCTCCTGTCTCCTGACCTCCTGTCTGAGAAGTCTCAGATGTTCTGAGAACCAAGGAGCAGAGGGCTTTTTTCTGGTACGGCGGCAGTATTGTAAGGGAGCTAGTTCGTCTAAGGCTTCTGTCATGGTACGGTCAAACTGCGTGGCAGCTGAAGAGGCACTTTCCACCAGAGGAGGGCACCATTTGGATGCCCACTTGGAGGGAGCTATTCGAAATGGCCTTATAGTTTCTGCGGGGTTCCTGTTTGCTGGGAATGTTAGGAGGCAAAGGTAAGGTAGGATACTTAAGTAGAAATAGAACTGCCATTTGGTCAGACCAGGACAGAGGGATGGATTCCTCAATCGATAACCTCGCATCATTAGTGAAGATGCCGTAGAGTGTGTGACCCGCTTGGTGAGTGGAGCCCTTGACCAACTGGTCAAAGCCACATGCTGACATAGTGTCCAAAAACGAAAACTGGCACTTTCCTACTGCCAAACTGCTCAGGTTATCCTGCCATCTTCCAACGGATACCTCACCCCACATTGAATAGAGGTTACTGGCTACCTAGGACTGGCGTTGGAACTGCGGCCTGGTAGGATAGTGTGACCCTTGCTATACAGAGTTTCGCACTGGATCCACAACGGACTGCATCCACTACGTGCTCCAATCCGGCAAGATAACTGCCACTCTGCTGTATCCAATCTACTCTGCCTATCATGCTCCACTGAAGGCATTGTAAGTCCAGGAAGAATAGTGGACTACTAGCAGTGCATCAGCAGGGCTTGAAAAATCCAGTCACCCCATCGTATCTGCGAGTCAGATTCAGCAAAGGACAAGCTATTTTTAGGTCCTACTCGCCATTTCAGGCGAGTAGGAAGACAGACTGACACTTTACCTTTGTCACTTGACCTCTGCATCTGAAAGCAGAGCAAGTGTGACAAGATAAAAGGTAAGTACCACATTGCTGTGTCCCCATTTAAAGTCTTGAGCACCCAGATGTGAAGTGCACTTCACTTCTGGGCACTCAGGACTTTCAATGGTGACATGGCAATTGAATGCGGGCGGGGTTATCATGGCTCACTTGTAACCTCACGGGTTTCCAAGGACGGGCAACAGAAGGACGTTATTGATGACGGGGCTCGTCTCTACCACCACCACTTTTAGAAGATACTTACTACAGAAGGACGGTACAGATGTCCTTTTTTCAGGGAACATACGTGGCAATTACATGAAACTACGCCTATACGCCGCTTCCCTTTACTAAGAATAACACTGCAAAAAGGCGGACTTCATCACACATATATTACAAAGGTCTCATCGGAAATCTAGATCGTATCAGCATTCCGGATCAGCGGCTTAGTACCACTGCTTTAGCCTTAAAGTCACAGACGTGGCGAATCAAGTGTCTGCTGTACTTACCGGACTGGTTGTTTTCCACCAATTGAAAATACAAGCTTCTATGATAAAACACTTGGCTGTGGTTCTCAAATTATTGAATGTACTAATTACTGAAGTAAAGTGGAAACACTTTATGTGGATTGTTATAAGGAGTTCTATGGTACTTGTCTTTCATGTTGGGACGGAGGCCCTAGGCTAAAGTGGGTTATACATTTGGGGTAGTATGATGCATATGTACTATATTGAAAGAAAATTTTGTTGGATAATATGGTTTATTGACAACTGCACATTACGAGAAAAGTGAAATCTGATATCCATCACTACTCGTTCCAAGTTATTGTAAAATGTGACAAGATAGCAAAATGTAAAGGCATCTTTATTGCGCACAAAGTGAATGAGCAATAAAAATGCCTTTAAATCTTGTTAACTAGTCACATTTGCACAGCTTTCAGAGACAGAGGTCAAGTGCATTTTAGTTAGGTCAAGTATATGTTTCACCTTACTAGACCTGCAGGTCTAGTGAAACGTTTAAGATTTTGAGCCCTGATCTGTGCCAGAATAAAATCACAGACGCAGGTCGAAGCCTTCCGATCCACTGGAAATCACTTGGTCACACATTCCATAGATACAAACAAGACCACCTCCCTCTTCTTATGAGGCTCTATACTGCTCAAAACTAATGAAACTGCACAACAAGAGGAGTCATTTCTCGGACCACAGAGGGGCCCCACTTTGTCACTGGAACGGTATGGACTTGCTTGAGGGCAAAATGTGTAAAGAAAAAATTGCCAAAGTCATCCCTTCACAGTAAAGCCATCGGGAGACTGGCTTACATAAGGAATTCCATGTCTGGACCGGAGGCTCCGATTATGCTTCTCTTTGCTTTATTACCAAACCAATTTTTTCAGCAGCCAGTAAAGCATAAAACTTCCAAATTGTTTACTTAAAAAAAAAAAAAAAAAAAAAAAAAAAGGGGGGGGAAGAAACACCAATTTAACAGAAGACCGACAGAAAAACTTAAACGGGACTACAAATCCCATAGTTCTAAGAGGTATTGCCCCATAAGTCCATCAACAGTGTTCATGCCATCTTCATAGACCCTCCATCTTGGCTGTCCTTCCTTTTTCTTCCCAGGTGCTCTTTTCATGTTATTGCATGCTTGGTTGCCCTGGGCGCTTATCTGGAATCGGGAAGCGCTCAGGGCTGTGCTGTACTTGGGTATATTTTATTGGTGTTTGGTTAGCTTTACCTGCTTTCACAGATTCTCTAACGGCCACGGGAGGGTGTGCGCTCCTTATGCAGCCGCTGCCTATTGACTTGCGGAGCTCGCTTGGACCGCTAGGGGTTCTCTTGTGTCTCGATGCTCCAGCGGCGCGGTCCCCTCAGATAAGACACGAGTGCCTTGTCCCCTCACTGCCTCACCTTATGCCCCAAACGGGGTCTGTATTTCCTGCTTTTGGCACCATTATTTCAACACCTCGGTGGGGGTACGTATTGCGGTGATACCGCGTTTAATCGCCTGTGGGCAAGTTCATTTGCAATCTTGTAAAGGAGCTCTGTGAGGAGTTTTTATTCGGCCTGCACGCACCTGGGGCCAGTGCATGCCTCAAGGCAGTTCTTTGAGCTGCATGTTAAAAAGCTTTGCAGTCCTACGGTCTGCCCAAATCACCTCTGGGTTCCCCAGGACCATCCATTGAGGTTTTACCTCTGACACTCAGGCCCATTGCGAGCTTCGTTGTTTGTTTATCCCAGTCTGTTGGTGCAAATGGAGCACGATGATGTCTATGTGGAGGAGGAGGTCCAAGAGGAGTACCTCCCCAATGATGATGCCTTCTTTGACACGGTAGGCTCATCTATTTACCGCTGTGTGAATGAGGTTGTGGGGTCCATGGAACAGCGCCTCTGAGAGGTTTCTACAGGAGTGTGCCAAGTTGGCGCAAGGCTGTTTACAAGCCCCGGACCATGCCAGTACTCCTACCCCTGATGAGGGACCCCCACCCCCAAGTAGAGTTTTCCGGTGGGGGGCCCTGGGAAGCACAGGGGGTGGACAAGGGTGCGTTTGAGAGCTTGAAGAGCGCCTTTTTAGCTAAGGTTCCCCCCGCTTCCGACCCGCCTCCTGTCCCGGAGCCTGACCTGCCCTCCGCGCCGGTTTCCCCGAACATGGATGGGGATTCACCGGGGGATTCGGACGATGATGCGGGGTTCTCATGGACTTGGCACCTGGCTGGCTCTTCCACCTCTCTGCCGCAGGACGATTGGGGGTACGCTGAACCCTGATGAAATATTTCATTCTCAGTCAGCGGCCTGGAGCCCTGGGGATAAGGTGGCTAAGTTTGTGGCCGGCCGCCTCCACAAACCCCTAGAGAAGGAGGCTAGGGGCTGTTTGAGGTCTGAGTGCCCAAGGCCCACTTTAGAAGGGAAGGTCACCTGCACGCCGGAGCTAGACTCCAAGATGGCCACCTTCATGGCCAAGTACATAAAGGACCCTCGAAAAGGTATTGATCGGTCTTGGCGTTCCTGCCAAGATAAGCTGTTGGACGCGATAGGGCCTTTGACCAAGATACTGGACATGGTGGAGGAAGCTAATGATTCAGGCTCTGCCATCTTCACCGACATCCTTTTCCAATTGGGCACAGCGTGCTATAATATTCATAGGCAATGCCAACTGTGCCCTTTCGACAGAACGCTGTTGTTCCTAGTTAATAAAATTGGACCCTAAGTTAAGGGACCTGGACTCTTCGGCGACAGGAGCAGTGGCGCAAGGGGGTCTCTTTGGAAATACCTTTGTAAAAGAATTAGGCAAATTTGTGGCCACATTTACTTCACTGGACAAGGCCCAGTCCAATCTGAAGAGAGTTTTCCAGACCCGGGTTTCTCAAGAGGCCAGTCATGGCAGGGGGCGGGTTATCGGCCGTGGTGCGCAACACACTCCCAACAGGGGACAAGACTCCTGTCAGGGACAATATAGTTTCAACGCCAATTACTCCAACTTTTATCCCACAAGAGGGCAACTGTTCAGAGGCCGTGGAAACTTTAAGAACACCACCAGCGGGTTTCATATAGATTTCTACAAAACCCTGCGCCAGCAGTGCCTCCCGCACCCAATCTCTTTTTCCTTCGCGGATGGGCAGATGTTCGACAAAGAGGTGCCTTTGTTGCTTCACAAAGGGGCTGTTTGTTGTTCTGCTCTGCACCCCAACAGGTTCTTGATGGACAAACCCGATGGGGGGGCGCCGTCGGATCATCAACCACAAGGAGTTCAATGGGTGGTTGGTGTACCAGCATTTCAAGATGGAGGGGATTCACCTCCTCCGGGATGCTCTTTATCAGTCTGACTGGATGGTGCGGATGGACCTCAAGGACACGTACTTGGTCACCATTCGCCCACCGCATCAGCGGTTTCTGCAATTTTACTGGAGGGATCAGATTTACGGGTTCACTGCCTTTCCGTTCGATCTTTCTTCGGCACCCTGGGGCTTCACAAAGGTGCTTCATCTGGTGGTAGAGTTCCTCAGGGTGTCCGCATTATTGTTTACCTGAACAACATCCAGATTATGGTGCAGTCTCCCAGGAAGTTGTCGGTGCAGCTGCGTCAGACGGTGTCGCCTGGGAAGAACCTGGGCTTGGTGATCAACATAGACAAGTCAGTCTTCAGTCCGGCTCAGAGCCTGGTTTTTCTCGGGTTCGTTGTGGATTCTGCCAGCGCTTTGCTTCCTTGAGCCTGCCATCCCGGAAAATGGCCAAGATTCGGCACGAGCTCCGGCAGATCATCCCCAGGACTCACACCTCGCTCCGGCAAATTGCCAGGGTGGTGGGCCTTCTGTCCTCTTCAATCCGGGCAATATTCCCAGGTCCCTTACACTATCAGACCATGCAAGACTTCAAGGCGAATAACGGAGAGGGTTGTCCTTCGATCAATCTGTTCGCCTTTCAGCGGAAGTGAAGGACGAGAGGTCATGGTGGCTCACCCACATGGAAGGTGGAATGGCCGAGCGATTTTCAGGTCGGCTCCGGATCTAGTCACAGAGTTCAATGCCAGCAGGTCGTGGTGGGGTGCCCGCAGAGGGGTTTTTCCACAGAGGGCGCTTGGTCTTTAGAAGACAGGCGTTGCACATCAATTGTCTGGAGCTCCTCGCGGGGTCCTTCGCCGTTCAGTGCTGGACTAGGGACAGAGTGCAGTCTTGTGTCCAGTTAAAAATGGACAATGTCTCAGCGATCCTTTGTGTCAATCACCTGGAGGGTCCCCGATCTCCGGCTTTGGCGAATCTAGCAAAGGATTTTTGGGAATGCTGCCTAGATAATCATATCTCCGTGACGGCGGAGAATCTCCCAGGTCAGGGCAATCAGGTGGCGGATGGCCATAAAAGACATCTAGTCGATTCCAGTAAATGGAAATTGGATGTCCCGGTCTTTGGTTGGTTGGCGTGTCTTTGGGAGCCGTTTACAGTGGACCTCTCTGCATCCCGCCTGGACCATCAGCTCCCGCACTTCTTCAGCTGGAGGCCGGACCCTCTTGCAGTAGCCACGGATGAGTTTCTTAAAGATTGGAGTCCTGAGAAGGCTTACGCGTTCCCTCCCTTCTCGATGATCGTACGACAGGCCGCCTAGATCCGCCAGCAGAGAGCGGCGGTGGTGATGGCGACGCCTTATTGGAGGCCCCAAGTTTGGTTTCCTGTTCTTCTGGAACTTTCTTGGGATTTTCCAATCCTACTCCCCCCGTTTCCTCGGATCTTTCAGAGTCCGAACAAGGAGCATCATCATCTAGTCACCGAGGGGTCTCTCCACCTCGTTTGGCGGCTTCCAGGCAGCATTGGTCGCTTTCTGGTATTTCAAGATCAGCTGAGGAACACCTTTCCAAGGCCTGGGCAGACAGCACCTCAAAACGTTATCGTTCCGCCTGGGCTATGTGGATGCGTTGGTGTCTGACAGTCTGCATCCCATGGTCGCAGGCGTCGTATCATCCTTAAATTTTCTGGCAGAGTTGGCAACAGCTGGTTTAGCGCATCGCTCAATTAATACTATTTGTTTCGCGATTTCGGGGGCCCATTGCCCAGCGGAAGGGGCCCCGGTAGGGGAGCATCCCTTTGTCTGTAAGCTCCTGCAGGGGCATCTGTCTTTCGTTGCCCCCGGAACCGCGTTACTCTGTCCTGTGGGACGTCAATTTGGTTTTGAATCTCTTCCTGTTTTGGCAGCACAATAAATATCTTTCTTTGAAGGAAGTCTCGGCCAAGTTGGCCATGCTCCTGTGCCTGGTCTCCTGTCAGAGGGTTTCGGATTTCTGCGCCATGGACATTTCAGCAAGAGTTTTGTCTCCTGATGGGGTGATGTTTACGGTGGGCCATCGTACTAAATCGTGGTGACAGACTATTTCATACCCAGTTTTTTCAGATACGCCAAATTTGTGTGCCGTGAATTGCCTCAACGCATATAAGAATTTAACTCAAGAATTCTGCCCTCCTGGTGAACGCCAACTTCTTATTGCCTTAAGGAAACCGCACAAAGCAGTCTCCTCACCCACTATAGCTGGGTGGATGCGTTGGGTCATGCATGAGGTGGTATCGACACAAAACAGTTTGGTGCTCATTCAGCCAGAGGTGCACTGGCTTCTAAGGCTTTTTCTCTGGGTGCCCTGTTGGAGGATCTGATGCATGCCGTGGATTGGTCCTCAGATTCCACCTTCAAAAGGTTTTATTTCAAGCCAGTCTTGGAGGTCACTCAGTTGGTGGTAAATAAGCTTTGAACAAGCATAATCGGAGCGGTCGGTCCGGACATAGAATCGCAACTTGCCTAGCGTAGTAAAGGTAAGCTTCAATTCTGTTACGGACACAGAGGCAAGGATTATCTCACCCGTAGCACGATCTTGTGTGAGCCTGCCAGTATGTGCGCGAGTAAATCTTTTCTGTGATGTTCACAATAGTTCCTGATAGTATTGCTAGTGTTACAGACTTGAAGTTTGGTTGTGCTTAAAGTGCTGTCACGGAAAGGTTGTCCATGGTGAGCCTTATGCGGTCTTTGTCTCTTTTAGGAAATGATGGCACATAACAGGGCTGATAATGTTGCGTGCTTCTCGCATAGAAAGAGGAAAAAAATGGTTTGGTAAAGCGTGGTGTGACAAGCATAATACTCGCCTCAGTGTCCTTAATAGAATAGAAACTTACAGTTACTATGCTAGGCAAATGTCGATTCTATCATACTAGTAGCCATCTAGTGACACCCGGCTGAATGATGCATGGAAGGAGTCAGAATGGGCTGCTCCCTGGCGCCACCTCGGATTCCACTACATCTCTCCCAAATATAGCAAGGATCTCCTCGGCTATTCCAGCTACCGCACATATCCTTATAAAAGTGGACACGAAAATATTGACAAATTCTTACCACCCAGCTGTGCAGGGTTATCCGATCCCCTCACAAGTGGGAGATATGGATCATTTAACCCAGTCACTGAAGAATAACTGAACAAGTCTCTTGTGACTTGAAAAACGGAGTTTTGTTGGTAAAAATGAATAAATACACACAATTGTCATAGGACTCCACTGGAATTAGAGAGCTACTCTATTATCCACTAACTTATGCTGATGGCCAGAGAGACTGTGGCTAGAGCCATGTACTTTCAGGGATGGCCTACTGGTTACAGGTGTGGAAAAGGCTGTCACAGGATACCAAGATTAACTTCTCCATCTCTGGACACATGGATCTACTGCAAGATGTAACTTATATAGAGGAAATATCAGTTCATAGACTGCAATGGATAAACACTCCACGATCACCCGCAAAATTATGCATCCCAAGGTACGGATGTAAAGGCACTTTACCTACAGTAGATGAACAGTAATAAGAGCTTTGTAGCACATCTTGTAAGTAAATGGTTTATAAATTCAGGGACTAACTAGGAGCATTCGACAAATGTATACAACTACCCCATGATGCATCTGGGGATATTTCTGATAATACTACTGGGCTGCTCAATTGATCCTCATTAGCAACTGGATATTTAGAGACCAAAAAAAAAAAAACGTACTAGAAATCAGGAGTACTAGATTTTACTTATGAGGTAGCTATACCACATACACTGCAGACGTCACATTATACCCCACTGTTAGACCTGGCATCATTGGCTTGAGTCTCCCTTCCATTTTTGACAGATTGCCTCTATTATGATGTTTTTGCTGGATTTATGCTTTGGGTACTGTGCCACTGCTAACCAGTGCAGTGCAAGTGATCCCTATGTTAAATTAATGTACCAATTGGTTATTTGATTTACCTGTCAGCCCCTAGTACAGTGCACCATGTGTGCCCAGGGCTTGCAAATCAAATGCTGCTGGTTCTGGTGCTTCTGGTTGTGCCACCCACAGAAGCAGCTTGTAAAGTGTTTCAGGCCTGCCATTGCAAGGCCTGTGTGCAGTTTAGGGTATACAACCTTTACAACGAAACTTTTACAACGCACTACCATTACAACGCAAACCATTACAACGCATTGCGCTGGGGGGCGCTCTAGGATACGGAATAAGTTTAATTTACTATCCAACACCTTCCCTAGTGTCCACAGGGACTGGAGTTGGAATAGTAAATTAAACTTTTCACTATCCAGCACCCCAAAGCGCTATGCATTGTAAAGGCATGCATTGTAAAAACCGCGTTGTAAAGGCATGCGTGGTAAAAGTATGCGTTGTAACGTCGTATATCCGCAGTTTAGCACTGCCATGTTGACTTGGCCAAGTGCACCCACTTGCCAGTCCATAAACCTTCCCTTTCCTTCAGATTAGACACCCCTATGGTAGGCCCACGGGCAGGGTGCATTGTAAGTATAAGGTAGGACATGCTCTGATGTGTGTAGCATGTTCTAATAGTGAATTACAGCCATTTTCGTGTTTCACTATTGAAGGCTACCTGTTCTCATAGGCCAGAATGGGCAGTTAGATTATTACATTCTTATAATCCTAACTGACTCAGGGAACACAGTAGAAATTCGAATTTAGTATGCCTGAACTCAGAATAATAAAATACATCTTTTAGTGAAAGTGGTTTTAATAATCTGTGTTTGCAAATACCACTTTAGAAAGTAGGTATTTGCTTGCCTAACTATCCAGGCCTGCCTCTGCTGGGTTGTGTATTCCTTGTCTGGGTTTGTGAGTGACAGGGCTGGGGGATTCCAGGAGACAGGCTGGGGCAGCCAGGTGGAGAATAGAGAGATCTGCATCTAGATGGGAGGGAGGAGTTGCACCTGGGACCTGAATAAGGCTGGGCCTTCCCTCTACAATACTGGCTTCACCCCCTGTGGCTTGTCTGAGGTCTCTGCCCTGCACTGTGAAAGGAGATTAGGAATCATGTCAACAGAGTCTTCAAGAGCTGTATCTTCCCTGCCCTGTGCTGGCTCCACCTCCCGTGGGGCGGCTGATGTCCCTGCCCTGCACAGTGAAAGGAAGAAGAGAGTCATGTAAACAAAGTGCTTATGAACTGGTTGGGGACTAGGCAGAGGCCTCTCTGTCTTCAGAGAACAAAGGATTTTGGGGTATAAGTATTGGGACCCTGATCCCAAGAATTTAGATGCCTTCTGGAACAAGAAACCTTTCTGCCAAGGAGAAGAACCAAGGAAGCTGCAGGAGTTGTACTGCCCCTCTGCCAGTGTGCTGTTTGCTGGGTTGGCCTGCAGTGGTTGCTGCTAAGGGAAAGGAGAAGGAACTTTGTAAGGACTTTCAGCTACAGAATATTCTCAAAGGGCTTGAACTGTGCTTGCCTCCTGCCGAATTCTCAGGGACAAATGACTTCATATCCAGCTCCCTCCTGAATTTCCTTGCTGGGAATTCTGACTCCAGTCACCTGCGTGACGCTGGGAGCTGGAAGC
This sequence comes from Lissotriton vulgaris, assembly GCF_964263255.1. Classification (NCBI taxonomy): domain Eukaryota; kingdom Metazoa; phylum Chordata; class Amphibia; order Caudata; family Salamandridae; genus Lissotriton; species Lissotriton vulgaris. The sequence continues at coordinate 510,072,071 of NC_141694.1, forward strand.
GCGACTTATTAAGAAGAAGCGTGTCGCCGCCGCAGCTGACATTGCAACGCCGGAGAAGCAAGCCTTGGTCGCATCTCCCTGGAAGCGTGTGTTCATCGAAGCTGCCTGCTGTCGCATCACCAGAGAGGCGTGACGCCATCGAGAGAGTCGCCATGGCATCGTAGGAGAAGCGTGTCGCAGGGCCTGTCGTGGCTCCAAAGTACAGAGTCGCTGCCAGGGCGTCCTCGCATCATCATCGCATGGCCGCATCAAGGACGCCATCTTCTTGCATCGCAACTGGATCATCGCATCGCGGCGCCATCTTGCGCACCACAATGGGCCCGCAGGCCAAGAATCTACGCATCCCCTCTGCACCGGTAAGGCTCACGACGAGTCCCCTACTCTGCGCAAGCATGGAGGAAGGACGCAACCGTTCCCCCGGGTCACGAAACTGACGCATCTCCCCTTCTGCAAGCCTTTTGTTCACTTTGCTTTACGCATCCAGGTACTTTGTTAAGAACTTAGTCGTATTTACCAACAACTTGAACTAAGAGACTTTAATCATCTTTTAAGTAAGCTTAAGTGTAGTATTATGGATTTTTGTAGTTTGTGGTCTTGTGTTTAAGTCTGTATAAAGAATAATTATTTTTTTTAAACCGGTGTTGTGTCCATCTGTGGTGTTTTCACTGGATTACTGTGTATATTCACAAATGCTTAACACACTGCCTCTGAGATAAGGTTGTCTGCTCGTGCCAAGCTACCAAGGGGGTGAGCAGGGGTTATTAAGGAGTGTAATGCCCTTATCCTGATTTAGAAGTAAGGGTCCCTATTTGGACAAAGGTGAATACCATTGCCAACTAGAGACCCCCAGATCTAACACCCACCACCTGCAATGCTCGTACCACAAGCAGTGGGATGGATCAGATAGGAACGTAATTTTAATTACATAACTGGGCGACATCGGGGAGGGTAAATAAATGAAATCCTTCAATCTAGTGGCATTCACCCTTCGCAAGTCCCAAATATTTAGAAACTAACAGCTACGTCACACATTGAAGGTACACATGACAAACCCAACAGCTGTTCCCGACTTCAATGCACTAGAGCCAAAAAGGAACAGATGGGAAAGAAAGGAAATATCCAGAATTTACAAGAACCTGGTATTAAACATGCCTGAGCCACTGGAAGATATAGGAGCTAGATGAGATATTGACTTGGTGGCAACGAATACAAAGAATGGACAAAGGCTTATAAAGGCTTCATACACTCATATCATTCAACCTTGGCCTCCCAGTTTAAATACTTCTACAGTATTTAGTACCAAAAAGCTCTGCATAATGAACAGAAGCCATGATCCGCACCGCTAGAGATGTAAAATGGCCAAAGCATAAGACATTCAGACAATATGGTGAATATTAGTCACACATAAATAATAATAGGTCTTGAGAAATCTAGTTGCCAACTCGCTATGGTGAGTCAGATTTTATAAGGTCAAGCATTTTTTAGGACCTACTGGCCCCGTCTGGCGAGCTGGTAAAGAACATATGTTCTGTTCATTCCGAAAGTGAATTAGCAAACTACATTTTATTAGCTTGTAAATGAACAGTACACATGTTTCAAAATACATTTCAGTAGTTTGGAAAGCACTTATTTTTGTAATTCTGACCCGAGATGGAAACAATGATATGAATTTCATAAAACTAATCAGAATACTTTGGTTAATAATGTGCAAATGATAAATATTTGCAGAAACACAATTTCAACACATTTTATCATTACAACTTTAATCAGTAAAACTGCATGTCAGTGAGAAAGTTTGTGGCCATTTCAATTAAAAATGTTTGTCTGTAAATGAAAGTGTACAAAAACACTTTTGTTATCTATTTAGTAAAAGAGTTTTAAAATATGACCTGAGAAACATGTTTGACCCCGCCCTGATGACAATACTATTAGTAAACTAAGAGAGAGGTCAGGCCTCGTGTACAGTATATGTTGAAAAACTTTTTATTAAACATGGAACAAAATGTTAGCTTATTAAACCAAACTAGTATTTTTCCAGACATGCTAAACCCGCATATTTGAAAGTGGTCTTGTACGTGGTAATGAAGTGAAATGTGATTCGGTGAAAAAAAATACTTGCCTAGGAACACAGGAAGAGAGGAGTTTATGAGTAAAACACATTACAGTTAGGTCAAGTAGAACATTCAAGTCACTAGACCTGCAGGACTGGTAACGTTTTTCGGATATTGAAACTATGAACGTATGACACTTTCATGTAAAACGTCATTATTATAAAATGGATGCAGTTTTTAGTGGTCATTTTAACTTCTCCTGCTCGTTCTCCGTCCCAATCAGTGTCCCGCTACAAAGCCACCTCTCACAGAGCTTCAAGTGAATAACGTCAATATAATAGCGATTTACAACATTTGTTAGGGAGTGAATATTGTGAATGAAGCTTGTGTTTAGGATCCAAGGTATATTCAAGGACTTCCGCTGGAGACTTGCATGTGTTAGTTCTTTGAATCATTGTTTAAATAAATGTTTCATTTGTATTATACCTGTTCAGAGTGCAGTTGCGGAGGAAGCAAATTGAAGATTTCTCTTTTGGCTGCATAAAATGCACATAATGTCTTCCATACACAGAGGTAGATGAAGGATGATGAAACGGACATAGAGAGTGCAAACTGCTACGAGACAGGGTGTCCCAGCGCCAAGTTTGAAATAGGTGAATTTAATCGAACAGCCATGTTTTTATGACCTAGCAACACTTTAGCTGGTCCGCTCCTAAGCAAAGATGAATAGGAAGAGAATTCCACAGTTTTGGCCCTAAATAAGAAAAAGCTCTTCCACCCTATGCAGAACAGAAAATTCAGTGAATACTATAGATAAGAAGGATCTCAAAAGAGTCATCCTTGGCAAAAAGTTTTGATTCTAGATTTCACAACAGAAGGGCTGAGTTTATGATACGCTCTAAGAACAATACATAAAGCCACTGTAGACGTCTAAGATGAGGGGGAAATGGAACAGAATGGAGAGAAGTTAAGGAATATGGCCGGAAAATTGTTAAGTTGAAGGCAATGTAATTAATTTAGCGGCTGTTCAAGGTAAAGAGAATTTCAGTAATCAATTTAGGATATGAGGACTGCTTGAACCACTGAACAATAGTGCTGTGGTAAAAGCAAGAGACGGAACTTCTTTAACATCCAAATGTAATAATAAAAAAAAAATTAAAAAGAAGAGTTAAATTTTTGAGCTTACAAGAAAACGGAAGCATCCAAACACCACTACGTTTTTCACAGACTATTTTAGAGATGGGGCTACTCCCACATTAGAGGGGAATCTGGAAGAAGACAAATTGGTGGAGGTTCCTCCAGAAAGGGGAGCAAATCAATCTTCTTGCCATTCAATTTTAGTGAATTTCTGCTCATCTAAGATGCCACAGTTGTCAAACAGTGCTGCAGCAATAAATGATGGACGGTATGCTGAACGAATCAAACATCGAACCCCTATCAAGAGATCTGGGTTAACTCCATTGTTCTTTTGCTCATTACGCCACCCCAGTTTAGACCCAGTCATATGCAAGTCAGGCTTGTCCCTGTTAGTCATGTGATCAGTCCAGCCCCCGCCGACAGAGCATAGACATTGATGTAATACAGATGTTAAACAGATGAGGGCTAAATGAGAATCACAGCAGCATCACACGTACCAGAGAGCTAGAGTGGGACAAGCTAGGGGGGGGGCAAAGTTACAGATTCACAAAAGTTGTTTAAGAAGGATAGCCAATAGAGCCCCTTTTCTGGAATACCTTCTTCTTTGTCCAGCATCACGGGACGTAGTGTGGTAAAGCTAGTATAGCCATCTGCTATGTAGAGAATGAAACCAGCCTACGAAACAAAGATGCTGCTAGTTTCAATAAATGTAGGGAGCTAGACATTTACTTCGATTTCCAAGATCTCAGAAGGTAATCAATCAGCATTTGTATAGAGCATCACTGTCACCCCTAGGGGTATCTGGGTGCGGCATCTCCATCGAAGAGGCATGCCTTGAGTTTCTTCCTGAAGTCCACTAGGGAGGGTGCTGCTTAAAGATGGAGGGGTAGGTCGTTCCTGGTCTTGGCGGTGATGTAAGAAGGAGCAGCCCTATGCAACGAATGCAAGAGGTGTGTGCACAGGCTAGTAAGGAGGAGCACAGTTGTCTTGCAGGTGGACGTTCAGACGATGGCTGATGTAGGCCAGTCCTTGATCATGCAGAGCTTTGTAGGCGTGGTGAGGACCTTGAACTGGCATCTCTACTGGATGCTGAGTCAATGAAGCTTTCTGAGCTGAGGGGGTGAGATGGCTCGGCTTGGGGAGGTCCTGGAGGAGTCTGGCTGCAGCATTCTGTATGGTCTGGACTCTTGAGGAGCACAGTAGAAAGGCTGGCGCAGAGAGCACGTTGCCATAGTCGATGTGGCTGGTGACAAGGGCCTCAGTGATGGTCTTTCTGGTGTTGAGTGGCCTACATCTGAAGATTTTGCAGAGCGTACGAAGGGAGGGGAAGCAGGCGGAGGCGACTGCGTGGACTGGTTTCATGGTTAGTTCACTGTAGAGGATGATACCTAGGTTGCGTACATGGTCTGTACGTGTCTGTGTTTGTCAGAGTTCTAATGGCCACTAGCTGTGGTCCCACACGATGTGTTCTTCCCGAAGAGCAGTACTTCAGCCTTTTTAGGAGTGAATTTCAATACAACGGTCTCTCATCAAGATGCCTACATTGGTCATGGCTTTGCAGAAGTTGATTTTGGTGTTTAAGGGATCTTTGAGGAGCGAGAGGATGAGTCTAGTGTTGTGTGCATAGGAAATTATATTCAGGTCGTGGGATCGGACGTTGTCTGCGAGGGGGGTCATATAGGTGATGAACAAGGTGGGGCTGAGGGATGATCCTAGGGATACACCGCAGAAGATGTCCTTGGGTTCAGAGGTGAAGAGAGGCAGCCAGATCTCTATGCATCCTCGGAGAAAGGACGCAATCCACTTGAGGGCGATTTTGCTGATGCTGTAGAGTCTGTTGTGGAAAATTGTGTTGAAAGCAACAGAGGTGGAGGAGGAAGAGGGCCACATTCTCTGCAGTCGAGGAGGGTTTGGATGCAGTCTGTGGTAGCGATCAAGGCAGTCTCATTGCTCTGGTTTGCACAGACTCAATTGAGCGGGGACAAGTAGGTGGTTTTGATCCAGGTATTAGGTACGTATTTTGAAGGTCTTTAGTGTGGTTGGCCGCTGTATCAGTGATGTCTGGATGGAAATAGGGCAATAACTGGCAAGCACTGATATACCTACCACAGTGACAAATTTGCAGTAATGCCGTTTCAAAAACACCAATAAAAAGATTATTTTTTTTAAGTTCTAAACAGGAAGGGGCAGTGCTTCCATCTCAAGGGGGCAACTTTGGTAGAAGAAATGCACCAGCTTTATCTCAGTCTTTAACCATAATCAAGTTTCCTTCATGCAAGTTAAGCCATATATTGCACTAAACCGTAACAAGGTAATCTCATGCTCACATGGTAGGCAGTTTCACAGGATCACGTTGGGGGTGGGGTGTTTGGAATGGAAAGGATACTCTGACTGTCTAAGATACTGGTCTTTAATGCTGATTTGTTCAAACTAAAACATGTGTGGCCGGAATATCCGTGCCTCACTACTTGGAGAGCAGGTGTGTACGAATCCTCTTACAGTAAGCCGTTGAGCAGGTCCCCAGAAAGTCTTCAACAGCATGCCTAGCAACAATACTTTTAAACTAGATGGCTGTAAAAGGTCAGCAGCTTTCTCTTGTATGGGTGTTATTCACTCTTCCTTGTTCTCCAGAGAGCAGTTGTCAGATCAGGCACGCAAATGTCCCAAGTATGGTTAACTCCGAACGTCCCTTTGAACAAAGTCAATTAACTGGCTTGCTCAGTTTTTGGATTGGGACCGAAAGGGATACAGTAAAGGATACTTTTTATCATCTCATCCAATGTTCTCCTGGGAGGCATCAAGGTTTCTTTCCAGGTGGCGTGGCCAGGCTACCGAGCGTGATGGCCCACATCCAGGGCCGGATTGGGATCACAATTTGGCCCGGGCACTGACGAAAAAAGTGGCCCACATTCAAGAGGCGTGGCCCATATTTAAGGGGCGTGGCCCACATTCAAGGGGCGTGCCCTTTCATGAAACACCATTTGCACAGACAAGGAATGAAAGTGGGAGGATACTGTTCTTGCACACGACACAGGGCCAAGGTGACAATGGCCTACATGCTGAGCAACTAAAAAAACAGCAAGGCCCCTTTTTGTCACAAAATTATTCCAGCCCTCCAGCACAGGAGCACCTGAAAAGCAGCAAAGCCCCTGCTATTACTAACCTACTTAGCCCTCCCCAGACCTTCAGCACAGGAGCACCCGAAAAGCAGCAAAGCCCCTGCTAGTACTAACCTACTTAACCCTCCCCAGACCTTCAGCACAGGAGCACCCGAAAAGCAGCAATGCCCCTGCTAGTACTAACCTACTTAGCCCTCCACAGACCTTCAGCTCAGGAGCACATGAACAGAGGTAAGGCCCCTGCAATTAGTAAATTAATCAACCCTCCAGGCCTTGGGAAAATGTCCTGGCAGGGGAGCACAAAACACAGCTTTCTGGGTCATCCAAGGTAGCCAGGTAGCCAGGGGGGAGGCTGAGGTGAAGCTAGTGCATGGGAGGTGCCTTCCCAGTGTGTTCTGGCAGTTTGAGTATTTACCATTTACTGTAGTATTACCCTTGTACCTGTCCATGGTACCCTTTTGTAACTTGCACACGTCACTTTTCTCTTGTAACACACTGTTTGCTACCTCTCATTTTTGTTTGCTTTAGATACTTACACAAGTGCCACCATTGCCCACGTAACGTTTGTTCTTGTGCTGGAGTGTCTGCCATTAATTGCAGTATTATACCTCTACTTGTACTTTGTGCGCTTTTGTAACCTGCACACATGTCACTTTTTCCTCCTGTAATGTATCGTTTGCTCCTCTTGTATTTTGGTTGCTCACTATTGTCACTTTTGATTCATGTAACTTCCGGCCGCACAGCGAGGATGCATTCATTTTCTGTGTCTCTGTCTCCGTGCACTCTGTGGGCCGGTTTTTTTTTCTCCTCTTTCCTAGTCCACTCTCTGTGGACTGGGACAGGGGAGAAAAGAAACGGCCCACAGAGGGCACTGAGGCACCGGCCCTTCGGCCCTTTCCCGAATGCCCGCCTTGCCAATCCGCCCCTGCCCACATCACTGAAGCTCCGCCAGCAGACCCCAGCAAAATGCTTTATTTCCCTTAATTAATTACTGCTGTTGACATCGGAACACAATCTTTTCACACCCCCCCCCCCCCCCCATGCAGCAGAGACTATTCTGAGCCGTCGAGGACTCCTTGAACCACAGATAAACTGCTTGAATCGAGCCCTGATCCGGCTGGAGGGGGAGCTGCTCCTGACTACGCAGCACAGCCTCGAGACTGGCCCGGACATCCACGGCTTAAAGTACGACCTTCGGGCCACGAAGGAGGAGACGACGAAGGGGCTCCCGCCCAAAACAGTAGTGTGACGCTGGGTGAGCCCACCCCCCGGTCTGCGTACACGATTTGGTTTAGGGGGGGCGGGAGGGAAGGGAACCCAGGGGCGTGTGTGGTCTGCAATCCTCACTACAGCCAGCCAGCACCCAACCACTGCGCATATTTGTGTAAAAGGGAGCTACAGGAAGCACTGAGAGCCCCTTACAGTTTCAGATGGGGTGAGTGGAACAGCCGCCATTTTGGAAGCTGCTAGGGAAGATGGAGGATTAGCTGACGCTGCAGCATTTCCCACGCCTTTTTCTTTGGCCCTTGAGAACTATCTGGCAGAGCTTACTCTCACAGTCTTGCCGAGAAAACATATGTGAGGCAGCGCCCGCTCCTGGGATTGCACACTTTGGTTACTCTCGCTCCCCTATCACACAGACACTATCTAGGAACACTGTCTTTTCACTTGTGGCTCCTGGGTACTTTTCTTGTGCGGGCACATCCTCGTCACTTGTGGGGAGTCTCTTGGACAGTCTGTTCCATCAATTGTGCAGCTAATCTGTTGAACGTGTGGGAACCTACAAACCTGCGGAGAATGGGAAGGATCTCGGTAACACTGGGACTTATGTTGGCATAAAGAAGTATAGCTCAGCAGTGGGGAGCCACTAACCCCCCTACGCTCACGGAATGGAAGAAGAGCATGGACTGGTGCATGTTCCGGGAAAAGTCTGTATATGTTGCAAGGGGATGCCCAAAGAAATGGTCGTTAATTTGGGGGGCCTGGAACACGTACCGTGGGGAGATTTGAAGTCCACTACGTAGCGCTAGCCTAGATGACTTGTCCACACCATAACATGTACCAACTAAAGCTCTAAGGTTTTATTCCGATTGATACTCTGTATCTTCAAAATGTCATTGTATGAACTCCTTCCTGTAAATTATTCATATGTCTTGCTTCAGTGCTGATTTTTGTTAGTTATATATCAATAAAAGGATTTTTTTTTTTTTTTTTTTAAATTGTGCGGCGAATACCTGCGGTGACTTCTCATTCCGCACATGCAGAATGGTATGGGCCTTAAGGACCCTAAACAAAGATAGCTGCTAATCGGAAAACCGGCTGAGAAAGCACAAGATTCTGACTCCAACATGGCAGGTGGTGGCCAGGACACGACTCCTACAGTCGACCTGGCTACAACCCAGTCTTCTCTTTTGGCTGAATTGAGAGATGGATTAAGAGCACTAGATGGCAGGTTTGACACTCTTGAAAAAACGCCTGGATACCTTGGGGGACAAAATAGCTGTTCATGATAGACAGCTGGACACGGTGGAGGGGAGAGGCTCCGATCTCGAAGACGGAACTGCCCAATCGACCAAACATCTTGAGCGGATGGAAAAAATCCTTAAAGACGTTGCAATTAAAAAAAGAATTAAAAGGGCACAGCAGGCACAACAATCTACGCATTCTTGGGATTCCCGAAACTTCTAACACAGGCCGAATTGACCTTTTGTTAAAACCTTGCTTACTGACCTCTTCGGGAAAGACTCTTTCACCCAGGGCTTTGTTGTAGAGCATGCACACCGCTTCTTAGTCTCTCGTCCCAACCCTGGCTGTCCTCCGAGATCCATTATTGCACAATTAATGAACTTCTGAGACAGGGGCACTGCACGCTGCCTCTCCAGGGAGCATAGCGAGACCATCTGGCAGGGATCAACTACTGCACTATATCCAGACTTTACAGTGATGTGCAAGAAGCACGGCGAAAATACAACGGTGTAAAGACCACTCTCCGGAACTTGGGCCGTAGGCATCCGGCTGCCTGCAGGTCGATATAGATGGCTGATCCCGCATTTGACACCCCCACAGTGGTGCATGAATTCGGCGGATCCTAAAGAACAGCAGCAGTCAGCAAAAAGACACTAGGTCTGGTTCTCCCCCCCACCCACCCCCACATAGCGGCTCAGCAGCCAGTGTTGAACTTTTTTCACGGAATAACTAACATTTTCAGTGCCACAGTTTTTTCAGATTAGAAGCTCTTTTTTTCTTATAAATGCTAAGGCAGAATAAGTATCGCATGTAAACGCTCTACATTCCATGGCGCCGTCGGGCGTGACCTCTCTCCAGTGTGTATATCACGATCTCTGTATTTTTGATAATGCATCATACTGTACATTTGCGTTTACAACTTGGATGTTTACTGGATGCATTTGGTAATCGTTTGAAGCGGTCGGGTCCTTACGTCTGCAGGGGTGAGGCTGGGTTGGGGAGGGAAGGGGAATATTCGTAGTTTTGTTTATCAAACCTTGTTTATCTGTATGTTCACTGCTATGTTGAGATGTATCACACCACTAAACCCATACTGCCATTTCAGAAACAACTATTTGAATGACAACGTAACTTAGGCTACCCAACCACTCCAACCTGTCTCTGGTTACCTGGAATGTTAGTTGCCTAAACAACGCCAGAAAAGGGAAACACATACTCCATTACCTACAAAGGCATCAAATAGATGGGGAGATGGGGTTCCTGTAAAAATGCCACAAGTCCAGCTACACCCATTTTGCAGCTAGCTGGAGACTGCGTCGCCATTTTTCAAACTACATCTTATACGCTAGGGGCACAGCGATACTGATCCATAAGAGGCTCCCTTTTCATTTGTACGGAGCTCACTGCGATGGAGAAAGCCGCCACACCATTGTAATAGGAAAGTTGATGGGCCATAACCTCACATTGGTATGCCTGTACGCACCTAACAGACAATCGTGAATATTTCCACGAGTTAAACTCTTTAGTTCTTCATTTGGGCAGTGTTAGAACCGGCTGTCTCTAGTTGGCAGAGGTATACACTTCTGACAAATAGGGACACCTTTTCTAGTCAGGGCAAGGGGATCACACCCTTTGATAACCCCTGCTCACCCCCTTGGTAGCTTGGCAGAGCAGATAGGCTTATCTCGGAGGCTATGCGTTAAGCATTTATGACCACATACAGTAATAGAGTGAATACACTACAAATGGTCACAACACAGTAGTATTATAAAAATACGTATTTTTATATAAGGCTTAGCACAAGACCAAATAACGACAACAATATACACAATCTTAATAAATACTCTTGGAAGGGAAAAATAATAGTTCAAAGGTAGTTTCTTCTTTAGCACAAAGTCTTTCGTAACAAAGCAACTCTTCTTCCTGGAAACAAAGTTCTTAGCAACAAGGTAACCCACACGGGAGCTACATGACGTCGAGGCAAAGTTAATCCACAGGTTCGGAGCGCTACGTCGAGCCCGGAGTCACACGGACCCCCAACAGCACAGTACCTTGGAAAATGAAGCACACGATGATCAGCGGCGTCGAGCAATCCGGCGTCGCGTCTTCGGTGTCGATCAGGCCTCAGTAGTCGTCGCCGATGATTCTGTTGCAAGAGTGAGCAGTGCTCACGGCGTCGAGAGGACACGAGGGCGATGCGATCAGCAGCGGTGCAGACATGAGGTCCCTTGGAGCTGGAGCCGAACTCACTACTCACTGGCGGTGCTGCTGGCGTCGATCGGGCCCGGCGGCGAGGAAGCGGGACACTGGAGCAGTTACTCACGGTGTCGAGCTGGATTCGGCGACGTCCGTCGGCGTCGAGATTGCTGGCTCTTTCAGAGGTGCTGGATTCACAGGTTCCAGCAAATAGCACTTTAAGCAGATGAAGTCCTTTAGCCCTGTGACTTCAGCAGGAGACTGGCACTCCTACAGTCCTTGGAGATTTTCTTAGCAAGCGTGAGAGTACACACACAGTTCCTCTCTCCTGGTTCCTTGGCAAAAATAAAGAAGCACTGCAGGATTCCCCCCAGCGAACAGCACACTGGCAGAAGGGGTAGGCAAGTCCTTAGATCAGCAGGCCTCTTGTCCTTCGTTACAGGGTTCCTTGTCAGAAGTGATCTGATTTCATGGTTCAGGGGTCCTTCTCTTATACCCCTTTTCGGCTTTGATCTCTTTGTCCATGCCGGGGAATTTCCCAACATCCTGGGTCTGTTGTGGGTTGAGCCAGGCAGTAGCACCTGGCCTATTCACTGAGCAGGGCTGGGTCCTCAGACGCCCAGCAGGAGGTGGAGCCAGCATTGTCACGGGCAGGAGCAGAGCTATCGGCCTCCTGGCAGGAGGTGGAGCCAGCATTGTATCGGGCAGGGCAGGCTATCAGCAACTACTCTCCCTCTACTCAACGCAAATGTCCCACTCACACCACACTGACTCACTCAGACCTCTGGAGCCACCCAGCTCCTGTCACACACACGCCAGACCAGCAGAAACCAGAAATGGTTAGACAAGAAAATAGACACTTTCTAAAAGTGCTATTTTCAAACCCAGAGTCCAAAAACCATCCACACCAACGGATGCGTAATTAAACCCCGAGTTCAGGGATACCAAACTCGACATTGCACCATGCTCCCCGAGCCAGCTAGGATCATAGCATTAATAATGCCGGCGGCCCATTCTAACTAATGGAGAGCAGGCTACCTCGCAATAGTGAAGAACGAAGATGGCTGTAATTCACTATTAGGACATGCCAACTTGGTCAGGCGTGTCCTACCTTATACTTCCAATGCACCCTACCCGTGGGCCTACCGTAGGGGTGACTAACATGAAGCCAAGGGAAGGTTTGAGGGGCTGGCAAGTAGGTATACTCGCGCAGCCCGCGTAACAGTACCAGACTGCACGTGGGTCTCGCAATGACCGACCCGTAGACATTCTTTTACGAGGCCGCTCTTGTGGGTGGCACAACACGTGCTGCAAGCCCACAAGCGGCATTTGTATTTATTTATTTATTTATTTATTTTTAGAGTTTTCTATAGCGCGAACTTGAACCGATTAGGTTATCAGAGCGCTTTACATAGCACAAGTTTCGTTACATGTTAACACAGCAGTTTACATAGAATCAGTTACGTTGCACATTTCAGTAACTTGAACCGAATAGGTTATCAAAGCGCTTTAAATAAGACAGCATTCGATGTCCAGTGCCCTCCTCCGCCGTGTAGCGGGGGACCACTTCAAGCCCTCCGAAGTCGTCGAGCTGTCGGGACTAGGCTCCTGGAATGTCCAGTGCCCTCCTCCACTGTGTAACGGGGGACCTCTTCCAGCCCTTCGAAATCGACCTGTCGGGACTAGGCTCCTGGAATTTCAGCTGTCCCTTTACAACTACTTTGTTTGAAGTCATGGCGGAGGTCACAATCCCAGCAGCAACCAAGTAAGCTCTCTGTCTCCAAGTTTCTCTCCGCGCTTGATGATAGTCTAGTATTATGGATTTAGGTGGCTCGCACTGGTCATGTCACGTGACAAACTTCAGGAAACCTCGTTGTTTTGAAAGATTTTCTCAAGGCCATAAATTCCCCCAGCACAATTTTTCCATCTTAATTCTAATGCGTGGAAATAGCAGGATTGGTTAACCCTGTAAGTCCTGTGGAGGGAGGATGTGTGCTTTAATCCCCTCTATCTCCCAGGCAGATAGGGAATACAGAGATGTTTTTTCAGTGCGGTGACCCAACTTGGGCGCCATTTGGGGGTCAGGCAGAATGATGTTCGTCTGGGTCCGTGTTGGTTCGGCTGCTTTTCCCATTTCTGACCTCGTTCTGCTCCTGGTGCTGGGTCCAGGGCGATGCGGGGGGCTCCGCCGTCCTTAGTGGGGATCTCGTAGGGCCCTCAGCAGGAGATTTCGCGCTAAATGGCAAAAGTCCGTCCTGTCCCGGGCGCCGCCATCTTAGGGTCAGGCAGCTGGGGGGAAACAGATGTCGCTGGGTGGCCCCCGCCCGCCGGCATGCGATACCTCCTCACCGCTATCGTGAACGGGAGCAGCAATCTTTCTTCTGGTCCCAGCGGCTGGGTTCCAGCTTCCCCAGTGCTGCCGCCCGCCTCGAAGGGTCCCCTTACTGCCTGACGCCAGCCTCGACAGTCGCGGGCGCCATCTTGTCGCCTGCAGATCTCACGAGCAGGGAGAGAGGTAAGAACCCCAATTTTCGGCCCTTCTAGGCCCTTCTAGGCTCCCTCGACCCTCTTAAAAGGGGCACCGGACCTTCATGCGCAGACTGTGGCGCTGGGTTCCAGGATTGCTGGCCAGGATCGATGTTTATGGAGGGCGACCGCGGAAACCTCGTGCTGGTGCACTAGACTAGGGACTGATAGTAAACCAAATAAGCCAAACATGGATACAATCGACATCAATTTAACATAGGGAGCACTTGCGCTGTGGCACTGATCAGCAGTGGCACAGCGCCCAAAGCATATACCAGCAAAACATCGTAAAACAGTGGAGGCAAACAGAAAAAATGGAGGAGAGACTCAAGCCAATGATGTCAGGTCTAACAGGCAGCGACTTCATATTTATGGGCAGGGATTTTAATCTATTGCCTAACCCCACATTAGATAGATCCTTGGCCTACTCAGATACTAAACCACGCTCACAACGTGCTCTAGTAGAAATGTGTGACTCATTGAATTGGACATCTGGAGACGACGCAACCCGACAGCCAACACTTACATACACTAATCAGCCTAACACGTTACATGGGCCAGGCTGGACTGCTGGCTTTGCTCCCCATGTTTGAACACATGGTACAAGACCACCACAACGCTTCCTATGACATACTCAGACCACTCTCCAGTAGTGTTAAAGGTTAGCGTCTCCGGACCAGAAGGATAAGAACGACAATGGCGAATCCCAGTTAGGGCCCTGATCGACAACATGTTCCATGCGGAGATTCATGGGGCAATAGAATAATATTTTGAATTAAACACAGGTTCGGTAGATACCTGGGCAGTGCTCTGGGAGACCTCAGGGGAGTTTACATCGCCAAACACGCCGGAGTGTTCAAAGATCTCAGGGCGACATAGGCCCGCCTCAAACAAAACTTGGAAACCCTAGACCGGGAGCAACTTCACTGCCCAACACCGAACAGTGTTGAGTAACGTCTATCGTTGATCACAGAGTTCAGAGAGGCAACAGAGAGGGAAACCCCTTTTCTTAGTAAATATACAACTGCTCGCAGATATGGCGAGGGTGAGTGGCCAGGACGCACCTTGGAGCGTCTGTTGAGACCCCCCCCCCTTACAGTAAATCTTATATCACTGAACTCAGATCCAAGTCAGGACAACTCCTCACCAACACTGCTGAAATTTGCGATTAATTTTTTGGCATACTATGACACACTCTACTGTCAGACTACCTGGCCGAAATAGCCTTGGTATACCTAGAAAAATGTATGCAAGATTTTTTGGCAGAGCCCTTCTCATTGGATGAGATCATCAGCGCGATTGATGCGCTCAACAGCTTCACTGCACCAGGCCTCGATGGCTTCACTGGTGACTTTTACAAATCTTATAAGGAACTAATGGCTGCCCGAATGCTTGAGGTCTACAATGAGGCACTTGAATGTAATGAGTGGCCGCCATCCCTCTGAGAAGCAGTGATTGTATTACTCCCTAAACCTGGGAAGGATCCCTTGCTCTGTGGATCATACAGACCATTTTCACTGTTAAATTTAGACTAAAAAAATCCTGCGCAGATGATTGCACTGCGGCTCTCTATTACTCGACAGAATAATCTCCCCTGCTCAGTCGGGGTTCGTACCGAAAGGGTCCACCCCCCTAAATTCAAGAACTCTGTTTGCGGTGTTGCACAGAATTAATCCGGATACTCCAGCGACACCGAGAAGGCCTTCGACTCCCCGGAGTTGCCCTTTTTTTTTTTTATCTGTTATGCGCAGGATGGGAATGCCCATGGGATTCATTGCTGTTATTGCACTCCTATATCGCAGCCAGGCATGGCACGCCTAAATGGCACTTTGTCTCGCTCATTCGCTCTTTCATGGGGAACCAGGCAGGGCTGCCCTCTATTGCCGCTTTTATTTATACTTGCAATGGATCCCCTCGTCCAGCATTTTCAGGAGCGGCACCAGCAGAGAGGGCTCCAGTTACGCACACGCCCCCTTTTAGTTTCTTTAAACGTGGACGGCGTTATATTGTACGTCCGGGAACCGGAGGTAAACCTTGAACCCCTGATAAGGGAAATTATCCGGTTTGGTCGATTTTCGGGATTGGGGGTCAACTGGCACAAATCAGTGACATTCTCCCTTACTACAAGCACTAAAAAAGTGGTGGGAGGACTCGACAAAGTACCTAGGAATATACATCCACTTAGACACTACCCAAATAAGTGGACTAAACTATGGCCAGGCCGTACACAAGCTCGAGAAGCAGGTGGAAAAATGGCTGCGACTCCCTCTCTCAATTGCTGGCCACGTTGCCCTGATAAAAATGATTATTCTCCCCAAATTCCTGTACCTGTTTAATATATCCCCATAACGCTCCCAAACAGCTTCTTTTCGACATTGCGCACTCATCTCATTAGAATCATTAGACTCACCTGGGGAAGGAAAGAGGCCCATGGTCCGTTGGGAAGTCATGACACTACCTTACAGGGGAGGTGGATTTGGTGCTCCTAATTTTCAGTTATATTATTTAGTCGCACAATGCAGCTATGCGCACTCCTGGTTCCACCCAGAATCTCGAACCTACCAGAGGCAGACTTAATCCTTCCTGGTTCCCTCCCCAAGGTCCCTGCGACATACAAACTGTATCGACCACCAGTTGGGCTTGAAAAAAACTGATTAAAATTATGAGGGCTCCCATATTATACTCTCCTGGCCTCCCAATTAATAATGGCTATTGGATCCCAATCACCGGTGAAAAAAATAGTGCAAAGAACGCTATCCAAATAAGACCTAGATAAACTTGGGGACATGTTTACGGGAGGGAAGGTTTTCTCTATTTCAGAGGAGGAGAAATGTTATGAGGCAAAATTTATGGATAGATTCATTCTCAACAGGGTACGTTCGGCATTGAGGCCGCTACTACCGGGTTTCCCACTGGAACCCGAACCATGAATATTGAACGTGCTTTATGCAGTCAAAATAAATCTCCCTCAACAGCCGTCATAAACTGATCCACTTCAAATTTCAACGGTGACTCTAGATTACCCCAGGGAAAATTTATAAGATTGACCCGAACAGACCCCACCTTTGCTTGAAATGCAGGGCTCCTCATGCAGACTTTTCGCATCTCACTTGGAATGGTGGTAAAATTGAGGCATACTGGGCAGAAATCTTTTGCACGTTTACAGAAATGATAGAGAAGGAAATTACCCAGACTCCAGAGGTCGCATTGATGTGCTATGTGGTTAATTTCCCAAAAGGGATTCGGAAATGTATTGCCATGGGGTTACTGTTGGCCAAGAGATAAAAAGCAATTAAAATGGGGGAAAAACTGCACCATCATTAAACAGCTGGTTAAACAGCTTGGCATATTGCAACACGAAAAGCGATCTGTATATCAGCACCTTGCCTAGATCGTCCCGTTCAAAAATCATTTGGGAACCCCTAAAAGATTATGTTGCAGCGTCACACTTATTAGCCACTTCACCTCAGGAACATGGGATTGTCCCAACGGGAGTGGGCTAATTGGGATGTACACCTACCGCCGGTAGATCCAACAATGAGGGTAAAACCTGGAGACAAATGAATGCTCTGCATGAATCAATGTAATCTGAGGGGTGTGTTCAGTTGGGCGGGTTGGTAGGTAGGGGTAGAACTATCTTATTAATCCAATTTGCAACTATTGTCAAGTTTGTCTGATACTGGTGATCTACTTTCTGTTTAACCGCATTCCAGATAGTGCTATGTATTAACATATTCAGTGATTTACCTGTGAAACTGACAAAAATGTTTTTAAAGGTTTCTGTTCAGCGAGCAGTCTGATTCCGAAGAGCTATCAGGCTTTTAAAGGGAATAATTAACATGCCATTGCTATTAGTGATTTGGAGCAATTCCTAAAAATATCCCAAGCTCTACACGCCAACTTTTACAAGTGAAATGTTTGCCACTTCTAAGTCTTTCCTTACGGTACTAGAAGCTTCGAAGGAACTGGTGCAACAGAAATCCAACATGTCTGCTTTCAAAAAGAATGCTGTTACCCTTTTAAATCGAAGTCAGCCAAGATCACTTCAAGGGCACTTCCATGTCTTCTGGCTGTCCTCTCAAAGAATACCCTAGCCATTACATGGCAAGAGTCTAGATAGGATCGGTTCCTGAAAAAGATTTGGCAACAGAAGGGCTAATCTTTAGTAAATGTGAGGGGAATTAAAGTCAACCACCAATACTATCATTCACCTCCTAGTTCTGTACGAGTTTCCTTTGATGTTACAAGATGGCACTTGGTGAGTCACTAAGAGGTAAGGTTGGTTTGGCCCTCCAGCGCAAGGAGGGTAACTGAGCTAGCACAGGAATATAACTGTCCACATAAATAGGCACCTAGAATGTGCCTGCACATTTAGTCTTTTTCAGGCTAAGTTATGTAGAAGAATCTAATCTGATAACCATGTCACCATACTAGAGATCCAAATTAAGAATTAATATGGGACATGCAGCAGGGCAACCAGGTGTCAGTGTAGCTTTCAAAGTGGCATGAAAGTCATTTTGGAAGGTGGTGGGAAATATCCTCACACAAAAGTCCATGTCGGGTTGAGATGCAAGAAGCACGGTGGTCTGTACATTTACAGCTGGCTTAAAATGTGCTAATTAAGCTCTCTCTACTGTTAAGATGTGACCACAATACAAAGTCAAGCAAGTCTCACTGTACTAAAAGGTCAACTTAAAAAAAGAAACAATTATAGTAGCTTATCTGTGCCCCAATTAGTAGATGCATGAAAAATACAAAGATAAACAAGCATTTGCAATGCAATAGGTCTCGCATTTACACGAGTTTAAGCTATTCATATTGTAAATGACAATGCCTTGTATTTAAGTTTTAAAAAGCCAAAACATCCAGCAACCTAATGAATGGACCTATTGACGATAAGCGATAGCCTTTTTATTCTTCTTCAAGTATGTATGCCTCGAGATTTACTTGTATTTTATTGTGACGCTTGTTTCCACAGCCACGTTTTTAGAATCACGTCACAGTACTTGTGGCCGTGGTCGATGGAGAGGTGCTTTAAGTATCTTGCGCATGTCAGAAGATACGCTGATTATATAACCACTGCTATTCTCTCGGCCCAGTCCTGAGTAAAATGTACCTGCATAAAAGCAGTCCTACTGGCGAGGTTTGAAAGCTGAGATGCTTTGTTAGTTAGGTCCGACTTGGTGGTTTCCTTCAGCCCCCAGTCCTGAGGAGGCCCAGACGAAATGGACTGAAACGCGTCAACCTGACATAGAAAGAAGCCCGTACTACTTTGATCAATACATAAAGAAAAATCACGACCCCAGTGAATAGTATAAACAGGGTGAAATGTACGAGTACCCTGAGAGGTGTTGATATGAGGGCTATCTTTGTTGATATGAGTTGAGATTTATAGTTGTTTGTGTACAAAATTGTCGTTCGGAGCCGTACTAATATTAGGGCAGTAAGGAATTTGTTTCTTAAAGTATAAATGTATTGATTGTATTTACATATTTGTGGTTTGTATTTTCATGTATTGTATGTAAAAAAAACTGATTTGCTTTTGACAAAATATACTTACATATATATATAAAAAATATGGATGTATAGAAATATACATCGGACTTGAAGCCCAGTGTGAGTGCATCTATAAATAAGATAATTGGTCTTTAAGTGAATATTTTCTCGGTGATGGATTAATCCGTCAGATTTATAAACTGTTTGTTGTATCTATTACGCCGCATCATTTTTTTCCCTTGTGGTTTCCTTTTGCCCAGGTGCAGGCGGAGTATTAGGGCAAACCCCCTTTTTTGGTACCAAAAAAACAACAAGCATTTACAATGCAATGGTTTCGCCTTTGGAAAAGTTAGAGCTATTGGCATTGTAAATGGCAAAATTTGTATGTATGTGTTGGTTTTGAAAACAGATAAATAAATGGCATTGTCATTTACATTGCCATTAGCTTAATCTCTGCAGTCACTCTGCACTCCCTAGTCACTCTGCACTCCCTAGCACTCCCTAGTCACTCTGCACTCCCTAGCATTCTGCAGTCACTCTGTACTCCCTAGTCACTCTGCATTCCCTAGCACTCTGCA
Organism: Lissotriton vulgaris; assembly: GCF_964263255.1. Classification (NCBI taxonomy): domain Eukaryota; kingdom Metazoa; phylum Chordata; class Amphibia; order Caudata; family Salamandridae; genus Lissotriton; species Lissotriton vulgaris. Next base: position 510,091,640 of record NC_141694.1, read on the forward strand.
GTCACTCTGCACTCCATAGCATTCTGCAGTCTCTGCCTCTCCTTCCGCCCGAGTCCCGGTGCCCAAGCAGGTTTGTGCACTCTTATGCAAGTCAATCAAAGGCAGGGTTCCCACGTGACGTCACCGATCATAGCAACTGCAAACACTGAGTTTGGAGGCACAAATTTACACAACGTTGCAATCTCACGAGTGGCTCTGTGCTTCAGCGGGCCTCCCATGTTACAATAAGACACATTCTGGGAGTTGTAGTCCTCGTTTAACATCAAATGATCTACAGTGATTAAAACACTCCAAAACAATAATTTCTTTTTTTTTTTTTTTTTTTTTTTTTTTTTGATTTGAATATAATTTATTGTTTCACTGGTAGCCAATGTGCTCAACATAAAGCAGAAGAGACGTGGTACAAAGCAACAGAGACGCGATCTTGACCAAGCTCAATCCAAGTGGCATAATTCTTTTTTTTTTTATTTCACAGAGTTTTTTATTGAGAGAGTTTGGTATTGATATGAGCAGAACAAATAATAGCAGATAAAGACCATGGTACACGTACATAATAAACCGAGAGGCGGTGAAGTAACATAATATGGAGTAAACATAACATGCGGGGGGAAAAATATACCAGGTAAATAAAGAAAATGACAATCAAGCATCAAGTCCGTACAACACGAAGGCATATGTCAGCGGGCAGATCGGTCATATAGCACAGCAGGGTGAATCACAGCCATCAAATGACATATTGAGAAATTGCTTGCCACAACAATGTTTTAGGTGCCTCACGGAGGTTTGAAGAGATCAAAGTGAGCGTCAAGTGAGACCCATATTTTCCTGTGTTGTGGGCGCCAGGGGTGAGAGGCAAGTGCAATGGTATCGGCACCCCTGAGATTAGAAACCCAGTTGAGCCAATGGGGGAAGGAGGCTTTGGCTGTATTTTTCCAGTTGGACGTTATGACTTTAACCGCCGCCGTCAGTAAAAGATCAAGTAGGGCTTTGTCATTTTCATTTAAAGTGACAGCTTTGGAAGAACCCATAACTAGAGTAGCAAATTCTCTCGGGAGAGAAACGTGCAGGGCTTTGTTAACAAAGTCAAATATCCTGTCCCAGTATGTGGCAACCCGGGGGCATTTAAATATTAGATGTTCAAGGTCTCCTCCCGCTTCCAAACAGTTCCAGCAGGAGTCATTGTCTTTGATGTTGTGCAGAAAAAGTCTCCTGGGGGTCCAAAAGGCTTTGTGTAGGAGCCAGAATTTAGTTTGGGATAGAGTTGGGCTAATTTTGTGTCTTGTGGTCGATTCCCAAATTCTGGCCCACTCGTTATCAGATGTGGGAGTGGAGGAGTATGATTCCCAATAGGATTGTAATGCAGAGACCAGGTTAGATGTCTGTGGTTTGATCATTTTGTACATTCTGGAAACCTGGTGGCCAAGTCTATTAAGGGTGGATAAAAGGCCAGGGAGTGAGGGGGATGTGTTGCCCAAGTTTGCTTTGGTTAGGGCCACCTTAACTTGTAGGAAATAGTAGAAGTCAATGTTCTCGAGTTGAAATCTATCCTGTAATTCCTTGAATGTGAGTGGTGTTTGGCCCTCGTAGAGGTGGTGAGGGAAGTGTATTCCCTTCCTGATCCAAGAAGGATTATACAGCGGTTTACCTTTGTATGTTATAGTGTTATTTCGCCATAGGGATTCCCACTTTGAATTGCGAAATTGATGGGGTAGAGATTTACTTATATGGAGGAGGGAGTTCTTAGTGTTTTTAAATATGATGTTAGAGTCGATATCGGGACGCACTTTGATGGTAAGGAGGGAGGAGGGGTCAAGGCCTTGCACTAGGGATTTTTCGATGTGTAGCCACACAGGTGTGTAATCAGGCTGTGGAGTGAGCCAGATCGCACCTTGCCTGGCCAGGAAGGCGGTCTGGTAGAGTCTAAAGTCGGCCAGATTGACGCCACCCAAGGATTTATCTAGTCGTAGCTTTTTCATGCTGATCCTGGCTTTTTTCCCCTGCCAGAGGAAGGAGGTGATTACCTTATCCAGTTTTGAGTGGAAATCGTTAGAGAGCGTTAGGGGAAGCATCGAGCTCAGGTAATTGACCAATGGGGAGATCATCATTTTTATCGTCTCTATCCGACCCCACCATGTAATGAATCGCGGCGACCAACCATCCAAGATTCTTTTAATTTTCGCTAGTGTGGTTGATTCATTGTGCTTGAGTGTACTTAGTATGTTGTCAGTGAATTCTATTCCTAGGTACTTGATGACATCCGGTTGCCAGGCTAGACCTGAATTTCCAAGGACCTCTTTGGTAGTATGTACATTAAGGGGTTTAACTTCGGATTTGTCCTTGTTTAACTTATAGCCGGACAAAGCAGAGTACTTACTGATGGAAGACATAAGCCCCTTAATTGATAGGGTTGGGTGTTCTGTGGCTATTAAGATGTCGTCGGCATATGCCGCTAGTTTTATCTGAGTGTTTCCGAATGTGACACCTGCGATGTCCTCATTTTTCTTGATGTCGGTGAGTAGTGGCTCAAGAGCCAGCAGAAATAGAGCCGGTGAAAGTGGGCAACCCTGTCTAGTTCCTTGGAATAGGCGGAACGGGTCAGAGAGTGTTCCATTAATAGATATACGGGCAGAGGGGGCGGAGTATAAGGCCATCACCATTTTAATGAAAGAATTACCCAGATTGAATGCGCTCATACAATGCTGAAGAAATGGCCATGAGACTTTGTCGAATGCTTTCTCAGCATCTAGGGTTATTGCAACCATCGGCATTTTGCAGTTTTTCGCTTTTTCAAGTATGTGGCATAGGAGTCTGGTGTTGTCGTTCGACATCCTGTGTTTCAAAAATCCTACTTGTGATGGACTTATCAATTTGGGCAGTACGGCGTTTAGTCTAGTTGCTAAGATCTTGGCATAGATCTTACAGTCAATATTTATGAGTGAAATGGGGCGGTAATTTTTTGTCTGGAGGGGATCTTTCCCTTCCTTGGGTATAACAATTATTGTGGCTTCACTCATCGAGGGAGAGATACTCCCACTGGAGGCGGTGGAGTTGAACACGGTTTGGAGTGTCGGGGAGAGTTGGTTGTCAAAGGCTTTGTAGAAAGAGGCAGAAAAGCCATCAGGGCCCGGGGCTTTGTTGCCTTTGAGTGTTTTTATGGCCGTCGAGATTTCTGTGATGCTGATGGGTGACCCTAGATTTAATTCGTCTATCTCTGAGAGTCTGGGGAGGTCTAGGGTCTTTAGGTAATCTATGCATGACTGTGGGTCCAGGGGCTTATCATTCTTGTATAATTCTTCGTAAAATTGCTTAAAGGTATCAAGAATCTTGGACTGGCTGGTGTGCGTGTTATTAGCGGGATCCTTTATAGAGGATATGGTTGTTAATTTCTGCTTGTGTTTAAGGTAGGAGGCCAACAGCTTCCCGGCTCTGTTTCCCTCACACAGCTTCAAGGCTTTGAAGCGGTTGATCCACACGCCTGCTCTCTTGCTCACAATGGAATTATACTCGTATTTCTTTTTTATGAGTTGGTCAAGGGGTTTGGAGTCTTGAGGATTGGTTTTGTGTAAGGATTCTAGTGATCTGATCTCCTGCTCCAGTTGCTCTAGTTCTTTGTTTATCGCTTTGTTGGCTCTGGTTCTTATATTAATAATAACTCCACGGATCGTGGCTTTGAGCGCGTCCCAGAGGATGTTTGGATCTGTGTCAGGGACATTATTTAAGAGTAAGTACTCTTCAATGGCTTTAGTAATCTGTAGTTTGTCGTCCGGGTTGGTTAGTGTTTCATCGTTGAAACGCCATCTTCTGGGCGGTCTGATTGAGCGGGAGCCTGCAAGTTTGGTGTGGATACATGCATGATCGGAGATCAGTTTAGGGGCGATGTCGGTTTCCTCGATTAGGTGTGCAAATGTAGAAGATATTAGGATAAAGTCAATACGCGAGTAGGAGTTGTGGGGAGTGGAGTAAAAGGTGAAGTCTCTCCCATCAGGGTTTTGGAGACGCCATGAGTCTTTAAGGCAGTACCTTTCGCATAGCCGCAGGAGTGCCTCATGTGAGCGTGATGGGTGAAAAGCGCATTTGGACTGCCGGTCTAGTAGGGGGTCTAGAGGAAGATTAAAATCGCCTCCCACAATGAGAAGGTCGTCCTGAGGGATATGCTCCATCGAGCGGGAAACGGAGTCCCAAAACCCGGGGTCGTCTGAGTTAGGGCCGTAAATGTTCACAACGTGAATTGGGTCATCTTCCCTGCGTAGATGGGCCACCAGAACCCTTCCCTCCGTATCATGAGTGTGTGAAACTAGTGTTATGTTCGACTTCTTTGATATCAGGGTAATTAGACCTCCTTTCTTGTGCGGTGCAGGGGATGACAGTATATGGGAAGACCAATGGACGTTTAAGAAACGTGTGTCCTCTTCCGATAGTTTAGTTTCCTGTAGGAGGATAATATCCCCCTTAGTTTTGGCGATGTAGTCGAACACTTTCCTCCTTTTTACAGGGTGGTTAAGACCCTTAACATTTAACGAAACTATGTTGAGGTCATCCGCTAATGACTTAGTGTTAGACATTAGTGGGCAAGGTTATCGCTAAGTGGTGATCTGGTGGGGGGCAGAAGAATGAGACAAACATCCCCGTGGGAGCCTGTGTGCTAATACAATACCAAGTGGACAGAGCTAGCGAAGTGGCTAGGGGTATAACTAGCGTCCTTGTGTTGTAGCTGAATGTGTTGTAGCTGAATGGAACAGACAGAAAAAGGGACAAAAAATAACACAAAAAGATATACAATGCTATAAGGTACCAACAATTATTATCTGCTGAAAACTCTCTCTTTTTCCCAATCCCCATGCAAGCCCTCCCAATCCCCCCTCCCCCCCTCCCCCCCCAATACGTACGTAGGGAGTACGACGACAGTACCTAGCTAGGCAAAACAGGAGTTATTAAACATTAGCAATCGATATTCATTAGTTCCAATGTTAAACTTAAGAGGATTTAGATGTCCAGACTGTGTGGCAGCGGGTAACATTTACTGCAGCAATAATACGAGCGTAATGGTAGTGTTTGTGCGCAATAATATGCTGTGTTAAACCAGGAGTGACTGTCTGCAACGTGCAGACGAAAGCAGTAAGAAGGTTAGAACCAGCTAAACGTTGCGTTAAGAAAACTTGAATCGTTAAATTGGATTGAACTCCCTGTAGTAAGGGCAATATATGTGCACAGAAACATATAATAGCAATAATGACAAACTAGTAGCGACTATTTGCGTCGTGCAATAGAGTCTAAGTGTGAGAGTAGAACTTGCCCGACATTATGCAAGCAATCACCAATCCTGTTGCAAACCAAAGGAGATCATAAAACGTCACTTATCGAGTGGGCGGACTAGCAAACAACTAGAGAAGGCAACTATTACCAAACTATTACAAAACTACAAGTACACAATAGTGCGACCTGGAAAGGATAGAGATCCGATAGACCTGTTCTTTGTCATGACAGTCACGTGGTCTTCCTTTTGTTGGAAGGGCCATTCGATTGGTCCATTTCCTGAGGTGGGCCATTTTGCAGGTAGTTTTCCAGATCTTTCGGGTCCGTGAAGAATTTTGTGCGGCCGTTTATTGTGATTTTGAACTTGGCTGGCCCTGCAAAGGAGTAGGGTATGTTCTTGGATCTAAGCTTGGCGCGGATTTCCAGAAACCCCTTGCGAACCTCCACTGTGTCCTTGGAGTAGTCCTGTGTAAAGATGATCCTCTGACCTTCCCAAACGATGGAGTGCTGTTTCCTTGCGTATTGTAGGATCAGATCGACATGCTGATATCGGAGTGGTTTGCATATCATTGGTCTGGGGCCCTTCTCGCGGTTAGTAGTGAATGTGGGGATTCTATGCGCACGGTCTAGCTCCAGACCATGCGGGAAAGCAATGCCGGTAATCATGGGGATCCATGCTTCCAGGAAAGTCACGCAAGAGTCTGCATCTTTTTCTGCGTTTTCGGGTATGCCAAAAATTCTAATGTTCCCTCGCCTGTTGCGGTCTTCCAACTCAGCATGTTGGCGTCTGAGGGTGTTAGTGGTGTCTTCAAGGCGCTGTATTCTAGCAGCTGATTGACGTGCGAGGTCCTCCACGTCGCTGATGCGCTGTTCCGCTGTGTTCAGCCCGGATTTTAGGTCATTCATATCAGCTCTGATGGCCGTTAGCTCAAGCTGCATAGCGTCAGTATTCGCCTTAGTGGATTTGGAGATAACAGTGAGGTCTCCTAATTTTTTCAAAATCATTTCCATCGTGGCTGCCATGTCTGGTTTGCCCTTAATGGGAGAGTCAGAAATTTGTGGCTCTGGTTTCACCTTCTTAGAATTTGTCTTTTCCTCTCTGCCTGCCATTCTGGACGTGGGGTGCGAGAAGAGATGTGATTACCAGTTAGCTAGCTAGCGACGATGGTGGGATCAGACAGGGAGTTGCCAAACAGGTTAGGGCTGTTGAGACTCTCAAGGTTGGCTCCACGCGGTGATTCTCCCAGAGCCAGGCGAGCCTAGTGCAGGCTAGATAATTGGCGTTGTTAGTGTAGTTGCGCTGTGTTGTCTCCTGATCCAAGGCTTCCTTGTGAGGCTGGTAATATTAGGAGATTAGCTGAGTCAGCTTATAGGGAGAGCAGAGCTAGGTGCCGGTTAGTGAGATGATGGTTAGGGGCACGATGCCAAAGTGCTTTAGAAAAGTGACCTAGAAAATGCGACCCCCCAAGGATCGAGGAAAACCACACAGAAAGCAGACAGGAGGTCTTCTGTCTGAAGGTAGAGGAGAACCGCTTCACTTTACAGGCTCCCACATGTTGAATTGCTGGTTTTCGGAGCAGGTAGGAGTCGGAGCATTTTTTCGATGGCGGCCGCCATCTTTAGGTCAGGCGAGAAGGGCAGAGAGTGTCAGCACAGCGCTGTGAGAGCGTGTTAGCTCTCGCTTCTTACCGGCATAGGTGGAAAACCGGGGAGCAGCTGACATCCTCGGCTGTGTCGAACTCGTCCAGGTGTTGCTGGTTACCAGAGACCAGGGAGGTCGTCAGGCATCTCCGACGTGACGGAGCGGCGCCATTTTCGAGAAATCGGCGCTGGCGCGCGATCGTCCCAAAAGATTGCAGAACTCCTCGTCAGAAGCCTCGAGAGGAGAGATCAAGGCACCGGAGGGCTCAGCAGGGTGTGAGGCATCAGGAACACCGCTTTTGCTGCTGGAAAGGACAGCGGGTCAGCAGGAAACCGATGGAGTCGTTCTCCTGTGTTGCGGAGCTCGAGGTTAGGCGGCCATGCGCACTGCCGTCCAAGCCACGCCCCCCAAAACAATAATTTCTAAAAGAAAACTCCAGGACTGGAAAATAAAGGGCTTGTGATATGGGGTCATATGGTAACGTTAGCCAGGGATCAATAGCTCAAACTCAGGTAAATGCGAGACCTATTGCATTGCAAATGCTTGTTGTTTTTGCATCTCAATACCTGGCATTAGTTTGTGGGAGGCCTAATGGTAGGAGATTCATGGCCAGCCTGTGGTGGGGTGGGCCTGTGGTTAGCAGCGAAACTACAGGTTAACTTGGCATCTTACTATTGACTATATATTTGAACATTGTGGGGATGTTTGAGATTTGATTCTTGGCAGGGGCCAGTGGATAGGCGCATAGCGGCTGTTTCTGACCCTCTAAGTAGCTGGTAGCACCATCTTGTGGCCCCTGGGGGTGAGAGTGGTGCGGTCTGCACCAGTGAACCAAGCTATAACCCTGCTGCCAAGGCTCATCTCTCTGAAGGGTGCAAGGGGTCCTTCAGGAGATACCTCTGGCATGCTTATTTAGATTTACATCTTAGCGGCCTTGCTCCTCCCTCGAGGGAGTTGGTTAGGCAAGATTTTGGGAGGCCTTCACAATCACGTGCAGGCCCTGAAATGGATGAGAGGTGCAAGGAGCATCTGAAGAGGAGCCAGACAATGAGATTTCAAACGGCAGTGCTTAATTTGTAAAAAAATGAAGTGCCGGGGCTATAAATTTGCTCTGAAACTGCTGTCGCCAGCGCTGCAGAAAGTCGTGGTGCCGAGTACCAGGGCGGGGTAGGTTTGAGCACCCTTCATACATTTTTAACACACCACCAAACACTCCCTGCCCCTCTATTTCACTCCTGTATGTTCTTTGTCATCTTTGCTTCTAATAGCAGCACACCAGGAGTTACCTACCTTTTTCCTAACTCAAAACAACAACACAGGAGTTCAAAGAGCTTTGGCAGAGAACAAGAAGCACAACAAGAACAAATTTGTCACCAGGCAGGCTGTGCAAAAAACACACAAAAAATTGCATTTCAACTTCCATTAAACTCAAGCATGATAGAATAGGTAACGCAACGTCATTTTTGGGAAACAGATCATTCATATTCGGTACTCAGTCAGTGATGCATAGTTATCAGTTTCTACAAATGTTTGCAGTTGCTACAATATTACAAAATGTTTTAATATTGTTGTTTTGTCAGTTTACACCTTCACTTACTCTTTTAGGATTTTAGCGTTAAGCCTTAAATCTCTGTGATTTCTCCCATTCCGTAATCTTAATATTTTAAATTGTTTCATGCCCATGGGTCTGACGTGGACAAAGTAGATGTGAAGCACTGCAAAGAAGTTCTCTCAAAATAACAGCGAATTATAGATTAATACTGTGAATAGCTGGGATGTTTTTCGGAAGGGGCTCTGAATGACATGCTGGAGTTGTCATGATGCTATGATGTAATTCAGAACCCTAAGGCTAACAACATCTCCTTCATTCACAGTTATCCATCTTCAATGTTTTATTATGTATGGCCTCTCCATTTCATCTCTCACTGCTCTCATCTGCTGTTCAGGAGCATAGAGACATAGGAAGGCTTATGCACCACATGGCCACACGTGTGCCCTCTCCTGCACAGTAGTAAACGTGGTGTCTGTCACCCATCACTCTCTGACAATCTCTCCCCTACACCCTCCACATTTTAAAAACAGTATTTCTCTTCCTTGCACCCTCACACAAAACCTTCGAAATTACTCACCTCTGTTCAGTTCCTCTCCACCAAACTGTTAAAATAAAATTATCCCTGGTTTTCTGCCACGCCCCAATCAACCTCTCCTGTTAGCTTACCTCCTCTCCTAAATTGGAAATAAAACCTAGTGTCCTCGACCTGCCCATACTACCTCTCTTCAATCCACTCCTTCCACTGCTCAAACATGTCAAAAGAAACCCAGCACGCACCCTCTTTGAATCCCTCTCCCGCGCCCAGCTCGAAGAGGTGTTCTCAACTATCAATGGAGCAGAGTCAGCCCAAAACTGAAAGGCTGTCTCGGAGCCCAGTCAGTGCAGCCTAGAATTCGTTTACAACATCACAGTGTGAGTCTTAACCCCGGCAGACACACAGTAGTCAGGACTAGGATGGCATGGTGAGAGGGAGAATAGATGGAAGGGTGAAAGAATGAATGTAAGAGTGAAAGAATCAGTGGGTGGAAGGTTTAATAAATGGGAGGGTGGAAGAATGGGCAGATGGGAGAAAGGATGGAGGAAGGGAGTGTGAAAGGATGATTAGGTGAAAGAATAGGTGGATGATGGGAAGGTGAAGGCATGGACAGATGGATGTATGACTAGATAAAGGCTGAGAGGATGGAAGTATGGATTGATGGAAGGAGCGCTTCTAATGAAGGTTGGGGTTGCTCTCTTCCTGTGCTCGTGTGAATAAGGTGTGCTTCATTTGGGGGATATTTTAATTTGATGGCTACCCCCCTTACCTGTCAATTAAATCCCTGTCAATACTTCATGAGTAAGCTCAGGACATACCTGAAGCGAGGTGCCTCGGCTGAGCCCTCTGTCAGCCGTCATGAATCCAGAAGTGAACGCACAATAAACCTCCACCGAGGTGCCTCAGCCGTGCCCTCTGTCAGCCCTCATTAATCCGCAAGTGAAAGCAGAATCAACCTCCGCCAGGGACAGATACCTCCGCCGTGCCCTGTAGGAGCCCTCATTAATCTAGAAGTGAGCCCAGCACATACCTCCACCGAGGTACCTCAGCCGTGCCCCGCAGCATCCCTTGATATGCCAGCAGGTACGCTTTGCTGTCTAATTCCCCCATCCCACCAGAGCGCCCCCAACCCAACCCTGCCATGCCACACTCTACTGTTACTGTAATTAATCCAGAGGCAGCACTTCCAATGCACAGCAATCCGCCTTTCCAGCATTCTAAGTAATCCCTGCATTTAGTTCTGCCAATGCGCCTCGGTCTGCATTCCAAAGCGCCTCGATGATGTCTTGTATCAATTACAGCGCCAAGCGTTTTCAAGGCACACAGCTCTCCAAATGAAGCTCCGGCCTGTGGCACCCCCTGCACTTAGAGAAGCCCCGCATACAGCTCTACCAATGCACCTCACCCACATCCTAGAAGTGACGGTTTTTTCTTTTTTGCACTTTTTATACGGCTCAAATTAGAACCGACGGTATTGGGGCGCTTTGCACCAGCACAGTTACATTACACGTATTCTCACCCTGAACTACAGTGCTATGATGCATGCATGGGAGGGACACACACAGCAGTGTGAGTTAAATTGAAAAATGTGATGTGCGTCTGGTGCGCGCAGTGCAGCAGATGCGTGTAGAGTGTAGACCCGGCCCTGTCATATAAGTGCCGGAGCTAAGCACCAGCACAAATTAAGCCCTTAGGCATTGACGCTAGTCAGGAACTGCACATGCCTAGCTGTCTCTGTAAGGAACATTCCAAAATGGTGTCATTAATAAATACGTTGTGAAGTTATTTATGAGTGCGTTTTATTCCACTGTATAATGTGAAAAATAATATGGCATCAGATATTTAACCTCAAAGTTGTGGTCTCAGCTCCTTCTGTTGATTGTCCTTGCTCGGGGTCCCCTCTTGTGCGTAATGGTTCACCCCACATGGAGACACATCTGGTAGGAGCGGGCCACGTGGCAACGGCGGGGCAGAATAGTAATGGCGGGCGGGCGTAGGGGTAAAAGCTCCTCCTTTTATTCAAGAGGGTAGAGCCCAACTAAAAGGTGGCTTTCTGGGGAATATGGGGCAAGAGTTAGGCAACCTCCCTTCATTTTGACCCACTGCCTCCTTCCTGCCTGCACTCGCCTCAGGAGCTCTTCAGCCGGGAGCAACAGGGACCTGTGTGATATTCGGAAAGAGGAAAGCGCAGCATTTATCTATTTTGCACTTTCCCAATATCATGTCTTCTTTTCCAAGCAGTTTCTGATGGATTGAACGAGAACTGCAGAGAATGAAAAAATAATCTTTCATCTGCCCTGGACTGGATCAGAAGAGAAATGGGCAGAGACAGCTGCGGCTAAAGCTCGCACCAGCCTCCCAGTCCATATCAGTTTAGACTCTCATACCTAGTGACCCGCACCCACCCCCGGCAGAGCTTGTTTCCTCGGGATTAGCTAGGGCTACTTGCCCCTCAGGCATTTAGCACCTCGTCTGTGGGAAGTGAGAAGCGGCTGCTACAAGAGGGGTTGGGCCGATGGTGAAGGGGGCAGAGAGTGCAGCAGAGGCCACAACGCAGGTGTGCCGCCCACACCCCATCACTCCAGGCATTCTCACTTTTAGGTCCCCCCCTCCCCCCGACCTCAGCGATCTTTATTTTTCTCAGCTATCTGTGTCGCTATGTATTCATCTATATGCACCCATTCACCCACCTATTTCTCAATCTGGCTTGATTTTTTCCTAAGTATCGCATCTGCAATAATACCGAAATAAAATGCAGAAAAAAAGAAAATGCACATAATTGTATTTAAAAAATCATGCAACCCCCACTCATGTGGTTTGTGCGGTTGGAGACAGACCCTGTTAACACGCTCATATGCAAATGTGGCCATTCAAACACGCTCTCTCAGGCGGGGGTCGCCGTGTTCCTTGACCCATGCATTAGTGCTACTGATGGCGACGTTAATGAAGAGATGATCGCTAATTACAGGCTGAGAAACCAGCACCTCCTCGGATCTCCATCCAAACTCAACAGAGAAGCGTGCCCATCCTTCACTGGTGCCTTTAGCTCCTTGAGGGGCCTGTGGAGTGGCGAGGCGCTGGGGCCTCTACTTGGCCAGGGTTGAGTCCCTGCCGCTGCTGGACGAGAGGGACGAAGGAGGGAAGCAGATTGTAGTCCCTATTAAAAACAAGAGGCGCCCTAGCCTGTCTCAGTGTGCGCAGCACATTCCGTCAATCCTCCCGGTGCACCATGCACTGAATGCTATCTCGTCCTTTCAGGCGGTGCGGGGTAAGGAGCCTTGGCTGGTATATAGGGAAGGGGGGGCAGAGCGGGACGACGGAGCTGCAGGCGGAGGGAAGGGGGCAGAGCAGGACCACGGAGCTGCGGGCAGAGTGAGGGGGGGGGGGCAGAGCAGGACGAAGGAGCTGGGGGGCGGGAGAGAACACGAACGGCGGGAGGCGTAAATCCTGAGCTGTGGAGTTTATTTACTTACCTCTTCCCGAGCCGATTTTGAGGAAGTTGGCGGACGACAGCTAATGACGGACTACCTTTCTGGAACGGACTATAATCCTCTAATGGGCTGGGCTGACCAGAATAGGCGCCATTTGGATTAAAAGGGTGGCGGCGCGGAACAGGACTGATCTCTAGTGTGACGGACCGTCTGCTCGCGACTGAAAGCTTGTTCACGAGAGACGTATAGAGGCCTTGCAGGTTACGGGGGTATTACATTATGTGCAATGCAGGACGACGGAGCTGCGGGGGGAGGGAAGGCAGAGCGGGACGACGGAGCTGCGGGCGGAGGGAAGGCAGAGCGGGACGACGGAGCTGCGGGCGGAGGGAAGGGGGGGCAGAGCGGGACGACGGAGCTGCGGGCGGAGGGAAGGGGGGGCAGAGCGGGACGACGGAGCTGCGGGCGGAGGGAAGGGGGGGCAGAGCGGGACGACGGAGCTGCGGGCGGAGGGAAGGGGGGGCAGAGCGGGACGACGGAGCTGCGGGCGGAGGGAAGGGGGGGCAGAGCAGGACCACGGAGCTGCGGGCGGGGGGAAGGGGGGCAGAGCAGGACCACGGAGCTGCGGGCGGAGGGAAGGGGGGGGCAGAGCAGGACGACGGAGCTGCGGGCAGAGTGAGGGGGGGGGCAGAGCAGGACGAAGGAGCTGGGGGGCGGGAGAGAACACGAACGGCGGGAGGGAGGCGGGAAACGTGCCGGGGAAAAACACTCCCGATGCCCAGGACAGCAGCAAGCACGGCCCGGCCGGAGGAGACTCGGGGGCGTTCCCGGCGTCGCGTGACGTCGGCAAAAGCCAAACGAATCTCGGGAACGCCCCCGTGTCTGGTCCGGCATTGACGGACAGGCCCCTCGTCCAATGGCTAGGCTCCATTTATGGAGCTAGCCAATGGGACGGGGGGGCGTGTTCCAGAGTGCTTACTGTAATCAATAGATTTCTCTGGAGGCGGAGCCTAACGGCTCCGTCCCCCAGCGAAACCTAAAAAGGCAGGCATTTACAATGCCAATAGCTCAAACTTGCGTAAATGTGAGACCTAATACATTGCAAATGATTGTTTTTGTGATGGCAGGGGTACACAATCTGCAACTTCACTGGACCCAGAGTACAAATACATTGCGAACATTCTGGTTTGAGTTTGATGATGGTCGCAGGGTTTCATACATGTCTAGAATAAAAGGTTTTCTGTTTTTATTCCAGAATTATTGTTGACCCAAATAGATCGGAGGGGGTACAGCGAGAAACTGGAGCAGAGGACAGAAACTGGGTTCCATTTAATGGGCACTTGGGGGCAGTGCTAATTTGAAACGTGTGCTTGGTGGGGGGGGGGGGGGGGGGGGGGGGGAAGAGGCAGTGTGCAGTCTTCCATGAGTAACGTTGCAGCTGGGATGAGGCTACGGAATTTGAGGAATAAGTATAGCAGGCTCTGTCGACTGCAAAAACTCATAGTTGCTCATTCGGTAGCCCCTAGTCAGCCAAACTGTTTGCGGGAGGGGGGGACACAAGAGAATGAAAGCGAAACCAGTGCGGTGCTCGTGAAAGGGAACCGCGCTGGTAGAAAGAGCCTGCCAGTAAATATAACAGAAAGAACCTGCCATTCTCTGCGGAGACGAGACCCAGTCCTGGGCCCAGGCAGCTGCGAGGAGCAGGAAAGGCACAGACAGCAGTGCCCCTTACTCTGAGGCAGCCTGCAGAACAACCCTCACTCTCCATCCGCCTGGCTCTGCTAAGAGGCAGGCTGGATCCCCGTGACTGATTGAGAGGGGGGGAGGGAGAGAAGAGAAAGTGTACAGAGGGGCCAGGAAATACACAACAAACACAAAACCAGCACTGCACTTGTAAAATGGTAGCAGCACTGATGTCAACTATTATTTACAAGTAACCCAGCAGTAGGTAGGGAAGGCAGCAGTAACACAACTGGGGTGTTAAGAGGAGTGCGGAGAAAGAATGCTATATTTAAAAGCAAGAAGCTAGGGTGCTAAAGCTGAGCACAGACCAATAGTAAAAGAGTAGGAAACCAAGAAAGAAAAGGGTCCCCCAGAGAATAGATAAAGAACCATAGCGGAATGAGAGAGTGCTAAGCCCCTGCTCCGTGGAAGGAACAGAAGAGAGAAAGGCGGGACAAAGAGGCTGCACTGACCACTGGCAAGCAAGGATTTTTAAAGAAATAGCAAAAAAAAAAAAAAAAAAAAAAAAAAAAGGGATGGACTTTATGCACACAGACTAGACTGATTACTGCAGGTCTTGAAGAAACAGCTGCGCTGTCTAGCTCGACCTAAAAACAAAAGAAATTGGGGGAGGGGAGATGGGTCTTTGAGAGAGTTACAATGTTATACAAACACAACATTCTTTACCACTACAGTATAGCTGACAACTCCTTGTGTGGGATTAGATGTACAGAATAGTTCTTACCGATGTAAAACCTTCAAGACTGACACAAGCAAGAGTCCTAAAAAAAGATTAAGTCTGAAATCCTTCAATGCAAAGCCTGCTCCCACATTTGAGGACATAACCGCAATTCTTCAGCTAACTACCAATGACCATGTTAACACAGCTATTCAATACCCATAAACTTCATTCAGTCTGCCACCTTAACATATATAAAAAAAATCCCCCCCCCCCCCCCAAAAAAAAAAAAAAAAAATCACACGCCTATAATATGAATACAAAACGGTCATCTTAAAAAAAGAGATAAAAGATTAATACCACTCCAGGCACTCTAAGCTTAACTATGAGAAGGAATGGAAAATCTCACTTCGAGAAACAAAAAGTGCAGAACCACAATACACTAATAAAATCCTAGGACAGGCTCTTACAAATTATTGTTACTGCTTTAACTAGCATAAAATATCAGAGGTAAGACAACAACCATCAACACAAAGCATACACTATTACAGTAAGACGGAGTCTCCTTCCCCACGATGTGTCTCAATAGCCATTACACATCCACTAGGACAGCAAATGGCCACCAACAAGTAGCTGCCTCTGACTGGTAACCTACTCTTCAGAATACCTATCAGACGCATAGCGCCAAAGTTGACCGACTACATCAAAAGATCATCCCTATTACCTGCTCATTCTCAACTACCACTTTAGTACTGTTTCACGTCAAACGAGGATGCCCCAAGATGTACTTACAACACATATATTCCTGCAGCATTTGTGCACATAACACTCCTGTCACAAGCACTGCAAAATACAACCCTTAAATGAAGGTGCAACCTTACCTTGGAAAATGAATACAGATCTTCTCCCAGATAACTTAGCATCTTACTATTTTCTCCCATGTCACCCGCATAAAGGGCCTGGCCTAAAGTCTTCCCATGAAGGAGTTCTTGAATCCTCTCCGAGAACACCTGGCCACTATCAAGATCTTATTTATGTTCGTCATTTCCAGCCTCATGTAAAACTTCAAAATGGTTATTCATCCCGAGTTTACATCTTTTATTCTGACTTAAAAACACAAAGATATGTGCATCTGTCTTCTCTACCGCAGCTTCCAACATTTCAGTGCCATTCTCCCTTGCCCATCTTCCACCCCAAATTACCCTTTCTCTCTACAAATCACCTCATCTACATTATTTTCGTACACAATTTTTTTGTCGAGACTGAAGACATGGTTGGCAGTGTAAAATGGTATCACTCATCATAAACTGGCAAAAGTACCTGAAAAAGCTTCTGTTTCTCTAGAACTTTGTTTTCAAGCCTTTTCCTTGAAGTTGTGGTAATCATTCTCCGAGAAATCTGACGCAGCGCCTGAAAGAGGGTACCTTATTAAAAAACAGTATGTAATCAAAATTTATGTTTTTCCATAGTAGCTTTCCACTGGCAGGAGAGCTAGCATGGAAACAACAACTACCATACTACCTCTACTGCAGGGATATCTCTACATTTAGTAACTGTTTTCTTAGCTTTATTTTTAATGTTCCCAAGCAGCAAAAGTAAAGTAATTCAACAGAAATACGGACCATGTATATGAATGTACTACTCACACTGTATGCAGCATTTAGACAAGCAACTCTGGGGGATGTAGGTGGAGAACATTTTTTAATTCAGAGCCTGAGCGAGTTGTATCAATTATTGAGTTAAATGTTATGCACTGCAAATCGACAAATTCACAAACTCAGAACAACTACTTAACCGACTACCAGTTGACAAAAAGCCTTACAACATTTGGCAATGTAATAGAGTTCCCATAATAGCCTAAAACCAAAACATGTATATTAAGGTGTCTGCGAAGGCAATGAGGTAGGCGAGAGTCAGCTCTGCAGTGAGCAATTTAAACTCTAGTTAACATTTACTGATTTCTGACTAAAGAAAAAGCTAAGGCTATCTCCAACACACGTGATTTCGATTTTAATATTTACCATATTACAAATTGAAGTTATTCTTAGTTACCAAATGCAAAGATGAGACTTGTGTTTGGCTATGAATCTATGATCACAGGACAGGGCACAACCTTTTTTTGCTCAAATGTTTGTATTTTATAGAACACATGATAGTGCTTTGCATCTGTAATTTTTGGTATTTGCTATACTAAAGCGAAAGTGCTCAACTACTGACTTACGATACATTTAATTTTTTGTACGAAAATTCATGTAAGTAAATTCAGTCTTTGAAACACCAAAACCCTGCTTGTACCTTTTCTCTCGATGTATAACCTATATAGACCCATTAACTATAAAGTACTTAAGCAATCACACACATACTATCAATTTAGCTTCCAACTTTTTTGAGAACTCATACATAGAGTTCCATGTGTACATGCCCTCTAGTAAACTTACTCCTATGGACAATCCCTTGAGTGGAACTGGGTTTCAAGAAAAGGGAAATATTTTCCATGCAGAAAAACCCTTCGGGTACACTCCTAATATAGTTGGCAATAGTAATGTTTCGCTTTCGACCCCGAAAACAAAATTACTTCTGCAGCATAAGTTCCTTAGCAGAAAAATGTTTGTAAACTTCAGCAAACTTGTGGGTGCCGATTAATTTTGAATTAACACGGGTCTCCCTGCGTACCTCTTTCCAGACTTTACACGTATACCAAGTACTGCAGAATATCTGCCTAAAATTAAAACCCATCTACTTTATCAGGATTTTGAAATCTATGACCGCAGAACGTTTTTATATTTTCATCAAGCAAATATAAGCTTACTTAAA
The DNA here is from genome assembly GCF_964263255.1 of Lissotriton vulgaris. Lineage (NCBI taxonomy): Eukaryota > Metazoa > Chordata > Amphibia > Caudata > Salamandridae > Lissotriton > Lissotriton vulgaris. The sequence goes on from NC_141694.1 coordinate 510,109,265, forward strand.
TAACATTAAAGTGTACTCCAAAATCTAAACGGAATCCGCATTCAAAAACTGCCTGTGAACTGAAAAGGTTTTGAGGTAAACAACCCATTTCAAGGCCGTCAGACAACCGGACATCCTAATAAAATTATTTCATTTTAAAATGTGCGGTTTCCACAATGTCTGATCATCACAATGGATATTTAGACATCTAGATAGTGCGCGATAAATAACCAGAAAACGCTTCTGTGCCAGTTTTATCGCAGGGATTCTGAGAACAACTATGAATATGTTCTTGTGGAGCTAAACGTGTCCGGTTTATGGCTCGGTTTAGGACCGATAACAAAGTAGAAGTTCAAGGCTCTTTTCAGTTGCAACAGGAAGACTTGGAGGATTTGTTTTTCAAAATGTCTCTTTCAACATGAAGAGTTTGAAAATATTTACTAGATGCCATGGAAACTGCACTCCGAAAGAAGCTAAATGTTTCACTCTGATTAGGTCTTTTAATTGGAAGGTAATACGGTTTACCTTCAACTGAAACAATCTTCACCTAGAACATTCTAGACGACCTCATGGTTGTACACGGTTTCGAAATCTTCATATTGACTGATCCATACCTAAAAAGTCATAACTTGGAGCAATTCAGTCAAATCTCGCTCACAAACTTTTTTTTTTGTTTTACTATTTACAAGAAAGCCTCGTGCAGCCTAGTTTAAGGTTATTAATTCTGAACGTGGTGTCTGTTCACTCACTCCTATGTTTACCACCTGTCTTGGGCTAGAGCTAGACCTGATTAAAATTAAAAAAAAAAAAAGCTCTATCAACGCATACACGGGAATTACATGTGGTAATCTTTCCTAGTTCCATTCTTTCCCAACGCCAACGTACTCAAAATTGTTCAGGATCTAACTTTAGTTACCTGCAGCCAGAGCAGAGTGAGCCTCAGATCCTACAAGTCATGGGTCCATAGTACTTAGCTTTACATTCTGACAGCAAAGAACTACACACCAATGGAGGACTCCTCTCACCTGCAACTTTAGATCTTCAGATAAAATGAAGAAGCAATGTAGAAAAGGCATACATCTGAGCAGATTGTTATACCTGCTGACAAAGTGAAGCTCATAGGAACACAAAAAATAAACATTAGGAGCTTCCAAAACCTGGAGATGGGTGTCAAGACTGTAGCATTCACATTGTTAAGTGTTCTGTAACGTCAGGTTACAAAATCATGAGGAAAATACCCTACTTGCACAATAAGCGGACCAAATCTGCAAAATATAGATTAAATAACAGTTGTGCAGTCCTTTCAATTCACGGACATAAACAAGGCACCCTCCAAGTTAATGGTGCCAACAATACAACAATAACCCCAACGTTGTCATGCCCCCCCCCCCCCATGTAATCTAACCACTTAAATAACCATTTAGAAATGTATAAATAGACATAGAGCAGGGGGCTGGATTGTTTAAATCCATCAAATCCGAATGCTTACCGAAAATAAGTAGTGAAAAAAAGAACTGCTTGCATAATTCTGTTCTTATGTTTACTCCAACTGATAAATCTGTAACGGCAGTGCCCTTGATTTTCAGATGTTTAGGACTATGCGGAAAAGCTATATCCATCGTGGTTGCATATTACACAGCCATCGAAGTCGACATTATGAGAGCAACACGTTCCATTTATCCACAACGTACTTATTGTTGTGAGGTTGATGGGTATCTGAAGAGACTTTCATTTAGACTTTTCGATCCTAATGTGCTCAGTTATTACTAATTCAAGTAAACGTCGATACATCATTATGGCTAATACAATCAATGGACAGTAGTCGCTATCGTGTTACTGAAAAACAAACTTAAAAGTAATACTGCAGACCAGCCTTAATGTGGAGAGCTAATTTCTCTCTATCTCTCAGTTAACCCCACAGCCCAGGAGGAACTGCTGAAAGTTGAGTCACATTGAGAGAAATAGCACTGTCTTCAAGGACAGTGTAAACTACCCCCAGCTTCCAAACGCTCGTCCAATTTCCAACACCCATGCAAAATATCCGCTCTGAGCCTCGGAGTGCGCCATTAGCTTACCATAAGGTTCCGCAACATCCTGGCTCTCGCTTAAGTAGACTTCAATGAAGGAAAACCTACTCCCGCAGTCCTCCTAGCAAGGGCACCTCCAGAAGGGAAGCGGAAGTAGACAAGTTACTAAATCCGCTCCTGCGCAACTACAGCAGTCACGCACTGCACTATTTACTGGATTCGGGACACGCGTCCCGAAAAGCAGCCTTCTTAAGGTCAGGCAACTTTGTATTTGTTTCGATTGCTATACTTAACGTCACCCGATGGGTAAATTACGTACTTTATGCCTGACTACAAAATGAATGCCGAGCAGGTTAAACGTAGCCTCTGTCTACTTGTGTGTCGCACTCGACGTCATAATATAGACGAAATGGCTTTTGGCAGTGCAGAGGCGTTGTCATTAATGCGGAATCGTCAGGGAATCCGCGTTAGGCGTCCCCTGCAACGTTAACCGCGGCATAAAAGTACATAATTTACGTTTTCATAATTTCATTGTAATTATGAGAGACATTTCAACGACTATGAGTGACACATTTCAAAATCAAGCTACGAAGACGAAGGAAACATGAATATCGGACATTGTGCCCGTTTGCGCATAGAGATTGTCTGAATCGTATTCCAACACACGGTTAAAACCCATGTTTAAAATTACCCCCGGTGAAATTGAGATACAACCCGCAAACGTAAGCAGGAAACCAGAAAGTCGGATGCACTCTCCAAGCGCTTTAAATTAATATCCCGTTTTCAGTTGGTAAAATAGGAATATTCGCAATTAATTCCTACTTTCACGACATGCACCGAATAATCTGGCACATTATACACATGGTTACGTTAGTTTAGAAGTACACACTCAGAATGATAAATTATCCGGCCTCTGGAGCCCACTCTTTGGACCAAGACACGTCCTGCTGTTTCGTGAGATGTTAACCTGTGCCTTGCTATTTATTTATTATTTTATTTATTTATTGCAATTTTACATAGCGCAAACATTACCCGAAGGTGTCAGAGCGCTTTACAAAAGTTGCGTTTCATAAGGACTTTGGATTACATGAGTACAGGAAAAATTGCAAATGTACAAGTTGTAAAGTTACTCAAGGAAGACTTACAAACATATAAACTCTACAAAGGTCTACTACATATACTAGCTGTTAGAGTTATATATACACAAGTGGAGTGAAAGGAGGGAAAAATTGCAAATATTCAAGTTGTAAAGTCACTCAAGGAAGAGATACAAACCGATAAACCCTAAAATCACATAGGAATGGTAGTAAGTACAAAGGTCAACTACATAAACTAGTGGTTAGAGATAAAAATATAAACAAATTGCAAATTCACTCAGGATTACATATATTACATATTTACAGTGCAGTGACTTCTTGCCATCGATCAGCCAGGTATTCAGGGGGCAGGGGAAGAAAGAGGGGGCAGGGGAAGGAAGATGGGGAAGAACAGAAAGAAATGGAAAGGAAGGCAGATAAAGACAGGAAAGTGAGAGTGAAACAAAGCGAGAGAGGAACCAGAGATATTTACAAGATCGACAACGAGGTGTAGGTCCAAGACGATAGAAAGGTCGCCCAGCTGGGACAGTGGAAGAGGTCAAAGATCACTAAGTTGGCGGATCAGGGACAGGGGAGTCAAAGAAGAAAGTCCGTCGCGGTCCAAGAAGCGGTGGCCGTCGGCATCAAGCGGGAAGGGCGTGCGGCCACTCACCACACCCTCCAGCAGCGAGTCTGGGTAGCGCTGCACCATCTGCTGCTGCGTTATGTACAGGTAGACTAGCTATGTTGACTAGCTAGTAATTGAGCTCCGACCAAGCTCATACTAATGCGTTTGTGTTGTATCTCTGTAAAGTACGACTCCAGTATTAATGTAGATAAGCTTTATTGACAACTTTGCCAGTACACAATAGCAAGTACAACTTAATACAGAAAAAGCCCAGATTCAACTGCCGTTCACAAGAACACCCACAACCCTGAATTCTAACATGACCTCATAGCAGCGGTTCCCAATATGTGTGCCGCAGCACCCCAGTGCGCCATCAAAACTTGTCAGAGGCGCCGCAAAAATATGTGCACCAAGCACACATTTAGGAACCACTGACTGATAAACAATAAGGGTAATACCGGGGGTGAAGGTCGCTGCACACAAGAATTTGTAAACCGCGGAGGTTTATTCTTGCAGTTCAAACGCAGAAGTTCTGGACGCCCGAAAAGTGCAAGCGCTGCAGCACATTGATTAGCAGTTCAGGCAGAGCCTTTCTGGGGAGGAGGATCGGGCCTGGGTCACACAAGGTCTGCAGGCAGGTAGACGGGGGTACCGGGATTTAGGTCAGTGAGCCTGGAATGAGACTCAGAGGTGTACCTTAAGATGGAGGAAATAAAATGTCTTTCACGCTAAAAGTAAAAGGAAATATTTGCAGACAGCCTGCTTTTACACACAACGGCCACTTGAACATAATAATTCACAGCACCTGGAAGCCATCTCTGGTGCAGTACTGCATGCAATAGCAGGCAGGTGAAAACTTGTGGCCACTAGCAGTGTTATCCAATTTACAAATATTATTTAAAAAAATCAGTAGGTCTTTGTTCCTGCTGCTAAGAGCTGTGCAAACCCTGTGGGTCATAGCCATTTTGGACAGATTAACCCTGGATTAGTGTGCAAATGGTTTGCATTTGCTTCCCAGATTTATGGTTTGAGCACAACACTTGTCTATGTCTGCTGCTATTCGTCATTAACATGACAACATTTGCTATTTGTTTTATCCATGTCCTCCTTGCACAGACGAAGTAGTGTGTGCTGCCCTTTGGCTACAGGCCTCACCACCCACTCGTTGATCTCCATTTCCTGACATGCCTTTGACTATTATACTTTGCTTTCATAATTTTCTATTTTGCAAATTTTAAACACAGTGGGGCTGTGCAAGGACAGTGATTGCCTTTCAATCTTCCATCAAGTCTTGGGCACTTAAACACATCCAGCACCTCCCTCCCCATGTGCGCCCCTGATTGTTTTGAACCAAACCTCTTGTTAAAAGTTTACACAGTGTCACCCCAATAGTCCATGGACATTTTTTTCTTATAAATGTCACTGCTTTGAATGTTCTCTTTAAACAAGCCAGTTGTTGTGTGCCTCCCAGACTAGAATGACGCAATACAAATGGGCTGCAGAAGCATCGTAAATTCAAATGTACATTCATTAATACAGTGCAGTTTACTTATTGAATCATAATATAGTTTCCAGCATTGAAATTCATGCATCTGTTGGTTCCAGGTTTGCCTTGATGCAGGTAGAGCTATGCTCCCAAGAATATAGAAGTCGATGTTAGATTCTCCGAAGGAGCTTGCTCTGTAAACTCAGTGGAAATGATGTAGCAACGCTTATTGTGCAGTGTAGTAAAAAGGGCATGGTGTTACACTGATAGTAGGACAGGAGCGCAACAATAATAAGAACAGTAAAACTGAAGACTTAACCTTGTGAGAGATGGCGTCAACCGGTAACCCCACAACATGTTTTTAACTTCTACTTCCCAATTTCTGTTATTGTCACAAGCAATCTGTATAGTATCTTTAATCACCCAATTAAAATGCTCAACAGCACAATTTCTGGCCGGATGACACACCGAAGTTCTAACATGCTGTATACCATTCCTCTTCCAAAATTTCTCAAACTTGGATGCCATAAAATGTGTTTCATTGTCACTTAGAAGCCTCTTAGGTAAACCTTCTTTCAAAAACACCTTTTCGTGGAAACTTCACAACAGTGTCCGCATCAGCCTTTTCAACAATATCCAACTCCACCCACCCAAGGTTTGTGTATTCCATGTCTGGTTTGTGAGTGACAAGGGGCTGGAGAGGGCCTTGGCTCCAGCAGTCTGATGGAATAGAGAGTAGGAGGAGGAGATGTCTTTCCGGCTTTTCAGCTACCTGGGCCAGGTCTGCTTTCAACAATGCTGTCTCCACCTCCTGCCAGGAATCTGCACCAGGGAGGAAGGAACTGGTTTGGGCTGGGTACAGACACTCTCTGCCTTCAGAGACTAAAGGATTTAGTAGTATAAATATTGGGGCCCAGACCCCAGAACTTTAGATCACTTCTGGGAATCAAGACAAACCATTACCAAGGAGAGAAACCAAGGAAGCTGAAGGTGGAGACTGCCCCTGTGCTGTGTGCTGTTTGGAGATAGCCTACAGTGATTACTTATTGCCAAGGAAAGGAGAAAAGGATCTTGAGGAAGATCTGCAAGGGATTGAAGCTGAGCTTTCCTCCTGTTCTGGAGTCTCAGGGGCACAAATACTACACTACCAGCTCCCCTGAATTTCCTTGCTGGGAATTTTGCCTGCAGAGAGGTGCCTGCTGCTGATTTTGGGTCTGATGGCACGGGATTACCGGCTCAGTTTATCATACTCACCTGGTAATCCAACTTAACTTCCTGCCTATCAGAGTTTTATTCACGTTAGGACTTATACCTGTAAACCATGATTTACCAATCCTTGTCACCTATGCTCTAAGTCCTAATTCTGATGGCTCAAAAGGAGTTAGAATAATAGGTATAATATAACATTTACTTTCATGGAATAACCACAGACTTGGGATAAGATTTAAAACACTTTATCTATGCAACAATTTATGATTCAGAAGCCATAACAATGAGACTAAGGACTTTGCAAGTAAGAAAATAACTATTAAAGCATAAATCTTGCAGGACTTTAAGAAAACACTTTTAGACGTTGGTACCTGGGAAGGGTGAGAAAAGGAGAGAGTACAAGGACATACCACACAGATTTATATTTACCTAGAATGGCGTGAAGACCAACCCTGTCCACAGGCTTCGACAAGAAAAGGGGCTCCCGACTAATCAGGTGCCAACAGGACAGGACATGTACAGGACAGGACAGGTAACCTCCGCTAAGTGCAACGCCAGCGTTACACCCCTCTCTACAGCTACTCTCGGAACCACGACTGGGTAGATCGATTCTTCTCCCTCAGCAAACTCCTGATTCTTCTGTCAAGGTGCTCGACCAGCACTCTGCTCTCGATTCTCCTTCAGCATACGTTGGGTCAGTGACAGGTCTGTGACAAGTCGGACAATCTAACTGACTAAACCTACCTTAGTTATACCATTTCAGAGTTTGTACCACCCCCTTAATGTTACAAATTCTATGTGTTCACTTCATTTGATTGGCCAGAAAGACGAGGAGGGGTCATCAAACCATACTAAAATGAGATCATTTCTATCCAATGTAATTGATCAATGTACCCGCCCATAATTTACTTTCCCATGATTTTATTCCACCCAGCAATATTAGTTTCAATTTCATATACAATGTATTCAAAATCTTTAAGTTTCTTCCTCTTGCTCTGGGTCACAGGGTTAGATTCCCACGAGCGCCGCGAATAAGCTGAGAACTGGCAAGCATTCAATGTCAGAGGTTCGAGGACTTCGATGTCATTTGCACATGATCAAGGGTTTTCAAAATGGAGTTTGCGATCCCTTTTAGGCCCAAATACGAGCTATCAGCAAAGTTAAAGAGAGACACATTACAATACAAAAATAAATGAATGCACTGTATACCACTTATTTCTACACTAACCCCATTATTTTAATTTAACTATAGCATTAATGCTTAAGCAAATCACACAATGTTTAGTTCAAGCAAGGCATATGTTTTAGCATGTGGAGTTTGAATCAGCCATCTTTGGCACTACTGCGCAGCTGCAAGAAATTCCCACCAAAAGCGAAAAATACGTCACACTACGTAGATGTAGTAGACGCATGTGCAGAAAGGTTCCAGCGTTTTCGGCTGCCATTTTTAGTCACTCGAATTACTGTTAGTAAAAGCACATAGGTAAGCTTCCCCTAGATACTAAAATGTCGTGAAATGCAGTTATTAGTAAATACAAAACATGTTGGTTAACCCCTTCGATGCTCATGACGAGCTCAGCTCGTCATGAGGCACGTTTGAGCTGTGCTGATGACGAGCTGAGCTCGTCATGAACAAGGGGCTTTTAAATAATTCAGCACTGGAGGAAAATTGCTCTAGCAGCCAAGGTGTTAATAAGTTACATGTTATTTCGAGCGTACTGAAAACAAGCAAGTTTCTTAACGTATGAAACCTTGCTCCATCAGGACCTCTAGAGATTGCGTGTCGCTGGGAGCTGGAAGCGCGACGCAACGAGGAAGAAGCGTGTCGCTGCTGCAGCTGTTGCTGTCACATTGCCGAAGAAGCATGTCGCCGCCAAAGCTGTTTGCCGACACACCGCCGAAGAAACATATCACATCACCAAAGAAGCGTGTCGCATCACCAGGGAAGCGTGTCGCAGTCCCAGAGATTGCCGTCGCATCTCCGGAGAAGTGTGACGCCGGGCCTGTCACGGCTCAAGAGTTTACCGAGTTTGCTGCACGGCCGTCGGGTGTGGACACATTGCATCCAAATTGTCGCATCGCATCAAAGACGCCTTTTTATTGCATCGCACCAGATCGTCGCATCGCATTGAGGCGCCATCTTGTCACATCGTAAACGGAACGCAGTAAGAAACCGACCATCACCTCCTCTCCGGTAAGAAATCGGTGCATCACCTCCCCTGCGCTGCAGTAAGGAACCGACTCATCAGCTCCCCCGAAGCAAGGAACCGATGCACCACCTTCCCTACGACCCTTTTGTTTGTTTTGTGTGACACATCCAAGGTACTTTGAGAGTAAAGTGTCGCTTTTACCATCTACATTGAACTAAGCTATTTTTACTATCTTTAAGTCATATTCTTGATATTGTATTGTGGATTTTTGTCGTTTGGTCATGTGTTAAGTCTAGTAAAGATTACTTATTTTTCTAAACTGGTGTGGTGTCCATTTGTAGTGTTTTCATTGTATTATTGTATGTTTTCACAAATGCTTTACACACTGCCTCTGAGATAAGCCTGTCTGCTCGTGCCAAGCTACCAAGGGGGTGAGCAGGGGTTATTTTAGGCGTGTATCCCCTTTCCCCGACTAGAAGCAAGGGTCCCTATTTAGACAAAGGTGCAAACTAGAGCCCCCCATTTGTAACATTTGTGGCAGCGGTGGGATTTGGACTTGTATTTGTGATTCATATACAATGATTGGTGTACACTACTAGTGAGTGCAAACCATAACACAACCACATACTATTTTTTGTGTTTTCTGGTGTCCTCCTGGGAGTATTATTTTTGATACTGAGACTCTGGCTAGTTATTGCAAAATGGAACTTAACTTATGGCACATGTTCATCTACACAATGAAGGAGCTACGTGTGTTCTGCATGGAGAGGGGGTTGCCTGTGAAGAGAAGGTCCAGGGAGGATCTAGAGGCATCCCAATTTCATTATGAGTTACCCCGCTGGGGGTGAACACTACCAGTTGAGCCTGAGGAGGAGGAGTTCTCTGAAAGTGAGGAAGAAACAGAAAAAGTTGCCTGCCTTCTGGCTTGTGAGCAGAGGCTGAGATAGCTTGATGAGAAGCTAGAGAGGGCTTTGGCCAAGAGGGCCTTAATCCAAGAAGAAGAAATGTGTGTAGCTCAGGAAGTGAATTTGGCTGGGTTGGAGGTGGAGTCCAGCTCAGATGGTGGCAGCAAAATTGAGTTATCTAGCGCTGGGGGAGGGATGTATGACGTTACCATGCAAGGCAGTACAACGCGTGCCGTTACATCGCAGTCGTTACAAAGACTGCGATGTTACCACGCTATGCCATTACAACGCAAGTCTTTACATCGACTTGCGCTAGATGGCGTGCTAACATTAGAAAAGTGTAATTTACTATTCCAACTCCAGTCCACTTAACAGTAGAAAAGGTGTTGGGATAGTAAATTACACTATTTGTAATGTTAGCACGCCATCTAGTGCAAGTCGATGTAAAGACTTGCGTCGTAATGGCATAGCGTGGTAACATCGCAGTCGTTGTAACGACCACGATGTAACAGCATTGGGGTGTACTGACTGCAATGTTAACAATGTTTGCCCTGAGGGAGCAGTACACACACACAGAGATGTGGCACCTTACTTGGAGGAGGGGGTTAACATACACCAGGGGGCTCAAGGATATGAGGTGGCTCCCCATGATATAAATTAAAATGGTTATTCCTGAGACCAAGTGGTGGTAACATTTTTCCACCCCTCATCACAAATCCAAACTCCATACTCAACTCATTTCTTGCCTCCTAAAACCTTCTCACTCCAGCTATGTCTGGCTTCATCTACCCTAATCCTTCCAAAATCCACTCCTTCATTTTTTTTAGCAAACCATCTTTCTCATACTCAACCATCCACTCTTTCCTCTCAATAGAATCCATCCCTTCTTCTTCCACTGATGCAATTTGATAATCATCCCAAATACTTCCGGGCACTTCCTTAACCAGTAAAGGAATTTGACTTAAACAATCAGCAACCTTGTTCTGTGCACCAGGTACATACTTAATCCTGTAATTATAATCCTGTAATCTCATTGAAAGTCTGTCAATTCTTGCTGAAGCTTTCATCATTCCACCCATTGTAAGTAAAGTCACAAAAGGCTTGTGATCAGTTCTAACCTCAAACTCAGTTCCCCACAAGAAAGCTCTGAAATGTTCCATGCCCCATACACACCCAAGAGTTTCCCTTTCAATCACCGAATAAACTTCTTCAGCAGATGTAAGACTTCTTGATGCAAAACCAATCACCAATTCTTTTGAACCACTCAATCTGCATAAGCACTGCTCCCAATCCTTTCCCACCCGCATCCACAGTAAGCACACTACTAACGGCCAGATGTAGGGAATCCAGATTTACCGATTCTAAAATACCAAATTTTACCGATTCGGTATTTTAGAATCGGTAAATGGGATGTAGGTATTAATTCGGTAAGTATTACCAAATCGGCCCATAGGAAGGAATGTGAATTACCGAATCGGTAAATACCGATTCGGTAAAAGGGGGAACTCATTGAAGGGTGGCAGGGTGTCACTTTGACACCCTGTTGCACCCCTAAATAGTGTGTGGGTGCACATGTGGCACACATACATGCCCTAAGGGCATGTATGCATGCCACATGGCACTGTAATAATTTGCAAAAAATTGCTTCTTTTGGGGTTTTCGATATTTACCAGCAACTTGTAGTTGGTGGTAAATAGCAAATCCTAAAATGGGAAAATCACTCATTTGAGTGCTCCCTACATTAAGGATTCGGTAATTTACTGATTCCTTAAATTACTGAATCCTAACATTAGGCCCCTACATCTGAAAAGCCTAATACCGGTCGGTAACGGCCGAAATTCGGTAATTTCGGCCTTTACCCACCGGTATAGGGTGACCTACATCTGGCCCTAAGTGGTTTATGTTTGCAATTGAATGTCATTTAGGTTCTGTATTCTGTTACCTTGGTGCTGAATGTTGACCATTTAAGCATTCTTCCTTGGATCTCCCACTGGACAGCAGTTTCACCAAGGTGCTCTTCGTGGGTTTTTGTCCTGGGACTCAAATTTAATGAAATGAAGAACTTTGGATCTAAATCCTCTTCGAGTTTTGTATTTAAGTTGTTATTGTTACAACAGTATGCCCATGACACAGGTATGTTGCTAGGAGTTACTCTAGACCAGAGGTCTTCAAACTTTTTGATGCCGAGATCTCCTTTATTTATTTTGAAGTTTTTATATATCGCGAGCAAGACCCTTGCGGGTATAAGAGTGCTTTACAGGGATAGAAATCAGAAGCAAAAGAATACAGAGAGTTACAAATTGAGTCTTGGTAAACAACACATCCGTAGTGGGACTTAGATAGAATGTTCAAGTGAATTTCCTTAGGAGCAGTGACTTACCCTCTTTCTTAAAGTAGGTAGAAGAGAGATTCCGTCTGCTTTCCGAGGGCAGTGCGTTCCAAATCCTTGGAGCGATTCCGTAGAAGGCACGGTTGTATGATTTCTTTTTGGCAAAACATTGTGGTTTCAGAAGAAGATTTCTGGAACTTCTAGAGGATCTGTTGCCACAAGAGAGCACAAGTTTCTGGGCCAGGTAGCTCGGAGTATTGTGATATATGGCTTTGTGGGTCATGCTATTTTTAGTCGAATTCTAGCTTCAAAAGGAAGCCAGGTAAGAACTCTAAATTCAGGGGTAATGTGACAATTTCTTTTTGAGCCCATAATAAGTCTGGCGGCTGAGTGAGGCTCTTAGAGGGGCGTTGTCAATCTGGGAAGACTGCAAAGCGTTTTACACCCATAGTCAAGTCTTGGGATAACTAGTGCTTGAACTGCCAGTTTGAAGTCACTTGTGGGAAGGAAGGGTTTTAATTTTCTCAGGGTGTTCATCTGAATGTTTGCTACTTTTGTTGCAGCACTGCTATGTTTCTGCATGTTTAGATTTCTGTCGAGTGTTAATCCCAGTGACTTCGCGGAGTCAATGATATGGGGTTGGCAGTTGAGCGCTGTTAGTTGTTGAAGCCATTCTTCGATGATGGATGTTTGGTTGGGTGGAGCGATTAGGAGGAATTCAGTCTTGAGGGTATTTAGTTTCAGGTAATTTTAAACCAGCCAAGTCTGGGTTTTTTGTAGAGTTGAGTTGACAGATTTTATGTCCTTCAGAGAGGCGATTTTTAAGTAAAGTTGTTGTCGTCTGTGTAAGTGAGAAGTTGGCCTGGCATATGCTGCCCACTAGTTCTTGTGGGCACCTTGCACCAGTCCAAACAACCCTTATTGATTATAGGTTTAAAGACAACCTTTATTGAAAGCTATCCTAGTGGTAGCTATGGAGAGCAGCCTTCAGGCTACGTCTTGAAGGTGTGTAAAGCAGCTTGGTTTACCAGATTATAACCTCTTGAATGTCTAAATGAAAGGCCACACAAGGTGTATACATAAAATATATGTATTTATTACTAACACTCTCTAGTAATCTCTTTATGAGATTACAGAGCAAAGTACACAATTTATATGCAATAGAACTTCAGTAAATAGTACAATAACATAACAGGTGTATTTGTAAAGCGCATGATTACCCGTAGGTGTCTTGGCGCTGAATAACAGATGTTTATTTTTACCCAACTCAATGGTACTCATTTTATCGATCTCAGATGGATGAAAGGCTGAGTGGACCCGCACAGGATTTGAACCTGTGCGGGACCAAAATATATATTAAGAAAGTGGTATAAGAACCACGACTTGACTAGACACAGTGCCTAGAGCACGTAGAATCACTGGGATCCCAAGGAACCATCCAAGGTAGTGACACAGGAGACGCACGGGGGATGTGTGTCGTTTGAGAACACCGCTGCGAACTCTGTTAGCTTCTATGGGGAAATTCGCGGTTGGAATTTTAAAGTTGAAGGACACTTAGGAAAGGACTTTGTGCAAACCCCTTTAGACTTAAGGGCCTAGGGCCAACACCCACAGGAGCACCTGAGTACTCGAGTTACCCCACCCAGGGAAGCCGGGTGCATAGGTGTCAAATGGTGTGGGGAATCCTCGTTGATTTCAATGGCGATCTGCTGCAAAATGCTGCTGCAGTGGAGAAGAAAAGTGTCTGGTGGGATCCAAGCCGGGATCGAAGATGTGAAGAACCTGAAAGCAGAGGGGAGAGAGTCTGGGTCACTTGCCAGTGACCAGGGGCACAGTAGACGAATGCCCACCAATTTCGGGTGTTTCAGGTATGAAGAGGTAAAGCTTGACTCTGCAGCCACGAGGACCAGGAGGTGTTGACAATGACCAGGAGCTGATTCGCGATGTCCCACGAAGGATGTCGAATGCTGTGGCGTCGGTGCTCAGATTGAACACAACAAGCCTTGCCAACAGCAACCCACGCAGAAGGAGAAAAGATGCTTTGGTGTGGACCAGCAAGGTCCATGGGACTCCCAAAGTAATGGAGAGTCAGGGCACATCTAGAGCAACCAGGGAAGCCCAAGGAAAGTTAAAGTTACCTTCTCAGGGACCCACCAGTCAACGGACCCGGGATCGCAAAGGTACCTCAAGAGAAAACACAAAGGGTCGGCTCACGGAACACTCGTGGAGTGTAGGCCGGCAATCTTTGGTGGAAATGCTGCTCGGGGTCTGGGCTACAAGAAACCCAATGCACAGCCTCAAGGATCGACGAGAAGCATATGCACTTGCAAATGTGCACGGTGTCCAGGGTTTCGGGTTCTATGGTACCCAAGAAGGATATGGGTCTCAGCTTTGCTGGGGACTCGGGTCGGCCTCTGGGAAGTTTGGAAATCCACCTGCTGTGTTGCAAATTCTTTGTAGTCCAGCGGGATCTTTGAAGATGCAATTCGGTCAGATGCGTCTTTGGTGACTGCCAAGCAGGGGAGTAACTCCTTTACTCCAAGGGAGATCCTTCAGTCATCTAGCGCCTTGTCGATCTTCGAAGTTCCAGGATTCAGTTTCAGAGTTTCGTCCAGGTTTAATCTAAAGTCCTGTTGCTAGGGGTTCCTATCTTACAATCAAGGAAGGGGTGGGACAAACTCTGGGGACCCATTTCCTTTGTCCAGTTTCGCGCCAGAGCAGGGGCTGGTAGCCCCTGTAATTGGTTGGAACTGGGCAATGCACAGGGACACCAAATGTGCCCCCAGTGCTGACTTCAAAGCACTCTTGGAGTGCAACCACCCAGCCCCAATATATTAAAGCATGTCTGGGAGATGCTGACACCTCCCTCTGATAGGAAACCTATTGTCCAGGCCTCCCCTGCCGGAGTTTTTTCCAGCAGCAGGAGGGCAGACTCGTGTCTGTGGCTTTGGCATCCATTTTGTGATGCCAGGGTTCTTTTAAGCTGGTACTGGGTGTACCGGTGCGGTCATGTTTCTCCCTCGATACCCCCAGCACCAGGACTGGCGGGGGCTATGATTCCAAAGTGTTTGACACCAAACACAACATGTTTCCTTGCTCCCATTCCAAAGTTAGTATTTACCACGAGGTTATAATGCACTTCAGCGTATATAGTCTGGCTGCATCACAGAACAACCCCGGAGAATAGATTCTGAAGGCTACAGAGGGGCCGTGCTCATGCATGGGCACCCTCTCACACAAAACCCAGCACCCTGCCTTCAGGATTGATAACGCCTGCCATAGGGGTGACTGATAGGTTTATATGTGTAGTGATGTAGAGTAGATATAGGGAACCTATATATAAGTAAAGGGTGCATACACCACCTTACACAGGCTGCTGTTGCAGACCTGTGGTGTAATTTTGGAAGGCTACCCAGGGGTGGCATGATACATTCTTCGGCCCCTCGTTGGCCTCTGGGGTACCTGTCCAATGGGTATATAGGATACCATATACTAGGGACTTATATGGGTACCCCAGTAACCAAACTAGAGTGTATCTAAAGTACATGGAATCATTTTAGAGAGGAAGCAGCTAGGCTGGGGTACTGGATAGCAGAGCCCCAGCCAAATTAAAGTCGAAAAACAGTGAAACATCAGCAAAAAGTGGGGATAACTATAAGAAGCAGATCTTACTCTCTTACAGCGTGCATGTGATATTGGATGTTTGAGGAGCTGGGAATACCGGTGAGTGGTTCCATGAGAGGGTTGAAGAGTGTCGGTGAGGGGGGTGAGCCCTGTGGTACACCTAATGTGACTGGAATGGCCATAGATAGGGATTGATTGACCTTGAATCTTTGGGATCTGTTTTGGAGGAAGGAGGTGAACCAGTTTAGAACTGATCCTGATAGGCCCATTCTATATTTCAAAAGGTCCAGAAGATTGTCATGTTTGACGGTATCAAATGCCGAAGATAGATCAAGCAGGATTCGCAGGTAGTCTTCGTTTTGGTATAGGATTTTTAGTGCGTCATCTACTATGTGGGTTATGGCCGACTCCTTACTGTGCCCTGTGCGAAAGCCGGATTGGTACTGGTTGAGCAGGTTGAAATGGTTGATGTGGTTTCCTTGCTGCATCTGTATGCATTTTTCTAGTAGTTTGGCCAGAGTTGGGATGTTAGAGATTGGTTGGTAATTGTTTAAGTCCATGTGATCTGCTGTTGGCTTCTTTAGGATGGGGGAGACCTGCCCAGATTTAAGGTTTTCTGGGATGAGCCTTGAAGCAGAGAGGTATTGATAATCTTGGTCCGAAGTGGTAATAACAGCGGTGTGAAATCTTTGAGGTAGTTTGCAGGAAGCAGATCAGTGAAGTGGTTAGAGGGGTTCAATGATATGAGAATTTTTAAAATTGCCTCTTCTGTAGAAGTATTTAAGGAGGAGAATTCGGCGTCATTTTTGAGGGCGAACTTTTTGTGTGCATAAGCTAGGGATGCTAGAGAGGGCGGTGGGGAGCTCTGTGGGTGTCAGAGTGAGTTAATAAGGCCTTAAGTAGGTCCGTCTTTCTGTTTTCTGTCTTCTCAGTGAAGGACGAGGCAAATTGTTCGCTCCTGGGTAGTGCGCCAGGGCCAACGCGGGGGGAGGGGGCGCGGCGGGGGGCGTAGGGTATGCCCTTAGATTGGGCTTTGACAAGTTAAAATAGTTTTTGGGGTAAGACTGCACAAGGGCAATTTTGCGAAAGTGAGGTGGGGGAGACAGGGGCAGGTAACGGACAGTTTTCCAGTTACGAGGGGTGTCCGTCAAGGGTGCGTTTTGGCACCTACCCTCTTTTTATTAATTATTAATCAGGTGGTGAAATTTTTTGCTGACACTCCAACTGACGCGCCCATATTAGGCGGGATTAAGTTTTCTTTGCTCATCTTTGCAGATGATACATTAATCCTCTCCAAGACACGTAGTGGTCTCCAAAAGTCGATTAACAGATTCGAGGATTTCTGCAAGTTAAATGATCTGCAAATAAATGTGAGCAAAACCAAATTAATGGTTTTAACTAAAAATCATCCCATTAAAAGCTATGTTAGTATGAATGGTGTAGCCCTTGAACAAGTGGATGTCATGACCTATCTAGGAGTGACCTTAGATTATCGCCTACGTTGGAACCCACAGGTTGACGCCCTCCACTTAAGATCTGTACGCCTAATGGGTTGCCTAATAAAGGAGCAAAGAATGTCTTTGACAAAAAGAATTTTGCCAGCATTAAAGATTTATGAGGCAAAAATTAACTCTGCAATTTTATATGGGGCTGATCTATGGGGTTATAAGGACCTTACCCCCTTAGTAAGAGCTCAAAATAAATGTTTGCGTAAACTGGTAGGCTTACCCCAATCCACGCCAATTAAAACCCTTCTGTTGGATATGGGTTGCAAACCAATAAATGAAATGGCACGGTATCGGATGGTAGCATTGTGGAGACGGATCTGGACAGTGCCGGATCTTAGTCTATTTGCCAATGAATTCGCGGAAGTAAAAACAATCATGGGTTCTGGCAATATCCCATGGCTCCGGGAAGTGAAATCAATCCTGGAAAGTATGGGACTTAGCCAATTGTGGGCTAACCCGGGGGCAACTGTGTTTCCCTCTAAAAAAGAATTTAAAATGCTTTTCTGGGCTTCTATTAGAATCCAATTTGTTGCACTGTCAGATGCCTCCATCCTAACAGGTCGATGTTTGGTGCACAAATTGGATCCCTTACTTGAGAACTATTGGGATGTTATTACTAGGGGCCTGGGCACAAAATTATACCACCAATTCAGAGTGGGGTCTTTACCAGTGAGGTCTTTTACCAAGAAATGGGATGGTAATACAACTGAATACTGTCCCTGGTGTAATGACCAAAAGGAGAGTGTGGGTAATTTCTTCTTTGCCTGCCCAGCTTATTCAGCTGCTAGGAATAAATGGATTAGGCCCATTTGCCGCCAGTTGAATAGTAGAGGGAGTGTAGAGGCGTTGTGGGTTTTAAGAACAAACACCTCAGAGATTGTGGTTATAGGAGTAGCAAAGTACCTAGGGTGGGCCTGGGTTATTAGAGCTAGACACCTTCATGTACATAGATTATAACTTTTAAAATTGTTTCCTCCTTCATACTAAGGGCCCGATGTAGGTAAATCCCATTTACCGATTTTGAAATACCGAATCCTACCGATTCGGTATTTCAAAATCGGTAAATGGTATGTAGGTCCCAACATCTGGATTCGTTACCGAATCCTTAACAATTCTTTAATTACCGATTCGGTAAATACCGAATCGGTAATGCCCATTCATTCCTATGGGCTTTGAAGCCCATAGGAATGATTAGGCATTACTGATTCGGTATTTACCGAATCGGTAATTAAAGAATTCACAAGGGTGCAGGGGGTGTCACTTTGACACCCTCTGGCACCCCCAAAACAGGCACAGGTGCCATGTGGCAGGCATACCTGCCCTAAGGGCAGGTCTGCCTGTCACATGACAGAGGTGTGCATGCACACATGTGCATGCACACCGGAATCGGTATTTTACCATGGATTTGTATTCCATGGTAAAATACCGATTCTGTAAGCCATGTGCAGAAGGTACATTGCCTACCTACATTGCATTTTCGGTAATTTTACCGAATCGGTAAATATTACCGAATCGGTAATTATTTTACCGATTCGGTACTTATTACCGAATCGGTACATTTACCGATTCGGTAATGATACCGATTCGGTAAAATTACTGAAAATGTGCCCCTACATCTCCATAGCCCTTTACCGATCGGAAACGGCCGAAAATCGGTATTTTCGGCCGATTCCGATCGGTAAAGGGCTACCTACATCTGGCCCTAAGTCTTTAAAAATGTACTGTTTAATTCTTGTATTAAATTGATGAATTCCGAATGAATTAAGATCTTGTTAAATTTTAATGTATTTATGATTGTTTTTATCACCCATTTTGTAAATTGTCTTTTATGATGTAAAAATCGAAAATAAAGACGTATGAAACTGAAACTGGCTTGGTCTAATTTGTTCCTGAAAAAGATGGCTTTGGATTTTCTGATACTTCTATAGTAGGAGTTTCTGGTAGCACTTAATAGTTTAAGGAGGTCAGGAGTTGGTGATGATCTCCATTGGCATTCAACTAATCTTAGGGAGCATCTGTCATCATTGAGATTTCCATCATACCATGGTTTGGAGTCTTTTGACGAGAGCCTCTTCAGCTGTAGGGGAGCAACTGTGTATAAAACTGTGGTTATAGAGGTGCAGTAGTGGTTTGTTAGTGCATGAACATCAGATAGGCCTTCGGAGGGAAGCAAAAGGTTGGCGCTAGAGGATGTCAATAAATCAGTGCTGGCATTTTTAAAGTTTCGTTTCCATATTTTGGGTTTCATGGGTTGGGCTGAATATAGTTTAACTGGTTCATTAATGAAGAATGTGATGGTATACTGGTCCATCCGACCAATCAACTTGGGAGAATAGTATTCATTTGAATAGAGTCTGCTTTGGAAAGGACCAGGTCTAGTATGGACCCCTTTTCATGTGTGGGGCTGTCGCAAATTTGGAAGATGTCGAGGTCTGTGAGGAATGCTTTAAGGCTATTAATTGCAGGGTGGTTAAGGTCATTCCAGTGAAGATTGAGATCTCCGTTGAAGATTTTGGTGCTTTGTTGTCCAGTATTTGTGATCACGATATCCATTAATTGTTCGACGAAGGTGAGGTTGTCACCTTGAGGGTGATAGAACGTATGCAGTGAACAGATTGGTTTGTTGTTGCTAGTGACGTCAATACATTCACATGAGGATAGTTTCGGAGAATGTGGTCAGGTCACTACGAGACTGTTCCAATTAATGCAGCAATACTTCTCCCTGGTCTATCACTTCTGTCTAGTCTGGTGATATCATGATTAGGGGGGACCAAAATATCTAAGATAGGTGCAGATGATTCATTTAACCAGGTTTCGGTCAGAATTATGTGGTCGGATTCATGAGTGAGTATGAGGTCTCTTTGTAGGCGTGCAGTAAGTCTGGCATTACTGACGCTGATTTGCGGTCCTGTAAGCCCTATCCTTGCCTTGGGTTAGTTCCCCTTTCTTTTAATCCAGAGTTGCTGCCTGGAGTCTCCTCCACGGTATCTTGGTCTGCATATTTACCATACAGACTTACTGCACACCTACAAAGAGCCACATTTGGATGCCTTTTATTAAGAAGGTGTTTCTGTTACGTTAGGACACAGAGTTTTTTTGGATGTTCCTTTTGATGAAATTGGGACCGGGACCGTGACTGCCATATAAAATTCGTCATACTAAGACTCACCACACCACTGCCCTTTGGAGGAGCCTCTATTTTTGTATTCCCTTTGTGGATTTTGGGATTACTATCACTTTTTAAATCATATACCCGCAAGAACTCCCAACGGTCACTTGGTTCCCACTGAGCTGATGCTCTATGCGTTTACTTTCAGCACATGCAAATCTACGCTATCTCTCCTTCTGAAGGGTTTTTCCCCGAGAAGCCCTGACAAAGTTCTGTTTGAGAATGAAACACGTTGGCTGAACCCTTTTTTTCCTTTTGAATCAACTTTTAAATCTGATCAATAAAGGACTTTGAAAAACTCTATGACTAATTCCTGGATATTTCTTTCATTCCTGCGCACACCTTTCAATGATCTCATATGGATCTGGAGCACAGTAGTATCATAGGACGGTTGGTGTCTGGGTCTGTTGCACAGGATCAACACAGAAGATGAAACTGGTATAGAGGTGCAGGAACGACAGTCCACCGTCTTTTGTCTTGTTGCTTGGAAGGAGTTAGAGAGGTTTGCATCGAGTAGATGTGAGGAGGGGATTGGTATGTAGTAGTGTTCGGGTGATTGGGAACAGATTGGGAAGGAAGCTACTTGTTCAGAAATTAGGTGAAGTTTGGTTGCTGTTGCTACCAGGGGTGCAGTTATCTTATCTTAGGGTAACTACTTGAGCCGGCCTGGGTGGAAATATCTGTTGGGTCGTAAGAGGTGTTGTGGACCAACCCTTACAAAAAATTCTAGAACTTACACCTCCTCATCATTGCCAACTATCGACAACCATAAATGCCCCCAATTCCCACAGCAAATTATTTATACATTAGGGAAATAAATTAAATAGTGTTTAGCAAACCAAAGGTCAGTGGTTGGGGGAGTGGTCAAGGGTGTGGCCAAAAACAAAGGGCCTCATTTTGAGGCATCGACAAAGGGCAGCGCCACAAGTCTTCTTGCTGCGCTGCCCTACGCCAATGTGAAAGGGCCGGAATGCACCTTATTTATGAAATATGTTGCATTATTGTCCTTTTCTCCCAATGTTGGCACATCAATTGCTGCCTAATGCCAGCATAGGCAGGATGGTTTATGTGCAGGAAGGGGTACCTTCCTGCACAAAAACCATCCTGAGAGGGGGTTTCCTCTTTCTATGTATGCTGCAGAATGCTGCATGCATGGAAAGAGGAAAAAACAAGGAGAAATTAAAGCATTTCTTCTCGTTATACCTGCTGTGGGGAGGCGCAACGTTTTGGCACTGCCCCAGGTTTCCATGGGTTTTTTAATACTTGGGCAGAGTCAAAATCCATGGGCGTTGTGTGGGAACACCCAGCGCAACGCCTATGGAATGCCTAATTGACATAGAGAAAGTCAATGTGGAGACTTGCGCTGTTTTGTCTCACTCTATATCAATGAGGCCATGCAAAGCCACGCAGTGTGGTAAAATAATTTTACTGTATCATTTTTCCATACAATTAATTATCAATAAAGGACAGCTCAATCAAATGAGAGGCAGAGTCCGTGGTATCTGAGTCATACGGGCTTTAATTATGCGACTCGAGTTGCAGGATATCATGTTCCATCACCGCTAAGGTTCAGGAAGGGACATTCAACGTTTTATTAACATCACACATTATATATAGTAAAACAGTATAATTGAAATGTATGCAGTAGGCGTAACAGGTGAAAAGAGAGAGATAAGAACACATGTGCGTAACAGGAGGTGTGTAAAAAGGCGTACACATGGGCGTGCACTGTACATGTCAGAGAAACGTCACAAGAAACGTCGTAAGTGGGTGGATGCATAGAGAAAGTTTGCAGGATCAGCAGAAACTTATGACCTATTTGCGCGCGCAACTGAGCATGACGTGTAACTGGAGAGAACTGGGGGCTTTGACTTTAGCACTAGTAGAGGAGACTGGTGTCTGGGATGTCAGGGCAACCTGTACCTATAGCATATCTGGTATCTCATGTTTGGAAGATGTACTGTCTGAAGTAAAAGGTCTCTCGGGCAGAGGCCGTTCAATACTGAATGCTAGTGCGTGCATATGTGTCTTGGTGCAATGCGCGGGGCCATGGGCCTACCATGGAAACGGGTTCAGTAAATCACTTGCAAGGAGGACAGGAAGGCCGGGCCCTTTGCTCTGTAGCCGGGAATATGTTTACCTATTTCACTAGACTGGAATGTGTTTTCGAGGAGGCTGAGCAGATAACTGTAGGCAAAATACGATTTTGGCAGGCAGTCCAGGCCGAGCCGGGCACCGCTTCGCTGGGCAGGAAGTAAGGCAGAGGTCAGGGATGCATACAGCTTTCAGAGACAGGAGAGATGAGACTCGGGGCCTTGTTTAAGGGCCTAGCTCGACTGAGCCAGGAAACAGGGAGAAAACGTGTTTGAGATTCAAAAGTGTACCATGTAAAGACGTTGGCACCATAGGCCTAGAAGCCTAATTAACGGGATTTTCTTGCAGGACTGGATAGCTGACATGTTAAGGATGGACGCAAAAGCATATGCGTCTTTCTGGCAGGTACGGGAAGGAAGTTACACAACATACAAGGAACATGGGTGCATGGATAGGGTGCGAGTGGGGGACACATTAGCTACCTGAAAATTTCTATTACCTCATTCCCTCCTTGGACCCTACTACACCCTTTAGGATATATCTATATTCATGAGACCATCTATCTGTTCATAAAGCATCATTTGTTCTTCTTTCTTTATTCGGGAACGGGAACGTGTACTTGGACGGGGAATACAAGCTGTGGCGCACAAGCCGCAAATCGCTGGCCCACATTGCAGACAGAGACAACAACTGAATACCATGAGCAGTATTATTCCTAGGAATGATAACAATTTCCATCCCCAAGCGGATATCACACTCCAGAGCCAACCGGACCAAGTCCAGGTGCCTGACTTCTGGTGCATCTGATGAGCAATTTCATGAAGCTGAGTTATGGCCTTATATACTGATGGCGCGTTATTAGGAATAAACATGCAACAACTGGATCCGATGACTCTACAAGCCCCGCCCCTATCGGCCAGGATGACGTCAAGGACAAGGCGATTTTGAAGAACAACAAGTCTCATAGCAGACTGCTCCTTGGTCAGGTTGCCTAAAGCAGAAGTAGTTTCGTTCACTACTGCTTCCAAAGTTCTGGTCAGTCTTCGTATTATCTTACTATTTTGAACGGGACCTATGAACCAGAAGTACCCTTTGATATAATCCTTATACTGATCCCACGCTGACTCAGAATAATCAATAACAGGAGGGAGGTCTCTTTTATGTCTCACATGTACAAGGTGTGGATTTCGATGATAATCAGGCGGGGCTAGAAAAACAGGTGGTAATAGGAACGCAACATAACACGTCCCATCCCAATCTAATGGCAGACGTACATAGTCTGACCACATATGAAATAAGAATGGCGGAAGGCTTTGAAAGTAGACTTTCCTTTATCACTGAATTCGACCACAGTATTACAATCACTGTGTCCTAGATGTACTGAACCATTCTTTCTGACACATAATTCACCTTTCACTGGCAAAACTGTAATAAACGGCAAGTCCGAATTAGTCTCAGACTGCACATTCAGGATCATGAGGTTAAGTGTAAAATTACCTAATCCATACACTTCATTTTCTAGATCGGTCCCTGTCCTTTGGGGAAGACCTTCTTTGTCTGGGAAACATATTTTATTCATGACTGTATTCAGGTTCCCCCATATCCAATTGCCTTGGGAAACCTTGGACTTACTATCTAGGGAAGACATTAAAGTAAACCATGCACCACACGAACCATTATGTGTGAACGGATAAGGAAAGAGGGGCAGAGCTCCCTTGTACTTCTGATAGGGAGGGAGTCGGCCACATACCCAGCAATTGGTGGCATTGCTGGTCTGGTGAGAATGATGTAACATAAGGATGAATGTATTGTTGCGCATAGCTAAACGATAGGATAATTCGTGGGGAGGCAGGTCACTAAAAGTGTGCTCTACAGTGTCATTAGAGGAAGCATGTACATGAGAATCAAGAGGAAAGAAAACATGTAGCATTAAACTTATGCATATGATCGTAAGACTCAGAAGAAACATAAAACTGCAAATTTTTACAATACTGTTTTCTCTTTTCGCTACGCCTATCTCTCTGACTACTTGGGTCTATCTTATACATGTCAGAAACCTGTCTAACCGCTTCACCCGAGGGGGACTTAAACAATTAAACGCTGTCTGACTTGCTAGACCTCAATTTGGTACGATACTCCTGTTGAGGAGTTTTCTCTAGCAGGGGGAGTTTAGAGTCAGTGTCTGAAAGGGGGCAGTCCTTAATCGAAGTCTCTGGGCACAGTCCGTGAAATTTCTTAATATGACTGGAGTGCAGCCATCCCTTGCGACCTTCTAGCTTTACGGCGGTCCTCGTTGTCATCAACACCAGCTTTGGCTGCTTCTATCTGGGTTCCAGCGGACTTGTTCTGTCGAAATTTCGAACGTAGAGGCATTCTCCTGGAACGACTTCATGCGGTTTTACTTGGGTGTTGTCTGGGAAGGTAGCCGCGACCTGTGAACGACAAGATTGTAGTGCAGACATCAAGGAAGCCAAGTAATCTGTCAGCATATTACTTTCAACATCTGTGATCTTTCGGGGCATAGGCGTACCCCACATATTCGGGGGACGACCAAAAACAATCTCATACGGGGACAATCCTGTTCTAGAATGAGCTACCATTCGCATGTAAAAGAGGGCAACTGGCAGGGCTACTATCCAATCTACACCTTTTTCTGCACAGACTTTTGCTAGGCGTGTTTTCAGGGTTTGATTATGTCTTTCAACGAGACTGGCTGCTTCAGGGTGTCGTACGCAGTGGAACTTCCACTGGTAACCTAACAGGAGTGATACCTGTTTCATGAGCTCGGACGAGAATGGCTGTCCATTATCAGAATACACGACACGGGGCAAACCATATCGTGGGAAAAATTCACGGACCAGCTGTTTGGCAGTGGTTACAGCAGTGTAATCGGGGACGGGATATGCTTCTGTCCATCGGGAAAGTGCACATACAACTACGAGGACATACTTGAATCCTCGACATCTGTCCATCTGGATATAATCCATCTGGAGGACTTCAAAAGGATGGTCAGGAGGATGAAATCCACCTTGTTCCAGGGGAATACCTTTGCCTGGATTGAACTGACAACATATCATGCAAGTACGCACTTTCTGTTTCGCTGCTGCTCGTAAATGTTTGTTGAACCAAAGATTCTGTAAACTGTCTAACATAGCTTTCTCTCCTAAGTGTGCTGGACTATGTGCTGTGTTAATGATAACTTGAACCATAGAGTCGGGGAGGAACCATGTGGCTCTTCCCTTCGTCATCCATCCATGATCTGTTTGGATCCCTCCTTGTTCAGTCCATTTCTTGATTTCGTCTGGGGTTGCATGTGTCTGTATGTCAAGTACATCTAGTGTGGGATCCTTTACGGTCAGGCAATGTGTCAGTGAAGTTACTTTAGTCTTTGTCATGTCAGTCGGTATGTCTGTCTGAGCTGTGAGTTTGGCTGTTCGATCTGCCAGGTCGTTACCCTGGGAAATAGTGTCGGTGACTTTAGTATGTGCTTTGCATTTCATAATGGCTATGGCTGTAGGCAAGTGTATTGCTTCTAACAGGGCTTGAATGAGGGGACCGTGTTGGATCTTGGCACCGTGAGAAGTTAAAAAACCTCTCTCTTCCCAAAGAACACCGAAGTCGTGGACGACTCCGAATGCGTACTGTGAATCTGTATATATGTTTACTTTCTGGTTCTTGGCTAGTATACAAGCTTGGGTCAGAGCGATGAGCTCTGCTGCTTGAGCAGATAATGTGTCAATACGATGTGTTTCTATGACTTCAGTTTCAGTGGTCACTGCATATGCGGCCACTAACTCTCCTGTGCTTGTTCTCATGCATGAACCATCCACGTAAAGTGTCAGGTCTGGGTCGGGCAATGCAATGTCTGTCAAGTCTTGTCGGGGCTTCGTCACTGTATTAATGACTTCTACACAGTCATGTGGTGCTGGATCAATTGTACTCGAGGGTAACAATGTGGCAGGGTTGAGTATGTTGCAACGTCTGATTTCTATGTGTGGTTGGAACAGTGTCAGTTCATAACCTGTCAGTCGTGCTATGGTCAAGTGTTGAGTCTGGGTCCGGTTCAGAAGAACTTCCACGGAGTGTGGAACCTGTACTGTCAAGGGATGTCCTAACACTATTGAATCGCTTTGTCGGATAGCTAGAGCTGTTGCTGCAACTGATTAAGGCACGCAGGCAAGGCCTGGGCTACTGGATCCAATGTACTAGAAAAATAAGCACAAGGCTTGTGGTGTCCTGCTTGATCTTGTGTGAGAACAGATAATGCTGTGCCATCGCGTTCTGTGACAAAAAGTGTAAAAGGTTTGCTGTAACATGGTGTCGCTAAAACAGGTGCTTGACATAAAGCTTTCTTCAAGTCATTAAAAGCTTGTGTATGTTCCTGAGTCCAAGGGAGGACAGTCGAAGTCGCTGCCTCCTGTGTTGTCAACTGTATGAGTGGCTTGGCTAGATATGCATACTGGGGAATCCATTGTCTACAGTAAGAAGTAAGGCCAATGAAGGCCCGTACTTCCTTTTGTGTCTTGGGCTGTGGCAGGTGTGCAATTAACTGGATACGATCTGGTGTCAACTGTCTACCCCTCTTGGACAGCAAGTGTCCAAGGTATACCACTTGCTGGGCACAGAATTGTAGCTTCGAAGGGGACACTTTATGCCCCTTTTCGGCCAGAAAATACAAGACTGTCAGTGACGCACATTCGCAGTCACGTTCGGTCAGTGCTGTAATTAACAAGTCATCAACATACTGCAATAGAGCAGTGTCAGTAGGCATGTGAATACTGTCTAGTTGTCTTTTCAGTGCTTGGCTGTAAATACTAGGACTTTCCGTGAACCCTTGAGGTGCACGTGCAAATTTGAAGCTTCGGCCATTTAAACAGAACCCGAAAAGGTACTGGCTGTCGGGATGAATGGGGACACTAAAGAAGGCGTTCTTGAGATCAATTACAGTGAAGAATGCAGCTTCAGAATCAATGGCAGTCAATAGCGATGAAGTATCTGGGACTACCGGATACTGTGGTATTATACATTTATTAAGTTCGCGAAGGTCAATCACCAGTCTGTAGACTGGAGGTGCATTTGGGTCAGTTCGTTTAAGGATCGGAATGATTGGAGAATTACATACATTGGAGTCAGTTTCTACAACTACTCCTTGGGCAATGAGTTCGTCAATAATTTTCAGTAAGGCTGCTACAGCCTCGGGGGCAATTTGTATTGTCGGATTCGGGGCAGTACAACACCTTGCTTGAGAGTGACACGATAGGGAGTAATGTGCATACAACCTACATCAGTTGGACCTTGCGCCCATAAATGCTGTGGAACATTTTTCAATCTTGGATCAAAATCTCTCAACACATAATGACCCTTAAAGTCACGTAAAAACAATCTCACTCCTTCCGGAGAACAACATATTACTGCTCCTAGAGCTTTCAACGTTTTAATACCAAGCAAGTTTACAGGACATGATTTCGTAAGTAACAAATCAGTAGTACGAGACAATGGACCAACTGCAAGGGGAACTGGCTTGGACACTTCGTTAACAATAGACTTTCCTGAAAATCCAAGGGAAACATTCTGTGAGCCTGAGAGGGGTGCCCCTGGAACCTCGTCGTGACTAATGGTAGTTCTGCTCGCCCCTGTGTCAATCAAAAATTTTCTGTCTTTCCCTAATACCTGACTATGTACATAGGGACCATCTTGATCTACAGGAACCTCGATAAGGGGCAAGCCAACCTCCCTCTCTAGGCTGTTTCATGTATACTGCTGATAATCGGGGTAATCTGACTGTGCATACTGGTACATTTGCTGTGTGACATGTTGTGTTGCGGCAATGGGTTGGGGTTGGGGTACAGCTACTGTCTGTTGTTGTACATTCTGGGGAAGTTGCGTATTCTGTGGAATATTCTGTGGAACATGCTCTGGTCTAGGCGGACGCGGTCTTTCTTTCGTTTTTCCTGTGGCTATATTGTGTCTTAGAACGGCACATTCATTTATGAAGTGACCTGGCTGTTTACAGTAATTGCAATTCCCTTTAACAGGAGCCGCAGAATGACTAGTCTGTGTGTTACCCTTCTTCTGACCATCTGCTGGGACGGACTGGGCAACTAGTACTTTCATTTTCGTGTCCTTCATACGTCTCTGTTCATGATCGTGTTTCTCTCTAATTCTGTTCTGGTGATACTGTAACATTTGTAACATTTGGGAAGGCGTATTTGCTTGCCATGTGCTCTCGACTTTCAATACTCTGTTTTTAACCTGGGGTAAGGAATTCTCGACTAATTTGGTCACAAAAAGATGTGGATATGATTCGCTACTTGTTTTCAGGCCACTATTAATAATGAAACATTTCTCGAATCTAGAATAAAAATCACTAGTGTCTTCGTCTTGTTTCTGTTTGCAGGCTGAGATTGCATCCCAGTCTTCCCTTTTAACTGTCAATAATCTAGGCAAGATTTGTACTAATAATCCTGGTAATGCTTTGGTTTTGTCCCCAAGACCTGTGCCTGGGACTCGTCTGTTGTCTTCGTCTTCTAATTCTGTCCAGATAATCTTTTTATCTCCCACCTCCCATTCTTTCTCCTTCAGTTTTTCATAAATACCAGCCGGCAACAATACTTTTAACATTTTAAGAATGTCGGGATACGTATAGTCTCCCATGAGTAACATGTCTTTTAATTCACGGTGAAATCCTGCCGGATCTTTATCATGACTGGGCACTATTTTCTTAATTTCCAATAATTCCATTTTGGTCAAAGGAGTGTATACGAATACTCGTTGGAGCTCACCCCCTGGGGTCAGGACGGGATGAACTTCTCGTAAGGGATTCTGTCTGTCTATGTGAAATGGTTGTCTTACTGGGGGTGGAACAGGAACAAAATGTGGAGTCAGAAAAGTTCTGTATTTGTGACGTTGTTCTAGAATGGTATTAATTAAATCGGTACCTAGGCCTCTCCATCTTTTTAGGAGTAATTCTTCCAATATATTATATAGGGGACCTGGATCAGAATGCTGACTTTCATATAGTGTAATGAGATGTTGGATCATGTACATACCAGCTAGTCGCTGTTCGTCTGGGGTAAGACTCAAAAATGTTTGCGCTACTGAATCATCTTTATATATACTATTGTTTCCAGCCCATTGGACTGCTGACCGTGCTAGTTCTTGATCACGCATTGCACTAAGTTCATGGTAACCTATTCTTTCTTTCAGTATTTTATCGGTGTCTTGGAATACATGTTCAAGAGAACATTGTTCTGGTATGGGGGAAAGGAAACGTTTCTTGTTTTCTAGACGGATGGGTCTGTCAAAAGGTCTGTCAATAGCATACTGTTTAGGAAGCCTCACTTTACCTACGTACGCTATTCTGTCTGCGTCTTCTACTAGATTATCTATTTCTTCCTCCTCTGAGGATTCATTCTTGTCTGTCTCGGCCTACCTAGCCGCATTTGCTTTTCGTGTATTATTACAATTTCTTTACGGATCTTCCTGTACATGGCTTCTACGCAATTTTGTTTATCATGTTTACAATCTGCTATATTATTACTCCAATTCATTAGTACGTCCATCTCTTCTTTGATAGCACCTGGCCGATCTCGTTCTCTTATCAAACAATTTATCAAAAACCGTAAGATCATTCTTTGTGTCTCAACCTTGTGATGTGCCATGGCCTCGCGAATGCATTCTGGTCTCTCCCCCGTTCTAATAAAATGATAGATATGGTCTAGATGGTTTGTCATTTCTGGTAAAAGCATGAAATAATTTGCAACACGACGTAAACGTAACGAAATTAACATCATTTCGCCTTCACCTGGTACTGGGTCATATCTGCAATCTGTAATGTACGGTCTTAAGGATGCGAAAGTCGCAGCTTTCGGTGTGCGTTGTAATGCTGCTTCTCTGTATGTCATTCTTCTTACTTGAGGCGGGGTGACAGGTTGACCCCCTACAGCACCTCCTGAAGCGGAAGCGTAACTATCAACTAGATGTGTTGATACTGCTGGCGTCATAGTTGGAAAAACAGGTGCAGGTAATGTAAACGGACCCTGAGTTGTCGGTATAGCGAAAGGATTGTGAGGACTGACAGTAGGAAGAACAGCAGTAGTAGTAGTAGTAACAGGAATAGTTGTGACAGGGACAGTGGTGGCAGGATGGGAAGTGACAACGGATGGAGAAGTCGAGTCTTGAGTGGGTGGGGGTAACGCGTCTTGAGCAGACTGAACGGGCTGAGTAGGCTGCTGTACGTTTTGAACAGGCAGGAGAGGTTGCTGTACATTATTAGCTGGTGGTACGCGTACATTGGTATATGCTGGAGCTACATCATCTAAATAGGAAGAAAGGAAAATGTCTGCTGCGGTCTGTTTGTGATGAAGTTTAGTCGGGACCAATGGTGGTGGCAAGTTACGGGGTACTTCCGGGGTCGCCTTGGGCAGGCCCTCGGCAAGAACCGGATACAGTCCGGTAATAAGTGCATTTCTTTGACGGTCTAATTGTTCTAATCTGACTCGTTCACCTTCTTCTAGTAACTCTTTTTCTCTGGCTTTTTCTGATTCTTCTCTACTTTTCTCTGTTTTTCTGATTGCTTTCTCTGTTCTTCTATGCGATTCTTTACGCCATAATTCTATGGCATCTTTCTGGGATTGTCTGGCTTTCTTTTTCCACAATGCTTCTTCTACTCTCATGATGCAATCAGCATCCCATGTCCCTGAGACAGGCCATCTATACTTCTCTTCCAGATCCCTAGTGTAATCGACCCATAAATCTAGGTACAGTACGGCATCTAAACCGTGCTTATGGTACATAAAATATCCTGGAGTGTCCCTAGGCGGGACAGGAACTGCTTCTTCGAGTATCCCTTTCCTAGTTCCTATCTGACGTAATTTTGAGAACAGTGGCATTTTCGAACTGATTTGAACGTGAGCACAGTAAACACAGTAATGAATAGCAAACAATCATTCATACCACGACATTAAAACACATTGAAACATGTCAGACAGATATTACCTGGTACATAGAAAACACAAAGTCTGTAAATCTCGAGATACAACACTAGAATACTGGATAACTAGATGCACTGCTAAAACAGTACAGACAATACCGGTCCCATAAAGAGACACGTCATACCGCATTCACCTAAGTGAACACGTCCGGACCAGGTCTGTGTACCCAGACCTGTCTTGACCGGGCACAAATTAATGAACCCGTCTAGATGCGTTCCCAACAACGGTACTCACCGGGAAGCAAGAAACTGAAGGCCTCGGAAACTGGACTGGACTGGACTGCTACGATATCTGGCTGCTACACATCAGGCTACCACGCATGCGCTTCGGAACAGGTGGGCCTCCGGATACCTCGGACCTTGCTCTCTTGACTTGGGGCTCTGGTCAGGATCCTCCGCATTCCTCACCGCCTCGTCTGGATGCCGGACCGCAGTCTCTGTCTCCTCCGTGGGCCCGAGGGAGATAGCAGGAAAACCCGCAGGCGTGCACGGTTCCGTCGCGGCTGTAGAAGGGGTCAAAGCTTGCGTAACATCGCCGGCGAGTGGGGAAGGGGGGGTCACTATTCGGGCGCCAAATTATGTGGTAAATAATTTTACCGTATCATTTTTCCATACAATTAATTATCAATAAAGGACAGCTCAATCAAATGAGAGGCAGAGTCCGTGGTATCTGAGTCATACGGGCTTTAATTATGCGACTCGAGTTGCAGGATATCATGTTCCATCACCGCTAAGGTTCAGGAAGGGACATTCAACGTTTTATTAACATCACACATTATATATAGTAAAACAGTATAATTGAAATGTATGCAGTAGGCGTAACAGGTGAAAAGAGAGAGATAAGAACACATGTGCGTAACAGGAGGCGTGTAAAAAGGCGTACACATGGGCGTGCACTGTACATGTCAGAGAAACGTCACAAGAAACGTCGTAAGTGGGTGGATACATAGAGAAAGTTTGCAGGATCAGCAGAAACTTATGACCTATATGCGCGCGCAACTGAGCATGACGTGTAACTGGAGAGAACTGGGGGCTTTGACTTTAGCACTATTAGAGGAGACTGGTGTCTGGGATGTCAGGGCAACCTGTACCTATAGCATATCTGGTATCTCATGTTTGGAGGATGTAGTGTCTGAAGTAAAAGGTCTCTCGGGCAGAGGCCGTTCAATACTGAATGCTAGTGCGTGCATATGTGTCTTGGTGCAATGCGCGGGGCCATGGGCCTACCATGGAAACGGGTTCAGTAAATCACTTGCAAGGAGGACAGGAAGGCCGGGCCCTTTGCTCTGTAGCCGGGAATATGTTTACCTATTTCACTAGACTGGAATGTGTTTTCGAGGAGGCTGAGCAGATAACTGTAGGCAAAATACGATTTTGGCAGGCAGTCCAGGCCGAGCCGGGCACCGCTTCGCTGGGCAGGAAGTAAGGCAGAGGTCAGGGATGCATACAGCTTTTAGAGACAGGAGAGATGAGACTCGGGGCCTCGTTTAAGGGCCTAGCTCGACTGAGCCAGGAAACAGGGAGAAAACGTGTTTGAGATTCAAAAGTGTACCATGTAAAGACGTTGGCACCATAGGCCTAGAAGCCTAATTAACGGGATTTTCTTGCAGGACTGGATAGCTGACATGTTAAGGATGGACGCAAAAGCATATGCGTCTTTCTAGCAGGTACGGGAAGGAAGTTACACAACATACAAGGAACATGGGTGCATGGATAGGGTGCGAGTGGGGGACACATTAGCTACCTGAAAATTTCTATTACCTCAGCAGAGTGACTTTGTCTCGCCTCATAGATATGATTGAGATGCTTGTGCTGCCAAAGCTTAGAAAACTGACGCTCCAGCAACGTAAGCCTCTCATAAATCAGCCCCAAAATATTTTGTTTGTTTTTTAGATCTTTCACCATCAGGTAGCTACCTATAAAATAATGGGTAACTTAAATGAAAATAAATTGAAAAAGTTGTTACTCAGTGAGAAATGCACTATACAGTACATTTTAAAACCTCTATTATTTACTGCACTTCATAGGTCTTTGTGTAACCAGAGAGCCACGGAATTAAATCTGGTTGGTGCAGAGCAAAAAAGTGACATGTGGTCACAGCCTGTGACCGAAATCACTGTGAATGTGTAAGCCATTATTTTATACTTGCATTACACACATTATAAGATAGACTGCTACAAAATGTGCAAACAGTTTTACGAAAAATGGGGCTTCCAAAATGCAGATTTGTGTAATATCAGACCATAAGTAATGTCTTTGGTTTTGTTTTTGTATAACTGTCCTCCTAGATCTGGGGGTCTCAAGTTGGCAATGGTATTCCCCTTTGTCCAAATAGGGACCCTTACTTGTAAGTCAGGATAAGGGGATTACACTTCTTAATAACCCCTGCTCACCCCCTTGGTAGCTTGCCATGAGCAGACAGGCTTATCTCAGAGGCAGTGTTTTTAAGCATTTGTGAATATACACAGTAATACAGTGAAAACACTACAGATGGACACAACACAGGTTTTATAAAAATAAGTATTCTTTATATAGACAAACACAAGACCACAAACGAAAAAAATCGACAATACTACACTCAAGATTACTTAAAAGATTATTAAAGTCTCTTAGTTCAAGTTGATGGTAAATGCGACAAAGTTCTCAACAAAGTACCTGAATGCGTAATGCAAATGTGAACAAAAGGCTCGCAAAAGGGGAGATGCGTTGGTTCCAGGACCCGGGTGAACGGTTGTGTCCTTCCTAAATGCTTGCGCAGAGTAGGGGACTCGTCGTGAGCTTTACCGGTGCGGAGGTGATGCGTAACTTCTCGGCCTGCGGGCCCGTTGGGGTGCGCAAGATGGCGCCTTGATGCGATGCGATGATCCGGTTGCTATGCGAGAAGATGGCGCCCTTGATGCGGCGATGCGATGACGCCCTGGCAGCCTTGCGACGACTCTGTGTTTTGGAGCCGCGACAGGCCCTGCGACATGTTTCTCCGGTGATGTGATGGTGATTCTCTCGATGGCGTCACACTTCTTTTTTTTTTTTTTTAAATATTTTTATTGGAAATTAAAATGCATCACAGAGATAAAATACATTATTGAATTGATCCAGACATAAAAACATCAATTAATCAACAGGTTCATTAAATAAATACTTTCGACCGATAATACAAAAGTGCATAAACCCTCCGATAGTCAATTATAAAAGGCCTAATTCATCTAATTCTCAATTCATAATTTCGAGAACATTAAAATAAACCATTACATATAGCATATATTGTGCAAAGTAACATCTCAGTCATTTGCGGTATAGTCTGTCTCCAATTTGTAACCGGGGCCCAGAACCTTCTTTCAAAGTCCAGAGTTTTCACCCCCTTCCGCTCGTACAGACATGTCTCAATATTATGTATTCCAAGAAGCCTAGATAGCCACATTTGAAAGGATGGTGCCACAACATCCTTCCAACCTGCATAAATCAGAATCCTAAGCACAGCCACAGATATAAACACCAAAGCTTCTTCCTCTTTGCCCAGATTTAGATTAGAGCCAGTGCCCAAGATCATCAGGGTAGGGGATAGATCGATCTTATGACCTAGCAGCCCCTCCCAAAAATTTTCGATCTCATTCTTCACTGGGGTCAGGAGTCTGCAATTGGAAAACATATGCAATAAGTCTGCTTGTCCATCCCCACATCTTGGGCACGTATCATCTGCTCTAACCCCCCATGCATATAATTTCGCCGGTGTATAGTACAGATTAAACACCGTTTTATAGTGCTGGGTTCTTAAATTTGTGTCTCTAAAAATCTTTTTATTCAATACCAGAGCCAAGTCAACATCTACATTTGGGTTTCCGAGTTTCCTAGTCCATGCTACCTCAGTCTTGTCAACATCATCATGGATCTCTAGAATAAGGATGTTATATATGGACTTAATTTTTTTACACCCACTAGTCAATGCGTCCAAAAGGGGGCTATTATCTGGAGGTGGCGGTTTTGGTTTAATAGCTTCAGGGAACAAGCCAGTTGGGCATATACAAACCAATGATTGTCTGGGATTCCAAAGTCATTTTGTAAAGCCTCAAAGCTTATAATCCCATCTCCAGCCATTAAATCCCATAGAGTCTTAATTCCCAGCCCACTCCAAACTTTTAGGATCCTGTCTGCACCTAACCCTGAGAAAAGGCTAGAATTACAGGTATGAATATATGGATTAATTATTGGGATATTACACAGATTTCTACAGGCCTTCCATACCCTCCAAGCACTGTCAATAATCTCATATCTCGCTTTTTTATAGAATCTTCGATCTACTTCACATAGCATTATGCCCATCGCTTTTTTTCCTAACAACAGCTCATATATTGATGGGGGCTGATGAGCTTCGGGGCTTAAATTGTTATAGGAGGCACCTGGCTGGAAGAGTACGGTCATTTGAGTTAAAAGACATGTCCAATGATATAGTCTTAAATTGGGTAGAGGCAGTCCCCACCTTTCTTTTGAGAGAGACAGGAGGTATGTGGACCGCCTTACCTTCCCATATTGCCAAATAAATTTCATAAATATAGATTCTAGATTCAGCATTATTTTTTCCTCCAAAAATAGTGGTATGGCCCGGAAGAGATATAATATCTTATGGAACATTGTCATCTTGACCGCATTTATCCTTCCAATCAATGAAAGATGCAGCCCATCCCATCTTCTCAAATCAGTCTCTATTGATTTAATAAGCTGTACATAATTTCCTTCCACTATTTTCTCAACTGCAGCATTAATTGTCCCCCCCAAGTATACTGCTGCATCCACAAATCTTGAATCTGATTTAACTATATTTTTTGTGCAGATAATCTGGGTCTTTGCTTCATTCAATAAATACCCCGAACTAGCTCCAAATTGTTTTGTCAACTCAGACAGAGTTACCATTGCCTGCTGGGGATCGGAAGAAAATACAGCAAGATCGTCCGCATAGGCTAAAATTTTGTTTTCGAAGCCATTAATAACCACTGCCCTTAATCTAGGGCACCCCAATATAACTTGAATAAGAGGATCAATATATAGGGAGAAACGAATTGGGGAGCACGGGCATCCTTGATGAGTTCCCCTTTTAATAGAAAACATATCCGATTTCTCGCCCATGACCGTAACTCTGGCAACAGGATCTTGATACATCGCTCTTAGCGCTCTAATAGTTTTCTGCCCGAATCCTCTTCCTACCAGAATACCCCAGAGAAAGCTCCAGACCACACGGTCGAAAGCCTTCTCTGCGTCGAGCAGGATCATGGCCATCTCGTCTCCCGTGGCAGCATGGGCGTCGAATAGAGCTATTGCTCTGCTGGTATGATCCGTCGTGCCACGGCCGGGGACAAACCCATGCTACCCCGAACTAGCTCCAAATTGTTTTGTCAACTCAGACAGAGTTACCATTGCCTGCTGGGGATCGGAAGAAAATACAGCAAGATCGTCCGCATAGGCTAAAATTTTGTTTTCGAAGCCATTAATAACCACTGCCCTTAATCTAGGGCACCCCAATATAACTTGAATAAGAGGATCAATATATAGGGAGAAAAGAATTGGGGAGCACGGGCATCCTTGACGAGTTCCCCTTTTAATAGAAAACATATCCGATTTCTCGCCCATGACCGTAACTCTGGCAACAGGATCTTGATACATCGCTCTAATAGTTTTCTGCCCGAATCCTCTTCCTACCAGAATACCCCAGAGAAAGCTCCAGACCACACGGTCGAAAGCCTTCTCTGCGTCGAGCAGGATCATGGCCCTCTCGTCTCCCGTGGCAGCATGGGCGTCGAATAGAGCTATTGCTCTGCTGGTATGATCCGTCGTGCCACGGCCGGGGACAAACCCATGCTGCCAAGGGGAGATGAGGCCGCCAATAATCCTGCCCAGTCTCACGGCCCAAATCTTGGAGTACAACTCGGTATCAGAGTTGATCAGAGAAATTGGTCTATAAGACCCCGGATTCTCACTAGGTTTCCCTTTTTTATGAAATATAATGATGTTCGTCTCTTTCCACGAATCCGGGGTCTGCCCAGTACATACAATCCCAAAAGGTCACTTCTCCGGTGATGCGACAGCAGGCAGCTTCGATGAACACACGCTTCCAGGGAGATGCGACGAAGGCACACTTCTCCGGCGTTGTGATGATTTCAGCTGCGGCAGCGACATGCTTATTCTCGATGCATCGCGCTTCCAGCTCCTAGCGGCACGCAAGTGACTGGAGTAAGAATTCCCAGCAAGGAAATTCAGGTGGGAGCTGGAGGTGAAGTCTTTTGTCCATGACACTTCAGCAAGAGGCAAGCACAGTTCAAGCCCTTGGAGAATATTCTGTACATGAAAGTCCTTACAAAGTTCCTTCTCCTTTCCCTTGGCAATGAAGCAACCACTGTAGGCCAACTCAGCAAACAGCACACTGGCAGAGGGTCAGTCCAAACTCCTGCAGCTTCCTTAGTTCTTCTCCTTGACAGAGAGGTTTTTTGCTCCAGAAGTGATCTAATTTCTTGGGATCAGGGTCCCAATATTTATACCCCAAAATCCTTTGTTCTCTGAAGGTAGAGAGGCCTCTGCCTGGTCCAAACCAGTTCCTCACCACTTTGTTTACACGACTCTCTTCTTCCAATCTCTGTGCAGGGCAGAGACATCAGCCGCCCCACAGGAGGTGGAGCCAGCACAGGGGAGGGAAGATACAGCTCTGGAGCACACTGTTGACATGATTCCTCCTCTCCTTTCATAGTGCAGGGCAGAGACATCAGATAAGCCACAGGAGGTGGAGCCAGCATTGTAGGGGGAAGGCCCAGCCCTATCCAGGTCCAACTCCTCCCTCCCATCTAAATGCAGCTCTCTCTATTCACCACTGGGCTCTCCCAGCCTGTCTCCGGGTGTCCCCCAGCCCTGTCACTCACAAACCCAGACAAGGAATACACAACCCAGCAGAGGCAGGCCTGGATAGTTAGGCAAGAAAATACCTACTTTCTAAAAGTGGTATTTTCAAACACAGAATATTAAAACCAACTTTACTAAAAGATGTATTTTATTATTTCTGAGTTCA
Organism: Lissotriton vulgaris; assembly: GCF_964263255.1. Lineage (NCBI taxonomy): Eukaryota > Metazoa > Chordata > Amphibia > Caudata > Salamandridae > Lissotriton > Lissotriton vulgaris. The sequence continues at coordinate 510,147,486 of NC_141694.1, forward strand.
GGCATATTAAATTCGGATTTCTACCATGTTCCCTGAGTCTGTTAGGATTATAAGAATGTAATAATCTAACTGCCCATTCTGGCCTATGAGAACAGGTAGCCTTCCATAGTGAAAAACAAAAATGGCTGTAATGCACCATTAGAACATGCTAAACACATCAGAGCATGTCCTACCTTATACTTACAATGCATCCTACCCTTGGGCCTACCATAAGGGTGTCTAATATGAAGCAAAGGGAGGGTTTAGGGACTGGCAAGTGGGTGCACTTGGCCAAGTCGACATGGCAGTGCTAGACTGCACACAGGCCTTGCAATGGCAGGCCTGAGACACACTTTACAAGCTGCTTCTGTGGGTGGCCATCTGAGGGGCTGTGGTCGGTCTGAACCCGGAAGTGAGTCCCAAACAAGTATGGTCTCAACTTCTTCAGTGCCCAGACCACAGCAAATGCCTTACACTCAATTGCACTCCACATCTGTTCCTGTGGAAGTATCCTCCTACTGATGAAAGCTACAGGTTGGTTTAGTCCCTCTTCATTAATCTGTGATAGAACAGCCCCCACACCATGCTCTGAAGCGTCTGTCTGTACAATGAATTCTTTTGAGAAGTTGGGCGCCTGAAGCACGGGTGCTGTGCACATGGCAGTCTTCAGGGCATCAAAACCCTTCTGACAGGTGTCAGTCCAGTTCACTTTCTTGGGCTGCTTCCTGGAAGTCTTCTCAGTCAAGGGTGCAACAATGTTACCATATCCCTTGACAAACCGCCTATAGTACCCTGTGAGTCATAAGAAGGCTTTCACCTGTGTCTGAGTCTTAGGGGGTTCTCATGCCAGGATGGTATCAATCTTGGGTTGTAGGGGCGCCACCTGGCCGCTTCCTACCTGGTGACTCAAGTACACCACAGGACCCTTCCCGATCTGGCACTTACTCGCATTGATCATGAGGCCTGCCTTGCACAGTGCCATCAACACTCCCCAGAGGTGCTGCAAGTGTTCTTCCCAACTGGCGCTGAACACTGCAATGTCATCCAGGTAGGCAGCACTGAAATCCTCCAGCCCAGCCAACACCTGGTTGACCAACCTCTGAAAGGTGGCAGGTGCATTATTAAACCCAAAGGGCATAACCCAGAATTGGTAGTGCCCATCTGGTGTGGAGAATGCTGACCTCTCCTTAGCCCCATCAGTCAAGGCAATCTGCCAGTACCCAGGCGTCAAATCAAATGTGCTGAGGTACCGTGCAGCCCCTAACCAATCTATGAGCTCATCAGCTCTGGGGATGGGGTGTGCATCAGTCCTGGTGACTAAATTGAGCCCTCTGTAGTCCACACAGAACCGGAGTTCAAGTGTGGCACCCGACGAGGCAGCCTTTGGGACCAAGACCACTGGGCTGGCCCAAGGACTGTTTGAGGACTCCATGACCCCTAAAGCAAACATCTTGGAGATGTCCTCCTTAATGTAAGCCCTAACCTTGTCAGTCACTCTGTAAGCCTTGTGCTTGACAGGAGGACTGTCGCCAGTGTCCACATCATGGATGCACCACTCTGTTACACCAGGAACCAAGGAAAATAGATCAGAGATTTGCCCCAATAGCTGGCGACAATCTTTCTGCTGATCAGGGGTAAGTGTGGCAGAGAGGCTGACACCATCTTGCTCTGTTGCAGACTCCTCACCCACGCACACAAGGTTCTCCACGACATGGGCCAGAAGTACCTCAACAACCGCCTCACTTTCTACACACTCACCCGCCAGCTACGATCGGCCAGCCTCGCCCTCGCCACCGTACCACGCATTCGCAGGGCCACCGCGGGAGGAAGATCCTTCTCCTACCTGGCGGCCAAGACATGGAACTCCCTCCCCATCCACCTACGGCTGACCCAGGACCACCTCTCCTTCAGGAAACAACTCAAGACCTGGATTTTCGAGCAGTAACAAACCCCTCCCCCCAGCGCCTTGAGACCCTACTGGGTGAGTATCGCGCTATACAAATACTGTTGATTGATTGATTGACAGGAGGTCAGGAAGAGGCTCGGTCTCCTCCTCCATTCCATCATCTGTCGCTAGGAGCATGCCCACTTCAGACCTTTCTAAGTGGGGCTTCAGGCGGTTCACATGCAGGACCCACAAGGGGTTCCTGGGAGACCGCCAGTTCACCAGATAGGTGACATCACTCTTGCGCTCCACCACCTCATATGGACTGGTCCATCTGTCCTGGAGCGCACAAGGCTCCACAGGGGCCATGACCTAAACTTTCTGTCCAGGCTGAAGTTCAATCAGAGTGGCATTCTGATCGTACCACCGCTTCATTTCCTCCTGGCTGACTTCCAGATTCCCCTGAGCGAGATCTCTGAAACACAGAGTCTGGTTCCTGAAGACCAGCATGTAGCTATATACATACTGGAGAGGTTTCTTGGGAGATTGTGTAGTATTCTGTGTTAGTTTTCCCTTACAGGCACTTGTACTTGGAATCCTCAGATCATGGGGTTCTCTATTCCTGGTTAAGAATGTTGTTATGGTTTTGACAGTTATTTCCCTCACTGTGCCGGTTTGGCTGCGTATCTCTTGAGATGAATAAAACCATATCAAAAGTAAATTAAGTCTGAGTGACTTACTACATTATTTGTGGCGACGATCCTCAAGAGATTGAAAAGGACCCGAACCTCATCGGAACCTCATCGGATAATACTCATCGGAGATTGAGTAGCAGCGTAGCAGCGGAGCTAGAGAAGAGCGTTGTGACTGTGGCACTCCTGTAAAGCAGATAAGTAAATGATATGGACGGGGCACAGAGTGGAGAGAAAAGCGGACATTGAAGTCAAAAGCGGGAGGCTGTTAAAATTAAAGGAATACTGCAGTGCGAGACGTGATTGGCAACGTAGACTGTAGTGGTTGGCAACGCGAGCACGAAAGCGCGAGCAGGCAAACGCGAGCTGGAGCGGTCGTATTACGACGTTGAATGTGACGTTCACTAAGAGAGAAGCGCGAGCTGCTGCGGGCATTTAAAAGCGTTCACAGTGATGTGCGTGTGATTGGCAACGCAAGTGGTGCTCAGTCGGCCATTTCATTTGTTTGGCAAAACTGATGTACGTCAAAACCACATTGAAGTCATCACAGTGAATTAAGAGTTCAAAGAAAAGCTTGAGTAAAGGAAATAAATAATTAAAAGAAACAGTGCTTTTTTGAAACATTAAGGAACACTTCAAGAATTATTATAAATAATAATAATAATGAATTAAAGGAAAAGTGTTGCTTATTCTGTCTACAACACCACAAGCTTATTTAAAAATAATAAGCTTTAATTTTCGCAAACTTTGGTTTAGGAAATTTGTTAAAAAAAATATAACTCGTGAGTAAAATGCAGTCTGTTTCGCCACCACCACCTTTTATGGAAACACCTGGAAACTCGCCAATAGCGTGGAAAAAATGGTTTGATGCATTTGAGACATATCTGGGTGCCATAGGTGCATCCAGGTACCGTGCAGAGCGGAAGAAGTACTTACTTCTGCATTCATTAGGATTTGAGGGGAGGGAGATTTATAAGCATTTACCTCCTTTAGTTAGGGACAATGCGGAAGAAGATATTGATGAGTATTTGGAGACTAGAAGAAAGTTGGAATTGAGGTTTGACATAAAACCTAGCCTTGTAGTGATCAGGCATAAATTCTTCAAAAGAGAGCAGTTACCTGGTGAAGATGTAGAAACGTATGTGTCTACTCTTAGGCAATTTAGTGCTGAGTGCGAATTTGAGACGTTCAGAGAACAATTAATTCGGGACCAGTATATTTGCAAATGCACAGACAAATCAATTCAACAAAAGTTGCTTACTTTGGGAAATCCCACTCTTGAGGAGACTATTCGTACAACTAAAAGCAATGAGTTGTCAAAAAAAGAAGTTAAAGAACTTGAAAAGAAGTGCGAGGAGGCATTTTCTGTGGTCAGAGCAAAAGAAACTAAGTCAATGCCTCTTACACAATGCTATGATAAAAACGCCTTGCCTGGATCACAACGTAACGAAAGAAACACCTTTTTCAAACCAAGTAACATTTGTTACAGATGCGGTAATTTGGCACACAATAAGGGACACAGATTCTGTCCTGCTAGGAGCCCTACTTGCTGAAATTGTGGAAGATTTGGGCATTTTGCAAAAATGTGTCAAAATAATAGGCAGCCAAATCTAGGGTTAATGAATAAAAATCTGAGTCATGGAAAAACAAGTGGGGTGGGAAATGTTTCTGATATTTCTGATATTGTTGACAAAGAATGTGACACTATAAATAGTATTCAAGACGATCTAAGGGAAATGGTTGTGGTGGTACATGATGATGTCATCATCGCTGGAGATTCGTCAGAATGTGTTGATCCGTATACTGATATTGGTGTGGGTGACAAAAATCTGTTGTTGCTTGTTGATTCGGGTGCAAGGATTATGATGATTACCCAAGAGTTGTTTAGTGAGACATGGCCTGAAAGAAAATTAGAACCTCCCGATAGAGCTCCTGTTTCTTATGAGGGGCGTAGAATAGATTTGGCCGGTTATTTTGAGGATGTGTTACAGTTTAAAGGAAGGAAAATTCTAGGAAAAATGTATGTTACGATTAAGTGGTTGAATATTTTGGGATGGTTTCATCAGGGTTTGTTCCAGATGGTTCTTAGACCAAGTTAGTGTGGTAGAAACCTCTGATTACACGGAAAAGTTGAGTTTTACCTTTCATGTTGTTTTTGGAAAGGTTCTTGAATTATTGAAGGTTTTACCCATGAGATTAGGGCTAAGGATGGAGCCATTCCAATTAAACACAAGGTGAGAAGTGTCGCTTTCAGTGTGAGAGATAGTTTGGAGAAAGAATTGAATGAGTTATGTGCGAAGGGCATAATTGAGACAATTGAGTCTTCTTTGTGGTTGTCTCTCCTGGTAGTTGTGCGCAAAACAAAAATGGCGATTTGTGCGTATGTATGGATCTACGCAGTCTTAACAAGAATATCTGGATCGATTCATATCCTTTACCTAAGATTACTGAGTTGTTGTCACTTACAAGAGGAGCAAGGTGGTTCACCAAGCTGGATCTGGCGTCTGCCTACCACCAGGTTGTACTTAGTCCATCTTCTAGACACTTGACTGCATTTGTTTCTCCTTTTGGCAGCTACCAATACTGCATGATGCCGTTTGGCCTTGCATCGGCGGCTGCAGTTTTTCCGAGATTGATGAGTCAAATGTTTAAAGATAACCCTGGTGTCATCGTTTTTCAGGATGATGTTTTAATTTTTGGTGAGAACAGAATTGATCATGACAAGTCTTTGAGTAAAGTTTTGGAAATTATGCAGGAGAAAGGTGTTGTACTTAAGAGTGAGAAGTGTGTTTTTCTCAAGGAAAAAATTTAGTTTCTTGGTCATGTTGTTTCGCATGATGGTGTTGAACCCCGTCCGGGGATGGTGAAAGCGATTGTTGATGCTAGTCCACCAGTTGATAAATCTGGTTTGAAGTCTTTCATTGGGCTAAGTGAATTTTATACACCACATCTCCAGGCGTCGCCTTCCTCACGGAAACATGGATGAACGCCTCCTCAGTGCCCGACATCGCCATCGCCATCCCGGACGGATACAAGATCACCCGGAAGGACCGCGTCAACCAGACAGGAGGAGGCATCCCCATCGTCCACAAGAACACCATCCGCATCACGACCAACTCCGACGACACCCTCACAGCGGCAGAACACCTGCACTTCCAGATACACACCGACCCCAAGACCACCCTCAGAGGCACCCCCATCTACAGACCTCCGGGACCACGCACACAATTCATCGAAGACATCGCCGATTTCATCAGCCCGCACGCCCTCCCCTCCGCTGACTACATCCTCCTGGGGGACCTCAACTTCCACCTGGAGAACAACAATGACCACAACACCACCACCCTGATGAACAACCTCGCCAACCTCGGACTCAAGCAACTGGTGACCACCCCCACCCACTACGCCGGCCACATGCTTGACCCCGTCTTCTCCTCCAGCAAGGACGTCTCCTTCAGCTACGCTACCGGACTCCGCTGGACGGATCACAGCTGCGTCCACTTCAGCTTCAGAAGGGCCATGATCCACCACCGCCCACAACAGGTCTCCCGCAGAAGCTGGAACAAGATCACAGCCGACCAGCTCGCCACATCCCTGAACCAGAACCCTCCAGCCAGCTCAACGAACCCCGACCAAGCCGCCAACAACCTCACAAGGTGGATCAGCAACTGCGCAGACGACCTCGCCCCACTGAAGACCCCCCCCGCCGGACCCGGCACCAAGAAAGTGTCCTGGTTTACCGACGAACTCAGGAGCTCCAAGAAGAACTGCCAAGCCCTCAAGAAAGCCTGGCTCAGAGACCCTACTACAGACAACATGACTACCCTCAAGCTCGCCACTCGAAAACACCACCAGCTGATCCGCACCACCAAGAAAACCGCATACAAGGAACGACTAGACAACAACACCCACAACTGAAAGGAACTCTTCAACATCATCAAAGAGCTCTCGAACCCCAGCGCCGAAGACAACGACATCACCCCCTCTCAAGACCTCTGCAACTCACTCGCCACGTTCTTCCACAGCAAGATCGCAGACATACACAACAATTTCAGCACACAGCCAACACACCCTACGACCGCACCACCACCATCCGAGCCTGGACCCGGTCAACACCGAAGACACCATCCGCATGATGATCCACTCCGGATCTCCAACCGACCCCTGCCCTCACCACGTCTTCAACAAGGCCGACGCCATCATCGCACCCCACCTGCGGGACATCATCAACGCCTCCTTCGACACCGCCACCTTCCCCGAGAGCTGGAAGCACGCCGAACTCAGCGCCCTACTGAAGAAACCATCAGCGGACCCCACCGAACTCAAAAACTACCGGCCCATCTCGCTCCTTCCTTTTCCTGCTAAAGTCATCGAGAAGACCGTCAACAGACAGCTGGCCGCCTTCCTCGAGACAAATGGATCCCTCGACCACTCACAGTCTGGCTTCCGGGCCAATCACAGCACCGAGACCGCCCTCATCGCAGCCACCGACGACATCAGATCCCTGCTTGACAACGGAGAAACAGCGGCCCTCATCCTCCTGGACCTCTCTGCGGCGTTCGACACGGTCTGCCACCGCACCCTAGTACAACGCCTCAGCAACATTGGAATCCAAGAGAAGGCCATGGAGTGGATCATCTCCTTCCTCGCCGGAAGAACCCAGAGAGTCCGCCTCCCTCCGTTCAGATCCGAGGCCACCGAAGTCATCTGCGGCGTACCCCAAGGGTCCTCCCTCAGCCCCACTCTGTTCAACATCTACATGAGCCCCCTTGCAGCCATCGCACGCCAACACAACCTCAACATCATCTCCTACGCCAACGACACCCAGCTGATCCTCTCCCTCACCAACGACCCCGCCACCGCCAGAACAAACCTACACGAAGGGATAAAAGACGTAGCCGAGTGGATGATGAACAGCCGCCTGAAACTGAATTCAGATAAGACGGAAGTCCTCATCCTGGGATCCTCACCCTCCGCCTGGGACGACTCCTGGTGGCCCCCTGCCCTGGGCAGCGCACCCAAGCCCACAGACCACGCACGCAACCTGGGCTTCATCCTGGACTACTCCCTCTCCATGACCAGACAAGTCCACGCCGTCTCCTCATCATGCTTCAACATCCTCCGCATGCTACGTAAGATCTTCCGGTGGATCCCCACCGAAACCAGGAAGATGGTCACCCAGGCCCTCGTCACCAGCCGACTGGACTACGGCAACACCCTCTATGCCGGAATGACAGCCAAACTTCAGAAGAGACTCCAGCGCATCCAGAACGCCGAAGCACGCCTCATCCTGGACATTCCCCAACACAGCCACATCTCCGAACACCTGAGAAACCTGCACTGGCTCCCCGTCAGCAAGAGAATCACGTTCCGACTCCTCACCCACGCACACAAAGCGCTCCACAACCAAGGCCCAAGATACCTCAATGACCGTCTGACCTTCTACACACCCACCCGCCAGCTACAATCGACCAGCCACACCCTCGCCGCCGTTCCCCGCATCCGAAGGGTCACAACGGGAGGAAGATGGTTCTCCTACCTGGCTGCCAAGACGTGGAACTCCCTCACCATCCACCTCCGCCTGACCCAAGACCACCTCTCCTTCAGGAAGCAACTCAAGACCTGGCTGTTCGAGCAGTAGCGGACCCCCTTCCCCCAGCGCCTTGAGATCCTACGGGTGAGTAGCGCACTATACAAATGCTTTGATTGATTGATTGCTATTCGAGATTTATCAAAGACTACGCTTCTGTGGTACAACCTCTGACCAACATGTTGAAGAAGAATGTCCCGTTCAGGTGGAATAAAAGTTGTCAGGAAATTTTTGATTGGATAAAGCTTAAGCTAGTAAGTGACAGAATTTTGAAGCCATTTGATCCTAACAAAAGTGTACTATTACTGCAGATGCAAGTGGTTTTGGTCTTGGAGCTGTTCTTACTTAAGAAAACGGTAAAACAGACAATACTATTGGTTATGCTTTCAGGGTTTTGAGAGGAGCAGAGATGAATTTTTCAGTCATAGAAAAAGAATTGTTGGCTTGTTGGTGGGCGGTCAGGAAGTTCAATCCTTTTATCTGGGGAAGTCATTTTGTGCTAAGAACTGATCATAGTCCATTAGTATCTATTTTGTCAGGTGAAAAAATAAAAGAACACACACCAAGGATAGCTATGTTGTCATTGAAATTGTTGCAGTATGATTTTGATGTTGTTTATTTACCTGGTTTGAGGAATGTACGGGCAGATTACTTGTCACGTTTTCCAGTTACAGGTAATGGTTCGGATTTTGATAAAGAAGATGATCAAGATGATTGTTTTGTTGCTGCTTTGGATGTCGAAGAGATGTGTGCTGTGAGTGAAATTGAATGGAGAAAGGAGCTGATCAAGGATGAAATTCTTGTTCAAGTAATGAAATATCTGAGATCTGGTTCGCCTAGGGAGAAAAATGGGTCTTGTCAGTTTCAAACCTATGTGAAGATTTCAGGAGAGTTAACTGTTGAGGATGGTATTCTTCTACGGGGAGGAAGACTTGTACCTCCTGGAAGTTTAAAGAAACGTCTTTTAAATAGTGCACATGAGGGCCATTTGGAAAAGACATTGTTATAGTATGTTATGTTATGTTATAGTATGTCTTTTATAGCGCTCGGCTACTCAGAAGAGTGTCCTGGCGCTTTATTGACGACCTAAGAAGACAGACACAACACAACAGACGGGGAAAGTAAGATCAAAGAACAGAAGAGACTAGGAAGCAAAGAGCCAGGTTTTCAGGCCCTTCCTGAAAGCCAGCAGATTTGAAGTGCTGCGTAGGGTCAGGGGCAGACTGTTCCAGAGCTGAGGTGCCCGGAGCATGAATGAACGGCCTCCAATGCGGGACTTCCTTACACGTGGAACAATAGCAAGGAATTTCGCCTCTGACCTCAAAGATCGGGCAGGGCGATAGACGGCGAGCCTCTTCTGAAGGTATTTCGCCCCCGTGGCATAAAAGGCCTTGTGGGCAAGGGTAAGGGCTTTAAAAACTATCCGCTGTCGGATAGGCAGCCAATGAAGTGACTGCAACAGTCCCGAGACTTTAACTCGCCTATGCAGGCCAAAAATGGCCCGTGCTGCCGCGTTTTGGACTACCTGCATCCGTTGCAGGAGATATTCGTGCAGACCAAGAAATAGGACATTGGAGTAATCCAATCTTGACCCTATCAGGGCCTGTACCGTAGTCCTCCTGTGATCCAAAGAAAGCAACGGAAAAAACTTCCGTAGCATGCGGAGAAGCCCAAAACAAGTACCAGTGAGGGTAAGGATCTGAGATCTGAGAGTCAGACCGTTGTCTATTTTAACCCCCAAATTCTTAGCTGACTGCGACGGGCACCCCGGGGGAGACATGTCGGCCGGCCACCATACCTGCCAGTCCGGGTCGGATTGACAGCCGAAGAAGAGCACCTCCGATTTGTCTGAGTTGCACTTGAGGCTGTTCAGTTGGAGCCATTTGAACACAGCCCCAAGCCACTCACGGACACTCTCTCCATCAAAATCCTCTCCTTTCCGACAGGTAAAGAGCAGCTGGGTGTCATCAGCGTAGGACACGATCTGGGCCCCGAAGGACTCGGCCAGAGCCGCCAAAGGGGTCATAAAGATATTAAAGAGAGTCGGGCTCAATACAGAGCCCTGTGAGACTCCGACTCCCAATGGCGGCATCTCGGCAGTGCTAGAGGAGGCCCATACCGTCTGTCGGCGGTCGGCCAGAAAGGATGTAAACCAGCTGAGCACCGTCCCCCTCAGACCGATGTCATGTAGTCTGACGAGGAGATCCTCGTGGGGGACGGTGTCAAAGGCCGCCGACAGGTCTAGCATGATCAGCATTGCTCTACCACCCAGGTCTAACGTCTCCTTGATGGCCTCCGACACCTCCAGCAGCGCCGTCTCCGTGCTAAGATTAGGACGGAAGCCCAATTGAGTGGGATGGAGCAAATCGTGTGTTTCCAAAAAGTTGGAAAGCACGTTGTGTATGTGTTTCTCCACGGTCTTGGCCAGCGCGGGGAGAAGGGAGATAGGCCTATAATTGGCCAAAACCTCAGGGGCCAAGCTGGGCTTCTTAATAAGGGGGATGACCATCGCTTGCTTCCAAGCCACAGGGACCACACCCTGGCTGAGCGAAAGATTCAGAATGGGATTGACCATCGGGTTTACGACTGCCGCCATCTTCGCAAGAACTTTGGCCGGACATGGATCGCGTGGCGATCCAGATTTAAGGTTGGCCAGAAGGGTCAGAACGAAGCCATAGAGATAGGCGGAAAGTCAGATAAGACTGGCCCTAAAGAAACCGATGGAATTAAACCACCCTTAGAGCAAGGGGGAGCACCAATCGGCCTTGATGGAAAGGAGTCTTGTATCAGCCTGATCTTTGTCGTAAAGAAGTCTGCAAGATCCGCTGCCCACGACTCTGTGGGAGCAGTCTTGGCCACACTCGACCGTGGGGAAGTAAATTCCCTAACAATCGTGAAAATCTCTTTACACGCGTTGGATGCATCCTCAATTCTCCTGGCAAAATAGCTCTTTTTCTCCAGGAAAATATCTCGGTGGTAAGCTTTAACCATTGTACGGTATTCGTAGACTGAGAAATGTGTTCTGGTGGCCACACATGGATGTATGCGTGGATGAAATGGTTGATGGTTGTGTTGTTTGTAAATCCTCTGATAAGAGTCACAAGTTGAGGACACCACCTTTGGAACCGGTTGGTTTTCCAGAAAAACCTTGGGAGAAAATTGGAATCGTTTTAATAGGGCCAATCAATCTTCTACCGTCTGCCTCACGTTTTGCTGTTGTGGCCATTGATTATTATTCAAAGTGGCCAGAAGAACGTTTTTTAATGAACCTTCTACAGCAAATGTGATTCATTTTCTAAAATACATTTTTTTAAGGGAAGGGTTTCCTTCTTGTGTAATGTCTGATAACGGTGTACAGTTTGTCAACTATGAATTTGAAAACTTTTTGAAACAAGGTGGTGTCATACATCAGAAGAGTTCTTTTTATCATCCTCAAGCAAATGTCCTTGTAGAGAGGATGAATAGAGTTTTAAATAATTGTGTGCAGTGGGCTATTGCTAACAAATGTGTTGTAGAAAATGCAGTGCGTTCTATGATGTGGTTCTATCATACTACCGCACATTCGTCTACTGGAGTATCGCCTTTTGAACTGTTAAAAGGAAGAAAACCATCTACAAAGATTTGCCCAGGATGGATGTCAAAATGGGTAAAAAGGAATGTGATAGATGATATTGATGGTTTTGCGAGAAGTAATGTAGGCAGAGCCCAAGAAATGCAAAAAGAATATTTTGATGTAAGGAAAAAAGTTCTACAGCATGATATTTGTGTAGGGAATGTTGTGCAGATTAAAAGTCCTGTTCATGTGATCAAGGGGTGGGGTAAATTCTCTGAACCTCTTTTTGTTGATAAAGTTTGTGGCAATGCTGTGAGAGTCAACAACAAGAATTGGTGGAATGTTTCTAGAGTTGTTAAAGTTAAAGATAGGAATGTTGATTGTAATTCTTCTTCTGCTTACTCAAATTCTAATACAAATAATGATTGTGACAATGTATCTAAACTGCGCAGAAGCATGAGAATTCGCAAACTTCCTTTAAGATTTAGATGAGTTTCTTATTTCATTTGAGTATTCCTTGCTCTATTTTTATTAGTGTTTTTCTTTCTTTCTTTCTTTCCTCTGTTTCTATTGTATTTCTTTCTCTCTTATTTTGTTTGTTTTGGAAGAGAGGGGATAATGTAGTATTCTGTGTTAGTTTTCCTTACAGGCACTTGTACTTGGAATCCTCAGATCATGGGGTTCTCTATTCCTGGTTAAGAATGTTGTTATGGCTTTGACAGTTATTTCCCTCACTGTGCCGGTTTGGCTGCGTATCTCTTGAGATGAATAAAACCATATCAAAAGTAAATTAAGTCTGAGTGACTTACTACAGATTGCTCCCAGCCTTCCTGGACCAAACTCAAAGGTCCTCTTACCGGATGACCATACAAAAGCTCAAAGGGGCTGAACCCAGACACACTTGTGGCACCTCACGGTAGGCAAACAGAAGGCATGGCAAGAGGACGTCCTACTTACGCCTCATTCGTTCTTCAAGACCCATGATCATGCCTTTGAGGGTCCGGTTGAATCTCTCAACCAGCTCATTTCCTTGTGGGTGGTAAGGAGTGGTGAACTTGTAGTGCAACACTATACTCCTTCCACAGAGACTTCATATAATTAGAAATGAAGTTTGTAGCTCGGTCAGACACAACCTCTCTGGGGAACCCCACAACGGAGAAGATCCCCATCAGTGCACGTCCAACCACGGGGGCCGTCACTGTCCTGAGTGGAATGGCTTCCGGGTACCAGGTAGCATGGTCCACCATGACCAGGAAAAACCTGTTGCCCATGGCTGTCTTGGGGTCCAGTGGCCCCACAAAGTCAATTCCCACCCATTCAAAGGGGGTACTGACTACAGGGAAAGGTTGGAGAGGGGCTTTGTGCCTCCTTCCACTTTTCCTACTTGCCTGGCAAGTTTGACAGGTCCTACAATGAGTATCTGAACTCTTCCGCATCTGGGGCCAATAAAAGTGGGAGACAAGCCTTTTAAAGGTCTTGTTCTGCCCCAGATGACCAGCTAAAGGAACGTCATGAGCCAAACCCAGTAGTAGCTCTGAAGCGCTGGGGTACCACCAGCACACGGGCTGACCCAGGCTCATCAACCTTAGGCTCGCTATACAGGAGATGAATCTCCCAGTAGATCCAATGTGATCCAGACTGCCTGGTTTGTGGCCTGTTGTCTCAAACCCACAAGAGAAGGGCACTTCTTCTGCTCTTCACACAATTCCTCCCTGGAGGGACCCCTTCTTGCTGCCAATGGGTCAGCTCAGGAAGGTTTCCCAGTTCAGAAGCTTGCTCCCCTGTAGGTTTCTGGTATCCCCCTCAAGGTCTGCCTCCTCCTGGATCGTGGGAACAATGGGGGCTGGTTTCTCATGCCCCCTACCTCTTCTCTTTAAGGCAGGTCTCTGGGCCATACTTTCAGGCTCAAGGGCTCGAACACTCTTAGCTGCCATAGACCGAGTGGTCACACATGCCCACTCAGGCAGACCCAACATCTCTAAATGCGTCTTCCTCTCCACATTAACCCAAGGGTACTAAATCAGTGTCTACCAGACAATCAGCAGGCATGGCTGGCCTCACAGCTACTTGAAGAGTACCAGAGACCCCCCACTCAAAGGGAACTTGAGCCACCTTGCAATGGCTCTCTGTGTTGTCAGCGGCAGCAACTGGGAAGAATGCATGAGGGACTACCTGCTCTTTAGAGACCAAGTGACACATGACAGCTGTCACACTTGCTCCGGTGTCTCTCAGAGCCTCCACTCTATGGCCATTGATGGTCACCCATTGCCTGTATTTTTTAGCGTTAGCAGGCAGCTGAGTTTTAGAGACCATCTCAAAGTCTCCTAATGAGACAAGGGACATTTCTGCAGGACCCCACCCACCTTGGGCACCCATCTCCTCCCCACCCAGGGATACACTGGCCATCTGGCAGGGTGGTGCACGGGGTGGCACATACTGTCCTTTCTGCGGACACTGAGGATCCTACCAACTGTGTCCCACCTGCTCACACTGAAAGCAGGTAACAAACCCCCTATGAACAGGTTTACATGTTGGGGGTCCTGACTTCTTTTCAGGGGGAGGCTGGGAACCCTTACCCTGGTTCCCTTGGGAATTACTTTGGGGACCTGTTAGACCTGTCTGGCTTTTTGGCGAAGTCCCTCCTAATTAATATTTATTTTGTCCCCTTTTTGCCCCTCATACCCTTGTTAATTTTTTTTGTCTACTGACTTTTTGTAGGTGTTGGCCAGGGGGATAGGTGTTCTTTCTCCCCCTCATGATCTTTTACCTCAGGCCCAGAGGCCTGTTCTGACAGGAAAGTTGGCACCACCTAAAATGGTGGCCGCCAACTGCCCCAACTGTCACACACAGAACTTGGCCATAGCCTAGAATAGGGCATTCTAGAACCTTCTGGTCCATTCTGGACCACTGAGAGGGCAGCCTATATAAGGCGGAATGCTGGGCAGCCATTTTGTCTGTCAGTGAGGAACAGCAGGAGTGAAGGTTGAGGTCTGGTAGGGGTAGGATCCTGAAGGGTGGTTTACTCTACAAGGGTTGCCCTCTGTCTAGGTATTTTTCCTAAGCATGAGCGAATTTTGCGGATCTCGCGTTCGCGAATTTTGCGGATTTGCGGATTCGCAATCCGCAAAATCCGCGAATTCCCGCGAATTTGCGGATTTTTTTTTTTTTGTGTTCGCCCGTGTTTCTGCCAGTTCGCGAGGGTTTTTACAATTTCGCAATTTGCGAACTTACCTGTCGGGTCGCAAGTTTTGCGAACTTGTTGTTTCTACGTGTCCAGCCTGTTTGGGACACTCTTCTTCATCACTGCCACTCTCTGTCACCACTGCCACTCTCTGACTACTCATGCCACCCTCTGGCCCACCCATGCCACCCTCTGTTTCATCACCACACCCTCTGGTTGTCCAGTGTACATTATTTTCGGCAAAGCAAAGCACACCTTCCCTGCCTCAAGTGACCTGAATTAATTTGGGGCTGATTAATGTGTCACAGAATATTTTTTTAGCTGGCACCTGCTTCCTTAGTGCGCCCTGATTAGTGATCTTTTGCACTTGCTAAGTGCTTTCATTGTTGCAAAATTAGTTACAACACCTGCCCTGCCCCAACTGACAATAATGAATTGGGGGCTGATTAATGGATTTTAACTTCCAGCCTGGCTCCTGCTTGTCTCCCTTAGCTGTAATTCAGGACCTTTGTGGCATATGTGTAACTATTCTGAGGTTCAGAGCAGGGTCACATAATAGTTTCAACTGGCAACTGAACTCTGGAGGGGCCCCTCAGGAAGCACTACAGGAAATGGCTACTAATGATGAGCCTGAACTTTTGAACCTGGTAAGTAGTTACTTTCAGTTTTGCTAAGATCGTATTTCTGCAATTTTGCACTTATTCGCGGGGCGCGAACTCACGCGAACAGTGCGAGCAGTGCGAGCAAAATCCGCTGCTCGCGGATTTGCGGATTTTGCGGGAGATTCGCGAATCTCGCGGATTGCGAATTTCCCGAAAATCCGCAAAATCCGCGAGCGGAACGCATTTTCCGCCCATGCCTAATTTGTCCCCCAGGCCTGTTGTCCTAGCCGTGTTAGTTTCATCCTGCTGACCCTGGACAGCAAGGTGCCTCCAGTCAAGTGAAGGGGTTAATCCCAGTGGGCAGAGGAGCTGCAAGTGGCCCTGCGCTGTGAACTGATCTGGGCCCCCCCCTCTATTATTTCACTTGTCCCTGTCCAGTATGGAGTGCTAGCAGAACCGCCTAGAATACGAGGGGCTGGGAGATCCACAAGTGTTAAGCCAGCTCTGCCCCCTCTCTGTGTGGTGGACGCAGGGACTTGTCCTGCCTGAAGCGGTGATCCCTGTCCCTACCCCTTACCGGTGTCTGGTCCTGCCCGGTGGAGTGAGGGGGTTTGCTGCCTTTCTGCTGCTGCCTTGTTTCTTCGTGGGCCGGATCCCCTGGGGTCTCGTGTGCGCTCCTGAGTCGGCGCTGTCCAGTTGTGAGAGGAGGCAGGGACCGTGGCCAGCACTGCTGCGCAAACGCGTTGGAGGCACTGATCCCCAGGAAGGGCCTAGGGTCGAGCAGGCCCACTGCAGAGCCACTACCGACGCCGAGCGGTGGAGCAGGCTCAGGAAGCGGGACGCTATTTCCCCGCGCATGCGCGTTGCGCCCTGCTGAGGTGAGGAGAACCTCAGACAACCGACGGCGAGGGAAAACCAAGAGGAGCCGCCGCCGGATACCGAGGCCTCGCATTGGAGCGAGAACCGACTGCAGCGAGGACCCCCCCTGCTCCGCTGTGGAGAAGGGAAGCGGGGCGGTCCATTGGTGGCGAGTACTGCTGCCAGAGCGGCGGAAACCGGGCGATTTGATCCCTTGCCTCCACATTAGCGAGGCGGGAGGTCGAGAGGCCCCGGGGTCAATTGAAAGTAATCTGAAGCTTCGGCCTGTCTCCTGACATCGGCGGAGACCCGGGTTGGAGGGCCCGGACCCCCCACTCACACCAAACGAAGTAAGGAGGGTTGAGAAGGGAGGGGGGGGAGAATTTACCAGAGGAGAGGTGTCTCTTAGAAGAGCAGAGGCAACCGACTGATTGGACCAGGCTGGTGCTGGGGAGTGTCCCTCTGATCTTAAGAAGTAACAGTGGAAATCTGACATTGAAGGTGGAGAGAACTAGCAAATGTACACTGCTAAACTGATTCAAAATAATGCTGATGAAAGTCATAGAAGATAATTCCACTGCCAAGAGTTAGGGGAGAGGGAGGCTAATTAATTCTTCTATGAATTAAGGTGGGTAGTGAGTTAAGGTTCAAATGTGGCAGAGGGGATTACATCTGCAAATCTGGAATGCTAGGATCTGATCTAAAGTAAAGTGCTGGTATTGCCTCTTTGGAAAGTCATAGGAAGTCATACTTACAAAAGGTTAAACAAGTACAGTGCTTAATGAGGTATACTGTTAATCCTGCTTAATGTGGTGATGTGATATAATTGAAAGAGTCATTATTGATTACCTGGCAAATGTAATGCACCTTAGAATTCAATTGATAAATTGCTTAGCAGTTTCAAAAGTAATTGCTGATCCTAAAGTACAGTATATACTGAGTGTGGAAGTGTGAGAAGAGTTCAAGAATATAGTAACTGCTTTAAAGACAAGTTGACAGTTGCTGGTAGTTTAAGAAGAACAATTTCTGATGCTAGACTTTCCTGTAAAGTCCTAAACTGTAACCTTCTGACAACAAAGAGTATATTATTTTTATAAAGCAGAACGTATTTTCACATAATTTTGGTGTAGTGTTTTCTTTTTGAGTGCTATTGCGTGGAATTACTTTTGGGTGGTCTGCAACCTTTACACTGTGCCTCTGATATGCTAGTCTTGCCCTAGGCCAGGCTACCTAATTCCAACATATTGGTGCCTAGCGGTGGGATTACGGACTTGGTTGCAGCTACTTACTAGTAATTTGACGTAATACACCCAACCTACACCAGGAGTTTTCTCCTTGCGGCCCTCCCAATTAGTCTTTTTGTTTTTTCTAAATTTATTCCTGGTGGTGGGTGGAGTTGGCTTTAGGTTGCCCTTGCCACTCTGAAATTTCTGGTGTGTATCCAGGTTTGCCTGACTCACAATGGAGTTCGCTGTGGAAAACCTGGAAGTCTATTCCGTGTCACAATTGAAAATGTTCTGCCAACAGATGGGGGTCTTTTTCAAACATGGTGCCAGGAAGGGGGAGCTCCAGACCAGTCTTAGGGCTTGAGTGGAGGCACACCAAGGAAAGAAGGAGGAGGATGAAGAGGTCGACCAGGACACGGTGGGGGAGGTAGAAGAGTTATTTCGCCATGAGGGGGAAAACTTACTCACCGGACCAGTGTCCTACTCCAGAAGGGGCAGTAGCATCTCTGGGGGAAGCCTAACGGAAGCCGAGCTCACCGATAGGAGGGAGAAAAGACAGTTAAGGTCAGAGTTGGCTAAGTTGGAGCAGGAGAAAGAGGAGAGGAGGATGGCCCACGAGTTTAGACTGAAGGAACTGGAGCTCCAAAGTCTGCGACAGGGGTCCTCTCCTAGTAGGAATGGTGGCAGCGAACCAAAGGAGTCAGCCAGGGAGACCAAACCCTATATACCAAAGGACCTGATAGCGAGCTTCAGTCAGGGGGACGATGTAGCTAAGTGGCTGGCCGCTTATGAGGTTTCGCTGAAGGTTCATGGAGTGCAGGAGAAGCACTGGGGGGGGTAGTTTGTACAAGTACATGCCTCTGCTGGTCGGGACACCTTGCTGGCCCTGGATCCAGAGGAACAGACAAACTACCCCACCATGAAGCTGGCGTTGTTGAGGAAGTTCGGGCTCACCCCAGAAAGGTACCGACAGAAGTTCAGGGGGAGCCACAAGATGAGCACTCAGAACTGGGTGGACTTCCTTGATTACGCCAGAAAGGCCTTAGAGGGTTGGGTCAAGGGCAGTGAGGTAAAAGATTATGAGGGGCTGTACAATCTGTTTTTGAGAGAACACCTCCTCGAGAAATGTTTTCCCGAGCTGCGCCAACACCTGGTAGACAGCAAGCTGACCAATCCCCGGAAGCTTGCAGAGGAGGCGGACATCTGGACAAGTACCCGGGTGTCCTCCAAGGGGACTGGAGGGGAATCTCAAAAAGCCGGACAGGGCGCCCCCCAGAAGAAGGAGGGGGGGGAGAAAAAGAAAGAGTTCTCTAAAGGTCCCCAAAATAACTTCTAAGGGAAGGGAGCAGGTTTCACCCCTAGGGCAAACCCGCCCCAGAACCCTCATCCTGGCCAAAGCCAGCAGCCCAGGGTTCTCCACTGTTTTGAATGCGGTGGCGTTGGACATTATAAGGGAGATGTCAGATGCCCAAAGAGACCACCCCCTCCCACCGGAGGAAAGTCACCGGGAGTAGCTAGTGTAGCGCTCGGGGAGGAGTTGCCCTTAGATAAGGGGGGTGAATGGGCGGGTGTCACCTTAGTGTCCCTGGGAGAGCGGGAGATGGTGCCAAAGATCCAGGTGCCCCCAAATACTACAAAGTATGGGCAATGGGTTACCATCAATGGCCAGAGAGGGGAGGCTCTGAGGGATACAGGAGCCAGTATGACTATGGTGAGAAGTCAGCTGGTGTCCCCAGAGCAGGTTGTTCCTAATGTACTCCACCCCGCCGCGATGGCTGACGGCAGAATGGGCCACTATCCAGTGGCTGAGGTTCCCTTTGAGTGGGAGGGGGTTGCAGGTTCACTTCGAGTTGCCGTAAGCCCTGCCGTGCCAGTCGATTGTCTGTTGGGGAATGACATGGAACACAACACTTGGAGAGAGGTGGAATACCGGACGCATTCTGCAATGCTGGGTACACCTGACTGGGCCTGTGTCAGCACACGGTCTGCGACTGCCCGGAGAGGGAGTTCGCCTGGGTTGGAGCCTGGAACAATGGCCCAACCCGCTGCTAAGAAGGGACAGACCCGGAGACAGAGAAAGCCTGCTCCGGCTTCCCCACCCCATGAGACAGATCGGCCACCTGCGGTGGTGGACCAGGAGTCTGTGGAGGGGGAAGTAGACTCTCTGGAGGATTTACCCATCCCTGCGGAGTGGCATGTGGAGGGAGGTCCTACCAGAGAGGAATTCTGTAAGGGGCAGAGAGAGTGCCCCACCCTTGAGGGACTGAGGTGACAGGCTGAAGCCCAAACAGCAGGTGATGTTACGGGACATTACCATATTTACTGGGAGGATGGACTCCTCTACAGTGAACCCAAGGTACCCTCGCCTGGTTCATCGAGGGCCTTGGTAGTCCCGCAACAGTACCGAGCCTTTCTTTTGGAATTGGCTCATGCCATACCCCTGGCAGGACACTTAGGCCAGGATAAGACCTTTGCATGGCTTGTCCTCCACTTTTACTGGCCTCAGATGAAAGTGGCGTCCAACACATACTGTAGGACATGTGTAACTTGCCAGGCCAGTGGGAAAACAGGGGTGAAGCTAAAAGCTCCCCTGGAACCACTTCCAGTCGTTAGCACCCCCTTTGAGAGGGTGGGCATCGACATTGTAGGGCCTTTGGATCCACCAACAGCAGCTGGTCACAGGTTTATCCTGGTACTGGTGGATCATGCCACACGGTACCCAGAGGCCATACCTCTGAGGACAGTCACTGCACCTGTAGTGGCAAGAGCCCTAATGGGAATCTTTACCCGAGTGGGATTTCCCAAGGAAGTTGTGTCCGACAGGGGGACCAACTTCCTGTCAGCTTACATGCGGGCAATGTGGAAGGAGTGTGGAGTGACCTACCGGTTCACCACTCCTTATCACCCCCAGTCGAATGGACTGGTTGAGAGGTTTAATAAGACCTTGAAGGGCATGATCAGAAGTCTGCCCGAGAGCCTGCGGAGGAAATGGGATGTCCTCCTACCCTGTTTACTCTTTTCCTACAGGGAAGTGCCCCAGAAGGGAGTGGGCTTCAGCCCCTTTGAGCTTCTGTATGGGCACCCTGTACGCGGTCCTCTCAGCCTGGTGAAGGATGGTTGGGAGAAATCTCCCAGGAAACCCCCCCAGGATGTGGTGAGCTACATGCTGGCCTTCAGGAGCCAAATGGCGAAGTTGTGGAAGCAAGCTTCTGACAACTTGGAGGCCAGCCAGGCAGTCATGAAGGAGTGGTATGACCACAATGCTCACCAGGTGGAATTGGAGCCTGGACAGAAAGTGTGGGTGATGGAGCCTGGAGAGCTTAGCGCCCTCCAGGATCGCTGGACAGGCCCCTTTGAGGTGTTGGAGAAGAAGGGTAAGGCCACATACCTGGTGGACCTTAAGACCCCTCGACAGCCCCTGCGGGTGCTGCATGCCAACCGACTCAAGCCCCACCATGAGAGGCCCGAAGTCATGCTGATGATGGTGACTGACGGGGAAGAGGAAGCGGAAAGCGAACCTCTCCCAGATCTCTTTTCATCCCAAGAGAAGGATGGGTCAGTGGAGGGAGTGATTCTCTCTCCTACTCTAACTCCTGAGCAACGGGAGGACTGCCGCCAGATCCTGGAGCAGTACTCTTCGTTGTTCTCCCTTGTCCCGGGAAGGACCCACCTGTGTACCCATGATGTGGACACCGGAGACAGCCCACCAGTGAAGTCCAAGACCTACCGGCTGTCTGACAAGGTGAAGGCTAGCATCCATGGAGAAGTTGCCAAGATGCTAGAGCTGGGAGTAATTGAACCTTCCAACAGCCCTTGGTCCAGTCCGGTGGTGCTCGTGCCAAAAGCCGCACCCCCAGGCACCACACCTGAACTGAGGTTCTGTGTGGATTACCGAGGACTGAATTCAGTGACAAGGACTGATGCTCATCCGATCCCTAGGGCGGATGAATTGATTGACCGGCTAGGAGCTGCCCAATATCTGAGTACCTTTGACCTCACTTCAGGGTACTGGCAGATCTCCTTGACAGATGGAGCAAGGGAAAGGTCAGCCTTCTCCACGCCTGAGGGACACTACCAATTCTGTGTGATGCCCTTTGGGCTCAAGAACGCCCCTGCCACATTTCAGCGGCTGGTGAACCAGGTCCTCTCTGGAATGGAGAGTTTCTCTGCTGCTTACTTGGATGACATTGCTGTCTTCAGTAGCAGTTGGGAGGACCATCTGCAGCATTTGCAGGCCGTTCTCCAGGCCCTGAGACAAGCTGGATTGACCATCAAAGCCAGCAAATGCCAGATTGGGCAGGGGTCGGTTGTGTACCTTGGACACTTGGTGGGTAGGGGGATTGTGCAGCCCCTGCAGGCGAAGATTGAGGCAATCATGGCCTGGGAACCCCCCAAGACACAGACTGAGGTCCGAGCTTTCCTGGGCCTCACAAGATACTACCGTCGCTTTGTGAAGGGGTATGGCACTATAGTAGCGCCCCTCACAGAGCTCACCTCCAAGAAACAACCTCGACGGGTATTTTGGACAAAGGCTTGTCAGCAAGCCTTTGAAAAGTTGAAACAGGCAATGTGTGCGGCACCGGTCCTGAGGGCCCCAGACTTCTCCAAGGAGTTCATTGTCCAAACAGATGCATCAGAACATGGCATTGGGGCAGTGTTATCGCAACTGAATGAAGAGGGCCTGGAACAACCCGTAGTCTTCTTATCCAGGAGACTGCTTCCCCGGGAACAGAAGTGGAGTGCCATTGAGAGGGAAGCTTTTGCGGTGGTGTGGGCTCTGAAGAAGCTACGGCCATACCTCTTTGGCTCGCACTTCCTGGTTCAGACTGACCACCGACCCCTTTGTTGGCTGATGCAGATGAAGGGGGAAAATCCCAAGTTGTTGAGGTGGTCCATCTCCCTACAGGGAATGGACTTCCGGGTGGAACATCGGCCTGGAGTGGACCACGCCAATGCAGACGGTCTCTCCAGGTATTTCCGCCTTAGTGATGAGGACTCCCAAGGGGTTGGGTAGTTCTCCCCACTTTCAGCTGGGGGGGACGCGTGTTAGACCTGTCTGGCTTTTTGGCGAAGTCCCTCCTAATTATTATTTATTTTGTCCCCTTTGTGCCCCTCATAACCTTGTTAATTTTTTTTGTCTACTGACTTTTTGTAGGTGTTGGCCAGGGGGATAGGTGTTCTTTCTCCCCCTCATGATCTTTTACCTCAGGCCCAGAGGCCTGTTCTGACAGGAAAGTTGGCACCACCTAAAATGGTGGCCGCCAACTGCCCCAACTGTCACACACAGAACTTGGCCATAGCCTAGAATAGGGCATTCTAGAACCTTCTGGTCCATTCTGGACCACTGAGAG
The DNA here is from genome assembly GCF_964263255.1 of Lissotriton vulgaris. Lineage (NCBI taxonomy): Eukaryota > Metazoa > Chordata > Amphibia > Caudata > Salamandridae > Lissotriton > Lissotriton vulgaris. The sequence goes on from NC_141694.1 coordinate 510,170,403, forward strand.
GGCAGCCTATATAAGGCGGAATGCTGGGCAGCCATTTTGTCTGTCAGTGAGGAACAGCAGGAGTGAAGGTTGAGGTCTGGTAGGGGTAGGATCCTGAAGGGTGGTTTACTCTACAAGGGTTGCCCTCTGTCTAGGTATTTTTCCCCCAGGCCTGTTGTCCTAGCCGTGTTAGTTTCATCCTGCTGACCCTGGACAGCAAGGTGCCTCCAGTCAAGTGAAGGGGTTAATCCCAGTGGGCAGAGGAGCTGCAAGTGGCCCTGCGCTGTGAACTGATCTGGGTCCCCCCCTCTATTATTTCACTTGTCCCTGTCCAGTATGGAGTGCTAGCAGAACCGCCTAGAATACGAGGGGCTGGGAGATCCACAAGTGTTAAGCCAGCTCTGCCCCCTCTCTGTGTGGTGGACGCAGGGACTTGTCCTGCCTGAAGCGGTAATCCCTGTCCCTACCCCTTACCGGTGTCTGGTCCTGCCCGGTGGAGTGAGGGGGTTTGCTGCCTTTCTGCTGCTGCCTTGTTTCTTCGTGGGCCGGATCCCCTGGGGTCTCGTGTGCGCTCCTGAGTCGGCGCTGTCCAGTTGTGAGAGGAGGCAGGGACCGTGGCCAGCACTGCTGCGCAAACGCGTTGGAGGCACTGATCCCCAGGAAGGGCCTAGGGTCGAGCAGGCCCACTGCAGAGCCACTACCGACGCCGAGCGGTGGAGCAGGCTCAGGAAGCGGGACGCTATTTCCCCGCGCATGCGCGTTGCACCCTGCTGAGGTGAGGAGAACCTCAGACAACCGACGGCGAGGGAAAACCAAGAGGAGCCGCCGCCGGATACCGAGGCCTCGCATTGGAGCGAGAACCGACTGCAGCGAGGACCCCCCCTGCTCCGCTGTGGAGAAGGGAAGCGGGGCGGTCCATTGGTGGCGAGTACTGCTGCCAGAGCGGCGGAAACCGGGCGATTTGATCCCTTGCCTCCACATTAGCGAGGCGGGAGGTCGAGAGGCCCCGGGGTCAATTGAAAGTAATCTGAAGCTTCGGCCTGTCTCCTGACATCGGCGGAGACCCGGGTTGGAGGGCCCGGACCCCCCACTCACACCAAACGAAGTAAGGAGGGTTGAGAAGGGAGGGGGGAGAATTTACCAGAGGAGAGGTGTCTCTTAGAAGAGCAGAGGCAACCGACTGATTGGACCAGGCTGGTGCTGGGGAGTGTCCCTCTGATCTTAAGAAGTAACAGTGGAAATCTGACATTGAAGGTGGAGAGAACTAGCAAATGTACGCTGCTAAACTGATTCAAAATAATGCTGATAAAAGTCATAGAAGATAATTCCACTGCCAAGAGTTAGGGGAGAGGGAGGCTAATTAATTCTTCTATGAATTAAGGTGGGTAGTGAGTTAAGGTTCAAATGTGGCAGAGGGGATTACATCTGCAAATCTGGAATGCTAGAATCTGATCTAAAGTAAAGTGCTGGTATTGCCTCTTTGGAAAGTCATAGGAAGTCATAATTACAAAAGGTTAAACAAGTACAGTGCTTAATGAGGTATACTGTTAATCCTGCTTAATGTGGTGATGTGATATAATTGAAAGAGTCATTATTGATTACCTGGCAAATGTAATGCACCTTAGAATTCAATTGATAAATTGCTTAGCAGTTTCAAAAGTAATTGCTGATCCTAAAGTACAGTATATACTGAGTGTGGAAGTGTGAGAAGAGTTCAAGAATATAGTAACTGCTTTAAAGACAAGTTGACAGTTGCTGGTAGTTTAAGAAGAACAATTTCTGATGCTAGACTTTCCTGTAAAGTCCTAAACTGTAACCTTCTGACAACAAAGAGTATATTATTTTTATAAAGCAGAACGTATTTTCACATAATTTTGGTGTAGTGTTTTCTTTTTGAGTGCTATTGCGTGGAATTACTTTTGGGTGGTCTGCAACCTTTACACTGTGCCTCTGATATGCTAGTCTTGCCCTAGGCCAGGCTACCTAATTCCAACAGGACCTTTTTGGAACTCCCTCGGTTCACCCTTGTCCCCCCCCCACTCTTCTGCTGGGGACCCTGGCCACCTTTGGCGGAGTCTCCCACAAGACCCTTGTGGACCCTGGTACTGACCCAGCGGTCCGCCTCTTCAGCAAGCTTTTTAGGGTTAGTCAACTTGCTATCAATAAGGTGCTGGCGTAGCTATGGAAAACAATTAGCAGACAAGTGCTCCCTAGCAATCAAATCATAACGCACTTGAAAATTATCATCATTGCTACCCCTCACCCAACCATGGATAGCTCTGCAAAAGTAAGACACATATTCTACCCAAGTGGTTCCCTCCAGTTTCTTACAATTCCTCAACCTCTGTCTATAGAGCTCTGGAGTTAACCCATACCTTGTCATCAGTGCTTTTTTCATGTGGGCATCTGACATCCTATGAGTACTTGGCAGTATCCCTACCTTCAGTTAAAAAGCGGCCCACAACCCCGCTCCCCAATCCATCTCAGGGACCCGGTGGGCCAACATTGCTATCTCATAGGCTGCAAACCACAGCCCAATATCTTCACCTTTGTGAAAATCTTTGAGGAAATCCTTGGGAATATGTACCCTGCCTTCTGAAGGCACAGATGGTGCGCTGCCACCAGAGGAACTGATTTCTAGGCCCTTGGCCTTGATCTCTAACTCCCTCAACATTCTCTCATGCTCCATTCTCATTCTCTCCCTTTCCAAGGACAACTTATTATTCTCGGTTTCCCTCTGACTCTCCATTTTAAGCTTAGTCAACTCCAGCTTCAGTGCCCTATTTCTCTCCATATCTTCTAGTTGTCTGGGGGACAGGTCCTTGGAAGAGATGTTGCTGTAAGGTGGGAATGGCACCCCTCCCCTGGCTGGAAACTCTGACCCATCAATTTGCCCATCTGCATCCCCAACAGGCTCCACCACAAGATCAGGGACATTTCTTGCTTCTACCAGGCCCTCAGCGCCTTTTGGTAGTCTTCCTTTTTAGAAATGCCCGGTGTAGCAACTTCAATTTCCTGCGGAGGTACTTGAGCTGTTTCACATTGTAGGTTTCCAACCTCTCTTCCTCAAAATCAAGATCCATAGATGCAACAGATGCTGGTTTACTCCTGGTAATAAAAATTGGGAGTTTTCAGGAAACTAATAGTCCAAGGAAGAGGGTTTCTAAAAAAAAGCATGTGGTCGCATTTGGTCTGCACTCACTAGTAGTGTACACCAATCACTGTATATGAAACACAAATGCAAAGTCCAAATCCTCACCGCTGACCATCAATGTTCGATCTGAGGGTCTCTAGTTGGCAATGGTATTCACCTTTGCCCAAATAGGGACCCTTACTTCTAAGTCAGGATAAGGGGATTACACTCCTTAATAACCCCTGCTCACCCACTTGGTAGCTTGGCACGAGCAGACAGGCTTATCTCAGAAGCAGTGTGTTAAGCATTTGTGTATATAACCAGTAATACTGTGAAAACACTACAGATGGACACAACACAGGTTTTATAAAAATAAGTATTCTTTATATAGACTTAACACAAGACCACAAACTACAAAAATCCACAATACTACACTTAAGGTTGCTTTAAAGATGATAAAAGTTACTTAGTTCAAGTTGATGATAAATGCGACAAAGTTCTCAACAAAGTACCTGGATGCGTAACGCAAAGTAAACAAAAGGCTCGCAAAAGGGGAGATGCGTCGGTTCCGTGACCCGGGGGAATGGTTGCGTCCTTCCTCAATGCTTGCGCAGAGTAGGGGACTAGTCGTGAGCCTTACCGGTGCGGAGGTGATGCGTAGATTCTCGGCCTGCGGGCCCGTTGCGGTGCGCAAGATGGTGCCTTGATGCGATGCGATGATCCGGTTGTGATGCAAGAAGATGGAGCCCTTGATGCGGCGATGCGATGGCTATGCGATGATGCCCTGGCAGCCTTGCGCCGACTATGTACTTTGGAGCCACGACAGGCCCTGAAACACGTTTCTCCAGTGATGCAATGCCGACTCTCTCGATGGCGTCACGCTTCTCCGGTGATGCAACAGCAGGCAGCTTCGATGAACACACGCTTCCAGGGAGATGTGACAAAGGCATGCTTTTCCAGGGTTGCAATGATTTTAGCTGCGGTGGCAACATGCATCTTCTCAATGCGTCGTGCTTCCAGCTCCCAGCGGCACGCACGTGACTGGAGTCAGAATTCCCAGCAAGGAAATTCAGGAGGGTGCTGGAGGTGAAGTATTTTGTCCCTGAAACTTCAACAGGAGGCAAGCACAGTTCACGCCCTTGGAGAATATTCTGTAGATGAAAGTCCTTACAAAGTTCCTTCTCCTTTCCCTTGGCAATGAAGCAACCACTGCAGGCCAACCCAGCAAACAGCACACTGGCAGAGGGACAGTCCAAACTCCTGCAGCTTCCTTAGTTCTTCTCCTTGGCAGAAAGGTTTCTTGTTCCAGAAGTGATCTAATTTCTTGGGATCAGGGTCCCAATATTTATACGCCAAAATCCTTTGTTCTCTGAGGGCAGAGAGGCCTCTGCCTGGTCCAAACCAGTTACTGAGCACTTTGTTCACATGACTCTATTCTTCCTTTCACTGTGCAGGGCAGAGACATCAGCTGCCCTACAGGAGGTGGAGCCAGCACAGGGGAGGGAAGATACAGCTCTGGAGCACTCTGTTGACACAATTCCTTCTCTCCTTTCACAGTGCATGGGAGAGACATCAGACAAGCCAAAGGAGGTAGAGCTAGCATTGTAGAAGGAAGGCCCAGCCCTATTCAGGTCCCGGGTACAACTCCTCACTCCTATCTAGAAGCAGATCTCTCTATTCACCACTGGGATGACCCAGCCTGTCTCCTCTGATTCTGGGGTCCACCGAGGGGTCGCGCTCCACAGATTGAAGACAGCCTTTACGAGACTGAGGTGACTCCCACTGTTTAAATGCTAACAACCATTTGTCAACTGTATAGTTATTATTATTTTATTTTTTTGGCGTGTGATTGATATCAATCTGTCAAAATACTACTAGAAATTTGACAGCAACACCAGATAAGCATCAATAAAGACATCACATAAAATAACTTGCTACAATTAACGTGACCACTTGCCATGACTATTAACGTGGAAAACAGTCACACTTTTGTCACAGCCTGCAGCCAGCAACCATGCTAGGGCTTCTGAGCTGCACAGTTAGTTATGTAACACAACCGGGTGGCACCCACTCACTGCAGGAAGCTAGCTACCTGATTGAGCCCTGGCTGCCTCTAAAATGATACTATTTGGGAATTAGCACCCACACACACTGCTGCATTAGCAATTACAGTCATTTACACTTCAACCTGCGGCAGGCTCAAGCTGCTTGCCACAGCATTACAGGTTTGCCGCCCGCCTCCCAGAGTCCAGTGACAGAGTCCTGGCCACTACAAAGGTCACTCCGTCTCCACAGTCCCTCAAATTCACAGAACCTGCTGGTGTCAATTATATGAATGATTTTAAATGTGTAGCTGAGCCACTCGAGGGCCTCTACGAGCAGCAGGCAGCGCTGCACCATGATTCAGATTTTCCGCAAAACCAGCCAGCCTCCCACAACAAACTCTGGCAGAAGTGAGCACAGGACGTCACATCCCTGCGCATAGCTACCAAGGTTTGAGCTTGCTTATGTGTGACTTTTTCATAAAATACGGAGGCTACATTATGCAAAATCTTTTATTGCAGTCTCAAAGCAGCCGCATGTGTCATAATACAAAGGTTCCAGAAAGAACATTGAAAAAGGTCAATGGTATGACAAGACAATAATCTGCCTCTTTTAAATGCAGCTCCGAGCAGATAAGTAACCTCTCTCTCTCTCTTAATGAAATTTTGTTATTCTGACACTTAATGGTTTGTTGGTGGCCTAATCCCCACCCTTACCCTCCTCCCCTCTCCCTACCGATCTGCAATTTATGGAGATCCCCCTCTTGTATTTATCCTTTTCACCTTAAGTGTTTTTTATATTTAGGGAAATACTAACACTCTTCCATTTCAGCACGATAGGTAAGTTTCCTTGATTGACTTAATGTTATCGATTTTTAACACCCCCCTCTTCATGCGCTGGGGAGTGTAAACTTTAACTTCCCCGCTTGCGCTGCCGGTGTCAGTTTACCCTTTGGGCACGTGCGAGGCGCGAGTCTTCCCCTCGCTCCCCGTTTGTGTGAGCGCTGACTCATTCCTCTCCGGTATTACCTGCGGATTTTGTCACATCGGGTGTACCGCGGTGTGTGTACGGCGGCAGACCCTTTCGCTTGCTGACACACCTTCCACAACGCGAAGCCGGGATTAGAGGAATTCACCTTGGCTGCAGGCACGCTTTGTGCCTAGCTTGCCAAGGGTCTTTCCTCTTCTCCCTCGCGATCGTCAGTTGACAATCAGCAGTTTTTTTCCAAGCCTCGGTGAGAAATACCCATTCAATACGAAGCCTGGCCATTAGTTCGGTTTTTTTTATACATTTTGCTATCCTTGCAAAAAAAAAAAAAAAAAAGAGAACAAGGGGAAGTTTACCTACAATTTGAATCCACATATTATTAAAAAAAGGAGTCTCACCTACAATTTGAATCTATATAATATCATATAAAAAAATAAATGTAAAGGAGAGAGATGGAGCAGATGTCTGACTCTGACTCAGAGCAGGCTAGCAACACTTCCAAATTTTGATAAGGAGAGTTTTAGATTACTACTCCAAAGGGAAATGAGGTCATGTATGTTAGAGATCCTTGGTCAGGTCATACCCCACAAAAGACCTCACCCTTCTCAAGAGGACAAATTTAATGAACCCCCTCGTTATGATGATCTACATTTAAGGGGTAAAAGAAGTAAGAAATGTAATAATATTGAATTTACTACCGAAGGGTGTCCTTAGCGGCACATCATCTATAGGTGCCAATCACGGCCCAAGTAATTCGGGGTCCCTTAGCAGCACATTATCTCATAGTGCTCAGCGTGTCATGGGAGATGTCCCCTCTAACTTCAATGATGATAGTTCAGATGTACCTGACGAGTACATCCTAGATCTAGATGATGATGATGTTGGCCTTTTTGACACAGAGGGTGAGCTCCCTACATTCTCAAAAGATAATATTCTAGACCCCATAGGGGAAGAGATGTTTTCTCCCTTAAACTTAAAGCACCCTAGATCTTCTCAATGGTCCCCACAGGATCATGTTTCATGTTTTAAAATTTATTAAAAAGTGGATTTGTTATCCCCTAGAAAGGGAGACTAGAAATATCCTTAGAGCAGAATGCTCAAGGCCTTCTATTGAAGAAAAGACCTGTCAAACGCCCAATCTGGACCCGGAGCGTATAAAATTTCTCTTTAAGCTCGGGTGTGATACTTGAAAAGGGTTAGAAAAATCATTCAAGGGCTGCCAAGACCGTCTTTTAGATGTGCTTGGCCCCCTTACTAGGATCCTCGACTCAGCAGAAGAATGCCACCTCCATGGTACGCCTCTTGATACCGATCTTATCGGAGGGTGGAGCCAAAGAGCCCTAATACTCTTGGGCAACACTAACGCGAGCATTAATGCCGAAAGGCGTAGACTAATTCTCTACAAGCTCGACCCCAATCTTTCTGATATGGCTGACAAAGAGCCATGTTCGAAACCTAAAGGCCTCCTTTTCGGAGAAGAGCTCAACAAGTCCCTTGGAAAATAAGTTTCTACTTTTACAGCCCTTGATAAGGCCCAACAAAACATGAAAAAGGGTCTTTAATAGTAACCTTTTTGGAAGGCCCGGAAGAAGGGGCCTTCCTTCCGGCCAATTTAACCAGATCCCTATCAGAGAACCCGTGGCTTCGGACGGGGTTATCAACAATTCAACACCCCTACCTTCTATTCTCAACGTGGAAGAGGAAACCGCTCAAGAGGATCAAGACCTCGTGGTTCATTCAACTCCAATCCACCAAGTAAGTCCTCCACCCTTACCCCCTCCCCCTTCTATCCCCTTAAAGGTGGGAGGCAGACTCAAACTCTTTTCCCAAAATTGGAAGCTAATAACTGAAGATCCTTGGGTCCTTTCCACCGTCAAGGGATTTATGATAGATTTCAAATTCCCTTTCAATCCACCTTCCCAAGAGACATTCCTATTTCCTTGGAGAAAGAAAAAATAGTAGAGGAGGACATTTCCTCTATGCTCCAAAAAGGTGCAATAATAGAGGTTCTCTTGGATTGTTTAACATTCATAGGTACATTATTCCTCGTGGAGAAAAAAGGGAAAGGTTGGAGACCTGTAATAGATTTGAAAAACCTCAACAAATTTCTTGTTTACAGGCATTTCAAGATGGAGGGTATCCACCTCCTGAGAGACCTTCTCTTGAAAGAAGACTGGTTGGTAAAATTAGATATAAAGGACACATATTTCACCATTCCTATGGCCTTAATCCACCAACCTTTCCTCCAATTTATGTGGAAAAATCATCTTTACCAGTTCCAGGCCCTTCCTTTCGGTCTTTCTTCTGCCCCGTGGTGCTTTACCAAGGTCATGAGAGCGGCAGCGTCCTTCCTGAGGGAACGAGGTATTCGTCTTATCATTTATCTCGACGACATTCCTATAATGTCTCAAGACCTCCAGCAAATTCACCTGTATCTGGAAACTGTCATGAATCTTCTAGAAAGTCTGGGATTCATTATCAACAAAGAGAAGTCTATCCTGACCCCCTCAAAATCTCTGGAGTTTTGGGTTTCACCCTGGACACCTCCAAGTGTCTCCTTCTCCTACCTCCCACCAAAATATCAAAGATCAAGAAAGCGATAAGACATGTCTTAAAACAAAAGGATCTCCCATTGAGGGAACTAGCCAGACTCTTAGGTCTTCTCTCTTCCTCTATTCAGGCGATGTTTCCAGGCCTCCTGAATTACGGGGCCTAACAAAGGATTAAAGGGAGAGCTCTAAGGTCCGGTCTGTGGTACGAGGATTGAATTACTCTAGACTTGGATGCCAAATCAGAACTAATCTGGTGGCTAGACAACTTAGAAGCGTGGAATGGGAAAGCAATATTTGGTTCAGAACCAGATTATGTTTTGTTATCAGATACTTCCCTTCACAGTTGGGGTGCATGCCTTTGGACCAGAAAACACAGGAGGGATCTGGTCTCAGGAGGAATCATCTCACCACATACATTTTCTGGAACTTACTGCTGGCCTTTATGCTCTTATGAGCTTCAAACATTCCCTCCAGGGGAGGTCGGCCATTTTAAAGATGGATAATATTTCCGCAGTGGCTTACATCAATCGTTTGAGAGGCACCAAGTCTGCTGACCTTTCCAATCTATACCAAGAGGCTCTGGATGTTCTGTTTAGAACACAAAATTGCCCTCAGAGCAGAATACTTCCCAGGGAAATCAAACGTTTCTGCCAATTGGAATTCCAGATTCCTATTGGATCACAGTGACTGGAAGCTCAATGTCTCTGTTTTCCACTCGCTGAATTTGATTTGAGGTCCTTTCGAGATAGACCTTATTGCGAGCCGTTGCACATTTCAACTGGAGCATTACGTCAGCTGGATGCCGGACCCCGGCACTCTAGCAGTGAGTGCATTCCTACAACCCTGGTCAGGGATCATCGCATATGCCTTTCCCCCCTTTGCTATGATCCAAAGAGTTTTACAGAAAGTGAGACAAGACCAATGCTCACTCGTTCTGATAACTCCCTTCTGGCCGTCCCAAGCATGATTCCCCATCACTCTGGAGCTGGCATACGATCTTCCCTTCCTGATCCCTTCTCTGGAGAATCTCCTTACAGACGTAAACAGAGATTCCCACCTCCTGACCCAGACAGTCAGACCAGTGTTTGAACCTTCTTGCTTGGATAGTGTCAGGAGATCCAATGAAATCTCAGGACTTTCGTCATCAGCTGCGACTCTCCTCAGAGAGTCCTGGGCACCAGGAATTCATTACAGACATAATAACATTTGAAAATCATGGCTTCGTTGGTGCATGGAAAGGATTTTGGATTCCCTACAGGCACCTATCGTTGATGTAGTGAACTTTCCGGTCGAAATTTTCGATAAAGGTTTAAGTTATAGATCTATCAATTGCTATAGATCTGCCATTTCCGCAGGTCATGTACTTGTCAACGGGAAAACAGTTGGTAAAAATGTCATTGTTTGTAGAGTGATGAAGAGCATTTGACTAAAAAGACCCCCAAGACAAATATGATACCCTCTGGGATATGAACTTGATTCTAGATCTTTTCATCTCCTGGCCCGACAATTCTCTTCTGAATAGAAAACTTCTCTCCATTAAGCTTGCTACTCTTCTTTGTCTTCTCTCTTGTCGTAGAGTCTCTGACGTTAAAGCTCTGGAGATCTCTAATAGGTCTTACAACTTATTTGGAGTCAAATTTGAGGTTTACAGAAGAACCAAAACCAATTCTGACTCAATCTTCTATCCTCGTTTCGATCCTTGCCCGAAACTTTGTATAGTTGAATGCATGAAAGTATATGATCAGAGAATGACTAGCATATGCCCTATTAATGAGAAACAGCAGCTTATTTCCTTTATTAAACCTCATAAAGCTATAACCTCTACTTCCATTGCTCGATGGGTTAAAACCGCCATGAACTTAATAATAATAATAATAATAGTTACATTTATAAAGCGCCTGGTTACACTGAGCCAGTGTGTCCCCGTGCTGCAGTGGCAGTAAAAAACGGTAGCACCTATCACACAGGATTAGGACGCAGGGAAAAGGTAGGTCATCAGACCTTTCCGAAAGATCGTTTCGGAGTGCTCCAAACGGAGTGTCTAGGGAGCGAGTTCCACAATTGGACAGCCAAGTATCGAAACGATCGCCCACCCATCCTGGCTCTTTTAATTTTGGGGACCTGTACAGTACCTTTCTCGCCGGACCTTATAAGTCTGGTCGGTACATAGGGTATTAGAAAATTGTGAAGATATGAAGGGCCCTTTCTTTGTAAGATCCGATGACTCACGCACAAGGCCTTGAACTTAACCCTCTCCCTAATGGGGAGCCAGTGCAGAGAAGCCAGCACACCAGTTGCTGAGGCCCTTTTAGAGACCCTGAGAACTAGTCTTTCCGCTGCATTCTGAATGCACTGTAGGCGCTGCAGGCATCTTGCGGTTGCGCCCAAATATAAAAGGTTGCCATAGTCCAGGCGAGATGTTACCATGGCGTGAACCAGGATCTTTCTAGATGCAGTGGGAAGGGCGTCAAGGGTTTTCCGCAGTCTCTTCAATATACCAAAACATGCACCTGCCACCCGCCTGGTTTGATAGTCAAAAGACAGCTTATTATCCACCCAGACCCTAAGATTCTTAGCCCGCTCACAAGGTATGGGAGTCGAGCCCAGAGACTGGGGCCACCATGCCGAAGACCAAACAGAAGGAGCCTTACCAATCACCAACACCTCGGTCTTGCTGCCGTTCAACCTTAAGCAATTATTTGCCATCCAGTGAGCCAGTTCTTGGAAGCAAGCTACAAAGTTGGAGGCAGCATCTGCCCGAGCTTGGGTCAGAGAGACTACTAGCTGGGTATCATCAGCATAGGACAAGGCGCTAATTCCTTATTTATCCAAGATTTTAGCCAGGGGGGCGACATAAAGATTGAACAGTGTAGGGCTTAACACAGAGCCCTGGGGCACCCCCTTGGCCAGCTTGATGTTTCTAGAGTAAGGGTTTCCCTGCATAACTCAAAAGCTGCTCTCAGATAAAAAGGACTCCATCCATTTTAATGCTCTGCCAGCTACAACCCCTCTCTCCAGATTGTAGAGCAAAGTATGGTGGGCGACAGTGTCAAATGCGACACTTAAGTCTAAAAGAATCAAGGCTGCAGTCTGTCCCTCGTCCACATACTTCCGGATCGTCTCAGTGGAGTACAGCAGGGCCGATTCCGTGGAATGTAAAGCCCAAAAGCCGGACTGGGAGTGGTGAAGAAGGTTATTGGTGCAAATGTCGGCAGTAAGCTGAAAATTCACCATTTTTCCACAACCTTTGCAAAATACGGGAGCAGAGAAATGGGGCGCAGATTGTCAAGCTGGTCAGCACTAAAGAGGCTTTTTCTGTAGGGGAAGTACCACGGCCTCCTTCCACATTTTTGGGACCACCCCTGAAATAAAAGACAGTTCTAAAAGGTGTCTCAGAAAAGGCTCTAGTGCATCCATACTACTCTTCAACACCTTAGGGGTAGCCGGGTCCCTAGGTGAGCCTGATTTAATACCAATGGCAATTTTCTTAAGGATGTCCTGAGGGGGTACATTAAATTCAAGGAGACCCTGCATTTCAGACACATCCACTATTTCCATTTCCACTCTTTTCCCATCACAAGCAGAATTAGGAAATGAAGAGTAAATCCTCTCCACCTTATCCGCAAAATATTCCACTATGCGATTGCATGACTCCTCAGAGCCAGAGCAAGGTGCTGCAGTGGATGCCAAGGAAGAAATCTCTGTAAAGATCTTAAACATCTCTTTAGTAGAGTTCTCTGCTGTTTGTATTCTATCATTAAAATAGGCTGCCTTCGCCTTTCTAATGCGTGAGTGGTAGTTCTTAAGGCTAAGTTTGTAGTCTACTTTCAGGTGAGCAGAGAAAGCCTTCCTCCATCGCCTTTCCAACTGTTTACAAGTGGTTTTAGCGCAACGTAATTCTTCGCTAAACCAAGGCGCCATTTTACGTCTATTCATGGACATTTTAGAAGACCATGGTGCCGTACAGTCAAGAGCAGCAATAATACGTCTCTCGAGAGCTTTGCAGACCCCATTTACATCCTGCCCGGAGGTATTAATGTGGCAACATTTCAAGCTCATTGGCTTAGAGGTGCTATGGCCAGTAAATCACTATGGTCTGGGGGTAAGTTAGATGATATTCTTAAAGCTGCACACTGGTCTAACGCTAGTACATTTGCTAGACATTATTGTAAACCAATTGAACACATGTCTAATGTTGATTTACAAAGCTACCAACGTGCATAATGTAGTCTCCGTTCTTGTAATGAAATTGCGATTCTCCTATTACCATGCCTAGAGAATCTGGATTTCATTAAAGACACAGAGGCTGACATTATCCCACCCTTCCCATTCCCTAATGTTTGGTGATTTATATTTTCTTGTTTATTCACATTTGTAGCTTTAATGCTTCATTATTTGTTTACATTCACATGTAATGCTCTGAAATAATTCTTATTTTTTCTTATCTTGTCTTTAAAGATTCTTTTGGTACAAGACTTCCATTACTTTCTTTCTTTTCAGATAATCCTTCTTCATAACCTACGGTCTTCTGGATGACTCCTTGTTGGATTACCTTCTTCTTCACGTCTCCATTTGGATCCTTTTAAAGCCTTCAAGTTCTTTATCTGCTCCAATGTCTTTAAACTTTCTTATCTCTCTTCGCTTGATTTAAAAGAGGCAGGTTATTGTCTTGTCATACCATTTACCTTTTTCAATGTTCTTTCTAGAACCTTTGTATTATGACACATGCGGCTGCTTGGAGACTACAATAAAAGACTTTGCATAATGTCAGCCTCTGTGTCTTTAATGAAATCCAGATTCTCTAGGCATGGTAATAGGAGAATTGCAATTTTATGACAAGGCCCGGAGGCCAATATTATGCATATAATCCTTTATTGCTTCTCATAGCAGCAACAAGAAATAGCTAGAATTAGAACATCAACCAAAGTCTAGAACGTTGAACATGCATAAGAACCCAACACTGGCAGCCCTCTTCCTTCTTTTGTTGCTGCTCACGGAAAGATGAGTACATTCTTTTATAATGTCCTTAATGACTTATTGATATTTTTAAAGGTAATTATAGAGTGGAATTATAAGATCTTAATTTATGTTGATGATATTTGGTTGCAGCACGAGAAATAGTATCTTTTAGAATGAATAAGGTTGTTGAATTAATGAAAGTTAGTATTTTTATGAAAGAATAGGTGTTTTAAATCAACATAGAGGAGATAGAATTTCCGCATTGTAAATATTTTTTAAAAGAGGTTCAGGATTGATTTCGTTTAGGTAATTTTTTTTTTTTATCACCGATGTCATTTGATCCGCTCGTGCCGGGATAAGACGCATCGCGAGGCAGTGCAGGAAGATTGTACCGTAATTAACTAGGAGCGCGAGAGTGCATTTTAGCTGCATGACTCGCGCAGAGTGTTTTTTACCTCAGCTGGAGTATTTTTTTTTTTAGGTTTAAAGCATTTTTATTATTAAGACAAAAAAACATGGGGAAGGGGAATAGGAGGTTAAGGTTACATACAATGCATTGAAGAAGAAAAAAGCGTGTTTCTAGAGCGTTAGTCAAAAAGGTAGGTCGGTGGTCCAGAAGGGGAAGACAACAAATCTAAGGCAATAAAACAATTTACATTACCCTCTCATGTACCCCAACCCCCCACCCTAAGCCGAGCGCGAGTAGCTAACAGCGATCCAACAAGGCACAACCCAATTCCTCCGAGTCCCTCACCCCCAAGAAAGAAAAAAGAAAGGAAACAACACCCCAACTCCCCCGTCCAATGGCCCTGTATTAGGATAACCCGCCCCAAACAGCCCACACCCCAACCCCTAAGATCTTATCCCCTATGCAGTCTAATCCCCCGGGGTCGCCGGTGGCGTTAGCCGAAGAAGACGAAGGTACCTCGGGCAGGTGAGCTCCCGGAATTCTGTGGACAGTAGTGCTAGGAAGGGTTGCCATAGCTCCTCGAATTGATCTACATTCCCAGCCACTGTAAGCGACATCTTCTCCATACCCAATACCTGCCAGAGTCTATGCAACCAACCAGTAATGGAGGGGACAGTGGCGGTGCGCCAGTGAATAAGAATATTCTGGACCGCTGAGCCTAGCGCAATAGCAATCTGTCTACCCCTGCGGGACTTCAACGGGTACATTAGATCATTGGGAAGGCCTAACAAAACATACGCTGGGAAGCGCGGTAGCTCAATCTCAAAGTGCCTATCTACCTCATCCAAGACCTCCTTCCAATAAGCAGTCAGCACCGGGCAAGCCCAAAGAATGTGCGAGAGGGTACCCTCCTGTCCGCAACCCCGCCAGCACCCCTTGTCGGTGTGTTTATGCATTTCATATAGCCTCTCCGGGGTGTAATACCAATAAGTAGACACCTTAGTAAAGGTCTCCGTAAGCCAAGTGTGGTATGCTGAATGCCTCGCCCGATATGCGATTTTGTCCCATTTCTTGTGGCTTAGTGTCCTGCCCAATTCTCTGTGCCAGCGCTCCCTCCCCGGGTTATGATAGTGGAACGTCGGGGGTTGAAGGAATTTATACAAATCGGTAATGAGCTTGGCGTCCGAGGTCCGGGTCACCAGCCACCGCTCATATGATGTGATTTGGCGGGCTGCGATGTCGCGTACCTGGGGTTGGAGATTCCAGTGTCGGACCTGCATATAGCGCAGCCTGTCCATCTCCGTCAGGCCGAATTCCTGTCGGAGTTGTTGGAAAGGAATCACTCCCTCCGGCCCGTAGATCTGGAAAAGTGCCCTGCAGCCCGCGCTCACCCAATGGGAAAAGGCTCCCGGCTCTAGGCCTGGGGCAAAGTCCGGGTTACCTACTATGGGCGTGAACGGCGAGGGGAAGGTAGTCAGTTCACGGGCCTCGCAAACCGCATCCCACACCCGCAGGGGGACCCGCGTAACAAAGGAGGCGTAAAGATTAGCCGGGCGATGCGCGCGGCGCAGGAACGGAACCTCCTGGAGGGTACGGCCCGCCACCGCCTGGTCTTGAAAAAGCCAGTGTTTGTCGGATTCCCACCTGCTCCACTCCACCAAATATCGCAGTTGCGCCGCCTGGAAGTACTTCCGGAGGTCCGGGATACCAAGACCCCCCGCCTCCGGAGCAAGCGTGGAGAGGACCCTCTTCATCCGTGGCTTGCGGCCTTGCCAAACGAAGCGGGAGATGTCAGCCTGCGTTTGCTGTATCCAACCCACAGGGGGTTGGAGAGGTAGAGCGCGGAAGAGGTACAGAATCTGGGGCAGCACCGTCATCTTAACCGCCGCGATACGGCCCAGCCAAGAAAGCAGGCCCTTGCTCCAGCGGCCGAGTTCCTCCTTGATCTTCCTACTGAGGGAAGTGTAGTTGGCTGTCACCATCTCAGACAGCTTGGGCGCCAGCAGGATCCCCAGGTACGGCACCGTAGACGAGGACCACTGCATGGGAAAAAGACGCTGAAGGTCTCTCCTGTGGTCCGAGGCTAATGACACGTCCAATGCCGCCGACTTGGTCATATTAATTTTAAAGCCGGCCACACGTGCAAAGGCGTCTAGTTCCTGGACGCAAGCAGGGAGTGACCTCCTGGGGTCATCCAGGGTCAGCAGGACATCGTCCGCGTAAAGGCTGACAGTGTGGACATATTGGCCCATCTTAACCCCAATGGCGTCAGGATTATTGCGAATCCTCTGAGCAAACGGCTCCATGTAGAGGGCGAACAAAAGCAGCGAGAGGGGACAACCTTGTCTCGTACCGCGTTCGATGGCAAAACTACCGGAGCTACACCCATTGACCCGCACCGACGCCGACGGTCTTTTATAACAGTTGAAGACCATGGTGCGGAACTTCTCGCTGATTCCCAGTTTCCTGAGAACCAACTCAAGGTACGGCCAATTAACTCTATCAAAGGCCTTCTCCGCATCAACTGATAGTAACATCCGTTCCCCCGGGATACGTGAGGCCTTTTCTAGTACGTGCGTCACTCTCTTGGTGTTGTCCACCGTCTGTCTACCGGGTACAAAGCCAGCTTGGTCCGCCTCCACCAGTCCCGGCAGGTGTAGACCAAGCCTGGACGCTAGAATCCCCGTATATAGCTTGAGGTCAACATTTAAGAGTGAAATGGGCCTGTACGAACCACACAGGGTCCGATCCTTCCCGGGTTTCGGGATGACCGTCACCGTAGCGTTAAGAAGGTCCGGTGGAATAGCGCCAGGCTCGGAGAAGGAGGTAAACAGTCGAGCCAGAATTGGAGCCACCGCGGAGCAGAAGGTCTTATAAAACAAAGCTGTGTAGCCATCCGGGCCCGGGGCCTTACCGTGCTTCAGTCGCGCTATAGCGGAGATGACTTCCTCCACATGGATGTCCCTCTCTAGATGGTCCGCCTGGGCGGGCTCCAGCACCGGGAGGGCCACTGACTCCAAATAGTCCTCGGCGTCTGGCGGCGAGGAGGGCTCCCCAGCATATAGTGCTTCGTAGAAGCTACGAAAGGATTCCGCCACCTCCGCGTCACCAGAAACAGTAACCCCGTCCGAGCCCACCAGTTCCTTCACAACGTTACGCTGCTGTGCAACCCTGAGCCGATGGGCCAGGAGCTTACCACACTTGTCCCCCCCTGAGTAAAAGGCATGCTTCAGGCGCAAAGCGGCATACTCCGCCCTATCCAGGTCCAACGCCGACAGGAGCTTCCTCGCCGCCTTCAGTTGTCTTCAAACTCGAGGAGCCCCTGTGCGGCGATGAACCTGCTCAAGCTCCCTGACCTGCGCAGTCAGTTCGTCCCTCTTACGCTGCCGTTCCTTATTCTCGGCTGAGGAGATGGAAATAAATTCCCCACGGAGGACCGCTTTCAAAGCTGCCCACTGCGTTGCTTGAGACGTGTCGGAGTTGCCATTGTGAACCAAATAATCCTGAATGACCTCTCCTATGCGTTTCACAACAGGCTTCTTATGTAAAAGAGTATCCCGAAGACGCCACGTTCCTCGAGAGGGAGAGGCCGCCGGCCATTTGAAAACGCCAGAAACTGGCGCATGGTCGGACAGGGACAGGACCCCGATGTCCGCCGCCGTGGCGGCAGTGCGTAGCGGGCCACTCACCAGGAGGTAATCCAGCCGCGAATAAGTGCGGTGCGCATGGGAGAAATAGGAATAGTCCCTATCAGTGGGGTGTATAGAGCGCCAGAGGTCGTGCAAATCCATCTCCACAATCCGGTCCTTCACCGCGCGGGAAAGTTCCCCCGTCTGCGGGGAGCGTTGCGCCGACCTGTCCATAGCTGAGTCGAGAACGATGTTAAGGTCCCCCCCTAGGACAACATGGCGATCGGGCGAGGCAGTGACGTCCACCAACACTGAATCCAGGAAGCGATCCTGGTGATCATTCGGGCTATAAACGGAGCCAACCGTAAAAGCTATTCCCCCAAGTCGCATGCGATATGCAAGGAGCCTCCCCTTCTGTTCGGCATGTTTATACAGAACCTCGCCTCTAAAGGAGCTAGCTAAAAGAATGGCTACGCCCGCAGTCTTGGTCGTTGCCGAGGAGAAGAACTGAGTGGGGAACTTGGCAGATCGCAGCCTATGGCAATCCCTGGGCAGCAAATGGGTCTCTTGCAGGAGGCATATATCCGCTTGCGTCCCCTCCAGTAGGGATAGGATCGCTCTACGTTTCACAGGGTTATTCAGACCCTTAACATTAAGGGTCACTACCTTTAAGGATGGCATTCCACCCGGGGAGCAGAAGCGCTATGCAGCAAGCAAGGGATCAGCGGGTGGGGCGCATGGGGCAGGCGCGCGAAAAAGGCCAGGACAGGCCGAGCGTAAGCATAGACAACATCGGACGGGACCCCCCCTACAACAAAACAACCCTTACACCCTCCCAAAACATACTCGTGGCAACTAGCCAAAAACAAAAACAAATGGAAACACCCCATTGTCTCAGTCAAGCCCAAACGGGCAAGTCCGTAGAAACCAGCAAAGTGGACGTTCAGCCACTCACCTCCAGCCGCCCCCTCCCACCCCCCGGCCCCAGCCCAGCATCGTAGAGGCTAAGAATCTCTCCCCCCGGAGTGAAGTTAGGCCGTCATGGCCACGCCATTGGAGTCGGGCAAGTTCCTGGCTGCCGCTCTCAAAGCATCTGCCATGTCCGCACTGATGGTAGGGGAATCAGGGCGACTCGCACTCGCTGGTGACTGTCTCCTCGTCGATCTCCGTCGGCTCCGTCTCTCTGGGCGCCTCCACGACGGTGTAGCTCCGTCCTCCTCCGTGGTCGTGAGTCCCAATACTCCGCAGATGTCTTGCAGGGAGCGCAGTTGGTGTAGCGCCCCGTTCCATCTAAAGATCAGACGGAAAGGGTGTCCCCAGGAGTAGGGCGTCTCGTGTTCGTGCAGAAAGTCAGTGGCAATCCTGAAGGACCTGCGCTTCTGCAGCGTGATGGCGGACAGATCTTGGTAGAGTGCTACAGGCCGCTCCCTGAAAGTTAAAGGCTGCTTCTTTCGGGCCTCCGCCATAATGCGTTCTTTCAGTGGAAAGTCGGGCAAGAATGCCAAAATGTCCGGAGGGGGCGCCGATGACTGGCGCTGTCGGCCCACTCTATGCGCTCTGTCGATGCGGACCGGGAAGTCTGCATCTTCCCCCAAGATCTCACGGAACAGGTCCTGTAGATAGGCCACCAAATTGGCCCCCTCGTCCGCGGACGGGACACCCCGCACCCGGATGTTGTTCCGTCTGGACCTGTTCTCCAGGTCTTCGGAGTGGGCCTGGAGCTCGACACATTGCTCCCGGAGGCGGAGAACGTCCTGTTGAAGATGGACTATCTCTTCGTCTCGGCGCTGGCCCGCTGTCTCCGCAGTTTCAACTCGCTCGCCAAGGCCCTCCACTTCCCTGCGCACTTCGCGGACTTCACTGGCCACTTCTCTCTTCAACGTCTGAAAGTCTTCCTTGAGGGAACTAAATAATTCCTCCATATAGGACCTCGTGACCGGTGGTTCTCCCCCAGCTGCATCTGCCGAGGCCCGGGAGGACCCCGGCGACGGCTGTGTTCTGTCCTGCAGCTGCTGGGCCCTGCCAAGCATATCCGGCAGGGTGCGGTCCCCCTTCCTCGAGCCGCCTCTTCCAGACATCGTGGCCGCTACAGTGGACGAGGCCCAAGTCTGGTCGCTTCAGAGGTGCCCCGTTGCCCGTGGGTGCCAGATGTGGAGGCCGCACTGCAGGCAAGGGTGCTGCGTCACAAGCGACAAAATGGCGGTCCGGCCCGGGCACAGCCAGTCGCGGCACCCGACCAGGGTGGAGACCGGGAGTCAAAGCAAGGGTCTCTCCACAGTGCGCCCCTCGGGAAGTTAGACCAGTAGCAGAGGCGACAGCAAGCGCCCGCCAGCCAGAGGCACGGACGGAGGCTACCAGCGCCAGCTCTTCAAGGGCAAGATGGCGGCAGGGCGGGGCCAGGTAGAGCGGCCTGGGCTGGCAAGACCGCTGGTGGCCCCCGGGATACAGCGATCAAAGAAAGTCCGCAGCCAATGTCCCACAGTTTCACCGAAGGGTCCAGATGAGCCGGCCCCCGTGTTGAGGCCTCTGGTCGTCGCTCCCGGGGCCGGGGTCCGCACCGCACAGTGTATCGCCGTCGCTAATCGGAGGGCCAGGGCGCCAACTCAAATCCAACGTCGTCCGTGTCACCAAGACCCTGGCCAGAGGGCTCTGTTATCCACCGGTGCGCGGCGGGTCCGATCCCCTCCGGATCGTCAGCTTTCAGCACCAGGCCCAGCCGTGGCGCCTGGACAGCACTGCAGTTCGCTCCGCCTCCGAGGCTCTCCTCCGTGCTTCGATCTTTGAACAAACTTTCGAAGCGCTTCCTCCGAGGCGATGAGAGCCAAAGTGGTATCAAAGTGTGCACCAGGAACTCCGGCACACTCCTCTTGCCCGCTGAAGAGCAGCGGGGGGAGAGAAGCGCAGAAAACAGGGCTTGAGCTGAGCCGGGCCGGAGGAGCTACGGGAGGAAGCGTCCGCTCACCCCGCCATCTTGGCCACGCCCCCCATTTATTTATTTTTTTTAAAACAAATGTTATTGATTTTGCATAGAAGACAAAAAAGTACGGTCAATCAACTGGCTTAGATGGCAAGCCCCCCAATTCACAACCCAGGCTAAACAGTTTACAACCTTCCAATATAATATATCATTACAAGATAATTGTGCAATCAGTGCCTGGGTTCCTGTGCCATGCCACACATCTGAATCAACCATACAACTACTACAACTAGCCCCATCCCTTGCCCACCCCTTCATGTGTGAAATGCTGGGAGCAACCCATCAAATGCAATACATAGTATCTCTACACACTAATTCAGTTCAAAATATTGCTATGGGGTGTCCGCCCTTCCCACTACCCTCTTTTCCTGTCCTGCTTCCCATGCATGTGCAGCCTCCAATACCTTGTCACTATTCAGGCGGCGCACTTGTTGATATCTAAGAGTGCTCTCACAACTCGCCCACTTCAAGAACTCGGCCCTCCATCTCCCCTGATTAGGTCCGTCCCTTGACTTCCAATGCCTCGTTATTTCCCGTTTCGCTAGTATCAGCCCCATATCCACAAACTTGCTTGTCACCTTTGTTTTGGGCGTGTGAGGAAACCAGTGTAATATACATGTTGCTATGTCGAAGTTTAAATGTCTTTCCGTTATCTCACTCAGTGCATCTCCTATTTCTTCCTAGTAGTCCCCCAGTCTAGGACATCCGCCCCGGTAGGGGTACCAGTTCTACCCCTTAGCTCGCGCATCTGGGGCATGCCGCGTCCTCTACTTTAAAATATTTCCTAATCCTACCCGGCGTTAAATATGCTCTGTGTAGGATGAAGAAATGCACCAACTGAAATCTGGCATTTCTCGTGCTTTTCCACACCCTCCTCATAATCTATTCCCATGTTGTTTCTGGTATAGCTCTCCCAATGTCCGCTTCCCATTTGATCTTTTATGCCTCCAATGGTGCTAACCCCTCTTTCAGCATTCTAGAGTACAGACATGTGACTGCCTTAAAAGTCCCTGCTGCCATGACTACGTATTGACACGCCATTGTCGCTGTGGGTTCAGCGAGCCCTTCCTTCCAGTGCGTCCATATAGCAGAGAGCAACGCCACGTGTACTAAGAACCCTCCTCTGGGTAGGTCATACCTGTCCTGTAAGGCCTGATACGGTAGCATTGCCACGTCTTCTTATAAATCACCAAGAACATGGATTCCCGTTTGTTCCCATGCCATCAGTGATGTCCAGTCACCTCCATGATGTAGCGCTGTAAGCAACCCTAACGGGATTTCAGGTGCATAGGGATGTAGCACTCCCGCCCTCTTTTGGGAGCGGGTCCAGCACAGCCTTAACGTTCTCTCCTCCATTGTTAAATCAGTGAGAACTAATCTTTGCTGCATAATTATGAATGCCAGTACATGTCTCGGATCCCCCTACCTCTCATATTTTCCGGGCCCCTGAATTCCTTTGCTACCACCTGTGTTAATACCTGTAGCTGGGCTGCCAAATAATATAGCTCAAAGTCCAGGACTGCTAACCCACCATCAGATTTTGGTCTTATCAGAGTCGCCTGGGCTTCCTCCGTCTACCAGAGCCCCATAGAAAACCTACAATCATGGACTTCAATGTCCTAAAGATCGAGCACGGTATCCAAACCGGCAGTGCCCTAAAAAAATATAGTAATCTGGGAACGTGCCACTATCTTCAGTAACGCAATCCGTCCCATCACAGATAGCGGGAGAGTAGACCAAAAGGTCATGCTACTCTTCAATGACCTCACACACTTGCCTATATTCCCATCTAGCATATCGCCCACTCTATGGTATATGTGTACCCCCAAATACTTCAAGCGGTGTGGTTCCCAGCGCATCTCCCTAGACATAGTGGGCAACAGTTCCCCAGATCGCACCGGAAACAAACAAGTCTTGGCCCAATTGACCTTCAAACCTGAAATATCCCCAAACTTCCCCAACTGGTCCACGGCTTCCTCCAATGCTCCTTCCGCATCTCCCAGGAACATCAACAGGTCATCTGCATACAATGAAATAAACTGCTGGTCCCCTCTGAATTCTAAGCCCCTGTAGCACCTCCCTAGTCTGACTGTTGCTGCTAGGGGTTCAATCGCTAAAGCAAACAATGATGGGGAGAGGGAGCATCCCTGCCTTGTGCCCCGGGCTACTTGGTATTGGGTCGAGATCAGCGCTCCCACTTTCACTCTGGCCACTGCAGATGTGTACAATACCCTGGTCCAAACTCCAAAGTCCTCGCCTAACCCAAAACAACCTAGTGTCTTATACAGATAGGACCACTCCAGGCTATCAAAAGCCTTTTCTATGTCTACCGATAGCACCATTGGTCTCTGCTCTCCAGGTTACTCCTCCTCCAGTAGCTGCACTAATCTCCTTATTTTAGTAGCTGTGTTCCTCGTCGGAATGAACCCGGCCTGATCTTCGTGTATTAAATCCGTCATATGCTGTAAAAGGCGGGTCGCCAAAATCCTACTTAAAATGTTGTAATCAGTAGTCAGCATTGACAATGGCCGATATGATGCTGTATCAGTCCCCTCTCGCCCAGGTTTTAATAGAGGAATCACTAGAGCCTCCCTCATCGAGGCGGGGAGCCTATCCAGTTCTTTTGCCTCCCTGTAGACCTCTAACAAACTCGGGGCCAATAAATCCACATACTGCCAATAGAACTCCACCGGTAGTCCATCTACTCCTGGATTCTTATTGCGGGCATATGTTTTTATTGCACTCCTAATTTCCTCAAGTGTTATGTCGCGACCTAGGTGTTTTGCCTGTTCTTCCTCTAACTGTGGTAGGGGTAAACCATCGAAGAAGGAGTCGATGGCCGAGTCTTCCTCTGCTAAGGAGCTCCTGTATAATATCTTGTAATAACCCTGAAACCGATTAAGTATCTCAGGTTGAGTGAACACCGCATTACCTGCAGCATCCTCCAGCGCCAGGATTGGTGAGCCCCGTCTCACCGGATTAGCCAGCCAAGCCAGCAGTGTCCCCACTTTGTCTCCTTCCGCATGTGCCTTTGGGATATATGTTTTATGATCAAAGCAGCATAATCTTTCTATTTCAACCGCCACCGCTTCTTTAGCGTCAATTACCTCAGCTTGTGCTTCAGGGTGCCCTGGTCTAGCTCTTTCGGCTTCTCTCAGTCTATGTTCAGCTCAGTCTACATCCTGCAGCAGGACCCTCCTCACTCCCACGTGTTTACCAATACAGAGTCCCCTTACAACCAACTTAAAGGCGTCCCACTCCGTTGCTCTGATAGATGCTGTGCCAGCATTTTCGTCAAAATAGAGCATTATCCCGTCACCCACCTCCCTCTGAAAGACATGGTCCTCCAGTGTCTCAGGACGCAGTCTCCAGGTGGGGATGGCAGACTTTTTCTCCATCCAATGCTAAATAACAGTGGGTTGTGGTCAGACAGTGTTCTAGTAAGGTACTCCGTATACACTATAGAAGGGACCAACTGTTTGGAGCATAGAACTGCATCTAGTTGGACGTGTAAGTCGTGGATAGCTGAATAATAGGAATAATCCCTATCTCTCGGGTGGTGCATGCGCCATGTATCTACTAAGTTCCACTTGTGTTGTCACTCCAGCCTGTGTTTAGTCAGCCTACGGACGGGGGAGTCTTCCAGGGGCGGATGTGACCTGTCTAATGATACATCAGCTATAGAGTTGAAATCCCCACCCAGTATCGCCGGGCCTGTGAAGCAGTGCGTCAGTGTGCCAGATAGACAATCAAGAAAGCACGCCTGGGAGGAGGAGCTTAGCGTGCATCCAAGATGGTTACGTGAGCTGTGAGCTCCCGAGACCCTCGCCTCCTCCACCGTCTATCCTGGCACAAATCCTGTTTCTGACGACGGGTTCTAATAGCTAAGACTCTCCTGATCTGAAAGGCCTTTCTCAGATTTGAATCGGATGCCGGACGCCCAAATTACTCCTTCCTGAAGCCTGGAGGCCTACACCATGGCTCATCCCGAGACTTGGGCATCTGGAGCACCCCGAAAGTAGTTGAACAACAACAGCCTGTGGTAGGGGACGGCTACCCGGGGTCTACTTTCGTTTTCGTTTTCTCTGGCTACGAAGATTGGAGGTGGCTGCCTAGTGACCGAGCTGGCCTGTGAGCGCAGTCACTTGACTGATCTTCACCGACGCCCCGCATTTCAGTTTCTTGTGGTTTTTCCTTGGAGATAGCCATGTACACCAGGTCCCAAAAGCCCCTGAGGGGCGCGAAACCCACCATGGCGGCCAAGTCTGATAGTGAAAAGCGGTCCCTCAAGAATGCGACTCACGGTGGCGTGACTCAGACCATCATTATGGACAGATTTGCGCGCCATAAGGGCTCGCCCAGCAGGACTGGTAAGACCCCGGAGGACCTTGGCGGTGGCCCCCCTGAGCCGTAGGAGCCAACTCTTCGAGATGGGATGGGCGCCATCGCTAGCATACAATTATCGATGGGCCAACAATACGAAACCTTCGCAGCCAAGATCGACACGGTGGTGGTGGATGTGGGCCTGATCAGGGCGGACTTGGCCAAGACTAACGAGAGAGTCAAGTCATTGGATGTCAAGACAGGCAGTCTCACCACTGATGTCTCCGAACTCCAGACTGAGATCCGGACTCTTCGGACCTCGAGTGACCAGTTTGCCCGTCGGCTTGAGGATTTCGAAAGTTGCGCTAGGCGCAATAATGTCCGCATAGTCGGAGTTCCGGAGTCCTCAGCCGATCTATCGACGGACTTGCTCGTAAGCATGGGCGAATTTTGCGAATCTCGCGTTCGCGAATTTTGCGGATTTGCGAACTCGCAATCCGCGTCAATTTTTTTTTTGTGTGTTCGCGCCGGTTTCTGCCAGTTCGCGAGGGTTTTGTACAATTTCGCAAACGCGAACTTACCTGTCGGGTCGCAAGTTTTGCGAACTTGTTGTTTCTACGTGTCCAGCCTGTTTGGGACACTCTTCTTCATCACTGCCACTCTCTGTCACCACTGCCACTCTCTGACTACTCATGCCACCCTCTGGCCCTCCCATGCCACCCTCTGTTTCATCACAGCACCCTCTGGTTGTCCAGTGTACATTATTGTGGCAAAGCAAAGCACACCTTCCCTGCCTCAAGTGACCTGAATTAATTTGGGGCTGATTAATGTGTCACAGAATATTTTTTTAGCTGGCACCTGCTTCCTTAGTGCTTCCTGATTAGTGATCTTTTGCACTTGCTAAGTGCTTTCATTGTTGCAAAATTAGTTACAATACCTGCCCTGCCCCAACTGACAATAATGAATTAGGGGCTGATTAATGTGTCACTGGATTTGAACTTCCAGCCTGGCTCCTGCTTGTCTCCCTTAGCTGTAATTCAGGACCTTTGTGGCATATGTGTAACTATTCTGAGGGTCAGAGCAGGGTCACATAATAGTTGCAAGTAGGCAACTGAACTCTGGAGGGGCCCCTCAGGAAGCACTACAGGAAATGGCTACTAATGATGAGCTTGAACTTTTGAACCTGGTAAGTAGTTTCAGTTTTGCTTAGATCGTATTTCTGCAATTTAGCGCTTATTCGCGGGGCGCGAAGTTGAACTGGGAAGCCGCGAACTCACGCGAACAGTGCGAGCAAGCCATAAAATCCGCTGCTCGCGGATTTGCGGATTTTGCGGGAAATTCGCGAATCTCGCGGATTGTGAATTTACCGAAAATCCGCAAAATCTGCGAGCGGAACGGATTTTCCGCCCATGCTTACTTGCTCGTTGAAGACCTGATTGTCAACCACCTCGCCCCTAAGGGCCTGAGTAACCTTTTTGAGGTGGAGAGCGCCCACAGAATTCCGGGCGGCAGACGCAAGCAGGGGGCTGCCCCGCGACCCATCATTGCGCGGATCTTTAACTTCAGGGACAGGGACGCCATTTTGCAGGCTTCGAGGACTAGAGGCCCCACTAAGTTCGAGAATGCATTCATCAACTTTTACCCTGATTTTACCCCTTCGGTGCAGAAGCAGAGACTGGGATTTTCAGGGGTGAAACGGAGATTACGGGACCTGGGCATGAAGTATGCTATGCTCTTCCCCGCCCGATTGCGCATCGAACATAATGAGCGGGTGCTCTTGCCAGAGGTGGTCAGTGACTGGTTGGACACATTATCTACGCCGCGGGACAATGCGGAACAATCCAGAGGTGCTGATGGTAGCCAACGGGACCAGGAGGAGTAGCGGCACCGGTGTGTGCTACCATCGTATCGTGTTACGGTGGATTGTTATCCTTTTAAAGGTCGATGACTTTCTTAAAGACAAGCCCTGGGGCAGCGGGGTCTTCAGGACTTTTCCTCCTCCGGGGGTGTTTCCTTTGCTACTTGTAGTTTAGTTTTCTGGGGGAGGGCGACAGGCACACTGCTGAATGGGGTGGTTTTCAGGTTTATCAGCAGGGGTGCAGGGTGGGGGGTTGTTGTTCTGGTATCCTGGGTGAGGGGGGAAGGGCTCTTTCCTTTTCCTTGTTTGCTTTGTTCTTGAGGCTACGTATTGTTGCTTATTCTGTGTTTCCTTCATGGGGTTTGGGGGGCCAGACTACTCACTTTTGGGATGGGGGGGTTAGGGGGTTGAGAGTCTTGAGTTGGAATGTCAACGGCTTGGGGGACAAAATAAAACGGGGAATTGTACTCCAATGTGTGAAGCGCCATTCTCCCTACATTGTATTACTGCAAGAAACACATCTAGTGGGGAACACGTTCCATGCAATGAACCGGCGGGGCTACCGGTTGGTGGCCCAATCGGGATTCACTTCAGGCTCTAGAGGGGCTGGTGTTATGATCCGTAGTTCCCTTCCCTTGGAGATTGATGAAACGATATTGGATGACAGGGGAAGGTATGCGGCGATTGTTGGTAGGTGGGAGGGGAAAACGATTGCCATCCTCTCGGTATATGTGCCCCCGGGTTTACAGGCCACCACATTTGTCGACCTGGGGAATTTGGTATTGAGGCTTCCTGAGGGGCTCCTGAGGGTTGGAGGGGACTTCAATTCAGTGGTTGATGGCCTGGAAGATCGACATCCTCCCAGGGCTCTTACACCATCGCAGTCCTGCCTTAGTGGTTTCTTGGAAACGTTTGGAATGGTGGATTGCTGGCGGATGCTTCACCCAGCGCAGCCCCAATATACCTTTCACTCCGGGGCCCATGGGAGCCTAGCCAGACTTGACTATTTCCTTGTGCCCGCAGCCCAGGCCACGACGGTGCGAGAGACCCGACATTTGCCTAGAGGCATCTCGGATCACTCCCCGCTATGGACCCATATAGATCTCCATTTAAACGCAGGGGGCCGGGTCGCCCCAATTAATCCCTGGCACCTCCGTGTTTCAGAGACTAGGGCTGGGGTGACTAAAGCTATAGACCAATACTACGCTGACAATGTGGGATCCGTATCTTCGTCTGTGTCCCTATGGGAAGCTTTTAAAACTGTGATACGGGGTCAGACACTGTCGCTGGTCGCCAGCTCTAAGAAGTGCCACAATGGGGAGGTTGAACAGCTGGAGTCCGATATAGTGGCTTTCGAGAGGGATCTTGAGGATGGGGTCACGCGTGAAAAAGTGCATGTTTTGCAACTGAAGCAGTCTGGTTATAAATCCTTGGTTACAAATGCCGCGAAAGCTATGAGTCGAGAGCAGCAGGGCCGTTTGTATGATGTGGGTGACAAGGCGGGGAAATTGACAGCTTGGTTGGGCAAGAGGGAGAGATTGAATCGTGTGGTGCCTGTGGTCGAGCGAGTGGATGGTGTGCGTGTGACGGATCCGTTGGAGATTGTGGAGGAGTTCGCTTCTCACTTTCGAACGGTGTACGCGCCGGTCTCAGACCGGCCGGAGGAAGACTCCCATCTTTTGCTTAGGGATATTGCTTTGCCTTGCCTGTCC
This sequence comes from Lissotriton vulgaris, assembly GCF_964263255.1. Classification (NCBI taxonomy): domain Eukaryota; kingdom Metazoa; phylum Chordata; class Amphibia; order Caudata; family Salamandridae; genus Lissotriton; species Lissotriton vulgaris. The sequence continues at coordinate 510,198,964 of NC_141694.1, forward strand.
GACTCTGATAGAGAGCTAATGGAGGCGGATTTCTCCACTGATGAAGTAGCTCTCGCAATTCGCTCCATCCGCTCTGGAAAAGCCACGGGCCCAAACGGCATACCCATCGAGCTGTACAAGTTGTGTCCGAATAAAATGGCGTCGTATCTTCGCTCGATGTTATTGGAGTCCAGGGAGAGGGGTTCGCTTCCCCGCGACCAGCGCTTAGCGTCTATCGTGGTGATCCCTAAAGAGGGTAAACCCCATGAATTTTGTACCTCCTATAGGCCTATTTCACTTCTGAACGTTGAACCTAAAGTCCTGGTGAAAATATTAGCTAACCGTCTGATTAAAGTGATCGGAGATTTGGTACACCCAGACCAGTCTGGCTTTAATCCAGCCCATAATACAGCGCTGAATTTACGCCGGCTTCATGGCGTGCTGGCGAGGGCGGAGACGCTACGTGAGCCGGCCATTTTGGTTTCTTTAGATGCCACTATGGCATTTGATACAGTGGAATGGCCCTATCTATGGGCGGCTCTGGCGAAATTTGGCTTCGGACCGGTGTTCATCGGGTGGGTCCGATTGTTGTATGAGGAGCCCCTGGCCCAGGTGGTCGTTAATGGTCGTGTGTCGGCCCGCTTTGTTCTGGGAAGGGGTACGTGGCAAGGATGCCCTCTTTCGCCGCTGCTTTTGCCTTGGCTCTAGAGCCCTTGGCCGCTTGGTTGCGATGGGAGCCGTCCCTCAAGGGTATCAGGTGGGCCCCCGGTTTTGAAGACCGCATTTCACTCTATGCGGATGACATTCTCCTTTACCTCACTTCCCCCGGAAATCTCTGGGGGTATTGTTCAACATCCTTAATTCCTTTGGGAGGAACTCTGGACTGGTCATCAATTGGGGCAAGTCTTGCGTGTACTCGCTCACAGATGATACTCCACTCGTAGCGCGCAACTGTCCAATACAAATTTCATCCACCGGGTTTAAATATTTAGGAATCTATATTTCACGTGTTTCGGCTGTCAGGTATCAGCGCAACTTACTCCCCCCGCTTATTCGCTTAAAAGCAGATGTGAAAGCCTGGAGCAGACTGCCGCTGTCCCTGGTGGGCAGGGCAGCCTTATTCAAAATGATGTCCCTTCCCAGATTTTTGTATGCGCTTCAGAATACATTGGATCTAGTGCCCTCCAGCTACTTCCACGAGATCGAGTGTCTACAAAGGAAACTGCTGTGGGCCGGACGTCCCCGGATTGCCTTGGCTAAGCTTACGCTGCCTTCGTATGATGCCGGTATTGCATTGCCGGATATACAACGATATTACTGGGCCTCACAACTGAGCTCGGTTAACCATGCGATGTATAGTACGGCTTCTAACCCGGGTTTTGCTATGGATAAATGGTTGCTGCCGGGCGGAGATTATAACAGGGCGCTTTATTCCAAACGGTCCGATGTGGCATTGAGTGGGCCTACCAGAGTTGCGGTGCGGGTCTGGTACAACGCTAATGCTGCTATGGGCTGGTCAGACACTCTCACTCGAGCGACTCCGCTTTATGCAGCTGAGAGGTTGGGCAATTTGTGGACGACCAAGGGTTTCGATAAATGGGACCTTATTGGGATTAGTAAGGTGGGGAACCTTTGGCGGAAGGACAAGATAAAGTCTTTTGAAGAGTTGCAACTAGAATTCAAACTCAGTCCTCGAGAACACTTTCGGTACCTACAAGTTCGACACGCCCGTTCCAGAATCCTCACCCCTGGAGGACAGAGTACTCGATGGGCACGTCCCGGACAGTACGATCTCTCTAATTTGTAAAAAGCTGATAAACGACCGAGCGGACTTTCTGCTACAGCTCCGTACGGCCTGGACCGGCGATGGACTGGATCTGGATGATGAGGACTGGCAGGCGGCGATATCCTGCCCGAAGGAGGTAGCAATCTCGGCCCGTCTGAGATTGGTGCAGTTAAAAATCCTACACCGAGTGTACATGACGTGTCCTCGCTTGCTGCGTATGGGGTATGTCTCAGACGATTTGTGTAAGCATGGGTGTGGCATGGTGGGTACATTCCTTCATATTTTGTGGGAATGTCCGGTGGGGTCCTTTTGGAATCGTGTGCATGGTGTTATGACTGAAGTGACGGGTGTTTCGCTTTTGCCTGAGGCTCGAATGTGTCTCTTAAATGTGTGGGAGCTCAATGATTATAATGTGGCCCAGACACAGTGGGCCACTTTGGGTAACATGATCGCTAAGCTTGACATTGCGCAATTGTGGGGATCGTCTAGGGCACCTAGTCTGTCGGCCTGGTCTAGAAACATGGACTGGTGCATGTTTCTTGAAAAAACAGTCTACATTGCTCGGGCCGGCCCAAGAAATGGGGGAAGGTGTGGAATCAGTGGAACCAATATCGTGGTGAAATTTGTACCCCCCCCATTTGAGCCTCCACCGGAGGTTTTACACTCCTCTTAGCATGATGTTCCTTTCAGTTTGGATTTTGCCTATGTATTGCTGGCCATCTCTCTTTCCCCCCTTTCCCCCCCCGTCTGCTTTTCCTGTAGACTAGGTACAGTTGTGGATATGGTACACCCTCCCCAGAAGGATCACTTGTATCTTAGCCTTCCGTTTAGCCTCTGCAGTTATTTTCTTTATACTTTGATTTGTTTGTTCTTTTCAAAAAATACAAAACAAAAACCTTATTCCTCCGGTACTGCACTGTATGACAGACATGACTGTTTAATTGCCGCCAGGCCCTAGGGTTGTCGGCTGAAGGGCTGTGTATTCATTCATCCTGATATGAGTATTGGAACTGATGCCAGCCGACCCGATGTGGCTATATGACTGCTATTGTATTTACATATTTATCAATAAAGGTTTAAAAAAAAAAAAAAAAAAGAAAGCACGCCTGATCAACATTTGGTGAATAAATACTACAAAGGGCTATGTCCCTACCGCACAATTTCCCCACCACAGCTACATATCTACCCTCAGGGTCAATAGTCTGGTGCGCCACTTGAAAGGGAACTCCTGCTCTAACCCAGATCAATGCTCCCCGTGCAAACGCTGAATACGCAGTGCTAAATACCTGTCCTCTCCATCTCCACTGCAGTGCTATTCCCTCCGCTTTAGTGAGGTGTGTCTCTTGTAGTAACGCTATGTGGACCCCTCTCCTAACTAGATATGCATGGATCTTGTGGCGTCTTGTCATAGTATGGAGACCCCTCACATTCCAGGTAACACATCGTAGGTCAGGTATCGCCCCCCATCAAGATAGTGCATTGTTCTCAACTCAGTACGTGTCACAGCAAGCACGCCGGTACCCTCCTCATCCCAACTTCCCGCCCAACTCCCCCATCTTCCCACCCCCCCAAGAACAGGACCTAGAACCAACTTGCTAGTCCCCATCCAAACCACTTCAACCAACAACACACACTTAAGCCCACCAGCAGTAGCTGATAGCATGCCTTATGGGCAATGAGGGGAGCTCAGTGCCAACGGGATGCCACAAACTCTCTGGAATACCTACCGCCTAGAAACCCTGGAGACTGCGCTATCCGTTTCCTCCCTCCCCCGAACAGAAATCTATTAGCTCAGCTTAACCACCCAATTTCGCTATTGTGGAGGCCTCCAAGAGAAGACCCCCGCCGCTCCCCATCAATCAGCAATGCCCCCCGCATACATCAGCTAACCCAGTACTCCCCAACACACAGGAGCCCCATAGTTCAGTTACAGGATACGAGCCGTCATTCATCCAGAAGCCCATCTGCTGTTGCCGGAGTGACCGGCGGCAAACGTAAACTGTACGCCTCCGAGTTGTCCGTATTCGTCTGTTCCTTGTCCCTTTCCGAGCCAGTGCCCTCCGGCGTGCGACCTTTCTGTTCACTCGATAGGGCTGACACCGCCTCCAGAGCCCTCCATCGTTCTATTTCCGTCTGCTACTCGGACGGCTTCTGCAGGCCTCGTCTCCGGCGCCGGATGCGTTGTTCCATCTTTATCAGCCCTGTAGGTTTCAAGCCATGTCTATGCTTCCTCTGGAGTATCATAAAAACATGTGGTGCCATCCACTATGATTCGAAGTTTAGCTGGGAATAACAAGGAATATTGGATGCCTTCCACCCTCAGTTCTCTTTTGACTGGCAAAAAGGACAAACGCCGCCGTTGTGTCTCAAGTGTGTAATCCGTGAACAGATTGACCTTGCTATTTTCTACCTGAAAAGGGACATCAGTCCGCACCTTTTGAAGGAGGAAGTCCCTATCTCGGAAGTGCAACAGGCGCGCCACCACTCGTTGCGGGGTTCTTCCCTGCTGTGGTAGTCTAGCTGGCACCCTGTGCGCCCGCTCAAATGTATATAAGGTTGACAGACCCTCCGGTGCCACTACCGTCTTCAACCAGTTCTCTAAATATTTCACCATGTCTGTTCCTGCAATTTTTTCCGGAAGACCCACTACCCGGATGTTGTTCCGCCGGTTCCTGCTTTCGGCGTCCTCGGCTCGCCTCTCCAGTGACCCTAGCCGGTCCAAGACGTTCGGCATTGTAGTTTGCATTGCAGGCTGTGCCGGTTCCACTTCCCGAAGTACACCCTCCACGCGCTTCACCCTGTCCGCCAATTTAGAGTGATCCACTCTCAGCAGCCCCAGACCCGTTGCAACCTGTGCGATATCCTGCTGCAAAGCCATGCGGGAGTCCGCTATCACTGCCAGGATTTTATCAAATTGCTGCTGAATGCCCGGGTCCCGCTGTATGTCCTGGCTATCAGGATCTCTTTGATGCAAGAGTACACTATCCGAGAGCGGTTGAGCCCCATCTTTTTTCCCTTTAGGTTTAACCATGGCGAAACCTTCAGGCCTCCTTACAATCCACTGCTAGGCCACGCTCAAGTCCCAAACACCTAGTTGAGATGGTTCTCCTTGCTAGCAGCCACCGCATCAGCGCATCAATTGCCCCGATAGCACAACTTGCGATGATCCAACCGGTCAGTAGCCCCCAGTCCCTTCTCACAGCTGCACAGGCTCCCGCACTAGGCGGTTAAAGCCCTCACTGACCGGCCCGGGCCTCCGCCGGCTGCCGCCACCGCCGCCTTCACCCTCCTTCACAGTGGCAGTCCACCTGTGTTCCCAACATGGGTCCAGATCGGGAGAGGTTATGAACTTTCAGGAAAGCCCCCGTTCACAGTCATTCCCAGCCAGAGAGGTGAATAGTAGGCAACCGCACCATTCTGCGTTGGTGGTCTAACTGTGTGCAGACCATGGTCAGCGGCTCTCCCAGTTCTCGCTCCGCTGCTCCCAGTGCCGCTGTGGGCTCAGGGCAAAGCACTATGATCAGCGCGAGCCCGGGGCATACAATAGGTTGTCCTTATCATTAAGCCTCTCTATGCCGGGCCACCCAGACGATGGCAGTGACTCCGTTCCTGATTAGGGCGCCTATCAGGGCTCCTCCACCTTCCGATCACAGGCCCTTCCCCGCTTTGCCTCCGCTCTCAGGCCGTCACGATCTCGGGACCCCTGCCTTCTCATCCACGGTCCTCGGCTCCAGGCCACTCCCCCCTCTGCTCACCTATTTGTCTAAGTCTACCGTCGTTCTGATTGCAGCCCCGGGTCCCGCCACTGCAGTGTTCCCCGATCTCCGCCCAGGCTCAAGCGGCATCCAGCTCTTCTCCTTCGGGGGAGTCCCAGATCCCCGTCGGCGTTGCACAGGTCCCGTGCAGCAAAGGCAGCACCTCCTCGGAGCTCCTCGGCACCGCACCGGAGTCATCCACAAGGGGCCCTCAGATACCCCAAGCCTCCAGGCATTCAGGGGGATACCTCCTGACGCATCAGTCACCAGCCGGAGCGAGCGCCAGTGTCCCGTTCCCCCTTCGCCGCCATCTTGGGAGATGCCCTCGCCAGCTGCATCGGTGTTTAAAAATCCTCGTATCTCGCCAATATAGCCTCACTCTGCGATGAAATCTCGGCAGCTCGCCCCACTCCGTTCACACGCCCTCCATTGGGAGCAGGGGGTGCCCTATGGGGTCAAAACAGGCTGAATGTGGGTTTCTCGAAGTGGAGCACGACGTTCACGCAGCAGTCCGCATTTTCCTCCAAGCTACGCCCTACCTCAGCTGGAGTATTCTCAGCTAAGGTAATTGAATGGACAAAAAGGGCCGCCATACGTGTTACGTAGCGTAAGGCAGCCATTTTGAGAAGTAGGGATGCTTTATAATGAAAGCAATGTGAATAGGGAGCTCCATATTTTGGTATTGAGTGATGAAAGAGTTCGAAGGGGGGTCACTTCAGTTGTGACAGGAGCGTCAGAAGGAGTTTCTAAACGAGTAAAGGGAAGTAGGAGTGATTTTTTGAAAAAAACATTGAGTGATTTTTGGTAGGATTGAGTTAGGAGTTCATATTAGGAATAATTACAAAATGGAGCAAAGTGAAGGATCAGTGTTTGAGGAAAGGTTTAAAGCATACATGGATAGGATGTTTGGGGAATTGTCAGTTTCATTAGACAAAAAATAGAGAGTACTGCGGAGACAAAGTTGAGCGAGCAGAGTAGTAAGAAGAAATATGTAGAAGAAGAGGTATTCTGGTCTACTGATGAGGTCGAGGTTGTTGCAGGTGGTTCAAAGCACACTAATGTGAAGAGAAAAGAGAAGAAGAAGAATATGGAAAAGGTCATTGAGAAGATCATGAATGTAAGGTTCATGGAGAGGAGAGGGCTATAAAGGCCAAAGGGGTCGCTATAAAGGTGAAGAAAGGGAGCCACAGTGTGGTAGCGTGTTATTCATCTTTGTCTAGTAGGGATGCAGAACTCACATGTTCTACAAGTTTGGAGGACAGTGACGTAGAAGAGGTTGTGCAAAAAATGAGGAAAAAGGATGTGAAACATATTAAATTGGAGTTAGGGGATTTTGTGGATCCCATAGGCGAAGAGATGTTCGACCCTTTGTTGATACAACACCCTTGATCACCTCAATGGATGCCAGCTGAACAAGTGGCAAAATATATTTCATACTGGATTAGGAGGGAAATTCCTAAAGAGGTGAGGACTAGCTTACAGTCTGAGTTCCCAAGGCCTAGTCTAGAAAACAAGGTGGCTTATACACTTGAACTTAACACAAAAATGATGAGCTTCTTAAATAAAACAGGCAGAGACCCAAAAAGGAATTTAGAAAAGGGCCTAAAAGGGTGTCAAGATAGATTACTGGATATACTTGGACCTTTAACAAAGGTTTTCGATTTGTGTGAAATACAGTTGTAGATGTTGATGAAATGTGCCAATATTCCTTTTGGGAATGCAAATGCTGCATTATGCATTGAGAGAATGAAAAGTCTTCTAATGAAAATTGATCCCAAGTTAGCGGAGCTGGCAAATAGTTTGGAGCAAGTAGTGAGGGGATGCTCTTATAAGAAGAGTTTGTAAAAGATTTGTCCAGGTAGGTTGGGACATTCAATTCTTTGCAAAAAGCCCAAAAAGATATTAGGAAGATTTTTGGGCCGGCCGGGAGGATGCGGGGTCGATTCCCCTGCCGCGGGCAAGGAATCACTCGAGGTTCTTTTTCGAGAGCATTCAGACCCTATAATTATGGTTATGGGTATGGAGTTGGATCAAGGTTTGAACAAGGCTGTTTTTTCCGCAAAGACAGAGATCGAGAGGCCGTGGCTCACGTTCAGAAAGGAGGAGAAGAGCTTCCTCAGGTAAAGCTATGCAAAGACCCTATTTCTATCCTTGTAAAAGTGGGCAGCAGACTAGCATTTTTTGCTTTAAGGTAGAAAGAAATAACACAAGATCCATGGGTCTTGCAAACAGTACAGTGATATCAGATAGATTTCATAGATGTTCCAGTTCAGGAAAGGTTTCCATGCTTGTTGAGGTTTGCAAAAGAGCAGGAGGAGTTAGTGTCATAGGAGGTAAGAGCTTTGGTAGAGAAAGGTGCAATAGAGGTTGCAGAGAATGTTCCAGGGTGTTTTGTGAGCAACATTTTTCTGGTAGAGAAAAAGGACAAGCGTATGAGGCCAGTAATACATTTGAGAGAGCTCAACGACTGGGTGTGTTACAACCATTTTAAAATGGAGGGCATTTACATGTTGAGAGATTTATTAAGAGAGGGAAATTGGATGATGAGATTGGATCTGAAAGATGCTTATCTGATGATTCCAATGTGTGTGGAGCAGAGGGCCTATCTCCAGTTCAGGTGGAACCGAAAGAGATGGAGTTTCAAAAGTCTTCCATTCGGACTGACATGGGCTCCGTGGTGTTTTACAAAGGTGATGAGACCAGTTGTGGGTTGGTTGAGGTCAAGAGGTATTAAGATGATTGTATACCTGGATGATATTTTGATAATGGCAGAGGAAAAGTTTTTTTACTTGGGAGCAGACAGAGTTTGCGATAAAACTTTTGGAGGACTTGGGATTTGTGGTAAACAGGGAGAAGTCGAGTGTAGATCCAGCTCAGGAAATACAATTTTTAGGTTTTCAGATTCAGACCTTAGACTGTATATTGAGGTTACCGATGGACAAGGTGAAGAAGATTCGCAGAGAGGTGAAGAGGGTGAGAGAAGTGGACTGGATAACATTGCGTCAGTTGGCGAGGTTGATGGGTTTGCTGTCAGCTTCAATTCAAGCAATTTTTCCAGCGCCTCTTCATTACAGAGCACTTCAAAGATTAAAGGCGCATCATTTGAGACAGGGAGCGGAGTATTCTCAGTAAGTGAGAATGAATCAGGAAATGCCGAAGGAGTTAGAATGGCGGTTGATGAGTTTGGAAGCATGGAATGGGAGAGCGATTTTTGGAGGAAAACCAGAGATGGTGATAGAATCGGATGCAAGTTTGTATGGTTGGGGAGCGAGTTGTGGAGCAATGACGACAGGGGGTCTCTGGTCCCTGGCGGAGAAGAAATTACATATAAATTGTTTGGAACTTCTAGCCGGGTCCTTTGCAATAAGAAGTTTTCTAAAGGGGCAAGCGAAATGTTGCATGTTGTTGAAGATGGACAGCATTTCAGCAGTTCGGTATGTGAACAAGTTGGGTGGACCACGTTCACGGGGTCTAGTGGAATTAGTGAAGGAGTTTTGGAGGTTTTGCATGGACAGAGAAATTATAGTGCAGGCACAGTACATTCCGGGGAAGAGCAATGTGGAAGCAGACTGGAATTTGAGGTATTTAAGGGATGCCAGCAGTTAGAGGTTGGACAGGCGAGTGTTTCGGAGTCTTCAGGAGAGGTGGGGTCCATTGGAGGTGGAATTGTTTGCGGACAGATTGAATACACAATTGAGGGAGTTTTATAGTTGGAGACCGGATTCGGAGGCAAAAGGGATAGATGCCTTCTTGCAAGAGTGGGGAACGGGAAGGGTGTATGCTTTACCTCCGTTCTCGATAATACAGAGGGTGTCGTTGAAGGTGAGACGGGAGAAGGCGAATATGGTGTTGATTGTCCCTTTTTGGCAGACTCAGGTTTGGTTCCCAGATGTGATGAACCTGTTGGTGGAGTATCTGGTGTTGCTCCCAAATTTTCCAGAGATTTTGATGGATGCGGAAGAGAATGTTCACAATCTAGTGATGTCAAGGAAGCTGAGACTTCTGGGGTGTCTGATTTCAGGAGAGTATGGCAAGTCTCAGGATTATCTGTGGAGGCTACAGAGCTTATCTGTGGATCATGGGCTCCAGGAACAACAAAGGTCTGTAGGTTGGCATAGCAAAGGTGGTGTGATTGGTGTGTTGTGAGGAATTTGGATCAAGTTTGAGTTGTTGTAGTGGATATTGTGAATTATTTATCTAGTTTATTTAGAAAGGGTTTTGCATACAGTTCGGTGAATTTGAGCAGGTTGGCAATTTCAGCAGGTCATGTGTTGGTTGGAGGATTACCTGTGGGTCAACATGCTTTGGTTAGAAGAATTTTAAGGAGTAGTCGTTTAGAATTACCTCTTAGAGCTAAGTACAATTTCCTTTGGGATGTTTCGGACGTATTAAAGGAAGTGGAGAGTTGGGGGCCAAATTCTGGTTTAAGTTTAAGGATTTCATCTTGGAAGTTGGCTATGCTTTTGTGTTTGGTTTGTTTTAGAAGGGTGTCAGACATTAGAGCATTGGACGTGTCGTCACGAAGTTACGAGCCGGAAGGTGTGTGTTTCAGGGTAAGGAAGAGAACTAAGACTATGTCTAGGACGATTTTTTATCCGAGTTTAGAGGGGCATAGTAGCTTGTGTGTGGTTAGTTTTTAAAAGGAATATGAGAGAAGAACAGTGGGTTGGAGAGAGCGTGAATGTTCACAACTTCTGATTTCTTTTAGGAGTGCATTTAGAGCGGTTTCAGCCCCTATGTTAGCAAGATGGGTTAAGGAGGTAATGAGAAAATCAGGGGTTGATGTGAGTATATTTGGTGCGCATTTAGTAAGGTGAACGATGACAAGTAAAGCTTTTATGAGGGAATCAAGTTTAAGTGGAATTTGAAAGTGGCAGATTGGTCTACTGACACCACGTTTAAAAGATTTTATTTTAAACCTGTGGAAAATGTTTTGCAGAAAGTTTTGGATGAAATTTGAACATGCATAATATTGGCCTCCGAGCCTTATCATAAAATGCAGATTAAAGGCACGGAGGCTAATATTATCCCTCCCTAATTTTGTCCTACCCTATTGACGTATTGTTATTTTTTATTATGTAGGACAGAGCTGAGAAGGAGACGAAAACGTGGATCTTTGGAGCAATAGAGTTTGAATTTTGTTGGATGTCAAGAAATTGTTTAATGGGACTCGATATTGTTCGCAGCGGATAAAAGAAGGAAGATGGCTGCCAGTTTTGGCTATTTATGCATGTTCAACGTTCTAGACTTTGGTTGATGTTCTAATTCTAGCTATTTCTTGTTGCTGGTGTGAGGTGCAATAAAGGATTATATGCATAATATTAGCCTCTGTGCCTTTAATAAAATAATGATTTTCTTCCCATTGAAACTGTGGAAAATCTGCATTTCAGTGTAATTATGAGTGACATTGAACGACTATGAGTGACACTTTCTTGCGAGCCAAAGCAAGCAAAGACTAGGGAAACATAAAATATCATCCTCCTCCTTTCCCCTTGTGCGTTTTCCCTCTCTTGCTCTGGGTCAAAGTCATGATGAACAAAAATAAGTGCTGGCCCCTGAAAATTAATGTTGGTGGGCCCTATCTGCAACCACCGGCTCAAATTAAGCATTGGCTAGGCATGCCTGAGGAGATATAATGCTGACATAGTGTACTGGAACTAAGTTCTGTTGTTTCGCAATCTAATTTTTAACTACTGTGTCTGTTGGCAAAAACCCATGGAAAAAAGTAAAGTAATTACAACTGAAAAGTGTGTCGCCCATCCGAGGGAAGGCCTTGGCATCACTTGTTTAGCTCCTGAGTTTAAACAGAGATTAGCCAAGAAGGTCAGAGATTTATTACTCACACACTTGACAACTACAACAAACACTCACCATTTCAATCCACCAAACACTTGTCTTGACACACATAATTACCCTTACAAACACATCTGTACACCACCAAATAAATAACATCACATATACACACACACAGTTAAATCATGAGGTAAGCTCGCCAGTGGCGGATCCTTCATGGGGGCGTTTGGGCGCCGCCCCATTGCTTTCTCGCCGTGCAAGAAGGCAGAAACAAATAGTAGAGAACTACCATTTGTTACTGCCTTCTCGCACGGCGAGAAAGCAGAAGTTCCTGCTTGTGAGAGTGGGAGGGGGGTTACTCAAGGGCAGGGGGAGTGGCTTTCCCACTGTTGTTAATACTGTCTGTTTGGGCAGCCTAAGGGGCTGTCCAAACAGACAGTATTAACTGTATTAAAGAACAGTGGGAAAGCCGCTCCCCCCTGCCCTCGAGTAACCCCTCCCACTCTCCCTGTTCTCTGTATGCTGCAGCATACAGAGAAATGACGTGGTGTTGGGGCAGCCGGCCGAACCAATCACAGCGCTGTGCTGTGGTGGAGGCAGGCTGCCTGCAGCCTTCCTGCGTGACGACGAGCACGGAATTCGAGAGTAAGAACAGGACGGCATCAGCGGGACTCTGGTGGAGTCTCGGAGTCGGTGAAGGCGGGAAGAAGGTAAGTTTGACTTTTAAATTTTATTTATCCCGCTTCCCCCCCACCCGTAATGCCGGCCGCGCCCTCATGCCTTGTGTAATGTTGTGGTGAAGTTTGGGGGCTGCAGGGCAGTCTCACCGAGGGAGTCATGCCTGTAGAAGGAGGCACGGCCTGCCAGCATGCCGCAGAAACAAATAACAAGGCAGGTAAGTGTTTGTCTTGTGCATTCCATTTCCACAAGTTATTACAACATTTAGTAAATATATTGATATATTCGCTAGATATTTAAATGACATGCTTATACTGTTTCTTAATACACATACTCCACTAGAGCTGAAAATCGTGCCAATAAATATGATGATGGTAGTACTTGAGAGACATTTGTCACGCTCTTCCGGTTTCTGCCTGGTTCCTTACTCTGCTGGTGCACATAGTCATATATGTAGGCTAAGGCACCCACCTAGGTACTATCATTTCGAGGCTCCAGGTTCTCTTTGGTTAGTTTATTTCCCTTTCTGTGAAATTGCTGTTGATTCCATCCACTGTCGTCATTGCCCTGAGAGACTACACTCAATCATGCTTGAGGCTGTTGGATAAATCAGCCTGGCAGCACCAAATGTATAAGCTGTATTTCCGATTATGATCCATGATTGGGAAAGTTTGCTCTATGCTTTTAATAGAGCCAAACATCTCTGGGTGCTGTTCATGATGCTTGAAAAGTGAATTTGGAAAAGTAAAAGTACAACCTTTACTTGTTTGCAGACTTTCTGAAGCTATTAACTTTGACAGTTCTTATTGAAAACCTTTCTAAACTGGATTGGTTGGGAATAAAAAGTTTACCTAGTTGTTACGCTAACTACTAGTAGGTCCTAGAGATCACTTTCTTGCTGTGTGGTTTCCTTATTGGAGTGAAGTTATTTAAGGCTTCTTTACCAACACATGCATAGTGGTTCTTGAAACAATAAGCAGGTGATAAAAACAGAGGGAATCGCACATTAAATTTCGAATAACCAAACAGGTAGGGTTTTATAGCTCTTGTAAGGCTAGATTTGGATTTAATAGTCCTGCTGTGTACAGGGAGATAGGTCTCTTTACTTTTCATTCCACTTTTGACCAATCACTGCTGGTCGATCTAGAGCATTTAGCATTGGGTATCCAAAGGATCATTTGAGAATTAGAAAGCAAACATCTCACCAGGATATAGTGGATAAAGTGCGAGCCAAGGGCTGACATTTCTGTTCCATAAAAAAAACTATGCTTAAGGCAGTGAATATTAAAAGCAGTTCTTTGTTTCAAAGGGAGCCAGTAGAGATGAATTATTACCTTGGTAACTTGATCAGATTTTAGATTGGGAACTGGCTGAATGACAAAATACTGTATTCTTTGAAACTGAGTCCCAAAGGATTCACTGCGCCAAAATAAAAGAGGCTGCAGTAGTCATTGCTCGTAAGGATACATGCACCATGTGGGTCCTTTCCACTCACTTTCAAGGGCACCAGATTTCGGCCCTGGGGCTACTGGCACGCCGGCAAACTCAATAATTGGTATGGGCAGTGTGGCAGCCTCAAATGGGGATTGTAAATATATTCTATCAGCCTCATTGCCTTTGTCTGAAAGTTACTACTTTTCGCATGGTGTAGAATTCTGAGGCTGTGCTTTAAATAAACGCATGGAGAGAGCTCCGTTTGTTCAATATTATGAACTTGTCTGCGCTTTCCTTTATGATGGTGGTTTAACAGCAGCACTGACCATATGTCCACTCGATTTTCAATTTCTTCAGGGGGGGGGGGGGTCCGGGCGGGCACGCACGCTACGCCCCGCCACTTTCAAATGTCACCAGCCGCCACTGAAGCTCGCATTGCTGAATCTGTGTGTGGTGAGCTGGACATTTTCACTCATTTATGCATGTGATATGCTGCAGCTAGTGCCGTTTTTGAGATCTGTAAACTCTCCAATAGTGCACAACAGTTCCAGGGTCTGCACTGTCCCATGATGGTGCCACAAGTGGCCAAAATAGAATTTTGTTGACCTCCATTTCCATACTGAAAAGTTGCACTAACATGGTTAGAAACTTTCAAAAGCAAAACGTTGCTTTAACAACATTAACCTTTTTTTCTTCTGTGGTCGAGTTCTTCATTTCTTTAATGCTCCTTTCTTATACCTTTCATCCCTAATTCTTTCTTCATTTTTGTTTTAATCTTTCTCTTCCGTCTATAACTCCACTTCTCCCTTCCGGTCCCTAATGCCTTTCTTTCACTTACCTTCTTCCTCATTTTCATTATTTACAACTTTTTTCACAATGATCTGTAATTGCGTATTAGTTTCACACCTTATGCATACTGGCACTTATTGAAAAATAGTCCTGTGCTGCCAGTCACACCTTTTGTGAATAGCACACTGTTGCATTATTTACGTGGCAAATATTTTAAATGTTCTGCTCGTGCACAAGCTCTTAGAGTCAGAGCTGACCCTAGCTCGGCTCTGGCCTAGCTCTCCCTGTTATTTTGTTGCCTCACTAACCTGGCAAACTCATGTGAGCACGTAAATATCACCTATAGATTTAAGCATTATTTGAGACAAAAGCTGCTTTGAGCTCCAGACATAAAACTGCATTTGAAAAGTGTCACGCAGGCATTTAGTGCTGGAGAAAGCTCAGATGCTTTACATCTAATATATCATGTAAAACCATGCACAATTGATTCAAGATTGATTTAAATCGGTGTCCAATTTACTAGCTATCTCCAGCTTGAAGAAAGCAATTTATGCCAGGAAGTGAGTTAAAACAAATAAAAAAAGGCCAGCTAATATGGGCACCCTTATCTGGATTAGAAAACTGAGGGGGTTTGAGCATATAGGAGGGATCACCGAGGAGTCTTTTAGATCAGCATTTTGCACTTTAAATTACAGCCCGATGGTGATTTTTGAATGATTCTGGGATTTAGTTGTTATTGTGACATGATTGTGCTGAAGGGAATAATATGTTTAAAGGCGGGAAGCCTGGTTAATATTTATTACGGCCAGTCCTCCCATTATATTTATTCCGCATGTCACACTTAATACAACGCGCCAAAGCTGGAAGCTTGGTTAATATGTATAACTGGTATCCCTGTCATCATATATATTCTGTACATCGCACTTTAAATACGTGACTGTAGATTACATCTGTGTCGTATTACTGCTGATCTTACTATATTTGCCTATGGATTGATGATCTGTTTATCCCTGGCGGGGGGGGGGGGGGGGGGGGGGGGGGGGGGGGCAGGCACGTTGGTTGTTTTTCTATATAAAAAAAAAGGAAGGCATCAACGTGCCGGAAGAGAGGATGAGATCCATGGCTGTGCGATCACAACATTACTCACTCTTGGATTATTAAAGGACATTTTGGACAAAAAAAACCCCACACTGTGCGTAAACACCATCCACAGTCCCTTTACACATACCTTATGCATTTGTTTTCTAAAGTATGTGTGAGTGACAAAAAAACAACATTTACTGGTTAATTTAACAACATTTTGTGGTTCACCCTAACAAAGATTGTGGCTGTTTCTTGAGTAGGGTTTCACACTCTTCAACAAACATCCCAATTTCTCACATATGCTATGCTGTAGCCCAGGGACCCATCTCTGTGATTACTTTGCAAAAGAACCAAACTAGCATTTCTGCTGCATTGTATTAAAATTGGCCCACTGCTCTGCTACGGAGTAAAGATTGAGCGCTCCAAACCAGTTGAAATCTTAATTACGAGTACTATCCCTGCTTGTATAATACTGAACTGAAACATTCAAATAAAACCAATGTGTGTTGACGTTTGCCACAAATAGGGTTTTTATTAAAGTTCTTTTTATTCCAGGGTCTGATAGCTATTAAAATATGAGAATAATATCAAACTGCCATGATTTTCACAATGCTTTTAATTTTGCCCCCTATATTCCTTCCATCTTAACTTCTGTGGACACAACAAACCCTTTACAAACCTAAAGGCCCATAATCAATAGATTGAAAGGTGTCAATCTGTAGGGCCAATATTCCTTCTGACATAATGCAGTTTGTGGGTAGTACACAAAAATGGCACCTCTTTTACACAAGCATTTGCAATGCAATAGGTCTCGCATTTAAGAGAGTTTGAGCTATTTGCATTGTAAATGGCAATGCCTTTTATGAATATTTTGGTTTTTAAAACATAAATAAATGGCATTGTCATTTACAATGCCAAAAGCTTAAACTTGTGTAAATGTGAGTTCTATTGTATTGCAAATACTTGTTTTGTATTGTACTACTGAATCCAGATCTAGAAAAGTAATCAAATTAAAAGTAACTGCTAACTTTAATAACTGCTCGTGTTCCTGCCACACTGAGCTCTCCGCTGCTCAGGCAAAACCCTTCTGAGTGGTGCACAATTTAAGGCCCAACGCTGTAGTCTCTCAGATATACGTCAGAACAAATGGGTCAGATGGTTAATACAGATTTATGATGCCTATTAATTTCATCCTAATCTATCACAAAACACTACACTGCAAAAGCTTAAGCCACAACACAGCTGCATTTCTGCAGACTGACTGTTCCTTTGTTCGTGATGCCTATTTCATGTGTGCTGTTGTAGTTTGCACTAAATGTTTATTAACACTGAAGGCAGTAGGAAGTTCGAGGTAATGTTCCCATCCGTTTCACCTTTAGAAATACCACAGAGTCCTCTGACTGACGGCTCTTTTTTCGAGATGGTTCCTGGATACAAACGCCCGAGGTATATTATATGGCAACATTTAACTGTGTAGCATAACCTGGGGTGCTTCCGTGAGCTGACTAGCAATTTAAATGTTAGAACCTGAATTGTTTCAAGGGAAATTCTGAGGAATTATTGATTTTAATATACATTCGCAGTAGCTGCAGGGCATAATTAGAACTACATCACTATAAAATAGAGTCCGTGGTAATCTGTAATAGGTAACGTAATCGGAGCATGAGGATATTCTTGAATGCTTGATGTTTAAAAAAATATTATTTTCAACAAATGCTGTTCCATTCCGTAATACAATGGTATCTATTTAACCTAGATACTCAAAAACGTTGAAAGTTTTACATTTTTTTTATAGTCCTTCATTATATATTTCATGGCATTTGCCGCCAGATTTATATCTTTTGATGGTTCTGCTTGTGCTTTAGCTATGAAAGCCAGGATAGACCACAGGCTCGGTGTCCCCCCTGCCATGCCCCCCAACCCCCCTTCCAGAGTGTGAGCTTAGATGGGCCATCAGCGCGCGCACCACAGCTGCGGCCTCTTCATCTCATTGTGGGGGTGACGAGGACATCGACATCAGCCACGGCCTTGCAGACGTTACGAGTTTCCAATTCCCACAGCACAAACATAGGCGTCAAAGGTATTTTTTATGAAAGCGGAGGAAGGGCACGACCCAACAGAGCAACGTCAAAGGGAAAACCAGTACTTAAAAGAAGCAAGCGAAGACAAAACAGAACTGATAGAAATAACTGTGCATCTAGTTTACACCGGCACACAACACGTCCATCTGTTTCTTTGCTGACATGTTGCTTTGTGTTCTCTCTTCACCTTGCGTGTCAAGATTCGTCCTGGCTCAAATGTAAACCCGCGTCTGTGGCATCCTTTATTGGGAGAAGATGCGTATTTTAAATATTTTCCGTGAACATAGACTAGAGTACGGTGGCTGATGATGGGGTCGGTGAGGGGGCATATGAATTACAGTCAGTAGGACCAAATATTCACAACCTGCACACAGAAGGAATTATGTTAAGGAAAAAAAATACTAAACAGAGAGCGGTGTCCCTCAAACAGGCGCCGCACTCAACAGTAAAGTTGAAAGAAAAAAAAAGAAACTGCGCGTTGTCCCTAAAGCGGATGCCGCGCTCAGCATGGCAACAGGAGGAAGGAAACAAGCACGCGAGAGGTCGGGTACGATAATTCAAAACAGATGTTGCCTGTGCGGGTAACCACCACCAATAGGCCGTGGGCGGAGCAATGCACACGCCTTTGCCCAATTGCGTGCTGTCTTTGTTAAAAAGACGCACGCAAAGGCCAATAGCGTGGGGCAAAAATAAAAGCACACGTGCGAGCGTGTGCGATTTCTGAAAGCCCATACATAAAGTCTTCACCAGAACAGCGCATGCACGCTGTTACAGGCTCGACCTAAAAAGTAAAAACCTTAGTACAAAATAGATGAGTGCTGTGGTAATACTCTTAATGCATGAAAAAACAACTTCTATATGGTCATTGTAGTTATTGGTTTGTCACCACATGAATAAGCGTTTGGCTGCAGCACACTCACTGTGTTCATTTTGGACATACATTATGGATTAATCTATTGGCTGGTGGGATTTAGGCGTGTGTAAAGATTTTTTTTAAGCATTGCTCTGGACTTTATTCCTTAGTGAAGTTTCACGGTTTAACTATGCCTTCGTAGATGAGCAGATTGTTTTGTGCATTGCAAGCTAATTTTCACTGTACTGAGAGATAACTGCCAGACTAATGGAACCCATCCAAGATGCAAAATATATGGAGACTATGTCCGAAGGTTTAACTTTTTCCGAGATTTTTTTTGCACAGTGGCAAATGTATGCATGATTTCTATGCAAATGTAGAAAATGGTAAAACGTTGCTACAATTGGAAAGTTACTAAATCTTCCCTAGAACCTTGTGTAGATTTCAAATCAATAAATAAAAACGTTCACCCCTCTGGTGTCACTCCACTGAGTAGAGGATTCCTGCAGAGTAGCAGTTAGAAGAATGTGACTACAATGATCCTAATGCTCAGAATTTTGGTTCTCAAATCTGTGACTCAAAGTACTTGAGACATAGCAGATGACATGCAGAATGTGAATTCACGGCCCACAGTAAACAGTAGAGTTGGTCACGCAGCCATACTAGCCCAGAAACACAACAAATGCTTCTTTTTTTTGGGTGGGGGGTTGGGGGGGTGGGAATGCTCTGGGCTTTTTTCGAAATTGCCTCTCTAGTTTCCCCACGCATTACTTCTTTGAAACATATAAAAAGTCAGCTTTATTTCTGACTATATTTTGTAAATGGATTTACATAGCGCAAACAGATTTAAATACATTTGGAAATCGAAGGATGGCTTTTGTGCACTCAGGCTGCCTTCACCTTATCATGAAAGCGTATTTTGAGGACACACAGCAGAAGGAGCCTATTGTTAGTTCTTGGAAAAAGCACCGCTAGTTTATTATTTGGCAGTATATAGCTTTGCTGGGAGTACATGATGGTCTAAAACAACTAACAGCTGATTTTACAAGTAAGGCTGTGGGCAAAGGTTTGCGTATACAAATGTTTTCTGGGGATGTCAACGAGGCAGGGCTTGCATATTCAAGCGAAGAGTATGGGTATGGAAATCCGCTGTTGCGCACTCCTATTTTTAAATATTCTTGTTTGCCCTGCACCAGTTCTTAACTGTTTCAACTTCCATAATTAGTTGGATTAAAACTTCAGTTATTGGAACCTGCAGTGGCAGACACTAGTAGGCTTAATTAACTGCTCTGTACCACCCCATGAAAAAAGGTAAGTGCGGGGTAGGGGGGAGGGAACTCACCTTTTGTGTGTGCAGCTGCTCGAATTCAATTCCTGGATAAGTAATTAATAATCTGTGCAGCATCAGGGATTTTCTGCTTTCATTCTTAAAATGCTATAACTGCATTTAAATTCCTCCTCAGTGCAGGCCTCTTGACAGCTGCGATGGCCAAAAGTCAGAGTACCATGTCTAATGGGCCTCAGCAGCATGTCTTGAACTTTCCCAGCCTATCACCCATGAGCCCGCCCTCAGCCACAATTATTCAAACAGAATGAGGAGGAGGATGCCATTTGATGAAAGGCAGGCATGCACTGCTGATATCACTAACGTGATGCAGTCATCATGCCTGGACCGGAGTGACCCATTCTCTGGAGACAAGCCAGGCAGGAACCTGAACTGAAGGAGAGCAGGACAGATGCATGTACATTTCTTTTTAATAATTATTGGGCCCAGGGGAGAAAACTTCAATAGACCCGGCCCTAAAAAATAAGTGCGGGTGCTAAGCAACAGAAACTACAGGCACAAATTAAGCACAGACGCCTAGTCAGCTCCTCTTCTTGTGACCCTTCGGTACCTATAGGAGAGGACTCTCTCAGATCCCAGTAGATGGAGCCCGCTCTAGAGTTTGGCTAACCTGAGACAGCTGTCTTTCTGTAACCACCAGCACATTGAAACAGGCACTGTATCATCAAGAGGACATGGGACTCTGCAAGCGTGAGTAGCCTGCACCCAGTTTGGAAGATCACCACACTTAACAGCAGTTGTGGTTACCAGGATCACCAGGAACGGCCCAAGCAAATTAGGTCCAAGTTCGACTTGCGTATATGTTTTCTCACCAGGACTAAGTCGACTGGAATGAGGACGTGGCACTGCTCCTGTTGAGGTGAAATAGCTGCTTTCCTAACCTGCTGAGGCACAGAACATACCACGTCAGCCAGTCCCATAGGGTAATCGAGCACCCAATCATCGGTCATATTAACCAGTACACTGATGGGAACTGATGGCTGTCTCATAGTCCTCCCCATAATGATCTCATGAGGAGATACGCCTGTTCTTCTGTCTGGGGTACTTCTCAAACTCATCAACCCAAGAGGCAATGCATCAGGTCATCTCAGAGAAGTTGAAGCACACAACTGCGCCAATCTGGATTTCAGTGTGGCGTTTATCTGCTCCACAATTTGAGGCTTCTGGACGATAAGCACAATGGAGCTTCTGATCAATTTGTAATGCTGCACATAATATCTTTAGAATCTCACTGTTAAAGTGTGTTCCTCGGTCTGACTCCAAAGAAGTTGGAAATCCAAAACATGGTATCAACTCACATAACAACTACTTAGCTACAGTAAGACTGTTTCGTCTCATTGGGTAAGCTTGCACCCACCTCGAGAACACACACACACACACTCTCTTTCGCTCAAAAGAATGCATCTCAAACCATTGCAAGGGGGCATTTCAACAAAAAACAGTTACGTTCAGTTGAAAGGACCCCCAGATCTTCGTAAATGGCGAATGGTAACAGGGGTTCTTTTTCCCACATTTTGTTGTTGACACACTATGCAACGATGACACAAGCCTTCTGCCATGGATCTGAATCTTAGAATAAACCTTGTCTAATGAAAGAGACGCATCATAGCATCCCTCCCAATATGTGCAGAACCATGATAGTAGCACACCATAGGAGGGAGCAAACAGGTCTCCCATCAGTGTACATCCATACCTCATCTTCTTACCTATTAGTGTATTTGACTCAGACCCATCCTTGTTTTTGGGTTTCTGGTACCTCATCCAGTAATGCCTTCATCCCTTCACATGTTTCGACAGTGGAGAAAAACAGTTTGCAGAGGATCTTCATTGTATGTGTAAGAATTTGGAGCGCAATAGCATGCAGTCTCATCTGCAAAGCAGTTTCCGACTGTGACATAATAATTGCCCTACCGATGGGCTGCCCACTTCATCACGGCAATTTGGACAAGCGATTGTACTGACAGCCAAAGGTTTGTCAAACTCTCTCCATTCCTGATGGGGGACCCACACAAGGTCATAAACCCTCGCTTCCACCACAATTGCTCAAAGTCATGTCCAACGCCAAATCTGTACTGACTATCGGTGAAGATGATAGCTCGTAATTTGTTAGATAAGTTACAGGCTTGTGTCAAGGCAATCAGTTCAGCTACCTTTAACACCTTGCAACCAGGAAGCTTCAAGAGGGAGAGAAGTTGGCCTAACGGCTAGGGCGGTCGACCTTGAATCTGGGCTTGAGTCACGGCAATGCTACTGAACATCGACCTTGAATCTGGGTTCGAGTCTCGGCAATGCCACTGAACATCCTGTGAATCTCGCCAAATCACTTAATCTCCCCTTGCCTAACAAAAATGAATGTGTGTCCTCATGTAACGTAACTGGTGCTATGTAAAGCGATCGGATACCTGATTCGGGTCAAGTTCGCGCTATATAAAACTGGAATGTAATGTAAGGTAATATTGCATTTATACCGCGCGGCTGTCGCTCCAAAGAGCATCTAGGCGCCCATTGTTGACCAAGATCTGTCACACGGTCAGGCTGCTTGTGGTAGTTAGTCCCCCTGTCACACTAGTGCTCTAGCGCAGGTATCCTGTAAATTAAAAACCCAGGTCTTCAGAGCCTTTTGAAATTCGGATTCCCGCTCCAGTGCCCGGAGTTGAGGGGGAAGAGTGTTCCAGGCTTTTGAGCCTAGGACTGGCAGTGATTTACCTCCTCTCGTGCTAAGTCTGAAAGCTGGGACCGACAGAAGGTTAGCACTTGAGGACCTCAAGGTACGTGGAGGTCGGTACCTAGAGAACTTCCCCCGTAGATATTTCGGCCCTTGGAAGTGAACGGCTCTAAAGGTGATAATCAGGATCTTAAAAAGGACCCGTTTGATTATCGGTAGCCAGTGCAAAGTTTTTAATGCCGCCGATGCTGATGATCTCCGCGGCCATTTCAGCACTAGCTTAGCTGCTGCATGTTGCACCATCTGGAGTTTATGAGTAACAACTTTGTTTGTCCCTGCGTATAGGCTATTACAATAGTCTATCCTTGATGTCACAAGGGCGCCCGTTACCGTCTTCCTAGCCGCCAGAGGAAGTAGATCGAAAAACTTCCTTAATCCCTTGATGATCCCGAAGCAGGTCCCCGCTACTGTCAGTGCTTGTTGCTTGAAAGACAGGGCGGTGTCAAAGTTGATCCCCAAATTACAAGCAGAATTGGTGGTGTGAGGTGGTATCTCTGCCTTCTCCGGCCACCATAGTTTGGGGACAAAGTCGTTTTGTGGGCCCATTGGCATGATCTCTGTCTTGCCCGTATTACATTTCAAATGGTTCTTCCCCATCCAATCGAAAGTGGCCGTGAATCAACATTTAAGATTTCCTTCCCAGTCCGGAGTATCTTTATCAAGGACCAGGATTAGTTGCGTGTCAACGGCATATACCAAGTGATGATATCAGCCTGATCAGAGGGGCGGTGTACACATTAAACAATGTCAGGCTCAGACTAGACCCTTGTTGTACTCCCATCGTGAGTAATTTTTCCTTCGAGCAGAAATCGCCCAGGGTGACCACTTGTCTCCTGCCACTCAGAAAGTTCTTGATCCATTCCAGGGCCCTACCAGTAATGCCAGAAGTTGTTAGCCGGTCAATCAAGATAGTATGTGAGACCATGTCGAAGGCTGCCAACAGATCTAATAAAATGAGGACAGCCTTCTTACCCTGGTCAAGGGCCATACGGATGGTATCGGTGGTAAACAGGAGAGCTGACTCAGTTGAGTGTTGTGCTCTAAAGCCTGATTGGTTAGGGTGCCAGGCCTCGCTATCCTCCAGGAACTGTGTGATTTGTTTGTTTATGAAAGACTCTGTGATCTTACATAATACAGGGAGTAATGAAATTGGCCGGAGGTTGGATAATATAGTGGGGTCAGACAACTGTTTTTTCTGCAGGGGTTTGACCTCCGCGAATTTC
This sequence comes from Lissotriton vulgaris, assembly GCF_964263255.1. Taxonomy (NCBI): domain Eukaryota; kingdom Metazoa; phylum Chordata; class Amphibia; order Caudata; family Salamandridae; genus Lissotriton; species Lissotriton vulgaris. The sequence continues at coordinate 510,222,488 of NC_141694.1, forward strand.
CATTCTAAAGGGATTTTAGCTGTGGCTAGTGAGGTGTTTACAATTTTGTTGATCACAGGGTTGACAATGTCAACGATCGAATGTAGGAACGCGGGGGGGACACAGATCAAACGGTGACCCTGATTTAGCCGTCAGTATTGCCCTATAGGTATCCTTCAGGCTAATTGGCCGCAAGATCGCCAACTGGTCCACAGGACCATTCCCCATGCTGTTCCCTTCTCCTGACTCCATGGCAGGGACTGCAAAGTCCTTTGTGAGGCCCTGTACTCTTTCCTCAAAGTAGTCTGCAATAGTGTTACAGAGACTCTCAGAGGGCGGGATTTCTTGCACTAATATCCTGGGATTATTAAAGCTATTTACAATCTTAAAGATGGCTTTTTGTTTGTTGCTTGACGATTCTACTGCTGCAGTGTAGAAATTAATTTTTGCTTGTTTAATGAGTGTGTGATATGAACTCCTAGCTATTTTATAATTACAGCGCTCGTCATCACGATAGTCTTTCAGCCATTTTCGTTCGGCTCTCCGTACCTCCCTTTGTTTTGTTTTAAGTGACTGATCAAACCAAGGAGATGATAGTCTCTTATAGGATGGCCTATTTCCACTTTTCATAGGACCCGCCTTAGCTTTGATCTCGGACATCCATTCCCTGAAAATGTTGTTGTCCGTTTCCAGATTACCTACCAAATGGGGCCTGCAGTCACTGGCCATTGCAGTCAATTCCGGGTGGCTCACGATAGCTTTCCGCCCTTCGTTTCTAGCCTGGGTGCTTTTTCCTGACAGCTTGCCCTTCGCAGTGCCCTCAAGCAGGAGATTGAAAGGTATCAGTGCATGATCTGTCTATGTTTGGATTTTAGGGTGATCGACCTGGAGTATGGCTAGATTGGAAGATATACAGTCTATGGTATGACCCGCTTTATGCGTGGACTGTGTGGTAAGAGTAACTAGTCCCAGTGCATCCATAGTGTCTCTAAACGAAATAGCTGCAACATCTGTAGGGGAATCGAAATGGATATTAATGTCCCCAAGTACTGTGAAATTAGAAAACCGAAGTGCCAGATTACTAAAGGCCTCTCCGATACTTTCCAAGAAGCCCTTATATGGGCCCGGGGGGGCGATAGATCAAAGCACCCGCAAACGTGATGGTGTCATTGACCTTGATGTGAAACCCAATCCCTTCGGCTTCTTTCAAGTCCTGCAGTTCAACCACAGTGCAGTTCAGGGAGTCCCTATGAATAATCGCCACACCTCCCGCCCGTTTTTAGGTCTCGCCTCTCAATGCGCATGCTCATTGAGTGGAGCGAGACTATAGGGGCTTAAACCACGTTTAACTACACTGGCGATTTGATGGTGTGCCCGTGCGCTTTTAGGTCAATGCGCAAGCGCATTGACCTAAAATGCGCGTGCACATCATCAAATCGCCATCTGTTCCCCAGCAGCTCTTCCCGCTCCACCCCACAAGCTTCCCCCACCGTGTCTCTCCCTCATCGCCGCTCTCCCCACTCCGCCCCCTGCTGCGGCCGTGTCGTATTTCTCCTCCCCCCTCCCCACAGTAATGCCCTCTGTCTTGTCTCATTTGTAGCCCTTTGTCTGCGTGTTAACATTTCACAAGATTGGTATTTTATGCTCAACCGACACGTGATCTTCAAAATGCCTCTTCAAAAACTTTTGGTAATCTGCGTCAACTCATCAGATCAATGCGGTTTGCATCACAGAGCACTATGCTGTCAATTTTGGGAACTCCTTGCACAACCCTTCGTTTCCAATGAATGATGGCCCCACCATATGCCAACAGTCCCTGCGGCCTCATAATGTAGGTTATCATTATTGTGTCTTAGTACGCTCTTACGATTAACCCACTCCGTCCCTTTAAAAACTTTTCTACGAAAGACAGCTAGGCGGGCACTCACGTGACGAAGTTGGGAGGTCCCCTTTTTTTCACTCTAAAGCTCACACAGAAGTGATGAGCCTTCACCAGATGTACTAAAACGGTCGCCATTGTCCGGAGCTCGCCCTTCGTATTTCTCCTCCCCCCTCCCCACAGCAATGCCCTCCGTCTTGTCTCATTTGTAGCCCTTTGTCTGCGTGTTAACATTTCACATGATTGGTATTTTATGCTCAACCAACACGTGATCTTCAAAATGCCTCTTCAAAAACTTTTGGTAATCTGCATCAACTCATCAGATCAATGCGGTTTGCATCACAGAGCACTATACTTACAATTTTGGGAACTCCTTGCACAACCCTTCGTTTCCAATGAATGATGGCCCCACCATATGCCAACAGTCCCTGCGGCCTCATAATATAGGTTATCATTATTGTGTCTTAGTACGCTCTTACGATTAACCCACTCCGTCCCTTTAAAAACTTTTCTACCAAAGACAGCTAGGCGGGCACTCACATGACGAAGTTGGAAGTCTCCTTTTTTTTTCACTCTAAAACTCACACGGAAGTGATGAGCCTTCACCAGATGTACTAACGCGGTCGCCATTGCCCGGAGATCGCCCTGAAGTTAAGCACAAGCCTTTTCTGTCAACTTCGCCACTACAAGCCGGAGATGCACCCCTCACATTTTTGTCACGCAGTAACACTTGAATTAGCACTGTACCTACAACTAAGCTGGGGCTCCTTGTATCACTAGCTGCAAATCCGCCATGCAAGTATGTCAGCACTAATCTGCCACAATTTACCGGTACTGTACCATTGCTCAAAAGTCAAGGCTGCCCTTAAGGACTGTACCTGAAGGCTTTTACGATACCGCACAACTAATGGAATGCGTTTACTCACGGGCCCACGTTCACACACAGGCGATTATTCCCAGCGCGCTTTCGCATCTCATTTACACACTGTCTCTCTCCCGGGAGCACACTTAAACAATTCTCCAGCGTTAAAAGCTACAATTGTTCATTTTTATAAAAATCATTTGATACTTCATGAATACATTTTTGAAACAGCTCTTTTTTCCTTCTTACAGCGTTAATCAATTGAATTTGCTTTCATCACATGTACAAAATTAATCAAGGTATGTCTTTGCCGACACCTCTCATTTTGCCTCAAAACACAGTCATTCAAAGCTCTTTACAGAGAACTTCATTTTGACTCGCTTGCGGTTCTATAGTGCCTCAAAGACTGGCCCTTCATTCCTTCAAATTGTCAGAAATAATTTTCTGTTTCCTTTTAATTGGGATAGTTAACTCTCAGACATGATCGGTTACAAATGAGGCAGACTTTTTGTTGCATATGTTTTAAGGAAAATCGAAAATCACCGCCAGCAATATGCCTACATATACCACTATACTATGTGGTCCTCTACCCTTAGAGAGCCTTCCAAATACATTGGCTATTACTTAATAATATTAGGTTGCTCTACCATACTATGCCACACAACAGTTTTTAAAATAATTTTACCCTAGGCACACAGGATGGTGCAAGACTAATTTAGGATAATCTCATTAGGAGTAGCTGCTTATGAAATGTCTGAGAAGCGGCCCCCATTGTTGTTAATCAGCTAACACAGGTTGTGATATTGCCCCCTCCTGTCTCCTCTCTCCTCTCCCCCTGCTGCCTCCTCCTTTTTAGATTTTAGTATTACATTTACTGTTAACACCCACCCCTCCCATCACCTCAAACAGCATACATTTTCTTAAACACATGTTGCGATATCCTGCAGAGCGATTGCAAGTGGCGCCACCAACATTTACATATTCAAGTGGATAAAAGGACGCAGCAATTCACGGGATCAACTGTCGCTGCCTTCCCCTCGCCTGCAGCCACATGCAACAGCCAACCAGTGACTGGCACGTGCAGGTTTTGTGATCACGAAATCTGTACGAGGGAAGTGTGCCGTGCTGCGAGCCCCTTCACTTCACTATGTGTGTGGCCTCACTTAAAGCTCCTGGCAGCGCTCACAGTTATTCCGGGGCTTTCTTTGTACTGGTGCCACACCGTTTCAAATAAATGAAGACTCACATTTTTAAATCAGTACTTTAAATAAATGCATTGCCATGAGAATTGGTAAATATTCGGATGTAAGGGGGTGGGGCCTTTTAGAAATACCTTTATAGATAAATCTTGAAATCATGCAACTGTTTATAATGTACAACATGTTAAAGTCGTCATAAAATACACTGAACATATTCTTCACAAAAGTTATTTACAATACTTTAAGCTATTGCTATTATAAATTACAAGAACTTTTATTTAAGTATTAATTATTTAAAAAAATTAAAAGCCATTTATATTTGTAATATGAATACATCTAAGTCACGTACATACAAAACATGTTGCATTACAAATGCTATAGGTGTCATATTTGCAAAAGTTAAAAGTATTGGCATTGTAAATGACAAAGCTATTAATTTTGCTATTTTCAAGACCAACACATAAAAAAAATTGTCATTTACAAAACCAATAGAGCCAACTTTTCTAATGCGAGACCTATTGCATTTCCAATGCTTGTTCTCCTCTATCCGCCCTTTGGATGCAATATCGAGGTGGTAGGGCGTGCACTATGTCTGGGTTACACCAGGGTTTGAGCCACGTTTCCGTAATAAAAAGACAGTCCATATTTTCTTCAGTTATTAAATCATAAATATGTAGTGCATGTTTGGGCAGGGATCTAGCATTAATTAAACCCCCCTTGAGCTCGTTTCTGCCAACTGTGAGTGTAGCAATTTGTGAAAAAGTGAAAGTTTCCTTACATCCCCGGCAACTTACAGGGCCCTTCCATAGGGATACATCCAGTTGGTGTACACAGATATGGGAGCTAGTTTGTAAGGATAAGAGCTCTTCCCTACTGTAATTCCTAATATTGGCAGGTCGAGCAGTATTTCTGGCCCTATGCCCGGCCGGCGCGCGGACGGGCGCAGACGGGCTTACCTTCGGCCACAAAAATTCTGCCCAAAAAAAATAAAAAATTCACACCCACAACTGTTCACACAGCATAAGCAGCTTTCAGGTTTCCTTCCGCATCATGTAAACAAGAACCAATTGACAAACAGCACATGATCTGATTCAGGCAAATGGGTATCAAGTATATCTGTCGGCAGCTTCGTACACAACTCAATCCCATCCAGAAATCATGATCAGCCACATCAATCACAAACTCATTTCCAGGAAGGGTCATCAAAGTTGCAGGATTCAAACTAGTGCATCTCAGAGTCAAGTTCCCTGCTCCCAGTTAAAGTTCAAGTTCAGAAATTTGTATAGCGCACTTCTCACCCAGAGGGTCTCAAGGCGCTTGAGGGAGGGTGGGTGCTTTACTTATCGAATAGCATAATAGTATGCTCTGCTCATATCTGGTGAGGCGGCTGTTTGTGAGGTGCTGATTTCAAGAATGCATAAGCAAGACCTTAACAGAATGAGGTATATACACTCTAAGTGGATGTCCCTACACAAAGCTTTCACTCTGCTCCAAACTCACATACTTTGCTGCAACTGATTTCAAACATCCAAGGATAGTGGAGGCAACAGGATAAAGGGTTGCCGAACAGTATGCTACAGGTCTGAGTGCAGTACCATGGATCTGTGCTAGTACTGATAGCGCACATCTTTGTGCGTCAGCCTCTGAAGAGGTTGGGCTGTTGAAGAAAAATTGGAATCAATTGCAGACAATAGCCAACCATTCCCCAAAACATGCAGACTTCCTTTTGAGTGGTTGGTGGACTCATATTCAGGATTGCAGCATTCCTGTCTTGAAACACTTTCCTTGCTCCTTTCTCAATATGGTGTTCATGGTGCACAACAGTCCTTTGGCAAAATTGCAATTTGGACGGTGGCACCTTATGTCCATTGACAGCCAAATGATTCAATAAAGCAATAGTATTGCTTGTGCAAGCCTCGTGTGTACTTGACACTACCAGTAAATTATCAACGTACTGGACAAGGACAGAATGATTTGGCATCTCCAGGGATCGCAGATTTTTCTTAAAAAACTAATTGAATATGGAGGGGCTTTCCATATACCCTTGTTGAACTCGGCACCATGCCAAAACACAACGACCGAACCGGAAAACAAACTAATACTGACTGTCCTCATGCAATGGAATGGAAAAGAAGTCTTGACACAAATCAATGACTGAGAACCATTCAGTTTCACAAGGGATTTAGAATACAATCTATGCTGGATTTGGCACACCAGGACAACATTGGCAACTACTTGATTCATTTTCCTTAAATCCTGAACAATACGGTATTTACGGTTAGGCTTCTGTAAACCCATAATAGCAGAGTAACATGGACATTATTTCTTTCTGGATACCTTGCTCAATCATCGAATCAATTAAAGGCGTTATTCCTGCAATGGTTTTTGGACTCAAATTGTATTGTGTGATTTGTGGATATTCAGAATTAGGCTTCACAGTAATTTTTACTGGAGCCACACCTTTAATGTGACCAATATCTTTGCCTATAAAGTCCTAGACCTCAGGATATATGGTGCCTCTCACTTTCAAAGACAAGTCATCTCTTGTTAATAGGAGAAACAGTTCTGGACTTTATGTTTAGCCAATTTAAAAACAACATCCTCATCGCTGGTATGGAACTCAGTTCCTTTTGGTGTGCAATATAATGAACAATTCAATTTGCATTGTAAGTCTCGTCCCAAAAGTTAACTGGGCTTTAATCACACACACAAAAATTGTGTAAAACCTCAAAAGGGCTAATTTACACAGGTACAGGTTCAGTAACTAGGTTTGACATCAGTCAGTTTGCAACTCCTACAACTTGGATTCTTACTCCTGAGAGGGGTGGATTTGGAAATTCTGCTGTTCTCACAGTAGAACAGGTAACACAAGTGTCAACAAGAAATTAGACTGGAGTCCCATTCACCTTGCCATGCACATAGGGATCACTATGATTTACGTCTAATGATGCGCCAAGCACCTATTCCTCCTCCGCTCCTAGGCACCGTCACTGTGACAGGTCTGAGTCAGTGTCATCTAACTGGATCAAAGAATATTGCCGAGACACATTCTGATATGCATTAGATCTTGGATCAGTGTGAAACCCTTTATTGGAATTGTATTCCTGAACCCGACCATTCTTTTGAGGCATCGGGGCTTGAGGTACATTCTGATTTTGATTTCTCTGTCTGTGAACCTATTGAGTCTGTAACATGCCATCACCTTGTGATTGTGCATTACCAATTTTCTGGACCTGTCCCCCATTTCTTTGATAATCAGATTAATTCGACATTTGTGCTTTCAATGCCCCAACTTGCTGCAAACATGACACGGATTGGCCCTTTTTAAAGCATTTGACACACCTCGACCTCTACCATGGGCCTTCATACCATGCTATCGTCCTCTGCTCACCCCTCGCATTCTCGGGGGCTGCTGATAATCTCCCTCCACAATGAGCATGGGATCAAGCCCTGTTCCACCCTGACCTTTCTGAACAATCATTAGTTGCTCCTTCAGCTTCTTATATTTTGAATCAATTTCATCTCCACAGTATTTCGCATAATGAAGTAGTTCATCTATGGGCTTACTCCACCAGCAAATTAGATGCAGCAGAATCATGTGGCTAATATCAGGCCTCAATCCCTACAAAAACCGATAAACAAATTGCCCCATATCCTTTTCAGACACATTCTCCATCCCACTATACTGCTTGAATGCCTGCAAGAGTCTTTGATAATAAGCATGAACTGTTTCTTTCAGCTCCTGGGTTGTTGTCAATCTTCACCCAATCAATCTCTTTGGGGGAAATTTTCCCTTTGAAATTGGTAATAACTTGGCTATATTTCAGTATCACCTCAGGAGATGGTGCCCCTATACAAGCATTCCTTGTTGGTTCTGTTTCGGGCCAATCAACAGCAATTTTACATTCTGGCCACAAATCGCTTAGGACTAAAATGTCAAACAGGGTATCTAAATCTTTCAGTGGGGCCTTTGAAACCTTCACAAACCGTCCAACTTCCTTTTACTATTCAACAGTATTCTCTCCTAATTCTGGGAAATCATTTGTAAGGGACCAGATGTCTGGTCTGGTCCAAGGGACATGAACATATCCTCTTCCAGGGACCTCTCTCATTGGAGGCATCCTCACTCCGTTGCACCCATCGTCCAAGAAGACCAGAAACATTTACATGCAAACCCTTTTTGTTTCCTTCTTTTTGGCCCATCAACCTTCCCATTTTTCTAGTTCTTCTTATTTTTTGAGAAGGGTCAGAAATTCTTTAATCTGTAACCTCATTCCTGAAGGTCTCATGTGTTCAATGTCTTTGTCACTGAAGTTGTCTATAGGTTGTTTGCAATGTTTTTGATTGCTGTACATCTACTCCATATTTTTGTGCCAATTCAAATAATTTTTCATGTGTATTTCGAGTGCATCTTTTAATATCTGTAAAGAGGAACAGCAATTCATCATCCTGATCTGCTACTATTCTAGCAGGGCTTATGGTACCTATAATCATTCCCTCTAATTCTACAATAAGCCTGGCAATATCAAGGGACCTTTTCTTTTTCCCTCCCAAAGTATGTGTGCCCTTAGCTCCCGCACCTGTGTCGTTTGCAGGTGTAACTATATTTTTAAGCCAGTCCATTTCTTGAGAAAGTAGGACCTGTTTGTCCTTCTGCTGCAATCCCTAACAAGTTCTCATCCTGACTTTCCATTCTTGCAATAGGAGTGGAGTGGGGACTCGTCAGAATCTGGCGTTCCCAGCGGGAGAGTATTTCCTGTAGTATTCTGTGTTGCCTGAGTGGAGTTACCATACCATTTTCAGGCACGTAAGGAGTCTTACCCGGTCCTGCCCTTCCACTGGAAGAGTTTAATTGTGTGCAACGTAGACTCGACCCATTGCTGGCTACACGAGGAAGGTCCGAATTAAAGGTACTTGTGTAGGCTGCCTCATTCCACCATCTGCAGAAGCAAAGGTTGTACCATTTATCCCTGCAGGGACAGCCAATGTGTGTGCATTATTTTCCCTATTCCCAAATTGGTACAAGGGAACAACAGGACATATAGTCACTGGAACTTTCAAGGCATCAGGTGCGTTCATACCAGTCTGATTATCCACACCAGGTGTCTCTTCATTATCACCCACTTGTGCAAAAGGGGTGCGTGGAACTGGCTCTATAGGTGCTGCAGGTGCATCTGGAACTATTCCCGAACAAGAGATTGTTAAACTCTGGGGCTGGTCTTCATAATAAGGTAGTGGACGATTCAGTAGCAATTAATTTGGTAATTCATCATCAAATTCATGATCACTATCTGTAGCTGGGTCTATAGTTTTTAGTTCTTCTAGAAGTTTTCTTTTCCTTACTCTTTCCTCCTCCTTCCTTTCCTGGCACTAGCTCAGGATACATTCTAGTTCGCTTTGCTATAGCTGTTCTCCAAGCTCTCAGTTATTGGTGTTCTCCAAGCCCTCTGTTGAGCATCTCACCAAGCCTGAACATATAGGTTCAAAATATTCCTGTACCTTCCCAGGAATTTCTGTTTATCTTTTTGATGAGCTATATGCTCCCATTTGCTGCGTGCCTCAAACTGCATGGGTCTAGGCTACGGCTTAATCTTATATAATTGTCTCCTCAAGTTTTCAAGGATACGGATATTAAATGATTCTATGGCAGGACCAGAGGCTTCTGATTATGCTTTCTCATTTCTTTACTGCACAAAACAGCAGCCAATGAAAATGAAACTACAAATGTAAAAAACAACATTTCCCATGAGGCTTTGAACCACGCCTCTCATACAACAACCAATCACAGTGGCAATAAGCATATAAAGTATAGAGACACTAATCTGGCCTCCTCTTTCTTTGCTGCTTCGCAGCCCAGATAAGTGCTCTTTACATTATATGCTTATTCTGCTTCTAGACAGGCCTCATGTTGTGCTTAACGCCCAGGGCGTCTGTTTGATTATTGTCATCATTGATGCTTAGCGCCCAGGGCGTTTATTGGTGAACGTTGCCATTCTTACTTTGTGTGTTTTACACTGTTAAACCTTGTTTGCAGGTTGTTTGTCTGTATTCTTCTCTGCACGCCGTTATCGGCTTCTTTCCCCTCCCGCATCGGAGCGGAGCTTTTCCGGCACGCTCCGCGTAGGTTAGTTTTTCTTCAGAGCTCGTGTTGCGCTGGTAGCTTTCCCATCTGCTCAACACTAAATTGCACACCTATAGTCTCAAAATATGTGTGTGAAAACATGTGAGTAGTTGCCTCTCTAAACCAACGTACTGCTACAAGTGAAATACGACTGGGGGAGACATCCCTTAAGGATAAGAACCCTCACTCACCCAAGGGTGACATGCTTCATCATATGGGTCCTCCTTACCAGTGTGGAAAACCTGGTCAACACTGGGAGCTACTACTTCGGTGTTTAAGGAAGGAGCTCAGAGATGTTTTTATAAAGTAAGGATGGTGGTTCCATATGTGAGGGAGTTGGTGTAGTGAGGTATGCAGCACTGTGTGAAAGATAGGTGGGTGAAATTAAAACTATCTAAGTGGATACACTATATAACTTTATTGATGTGTTCCGCTTGACAGGGTAAAAAAGGAAACCGCAGTGGTATAGATATAAAACCACTGTCACTTAATGGTCAACATATTTCAGCCTATTGATCCAAAACATAGTATCAGCGGCTTTCTTCAGGACCAGATCAAATATGTGAAACTGCTGCTGCAAAAATGTGTGACAACTGATAAATCTAATAGAATAAAGTACATTTTTTGTACTACACCGGTATTCCTGCTTTATATTTGTTGGTCAGGTCATACCCAGGTATCCTCAATAGTAGGAAAATCCTGCCTCACCTCTACCTGGCTGGCTGCTCTGGGAGGAGGCCCTGCACTGTCCGGCGGTACCTCGTTACTCAGTAGAGCTCGCCCCGGGAGGTACTGACGGGGCCTCCTCCCAGAGCAGCCAGCCAGGTAGAGGTGAGGCAAAAAAAAAAGGGATTGACCGCGCGCTCAGAGCGTGCCAGGATAAGGTCCTTGACCTTTCTGGGCCTTTGGCCAAGATACTGGAGCCAGCCCTCCAGGCTCAGGAGACAGGTGATGCCATCCACCCTGAAGTGCTTGCGGGTTGGGCGCAACGAGCCATTTGCATGTTAGGCAACGCCAACTGCGCTCTAGCCTCGGAGAGACGAAAGTCAGTATTACTCCGGATTGACCCCCAGTTGGTTGAATTGGCTTCTTTGGAACCGGGTCCTTTGGCGGAAGGGCAGCTGTTTGGGGACAACTTTGTAAAAGACATTGCTAAATTTGTAAATACCTTTACATCCTTGGACAAGTCTCTGGCCTCATTGAAGAGGGTGTTGCACCAGGTCTCTAATAGGGCCGGTCGTGGCAGAGGACGCTCGACCGGCCGCTACTCGAATACAAGTCCTCAACGAGGTGACGCCGCTAGACGGGGCAGAGGCTATACACAGGAACCTGACCAAGCTGGCTTCTACCCGTCGAGATCCCGCGGCTTCAGGGGCCGCTATAATCGAGGGGTCTACAGAGGCTACAAAAACTTCGATAATCAATCCTCTGGTAAGTCAAATGTGTCCTTTGGTCCCTCAAGGGGGAAGGTTATGTCATTTTGTAGTGAATTAGGCGAGTATCACGGCGGATGCTTGGGTCCTACAGACCATCCAGGGATACGAGATAGAGATGGTGGACTGCCCCCTGCAACCCTTTCCCCCTCAACCTCTCCTTTTTTCCCGTCTCGAGCAGACTTTTATCGACTCAGAGCTGGTGGAGCTTTTTTTTAAAAAAAATATTTTTTATTGCAAAGTCATATAGATATTTTCAATCACAGTACATAATTGCGCCTACAACCCTGAGGCCGGCATGCATTATGTTGTGTAGATGATCCAGTTACATATATTCTAGCCTTCCCCGATCGTTGAGGCAGTATTGGTCATTCAGGATATCTATTCAAAAGAAACGGATACAATACATACAGAAGTACAATTTGCATTTTGTGTTTTATGTATAACTAAGAAACTCCACACATGAGTCAGTATGTCAACAGTTTATACATGGTTTGCTATCCGGTATCGACGCTGCCCTGTAAGAGATCAGTCCTGCAAGTCTCACTGAGTTACATCCTGCCTGCGCACCCCCCGTCACTAAATCCCGTTGCATTGAAACCAATCCCGTACCCCTCATGTGTGCTGCCCTCCGTTGCCCTTGACCCCTATTCAGTGTCCTCTTCATCCCCAGAGCTATCAATATCCTCCTCCGGCAATGGCTCACAAATGTCCCCTCTGTACGTGTTCCATGGCTGCCAAACCCCATTCCATTTACGCGGATTATCTCTCAGTTTGTATGCTGCCCTTTCCGTCAACATGAGCATATCCATGTTTCTGCTCCATTGTGGGGAGTTCCGCTGCCCCCCATTTTTGTGCAATGTCCCATTTGGCCGTCATGAGGCGTATCGTGGTCCATATCCTCTCATAAAATGTGAGATCTGTAGGTCCCCACACATTCAATAGGCATACACGTGGGTCCAATGTCAGTGAGGTGTTAAGTGTTTGAGCGATAGTGCGGAGTACCCGCTGCCAGTAACCAACAATACGTGTGCAGCTCCAAAGTGTGTGTATGAATGTGCCCTCTTCACCGCAGCCCCTGAGACAATAGGGATGGTCTGCCCTCTGCAATTTGTGTAATGTAGTTCTCGTATAGTATATCCTGTGTAGGATTTTTAGTTGTACCAGGCGGAACTTAGACGATAAGCCAGCCTCACGCGGGGATGCAATGGCAGCGTTCCAGTCGGAGTCATCGAAGTCTCCGACGTCGTCTACCCATTTGTCCTTCAACTTCCCCAGTGGGTCAGGTAAGTTATTAAGCAATTTACGATATGTTAAGGAGGTTGCGCGTTCCTGCATGAAGTCCATGAGCAGACGGTCTTCCAGCGGGGAGGATGCTGGTGGTGTCGTATTCGGTGGGATCGCCGCCTGGAGGGCATGTCTGATTTGTATATACCTATACAGCTCAGTATCCCCCAATTCGTACTGTTCCTGAAGGGACGCAAACGGGATCACGCCCTCTCTAGTCCACATGTCCCCCACTGTCGATATCCCAATGTTATCCCACTGGGTGAAACCCTTAGTGCGCCGTAGGTGTCCCAGTGCCTTAGTGTCCCACAGTGGTGTGAGTTTTGTGATGGTCCCTTCCCAGTGTAGCTTCGCTTGCGCCCTGTACCATAGCTGTACGGTATGTTTGGTGGGTCCTATGAGTTTCGCCGCTGTGCCCCGATGATACAGAGGCGCCAGTAAACTGTTGGTACCTAGTTGTGCCCTGTCTGACTTGAATGCTGGGTCGTCCTGTGGGGCGTTTACCCACTGGTTGAGGATCTTGAGTTGGGCCGCCCAGTAATACAACTGCATATTAGGCAGTGCAATCCCGCCATCGTACCAGCTCCTGTTTAGTTTCGTGTGAGATATTCGGGCTGGTCGGTTTCCCCAGAGCAAACTCGATATCAGTGCAGTTACCCTCTGGAGGAAGCTGGCGGCTACTAATGTTGGGGCGTTTTCAAGTACGTATAGAAAGCGCGGTAGCGCCATCATTTTAAATAAAGCTGGTCTGCCCACCAGTGTTAATGGAAGTTCCTTCCAGTGTTGCACGTCATTACGTAGTTGAGTTAGAGGGGGTTGCAGATTGAGTGTGGAAAACTCTGTGGCGTCTCGGGTGACATGTATTCCTAGGTATTTAAAGGAAGAATGAGCCACCTCCAGCCGGCAGGATTCCGGCGGGAGCTGCCCTCTGAGCTCAAGGAGTATCGATTTAGACCAGTTAATAGTGTAGCCGGACACTCGCCCGTGTGAGTTGCATAGTGCTAGGAGGTTCGGAAGGCTATTCTCCAAGTCTGTGAGGTATATCAACATATCGTCCGCATATAAGGACACTCTGTCTTCCCAGTGTTGATCCCATCTAATCCCCCTCAGAAGCTGTGTACTCCGAATAGTGACTGCCAGCGGTTCTAGGACCAGTGCGAAGAGGAGGGGCGAGAGTGGGCATCCCTGTCGAGTTCCTCGTCCCAGACGTATGTCACGCGACGCATGTCCATTCGCCACTACTCTGGCCACTGGGTCTTTGTATAGTAACCTGATCCATGAAATAAAGATGGGCCCAAACCCCATGCGAGTGAGGACCGCGAAGAGATAGCTCCATTCTACCATGTCAAACACCATTTTGGCATCCAATGACAATATCGCTGCTGGTTCCTTCAACAGTGGGATTCTCGCCAATACTCCGTGCACCCTACGAAGATTCAAGGCCGTGTTTCTATGTGGCATAAAGCCGGACTGGTCCGGGTGGATCAGCTGACCTAAGCACGGCATGAGCCTGTTCACCAGCACTTTCGCTATTATTTTGGCCTCCGGGTTCAGGAGCGAGATAGGCCTATAGGACTTACAGTCGTTAGGCGGTTTACCCGGTTTTGGGATGGCGACTATGGTTGCCATCCGCTGATCTGGGGGCAGCGTACCTTTTTCTCTACTCTCCTCATACATCTGAAGTAGAGGTTCACTCAGGGACTCCGACATAGTTTTAAACCATTCAATGGGCACCCCGTTAGGGCCCAGAGCCTTACCCGAGTGGAGGGAATTAATTGCCAACTGAATTTCATCAGTTGTTAAGGGGGCGTCGAGGTCCTTCGACGCCTCCTCTGTCAGCGTCGGCAAAGGCGCGCAATCGAGGGCGGTTCGGGCTTCATACTCCGTCACTACTGCCGTCGGGGTGTATACTTCACTAAAGTGGTCGGCCAATGCATCTACAATTTCCTCCGGCTGGGTGTGTGCTATGCCATGTGCGTCAGTGATTTGCAGTATATTCCTGTCTCCCCCCTGTTTCCTGTCCAGCCATGCTAGGAGTTTACTGACTTTATCCCCAATATCGTAGACTCTGTGTTTAGTCGCGGCGATGTCCGCCATGGTCACACGCCTCAGATGGTCGTTGAGGCGGCGTTGGTGTATCTGCAAGGAGTGTAGTGTGTCTTCTGATGGGTCAGCCATATGGGCGGCGTTGGCCCTTTCGAGGCTCAACTCCAGCTCCAAAGCTTCCATCCCTTGTATTCTCTTGTGGTTTGTTATCGCCGCAATAGCCTGTCCCCTGTACACTGTTTTGTACGCTTCCCATAGTATTGAGGGGGAGGCTACCGAGGACCGATTCTCCACAAAATATAGTCGGGTTGCTTTCTTCAGGTCTTTACTAATTTTAGGAATTTTAAGATACCCCGGAAAGATCGGATAAATCCTCTTACGTTTGCAGCCTGCATTAGACACGGTCAGAGTGATCGGCGAATGATCTGAAATACCCCTCGGCTGTATCTTTGCTTCATCAATGTTAAGGAGGCCGTTTCCTAATGTGAGAAAGTAGTCTATCCTTGAGAGGCTGTTGTGCGTCGCTGAGTAGTAAGTGTACTGCTGCTGTTCCGGGTGTAGCAGACGCCACACATCCACCAATCCCTGCGCTTCTCGAAAATTCTGGAGTTTGCTAGGGCCATCTGTGTGTGTTCGTGCTGGGAACCGATCAAGGGTATTAGTGAGCGTTGTATTAAAGT
This sequence comes from Lissotriton vulgaris, assembly GCF_964263255.1. NCBI lineage: Eukaryota > Metazoa > Chordata > Amphibia > Caudata > Salamandridae > Lissotriton > Lissotriton vulgaris. The sequence goes on from NC_141694.1 coordinate 510,237,974, forward strand.
CTCCGGCTATGAGTAGTTCTCCTTCAGGGAGTTCTTATAGGAACTTGCCTAGGTCCGGCAGCGCCACGGCCTGTAGCGCCGGCGGAATGTAAACGGAGACCACGTTTAGTAGCCTATCCTCCCACTGGCCATGTACCTCTGCGAAGCGGCCCTGGTCGTCTATCTTCATGGATTTCACTATGTATTGGGAGGATTTTCGCAGCAATATGCCTGTGCCACGTGACCCTGAGGTGAATTCTGCGTGCACAATCATGCGGTATCCTCGCCTATCCAGAGCCTGTGTGGCCGCCCCCACCAAGTGTGTTTCTTGCAAAAGAACTAGGGCGGGTCCCTGTCTCTTAATTCCTTGTAGCACCAGGCCCCTTTTGATCTTATCGCCCAGGCCCCTAACGTTCCAGGACATAATTTGCAGTGGGGCTGGTGGGGTGTGACTATTTACCCTGGCCATAGGAATCGTTGGTGGTGGGGCCCGAAAGAGACCATAGGATGCAATCTCCCCCGTGTCCCGCGGAGGGATCTCGACAAGCAGCGAGGCCATCTCGCCGTGTGTGAGGTGTTGTGTGCGGGCATGCACAAAGCAGGTGCGACGCTATCGTACCCATTGCCATTCGGCCCCCCCAGTGACATGTGGTGCTGTCCAAAGGCAGTGTCATACCAATCAGCATGTGCATGTGTCAAAACCATAACTTGTAGGACCAAGTGGTCCCAAACTTTAACCATCCCCCTTCCCCTACTCACCCCCCACCCTGCCCCCCTGCTATACGGACTCAAAACTGCCCGCCCCCCCAACTGAGCAGAGTGCATGCCCCAACCCCAAAACATTGTACTTGCGCGTCGGGGTGAGGGACTCTCCGCAGTCAGCGGTCCCTCAGTCTCACCCCCGGAGGTCCATCACCCAGTGTCCAATGGCGGGCAGCATGCGAGCAGCACAATAAGTCTAGCAAAGTGCAAAACCTGGAGATCATTGATCTTCGTTGTTCTCTTGTCCAACTTCGTCTCTTAGGGGCGAGCTGCTCTCCGGGCCCCCTCCCGATGCCTGGGATTCCGGATGTCGCCCTACATTACGGCCCTTTGGATGTGGGTTGGTTCGCCGAGAGTGAGGGCCCGGCCTCCATCCCTCCAGCCAGTCTTGCACTGAATCAGGGGTGTCAAAGAACCATGTTTTATTTTCTGCTACCACCCTGAGTCTGGCCGGGAAGAGCATGGAATATGGGATCTCTCGTGTTCTGAGTTCTTTCTTTACCTCGAAGAAGGTTCTTCACCTGCGTGCGACATCCGCTGTATAATCGGGGAAGAAAGCCACAGTGGAGTTCTGAAGTCTGATGGGGGGGACGTCCTGGCAGCCTGCAAGATGGCATCCCGGTCTCGGAAATTGAATAGTCGGGCAACAATAGGCCGCGGGGACGCCCCCGGTTTCGGTTGACCACCTGGTACACGGTGAGCCCTTTCCACGGAGAAGAAAGTGGACAGTCCTTTTGGCTTAAGTTCATTCGTAATCAGGCTCTCCACATACAAGTCCATGGCTCTCGTGCCTTCCGACTCCGGCACCCCAATAATGCGGATGTTGTTCCACCTAGAGCGCCCTTCTTGCTCATCGAGCTTCTCACGCAGTACCTTGTTGTCCGTTGCCAACTTCTCCATTGCCTGCTGGAGTTCCGAGACATCCTCTACGAGGGATTTTGTGACCACTTCCATGGCGTTTACTTTCTCCGACATTTTGTGGAGGTCAGCTCTGAGCAACGTTACATCTGTTGAGATCGAGCCCACTGTCGTCTGTAGCTGAGCCAGTGCCTGCATCACGTCGTCTAATGTTGCCTTCTTTCCTCCCGGGGAATCTGTGGATTTGCCCCCCATCTCTTTTCCCGTTGTGGGGGAGGTAGCTGGCTTGTCGCAGGCATAGCGTTCGATGCGGGTCTGCGTAGTGCCTTTCTTCGGTCCTTTCCCCGTCATGCCTTTGGTCTTCGTAGCTTTCGGGCCTTTCCGATCTAGCTTGTTCGGATCGCCTCGCCCGCAATTGTTGTGGAGCGTTGGCGCCTTTGCCCACGTTCGTGTGCGATTAGGGAGCTTCCTTGCTGTCCACAGGCGCTAGTGAGCCGATCCCTACCAGGCCCCGGAGGCCCGTACCGTTCTTATGAACCGGGTGTGGTTTGTAGGGTGTGTTCTGGCCCGCCAACCGGGCACGGGTATGTCGCTCCGCAGGGCGAGTTGCGCTAGCGGTCTGTTGGTGCGCACTGTCCTTCACCGTTCAGAAAATAGCGGCTGTCCTTTACAATCCTCAGCTCCCCTCCGCGTGCGGCCGCCAGTCGTGCACTATACGGATCCGGAGGTGGCGGCCGAGGTGTGCAGATGCCGCCACTCCACCTCTGACTGTAGGCAGTGCCCAATCGGTCGGCGCGGTTACTGGGTCCCGGCCGCCATTCACAACGTGCGGGCACTTCCGGCGCAGATCCCTAGGAGCGGCCTCACTTCCTGTCGGGCTATTCGAGCAGGGATGGTCGGAGTAGGCCAGTCCGCAGCTCCGACTGAGTTCGGTCTCCAGACGTCTGATTTGAACGCCGCTTTCCGCCACTTGCACCGCCCGGTCCTGGGCTCTGGTTCCCTCCTGCAGGGCTTGAAAAATGTGACGGATTATGAGCCGGATAGTCGGAGAGGCCGCCTTAACCGCGGAGCCTGTCCCTTATGCTGCTGCCATCATCGGCTGCTAGCCACGCCCCCCCCGCTGGTGGAGCTTTTGACAAAAAAGGCTATTGCGGTAGGGCCCTTCATTCCAGATGGCTTCTGCAGCAACGCCTTTCTAGTTCAAAAGAAAGGAGGCGGTCAGCGCCTGGTCTTAAATTTGAGAAACCTCAACCCCTTTGTAACTTACCGCCACTTCAAGATGGAGGGCATCCATCTTTTACGAGACCTTCTGTTGGAGAACGATTGGATGGTCCGATTAGACTTAAAAGATGCTTATCTGACAGTCCCCATCTGCCCATCTCATCAAAAATTCTTACAGTTCCCTTGGAAAGGGCGTTGGTATCGTTACAAGGTACTTCCCTTCGGCCTGTCTTCAGCCCCTTGGGTGTTCACCAAGCTTCTCAAACCTGTGATCTCTCGCCTTCGAGAGATGGGAGTGCGTCTCATAGTCTACTTAGACGACATGCTCCTTCTGGCCCAAGACCGGTCCCTTCTTCTCACTCACTTGGAGTGGACGACGTCCTTGCTGCAGAATCTGGGATTCGTGATCAATACCAAGAAATCGGTGATGATACCGAATCAGCAGATGGAATTCCTGGGTTTCCTGATAGACTCTGTTTCAGCTCAACTGCTCCCTCCCCTTCACAAGATCAGGTCCATCAAGAGGGAAATACGTTCCACCTTGACCAAGGAGAACATTTCCTTGCGTGTGCTGGTGCGGATTGTGGGCCTTCTGGCCTCGATCCAAGCCCTCTTTCCTGGGCTTGTTCCCATGATGCACTGGGCCAGGGACAGACTAATTTGCATGTAGCCAGGTTCTGAGCTGGGATGGTGCAGTGAGCTAAAAAACGGTGATGGATCAAGCCCTGATCTGTTGACTGGGTAGGAGTGTTCTGCTTAATTCAGATACTCTGTCCATCACCACCCCCTTTTCTGAATCATCACCACTAAAACAAATGGCAGATCCTTTCACACAAGAAACGTAACCTACAGCAATAATCCAATCTAATTTTCCATACACTTCAAGTGAAATCTCATTCACACAAGAATCCTAACCTACAGCAATAATCCAATCTAATTTCCCATACACTTCAAGTAAAACCTCAACCAGCACAATCCCACTTAAGCTGTTATAATATGTTTCCAGTGCACTGGAAACAATCGTAACAACCATTATCCTCATTCAGAATTTCCCTTCACTTAATGGTACTGCTTCCTACGTCTCATGAACAGCACCTTCTTTGAAACACAGCAGCCAATTTACTCAGCATATGCCAAACTGAGGCCACAGAGAGGTGTGTATCCAGGGATCTTCGGTCAAGACGAACCTGATAACTTCAACTCTTCTGCACCAAGCGCATCACTCAAACATGAATTCTAACCACTTCGCATAACCTCATGCAACCGTTTCACCACACTGCAATCTAAGCTTTAAGCATTTGCAACGCACAACTCTAATGGTATTCATGCCAGTGCATTAAACTGTCTTCATCAAACTCCTCGGCTGATACCAGCATTTGGCCTCCTTCAATCGGACATGAACATTAAGCTTGGGCTGAGATGGGTAATCTTCGGGCAGGGAATGTTGATAGGGATCTCAGTAGGGAACCCCCTATGTTCTTACTTCTACTGACAGATAAACCTTCCGACACGCTACCAGACATAATTGCTGTAGTGCCACTGGACCAATTTACTTAAATCTTACGATGCCTGGCACTACACCTCAATATCATTTACTTTGGTACTCTGAGGGATCTTGAACCATGCCAAGAGGAGTCGGACATAGGGGATCCAATCCAGCTATCCAATGGAATTGGAAAACTGACTATTAACTAGTAATTAGATTCATTTATTTGACTCAATACTACACCGTACAGGTACAGAATTATTACTGAGAACCCAGATCTCCTGAAGAAATGTAGACAAGCTAGGATCCTACAAACAAGGAACTCAGTTAAAGCTATACAAAATAATAACATTAGGACCTGTTCACTACAGATCTCTCCATTGACCCCGCTTCGAGGTTCGGGGAGCCTATGTGGATGAGTTGAGCAGAGACTGCACAAAAGTGCTCGTTGCAGTGTCAAACAGTGTTGGGCCCTTGGTCTTTGACATCAATGAGATGAGCACTAATTGGACGTGCTTTAATATTACTTTTCAAAATGTTTATCGAAAGTGCTCTTTAACCCTTTTTAAGAAAATGTATCCTTTAACAATCAATATGTGTCAGATTTCTAAATCTGCTTTAATCATCTGCATTTGATCTCAGTGCTTTATATTATCTCTTTATTTACATGTATTTTGGGGGCGTGATGGGGTTTAATTAGTGTTCAGGGCTGATGGAGGCGTGTGTACCTTCTACACTTACTTGATACCTGAAATGTTCTGAATTTGCGTCAATAATAATCTTCCACGTTATTAAGGCATACAGGGTTATGGCCTAATAGAATAATTTTCAGATTATGTGGCAGTTTAAAGGGACAAAGTAAAAAATAACAAATACTGCTTGTTCAGTGATTCCACATTAGAGACCCATTGTATAAATCAGGCAAATACTCTGTCAATGAAACCCTGTAGGCCTATTCTTTGTGCTAGTTTTTCTTTTTTTTTTAATGAACAAATGACATTGCCTATGGATGCTCCTAACGGTCAGCTCAAACATTGGGAAGGAAAGCCGGATGGCTTGTTTTAGGCAGCTTGGTTGCTGGGTCCTTCAGATAGAATATGATGCCGGCATATCTAAGCAAATTATCTTCTGGTTTAAGTCCCTTAAAAACTCAGAGCCCCAATACAAGTGTGATAACTCACTTGCAGCCACAGCTCGGTTGTTCTCTTCCGCTTTGAAATCACAGAAGAATGCGTATGCTAATTCTGCTCGGTCAATCCAGATTCCAGAGTGTTCTGATCACAGTGATGTGAACCGATTAAGATTCTGGTTTTAATAATGAATATGAATCTAATTATTACCTAGCCCTTACGAAGTTCAGTCCTAACCAAAGGAAAAGCAAACCTCAAAACAAAACACACATTTCATGTTGGACCATATGTGCAAAGTTTTTGCAACTCGGTAATCAGTCACAAACTAGTTACCTGTCGCAAAAACACAATTTTGGTATGAAGGCAATGCACTCGCAGCCGAATGAATAACGATTCAGTATTTTATCGACTCCATATAGCGATTTGCTATTAAGAAATAGTTACTAGCAAATTGCTATTCCTATGTACACTGCATTTGCAAATGGCGACTAGCTTCAAAACCACCATTTTGCACATGAAATTAGGTGGAAACTTAGTGCAAACTATAAAAGCTGGCTCAGAATGCATCTTTGGTTTCCCAAAATGGCTGCTCTGTATGTGATGGAAAGGAGAATGAGTAGTCTGGCTGATTTGCAGAGAAGGAGTCGACTGGAAAATATCTTCACACTGAGGATTTCACCATTTGAGCTAACTGGGGAAGCAATATTTGCGAAGTACAGGCTAAGTATGGCTGTTATCCAGGAGCGCATAGTGAATTTAAAACCTCAGTTTGAGAGACGCACCTTGTGCAGTAAGTCCAACCCCACCCCTGTGTAGGTGTTTTGTGGTTTGCAGTTGCCATGCCAGCCTCTCGTGGCTACCAAGGAGTGATTGCAGCAGCTGGTGGTGACGTCAGAGTACTCTTTCTTGTTATTTTCATGCATTTCTAGATGCTATGTTAATGCACATTCAGACCGATATGTTTGCCCAAAAATGCACAGGAATTGCACAGCAGCAAAAACAGAATTTTATTGGATTGCCAAACTTTCCTAATGTCATTGGATGTGTAGGTGGAACATGTGCCTATTTGTCCACCATCAGCCATCGATTATTTGTTCAGGAATTGCAATATTACTAATTCCCTAAACACTCAAGGGGTGTGTGGTGTCAAAAATGTCATAACAGATATCGTTGCTCAAGTTCCACAAAGCACCCACGACCCTTTCATATTCCGACATAGTGGAATTTACCAAAGGCTACAAAGAGATTTTGATGATGAATATTCATTAGGTAAATATACATATAATTATAAACATACAGCTTAAATGTCAATTTAGTCCCATAGCTAAATAGCTTTTGTCTGCTTGTAGGTGATGGCGCGTATGTCTTACAGTCATGGATGACACCATATCTGTCCCCACTACTCTCACTGCATGCCGTTACCTTGTGGCACAATGTAGAACCAGACGCACAATTGCACATACTTTTCGATAACCTAAAACTTGCTTTAGATGTCTGCTTAAGAGTGGTGTTGCCCTGCAATACTACCCAGAGTTAAGTAGAAAAATAGAAGCAACAGGTGCTATTTTGCACAATATTGCAAAAAAGGAAGAAATAACTGCTACTTTGTCCAAATATGACTCAGATGAGGAAGGAGAAGCATTCGCACAATCTCCCACACATGAAGAAACTCGAGCTACAGAAGGGCATTTGAGACGTGCTGATATAACCAATCATTAATTCTCATGGTAAGTATGTAAATGCATTCAATGTTACATAAAGAATTAGAAAGAGCCCTTGTGGGTTGAATTACTAAATATACCCAATACATAATGTACATCTGAAAAGATGCTTCTCATTCCAGACGGTTGTTTTGAGAAACAAAACGATATGCAATGTTATGATGGAACAGTTCTTCCTTTCTAAGGCTTGCGTTTGGTGCGGGCTGATGTTTTTGCTCTAAAAATTTCAGCAGCACCCCTGTGACCCCTGCTTCACAGCAGATTCAAACTGCATATAGCTGAAATGCGGATTACACTTAATGGGGTCCCACGTTCTCCCACGCATACCAGAGTGCCTCTTGTATTGCTAGTTGTTTGCATTGTCTATACAGCGTTGTTCACCTGTATTAGTCCTCTTGCGACATTTGCACTGTGATGCCCCATTTCCACATTTGCACTTACTGTACGGTGAGAGAAGATGGTTGTGGATTGTGCTATGTAATCGATAGCATGAGTTAACCTATGAAGGCGGGATGATGTATGGCGCTCCCTAAACCTTAGCTGGATGATTTTAGGATGCAGTTCCGGACATAAGATCTTTATGGCATGAGTGAGATAGGCAAAATTATCATTTATTGCCATCTGTTTGGCAGCTTGGGTACTTGTGGCACTTTCAAACCCAGTTGAGAGGCATTTATCTAGGGTTACCAGTTTATGAATAATCATTTTGATCTGCTTCTGTTGCGGGTGCTGAACCTTTACCATATAGGTTTCTAAACCTCCAGAGGAGTTTGTTTTCAAAACTCATATTTGTAACCGGGGACTATGATAGAGTGTATGAAGGACGACAAGTGGCAAGTCGCTATCCTCCCCGCAGTTGGGACACCCTCATTGTAGGTTCCTGTGCAACAGTTGTGATTTCCTCACTTCCTTCTTCAGCTGTGTCTCTATGCTCTGTAGCTGCAGGAGTTAGATTTACAGCATGTGTTGGACTGACATATCTGCGGAAATCACAAGTGTCACCTGCATGCATGCGTATATCCTCAGGCCATTCGTCTTCTAAGGTCATTGTCTTGAGGTTGATTTTCTGTGTAAAAATGGATTGAAAATACTTAAGCTTTTGTATATAGTTGCACTTTGTCTCAATTTGCAACATTTACCATTACATTTTCTGCCCCTCTATTTGTTGGTAATTTCTTTTTGCACTATATCTCCCACAATGCACTTTGAAAGTACAAAGACTATTACTACTGTATATCTGAGATTAGGACTTGTTTTTATTTTATTCACTACATTACTATGGGTTAACAATATGATTACTTGTCTGACCGACACCCTTGCCATGCTCTGTTCAGTGTCACAATTCTATATTTGAGTGACCTTGTGAAGTTACAGGAAGGTCTAAGGTGTCAATTGCACCAAAACCACTGATGGCTTCTGGCTCCAAGGTGCTTTGCACAAGTTCTTCTATGGTAGTTGGGGGTGGGCCTCCTTCTGTTCCTCTTGCCTCACGCAGACAGCTTCCCACCTTCTCCCCGATACAAGTTTTGAGATCCTGCCATCTCTTCCTAATCTCCTAAATTGATCTCTGGGTCACTCCAACCACATTGAGCCATCCATTTGTAGATTTACAGGGGCCTTCTGGAGCATTATTCTGATGCATGATCTATTTACGGATAAGCCTGATCTGTTGGACAGATGGTCTCAGATTTTCCTATAGAACGTAATGGTACAGAGACAAATTCATGTTAAATTCCGATTGTGACGAGTCCATGTCCTGCAGTCGTAAAGCAGGCTCACCGATGCGGTTTTGAAAAACTAAGCTGTGCAGCAATATTTTTTTTTGGGGGTGAGGGGGGGTGGGGGTTATCTGATGCACGAAAGCCACATATCAGTCTTTTCCCAATAGCAGAATTGTGAACTCGGTCTACCACATTGGCACAGGCATGTAGTTCCCAGGGAGACTCACTTCTAGTTATACTGGCAACTGTCTTGTTCTTTCTGACTTTGGAATGATGGATGTATTTGGTTTGTAAGCTTCTTTATAGTAACCCCTCAGAGGGATAAGCACCAGCAATGTTTACTCTGAGAACATCACAGATATTGTATACTACTACAAATCAGAATTCCCCAGACCAAACTGACAAAAATTCTTATTCAATATACAAGTGGTACTACTTCCGGTTGATCAAGGAAGCAGTGTGCTTGTTTAGCAGCAACCACATCTTGTTACTTTCTTACCCGATATGGAATTAGCAAGGGCACACTTTTTTTCGTACTAGGCTTCTGAATATTAGCTGTTTTCATTATGACAAAATAAAATGTAAGTAATTGACACATGAGTTTAAATGTATCTACTGTTAGGATTTGTGACTACTCAGTTATTGTTAGATACGGGCTAATATGTAAAATACTGGTATCTTAAGACGACATACTTTCTTTATCATATCACTGTACGGCACACATTTGCTTTGGTCACAGACTAGTCCTTATTTTTAGGTTTCAGCCTGACGAAAGCTGTACAAGTGCTGCACTCGTCACACGAGAGCTTCTTGGAATAGATACGATTCCAGAAGCTCGCTTTCTGCTCCGCCAGTGCTTTGCATTGGTGCGTGTCATTTTGCGTCAACAATTATGCAAAACCGGGTGCTCTGATTGTCCAGGAGGGTTTTTAGTCCCTCCTGGTTACCACCCTGTCTCCTTTTTGCCCCGCCCACCGGGATTGCATCTTTTACTGGCAGCGGGAGACAGTTGTTATGTTCCTGAAGGTCCGCCCCCGATGTCCTGAGGGACGGACAAGTTGGTCATGTGACCGCCCTATAATAAAAAGAGGTCGAGCACGTGCGAGGGCGTTCAGAGAGAGACGCGCCGACCGAACAAGCAACTTTATTCCCAGTGGCTGGCTGATTTTATTCTAGGGCCACGTGTTAGGCCTAGTCAGGGTTAGATGCCCCTTGAGTGTAGATCTCCGAGATATCTCCCTAGGGCCATCTTGTTCCCCCATCACCCGACACAACAATTGGCGACGAGGGTGGTGATCGATTCCCCGCTCGGGGTGCGTGTGTGTGTCCCTCTTGGGGTGAGGCGGCTGCGGGCACTACCACGTGTCCGCGGTGCTCGTGCCTTGCCACCACACACCCCCCGCTCTGCCTGCCTGGTGGAAATTCTCTGATCCCTGGCTCTCATCAGGTGAGCGGCGCTGGCTTGCATCTTCCTGCGGCGCACAGGAGTCTGATTGGTCGCGCGAGGTGCTTCCCCCGTGGACCCTCTACGCCTCGGTGCCACGCCGCACTGGGCTGCACGGGTGTAATCCGCACCAAGACACAACTGGCCAGGCGCTCCGGCTGCCGCTGGATCATATCCCGGCTGCCCACGGACATTCTCCCGGGCGTCTAAAGCGATGGCTAACATTCCGCCCATTGAGCCGTTTGTGGTGGAGGGTGCGCCATCCACTCTCGCACCGAAGTGGAAAGAATGGGTGGACAGGCTCTTCATATTCTTCGAGGCCACCAAGGTCCATAAGGAGCAGAAGCGTGCCATGATCCTCCATCTTGGTGGCAAGGACATTCATTCCATCGCCCGCACCCTTACGGAAGCAACTCCCAAAACCCACCACACACTAATAAACGCGTTCAATGCGCACTTCGAACCCATGGCCAACCAAGACTATGAACGGTTCATTTTCAGACAAGCGCGGCAACTGCCAGATGAATCGCTAGACGCTTACCACTCTCGGTTAAAGAAACTGGCACTAACGTGTGGATTTCAGGACGTCACGGAGGAAATCAGAGGCCAGATTATTCAGGGTTGCGCTTCTGCTAAACTACGCGAGAGAATTCTGGAGGAGTCGGGGAAACCCCTCTCAGACATTCTCACGCTGGGCCGCACGAAGGAGCTGTCCAAGGCCAGGGCAGCCCACATGGAAGCAGCTCTACAGGCCAACATGAAAGTGGAACCGGTGAACAAACTACAAGTCCGCCCACAGCCCAAATGGGTGAAGCGAACAACAACTCCGCAGGGCGGAGCTTCGGCGCAATCATGTGGATACTGTGGAGGCCCGAGACACCCGGCGCCAGAATGTCCAGCACGGGGCAAGATATGCTCCGGGTGCGGAAAAATGAATCACTTTGAAAAGGTGTGCCGGTCTAAAAAGTTTAGCAAGCCCCGCCAGACAATACATACGGTGGCGGAGCCCGAAGGCGCGGAAGGAGGACCCAGCAACAGTGATATGGACGACGAGGAGGAGCGGTCCGTACACAAGGTGCACATGATCGGCACGGCCACCCGACGCACAAGAACACTACCACAATGTGCAATACAAGTAGCTGATCAGGACATCATGGCAACCGTGGACACGGGCGCCTCAATAAATCTCATGAGTGCGTCCCTCTACGGAGACATGGCTACTCCCCCCAGCCTCCGCTCCACTCCGATCACCGTTTTTGCCTACGGCCAGGACGTTCCCCTCCGCATTCGAGGAAAGTTTAAAGCAGCAGTCCGGCACGGAGACAAGATCACGCGTGCCAACATCTTCGTGTCGGAGGAAGGTCAAGGCATGCTCCTGAGTTGTCGGACGGCAGAAGACTTGGGAGTGGTCTCTTTTGCGTTTGGGGTGCACGAGGAATCGGTGCAGCAACTGATTGCAGACTTTTCTGACCTGTTCGAAGGGATTGGCTGTTTCAAGGGTCGGGAAATACACCTGCATGTAGACCCCACTGTTCAACCGGTGGCCCTGCGACACCGGCGGGTTGCGTTTCATTTGAGGCCACTGGTCGAGGAAGAACTACAGAAGCTGGAAGCAGCGGGTATCATTGAGAAGGTGTCCGGACCCACCCCCTGGGTGTCGCCCATCGTGGTCACCAGGAAACCAAAGCAGCCGGGAGCGGTCCGGATATGCGTGGACATGCGCCTCCCCAATGCGGCCATCAAAAGGGAACGACATATCACCCCTACAATCGACGACCTGATCGGAGAGATGGCCGGGGCCCGGTGGTTTTCCAAGCTGGATCTCCGGGCGGGATACCATCAGCTCGTGCTGGATAAAGAATCCCGGAACATTACGACGTTCTCCACCCATATCGGACTGCGCAGGTACACCAGGCTGAGCTTTGGGATATCTAGTGCCGCCGAGGTGTTCCAGAATGTTATCCAAGAGCTCATTACTGGCATACCGGGGGTGATCAATGTCAGTGACGACATCATGGTACACGCAAGAACAATTCCCGAACACAACCAACGCTTGGCACAGGTGTTCCGTAGGCTCCGTAGCGCTGGACTCACTCTGCACCGAGACAAATGTGAATTTCTTCAGACCAAACTAGGGTTCTTCGGCTACGTGTTCTCGGCCGATGGCGTCAATCCTGATCCCGACAAGGTCAAGGACATCAAGGATGCACCTCCGCCTACGACTGTCACGGAAGTCCGAAGCTTTCTCGGGATGGTGAATTACTGTGGTCGCTTCATAAGAGACCTAGCCAACCTGACCCTCCCTCTACGTGACCTAACCAAAGACTCCACACCATGGAACTGGGGACCAGAGCAGGAAAGGGCATTCCAAAACATCAAGAGTGCGCTGTCCAGCAACACCACGTTGGCATTCTTCGACCCAAGACATTCCACTCTCATTGCGGTAGATGCCGGACCGGCGGGATTGGGGGCTGTTCTGATGCAGAGAGCCCGAGACGAGATAGACTGGGCCCCTGTCGCTTTTGCCAGCCGGTCCCTCACGGACACAGAACAAAGGTATTCCCAAATTGAAAAAGAGGCCATCGCGATTCATTGGGGATGCCGGCACTTCCACCTGTACGTATATGGCAAGCCCTTCACAGTAGTAACGGACCACAAGCCGCTGCTGTCGCTGTTTTCAGGTACCTCATCCAAGCCACCCCCTAGAATTGAAAAGTGGATTTTGCAATTGCAAGAGTACAACTGTGCAATCGAATACCAGCCAGGGGCAAAGAATCCGGCGGATTATCTGTCACGACACCCCCGGGCGGCCACCCCAGAGGAGATGGAGGAAGCTGAAGAGACGGAGGCCTATGTGCGATGGGTCGTGGCCAGATCATGCCCGCGCTCCATATCCCTGGAAGAGGTGGTGAGCGCCACGGCTCAGGATGCCTGTATACAGCGGGCCAAGGATCTGCTCCGGACGGCTAACTGGCAGAAAGCCAAGGAGAGCTGGAAGGTACTCACACCAGAGGCCCAGAAAATCATGGACGGTCTGTACCACGTGAGGGCTGAACTGAATGAAGACGCGGCGGGGTGCCTCCTGCGAGGGCACCGCCTGGTGATCCCGACGGTTTTGACAGGACGAGTAGTTCAACTGGCGCACGTGGGGCACCAAGGAATGGTTAAAACAAAGGCCCGGCTGCGGACAAAGGTGTGGTTCCCGCTCATGGACGATATGGTGGAAAATGTGGTGCGCACATGCACGGCCTGCCAAACTACGGGCGACAGCCCCCGCGAAGCCCCCATCATTGTGGAACCCAGGCCCCGAGGCCCCTGGGAAAGGGTCAGCATGGATTTTGGCAGCCTTCCGGATGGACGGCACACGCTAGTGATGATCGACGACCACTCCAAATATCCTGAGGTCGAAATTGTCACCGGCACCAGTGCAGACTGTGTGATTCCCAAGATAGAGAAAATCATTGCCACCCATGGAGCCATGAGAGAGCTCAGAACGGACAATGGACCGCCCTTCCAGGGTCAAGACTTTGCGGAATACCTCTCATCCCTAGGAACGCGTCACAGGCGCATCACACCGAGGTGGCCTCAAGCCAATGGGGAGGCCGAGAGGTTCATGAGAACTTTAAACAAGGTCATCCGCATTGCGCATGATAAGGGACAGTCAGTGGAAATGGCCATTTTCACATTCCTCCGCAGCTACCGACAGACCCTGCACTCCACAACGGGGGTAGCTCCCGCACACCTTCTCCTAGGGCGGGTAATAACGGACTCCATTCCCCATCACCCCCAGTGGGCACCTGAAATGATAGATGAACATACAGTGGAGATGAGGAGACGTTCCGCATGTGACAAGATCAGTAAGAAACGTAGGGCTGTGGCCCCCCACTTCAAAAGAGGTGACCTAGTGCTCATCAAGAATCGGGCCACTGGTGGCAAATTCAAACTCAGTTACGAAAAACGACCATGGCGAGTCAGTGGTGTGAAGGGCACCCGCATCACAGCCACTCGAGGACGAGACAGGGTGACTCGCAACGTGTCTCACTTCAAACTCTATCACCCTTCGAGCAGCGAGCCAAGGCGCCAGCAAGGCGACAGAGAAACCGAAACTGCAACTACGTTGCCGTCTGGTGAAATCAACATCTCAGCCCGAGGTCAGGCCACGTGACGAGCAGCAGGTTTCTAGTGAGGAAGTGGGCGGTGACACGGAGGCCCTGGATGAGGCCCCAGATCCGGAGGGGGCCGACAGCGAGGCGCCAAGACACGAGGTGGAGGTTAGAACAGAGCTGATGACTCATCGGGGGTCCCAACGCCAACTACGTGACAATCCCACCCCCTCCGGCTGGCTGAGAGACTACTTTACGTAAGACTGTTCTCATTTACATATGTGCACGTGATGTTTGAACTGAATGCGCTGGCATTTGAAAGACGCTGAAGGTCTTGATCCTGATGTTACTAAGACAATGAGTATGGTTATACTAGGTTTACGGTTTTGCAGTTTTGTTCTTGGTTTTTTTTGTTTCCTTGTTTTAGGAGGAATGTTATGTTCCTGAAGGTCCGCCCCCGATGTCCTGAGGGACGGACAAGTTGGTCATGTGACCGCCCTATAATAAAAAGAGGTCGAGCACGTGCGAGGGCGTTCAGAGAGAGACGCGCCGACCGAACAAGCAACTTTATTCCCAGTGGCTGGCTGATTTTATTCTAGGGCCACGTGTTAGGCCTAGTCAGGGTTAGATGCCCCTTGAGTGTAGATCTCCGAGATATCTCCCTAGGGCCATCTTGTTCCCCCATCACCCGACACAACAACAGTGTCCCCTAATTAGCTGCTAAGCACTTTTTTTGGGTATAGCTTTTCGCTGATCCTCAGGCTTTGTTACACTAATCTCTAAAATATATGTATACTTTCTGTACCAGTCCAATTACCACTAGATAAATAATGCAGTTACCCACACCCCCCCAAACACATTCCTGCTCAATGTACTTCGTGACGTTAACCACATAGCGCCCAGAGTAACCCTTGTGTCAAACACACAGCGCTCAAAGCAAACCGTGTGTTAACCACACAGTGCACATATATTTTTAACAAGCCATGCTCAGTGCACCTGTGTGTTAACCATGCCCTGCTCATTGTGTTAAACTCTTGCTTTCAGTGCACCTTGTGCGTTGATCACTCAGAGGCAGTGCTTTAAATGGGAAAAAATAAGTACAGGTACTCATTAAAATGACCTAGAGGTGTGGCAAGTGGGCGGGGCTATGGGCGGGGCTAAGGTAAAGTTATGATGATACATATTGACTTCTATACCGGTTGCAGCACATATCAATACACAACAGAAATGCATTTATGTTAACAAAACAGGTTAAATCATTACACAAAGTGAAAGGCAAACAGGGTAATATGTTAAAAATGTCCTTGTTTTGTAATATTTGCAACTTCTTAATGTCATACCGTTATTTGTTGTTGTTTGAGACCATGCTATATATCCTCAAGTGTGCATACACACAAAGAAATAAGCAGAGGTACAGAAAAGCGGCTGAGCTAAGGACTACAGAAGCGCCTTGGCTGTCAGAGACAGCTTCTTCTTGGACAGCCTAGTGCTTACCAGTACTAGCAGCCAATGAGCTTACATTTCATGAGTACTGGTACTCTCCTACGTAGTGGCGAAGGGTCAGTATTGCAGTGATAAAAATAAGAACTGCCAGTACTCAGTACCTAAGAGTACCGGCCCATTTAAACGACTGCTTCAGCCCTTTGCCCTAAGGCCAGGCTCTTCCTATCTCCTTCTGGTTCTACTCTCCTTTCACGATTAACCTCTCATTTCTACCCAGCCTCTAACCTTCTCTCCCTGGTTGTGCCCCTCTTACTGCCACCTCTCACTTACTTTCTCCACAAGTCTCTTAAATGTTGTCATTGTTTTTCCCCCACTTGCCTCCTCTTCTTCTCTCCATGATGTACCCTAAATTTGCCACCTGGCCTGTAATTTGTTGTCCTGTATTTCATTGTTTGTGTTGATAGAGCACGCTTAATGTTGAGGCCTGTATTTTGTAAATATTTTTTCTAGTAAATAAAAGCAGTACAAAACAATTTTCAAGCTGTGAAAGTGTGTGTGTGCATGTGTGTGTGACTGAGTGCACGCAAGCTCCGCCACGCGCTGTAAATTCTGCAGGGCAGCGTTTTAACCTGAATTTCCGGCACGTGGATCCTTAATAACTAAACCAATTACTTAAAGAAATACAGCAGATTTGAATTTGTATTAAAATACAACTCCTAAGCACTTATTTAAAAACGAAACGAATATCTATCTGGTATTATCTGAAAAAAATGGCAATTATAACTTAAGCTGTCACCTCACTTTTTTACAATCTTCCCTCCCCCTTCCTTCTATGTCATCTCGGGTTGTCACCTTGTCGCCTTGTATTTGTAAGGAACGGTTGTGTCTGAAATCGATCACCAAATGAAAACAGCGGCTTCACAGCATTTACTCCTTTATTCGGTTGGGCCTGGCTGTGGTCGGGTATTCACACGTCTTTCTTTGTCTGCGTAAACTCCCTCCCCCTTCTCTCCCTTTCCAATTCGACCGCCGTTTCACCAATCTATGGGAAAGAAACGAAGAAAGTTGGATTGCAAACATTTCCCGGCCCCGCATGGGCGCCTGTGAAAGAGGGAGTGCAAAGCGCCTAAAGTGCACGGAATGGAAGCGCTTTTCAACAGGACATTTGTCTGCTGGTTCCTGAAGAGGAGGGTGTCAGCTGCTGGGATTTACAGAGAGAGCATCTTGAGTCAGGGGCGTAACACAAGCCCCTGCAGTGCGGGGGGGCCCCGACGCTCCAGGGGGGCCCCCCTCACTTCCGGCAGAGGAAGATGGCTGCAAGCAAGGCAGCAAGCATAAATTATACAGTGCGCAACAGCCTGAACCTCTATTTAAACATGAATTTAAATTACAGGGGTGTATTAACACAGGCCCCACCCCCGGCAGGTGGCCCCCATGCTCCAGGGGCCCCATCACGGGGCCTCCATGCTCCAGGGGCCCCCTCACTCTCTGCAGAGAAAGAGTGGAAGACGACTGCAACACTGCAAGCAAGCCCAGGCCTATAAACAGTCAGTGCGAGCACACGCACACCACGGACTGTGACGTCTCTATTTAACCATTAATTATGGCATATGAACACAGGCCCCCTGCAGGGGGCCCCACGCTCCAGAGGCCCCCTCACTAGTCTGAGCAGAGGCTAGGAAGCATATAAACAGTGCACTGCGCAGCACACGGCGGATGGGCCTCTATTTAATAAAAGTAATTATGGTGCCATGCGCTGTGCACACGCCCTGCAGGTGTACCGTAGTTATGATCTCCCCATCGGGATAAGCCCTGTAGGGGAGTGCAAAACAGCAATGCACGTTATAGCAGGGGGCGACCAAACCGACAGGGGAGCTCAGCTAGTTAGCTTCAAGCTGTTTTTCTAATCTCTCCTTTGACGTAGGGGGAGACCAAACCAATGGGGAAGATCAGCCTGCCTGAGGCTTTTTTACATGAATTAAATAGTTGGTGCCCACTGCGCAGTGTAGGGCTTTCTTCATGATTAAAATGGTCCGTGGGCGTGGCGGCGCGCAGTGGTTGTCTATGAGTCTGCGTGCCGCGGTGCCGCGGTCTTCAGGGTAGGGCGGGGCTAGTGACAGACTTAGAAGGGTGCGGCCGCCGTGGTACCGTACTAAAAGAGTACTACTAGCCCCTGCTTGGCCCTGGTGGCTAGCCTCGCCCAGACCCCAGTCGCCCTGTCTTCTGCTGCCCGCCCCGGCGCTCTCCTTCAAAGCTGTATGCCAGCCAGGCCTAAGGTGAGCAACGAGTATGTGTGAGAATTTAGGAAGCCTGGCGGCTATGCATTCTCAGGGTGGCATTGGTGGTATAGCAGGAGAGGCGCAGAAGGGAGATGGCGGGAACCGTTAAGGAAATATCCCTTAGCACTGTCTGGCAGGGGGGAGAACGAGTACCGGTACTAGTGCTGAGCGGGAGCCTGAAAGCAGTAGAGTAGGTGGACCTGGAGGGGCCAGCAAAGCTTCAATGTTCAGTTCCCCCTCAAGTGCATGCCAAAGAAATGAGAGGCCCCCAGCGCGAGGCCGCGATCGTGGGTAGGAAACAGGGTGGCAACCAGATAGCTGAGGGCTAGTGCTGTCAGCTGCAATGGGTTTGGATCACAGTGGTGGGCGGGGGGGGGGCAGGGGGGGGGGGGGGGGTGTCGGAGCCCATAAATCAGATTCCAAAGGATTGGGTGTACTTCTTGCAGATCCACCAGTATTACAATAAGGACATATGCCTCTATCAGCCACTTCTTCTTGCACACTGCACTTTATCAAATAGCTGGTTACTAATTCAGCACATGTCACCTGTCTCTGATAAGACATGGAATTGGCCCAGGAGGAAATGTATTATGGCTTAAAGTTTTTCAGAATCACGCATTTATTTTGTTACGAGTTTTATGAGGCACATGGGAGGCTGAATTGGAGTGAACACTCCATGACCAGGAATGGGACAAAGCGCTTGAATATCCACACACAGTGACAGTCTCGAGGAATACTTGATTCAAATCAATACAATTCTACTGTCTATATAGAGCTTTCTTTCTCCCTAAAAAATAAACAGTCTTCCCTGATGCCAACCCCTCATGGCCAGATTGTGCTGCCCCAGGAGCAGACTTTTATAACATGAAGTTGAATTGTCCATCCTTTGCGGCATTTTGGCAAGCAGTCAAGGAAACTCAGTAACAGAGAGTGTGGGGTGCCCTTCCTGGGCACCTGGGATTCCTGCGCTCTAGACCTATTGAGATGAGCGAAGAATACAAAGTAGTGTCTCAGTTCTTAGACTTAGCCCTATTGCTCGCTTGTGATGGAAATCCTCCTACCTTCTCTTAATCGTGGCCTGATAGCAGACCATATACAAATGTAAAGTCTTGCATAGAGAGATAGCTAGAGACTTGCGGAAGCACGCTCTGCCATGGGAGAGGGACACGATTTAGATTGACAAAGGACATACACCTAGAGACAATAATCTAAATCCATAGTACCCCATGACCCAACGAGGACCGAGATTAATACTCTCATGATACCTCAAAGGGCCCACAGGGATGTCGTTTATATTCTTTGCTTGATCATTTGTTTAATTAGAAGCTAGACTGATCTACATAACCGATGCTAAGAACAAGTCCACTGGACTTATGAGGCAAGGGAGGACCAAGTTATGCAGCATGATTCTGTTATGCAATAGAAAAGACTAATAATGCAACATACCGTGGCACATTTTCTGGCAGTAGTACTTTACTGTTTTGCCATTTTCATACTTAAATACTGCTTGGGAAAAGGATGCACCTCTTTGGCATCAGTTTAATACCTAAATACAGCAATCAGCAACTGAAAGGTGACCAGTTGACCTGAGGAAAGGTGCTGCCAATTCTTGGCTACGCGTGTGGCAGCATTTTCAATCAATTAATCAATCAGGAGGATTTGTAAAGCGCACTACTTACCCGTGAGGGTCTCAAGGCGCTGAGGGAGGGGGGTGGCAACGCTACTGTTCGAAGAGCCAGGTCTTGAGGAGTTTTCTGAAGGCGAGTAGGTCTTCGGTCTGATGTAGGAGGGTAGGAAGGGTGTTCCAGGTTTGGCGGTGAGGTAGGAGAAGGATCTGCCACCGGAGGTAGTTTGTTGGATGCGGGGGCGGTGGCGAGGGTGAGGCTGGCGGAGCGTAGCTGGCGGGTGGGGGTGTGGAAGTTGAGTCGGCTATTCAAGTAGGCTGGTCCGGAGTTGTGGAGTGCTTTGTGTGCGTGGGTGAGGAGTTTGAAGATGATCCTCTTGTCGACGGGGAGCCAGTGAAGGTTCCTCAGGTGGGGGGTGATGTGGCAGCGGCGGGGTGCGTTGACGATCAGTCGGGCGGAAGCATTTTGGATGCGCTGGAGTCGTTGTAGGTGTTTGGCTGGGATTCCGGCGTAGAGTGCGTTGCCGTAGTCCAGCCTGCTGCTGATGAGGGCCTGTGTCACTGTTCTTCTTGTTTCGCCGGGATCCATTTGTAGATCCTGCGAAGGGTGCGGAGGGTGTTGTAGCAGGAGGAGGAGATGGCGTTGACCTGTTTGGACATGGAGAGGGTGGAGTCGAGGATGAATCCCAGGTTGCGTGCGTGGTCGGTGGGTGTCGGTGCTGTCCCCAGAGTAGTAGGCCACCAGGAATCGTCCCAGGCTAAATATGCGGAAAAGCTTCAGCCACAGATTCACATAATTCCAGTGACCAGCCTATAGGTGAGAGAGACAGTGCAAGAGGGAGGAGAGAAGAAGAGATAATGGCAGGAGGGGAAATTTCATAATGAAACAGAACTAGCTGCCACTGCCCACTTGTGTTAGTATCGCACTGCTGAGGGTTTCATGTGAGTGTATTATTTTATCTTACTTCGGCACTTAGCGCACCGACACCCAGCGGACGCCGCAGTACAATTGTGCTTACCAGGTTTGGAAATGTGGAGATATGCAAGTTGCACATTTCTTTTTCACAGATCAAAAAATAAAGATGGATAAATGTTAGTAAGATGAGAAACATGTGAAAATGTACACTTATAAATGTCAAAATAATAAATACCAAAAAATTGGAAGGCCTGAGAAGCAAAACAAGCATTTGATGCAGACATCTCGTAATTCGAGTGACTGCATGGTTCCTTGTTAAATGTTTGTATCCATTATATTTTAATGTTATTTGTTTGTGTGTACAATATCCTCGCTCTGGGAGCATTGCTTAGAATGAAACCCCGTCTGGAACATAGCACATGTGAAATAAACACATCTAATGAAACATAATCTGAATTTTAGAGGCTTGAGTGGATGCCAGGCCCTGTCCGGCCGATAATGGAGTCCGCAAGGGGGAGAGAACGAGTACCAGTAGTAGTGCTGAGTGGGAGCCTGAAAGCAGTAGAGTAGGTGGACCTGGAGGGGCCAGCAAAGTTTCAATGTTCCCCCTCAAGCACCAAAGAGATGAGAGGCCCCCAGCGTGAGGCCGCGAGCGTGGGAAGGAAACGGGGTGGGACCCAGATAGCCGAGGGCTGGTGCTGTCAGCTGCAATGGGTTGTGATCAGTTGAGACAGCCTTAGACCAGCAGGAGCATCGGGAGACACCCACGCCATTAGAGAGCAGCCTTATATTACGTTGGGTCAGGGTGCCAGAAGGTAATACTATTGTATTATTAAACTCTTTACAATTGTATAAAAAAAGAACACTGGTGAGATAAGACCGATAAAAACCCATTATACATAAAACCAATAATAACATAATTCATTAGAGATTTAAAAATACTTAACTGAGGTGATAAGCCAGGAGAGCAGGGAATGTAGAGATAGCTTTGGATCATGGAACACAACAAAAAAGGGCGGGGTCACCGTCAAACTCATCATTAAAGTACATTATCCCAGACGGGTATCAGGAGTGCCATGGTGCTGTCCTAACAAATCTGTGCCATGCTGCTAGCCTAGTCGAAACAGTAAACGCCGGGTAACCTCTTTCTTACCCTGAAATGTCCTTTGTTACTAATAATGAAAGTAGGAGTTGTTCTGGGAGGACATTCCAAAAGGCCAGGAGGATGCTAGAAAGAGCAGGGGTATCTGGGATCTATGAAATGTTTTGTGTGGTATGGAGGGGTGAGGATGGAAGGGTGAGATGAGGCAAGCCGATTCGCTTTTGCGTTGTCAGGCAGGAACCTACTAAGGCTTTGTCTCTCCCGCTGTCATGTGCAGGGTACCAGTCTGGGTCAGATCTGAGCAACGAGCTGGTGGGCCGCGCCGCCGGGGGCCCCCTCCATGTGCTTTGCAGGGGGGCCCCCTCAAGTTTCGTTATGCCACTGTCTTGAGTGCTGCAGCTTTCGGTCCCTGCTATTCATTGCTCTTTGGGCAGGGCTGCCTTCACACCTAGGGATTCCTCGCTGTTATCATGCAAATGCAGCCACACAAAGGAAAGCAGCTC
Source organism: Lissotriton vulgaris (assembly GCF_964263255.1). Lineage (NCBI taxonomy): Eukaryota > Metazoa > Chordata > Amphibia > Caudata > Salamandridae > Lissotriton > Lissotriton vulgaris. The sequence goes on from NC_141694.1 coordinate 510,260,266, forward strand.
CTGTTCGAAAAAAACAAACATACAAAAACTGGCTTTGGACAAGACGGACTGTCTTACTTACCAGCAGCCCGAGGCCAGGCTATTTCACACACCTGGGAGGAGGGGATGGGGTGGGGGTGCTAAGCACTTTCAGCATAATGGTCGTTTCATGCCTAATCAACAGTGCAGGGTCTGCCTCGACCCTGTCCTGTTAATCACAGCGTTAAGCAAGCGCTCCCCAACCCCTGCAGGGTGTGGAATTCTAATGAGCACTACAGAACATTAGCAGCATCTCTGTAAAAGTCCCCGTCAGGTCTGCGAGATCCAAACGCACAGGGCATTTGTCCCGCATTGCAGGCGATAACAAACCTTAGCCTCTCATGCCATCAGTCACGGTACCAGTACTCTCCAAAAAAGTGCCGGTACTGACCGCTCGGAAATTGTGAAGTGCCGGTACTCAGTACCGGTGAGTACCGGCCCATTTAAAGCACTGCTCAGAGGCGAGCTCCCCGTGTCGAATACGCAGCGCTCGGTGCACACTGTGTTAAAGACGCCATGCTCAGTGTACCCCCTTTATCAACCACACAGAGTTAAGTGCACCCCATTTGCACTATCTATCTAAATCTTATCTATCTATCTTTTCACTATCATCTATCTATTATCTATCTTATCTTCAATCTTTTCTATATCATCCATCTATTATCTATCTTCTATCCATCTTTTATCTTCTATCTTTCATCTATTATCTATCTTTTATCTATTAACTAGCTTTTATCTTCCATCTAGCTTCTATGTATATTTTATCTATCTATTATCTTCTATCTTTTAACTATTATCTATCTAATATCTATCTATCTATTATCTTCTATCTTCTGTCTATCATCTATTGTCTATCTTCTATCTTTTCTCTAGTATCTATCTTTTATCTTCTACCTTTGATCTTCTATCTACCTCAATGGTTAGAGCGGCAGACCCTGATGCAGGGATCTAGCCTGGGACCAGGGTTCAATTCCCCACCTTGGTGGGTCTTGGGCTCAAAATTCCACGGACCTGATAATTCTCGCCTCGGTGCCTAATCTAATCATAGAGTCCCACTCTGCAACTCTGGGCAATAGCTTGCTTAATCTCAACAACGGCCCCCACAACGCTAAGGATGCCTGGCCTTCACCCTGGGGGTGCCCAGGAGTGGACACCTCACAGGGAAAGCCAGGACGGGTTCCACAGCGGTATTCGTACAAGCGCCTTGAGACCCTTGCGGGTGAGTAGTGCGCTATACAAGTATCAATTTACATTTATCATATATCTTCTATCTAATTATTTTCCATCTATCATCTATCTTTTTTCTATCTATATTCTAGCTATTATCTATCTTCTATCCATCTATTATCTATATATCTTCTATTTATCTATCTTCTATCTATCATCAATCTATTTTCTATCTATCATCGATCAATCTTCTATCTAGAGGGAGGTCAGCAGAGCTGCCTTACAGCCAGAGAACAAGGTCAGCAGAGCTGCTCTAGAGCCTAAGAACCAGGTCAAAAGAGCTGCTCTAGAGCCTAAGAACCAGGTCAGCAGAGCTGCTCTAGAGCCAGAGAAACCAGGTCAGCAGAGCTGCTCTAGAGCCAGAGAAACCAGGTCAGCAGAGCTGCTGTAGAGCCAGAGAAACCAGGTGAGCGGTGCTGCTTTAGAGGGAGGGAACCAGGTCAGCAGAGCTGCTTTCGAGGGAGAGAACCAGGTCAGCAGAGCTGCTTTCGAGGGAGAGAACCAGGTCAGCAGAGGTGCTATAGAGCCAGAGAAACAGGTCAGCAGAGCTGCTTTAAAGCCAGAGAACCAAGTCAGCAGAGCTGCTTGAAAGCCAGAGAACCAAGTCAGCAGAGCTGCTTTAGAGCCATAGAACCATGTCAGCAGAGCTGCTTTAGAGGGAGAGAACCAGATCAAAAGAGCTGCTTTAGTGCCAGAGAACCAGGTCAGCAGAGCTGCTTTAGAGCCAGAGAAACCTGGTCAGCAAAGCTGCTTTAGAGAGAGAGAACCAGGTCAAAAAAGATGCTTTAGTGCCATAGAACCAGGTCAGCAGAGCTGCTGTAGAGCCAGAGAAACCAGGTCAGCAGAGCTGCTGTAGAGCCAGAGAAACCAGGTCAGCAGAGCTGCTTTAGAGACAGAGAACCAGGTCAGCAGAGCTGCTTTAGAGACAGAGAACCAGGTCAGCAGAGCTGCTTCAGAGCCATAGAACCAGGTCAGCAGAGCTGCTCTAGAGCCAGAGAACCAGGTCAGCAGAGCTGCTCTAGAGCCAGAGAACTGTAGAGCCAGAGAACCCCGGTCAGCAGAGCTGCTCTAGAGCCTAACAACCAGGTCAGCAGAGGTTCTCCAGAGGTCAGAGAACCAGGTCAGCAGAGCTGCTTTAGAGCCAGAGAACCAGGTCAGCAGAGCTGCTTTAGAGCCAGAAAACCAGGCCAGCAGAGCCATTGTAGAACCAGGTCAGCAGAGCTGCTCTAGAGCCAGAGAATTAGGTCAGCAGAGCTGCTCTAGAGCCAGAGAACCAGGTCAGCAGAGCTGATCTTGAGCTTAAAAACTAGTAAGTATATTGTATATACATTGTTACCGCATGTCCATGACATTAACGTCTTTTTATTATATATATATAAAGGGAAATAGTTCGGATCAAGTATAGACCAATACTAAAACTAGTCCAATCCTATGATGAAATGCAGGAAATTATCCATATTTCTCCATCCATAATGTTGAACAGTGTGGATCAAGTAAATACAAATACTATCAGTTCAAATGCAAGGTACTATCTGTCTATCACCATTCATAATCTTGAATTGGGTGCACATAAAAAATATCCAAGGGTATAGGTGTGTAATAACATGTGGCCCTCCATCCTGAATAAAAGCCCCTCTTTAGGACCACTCATACCAGTGAGAATTACGCTTATTTAGATCACTAAGGTTGGTTCCGTAATAATTATGGTTAGCATACCACTTATACCAGCCACAATTACGTGCAAATTCATTTAGATTACTAAGGTTAATTCCGGACCCCATGCAATCATTATTATGAGTACTTTTGCCTTAGAACAAGATCGTAATGTTAGCTTGATTATTGGTAAATATTTTTCGGGTCTACAGTTACCAGAACGACACGCGTCCTAGCAACCACATTCAACTGTGGAGGCTCGCAACCGCGTTTACTCTTGGAGGCCTTCCTTTATTTCTTATTTGATCACGTGATGCGGAAGTGATTTTAGGTTGGCGTTAACGCGAACTCCCCACACACACTTCCGAATTTCACGGTGGATGTGTAGGATGACGAGGATGCTTGACTCGTCAACGTAGGTAAGAGGACTCACTGTCATTTAACTTCACTACCCAGCCGATTAAGCAACCTTATGTATCGAGCCTGATAGAGATATTTTTCGATTGTTTCAGCGAACGTGTCGGCAATCTAGTAGGACCCGTGCCTTGACTGGTACATCACAATTACACAGGTACGAGCTGGCGCTAACAGTATTAAGTAACGGGATTTAATCTTAATAGAAGTAAATATGTTACTCTGCCGTTATTATAAATTATCTTTCCCTAGACCGGTTGCCAACTGACAGGCTACTTCTAAAGAGCTGCATTAACCTAACGGGATCCAAACAACAATGAAAATCTGATTACTTCTTTAAGAACACGCATAAACAGTACCCAGGTAAATTGCGAGCGTGTAATGTGATCCCTCTTTGAGTGCACCCACATGCCATCAGATTATTAAATCTTCCGTTATCCATCCCCTTAGGAATGCGTTTGCATATGCAGAAAAACGTCCCTAATGCGAGACGCTACTATATGAAATGATCTCGATCGCTTTGAGGGCATTGATGTGACAGGACAAGGTATTTTTGACCTATTGGCAAATTCGAGTGTTACACCTCATACCACTGTGACTTGTAATACAATTAGCTATCCATCTTCCTAGGATCGGGTGCACACATGAAAAATATATATGTCCAACTGAAGAGTCCTATTGGAATCTATACACAAGGTAATAATGCACCTCTCTGAGATTGTTTGGCATGTTTAATGTAAATATAGATCAGGCCGATGGAGTGTCCCGCATCTGACAATATTGCCCAATACGTACTAATAATTAACCTCTTTGGTAAGGCTCTCGGTGATGTACTGTTTATGAAGTAATGGTGTTGAGACAAAAACTATATGACCCCTCCAATGTCTTTCAATCACCCGACATACTGGAGACACATGGCCACCCCCAGTAAACTGCTTAACTTAAACTTTATGAACACCCTTAGACATAAACTAGCCTGGCACCTTGACCCTGGTCCGTTTGGATCAAATATAGGTTCTAACAAGGTATGAAGCTTGTGTATGTACCCCTGTGTAAATAATCTCATTTAGTGAGAACTGAGTAACTGTTTTTAAATGTCCTTTCCCCTGTAGGAACTGCCCACACCTCCCCTTTCACTGTCTTGAGGAAGACCCGCCGAGTAAGGGAAATCATCCCTACCACGAGGGTCGAAACGTCGACTATCAATTGTTGCACATAATCAGTGTGTGATTTTGTACACCTGTTATTTATGATGTCATACTAAATGCTATACTTAATTGAAGATTAACTCTAGCAAGGCTCCCTTGGGAAGCCATCATCAACTGTTTAAAAGTGATGTACAATTGAATTGTCACTTCACCTACCCACACCACCCTTGAGCACAACACTCCCTCCCCCCTTCCCCATACAGTGGGCACTGTTAAGATGTATATTATATGTTTGTATTTATAACTAAAAATGAAAAAATACAGTGTTTAACATATCAACACTATCTGAATAAACAATAGTGTTCTACCAAGAGAACTGTTAATTAATATTTACCCTATCATTTTGAATCACTCACAATTGGTCAGGGACCACTCTCTTTATAGCACATGATTACCCAGGTCCCTATGACTATCGGGTTGACCCCCTTTCTGTACTCCTAAAAACGAGGTCAGCAGAGCTGTTCTAGAGGCAGAGAACTGTAGAGCCAGAGAACCCCGGTCAGCAGAGCTGCTCTAGAGCCTAAGAACCAGGTCAGCAGAGGTGCTCCAGAGGTCAGAGAACCAGGTCAGCAGAGGTGCTCCAGAGGTCAGAGAACCAGGTCAGCAGAGCTGCTGTAGAGCCAGCGAGCACAAGGTCAGCAGAGCTGCTGTAGAGCCAGAGAACCAGGTCAGCAGAGCTGATCTTGAGCTTAAGAACTAGGTCAGCAGAGCTGTTCTAGAGGCAGGGAACCAGGTCAGCAGAGCTGCTGTAGAGCCAGAGAAACCAGGTCAGCAGAGCTGCTGTAGAGCCAGAGAAACCAGGTCAGCAGAGCTGCTTTAGAGGGAGAGAACCAGGTCAGCAGAGCTGCTTTAGAGACAGAGAACCAGGTCAGCAGAGCTGCTTTAGAGCCAGAGAACCAGGTCAGCTGAGCTGCTTTAGAGACAGAGAACCAGGTCAGCAGAGCTGCTTTAGAGCCAGAGAAACCAGGTCAGCAGAGCTGCTTTAGAGGGAGAGAACCAGGTCGGCAGAGCTGCTTTAGAGCCAGAGAAAAAGGCCAGCAGAGCTGCTTTAGCGGGAGAGAACCAGGTAGGCAGGGCTGCTCTTGAGAGAAGCAGCGCGATTAAAATTGCAGTAGGTCTCGCCTTTCATTACCTTAAAATCATTTGCTTTGCTATACAATACCATTAGCAAAGCAAATGGCTTTAACTTAATCAAAGGCAAGACTATTGCATTTTCAATGCTTGTTCATCACGTTACGAGAATATAGTCTCTTTTAAATGGTTACACAGTCTGTTTTATTAGCAACATAAAGTACAAGAGATTCCTTTCAGTAAAGTATTGGGAAAAAGCATCATACGGAAAAAGAGAAAAACTAAAGCTTCCTACTGCTATGTCCAAATTACAGGACCAGTAAGTGAACCAGAGAGCTAGTATTCTAGTATTCTTGAACTTGAATTACTGCCTTGGATTTCAAACGTTTTAGCATGCAGGACTTAAGGTCTGCAAATATAAAGACAACAGAACTAGAGCGTCTAAAATTAGAATGCTAAAATTGGAGGCTGTAGAAAGACTCAGGACTGAAGAACCGATTAACTTAATGGACAATGCTGACAGAGCTGCAATGCATTAGCCTCCTCACTCACTTGTAGAGCAGTCGCAACCATTTCGCTATATAATACCATGATCATCCTCATCCAATTTTCAGACCGAAACCTAGACATTTTTGATGAAACTTATAAAAGCTTTATAACTAGAATTGAATATGCTCCCTCCCAAGGCTGCCTTCACTCTGCAAGCTTCCCTCAGGAAGCCAGAGTAATGTTCCCTCATGCTCCATCACGCCTCCCCTAGCTACCACATGTTGTGCAACCACACTCAACACCACCTTCCAAGGAACAGGAGCCCCTATCCATGAAGCACCAAACAAGGTTACCCCCTTAGTACACTGCAAGGTAGCAAACAGAGGGATTTACAGCCAAAGAAATAACCATACCACCTCAACTATCCCCTTGACGGCTGAATACACCATCATGGATACTTTGAATACACTCAAGGCACTATCTTTGGTCCAAACTACTTCACCAGTGAAGCATGATAACCCAAATCCAAACAGTATCACACACCATAAGCATAAGACCCCAGCGCTCCTACCTGTCCAGCTCACCAACTCTCCACCTCCTCATCTCATGCCCCATTCCAGCTACAACCCGACCTCCCCCTGCCTTTTCTCTCAGGCCAAGTCTTGAGCACCCCCACCTCCCATCTCCTGGCCTTTGGACCCAAACCTCAATCTCTTGTTCTCACTTATCACTCGAATCCAAACTTGGTGAAATTACTGGACCTACAACTACTTAAAGCAGACCTACAAAACCTAACAAGCATCACCTCAGAGCTGGCAAACAATAGATGGATCTACAAAACTACTGTGAAAAATAGACACAACCATGCTCTAGATACTAATACCCACACTAGAGCACTGTCATGCCCCAAAACCAACGGGACCTCAACTTTCTCTCCCATCTCAGGTGTAGACCGATACCCTACCCTTGACGCCTATACTTGGCCCATCAGCCACAATAATCCTCTCTCAGATAGTGACATCCCCACCCTCTTTTTCTCATTTAATTCTACAGATTCCGCTCACATAGCCAACTTGGACCAAATCCAAACAACTATTACAACCCCACACAGAGAACCAGGGCTCAATCACAGAACTAGATTCAAGTCTAACCTTAAGCAAGTGCCCATCACTCATGCAACCGCAGAGGACATCAAACCACACCTAAAAATGCATGCTACTCAATTGCAGATCAGCAGTGAAACATGCGGCCAGCATCGCACACATCATTGCACATGAGATGGACCTACTAACTCTGACCGAAACTTAGCTAAACGGCGCTGCCACACTTACTCTTGGCTTGACTTGGCTTACTAGTTCCACCTAACCACAACAACAAAAAATAAGATAGACCAGGCAGAACAAAAAGGAGGTATTGCTTACACATACCGAAACAACCTCTAAGTGAAACAGTCACACAACATTGCCCTAGCCTCATGAGAATACTTATGCATTGATATTCTGAACAACAATCCATTGTGCAAACTGCACACAATCTACCACCCACTATGATATAACAGCATATCCATAGAACAAATAATGGAAATCATCTCTACCAACGCTGGACTACACTGTCCCCAAATCATCTTCGGTGATTTCAACCTCCACTGAAATGACACTCTCTATCCTGCAGTCAACAGACTTAAATCCTTTGTAGCGGACCTTAACTTGACCCAATTCTGCGACAGTCCTACCCACAATTTGGGGTGACCTTGAAATAATACGAACTGTCTAAAATATAGATCACGTCAGTAAAAGGCCAAGTTATTCGGGTAATTCACATTATAAAGTGCAAATGCGTGGGTTCTTCAAACGAGCAGATTTGGTGCACATTAAACTAGTTGATTGATAACAACATGCTAAAGCTAAAGTCCCTTCATTAAAAATCCTGAATATACATGATTGAAGTCCTGGTGCTTAACCTCGTCCACCTTTAAAGATTTTTTTTTTGTAAACTTTTTTTATTAATGATTTGCACAGAAGACACAGCATCCCGAATCCCGGAGAGGCTGTAGCAAGTACATTACATCAATGAATAGCCCTCACCCCACCATCCCCCCTCCGCCCTTCCCTGTGCACGTCTCGCCAACCCCGCATTGAATAATCATATACAAATCAGTGTGTACATTATGGCCTCCATATGTCCATCACAACTGCTCCTCCACAGTCACTTTCGGTGGTGGGGGCTCAAGCCACAGGCCCCTGTAGTCCGCCCTCCTTTTCCATATTTTGTAGTGTTTCCGGGGGCAGCCTCTGGCTTCGAATACCGGACGTTCCAGCCCCATGCAAAAGTCTAGGCCCTTTTTCCATTTAACCACAGTAGGAGCCATGGGGTACTTCCAGGCCTGTGCAATGTCTCTTTTCGCAACTGTGAGTCCCAGTAGGAGCAAGTGTCTCTTATGAATGTTGCCTCCCACCACCCCTTCCAGGACGTGCAACAACCCCAGCTTTGGAGTACGGGGGAGGTCCCATCCTAGTACTTCCGACAAAGAGGTCCATATTCCAGCCCAAAACCTCTCCAGGCCCCCACAACCCCACCCTTTGTGCAGTAGGTCACCCTTCTCGCTACCACATCGCAAGCATACTGGGGACTCAATCAGGCCCGCCTTCCACAATCTCTCTCTGGTATAGTAGGCGCGGTGCAGGTACTTAAATTGTATTAGGCGTAAGCGGACCGCTATGGCTGCCCCTCTGGGGGATTCAAGGGCTTCGCCAGTCTTCTTCCTCCAGTTCCCCAATATCCTGCACCCACCGGTCCCGCAGACCTGTAAATCGGAAGAGCAATGTGTAACTAAAGTCTGGTATATGCAAGATATTTTCTTTTCCTCCAGATCTCCCATAAACACCTTTGCCTCTATCGGGCTGAACTCCGACAGGGCATCAAGGCCTACCAACCTAGGCGCGAGGGCATGCCTAAACTGTAGGTATCTAAAGAATTGTGAGCGGGGCGTACTGAATCCTTCGCTGAGTTCCTGAAACGACTTCAGTACCGTGCCCTTCATAACATGACCCAGCGTGGAGATTCCTATTGAATCCCATCCACCAAAACCCTGCAGTGACGCCAGTGCCGGCAGCTGCCCATTGTGCCAAAGTGGGGACTCCCTTGTCAGTGTTCCCCACCAACCCATGCAACGCAGTGCCTGTCTCCAGACTTGAAAGACTACCTGCGTGGCACTCGGCAGCCCCTTCCTTAACCGTGCAGAGTACAAGATCGTGTGGGTAGTGTTCGGGTCCATCAGATATCTCTCCAGGGCATAGGCCGGGTCTCCCCGGTTGCCATACCACCAATCATTTAGGACCACAAGATGTCCGCCTGAGAGTATGACAGTATGTCTGATGTCGCCAAGCCCCCACAATAGGTAGATAGGAAGCATGTGCGCAACGCCACTCTCGACGTCCCCCCGGCCCATAAAAATAGCCTTAAAGCGGTGTTAACTTGTTTAAACCACAGCGACTGGATCGGGTATGGGTGGCTCTGTAGTTGATAGAGCAGGCGAGGAAGGGCAACCATCTTGAAGATTGCAGACCTGCCATAAATATTGAGGGGCATACGGGACCAGCATTTCATCTCCTGCTGGACTCTAGTCCACACTGGAATGATATTGCGTTCCCAGGCAATGGTCGGTGAGACGGTCAAAAACACTCCTAGGTACTTGAGGCCCTCAGTCGCCAGTTGCAGCACCGAGGCCCACGCCCCAATCCCGGAGCGATCCCCCAGCGTCCATAGCGTGGACTTCCCCAAATTTAAGTACAACCCAGACACTTCTCATAATTTCGAGGACTCGAGGTCCTGATCGGTTCACATTCGTGAGAAAGAACAAAACGTCATCCGCATACAATGCGATTCTGTCTGATGGCCCGGCGACCCATTCAAAGCCCTGCAGCTGCGCGTCGATTCTGACCCATGCTGCCAATGGCTCCATCGCCAGGGCGAACAGGTACGGCGACAGAGGGCACACCTGCCTGGTACCCCTCCATATTGGAAAGGTCCTCGATGTCTCCCTGTGTGTACAACAGCCGAGTAAAGCGTGGTCCAAAATTCAGCCATGGGAGAAGCGCGAACAGATAGGCCCAGCTCAGGGAGTCAAAGGCCTTATCAATATCTGCAAGGAGTAGAGCCGCCTGATCTCCCGTTCTAACCATCATCTCTATTGCTGCTTGTGCGCGCCTAATGTTGTGCCTCATCGCCCTTTTAGGTATTAAGCCGGCCTGGTTCGGATGGACTAGGTCTGATATACGGGAGTAGTCTGTTCGCAAGGGCATTGGCCAAGATTTTGGCCTCAACATTTAAGAGAGAGATCGGGCGATAGGACTCGTGACGGTCTGGGGGCCGCCCAGGTTTGCAAAACATCACAATCTCGGCATGTCTCCAGTCCGCCGGCAGGAGGCCATCCTCCCTCGCCGCCTCCAAGGCCAACCCGTAGTGAGGCCCCAGTTGGAGATGATATCTTTTAAAAAAATTCACTCGGAAACCCATTCGGCCCGGGCGCTTTACCAGTATTAATCTCTTCCAAGGCTGTGCCCAATTCCTCCGCTGACAGGGGAGCCTCCAGTAGTTCCCGTAGAGCATCCGGAAGTGCACGGGGTGGAAGGTCGGCTACAAATTTGTCTGTATCCGGGACCTGGAGAGGATCCTGGGGAGCGTATTGGGCTGCAAGGTATCTTGCAAAGCTATCTGCTAACTCCTTCAGGGCCGAGATTGAGGCCCCCGTGTCGTCTTTAAGGCCCGGCAGTGTACCTGCATAAGGCGTGTTCTGACAGAGCCGGTGAAGCATTGTACAGTCACCCCATTGGTATATTCTACTTCTTGTAGCTAACCAGATTTGCCGAGCCTCATCTAACAGTAGGGATGCGTATGATTGCTGTGCCAAGAGTAACTGCCCTACCTCCTCTCCCCGACACTCCATCCTGCACTGAGTCTCTAACTGTTCCACTGTTGCAGCCGCCTTTATCAGCTCTTCTTTCCGCTGTCGGCGCGCTGCCGCACACCAGGCTATATCTACGCCGTGCAAGGTGGGTTTAAGGGCCTCCCAAGCCGTTCTCGCATACCGCACTGTGCCCTTATTATCCTCCCAGTAGTGGGCAATAGCCGCTCCCATGTGTTGCTGATAGGCCTCACGCTAAAGATTCCAGGCCGAGAGGGGCCACCGAAATGGCTGTCTCTTCTTGTCTAATGTAATGTCTACCATGACCGGTGAGTGGTCTGAGAGGCCCCGCGGCAGGATAGACACCGAGGCGACTCTCCACGCCGCGGCCATAGGGACAAAGACGTAGTCTAGTCTCGAGAACGAGTGGTGGACCGCCGAAACATAGGTGTATTCCCGTTTGTGTGTATGAAGATATCGCCATGTGCCTACCCAGCCTATGCCCTGCGCCATATTACCCAGTCTGGTGGGGGTATCGACTATGGGAACATCCCGGGGGCGGCACCTGTCCATCGCGCTGCACATAACATCATTCCAGTCCCCTCCAATGACAGCCATCCCCTCCGGAATTTCAGCCCACACATCAAAAATTTCTCAATCAATGCCCATTGGAGTGGGGGTGGGGCATAGACGCTTCCAATGATCAACGTCTCAGTGCCTATCATTCCTTGTACGAACACATATCTGCCCTGCGGGTCAACCCATTGCTTTGTGTATGTGAAGGATAAACTATGGTGTAGTAGGACTGCTACTCCCCGAGATCCCCTTACAAATCCCGCATGATAGACCTGGTCATAGCCATAACGCTGCAGGCCTAGAGTTTTGTTACCCAGCAAGTGTGTTTCTTGAAGTAGAAGGACATCCACTCTCTCTCTCTCTTCCCCAGCCGTAGTACCGCTCCCAGCTTGATCTTGTCGAGCATACCCCTTACATTCCAACTCATCACTTTCATTGTGGCCCCAGAGGGCCTCTGCCCAGGGTTATCAACTGCCATCAAGGTGTATGCGTAGTAATGCAAGTTGCAATGGACATTCCGGGCCAGGACATGCCAATAACATCAGTCGAGACAACCATGTGCACAGCCACTCATCACTCCCCCACCCTCCCACCCCAGCACCCTCCTTCTCCTCCCTCGCGCCCCGCCCCATATCCACCCCACTCAAAAAACAGGACCCCAACTGGTCTCCAGATCCCGACCACCCCCCCCCCCCCATACCTCATCAACATTGAAGTACCTGTCGCGGGATAGAGCGTCTCCAGCCCCCAACGGGAGGCCCGAGGACGTCCATGCCAACGGAGCCCCATCAACAACCCCAAAACACCCCAAATAATCTTCTAGGAGATCAAAACACCCTTAACTTGAGGCACGTGTCCGCCTTTTAGTCCATCCCTCCCCACCTTTGCAGCATCCCATGCCAATCAGTCTATAGTGTGTCCCATTACAATGGTGCCCCTGAAGGCATACCTCATCTCCAGCTGGGCCATTAAAATCAGTCAAGTGCCAGGAGCCCGGTGTAGGACAACACCGAGAAGCAAGCCAGAGTTCCGCACTCGTCACGGATCCACCTTCGGAGCAATTGATGTCGCAGTGTCGCCTGTGTTCCCTCCCTTGGCTGGGGAGCGTTTTGAAGAACGAGCCCTCCAGTTGCTTCTGCACAGTGAGCGCCTGGGGGTCCGCGGCGGCGCTGTCGAGGATGATGAGTCCGAGTCTCTGGCCGGCGGGGTATGTGGTCGTATTCGCACTGTTTCATCGTTCCAAGCAAGCACTTCCTCAGGAGAGTTGAAGAATTGAGTACGTGACTGGAAGACCACTCGCAGACGAGCCGGATAAAGTAGAGCATACTGAATTTTGAAGATTCTCAGGCGGGCCTTGGCTGCCACGAAGGACTGCCGTTGCTGTTGCACTAATTTCGTATAATCCGGAAATATCATGATGCGCTGATTGTCCTACATTAGAGGTTCTTTCAGCCGGGCCTGTTTCAGTACCGTGTCGCGTTCATGGTAGTTAAGAAGCCTAGCTATCACCGGCCGTGGGCGCTCGCCAACTGGAGGTTTTTGGGTCAGTGCTCTGTGGGCCCGCTCGATGACAAAGCAGCGGGACAGGGACTCCGGCGGGAGCCAGCTCTCCAACCACTCTGTGAGGAACGCCTCCATGTTGCCCTTTTCGCAGTCCTCCGGAAAGCCAATAAATCGTAGGTTATTGCGCCGAGCCCGTCCTTCGGCGGCCTCGGCCCGGAGTGCCAGGCCTCTCTGAATACCCTTCATACGGGCCACTTTCTTTTTGAGGGTCACCACGTCCTCCTCCACTCCAGTGATTCGAGCCTCCGCTTCTGTAATACGAGCAACCGCGTTTCGTAAGTCCTGCCGCAGCAGAGTAACATCAGCCCCCACGTCTCCTATCTTGGCGTCCAGTGTGTCCCTGGATTGGGTGATCGCGGCTAATAGAGCTGCATTGTCCGGACCCTGGGCTTGTTGGCCCCCAGCGGCCCCGGAATTCCCACTCGGGCCAGTGAATTTATCAATAGTACCTTGCTTCGAGGCTCCACTCCCGTTCCCGCCTCTGGTCATGTTTGGTCGTCGGCGGGAAGCGTCTTGTAACTTGCGCGACCGCGCTGTTTCGCCGCTCGGGCCCTTCCCTCCTTCAGATATCACCTTCCGAGACCTGCTATATGTATAGCACTGACCACTTGGCGCCGAGTGTCAACCTATCAGTAATCAGGGCCCAGTCCGCAACTCCAGCTCCCAACTCCGCTCCCAGTACCACTCCGTGGAAGCGCCAACAACCTCCTGCCCGCGCCGTTTGCCAGGGGGCCGTAGCTCCTATGCAGCCCAAACCGACATCATTAAGTCCCAGCATCAATGGGGCGGTATCATGGAGCCCACGGCTAGAGTTCAGGAGGACGCCCCGGGTACAAGGCGTCGGCAGGGCCCAGCCGCCCTCCAATATGAGCTAGTGATCGGATCTGGAGGCCTGGCCCAGGACACCCCCGCCGCGTCTTCCGGCAGCGAAAGGCTCACCAGTCAATCCAGGTCCGACGTGACCGCTGGGGAGTCCGCCCGTCTCCCCTCTCCTCAATCGGCAGTCTCCGATGGTCAGGGGGGGGCGGTCGCCGCGGCACCTCTGGACACTGGCCGCCTCCCAAGGTTGCCACCACCGCCTCCGGTAATCTGTCAGGCAAGTCTCGGCCAGGCAGTACCACTCACGCCTGGGCTCATTGCCGCGACCCCCAGTCACTCGGCGGCGCCGCTGGAGCCGAGCCCAGAGGCCTCCGCCACTCACACGCTCTGCCGGATGCCGCCAAACCTGAGGTCCGGGCGTCTCTCGCCGCTGTAGGCCGCAAACTTCACTCGGCCGGGAATATGCCTTCCGGGCCTGTAGTTTGACCGGGATTCCAACCGAGGCCGGCAATTCCCCTCCGCTACACTCCACAAGATCAGATTGCTGCTAGGCGAGGGGGAGGAAAGATAAAACGGCGGATAATTGTAGCGGCGGGCCGGAGCTCAGCTAAGCTGTGTCCGCCATGTTGGCTGCCGTAGCCACGCCCCCCTCCACCTTTAAAGATTTTAATCAGATAAAAAATAAAAACTGTCTAAAACAAAGATAACTACTGTAAAAGACCCATTTGATGAGATCATTAACATTGTAAAGTTCTAGTGCATTGTTCATTGAATAAGTAAACTTGGAGCACAATTAAACTTGTTGTTTGATTAATAAAACTATACATTTTTCTCATTCTACATTGCAAGTTTGTCATCAAGGATCAGTTGAGGGGGGAATACAATCTGCCACCAGTGGCTTGTTTCTAGACAATTTAGAATGCAGCCCAACACCTCCAGGTATAGCTGTTTTGTCTAAGTTCATAAAGGATACACACAAAAACTAAACCAACATGGTTAAGCTCAAAGCAAGGCAATAGTGTAAAGTTGTGATTAATACTAGACTTTTGTGCAATAATTAAACAATATAGCATTTAAGGGGGCCCCTATAAGCCATGCCGTACGTCTAGATGTTTCCAAATTTCTTGTAGTAGTAGTCAGTAATACGTTTTTGAACATAACCCACGGTTGGGAATTAGCAGATGAACATTAGAGTGAATCTCTAAAAACCTTGATGAATTATAAGGACATTTCATCATGTTGGGGGAAAAACATATTAAAGATGCCTCCACACAAATGCAGGCACCCTTCGTAGGGAAGATTGGTTTTAATAGAGCCCTTCTTGTATCGTTGCGAGCTGGGCAGCAGCACAGAAGGTGAGCCATGATTGATGTTTGAAATTACATAGGCTCCAAGCCCCTTTCTAGCCTGAGTTGGCCGATACAGGGGTTTCTATCTATTATTGGCAGGTCGAGCAAGCGCATATACATAATGTCACTACACACCCAGCTGTTGATGGAATTTAAGAGGTATTGCTGAGGTCTCCCAACCAGATATGATACATTTAACAAGAGAAAAATCTGAAAACCTTAAAGAAGCTGAACCTTGCTGGAATGAGACTAGCCATAACTGTCCATTAACTACCTTTTCCCACGCTAGAAATTAAATGGCATCAAGAGTGAGCTGCTAATGCTTCCATTTAGAAGGATGCAATTGCCCTCTGTAGTTGTCTGTGTCATGGGTTCCCTGGGTTCTCAAATATAATTCTAAGACAGACTTAAGAGTTCTCTGATCATTCAGTGTGCGCATATAATAATTAAGAGAATCTGCCTCACTAGCAAGCGTTTGATTTAACAGGTCAAATTTCTACCGAGTTCTTGATCTGTGGAGGTATCTGGGCAATTGAAAAATGTGCATTCTCTAGACAATCAGGGCAGGCACCGGGAAGTATCTGATGTCCATATTGTAGCGGTGGAATTAGAGAGCCCTGAATAACTTTAATTATTTGTGCTGCGGAGGGGCTGTTTACGTTCTTATTGAGGCTGACTAAGCAGTAGATGATAGCTGTTAAGTTATTTTTTAATGAGCTTTTGAGAGCCAAGATTTGGGGTACTAGAGAACCACACCTAAAGTAGTTTTATTTCAATGCCGGTGGTGATGGTCTTGGGTCCCATACAGCATAAAAGGAATTTCATGCTTTTGTAACACCCAAAAATTAAAATTTTGGTCTGCTCATGAGAAAATTCCTTTAGTTGTACGTGTGGGGGCTCGTCGCTGTAATCCCACTTTTGTATGATCCAGGATTATAATGTCATCAGCATATTGTAGAATGTGAACAGACTTGTAGCTTATTCGAGAAGGGGGAAGGCTGCTGTTTGCCAGTTCTTTTCCCAGATCTGCTGTATATAAATTGAAGAGCAAGGGAGCGAGCATGCAACCTTGCTTCAAGCCCCCCATGCGTGGAAATTTTGGGGGTGGTTGTGTAAGGACCGGTTTCCACCTAAACCCAGATTTATGAGTAAAGAGAGATTATAGGTCTTAGAAGGTGGAAGGAATGCCCCAGAGTGATAGCTTCCTCCACAGTGTGTGTCGGTCCACCTTGTCAAATGCCGCACAAGAATTGATAAAGCAGCAAAGAAGTGGTAGATGGCTGCTTGGTGGCTCAGAGCTGCTAGTACATAATATTGTGAATGGTAGATGCTCCTCCATGGAAACCTGTCTGGAAAAATGTAAGAAGTCCGTTGTCCGATGCCCAGGCCTCCAGCTTGTTGAGTAGATGCAAAGCCTAAGCTTTAGACTCAAGATCAAGCAGGGATCTCAAGCTGTAATTGGCTGGATTTGTTGAATCTACTTTCCTAAATATTGGGCATAAAGTAGAGCCTCTCCAAGCCTCTGGAATTTGCCCCGAGATGAAAGTGTGGTTAAATAGCGGGGTTAAAACCATTGGCCAGTCCTCCGGATCACATTTAAAAATTCCAGTCAAAAGGCTTTGATACGTTTGCAGACCTGAGCTGGTGAGGTTAGCTCCTGTTGGTCCCATGGGAGCTGATCAGCAAGCCACTGTTTGTCCATGAAGCATGGTGCTGTAGGGTGGCTAGAGAGTAGGGCTGCTACATGTCTCCCCCATCCACTTTCCGAAACTCAATTATCCCTCGTTTTGAGGATTTTTGTTTATTCACATTGTTCCAGAAGCGAGCAAGAGTTATTTCTTTGCGCAGTTGCATAAGTTACTTACCTTCTGTAACGATACATCTGTAAGAAACAGTAGATAGTGTTAGATTCCTTACCTTAGAATATCCCCAGGCATCAGACTGGATCTGGAAAGTTTTCGTCAGCAGTATCCTTGCGCGTCGGTAGGCGTAGTCTGCGGTTCCGCGTCCGTCGTCGTGATCACCGGAATGACGTTGTCGGAGTACTTAGACGCCGCCCTTGCACGCTGACGTCAGTTCTGTACACAGCTTTCCGCGCCAGGAATGCAGAGCCATGCAAGAAACCAACACTGGAGCCATGAGACTAGGGCCCTCAAAGGGGGATACCTTAACCCTAGATATCAGTTCGCAGAATGGGGAGGATGGGTGGGGCAGTAAGGAATCTAACACTAACTACTGGTTCTTAAAGATATATCGTTACCAAAGGTAAGTAACTTGTGCAACTGAAAGAAACAGGTTAGTGCTAGATTCCTTACCTTAGAATAGATATCCCAGCAATACCAACCCTGGTGGTGGGTCTGCGAACCAAGATCACACAAGAAAGTCCTTGAGAACCGAACGGCCGAAAAAGCAATCTCTCCGGACTTGGCTGTCCAGGCAGTAGTGTCTAGCAAACGTGTGCAGCGAGGCCCACGTAGCTGCCTGGCAGATGTCATGCAAGGGGACTCCCTGATCCAGGGCAGTAGTAGCCGCTGAGGCCCAAGTGGAATGGGCGCGCAGCCCAACAGGAGGCTCCTTTTTCGCCAAGGAGTAGCAAACCTTGATGCACAAGATGACCCACCGAGAGATGGTCCGCTTGTGCACCGCCCGTCCCTTCTTTGCTCCCACGTAACCAACAAAGAGCTGGTCGTCCACCCGGAACTGGCGTGTGCGGTCCAGATAAAATGAGAGCGCATGTTTTGGGTCCAGATGGTGGAGCCTCTCTTCCTCTTTCGAGGAATGCGGAGGCAGATGGAAGGTGGGCAAGGTGATGGACTGCCCGATATGAAAGGCTGTGACCACCTTGGGCAGGAAAGAAGGACGAGTCCTTAGAACAACCTTGTCCGGATGGACAGAGAGGAAAGGAGGTTTGGAAGATAGAGCCTGGAGCTCACTCACCCTCCTGGTAGAGGTGATGGCAACCAGGAATGCAGTATTAAGAGTCAGAAGACGACGATGACAGTTATGAAGTTGCTGCAGTACCACATGGCGGTGATGTTGTCCGTGAACACCTGCACTACACTTTCCCGGACAGATGGAAGGAATGCCTTCAGTGCAAGTCGGATGGCACGCAGCTCCAGAAGGTTGATATGGAGCTGGGACTCCGCCTGAGACCAGAGGCTGCTGATCTCCCTCTCTCCCATGTGGCCCCCCTCCATACCAGGAGGGACTCATCCGTCACCACTACATGCTTTGGTTGAGGTAGGGAGATACGTTAGAACAAGATTCAAGACCCACTGAGTATCACAAAGGGAACATGTGCGTGATGCCTTTCAAGAATCTATTCGGGAGACTTGAAAAGTGAAGGCTGATCAGGAACCCTTAAGAAGGCTGAAATGGCTGAGAGGTAGCCCTTGAGAGTGCCCAGAGCAAAGCGCTGCTGGGCAAGAGAAAGAAGGAAGAGGAGAACCTCTGAAAGGGGGGCACCGAGTGGATCCACCATGCCACAAATTTGTTCCACCTGCAGGCGTATACCGTTTTTGTGGAGGGACACCTGGCTGTCAGAATCACATCACAGACTTCAGGAGGCAAGTCAAATGGCCTCAACTGCCGCCGCTCAATCTCCACGCATGTAGGTGGAGACTGGACAGGTTCGGGTGGAGGACCGTCCCTTGCTGCTGCGACAGAAGGTCCTCCTGAAGAGGCAGAGGAATCGGGGGATCGACTGACATGCTGAGTAGCTCGGGATACCAGTATCTTCATGCCCAGCCCGGAGCCACAAGGATGACTTGGGCCCGGTCGCGCCTGATGATCTTCAGCACTCTGGGCAGAAGTGGTATAGACGGAAAGGCGTACAACAGACCGCAGCTCCACTCGTGATGAAAAGCGTCGCCGAGCGAGCGCCGCCTTGGAAATTCCAACGCGCAGAACTGCTGACATTGCGCGTTCTCTTCTGTGTGAATAGATCTAACCAAGGCTCTTTCCACTGCTGAAAGAGACCTTGCGCCACGTCCGAGTTCAGACGCCATTCGTGATCCATCATGCACCGGCGGCTGAGTTAGTCTGCCCTGGCGTTCAGGGAACCTGCCAGATGTTGAACCACCAGGGTGGCACCTTGGTGTTCCAGCCATTGCTAGAGGTGCAGAGCCTCCTGGCAAAGCGTCCACGACCCCACCCCACCCTGTTTGCTGCAGTACCACATGGCGGTGATGTTGTCCGTGAACACCTGCACTACACTTCCCCGGACAGATGGAAGGAATGCCTTCAGTGCAAGTCGGATGGCACGCAGCTCCAGAAGGTTGATATGGAGCTGGGACTCCGCCTGAGACCAGAGGCTGCTGATCTCCCTCTCTCCCATTAGGCCCCCTCCATACCAGGAGGGACTTATCCGTCACCACTACATGCTTCGGTTGAGGTAGGGAGAGAGATCTGCCGCGGACCCAATCGCGGTTAGTGAGCCACCAATGCAACGGACTAAAAGTGGCCTCCGAGATCAGGACGTGGTCGGACAGGTTGCCCTGATGCTGTGCCCACTGAAACTTCAGGTCCCACTGCAGAGCCTGCATCCGCCACCTGGCGATATGCACCAGAAGGATGCAGGAGGCCATCAGCCCCAGGAGCCGCAGCGTCAACCTGACCGAGACTCTGGATAAAGGCTGGAAGATCGGAATCAGAGCCTGAATATACCAAACCCGCTGTTTGGGGGGGAAAACCCCAAACTGTCCAGAACCGCTCCGATGAAAAGGAGCTTCTAAGAGGGGCACAGGTGTGACTTCGGCACGTTGATGGAGAACCCTAGCGAGCGTAGTCTGTAGGTGGGAGACGACTGTCTGGGGCGAGCTCGCCTTCAACAACCAGTCATCGAGATAGGGGAAGACTGAGACCCCTGATCTGCGCAGATGAGCTGCGATCACCGGCCATCACTTTCGTGAAACACCCGAGGGACGCTGGTAAGGCCGAAGGGGAGCACGGTAAACTGAAAGTGCTCGTGGCCTACCATGAAGCGCAGGTAGCGCCGGTAGGACGGGGATGTGGAAATATGCATCCTACAAGTCCAAAGATACCATCCAGTCTCCTGGGTCCAGGGCAGCTAGGACCAGAGACAAAGTCAGCATCCTGCACTTCTCCTTCCGGAGGAAGGCGTTGACGCTCCGTAGGTCCAAGATAGGGCGTAGGCCTCCTTTGCCCTTGGGTACTAGAAAGTAGTGGGAATAGCAACCACGTCCTACTTCTGGCCCAGGAACACGCTTGATGGCCCCCTTGGCCAAGAGGGCCATAACTTCCTCCTGCAGATGTTTCAAGTGATCCCCCAACATACAGTGGTACTGCGGTGGCATGGCTGGAGGTGTCGCCTCGAAGGGGAGGGAGTAGCCCCTTCGGACGATTTGCAGCACCCACCTGTCCGACGTGATGGTGCGCCAGTGGAGGAGGTGATGGCGAACCCTGCCCTCCACTGGTGTCGAATGGTCCTGAAATGCCAGACTAGGAAGGCTTGGAGGCAGATGCTGCTTGAGCAGGTGTGGACTGACCTTGCCGTTGTACCCTGGCACTGCCACTGTGGTTACCGCGACTGCGTTGAGACTGGTTCTGCGGCCTGTGGCTGGCTGGACGTGTGGGGGCGCCCCTTCCTTGGCCACGAAAGGGATGAAAAGCAGAACTTTGTGGCGCTGGCCTAGGCCCAAGGAATTGGCCGTATCCCTGGAGTCCCTGAAACGTTCCAGCGCACTATCCACCTTGTCTCCAAAAAGGCGATGGCTATCGAAGGGCATGTCCATGAGCGTGGCCTAGACATCCCCCGAAAAGTTGGCGGACTTAAACCAGGCGTGGTGGCGAACCGCCACTGTCGTTGCAATCGCTCTACCCAGCGAGTCTGTGGTGTCAAGTCCACATCAGAAGCGACCCACGAAGCTGGACACACTCTCGATTGCATTAGTTCCAATAGGGATACAATGATGGTTGAACCTCCTGTACGTCAATCTTGGACAGATCACTATTTCATTGAATTTAGCCTTAACATCGAGGGAAATGGGGTAAAGACAAGGGAGATACCTACTAATGATATATCCTCACCCTGCTGGGGGAAAATTATAGAGCACCCGGATCTTGGTGAATGGGTTAAAGAGAGCAAACCTGCTCTCTCAGGGAACACTACGATTGACAATCAGAGATTTGAGGGTTGGATAACTACGATCGGAAACCAGATTAAAAATCCAGTTAGAAGTCTTACATCAAAGAAAAGGAAGCTATCTGCACCCTGGTTCTCCTGTGAATTAAAAGAAATGCTGACTAAAATTAAAGTACTAGAGCGAAGATGGCGACGAAATTATGGGAATAAAGAAAAAGAGGTATATAAGAGGGCTAGGAGGCTTTATCATGCCTCCATAAAAAGCACGAAAGCCAAGTACTTCACATCCCTAATTGAAGCCTCTAATAACAAACAAAGAAATATTTAACATTGTAAACAGCTTTAGCAAACCCGCTTCTTTAACTAAAGAGATCCCACCCTCCCAGACCTTCTGCGACGAGATAGCTAATTACTTTGTGCAGAAAATAGATACCCTCACGAAAGACTTCCCCCAGTTTGAGGAAAAAGAGTTTGAGGACAAAACCAATACAAATATATCCGAATTCCGTTGGGAAACATTTAACCTAATCAGCCTGGAAGACACCTACCATGGGATATCGGCCATTAAGTCTGGATCCCCTCTTGATCCATGTCCCCCTACGCTGCTTAAAGCAATAATAGATGCGGTCAACCCAGGAATTAACTCCATCATAAACTCTTCTCTCCAATCAGCAGAAATTCCCCCGCAATGGAAAGTGTCAGCAGTCAAACCATTGCAAAAGACGGTTTTGAAAGACCCTACGATCCTCTCAAACCTGCACCCCATTTCACTCCTCCCAGCACTGTGCAAATTGACGGAATCATATGTCAACAAGCAACTGACGGCTTTTTTGGAGGAAAATGAAATTCTCCATCCATGCCAAGCAGGCTTTAGGGCACACCATTCAACTGAATCTGCACTATTATCCACAACTGAAACCATTCGAGCTGCATTGGATCAGGGCAAGATGGCTGTCCTGATCCTATTAGATCTCTCTGCAGCTTTTGATACTGTGTCCCATGCTATCCTTTTACATCGCCTAGCAAATGCGGGCATAGCGGGAACCGTTCTCAAATGGTTTATAAACTATCTAGCACATAGGCGCCAGATCATCATGTTGGGTAATTTCTGTTCTGAGGAGAAAGTGCTGAAAACAGGGGTCCCGCAGGGATCTAGTCTTAGCCCCACACTGTTCAATTTGTATATGGGTCCCCTAATCAAATTGATCTCCTCTTTCGGTATTAGTACGATTGCCTATGCCGATGACACCCAGTTGGTACTGGTCCTTGATAAGACTCAAACTAATGCAGAAATGACCCTGAGAAAATGCCAATTGGCAACCTTTACGTGGATGACGAACAACTACTTAAAGTGTAACTCGGCGAAAACAGAAATTGTACCTTTTGGCTCCAACAACTGTTTTTCTCCTCACTACTGGTGGCCGAAGGAGGCAGAGGTCCCACCAAAAACTACTAATGCTGCACGAAATCTGGGTATTAAATTCGACAACACTTTGTCCTTCAAACAACAAGTAAAAGAAGTGGCAGGTGTTTGTTTTAATATAATTAGGAGTCTTAGAAAATCCTTCGATCTGCTCCCCCTGAATGCCAGACTGACGGTGGCAGTGGCGCTGATAACATCGCGCCTAGACTACTGCAATAGTCTGTACGCAGGGTTAAATAAATCTGCACTGCACAGACTTAAGATGGTCCAACATGCAGCCGCCAGACTGGTTCTCAGACTGCCCAGGAAATCTTCGGCCTCTGCTGCATTAGATGCCCTACATTGGCTTCCCATACAAAAACGCATCCTGTTTAAGGTTCTTACGATCACCCACAGAGCTTTCCATCATCAAGGCCCAATATACCTGCGTAGACACTTCATACAATACCACCTGACGCGGGTACTTAGATCCTCGACAGCCAATCTTCTCCTCGTTCCCAGTTTCAGGCTGACAACTATAGGAGGCAAATCCCTAGCAGTTATCTGCGCTAAGGCCTGGAATAAACTGTTCCTCCGGGAAGCCACCACTGAGCTAAGGTTCAGAAAAATGTTGAAAACATGGATTTATGCACTGTCAGACACAAGCTGTAAAGCACTGATATGATCCGCCCTCCCCAACTTTGGCCAGACCAGCTGCGGATATCTGTCGGGAACTATGAGTCGCAGCGCCAAGATGCTCCTTGGAGCAGTAGTGCGCTATAAAAGTATCATATCACATCACATCTATTTGAGTACCGTGCTGCATCCCGGGGTGGGGTGCACGGACAGAAAGCTAGGGTCGCCCAGAGCCGGAGGGTGGTGTCAGGCCACGTTCTGATCCACAGGGAGGCCTGTGGAGGGCTTGGACCAGGTGCCCAGCAGAACATCAGTGAGGGCTTCGTTAAACAGCAGTAGAGGCTCTGAGGAGCTTGCCTGCGGTTTGAGGACCTCAGTGAGGTTAGTCCTCACGGCCGCGACAGGGAGCTCAAGAGCCGAGGTCTTGGCCGCCCTGTTCAACACCACTGTAAGCAGCCCCCTCCTCTGAAGCCACGGAGGGAGGAGAGACTAATCCAGCGTCGGGCAAAGTGTCCAGACCACTGACCTCCCTTAGCTCTTCTGCCCAGTCCTGACTCAACTGGCACTGCAATGCCAGAGGGTCCTCAGCCCCCTTCCAGTCCTCCTCGTCATCTATCCTGATAATCAGGTAAAAATGATGGAGCAGGGTCGAAGGTGAAGGCCTCACTCACCAGCGTCGGAGACAGCACTGAGCGACGCCGGTCCGACGCGGGACCCGGACCGGGGCTGAAACCGGGGTCGATGTTGACCGGAGACGGCGCCGGGAGCGACACCCTTGGGGTCGGCGCCAGCGGAGGAGTCGTAAGGTCGACTGGCGATGGCCCAGATCCAGGCCTGGACCCTGCGGAGCCCTGCGGCACCCGATGGTGCCGGAGCAGCCAGCCCGCTAGGGCTCCCAGTCGGACCCATGGGGCCCGAAGGCGCCTCAGCAGGTTCCGACGGAGGGAAGCGTGACTCATGGCCGTGAGGAAAGCGCTGACCTCCTCCTGTGTCGCGTGCAGCCCAGGGAACGGCGGGTATGGAGCTGGCACCTGCAGCGGTGCCAGGGTGTGTCGCCCGAACCCCCGGCCGCATCGTGCGAGCATCGGGGCGGGGGGGGGGGGGCAGGAGTCGGAAGCGTGATGACGCCTCTTCGACTTCTTTTTCGAATGCCTCGACTTACCCGAGGACTTGGAGCCCGACAAGTGGTGGTGGCTCATCGAGCGGCGATGACTGCGGCTCTGCGACCGGTTCCTCGACTTCCTCCTCGACCGGGACCTTGAGCGGCACGGAGCAGACTGCTGGATCTTGAGGAGCTTATGGGACCGCTCCAGTCTAGCCTTCGAGGTCAAGGCCCGGCAGTCGGGGCACGACTTGTCATCATGGTTGGAGCAGAGACAATAGAGGCAATAAAGGCACCAACAGTGGGGGCATGTCACCGACATCAGGCGGTGACAGTTCTCGCAAGGTTTAAAAGCAGGCATCCCTAGCGGCACCGCGAGTCAAGGTCGACTCGAAAAATGATCAAAAGAGATCAAAAAGTTAGTCAAAAATTGACTGGAGTACTGCTCTTCCCGGATCTGAGCTTGCCGGTGCGGAAAAAAGAAGAACTGACGTCCGCGCGCAAGGGCGGCATGTAAGTACTCCGACGACGTCATCCCGGCGATCACGCCGACGACGGACACGTAGCCGCAGACGACGCCTAGCGACACGCAGGGGTACTGCTGACAAAAACTTTCCGGATCCAGTCGGACACCTGGGGATATTCTAAGGTAAGGAATCTAACACTAACCTGTTTCTTTCAGATGATGTATTTTTAGCCACTCTTTTTCTTCTAAGGTTTTCTTCACTTCACATACAGCCTTTTTATATGCCTTATGCAGTTCGGTCACATCCTTTGCGTTTTTAATAGTGGGGTTGTGCTTGTATATGGGGAGGCTTCTTCTTAACTTCTTCCGCTTCATAAATGATAGCCTTATTGTGCAGCTGGTTGTAATGAGCTTTCCTTGCTGGCTATGGGGATTATCTGCTGTGTTCCAAGTATATAATTAATCAACTCCGAGGTCAATCTCTTCCAATTATTTTGCAGAAGTTTCTGTGTAATGCTGGGGTTAGTGGTCACCATCCGTAGTCTCTTGAAGACCTGGGAGTTTTCAGTAGGATCATTTATTCCTCCCGACTAGTTGTCTTGCTTCAGCAGTTGTTGCGGAACCCACTGCACAATATATAACTGCCACTGGAACACCAAGGTGTAAGGTTTGCAGACCCCGACTTTGGAGACATCAGTAAAGATTTATGTGAAAACAGCAATGCAAGCATTTAAAATTACTATTTAACATTTGTTAAGAAGCAACAAAAAGTACAAATCTCCAACAGAACAATGGTTACATTAAAAAAAAAACTAATCTATAGTAAATATTTGCATTCTATATCTGAAATCAGAGTGGCTTGATCTTCAACAATAAACATCTTCAATATAGTAGAAATAAATGACAGTAAAGCTATTAAATCGAATTGCAAATTATTTTCCAAGAAAAAAAACTATAAGCCCACATTCCTCCAAAGAGAAAACTGTTGTTACCCATGTATTGACTCTTCTGGCCCTAAATAGTAGTTTCACTATTCAAAAAGGGGGTGTTTGTGCGTAATTGGCAATAGTCCGATATTCTTACAAAGAAGGAGAGAATTGTCTTTAGAAGTACTCGAATTAAACTCAGTCCTCCATGTTATAATCTAAAGAAAAATAGGATCACAAGCTCCAGTAAAAAAAAAAGCTGAAATTCTGAACAAGGAAAGGTACACCAGGTGCTAAAAGAGTGTGCCAAGGCTCTCAGTCGAAATCCCCCAATCCCCCCCCCCCCGCTGAGACCCAGCCCCCCAGAGAAATTCTCAATGTTAAGGTAATATTTTCAATCTCAACAGCTTTGGGGAACAAAATCTATCCGGTTGGCAACGTGAGCCATGGAAGCTTGCATAGAAAAGCATGGTAGTTGTTTAAACACACATCGCAGCGCTGTAAAAGAGGGACTTTAAACACCTTTGATCAAAAACATGGGTTACTCACATGCATGCGTTTTATTATTAACAATTTTCTTCTTTGTTTAATCACATTATTTACAGTGAGGCATTACTAAATCAATTCGAATATAACTTAAATATAAAGCATTCAACTTAAATCGGATTTAAATACGCTGACAAAACAGAACTTTTGATATGGGAAAAGGTAATGACATTTGATGGCAACGTACAAACAGGCTGGAATGAAAACTGCTCATCTGATACTAGAGTTATCTATTGCTAATTCTGTGAGTAATGTCAACTTCAGTTATGTTTTAGCAAGTAAGCATCTAGAGAGAAAAAGGAGATGATTTCCATACCTTTGGTTAAAAGACATAGAATGTTGCCGTATTAGAATCCGGAGTCAAATTACCACCCTGTTCTATTAACTGTGGGGGCAATTCCGCCGCGGTGCGGCCGTTTAGCGGAGTGGGCTGGGTCGGCCAACGGACTTGCGCAGCACTACGGAGGTAGTGCTCGCGACGGTCGTTGGCCGACGAACGCAGCGAAGGGGTTAACAGTGGTACATATTTGTTGTGGTTTTGTTCAGGGTGCAGTCGGCTCTCCAACACCTGTTCCTACTTAGTTTTACAGGCAACGGAAAGAGATGCACAAAACAGGCAACTATGTGATATTCAGTAGTGACACATTTTTAAAAAAACAAGCCCTCAACTTGTGTCTTTAGGGAAGTGTTAACTGTTTTGATTGACAGAAAACTTAAAATTTACATTCACGTCAAGCATAAACCACACTGCTGCTTAAAAAAATCTTTAAAATAGCATTGAATATCCACAATAACTAGCAGGCTCAATACATAAAGCATCTATCACCATAAACAATACAAGAGATATAATCTACGGAGTTGAACAGAAAAGGCCAGACATGACATCTAAACAGGACACAGCAAACATTTTTTATTCCTAGATCATTACCCTTTTAAATAACAAAACTTCAAGATTCACACAGGGTGATGCCAATTACCATGTATGTGTGTCACCCGGCAAACGGGAAAGGAAACTTTGCTACATCTGCCCCAAAACACTCAGGGGAATCTGCATCATCATAAGTGTCGGATCTTACATATATATATATATATATATATATATATATATATATAGATATTTTTTTTTCTTGTGAAGTCTTGAATCCTGCTGAACATATTTACTTGATTGTACTTCTTGGAGAAAAATAAATGCAAATGTCCATTTTCAGATATACATAATACAGGCGGAGGTTATGTCTTGAGTAGTTTGATGTGCTGAATCAGAAGAGCTTAACCCTTCTTTCTTCTGTTTATGCTTGTTATAGTTGTAGGAACCACAATGCATCTCCAGCACAGTCCTGTCAAAAACATCTTTATTTAAAAAAAAAAAAAAAGGGGGAGTTTTTCCCTTAACCAAAAATGAAACAGAATTCCAAACTGCACTGTATCTTCTCCACTGTGGAAGGATGTGGACATAAAATAGAAGCAACACAGATTTCTAGTTCCTCATGTTATCACAATCCAGAACATAGGTTTTAAATATAAAAAGGATGACGCCCCTTGTAGGAATATTTTGCCTTACAGATTTAAAACCAGTTAAAATGTTCTCTATAGAGGGAATTTCATTACCCTGCATTTAAATAGAAAATGTGAGGTCGAATTTGCTGCTGTGTTATGCGCTGCAGACCAACATGCTTGGCCTATTCAGACATGAAAAAACGAATTACAGAAACAAGAATGTGAATCAAAGACTTAACAATTAGCCTGGTCTAAAAAAACATGAATGCTTCTTTAGATAAACACAGACAACAACAATAAAAGCAGTTGATCAAACTTTTCATCTTAAATACCTTGAATATGCATACATTTGCAGGACAACAACAAACCTGTCTGGTAACAAATCAGGGAAATGTGTGCAATACCGAGCAGGACAGGGAACCTCTTCTGACGGATGATCTTTAAAAAAAGTAACAAATACATGAACAAACCTTGGAAGCTTGAAGGGAGCTAAAAGAATAAACTATTGAAGCAATGACAATGATGGCTTGGTCATATCACTAATTCTACTACATACCCGTCGCTGTTTTTGCTTTTCAGGTCAAGCAGCAATCAAATAAAAAAACTATGCAGCCTTTTTTTTTTTAGACAATGACATGTATTAAGCACACCTAACAGACAAAAGCCGGGCCCATTCTGGCCTTGCTTTGGAGCACATGCAGAATACCACATTCAAGCAGAAGTTAATTTGGAATGTCAGCACTACTGTTTCGGTTTCCGTATTTATGGTGAATAATCAGTAGCACAACTCCTAAAAAGAAGCAGATGGAGCCAACAGTGATATAGGCTATTCCCAGGAAAGGGTTCTTCCCTCCCATCCAGGAAATGGTGCTCAGGATCATTCTCTTCCGTCCATCAAATGATTTTACAGGGTAATCTGAACAGTACATAGGAAAACAATCAATAAGGATACAATGATTATACTGAATTACTGCTACACCACACAATAATTCACAGTGTAGATTTGCTAACAGTTAAGGTTCCACCTTTCCATCACACTTCAAGTGCAGTGATGCCTAAGCCTTCAAACAAAACTATACCCCTTTTGATATACACAATTATTGTTTTACTCAATCAATCAAAATAGCTTTATTTCGATAATACATATATCTTAAAAGCTGCAAATTTCATGTAAAATTATATGAATAAAAACACAATTTATCTTAAGGCAAAATGCCATGATCAATAGTCTTAAGAGTTCGCTACAGGTAAAAGGGTAAACATATTTTTTTTTAAACAAAAAAGAAAGCACAGCAAGACAAGTATAACAGCTATTTAGTTGTAAAAACAATACATATTTTAAAACCAGCAAACACAACAGTTCGGTGTAAAAATTATTATTCAAATTTCTTGATCTAATCATCCACGTCCATCTAAAGAATTTAGCCAATCTGCAAACAAAGTTCCCGGGCATCAGTTATCAGAATGCACAAAGCAGCACGATGGCTGCGAGTGCCCAGTTGGTTGCAGATTGGTTTTAACCATCGTTCTCTCAGTACTTTGTAGCTGGGCATGCGAACATGATATGTGGAACTGTCTCAAGGACAGCCTCGCAGCTTGGGCAAGAAGCAGGTTTCTGATGAGGAGGCCTCCATTTCGCTGTTTGTTCTCATGTGGGCAGTGAACTGAAAATAAAGAGCCCTATCATATGGCTTTTGTATGATATCTAGATAGGGGTCTAGACGGATGGAATGCTTGTGCTGCATGAACTCCTCTGTTAGTCTGCCCATTTTAGAATTATGTAAGTCATTCTTGCTAACCCACAACCAATCTGCCTTCTTGAGTTCGGCCTTGGGCAGGGAGGTTCTATTTTCCCATGCCTCTCTGAAATCAAGGTTGAACAAAAGTTTTTTGACATCTTTTAGCCAACCAATCCTATGCCACCCGTGCCGATCCATTATTTCGCTTAGCCCTGCTGCATATTTTGATAGCTCTGACGTCCGCCATAGGAGGGCCCACAGCAAAAGGGGGCGAAGTCTGGCAATATCTAAACGGGTGGCAGCCTAGATCATGCAATAGGGGCTTAATAGGAGTGCTTTGGGGGAGCATCATCAGGTCTTTCAGAAATTTGTTTTCTGATCTGGTGATTTCTTCTACATTAGTAAAGCCCCACTGCTCTGCACCATAAAGGGCCGAGCCAACTGCTCTAGCTGCATATATCGTGAGGGCGGGGGCAATTGGTGTGCTCGATGAAGAGCGATGTTCTTTCAATATTGCCCCCGCGACCCTTTTGTGATTCAGTAGCATTTTTTGAATGTGGGACCTCCAAAGCATTGAGTCAGCAATACGGATGCCTAAATAGTCGAATGTAGTAACCCTCTCTAGTAAGACCCCGTTCAATGAGGGGGGAGTCCCTGAATGACCTTGGGGGATTCAGTGTTAAAAATGTAGTTTTCATGGTATTATTAACCAGCCCTCGAAGTACAAAATAGTTGGAATCCGTCTAGTAGGGTCTGTAGACCCTTCGGGTCTTTGAGATAAGGAGGTATCGTCAGCGTACAGGAGTGTAGGAATCCTGTCACCCGCCAGGGCAAGAGCATCAGATGGTATTCTTTGAAGGAACTCAACCACCCCATTTACATACAAGGAGAACAGTGTGGGAGGACGGACGGACGGACGGTTAGTAGGCTAATGCCTGGTTTTGTGGTATTGATCTCCCTTGTGATGAAGCGCAAGGGAGAGATACAGTAACATTTGAGTATGCTGTGTGTGCATACCTTGTGTAGTTTTATTCATGTAGTCAGGAAGCCTGCAGAACTTCGCCTTGTTTTGTGCTTATTCTGCCTTTATGGATGTTTACTTGTTGTTGTAACGGAAACACCACCTGGTAAGGGGTTTGTTGTGTTTGCCCTATTAGGGATACATTGTGATAAGTAGGAGGCCCTATCTTAAGGGCAAGATGTAAGGTATGCAATCCTTACCTTGTCCCCATCAACCTGGTTTGCTATATAGTAGGCCTATGCAAGGTTTAAGGTGCTGATTTAGTTATGTTTTATGTTACTGTTTGTAGGTGCTGTATGTGGTGGTAGGGTGTTAAGACCCAACTGTATTTGGCGAATTTTATGGTTGCAGCCAACCATTGTTTCCGGCCATATGGGATACCTTTGGAAGTCGCGGTGAACTCCTATAGAAGAGTTGCCGGCTCCATTACGGTGTCCAGAAAAGGTCGCTGTCAACCCCAGTTGCCAGCCATATGCCATAGTTTCGAAAGTCGCGGTTAACTCCCCTTGAAGAGCTGCCGGCTCCCTTATGGTGCCAAGATCAGTCTCTGTAGTAGGAGAGGACTTCCACCTTTTAGGCTCACCACGCCCATAGTGTGTGTGAGATTAGTGTGGTTGTGGTATGCCCACTCATATCGTGGCGATCAGCCCCTTTAGTGAAGCTGACTTGCATTTGTGATTATAGCCAACATAATGTTCAGCTGATACTACATATTGTATTGTAGAAAGAAACGCTGTGTAACATGCGTAGATATGTACTTGTATTTTGGGGTTTATAGTCTTGCTGTCTGAGACTTCATTTCTTATTAGAAGTAAACTGTGCGAGTAAAACTATGTATAGTGGTTTATGTGAAATGAAATGACAAATTTCTAAAGCACGACATGACCCGAAGGTATATAGGCGCTTAAACACCAGAAAGCAGTTGTTCCCAGAAAAGAGTTACTGGTAGAGCCATGTTTTTAGACACTTCCTGGAGTGTAGCAAGTTATGTTCGTTTTTCAGGGAAACGGGCAAGGAGTCCCAGAGCTTAGAGGTAGTATAGGTGAAACTTATGCCTCCCCATTTTACTCTTGAGATCTTGGGGATGGCGAGATTGCCACTCTTGGCAGATCTTAATGGTCTTCCTGGAATGTAGGGTTTAAGGAGTTGTGATAATTGTAGTGGGTCTTTGCAGTGTATTGCCTTGAATGTGATTAGCAAGGCTTTAAACTAAATGCGCTTGTTAATAGGCAGCCAGTGTAGTTCTGCGAGAGCCATAGAGGCTGAGGCAAGACGGGGAAGCCCAAGCAGAACTTTAGCTGCAGCATCTTGGGTAGTGTGTAATTTTTGTAGACTAAATTTGCTTGCAATGGTCATTAGGGTGTTACAGTAATCTAGTCTGGAACCAATCAAGGCTGTGACTACTGTTTTCCTCAGCTCAAACAGGATGAGCGGTGAAATCGTCCTTAAGATTTTGAGGATGAAAAAGCAGGTTGCAGTTGTATGGTTAATCTGAAGCTCAAAGGAGAGCTCAGTATCAAACAGAACTCCCAGGTTTTTAATCTTCTCTGCTGGCACCGGGAGAGGGCCCATGTGACTTGGCCACCAACTGGCTGACCATGCAATGGGTGTATTGTCAAAAAGCAGGACCTCTGTTTTTGAGGCGCTGAGCTTACGACAATTTGTCTGCATCCAGTAACCAATATGATTTATACAGTCTTTGAACCGGGACGCGGCGGGCGAGTTGTTAATAGACACTATGATTTGCGTGTCGTCCGCATTCGTAACCAGCGTGAATCCAAACGTTTTTATCAGTTTGGCCAGTGGAGAGATGTATAGATTGAAGAGAGTAGGGCTCAGCAATGAGCCCGGAGGCACTCCACAAGGTAATGTGAAGTCTGGGAGACAAACGGGTCAAGTGCTACAGACTGTGGTTTATTAGACAGATAGAATTTAAGTAGAAAGTGTGCTTTATCTCTTATTCCCAGTGCGGTAAGACGATCGACCAACACGTCATGGTTGACAGCATTGAATGCCGCCGATAGGCACAATAGTATCAGGGCGGCACTTCCACCTTTGTCAAGAGTTATCCTAAGTTCCTTCGTGGCTGTGATAAGGGCGAGTTATGTACTATGGTGGGCCGGAAACCAAATTGTGAGTGGTCTAGAATATCTCCTTCCACGAGGAAGGTGGACAATTCCTCATTAAGATATTTTTCAATGATTTTGGCTGGGAATGGTATCATAGAAATCGGTTGGTAATTGGAAGGATCGTCTGGGTCCAATTTTGGCTTTTTCAGTAGAGGCAAAATAGATGCTTTTTTCCATTCAGGAGGGAACATTCCTGAGGAAATCATGGTCTTAAAAATAGGCCAAAGGACCGGTCCTACGATTTCTGGGACTAGATGCATTGTTTTTGGGGGACAAGGATCGAAGGGTGATCCCGATTTTACTTGAAGGATCAGCTCAATAGTGCGATCAAGAGTGATCAATAAAATTGAAGATAGAATGGTGGTGGAGGGACTAGCAATGTTGGTTTGGTGGGATAAGTTTGTACTTAGATTCTTGTCTGTTAATACAGATGATTTGACTTGGGGAATTAAAGCTGTTGAATACTTGGTTGACTTTAAATTGAAAAGCATTAGCTAACCTGTTACAGAATTGCTGGCCATTACCCTGGCTTTGAATTTCAGGGAGGTTAGAGAGTTTTTTTTCTGTAGCAAACAGTTTTTAGAACAGCCCTTGGATGCTTCAATACTTTCTTTGAAGAAGTCAGATTTGGCTTCGACGATGAGCTGTTTATAGGTCTGCATAGCCAGTTTATATTCGGCTTTAATTTGATTGTTGTTGGCTAGTCTCCATTTCCCTTCTACATGTCTGTTTTTGCTCTATAGCACAAGTTACTACTTGTGTAACGATATATCTGTAAGAGACATTAGTTAGTGATAGATTCCTTACCTTAGAATATCCCCAGGCGTCAGACTGGATCCGGAAACTTTTGCGTAGCAATACCCCTGCGCGCCGGTAGGCGTCGTCTGCGGCTCCGCGTCCGTCGTCGGCGTCGTGAGCGCCGGGATGACGTCGTCGGAGTACTTAGACGGCGCCCCTGCGCGCTGACGTCAGTTCTGATAACACAGCTTTTCCGCGCCAGATACGCAGAGCCATGATAGAACTAACACTGGTGCCATGAAACTAGGGCCCTGAAAGGGGATGACCTTAACCCTAGATATCGGTTCGCAGAACGGGGAGGATGGGTGGGTCGGTAAGGAATCTATCACTAACTAATGTCTCTTACAGATATATCGTTACACAAGTAGTAACTTGTGCATCTGAAAGAGACACGTTAGTGATAGATTCCTTACCTTAGAATAGATACCCCAGCAATACCAACCCCGGTGGTGGGTCTGCGAACCAATATCACACCAGAAAGTCCTGGAGGACGGAACGGCCAAAGAAGCCATCCCTCCGGACTGGACTGTCCAGGCAGTAGTGTCTTGCGAACGTGTGCAGCGAGGCCCACGTGGCTGCCTGGCAAATGTCCTGCAGGGGGACACCGCGGCCCAGGGCGGTTGTCGTCGCCGTGGCCCGCGTGGAGTGAGCCCGCAACCCAGCTGGGGGCTCCTTCCTCGCCATGGAGTAACATGCTTGGATACACAAGATGATCCACCTAGAGATGGTCCTCTTGTGCACAGCCTTTCCCTTCTTCGCGCCCACGCAACCAACGAAGAGTTGGTCATCCACCCGGAATTGGCGTGTGCGATCTAGGTAATAGGAGAGCGCACGTTTTGGATCCAGACGGTGGAGCCTCTCCTCCTCTTTCGAGGGATGCGGAGGCGGAAAGAAGGTGGGCAAAGTGATGGACTGCCCGATGTGGAAGGCCGTGACAACCTTGGGCAGGAAGGAAGGCCGTGTACGTAACACCACCTTATCAGGATGAACAGACAGGAAAGGTGGAGAAGAAGAAAGAGCCTGGAGCTCACTCACCCTCCTGGCAGAGGTGATGGCAACCAGGAATGCAGTCTTTAGAGTAAGGAGACGAAGAGGGCAGTTATGAAGTGGCTCAAAGGGAGCACACATCAGATAGGTGAGAACCAGATTCAAGTCCCACTGGGGCATCACGAAGGGAACAGGAGGAAACATGTGCGTGATGCCCTTCAGAAATCTACTCACAATAGGGGACTTGAATAAAGAAGGCTGATCTGGTAGCCTCAAGAAGGCTGATAGAGCAGAAAGGTACCCTTTAAGAGTGCCCAGAGCAGAGCCCTGCTGGGCAAGGGAAAGAAGAAAGAGCAGCACTTCCGAAAGGGGTGCAGAGAGAGGATCCACAGCCTTTGCTGTGCACCATGCCACAAATCTGTTCCACCGGCAGGCGTATACCGACTTTGTGGAGGGACGCCTGGCTGCCAGAATGATATCACAGACTTCAGGAGGCAAGTCAAATGGCCTCAACTGCCGCCGCTCAATCTCCAAGCTTGTAGGTGGAGACTGGACAGGTTCGGGTGCAGGACCGTCCCCTGCTGCTGCGACAGAAGGTCCTCCCGAAGAGGCAGACGAATCGGGGGATCGACTGACATGCTGAGTAGCTCGGGATACCAGTACCTTCGTGCCCAGTCCGGAGCCACAAGGATAACCTGGGCCCGGTCGCGCCTGATCTTCTTCAGCACTCTGGGCAGAAGTGGTATAGGCGGAAAGGCGTACAACAGACCGCAGCTCCACTCGCGACGAAAAGCGTCTCCGAGCGAGTGCCGCCTTGGAAATTCCAACGCGCAGAACTGCTGACATTGCGCGTTCTCTTCTGTGGCGAATAGATCTAACCAAGGCTCTCCCCACTGCTGAAAGAGACCTTGCGCCACGTCCGAGTTCAGACGCCATTCGTGATCCATCATGCACCGACGGCTGAGTTCGTCCGCCCTGGCATTCAGAGAGCCTGCCAGGTGTTGAACCACCAGGGTCACGCCCTGATGTTCCAGCCATTGCCATAGGCGCAGAGCCTCCTGGCAAAGGGTCCACGACCCCACTCCGCCCTGTTTGTTGCAGTACCACATGGCGGTGGTGTTGTCGGTGAACACTTGCACTATGCTCCCCCTGACAGAGGGGAGGAATGCCTTCAGTGCAAGACGAATCGCCCTCAGCTCCAGAAGGTTGATATGGAGCCGGGACTCCGCCGGAGACCAGAGGCCTCTGATCTCCACCTCTCCCATGTGGCCTCCCCAGCCCTGGAGGGACGCGTCCATCACAACTACGTGCTCCGGCTGGGGTAGGGAGAGGGGTCTGCCACTGACCCAGTCGCGGTCCGTGAGCCACCACTGCAGTTGTCTCGCAGTGCCCTCTGAGATCAGGACATGATCGGATAGGTTGCCCTGATGCTGGGCCCACTGAAACTTCAGGTCCCACTGCAGAGCCCGCATCCGCCACCTGGCGTGACGCACCAGAAGGATGCAGGAGGCCATCAGTCCCAGAAGCCGCAGCGTCAACCTGACCGAGACCCGGGATAACGGCTGGAAGATTGGGATCAGAGCCTGAATATCCCGAACCCGCTGTTTGGGTGGGTAAACCCGAAACTGCGCCGAGTCGAGAACCGCTCCGATGAAGAGGAGCTTCTGAGAGGGACACCGGTGTGACTTCGGCACATTGATGGAGAACCCCAGCAAGTGCAGGAGGTCGGCCGTAGTCTGGAGGTGGCTGACGACTGTCTGGGGCGAGCCCGCCTTCAACAACCAGTCGTCGAGGTAGGGGAAGACTGATACCCCCTGCCTGCGCAGATGGGCTGCGACCACCGCCATCACCTTCGTGAACACCCGTGGGGCGCTGGTAAGGCCGAAGGGGAGCACGGTAAACTGAAAGTGCTCTTGGCCTACCGTGAACCGCAGGTAACGCCGGTGGGCCGGCAGGACGGGGATGTGGAAATAGGCGTCCTGCAAGTCCAACGCTACCATCCAGTCTCCTGGGTCCAGGGCAGCCAGGACCTGAGCCAAAGTCAGCATCTTGAACTTCTCCTTCCGGAGGAAGCCGTTGACGTTCCGCAGAACCAAGATAGGGCGTAGGCCCCCTTTGCCCTTCTTGGGTACCAGGAAGTAGTGGGAGTAGCAACCACGTCCTACTTCTGGCCCAGGAACGCGCTCGATGGCCCTCTTGGCCAAGAGGGCCGAAACCTCCTCTTGCAGAAGTTGCAAGTGATCCCCCGACACACGGTGGTATTGAGGTGGCATGGATGGAGGGGACGACTCGGAGGGGAGGGAGAAGCCCCTTCGGACAATTTGCAGCACCCACCTGTCCGAAGTGACTGTATGCCAGTGGGAGAGGTGATGGCGAACCCTGCCTCCCACAGGCGTCACATGGGCCTGAAAACTCGGACTAGGAAGGTTTTGAGGCAGGGGCTGCAGAGGGAGGTGTGGACTGGGCTCGCCGCTGGCCCCGACCACCGCCACGGCGGTTCCCACGACCGCCACCGCGTTGCTGAACATTTTGCGGCGCGTGGCTGACGGTACGTGGCGGGGCGCCCCTTCCGTGGCCACGAAAGGAGCGAAAGGCACCCGATTGCTGGCGTGGGGCCGTAAGGCCCAAGGACTTGGCCGTGGCCCTGGAGTCCTTGAAACGTTCCAGCGCATGGTCTGCCTTGTCGCCGAAGAGGCGACGGCCATCAAACGGCATGTCCAGGAGTGTGGCCTGGACATCGGCCGAGAAGTTGGCGGACCTCAACCAGGCGTGGCGTCGAACCGCCACCGTCGTTGCCATCGCCCTGCCCAGTGAGTCCGTAGTATCCAGCCCACACCGGATAGAAAAGCGTGCTGCATCTCGGCCGTCCGCAAGGGTTTGGCTGAGTTTAGCCCTGACCTCCTCCGGGCATTGCGGCAGCACCTCAGCAACCGTGTCCCACAGAGTGTGGGTGTAGCGGCCCAAGAGACAGTTGGTGTTCACAGACCGTAGCCCTAAGCTCACAGACGAGAAGACCTTCTTCCCGAACTGTTCATATCTCTTGGATTCCCTGTCGGGCGGGGCCGACGGGAATGCGGTCTGGGAGTTTGAGGCCTGGATGACCAGGCTCTCGGGGGTGGGATGGGTGGACAAAAAGCATGGGTCGCCCGGTGCCGGGCGGTAGCGTCTGGCCACGTTCCTGTCCACAGGAGGGCCTGTGGCGGGCTTGGACCAAGTGCCCAGAAGAACGTCACATAAGGCCTCGTTGAACGGCAGGAGGGGCTCCGCGGAGCCGGACTGCTGTTTGAGGACCTCGGTGAGGAGATTAGTCCTCACGGCCGCGACGGGGAGCTGAAGGCTCAGGGCCTTAGCTGCCTTCGTCAACACTACGCTGTAAGCAGACCCCGCCTCCGAAGCCACAGTCGGGGGCGACGTGAATCCAGTGTCTGGCGAGGTGTCAATACCACTGGCCTCCCCAAGCTCATATGTCCAGTCCTGTTGTGACTGGCAATCACGTGCCAGAGGGTCCTCGGACCCCTCCCACTGCTCCTCGTCACCTGGCTCCTGGAGACCAGGATCAACAGCCAGGGCCTCCTCGTGGAGATTGAATTCTCCAAAGGCCGTCGGAATCGGCGCCCAGCGGCGCCCTTCCGACTCCTGAGTAGGACCGTAGGAAACATTGGGGGCGGCAACCACATCGGCTGCCGGGGACGACACCTGAAGGGACGGCGCCGGTGAGGTCGTAAGGTCGACCGGCGAGGTCCCGGATCCGGAGCCGGATCCAGCGAGGTCGCGCGGCGCCGGGACCGAAGTCGCCAGCGGCGCCGGGGCCGAAGCACCCGACGTCGTCGGGGCCGAAGCGCCCGACCCGGAAGGACCTCCAGACGGAGCCGATCGGCCATGAGGTACCTCTCGACCTCCTCCTGCGACGCGCCGTGCCCAGGGACCCGAAGGTGTGGGGCAGGCGGCGACGCTTGCGACTACCGCGGAGCCGCGTGGGCGGTGTCGCCCGAGTCCCCGGCCGCATCGTGCGAGCGTCGGGGCGGGTCGGAGGACCGATGGTGTCGCTCCGACCTCTCATGCCTCTTACCTGAGGACTTGGAACCAGACGATCGGTGTCCACTCCCGGAACGTCGATGACTCCGACCTCGCGACCTGTCCCTCGACCTCCCGTGGGACCGGGACCTGGAGCGGCGCGGGGCCGAGTGCCTCAGCTCGAGACGCTTGCGGGACCGCTCCCGCCTAGCCTTCGACGTCAGGGCCCGGCAGTCGGCGCAGGTTCGATCGTCGTGGTCGAGGCCTAAGCACTTCAGGCACCGGCGATGGGGGTCCGTGACCGACATGAGTCGGCCACACTTCGAACAAGGCTTGAACCCGGGCATCCCTGGCACCGATAGTCGAAACAGTCGACTAAAGAGAGATCAAAAGGATCAAAAATATTTTCAGTCAAAAAGTGACTGGGGGTAGAGCTTCTTCCGGATCTGCGCTAGCTGGCGCGGAAAAAAGAAGAACTGACGTCAGCGCGCAGGGGCGCCGTCTAAGTACTCCGACGAAGTCATCCCGGCGCTCACGACGCCGACGACGGACGCGGAGCCGCAGACGACGCCTACCGGCGCGCAGGGGTATTGCTACGCAAAAGTTTCCGGATCCAGTCTGACGCCTGGGGATATTCTAAGGTAAGGAATCTATCACTAACGTGTCTCTTTCAGATAGGGATTTATTAAACCAGGGTTCAGAACGTCTGATTGGGTACTGTGTGGTCGGGGGAGCTAATTCCTGTCCTGCCTGGTGTATCCAGGAGTGATAGTTTGATACTGCCTCATCAAGGTTTACTGAGGTGGACTTATGTGAGCTTATTAATATCTTGCTAAGTTCATCTTTCTTAATGTTATGCCATGGCCGAAAGCTAAAAGTTTTCTTGGACAGGCTTGTAGACTTTTTGGGATGTGTGTTAATTTTAAACAGCACTGCTCTGTGATCTTACCAGATGAGTGGTATCATTTTAGTCAAAAGAAGATTAGGGTGGCCAGTAAAGATTCCATCCAAACAGTGCCCTGCCAAGTGGGTTGTTTCCTTTACTAGTTGGTTGAGCCCTACACTGGCCATATGGTCTAAAAGGGCCTCTGTATCCGAGTCTGTGAGGTTATCAAGGTGAAAGTTAAAATCGCCAAGGATGGTATAATTGGGTAGCTTTACTTTAAGTTCTAAAAGCTGTACCATGGAGTTTAAGAAGTTAGCCTGGGCTGATGGTGGGCGATAGATAAGAGAGCCGTTAAAAGTGTTATGATCATTAAGCCAGACCCCCCAGGATATAGCGGCATGGATTAGCAAATTTAGCGGCACAAATATGGAAATTTAGCGGCATTTTTGCGGCATTTTATTTTACTCATAATCATTCATTTTCATATTGTAACCTGCCTGAGTGTGACTCTAATGTCCTTAATGCTACCCGAGGCACTATCCAGCGACCGGCTTGTTATCTGATGCCACTACCTACTTCATTGCTGCCTGTCTGCTGTATCTGCCTGCATGCCAGCACCTGCCTGCATTCCAGTTCCTGTGACATCGGTCACTCTTAACTTCAGAGTGCCACCCCTGCTTCATTTCCCTGTTTACTGCCTACCTGTTGGATTTTCTGCCTGCTATCTCCTTCTTTACTGCCTCTCTACTGCATGCCTGTCTGCCTGCGTTACCTGATGCCCACTGCAGCCTGCCTCTGTTGCCATCCTGCCTGCTGTAAACGGGTTGTGGATACTGCCATATTTTTTGTGAAGAAGAGCGTTTCACTGCATCCATAATTACAGACTGATGCGTTAATTAGAAGGTGCCATTTACCCTGCTGCCTTCATTGCTCATTTTGTCTACTTGCTTCTAAAACTTTCAACCTGATTTTAACCGGACTTAGAGAACAAAACCGGGGTATAAGGAAGAGATCCGTTTGCAGAGCAGATGACACTGAGCCCAGATCGGGGGTGGAAATGTTAACTTGTGACCTTTAACCAGTGAACGGAAGTCTGTTTTCTGCTGTCGCCTTACTGATCTATTTTGCTGGGTGCCCTCGGTAACCTTTGCAGCTCTGGATCGTAAG
Source organism: Lissotriton vulgaris (assembly GCF_964263255.1). NCBI lineage: Eukaryota > Metazoa > Chordata > Amphibia > Caudata > Salamandridae > Lissotriton > Lissotriton vulgaris. The sequence continues at coordinate 510,300,975 of NC_141694.1, forward strand.
GAGATTTATGGTTAACTTTTCGGCAGTGTTCTGAATGTTTACTGTGAGCATTTCATTATTTTCTCTTATTATTATCGTTAAATTGCCTCTCTATGTGCACCCAAACACGCAGCCCAGGCCGGGGGCCGGTCGGCCACATCTCCACTGCCCCCCTCCCACCCGGGCAGCGCTCTCCCCTATGTGTGCGGCGGGCCCCCACCAGCGTAGGACGGATGTACCTGTCTTCTGTTCGCCGGCCGGCTTTCCTCCTGCTCCGAGCCCCGGTCTCTGAGGAAGAGTCTTCGTGCTCTCTCCCCCTCTTGGTGTGGTGCTGGTCTTCTCCCTCGCTCGGCCACCGTCCTCGACCTCCTGGCTCCTTCTCTTCTCTCAACCGCAAATGAATCCTGGGGGGGAATGGGAAAATGGGCGCCTCAGGCCTTCTTTTAAGGCGGAAACGGGCGGAAAGACGGCGAACGGGCGGAAACGGCAAATTTCGCGGGCTTTATGCCAAATATCGCGCCATTTCCCGAGATCGGCCGATTTCTCGATTTTTTTGCAAATCGCGAAATCGCGATAAGCTGGAGGGTCTGATTAAGTTTAATTTTAAAACTTGCTACTTCTCCTTCGGTAAGGTTTGAGATGGTGTTAAACTTAATATTGAGAGTATTTTTGACTCCAAGTGCAATGCAACCCCCCCCCCCTTTATTCCCCCGATTCCGTCTGTCTTGTACATATTAAATCCATCTGGGAGGGCTCCCAAGAGGTCAGGTTCAGATGAGGGCTCTGCCCTGGTTTCTGTAATAAAGGCTATGTCAATAGCATGTTGTTGGACCCGGCCCGTTGGGCAGGTTCACCCCTAGACTTTTTGCTTTTTCCTAGCCTGTTTATGGAACCTTTTGTTGGTGATTTTAGGCCTCTGCGCACTTTTTCACTGTGGTACAGTGTAAAGTGCTTGAGCTCTCTGTGAATGAGTGGTGAGTGACCTGCCCTCCCATAGGAATGAATGGGGAATATGTATGCCCATGGTTGTTCCTGATGTGTGGGGAGTGCAGGGGCGAGTTTGGTATCTATGAACTCGTGAGAATGAATGCTGCAAAATGATATATGCGGCATGACTGTGTCTAGTCTAGAAGTACTACTTTTGGAAGTTGGCATATTTGTGTAAGTTGGTGCTGGCGTGTGATTGGCTGGGGAGCCTGGCCCAGAGTGCCTGGGCCTGCTTGTGGATTGACTGTCTGGTTTGAGGGTGACAGGGGCTGGAGAGCCCAGGAGGTCGTCTGAGTCAGCCCATGGATGAAAGGCAGCATCTGCTGCCAGGGAAGTGAGAGGAGATGGCACCTGATAGTGAAGGGCTGTGCCTGCCTAACTACAAAGCTGGCTCCACCTCCCGCTGGGCGACTGTCACCTCTGTCCCTGATACTGAAGGGACTTCCCTATAACCAGTTCTGGCTGGTTCTCACACTGCCTGCTTCAAAGGACTTCAAAGACTTTTCTGTGTATAAGAAGGGGCTGTGTCCCCTTCCAAAATGTTCTTGTTTTCGACTTGAATCTCCGTAGGGGCGTGCGAGGGCCCCAGTGCACACTACCCGGGATGTTCGGGGTAGTTAGGGCGGCCCCGAATGCCAGTGGGCCGCCCCGCCGTTCTTCACGAGCCCAGATCGCTCCAACGAGGGGGCAGAAGAGAAGGGAGGGGCGCCGGGACACATTGTCGGTGTCCGCCCCTCCCCAGTAGCGTGAGCTCGCGCTCATGGTCAGTGTGAAGCCACGAGGGCTTCAAGGGCGCCCCGGTTGGCAGTGGGTCGCCCCAACGGTTGGAGAGTCCAGTGAGGCTCTAGGGGGCACCATTGTTTTTAGAGCCTGAGAGCTCCAACGTTTGGCTATTTACAGTAGCAGAGCCTGTGTGGCTCCAGCGAGTGGATGCAGTTTGCGCCTGGGGGCTAGTGACCGCCCCTGTCGCAGTTGTCCCCAGCTGCCCAGCACTTTGTGGGCAACTGCCACGTTTAGGCTTTTTGTACTCTGAGACTGGCGCTGCATGGCAGCGCACCCTGACATTGAGACTGAGGGCATCTGAGCCCCAACAAGGCCAGTTGGCCTAGGGACTGCCACAGGTGGTGGCTTATGTAAGTTATGCGCAAAGTGATTCCTATGTTTTCAATAGTAATTGCCTACTGTGTGTTTTTGCGCTATTGTGTTGTTTTGGCACCTCTGAATATTTTTAGGCATCATGTGTCTTCCTTTCCATGCGCTGCACCTCTGAATGTTTAGTCATCATGTGTCTTCCTGCGCTGCACCGCTGAATGTATTTTATTGCATCATGTGCTCTATTCTTAACACCTCTGAATGTATTTTATGGCATCATGTGTTCTTCTTTATTACTCCTCTGAATGTGGTTCATGCATCATGGGTAATGTGTTCTGGTGTACCCCTAAATGTGGTTATTCTTAGCTGGTTGTCTTTTCTACTCCTCTGAATGTAGGTTTATTGCATCATGAGTAAGGTATTCTTTCTTAGACCCCTAAATGCTGTGTGATACTTAGGTGGTTCTTCTTTTTTTAGTACAGGTGGTCCTAGTAAGGTCCTGGTTCCTGTTACCAGTGGATACTGGTTGTGATCTTTGTGATTACCATTTTATGTTTATTATTTCTTATTCTAGAAGTACTATATCTGAATATGACAGTGGCCCATGTGGCCCTGTCTTGTAAATAATCCCTTACGAATGTTGCCCGTGCCAGTTGGCACAATGTATATGTGTGATTTTATCTGATGTGTTTTTACAATACAAAAGTTATTTTTATAATAACCTTGTGTGGAGTCTCTTTTGTGGTGTGCCTAGTATGTTGTTGCTGTTGTGCGCTGGCGCAAATGCTTTACACATTGCCTCTGAGTTTAGCCTTACTGCTTGTGCCAAGCTACCAAGGGGGTGAGCAGGGGTTATCTTGGCGTGTGAATTCCCTTGCCCTGACTAGAATGGTGGTTTCTGCCTGGCTTTGGCGTCAGCCTTAGCCTACCAGAAATAGCCAGTTCTAACACATGTTCCTCCATGAACTCATGAAATGCTAGGGCGTTTTTGATGAGATCTTGTGTTGATTAGTAAGCAATGGGTTGTATTCGGATTATTGTTCAAATCTATTTGCTTGGCAAACCTGAGCCTTACTTGAGAAAGAGGGAGGCAGTAGAACATAGCAGGACAATAGGGGCACGCTGTTTCTCCTTGGATCTGGCATGGATCATGGGGAGTACTCAGGTGGCAATTACCAGTGGTTTTAAGGTGCTGAAGTGCTTCCCTGGTATACTGTATTGGAGAACTAATTGAGCCGTTGTGCGAAGAACTGGCATAATGGGTGACGTGTGTGGATCATGCGCGGACGGGCTTGCCTTTGGCGCGGCCCCTGCGCTTCTACTGTGTGCGTCCGCTACAGCATCCGGCTGATATAGAGCTGCGATGCCTGAAAGCTAGAGCACTAGCCGCCAACTTCCAGACTGAAAGTGAGGGTGGAATCAGGTGTTGCCTGTGAAATGAAGTCCCACCCTCCGCTCAAACGTCACAGCAGCCGCGGCGGACCAAGGCAAGGACTGCAGGTAAATACGCAACAGTTCAGTGCTCACAAACTGATCCCCCCAACATTAGCCATTTTTAAAAGATGACTAAACCAAAGCAAGCTTCCGTTTGTTGCAGCAATTATGTCTGTTGTAAAAACAGGGTTGCGCAGGCCAGCAATGGTGAATGGTGGAGGGAGTTGGTATATTCTTAACGTTTTCTGTCACTGGGTTTAAAAGAGACCGTTTATGTGCTCGCTATAGAAATACCCCGGGTGCCTATTTGACACCGGTGCAATGCATTGAGTGTTACTGGTAAAAGGAGCATGTATGTATACATACCTATCTACACACACACACACACACACACACACACTTTATATTTTTTTTTGAAAACTTTAGGTGTTTCCCTCCCGGATATATTTATACGTATATATCCTTATACATTTGAATACCTAGATATATATATGCGCCCAAAGGCATATAAAAATATATATACATATACCCATCCCTTGAAGTGCATTATTATCAGGGGATGTATTGAAATGTTTGAGCTGTAATAAGGACTGACATCTTGCGTGCATACAAATGTGAGCCCAGAATTTTTTTAATTCTGCCCATTATGGGGGTAATTTTTAAAGTGAGAAGTGTATGGCTCTATATATTTTCTTACATGTAGGCCCAGCCCATGTATTTATGCATACAAGATTAAATCACATTTGTTCTTCATCCATTGTACTTGGGATTAACATCACCTGGCAACGTGAGAGTTTGTAGAGGCTCAGTAGGTAATGCTGCAATATTGCGCACATTTGTACCTTGTGGTACAAGGTACCAATGGGATTTTGCATGTTGCAATGCTATGCAGCAAGATTGTAAAATCTTTGGAAGTGGCTGTAGCCACTGGTAAATGTGTGCATATTACCCGTGTTATTGTGCTATTTATGGCCCTATGTTTAGTAACTGTGTGTGCTATATGTTATGAAGCACAAGTTGTTTTATGGGTGTGCGATAAACCGCCTTTGTGTTTCACATATTGTATCCTGGTGATGTGTTATTTTGGTATAAGAGGATTAATGTACAAGGTATCCTACTATTGCAACTTTATAGCATGGAGTGGCTTAGCAGGTAACGCTGCACTTGTGCGCCTATTAGTACTTAGTGCTATTTTGCAAGCCCTTGCCTGTTTGAGCATTAATGAGGCTTTTCTTTATTGTATGCCCTATGCTTTACCGTGAAGTATTTTCCCCCGTCGCTGTGTTAGGTTATCAACGGCTTTCTGGTAGTGCAATCTTTGAGGCATATGTACAGCATAGCTGTGAACCATTGCTTTGCTGCTTGCGCGAAAAAGCTTTGCAGTGAATTATTATAGCTAGAGGCTTTAGTAACTGCTAAATGTTGCCATATTTTCCTTGGTTGTGCGTTCTCTTGTGAGATGGGTTGTTGTATTGTGGTTGCTATATATGATATAGCATGGTCTTGGGACTTGCAGAGAAACCCCGTTACATTATATTTTGCCTTTGGGAAGGTGAGAATGAAAAAAACTTAATGAAGTGCTTTAATTTATGTACGCTCTTATTGAGAAACTAAAAACCCCTTCCAGGCCCTGTTCAGGAAGGCCATTAAGGAAAGCGTTTCCCAGAGATAAGGCCCTGATTTATGAGGCCTCAGGGCTCGACATGAAGGCCCCTTGAGATTACCCTTCTTGCGTTCGGGCGGAGGGGGAGAGGGGGGTGGCTTCGGGGAGTTTTATGGCTCAGTGTTTGGCGCTTTTATAAATGTTTGTTAACTAGTTAAATAGTAGGGAATTAACTACCCTGCTTTATTGATCACTGTTTAAAAGATTCTTAAATTGTCTCTTTAACCCCTTCGCCGCGGCGCTAATTCCCCCGCGGCGCGGGGGGGGGGGGGGGGACGAAGGGGCCACTCACGGCGCCGCGGTGCTGATGGCGAGCCCAGGCTCGTCATGCAGCACGGTGCTCGTGTGCTGGTGACGAACATGGGCTAGTCATGAGCCCGCCCGCGCAATGGAACGCTCAGCACAGCGGGGGAATTATCCCTGCGTGTGAGCGTTCCACAGATCATGACGAGCCCAGGATCGTCACCAGCACACGAGCACCGTGCTGCATGACGAGCCTGGGCTCGTCATCAGCACAGGGGCCACGCACGGCACCGCGGTGCTGATGGCGAGCCCAGGCTCGTCATGCAGCACGGTGCTCGTGTGCTGGTGACGAGCATGGCCTAGTCATGAGCCCGCCCGCGCAATGGAACGCTCAGCACAGCGGGGGAATTATCCCTGCGTGTGAGCGTTCCACAGATCATGACGAGCCCAGGATCGTCACCAGCACACGAGCACCGTGCTGCATGACGAGCCTGGGCTCGTCATCAGCACAGAAGGGGTTAAGCAAAGCTGAGTTCTAGCTATGTCTGAAAACGAAGTAAACACTGGGAAATAAGCCCTTCTTACAGTGGCGGCTGGTGACATTTTAAAGTGGTAGGGCGTAACATTTTGGCTGAGGGTTATGTGGTGAGAGTGAAGCGAACAAGCCTGACCAACATTGTGGAGGGGTTTGTGGGAGTTCTCCACCTGATAATTTATTTCAAATAAATAGTTGGCAAATGCTGTATTGTAAGCAAATTTGAGAAAGCATGAAGGTAAATATCAAGCATGGAATCCCAGGTTAGTCACTTAGGCTCTTTGTGTGCTCCTGTACGTTAGTTACCTTATCTGCAGACATTGAAAGCGCTTAAGAAACTGAACAATCACTTTTGCTCACATTTCTATATGGGACTTAATTGCCACTTACCACATGTGCTTATTCTTACAACTGAGCCAATTAATTGCACTAGGTGAGGGTATATACAGCTCTGAGTGGAGTGGAAGCCCCACTATTGTGTGAATATAAAATAGGTGCTGTTCCAGCCAGATCTAAAAACGCCATATCATCCTCAAGCTGTGGCTACAAAGCAGGAGCCCCCAAATGTCGTCACACCCAAAAAAAATACTTAAAACGTACTCTACTTCTGTGTAGCAGCTTGCTTACATTTTAGGGCCATTTTTACAATTTCTCAAAACATTCCTCTTTATTTCCACCTGAATGTAAGTCTCTGAAGCCAGTTATTTCACCTGCACCTCTATTAGGCCCGGAGACATCAGATGTGTACACGAGTCTCCAAAACGCACACGGGGTAAAACCTTCTTTGGCTAGCCCCCCAAGAAGAAAGCTTCCAGAAACTGAAAAGGATTCTTTGCACGTCTACTGTACTAACCTATCCTGATTTCAAAAAGACATTTGTCCTCCAAATAGACGCCTCTAGACTAGTCAATTTGTTGCAGAACCTAGAACTAATTGCAATACAATTTCTGTGAGTGGATTCTTATTGAAATTTTTCCGTAGAAAACGATGGTGAAAAGTCTACCACTCTATCATGACGTGTTAATCCAATATGGCGGATTTTTCAAAATGGCTGCTCATTATTTGAGATATAGGGTATAACTGCCTATATGCAGTATAATTTTACATATGTTTTTAGGGACGGGAAAGTCAAAAATGACATCAAATTTTTTTTCTGATGACCATAATATCAAATAATCGTCGAATATGTCAGATAGACAAAGTTTGTATAATTTTTTCGTTGACTTATATGACAAAGTGTGAAAAAACGTAAATATTACAATTAACTTTTGAAATAAAAAATTTGATATTGTTTGTGTTTTGTTACTTTGTTGTTATTGTTTGTCTTTTGTTAATCAAAAATGTTTCATTTATGTATTACAGGTTCTGGCGAGTTGTTGTGAGATACAGTGAAAATGGACGTAGAAAAGTGTTTCATTTGTGATGTGGTGTTTCAAGAAGATGACAATGTATCTGTACTCACTGAAAGAGGAGTGACTGGAATTCAAAAAACATGCAAGGAGAGAAAAATATCCAAGTTTTACGTTTGCGTTGGGCAGAAAGTTCACAAGAAATATAGAGCGCGTTTTGTTAACTTGAAAACTCAGTTCCAGGAGAAAGAATCAGATCCCACAACTTTTGTCCCTGTGCATGGCCCAGTTCAAGCCGGTTGCAGGGGCTACCAGCCCTTGCTCTGGCACGAAACTGGACAAAGGAAATAGGTGTAGCCTCCCCTCTTTCCAAACCCTCCCACAGGTGGGTCCCCAGAATATGTCCAACCCCTTCCTTTGGTATAAGAAACGAACCCCTGACTACAGGACTTTAGATTACACCTCGAGGAAACTCTGATACTGAATCTTGGAACTTCGACGATCTGCACGACGCTGGATGACTGAAGAATCACCCTTGGAGTAAAGGAGTTACTCCTCTGTTTGACAGGCACCAAAGACGCATCTGACCGGTCTGCATCTACAAAGCTCCTGGTGGACTCTGAAGTAATTGTAGCCCAGGAGGAGGATTTCCAGACTTCTCAGAGGCTGACCTGAGTCCCCAGCAAAGCTGAAACCCGCAGCCCTCATGAGTGCCGTGGAACCGGAACCCCAGGACACCCTGCACATTTGTAAGTGCATCAGCTTCTTGAAGTCCCTTGAGGCTGTGCATTGCGTTACTTGTAGCCCAGAACCCGAGCACCTTTTCCACTAAAGATTGCTGGCCTACACTCCACAAGTATTCCGTGAGATGACCTTTTGTGTTTCTGCTCTAGGTACCTTCGCGATCCCTGGTCCGTTGACTGGTGGGTCACTGAGAAGGCAACTTTGACTTTCCTTGGGCTTCCCTGATTGCTCCAGAGGTGACCTGACTCTCCACCACTTGGTGAGTCCCCCGGACTTTACTGGTCCGCGCCAAAGCATATTTTATCTTGTTATTGTTATTGTTGTTATTGTTAGTTTAGATTTATAGCGCGCCCAATCACCTACAGGTCTCTAACCGCTTCCTGCGTGGGTTGCTGTTGCCACGGCTTGTTTGGTCCAATCCGGGCACCAACACCGCAGCACACGACATCCTTCGTGGGACAGCTCAAAACCAGCTCCTGGTCATCGTCAACGCCTCCTGGTGCTCGTGGCTGCAGAGTCAAGCTTCACCTCTTCACACCTGAATCACCCATCATCAGTGGGCATTCGTCTATCGTGTCCCTAGCCACTGGCTAGTGACACAGACTCTGTCCCCTCTGCTTTCAGGTTCTTCTCATCCATGATCCAGGCTTGGATTACACAGGACACTTACCACTTCGAAGGCAGCAGATCGCCATTGAAATCAACGACGATTCTCGACACCAAAAGACACCTATGCACCCGGCTTCCCTGGGTAAGGTTACTAGAGTACTCCGGTGCTCCAGTGGGTGATGGCCCTGGAACCCCTTAAGCCTAAACGGGTTTGCTCAAAGTCCTCTCGTAAGTGTCCTTAATCTTTAAATTTCCAACCGCGACTTTCCCCTTAGAAGCTAACGGTGTCTCGCCGCTGTGTTTTTGCAGTGCACGTGTCCCCCGTGGTTCCCCTGTGTCACTACATTGGGTGGTTCCTTGTGGTCCCAGCGATTCTACAGGCTCTAGGCCTTGAGTCTAGTAAAGTCGTGGTTCTCATACCACTTTAATATATGGTCTGGTACCCCCCTGGGGTCCAGTGAATATTGTGCTATTTACTGAAGTTCTATTGCATTGAAATTGTGTACTTTGCTCTGTAATCTCAAACGGATTACTAGAGTGTTTAGAAATAAATATATATATTTTATATATATACCTTGTGTGGATCTCTTTTCATTCAGACATTCAAGAGGTTATGATCTGGTAAACCAAGCTGCGTTACACTCCTTCAATACTTAGCCTGAAGGCTGCTCTCCATAGCTACCACTAGGATAGCTTTCAATAAAGCTCGTCTTAAACCTATCATCAATAAGGGTCGTTTAGACTGGTGCAAGGTGCGCACTAGAATAGTGGACAGCATATGCCAGGCCAATTTCTCACATGTTCAGAGACCCCTAACTCCAAATTTCCCAATGGGAAATTACACCTAAAATATATTTCAAGGCAATCCCCATGTTACCCTTTGGAAGAGATAGTCATTACAATAGTGAAATTTTTTTTAGCAGTATTTCACTATTAGAATATGTAAAACGCACCAGTACATGTCCTACATGTTAAATACACAGTACATGGGGCTGTCTTTGGACTACCTTAGGGTGATTTAAATGTAGTAAAAGTTCAGGATTGGGCCTTTCAAGTGGGTGAAATTGCCAGATCGAAATCGCAGTGCAAAACTGCACACACAGAAACTGCAGTGGTAGGTCTGAGACATGTTTGCAGAGCTACTCATGTGGGTGGCACAATCAGTGCTGCAGGCTCACTAGTAGCATTTGATTTACAAGCCATGGACACACCTCGCACACTTTACTAGAAACTTGCTAGTAAATCAAATATGCCAATGATGGATAAACCAATCACCAATAAAATGTACACAGCGAGCACTTGCGCACTGGTCAGCAGTGGTAAAGAGCCAAGAGTTCCAAACACAGAAAAAATTAAATGCAGCACAGTCAAAAACAGAAGTCCAGAAGCAAAAATACAGGTAAATCACGCCACAAGATGCCAGTTCTAACAGGTATATTAACTGCTTTTTGTGGGCTTTCAAGCAGGATGTAGCTTTTAACCCCTACTGAGCAAAAGGGGAACCTAACAACTCAATAGATTTCTAAAAACTAGAGATTCACAGGAATGAAGCAGTGTGAACTTGTGGGAGCAGACTGAGGATTAACACTCCAATGTGTTTCAAAAAAAGGCGATTACATTTAATGCATTGTGTACGTCAGATTGAATCATCATGTACCAAGGAGTACCATTCCCCACTAGGTTTTCAATTTCCTTCATATACAAACAATCTCTGAATCCCAGAGAACATTTCAGGCTCCTTGAGGAGGGCAAACTGAGGGCTTAATAGGGACAATTAAATGAGATGATGGGTTGAGTATTGGAGAAATGCATCTTGTCTCGTACAGCCCGGCTTCCCACTATTTTTGTTTTAACAAGAAACTATCCAGGGTTTTTAGATAGCAACCGCTTAGACCCGAATCTGAGCTGAGAACCTGGTGCACAGTGTACTGGTTAAAGGGAGATAAGGTCCTTTGTGGCAGTTTTCGCCAGAATGCATATCTGGTTTTAATGTCACAATGATTCATGCTTGACAATTAGGGTCCTTCCACAGTCAACAAGTAAGTTATACTTTCAATAGGGAGACTAATGAAAAGGAGGAGTGCTTTGTTCACAATACAGATTTAAACAAGATGTCATCCTGAGGAGGAGAGTTCTGTCTGCTTCTGTAGTGCTGCCAGAGTGACACTATCCAAATTCCTGCTCTCTAGTTGGCTTTCACCTTCCTTCTGGAGTCAGGGATCAGAAAAAGGTGGTATCCCTCGAATCTCTCTTTCCAGGGGAGAAGACTGCCGGTTTGTGGAGGATGGAGTGCTCCGATCACAATTTTGTTTTTTAAACCTCGGTTTCCAATGGGAATGAAACATGAACTGGAAGTGTGGTTCAACTTCGTTCCCTTAATAGTATTAGTTTTGGGAGAGAAACCACTGGAATTTCGACAGCTTCTTTAAACTAATTAATTCCTTGCTTCGCTGGGTGGGTGAGAGAAGAGACCTGGCTTTTAACTTAGTGCTACCATAGTTTTAAAATGTACGAGCACCTAGTAGACATTCACATCTACTAGGGGAATAAGATGAATCCGAGCAAGGAAGGGCTTAATCTTTCAAGGGCTGTTGCTGTCAGTGAAAAGGGGTGCCTGTCCTGTGCCGAGAGCAGACTGACACATTTTCATTCCTATTGTCCAGAAAGAATAATTCTACCTTGCGGATGAAGATCCTGCCACAATCTCAAAGCAGAAATATATATGGGGCACGAATCAAAAAGAAATAGTGTAACACGTTATTAATCTTCGGTAACCCACTTTCTGGAGGCTACTCCAAATGCAGATACCTCCTCTTCTGAATTTCCTCCGGCTTCAGACTAAACCTGGACCTTCTCACAGCAAATGCTCCTGTGCGTCACCAGATGGCACCATTGGACTCCGTGACTAACTCACTTTGCCTCCGGAAGTGATGGCAAGGTGCAGGACATAATCGGAACCAAGCCAGCATGATTACGTAATTTTCCTCTGAACTATTGTGCTGTCAGATGATATCACCTGTGCCAAATAAGAAGAGCGGCCATGCGCGAAATCTAACTCGGGTCCCCCTTACAACCCTAAACGTTCACTTCACCAAACAGGGAGGTAGGAGGGCAAGATGTGGAGCGAAAATGCAGGGAGAGTGTAGGACTGTCCAACACGAAAGGGAATACCACTTCCAGCAAAAAGAGAGTGCGAGTCCAAGCAACAATTCTGCCAGGTAACAGGCAGAGCACGGAAGCTGCACTAACAGCTCCTTCAGCTCGCTCGATGATGTGGCAAGCAATTATAACTGTAGTGGCAAATACTTGTTATTGGTTAGGAACCTCAGAGAATGAATGGGCACAATAGCAATGAAAATACGAAAAAATTAAGGTCCAATTGATATATAATAAAGGGTGCTGGGAAGGTAACCATATATGTGAGACGCTCATAAAACGTTTCATATCAGAACTGGAGACTTGAATAACAAAGGTTTAACAGGCAAATGTAGAAAGTCAAAAAAAGCTGACAAAAAACACCTTTAACAGTTCCCGTTCCAATAATCTGCTGAGATAGAGCAAATAAAAAAACAGACACCAGTTTGGCCGATCAGGCCACAAACCAGACCACAAACAACACATAACATAAGGAAAAAATAAATTTGTTGGTGGATGCAGGAATAAGAACCACTCCTTCAGCAGCTAAATTGAATCCACCCAGTTGGTGCTGCTCAATCTCTTTGCATGGAGGTGCAGATTATGGAGATTCGAGTGCAGCTCCCCACCCTGTTGCTGAGACAGCAGGTTCTACTTAAGAAGTAGCCAGATAACAGACCAAATACCCAGGCTCAACACAGAGTATGACACTCTTCTGGCATAATCTGGAGCTACTGGGATGATCCAAGACTGGGTCTTTACTGATCTTTTTCATAACTCGAGTCAGCAGCAGAGGACAAAGTGGGCGGGCGTACAGGAGGCCTGAGTCAAAGTGAAGATAGAATTTCTATCTCAAGGACTCTCTTCGCAGAAATGCCAGTGTGAAATAACTGACACTGCATTCTCAGAGGTGTGGAAAAGATCCAACCAAGGCACGTCCTACTGGATGAAGAAGTCTTGAGCCACCTCTAGTTGAAGAAGCTGACGTTTGTGGCGCTCTACTGCTCTTGGTTTAGTGACAATGCCAATGATTGGTTGTTAGAAAGATCTTTCTTGTGCACATTTTTGTACAGTGCCGCAGGTGTTTTCAGTGTTTTCATTTCTTTTTCCACAGTTCACTTCCACGTGTTGTTTGAGATGCCCATCGTAAGTTTAGCTTTTGGGGTACAGTGGAGAACTGTTCTTGCAATTGAAGTTTTGTTACCTTCTAATGGTGCATATACACCATCAAAAGATATCAATGGGTTACGATTAAAATTATGTTCACAAATGGTTGATACAAGACATTCTTAATTGTTAAAATAATGGCTGTGCCGTTCTCACACTCCTACTTGCGATTCGGAAAGGGTAGCAAGAGACATTTTAAGATAAATACTTTAACTCGTAAAAAAAGGCTTTTGTACATTATAAAAAGTCGTTTTGAGGTCACAACCCAGCTTGCCTCAAATACTCAATGAAGTTGATTAATTTTCATAAGGCAAGGGTAGAGTATGTTGGATGGAAAATCCTATCTAACAAATAGCATTGCATGCCACCAGGCCTTCAGGTTAGGAGACAACAATTTTTAAGTTATGGAACTCATTTATGAAAAAGACAAAAGTAAAGTTGTGGTTGTCTGATATTTTTAAAAGCCACATAATGGTACACAAAGACAAAGGTCAAAACAAGATTTCCCCTTTGGGTGAAATTTCTATGGAATCTATACTCGCATACATAGCATTCAATTAAAAAAGGAACAACGAGGAAAATTTAAAAATAACTTCATGGAAGATTTACAATTTATTCAAACATATATTAAATACACATTGTTAATTGATAAAAACAATTACACAAAAAAGTTATAATGGCACAGAATAAAAACACATAAAAATGGGAAACAGAAATAAGGAATAAATAGTTCCTATTATTGTCAGGCAAGTACAATAGTACAAAACGCAATCACACTCTAATACATATGTAGCTTTCATAATTAGAGTTGTTGTTTCGTAGACTTAACGTATTGCAACTCAAACATTGCATAAACGCGTTTTGGTGAGCATATATTTAGAGAGCCAACACCTTCTTCAGGATATGATATTTGAATCCCACATACATATAAAATATCTCACATGGGGTCACAAGGAACTATTTATTCCTTATTTCCGCTTCCCACTTTTATGTGTTTTTAATGTGTACCGTTGTAGAATTTTTGTGTATATTGTTTTTATCAATGAACAATGTGTATTTAATATATGTTTGAATAAATTGTACATCTTTCATGATGTTATTTTCATATTTTCCTCGTTGTTCCTTTTTTAATTGAATGCTGTGTATGTGAGTATAGATGCCATAGACATTTCACCCAAAGGGGAAATCTTGTTTTGACATTTGTCTTTTGGTACCCTACCCCTTTGGTCTTTGGGTGCCTCTCTTTTACCAGAGACACAAAGACAAAGGTCAGAAAGCACCGCTACAGGAGAAAACTCGGGAAAACTTGGGAAAGTGTAGTTAAACAAGAAATCAGCAACACCTGGCAACAGCCAATGGCATACACAGTCAATGTCCAATCATGGTCCTGGAAGCCCCTACATAGTCCTTTCACCGTGTCCTCTCTTCCTCTTTCTGAGCCCGTAGACAGCCAGCCACCAATGCATCAGGCGTCCTGCTTGTTGGAATCCGAGCCCGAGGACAATAGGAAACATATTACTAAAGGAAGCCCTGAGGGAGCTTATCCAACAGTGCAAGAAGAACCAAGTAACAGACAAGAACGTCATAGTAAGCTTAGAAGCATATTACACACAAGTACATCATAATAAGCAGAAAGCATATTACTTACTGACATACGGGGAGGGATCTCCTCCAGTAGCCAAGGGTGGGATAATCCTCGCCTCCGAGTCCTTAATAGAATTGAAACTTTCCGTTACGTTAGCTAAGAAATTTTTCATTCTATGTCAGGACTGGAGGCGAGGATTATGCTTGTTCAAAGCTTGCCCACAACTAGGTTGGCCATATTCAAGATCGGTTTAAAATAAAACCGCTCGAACGTGGAGTCCGAAGACCAGTCTGCCGCGTTGAGGATATCCTCAAGCCGAGCACCAAGACTAAAGGCCTTCGAAGCCATGGCACCCCTCGCGGAGTGGGCCCCAAACTGGCTAAGGTTGATGCCTGCTTCCTGCATCACCCAACGAACCCACCTAGCAATGGTGGGGGAAGAGACCGCTTTAAAGGGTTTCCTCAGAGAAATAAGAAGTTGTCTCTCTCCCGGAGGACGGAGATCCTCCGTGGCTTCC
The DNA here is from genome assembly GCF_964263255.1 of Lissotriton vulgaris. NCBI lineage: Eukaryota > Metazoa > Chordata > Amphibia > Caudata > Salamandridae > Lissotriton > Lissotriton vulgaris. Next base: position 510,316,014 of record NC_141694.1, read on the forward strand.
TCATAAGCTTTAAGGCAGTTCACCACACATAGCTCGGGAGAGTCCACAAACTGGGGGTAGGAAATAGTCCTAGTATGACACTTCGTGCGTCGAAGCAACGTAAACGTGACCCCCTCCGGGGAAAAAATCCTGCCGGAAATATCCAAAGCCCGCACGTCCGACACTCGCCTACAAGAAATGAGGCACAGGAGCATGGCCAGCTTAGCCGACAGCTCCTTCCGTGAAAGATACCTATTGTGCGGCCAGGACAAGAACAAATTAAGCACCACGTTCACGTCCCAAAGGGCAGAATAGCGGGGCTCCGGGGGCAATGACAGCCTGAGGCCACGGAGCAAACGACAAACCAATGGGTGCTCTCCCACAGGCGCCCCCGCCACGGGGAGGTGACCGGAAGAAATAGCTGACCGGAAAGTGTTTACAGACCGGTAGGCAAGGCCTTCGGAGGCCAGTTGGGCCAAGAAATTGACTACATGGACCACGTCCGTGCCCAAGGGATCGACACTCCGTCGCAGACACCAACGAGTCCACCGGAGCCAAGCTGATCGATATCTCTTGACAGTGGCGTCCGCCCACGCTTTAGAGATAAGGGACTCAGCCTCACTCGAAAGGCCAGGGGTTTCCCAGCGACCCCTGAAATCCGCCATGCCACTAGTTTCAGTGACCCTGTGGACACTAAGGGGTGAAGAGAGCCGCTCGGGCTCAGGAGGAGGGAGGGAAAGAGGGGGAGTAGGATTGGAAAATCCCAAGAAAGTTCCAGAAGAACTGGAAACCACACTTGAGACCTCCATAGGGGGGAGATCAACACCATCTCCGCCGCCTGTCTGCGAATCTGCGCCGTCACTCTTGTGATCATCGCGAACGGGGGGGAAAGCATACCCCTGTTCCGTACTCCAATCCTGGAGGAATGCATCCGTCGCCACTGCGAGGGGGTCCGGCCTCCAACTGAAGAACCAAGGTATCTGGAAATCCAGCCTGGAGGCGAAAAGGTCCACTGAGAAAGGACCCCAAAGGTCGTTCAGACTCTCGAACACTGAGCGATCCAGGCGCCAAAGGCTGGAGCCCTGGAAGTGGCGCGATTGGTAGTCCGCCTCCGAATTGTCCTGGCCTGGGAGGTACTCCGCCGTGACCGAGACCTGATGGTCGAGGCAATACTGCCAAAAGCTGGCAGCTAGGTCCGACAGGGCCTTCGACCTCATGCCCCCCAAATGGTTCACATACCGGACCGCCAAAATATTGTCCATCTTGAGGACCACACAAGACTGTACTAAATCTTTCGTCCAGCACCGCACTGCGAAGGACCCCGCCAGAAGCTCCAAACAATTTATGTGTAACTTCTGTTCTTCGGGTGACCACAACCCGCCTGTAGAAAGGTCTCCGCAACGAGCCCCCCAACCGAGCCTGCTGGCGTCGGACTCTATCACCATGTCCGGAGCGGACCCGAAGATAGCTCTCCCGTTCCACGCCTCCATATGATCCAACCACCACCGGATCTCGGCCTGAGCATCCGCGGACAAGCTGACCTTGTGGGAGTAGGGATACCCCTTCCGAAGGAAATAACCCTTGAGGCGCTGGAGAGCCCGGTAGTGAAGCGGGCCCGGGAAAATAGCCTGGATCGAGGCAGACAAAAGGTCTACCACCCGAGCCAGATGTCGAAGAGAGATCGTGGGCCTGGCCAGAACACGCCGCAACTCGTGACGAATTCTGGTCACCTTCCTGCTCGGAAGACTGAGCGTGGAAACCGGCGAGTCTATGACGAATCCCAAGAACGTAATATTCTGCGTTGGTCGTAAAAGCGACTTCTTCTCGTTTATCACAAACTCGAGATCCTGATGGAGAGACACCGCCATCTGCAGGTGCTCCACAAGGCGACGCGGGCAGGCCGCCATCAAGAGGAGATCGTCGAGGTAAACGATCATCCGGACACCCCTGGACCTTAGCAGTTCCACCACCGGCTTGAGAACCTTGGTAAAACACCAAGGGCAGACGAGAGACCGAAGGGGAGAGACGTGAACTCGTAGGCCAGGGGTCCCCAGAGGAACTGAAGGAACCGCCTATGGGGAGGAAAAATCGGAACTACCAGATAGGCGTCCTTGAGGTCCAAGCGGACCATCCAATCAAAAGTTCTCAGGAGGTCCCTGAGAAGGTGAATCCCCTCCATTTTGAAATGGCGATAAACGAGCCATTGATTGAAGTCGGAAAGGTTCATCACAGGCCTTTTCCCCCCCATCGGTCTTGTCGACCAAGAAGATGTTGCTTACAAAACCTCGGGGGTGCAGAGAGGTGCGAGTAATGGCGCCTTTGCGGAGGAGGGAGGAAACTTCCTCGTCCACAAGGAGGCTGTCCTGGGCAGAAAACTGTATGGGGCGAGGTAACTAGTGTTGAACCGGAGTCCCCTCGAACTCTATGTGAAAACCTCTCACCGTTTGTAAAACCCATGCATCGTTCGTGATCGACAGCCACACCTGAAAACACTGCGCCAACCTCCCGCCTATGCCTTGTAGGGAAGAAGGGAGAACTCTCACCTGGGCTAGATTGTGAAGCTCCTCCACGATAGCCTTGGCCTTTGCCCTTTCTTCCACGAGTGGGGTAGAATTTTCCAAACCTGGACTGGTCCTGATAGGTTCCGGAGCCTTTCTGAGACGTCCGACGTTGTTGCTGGCGACTGGCCGAGCGGCCTCGGCCGGCCCCGCGAAAAACACGAGGGAACATTTTCTTGATCGTAGATTGGGCACGGTCCAGTGACTGGAAGGTATTCACGAATTTACCAAGCTCTTTTACAAAAGGCTCCCCAAAAAGGCCTCCTTGGGCAGCAGCCCCTGCCTCCGAATCCGCCAAATCACCCAGCTTCGGGTCGATTTTAATAGAAAGCGATCGGCGGCGCTCCGTAGAAAGCGCACAATTGGCGTTGCCCATAAAAATCACCACACGCTGTGCCCAGCCCGAAAGGGTCTCGGGGTTAATTATGGAACCAGATTCCTTGGCTTCTTCGGCCATATCCAGGATCGGGCCCAAAGCGTCAAGGAGCTTATCCTGGCACGCTCGCCAGGACCTATCGATGCCCTTCTTAGGATCTCGAATAAACTTTTGAAGAAAGGTGCCCATCCTGGAGTCGATTTCTGGGGTAAGGGCCACCTTATCGTCAAGGGAAGGGCGCGGGCACTCCGCCCGCAAACAGTTGCGAGCCTCCTTCTCAAGAGGGCGGCGAATGTGGGCGGCGACATAGGCCGCTACTTTAGCGGCCGGAGACCACTCCGACGACCTAGGGTGGACGATATCGTTGGGGTCCAACATGTCCGCCGTACTAGGGGCTCCTGCGACGCCCCAGGAACGGGGCCCGATGGGAGGGAGGCCGGGGCCGGAGAGGTAGAGGGTCCGATGCGGGGAAATGGGCTGAGGCCTGCTGGCCATAAAGGCCTGACGCAATCTATTGAAAGCGTCCCCCTCACCGCCAGACTCACGGGAACGTTTAGGAGGGGGGAGCCAAGAGGATCCTGGGAGATGGAGGGCTGGGGTGGAGCGGGGACTAGCTGCTGAGAAAGCTTTGCAAAAGCTTGGTCAATCTGGCGTATCAACCTGTCTTTCAAGGGGGAAATGGCTTGGTCCACCGCCCTATAGACGGAAGTATCCACCGCCTCATAAAAGGCGTCTCCCTAGGGCATGTCAGCAAGAGGATCCGCCTCTTCATCCTGATATTCGTTGTAGTATTCCATTGGGGAGTCGAAAGGGAGGTATATCCCTGGCCGGGACGGCTCAGCAAGGCTGGGTGGCAGCCCACACTTCAGGCAGTGGAGGACCACTGATCAATGGGATGCAATCCCAGGGACTACTGGCAAATTTTCAACGGCCCTCTCTTCTGCAGGGTAACCGGCTGGGCGATGTCCCTTAACGTTCTGTGCCCGCCAATACAGACCAGACGGCGTAGACAGCAAACGCTGCTAATACAGGCTCCGCAGGATCGAGGAGCGTGGGCACCAACCGCAATACACCGTAACGGCGTTCTGCCTCAGCCGGGGGCTCCCAAACTGACGCGCGCGCAACGTTTAAACCTCTTTTGAAGAGAACAAACGTTGCGCAGCGTCAGCCCTACACGCGCGCCCTCTAAAAGCGGGAGGACCAGGGAACCGCGCCAGTATACACCGCGTAGGTACGGGGGAACCCGTAACCGCAGTGCCCCCTTTCCCCGCGGAAACTCCGCTGCGGGAGAGGGAGCTACAATTGCGTGACCAAAACTTTTCACCCGCCGAAACGGCGCTAAGCGAGACACGCGTACAAACAAAGCAGCGCTTATACAGTAGTTAACAAATCAGCGCATACACAAACATTTGCATAACAAAGCCCTTAAACTGTAACGTCAAGGGAAACAAAATGAAGGTACTGATTTTGCTGTGCAACAACTAAGAAAGAGGAAGAGAGGACACAGTGAAAGGACTATGTAGTGGCTTCCAGGACCCTGATTGGACATTGACTGTGTATGCCAATGGCTGTTGCCAGGTGTTGCTGATTTCTTGTTTAACTACACTTTCCCAAGGTTTCATGGGAAATGTAGTTTTGTTTCTATCTTCGCTGTTGTGAATAAAGTGGAGAAAGAAGGCATAATCCTCACCTCCAGTCCTGACATAGAATCCGAAAGATTAGCAGGTGCAAGCTAGCTGCCACAATGCTTAGAAAACACCGCAGAAGCACATAAATGGAGGGTGCCAGATAGGCCAATGAAAATGGACAGTGATTGAATTTGCTACAACACAAACTGAACTGTTTGTTATAATCAGCATTTGCACTGAAGAAAGGTCAAGATTCATTGGGCATTTAGTTGATTTTGTTGGGCGCAGCACAACATGAAAACTTAAGATTTATGTGAAAGGATACTATATGAAATGAAAAGAGAGTAGTTTCCTGCTGGCAAAGTAGGCTGCATAGTATTGCTCCGCTCTATCAAGCGATAAAGCTTCCGGAAAGTAGGTAAAGCTGCTGTACGCATCCAAACAATAAAGTCTTCATTGATGAACCCATCATTGTCAGGGTCAAGCGCATCCAACATGTAGACTGGTTTTTGCCAATTCAGAGGTTGCGTGGTACCTGAAACAAAATAACTGAAATTAATAATAGTTCACTGTGAGAGCAAAGAAATGAGAAATGTAATGTGTATGTGATAAATTAAAATACAGGTATTCATAGGAGGGTTTCTCTATAGCTCCCAGCCTTCAACTTGTGCTTTTGTATTCATGCCAGTACTTATTAAAGCAAAAATGCAAGCTCCTTATTTGGTTTCTCCTGGAATTATTCCAAGGGCAAAATATAAACTCCGCCCTCTCAATTTGTTTATATATATTATATCACCCCCACCCACATTGTCCCGTTATGCAAATAATTTCTGCTAAATATCAGTGTACTCCGTATTTTCCGAATATGTGCGAACTTGAAAATATAAAGGTTTAGTTTAAAGAAATTAAATAAGCTTTTCCAGATTAAGATGTATTTTTTAGACTACACTGGTTTGTGGGCATGAGACATTTCCAGCACAACCCAAGTTTAAGTTACTGGTTTTATGCCCAAATGGATAGATAGGTCTTCCAAGAAAGCTGTAGAGAAGTAGTGTAGAGGATCTGGGGATGAGCATAATTTTATGAACTACAATTGCATTGAAGTTTTGAATTCCACTGCGTAAAAACATAAAAGATGACGCAGAAACAATGAAGCTATAGGGAAAAATGGTACCTCCTGCAATACACTTGTTAAGAAGCCTGTAGTCTCTATCAAGTAGTGCTTGGACTACTGATTTATTTCCCCCCCTAAAAACTTGTATCGGATTAAGCGTTTTTACATGCAAGAAAGACACCATGGATCCAATCCATCTGTGTGTGTGAACCTTTTTTCAGTTTTTTTTATTTCAGCACTTCAGTTTGTTTTTCATCAATATTGACTGTTTAGAGACATTTAAAAGTGCGAGTGGTTCTTGAGTGGCGAATGTCTAGTTAAACAAGCAAATCTTCGGCATTATGTCACATGGGTTTTGTGAAAAAAAAAACGGAATTATTTAGGCTAAACTGGTATGTCTAGCTTTTAACCCACAAGAACAAGTTACTTACCTTTGGTAACGCTTTTTCTGGTGGATAAATTATCTGCAGTGTATGCCTCACCTTTTGAATGCCCCCCATGTGCAGTACTCTACATAAACGTATTATCTTAACTCTCTAGAATCCATCATGGCCTGGGTTAAATCGGTATCACCTAGGGATCTAGCACCCCCCACATGTTCTGGAATTAGCTTCGGGCACAATTCTTCCAGTCATCCAAGAACTGATCAACACCACAATCTCCTCAGGAGTGGTTCCTCTTACATGGAAATGTGCCATGGTAAAGGCACTATTAAAAAACCCAATCTGGAGGTCCCCTAGGGAACTATCAGCCTATCTCCATCCTCCCAGTAATTAGCAAAATGCTGGAGAGGCATGTTAACTTAGTGCTATCTAAGTTCCTAGAAATTAATAACCTGCTTCACCCTACACAGATGGGTTTTCGCCCCCTACATAGGACATAGACAGAGCTCCTAGTGGTAGTTTAAGAGACCAGGAGGGCCTGGATCAGGGTGGCGTAGCGGCTATCATTCTTCTGGATCTCAGCGCCGCATTCAACACCGTCAACCATAACATCTTGCTCTCCAGACTCAGGAGACTGGGAGTATCAGGGGTGTTACTTGGCTACAATCCTTCTTAGAGGACAGATCTTTTTAAGTCTTCGAAGGAGAAGCTTAGTCTAAGAGTATGGCCCTCCGCTGCGTGGTTCCTCATGGATACTCCCTTAGCCCCATGTTATTCAATATATACATGAGGCCGCTGGCTGAGATAGTCCAGCCATTGGCATAAAATTGTGACTTATGCAGATTATATACAACTGGTCAGGACCTTAAACTGCCCAGAAAACTCATCGGCAAGCTTAGACCCTTGCTTAGAGGAGGTTGCCAAATGGATGGAGCTCTCATGTTTAAAATTGAACTGAGACAAGACGGAGCTCATGCTAGTTGGCAACTCACCAACAGCCAATTTAGGGTTACTGTGGCCGAACTGTTTTTGCTCTGCCCCACCACCTAAGAATCAAATTAAAAGTCTTGCCATGTGGCTAGATCGCTCCCTGACCTTCGGATACCAAACAGCTAAACTGTCTGCAACATGCCATTTCATCATGAGGATGCTTCGGAAAGTTATTCCTCTCATCCCGTTCCTCCCAAGAAGGATAATGGCCCAGGCTCTGATTCTCTCACGCATGGACTACGGGAATGCCCTTCATCCAGGAGCTCCTAAGGTCACGACAACCAGATTACAGTTCATTCAGAATTGCTCGGCCTGTTTGCTCCTAGATCTCCCTTATCGGCAATTGGCTAAACCTGCTTTGAGAAATCTACACTGGCTGCCAATAGTGGAGAGAATCAAATTCAAAGGACTGTGTATTACCCATAAGTCCTTCAGCGGAAAGGGGCCAGTGATCAATCACTCAATTTATGATCACCCCGTAACTCCCTAACAGAAGCCTCGTCTTGGCAAACATGTTGCACCCCACTGTGCCAAAAATAAATAGAGCAAGAAGCAGCAGCCACTCTTTCTCCTATAATGCAGGAAGGCTGTGGAACTCCTCTCCCTTATGTCGGTATATGCAGACAGGCAATGGTGAGGCGAAAAGGTCAGTGAGGAATCCACGGAACGATACTGTATCCACCAGAAAAAGCCTTACCAAAGGTTAAGTAACGTGTTCCCCCTGATGGGTACGTCTGCCTGTGGATTCCTCACCTTTTGAATAGAATCCCCAAGCAGGCCTGCATTCTGTAGTTGCCTGCCTGCTTATACCAAACAATCCTGTAACAAAGAACGAGCACAATGGCTGTCCCTCCTCACTTCAGAATGCAAGCAGTCATGCTTTGCCAAAATCTGGACGGAGTCCCAAGTTGCCACTTTGCAAATGTCAGCCAGAGACACCTCTAGCCAAAGTAGAAGTTAAAGATTTAGCTCTGGTATAATGAGCTCTAATAACCTCAGATGGATCTTAGCCAAGGCGTAGCAACTCTTGATAGACAGGATTATCCGTCTGGACAATGTCCTCTTGTGTACTGCTTTCCATTTCATCTTGCCTACATAGCCAACAAACAACTGGTAATCCAATCTGAATCCATGAGTTCTGTCCATGTAGAAACTCACAGCCCTCTGAGGGTCCAAACGATGTAGCCTCTCCTCCTCCTTTGATGGATGCATGCAAGGGTAAAAAGTAGGCAAGGTAATGGATTGTCCTAAGTGGAATGAAGTGACCACCTTTGGCAGAAAAGCAGCTTTGGTTCTAAGCACCAACTTATCTGAATGAAAGGTTGTGAAAGGAGGCTTAGAGCTAAGGACGTGCAGCTCACTAACCCTTCTGGCAGATGTTCTTGCCACTAAAAATATAGTTTTAAAGGTAAGAAGCCTCAATGAGCAACTATGTGAGGGCTCAAAAGGAGAATACATAAGAAATGTAAGTACTAGATTAAGATCCCACTGAGGCATGATAAACTGAGTGGGAGGAAACCTATTAGTAAGCCCCTTAATGAATCTTAAAACTAAAGGGGACTTAAAAACGGAAGGTTGGTCAGGCAAGCAAAGAAAAACAAACAGATATCCTTTAACTGTTGCAACAGCACAACCTTGCAGCGTCAGGGAAAGCGCATAACCAAAACATTCGACAAATAGGCCTTCAAAGAGTCAACTGAATTCTCTCCACAGCACTTCATAATTTAAGACCACCTGCCAGCAGAGACTGCCTTGGTGGAGTGCCTTCTGGCTGATAAAAACTAATCCTACCACATCAGATGGGAGAGAGAAAGAACTCCAGTTTCATCGTTCAATCTCCAGGCATGAAGGTGCAGGCTCTGGAGATGGGGGTGTAGAACCTGCCCCTGCAACTGCGAGAGGAGGTCTGCCCTGTGAGGGAGACAGAGGAAGGCACAGAGAAGTAATGAAAGTCGGTGTACCATACCCTTTGCGGCCAATACGGGGCTATTAATATGACTTGGGCCCCTTCTTGGCGAATCTTCCTCACAACCCGAGGAATTAAGGGTAAGGGGGAGAACAGAATAAAGCAGCTGGTATCCCCAGTCTAACTGAACGCGTTCCCCAATCCTCTCTGCATCGGATACTGAAGACTGAACAATGACGCGTAGTGCACGTTCTTGTGAGTGACAAACAGATTGAGGCGCCACTTGTGAGTGGCTGAATAATGCAGAAAGAGACAGCCCACGCTTACTTTCAGAACTCCGGCCAAGTGATTTCCGATTATGCAAATCTGATGATCCTGAAGCCAGGGCCAAAGCCGTAGAGCTTCTCTGCAGAGGAGATACAACCCAACTCTTCCCTGCTTGTTTACCTACCACATCGCAGTAGTATAGTCTCTTGAGACCTGAACTGACTCAAATGGAATGGGGAAAGCCTTGAGAGGCAAACGTATTGCCTGCAATTCCAGAAGATTGATTTTCAGCAATCTTTCCTCTGGAGACCAAAGGCTTTGGACCTCCAGATAGGCTCTGCACCTGTTATCATCCAAGGCCACTGGAGGAGGGGGATGAAACGGCTTCCCTTGTGACAGATTACTGGACACACCCCACCAATAAAAATATGCTGCAGTGTCTCTGTAGATCTTAACCAACTCCTCAAGATCTCTGTTGTGTTGAAGCCATTGTCTGTGAAGGCTCCACTGAGAGCCCTCTTGTGCGAGCATGCATTACTGACCAGCAGAATGCATGAAGCAAACAGACTGAGCAGGCTCAAGACCTTCAGGACTGGAACAAAAGCTCTGTTCTGGAACAGCTTAATCATAGCCTGAATGTCCAGAATCCTCTGAGGAGGCGGGAAGGCAGAACTCACTGTAGTATCCAGTACAATCCCCTATGAACAGGTTGCACTGAGGGGCTTCAGGTGAGATTTGGGTACATTTATCAAAAATTCCAAGCTGAACAGTTGTGCTGTCAACTACAAATGGCACAACACAATCCCGGCGACCTGGCTTTAAACAGCCAATCATTCAGATAGGGGAATACTGGAATTCCTAACCTCCTGAGATGTGCAGCCACTACTGCCATCGCCTTTGTGAACACCTGAGGCGCAGAAGTGAGACCAAATGGAAGGACCGCAAATTAATAATGCTGAGACCTCACCGTAAAACGCTGACACTTCCGATGTGATTTCAGAATGGGAATGTGAAAATATGCATCCATCAAATCGATCGAAACCATCTAGTCTTCCTTCTCCAGCGCAAGAAGTACCTGTGCCAGGGTCAGCATTTAGAATTTTTCATTTTTTAGGAATCAGAAAGTATAGGTAATAACACCCCATAACTCCGTTCCTGTCTGGAACCAACTCTATTACAGCCTTCTGAAGCAGAAGATGCTCTTCCATACAAAGCCATCATCGGAAAGGTGGTGGGGGGGGGGGGGGGGGGGGGTTGAAGAAGGGGGGGTGATGGGGTGGGAGGCGAAGGGGGCACTTTTGGAAGGGCATAACTATTTTCCACAATGTCGAAGACCTAGAGGTCTGTAGTGACAGACCTCCAGGGAGGCAGAAAAAGGGCAAAAATGTCCTCCCACTGGACAAGCATGCTCTATGATGGTGAAGCTAGAGCTGCTTTCAAGGGCCATTGGCCTGGGAGAACAAAGAGAAGAAGGCTGGTTGATGGGCAGAACCAAGCTGACGATCTCTGCCCCTTCCCCGTTACTCCTATTAAGGGGAGTTGAGGCATGCTGCTGTTGCCGCTAATTTCTTCCTCGAAAGGACAGGTTCAGGATGAAGCCTTGAAACCTACGGAACTGTCTTTAGTCCATAGGTTGCAACTGAAGACTCGAGGGCCTCGCAGTCTCCTTATTACCTTTGAACCTTTGTAGCGCAGAATCTGCCTTGGCACCAAAAAATCTTGCCCCACCGAAGGGCAAGTTCATCAATGTAGCTTGAATATCTGACGAGAAGCCAGACCCCTCAACCATGGATGTCTTCTTGTGGCCACAGAGGAAGCCATAGCCCTTGCCACCGAGTCAGCAGTGTCCAGTACTGACTGTATTACCTGGCAGGCAGCTGCCTGAGCATCATTAAAGCTCTCAAAAATGACCCTGGAGATACCCAGGCAGCTTTGGGACTACTTGTCTTGCAGAGCCCATTAAAACATGCACATAACGCCCTAATAAACATGTAGCATTTTGGACCTTCTTGGCAGATCTCTCCATCCTCAGACTCCCTGTCAGCTGTATTTGTTGGAATCGAACCAGACAGCAGTTTGGTGGAACAAGAAGCCTGTACTACCAAGCTTTCAGGTATAGGGTATGAAGACAAAAACACACGATCCCCTCGAGCAGGCTTGTACCTCCTGGCAATGGACCTGAACACTGGTGCAGAGGACATAGTTTCCGCGGAATGTTGCGCATGGAGGATATTCAAAAAGTGAGGAATCCACAGGCAGATCTATTCAATAGGAAATGTTTGATCTTACAGAGTCACTTCAATTATTTTTTGTTTTCTATGCAGATTGAAGGTGAACGCTTAAATGAGAAACAGCTATACCAGCAATGAATCATGAAGGTGCACATGCAAACTGCCTTCAGAATTGTTAATTGGTTTAAAATTCTTCCTGGAAACAAAAATGAAACTTAAACAGTTTCACTCTCTTTCAAATAACAGGTGTAGCTGCAAGGTTCATGAACAGTTTATAGCACAAATACAGTTTTGAAAATACGCTGCAAGGACTGTATTTTTTTTAAAAATAGTTTCAACATCTGTTAACCCCTTCCATGCTGCCGTCGGCCATTGGCCGACGGCAACGCTACCTCGCTGGTACTGCCGTCGGCCAATGGCCGACGCGGCCCCGCCTGTTTTGCAGAAGTGCCGCACTTCCGCAAAATTGGCCGCGGAGCCAAGGTGTTAATCTATGCTATCCGGGCAAAGTGATAATTTAGCTGGCGCGTGGCAGGAATGAAGATGTTGGGAAACTATTTTGTAAAGGGGAATGAGTGAGAGGGTAAAGAGAAACTTCAGTTGTTTATCAGGTGTAAGGCACTAATTTTTATGTTGCGCGCAGTAACAAAAAATACAATTACTTTGTTGGAAAATAAAATATTCTTCCCGAGCCACAAGAGTAAAAAAATAACTATGCCGTCAAGATAACAAACACACTCCTAGTACGTCTTCTACTCTAACACAACAACATGAAGTACACAAAAACGTCTTCTTTACCTTTGAAGAGTTCAGATAAGTTGGTTGTGTTGCCAGTTGGATTTTTAAACTTCACATTTTTATCCGTCCACCAAGCAATACCTCTCTTATTTAAGGTTATCTCGGTTTTGGTATCATTATTCAAAACATAATACAATTTGAAAGTATCTAAAAGGCAAAATGATAGTAAAGACAAAGAGGTAAACAAATTGTTACTAACATGTATTTTGGAGATTGTTTAATTTACAAATTAACAAATAGTTTATTTGCAAGTTAAGGAAAAAATTCAAAAAGCATGAAAAGACAGTCCTATAATTTATCAAACAATAAGTTTCATAATACACCCTCATCAATTCTAAGGAGAAAAGAACAATAGAAGAAGATGTGAATAAAGGAATATGTTCTTTACCCTGTGCACATATATTCGTAGTGTGTAGTGACGTAAATTCAAATACTTCGCATTATCCTACCATCTAGTGTGGGGCTCGGATGATTACAAGTTGTTTTTCTTCGAAGAAGTCTTCGAGTCATGAGGTATAGTTACTTCCCCTTCGGTGTATATTGCACATGTTGCTTGGCTTCTTTGTTAGATTGCTTTTAGCTTATCAGGTGAGCGTAAGAAAAAGGTGCAATAAAGTGACAGAAGAAATATGGGCATAATTGAGTGTGTAAAGTAGAAATCTAAATATTATGAGGTAATGCAACCAAAAGCTTTTGGGGAGGAGGGTTGGTGCATATAAATCTACAGCACTACACATTACGAATAGAGGTTTACAGGGTAAGAAACATATTCCATTCGTAGCATGTGTTGGCTTTAGATACATATGCTTAATATTGAATGTAAAGAAGTGCTCCCTTTTGCGGTGGCTAGCGACTGGTTGAAGTACTTGTTTAAAATAGTGTTTTAAGTACACCCTGACCCACTCTTGCTTGTTGATGGGTGAAAACAGAAACACAATAGTGTTTAGTAAAGGTATGTGGCTTCTTCCATGCTGCTGCTTTACAAATATTATTAGGGATATTTCCTAGGAAAACCATAATGGCTCCTTGTTTATGTGTGGAATGAGGCAGTGGTGGTACTGGTAGCACCCTTTTCGCTTTTTTAGAACATGTTTGAATGCATCGAACTATATTATTGGTATTTAAAACAAGGACATACATTGACTTTTTTGCATGTAGGCAACTAGTGCTGCAAATTATAATTTTATAGATGTGTAAGCAAGCCCTTTTTGCTGCAGATGGAAAAGATAGTCTATATGAACAAGTTACTTACCTTTGGTAACTACCCCCAGGCGTCAGACTGGATCCAGAGAGTTGTTTCGCAGCAGTACCCATGCGCGTCGGTGGGTGGCATCAGTCGACTCCTTGTCCGTCGTCGCCAGGATGACGTTGCCGTGTCTACTTGGACGCCAGGCAGTAATGTTTTGTGAACGTGTGCAGGGATGCCCATGTGGCTGTCAAGCAGCGGATCTCCACGTCCCAAAGCAGTAGCAGCTGCTGTAGCCCTAGTAGAGTGGGCGCGTAGTCTTACTGGAGTTTCTTTTTCACAAAGAATCGCAGGTCTTGATGCATAAGACAACCCATCAAGAGATGGTATGTCTGTGCAAGGCCTGACATTTCTTGGAGCCCACATAACCCAGGAAGAGTTGATCGTCCACCCGGAATTCTTTATTTATAAATCTTTTTATAGTTTTATAGCAATTCAAGCATTGAGGAGCAACATGACAGTTACATCCAATTTTCCATACAGGGCAAGTGTTACATATTTCTTCCAACTTTACACAGCTTGTTAACGAGGACTCGACCACCTAAGTACCTGTACATGGCCGTCCCAACTTAACCTTTCCACTTTCTTAATGCATTCCAGCGGTGTCATTACCCTTGTTGTAGGGACTCAGACCGAATACACAGATGTGCTCTGTATTAACTGTGTGCCTCAACTAAGGCCTCGTGTGAAACCCATGAGGCGAAAAAACAACAAAAATAATATGGTGTGACAAAGATCGAAAAAAATAGTGTAAAGAGAGAAAAAACAAAATCAACAAAATAGATTAACCTGTGAATCATGGTGGCTAGGTGCCAGAGTGACGCTCTTTGTAAGGTGGCTGGGTGGGTGGGGGTCGGACAACTCTCACACTAGAAAACCTTGGGGGACTCTCTACTTGGTTAGATGTGGAAGAGGTGGAGGGCCCTCAGTTTGGGGCTGCATGCAAATAAGGTAAGACCTTCTGACAGATATTTCACTAGCAGAGCCCATATATAGTCAAAACCCTTCCTCGTGCCCTCGGTGATGTCTGACAGCCACTCCAGCGCTAAAGCTCGCCAGAGTCTTGCGTGCCACTACGTTACGGACGGGGCCTCCGCCTTTTTCCAGGCCGCTGCCACAGCCAACTTGGCCGCCCCAAGACATAGCCACATGACGGCTCAATCACTATTTGTTTGCCTTTGCAGTACCAGGTTTCTAAGCCCCAGTAGGGTGTGTTCAATGGTCTCCGGAATGGGGTAGCCTAAAATCAGTTTAATCTGTGACAGGATTTCTTTCCGATATGGCTTGATTGAGGACATTCCAATCAAATATGCCTGAAATCACCCAATAAGCCGCAGCCTCGCCAGCATCTGTCCAAGGTGTTAGGCATTATCTTTTGTAGTTTTTGGCGGTGCAAGTACCAATTGTATATTATTTTGTAGTGAGCCTCACGGAGATACATAGATCTGATATGTCCTTATATAAACAGCACAAACACAAACCAAGTTGAGAAGGGTCAGAGGGTAGGTTTAACGACCTAAACTAGATACATACCCCAATATGTAAAGCTCACCTGTGGACACGAGCCCCAACAGAATACAAATAGCGAAACCCAAAACAATATGCCATATGGTGAAAACACAAACAGTGGGCAATTGTTCCCATCAGTAACCATTCGATACCGCCCTGTTTAACATCATTTAGGTTCTCCTTGCCCAGGAGACAAGAAAAAACAACATAGCCTACTGATGTTTTTCTAGGACTATATATGATGTTAAGTGAATGTGTTGGCAAGAAGGGTGGTATATTTAAGAAGATATAGAATATTTGTGGTTACTGAATAAGCAGTGCAAAAAGTGAATCAAACAATGAATGTGAGTGCTTGGATAAAATTGGATCAGTTGAGTAGATTGTGAATTTTAATTATATCTCTCAAATGTCCAAATGTTAAAATATTAGTGAAAATACATATTTAACATAATATCTGTCAGCAATATTGGTCGACATGTTTCAGCATTTTGGATGGAATAGTTCCAATGCTTTCTTCAGGAACTGTTAGAAACTACTGCTCATAAAGTGAGATTAAAAACAATCACCTGTAATTTTCAGGTTTCGTGATCAACCACATACTATTGCTGTATTTTGTTGTAGAAACAACATCCACAGGAGAGACGGTCGAGAGCCAGGAGGAGCCAAGGACCAGTACAACAGGTCCATTGGGCTCCGACTGCACAGCCGTCTATGGACCTACGCAGTGGGAAGAAGGTCCCCCAAGAAACAGCGGGAACAAGCAACATGACAGCATCGTGATGAATCTTAGTTCATACGTCTCGTCAAATGATGAAGAAAGCCTACTAAATAAAGGGTTAAGTTTTGTGCCAACCTAGGAAGGAGATCCTTTTCTAGCCCAAGTTGAATTGGCGAAATTTTTAAGAAAGATTAGGCTACACTATTTCTTTTCCAAACAACAAGACAGTGAAATAGAAAATGAGGATAAGAATACTGGTTTAAGGAAACCATCAACATTTAATCCTCCGATTGCTAGTGTGCCTGCCCAAGTACTGACATTTGAAGAAGCGGCAGAGAAGGACATTCATCAACTTTATTCAACTGAGAATAAATGCTTTCAAATTTATCAAAGAAAGAACAGTTGGCTTTGCGCTCATTAACATCCAACGACAAAATTACAATCAAGCTGGCCGATAAAGGTGGAGCCATCGTTGTACAGGATTCTTATATCTACAGGAGCGAATGCCTGAGACAATTGAATGATCGGAATGCTTACCTTCCTTTAATGGAAGATCCTACTGAACGACTTATGACTATTATCAGTCATATGGTGGAAGAGGCTACCTCAGAAGGGTGGATAACATCACAAGACAAGAAGGACAGTATCTTAAAACCACTCACCCTACGGTGCCATATTATTATTGCCTCCCCAAGGTACATAAACCCGAAAGACCACCACCGGGGCGACCTATCATTTCTGGTATCGGTTCCGTTTTAGACCCGCTCTCTACCTTCGTAGATCATTTTCTAAATCCGATGGTTAAAGAGATGCCGACCAAGATACTAAGGACGTATTAAGACTCCTTCCAGAAATACAATTTAACATCAATATTGACATCCTAGTTTCCTTTGACGTTGAGTCATTATACACCTCGATACCCCAAACGGAAACACTCGAAGTTGTAGGTCACCTAGTAGAACAACGGGACCTCAATTCCATCTCGCCCGTGTCATTCATCATGGGCTTGGCAGAGTTGGCAATGAAAGATAACTATTTCAGGTTCGAAGACACTACATACCTTCAAACATCTGGGACAAGTATGGGTAGTGTCTTCGCTCCTAGTCTTGCCAACCTGTACGTCCACAACTTTGAAGTAACGGAGGTTTTTACACCTACCAATCCGCATCTAGGATACATAGATGACATCTTGGTAGTATGGCGAGGTACTGAAGAAGAATTGCTAGTCTTCCACCAATGGTTGAACACACGCAACCCATATCTAAAATTCACTGTTTAATACAGCAGGACCGAATTGGCATTCCTTGATCTCAAAATTCTAGTTACTCCTAATGGTCTAGAATCCGAACTCTATCGCAAACCTATGGCCAGGAATGCTCTCCTGAGTTATGAAAGTTGCCATCCCAGGGCCCTGAGGAATAATCTACCTTTGGCCAATTCCTCAGGGTTCAAAGAAATTGTTCCAATGAAGAGGCATTCAACCTACATGCAAAGAATGTAGAAGACCAATTAGGCGAAAAGGGATACCCTAAGAAAATCATTCACCAGTCAAAGAAGAGGGCGTCTAACAACCATCGTGAGGCATTGTTAGAAATAACTCCACCAAAAATAAAGTCTAATCGAATCACCTTTGTGAACACTTTTAACATTGGATCTAATCAGGTGCAAAAGATCATTCGAAGACACTGATCGATATTAAACTCAAGTGGAGACAACATTCCTTTGCCCCTCTTTGCCTTTAAAAGAGGACAGAGTCTGAAAGACAAATTGGTCCATACGCAACCAAAGACTAAAGAAGTGGGACATGTGGGATCTACCTCCAGTGCAGGGCCATCACCCATGTGGCATGTGCTCGATATGTCCGCAAACACACAAATCTACATCAGTAGACATAGGTACTACCAGGCCCTGGGAATAACGCAGTTTTACAAACTGCAATAGTGAGAATTTGATTTATCTGATTGTCTGCCCATGTGAGAAACGATATGTGGGCATGACAACTAGAAAGATTAAAACAAGAATACTTGAGCATAAGAGCACGGTGCGCTGTCATAAGCAAGCGACCAGGTTGACAGCACACTTTCTTGAGGTGGGACATGGTCCTAATGATTTTTATTGGGCCGTCCTTGAGAAACCCACAATACCAGAATTCTGTTCAGATGTTGGTAAATTTCTATTAAAAAAGGAACAGAAGTGGGTTTACAAACTCAACAGTGATAAAGAGGGACCTAATGAACCTATACCATGGATGTCTCTCTTAACGTCTGATTACTCAAAGCTTATATATCTAAAAACCTCAGAAGAGTAATCAGCTTTATCGTAACTGCTGGAGTTTGTCCACTAGTCTGGTTAGTTGTATGGACTAAATCACAGAAATACACTGTCCCCAACAAACAGCTTTCAAAAGATTCTTTTCCAATTAACTTAGGGGTGGCTGTTATATGTTTTTTACATTTCCACAACGAACATTTCCAAACGTGGTGAGGCAGAGCGTAACATTTGGGCTCGTTCACATTGTGATATCTAACTATCCAGTTCTTAGCTTCTGATTTCCGGACGACAATAACTTTAACATTTAAGTCTGGCTGTAGTTTATGTGCAACACTGGTTATAGAACACTCACTTCTGGTGAATCATCGTTGACTGCCATGAATTCGAATGAATTATCGGTGGCCACGATACGATTTGGTGTAATTTCCCAAATCGTGTTAGAAACAATAAAAATAAAAATAGTACTCACGATATCAGTTTGTGCGTATGATTACACCGCTTTGCAATTTTTATATGCTTAAATATTGCTATAATCCAGTAATAGTCATTGCGGAAGTAAATAAACTACAGTTCCCAGCATGCTTGGGAGTCATGTGATCGCGATCACGTGCACAGAAGCATTCCCACTGGCGTTTAAAATGGAGTCTGTCCAGTGCTCGGTGCCTCCCCAGTCGGCACAGACGAGAGTGCGGAGACACCGACGGAAAGGTATGCAATACCACAGAAGGTCTATGCAAAGAATGCGTGGCGTGATTTAAGCAACGAGCTGGAGAATCCCCAACTCCATTCGCGAATGTGTGGGCGTCCAATCCTGCATAATACTAGAGCCAGCCGCCTGTATGTTAACGACCAGATACGGCGGCTGAGTCCGTTGTTTGAGTGCGGACTACGAAATGATTGTTAGTGACCTGATTGTTTGATCGAGCGTGGTGCCCTCCTTTGGTCTAACGCGGTCAACAAAATAAAGACTTGCATTTATATATTCATTATAAATCGGCATTTATCAGTCTCTTAATTGACCGCAAACATGATAGAATTGGTTTTCATATGTAAATCCATACGGGCGATAGATAAAGTGCTGTTTTACTGCTCTTGCTAACTATTAAATGGAGACATGATGTCCAATCCTTCTTGAGAAAACATATCGGGTATGCACATCTTTAAAGAACTAAAATAATGAGCGTTATGCTGGAGACATAACTGTGAATGACAAATATCTCTCTGTCATTTTTTGGGCGCCAGCAGTTTAGCGTCATAATTATTGGACTATGAGCTCAATGAACTGTCTTTCTATCTCTAATTCTGAATTCAGAGCGGTGCTCCTATCAACCTGAGCTGCTGCCAGGTGGGGTGAAGTGCCATCACCACTACAAATGGGTGAGTGGCATTGAAAATTAATACTTACCATGCACCTCATTTTTGATGCTCAGTGATGTTTATATTAATACACTGTATGTATGGTCATGTGTTACATGTGACATAATGTTGTCAATTTGTTTTGTTTTATTTACATGTCTCCTGTGGATGTTGTTTCTACAACAAAATACGGTAATAGTATGTGGTTGATCACGAAACCTGAAAATTACAGGTGACTGTTTTTAATCTCACCATATAAGCAGTAGTTTCTAACACGTCCTGAAGAAAGCATTGGAACTATTCCATCCAAAATGCTGAAACATGTCGACCAATATTGCTGACAGATATTATGTTAAATCTGTATTTTCACTATTATTTTAACATTTGGACATTTGAGAGATATCATTAAAATTCACAATCTACTCAACTGATCCAATTTTATCCATGCACTCACATTCATTGTATGATTCACTTTTTGCACTGCTTATTCAGTAACCACAAACATTCTATATCTTCTTGAATATACCACCCTTCTTGCCAACACATTCACTTAACATCATATATAGTCCTAGAAAAACATCAGTAGGCTATGTTGTTTTGTCTTGTCTCCTGGGTAAGGAGAACCCAAATGATGTTAAAAAGGGCGGTATCGAATGGTTACTGATGGGAACAATTGCCCACTGTTTGAGTTTTCACCATATGGCATATTGTTTTGGGTTTCGCTATTTGTATTCTGTTGGGGCTCGTGTCCACAGGTGAGCTTTACATTTGACCTCTAGATACTCTCATATAAACAGCTCCATTGCTTCTCCTCTACTGGACTGGAAAGAGTCGTTGCCCAGAAAGCTCTGTGTCTCTGAAGCTCCTGTGGAGTTAGTGATCGAAAGAGGGAGTAAAGGAAGGAAATCGTGCCCTTGGAGGAGGCCCCTGACTGTGCAAATTACTCTATTGGGAGCAGGTCCCTGGTAGCGGCCAGCCGCTCCTGTGGTTGCTGCACCCAGTGTTTGAGTGGATTGTAATAAAATCCCTCAGAGGGCGTTAGATGGAACACTTTTACACATTCCGCAAGACATGAATTTCTCTTTCCTATATAAGTGGGAGATCATTAGGAAGCCCCCCCCCCCCCTCTTTCCACTGTGAGAAAGCTCCCTCCTTCATTGCCGGGCGAAAATCAGGGTTGAAATGGATGGGGTGTAGGGCGAGGGGAAGGTCGTCAGGGAGAGTGTTTTAGTTAGCAGGTCCCACACTCATAGGGTAGTGGCTGTGGGGGTACTGATGTCCGCATTTGGCGACCTATGTTTTTTCTTTAACCACAAGAGGTTCTACCCGGTATCTGGCAATCCATAAGGAGCCAGTGCTTTTCGGACTCCCTGTTGGACCACTCCGTGATGACACGCAATTGGGCAGCTCGGTAATAGCTTCTGAAGTCTGGGAGAGCTAAGCCCCTAGGTATGTAATGTCTTTGTGAAACAGAAGGGGGAAGTCGCTTGTATACGATACCACTCCTCTACTGGTAGGGTGAGGTTGATCAATAAAGACCCTGCACTATTCACCTTAAAACCTGAAACTCGTTTAAAGTGTTGAAGTTCTTCTAGGTTTGCCGGTAGCGAGGTCTGTGGGTCTTTGATGGGAAGGAGCACGTTGTCCGCGATGAGGGAGATCTTGTGGGCGTCCATGCCGAAGGTTACCCCGTTGATATTCTGGTTCGCCTTCATCCTCAGTGCTAGGGGTTTGATGCGGAAAGCAAATAGCATGGGGGACAGAGGGCATCCCTACCTGGTCCCTCGCGCAAGTGTGAAGTGGGGGAGCGATAATTGGCCTGAAACATGCCAATGAACGAGTCGTTGAACCCGAAGCATTTCAGAGTTCGCGCCAGAAAGGCCCAATCTACCCGATCAAAGGCCTTCTCTGCGTCCAGCGAGAGGAGGGCAGCGGGGATGTTTTTCTTATGTGCTTTTTCAAATATGTGCACTATTCGAAGAAGATTATCATGGGTCTGCCGACCCCTATTAAATTCAGATTGATCTGGGTCGATCAGTGCTGGGAGGAGTACAATTTGGCATCTAAGTTCAGGAGGGAAATTAGCCTATAAGAAGCGCATGCTTTAGGATCTTTTCCCGGTTTGGGAATGACTGTAATCAGCGCTTCCCCCATAGTTTCTGTTACCCTCTGGGCATTCGCTTTTTCGTTAAACAAGAGCACCAGATGGGGTGCCAGTTCGGGCGCGAACGTACGATAGAAAATTACATCAAGCCCATCAGGACCCAACGCCTTCTGTAGTTTCAGGACACCTTCACCTTTTGGATCTTTCTTGTGATGGGCCTGCTCAGTTCCTCGTTTGAGTGGGTCGAGACCTGGGGTAGGGATAGGGACCCCAAGTAGTGTTCTTGTGCAGGGTATAAACCGGATCGGCGGAATACAGGTGTCTGTAGAACTGACCAAAGGTATTCGCGTGGTCCTCCTCACTCCAGTGAGATACGCCGTTGTCATCCACTATCTGTTTAATATATTCCTTTTCTTGTTTGGTCCTTAATTGACGAGCTAATAGAGTGTTCATCTTATTTCCGCTATCGTATCCTCTCATTTACAGCTGCAATATTGTGTGCTCCTTCCTATTAGTGTATATGGCTTTTAACTTACCCTTCAGGGAGATGACTTTACGGTGTGTCTGGCTCAATGGAGACTGTTGGTGCCTTTTTTCCACTAGCTGTAATTCCTTATCTAGCAGGAGCCTCTCCCCTTTCTGCTGGTTTCTAAGGGTGGTGGCCAACTCTATACACTTTCCCCTTATAACCGCCTTAAAGGCGTACCAGTTGTTGGCAAAGGGGGTGAGGGCTGGGTCATTATTCTGAAAATACTTCGTAATTGTCAAGCATTTGTCGTCCAGGAACAGTTTATCCCTGCTGAGAATGTTGGGGAAAAAAACATCTGTGTTTTGGACCCGGCACCAGCCAATTGAGTATTATCTCCAGCAGAGCATGGTCTGAAAGGCATATCGGGTGAAATCGTGTATCAACGACCGCATAGAGGAGAGATTGACTGAGGACAGCATTGTCTATTCTGGAGTGGGTCCTGTGGGAATGGGAAAAAAAGGAATGGTCCCTCGCTGTGGGGCGAGTTTCCTTACAGATGTCTAGTAGGCCCAAAAGCTGAAGAGTTGCTTTAAGACCTTTACTGAATGTTCCTCTGTAGCCCGTTGGGAGGGGGGGGTGCT
This sequence comes from Lissotriton vulgaris, assembly GCF_964263255.1. Taxonomy (NCBI): domain Eukaryota; kingdom Metazoa; phylum Chordata; class Amphibia; order Caudata; family Salamandridae; genus Lissotriton; species Lissotriton vulgaris. The sequence goes on from NC_141694.1 coordinate 510,338,558, forward strand.
AGGGGTGGGTTGTGTCCAGTGTGGGATCCCATATCAGACTTTAATCCCCCAACAGTAGAATATTTCCTGCTGCAAACCCCTCCAAAGCGGTAAGAAAGGATTCCAGATAGTCCAACTGCCCCGTGTTAGGTGCATAGACTGTAGCTATGGTGCACTCTCTCCCTCTGAGTTCACGGTCTCCCTCTTTGGAAACGCCCCGAGGTGTCTGATTTAGTAGCTAAGTGATTAAAGGGGATCGAAGCATGGAAGAGGATAGCTACTCTATTTGCTTCGTGGTGGCCGACTATCGGAAGATCTGAGGGTACCGCTTGTGTTTCAGCCTAGTCTCCTCACATTTCTTCAGGTGTGTTTCTTGAAGTGCGGCTATCAGAACCTAGTGGTAAATCAGGTACTTCCATAAGGGGTGTCTTTTATTGGGCGAGTTAAGCCCCCTTACATTCCAGGAAAGATAATTAACTGCCATAGTACTGGATATGTCTCTCCCTTCCTCAATGCGGCTTGCCTGAGTATTCAACCCCTCCCTACCAGCCCAACTGAGTAGAATTAAAAAGCACCATGATACACAACAAATGGATTAACAAAGAACTAAAACTGAGTTGTGGGGACCACCATCCCAGAGGAGGACCTCCTTTCGTTCAACTTTAGGAGCGAGGCCATTTCTGCTCCCTGCAACCCCTTCCAACTTGTTACAAGGGTACTAACTCCATCTTGTATGTGGCTATAACTAACAACCCCTCCCTTACTTCTTCTCAATCTCCCGAGAAGCGTATCTTACGGCAGTCCAAGAGTCTCGGTTTACGGAGAGTGTGTGAAGGAATGACAGCCCTTCATACCCATGCCCTTGACTCCCGTTACCTTGCCATCAGACCCAGGCTAGACTTAGGTGATCGGTCCCAGCGGGCTACTTTCCGAGAAGTCAGACTCACCTCACCTCAGTCTGGTGTTATCTTGCTCCTCCGACCAGCCGTTCTCCAAGGACCTGCGCCTCTTCGGTCTTTGGCCTGGGCCCCTTCACTGTTCTTCGGTGAGGATTCTCTCGTTGAATGGGGAGGTCTGATTCCCAAGAGTTCCGCAGCTTCCTCCAGCTCAGTACAGTACAGTGGACTTGCTTGTTGTCTATGTGGAAGACAAGGCCCAGCAATACTTTGTGTCTCTCTCTCACAAGGTTTCGGTGATCGGGCGGAACAGCTGCCGCCTTACCAGGGTGGCTTGTGCCAAATCTTGGAAAAGCGATCAAGTGGCATTTTGGAAGGAGACTTTCTCGGTTCCCGTCACTCTTTGAAGTACTAGCTCCTTAGTTAGTCCCCTATGACTGTGGAGAAGAAGCCCACCAGGAAGACCCCACCCCAAACCCACCCCCCCCAAAGATCCGTGCCCTCGCAGCCCTAATCCAGGCCCCTGACCCTTATGTTGTCTCGCCGAGAGTGATTGTCCAAATCTTCACACTTCACAGCAGAGGCCTCTAACTGTTCGGATACTTCAGTTGTGCCTTCCTCCAGTGGCCGCAGGCAATCTTCCAACTCTTAGCATTTCACCTCCACTCCTAATGAGAGCATTCCCACCGAGTCCACGTCCGCTTGCAGAGCTACCATCTTTCCTCTCACCTCTGCTATAAAGGATTCAAAGGAGGCATCCATGTCTGCCTTGATGTCTTCTCATAATTCCTTTTTAAAGTCCCGGCGGGATGCTAAAAAATCTTTGCTGGTGAGCGCCATGTTGTCTCCCTGCTGTTTGTAACCTTCCTTGGCTGAAGTTGTGCCCGTCTGGGCAAAGTAGTTGGAAACTTTGTTAGCCGCAACTTTTTTGGGGGGCATATGGGGTGTATGAGAGTAGGGTCTGCAATCCTATGATCACCCCAGATTTTTGCTTTTTGCTTCACTGGTTTACGACTTTCCCTGGCTGTGGGCCTGCTATTCAGACCCACAGCCTAGCTGTTCTCTCTCTAAATTGACTCACATGTACCTTAGGTGCATTTACCAATTGGTACTGGGCCACCTTATCAATCCCTGTACAGAATACCTTAGGTATCCAGGGCATAGGTGTACCTAACCCAGGGCCTACCAGGGGCTGCAGCATGTATTATGCCACCCCTGGCTGGCCATCCAAATCTGACACAACTGGCTGCACGACAGCTGGGGCAAGGTGGTGTAATCAGCCTTTGCTTTAGATATAGTATTCCTATATCTAACCCTAAAATGGACACATGTATTCCCATCAGTCACTCCTATGGCAGGCCTTAACAATCCTGAAGGCAGAGTGCTTGGAATTATGTGAGATGGTGCTCTGGCATGAGCTGAGCCCGTCTGCAGCTTGCGGAACCAAGTCCTAATAGCTGTTCCATGATAACGCGTACCATATACTCTTAAGTGCAATATAATCCTCGCGGTCATTTGCTATCTTTGGTATCGCATTATCAAAACATGTCGAGTAAGGTGTCATACGAATTGGAATACTAACCCCTCGCCAATTCTGGCGACGGGGTTAGCATTCCACCCTTCTAGAGGGACACGACATGTATGTAACTGTGAACCCCGGTTAAAGCTAACTCGAGCCTCAGCATCACAAAATGGATGCTGCCACCACAGACACAAGTCTGACCTCCTGCTGCTGGGAGTCCTTCCAGCGAGGAGAGCTTGGACAAAGGGTTTCCTGTAAGGGGCGGTGCTAGCACCATCCCAGACAGGGTTTTGCGTATCCCAGGTAGGCAGGGCTGAGAGGAAGGTGACTACAAGTGGCACCCCAGTGCTCACTGTGCATATGCCGGCTTGAACCAGTTCCAGGGGCACACCAGCCCCTGAGCTGGGGAAAGTGCGGACATGGGAGAGGGGTGTAACCACCCCCCTCCTGGTCCCACCCATGGGCAGGACCTAGTTGCGTGCCAGCCCCTTTTCTTAGAATAAAGGTAGGAGCAGGCCCCCTTCCCAAATTAGATAATTCTGGATCTTGAACTACTTTCCACGAAAGGAACCCTTCTGAAGACTCTCCCTTGTGGCTAAGGAGTAGCCACCCTGCACCCGCAGGCACCATCTAAGCATCGCGGTTTGCTGTAAATCCATCCTCCGGATCAAGACTGCCCAGCTCGACGAGACCCGGATTCCCTGGCATCTCTTACCTCTACCTGCATCATCAGCCCAGCTGAGATTCGTGGGTTTGACGAGACCTGAGGGACAGGCCACCTTCAAAACTGCACGACGCTTAACCAGCACGACCGCCGAGGGATCCTCGAGTGAGTGCTTTGGGGTTTGAGAAGCCCTAACCCTGAGCAGCTCCAGCACCGAAGTCCAGCCCCCCAGCATCCACGAGATCTGCGTGGGGCCCTTCTGTTCTTTGCTGCTCACCGCGCTGTCCGGCCACTTGCCTGCTGGCTTGTGGACCTCTTGACGACGTACCACGACGATTTCATCGCTGGTCTGGTTGCTCCAGACTGGCCCTTGCTCCCTTCCAAAAGAGGAGCACCCCGGACCCTCCTGGTCCACTCCAGACGCCATCTTGACTCCACCGCGTGGGCTTGACTTTGCCAAGGTTTGTTGCCCCAATCCTGGGTCCAGCATCGCCGACAGCAGACACCTTCGTGGGACAGCTCGCACCTCCAGCCTGGTCGCCGACAACGCCTCCTGGTCCGAGGGACAGCAGAGTCCAGCGCCGCCCACTCACCTGGTCGAGGTGACTTCATCCGGTGCCATCCTGGTGCCCACCTAATCACTGGCTAGTGATTAAGAACTGAGTCCCCTCTGCTTTCAGGTCATCTCCATCACCGATCCAGGCTTGGATCCCATCGAACATCTTCACTGGTCGCCTGCCAGCAACTTCTTCTTTCAGGCTCCATAGACTTCAACGAGGATTCCAGACGTCTTTTCAACCCTATGCAGCCGCAGCCCCTGGGCTAGGTAACCTGAGCATTTCGGTGCTCCAACATAGGTTCACTATCTAAGTGTCCAGATCCTTTTTCGTTTTCAGTCTATCTAGTCGGATTCGTCCGATAACAGTAACTTTACAAATACTAGCTTCCATAGACTTTGTCCCGCATCCCGCGTGAGTGCACATTCTGCACTAGATCTCCATAGGCCTCCTGCTCCTAACCTTAGGGTTCAGTAGTGTAGTCCTAGCGATCCTGAAGCCTCTGGATCTTGTTACTTACCTGCTAGTATTTCGCATTCCACTTTTAGTGTATATGGTTTTTCGTGCCCCTCGGGCATTTGTGTAAATTGTGCGACTTAAAGTATTTTCGTAAGAGTTTTGTTGTGTGCTTAGCTCCCTGACTCATAAAGAGTTCAGGGTAGACTTGTTATAAATAAATATCCTTTTATTTTCATAACAACTGGTGAGGTGTCCTTTCACTTGGTGTTCAAGGGGTATATGTGATGGTATAACAGGTGGCTTAACACGCCCTCTAGAGTTTAGCCTAAAGACTGCTCTTGTCCATGCTACTAGGATAGCTGGTCTATAAGGTTGACTTACAACCAATCATCAATAAGGGTCGTTTGGTATGATACACAGTGATCACTAGAATAGTGAGCACTATATATAATATATCAGGCCAACTTTCACATGGGGGTTGAAGGAACAGCCGCCTGGGGCCTTCCCCGCTGATGGGGGCTCCGATGGATCGAGTCTGGTCGCCTGCTGAACACGTGTTTACCAAGGCCAGTACCTCGGAAGTTGCTCCTAACCTGCAGGGACCTTTTTAGTGAGGTATCCTGGTTACTGAGTCACTGGCTTTGGGGGCGCCAGTGAGGAAACCACGCACGCTGCTGCTGGGGCTCCCCTTACTCAGGTGGGAGAGTGAGGCAATGTGCAGCCAAGTGGCATCTTGTTGCAGGGAGACAGCGCCATTTTGAAGGCAGGAAGAGACCGGCCGGGGGTCAGGCGTCTGATCGGGAGCCCCCGCTGCTGTTTCAGACGTGGGGAGTCCCCCTCTTACTTCTCTGACGGGTTATAGTCCCCCGTATCTCCGCTATGGATTGGTTTCCCCTCCTCACGAGTGCTGTTGACTTTATGCTCCGGGCTGGGAGCTGACTAGATGCGCCGCCGGGAAACTGCTCCTGGGAGATGCTCCTAGCATGCGCCAACCTCAGGGCTCAGTACCCGCATATCCTTGCCGCTTCCTCAGCTCCCCAGCGGCAGTTAACTCCTGTGGCGCTCTACGGCCATTTTGCGTTGTCCAATGGTGAGACAAGCCTGCTCTTTTCACCACTCAATCTATTGCCGTCTGTAGCTGCCGGAGGGTCTCCCCTGCACTCCAGGACCTCTATTCACTTGTGTGAGGCTTTGGCTGGGGTCATCGGCTGATTGGTAACCTGTGTGTGCCTGCTTGTTCGGGCCTGGGACGGAGCCGATCGTATTCATATCCGAGCTGCCATGACGCCCCTCTCCCCCACCCGGAAATATTTAGTGCGGTCAGGGTAGGAGAACAGGGCACGTTTCGAGTCCAGACGGTGGAGTCTCTCCTCCTCTTTGGAAGGGTGTAGAGGAGGGAAGAAGGTGGGAAATGTGAGGGTCTGACCTATGCAGAAAGAGGTAATCACTTTGGGCAGGAAAGAGGGCCTAGTGCGAAGGACCACTTTATCCGGATGAATAGCAAGAAAAGGAGGCTTGAAGGACAGAGACTGATGCTCACTCACCTTGCGGGCAGAGGTGATGGCTAGCAGAAAAGCAGTCTTTAAAGTAAGAAGATGAAACCGACAATTATGTAGTGGCTAGAAGGGAGCACCCATAAGATAAGTAAGGACAAGATTCAAGTCCCATTGGGGCATTACGAAAGGAGAACGAGGAAAGAGATTAGTAATGCCCTTCAGAAATCTATTTACAATAGGAGAATGAAAAAAAAGGCTGATCAGGAAGACGAAGAAAGGCTGAAATGGACAAAAGATAGCCTTTAAGGGTAGCTAGAGCAGAGCCCTGCTGGGCTAAGGATAGAATGAAGAGGAGAGCATCTAAAAGAGCGGCAGAAAGTGGATCCACAGCATTTGATGTGCACCATGCCACAAATGTATGCCATCTACAGTCTTATACAGTTTTAGTGGAGGAACACCTGGCTGCCAAGATGATGTTACAGACTTCAGAAGGAAGGTCAAAAGCTTTCAACTGCCGCCGCTCAATCTCCACGCAAGGAGGTGGAGGCTGGACAGGTTCGGGTGGAGGACCGTCGCCTGTTGCGACAGAAGATCCTCCCGAAGCGGCAGTATAATCGGAGGATTGATGGCCATGCTCAAGAGCTCGGGGTACCATACTATTTGTGCCCAGTCCGGAGCGACGACAAGTACTTGGGCCCGGTCACGTTTGATCTTCTTCAGAACTCTGAGTAGAAATGGTGCAGGCGGAAAGGCGTAGAGGAGGAAGCAACTCCACTCATGACGAAAAGCGCCGCCTTGGACACTCCAATGCACATAACTGGTGACATTGCGCGTTCTCTTTGGTGGTGAACAGATCTAACCAAGGCTCTCTCCACTGTTGAAAGAGACCTTGCAACACCTCCGATTCATGATCCAGAATGCACCGGCAGCTGAGTTAGTCCACCCTGGTGTTCAGGGAACCTGCCAGGCGCTGAACCAGCAGGGATATGCCCTGATGTTCCAGCCATGTCCAAAGGAGAAGAGCCTCTTGACACAGGGTCCACCCTGCCCCGTTTGTTGCAGTACCACATGGCGGTGGTGTTGTCTGAACACCTGCACTACACTTCATTTAACCGAAGGAAGGAATGCCTTGAATGCCAAACGGATCGCCCGAAGCTCCAGAAGGTCGATGTGGAGACCCCCGATTTCCGCCTCTCCCATGTGGCCGCCCCACCCCAGGAGTGACGCATCTGACACCACTGTGAACACTGGTTGGGGAAGGGTGAGAGATCGGACGTTGAGACAATCCTGGTTTGTGAGCCACCACTGCAATTGACGTGCAGTCCCCTCCCAGATCTGGATGACATCGGAAAGATTCCCCTGATGCTGCGTCCAATGTAACTTCAGGCCTCACTGCAGAGCCTGCATATGCCGCTTGCCAGGATCCACCAGCAGAATGCACGAGGCCATGAGGCCCAGCAGGGTCATTCTCACAGAAAACCGGGATAGAGGATGAAACATCGGTATCGTAGCCTGAAAATGCTGGACTAGCTGCTCAGGAGGATAAGTCCGAAACTGCTCTGTATCCAGAACAGCTCTGATGAAAAGGAGCTTCTGAGAGGGACTCAGATGCGACTTCGGCACGTTGATAGTGAACCCCAGCGAATGCAGGAGGTCCGTCATAGTCTGGAGGTAGGAGACAGCCTGGGGTGAGCCCACCTTCAACAGCCAGTCGTCGAGATGCACAAGTTACATATCTTCGGTAACGATATATCTGTAGGAAACAGTAGTTAAGTGTTAGATTCCTTACCTTAGAATATCCCCAGGCGTCAGACTGGATCCGTAAAGTTTTTTCGTCAGCAATACCCTTGCGCGTCGGTAGGCGTAGTCTGCGGCTCCATGTCCGTCGTCGTGATCGTCGGAATGACTGAGTACTTAGACGCCGCCCTCGCACGCCGACGTCAGTTCTGTACACAACTTTCCGCGCCAGGAACGCAGAGCCATGCAAGAAACCAACACTGGTGCCATGAGACTAGGGCCCTCAAAGGAGGATACCTTAACCCTAGATATCAGTTTGCAGAACGGGGAGGATGGGTGGGGCGGTAAGGAATCTTACACTAACTACTGTTTCTTAAAGATATATTGTTACAAAAGGTAAGTAACTTGTGCATCTGAAAGAAACAGGTTAGTGTTAGATTCCTTATCTTAGAATAGATACCCCGACAATACCAACCCCGGTGGTGGGTCTGCGAACCAACATCACACCAGAAAGTCCTGGAGAACCGAACGGCCGAAAAAGCAATCTCTCCGGACTTGGCTGTCCAGGCAGTAGTGCTTAGCAAACAAGTGTAGCAGGCCCACGTAGCTGCCTGACAGATGTCCTGCAAGGGGACTACCCGACCCAGGGCAGGAGTAGCCGCAGTGGCCAGAGTGGAATGGGCGCGCAGACACACAGGAGACTCCTTTTTCGCAAAGGAATAACAGACCTTGATGCACAAAACAACCCACCGAGAGATGGTCCGCTTGTGCACCGTCCGTCCCTTCTTAGCGCTAACATAACCAACAAAGAGCTGGTCGTCACCCGGAACTGGCGTGTGCGGTCTAGATAAAAGGAGAGCGCGTGTTTTGGGTCCAGACGGTGGAGCCTCTCTTCCTCTTTCGAGAGATGTGGAGGCAGAAAGAAGGGGGGCAAGGTGATGGACTGCCCGATATGAAAGGCTGTAACCACCTTGGGCAGGAAAGAAGGACGAGTCCTCAGAACAACTTTGTCCGGATGGACAGAGAGGAAAGGAGGCTTAAAAGACAGAGCCTGGAGCTCACTCACTTTCCTGACAGAGGTGATCGCAACCAGTAATGCAGATTTAAGAGTTAGAAGATGAAGAGGACAGTTATGAAGTGGCTCAAAGGAAGCACACATCAGATAAGTCAGTACAAGGTTCAAGTACCACTGAGGCATTACAAAGGGAACAGGAGGGAAACATGTGTGTGATGCCTTTCAAGGATCTATTTACCACTGGGGACCGGGAGAAGGCTGAAATAGCTGAGAGATAGCCTTTGATAGTGCCCAGAGCAGAGCACTGCTGGGCAAGAGAAAGAAGGAAGAGGAGTACCTCTGAAAGGGGGGCAGAAAGTGGATCCACAGCATTTGGTGTGCACCATGCCACAAATTTATTCCACTTGCAGGCGTATTCTGTTTTTGTGGAGGGACGCCTGGCTGCCAGAATCACATCGCAGACTTCAGGATGCAAGTCAAATGGCCTCAACTGTCACCGCTCAATCTCCACGCATGTAGGTGGAGACTGGACAGGTTCAGGTGGAGGACCGTCCCCTGCTGCTGTGACAGAAGGTCCTCCTGAAGAGGCAGACGAATCGGGGGATCGATTGACATGTTGAGTAGCTCGGGATACCAGAATCTTCGTGCCCGGTCCAGAGCCACAAGGATAACTTGGGCCCGGTCTCGACTGATCTTCTTCAGCACTCCGAGCGGAAGTGGTATAGGCGATAAGGCGTACAACAGACCGCAGCTCCACTCGCGTCGAAAAGCGTCGCCGAGCGAGTGCCGCCTTGGAAATTCCAAAGCGCAGAACTGATGACATTGCGTGTTCTCTTCGGTGGCGAATAGATCTAACCAAGGCTCTCCCCACCGCTGAAAGAGACCTTGCGCCACGTCCAAGTTCAGACACCATTCGTGATCCATCATGCACCAGCGGCTGAGTTCAGACGCCCTGGCGTTCAGAAAACCTGCCAGGTGTTGAACCACTAGGGTGACGCCCTGGTGTTCCAGCCATGTCCAGAGGCGCAGAGCCTCCTGACAAAGGGTACACGACCCCACCACGCCCTGTTTGACGCGGTACCACATGGCGGTGGTGTTGCCCATGAAAACCTGCACTACACATCTCCGGACAGAGGAAAGGAATGCCTTCAGTGCAAGTCGGATTGCCCGCAGCTCCACGAGGTTGATATGGAGCCGGGACTTCGCCAGAGACCAGAGGCCTCTGATCTCCGCCTCTCCCATGTGGCCCCCCATCCCAGGAGGGACGCATCCGTCACCACTATGTGCACCGGTTGGGGAAGAGAGAGGGATCTGCCGATGACCCAATAGCGTTCCGTGAGCCACAACTGCACTTGTCTTGCAGTGCACTCCGAGATCAGGACGAGGTCGGACAGGTTGCCCTGGTGCTGTGCCCACTGAAACTTCAGGTCCCACTGCAGAGCCCGCATCCACCACCTGGCGTGGTGCACCAGCAGGATGCAGGAGGCAATCAGCCCCAGGAGCCGCAGCGTCAACCTAGCCGAAACTCTGGATAAAGGCTGAAAGATCTGAATCAGAGCCTGAATATCCTGAACCCGCTGCTCAGGAGGATAAACCCGAAACTGCGCAGAGTCCAGAACCTCTCCGATGAAAAGGAGCGCAAGTGTGACTTCGGCACGTTGATGGAGGAACCCAGCGAGTGCAGGAGATCGGCCGTAGTCTAGAGGTGGGAGACGACTGTCTGGGACGAGCCCGCCTTCAAAATCAGTCGTCGAGATAGGGGGAAGACTGAAACCTCTGATCGGGGAAGACTGAAACCCCTGATCTGCGCAGATGAGCTGCGACCACCACCTTCACTTACGTGAACACCCGAGGGGCACTGGTGAGGCCGAAGGGGAGCACGGTAAACTGAAGGTGCTTGTGGCCTACCCTGAACCTCAGGTGGCGCTAGTGGGCCAGCAGGACGGGGATGTGGAAATATGCACCCTGCAAGTCCAACGCCACCATCCAGTCTCCAGGGTCTAGGGCAGCCAGGACCTGAGCCAAAGTCAGCATCTTGTACTTCTCCTTCCGGAGGAAGCCGTTGACGCTCCGAAAGTCCAAGATAGGGTGTAGTTCTGGCCCAGGAATGCGCCCGATGGCCCCCCTGGCCAAGAGAGTTGTAACTTCCTCCTGCAGAAGTTGCAAGTGATCTCCCGACATGCGGTGGTACTGCGTTGGCATGGCTGGAGGGGTCGCCTCAAAGGGGAGGGAGTAGCCCCTTTGGACGATTTGCAGCACCCACCTGTCTGAGGTGATGGTACGCCAGTGGAGGAGGTAATGGGGAACCCTACACCCTACTGACATCGAATGGGCCTGAAAGCTCCGATTAGGAAGGCTTTGAAGGGGCGAAAAGCAGAAGTTTGCTGATGCTGGCCTGACAGGCCCAAGGACTTGCCCGTAGCCCTGGATCCTTGAAACGCTCAAGCGCACTGTCTGCTTTGTTGCCAAAAAGGAGACGGCCACCAAAGGGCATGTTCATGAGAGTGGGCTGGACATCCCACGAAAAATTGGCATACCTCAGCCAGGCGTGGCGATGAATCGCCACCGTTCTGAAATCGCTCTGCCCAGCGAGTCCGTGGTATCAAGTCCACATCGTATAGAGTAACGTGCTGCATCTCGCCCCTCAGCAAGTGCCTGGGTCTCCTCCGGAGCCTGGGGCAGCACGTCCGCAACCGTGTCCCAGAAGCAGTGGGTGCAGCGGCCCAAAAGGCAAACGATGTTGATAGACGGCAACCCCAAAATCAGTGAGGAGAACAGTTTCTTTCCAAACTGGTCGAACCTTTTGGATTCCCAATCCGGGGGTGCGGTCGGGAATGCGGTCTGGGACGTAGAGGCCTGGATCACAAGGCTCTCGGGGGTGGGGTGTACGGACAGAAAGCTGGGGTCACCCGGAGCTGGGCAGTGGTGTCAGGCCACGTTCCGATCCACAGGAGGCACTGTGGAGGGCTTGGACCCTCCACAGTGCCCCCTGAACGTCCGTGAGGGCTTCATTGAACGGGAGCAGAGGCTCCAAAGAGCTTACTGGTGGCTGAAGCACCTCGGTCAGGAGGTTAGTCTTCACAGCCGCGGCAGGGAGCTCAAAAGCCAAGGCCTTGGCTGCCCTGTCCAACACCATACCATAGGTAGCACCCTCCTCCGTAGCCACGGAGGTAGGAGAGATGAATCCAGTGTCAGGTGATGTATCCAGAGTACTGGCGTCCCCCAGCTCATCTGCCCAGTCCTGACTTACCTGGCACTGTTGTGCCAGAGGGTCCTCAGACCCCTCCCAGTCCTCCCCTGCATCCGTGTCCTGATAAACAGGCAGAAAGGAATAGATGAATTGCTCACCCACCAACGCCGGAGACAGCGCCGAGTGGAGCCGCTCCGACGCCGGACCCGGACTGAAACTGGGGTCGGCGTCGTCCGAAGACGGCGCCGGGAGCGACATCATCGGGGTCAGCGCCAGCAGGGGAGTCGTGAGGTCAACTGGCATCGACTGGGAACCAGGCCTGGATCCCCCGGGGCCCTGCGGTGTCGGGACCGAAGTTGACGACGGCGCCGGGACCAAAGCCCCAGACGGTGCCAGGGCCGAAGCCGCTGAACCGCCTGGACGGGTCTGCAGGGCCCAAAGGCACGCCGATAGGCGTCGACGGAGGGAAGCGAGTCCTCAGGGCCACAAAGAAATCACGTATCTTCTCCGGCGTCTAATGCAGTCCAGGGACCGGAGGGTATGGGGCTGGATGAGACGCCTGCGGCTCCAGCGGAGCCGCGCGGGTGGGGTCACCCGAACCCTCAGCCATGTTGCGAGACCGGCAAGGTGAGTTGGAAGAGCGATGTTGCCTCTTCGACTCTTTTTAGATTGCCTCGACTTGCCTGAGTGCGAGGACTTGGAGCCCGACGAACGGTGTGGGCACCGGCTCCGCGACCGGTCCCTAGACCGGGACCTTGAGCGGCGCGGAGCAGACTGCCGGATCTCGCGGAACTTACGGGACCGCTCCCCCCTAGCTTTAGAGGTCAAGGCCCGGCAGTCGGGGCACGACTTGTCGTCAAGGTCAGCCCTGAGGCAGTAGAGACACCGGCAGTGGGGGTCGATCACCAACATCAGGCGGTGACAGGCGTCGCACGGCTTGAATCCAGGCATCACTACCGGCACCAGGAGTCGATAACGACTCGAAAAGAATAGCCAAAATAGCCAAAAAGGTAGTCAAAAAATTACTAGGGTACAAGCCCTTCGCCGATCTGCGCTTGCTGGCATGGAAAAAAGAAGATCTGACGTCAGCGCACGAGGGCGGCATCTAAGTACTCAGACGATGTCATTCCGGCGATCACGAAGCTGACGACGGACGCAGAGCCCCAGACGACGCCTACCGATGTGCAAGGGCACTGATGACGAAAAAACATTCCGGATCCAGTCTGACGCCTGAGGATATTTTAAGGTAAGGAACACTAACCTGTTTCTTTCAGATAGGGGAGTACTGGAACCCCTGATCTGCGCAGATGAGCTGCGACTACCGCCATCACTTTTGTGAACACCCGAGGGGCGCTGGTATGGCTAAAGGTGTAGCACGATAAATTGAAAATGCTTGTAGCGCCTGAGGGCTGGCAGGACGGGGATTTGGAAATAGGCGTCCTGCAAATGGGTGGAAAGGTTCGCCCGCTGGCCCCTAACCCTGTCGCTGGGTCCCATGTCCGCGGCCACGCATAGACTGGGTAGTTTGCGTGGTCCTGTGGCTCAATTGGGTGGAACGTGGAGGGGCACCCCTTCTGTGCCCGCGAAAGGGGCAAAAGGCAGACTGTAGGGCGAGAGGTTGTTGTGAGGCCCAAGGATCTGGCCGTAGCCCTATAATCCTTGAAGTGCTCGAGCGCAGAGTTCACCTTGTCACCAAACGGGTAACAACCATCAAAGGGCATGTCCAAAAGGGCGCATTGAACATACCCCGAAAAACTAGACGTCCTCAACCAGGCGTAGTACCTCAGGACTACCAACGTGAAAACTGTTCTGCCCAGATTTGGGAGGATCCACCCCACACCTGATGGTGAGCTTAGCTGCGTCTCAACTCTCAGCAACTGCGCAGGTGAGCATGGCCCAGGCCTCCTCCAGGGACTGTGGCAGCACTTGCGCAACGTATCCCACACCGTATGGGTATAACTGCCAAGAGGAATGCGGTTTTCACCGACCGCAGCCCTAAGCTGGCAAAAGAAAACATCTTCCCAAGGTGGTCCAGCTTGTTGGATTCCCTATCTAAACAAGCAGTAGGGAATGCGCCATTAGAGGAAAAGGCTTGGACCACAAAGCTCTCAGGGGTTGGGTGCTGGAAGAACCAAAGTGGGTCGCCCAAAGCCGGGCGGTGGCATCTGGCGATCATTCTGTACACAGGAGCCCCTGTGCTGGGCTTGGACCAAGTGCCCAGAAAGATGTCTGCGAGGGCATCATTAGAAAGCATCAGGGGCTCCACAAAGAGGCTGCTGCCGCTGAAACACCTCTGTCAGGAGGGTAGTCCTAACCTCCACTGTTGGAAGCTTGAGGCCCAAGGGTTCAGCCGCACAACGCAACAACACAGCATGAGAAGCTCCCGCCTCCATATCCATGGTAGGGGGGAGCATGCCAAGGTCTGGAGAGGTATCCCACCACTGGCAACATCCAGTTCCTCTTTATCAGACTCCTCAAGCTGGTCAGCTAAAGGGTTTCCAGACCCCTCTTAGTCTTTCTTGCCCTTCTCTGGCTGCCTCTCAGGGCGATAGGGAAAGCCAGGGATGAACAGCGGTAAAGTACCCTCCAGCACCGGTTCGGACATCGGATGACGTAGGTCCGGCACTGTGTCCAAGTTGGGCGTGAGGCTGTGGTCGACGGCACAACTGGCGTCGAGGGCGTTATCAGGCGTCAGACTGGATCCAGAAAGTTTTTCGTCAGCAGTACCTCTGCACGTCGGAAGGTGGCATCGGTCAGCTCTGAGTTAGTCGTTGGCGTTGTGTCTCCCGGATAACATCACGGCAGCTACTTAGACGTCGTTGGCGTTGTGTCTCCCGGATAACATCACGGCAGCTACTTAGACGCCACCCTCGCACGCTGATGTCAGCTCTTTACACGACTTTCCACGTCAGAAATGCAGAGCCATGCAAGACACTGCCCACTGGTGCACAAAACTAGGGCCCTGAAAGGATAACCTTAACCCTAGAAATCAGTTCACAGAACGGGGAGGATGGGTGGGGTGGTAAGGAATCTATAACTAACTAATGTTTCTTACAGATATATCGTTACTGAAGGTAAGTAACTTGGTCAACTGAAAGACCATGTTAGTTATAGAGTCCTTACCTTAGAATAGATACCCTAGCAATACCAATCCCGGAGGTGGGTCTAGGAACCAAGTTCACACTAGAAAGTCCTGGAGAACAGAACAGGCAAAGAAGCCGTCTCTCCGGACCGGACTGTCCAGGTAGCAGTGCTTGGTGAACGTGTGCAGCGATGCCCATGCAGCCGCCTGACAGATGTCATTCAGAGGAACACCTCGTCCCAGAGCAGTAATGGCTGACGTTGCCCTGGTTGAATGGGCGCTCAACTGCACTGGAGGCTCCTTCTTAGCAAGAGAATAGCATGTTTTGATACACAAGACAACCCAACACGGCCCAACCTTTCTTGGCGCCCACGTACCCAACAAAGAGCTGTTCATCTACCCAGAACTGTTTGGTGCAATTTAGATAGAAGGAAAGAGCCTGTATTAGGTCCAGATGGTGGAACCTCTCTTCCTCTTTCGAAGGGTGCAGAGGCGGAAAGAAGGTGGGCAAAGACTTGGTCTGTCCGATGTGAAAGGCAGTGACAACCTTGGGCAATAAGGATGGAGGAGTCCTAAGTACAACTTTGTCCGGATGAACAGACGGATACGGAGGCTTAGAAGAATGCCCCTGGAGCTCACTCACTCTGTGATGGCCACCAGGAATGCAGTTTTAAGAGTTAAAAGCCTCAAAGGACAGTTGTGAAGTGGCTCAAAGGGAGCGCACATTAAATAAGTTAATACCAGGTTCAAGTCCCACTGAGGCATAAAGAAGGGGATGAAAGAGATGAGCTATGCCTTTCAAGAAACAATTTACTACCGGGGACTTGAAAAGGGAAGTCTGATCTGGAAGCCGAAGGAAGGAAGAGATTTCCAAGAGATAGCCCTTGATAGTCCCCAGAGCGAGCCCTGCTGGGCCAAAGAAAGAAGGAACAAAAGAACCTCAAAGAGGGGCAGAGAGAGGATCCACAGCCTTTGCTGTGTACCATGCCACAAATTTGTTCCACCAGCAGGCATATACTGTCTTAGAGGAGGGACGCCTAGCTGCCAGAATTACATTGCAGACTTCGGGAGGCAGGTTGAAAGAAGTCAACTGCTGCCGCTCAATCTCCACGCAAGGAGGTGGAGGCTGGACAGGTTCGGGTGGAGGACCATCCCCTGTTGCTGCGACATAATATCCTCCCGAAGAGGCAGACGGGTGGAGGATCGAAGGCCATACTGAGCAGCTTGGGATACCAGACTCTTCGTGCCCAATCAGGAGCCACAAGAATGACTTGGGCCCGGTCGTGCCTGATTTTCTTCAGCACCCTGGATAGAAATGGTATAGGTGGGACACAAAATCCACGCACGACGAAAAGCGTAGACTAGAGAGTGCCGCACTTGGAAATTCCAACGCGCAGAATTGCTGACATAGCGCATTCTCTTCGGTGGCGAATAGACCTAACCAAGGCTCCCCCTACTGTCGAAAGAGACCTTGCACCACCTCCCAGCGAAGACGCCATTCGTGATCCATCATGCACCTGCGGCTGAGTTAGTCGATCCTGTGTTCAGTGAACCTGCCAAGTGTTGAACCACCAGGGATATGCCGATATTCCAGCCATGCCCAAAGGCCTCTTAACATAGGGTCCACAACCCCACCCCGCCCTGTTTGTTGCAGTATGGCAGTGGTGTTGTCCGTGAACACATGCACTACTCTTCCCCGGACAGAAGCAAGGAATGCCTTGAGTGCACGACAGACCGCCCGTTACTCCAGAAGGTTGATATGGAGCCTGGACTCCGCCAGCGACCAGATGCCTCTGATCTACGCCTCTCCCATGTGGCCGCCCCATCCCAGAAGCGATGCGTCCGTCACCACTGTGTGTTCTGTTTGGGTAAGGGAGAGGGATCTGCCGTTGACCCAACTCTGTTCTTGATCCACCACTGCAGTTGTCTAACAGTGCCCTCCGAGATCTGAACGCAGTCAGACAGATTCCCCTGATGCTGCGCCCACTGGGACTTAAGGTCCCACTGCAGAGCCCGTATATGTCATCTGGCATGATCGACCAGCAGGATGCAGGAGGCCATGAGGTCCAGCAGCCTCAGGGACATTTTGACTGAAATCCGGGATTGAGGCTGAAAGATCGAAATCATAGCTTGAAAATCCCGGACTCGCTGTTCGGGAGAATAGACCCAAAACAGCATTGTGTCCAGAACCGCTCCTATTAGGAGGAGCTTCTGAGAGGTAGTCAGGTGTGACTTCGGCACATTGATTGAGAAACCCAGTGAATGTAGGAGATCTGCCATAGTCTGGAGGTGGGAGACGACTGCTTGGGGCAAGCCCACCTTCAACAACCAGTCGTCGAGACCTAAGCAAGCATCAACATCTTGAACTTCTCCTTCCAGAGGAAGCGGTTGACGTCCCCGAGATCCAAGATAGGACGCAGGCTCTTGTTCTTCTTGGAACCAAAAAGTAGTGGAAATAACAACCACGGCCTACTTCTGGGCCAGGAACAAGCTTGATGGCATCCCTTGGCCAAGAGAGCCGTAACTTCCTGCTGGAGAAAGGCCAGGTGATCCTCTGACATGCAGTGCTATTGCGGTGGTATAGCTGAAGGGGTAGCCTCGAAGGGGAGGGAGTAGCCCCTTTGGACTATCTGCAAAACCCACCTGTCCGACGTGATGGTGCAACACTGGGGGAGGTGATGGCGAATGCTGCCGCCCACTGGCGTTTGATGAGCCTGAAATGTCAGACTAGGAAGGTATGGAGGCTACTGCAGAGGGGGACTGGCCCGCCCACTGGCCCCCAGAACCAGGACGGTTGTTCCCCGGCTGCGCGAAGGTTGGGTAATTTGCTGCAGCCTGTGGCTCTCGGCGGGATGTAGCGGCGCAACCCTTTCCGTAGCCATGAAAAGGGCAAAAAGTAGATTGCGCGGGGCTGCTGGAGAGGCCCAAGGACTTGGCTGTAGCTCGTGAGTCCTTGAAACGCTCTAAAGCGTTGTCAGCTTTGTTGCCGAAAAGGCTACGACCATCAAAGGACATGTCCAGGAGGGTATTCTGGATATCCCCAGAAAAGCCAGTGGATCTCATCCAGGCGGAGCGTCTAAGAGCTACTGATGCAGAAATTGTTCTACCCAGAGAGTCGGCAGTATCCAGTCCACAACAGATGGTAAACTTGGCCGCATGCCTCCCGGCGGCAATAGCCTGGCAGAGCACTGTCCGGGCCTCCTCCTACACTGAGGCAGCATCTGCGCAACAGAGTCCCACACAGAGTGGGAATAACAGCCCAATAGACATGCAGTGGTTACCGACTGCAGTCCCAAGCTGGCGGAGGAGAAATCCTTCTTTCCAAGATGATCCAGCTTCTTAGATTCCCTTTCCGGTGGAGCAATAGGGAATGCGCTTTTGAAAGTAGAGGTTTGGACCACCAAGCTCTCAGTGGTGGGGTATTTGGAAAGAAAAGTGGGGTCACAGTGAGGTGGCGTCGGGCAATCATCCTATCCACGGGAGCCCCTGTGTTGGGCCTGGACCAGGTGGCCAAAAGGACGTCAGTAAGGGCCTAGTTGAACGGAAGCAGAGGCTCTGAAGAACTTGCCACTGGCTGAAGCACCTGTCAGGAGGTGAGTCCTGACTACCACGGTAGGGAGTTCAAGATTGAGAGCCTCGGATGCCCTACGCAACACCACTGCGTACAAAGCTCCCTCCACGGTAGGAGACAAGGTCAGGGGAGGTGTCCAGACCACTGTCATCCCCCAGTTCCTCTCTCCAGTCCTGCTCAGATTCCACTTGATCAGTTAAAGGGTCTCCTGACCCCTTCCAGTCCTCCTCCTCCTCATCATCATCTGGGTGCCAATGTGGCTGGAAAGGGATCTCAGGAGTGAAAAGGGTCACAAAAATCCCTCTCAGCGCCGGATCCGGCATCGGGCGATGCCTGTCCGGCTCCACGTTAGGATGTGGCCGGGGTCGACGACGGCCTTGGGGCCGACCACTGTCAATTGCAGTAATGGTGCCGGGCCTGGATCCAAGGGGGGCCTGTACGAAGTTGGGCGGGAGTGGCTCTGGGTCAGGGGAAGGGAGGGAAAGGCAGAGTCGACTCTTCGGGCTCTGCACGCGGCGCCACGGGAGGGGCACCACCCGCATCCCTCGTCGGGTTGGCCAACAGACGAGGAGAAGTCGAAGAACGACAATGCTTCTTTGACTGCTTATGCTTCGACTTACCTGACCCAGAGTGCGAAGACTTCAATGACTTGCACAAATGGTGGTTGCTCCGCGACGGGTCCCTCGACCTCACTCGCGACCAGGACCTTGAATGGCGTGGAGCAGGCTGCCGGCACTCAAGCAACTTTCGGGACCGCTCCCGCAAAGCCTTCGGGGCCATCGACCAGCAGTTGGAACACGAGTTGGGGTCGTGTTCGTGCTCCAGGCTAAAGAGGTACACGCGGCGCAGATCAGTCACAGACATCAGTCTGTTACAGGAACCACAAGCCTTGAAGTCTGGCATCCCTCGTGCACCAGGAGTCAATGGACTCAAAAAAGAAGTCGACAAAAGTCGAGAAAAAGTCTGTCAAAAAGTGACTGGAGGTACCGCTCTTCCCAGACCTGCGCTGGCTGGCACGGAAAAAGAAAGAACTGGCGTCAGCGCATGAGGGCGGCGTCTAAGTAGCTGCCGCAACATCATTCCGGCAACACAACGCCAACGACAAACACCGAGCAGGCCAACGCCACCTTCCGACGCACTGAGGTACTGCCTCTTGAAAAACTTTCCGGATCCAGTCTGACGCCTGGGGTATTTCTAAGGTAAGGAATCTATAACTAACGTGTTTCATTCACATTCTAGGATTTCAAGAGCCAAATCGCTAGTTTGAGTTGTTTGCGATTGGGGTGCATCACTCTTCCTTTATCTTGAGTTAGTAGTTGTGGCCAAAGAGGTAGTTTCTCATGTGGGACTAAAGATAGTTGTAGTAGGGTTGTGACCCATGCCTGACTTGTGCCCATCTTGGGGCGATTAGTGTTGGAGGTCAGTGTTAACTTCTGAACTACATATGGAATGAGTGGGAGAGGAGGAAAAGTGCAGGCAAGACCAATTCATCCACAGGGCATTGTCCTTGGATTGGGAGTGGGGAACCTGGAGGCGAAGAGTTGGCATTTGGTGTTGAGGTGAGTGGCACACAAGTCTCTATGACCTGTGTCCCTCATCTTTTGAAGTAAGAGGGGAGTAGTGGTACATTATCTCCCACTCGAGCACCTGCTCCACCCCAGGTAGGATTCTGCTAGGAGGTGGATTGTGAGATAGATTGCCCAATGCCAGATGAGCTCTAATAGGAAGGATAGCTGGGAGGGTTATGCCCCCCCCTATTTTTTAATCCAATGCATTGCAGTCGTACTGCCTGTTCGTATTAGTACAACTTTATGGTATAGGTGATTACGAAAAGCTTGGAGGGCTAGATGAATTGCCAGGAGCTTTAGATTATTGATATGGGGAGGTGTCTGAGCTATTGTCTTGCATATGTGCTCTCAATCTCATGAGGGATGCATCTGTGATAATGTTGATTTGCGGAATTGTGGATTAGAAGTGCCGGCCTTGCATTAAGTGGTTGCTGTTCTACCACTGCAGAGAGCCATGAGTTGCTGGTTCTACCAACACTAGATCTTGTAGATGCCCCTCCGCTTGAGACGACGGAGATTGTAGAGGGCGTTGAAATATATGCATATGTAGACAAGTGTGTGGTACTATAGCTGTGCAGGAAGACATGCCTACATGCCCCACCACTACTTTACTGTGAGGTTAGCTTGTGGTTGAAAAAGAGGTAATGTTGCCACAAACTTTTACATTCATTCTGGACTGGGATAAGCTTTGGCTGTAACTGAACTTAGCATTGCACATAGGAAAGGCTGGATTTGCAATGGTTTCAGATGAGATTTTTGTATGTTGAGGGTAAACCCTAGTTTGTGCAGAAGGTTGATAACTTACTGAGTGTCTTGAAGAAGCTGTAGGTAGCTTGGGCTTTTGATCAGCTAATCGTCTAGGTAGGGGAAGATATGTTTTTCCTCCCTGCCTAGATGAGCCGCCACTACTGCAAGGCACTTTCTAAAAACCCTTTGAGTTATAGTGACCCCGAAGGGTAGTACCTTGAATTGATAGAGTAGCCCGTTTACTTGAAAACGTAGATCATGGCGGTGTGCTGGATAAATGGGGATATGGAAGTATGCATCCTTGAGGTCTAATAAGGTCAAGAAAGTTCCTTGCTATGGCAGTGATATCACCTTTTGCAGTGTGAACATGTGAAAGCTTTCTGAAGAGATGTTAACATTGAGAGGCCCGAGATCTATGATAGGCCTTAATGTTCTGTCCTTTTTGGGGATGAGAAAAAAGGGAACTCTACCCTGTGTCCCTTATTGCCCCTCTTTGAAGGAAGGAAAGAACCACATCCTGTAAAAGTGTAAGATAAATTGTGGGTGGAGTTTGAGTTCTAAAGAATACCCATTTGGATAGAAAGTTGTTAACCTTCCCCCCCCCCCCCCCCCCCTCCTACCCCCACCGGTGTTATATGTGGTTGGGGAGGTGTAGGTGGTCACTATTTTGGAAGGCTGGGGGTTTTGGTAGTAGTTTCTTTTATAGAAAGATCCCATGGTAAATTGACTGAAGGGAGCCTTGCTGTTTATTGTCATTGCCGGAGTCAGTGGAGGAACCTCCTCTGGTTGCACCCCTGTACCGACCCCTATGAAAGGAACCACAATGTTGATATGTTTGTAGGGTTTTAGGGTTTGTATTAATTTAGCGGTTTCAGAGTCTTTTTTCAACTTCTTTAGCATTTCATGCACCTGTGGCCCAAATAGGTTTTGCCCATCAAAAGGTAAATTGAGCAGGAGGTATTGTACATTCAGTTTGAAGACGGAGACTCTGAGCCATGCATGGCGTCAGTTGAGAATACTGGTGTTAACTTTGCGGGTTCTTGTGTCTGCGAAGTATAAGGCACATTCTATTGTGGCATTAGATATAGGTTTGCCTTCTTTTAGCAATCGGGTTCCACGTTGTTGGTACGGATCAGGGAGGTGTTGCAGCAGTTCCTGCATTTCATTCCATGTGGCCAATTATATCTGGAGAGTAGTCCCACAGAATTTGCAATACCTATGTGGTTGGCTGCAAATGCTGCAAAATGTTTAGTTGCTGCATCATATTGCCTACTCTCTATCCGTAGGAGGAGAATCCACTGTGCCTTGTGAATTCACTCTTTTCCTGGCTGTGCGTACCACCAATGAATCTGGTGCGACGTGGCCCATACTATATTCAGGGTCCAATGAGCATGCTTTATATTTCTTTTAAATACGAGGGGTGACGTCCCTAGATTTAACTGTCTGCTTACATATGTTGTATGTGGAAGATAATATACATTTAAGCATAGGGAGCAACTGAGCTGTTTTTGCGACCTATTAAATGTTTCAACCAGGAAACCATTTTCTTGTGGGATAGTGTGTAGGCTTGCCTTATTGTATGCAGCAGCCCTACTGATAATGTCATGATAGAATGATTTATCATATGGTGGCGAGGGTTTGGATGGTTAGATACTGGATCTGTATCATTCAATCGACAAGAATCCAGAAATATCCGAAGGGTAAAAAAAGGGATTGCTCAGAAGGCAAGTGCTAAGGAATGGGTGTTTGCACGGACGTTGAAGGTGGAGTAGGTGAAGTTGGAATAGGAGGTTAAGGAATAGCAGGAGTAGGAGAAGGAGGGGAAACAAATAGGGCTTGTGCCTCTGTCCTTCATTTTCTTTTTTGGCTGATGGGTTGGTTAAGGCCCAGCAATGTCCTCCTCAAAAGTGTTTTTCCTTTTTGAAAGCATAAGAGAAACATATGCGGTGGCTTGGTGCCTAGTTTCCCAGTGTCTGGCTATACAAAGACTTCTGTCCTTTGTCTAGTTTGCTGTGCAAGTGCAAAGAATGGGCTGCAATTGTTTTTGCTATGGCTCTGTGCTACTTTTAGTATTTATCGATTTCGAACATGTGGAAGATATTGAAGAGCCTTTTGTACTTGTTGCATTTTATGAATTTGTGGCTTCGAAACCGACAGCTTATGCACTAGTTTCAATGCCTAAGGCTTTTCAGATAGACTATTTTTCGTGTTCAACGATTACTGGGGGATCCAATGTATGTGGCTTCATCTCAGTCCTTGCCTGACTTCGGTTGCACCAATGTGGTCCATTTCAGTGTGCCACCGAAACAATCTTAATGCTTCATATTTTCCTATGCTAGTTGAAAGCTTTCCAGGTGGAGTGAATTTGTGTTTGTGCACATGTTGAGAGAGACCTCTATGGCCCGAAGGCAGTGGGGCTCCGAAAGCCGGTTTGGGCGGCTTTCACGGAGGTACTCACGTGCCACTATATTGAATTGGACTTGGAGTCTGAGCTGTTCCCTCTGCTAGCCAGAAGTATTTGCACATCTGGTAGCGCTGTCTATGCCTTTGTGTCTTCTGTTTCTTGAATGGGGTCGGATGACTGGTCCTTAAACATATCCAGTTCATCTTACAAGCGTCGCTGCATGGTTGTGTGGCTCCAACTATGCTCCCTCTGCTGCTGAAGTGTTTTCTTTGACCGGAAAGCTAAATACGCATCACAGGAGGTTACTTCTTGTTATTGGTGACAAACCTAGATTGCGCACTTCAAGTTGGTATTGCCGGGAGTACTCACTGTGGCAAAATCTGACGGGCGTACTTTCCATCCCTCGTGGACGTAGCCCTGTAGAAAGGAGGTGAAGACGTTGTGGAGGTCAGGCAGACACTGTGAAGTGATCGAAACACTAGCTGCTGTTGTTCGGATATGAAACCTGTTGGACTGGAGTGAAAAATCAAAGCGCCTGCAAAGGCCTCAGGGAGGAATTAAGCTTCTGTCCCCAAGCTGCTATATCAACTTCCGAACCCAATGGCAGAAAAAAACAATCTAACACAGGAGCCAAGCATCATGCACAATGAACACCGGAGGAGGAGTCACTATAGCTTGAGGCTCAAAGTCTTCAAAGAAAAACAACTTGTAATAGTCTGTGCCCAACACTATACGACAGGATTATGCTAAGCATATGTATGGCCAACACATGCTACGAATAGAACAAGTTACTTTTGTTAATGATCTTTCTGGTAGGTACTCCTTCAGAATAACCCTAGGTATCAGACTGGATCCAGAAATGTCTTCTAGCAAAGTTCCATACACTGATATGTTGAACATAAGACTCTACGGTGACTCCATAGCACCCTGGAAGTGAGTGTGTGGAGCTACATGTAAGCCCCACCCATGCACACTTAATCTTTCTCCAGTGCTCTCAGATATGGAATGTGATTTTTAGAAAGTGTGCGGAATTCCTAAGCTGCAACCTTTTTAAATGGTAAAGAGGTCACTTCCTCAAATGGGAAATCTGCAATTAGATAGAGTATCCACCAGAAAAAGAGTAACTGCTTGTAAAGGCTACTTCTAGCTGCAAATTCCATAACATTAGAACGCATACCAAAGAAGTACCTCCCAAAGGTGGAGACTCTGGGGAGTGGACTCAGACACAAATGTCCTAAAGTAACCTTCCTGGTGAGAAGGTACTAGTTTTTCGTGAACATATACACTAATGCCAACATCACAGCTTGGCAGATGCCTCAGTCACACTTTGTGCAAAAACAGTTTTTGTGACATTGTCCAAACTGGAAAGAGCCTATGGGTATTCAGGGGGCTGCTTCTCGGACAATGCTCTACAGATTTTGATGCAGAGGACTATTCACCTCGAGAGGATCCTCTATTATACTGCCTTGACCTTTGCCCAGAAAATTTCACAGATAGCTTGGAATCCACACAATAGACCTTTATGCGATAGATGAACAAGTTACTTACCTTCAGTAACGCTTTTTCTGGTAGATACAGTATCTGCCTGTGGATTCCTCACCTTGTGAATATCCCCCTTGCGTCAGCAACGTTCAGAAAATTCTTTGTAGCACACCGGCGTGGACGACGTCATAGGAGCACGGCATCGCACGCGACTCAGTCTGACGTCACCAACTCCATATTAGGCCTACGTCGGCGTGATGACATCAGTTCCACCCTTTTTTCCGTGCCTTCGAGGCACCCGGACGGACCAATGACAGTAGATATATACAAATACATTGTACACAGTACATACATTTCAAAATTATACACACATAGTGTGTAGCAAAGGTAAGAAAACCCATTTCAAACATATTCATAAATATACAAAAATGTACATAAGCATAGGTAAAGCAGAGTGGACAACGGGGAGGCGGGTGGGTCAGTGAGGAATCCACAGGCAGATACTGTATCTACCAGAAAAAGCGTTACCAAAGGTAAGTAACTTGTTCTTCTGATAGATACATCTGCCAGTGGATTCCTCACCTTGTGAATAGAGTTCCACGGCAGTCCCCACTCCCGGAGGAGGGTGTACACCCTGCTATACCAAGAAATCTTGGAGGACAGAGAGCGCAAAGTGGCCATCCCTCCTCACTTCGGTATCCACGCAGTAATGCTTCGCGAAAGTGTGGAGGGAAGCCCAAGTCGTGGCTCTGCAAATGTCCTCAACAGGTACACCTCTAGACAATGCAGAAGTAGCTGACCTTGCCCTGGTAGAATGAGCTCTTATACCCTCAGGAGGGTCCTTACCTGCCAGAGAGTAGCAGATCTTGATGCACAGAATTATCCACCTGCAAAGTGTGCGCTTGTGCACCGCTCTACCCTTCCGGCAGCCAGCAAAACCAACAAACAGCTGGTAATCCACTCGAAAGTCTCTTGTTCTATCAAGATAAAAGGACACCACCCTCTTAGGGTCCAGACGGTGCAGTCTCTCTTCCTCCTTGGAAGGGTGAGGGGGAGGATAGAAGGAAGGAAGGGTAATGGACTGTCCTAGATGGAAGGGAGTTACCACCTTAGGCAGAAAAGCAGCCCTGGTCCTAAGAACCATTCGATAAGCATGAATGGTCAGGAATGGGGGCTTAGAACTAAGAGCTTGAAGCTCACTTACCCTCCTTGCTGAGGTGATCGCAATTCGGAAGACCGTCTTAAAAGACAGCAACATATCGATGATCTGATGAATATAGACCTAGATTCAGACTAACATGGGTTTGGGTTTATTGCCTATGTAAGGGCAAAAGGAGGGTCTGAGGTTCCGTAGTTCGTGGGTCCGTGGTTCATAGATTCTGAACCCGTTCAATAAAGGTCGTCGGAAATAGACGATTTTGGTATCAACGGACCGCAAATCACGAGTGCGGTGTGCACGAGTGTTTTCGTCTCAATCGATCAATGAGAACACTACGTATTCAGGGATTTCGTTTGAAGTCTCGGGTTCCATTTTGTGTGCGGCAGCCATTTTGTGTGGTTGCCTTCACATAAGCCGATGACTACGGCCGAACGAGTCCTTGGGACACGTACACCTTAGCTGACTGAGTGACCTGGCCGAACTGACTCCCTTGCCCGAGGCGGACCTCGCTGAGCCAGTTCCTTGTTAAGCAGCTGGTCAGATAAAGATCAAAGAGCAGGACATTGCTAAGTTTATGGTACACTGCACCCAACCTTCTATCTTGCTTCTCATCTGTTTCTGCTCCTTCCTTTATGGCTTAATCACTGATTTGGGTTGAGGTTTTATGATGGGTTTGTCCGGCCTGAATGTGCTTGGTCATTTCTGGTGGGCTGGACAACGGAAAATGGGATTGTCGTCATGCGCTACTTTTGAAATTGGTCAGTGTGTATGTAATCGATGCTAGCCTGGAATGTGACTTTTGGCATAAAAGACCATGCTCCGCTCATTGAATTTGTGCAGTCTCTAGCGAACCACCCGTGTTGTGCTTCGTAGACCTCTGTTCCTGGTTGCAGCCAATAAACTTGGTCTTTGACGTCATCAAGAAGTGTCCCGTGTCTCTGTTTTCCGAGGCAGGGGAATCCGAAGACTTCGAGCGTTATCCCTGGCGCTGCTGGGTTCTAAAACCCGGTTCTTCAGCATACATTTTTGAATGACCCAACACTATAGTTTGCATTGTTCTCGTGGATTAAAAAAGTAAATAAAATGCACTGTACCAATGAAGATCGGACAACTAAAAATGTAACAAATGCCATTTTGTTTTTATTCTTGTACTTCAGTCCTGCTACACCAATGTTAAAAAAATAAAAAAATAAAGGACTGAGCGCACCAGCATAAGAGCCCAATAAACTACTAATTAGTTAATTACTGGATCGGTGAAACTTGCAAAGTCAGCTGCTTCAGATTTACGATACAAACCTGTGTAGGGGCTACGGATGCTTGAAAACAAAAAATAGAGTGGCACTGTGGCCGATGGAGAGGGTAGTGGGTTTTGATGGAGGGCCCAGGGACTAACGAGCTATAGAGTCTCACCTGCCGTCCTATTCACTCACAGAGGTACAAGTGATTAGGCAGCCCAGAACACAACACTCCCGACCCTCTCAGGAATCGCGGTTGCAGGACACACCCTTTCGCTCTCACTCTCGTACCAGTCCACAATAAGATTTGACGGAGACGAGGAAAGTTTGAAATGTTAATTTTCACTATTGTGCTCTAGAATGCAGTATACGTGCCACAAGTAGAATGATGCCTAACACAAATATGGTTAGCATTGCAAGTAGTCCGTAAATCATAAAAGGTGCTGTCATTATATACAAAAGTGTAGCCTAACCTCCCTCCCCTTCTACAGAATCAAAATTATTATATATTAGAAGATCTCTGGGTGTTCGCAACAGACCCCATACCTCAGTCTATAGATGGAAGATCTACATCGGTTGCGCTCCCTTCTCTGGAAAGATCCCTCTCCAAGTGTTTTACCCACCTATGTATACCTATATGACCATGTTCCTACATAACAGCTGCATCTGCAAGATTTGTCTAGGTGCTAGGGCCGGACCATAACAGAATAACATGGGGCACTGTTGTTCGACCTGGTCTGCAGTGTTCACACTAAATTGTAGGACCGGGCAGAACCTAAAAACAACAGCATGTCCTGTACTAAAGATGCAGTGTGGCCCAAACCAAAATACTTGTGTAGTAACGTGTGCAAAGCAGAGGACAGTCTGCCACATGCTCATGTTAACATAGGGAACAAGTATTGGCATAGACAATAAGTCTCGCCTTTGGGACCTTATAAGTATTTAGTTATGCAGCAAGTCCCAAAGGCGAGACCTATTGGCTATGCCAATGCTTCTGAAGTGGGGTTAGAGATGTGGCTTTGGCCTCGTTTCGGTCCTTTCTTGAGGACAGGTCCCTCCAGGTTTCTGTGCCCCCGTGTAACTCTCGGAAGTTCGCTCTGCATCGGGGGGTCCCGCAGGGCACTGTCCTAAGTCCTCTTTTGTTTTTGTTTAACCTGTCAGACCCCTGGCCAAGGTGGCTAAGAGCAGGGGGCTGTCCCTGGTGTCGTATGCCAACGACACCCAATTGGTAATTGCTTTCTCGAAGAAATGCAATACCAACGTGGGCAAGTTCAAGGACGATCTTTTGGCTGTCTCTGAACAGATGGCAGCAAATTGTTTACAGCTAAACGCCAGTAAGTCGGAGATTCTGTTTGGCAAGGACCGGGAGTTCTGGTCTGAGCAGTGATGGACGAATTGCCTCAAACCCGCCCCACGCCCTAAGGAGGCTGTGAAAAATCTGGGTGTGTGGTTTGATAATGGCTTGACCTTCGATAAACAAACGAAAGTCGTAGCTGGGATCTGCTTTGGGCTATTGCGTGGCCTACGACCGTTGCTAGGCTTCTTTCCTCCCACAGTGCCCCAAACCATTGTCCAGGCGTCAATTCTGTCCATACTGGACTACGGCAACTCTCTTTATTTGGGCGCAAATAAGGCGAGCATTAAGCGCCTGCAGAGGGTCCAGAACGCGGCGGCTCGGCTTTTGGTTGCACTGCCCAGATCCTGCTCGGTGGCACATGTGCTCCCCAAGCTCCATTGGCTGGCGGTCGACAGGCGCATTGAGTTTAAGGCACTACGTTACTCGCATAAGATCTTGACACATCAGGCCCCAGCAGGGTTACTCCACCTGCTGGAGTCCTATGTGCCTGGACGTTCGCTGCGATCTGCTGACCTTGCGCTGGTTCGCGTCCCTCGTGTCTGGAGAGCGAGGGCCAGAGGTATTTCCTTCGGTTACCTGGCGGCGAAACTTTGGAATTCGCTCCCCGCCTCAATGAGAGTTACGCCAAAACATCTGGCATTTCAAAAAGCCTTAAAGACCTGGCTCTTTCCTTCGCCAGCTGTTTAATCTCAACGCTGCTCTCCGTGTCGGCCCTGGCTGTTGGGTTTCTGGTTGCACTGGGACGCCTCGTTGCTGAGGCAGCTAATCGCATTACAAATCCGAAATTATTATTATTCTTTTTCGTTTGGAGGAAGTTTTATATAGCGCAAACCGACCCGGAAGGTATCAGAGCACTGTACATGAAGCACCATTTGTGTCACAGACGAGTCGGGCATTTCGTTGCGCTCCTGCAGAGTGCCCCATTGCAAGGCAAGCACCTGTGTAAAAGACCTGAGGAAATGTAAAATTAAAGCACAGATCGAGGCGACTGGCTGGGTGCTCCCAGTAAGAGGCATTGAAATGGTCATTGTTCAAAACAGGTTCACGGCTTTGACACCATCTGACAGAGGGCGCGCGTTTGTGCCTTTACGATTTTTAGGCTGACACATGCATGACATGTTTGAAACTCAATGTAAAACAAGCATTTGCAATGCAATAGGTCTCGCATTAGGAAAGTTTGAGCTATTGGTATTGTAAATGACACATTTCTTATTTATGTGTTGGTTTTGAAAATAGCGAAATTAATAGCTTTGTCATTTACAATGCCAATAGTTATAACTTTCACAAATGTGACACCTATAGCATTTGTAATGCAATATGTGTTGTATTTACGTGACGTAGATGTATTGATATTACAAATAACAATGGCTTTCAATTTTTTTTAAATAATTAATACTTAATTACAAGTTATTGTAAATAACTTCTGTGAAGATTATGTTCAGTGTATTTTATTGTGACGAAAATTGAAGAACAGAAGTGAAATATTAACATCTTTTTGTGACATTTGTAATAAAGCTTGAAACTTTGATAGAACATATTTGAACCAGTTGTTGTTGAATGATTGCACAGATTGATGCTGTGGTAGCGCATAGTGATGTTGGGTTCCCCTGAGTGATGCTGTGGTGGTGCAGAGTGATGCTGTGATGATGCAATAGATAAAGTGAGTGTAATAGATAGATAGAGGGTGGTAGATAGATAGAGGGTGGTAGATAGATAGAGGGTGGTAGATAGATAGAGGGTGGTAGATAGATAGAGGGTGGTAGATAGATAGAGGGTGGTAGATAGATAGAGGGTGGTAGATAGATAGAGGGTGGTAGATAGATAGAGGGTGGTAGATAGATAGAGGGTGGTAGATAGATAGAGGGTGGTAGATAGATAGAGGGTGGTAGATAGATAGAGGGTGGTAGATAGATAGAGGGTGGTAGATAGATAGAGGGTGGTAGATAGATAGAGGGTGGTAGATAGATAGAGGGTGATAGATAGGGGGTGGTAGGTAGATAGAGGGTGGTAGGTAGATAGAGGGTGGTAGGTAGATAGAGGGTGGTAGGTAGATAGAGGGTGGTAGGTAGATAGAGGGTGGTAGGTAGATAGAGGGTGGTAGATAGATAGAGGGTGGTAGATAGATAGAGGGTGGTAGATAGATAGAGGGTGGTAGATAGATAGAGGGTGGTAGATAGATAGAGGGTGGTAGATAGATAGAGGGTGGTAGATAGATAGAGGGTGGTAGATAGATAGAGGGTGGTAGATAGATAGAGGGTGGTAGATAGATAGAGGGTGGTAGATAGATAGAGGGCGGTAGATAGATAGAGGGCGGTAGATAGATAGAGGGCGGGCGATAGATAGAGTGAGGGCGGGCGATAGATAGAGTGAGGGCGGGCGATAGATAGATAGAGTGAGGGCGATAGATAGATAGAGTGAGGGCGATAGATAGATAGAGTGAGGGCGATAGATAGATAGAGTGAGGGCGATAGATAGATAGAGTGAGGGCGATAGATAGATAGAGTGAGGGCGATAGATAGATAGAGTGAGGGCGATAGATAGATAGAGTGAGGGCGATAGATAGATAGAGGGAGGGCGATAGATAGATAGAGGGAGGGCGATAGATAGATAGAGGGAGGGCGATAGATAGATAGAGGGAGGGCGATAGATAGATAGAGGGAGGGCGATAGATAGATAGAGGGAGGGCGATAGATAGATAGAGGGAGGGCGATAGATAGATAGAGGGAGGGCGATAGATAGATAGAGGGAGGGCGATAGATAGATAGAGGGAGGGCGATAGATAGATAGAGGGAGGGCGATAGATAGATAGAGTGAGGGCGATAGATAGATAGAGTGAGGGCGATAGATAGATAGAGTGAGGGCGATAGATAGATAGAGTGAGGGCGATAGATAGATAGTGAGGGCGATAGATAGATAGAGTGAGGGCGATAGATAGATAGAGGGCGGGCGATAGATAGAGGGCGGGCGGGCGATAGATAGAGGGCGGGCGATAGATAGAGGGCGGGCGATAGATAGAGGGCGGGCGATAGATAGAGGGCGGGCGATAGATAGAGGGCGGGCGATAGATAGAGGGCGGGCGATAGATAGAGGGCGGGCGATAGATAGAGGGCGGGCGATAGATAGAGGGCGGGCGATAGATAGAGGGCGGGCGATAGATAGAGGGCGGGCGATAGATAGAGGGCGGGCGATAGATAGAGGGCGGGCGATAGATAGAGGGCGGGCGATAGATAGAGGAAGGGCGATAGTTAGAGGAAGGGCGATAGATAGAGGAAGGGCGATAGATAGAGGAAGGGCGATAGATAGATAGAGGAAGGGCGATAGATAGATAGAGTGAGGGCGATAGATAGATAGAGTGAGGGCGATAGATAGATAGAGTGAGGGCGATAGATAGATAGAGTGAGGGCGATAGATAGAGTGAGGGCGATAGATAGAGTGAGGGCGACAGATAGAGTGAGGGCGATAGATAGAGGAAGGGCGATAGATAGAGGAAGGGCGATAGATAGAGGAAGGGCGATAGATAGAGGAAGGGCGATAGATAGAGGAAGGGCGATAGATAGAGGAAGGGCGATAGTTAGAGGAAGGGCGATAGTTAGAGGAAGGGCGATAGATAGAGGAAGGGCGATAGAGGAAGGGCGATAGATAGATAGAGTGAGGGCGATAGATAGATAGAGTGAGGGCGATAGATATATAGAGTGAGGGCGATAGATATATAGAGTGAGGGCGATAGATATATAGAGTGAGGGCGATAGATATATAGAGTGAGGGCGATAGATATATAGAGTGAGGGCGATAGATATATAGAGTGAGGGCGATAGATATAGAGTGAGGGCGATAGATATAGAGTGAGGGCGATAGATATAGAGTGAGGGCGATAGATATAGAGTGAGGGCGATAGATATAGAGTGAGGGCGATAGATATAGAGTGAGGGCGATAGATATAGAGTGAGGGGGATAGATATAGAGTGAGGGGGATAGATATAGAGTGAGGGCGATAGATATAGAGTGAGGGCGATAGATATAGAGTGAGGGCGATAGATAGATAGATAGAGGAATTATGTGGCGTGTAATTATGTGGCACTGAGTGGTATTTGGAGTGTATATTGCGTTGAGCGCAGTGTAATTATGTGGCATTTAATTATGTGGCACTGAGTGGTATTTGGAATGTATGTTGCGTTGAGCGCAGTGTAATTATGTAGCATATAATTATGTGGCACTGAGGGGTATTATGAGGAGTGTATGTTGTATTCAGTAGAGTGTAATTGTGTGACGTGTAATTATGTGACACTGAGTGGTATTGTTTGGAGTGTATGTTGCATTGTAATTATGTAGCATATAATTATGTGGCACTGAGTGGTATTGTGTGGAGTGTGTGAGGGTGCAGAGTGTGTGAGGGTGCAGAGTGTGTGAGGGTGCAGAGTGTGTGAGGGTGCAGAGTGTGTGAGGGTGCAGAGTGTGTGAGGGTGCAGAGTGTGTGAGGGTGCAGAGTGTGTGAGGGTGCAGAGTGTGTGAGGGTGCAGAGTGTGTGAGGGTGCAGAGTGTGTGAGGGTGCAGAGTGTGTGAGGGTGCAGAGTGTGTGAGGGTGCAGAGTGTGTGAGGGTGCAGAGTGTGTGAGGGTGCAGAGTGTGTGAGGGTGCAGAGTGTGTGAGGGTGCAGAGTGTGTGAGGGTGCAGAGTGTGTGAGGGTGCAGAGTGTGTGAGGGTGCAGAGTGTGTGAGGGTGCAGAGTGTGTGAGGGTGCAGAGTGTGTGAGGGTGCAGAGTGTGTGAGGGTGCAGAGTGTGTGAGGGTGCAGAGTGTGTGAGGGTGCAGAGTGTGTGTGAGGGTGCCGAGTGTGTGAGGGTGCAGAGTGTGTGAGGGTGCAGAGTGTGTGAGGGTGCCGAGTGTGTGAGGGTGCCGAGTGTGTGAGGGTGCCGAGTGTGTGAGGGTGCCGAGTGTGTGAGGGTGCCGAGTGTGTGAGGGTGCCGAGTGTGTGAGGGTGCCGAGTGTGTGAGGGTGCCGAGTGTGTGAGGGTGCCGAGTGTGTGAGGGTGCCGAGTGTGTGAGGGTGCCGAGTGTGTGAGGGTGCCGAGTGTGTGAGGGTGCCGAGTGTGTGAGGGTGCCGAGTGTGTGAGGGTGCCGAGTGTGTGAGGGTGCCGAGTGTGTGAGGGTGCCGAGTGTGTGAGGGTGCCGAGTGTGTGAGGGTGCCGAGTGTGTGAGGGTGCCGAGTGTGTGAGGGTGCCGAGTGTGTGAGGGTGCAGAGTGTGTGAGGGTGCAGAGTGTGTGAGGGTGCAGAGTGTGTGAGGGTGCAGAGTGTGTGAGGGTGCAGAGTGTGTGAGGGTGCAGAGTGTGTGAGGGTGCATAGTGTGTGAGGGTGCAGTGTGTGAGGGTGCAGTGTGTGAGGGTGCAGTGTGTGTGAGGGTGCAGTGTGTGTGAGGGTGCAGAGTGTGTGAGGGTGCAGAGTGTGTGAGGGTGCAGAGTGTGTGAGGGTGCAGAGTGTGAGGGTGCAGAGTGTGAGGGCGCAGAGTGTGAGGGTGCAGAGTGTGTGGCCTAAAGTAGTGTGAGGGCGCAGTGCGCGTGGCCTAAAGTAGTGTGAGGGCGCAGTGGGCGTGGCCTAAAGTAGTGTGAGGGTTCAGTGCGCGTGGCCTAAAGTAGTGTGAGGGCGCGGTGGGCGTGGCCTAAAGTAGTGTCAGGGCACAGTGTGCGCGGGATAAAGTAGTGTGAGGGTGCAGTGTGTGCGGCCTAAAGCAGTGTGTGTGGCCTAAAGTAGTGTGAGCGTGCAGTGTGTGTGGCCTAAAGTAGTGTGAGGGCGCCAGATTCACCGAAGCACAAAACAGCATGCAGGATTGTGTACAGCTTCACTTGCTTGTAAGTGCATGAGTCACGTATATACCATGCCAGTCAAGGCTAGGGTACATAGGGCAGGTTTTCTACTTGTCTTTTTATTGTCGGTGGCAGGAAGGGGCACAATTTAAGTCAGGGTGAGAACAGCATTCCTTGTTTTACTGCAGTTTCTTTATACTCAGATACTAAACATGTTTTTGTTCAACGCAGATACCTGCCTATGTTGCAACTGAACACGTCTATATAATTTAATTAGTGTCGCATAGTGCGCTAGTGAATTTCAAATACAAAGCTAAGTTAATTAAAGACGTCAAAAACTTCTATTTTTAACCAGTACTAAGAAAAAACGTCATATTTTTAACCAGTACTAAGAAGAACGTGTGAAAATCAGGCCTGATGTATAGCTCGCTGGGATCAGCACATGTGTGTATGGTGCAGGTCTCAGGTTCAAGATACTTGCAGGGATGACACTGCCTTTCATTCTTCTGAGGTGGGTAAAACGAGTGCCGCCAGCTTCGTACTAATAAAAACACTTGGGATCATTTAGGCTAAGAAACCTAGCGCCTACAGCAGGCAGCGCTATATCAATACCACATGGTTCATTATTACCACTGATTTTCAGTTATTGGGAAGACCAGCCATGATGATTTCAAGCTGTCACCGGAAACAAATCAATTACCTGCTCACAACAGAACCCTGCTGCACGAGGTGTGTGAAAGCTATCAAGAACTCATTTATTCAAAGCAACGAAAGTCTGACAGGCACCGAGAGCGTGCGAATAACGACTTTCAAACCCCTCAGCCTTCCTCGGCCTTGCGAGAGTTTGAGCTATTGGCATTGTAAATCACAAAGCCTTTTATTTAGGTTTTGAAAACCTACAAGCGGTACATAAACACCCACTTTGTAGTTATAGTCCTTGCTTACGAGAACAAGGCTGGCAGTAACCATACCTCCTTTGCTGCAAGCCTTGCTTCTTCTAAGCAAGGACTAAAAGTACAAAGTGGGTATTTACCCACTGCTTGCAGGTTTTTTAAAACTCCTAATTTAAAAAGGCATTGTCATTTACAATACCAGTAGCTCAAACTCACAAAAGCGAGACCTATTGCATTGCAAATGCTTTTTTTGTGTGTACACACTCATAGTACCCAATTGCCTCGAATAGTGCTGTGTATTTGTCTATATGCTATAGTCTATACTATGAGCACCTATCTCGCACATCTCTTTCTCCATCATTCGGCTTGGCATTGCATCCTAAGACAAGCGCACCTCTCAGGTCACTCACACAAATGACACCTAAACACTTCTCACATAGGATCACAACAATTACAACACTGTCAGCCATGCCCAGTGCTGCGAGCTACCTGTCAGAATGTGGGCTTTTATGCCCCAAACAGACTTATAAAGATCTATATTAATTCTACAACATAATATTCATTGAATTATAGCTTAAGCTGATTCAATCATGGCAGCCTCAACGTCCTGCCCAATTTCCATCCCACACAGTAGTGACCGAAAACACACTGAGCATGGAAGGCAAAAAGGGTAAATGTGCGCCTGGCAGAGTTGGCCCATTCTTAGTAAACTCATTCAATAGCTCCTTTATATTCAAAGTCGGCTTCCTGGTATTGAGAGGACAAACTGTGCTGTCAAAGCATAAACACCATGTGTAGTATTTCACCGAGGCTGGCTCATGCAGTTCATAACAAGGCTATCAAGTGCCCCATACCGAATAGTTAAGAGCCTTGTGAATCAGTAACTGTAATTATACATGGTCAAAGAACAAAATTGTTTAAAATCGTTAAGAATCACACTAGCTCACAGGTTACAGCACATGCCCTGGTGAAAGGCAAGGACCTGTGCTAACCCCCCACTCTGTACATTTGATAGCGGTGTGATGTGCATTTTATCAACAGGGTTTAGGGAGGAAGTTGCAGGATCAGGTCATTGAGCAGGGCCTGTGATAAACCCCTGACGAGGGGTTTTGTCCACACCTGTGTATAGGTGATATGCGATAACAATAATAGCATATAGCAAAGCAAAATTAGTAAATAAGGGCACATATGCAAACAATTGTGTATCCATAAAGAAGTATATGGTGAGATCAAATGTGATGGCAGCAGTAATATTATGGATGATGTAACTAGTGCCGTCTGATAGGTCATGAGCAGTGCATCTCAAAGCAAGTTAACCCTGCATCGCTAATCACAGTTGGGCATTTTTAGGGGCATCCATCTATTAGTTTGAACCACGACTTCCCCTCACCTGAAGTGACTATGTATATTTATTTATTTACTTTCTCAGACCATCTTTTTGGATTGGTTAAGATTGCTGAAGTTTGTGGGTGGTTCACTGGATTCCGGAAAATGTTTCTTTTTTTATTGAATCTCTGAGATGTTTCCTCTATGAGACAGCAAGAAATGTTTCATCTAACTAGGAGACACCAGTTGGGCTTAAATACACGAATACATACCATTGCATTTCTTCTGCAATGGCAGAATTCTTACCCTTTGTAAAGCTGCATAGCGAGAGATTCCCAAGCAGCAGACCTGGAGGGGGCGTGGCTACGCAGGCGAACGCAATGGCCGCCTGAATGTAGAGCTCCGCCGTGCGGGCTACGACAGAGGACATTCCCAGGAGATCCGACGCTGCCTGGAGCCCGAAAATGCCTGCCTCCGCCCCCGGAGACCACAGTGTAACGATGGCTGCAGTTTGAGGCCAGGGGACGGCGTGGACGTTTGAGACCGCGGAGGGGCGGTGAGGCCCATCGGGACTCGCCGGACGTGTGCCCTGTTGCGCCGGAGCGCCTGGGGAGTCTTCCTCGGGGCCCCTGCGTCCCCCCCCTTGGCATTGGGGTCGCTGTTGTGCCCTCCCCGGTCCGTTGCTTGTCCCGGGTGGACTCCGTTGGTGGGGGTTTTGGCCCCCGGTGCTGATCCGGCCTTTTGGGCCTGGTCCGGCCTCGGGAACCGGGGCCTCGATTTTTGGGCCTGCCTGGGCTGGGTGGTGGCGGGCGGCTGATCCTGGGTGTGCTCGGGGGTTGCGCCGGGGGGGACTCTCGGGGGTCTTTTAGGCGGCCCGCGTCTCTGCGTCTGGTGGGGGCACTACATCCTCGCCCCCACCACTGCATTACAATCTCGGCACACGCCTGTCCCCAGAACTGTCCGCAACGAGGGTGCCAATATCGATCCCTCGCCTCCACGGTCTGCTACATGCTGTATGGGCCCATCTTCCAGCATGAGACGGAGAGACCCTACGCAGAAGAAGCTTAGCTTTGACAAACTTCCCCTCCGCACGACTGACGGCCTGCCTACCCAGCCTGCGACATCAGTTAGCTCTGCGCCATCGGGAGATATGGCTGGTATGGTGGCTGAAATGCTGGGCGATGCGAGCGGGGTTCAAGGCCATCGATTCCCGCTTTGAAGCCCTTGATCAGAAAATGGCCGAGATGGGCGCGAAACTCCAAACTCATGATAGGCGCCTGGATGTGGCTGAATCCCGAGTCTCCGATCTGGAAGATGGCGCTGCATCCACGCTGAAAAGGCTGGAGCGGGTGGAGAAGATCCTTAAGGATGTGGCTATTAAGAACGAGGATTTGGAAGCGCGCAGTAGGCGCAATAACATTCGCATAATTGGTGTGGCAGAGACGACGGCCACTGGCCGCTTTGACACGTTTGTGGAACAGCTCCTGATTGAATTATTCGGCAGGGACACTTTCACAGCTGGCTTCGTGGTGGAACGAGCGCATAGATCCTTGGGGCCTCGACCCCCCCCCCCCCCCCCCCGGGTCTACCGCCCCGACCCATCATTGCCAGACTCATGAACTTTAGGGACAGGGACGCTGCTCTGAAGGCTGCTCGTGAGGCGGGCGAAGGGAAATGGCAGGGCGGGGTGTTATCTTTCTTTCCAGACTTCACGGTGATGGTGCAAGATGCCCGCCGTAAATACGCAGGTGTCAAGGCCTTGCTGCGTAAACTGGGGTTGCGCTACGGAATGCTGTACCCTGCCAGACAGAGTAGACGTAGATGGCAGGTTCCGCATATTCGACTCCCCCTCTGAAGCACAAGAATTCTGCCAAGCCTATAAAAACAAAGGGTCGCCGCGGGCCTCGGGAAAAGCGCAGCTGTCCCCACCGAACATAGACTCACAAGCTAGCGCTGACCTTTTTGCTGAGAGCGGACAAGGCTGACTCGTGTCTCCTTTACTCTAGGCCACTCACTTTAACATTATGCAGCTAAAGACATGGGTCTTCTTGCAGTGCTCTTATAGCTGTTACGATTTGAATGTCGACCTGGATGAGACGTCTGCACGGCGGAGCGTTGCCTCCCCCCATGGCACGAGCCGCTTGGTGCCTTTTCCTAAGAATACTTTTCTTTTTCAGGAATTGCATTGGACAATTGCTCTTGTTTGCTAATGTTGTTCTTTGGGTTGGGTGGTGCCTCCTGGGAGCTAACGAGAGGCTGGGTGGTGGGTGGGTGGGGGGGATTGTTTCATACAACAGTTCTAATGTTCATGTACATGCACTGTTTTTCATTTTGAGGGATGCCTATTTTGCGGGAGGGCGGCGACGGATGCACACACGATTGTTTACCTATGTTTTATGTGGTTTTGAATGGCTAGGGTAGGTCAACAGTCCGGTCCTTCCAGACTGACTTTGATGTCGTGGAATGTTCGGGGGCTAAATGACACTAGAAAGAGGAGACAGGTCCTGAATTATGCAGCGCGACACGGGGTTGATGTGTTGTTCCTCCAGGAGACACACCTGGGGCGGGCTGATTCCACCTCGGTTGCCAAGGGCTGGGGCGCGCATAGGTATTTCTCTAACTACAGTAGATATGCGCGAGGGGTGGCTATTTTGGTGCACCGGCGCTCCCCTTTGTGTTCTTGGACAGCGTACTTGATGAGGAGGGTAGATATGTGGTCATCACTGGGGCGCTTCTTGGCTTTAAGATTACATTTGTTGGGGTGTATGGCCCAATATTGATTCCCCCGCCTTGTTCCAAGGTCTCCATGACGTTTTACTGCGCATTGACACTGATATGTTGGTGATGGGTGGGGATTTTAATTTGTTGATGGACCCGGCGCGGGACAGCACTTCTACATCCCCAGATTGCAAGCCTCGCTCTCGCGCAGTGCTTGCTGACATGTGCACACACTACCCCCTTATTGATATCGAGGCTCGTCTTCACCCTCACTCGCCCGCTTACACACATCACTCTGGGTATCATAATACTAGCACCAGGATCGACTATTGGCTTCTTTCCCCGGGAGTGGCTGGTTGGGTGGATGCACATTCTACACTCCCACGTACATTGTCAGACCACTCTCCTATACTTCTGACTCTACTGGTCCCTAGGCTGGGTGGGTACGAGAGGCAGTGGCGCTTCCCTGGCAAGGCGTTGGCTGATCCAGTTTTTAAGGAGGACATTCGTACGGCGATAGAGGACTACTTTGAACTCAACACGGGCACGGTTGACACTTGGGCCACATTGTGGGAGGGTTTCAAGACCACTATTCGAGGGGTGTGCATCACGAAATATGTCAGAACCTTACGCGAGATCCGAGCCACTATGACACGTATTGAGAATGACATTGCCGTATTGGACAGAGACAGGCTCCCTGACTCCGATGGCGCTTCAGAGGCGAAACGACTGGATTGTTACAGGAATTCAGGGGCGCCGCAGACAGGGAATTGAATTATTTGCACACGCAACACTCAGCTAGACAGCACGGAGAGGGTGACAGACCCGGTAGGCTCCTAGCACAGCTACTGCGCCCGCCCCGCCAAGCTTCATATATTACTGACTTAGTTGGTGACTCTGGCGTTCGCCACCAGACCACCCCTGCCATATGTGATGCCTTTCTATCTTATTATAAAACACTATACACCTCCTCCCTGCCCGAAGACCATCGTGACCCTGGCCCCTACATCAATGAGGTAGCTATGGTGTACCTGGAGAAAGGCATGCAGGATTTCCTGGCCGATCCTATCACTCCCGAGTATGTTATCGAGGCCATTGACTCACTGAAGGGCTCTTCGGCTCCGGGGCTTGACGGCTTCTCGGCTGACTTCTATAAGGAGTACAAAGACGAACTGGTGCCCCGCCTGATGGAGGTGTACGCAGAGGCACTGGAGACTGGGGTTCTGCCACCCACACTTCGAGAGGCGGTGATTGTGCTGCTTCCTAAGCCTGGTCGTGACCCATCCCTCTGTGGCTCTTACAGGCCCCTTTCACTACTCAATCTCGACTACAAGATCTTGGCCAAGGTTCTCGCTATCCGGTTATCGCTACTAGTGGAACAGATTTCTCCGGCCCAGTTCGGATTTGTCCCCCACCGTTCCACCTCCTTTAATCTCAGGACACTGTTTTCTGTCATACACAGAATAGATCCGGACACCCCGGCGGCAGCAGTGTTTTTGGACGCCGAGAAGGCGTTTGACTCTTTAGAATGGCCTTTCTTTCTGTCCGTCATGCGACAAATGGGCATGCCCGTGATGTTCGTCGCCACTGTAGAACTTCTCTACTCCGCCACTAGGGCGCGGCTGCGCCTTAATGGCACCATCTCTGATAGCTTCCCGCTCTCAAGGGGCACCCGACAGGGATGCCCTCTTTCCCTACTGCTGTATATTCTAGCCATGGACCCATTGGTTCGTCACTTTCAGGAGAGTCATATGCACCGGGGCCTCCAGTTTCGCACAGGCCCGCTCCTGATCTCTCTATATGCGGACGATACCATTCTATATGTCCGGTCCCCTGAGACCAATCTGGAACCTCTCCTTCTGGAGATAGCCCGGTTTGGGGAATACTCGGGCCTTCGAATTAACTGGCGCAAGTCTGATATTTTCCCGCTCACGCCCTCCACAGTACACTGGGACTGTCCATTC
The DNA here is from genome assembly GCF_964263255.1 of Lissotriton vulgaris. Taxonomy (NCBI): domain Eukaryota; kingdom Metazoa; phylum Chordata; class Amphibia; order Caudata; family Salamandridae; genus Lissotriton; species Lissotriton vulgaris. The sequence continues at coordinate 510,379,374 of NC_141694.1, forward strand.
CCACTTGAATGGAATACAGACTCGGTGAAATATCTGGGTATACACATACACCTGGATACAGTCTCCATGGTTCGTCTGAACTATGGCCGGGCGTTGGACTTTCTGGAGGATAACCTCACCCATTGGCTTCGTCTCCCCCTTTCAATGGCTGGCCGCATAGCTATCATAAAAATGATAGTGCTTCCCCGTTTCCTATACTTGTTTAACAATATGCCGATCGCGCTCACTAAGGTCTTCTTCACCCAGCTGCACTGGTTGTTGCTGCGGTTGGTGTGGGGGGACAAGAATCCGCGAGTTTCCTGGCGGACCCTGACTCTGCCCTATGAACGAGGTGGCTTCGGTGTGCCAGATTATTATCTTTAATACCTCGTCTCTCAGTGCGCTTACGCACACCCCTGGTTCCACCCTGACGCTCGGATCCCTCATCTGAGACCAGAGGCGGACTTGGCATGGCCTGTTGCCCTCCGGGCGTTGCTACCTAGAGGCCTACCCCGTGACCCTCAGGATATTCAGACCGCCTCCACTAAGTCTTGGGCTTGGATGCAGCTGCGTAGACTGCTCCAGCGGGACGTGCTATATTCACCGGCTCTCCCACTGCCAAACCCCCACTGGCTCCCTATCACTGCTGAAAAGGTGGTTTGTAACACTATCCTAATACCAACTTACCACAATAGGGGATTTGTTCCCGGAAGGACACGTCTTTTCGGTATCGGACGACCACCGATTTACCGATCGGACGTTCATGGACTCATTCGTTTTGACCCGGTTGCGATCCATGCTCAGGGCACAGTTCCCCTCTTTCCCGCTTCCTCCGGACGAAATGGAGGCCCTGACTTTCTTGATACAGTCCCCAAATGGTGCGCATGCTGTCTCTAGGTTGTACAGACTCTGTGTGGCGGCACTTCCTGCTTCGGACGCACGAGTTCGAGCAGCATGGGAGGCTGATCTGGGCGGCACTATCACTGAGGACCAATGGTCCGCTTGCTGCCAGGCCACCAAAAACGTCTGTCAATAGCAGACACAAACTGATACATTTCAAGTTCTTGCGGCGGCTGTATTTCACACCGGCCTTGGCTCACAGGCTCGACCCGTCAAGGCCACATTGCTGTCCCAAATGCAGGGCCCCACATGCCGACTTTGCACACCTTACCTGGACGTGTCCCAAACTACAGGACTACTGGCTTCAGGTGCACCGCATATTGGGTGACATTCTAGAATGTGTCCTACGTCCCATACCTGAGATTGCGCTGTTGGGATATGTTGTTGGATTTCCCCGCACCACGCGGAAACTTGCTGCCATTGGTTTTCTGCTCGCAAAACGGGAAATTGCTATACTCTGGGATTCCAGACGACTTCCCACCTCCAAAGCATGGCTCCGCAGCCTGGCCCAGTGTAACATTAACAGTGTGGAATACTCCGCGCAGATCCCAACGGCCTCGCGCCCTGTCGATATCTGGGCCCCATACAGACAGTACATCAGCAAGTTAACACAGGCTGCGCAGTCTCAGGCTGCGCGCTCTATTGTCCCAGAAGGGGTGGGATAGATGCTGTTCACCCGGCATGGGTGCATTGTTTGCTGAGTCGGGATTGTTTTGTTGTTTTTCTGCGCTGCGGCAGGAATGTGGAAGGGTGCTGCAGATACCATTGTTGAGGATGCCTGGCGACGGTATGTGTGGTCCCCTGTCTCTTTGCTTACTGGTCCCCGAGTGCAAAGACTGTTCTACCTGCATTTACTCACATGTTACACCGGTGTCCCATGATCGCCTATACAACCGCTATTACCACCTTGTCATGATTGATGTGTTGATTGTCGCTCTCTCTCTCTCGTTGGCATTTTTCTTTTTGATGTGTTTTGAATTATGTTTATCTCTTTGCATTATCCTCGCATGTGTGCGAATCACTGACAGTACTAGAAAACGGAAAATGGAGTTTCTAGAATGCGTAACACCGTTCGTCATATTATTGGTCACGCCTTGCAGATGCTTATTTTGTATTACTGCTAATGAAGTTTCTGATGTCATTTACACGCCATGTGCTTGTATGCTTATGTGGACCAATCTGATGCAAATAAAGAGATTTAAAGAAAAAAAAGCAGCAGACCTGCTTTAACTTCCTTACTTAAAAGGGGTGGCTGGAGGGGGGGGCGTGGCTAGCGGCTGAGAATGGCGGCTGCCTAAAAGGCGAGCTCCGTGGGTAGAGCAGCCTCGCATACAATCCGTGCACTTATCCGTCAACTGAGAGACCTCTGCAGGGGTGACCAGACGCCCGGGACCGGGCAGTGCATGGCGCGCTGCCGCTGAATGAAATCGGACATCGTGGTACAAAGATATCACCAACGACAGCCGTGGCCTGGGAAGGAGATGCGGACCAGGGGCTCTCCTTGCTGACTGACCCGGACGGAAATGTGGCGGACCTGGGTGCGATCTACCGGAAGCGCCCATCCGCGAGTGATCGGACACCAGCACTCACCTATTGGCAGCGCTGCATAGGGGAGAGCAGCGGATCACCGGCGACTGCCACGGGACTGCAGCGGTTGTGACACGAGCGGCACTGCGGACTGTGAAGCGGGCTGAAGCCGACAGGAACGGAGGCGGCGATTGGAAGGTGCCACCATCTTGGAGCGGTGCCGCTCGCCCCATGCCCCAAGGTAACTGACGGACATTGGACGGCGGGGGCACCGGTGTGTACTAGGGGTGCTGCACACAGCAGCTGAAAGGATTGATATCCCGACCGGAGTCAGGGAGAGGGGAAGGACAGCTACAGCCAGCAATGCGCACCGCAAGCGCAGTGAACGCAACGTAACGGACCCATCTGTCAAACCCTAAGTGGTATTCCCCTTTAAGAGCTGATGCAGTACACCTGCGCGGAGTGAAGAGGCTCCCCGCTGGGCCGCGACGCTAGGCGTCAGGTGCGAGACTGGGGGCACGAGTCATCAGCACCTTGGATGGAGGCGCTACAGACCTCAAACTGAGAGACGCACAGTGCCGCCTACCGGCTCATACTTTCAACAACCTCACGGAGTGACATTGCTCACCAGCCAAGGCCTAATCTGACACTAAATCGTGGGGCGAGAGCCTGTCAACGCTAGTTTCCGCATCCGGCACCTCTCATCGCCGGCTGGGGTACTCCAAACTGGGACCAGGGTGTCAGCTATCCTAATCAGGTGTGCAGGCAGTGCGGCGTGGCAATATTGCAGTGTGTGCACGTTGATCCATATCTATTGAATTGTCTCTGTGTGCTCGGACACGCCTCTGCGCAGCGACCAACGCTACTGTGTGCCAGTGCTGATCATCATGGCTGGTAAAGGCGGAAAGGGCGGCACTACGCAGACCAGAATCGATAAATTTGCCTGTGATAAGACCATGTCCTCTCCGACGGATGGGAAAACGCCAACGGGCAAGGCGGCGGAAGGCATGGGCGGGAAGAAAGCTACGCTAGATGACGTCATGAGAGCCCTGACTCCGGTACAAGCAACGATAGGCACGATATCCACCGAAAATACCCTCATAAGGGCAGACTTTCACAAAATGTCGGAGAGGGTGAGCTCCGTGGAGGTGGTAACAAAGTCTCTGGTCGAAGATGTCTCGGAATTACAATCGGCGGTGGAGAAGATAACAGCAGAGAACAGGATGCTGCGCGAAAGGCTGGACGACCAGGAAGGGCGCTCCAGACGGAACAACGTCCAGATCCTAGGAGTTCCAGAATCTGAAGGTACCAGAGCGATGGACCTCTACGTGGAAGAGTTAATAAAGAAAGAACTCCAACCTAAGGGCCTGTCCGCTTTCTTTTCCGTTGAAAGGGCGCACCGGGTCCCAGGGGGACAACCAAAGCCAGGTGCGGCCCCGCGCCTGTTTCTGGCCAGATTGTTCAATTTCCGGGACAGGGATGCCATCTTGCAAGCAGCGCGAGTCTCACCACCGGTCAAAATTCAGAACTCAACAATAGCCTTTTTTCCGGACTATACGGCGGAGGTGGCCCGCCGTAGAAAGACGTTCCTGGATGTGAAAAAAGACCTAAGACAGCGTGAGATTCCATACTCAATGCTGTTCCCAGCCAGGCTGCGTGTGGTGGCGGACAACAGGACCTGGTTTTTCGATAATCCGGAAATAGCCAGAGATTGGCTGGACGGCTGGCGGCCGGCCACTCATCCGCGCCGTTCGAACAGACCAAACAAGACTCTAAAAACAGGAGGGCTTCGAAGCTCACAAGAATCTCGACATGAGTCAGAAGACCAATCGCAAGTGAGAAACGGCGCGGACGAAGGGGTTCATGAGGACCAGTAACTACCGGTGATTACGGACATCCTGAGAACTCAGCGGTGGGCCAGATGGGCCGCCACTGGATACCGGGCTGGGACACCTGGAGAGAGTGAGAGGGGCTGCCATCTCCAGAGAGTCCTTCGCCCCGTCGAGCAAGTATCATTTGTGTGGGGAACGGGTTGAGCACTCAGCTTAGTTGGGGTGGCGGGCGGTTTCATGTCCGTATAGCTGGGGGGCAGGGAGGGGGGGGGGGGGGGGGAGTTGGGGGAGGGTCTGTTCACAATGTTAACAAACTGTTCATACTGTTTGACTCGAAAGGATCTACTAGGGCACACACACAAAGATATAGGGACAGTTCCACGAATGACACGACAGGGTAAGCTAAGGGTACACAAGGACCCACCGCTGCAGACAGACAATGGCACACGATGCACGGATGATCTAGTGGGCGGGGGACCAGAGCGGGGGCCCGTGCCACCATTGCAGCTGCTGTCCTGGAACGTGCGGGGATTGGGTGACAAGATCAAGCGTGGATTGGTTTTGCAAGCCATCCGGAGGCTGAGTCCCTCAGTGGCTCTACTGCAAGAAACACATTTGGTGGGTGCAGCTAGCCGGGCATTAGATAGGCGGGGGTACCAAATGATTGCACACTCAGAATTCACCTCAGGGTCACGGGGCACGGGCATACTAATAAAAAAGTCATCCAGGTTCATATTACAATCCACCAAAACAGACGACCAGGGCCGTTTTGCTGCGGCACACGGACAATGGGAGGGGAAGCCGTTGACACTAGTGTCAGTATATATCCTGCCAGCACTCCACACAGTCGCGCTTCCTGACTTAGGGAAATTCCTACTGGAACTCCCAGAAGGAGATCTTCTCATAGGAGGAGATTTTAATGCGGTGGTACATAACGCACACAATAGATTTCCACTTCGTACGCCCTACCCGGGTCCCTCCCGCTTTAGCGAATTCCTAGTGGCGCAGGGTCTAGTGGACCTTTGGAGACAGTTGCATTCTGAGGCCAGACAGTACACCTATTATTCAGCTGTACATGACAGTCTGTCCCGTATTGATTACTTTCTTGCTTTGGGGAATGGGCTCCTAACCGTGAATAACGTGCGGATTAGACCCAGGGGTATCTCAGACCACTCGCCACTGACACTAACACTATCATGTCCAGACACAGCAAGAAAGCGAATATACCCGATCTTCCCTAGTTACCTCAAGATACCAACCATACGTAAAGACTTAAAAAAGGCTACCCGATACTACTTTGCTGAGAACACGGCCTCGGTGACTTCACCGTCAATCCTGTGGGAGGCATACAAGACGGTCCTAAGAGGGCGAGCAATAGCATCAATCATGGGACATAAACGCAACCAGAGGGAGGAACTAGCCAAACTGGAACTGGAACTTGAGCAGGCGAACTTGGCGCACATGTCAGACCCAAACACGAGTACACTGCACGCATTACAGCTTTGTCAGCAACTTCACGATGACCATCTTCGTAGGAAGACGGTCGAGAACATTGCAGCGACAACACATAGTCTATGATATTGGGGATAAGGCGAGTAGGCTCCTGGCGTGGCTAGACACAAAGAAGGGTGGTACCAAACATATCCTGCAATTGAAAGGATTGAGCGGGGAGGTGGATACACGCCCATCAGTGATAATTGAAACCCTGGCAGACCACTTTCACAAAGTATATACCCCTGAGGTGGCCATAGCATATGAGGCGGCGGCGGTGGCGCTCCACGGGGTACCGACGCAGATCCTGTCACTAGAGGCAAAGGGAGACCTTGACGCAGACCTGTCAACTGATGAGATTCGCCTGGCGATTAATGCACTAAACTCGGGTAAAGCCGTAGGCCCCAATGGGATCCCAGTAGAATGGTTTAAGACCCTAACTGAAGAGGTGTGCACACCGTTGTTAAACATGTATAACGATAGCCTGAAAAGGGGGATTCTGCCCCTGGATCAGCGGGTTGCAACCATTGTGGCAATCCCGAAACCGGGCAAACCGCCGCTTGAGTGCTCGTCCTATCGTCCTATTTCCCTCCTCAACGCGGAGGCCAAAATATTGGCGAAACTACTAGCTAGTAGATTGCTACCCCATCTCGCACAACTGATCCATCCGGATCAGTCGGGATTCATGCCGCATCGGAGCACAACACTTAATCTCCGCAGGCTCCACGGGGTGCTGGCGCGGGCCCAACTGCTGACGGAACCGACAGCTATCCTGTCACTAGATGCCCAAATGGCATTTGACATGGTAGAATGGAACTACCTTTTTGCAGTTTTGGAACATATGGGATTCGGCCCTAGATTTATTTCCTGGATTAGATTGCTTTACACTGACCCGGTGGCACATGTGGCGGCGAATGGACATATCTCTCAGGATATCTCCTTGGCGAGAGGGACACGGCAGGGATGCCCGCTCTCACCTTTGTTTGCTTTGGTCCTGGAACCGTTAGCAGCGGTCCTTCGAACATCCCAGATGCTGAGAGGGATACCGTGGGGGGACACTTGAGAAGACAGGGTCTCATTGTACGCAGACGACATGCTCATCTACATGTCGGATCCAGAGAGGGGAATCCCGATGCTGCTGGCGCTGTGTGATCGACATGGCCACACCTCTGGCTACAAGATCAACTGGACGAAATCGGTAGTGTATGTGCTTAGTGGCCCCACCCCAAATCTACCAGCCGATTGCCCGTTGATGGTGACGCATGACACATTTAAATACTTAGGGATAGTCATCACTCGAGATAGTAAAGCCTTCTACGACCTGAATTTGTTGCCTCCGCTCACGCGGCTTCAGGCGGACGCAAGACACTGGAAGTCACTTCCACTGACGTTACTGGGAAGGGCGGCCTTATTTAAGATGAAGGCACTGCCTCGTTTCCTATATATACTGGAAAATACACCAGTACTAGTGCCATTTACATTTACATTTACCTTCATATTTTCGTAAAGTGACCTCAGTGGTCGCGGGGCTACTGTGGGGGGACCGACCGGCTCGAGTGGCATACAAGAAACTGGTCAGAGACTGGTACAGTGTTGGGATAGCCCTGCCTCATCTGCAACTATATTATTGGGCGGCTCATCTTAAGATTGTCAACCAGCGGCTCCATGCGCCGCAGGACGACCCTGCCTACCTAGCAGACAGAGCACAATTGGGTACGCACACTCTCTTGGCCCCGTTATACAACAAGGGACTTCTAGCGAAACTCATGGGACCTACTAGGCACACGGTGGCCATATGGCACAGAGCGCAGGCGACACTGAAGTGGGGGGGGGATATAACCAGACTTACACCGCTATGGGACTCCAAGGCCTTGGGACAGTTACGACACAGTAAAGGTTTCACACAGTGGGACAACATAGGCATCTCCACGGTAGGAGACCTGTGGACCAGAGATGGAGTGATTCCCTTTGACCGGCTGCAGCAGCAGTACGGCCTGGGACCCAATGAAACCTACCGTTACATCCAAATAAGACACGCACTGTTAACGGCGATTGAAGCGGGCACGGATGTCCCAGAGTCATCCCCGCTAGAAGATCGACTGTTGACAGATTACATGCAGACAAGCGCCACCTCCCTTACTTACCGGAAATTATTGAATAATCTGCCAGACCCCTTGCTTAGTTTGAAGGAAAAATGGGAGGGTGAGATAGCAGGGATGGATGAGACGGAATGGAATGAGGCAATGGCCTCTCCAAAAGAAGCTGGCATCTCAGCGCGCTTTCGACTTGTGCAATTTAAAATACTCCACCGGGTGTATTATACAAGGACCACATTGTACAAAATGCATAGGGCGGATCACCCATATTGCCTCAGAGGATGTGGTAAGCAGGGGACACTACTACACACACTGTGGGACTGTCCATTAATTGTAGAATACTGGAGGCAGATACTGCGCACGATTTCACAAGTACTGGAGGTGTTGATCGTACCTGATCCACGCATGTGCCTGCTGAATATATGGGGTCCTAATGATCGGACACGCCAGGGACAACAATGGGCTGTTATAGGTTTCATGGTGGCCAAGCGTGATATAGCGCAGAAATGGGGAGCGATGGAGGCCCCGACCCGAGCACAGTGGTGTAGGAATATTGATATGCTCATGGTAATAGAAAGGGCGGTATATGAATAGAGGGCTAATCCTCGGAAATGGAACAAGGTATGGCTTCCGTGGAACAGTTATCAGGGGGATATATGTGAACCACTGTCGGAGGAGGAATTGGACGATTCAGAAGAAGAGGATGATGTAGACTAGGATTGGTGTGCTGGAGTACATGTTGGGAGGAGTCAGGAATAGGAGGGATGACGGGAGTTTAATTTAACAGGGGGAGCTGAGAGCAATGAACTGTGCAGACGCACCGAACTACGATTTCTCATAAGTCAAAAGTGGAATACAAGATTGGACACTGCTCAATTGATCTATCGAGTCACAAGTTACTTTATGTTTATAAAAACAAAAAATAAGGCGTCACTTAAACTTTTAACACAGGCTGCCGTATTACTGCTAAATGTCATTGAACGGTCACTCTTACTGAATCTTTTTCGCAGGAATGAAACTCAATTGTTAAATGCCATTACAGGACAATATAGCAGCCGGCCTCCGGGTTGTAGGCAAATGCTGTGTTCACTGCACGGATGTCAATAAAGCCTTAAAAAAAAAAAAAGGGGTGGCTGGAGCTGGACTGCAGTGAGACTCTTGGGAGAATGGTGGTGACTGAACAGAGCTCCCCACATTACAGCCTCACCTGTCAGTTCATTTGCAGCATCAGAGGAGCCTATATAAAAATAAAATAACGAATGTCGGCAAACCTGCGCATGTCCCTGAATAAGGACTCCGACATTGTTTACCTGACCTGAGCTCGGCTGAAATGCTTCGCTGTGCACAGAAAGTCTCCACACTCGGCAAACAAAAACTCGGCAAACAAAAACTCGACTTCCGACTCTTTGAATTTGCCAGTCTCTCAATGACACATTTCAATTAATTGTTCAACAAGATGTGCGCATGACGAAAACTGCTGTGGGGCGGGACTTCCGTTTCCTGCTGGAAGCTCGTGCCCACGGAGTGGCTGGCTAGGAGAGGAGCAGTGGTGACGCATGCCCGAGGGAGAGCCCCGCGTGGGCGGCTGAAGTCCGGAGTTGCGCCGATGCGGTAAGTGGGGCTTGTTGTAGTGGTAGTGGTGGGGGGGGGATTGCGCATGTATGGGTGAGCAGTGTGTGTGTATGTATATGTGTGAATGTGTGTCTGTTAGCTATGCGTGTGTATATGTGGGTCTGGGGGTGGGGGGGGTGCGTGCGTGGCTGTGTGGCGTGAGCCCGTGGGGGGGGGGGTGCGTGTGTGTGTGTGCCTGCCTGCGTGTGTGTGTGTGTCTGCCTGCGTGTGCATGTCTGTATGTGTGTGTTTGCGCACTTCAGGGAATCTGAGGCAGGGGATGTGCACGGCGCCGGCCTGGACGTGCACGTCCACAGACACCAATCACCGAGCGTGCCTGACCCCCGTCTCAGATTCCCAGGTGACGGGCAACATTAGTTGTCGAGCTGGAAGCAATGCTTCGTATTGCTTTCTCCAGCTCGACCTAAAAAAAGGGGACACAGAATTTCTCTGCTCGGTGCATGCCCCGCCACTTTTAGGCATGCCACGAGACCCATCATTCATTTTCTGCTACAGAAATGAATGACAGCTTAAAGGCGCTCCTCTGCAGCTTTAACTCTGGCTCAAAGCTGTTGACAATTTGCAGTGAGCAGCCGGTGGACAATGCTACTGGACGATTGCCATCTAGTGATTGCCATGCGTAATAGCAGACAAAATGTTTTAATAGCCTCAAGGAAGGTAAAAAGAAAGACAAGTGTGGCAGCCCCGCCGCCATGAAAGTTAAAAAGTACTCGTGCATGCAGAGCGTTTGCTTTGCAGGAGCGAGCAGCAAGTCGCGATAATTGCTAACAGATGGCACCGCTGCTCGCTCCCGCAAGGCAAATGCTCTACATGCACAAGGACTCACTGGAAACAGTGCAAAACATGCATGAGTTTCCAAGAAAATACAGAGCGTTGCCAAGAGGTCCTATTTTAAGGCGGTTAATGCAGGGCACTCTTGCAAGGCGCGCAGAGGAAGAGTGCGGGGTGCGTGCGGGAATGTATTCTCTGATCCTCTGAGATAAACCACACCTGTATCATGCATGACCTTATGAATTGGGACCATAGCCTTAAAGTCAACCTTCTTTTTTATAGGGAACCAGTGGAGGGCCCTCAAATGGGGTGCCATGTGAGACCTAGGTGGGAGTCTGAGTAGCAGTCTCCTTGCCAAATTCTGTACTACCTGCATTCTGTTGAGACGATAGGGATACTGAGGTAAAGAGCATTCCCGGTAGTCTATTCTCATCGTGATCAGGGCCTACCCCACACTACGCTTGATAATGTGAGGCAGAGTTCACTAACAGACTATGTACGTGGTGGACTGGTGGTCAGCATAGCCCACGCCTGATCGTTCATTTATATCCACTGATTCACACATACACATTTATATGGTCACCACCTTGATTTTCACACATTCCAATCCTTTCAGCTCCAAAACAAGTACTCCATCCATGCTAATATATTGTAATGTTTGTTCAATTGGGGGGGAAAATTATCCTTGAAAAAATGTGATCCTTGAACAAAACTGCCTTGATAGCAAGCCTAAAGTAGCTCCTAAAAACAATTTACCACTCATTGGATGGAAAACGTTGATGTTCCCATGAATAATAAATTGCATTCCCTTTGGAATGAGATTCAGGTAAACTGAACACAAATTCTGGCAACATAGTGCGAAAAACAGCATTTCCCAAATAAAGAACAGACGTCAACAACTTGTTTATCAATTTTTGCTCTTCTAGCAGATCCCTACTTTGCATGTCTGTTTTGCTGTTCTAAAGACAAGGCAGGTTAAGTGCTTAGATCTGGAGACTGGGACATCAGCTAGTGCCCAATCATTTGAGTCTTGCCAGAAAAGCGGGAAGAGCAAGACCAGTTCTCAGCTCCAGAAACTTAATTTAGTACCATTAGTCTATGCTCAGCAATCCGATTTAAACCAGAAGGTCACTCAAGTGAACACCTTAGTCCTTCAAAGAATCAGTAACTAATGAAAGAAGATGAAAGGATTCCTGAAGAGAATCCCTCCTCCTGACACCATTAACAACTTAATCGCGGCTGAAATTCCGCCGCCGTGCGGCGGTTTTACTGAGTGGGCAGGGCCGCGTCAGCCAACGGATGTGCGCAGCACTAAGGAGGTAGTGCTGAGACGGAGGTTGGCCGACAGGCGCATGGCAGGGGGTAAGAAACTAACTGCAGAACTACAAGCACTAGAGAATTAGTTTAGTACTCCTGTTGCCTGGAATCACTATCCTTCTAGAGCAGCTGAAAATCTTTCAAGTAGAGTCTGAAATGCAGGATTATGAATACACAAAATGCCAAGGTACCAGCAGTAAAGAACTCTGTATAGACATTAGATGACAGACTTTTTGAGTCTACCCATATTTATCGGAGAAAGGTCTGTATATTGAATGATCCACTTTTGCAATCCTTTTTCTCTAGTGCTGATTGAGTTGAACTGCACTGGGCTAGGGCTTCTTACAGTTCAGATGAAGGACCAGATGGAAAAGGAACTCAGATGTTTGCATATCTTGCATTAATTTCTGACCTGTTTAGACACTGATATTTGGCTTTCGTATAAAAAAAGCTACCACCATTCATTGGAAGATAGTGCGTATTCTGCTTTAACATTGAAATGAAGAATTTTTAATTGTAAGATTGGCAATTCTGTAATAGACACATGTTCTACATTTGTTGAGGACAGGGACGTGGGAATAAAAGTCCTGAAAGTCTATGGAACAAATGCAATCTTTAAAACGACAAGAACCCTGACAGTCTATGCAACATGTGGATTCTAATAAGATCATGTCTGTCCTTCAAGCGGTTTTCGAACAAAGATTAGTGCCTCTGACCAAATGTTTAGATTGGCCACATTGTATTGGAAATATCTTTTATTACGTCACCAAAAGCTTTTAGTGGTGTTTATAGTTTAGAGCTGCTTTTGATCTTATGCCGTGCACTAACCTGTGGCATGTTTTATCAACTACGGAAGTCCTTGAGAACCTGATTCACCTAATGTCTCAACTCCACAAAACAATTTTACCCAGGTTCGCTGTGGTAAAATGGGTGAACAAACTGAATGCATTCCTATTCAGCATGGTGTGCGCCACGGGTGCGTTATTGCTTCCACACTATTCACCCTTTACATGAATGATGTAGTGGACATCTAGGAGAACTGTAGAAATGATTCTCCTGCCAAGAGCAATAAAAAGGTAACTATTATATTTGCAGATTATTCCCTACTTATTTCCAAGACACCTATGGGGTTTCAGCTCCTGGTTGATGTTGTTTCTGCATGTCTAGGGACTTAGAGCTCAATGTTAATAAGACTAAATATACGATGCTTGGAAAGGGATTGGCTAAAAACTATATGAACAGAGTAGATGGAGAAGCGTTAGAGAGGGTGCAGAGTTTTGATTATCTGGGTGTAAAAGTAATGGAGAATTTTAAATGGATAGGACAACTTCGCATAAGATCATTATTAATCGAGCATGGGTCGAACACAATAATCAGATTGCATGGGCAAACAAGCTCACATTCGGTCTCACCGGGCTGTGAAGTAGATCGTGATAAGGACGTAGGTAGCCCTGCACTTTATGGTGCTGAGACCTGGGGTTGCACTGATGCTTCTTCATTTTCCACTGCTAAAAAAAAAAAAATGTGCGAGGCTGTTGGTTTTTGTTCCAACCAGTTAGCCTCTTATTCCCTTATACTTTGACTTAGGAACAAAAAGAATTGCAGATCTGGCAACACTTAAACAGCCCGTTCATTGGGTCAGTTTATGGCTAACACCAGAGTTGAGTCCTGAGACTCCCTTATAGATTTACTAAATGTAGCAGGCCCCAAGTCAGAACAGTGTGGGTAAAATTTCTTTACAATTGGATGCGTAGGTTGGGACTGCAAAGACTATGGGTTGACCCATTGATTATTTGAAAAGCTGACCTTAATGTCCTGAAATCGTGCTTTTGGTCATACATCCAGCAAGGTTACGCTAATAAGTCAAAGGGTTCCTTGACTAATAGTTATTTAGATATAAAGCCCTTTCCATGTTTTGAAGAATTTTTTGATTCTGTTTCTCCACCTTTGGCGAAAAGCTTACATATCCATTTTTGCTTTCGTATTCTCCCTTCGGTATCTTTTACAATTAAATGGAATAAAGAACCAGTCTCTAGCATTTGCTCGGTCTCTGGCTTAAAAAAGCAAAGGACGAGATACATATACTGTTTTTTGTCCAAGGTATCTTGGGTCTCGATGGAAATGGATCTGCACAAACACCCTCGCCCCGCTGAAGAAACCCCCCCCACAGAGACACCAGCAAGAGGGTCAGCTGGTTCACCCCAGAACTCCTAGGCTCCAAGCAAGCCTGCAAGAAACTAGAGAAGAAATGACACAGTGACCAAACTCCGGACAGCCACGCAGCACACAAGGACGCCATCAGCAACCACCACCACCTCATCAGGGAGGCCAGGAGGACCTCCTCCAAAGACCACCTCGACAACAACGCACACAATAGCAAGGAGCTCTTTAACATCGTGAAGGAACTCTCCAACCCCAGCTCCAACACCAACAACATCCCACCATCGCAAGCCCTGTGTGACTCCCTCGCCACCTTCTTCCACAGCAAGATAGCAGACATCCATGACAGCTTCAACACCTAGACAGCCCCAACAGACAGAAACACAACAGATCCTCCGTACACCATCGACCACGACCCCCTGCTAGCCTGGGCCAGCGTGAGCATCGATGACACCATCAAGACCATGCGCTCAATCCACTCTGGCTCTCCGTCTGACCCATTCCCGCACCAAGTTTTCAACAAAGCAAGTAGTTCCATCGCACCCAACCTGTGCAATGTCATCAATCTCTCCTTTAAGACCGCAACGGTTCCAGAGATCTGGAAACATGGTGAGATCAACGCCCTACTCAAAAAACCTAAGGCAGACCCAAGAGACCTCAATAACTTCCGGCCCATCTCTCTGCTCCCCTTCCGGCCAAGGTCATCGAGAAAACCGTCAACAGACAGCTACCCGATACTTCGTAGAAAACAGAATCCTGGACCCTTCTCAGTCAGGGTTCCACAGCAACCACAGCACCGAGACTGCCCTCATCGCCACCACAGACAACATCAGGACCCTGCTGGACAGCGGCGAGACCTCAGGACTCCTCCTCCTAGACCTCTCTGCCGCCTTTGACACAGTCTGCCACCACACACTACGCGCACGCCTCCACACCGCAGGTATCCGAGACAAGGCTCTGGATTGGACCACCTCCTTCCTCTGCGGCAGAACCCAGAGTGTCCGCCTCCCCCCATCCGTTCCAAAGCCTCAGAGATCATCTGCGGCGTACCCCAGGGATCCTCCCTCAGCCCGAAGCTGTTCAACATTTACATGGCCCCGCTCACACACGTAGCCCGACAGCACGACCTCATCATCTCCTACGCCGACGACACTCAGCTGATCCTCTCCCTCACCAAGGACCCCATCACAGCCAAAGCCAACCTCCACGAAGGAATGAAGGCCGTCGCAGACTGGATGAAGAGCAGCCGTCTGAAGCTGAACTCGGGACAAGACGGAGGTCCTCGGTGGCCGACGGCACTGGGGGCAGCCCCGACACCCACCGAACACGCACGCAACCTGGGAATCATCCTTTACTCAATGCTCTCAATGACCAAGCAAGTCAACGCAGTCTCCTCCTCCTGCTTCAACACCCTCCGCATGCTCAGCAAGATCTACAGATGGATCCCGACAGATACAAGAAAGACAGTCACCCAGGCCCTTGTCAGCAGCAGACTAGACTACGGAAACGCCCTCTACGCGGGAGCCCCGGCCAAGCTCAAACAACCACAACGCATCCAAAGTGTCTCGGCACAACTGATCCTTGACGTACCACGCCACGGCCACATCAACTCCCACCTGAGAAACCTGCACTGGCTCCCCGTCAACAAGAGGATATCCTTTAAGCTCCTCACCCACACACACAAGGCACTCCACATGACGGGCCCAGCCTACCTCAACAGACGGCTCTCACTCGCTCTGCCGACCTCTCACTCGCCACCGTCCCACGCATCCGAAGAACAACCACCGTTCTCCCCACCTCGCCGCCAAGGCATGGAACACCCTCCCACTGAGCTTACGACAGACCCAAGACCTGCTAACCCTCAGGAGGATACTCAAGACCTGGCTGTTCGATCCGTTGCGCCCCCCCCCCCCCCCCCCCCCAGCTCCTTGAGACCCTTGCGGCTATGTAGTACGCTTTACAAATGATTGATTGATTATATCGGTTCTTGGGTTTGACCATATATCTAGTGGCTTATAGAATTTAAATGAGTGATAGATACCTCCCCTCTAATTCTAGTTAGTAACTTTTTACAGGCGGTTTAGTTAAGCGTAACAAAATTGTAGTAAGAGTCACCTAGCAAACAAGATGCATCTTGAAGACCAATTAATTTTAATTTATACATATTTTCAATTTTTTAATTCCTATGAGATTTCTGATAAAACATTTTTTTTGTTTGCTTGCTTGTATATAGCTCAAGTCTAGGGGTGGGAGCGCCGCAAAGCTCTGCAAAACGGTAAAAAATCTCTGCGAGCACAAAAAAAAGTTCCCCTAACCCACGGAATTGCTTGTTCCGCTGGTTCGTGATGCTTTTTTTCTGCTCGCGAACGCTGTTTGCATGCTCGGGGAGAAATATCTTGAGAACACGCATTTTGAAAGCACGAACACGCAAAATATTCAGCGAAGCAGCGGAATTTTTGGCAATTTCACGTTCTCCGTGGAAAGCGAATTTACCCAAATTCAGCAAGCGGAACGGAATTTACCGTCCAGGCCTACTCAAGTCCATATTTGCACCACTTGTAAATAGGAATGTATTTGAAGTAGTATTGGTTTTATAGTATGAATAAACTACCTGTCGTTTTAAACTGTATTTTTAATGTTATATATTTATTATATTGTGTATGCATACTTTGATGATGCATGGGTACTGAATAAAAGAATTACTACTACTTCTACTATGCAACATAAGCAATATCTCCATTATACTTGTAGAACATTTGATGCATCACCAATATGCTACATTTCTCTTGCCTTTTGCGTTAATTTCAGTTCTCCACAAACATTGATGATTTCTTAGAATAGCTAATCATTATTCTTGTAAAGGCAGCTCAAGAGAGACTCACATTTAAAAAAAAAAAAAAAAAAAAAAAGCAAACCACCTCTGTTAAGAGATAATAGTGAATTATTTGGCTAATGGCCGTATGTTGAGAAACTTGGAATCTACTCTGGCATAATTTTTTTGAAGATAAATATGCCTATAGAGTGAAAAAGTAAATTACTTGGCAGTGATGTGCATATTGGGACAGTAAAGCCTCTCTAATCCTCAACAAATGTCCGACTTCCTTTGTGTAGGATGCAATGCCAATAAGCACCACTGTAACCATTTTTTGTGGGAGCAGTTAATGTTTATTCTTCAGTCAATATATTATAAAGTATACAACCACAATCCACTTATTGACATGTCGGAGACAGCTTTCCTTAATTAAATCTATTTTGAAATGATAATTCTATCTACTATAAAAGTGCTAGAGATCCTACACAAGGATGCATATATTTTATTGACTATGAATAGCAAATTAAATCCTGTAAGAGAAAACTTGTGTTTTCTCCTCGTTCTATCTTCTTCCCCACCATTTCTTTCAAATAGTTTTTTACTACCACTCAAGACTTTGTTTTAATGAACAGTTAGATGGTTGAATGCCTGCTCCGTTCTGCATTTCTAAATGAGGCGCTCACAGAAATTTAACACAAATGCAACTAAACAAATATGACCAAAATGATCTAAAACAGTTTACGATTCTTATTAACAAACACAAAAGTCATAGTATATTTCCAATGCAATAAGAAAGGGATATTAAATTATATGTAAGGGTAAAGCTAACATTTCACTATCTTCCCAAAGTCAAAACGCATCAACATATGAGAAAAGAGGGCAATGTTTGGTAACTGTCAACTTGTCATTTAAAAAATATGATATAAGCTCAGTGATAACTCAGTTTGTAAAACACCTACCAGATAGCAAGTAACTAATTTATTTTAAAAATATCTTACCGTTAAACATACTGTTGGCAATTGCTCCACATGGTGCAATGGGCAAGTTATTATTGGTTCTGTAAGGTTCACATTCCTTACTTGGGCTCTATTTTCAGGAAGTAACAAAAACAATGTAACAAAGTCAGTGGAGAAGAGCGAGAACGTATGAAAATTACAACAAATAAACCGTTTCCATCCATGTTTCACAAGTTATCAATAGTTTATGTTACAAAGTGATGCATTCTGATCGAAAAATGGACTCAAGGTCTGTAATGAAACATCACAATAAGACAATGAAATATCTCCATTCCTCCAAAAACAAGAACTAAATAACTGAGTTGGAAAGTGTATTATTAGTAGTGGCAGATATGCATTTGCCACTGGCAATAATACTACTAACACATAATCGGGCCTAGAACAAGTCTTAGAAAATTATTCCCATGCTCAACCCTTGGTAGCTTTGCTGCCTGCAGGCAGGCTTAACTTCAAAGACAGGTACATAAAGCATTTTAAAACACCAATTCAGTAAATAATTAAGACACAACATAATAAAATTACGACACCAATTTATAAAAATAGAAAATATGTTTATCCTTAAAATGACACCAAAACAAAACAATACAAAATCCACTGATAGGGAACCAAAGATATGCATTCTTAAAGACCAGACACTTTCTAGTGCTTAGAAACCAACAGTACCACTTTTGGACACTTGGTTGCCTCGGGCAGGGAAAAATTCATACTTCGTAACTTTTCTAGAGGATAACTCACCATGATTTAGCAGCCTCCTCCAGCAGGCCTAGTTGCATTAGGAACTCCTTTCTGAGGTTTCTCTTGAGGATCTAAAGTGTCCAAAACACAATCTAAGGGTCTGGAATCTCCTAGAGGGTCGTTGGAAGTTTGGGACTTCAGTTCCAAAAATCCACTTGGACAAAACCCTTACAAATCAACTGGTAGTACTCCAGGCTGAGGATTTGTTGTGGTGATGGCCCATGTGAGCTCTATTAACCCGTAGCTTGCAGTGAGTCTACTCTTTAGTCCTTTTGAAGCAGGTTTGATCTACAGGGCTGCAGTTTTTGATGGTGCAAGAGGTGCAATCTTCAGAGTGCAGGGGCTGGTTAATGTACATCAAACTCCTGAGCGTTGACCCTTCTTGTTCTCTTAGGTTTCAAAAAGCAGATCTGAGAGGCACTGCCCCTCTCAGATACTTATTTGGTATTCTCTGGGACCAAGCAGGAGAGCATCTCTGTCCAATGAGGTGCAAAGCAACACCCCGAGCAAGACCACTTCCTCAAAAGTGTGGAACAATACTATCCCAGAAAACACATTTCCTCCTAAATTATGTTATGTTAGACTTTTCAGCAGGGAGAGAGGTGCTGGCTAAACACACCCCCTGGATGGCTAATCTCCATAGTTTCTCCTACTTTATCTGGTCATTCCTTCCTTAAGGCTAGCATATGCTTGGGTTTAAATAGAAGAGTTGGAAATGAAAACTGGTTTTTCTAGCTGGTCTGCTCCTTCCCTTGAAGAGCATTGTTTACTATCCCTCCCCCTGGCTCTGGCATTCCTATACCCAGCAGCCTCTCCTCCCAGAAAGGCTTCCTAACCAATGGGGTCACTTCTTCAAAGCAACCAGGCTCATCCATTTATCTCTGACCATATTGTTGATTCTGTCTTTACCATTCTATGGAGTTCTTTAATTTGAGTTTTATGGATTTTCTTTTTTCATTCTTAACTTATGGGTTGGGGATCTGCAATGGAAAAATGAATTTCTCCAATAGCAGGGCCTATAAAACAGCTTTTATAAGGACACTGCTTATACCTATAGGATCCCCCGACCCCTGGAACACCTAAGAAAGACTTTAGGGGCTCTGAATATATAACACGATATTGCAGATCCTCATTTCACAGTGCTATTAGCATAAAAGTCGACTTTGGGAAGCACATTACAACAATGTGGGGAGGAGAAACAGCCTAGATGGGAAAAAACAGAACAATGGAGGAGAAACCCACGATTGCCAAAAAAGATGGGGCACAAAGAGGGAAAATAACGGATGTGTAAAATGAATGTAGCAAGGCCAGGGAGAAGACAGGATGGGAAACTGGCAGGATGGTAAATAATGTGGAACAATATAGGGGTGAAACACAGGCTAGCTCTCCTGTTCCTTCCCCCAAAACAATCAAGGTGAATCCACCCTCAGGGAAGTCATCAACCATTTCACGTAGGCTTAGTGGGCACATGAAGGAATAAAGCAACAGATTAGCAGTGAGGATGGAGTTAATGGTGCATGCCTGAAGAAAAGAGTTCTTATCCCCCTTCCGACTCTGCTCATTACTGTGAGAAGCAGTCAATGCATGCTCTCCTAAAATACATCTTTTGCCTGTCAGAAACGGAAACTAGAGAGCATTCAGGCTATCAATGTTTCCAATTCCAGGGCATCTGAAGAGATAAAGTCAAAGAAAGTCAGAGGTGCAGACGTAAGGCTAAAGCTCGTCCGGGAGAGGAAAACAAATAAGAGGAAAGAATAAAGTCTCAGCACCCCAGAAAAAGACTACTCTGAGCACACGGCATTAAACCATCAAAATCACATACCTGGGATGCAGGGGACCAGAAGCACCAAGGGAGGCAGGAAGAAGAAAGGTAGACTGAAAGTAGGAAGAAGGAAGATGATCCACATAACACCAGCCACACATAACAGGAGGTAGCTAAAGAGTAAACATCAGACCAATACCTCTGCCCCCTCGAACAAATGAAAGTCAGGTGGCACGGGTTCAGACAGGCAACAGTAATCAGGGCATAAGGTTTCTTATCCAATTACTAATACAATAAAGCCCTTTATTAAGTCAAACAAGCAACATTAACGAGACTAATCTTCATGTCATTTTAAAATTGTGGATGCGGTTTATCCGCTAAATTAATTTTAATATATGCTGGTCCTTATAGCTTTGTTTTTTCGTCTACAGGTTTTCTGGAGCTACCTGGTGAAACAGAATATTCACTACTTTGTGAAAGAGTTAAGTCAGTATGCATTTTTTAAGACCGAGAGACAAGAGGTTCGTTTATATAGAAAACCGGTTTTATTTGCCATTCAATATTAGATTACAGGGGTATGATTGCAAGCGATTTGAGCCCATCAGTAACAACCAATGCGAAGACACGCTGTGCATACTGGGGATGTATTGCCTCACACTATTTTGATTAAGATCTAGTAGGATGCCTAAATTGGTTAGTTTTACTGACATATGTATTACATGTATAGTAAGCTTGCCCTCAGAGGGTGTATTGTTTTCTGGCTTGGAACTGCCTTGTTAAAACCTGCATCTTAAGCTTTGATACCCAAAGTCAATTATTCATGCAGGATTTTTGATTGATTGTAGCAATTGGAGATTGTTTGCAATAGCATTTAATCTGTGGAAGTAAACCTGTAAAAACAGTTTTCAGTTCTGCTCTAGAGGAATGTGGATTTAAAGTCTTTCTAGAGGCACTTAACTTTTAAAGATGTGGCAGATACTTGAAACACTGCAAAAACCAAGCCCAATGATGATGATGATGATGATTACGCACTTGTATAGCGCACGACTACCCGTAAGCATCTCGGCGCTTGTACGAATACCACCAAGGAACCCTTCCTGGCCTTTCCCTGTGAGGAGCCCACTCCTGGGCACCCCCAAGGTGAAGTCAGGCATCCTCAGCGTTGTTGGGGCCGTTGGAGAGATTAAGCAAGCTATTGCCCAGAGGTGCAGAGTGAGACTCATGATTAGAATAGGCACCGACGCGAGAATCATCAGGTCCGAGGAAATTGAGCCCGAGACCCGCCAAGGCGGGAATTAAACCCTGGTCCCGGCCAGACTACTGCCGCTCTAACCATTGAGCCACACTTCTCTATTTGGCACCATTGCCTCACTGTATGCAATGCAAGCAATACTTTCAAACCCAGAAGGAACGCTTTGTGTACCTATTCCAGAAGTGTATACAAAAAAGAATTGTTTAAGCTTTTGCAAATAATTATTTACCTTGCATAGCTACACAGACCAACATCATGTAACCACCCACCAACTTGAAATTTAACGAGGCAGCTGATAAACATTTAGCAGCACTTATTAGTAAATCCAATCCATGTTTCTGACCCATTCACAACCTGGTTCGAAAGGTACTGCCAACAGCTTTCACCTGAAGAGCAGCGGGCCCCACAGAACAGACACCAATATTTTGCAGACTGAATGTGTTAAATGACTGAATTGTCACCATGACTCAAAAGCACTGAACCTAGCCGGAGCAACAAATCAGTTCACAATCCTAAACCACTGGGTATCATACTTGACAGCAAGCTCCACTCGGTAGCACACGTCAAATACTGCAAAAGTAGCACAGCACCAACTAAAAGGTTTGCAATCACAAATATTACACCCGATGAAGATCTAATACAGTGTAGTACTAGCAGCAGCTGTATCGCACCCGGGATAAGGAGTTGCCACACTAACAGACCTATAGGCAGAAGAGTTGCCGCTCTAAAATCCATCCTCAATGATACTGCAAAATCAATATCTTGCACACAAACTCTGCATGGACACGGCACATTTGGAGCAGTCTGTATTACTTTTATAGTATTCAAAAATAAGAAAGAAAGTTCTAAGAAAGGGACACCAGCGATGATCCTTCAGCCTCTGCCAGTGGGGTGGTCTCCTTCATGTCCATATCCACTGCTGAAACATTGTGCTAGAGCGGAGTCACAGAATTCTCCCAGGCAGGCATAGTGTAGGTTAATGGGCACAGGGAAGCGAAGGTTCAATGGCACGATTAGTCACCTTCCTCCCCGCTGCATGGATTGCATCAAAATTTCAGGAAGGGGGCAAGGTATCAGCTAGGCCCAGCCCAGAGAGGCAGGAACCCTGTATATGAAGTGGCTGAAAAGTGGGAGAGATGTGCCTCTGAAGCAATGACTAATATGGCGAGAGGGAGCGTGCCTGAAAGCCCAGAGCATGGCTAGGGCCTGACCCCTGAACCCCCCCCCCCCACCCCCCCCCCTTCCCACCCGGGCCACCTAGTGCTCACCTGCCATGCATCTACTAGCTGGTATGGCTCTTCCATTATTCCTCTGCCCCAGCGTAGATGATGAAAGAATGGACTGATGACTTGGGTAACCAAACAGAACATGGAATTAAAGATGGGAAAAACAGTTAAACAAGGATGTTTTTCACCTATGGGATCTAAGCGACCTCATCTACAACTTGAGCTTCACTCTTGTCTATATGAAATCACCTATATTTCACAACAAAAAACATGATGGGGGAATGCTTACATTTTGTCTAACCACTGGCAATCGCTTGCTGTAGCATTCCAACACAGTGTTCTTTTGCTCATCTTGCCACCTGCATTTGGACCCAGCAATATGCAAAACAGTCTTGACCGTTCTCCAATACAAACAGTCCAGCTCTTCAGTCTAGAGTAGCCTGGTTGTAATGGCACAGTGAGCACAGGGCCATCACCTTTTATGTGCCAGAGAGAACACCTAATTCTGCCAAGGATATGCCCAGAAGTGGGTCCCCTGCTCACTGTGCCCCTGGAACCAAGCTGCACCTGAGTGACCAGCCCAAATCAGATATCAAAAGCTACTACAAATATCAGCAGTAAAAAGGTCACATCACTTGGGTTACTGTGAGCAAAACACTTACTAGCGGCATCTACCTCTAATTTGCACACAAACATTGTTAATTAGCTGAACTATTAAAATATTGAGATTCACTTGAGAATGGGAAGGATTATGTTACTTACCCTGTAAGCATCTGTTCTTGGTATGTAGAGCTGCAGATTCTCATGGTTTGCCATCTAGAGTTGGGTTTGAATGTTTGCAAGTTGTTTTTCTTTGAAGAAGTATTTCCAGTCACGAGGTAAGGGGACTCCTCCTTTCTGTGAATTTGCGAATGAGCATCAATTCCACTGTTAAGATTATTTTCCCACAACAGGGTGAGAATAGAGTAAGCGAAAAAAGAGATGTCCATGC
Source organism: Lissotriton vulgaris (assembly GCF_964263255.1). Lineage (NCBI taxonomy): Eukaryota > Metazoa > Chordata > Amphibia > Caudata > Salamandridae > Lissotriton > Lissotriton vulgaris. Next base: position 510,402,873 of record NC_141694.1, read on the forward strand.
GTATGTAATTTTAATTTGAGAACTGCAACAACTACAAGGGCCCGGGGAGGTGGGAGGGCGCGTGTGAATCTACAGCTCTACATGCCAAGGACAGATGCTTACAGGGTAAGTAACATAATCCGTTCGAGGCATGTGTGCTGTAGATACACATAATTTGCATAGACTTTATAGAAGTAGTCTCCCAAAGCTGTGGCTAACCGGTAGGTGTTGTTGTTGTTTAAATAAGTGTCTTTAGCACTGCTTGTCCCACATTGGCTAGTTGCATGCCAACACATCCACACAATAGTGTTTAGTCTATGTGTGTGGTGTGGACCATGTTGCTGCCTTACAAATGTCAGCTATGGGAATATTACCTTAAAAAGGCCCTACATGCTCCCATTTTTGATGTAGAATGTGCTCTAGGAGGTATAATGTTATTTTAGCTATAGCATAGCATGTTTGAATGCATTTAACAATCCATCTTGAAATACCAGATTTAGAGATAGGACTGCCTATGGGAGGTGTAGCAAAAGCAAAAAACTGTTGGTTTGTCTTACGAAAAGTCTTTGTTCTTTCAATATAGTATAATATTTCTCTTTTGACATCAAATGAGTTAAGAGCCCTTTCTGCTACTGAATCAGGTTGAGGAAAGAACACAGGTAACTCAACTGAGTGGTTAATATGAAAAGCAGAAAGCACTTTTGGGTTGGGGCGAAGAACTACTCTATCTTTATGAAGCTGAAAGAAGGGTTCTTCTAAGGTTAATGCTTGTAGATTACCAACTCTTCTTAAAGAAGTGATAGCAATAAGGAAGGCAAATTTCCATGAAAAAAATCTGTAATGGACAATTGTGTAATGGCTCAAAAAGTGGATCCATGAGTCTTGTAAGCACATTGTTTAGATTCCAAACTGCTGCAGGAGGTATTTTGGGTGGTATTACTCTTTTCAGGCCCTCCATAAAGGCTTTAATTACTGGAACCTTGAACAAAGATAAATGTTTTGCAAATATGCGGCTACTGGTGCAAGGTGCTATAGAATGGATGAAAACAAGTTACTTACCTGTAACTGTAGTTCTCCAGTATTGGAAGCTTTCATAGATTCACATGCCTGAATCATTCCCCATCGTCGAGACGGGAGTCTCCGGTATATAAAAAAGCAATGCTTAGCAGTATAGCAAACTAAAAGAGGCTTAGGCCCATTTCCCTTTTGCAACCCATAACACTTGTTATGTAAAAAGAACCAAACGTTTCCCTGAACCAATCAGAGCTCCTCACCCTCTAGAACCCTCATGAGAGAACCTCTTGCTCCTCAGATTTTCGCACACTTGTGCATAAAACACTTTCCGTGCTGAATCCAAGGTGAGCCTCTCAGGGGAGGAGGGTGGGTCCCATGTGAATCTATGACAGCTTCCAATACTGGAGAACTACAGTTACAGGTAAGTAACTTGTTTTCTTACTCCAGTATTGGAGCTTTCATAGATTCACATGCCGGAATCAGAATAGCAAGCAGTGATATAACAAAGCACATTTGTTCTCTGTATTCCATTATCATGTAAGACAGTATGAACAACATTATACACAGCGAGTAATAATGTGCCTTTGTAATCAAGAAAAAAGGAAGGAGGGATGCAAAGAGGGCTCACCGTTATTGGATGAAATTTCTCAGCACCGCTTCTCTCACTGCCACATCTGTTTCTGCAGCCGCTTCTAAGCAGTAGTGCCTAGTAAATGTGTGCGTAGATGTCCAGGTTGCTGCCCTGCAGATGTCCTGAATTGGCACTCCTGCGAATAACGTAGTGGATGTGGACACTGCTCTCGTTGAATGAGCACGAACTCGTGCGTTCAGACGTATTCCAGCAGCTTGGTGACAGACAATCGCACTGGAAATCCACCTAGCAACCCTATGTTTTGATAAAGGGAAACCTTTTCTGGGTGCGCTGTAAGCAACGAAAAGCTGTGAAGACTTGCGAAAGCTCTTAGTCTCTTGCAAATAGAATTTGAGACATCGTTGTACATTCAGCGAATGCAAAACTCTTTACGCCGCTCTTACTGGTTGAGGAAAGAAGGGTTTTAAAACTAATGGTTCATTTAAAAGAAAGTCAGTTGGTACTTTAGGAATAAACTTTGGGTTAGTCCTAAGAATCATCCTGTCTTCTTTAAATTGCAAAAAAGGGTCTTGAATCGTGAGTGCCTGTAGTTCTCCAACCTGTCTCGCTGACGTTACAGCGATGAGAAGCGCCACCTTCCATGATAGGAATTTAATATCTGCTCTGTGTATAGGTACGAAAGGCTGCTTCATCAATTGTGACAGTACTGTGTTAAGACGCCAAAGTGGTGGTGGAGGCTTTATTGGAGGAAAAACTCTGAACAATCCCTTCATAAATTGTTTGATGATCCTTGTCGACAATAAGGATGGGCCTGAGGAAGACCTTCTGTAGCGGGATATTGCAGCTAAATGCACCTTAATAGAAGCGTGAGCCAATCCCGATTTAGCTAAAAGTTAGATGTATGGGATAACTTCATGAGGTGCTGCAGTTAGAGGATACATTTTACTTCTCTGACACCAGAGACAAAACCTCTTCCACTTCATCCTGTAGGTTTTGTTGGTACCATCCGTTTTAGCTTTTGACAGGATGTTTTTACACTCTTCTGAGATATTTAGATGCTGAAACTCACAGTGCTCAGGAGAAAGGCCGCTAAGCGCAAGGATTTCGGGTCTGGTCGGAGCGCTTGTCCCTGGGACATTGTCAGAAGTGATGGAATTGGTTGGAGACGAACTGGACGGGCCTCCAACAGCAGCAGGAGTTCCGTGAACCAGTGTTGTCTGGGCCACCATGGGGCTATCAGGATCAGCCTGCACGGTTCTTTCTTGATCTTCACAAGCACTCGCAGTAGGAGAGGAATTGGAGGAAAAACGTAGGCAAATGAGCCGGACCATGCCATTGAAAACGCATTCCCCCAAGACCCCCTCTGGGGAAGCCAGCTTGTGAAGGACCGGCATTTCTTGTTCTCCCTTGTGGCGAAGAGGTCTACTGTTGGTCTTCCCCATCTTCGAAAAATGTTGTTTAGGATCCCCTGGTCCAGTTCCCACTCGTGGCAGGACAACATGAGCCTGCTGAGAGTATCCGCCTTGATGTTTTGATCCCCTCGGAAATGTTCGCTTGCTGTAGCGCCCATTCCCATATTATCTGGGCTTCCTGAGAAAGGGCGAGAGATCTTGTTCCTCTTTGCTTGTTTAAGTAGTGCATCGCAGTCGTGTTGTCCGTTCTTATCAACACCAACGAGCCTCTTATCCTTGGCAGGAAAGCTTGTAAAGCGAAGCGGATTGCCCTTAACTCCAGCATGTTTATGTGCAATTGCTGCTCGTGCAACTTCCAACGACCACCGACTTGAAGGTCTTGAAGAAATGCTCCCCATCCTTCTAGGGACGCATCTGTAGTCACTACCAATGGAGCTGGTATTGTAAGAAATGAAAGACCGTGAGAGACATTTTGTTCTTGTGTCCACCATGTCGCTGCTTGAACCATAACTGGTTAGTTGGACTACGTCTTCGAAGGATCCCTCCGATTGACGCCATTGTAGATCGAGCTGTTTTTGCAACAGGCGCATTCTTAACCTGCAGTGAGGCACGAGGGGAATGCACAATGACATTATGCCCAGTAATGACTTGTACCTGCGATCTGAAAGACACTTTCTTTTTATAAAGTCTTGGAAGAGAGACACGATCTTCAGCTGTCTTTCTTTGGAGGGAAACGCCTTATATCTCTCCGTATCCAGTATTGATCCCAAAAAAAGTAATCATTTTCGTTGGTCGAAGGGATGATTTTTCCTCGTGTAGAGTCAAACCTAAATTTGGCAAACAAGTCTATGCAAGCCTTTGTTAAAGCTCGGGCTAGTGCTTTCGATGGTGCCTTGAGATGATGTTTTTGTTTCCTTAAAACAGTCGCCACTGGAGCCAGGCATTTTGTGAACATTCCTGGCGCTGACTTTAGGCCGAATGGCAGTACCTTGAATTGGTAATGTTTTCTGGCTCCCATGAACCGAAGGTACTGCCTGTGTGAAGGATGGATGGGGACGTGAAAGTACGCATCCTGTAGATCTAAAGTGGTCATATGATCTCCAGGGTTAGGAGTAGAAGGATGTCCTGAATAGAAACCATCCAGACTGCTTTTTGAGATAGGTGTTTAGAGTTCTGAGATCCAGAATAGGACGCCATAGGAGGATGTTTTTCTTGAGCAGAAAAAAAAAAAAATCGGGAGTAAAACCCCTTTCCTTTTTGGGAGTTCGGCACTGGTTCTATTGCTCCCTTTCATAGCACTGTCCGAATCACCTTCCGGATTTGATGCAAAGGATTGACGTTCTGATGCATCGGTGGTGTATAAGGAGGAGTCTGTTGAAATTCTACAGTGTGGCCAAATTGAATAATGTTGAGGACCTATTGGTCCGTAGTTATTTCTTGCCAATTCTGAAAATAATGAGCAATCTTTCCACCCAGGGAAGCATGTGATCTCAGTAGAGTTGGTGTAGCTGGAACTCGACGGTTGTCATTGTCGTCGGTGTAGTCTTTTCCCGGACGACCTCCTTTTCCTCTCGGAGTCGATTTTGTATAACCTCCTGATTGTCGCCGTGTATACTGCTGCCGGTAGGGCTGAGATGAGGTGGAGTAAGAGGAATATCTTATTTGCTGATATCCTCATCTGTAAGAGGATTGCCCCCTACCCTTAGAGCCTCGAAAAGGAACCTTCCTGTATTGCAGAGTTCCTAATGCTTTAGCAGTATCAGTATCTTTTTTGATGCTCTGTAGTGTAGTCATCAACATGCTTGCCAAATAAATCTTCACCTTTGAAGGGAAGGTCTAAGATCGTATTCTGGACCTACGGTCTAAAAGCGGTCGCTCTTAACCACCCATGTCTGCGCAGAACCGCGGCTCCTTCCAGAGACCTAAATGTTGTAGTCGCTATATCCATGGCGAATCAATGACTTCTGCCGAAGTCCTCTGACCCTCCTGAAGAATTTTTCTGGCCTCTTGTCTCTCTGGTTCTGGTACATGGTCAATATATGGCGAAAGGTCGCGCCACATTTGTCTGTCATATCTCCCCAGAATGGCCAGGGCATTTGCAGCTTTTACTAGTAGAGCTGACATTGAGGAAAATCTCTTTCCTGCGTTGTCCAGTCTCCTACCTTCCCTGTCTGGCGGTGCCGTAATTGGAGCGGACGGATTTCTCGATTTCTGTTGCACCTCCTGTGTAATACCGGAGTCCGGTTTGGGATGACCCAAAAGACACGCTGGAGCATCTGCAGGCGCTTTATATTTTTTGTCCAGTCTGGCAAGCACTGGAGTCTCCATAACCTTTAGGCCTTCCTCCCAAATATGACTTACAATAGGTAAGGACCGAACAGATCTTCGATAGGGTTCCTTAAAGTTATATAGGAAACATTCAGCTTTATCCTCCACCATGTTATGTTATGTTATTCATTATTTGTTAAGCGCACATACGCCCAAGGGCTTCTTGGCGCTGGTGAGAGAGTCAAACATAACAATACATAGAAGACATACAATCACTGTTTACAATAAGCCTGAGAAAAAAGAAAAGTTTTAAATGCCTTCCTAAAGGCAAGGAGGTCCTTACTGTGTCGCAGAGTCAAAGGAAGGGAATTCCACAGTGAAGCAGCTAAAAATTGAAAACTGCTGCCTCCCTGACGTTTCTTTTTGAAACGAGGGACCTCAAGTAGGTCTTTGTGGATTGATCTCAAGCTGCGCAAGGGTTTGTATTTGCGCAGTAGTAGTCTAAGGAACATGGGACCCTTACCCTCCAAAGCCTTGAACACAATACAGCCCACCTTGAATGTAGCTCTCTGTTCCACAGGCAGCCAGTGCAAAGTCTCTAGTCCATGTCTAATTGATTCCCACTTCGGGACTTTGCAGATAAGTCTCGCAGCTTGATTTTGCAAGTATTGCAATCTTTTAAGTTGGCCAATAGGCGCCCCCAAATAGAGGCCATTTGAGAAATCGATGTGAGATAGGACTAGGGCACTAACTGTCTGAATTAAGGCCAAACCTGTAAGGAGATGTGCTATTTTCTTGATCTTCCTCAGTTGAAAAAACCCCAAGGAGACCACAGTTCCGACTTGACTTTCCAAGGTAAGATCCTCACTAAGAGTCACTCCCAAACTTTTTACTGTACGGGATTTTTTTGGGGGCGAGCCCATGTCCGATGGCCAAAAGCTAGGACTCCAACTGATCTCACTCTTCCCAGGTAGAATGAGCTCCGTTTTTCCCGGATTTAACTTAAGGTGGTTTAGAGACATCCACCTCTGGATAAAAGACATAGTTGCTCGAAATTCCTCGGCAGCATTGTGAGAATTTAGCACAAAAACCAACTGCAGGTCGTCTGCATAATTATATACATCAACCTTAAACTCTCGTAGGGAGAACAACAGAGGCCGCATATACAAATTAAATAATAAAGGGGACAAGGAGGATCCTTGAGGAACCCCACAAAAGGAAATGTTTTTAGGGGCTGTGAAAGAACCCAGTCGAACCGATTGGGTACGTCCTGAAATAAAGGACTTGAGCCAAGCCAAGGCCAAGTCCCGAAGACCGGCCTGTTCGACACGGTTGACCAGGATGGTATAGTCAACCGTGTCGAATGCGGCAGACAGGTCCAATAACAGCAAAGCCTGGTGCAAGTCCCTGTCTGCGTTAGACCTTAAAGTATTCTGAACGGCCAATATCACTGCCTCAGTAGAGTGACCAGGCCGGAAACCTGCCTGGTTGGGTTGTAAATAGCCAGAGGCTTCCACAAAACTTGATAGGCAGTTGGTTACATGCGCCTCCAATATTTTGGATAAATAAGGCAGTAGCGATATTGGTCTATAATTAGAAAGGTCTGAGGAGTCAATGCCAGGTTTCTTTTTTAAAGGGATCAGTAAGGCCTGTTTAAAACTATTAGGAACAATCCCTGACATGAGGGAGTTAGTAAGCAGAGAAATCAGGCTACTTGGGAATGCCCGACCAATTTCTCTCATTACTTGGGGAGGGCAGACATCCTGAGGAGATCCTGATTTAACTCTAGTGAGCAAATCATGAAGGGTTTGGTCAGTGATTAAGGGGAAGGAATGCAAAGTAAGAGGGTTTAAAAAGGTATCATCTATCGGGACACAAACTGGAAGCTTGGATAGAGTATCCTTAATCAACACTATTTTATCATTAAAATAGTCATTCAGCGAGTTGCAGAGCAATTGTGAGGGGACAACCGGGGGAGAAGTTCTCTCATCATTACACAACTCAGTCACAATCCTGAAAATTTCTTTCGACTTATTAGTCGCGTTAAGTATTTTAGAAGAGAAATAAGCAGTTTTGTGAGTGTGCAACGTCTTTTGGTAGGCTTTACGAGTTGAACAGTATGCGATCCTTGCTTGAGGACAGTAATTGGTACGCCATGTTCTCTCTTGCTGCCTCACTGCAAGTTTTAATTTCCTCAACTCCGGCGTGAACCACTTATGTGCGTCCGCGCCGCGTGAGTTATCAAAGCGAGTGAGGGGGACACAGACATTAATGGCCGAGTTTAGCCAATCTTGAAGCCTACAATCGGCTATCTCCACATCTGAGCTCTGCTCTGGCAGAGTAGACTTTAACAAATTTAAAAAAGCTGACATGTCCAACGAGGACCATTTCCGAGTCAGACTGGTAGCCTTCAGCTTAAATTGAAGAGCTTTCACAACACAAAATGAGAAACTAATGGTAAAATGATCAGACCAGCTACAAGGTTTAATATCAATAAAATCGATAGCTAAATTCAGTGACCAAAGTTGATCGAGACTGTGGCCCTTTTGATGGGTCTGAGTATCTATATGTTGTATTAGATTCAGATCACTCAAAAGGTCCCTCATCTCAGCTGCTTGGGGATCTAATAGTATGCTGTCAAACCAGAGATTTAAATCCCCAATCAGGAGTAGTTTAGAATTATTGGTGGCTAGCATGGCCAGTTGCTCCGCAAAAATGGCAGGAAACATAGCCATAGTTTGGGGCGGGCGGTATAGTAAAACCACCACAAGTGTCCCATTAACAGTATCCAATTTGGCAACAATATTCTCCACATTAGGTATATCTAAGGAGGGGAGTTGTCTAAGTTGATGTTTCTTATTGGAGATGATGGCCACCCCGCCCCCAATTTACCTGCCGGTCGTGACACGGAGATAATATAATAATCAGCAGGCAAGGCAGCTAAGATGTCCGGTAATGAATCCGGTGTAAGCCATGTTTCGGTCAACAGGAGTAAATCCGGTTTAGTATCAGATAGTAACAAAAAGATGTCTGTCTGATGTTTGGTCATAGAACGGGTGTTTAAATAGACACATTTAAAATTACAGGTAGTACCTGGCGTGCTTTCCGAAACCGCGTAACTAGAGGCAGGGTCCGTAGTTAGATTGATAGGATTAGTGATGCCTAGGCGAAATGTCCGTTTCACCGTGTTGAGGGGTACGGGGGGGCACATCATGATGGAAGGTCGCAGCGCTAGTAAGTCAGCGGATGTGTACACTAAAGGACGAACAAAGTCCTTCGCCCCTAGCCCCGGATGCTCGCGGACGAGCTTGACTCTAGCGCGACTCCGGCGCGCCTCCGTCGCGCCCGCTGCGCTCGTCCGCTGCGCTCCCTCCAACACATTACGTTTTATGTGAGGGAGCCTCGAGCGACTGGACCGCTGCCACAGGTCCCTGCGCTCTCTGGCTCCTCCCAATATGGCGCCCGTTCCCACCACCAGACCGGCACTAGGAGCCGCGGTAGGTGAGCCGCCCTCCACACAATCGGCAGAAGCCGCGATGGACCAAGGCAGAGGGGCCGCAGTGTAAGGTGAGAGTGCGAGTGGCGCTATTAATCAACCGCCCTGCACGCATACAAATACAAAAGCACTCGCCAGCTATTCCGCATGCAAGTCGCAGTTGCAATCACCGCTTTGCACACAGTAGCTGTTTAAAACACAATATGGCAAAAATAATAATACAAGTTAAAATTAGTAAGAGCAATTGTAGTCAGGTCTACCGTAATGCAGAGTCTCTCAATAAATGGCGCCGGGCTGCTACCACCAACCCGGAATCCACGAGTGAGAGAGGACTCCCTATCGTTTTATGGGAGGGAGCCTCGAGCGACTGGACCGCTGCCACAGGTCCCTGCGCTCTCTGGTAAGTGCGAATCTTTTAGTGGTCCTTTCCATCAGGTTATGAAACCCACCAATGTCCTCTGGTGGAGAATCCACAGGTTTCGGTGTAGAAGACGAAGGTGACTGAATGAGATAATAGTCCCACTCTCTACTAGGGCCCGTAATCTCTCCTTCATGGTCATCATCCGTGGTATCTGGATCCTGCTGAGATCTTGGTGGTGGATATTTAGGAATAGGCTCCGGCAAGATCTCCCGCCTTCGCAATGGAGTACCCGGTACAGAGCGTGGGCTAGGCGTAACTTCGGAACTTCCTTAGAGGCCTGAGGCACTGGATATCTTCTCCTATAATCTTCTAACATGACTTGTAGATCCTTCAATAAAGAAGACGGTACACTTTTACTACGTGATGCTCCTGGTGGTATTGATGCTGGAGATGATCTTGAAATCCTTCATACTCATCCTCCGAGTCTTCTTCCTGGTATTTCACCATTAACTGCGATGGGCTACTAGCATATCCAAACGGACCTCCTTCACCGTCGTCCTCTGAGTCCTCTTCCTCTTCCTCTAGAAAGTGAGAAGAAACTAATGGAGACACTTTACTTGGAGATGTAATTTCTGGTGTGATTGTTCTTTTCCAGGCCCAAAAACGATTTTGGGTACAGGCGCTGAATGAATAACTTGCTTGAGGTGCATTCAAAGGAATGATCATTTGTTTTTAAATAATTTAATTAATTCTGAGCACAATGTCTTTTAACTTCGGATACTTTTTGTGCTCACTTACCGCTGCACGCTGTTCCTCTGACACCCGCAGTTCATTCCGCCAACTCCCCGGTCTACCATGGGTCTTTCCCGGTTGTTGTGGAGGGAGTGAAGGCGGTAAAGACATCTCTTCCGGGTTAGAGGACAGGGGGCGGGACTACTTACATCCACACTACTTAGAGAGCACATGAGCAGGACGCGCAGCGGATGCGCGAAGCGGGCACGCCAGTGACGCGCCAAAGGAAAGCTCGTCTGCGCCCGTCCCCGACGGATCGGGACCAGCGACCATACCCCCTGCTCGAAATACGCTTTCTCTTAGATACTCCCACGAAGATCTCAACAAACTTCGCCCTAACTGCCATCAGAACTGTAAGATGCTGAGCCCAGAGAATCCATCTGTCCCTTGTCCTAGCTGTAATTTCTCCCTCTCTTTAAGTCTGCAACTTTCGAGAGCAGATACTTTGGTTTATAATAATCCTACTTCCTAAGTGAAGCACAAAGAGGATAATACAACCAAAGACTATCGATTTTTTTGGCATAAACTGTAGATCGCTGCCAAAATACAAAGAAGATATCTACGATTTAATAAGTGACCTCCAACCTGATGCCATCTTCCTGACGGAAACATGGCTCAATGATAGCTCAGGACCAGACCTAGCTACTTCAATCCCTTTGAATTACACGATCCTCAGGATGGATCGTAAGAATAAAATAGGTGGAGGCATAGGTATTCTTTTTAACAAGCATTTGCAATGCAATAGGTCTCGCATTAGGAACGTTTGAGCTATTGGTATTGAAAATGACAAATTTTGTATTTGTTTTGTTTTTGAAAATAGCGAAATTAATAGCTTTGTCAATTACAATGCCAATAGTTATAACTTTCGCAAATGTGACACCTATAACATTTGTAATGCAATATGTGTTGTAATTACGGGACTTACATGTATTGATATTACAAATAACAATGGCTTTTTATTTTTTTAAATAATGAATACTTAATTAAAAGTTATTGTAATTTATAATGGCAATAGCTTAAACTTTTGTAAATAACTTTTGTGAAGATTATGTTCAGTGTATTTTATTGTGACGAAAATCGAAGAACAGAAGTGAAATATTAACATATTTTTGTTACATTTGTAATAAAGCTTGAAACTTTGAGAGAACATACTTGAACCAGTTGTTGAATGGTTGCACAGATTGATGCTGTGATAGCGCTGAGTGATGTTGTGGTGGCGAACGAGTGATGCTGTGGCGTTCAGTCATGCTCTGGTAGCGCATAGTGATGTTGTGGTGCCCCTGAGTGATGCTGTGGTGGTGCTGAGTGATGCTGTATGCTATGCTATGTTTTGTTTAGCTATCCTAGGTTTTGTTTTGTTATGCTATGCTACGTTTTGTTATGTTATGTTATGTTTTGCTATCCTGTGCTTTTTTTTGCTATCCCATGCTTTGTTATGCATTGCTATGTTTTGTTATGCTATGCTATGTTGTGTTTTATTATGCTATGCTTTGTTTTGCTATGCTATGTTTTATTGTGTTTGGTATGCTATGCTATGTTTTGCTATGCTATGTTTTGTTGTGTTTTGTTATGCTATGTGTTGTGTTTTGTTATGCTATGTGTAGTTGTGTTTTGTTATGCTATGTGTTGTTTTGCTATCCTATGCTTGGTTTTGTTATGCTATGCTATGTTTAGTTTTGCTATCCTATGCTTGGTTTTGTTATGCTATGTTTTGTTGTATTTCGTTATGTTATGCTGTTTTGTTGTGTTTTGCTATGCTATGCTTTGTTATGCTATGCTATGATTTGTTATCCTATGTTTTGTTGTGTTTCATTATGCTATGCTTTGTTTTGCTATGTTTTGTTATGCTATGCTATGCTAAGCTTTGTTTTGCTATGCTATGTTGTTTTGTTATGCTATGCTACGTTTTGCTATGCTTTGCTATACTATGTTTGGTTATGTATGCTATGTTTTGGTGTGCTTTGTTATGCTATGTTTTGTTGTGTTTTGTTATGCTATGCTATGTTTTGTTATGCTATGCTATGCTTTGTTGTGTTTTGCTATGCTATGTTTTGTTTTGCTATGCTATTTTGTTTTTCTATCCTATGCTTTGTTTTGTTATGCTATGCTTTGCTGTGTTTTTTTACGCTATGCTATGTTTTGTTATGCTATGCTGGTGAGGGTGAGTGAGGGTGAGTGAGGGGGTGTGAGGGGGGGTGAGGGTGGGTGAGGGTGAGGAGGTGTGAGGGTGAGGAGGTGTGAGGGTGAGGAGGGTGAGGGTGCGTGATGGTGAGGGTGTGTGAGGGTGGTGAGGGTGTGTGAGGGTGGTGAGGGTGTGTGAGGGGGTGTGAGGGTGAGGGGGTGTGAGGGGGTGTGAGGGTGAGGGGTTGTGAGGGTGTGTGAGGGTGAGGGGGTGTGAGGGTGTGTGGGGGTGAGGGTGTGTGGGGGTGAGGGTGTGCGGGGGTGAGGGTGTGCGGGGGTGAGGGTGTGCGGGGGTGAGGGGGTGTGGGGGTGAGGGGTTGAGGGTGAGGGGGTGGGGTGTGTGAGGGTGGGGGTGTGTGAGGGTGGGGGGGTGTGAGGGTGAGTGAGGGTGGGTGAGGGTGTGTGTGGGGGTGAGGGTGTGTGGGGTGAGGGTGTGGGAGGGTAAGGGGTGGGTGAGGGTGTGGGAGGGTAAGGGGTGGGTGAGGGGTTGTGAGGGTGGTGAGGGGGTGTGAGGGTGAGGGTGTGAGGGGGTGTGAGGGTGAGGGGGTGTGAGGGTGAGGGGGTGTGAGGGTGAGGGGGTGTGAGGGTGTGTGGGGGTGAGGGTGTGTGGGGGTGAGGGTGAGGGGGGTGTGAGGGTGGGGGGTGTGAAGGTGTGTGAGGGTGTGTGAGGGTGAGGGGGTGTGAGAGGGGATGTGAGGGGGATGTGAGGGGGATGTGAGGGGGGTGTGAGGGGGTGGGAGGATAAGGGGTGTGTGAGGGTCAGAGGGTGTGTGAGGGTCAGGGGGTGTGTGAGGGTCAGGGGATGTGTGAGGGGGTGAGGGGGTGAGGGGTGGTGAGGGGGTGTGAGGGTGGGGGTGACAGGGGTGAGGGTGTGTGAGGATGTATGAGGATGTGGGTGACGAGGGTGAGGGGGTGTGAGAGGGTGTGAGAGGGTGTGAGAGGGGGTGTGAGGGGGTGTGAGGGTGAGGTGTGAGGGTGGGTGAGAGTATGAGGGTGTGAGGGTGATGGGGTGTGAGGGTGAGGGAGGGTGAGTGAGGGTGAGGGGGTGTGAGGGTATGGGTGTGTGAGGGTGAGGGGTGTGTGAGCATGGTAACTGTATGCTGCTAGGTCTCCCACATTGTGCCCAGCATCAAGAATGGATTGCTTGCAGTGGAGCCAGCTTCTGCCCCTGAAATGCCCGGCAAGCTGTGATGTTTTTGATGCTTTTTTTCCAAGCTAGGCATAAGGTCTTAAAAGTGTAAGGTAATAAATACAAATGCTGCTGTTAGTGTGGTATAAATATGTCTGCAAATGCATTTAAAAAGTACCGGTCACAAAAATACTTTTTACAAAAAGCGTTGGCAAAACCATTAGGTTTGGATGTAATGCGTTAATGCATTCAAAGACAGGCATGCATAAATGTGAATACTTTTTGTGCAGTTCTCTGAACGATGTGTATCTTTTTGTGCTTCCTATGCCTGTCTCCCCTTTAAAAAATAACTTCCCCAGATTATTGTGCTTCAGGCTACACAGAAACATGAAACAAAAGGCCTGTGTGCATTTGTAGATGCCTAAGTTTGCACACTGTAGCACATTAAAATCAGACCTATTGACTCTACCTTTGCTATCGGCGACTTTATCCTTTCATTTGTTACATATTACAGCCACAAACAGGTGAATTTAAACAAACCTTTAGCAGAAACAGTTCTCTCGCACCGGAAGCGAACCGGTTGAACTGTTTGGTTATTTCTCAGCAGCAATATCTGTCTACCACAACAAACAGCTTTGTATTAACATACACCACCAACCCTCTGATCAGTCACATACAGATTGCGCAGCCTTGACTTGGGCAGTGTTTACCATGAGCAGTCGGGGACTGAAGGATATATTCGGCAGGTTTGTGTGCACGTCTAGGTTATCAACAGCCCGGTGATTGAAAGTGATCGCAACACACTGAGCACAACACTGCAGGCACACATGCCTTAAAGAGCAAGTGGGGATGGGACGGGCAGTTAGAGGAAGACAATAAAAAAATAGAGAAGCGGTAGGCGATATTAATAAAGAAAGAAGGGATATAACAATCAGTGGAGGAAGAGGGGAGGTTTCAAGGAAAAGCCCAGAAGCACCGTCTATTTTTTGCTCACTCAGTGAGGTCTAGGCGCATCTTTGCGCCTAGACCACTCTGCGTGATCGTCATGGTGGGTCTTGTGAGGTGTTAAGCGCTTTTTCTTCTCCCGCCAAGTGGTTCTACTGCTTACTGTCTCTTCACTCCCTTTGCTTGCCCATTCACTAGCATATCTCCGTGCCAAAGGTGTGAGGAGAAGGGCTTTGTGGCGATTCACTCTGGAGCCAGTTTGCCCTCTCACGCAACAAACAACATTTGCTCCTTTCCAGCAGAGTTTCTACACGGGTCCACGCTAGGCTCTGGTGTTAGAGACCGGGTCTGTGATCAAAGCCATTTTGAAAAAGCTCCTCCACTCCAATGTCAACCATGTTCAGTTCTCTGGCCTAACGGCAGCCATGTTCATGCTTCCTCAAGCAGGGGATTCCTCTTGCTGCACTGCTACGGCATTTCTCCTTTCCCCAGTTTCATGTCCAAGGCACTCTGGTCCATTTCCCTTGTGGCTTCCGGTGGAGCAGTGTGGTATTTATGAATGTGGTGGTTACGCAGGATGTTGCAGGAGACTTTCATCGAACCCTCTGTTGGCCACTTTATGAGGCGCCAAGACGGAGAGTGACACACAGATCAAAATATGGCGGAATGGGAGAGAGAACTACTAGAGGCGGCCTCGGGCGCAGCACGTCTTCCGGGCACGAGCACTCTGGGATTAACGCGCTTCACGTTTCACTGTGAAGCGCGTTCACGGACCTGAATCGGCTCGTGCCCAGCCCACAATCGGCTCGTGCACAGCATGCCGAGAGGCGCCCCACACTGCTGGAGCACTCAACTGTGCATTAATTATAGTTAAGTGCTCCAGCAGCCTGAGGCGCCTGTTGACATGCTGTGATAAGTGGGGTCTCATGCTGTGATAATTGGTCTTGCAGCGCCTGAGGAAGTGGAGTCTCCTGCTGTGATAATTGGTCTTGCGGGCTTACGTGCTACAAACGCGCACAAGCTGCTCCACTTTCGAGCGCGTTCTCAGACCTGAATCGGCTCGTGCCCAGGTCTGTAGCTGCTCGTACACAGCTCTGACTCCCTTGGGGCCTAGCAAGATGACTATAAGTCTCGTTGGCGGCAGCGCTTCGCGCTGCAACGCCAGCGAGACCTAAAAAGGAATTTATTTGTAAATGGGAGGAACTACCGCTAAATAACTGTGAAGCTGGCCTATTTAAATTAGCCCTCTCACCCCAGTTCACTTTTTCAGGGATGCTGATTTATCACCCCTCGGGATCAGCAGGAGCCTGGGCGGCTGCGCTCCCGGATTTCATTGCTCATTATCTACTTGAAGCCACTAACTTCTCGATTTTAGGAAATCTAAACTTACATCTTGACTACCACAACTGCTCAACTTGCTTGACAAAATTTCATATCTAGACGCTCTCAATTTGCCACTATGTAATTCTAGTCCCACGCATAAAGCAGGACACTTGTTAGATCCTATCTTTTCCAATGTAAATAATTTAACATGCGAGCCTAATACACCTTTATTCTGGTCAGACCATTACTTAGTTAGCTTTAAGGTCAAGCAGGTAGGGAACAAGAAGTCATCACTGGCCAATGCCGACGCAATTTGGTCCAGAAATTGGAAAAGGCTTAATATAGACCTCCTAAACACCCAACTATTTAATTCAAAACCAGACTTAAAAGAAGTAAAAATTTCGGATACGAACATAATCAATAACTGGTTAACTTCTGCAGCAGATACTATTATCCGATTAAAAAAAGAACAAACCGAGGTACCATCAACCTCCAGCACCATGGTTCTCGGAGATTCTTAAAGCCGAAAAAACTAGATGTAAAGTGCTAGAGAGGCAGTGGAGAAAACATTATGAACCGGCGGAAAAACTCTTTTACAAGCAAGCCATCAAAGCCTACCAGTTATCATGCAAGACGGCAAGGGCGGAATACACAAAAAATAACATTCTTGCTGTCCAAAATAATCCAAAACTTCTTTTTAAAGTGGTACAAGAATGTTTGGGTGCAGCACACCAACCAGAAACCCCTAAACTATCTGTAATTCAATGCACACAGCTAGCGAACTATTTTAATGATAAAATCGAGAAAATGTATACCGAATTCAGTATAAACCGAGAACAGAGCCCTGAACCCACTCAAATGTCATCTACTCCTAGTCCTTTTAGGGAGCTGGCAGCACCCTATGGGAATTTACTTACCAGTTGGCAACTGTTAGATTCAGCAGCCTTCATGGATATATTAAACAGCATTAAGTCGGGCTCCCCGAAAGACCCTATCCCTGTACACATTCTAAAAAAGCTGAAACCTCTGATCTTAAATGGGATAAGGGATCTTCTCAATGCCTCAATTGACAAAGCAGTGGTGCCGGACATATGGAAACACGCAATGGATCTACCCTTACTGAAGAAAGCGAATGTTGATCCGGAAGTTTTTTCCAACGTTCGCCCTGTCTCACTGTTGCCTGCATTTTCCAAAATTTTGGAAAAGCATGTCAATAATCAACTAACGGATTTTGTGAACTCCCACAATCTCCTGCACCCATCCCAATCTGGGTTCAGCGCAAGCTATTCAACGGAGTTTGCACTCCTGGGAGTGGCGGAAACAATTTGTCAGAGGTTGGACAAGGGTAGCATATCCCATGCGACCCTGGTCCAAACTCTTAAATCTAAGGGTGTTGGTGGCTCCGCCCTGAAATGGCTGGAGAGCATCTTGTCGAATCGCACTTTCCAAGGCTTCTCCAATATTAATAATTTCATCCAATAATAATAATTTCATCCCTCTCGTTTCTCCTCATGGAGTGCCTCAAACAATTTGTCAGAGGTTGGACAAGGGTAGCATATCCCATGCGACCCTGGTCCAAACTCTTAAATCTAAGGGTGTTGGTGGCTCCGCCCTGAAATGGCTGGAGAGCATCTTGTCGAATCGCACTTTCCAAGGCTTCTCCAATATTAATAATTTCATCCAATAATAATAATTTCATCCCTCTCGTTTCTCCTCATGGAGTGCCTCAAGGCTCCATCTTGAGTCCTCTACTTTTTAATGTTTACATCAGTCCTTTGGCAACTATAGCAGAAGAAGCGGGCCTTACTATATTTTCCTACGCTGACGACATCCAGCTTGTCTTCTCTTTATCGACTGATGACAAGTCTGAGGTGTCACCCCTCCACACAGGACTTCAAAAGATCGCTGAATGGATGCACTCCATTAAACTGAAGCTAAAAGGCGAGAAAACAGAGCTTCTTATCTTTGGGGAACAGAAGGAGCTCTGGGGTCCACTGCATTGGCCGACTGAAATGGGTCCTACTCAACCGTCGCAGTCCGTTCGCAATCTGGGCATCATTATTGATGACCAACTGTCCATGCGACAACAATCAGTTAAGAACACCTCAATATGTTTTGCCATTTTAAAGTGGCTGAGAAAAAACTATGGCTGCTACCAGAAGGGGCACAAAGGACAGTAGTCCAAGCCCTTATTGTATCAAGGCTGGACTACGGGAACATCATATACTTAGGAGCCAATAAAGAGGTTACTCGTCGACAGCAAGTGATCCAAAATGCTGCAGCCAGACAGTTATATCGTCTTCCTAGAATGACCCACATTACAGGCTACCTCCGTGATCTACACTGGCTAAAGATTGGAAACCGCTCTAAATTTAAAGCACTCTGTTTCATGCACAGAATCAACACTGGTAAGACTCCCAGCTTTCTCTGTGAGCTGGTTAAACAATACATCCCTAATAGTCATCTTCGCTCGTCGAAGCAGGCTAAATTTGTGATCCCAAGATTTAAACTAGTTCGGATGGGTGGTCGCTCCTTTGCTCAGCTGGCTCCTGTTCTGTGGAACTCACTACCTCTTCTGCTCCATCATTAACAGAACTATGTAAAATTTCGAAAAGGCATTAAGACTTGGTTGATAAATCAATAACTCCTCAGACTCTTCCTTAGCCTAGTGGAGGTCCAGGGCGCCGGGAAACCTCCGGGTAGCTGTTGCGCCATATAAATTCATTAATAATAATAATAATAATAATAATAATAATAATAATAATAATAATCGTTGTCATCCTATTCGTCGTAGTCACCGTCGCCTTTGTTGTAGTCGACGGTCCCGTGGTTGTTGCAGTCGTCGACGATCCAGTCGCCGATGTGAATATAGCCATGGTCGTCGTCGTAGTCGAAGGGCTCGTCGTCGACACAGTCATCGACGGTGGAAGGGTTGATGGCGATAAAGTCTTAGAAACAGTCTTTACCTCATGCTTCGTTGATGACTATGCCGTTTTCGCAGATGATGATGTCATTTTTATGTTGACGCTCCCGTCGACGGTGTAAATGTTTTCTCTTTCTCCTTAGAAGTTGTGGAGGATGGCCTTTTGATAGTTATCTTGACCCTGGGAGGAGATTTTGAAGGCTCTGAGGTAGTTTTCTTTACTTATTTCACCTCTGAAGCAGTACCCTTCTTCCCCTTACCTTTGCCTGAAGGAGATTTTGAGGGACTGCGCCCTGAAGAGGTCTTTTTAGGGGCCTTTTCAAGTCTCTCACCTGAAGTATGAACCTAAGGAGATCTGTTCCTTTTTTGAGATCTCCTAGACGAAGAGGACTCCTCCTCACTATCACTTGAGAGGATCTCCTTCCTGGCTTTAACCTTCTGAAGCCATAGTAGTAGTCTTCCCTCACGATCCCTCAAGGTTTCATTTGAGAAGGTACGACATACCTTACAATCCTTCGCCTGATGGTCTGGATAGAGGCAGTATATGCAGTCTTTATGAGGGTCATCTGCATAAAGTTTTTTTAAAGCAGGCGGCACAAGCTCTAAATAATCCTTTTTTCTCCTTGTCAGCCATGGTAGAAGAAAAAGGAATTTCAAATAAGTAAATCTGGAAAAAGAGTGTACCTCAAATCCCAATCAAAGTGAGGAGTTTGAGCAGAGCTCAAAGGAGACTCCCTAGCGCAATGTGCGGTAGAAAATCTGAGGAGCAAGAGTTTCTCTCAGGAGGGTTCTAGAGGGTGAGAAGCTTGGATTGGTTCAGGAACAAGTTTGGTCCTTTTTACATAACAAGTGTTATGGGTTGCAAAAGAGAAATGGGCCTAGGCCTCTTTCAGTTTGCTATACTGCTAAGCATTGCTTTTTTATGTTATGTTATGTTAATTTAGTCTTTTATAGCGCGCGGCTACTCCATAGAGTGTCCCGGCGCTTTTATTGAGAGCCTATAGCAGAATAACACAACACAGTAAAATAAAACGGACCCAGCAGAGGGAGAGAAAAGCAAACTAAAGGGCAAAAAGCCAAGTTTTAAGGCCTTTCCTAAAAGTCAACAAATTAGAGGTGCTGCGTACTGCCAAAGGCAGAGTGTTCCAAAGCTGTGGCGCCAACAGCCTAAAAGAGCGACCTCCAATGCAGGCCCTTTATACTCGAGGGACCACAGCAAAGAACAATGATTCAGATCTCAGAGATCGGGCCGGATGGTAAAAGGCAAGCCTCCTTTGGAGATATTTTCCTCCAGAGGCGTGGAGAGCCTTGTGGGCCAGGGTCAAGGCCTTAAAAACTATCCGCATCCGGATAGGCAGCCAATGGAGCGACTGCAAAAGGCCGGAGAGACTGGCTCGCCTATACAGGCCAAAAATGGCCCGCGCGGCCGAGTTCTGGACCACCTGCAACCGTTGCAGGAGATATTCCGGCAGGCCAAGGTATAGGACGTTGGAATAGTCCAGTCTTGAACCAATTAAGGCCTGCACCGTCGTCTTCCTATGATCTTTTGAGAGCAGAGGAAGGAACTTACGGAGCATCCTGAGGAGGCCAAAACATGTTCCCGTAAGACCAAGGATCCGAGATCTTAACGTCAGACCATTATCAATCTTGATCCCCAAATTCTTTGCTAGCTGGGACGAACGCGCTGGAGGAAACATTAACAGGCCACCATTCCTGCCAGACTCGGTCAGATGGACAGCCGAAGAAGAGACTCCGGTCTCGACGACAGGGAATGATTCAGGCATGTGAATCTATGAAAGCTCCAATACTGGAGTAAGTGTAGCTTAGAACGGATCGCTGCAGATGCAAAAGGTAACAAATGCTATTTTGAATACAGGCATCTAGTGGTTCAATATTGTTGTTGTTACAATACACAACAAATCTTTTCCATTTTGTTGCATTACATGCTCCGGTGATAGGCTTTCTTTCTTTTTTAAGAATAGTCATACAGTCTGGTGGCAAAATTAAGTATCCTAACTCTATGCTTTGAGGAGCAGGATCGCTAGATTGAACTCTTTGGGGGTTGGGTGTCTAATTTCACCATGGCTCTGAGGGAGAAGGCTGAAATAGAGATGCCGCTTTTGATGTGGAACCACAGACTTGTGGGAATCCCCATTCTAGAAAGTATGGAAGGAGAACCTGGTGATGAAGTTCCCACTCATGTATTTGTTGCTGCATCCTGCTGAGGAGGCTGGCAATTTGATTGTTCACTCCTATGAGGTGCTCTGTCAGAAGATGAATTCTGTGATCGACTGCCTAATGCCAAATGATCTGAGAGAGGAGCGATAGTTGCAGAGAGTGTGCCTCTCCGCCCCCTGTTTTTGTACATAGTACATAGCTGTCCTATTGTCCGTGCTGACTAAAACAACTTTCCCTATGAGGTGACACTGAAAAGCTTTGAGTGCTAGATACACAGCAAGAAGCTCTAGAAAGTTGATGTGGAGACTTTTGCGCTCGTTGTCCCACAGACCCTAAAATTGTCAAGTTCTGTACTTGGGCACCCCAACATGTAAGATATGCGTATGCTGTTAGCACAATCTGTGGAACATGGTCAATGAAGGGCCGCTCTTTTGATACGTTTTGTGGGTTCCACCACTGAAGAAAGTGATGGGTTCAGCTGTCTACCAGCACTAGATCTGTTAATTGATCATGTGACTGATTCCGCTGACGTGCTAAGCATTCTTGTAGCCGACGCATGTGTAATCTTGCATGAGGCACTATTGCAAAGCATGATGCCATCATGCCTGGCAGTTGCATGAAAGTCCTGACTGCTAAGTATTGATTGGTCTGAAACTGTAGTAACAGTTTGGATATTTTGAATTCTGGTTGCATTGTGAGAGGCTAGAGCTCTGGGAGGTATTTAGAGTTGCTCCCAGATAGGACTGCATTTGTGAAGGATGAAGATGAGACTTTTGCGTATTGACCGTAAACCACAATTGGTAGAGTACGTTTAATGTAGTCTGAGTGTGTTGCAAACACTTTTGGTGTGTGCTAGCAATGTGCTGGGTGAACCGGAATGTGAAAGAACGCGTCTTTTAAGTCTAGTGTGGACATTAAATCACTTTGGTGTAGAAGTGGAAGCACTTGCTGAAGCGTAACCATATGGAAATGTTCTGACCGTATGTACATGTTTAACATTCTTAGGTCCAAAATTGGTCTTAAGGAGCCATCCTTTTTGGGGATTAGAAAGTACAGAGAGTAAACACCTGAACCTTGGTACAGTAATGGAACTGGTTTTATTGCTCTCTTTCTAAAAAGAGATTGTATCTTAAGTTTGAGGAGCTGTAGGTGCTCTGACGAACGTTTGTGAGTGCGAGGTGGAATATTTGGAGGATTGCTGGTAAGCTCCAGGCATTAACCATGTTGGATAATGTCTAGCACCCATTTGTCCTATTGGGAAGAAATTGGTGAAGTCTTCCCCCGACAGGTGTTAAATGATCGGGGGGAAATGTAGGCAAGTCACTGTTTATTGGAGGAAGAGGAGTTACGCGTTGGCGTTTTTTTTTACTCCTACCTTTGAAATGGTTTCCTCTATATCCTCCTCTATGGAAACCCCTAGAGGGAGAGAGTTGTGCATTTGATTCATAGGGGGAAGCATTAGGGTCTGAGGACGTACTTTTGGACCCTCCTCTATACAATGAGCAACAATAGGAGCCTCTGTTTGATGGAGACTGAAGCGCTCCCATAGACTTTGCCATGTCTGTTTTTTTTCTTTTTTTCCAGGGCCTCATCTACTTGAGGTAACAAAAATGTGTTGTTTGTTAAAAGGGGTATTCAAACTAGACAGCTGAGCTTCTGGTTTAAAACCTGAAATTCTAAGCGATGCATGTTGTCATAGGCGAATGCGAATGTTAATTCCCCCTGCTGCAGTGTCAACAGCATCTAAAGCACATCTAATGGAGGAATTCGAGATGAGTTTACCTTCTTTTACTAATTCCTGTGCTCTTTTCTTATGCTCCTCTTGGAGGTGTTGAATTAGATCTTCCATTTAGTCCCAGTGGGGTCTATCATACCTGGCTAGTAGGCCCTTCGTATTTGGCAATAGGCAAGGGGTTAGTGGCTTTAGCAGCTACTCTTTTACCAGATGCATCTATCAGTTTAGACTCTGTCTGGGGGTGGTGCATCTGCAGAGGTTTGTGAATTTGCTCTCTTATGAGCATTAGAGACTACTAGTGAGTCTAAAAGGTAATTGCCTCTTAATAAAAAACGGGATCAGATGGAGGTGTATATTTTTTGTCAACCCTAGGTGTCAATATGCGGGCACGAACAGGGTCTTTAAAGATGTCATCGGCATGTGTCATCATGCCTTTAAACATAGGTAGACTCTGACTTGTCCTATGTGTAGAACCTAGTGTGTCAAATAAAAACCCTATTTCTAAAGACTCTTTGTATAATTTAACCCCATGGTAAGCTGCTGCTCTTGAAATCAGCTCTTGATAAGCTACATCATCATCTGGGGTGATGGCTTCGCAGGATATAGATCTGGATCATTATTCATGGGTAGATCAATATTATAGTTATCCCATGGGTATGCTGGTAAATGACTATTATCATCGTCATCATCCTCCGCTATATCAGGCTGTGTATGTGGAGACCCCAGAGGTGCTATGTGTAAAGGATCTGCGCCTGGCAATGGTGGCAGTGGTGAAGATGGAGGAGGGTATTGATAATTAGGGTGAATAGGGTTTGTAGCCAGGTCATTCTTTTTCTTGAGAGGAATCTTATAGATAGTGTCCTCTGAGCAAACTTTCCTTTTGGAAGGTGTTTTTGCCAAAATATGTCCAGTGTCTGGATTGATGTAAAGTTTTGTCTGCTTAGGGTCTAGCTTTTCTTTCATAAGTTCTAGGATCGGTTCTGGAGGCTTTGGAAGGGCATCTTTCGATTTCATCAACAAAGGTTTTGGTGCCGATCTGTACTCGTGTTTTATGTCCTTCGGAGTGGAAGGTTTCAATTCCGAACCGGACTGGTCTTTTGTAGAGGAAGGTTTTGGTTCCAAAAACTGCTTTCCTCGACTCGGTCCAGAGCCGGAAGGCTTGAATCGTTGTTTTAGTGCCATGCCTGAGGGCGAGCCATTGGAAACATCTCTGTGCCGACCATTGCCCGAAGGCCAAGGTGGTCCTGAAGCCTTTTGTTTGGTCGAAGAAAGTTTGGAGGGTAGAGGGGCTTTAGTACTCACGGTACCCTGTCCGAGAGGAACGTAACAAAATGTGAGCTCCAGGTTCAACCTGGTCCAGAGGAGACAGCACTAAAAGTGATTATATTTTGGAAGTTTTTTCATGAGATGAACAAAATAGGAAATTACAAGAATAGACATTTGGACTGTAAATTTGAGAGCCTAGAGACGAGAGTCAGTATTATATTTGTTTAGAATTTGATGGAAAAGGAGTAGTGAGTGATGGAAGAGTGGATAAAATGTACACATATTGTAAAGGTAGCAAGATACTCTGAGCACAAGTTCACCGGACACAATAAAGAGGGATGTATGGCGAAGGAGGCAAGAAAAAGGTTTTACATTATAAAAGTGAGATTGGGTGGGTTTTAGTAGTGGAAGACACAGGAATGAGCATATTTTCACATTGCTATTAAACATGCAGTACAGCATATGAATATTGAATGGAGTTGAACACTGCTCATGAAAGAACATTAAGGTACAAAAGGTGTAAACAGATAGAATGTCGCCTTTACACAGACTGCCATCACTAAACTAAGGAAAGACATAAATTGCTGCAAACAGAAATGATTCCAAGATTAGGGACCCACACCCACTAATTCAATATTTACTTACCAATAATGAAGTTTTGTCTCCATTTAGTTGGCTGTCATCTCGAGATTTAACATAACGACGATGATTTTGGTAAAAGTTGGACAGCCCATAATACATAAACACATTGCTCTAAATGGGACAGAAACACATTTTATTCATAGTCTTTTAACAATAAATAAATCACATGGCAAAGTTGTGTCTTTTGCTTGTATGGTTCGGTCTCATTGTGTTGGGGCGTGTGATCATTCATTAATTTAAAAATAAAAATCCATACTTTATCTTCAACATTTTCTTTTACTTTCTATGTAAGCATACAAGAAGAAATAATGTGACAAAAGGACACTTGTGGACGAACCACTTCATAACTAAAGCACAATATTATCTGTAGAATAAAGAAGAAAATAGATCAGGCAGGATATATTCAATTTGTTTCTCCTATGCAGACGACACTCAACTAATCCTCTCGATCACAGAGGACCCCTCCAACACCAAAACCAACTTCGGCAATGCCATAACCAACGTAGCCAAATGGATGAGACATAACTGCCTCAAACTCAACTCTGACAAAAGGAAAATGCTACTTACCAGTATGCATCTGTTCTTGGCATGTAGAGCTGCAGAGTAGTACACTTTGCATAGATTACCATCTGGTATTGGGCTCGGATATTTGCACCTTGTTGTTGTCTTAGAAGAAGTCTTTGGTGGTCACGAGATAGGGGACTCCTCCCTTGTCTTCTATGGGAATGTTCCCTAATAATGCCATGGAAGCCCTTAGTTTGAGTGTTGAATGTGCTCTAGGGAGAATTGTCAAAGTGCCTTTTGCTTTTTGGTAGCAAATTTGAATACATTTGACTATCCACCTGGCAGTTCCTGTTTTGGAGCTGGGGTTGCCTTAAAGAGGTGGAGAGAAAGCTACAAACAGTTGTTTTATTTTTCCAAAGGGTTTAATTCGGTCTATCTAATAAAGCAAAGCTCTTCTGATGTTGAGTGTGTAACGAGCTCTTTCTGCTACAGAATCAGGGTTTTGGAAAAACACTGGTAACTCTATTGATTGATTGAGATGGAAAGCAGAAATTACCTTTGGAAGAAATTTTGGATTTGTTCTAAGAAACCTTTGTTTGGATATATTTGTAAAAAAGGGTTCTTGTTTGGTTTAAGCCTGGATCTCGCTTACTGTCCTAAGAGATGTGATTGCAACAAGGACCCCTACTTTCCATGTAACGAATTGTCATTCGCATTTACGTAAAGGCTCAAATGGGGAACCCATGAGCCTAGTAAGAACAATGTTTAAAGTTCCACACAGGAGATGGTGGCAGTCTGGGTGGAATTATCCTTTTAAGGCCATCCATGAAGGCTTTGATAGCAGGTACTTGAAACAATGACAAATGTTGTCTGTTTTGTAAGTAGGCGGCAAGGGCAGGTAGATGTAATCTGATTGATGAGTATGCAAGATTGCATCTTTGTAGATGGAGCAAATAGCAAATAATGTTTTGTATTGAAGCATCTAATGGCTCAATTGTGTTTTTGCAGTAAATAACGAACCTTTTCCATTTGGCTGCATAGCAAGCTCTAGAAGTGGGGCGTTTGGCTTCTTTAATAATATTCCTACAGTCCGGTGGGAGGTTCAGGTAACGGAACTCCAAGACTTCAGGAGCCAGATCGCGAGATTCAGTTGCGCTGGATCTGGGTGCCTTATTTCTCCATGGTTCTGCGTCAGCAGCTTTGGGGAGAGCCGTAATTTTTGATGAGGGACTAGTGATAGTTCGAGTAGTGCTGTGAACCATGGTTGCCGTTCCCAATGTGGGAGCAACTAGGATCATTTTAAGAGACTGTTGCTTGAGCTTACGTATTACTAGTAGAATGAGTGGGAGTGGCGGAAAAGCGTAAGCAAATTTGCCTGACCAGCTCATTCATATCGCATTGTACTTGGTCAGCGGGTGTGGAAACCTGGCGGCGAAGGTTGGGCATTTTATGTTTGTGTGTGTGGCGAACAGATCTATGTCTGGTTGGCCCCACATTTGGAAGAAAGGTTGAAGAACTTGTGGATGAAGTTCCCATTTGTGTATTTGTTTAGTCTGACGACTTAACAGATCCAATATCTGATTGCTTACTCCTGAAAGATGTTTCGCCACAAGATATATTTTTTGTGGAATGGCCCATCTCCATATGCTTTGCGCTAGGCGAGAGAGCTGCAGAGAATGTGTTCCTCCTTGCTTTTGTATGTCATACATTGCTGTCATATTGTCTGTCCCGACTAAGACAGTCTTGTTGAGAAGATGTACTTGGAATGACTTTAAGGCTAGAAATATTGCTAGTAGTTCTAGGTGATTGATTTGGAGCAGTTTTTGTTGGGTGGTCCCCCTGCCCTGAATTGTATGGTTTAGGAGAGGAGCTTCCCAGATGGTGAGTGATGAGTCTGTTAGCACTATCTGTGGAACCGGCTCTAGTAACGGCCGTCCTTTGGACAGGTTTTGTATGTTCCACCACTGCAGAGAGCGATGTGTCCTCGAGCCTGGCTCCACTGATGTGCCAATCATTCTTGTAAAGGGCGCATCTGAAGTTTTGCGTGCGGTACAATGAAAATGCAAGAGGCCAACATTCCTATGAGCTGCATAAACAATCTTGCTGGGAGAGAGTGCTGAGGCTGAAACCTGTTGATGAGGGTTTGCATGCTCGCTATCCTGCCTGGATTGAGGTATGCTAGAGCTTGCAAGTGTCTATTGTGGCTCCTAGATACTGATGTATGTGGGGGGTTGAAGGTGTGACTTGGTGTAGTTTAGGGTAAACCCCAAGTTGTGTAACAGTTGAATTGTTTGATAAGTGTTGTAAACACACTGGTTGTATGAGTTGGCTTTTGTCAGCCAATCGTCAAGGTATGGAAATACATGAATTTGCAGTCTTCTCAAGTGTGCTGCTACTTCTGCAATGAACACACAAAGGTGGCTAGACCCAATGGGAGGGAGGGTAGGCTGGGCCTGTACTAGGAAAACCAAAAAATGTGCCTATGCCTCCAATTCGCAATAATGCAAACAATGAATGAGTGACGATAAACCAAAAGTTTATTAGTTTATCTCGACAAAACTTTTTGTCATTGAGTCAATACGTAAGTTGCAAAATTTACATCTTAAAGAGCAGACAAAGGGAAAACCATCAACTTCATTTCTAGCCGTATGGAAATCAGTCAAACAGTGTGTGTATATTTACAGTGAGACAATTTAAAGCAAACACATTGCACTAAATCAAACAATCATGGACATCGATAAATCAAAAGATACTTTTCACAAAAACAGATACACATATCACAGTTAGAAAATCATAAATACAAGAGCAAATAAGAGCAGGGGTGAATATTTTAAACCAAACACCTCCTAGCTCGTGAACTGAATTCGTTTATGTAAATGATCACAATGCGCCCATTCTGGATATATGACTACAAGAAGCCATTGGTGTGGAAGCAAATGCCTGAAGTCAAATGCCAAATGCCTGAAGTCAAATGCCGACGCGTTTCCAATCCTGTCAGTTATTTACAGGATTTTCATCAGGGCAGAAGTTTAGTCCATGCGAACTGTTTATCAAAAGGAGATTAAAAATGAAAAGTTTGTGTTAGCAAACTTCATCTAAACGCCATTTTACTGAAATGCAAAATAAACCGCAAAGAATTGCGGCATACCTTGGGAGTAGTAGCCTGTGTGGCATCAATTTTAGAAATAGCGCTTTGGGTCAGGCGGGTCTGGGCTGTAACAAGGAAAAGAACTGGTGTCACCGATTTGGAAATGACATGGTGCACGCTACGGGGATGTGGTGTAAAAGACTAATTTTACCTTAGTTCTTTGTAACGATAAGTCCGGAGAGCCGGTAGTGGAGTTATTTTTCAAATTAAATACTCTGTAACAACAGAAAGCGAAGAAATCGATATTTGAAGAAATTGTGTCAAAGCGGTAAGAGAATGAGCACAGAAGCGCCACCGCTTCAATGGGAACACTTACTTTTAGAAAGTCAACACGGGCGCTGGGGTCGGACCAGTGTTGCAATGGAACGCTGTCCTTTCTATAAGATAAAAGGGGAAAACAAGAGGCTAGCAACTATGCGCTGAATAACGCAATTGATAACTATGAGCCAATACTCAATGGCAGGTGAAAAAGGGGGATTTAAGCACTTACCAAAAAACGCCGCAGAGGGCTCTGCTAAGACTGCATTCTGAGTTCTGTGTTCTACCGGCACCTACAGGGTTTAGTTGTCCAGGGCACTGCCGGTGCTAAAGACTGTGCAGAGCCCTCTGCGGCGTTTTTTGGTAAGTGCTTAAATCCCCCTTTTTCACCTGCCATTGAGTATTGGCTCATAGTTATCAATTGCGTTATTCAGCGCATAGTTGCTAGCCTCTTGTTTTCCCCTTTTATCTTATAGAAAGGACAGCGTTCCATTGCAACACTGGTCCGACCCCAGCGCCCGTGTTGACTTTCTAAAAGTAAGTGTTCCCATTGAAGCGGTGGCGCTTCTGTGCTCATTCTCTTACCGCTTTGACACAATTTCTTCAAATATCGATTTCTTCGCTTTCTGTTGTTACAGAGTATTTAATTTGAAAAATAACTCCACTACCGGCTCTCCGGACTTATCGTTACAAAGAACTAAGGTAAAATTAGTCTTTTACACCACATCCCCGTAGCGTGCACCATGTCATTTCCAAATCGGTGACACCAGTTCTTTTCCTTGTTACAGCCCAGACCCGCCTGACCCAAAGCGCTATTTCTAAAATTGATGCCACACAGGCTACTACTCCCAAGGTATGCCGCAATTCTTTGCGGTTTATTTTGCATTTCAGTAAAATGGCGTTTAGATGAAGTTTGCTAACACAAACTTTTCATTTTTAATCTCCTTTTGATAAACAGTTCGCATGGACTAAACTTCTGCCCTGATGAAAATCCTGTAAATAACTGACAGGATTGGAAACGCGTCGGCATTTGACTTCAGGCATTTGGCATTTGACTTCAGGCATTTGCTTCCACACCAATGGCTTCTTGTAGTCATATATCCAGAATGGGCGCATTGTGATCATTTACATAAACGAATTCAGTTCACGAGCTAGGAGGTGTTTGGTTTAAAATATTCACCCCTGCTCTTATTTGCTCTTGTATTTATGATTTTCTAACTGTGATATGTGTATCTGTTTTTGTGAAAAGTATCTTTTGATTTATCGATGTCCATGATTGTTTGATTTAGTGCAATGTGTTTGCTTTAAATTGTCTCACTGTAAATATACACACACTGTTTGACTGATTTCCATACGGCTAGAAATGAAGTTGATGGTTTTCCCTTTGTCTGCTCTTTAAGATGTAAATTTTGCAACTTACGTATTGACTCAATGACAAAAAGTTTTGTCGAGATAAACTAATAAACTTTTGGTTTATCGTCACTCATTCATTGTTTGCATTATTGCGAATTGGAGGCATAGGCACATTTTTTGGTTTTCCTGCTACTTCTGCAAGGCACTTTTGAACACCCTGGGTGCTGTGGTCATCCCAAATGGAAGGACTCTGAACTGATAGTGCTGGCCATCTACTGTGAACCTTAGGTATTTTCTGTGAGCAGGGTGTATGAGAATGTGGAAGTAGGAGTCCTTGAGATTTAGTATGGCAAGGAAGTTGCCTTGTTGAAGCAGTGGAAGAACCTGCTGAAGAGTGATCATGTGAAAATGATCTGATTGTATGTAGAAATTGAGAGGTCTGAGGTCCAGTATTGGTCTTAGGGTCCCGTCTTTTTTGGGGATTAGGAAATAGAGGGAGTAAACCCCTGTTCCCTGATGTTGTATGGGAACTGGTTCTATTGCATGTTTTTAAAACAGTAAAAGAACCTCTGTTTGAGGAGTGTTAAATGTTCCCCAGACATTGAGCGTTGTTTGGGTGGTATGTTGGGTGGAGTAGTAGTAAGTTCCAGGCAGTAACCATATTGGATAATTTGTCTTACCCACATGTCTGTTGTGATGAAATTCCAGACAGGTAGGAAATGTGCTAGTCTCCCTCCAACTGGAGTGGAATGGTCTGGAGGGAGTGGAGGGAAGTCGCTGCTTATTACTGGGGGAGGAGCAAGTGTTATTACCGCTGGGAGTGTTATTACCGTAGCGCTGGGACGCCTCGTCACTGAGGCAGATATGCGCTTCATCCAATTTTAAATAATAATAATAATAATAATAATTACCTCGGCCTCTCCCCTTGTTGTTATTTCACCTGTATCCACCTCTAAAATATCCCATGTTGGGGGATGTTTGTGTGGTGTTTTTGTATGATCATAAGTGCATACATCTATTGTGAATGCATCCCTGATTTAGGGCACTCCTTAGGTTCTTTTATGACAGACTCCTTTATGTTTATCACATGTTGTCATTTATTTTCTGAGAAATGCATATAAGATATTTTACTTCATATCAGTTCAACATATGAGCCATAAACGTAAACTTAAATCAATCCATAGTATTTCATTGATTACTCCAATGCATTTCGGGCTGATGTATGCACTTATGATCATTATATGAAACGTAAAACGGACGGATACGTTACCTGTAGGCAGCACCCTACCTTTTGGAAAGGAATATGCTACTTACCAGTATGCATCTGTTCTTGGCATAGAGGGCTGCAGAGTGGTACATTATGAATAGATCGCCATCTGGTGTTGGGCTCGGATGATTGGACTTTGTTTTTCTCTTGGAGAGTCTTTTGTATCTTGGTGACTCCTCCTTTGGTTGGTAGTGCGCATGGGCATCGGCTCCATCCTTAGATTGTTTTGCCATAGTAGGGTTAGATGGAGTAGTATGATAGAATACAGATAGGAATGCCCATGTAAGTGTATCTAAATAAGATAATGTTGGAACAGACACAGGTTTCCGGGGAGGCTGGGAGGGCATGTACCACTCTGCAGCCCTCTATGCCAAGAACAGATGCATACTGGTAAGTAGCATATTCCGTTCGAGGCATATGGGCTGCAGATGGTACATTATGAATAGACTATACAGCAGTTCTCTCCCTAGCGGTGGTCGCCCGTGTCTGTTGCAACTGTCTGAAATAAAGTCTTTAATACAGCTTGTCCCACTCTAGCTTGTTGTGTTGTGTGCACATCTACACAATAGTGCTTTGTGAAGGTGTGCGGTGTAACCCAGATAGCTGCTTTGCATATGTCATCTAGTGGAATGTTTCCCAAAAATGCCATAGATGCTCCTAGTTTACGTGTAGAGTGAGCTCTAGGAGGAACAGTTAATGTTCTCTTTGCTTTTAAGTAGCATATTTGAATACATTTAACAATCCATCTGGCAATGCCCGCTTTAGAGATGGGATTGCCCTTATGTGTAGGAGAAAACGCAACAAATAGCTGTTTTGTCTTTCTGAAAGTTTGTGTTCTTTCTATATAATACAATATTGCCCTTCTGACATCCAATGTATGTAGGGCCCTTTCCGTTACCGTTTGTGGTTTTGGAAAGAAAACCGGTAATTCCACTGACTGATTGATGTGGAATGCAGAAATTACCTTTGGTAGGAATTTTGGGTTTGTTCTAAGAACCACTTTATTTTGGTGTAACTGCATGAATGGTTCTTGAATCGTAAAAGCCTGCAACTCACTTACTCTTCTAAGTGACGTGATAGCTATGAGGAAGGCCACCTTCCATGTGAGGAATTGTATTTCACACCTATGCATAGGTTCAAATGGTGGCCCCATTAGTCTGGTAAGTACTATGTTGAGATTCCAGACTGGGGAAGGTGGTCGTCTTGGTGGAATGACTCTTTTGAGTCCCTCCATGAAAGCTTTAATTGCTGGTACTTTAAACAGGGAAAGATGTTGCCTGTTTTGTAGGTACGCCGCTATAGCTGCGAGATGAACTCTGATAGAGGTGTATGCTAAGTTACATTGCTGCAAGTGTAGTAAATAGCAAATGATCTGTTTAGTGGATGCGTCCAGAGGGTTGATGTGCTTACTGTTACAGTGTATAGCAAACCTCTTCCACTTTGCTGCATAGCATGCTCTGGTGGTAGGACGTCTTGCTTGTTTAATGATTTCCATACATTCTGGTGGTAAATCTAAATATCCAAACTCTATGACCTCAGGAGCCAGATCGCTAGGTTCAATTGTTTGGGATCTGGGTGCATTATTTCTCCATGGTTCTGTGTAAGATGCATGGGTAATAATCGTAGCTTTTGATGTGGCACCTGTGAGAGTTGTAGTAGCGTGGTGAACCACGGCTGTCTTGCCCACGTGGGTGCCACTAGTATCATTGTCATTGAGTGCTGCTGCAGTTTCCGAACCACTAACGGAATTAGTGGGAGAGGGGGGAAAGCGTAAGCAAATCTGTTGCACCAATTTATCCATAGTGCATTGCCCTGGGACCGTTGGTGTGGGTACCTGGATGCGAAGTTTTGGCATTTTGCGTTCTGATGATTGGCAAACAGATCTATCTCTGGTTGCCCCCATCTTTGGAAGAATGGCTGCAGTATTTGGTCGAGCAGCTCCCATTCGTGTACTTGTTCTGACTGTCTGCTTAGGATGTCTGCTATCTGATTTTGAACTTCTGGTAGGTGTCCTGCTAACAGATAGATCTTTTGAGGAATGGCCCATCTCCAAATGTCCTGTGCTAGTTTGGATAGTTGGAGAGAGTGTGTCCCCCCTGTTTTTGAATATAATACATTGCAGTCATGTTGTCTGTTCTGATCAGGACTGCCTTGTTTGTTATTTTCATTTGGAAAGCTTTTAGTGCTAGAAATACCGCTAATACTTCCAGGTAGTTGATGTGCAGTTTCTTTTGCTGCACACTCCACTTCCCCTGCACTGTGTATTTGTCCATATGCGCTCCCCATCCGGAGAGCGATGCGTCCGCTGTTAGTATCACTTGTGGAATCGGTTCTAGGAACGACCGTCCTTTGGAAAGGTTTGTTGTGTTCCACCACTTCAGAGAGCGATGCGTACGGTCGTCTACCAACACCAGATCTGTAATCTGACCTTGAGCCTGATTCCACTGTGTCGCTAGACACTCCTGTAGTGGACGCATTTGTAGTCTGGCATGTGGTATTAGCAGTTGCATAAACACTCGTGCTGGTAGTGAGTGTTGTGGTTGAAATCTTTGTATTAACCCGACCATTGCTTGTATCCTGATCGGATTGGGGTATGCTATTGCTCTTTCTGTGTCTATAGTAGCCCCAGGTATTGCTGAATCTTGTTTGGTTGCAGGTGTGATTTTTTGTAGTTCACCGTAAACCCTAGGTGGTGCAGCAATTGAATTGTCTTCTGTGTGTTGTGAAGACATTCCTCTTGTGACTTGGCCTTTATTAACCAATCGTCCAAGTAGGGGAAGACATGTATTTGTTGTCTTCTTAGGTGTGCTGCCACCACAGCTAGGCATTTTGTGAACACTCTTGGTGCCGTTGTGACCCCGAACGGAAGGACTTTGAATTGATAATGTTGTCAATTCAATTTATTTTATTATGTTTTGGCTCTCAACGAGGGCCACATAAAATTCACAATAATAAGAGAAACAAATACATAGCAAAGAATGACAATCAATAACACATTTAGATAAAAATAACATACAATGACAAATCCACAACCGGAAGCAATGTCAAACATCTCCAGTAACATATTAATAAATAGCTAAAAAACCTTTAAAAAAATTAAAAATATAGAAACAAAACATTTCATTAGGAGGCCAATATAGTGATTGGAGAAAGATCTTCAGATTGGAAATACCAAGACGGAGACAAATAGGTTTTAACCATCTAAGTCGCAATGTACGGAGTGCAGGGCAGATCAACAAGACATGCATACGGTCCTGAATACTCAGGTTACACAAATTGCACATAGGAGGAGATCCGTACCATTTGGATAAAAGTAGATTTAGAGGTAGTAGATCATAACGTAAAAGAAACCATAATCTACGAACACCATGCGGCAAATTCCATGTGGCATAGGGTTGGGCCAACTTAATAGAGTAAGAATTAAGGAGACGGTCGACACCCCTTTTTTCTTGTATTATGTTCTTATCTGACTGAAAGCATAGTTCCCACGAAGCCTGTTTTAATAAGAATTTTAACTGTGAAGGAGATTGCAAAAACAACACGCTTTCATCTAACTTTAGAAGAGTTACAGCTCTTCCAAAATTTCTTACAAGTTGTGAGAACTCTTTGAAATTACCCAATAGTTCATTTTTAAGGAGGGCTCTCATCGTCCCCAGTTCAGCTCTAGCCAGACAGGCCACCCATCTTACTAGGGCACATAGTCCCTGTACCCAGCTGCTCCTGAGGCCGAAATCAAGCCTACAAGCGGCCAAAGAGCACGCGGTATTTAGGGAAGATAGGGATCTTAAGAGTTTCCCTTCAATCTTATGACAAAAGTCCCAGTAATTTAACTCTATAAGTTCGATACCATATAGTATCGTAGCGGGAATCTTAGCCCTATACACCTCCAGTAAGCAGGCAAAATGCCTTTTTCCGGTGGCGTGATAGAGGGAATTTAAACCTTTGCCATGGGCGAGGGCTTTGCGTGAACTATGCTCAATATGAGGCCTCTCACTCAGGTTAGCCGCAATAATTTTCCCCAAGAAAGTGTAAGATTTAACAACCTCCAGTTTTTGACCACCGATATACCATCCATAATTTTCAGATCGGCACTTCTTTTTCCCGACAATGCACATAATTTTGCTTTTAGATATGTTAATCTTCATGCGATGGGAAACAGCAAAAACATGAAGGGCTTGCAGCCGATTTGCAAGGCCTTTGGGAGTCAAATCTAAAATAAGAACGTCATCGGCATACATCAAGCAAGATATAGGGGTCCCCCCAATCACTGGAGCAATACCCTCACTAACAGACAAGGCAACAGGCAGGTCTACAGTATACAAGGAAAACAAAAGAGGAGCCAATAAACAGCCTTGTTTAAGGCCGTTCAGAGAAGGAATTTGGTGGGAGAGACACCTTTCGCCCCCTTGCAAAACACTACACCAAGTCTCTGTATGGAGTGTACGAACAAGCTCTAATAGGTAGGATGGGACACCAAGAGCTGCTAATTTTCTCCACAGCGTTCTACGGTCCACTTTATCGAACGCTGTGGAGAAATCAATAAAAGCAGCGTACACCACCCCCCCTCTCACCTGTACGTATTTATCAGTTACCACATGTAGGGTGGTGAGGTTATCTAAAGTACCATGCCCCCTACGGAAGCCAGTTTGTTCAAGTGGCAGAATATTGTTCTCCTCGACCCAGTCGGAAAGAAAATTTAAGAGACATTTCGCAAAAACCTTTCCGATAGAGTCGAGGAGGGCTATCAAACGATAATTACTGGGGCTATCCCTAGTTCCCTTCTTAAAAATAGGGACCAGAATGCTTCCCCTCCAGGAAGCGGGTACCGTTTTAGAAACAAAACAGGCTTTAAACAATGGGTAAAGGATTTTACTTCACATCGAGGGTTCCTGCTTCAGAACCGTCATAGGGAGTTCGTCAGGACCCATTGCACCAGAGGAGCGCATATTCTTTATGGCCATTTCAATTGTTTCCTCTGTAGGATAGTTAATCAGTCCTTCAGGCATTACATCGGGAACACTATCTTCACCTGAAGTACCGTTCCCTGCATAGAGCTCCCGAATATAAGTGGTCCATACCTCTTCAGCTATGGGGATGGGGCAAGGACTTATTCTAGTACCGCATCCCTTCCCAATTATGGACCAAAATTCTCTAATCCTACCATGAGCAACTGATTTCCTCAGGTTAATCCAAACTATATCTTCCTTCTCCTTTTTTAATTTCGCCTTTAGTCTGCATCTCTTTCTTTTTAATCTAGAGATTTCTTTTTCACGTTCAGTAACTCTATCTAAGTATTGCTCACGGACTAGTTTATTTATTTCCTTGTTCAGGATGCGTAGTGTACTAGGCAAAACTACCCCTTTCCTAGGACGGCTAGCCTTTTTTACATCTAGGATAATATTTCGCATACATTTTTCAAAGTTAACGATTTCTAAACCATGCCAATCATTTAATTCTAATAAAGTTTTACATAAAGTAGCATGCACCCCGTTAATGGCAGTTGGATTCCAAAAACATCTTCCCGTGGATGCATGAAAAGTAGCGTCACTGCTATTAAGGGACCATGACGCAGTGGGCGGAGGTTTTAAAGAAATAGTTATAAGCATTATGCTATGATCGCTCAGAGTTGTGGGAATTATCTTAAGATCCTGAATACAAGGAAACAAGCCATAATCCGAAATCGATAATGTTGTCCTTCCACTACAACCCTTAGGTATTTCCTGTGGGCTTTGTGAATTGGGATATGAAAGTAAGCGTCTTTTAGATCCAGTGTAGAAAGAAAGTCCCTTTTCTTCAGTAAAGGGAGTACCTGTTGGAGCGTGACCATGTGGAAATGTTCCGAATTTAAGTATGCATTGAGAGGTCTTAGGTCTAAGATTGGTCTTAGGGACCCATCTTTTTTGGGGATTAGGAAGTATAGAGAGTATACTCCTGTCCCTTGTTGATGTTTTGGAACCTTCTCTATTGCATGCTTTTGTAGCAGTGCTAGTACTTCTTCCTTTAACAATGTCAGATGATCTTGACTCATTGGACGCTGTTTGGGGGGGATGTTTGGTGGGGTAGCTGTGAGTTCTAGGCAATAACCATGTTGGATAATCTGTCTCACCCACTTGTCTGATGTGATGTTTTCCCAGACAGGTAGGAACTGTGATAGACGTCCCCCGACCGGTGTTATGTGGTCTGGGGGAAGTTCTATGAAGTCACTGTTTTGGGGTTGAGGCGTTGCGGTTGTTATTATTTCCGCGGCCTCTACCCTTGTTGTTGTTACCCCTGTAACTACCTCTTGAATTACCTTTGGGTGATGTAGGTGTGAAAGATGTGGATTGCTGATTTGTTCCTGTATTTTTTGAGCCTCCTCTATAGGTGGATCTACGAAAGGAACCTCTTTGTGTTGGCTGTTGCAATGCTCCCATTGACTTAGCCGTTTCTGTATCTTTTTTCATTTTTTCTAAGGTCTCATCTGTGCTTGAGCCAAAAAGTGTTTTTTGATCAAAGGGTTGGTTCAATAAAGATGTTTGTACCTCCTGTTTGAACCCTGAGATTCTAAGCCATGCATGTCTCCTTAACATGACACTGGTGTTGATGGATCTTGCTGCAGTGTCTGCTGCGTCTAGGGCGCACTTAATGGAAGTATTAGTTATTATCTTTCCTTCCTGTATTAACTGATCTGCCTTTTTCTGATGTTCCTTGGGGAGATGTGTGACGAGTTTTTCTAATTCATCATAATGTGCCCTATCATAACGTGCAAGTAGTGCCTGTGTATTGGCTATACGCCAGCTATTTGCCGCTTGTGATGCTACTCTCTTGCCTGATGCATCTATTAATTTTGACTCTTTGTCAGGTGGAGGAGCCTCTCCTGTAGATAATGAGTTCGCTCTTTTACAAGCGTTTGAAACTACAAGCGAGTCCAGAGGTACCTGCCCTTTGATAAATATTGGATCCTTTGGAGCCGGCTTATATTTCTTATCAATTCTTGGGTTTAACACCCTAGCCCTCACTGGGTCTTTGAATATTTCTTCTGTGTGACTGAGAAGACCCTTTAGCATAGGAAGAGTACCTGATGTTCTTTGTGCATTAGGTAGCGTCTCTAATAGGAAGTCCTCTATTTGAGGTTCTGTATGTATATCTACTTTATGATATTTTGCTGCCCTATTAATGAGCTGTACAAACCCTGTGTTATCAGGTGGTGAAGGCTTTGAGGGATATAACTGTGGGTCGTTGTCATCATCTGACTCTACGTTATAATTTTCCCATGGGTCATCCTCATCTGGGATAGTTTCATCATCCCCTTGAGGTTCTCCCTCCCCTGAATCACTTTCTACATCAGACTGAGGTGTAGATGGTTTTGGTGTAGAAGGTGCAGGAATATTTGGCATAGTGTGAGGAATAGGAGAAGAGGGTGTGACTTTAGGTCGAGGAGAAGTAGGAGGAGTTGTATTTGTCCCCAGTGTTCTCTTTTTTGAAGGAAGAGATTTGTCTTCTATCTGTTCATTCTTCCTCTTCTTCGTCACTACTTTGCCAGTTTGCAGATCTATAAACAAAATCTTTTGTTTGGGATCTGTCTGCTGCTCCTGTATCGGCACCGAAGGCCTTGGTTCCGAAAGGTGCTTTTGTTTTCGATCGTCAATGTTCGGTGTTTTCGGCACCGAGTGTTTACTCGATTCCGACTTCTTCGGTGTCGAGTGAGTCTTCGACGTCGAATCATGTTTCTGTTTCGATGCCGAGCTTTCCCTTGCATGAAGCTTCGGCGCTAAAGTCGATGTTGATCGTTTCTCGGATCCGACATGGTGGGAGGCCGAGTGTTTCGGTTTCAGTTTCAGTTTCGTTGCCGGGCCCGAAGGCGGGGCGTCGGAAACTTTTTTCTGCGGTTTGACCGCGCTCGAAGGCGGGATTGTTACCACATGGGGTCGGTTTTTTGGTAAGGGGACGTCGTCACTCACGGTTTGTTGCACGTCGAATTCTTCGACATCCGACTCGTCCCCTTCCGACCCCGACTGATCCTCATGATCCTCTTCTTCCTCAAGTTGCTAGTCTCCGAACAGCTCCGGGATCGCCTCCGACTGCATTCTGGAAACCTCGTGTCTTCGAGCTCGACGATTTCTAATCGTCGACTTGGAGGAGAATGCTGCGCAGGCTTCGCAGTCCCTGGATTCGTGTTCAGGCGATAGGCAGAGGTTGCACACCTCGTGTAGGTCCTTGTGTGGGAACTTAGCACCACACGTTGGACATTTCTTGAATGGAGTCCTTTCCATGGACCCCGGGCTTGACTGCGTCGAGAAAGGCCTCCTGTTCGTCGACGTAGATCAAAGTTTTTTCTTCGATGTTGAAGTCGAAACGCGCCGGAATGGAAATGAAACGCGTACGATAACAATACCGTCGAATTGGAAAGGGAATACGCGCCGATAAGTCACTTCTTTTCAAAGTCGATCTGGAGCGTCTCAATCCTCATCCGAACCCGATGGCGGAAAAAAACAATCTAAGGATGGAGCCGATGCCCATGCGCACTACCAACCAAAGGAGGAGTCACCAAGATACAAAAGACTCTCCAAGAGAAAAACAAAGTGCAATCATCCGAGCCCAACACCAGATGGCGATCTATTCATAATATACCATCTGCAGCCCATATGCCTCGAACACACAATTACTTTTGTTCAAAATCAGATAAAAACAGTGGTTGTGCACCTATCCTATTCAGCTAGTATACTCAATTAACCGACCTCGGAACAGGAAGCACACCCCATAATGCAATACGACGAACTTTCCAAGACCACGGAAGCCAGAGCTGAAACCCTAGCATTTGCAAATGAAGAAACAGAGCGAATATATGCTCTAATAAACTAAGATATAGCCCAAGACACCGCAGGCCGCACAAAAGAACAGAACATCAGACAACTTTTATACCTCTTGAGACGCCAAGTAAATCAAAAACTGCACGCTAACACACTAATAAAATGCCACAAAGCTTCAAGAATTCCCCGTGGACTAAGGATAGCGCTGAAACCATCCTTATGTAAAAACTCGAAGATCTTCCAAGAAAAATGGAATGCCATACTTAATAAATGTAGCTTGGACCTTATCTTACTCATAATAGAGAAGTTATCTAACATACTTAAAGACCTGGAAACTGACATAAAAGAAATAGAAAAAGAATTACAAGACACAGTGACACCAGAGGATTGGTCTAACATCTTAGAAAATATAAAAACCCAGTTAGACAAACACACAAAAGAGATTAATGAAAGGAAGATCCGTAAGTTCAGGAGAGATACGCTGGACTACAAATTGGGAGAAGTCTACACCTGGGCGGAAGTGTACGCCCAGATATGGAGAAACAAACCATATAGTCAGCAGACCGACACTTCATCGTCGAGTAGGGAAACATCAAACCGACCACCAAAAAGAACAGGTGCTCCCACAACAGTAACATCGAGAGACGCAAGTGATAAACCAAGTACCAGTGACAACACCACAACATCCTCTGTGCCTTTTTTAGAGGCTGGCCCAAACGACAGAAGACTCCGGAGGAGTAAAAGAAAAAGAAAAGGAGAAAGGTCCCCCCAATACAAGGAGCACGATCCAGAAAAAAGACAACAAGAAAAGCAACACCTAGTAATTAATATCTCTGATACCACCTTAACACCTTACGAGATGAAATTATTGGAAAAAGGGACATCATTTATTCCCACCACAAAATCCAACCTGCTAGAATTGGAAGTCAGCACATTCAAATTCAAACGGAAATTACGACTACGTCATTTTTTCAACAACGTACTAACACCTGATACCAACAGTAAACCAGATCAATTAATGGGCTTAAGACCCACGAGCTCTTTTCTGGCTTCATGTAGCCACAAATGTATTGATACATTCGAAACGCTGGTTAAACAAGATCTAATGAAATTAAATTTCAACAAAAAAATAACTAAAAACATCACCCAAAAGGATCAAGATATGCTCATAAAGATTGCCAACAACAAAGACATCAAGTGCATTAAAGCAGATAAAGGGGGAGCATTGGTGATTTTAAACACACAAATGTACCAACGAAAAATGATGGAACAGATCTCGGATCCAGAAACATACATGCAATTGGAGAATAATCCAACCACACAATATAAAACTACACTGTGTGAAATCCTAACGAGAGCACATACAACAGGAACCATTGATGAAAGAACCTTCAAATACCTACTGGTGGAACACCCCAGAAGCCCAACAATTCAAATCACCCCTAAAATACACAAATGTATCAAAGACCCCCCATTTCGACC
The DNA here is from genome assembly GCF_964263255.1 of Lissotriton vulgaris. NCBI lineage: Eukaryota > Metazoa > Chordata > Amphibia > Caudata > Salamandridae > Lissotriton > Lissotriton vulgaris. The sequence goes on from NC_141694.1 coordinate 510,443,910, forward strand.
TATCGTATCCACCAGGGGTTCCTTACACGAACCTGTAGGGAAATTCCTTGACAGGTACCTCCAGCCACTTGTGAAACAAACGAGAAGCTACATAAAAGACACTACCGAATTTCTAATCAAATTGTCTGAAGTCACCATACTGGAAGGAGAAAAGCTAATTCTGGGCACCGCTGACGTAAAAGCCCTATACACATCCATGTGCAATGGAGGAGGAAACGACGCAATTGAAAAAGCCATCATGAACAGTGAAATTGACAAACTTATGCAGGAATTTCTAATGGAACTAATGATGTTCACATTATATCACAGCTACTTTAAACTTGAAGAGGTATGGTATATGCAACTATCAGGAATGTCCATTGGCAATAGCGCAGCACCTTCGTACGCGAATATGTACATGAAAGAATTCGAGGAAACAAATATTTACAGCAACACCATCTGGTCCAACAATCTCAAACTGTATGCGAGATATATAGACAATTTATTTTTCATATGGAAGGGCACAGAAGAGCATTTGCAACAAGCATTAACTGAATTGAACACCCGCAACGATCGCATACAACTTACATGGCAATTAAGTGAACATAATATCACATTTCTTGATGCACTCATCTCAAAAACCTCCAAAGGTTTTGAAACTGATCTTTTCCGCAAAGCAACGGATCGCAACAACACTCTCCACTACTCCAGCTTCCATCAGGGTTCTCTAAAACGACATTTACCATACTCTCAAATGCTTCGCGCTAAACGTATAGCATCCAACAGTGAAGTAGGAAAAGCACAGATCAAAGAGATGGGAGAAAGATTCACTGCAAGAGGTTATCCTCAAGATATCATAACCAAAGCGGAGAACCGAGTATCTCTTATCTCAAGAGAACAAACATCAACAAAAACCACTGAACTGAAAGATAACAGAATGGTACTGGTGTCGAAATTTTCAACCCTCAGCAACACATACAAAAAAATAATAATGAGACATTGGCCCATACTGATGGCAGAACCAGAATTCAAACAACTATCCATACATCCTCCGATCTTCGCGTATACACGCAGCAACACCATTAAGGAAATATTATCCAAAGAACAACCAAAACGTGGAGAATCAAAAAGGCGCACTACCATGCTCGAATTGTAACAGTTATAACGTGATTAAAGGCAACACCATGGCCCATCCAATGAAGGGTCGTAACATCAAACTTAACGTTAATGCCACATGTGATTCATCGAATCTTATATACATGCTAAAGTGCCCTTGTGGAAAAATCTATATCGGTAAAACTGAAAGAAAAATCAAAACCCGACTAAATGAGCACTAATCAAACATTCAAACCAGAAATGAAAAATCCAGCGTTGCTGTACATTTTGTCGAACACAAACACAACATTGCGCAATTGAAATATCTAGTTTTGGAAATAATTGAAAAACAAGAGGGGAAAGACAATAATAAAACTGTGTTACAACGCTATATCGCCTCCAAGCCATGAAGCCCTTTGGGCTCAATGAAAGGACCGAATTTAGCTGTTTTCTTTAACCACTTCATGGTGGTTTTCTGATGATTATGTTTTGATATGTGGCCTGTATTTACGACAGTTATTAATTTGTTTAATGTGTGTAGATACATCATCATAATGTGTTTTGAATCCACAACTTTATTAAACACGCAACCCACCGGTGCACTTTTCCGCACCCAATATGGCCGCGAGTTTAGTCCAACCTTTATGTTGGTCTAACACGTGACAAAACACTCATCCAATTAGAACGAACCGTTTTTCAAGTTCGCTACGTTTTCGCCGTCTTCACACGCACGGTAACATTACCGAACTACCCTCGCCACGGCTGTTCACCTCACAACGCTTCGAACAGTGAGAGACACTGAATCTATTTTGGTAAGTCAGCCCCTTTGAACGGCCATGTCATCACTATTACGTTTACATATCGAACTCTTCGGAGTCCTGATAACATTTCTTTATTTTTTGGCAACAGTTATCTTTGAGCTTCGTGATGGTCATTCACGTAAGTGTGTCTTAGCTTTATTTGAATCACGCCGTTTTTCACTAGCTGGTCACTCGCCGTGAGCACTTTTTTACAAACACATTGTTTTCACCCCAGGCACTCACGAACTAAATGATTTCACTTATGTTTTACCATCGGTATTGTTTAACAGTTTGCATTGTTACTAAAAGTTGTATAATAATTGACTATATCTTATTTGTTTATATCGTAGATCTCCTTGACAAAGGGCTATAACAGCCCGAAATGCATTGGAGTAATCAATGAAATACTATGGATTGATTTATGTTTACGTTTATGGCTCAAATGTTGAACTGATATGAAGTAAAATATCTTGTATGAATTTCTCAGAAAATAAATGACAACATGTGATAAACAAAGGAGTCTGTCATAAAAGAACCTAAGGAGTGCCCTAAATCAGGGATGCATTCACAATAGATGTATGCACTTATGATCATTATATGAAACGCAAAACGGATGGATACGTTACCTGTAGGCAGCACCCTACCTTTTGGAAAACACAATTACTTTTGTTCAAAATCAGATAAAAACAGTGGTTGTGCACCTATCCTATTCAGCTAGTGTTTTTGTATGAAGCATTGTCTGTATTGATGTTTTTGGATGCTCCACTATAGAAGGAGCGCCGAAAGGAACCATGTGGCGATGGAGACTGCTATGCTCCCATGGATTTAGCAGTCTCTGTGTCCTTTTTCATTTTTTCAAGAGCGGTGTCTACAGCTGGTCCAAAAAGCTGTTGCTGATTGAACGGCTGATTGAGGATAGTTTTTTATACCTCCTGTTTGAAGCCAGAGATTCGCAACCAGGCATGTCTTCCGAGTAACACCCTAGTGTTAATGGCCCTAGAGGCGGTGTGCTGCATCAAGGGCACATTTGATTGATGCATTAGTTATAAACTTCCCCATCTGAATTAAATAATTGGCCTTGGGTCTTATATTGATCAGGTAAATGTTGCAATAGGATTTCTAGTTGGTCATAGTGAGCCCTTTCATAACTAGCAAGTAATGCTTGTGTGTTGGCTATTCGCCAGTTATTAGCAGCTTGGGCAGCCACTCGTTTGCCAGAAGCATCCAATAGTTTAGACTCCTTGGCTGGAGGTGGCGTATCACCAGAGGTTTGAGAATTGGCACGTTTTCTAGCGTTAGTTACCACCAAGGAATCTAAAGGGAGCTGACCTTTGATGTTGGCGGGATCATTGGGAGCAGGTTTATATTTTTTGTCAATCCTTAGATTTAAAATTCTAGTCCTAACAAGTTCCTTAAATAGGTATGGGGCTTGTTTAATGACCCCTTTTAACATTGCCAGTGTTTGTACATTTTTTAGTGACTGTTCAAATGTGTTCAGTAGAAAATCCTCCTCTGTGGGGGTCTGAATGCATTGGGACACCATGGTCTTGAGCTGTCCCATTTACAAGCTGGTTAAAACCAATATTGTCATCTGGGGGAGATGACTTTGTTGGATCTGCATGAGGGTTAGGGAGGTCTGGAGGATCTAATGGGTCATCATAATCGTATCAATCATCCTGTGGTACGTCTGCATCGTTATCAGGATCATCAAAAGGGTCAGTGTTGTGTCCCCCATCCCCTAATTCATCATCACTGGGAAGTAGTGGTGAGTTTGGTGGAAGTATAGGAGAGTCAGGCTTAGAAGGAAGAACGGGAGAAGAGGGTTGCAAAGGTGAAGTAGCACAGTCCTTCTTTACAGACACTGCAGGAATGCCTGGGGTGTCCAATTTCCTTTTGTTGTGTGGAACAGTAGACACATGTCCTGTTTTAGGGTCTATATGGATTATTTTTTGTTTTGGATTGATAGGATCAGGTCGAAAAAGTTCTTCCTCTTCTGTAGATGCTTTTGCGCCGATTTTTTCGGTTCCGAGTGGGGTTTAGATTTCTGCTACAGAGCCTTGGAGGGTGTTTTCGGGTCCTTTGGCTTCGATGTGGAGGCGGAAATCTTTTTAGGTTTCGAATGTTTTGGTTTCGGATCAAATGCCTTTTCTTTCGGCACGGGGTGGGGGGGGGGTGGAGTCGGTGCCAAGGTCTTTTTGGGAGTAGGTTGCGCTCTGTGCTTCAGTGTGGATGGCGCTGGTGGGACAGTGATATGTGGTTTGCTCAGTCCCGAGCTACTGGAAGGCTTGTCTTTTATATTCAGAGCCGAGCCCGAGAGCGGGGCTTTTGAAGCATGTTTTTGGTCGCAACTGGGGCCAGCAGGCAAAGTCTTGACCAGGGCCTTCTTTTTTGGAGGTGGGATTGGGGCAGGGGCAGTTGTACTCACTCGTAGACCTGGAGTTAAGGGATGGTCTGAGTTGGAGTTGTCTGCTTCGGACACGATTTGTAGATCCTCAGAGTCCTCTTCCGGAACATTGGGGCCTTTATCGAAGATGTCCCCCGGAGCTGCTTGCTGCGCCATGATGCGTCGTCGGGCCTGGCGATCATGGATGGTCTTTTTGGATCTAAGGAGGAGCAGGCCTGGCAATTGTTCTCGTCGTGCTCAGGCGAGAGACACAGGCCTTGTGGTGGTCACTGTGTAGAAATTTAGCTCCATACTGGGGGCATTTTTTTAAATGGAGTCCTTTCCATGAGCCGTAGGCCCGAAGATGGTCGTTAGGCCCAGCGGCCCGCGTTGATGACCGGAATAGAGTATTTGAGGAGCGCGTCGAAGATCACGCAATCAAAATCAATACCGCCGAGTCTATGATGGTTTTGCGCGTCGAAAAGGTTTGGAGAATATGGTGCCGAACCAGAGCGCAGAAGTTACATCCGAACCCAATGGCGGAAAAAAACAATCTGAAGATGAGTCGATGCACATGTGCACTATCATCCAAGGGAGCAGTCACCTATCTTGTGACAACAAAAGACTTCTTCCAAGACAACAACAAGGTGCAAGCATCCTAGCCCAACACCAGATGGCGATCTATGCAAAGTGTACTATCTAAAGCTCACATGCTCGAACCTGAAGTTACTTCTAAAGAACACCTTCCCATGGGACCAAAGCTGGTGGCCCGCAGAACTCGGACCAACACCCACACCAACAGACCATGCATGCAACCATGCATCCAACCATGCATCATCCTAGACAGCCATGGCCATATGCAAATTAGTCTTGACCCTGTGCCTCATGGTAACAGTCCAGCCCGAACTGCCAAGCCATGTCTTCCCTGGACAGGAATCAAGCATGCTAGGACCGGTTTCTGGCTATCAGCCGTCATCAGCAAGGATAACTTGACTCCAGTGGCGTAGTGGGCACCGGACCCACATCTGGGCATACCCTTCCCACAAAGGAAAATGTTATTTACCCTATAAGTCCCGGATTGCGGCATGTAGTGCTGTAGATTCACATGATGTGCATACTCCTTGTCAACCTAGTGTTGAACTCTGATGTGTGCAAGTTGTTTTTCTTCAAAATATTTATTTTGAGTCTCAAGGTATAGTTACTCCTCCCATTACTGGTAATGCATTGGTATAGACTTGATTGTATGACTGCTTTTCCGCACAGCGGGTGAGGCTGAACATGGAGCACAGAAATCTATAGCCCACATAAGCTTGTTGGCGTGCTAAGATATCCACACAGTAGTTCTTAGTTTCTTAGTGAATGTGCATGTAATGCACCATGTAGTTGCTTCACTTAGTTTTAAAAGAAAGCTTTATTAAGGAAAGCCATAGAGGATCCTTTTTTGGGTAGAGTGGGGTCTGGGTGGGGCAGGCACTTGCCCGTTGAGTTCAGCATGATAAGTGTGAATGCATTTGACTAGCCACTTGCCAATGCTGGCCTTGGAAAGAGTATGGCCTTTGTGTGGTTTTATGAATGAGACAAAGAGCTGCCAAGGTTTGCAAAAGGGTTTAGTCCTGTCAGTGTAATACATGTGAGCCATCTTGACGTCTTGTGTGTGACAGGCCCTCACTGCCATGGAGTCAGGGTGTGAGAAGAACACAGGGAGTTCAATGGTTTGGTTAAGAATGGAAGAAGATACCACAGTTGGTAGAAGTTTACGGGTTGTTCTACATACAACCCTATCATTGTGCACCTGAAAGATAGGTTCCTGGAGGGTAAGAGCTTGAAGTTCACATGTCAGAGAGATGATGGCCACTAGAAAAGCCACCTTCAAGGAGAGAAACTGTAGGGGGGAGGGGTGAATGAAGAGGCTTAAATGGAGGGCCCATGAGTCGTGCGAGAACAGTGCTGAGGTTGTAGACAGGGGCCAGAGGTACTCTGGGTGGAATGACTTGTTTAAGTTCTTCCATGAAAGCTTTGACAACTGGGACCGTGAATAGAAGTGTGCTTCCTATTCTGAAGCTGAAAATGCAGCTAAGTGAAGGAAGATAGATGTGTAGGCAAGGTCTGCCATCTCCAGATGAAGCAGGTAGACTATGTCTTGTACTGCTGGCTTGAGAGGGTCAATTTTTCATGGAAGCAGTTTTTTTTTGTTTACATTGGTTTACTAGGTTTTAACAATCAGTTATCACAACAGTAGATTTCAATACATTAATACATTCTTGCAACAGACAGTCGAAATGCAAATCTTATGTTCATAGGCACTAATCCCGTATACGCTAGTAGCCAAGTTTGCCTAATGTTTGACCAAGCCTGTGTATATCATGGTGTGTCGAAGAGGCCATAGTGTACATCCTATAAGCAAGTACCGTCTGGTGTGCCTAATATATCACTGTCGGGTCTCCTGTGATATTGTGCCATGGCCGGGTATGGGTCACCGCCTTAGTCACGTTGGGTTAGATCGTTGTTGTGTGAATGTCCCAAAAACTTTCTGATCCATCATATCGATGTGCGTTCCCAATTAAAACAGTGGCCGGATTTTCCGCCAGCCCAACTTTCAACTGTTTCCAACTGTGGGGGATAAACTATAGGGAAAGTAGGGTGTGTGGGGGGGGGGGGTCCTAGCTGCGAACTAATAGGATCAGTTATCGAGATAAGTGTAGTTCCTCGGTGGGGTGTGGGAATACATCAGGATATATGTGGAAGGGGATTGGGGTTATACCTTCCGTGGTATTCCCTCTGTTGTCTGTGGGGGGTTCTATGCAGATCTGCAATCCAGGTGTGACCCCAGGCTACGTACGTCTCTCTCTGTGTCTTGGGTGACGGGAGGGGTCGGCTGGGTCTGAGCCTGTTCATCTGCGGGGGCTCAGGGGGGTTCGTCTCGTGAGGAAACGTATGTAGTAATTGTGCTCATTCTAAGGAGATAGGGTGTTTACGGGTCCCTCTCAGTTCTTCCCTAAGTGTTTCTTCCTCTGCCTTTCCCCATTTTTTCACAGCGCCAATCCAGGCTGCTTCTGGTGGCCCCGTTGGGGGCCTCCAGTGAATGGCTATACCCCTCTTCGCTAGTAGGATAGCTAGGGACAAAGCGGCATTGCACCTTCTCAGTTTTCCTCCTGCGGAAGATCCCAAGAGCGCATGCTTCCCATGTTGACATATTTGCGATATGTGTTGTGTCCTCAGTGTCCGGTGAACCCTGTACCAGTACCCATGAATAGTGGGGCAATCCCAAAACATGTGTCTGAAGACAGCGGCAAGGGGGCATGCAAATTGTGTGTCAGGGAAAAACTGACGGAGACGATGCGGTGTGAGGTATGCCCTGTGAAGGATGTTGAATTGTATGTTCCGAAATCGTGCATTCCTGGAAACCTTTTTGGGGTATTCTAAGGCAGTGCTCCATTCCTTGTCGTGTACCACCCTCCCATTTCTGGTGTAGTGGTTGTAGTGTCTGGAGGAGCAGAGTACATACCGCCTTGTATAGCCAAGTGACCAGATGGCATCCCACCCCATGTGCAAGATAGTATGGATTACTGGATGTGTTGGAGGCTCCTCTGCGTTGGGGTTTCAGAACCGTCGGCTGCTATCCACAAGCTGTCTGTGTATTAAGAATTGCCCGGGTGGGAGATCGTATTGCTCAATCATTTGAGCGAACGTCTTGATCTGTCCCTCTTCGAACAAGGACTCTGCTTCCGTAACTGCTAGTTCTGTCCAAACTCGTAGGGCACCTTCTGTGTAATATTTGTCCCCCTGGGGAAGCCCACCAGCGGCAGTAAAGGTGAGTATGGGGATTTGTCTTTTGATAGCCGGTGTACTCTCATCATGCAGGTACGGGCTATTGATACCTGCAGCGGTCGAGAACGTACCGGTTTGGTTCCTGGCATCAATATCCTACGGAGTGCTGGTAATGGTATAGAGCCCTCTGCAGTAACCCACTCTCCCATGTGGCTCCCCGCTGTCTAATATGATAACCACTGTAATTGTGCTGCCAGAAAGTATGCCTCAAATGCCGGCACTCCCAGACCCCCCTCTGTCGTGGGCAAGTATAATGTTGCCAACGCCACTATGGTCTCCCGCCTTCCCAAATCAGCTCCATGAGAAGGCCATCTAATTCTTTGAAAAAGGAGCGTGGTGGAATTACTGGGAGATTAGCGAAGTGATACAGCAGACTAGGGACAATTATCATTTTCGCTATGGCTACCGATCCTATAGGAACTAAGGGTAACGTTTTCCAAAACCCCACTGCTGTTTGCAACCCCGCCAATGTCTTACGATGATTCCCCTCATACAAATCCTCAGGGGTGTGGAATAAGTGCACTCCCAGATATCTGGGTGCGTCCCCGTTCCACGCAAGGGATTGAGATCCAATCCGTACCTCAAACGGGTCCAAGTGGGGACTTAGCGGGTATATCGTAGATTTTTCCCAGTTCACCTTGAGACCCGAAGCCTTTGCGAAGTCCCCCAGAGTCTTCCAGATGAGTGTTAGATCTTGGGTTGCATCACTGATATAGATTAATACGTCATCCGCGTACAATGATACACAATGCATCGTGTCTGCGAGTGGAATTCCCCAGTCCTCTCCATCTAGTCTCAGACGGATCGCTAGGGGTTCTACCGCCAGGGCGAAAGGCAGGGGAGACAGTGGGCATCCCTGTCTGGTCCCTCTTTCCACTACGAACCCTGGGGAGATGTATTTGCCCATTCTCACTCATGTGGTGAGGTACGTATAAAGGAGCCTAATGTATGCCAACAGTCCCGGTCCAATGTTAAGTTTCTGAAGGACTTCAAATAAATATGGCCACAACAGAGTATCAAACGCCTTTTCGAGATCTAGTATTAGGCATGCCTCATTGGGGAATCGTCCCCCTGTGATGTCCTATATAGGGAAGAATCTGCATATACTTTGTGACGTATTACGTCGTGGTACAAAACCGCACTGGTCCGGGTGGAACAGTGGGGGTAGTATTTGAGTAACCCTGTCCGCCAGTATTTTGCCTAATATTTTGCAGTCCGCATTGAGTAATGTAATGGGCCTGTAAGAGGACGGGAGAGTTGGGTCCCTATGTGGTTTCAGGAATGTGACTATTACCGATTCCCTCAAGGATCCTGGCAATTCGCCCCTATCGAGTGCCTCGTTGTACATGGTTACCATATGTGGGACTAACTGGGCTGAGAATGTGCTATAATATTCAAGGGGAAAGCCATCCATTCCCGGGGCCTTGTTACGGGCCAACGTTCTAATCGCTTGAGTGACATCCGCGGATTTTATCCTTTTGTCTAACTGTTTTTGGTCCGCTTGCGGGATCTGTGGAAGTGACAGCGGGTGTAAAAATGTTTCGATCGCTTGTGGGTCTTCTTGACTCGGTGCCCGATAAACAGAGTAATAGGCGTAAAAAACTTGTAGTATTTCGGATTGTGAGCTCCAGAGTACTCCCGCTCGGTCCCTCACCTCAGTAATTGGTTTTACCTCTGGGTCTTGTTTGGCAAGCCAGGCGAAGAGTGTTCCCCCCCTGTTACCCTCCCGATGTACCCTGGCGGCATAGACCCTAAAATTATACTTGCGGAGGTCCCTCAGGATTGCAGAATATGCTGTTTTGCGGTGGCTACCTGCTCTATGGTGGCTTCCCCCCTGTCCTCTTTTTTTGAGAGAGTTGCCAATGTCTGTTCTGTGTCATGTAGTGTTATCTCAAGTGTTCTGCACACCCCTACCACCATCTGTATGCACTGCCCTCTTGCCACGACCTTATTGGCATCCCATTCTATTAACCGCGAAGAAGCCGTCCCCGCGTTCAATATGAAGTGCTTCTGAATATGATCTCCGTGTTCCTGCTTGAACACCTGATCCGTGAGGCACTCCCGTGGTAACCTCCACGTGGGTATAGGGGGGTGAGGTGGTTTCCATCTGAGGGTCAGGCACACTCGTAAGTCATGAGGGATAGAGCGAAATGAGTATAGCTTAGTGGCAGTGTGGCGCGCTCTCCATGCGTCTATCAGTGCCTAGTGTTCCACCCACCTGTTAAAGAGCTCTGTTTGCTTATGTATCGGCAAATGCGCTGGCGGGGGGTGGGATCTATCCAGGTTAGTGTCTAATGCGCAGTTATAGTCACCGCCCAGTATCCACGGGATGAGCGTGTGTCGAGATAGTGTCCCTGTAAGACGGTCCCAGAATGAGGCCGGTTCTACATTTGGGGCATATATGCTACCTATCAACACTGATTGACCATCTAGCAATCCCCCCATCATTGCAAATCGACCTTCTTTATCCGTATGTCGTACCTGCTCCTTGAAGGGGGTGCCCGGTCTGATCCAAACTAGCGCTCCCCTGGCAAAAGCTAAATACCCTGTGGCACATATTGTACCCCTCCATTTCCTACTTCGACGCTCCACCTCCACTGCCGTCTAATGAGTCTCCTGTAGGAGAGCTATATGTGCCAGTTGCCTTTTTATGTAAGCATATACTGCATAGCTTTTGCTTGCTGTGTGCATTCCCCGCACATTTAATGTAAGAAGTGTGATATCAGTATTAGGAATTCTCGCTGTCATGTGTGTTGCTGTGTACCTTCCCCGCTCCACCTGTCCGTGTCACCACTCTCCCCATCGTTTGTATAGTCCCAGCTAGTCCTTCCCCTGGGGATCTTAGGATAGTAGGTTAACAAGGGGAACTGAACTAAATGGTTCGGGAAACATTCCCAACTTATGGGGCCTATTGTACGAGACTATACGTCCAAACCGTGCATCTTGCAGTGTCTCAAGTTCGTTACGTTGGGGGGTGCATGCGTTCCTTCACCGTTGGTCGGTGTCGTCGCTGCCCACTTCAATCTGTAGAAGTAATTACGCCTGCCGTTGTTCCACCTGTTTCTTCATTTCCGATGGCATTGAATAAGCCACGTCGTCATGAGGTGCTCGGTTCTTTACCTGATCGTCGACTCCATATTCGTCATATCAGTGTGTCAGCTGTTTGCGGAGTAAGGAGAGGTGGTGTCAATGAGCCTTCCCCGAGTTCCTCCTCTGAGGTGAAGATGTGCGGGACCCAATCTTCTTCTGGGCCCTCGCTTGTGCGCCTGGCCTCCACCGCAGCCTGCAGAGCTCTTCTAAGCTCCGCTATTATTTGTTCCAGGCCAGGGGAGTTTCTGGTATTGGGGGCTGGTGGTCGATTGAGCTGTGTAAGAGCGATTCATTTGGGACCGCTGTCTTCGCCCATTGCAGGGTCAGTGGGTCTGCGTGTCTGATCGATCAGCTAGTTCTCCGATATGTTGCTCCACCCAGTTCCCCGCTTCTGTTGGGTTGGTGAAGAAGTGTGCGGACTCCCCGTAGATAATCTTCAGACGGGCCGGGAACAGGAGTGCGTACTGGATGTTATTTTGATGGAGGGTGCGTTTCACTGCAAGTAACGTGGCTCGTTCCCGTTGCACCACCTGAGAATAGTCTGGGAACAGCAACACCTGCTTGTCCTCCACCCGGAGTGTCTTTGCCTGTCTGGCTGCCCGCAGTATTGTATCCCTGTCCTGATAATGAAGCAATTTCAGCAGAAACCGTCAGGGCGGGGATCCTGGACGAGGCTTCCGAGCTGGGACCCTGTGCGCTCGTTCGACTGAGAAATACGGTGACAGATCTTGTGCTCGGGCAAATGTCCTGATCCATGTTTCTATGTATTGTAAGGATTCGTATATTGCTCCAACATGATCAGCCTTCATAGTCGTCTGTCTTTCGTTCTAGGGACTGCACTTTGGCTTGTAGTTCTTTGATGGCTTCCTGATGTGCCTGTATTTGCGGTTCCACCACTTGCAGTGTCCGTTCTCCTTGCTTGACTCGGTCCGCTAATTTCCTATGATCGTCCCGTAATAGGTTGATGTCTGTGGCGAGCTCCCCGAACTTACTTTCCATTGTCACTCGGGAGTGTTCAATTGCCGCCAGAACTTTGTCGAGTTTGGCCGACATGGTATGTGATTGCGCGGATTCTTCGTCTTGTGTCGTCCCCGAGGGAGACAGAGAGTGTTGTCTTCCTGACTTTGGAGCCGAGATAGTAGTTGTATTCAGCTGCCTCCCCATGGTTTGTGCTACCTTGATATTGCACCCCTTTTTTGTACCCTGCACGTTGTCCTGTGAGTACCTTCCAGTAACTCCAAGGGTGTCGTCCTCGCCGGTCTGTTACTCTAGTTCTCTGAGGATCCTGAGTCTTTGCTGCCCCGTAATGAGGAGCGGGGGCTCCAACTAGCGGATCACAGAGGTGTCGTTGTTCCGTGGATCTCCTATTGCCCTTCGCTCCTATATGTCTCCGCTACTCCCCACTGATGTCCTATTTGCTGGCGTGCATCTGCCGTGTCGTGTGTGCGGCCCTGCTTAATGTTAACAAGCCACGTTGCTATACCCAGAGGCGTTCCCCAGGGCTATCGATTTTCTTGTGAGTATTGCCTGCTCCCATTCCCTGTTGTCCCAAGCGAAAGTCTCATCCTCATACCCTGGCCTCCGCTCAGTTACTTCCCAGTATGGCCCTCTGGTTCTCCTGGTGAGTGCCCCTTGTTGTCCTCCGGTATTATGCTGTGAGTTGGTACCTCTCAGGCCTTTGTTGTACCCTGGGTGTCCGGCCTCCTGCAGGTATACTGGGTGTAGCTCCGTGAGGTCAGGAGCCTAGGGGTGCCGGGGTGTGGTTCAAATCAGGATATGGGGGGGGGGGGTCTTACCAGCCGATGGGCGCCGCCATGTTGCGTTCGCGCCTCCAGTGGAAGGTGGGCCCGACCTCCGGTGTCCGCTGCCTGGTGATCGCACCTCCAGACCTCATTCAGGGCACGATGGACACCCACCCACAGCGTGGCTTCTCTCGTCAGGGGCACAGGACGCGATATGGGCTACAGTCCGGTTCCGAGTCTGCAGCCAGTGGGCGCCGCCATATTGTGGCTCCGGCTTAAGGCGCAGGCTGAGTCCCGATGTCTGTTTGTATGTTGCCCCCTTCATTGGTCTCATTGGGGTACTGTCGGCTCCCGTTGGCACCGCGGGCGTATCCGCTGTGGGTGCCGGGCGTTTCTCTGAGTTACCGCTCCGTCACTGGGCATCGGCACTGGGCACTGCCATTTTGTGGCTGAGTCTGGATATTCGGGCTGGAGCTGTTTTGCTGCATTTACGCCCGGTTGATCTTGTTTGAGGGTTCCGCCGAAGCCCAGCAGGCAACCGCATTTGCCAAGGCTCTTCCCGCCATTAGTCAGCAGGTGTTAGGCAGGGTTTCATCGCCGTTACGTGGGCAGCTGAACGGAGCACTAAGGAGGTGCGTCCGACATCTTGGCTGGCTTGGCCACGCCCCTCACGGAAGCAGTTGTGGTCAAATTTTTTCCATGTAGCCAATTAGCAAGCCAGCAGGCCTTCTTGAGGATGGTCATGCACTCAGGAGGCAGATTGAAGTATCAAAATTCAAGGACTTAAGGAGTCAAATTGCAAAACTAAGTTTGCATGCACTCTAGTGCCTGACTGTGCCCTGGTTCTGAGTGCATAGGTCTGGTTGACTGGGCAGTTAGTGTTACACAAAGGAACAGATAGAGAAGGGTGATGAACCAGGATTGCATGGCCCATCTGGCAGCCACAAGGATGAAAGTGAGGGATGTTTGCAGAAGCCTCCAAACCACAAAAGAAAGAAATGGTAGAGGCTGAAAAGCGTTGTCAAACATCCCTGACCAGTTCAACCATACTGCATTTCCATGGACTGTGGATGTGGGAACCTGGAGGCGAAGCTTGAGCATTTGGTGTTTTCAATGATGGCGATAAGGGAGCATGACTTCTGGTTGGAGGTCCCACTCATGGACTGGTTGCCAAATCATGCTGAGCAGGTCTGACATGCTGTTGTTCACTTCTGGTATGTACTCACCCAGTAGATGGATCCTGGGATGAAGTGCCTACCGCCAAATGGCCTGTGCAAACTCTAGCAACTGTTGTGAGATTGTTCCGCCCTGTTTTTTATAGTAATACATGACAGTCAAGTGGTCTATGTTGATGAAGACCACCTAGTGTTGAATCTGGTAAAAAAAAGCCTTTGATAGCTACCTGGATGGCTACTAGCTCCAGGTAGTTGATCTATAACCCTGGGTGTTGCTAACATGTTGCTATACCCTGAATGGTCAGATCCTGTCAATACACTCCACACCCAGTCAGAGAAGTATTCGTCAAGATGGTCATTTGAAGAACTGGATTGAGAAAGGGCTGCCCCTGCAACAGATTGTTGCTGTTCCACCACTGTAGAGAGCAATGAGTGTTGGCCCAAATCGACACTAGATCTTGCCAGTGACCCTCTGTTTGTAACCTTTATTCGGATAGGGACTGGACGATTGTGTAATATCAAGTGGGGAACTATAGCAATACAGTGTGCCATAATGCCAAGGAGACGCATGATCGTCCGGACCGTAATATGGGGATCCGACTCAAAAAGGCGTAGTAACATCAGGAAAGCTTGGATCCGTCCGTGGCTGGATTATGCTTTCCCACGGACTGATTTGAGAACTGCTCCCAGAAAGAGTTTTTCCTAAAGGGTCTGAAGGTGGGACTTCAGTGGGTTGATACTGAACCCTAGATTGTGCAAGAAGTCTATGGTGGTTCTGAGAATGTGCCAAGCACTGTTGCTCATTTGCGCTCTTGATCAACCAGCGGTCCATATAAGGGAACATGTAGATGCCAGTCTGCAACTGGGGGTGAGTGGTTGAAAGCTTTCAGCACTCCGTCCATCATCTTGTTGTTTTTGCTATCTTCGCCCTAAATGGCCAAGGGTACCCGGGACATGGGTCCCTTGCTCGATGTGCCACTGGATTCAGACTGGCTTGACTGATGCGGGGTAATACCCCAAAACCGGTCCCAGGATGCTTGTTTCCGGTCCAGGGAGGACAAGGCCTGGCAGTTCAGGCTGGACTATTCCCATGAGGAACAGGGGCAAGACTGATTTGCATATGGCTGGGTCAAAGCTGGCATGGAATAGTGAGCAAAAGAATGATGGATGAAACACAGATCTGCCACTGTGGGTGAGTGGTTGAAATGTTTCAGCACTTTGTCCATCATCTTGTTGTGTTTAGTATCCTTCCGAGATGAGCGGCAACCACAACAAGACACTTTGTAATAACCATAGGGGCTGTGGTATCACTTAAAACTGAAAATGTTGTCCACTTATCACAAACCGGAAGTACTGTCAGGGTGCAGAGTGGATTGAAATGTGAATGTAGGAGTCCTTTAGGTTGAGTGCGGTCATGAAGTCATCTTGCTGTAGGAGTGGGGGGACATCCTGGGGTATGAACATGTGGAAGTGCTCTTAAAGGATATATTTGTTAAGGGGAATACTGAGGTCGCGTAGGAGAACTCTCTCCTTTTTTAGGATTAGGAAGTACAGGGGGCATACCCTTTTGCCTCACTGGTGTGGCTGCACAGGCGCTATTGCCCCCTTGCGAATTAGTGGTTCTACTTCCTCCTGAAGGAGCTGCTAATGTTCTGTGGAGACGGTGTCTTTGCAGGAATGGATATTTGGTGGGGTTGCAGTGAGTTCTAAACAGTAATCCAGCCGGATGATGGAGAACCACTGGGCAATTTCTTCCCAGTGTGAGAGAAAACCTTGCAGTCTTTCCCTAACAGGTGTAGTAAAATCAAGGGTTAAGGGAGAGTGAGTGACTGCTTGGCTATGGCAGCTCCTTTAGCCACACCACCCATTACACGGTCACAGAATTGTTACCCCTGTAGCTTCCTATGGAATAACCCTGAGTAGGAGTCTGTTGTTGTGGTTGCCTGTGGTAAGAGGTAGACTACTCAGGGGAGGTGACTTTGGAAGCCCCGCTATACTGGGGCCTGCAAAATTAACTCTGGAGAGAAGGCTGTATCGCGCCTTTTAAAAAAAAATCTTCTCCAGCATCTGAATTACAGTCTAAAGAGGTGCTCCTTGTCGAAAGACTAGTTAATCAGATGCTGTTGTACCTCTGGCTTGAAGCCAGAGTCAAGCAGACAGGCATGGCATCAAATAAAGACCTTGGAGTTGATGCCCAGCGCAGCAATATTAGCGGCACTCAGGGCACACGAATGGTGGTGTTTGAGATGAGCTCCCCTTCAGAAACTAGCTCAAAGTCATGTTTCCTGCATAGGTCCAAGAGATACTGGAGGAGCTCCTCCATCTCGTCTCAGTGGGCCCAATCATACCCGGAGAGCAGTCCAATAGAGTTAGCAATGCACTAGTGAGTCGCTGATTGGGCAGTAGGCCGCTTACCCTCTGCATCTATCTTTCAGCTCTCGTTATTTGGAGCAGAAGCATCGCCAGTGCCCTGAGCGTTAGCACACTTGCATGACAAATGCAGACCACTATAGAACATGGAGGGAGTTGGCCCTAGATGTATGGTGGGTCAGAAGGGGAGGGTTTATCCATTTTGATCACCCTGCAGGTGACTACCCTAGCCTTCATCAGCTCCTTAAATTTGTCAGGAACGATTTTCAAAATTCCCTTCTGCATAGGCAAGAGCTGCAGGGAGCGCTGGGGGGGGGGGGGGGGGGGGGGGGGGGACAGCGTCTCCACAAGGAAGTCCGCATCCTCCTGTACGTTGTACATCCCCACCTTATGAAAGATGACAACCAGCCTTAGCACCTTGTGGTATGAGGATGTATTATTATCTTGGGGGATGATTTGGCGGAGTTGAAATCTGGGCCAGTGTCCCCGGGAGGTCGGTGTCCTCATCGTCACACAAGCCAACCCTATGGGGATCCTATGAGAGAGGTTAAACAAAAAGGAGGAGGAAAGGCTGGAGGAGGAGAAGTTGGGGGGGGGGGGGGGGGGGGGACGGGGGGAGGTTGAGACGAGGCCTAGGAGAAAATATATACTATACCGGAAATCACACAGAGATTACTTAAATAGCTGTAAAACAGCAAGGAGGATACACCTTGGTGTATGCATCATTGAGGCCACAAATTCATCCAGGGAACTTTATAGGATACTCAAGGAATTTACAAACCCTAAGGTGAACAATGTGGCACCTCCCCCTACACAAGAACTATGTGAGGACTTAGCCAGGCACTTCACTAATAAGATCGACCTGATTTACCAGTCCTTTGAGACGACTATGGTGGAACAAGGAGAGGGAAACACTACTAAAGAACTCTTGCTGGAAGAGGTTTCCCCCCCCCCCCCCACCATAGGTTGGACTCATTTGCTGCTATTACCAGTATGCAAGTTGGAGCCCTATTAAGCCGTGTAAAGTCGGGTTCACCATCTGACCCCGTGCCACCAGCAGTAATGTCAATTCTCAGCCCGATCCTAGCAGACGCACTTTCGGAAATCTATAACATCTCGCTGGAAACAGCCATATTTCCAACTGAATAGAAAGAAGCGCGGGTTAAGCCACTCTTAAAGAAGGCTTCGGCGGATCCATCCGAGCTGCAGAACTATAGGCCAATATTGCTCCTCCCCTGCTGTGCGAAGGTTTTTGAAACTCTAGTGAACAAACAACTGTCCCAATATTTGGAACAAAACCACCTCCTGGATCCCTCCCAGTCTGGATTTCGTGCATCCCACAGTACAGAGGCTGCATTGCTTGAACTAACAGATACCATCAGGATGACACTAGACGGAGAGAGTCCAGTGATCCTCGTCCTCCTCGATCTGTCAGCGGCATTTGACACCATTTCACATCGGCTGCTGCTAGACAGGTTGAGGGGGATCGGGGTGAGAGGTAAAGCTCTTAAGTGGATCCAGAGCTTTCTATTGGGACATACACTGAGTATCCAGCTAGGGTCATTCCTATCACAGACAACGGGGATAAATAGGGGCGTTCCGCAGGGCTCAGTACTGAGCCCTACTTTGTTTAACGCCTAAGTAACACCCCTGGCGGATATCATCAGAGGCCACGGGTTCGAGACCATCTCCTATGCGGACGACACACAGCTAATCGTTTCCATTGAGGATGATATTATATCTACTCAACGGAAATTTAGGAGCTGCATGTCCAGTATTGCCGTCTGGATGAGGAGGAACTTCTTACAACTGAACTCCTCAAAAACCGAAATTCTGCTTTTCGGAAAGGCTGAGACAATCTGGTCCCCTGAGTGGTGGCCACCCAAGTTGGGTGAGCCCCCACCACCAAGAAGGTGGGCTAAGAATCTGGGCGTGAGGACTGATGATTAATTATCCATGGAGGAACAGGTCAAGACAGTGTCTGGCACGAGCTTCGGTACAATGAGGATGCTTAGGAAAATCTTTCCCTGGATTCCTCTGTCAACAAGGAAGACCCTAATCCAGTCACTCTTGTTGAGTCGACTGGACTACGGCAATGCGCTGCTGGTGGGTGCCCGTGAGGACCTACTAACGCGTCTACAGGTAGTGCAGAATACCGCAGCCCGCCTTGCCTTAAACAAGCCACCACAATCTCCATCGGCCCCCCTGCTGAACCAACTGCACTGACTCCCGGTGAGGAAACGAGCCATCTTTAAGATGCTATGTGTGGCCTTCAAATTACTACAGGGGAAGGGACATCTATATCTTAGAAATAAACTCAGGTGGTATCAGCTGGCACGACAGCTAAGACCTAGTAATGCCAACCTTCTGTGTACTCAGAAAATACACAGAGTAAGAAGGGGTGGCAGAGCCTTTTCCCACCTGGCACCTAGATACTGGAACAAACTGCCAGCAAATATCAGGTCCTGTAGTGATTTATCTAGCTTTAAGAAACTTTTGAAAAACATAGTTGTTTTAGACGTACCTGCCCGCCGTGTCTTCTCCTGTAGCGCTGAGAGATCCCCTTGGGGATGATTCGCTTGCGCTTAAGAAATTCACAAAGTAAAGTAAAGTAAAATGGCCTGGAGTCCCTGTACTGGTGCTTCTTGATCTTGGCTGATGGTGCAGGGTCCAAGGCAAAAGCCTCCTCGAATGTCAGCTTCTTCTTGTGAGGAACAAAGTTCTGAGCCTATGGAGGGGTTTGAATAACGATCTTGCCAGTCTCTCAGTGAATGAGAATCTGGCTCTGCTGAGTGTCAAGCTCCTCCTGTACACGCTGCACGATGGGTTGCTCTGGGTCCTTGGATACAGCAGAGGATGGGGCTTTGGGCGCTTCGCGCCAAAGGTGTTTAGTGTTCTGCTGGTGCAGAGGTAAGATTTTGGCGCTGAGATGGGCTTCGAGGGCACCGTTGGAGTGGTCATTGTCGAAGGTGTTGCCAGCGCCGGAGGTCCGATCTTTAGCAGCTGGTTTGGTGCCGAAGGCTGACTGAGTTGGATAGAATACCCGTTTGTTGCTGACCATGGCTTTCAGTCCGTGGCGGACTGAAAGCCTGGCGTGGGCTTCTGGGCTCGACACCCAATCCCCTAGAGGGATGTGGTTGGCCTAAGCTTGATGAGGACAGGTTGTAGATTGAGGGATGATTTACTCCTGGTCCACATTTCCATGGATGGGCATCCTGAGTTTCATTTGTTTCAGACTCCCAACTCAGGAGGGGCATCGAATAACACCTGATCGTTGAGCCCGATTAAGGTCGAGACTACACCGAACCGGCAGCCAACAACAATTGCTTTTATCAACTGAAACGGAAAGTCCTGAAACGTACGACGATAAACATCGCAAGGAGGATTCGGCCCAGAGCTCAGTGGAAACTAGTCTAAACTGGATGGCAGAAAAAAAATATCTAACAATGGAGTGGATGCCCATGTGCATTACCAGTAATAGGAAGAGTCATTATACCTCGTAACTCGAAAGACTTCTTGGAGGAACAAGCATTGGAAATGCAATAGGTCTCGAATTAGGAAAGTTTGAGCTATTGGTCTTATAAATTAATTTGTTTTTTATTTATGTGTTTGTTAAAATAGCTAAATTAATAGCTCTGTCATTTACAATGCCAATAGTTATAACTTTCGCAAATGTGACACCTATAGCATTTGTAATGCAACATGTTTTTTATTTACGTGGCTTAGATGTATTAATATTACAAATAACAATGGCTTTTATTTTTTTGTTAAATTAATTGTTAAATAATTTATTTAATTTGTAATGGCAATAGCTTAAACTTTTGTAAATAACTTTTGTGAAGATTATATTCAGTGTTTTTTATTGTGACGAAAATCCAAGAACAGAAGTGAAATATTAACATCTTTTTTGTGATTTGTAATAAAGCTTGAAAGTTTGAAAACAGCTTGAAACAGTGACGCCTGTCGTGAACTGAGGGCTGTAACTCACTGTGTAATGCACTATGTAAAGGCGACCACAAAATACAGAAACTGTGAATTGAACTTTACAGGAAATGGGAGCCGAACAATGGGGAGAGGGAGGGCGGGGTGATAAATGCTTCCAGATTATGTGGTGGAAGTGCTATGGCGAATACATCGCCCCCTCCCCACAGTTGCAAGTCAAACTTGAGAGAAGAGAAGAACATGCAGTGTTGCAGATCCTGAGCTAACTTTTGTTTACCTTTGTCAGTGGCAGTGTAATTCCTGTCATAAAGATTACATGTTGTTTTTTATTTATTATTTACTTTGTGTTTCAGCCTGCCGCTAGTTGTGCTAGTTGTGTGCGTGTGTGTCTGAGTGGGAGTATTCACTCACTCGCTCATTTTACATGAAACCGAGCTGCATAAAGCCTTGGGGAGTACTCAATACTTAGGAACCTCCGCTGTCACAATACTAAGGAAACAAGCTTGGCAATGAAGCCAGCTGGTTTAAAAGGGGGAAGGCTGTCGTTTCTCTGACATCCAAGATAACATAAAGCACTGAGTGATGTTACCATAGTGTAGCCCACTTCTTGGTAAAGTTAGTGGCAAAATAACAAGAAGGTTGATGCATCATAATCCTGGTCATGAGCAAAAGTTGGATCAAGGTTATCCAGGCAAAGAACTGGTCACAGACCACTAGTGCGTGATCGCTCATTTTAATGAACCAAAAATAGCTCCCCTTAATACACTGCTGCCAGGCGAGGCTTGCTACCTTCTTTTTGTAGCCTTTCCTGCCTGTCTCCTGACTTACGGAGAGGTTTTTTTTCAAATTAATTGTGAAGCGGCATCAGCTATTTGGCCATTTGTGTGGTTGCATAGCGGCAAAGAAGAAACACATTTAACTGCTCCTGGAAAAGGCAGAGAATGTCCTTGTCAAAGCTCTAGGGGAACTAAGAATGTAATTACTCTTCTATTCTCTGAGTACTTTAGCATACAAAATAACATAAAAATACATCCTACGCAAGAGTTTGTGATATTTCTTGTATGTGGCAGAAAATGTGCTGCACATGCTTTCCTTGTGATGGGAAAACATAACACTCCTTGGATTCCGCTAGTTGTGCTAGTTGTGT
The DNA here is from genome assembly GCF_964263255.1 of Lissotriton vulgaris. NCBI lineage: Eukaryota > Metazoa > Chordata > Amphibia > Caudata > Salamandridae > Lissotriton > Lissotriton vulgaris. The sequence goes on from NC_141694.1 coordinate 510,465,461, forward strand.
GAGTCTGAGTGGGAGTATTCATGTGAGTGTGAGTATGTGGGTGTGTGTATGTGAGTGCATGCATGTGAGTCTGTTTGCAAGTGCATGCGTGTGTGTGTCTGTGTGTGAGTGTGTGCGTGTGTGTCCGTGTGTGTGAAGAATTCTCTCATGCTGTATTTTGAGAAAGCTTTTGTGTATGCTGTCTATGTTTGTAAGCGCTGCGTTTAAAAAAACAAGTCTTTTGTGAACGTTACAACCTGGGCTGCCTAGAGCATAAAGAAGCATTGGCTGCGAAAAGCAGGCCAGAAAGGGCCAGGGCTGAGCAACTTTTGACCTTGGAACTGTAAGTGGTATGCAGTGTTATATAAATAAATTATATTGCATGTGGAGGGCTACAATATCATTTATTTATATAATCATAGCACTTTTGAACCGATTTTCGCTCACGTTAATCTTCTGTCTTTCTAGGTGTAAACAGCAGTAATCCCCAACACTGTAATTAAATGCCGGGTTTTTTGTCTGCTATTCACAGATGAAACTTTTCGTAATTCAATACCAACGTCATCCAGTTGGAGACTGGGGGAGGGGGTCTCTTTTGAGGAGGTGAGAGGGAAAGAAATCAAAAGCATAGAAATTGCACACACATTTTTTTTCTCCGAATACTGCGAAAAGAAATGCTTAATTGATGGGTGCACATTTAAGTTGGAAACAAATCTTTTTGTTTTCATGTACGTCTACAAACGCATTGAGTATTACACGAGGTTGTTCAAGTGACTAGCTGGGTTGTTGGGTAGGGGGATTGTAGTTTGCTCTACACAAATCCATTTGGCGGCGGCTTCCGATGCCGGTCTGACAGAATGTGCTATGTTTATCGCCTTGCAACTGAGAGTGCCGCAATAGAGTCCTAGGGGAAAACAGCAGCAACCAAGCTGTTCATGAACACGTACAGGATTGGGTAAGACAGTAAGTGTATAGGAAATAAGCGTAAATGTACAGTAAATACCGACACCAGAAATGCACACAAAAATAAAATCCCAAACGCGGTAAAAGTTTAAGAGAAATAATAAATCTAAAAGTTGCACTGTAGTTGCTCAGATGCACAACACCGTAAAGGTAAAAGGAAGACTAACACTAACAAAGAAAACAAATTAAAGACAAGGAAGAGGGAAAGAAAGGATGGAGGCTGAAGGCACGCTGAAGGGCGAGGGAGGCGAGGGAGGAGAAATGCGAGAAAGGTGTGAAGCAGGGGGCGGGGGTAGCGGATACCTTTGAAGTGAAGCTAAGCTTCACTTCAAAGGCTTGTTGGCACAGCGCACGCTGGGGGATGAGTTTGGGAGGGAGGCTGGTGTCTGTGCACACGCTTTTTATGGCAATGCACATGCGCATTGAGTGAGCTTTTCACGGGCACAGCATGGAATCGCCCGATCTCGGTAAGCTCTGTTCAGGCCCCTTTATATCTCGCTCCGCTCAATGCGCATGCGCATTGATAGATCTTGAGACCTAACAACTCATGCATGTCCGAGCCCAACCACTAGATGGTATGAGTATGCACAGCATGTGTATCTACAGCTAAACATGCCACTAAACCAACGTATGAGTTTCGAACTACAGACGGGTATATATACAAGAATTCTAACTAGCAATACTTCCACAACAGTGATTGCTAATGGGAAATCATGAACCAAAGTGTGTGTTCCTGCTGTTGCGCACTAAGGCGGTTTTAAATATCTTAAAGTATTTTGCTTATATTAAAATATTTTATTATTGTGCTTTTTAAATTGTGCATGTTCAATACTTTTCAGTACAACACGTTTGATCTTGAGATTTAAGTAAAAGGTTTGCCTTTATATAATTTATATCATTTTCGATATTATTCTGGTTTAAAAGAAATTATCACATTTTGATTTCTATCTTTCTTTCTGGAACGTCTGTGCAGATAAAATTCTTTAGTACAAGATGATTAATGGAGATTTTGGAGAAACGGCAATATGTTGAAACCTTAGGAATGAAAAGGAAAATAGCATGGTTTCATTTAACATTTCAAACAGCACAATGATCGCTAGTGTCTTATTAACCCATTATGGCATTTCAAATGAAAAGCAAAAAAACACGTAATAAGTGGCGGGCTAGATGCAAAAAGGACACAGTACTGAACACACATTTTAGACTAAAAAGAAGAGTTTATTTGCAGAATGCAGGCTGTGATGTACACTTTGAAACTGGCCCTCTGGCACACGAAAGAAAGACTCACCTCAAAAGGCTGATCCAGGGTGAAGTTCATGGTGCAATTGCACGTGTCGTTCCAAAGGGCATTTCGACATGTGTGGCATTCACTTGAAGGGTCTATTCCTGTATAATCAATCTGAAAGGTAGAGAGAATGACAGTCGTCAATCTTCACAGGACACATACACCCTCATGATATGTACTTACTGGAGTGGGAGTGAAGTCTGTGGTTTACAAGTCAAGTGAAGTCAAAATATGCTTTATTCGAGATTTCACTCATAAAAGCAAGAACAGTCTCAATTTTAAAAATACAATTAAATTGTCAATCAATTATATTAAAAAGATAAAGCATACTATTTACAATTTATGACTCAGTATACAGTTCCAATTTTGAAGAATGTCATACGTCAAAAGTTATTTTAAAAATAGTTAAAAAGAGTTAAAAAACACCCAGGTCTAACAAATTTATAATAAAAACATGGACAGATTATACGGGCAGTTTGCCCAGACAGAGAATAGTCAAATGACTAGCAGTCTCTGTCTGATCAACCATACCCTTCCGAGGTATTTAGCAGTTGCTAATAATATCCATATCTCACTATTAGTACATATAATACGCAAGGCAACTGTACTAATAGTTAAAAAAAACACCCAGGTCTAACAAAATGGAAATAAAAACATAGACAGAACATACGAACAGTTTACCCAGACAGAGAATAGTCAAATGACTAGCAGTCTCTATCTCATCGACCATGCCCATCCAAGTTATTTGGCAGTTGCTATTAATATCCATATCTCACTGCTGTTGCATATAATACGCAAGGCAACTGTGCTACTGGTAGTCCCTAAGTTCTTGCACATCGGTTTTAACCATACACGTCTTGGGTCCTAATAGGCTGTGCAAGAAAATAAAAAATGGCCCGTAGTTTCATTAGAGGAACCACAAACAGGGCAGCTAGCACTCAAACCACCTTCCCATTTAGCTGTCAGAAATCTAAGAGGGAGTGAACCTGCTCTCAATTGGAATAGAAGTTTTCTGTCTCCAGGTCTCGTTATACTATCCCAGTAGGGTTCCAGGGAAGGGTACAACTTAGACTCTAAGAATCCTTCAGTCATAGATCCTAAACTAGTGCTACTCCAACCCCTAGAGGCTACCTTTTCCCAATAAATTTCTTTCAGAACACTTTTAGTAGGGAATATTGCTCCAGCTGGGTCTGACCAAAGCAACCCATTCCAAGCTCATTCAAGATTGCTTTCAAGGATTTAAGCCACCCGTTTTTATGGAATATATCCGCTTTGATGATGTCTAAAAACCCTCAGCATAATGGGAAAGCTCAGGCGTAGTCCAGAGCCTTCTCCAGTACAGAATCGGTCGAAGTCTGAACAAGTCTGTAACCGCTTTTCTGCCCAAGTCGTACCTGAGGGGCAGCAAGGGAATACTTTTCGGGACACCAGTTATAGCCCGGAAGAATTTGTTTTCCAAGATTTGTAGGGCAGCCACCTTCTCGAAACCCCATAGCTCAGCACCATGTAGTGCAGAGCCAAGAGCCTTTGCCTCATATACCTGCAAAGCAGGCTTTATAGGTTTAGTCAGGGACTTTCTATGCTCGGAACTGATAGCACCTGATAGTTGCCTGTGCCTCAATGTAGCTATATCTATATGTTTGCTCCATCCGTTCTTATTTGAGATGTGAATACCCAGATAAGTAAAAATGTTCACCACGGGGGCGTGGCCAGGATGGCGGCGGAGTAGGACGTGCTTTGTGTCCCTCCGGCGCCGGGCCTCTCATAGCTTTGTAAAGCACCTGTTCCGGGCTCTTTCACGGCTCCCCGGATGCACCTGTAGCCCCTGGAGGCGTTCCCAGCTGGCTGCAGAGGCACCCCGGGAAAGGTGCCGCATCTGCAGCGGGCGTACCACAAGGTCCAGCGGCAGCATTGTGGGCCTGGGGGACTGCGGCCTTGTCGGAGAGTACTGAGGGCCGCGGCTGCTCTGGAGGGCCGAGTGGGATCACCCAGAGCGTCAGGCGGGGTCCCGGTCCCTTCCTCGGGCTGATCGCAGCTGTAGTTGTTGGCGGCGGTGAAGCGGTGAGGCCCGGAATACTGAGGGGCCGCGCCTTCCGGCCGGCGGGGTATGCGACCCCGGGGCTTGCGGCCTAGTGGCGGAGGAAGATTGGAACGTGCAGTGGGGCGAGAAGAAGAGCGCTTGGCTACCCGGTGAGGCGGAGACTTGGCCCGGACATAGCGGCGGCTCCTGGCCGGAGCGGGGGGCAGGGTCCGGAGAGATACGATCCGGCCTTCCGGCCGCACGGACTACGCGAGGCCGGGGACTGCAGCCTGGTCGCCGCGAAGGGGCGGAATAGGGCGCTGAGGCCCACCCTATTGCTGACCTCACTGAACACCCGGAGAGGCTGGGCGCAGTGTATGGATTCGGTGAGTGGCTGACATTCGGCAGCCTGGCCGGCCATTTTGGAGTACACCTCCCCCCCCCCCCCCCCCCCCCCCCTCCCGCAGTGTGAGGACAGGTGGCTTGGATATTGGGGACACAGCACTTTTGAGGTGACGGCTAGTGCTGGATAGCACTTCACGGGGAGAGCCCACTGCTCAGACTTTGGAGCTGGGCCCCGCGACTTGCGGCGATTAGACTCTGAATTGGTGATGCTGCAGGGAGTGGAGGTCACCTGGTCATAGAGCTCTTCCCTGCATTGAGGTACAGCGGGCTCGAGGGCGGCAGCGCAGCTAAGGTCTGGGGTCAGCAATCGTGGACCTTGGACTGTCCCCAATGGGACCCGGTGCGGTCCTTCACGGGGGGCTTGGAATGGTGATGCCATATACCGCCTACAGCACCGACACCAACGTAGGCTCCGTGGGAGAGACGGTGAGCACAGGGGTTGTATCCCGGATTGGGACAGAGTGCTGGCACTTGGGCGAAGCTGCTTTTTGCTGCAAGGTGACCCCCTGCTTTGGATTGGGCCCCGACGGCACAGAGGCTCAACGATGTCCACTACGGTGCGCAAAGGGAAACCCGGCAAGGATGGCCAGCCCAAGGGTTCCCAACAACCGCCATCACCTGGTCCCAGCGCTTCATCCGGGCAGAAGGACGATGAGGCCCCAGCTACCAAGGCCTTTATGACGGAGCTATTCGCATCTATAAAGGAGGACATATCTGAGCTCCAGGCTCAAATGGCGTCGGATCTTCATGACGTACGCAGGGACGTGGACAGCATCGGAGAGCGCGTGGCTACCCTGGAGGACCATGACCTGAGCGTGGCGAACGATGTACACCAACTGCAACAAGATGTGCTCCACCTTACGGAGCAGAATCTGGACCTCCAGGCCCACGCGGAGGATCTGGAGAACCGTTCCCGTCAGAACAACATCCGCATACGTGCGGTGCCGTGGGATGGTGAGGCGGGCAACTTGCGAGGCTATGTGCAGGCACTTTTCTTGCAGATTCTCGACGAGGAGGACTTGAGCGATATCAGGATGGACAGGGTCCACAGGGTGGGTTTGCCCAGACGGGATGGAGGGCCGCCCCCTGACATTTTGGTCCGCGTGCACGATTTCCAACTCAAGGAGCGTATCCTGTGGAAGGCGCGGGACAGTCCGTCTCTGCGATTCCGAGAGCACCGTCCTCAACTTTATCAAGACTTAGCAGCTTCGACGCTCCAGAAGAGGCGCGAGTTCCGTCCAGTGACCACCTTTTTGAAAGAGCGCAACATTTCTTATTCGTGGGGTCATCCCTTCCGCATCACCTTTAGGTGGCAAAACAGGCTGGCGGAAATCCGTTCACTCCAAGTGGCGAAAGAGCTTCTGGGCCTTGACGACTCGACTCCATCACCGGCGGCTGGCAATTCACCATCGCGGAGACGACGACAGTCCTCCTTGTGGCACAGAGTGGGTTCGGGGACGGATCGCAGGAGGCCTGATCTTACGTTTAGCCAGCAGGAGAGAGGAGAGGCAGTGGCTTCTGTGGCCTCAGTGACATCGGCGTCTTCCCAGCAGAGCTCCGGAGCGGCCTAATTCTTGGGCCGATGGCGGACGGCGCCGGAGGGACACATGAACTCCGGTACCGAGGGTATTTTTGTACTTTTTGAGGAGACGCCCCGGACCGTGGCCCTTGGGGACCTGTCAGTGGTGTCCCGACCCCAGCAGGAGGAGGTCTCTTCGGACTACTATCCTTTGGGACTGTTGAGTATATTGCTATGGTTGGTTGGTTTGTTGGGGGGGTGGGGGTTGGTGGGTATGGGGGGGTAGTTGGGGATTGGATTGGGTTGGGTTGGGGTGGGTTGGGTGGTGGTGGTGGCCGGTGGATGCTTGCTGTGAGTTTTGTTCCCCCTAGAGGGGCATTCCATGGGCATTTGTATACCATGTTTCTGCACAGAGGCAGCCCCAGGTGTTCTTTCTTGTCTAGGAACTCCCCGTTGATGCAGTGGGGCAGGTGTTCTGGGGTCCATGGGGCCTGGAGCGGACGAGGGACGTGGGGGGGGGGGAGAGGGGTCTGTTGGGACCACGCAGGAGGGGGCTGGGGCGAGAGGGTATGTCTGGATGTTTTTGGCGGGGAGGGGGCGAGGGTTTGTTGAAATTGCGATTGCAAGGCGGCGAAGCCTGATGTTTTCCCATGCCTCTTAGCATTGGCACGTAGAATGTGAAGGGTCTCAACTCCCCGCAGAAACGCCAAAAACTATAGAACTACTTGTCTGACCATAACTTAGATGTGGTGGGTCTCCAGGAGACCCATTTGGCGCGCAAAGATGAGCTACGGCTCCGACAAACACTTTCCCCTCATCTACAGGTCTTCTGCCCCTACCAAGCATAGGGGGGTGGCTCTTCTCTTTCGGGCATCCCTCCATTTCCAACCTGTGGGGGTGTGTTGTGATAAGGAAGGTCGCTGGTTGATGGTCAAAGGGTTGTTATACGGCCGATTATGCACGTTTGTGGTGGTGTATGTACCCAATGCCCAGCAGAATAAATTTCTCCAGGGCCTGTTGGATAAAGTGGGGGACTTTGTTGAGGGGCATTTGTTCTTACTGGGTGACTTCAACATGGTCTGGGACAAAGACTTGGACAGCTCCCGCGCTCAGAGGGCGGACTCCGGTGTCTTTTCAGCTGAATTGAAATGCCAGGTGGGTGAGCTAGGTTTGATTGATGGCTGGCGCTCCTTGCACCCTCAGGCCCGGGATTATACCTTCTTTTCCCACGTCCACCAGTCCTACTGCCGCATAGACCATATATTTTTGAGCCAAGCCCTCAGGGGAGATGTCCATGATTCAAGGGTTTTTCCACTCTCCGTATCAGATCATAGCTTACTGGTCCTCGTGCTGCATTGGTCGGTGGGGGGAGATGGCATACGGAAATGGTATTTTCCGGCTGCGCTCATCAGAGATGATACCTCATGTAAGGAGCTACGGAAGGCTATCAGGGACTTCCTGTCTCTTAACCCGGTATCGGACACAGCAGTGTTCACCACCTGGGACGCCTGCAAGGCCTCACTGAGGGGCCTCAATGCAAACCTCAATAAATTGCGGAGGAAGGAACGGGAAGATTTGGAGGCAGAGCTCGCAGTCTTGGAACAGGCACACAAGTCGAACCCGTCTCGGGTAACCCTCCGACTTCTGACAGCGGTCCAGGGAAAGTTAAAGGCTCATTACACCAATAGGGCTGAGTTCACCCTCCTGCGGTTGCGGCGCGTATCATACTCGCAGGGGAATAAGGTGGGCAGGCACCGTCAGCTCCGAGAAAAAAGGGAGAAGGAATACATTGGGGGGATTCAGGACTCTGGGGGAACCCTACAGCACCGGGACGAGGATAAGGCGGACATCTTTGGCCGATTCTACACTGCACTTTACGAGGGCGACTCTTTAGATCAGGGTGCCCAGGACGAGTTACTGGCAAATCTTCCCTTGCCGCAGGTATCTAGAGAGTGGAATGACCTTTTGGCAGCCCCCATTTCCAGAACGGAGGTGTTGGAGGCTACTAAGGCCCTGAAGCCCCATAAGGCGCCGGGCCCGGACGGCTACACTGCTCTCTTCTACAAATCGTTCGTGACGGAATTGAGTGACTATCTGGTCTCCCTTTTCAATGAAATGGCAGTAACTGGGCAGACTTCTGGGACTATGGCCGAGGCCATGATCACCTTGCTTCCCAAGCTGGGGAAGGACCCTTCCAAGTGCTCGTCGTATCGCCCGATAGCACTCCTTAAGGATGCTAAATTGTACTCCTATCATTGCCCGCAGGCTCCAGGGCCTGATGCCGGCCATCATCCACCCGGACCAATCCGGGTTCATTAAGGGTCGGCAGACACATGACAACTTGAGGCGGGTGATACACCTGATAGAGAAAGCCACCAGGTTCCGCATTCCGGCAGTGCTGGTGGGGCTGGATGCGGAGAAGGCTTTTGATCGTGTTGATTGGGAGTTTCTGTTTCGCACTCTGGCCGCCTTTGGCTTTTCACGCCAGTTCATAACAATGATCCAGGCGAATTACAGCAGCCCCAGCTCTAGGGTGGTAGTTAACGGGCATCGGTCAGCCTGTTTCCCTCACTGACGGGGAACGAGGCAGGGATGTCCTCTCTCCCCCCTCCTCTTTGCCTTGGGTATCGAACACCTGGCGCTTGCAATACAGGAGAGGGAACAGATCAAGGGTCTTCCATTCACGGGTGAACAGCATAAAATTTCCCTCTTTGCGGACGATGTGCTGTTGTCGGTGGGGGATCCGGCTTAATCGTTGCCGCATATTCAAACGGTGCTGTCTGAATTCGAAGAGGTGGCTGGGTTCAAAGTCAACTTTGACAAATCATACATACTGAACCAGACTCTTCCTCCGGCAGAAGTGGAGCGGGTGCGCTTACTCACGGCATTGCCAAGGGCGTCTGCCTCTGTTGTACCTGGGAGTTCAACTGACACCTACCATAGGATTGTTATTTTCAGCTAACTTCCCCCCCAATGCTAGCTGCGGTACGAGCGGACCTGGACCGGTGGAAGCCGAAGTTTATCTCCTGGCTTGGCAGGATCCATGCTCTTAAGATGGTTCTCCTGCCCAAGTTTCTTTATCTTTTCCAGGCCCTCCCCATCCCGATAGAGATGGACTTTTTTCGGCGCCTCAAAACCCTAATGCTGAGATTTGTTTGGCAGGGTGGACGGGCACGCTTCTCCTTCATGACACTGCGACGACCGCGGAAGGAGGGAGGGGTGGTGTTCCCTGACATGCATTTGTACTATAAAGCAGCACAGCTGCGAGTACTGGTGGAATAGTCCCAGCAGCTCTCAGAGAAACACTGGCTCCATATGGATAGAAGTGTGGCTGGGAGGTCGATCTGGGACTTGGCCTGGAAACCGAAGGTGGACAGGCCCAGGAATGCTTACACAAGCAGCCCTACTAGCACAGTTCTGAAGGTGTGGGATACGGTCTCCAGCGATGAACGCTGGACCACGTTTCCGTCTCCCTTTACTCCCATTCACTTCAACCCTGCCTTCCCACCAGCGATACAGGAGGGACCCTTCAGATTATGGAGAGAGGGAGGCTGTAGAGCGCTTACACACTTGTTCCATGGAACGGCACCCCTCACATTCCACAACTGCATGCGTGACTATGGGATCCCGCCCACTGAACGCTTCCGCCATAATCAACTTCTCCACTGGACGACATAGGCGGGAATAGGAGACGCCGCTACCCGGCCACTTTCACCATTTGAGGCCTTTCTTTTGCGCACCTCCACTATGAAGGGGACGATTTCCTTCCTATACGGGCTACTGCTGGCCACTACGATCTCTCCGCGTCCCCGCTACATGGAGCACTGGAAGGGCCTGCTGGGTATTTGGGAATGTTCACAGTTGCGGCACAGCATAGCCATGGGGGTTGTTAGCCTCGAAGCCTTTCATAGCACTATTCCTATTGCCGGACAATTGACCAGGAATAGATCTGAGTTCCTTTGGCAAGGGTTGGACTTGCGAACAGAACTTCTTTCCTTTTTTGCACTGCTATACTACCCCACCTTAGCAACCTCCCCCTTTTTCTTTGAGCTTCCTACTGCACCCCCTGTGTGGGGAATAATGCGGAATTGTCGCTTGTATAAGTTTTTCTCCTTTCCTTTCTTTTTTTCCTGCAAACTCTAAATAAAAATTTTACAGAAAAAATGTTCACCACTTCTAAAGGCCGACCATTCATAATGATTTTAGATTTAATGCTGGGATGGGGATTAAAAATCAGAAGTTTTGTTTTGGTCACATTGACCTGCAGACCATGCTCACCGCAAAATAGATCAAAGATAGCCAATGCACGCTGTAGACCACTTGAGGTCTTTGATAGGATGAGCGTATCGTCCGCGAACATTAAAATTGGTATTTTTGTACCAGCTAATGAAGGAGCATCAAACTCCGCGGATACCATGCGGGATACAACACCGTTAATAAACAGTGTAAAAAGAGTGGGGGCCATTGAGCAGCCTTGCCGGACGCCCCGCTCAACCGGGAAGTCCGCTGTCACCATGCCCTGTCCCCCCCACTGGATTCTAGAGAATGTTGCTTCGTGGAGCCGCATTATCAATGTCAATAAATCTTCAGGTACACCCAGGTTCTTAAGAACAGACCACAGCTTCGACCGTGGCACTAGATCCAAGGCAGCCCGCAAGTCGACAAAAGCTGCATATAGGCTACCCCCGCCCAGCACCACGGTCTTCCATTGCAGTACGTTGAAGCGGAAAACCTGATCCACAGTACTTGTGGACCTACGGAATCCCGCTTGAAACGGTGACATCACACGCCCTATTATCTTTTGCATGGTGTCAATAAGGCTTATTGGCCTGTAATTGCCGGGCTGAGATCGGTCACCTTTCTTAAACACTGGTATAATTATTGCTCCCTGCCAGTATATCGGTACCTCGGCACCCTTAGCAATATTGTTAATAAGGAGGCAAATGTACTTACACCAACGTTCTTTATCATTAATAAAGACATCAGCAGGAACACTATCTATGCCTGGCGCGCGTCCGGTATTCACAGTACTCCGAGCCACCAGAATTTCTTGTAGACTGAAGGAATTATCTTTGAAGTGGGTATAACTTATGTCCGCTGTAGATGTAACCTGTTTTATCTCAGCATACCGACTTTAAAACATTTTTACCCACTCTTCTTCCGGAACATTGTTATTTGGGGGTTCAGGTTTCCCCTCACCACCCCATTTGACAATGCTCCAAAACAGTTTAGAATCTTTCTTATCACTAGCTCTTTTTAGTTCGGACCAGTGATGCTCGTCCCAGGCTTTCTTTGCGTTCGCTATACTGGCTTTATATTCCTTTCTAGCGGATTGAATAGCCATGGTATCCCTACCCTTTGAAGCAGTACCTAGGGCGTTTTGTGCATCCCTGCAATGGGCATTATACCATTTTGCGTTCTTGTGAACTCTCTCCCCCTTGCCCTTCACAGGCTTCAAAAAGTGGTTTTTAATTGTGCAAAAGAGGGTATCGTGGATTTCAGCTAGGCTACTCAGCTCAAAACTGGAAGAATTGATATGTTCCATGGCTGATATCGCTTTATCAGCTTCAATTTTGATGTTATCAATGGCCTGTTGGTTAGTTGCAACATTTATCCATCTCAACCTACGCATATCGTTAGTGGGGACAATTAAATGTGGAACAAGGGCAGTAAGGCCGCTGGTCTTGTTGGGCAATGACCACCATTTATGTTGTGTACACAGAGGATTGTGGTCACTCTCACTCCTCCACACAACCTCCATGTCACATAACAGCGGCCATAGTTTCAGGCTACAGAGTACATAATCTATTCTGCTCTTGTGCCGCCCATTGTCAAATGTCATAGAACCATTTTTTTCACTTGACGTCCTTCCGTTTAATGCTCTTAAACCTTTATCAAAGCATAAGGCATTCATACTAATCACATCCTCGGTCCAGCGCACAACTGGTTTCAACTCTAGTTTTGGGACCCCCCAATGCCAATCCTCTTCATCCCCAATGAGATTGTCGTCTGTGGCTAAGGGTTCAAATGTTCGGTTAAAGTTACCTGCAATGACAATATTATTATCTTGAGAGTAAGTATCAAGGAGGGAGCCCAAGGCCGCCAAAACCTCTGACCTCCCACACCTGGTTCTCCTCACATAAACATTGTAGATGTCTAATGGTCCCAGAATATCTGAATTCATTGTAATTAGTTGGATGTCTCTGTGGCTAGTTTCTTTTACTTTAACATCTAATTTTAGGGACTGTCAGACCCAAAGGGTTAGACCACCAATTGGTCTTCCTTTTGGGCCTTTTAATGCAGGCACAGAATAGTTCAAGTATCCCTGTGCAAAGGATGGTTCACATGACCAAGTCTCCTGGAATATACATAGATCAAAAGAGTTAACAAATCGAAGCCACTCTCCAGAGTCCAGTTTAGAGCCCAGGCCTGCAATGTTCCATGAGAACGGTTTCCCCACATTGTCCATGATACCATCCGGGTTCATCAAAAAAGGATTCGAAATATTATCCTCTAATAGTTCTTGTTCAGTTCCAGTTGACATGCCTTCATGACAGATGACATCAGTAACATCTACCCTCACAGAGGCGTTCTCAAAGTTAGCACCCACTGTAGAAGCAACAACACACACTTCAGACTCAGGCTTTGCAGTGGAATTGGACGGTAGCTCGGTGAATTTATTCTCCTTGCTATTTGCTAGTGAAATTGTATCACCTGTTAATCTTCCTTGGGACATGCAAGTAACATTTGTAAAATCAAAATCCTCGACAATAGAAGTATAGGTTATGTTTAGCTCAGCCAGATCATTAAACACAACACTGCCTACCCTCTCGAGTCAATCACATTCATTCAGGTCTGACAGTGCCGCAAATCTATTTTCAACGCTGATTCTCCATTCGCTAGGTTGTACACCCCTACCCCAGTTATTTGTTACCGAGTTCCACTTTGTCTTTCATATACTTGGATTCACTGTGCTACCTCTCCTATAGAAAAAATCCAAGGTTAGCGGAACAATCTCGGTACTCCTACGTTGGGGGGGAAATATGTATCTTAAAAGCTCAGGGAGTACTTCTGGACTTAGGAAATGCAGAACTACACAGTCTCCTTTTAGTTTTTTCACGCTGTTCCCTATCCAGTCCACCCTTCTTGCCATGGTAATTTCCCCTGCTAGCTGCTGTTTTCCCCTCGAGGATATCATCATATTATTACATAGCCAGTGGAATGCTTTGCTAATCAAAGAAGAAGTAGATTCTACTTGACCTGGTTTTAGGGGAGGTACATTGGCCAAGACCAGAACAAGAGGAGAGGCCTCCACAATAAGTTGGACCGGGCCTTTGTCTACACCCATCCCTGTGGAATTTGGTGGTAAATCTTCATTGACTGTTACCTGGGCACCTTTGTCTACTGGCTGTTGTATGGGAGGCAGATCTGATATCACTACCCCCTGTCCCACCCCTAGGGATATTTGTAGATGATACAACTCTATTTGTGACTAAAGTTGGTATGTTACCCACCTCCTCCACTGTCTTGTTTATCGGTCCCCCTAGACTATTTACTTCAGCTCTTAGTAGGTCAATTTTGGCTACCAATGGTTTAATTATTGTTTTATCTTGGAGTCAATCATACTCACTAGCTTTTTGATCAGTTCATCACCTAATATCTCCTTCCCACCTTGTTCCCCGTTCGCCTCTATTATGGCTGTATTTTTCGGTGGAGACGCTGTTCTTTTCCTACTAGAGCGTAACCCACCCAGTTTGCTCTGACCCTTTCTGCATGCTCTAATAGCTCTAGTTGCAGGCACAGACACAGGGGATGGGGAATTATCTTCTATCGTGTTTCACTGGTCACCTGGATCGTTGTCTGGATTAGCAGCAGAGGATATATTTAAATAAAAGTTAACATCAGGGGATATCTCGGTTACTGAGGTATCACTGCTATGTACCTGTATGGGAACTTCTAACACAGTAGGTTCTAACAGAGAACTCTGCATAGAGATGACAAGTGGTGAGCTCAAGCCCAGCGATATCCGTCTTGTGCTATTGATTTTACTCACAACCTGGACCAGGTAATTGTCTATAGTATTAGGTACAGAAGAAGACCTTTGCTTGGACATGTTGAACACAGTGGGATAGAAGTCGGCTAGGACTGTCACCCCAAAGCCAGGCAAACAAAAAGCGTTTACCAATTGAATAGATAGACAAGGGTTTCAAAGATATGTTGACAACGATAGATCTTACTTGAGAGGTAACAATGATAGACCGCAGCAGGAACAGGCAGGGATCCTGGCCCAGCCCAGTTACGGTCAGTCACGGACTGTCACAGACTGTCCGCCCTTTGTCCGGGCTTCGTCCGGCGCGTCCCGCGCGCGTCCTCGAGGGACCTGACGCTGCTTTATGCGCCTCCTGGCGCGCGCAGTGGTGGCGTCTGCGTTTGCCCCGAGCGATCCTGGGGGTTGTAGGCTGTCGTAGGACCGGCGGAGAAAAGCCCGGCCGGTCGTTTGTGGAGTTGATTGGTGGAGCCAAGCCCGGCCGCGAGTCAAGGAGCTGGAGGAGCTGAAGGTACAGCAACAGCAGTGAGACGGTGAACTTCAGCTAATTCTTAAGCAGACATGATTAAACAGCCAGAAAGCCTACTGTTGGACAACAGTGTCCTGTCCTAGCTTCAAGAAACAGATCTGCCAACACTTGCCATTTCATGTTTAATGTTAGAGTGCTGGTAATGACTTTGATCCTGCAAACACACCATACAGGAACTGAAGACACAAGAATGGTGTGGCAACATCCTCCCTAAACCACAGCGTGACACAGACCCTAGGCAAGGGAGTGTTTAATCACCCAACGATTTTTGTCACATTCAAATGTCTCCAGTTTCTCTTAAGAAAATAAGCTGTTCTTACTGCGGTCTCTTTTGTATCGAGTAATGAACATGTCGGGGGGTCTTGAAGCATTGGTGGTGCAGATTTTGGTTTTCACAAGCGACATGGGGGGGCTGTGCTGGCTGTGCAGTTGATAGACATGCCACACTGGTAATGCAGTTTGGAGAAGCTACATATTTGCATAAACTACAGGTCTGAAGTAGGTGAGGTCTCAGCCACCTAAGGTTTGCTTTATTGATACGAGTAGAATGCTACCATAATAACGTTATCATAAATAGAAGAGTCTAGGAGGATTGCCAAATTGTCATGGATACTTAATGTTTTCCAGTAACTGTCTTACTATGTCGTATTGTAGGGTGCCATTAAGCACTGATGATTGTTAATCGTAATTATTTTCTTCTGGTGAGGAGTCCTCACACTCTACTCATTTCCAAACAA
Organism: Lissotriton vulgaris; assembly: GCF_964263255.1. Lineage (NCBI taxonomy): Eukaryota > Metazoa > Chordata > Amphibia > Caudata > Salamandridae > Lissotriton > Lissotriton vulgaris. Next base: position 510,480,945 of record NC_141694.1, read on the forward strand.
TTAAGACCCTTATTTTTTGGTACTTTTCTAGATCATCAATACCTACTGGTTTACATCTTCCAACCATGTTATTTTTCTATGGTTAGAAATGTGAAATTGGGGTCACTGTCCTTTTGCCAATATATCAATAATACATTCGACTTCATCTACCTTTGTTTGAGCTGGAATCCCTTAAGGAATACATAGAATTATGAGGTATTGTTGAGTGAGGGTCGGGTCTCTGATGTGAAAGGCATGATGGTGTTGTTGGATGGGAATGTCGAATGATTTTCAGACGTGTTAGAGAAGATGTTGGCTGGAGTGCTTGATCACGGATACTTTAAGTTCAGTGGTCTTTATTGAGCTTTCGTAAACAATAAAAAGGTAGACAACACAGGATAATATCCTAAATTATAAGTATAGCATGGAGCAACAGTGTATATCCAATCATTTATAGCTTAGTACAGCTTCGATGGAGTATAAAAGAAATGCTTGCCACATCTGAAAAGCGCCTGTGTAGAAATCCAAAACAACTACTGCTCTGCTGGAGAAATATCATCATAGAGCTAGGACTGCATCTTCTCATTAGATGTATTGTAGTGCAGACGATGCATAAGTTATTCAAGGCTTCCTTGATCAGATGTAACGTGCAGAAGTGGAGATGGCACTATAGAAGAGGGCTACTGATTGTTTAACCAAGACAACGGACACTGTAAATCAAACTAACAGGGGTCATTGACTAGTAAGGACAGCTCCAAGGCCTCATTCCTTGTTATCTACTTCTCTCCACTGTTCACACAGGGGCATAAATGCATGTATTTTTCACATGGCTAGTACAAATCTTAGGTGCCAGCCTCAACCGCTACCGTGGACAGTGCGCACCTAGTTCTGAATTTGGAAATGTTACCAAGGAAGCATTTCAATTTTTCATTTCTAACTTAAGCACCCTCTGATATAACTCACAGTAAAAGAGTCTCTAATATTTCAAATGTAAAGCGGTTTAGTTGCATGATGAATTCCGAAAATGTATTGAACACTCCTGGATGTGACCAAATAAAAAGCTCAGCTATGCAAATGTACAATTTCTATTTTCCAACCCGGTTCAAACAGAAGTTTTATGCTCCCTTTTCAAATAAGAAGTACACAGAGCATTTCTGTAGAAGAATTTATTACATTACGGATCTGACCTCTGTAGACTCAGCCCAGGATATGTCAATTGTGAACACATTTCCTACTACATATCAAGCTGCCTATATCCAGGTCACATTAATCCTTCCGTGACCATGTTATTCCTCACAAAATGGAGGGCGCGGACTTTCATTATCAACATGCTGGAAGAAAAACGTTAAAGGTGACGAGGCTTAACAATAGCACAAGCCACGACATTTCTTTTTATAGGGTCGAGCGGGTAAACTTTTTTTGTAACCCATCATTATGCGATGATAGTCATTCCACTCTTTGTGCACGCCTATCCGATGTGCTTACACATGAATATGTTTATTTAACTGAGTTATGTTACTTAATCTTTTCTCCTGGGGCACATTTCCTGCATGTTCACAACGCGTGATCAGTCCATGTGAATAGGTCTCACCCAGTCTCAGGGTACCGGTCTGTCCTATCACCCAGGGAGGAATATTAATTTATATCAGACCAGGAGGCAAGGGAGAGGATCGTCCCAACAGAGGGAGTCTTAGCTAAATACATATAAGAGCTAGTGTCTCCTCCAACCCACCAGGCTTCCACTAAGAATAGGGAGGGGCACGGGTGAGCTAGAATGTCCAGCAAAACATATACCAGCTGCGATCACAAACACAATGACTCACCAGTCTCACCCAGTACACCCACTGGTTCTCAATACACACATCCCACATACCACATACCACGGAGGCAAAAAAGAACACAGGTAACGAGACTGCACAAACTTTACTAGGAGGTAGTTGGTAGGAAGCCCCTCCTAAAGGCTATAGGTATCCCGGAGTATAGATTAATGTTGCCACTACAGTCAGTCTACCACAGCCTGGGTACAGAGGGCAGCAGACACACTGTAAAAGAGACCCATACATGCCTCCTCGACTTCAGAGTCAAGCTCTAGAGCAGAGGTCTTCCAACTTTTCTGTAGCAAAAGCTACTTCTGATCAGTGAAAATCATTGTGAGATACTGAAGACTAAGCATTCCCTAATTGTTACCAGACGCCCCCACACCCAGCTTAATTGGCTTTAGGCGAGGAGGGCCTCAATTGCTGGATTCACCCACGTCCATGCAGGGCTCCTAAAAGACCTGCCCCCTCCTCCTGACACAGGAGCTACACAAAGGATCCAACTCTGTAGGCTCTGAACTGAGAAGTCACTGCCACCTCACCTCGTCCATTGCAGCTGCTGTTTGCTCCCCACTCCCTGGTGTCCCCAACACGAACGTTCCTTCCGGATGTGGCTGGACTTTTATCACAGTGCTTACCTTGGGCCTGAGAACTGCCCATTGAGACTTGGGGACTGTAGTAGATCGTGGGCCTACAAATGGCCTGAGCCAGGGAGCTGCTCCTTGCTACATTTCTTAATTAGGTGGCCTCTGAGGTGGTTGTCTTTAGGCACATTTGGCCCCCTTGGGCCCACATGTGGACTGACACTGGCCTCATAAGGCGGATAACCACTGAATTGGACTCGCCCCTCGAGAAACAGGCCGCACTGCCCAGTTGAAGCCTGTTAGCTGTGGGCTCATGAGAACCCGTCCTCATCAGACACAACAGGCTGGTCAAAGATCAGATTCTACACTGGATTCGTCTGCTGATGAGCCCCCCCCAACGCCCACCCCCCCCATCCCCTCCGCACGAGGCAAAGGAGCTGGGTCCCTCACTCCACCCCCATCGCCTGGCAAGGAGAAATGGCAGAGAATTGAGATCCAGGGGGATGGTACCATGGTGTTGGTGCCCTAATAATCTGGAGGGACTGTACCTACCACAGAGCCTTCAATGGTGCTGGGAGATACTGCGTCTGATCGCTTGTCCTTTCACCGTTTTTTTGCAGCATTTGTCTCTGCTTTTCCTTTTTGTCTCTCCGCTCTTTATTCTTCAGGTGTGTGGGTGTTCTGCCTATTCTATAGCTTGAGGTATGTATAGCAGTCAAGTTCACCATATGCTGCGTTGGTTTACATTATTTGGTTGCATTATTCTTATTGTGGTTACTATGAGATGAAAGACCGTGGGTTTACATTTGATATGGTATTATATTGTTTACGGAGCGGAGGGTGCTCCATCCATTAAAGTGGTAGGCCACAGTTCTGGGTATAGGCTGTGGGTCCCGACAGCAAGGATTGTGATGGATGTGCAGTATGTGTTGGTGTTGCTGTAATACTGTCTGTGCGGGATGGGGGAAGTTGTGGGTGTTATAATGTCCTGCTTTGCCACTGGTTGCAGAGTGCTAGGTGTTGATTGCAGTGTGCAACACCTATTGGATGATTATTTTTCAGCACTTGGAATACTACACAATGGCAGTAAATCGGGAAGGGCATTAGGATTGGTCCCCAGGGAGGAAACTCACGGATGACCGTACGAATATCATGACGTGGAATGTTAGGGGCCTGAGGGACTTCTAAAACAGGTATGGGGTCCATTCCTTCCTACGATGTCATAAGGTGTGGAAACGCGTCTGCGAGGAACATCAGGTTCAGTGGAGGTGCTGCGCATCTGGGAGCCTTTCAATAAATGCGCACTACGTAGGCTTTAAGCCCAGATATTGCATAGGGAGCAAGAGTTCCCCCCCTATTTTCCACATTTGCACTCCTGGCGGTGCCCTTGTGACTAGTCATCAGGACATATTAGACGTCTGTGTGAGTCACTTTAAGAAGGTATACCAAGCTGGAGTGGCGGGCCCTGAGTGGATGATTGAGGGTTTTCTGGAGAGTATAGGGTTGCCTGCGCGGATGCCAGAACTTTTACAGGTGGTGGGTGACCTACACCCAGGGGAGGTTTTCCTCACCTTTCAAGAGGCATTCGGGTGGGACCAGACTACTACCTTCATTATGCTAAACTAGAAAATACTGCGAGAGAGGTGTGGGATGTGTTTCCAGCTACGCCTTGGCCCTTTCTGGACTTGGATTGCTCCAATGGAGGAGAATCGAAACAACTAATCACCCTGCTTTATGGCACAGTCCAGGGGGACCTGGAGTACCTCCTGCACAGCGTACAGGAATAGGGCCAGAGAACTGGAGGAGCTCATTACAGACGCCGATTGGTCCTGCGCATGCGAGATTGTGAGGACGGTTTCCTGCAACCACAATTCAAATTTCCTACATGTTAATTTCATACACCGCTCCTATGTGGCACCTAGGCAGCTGAATAGAACAGACCTTTCGAGAGGAGCAAGTTGTGGGGAATTGGGGGCCTCCTAGTTACATTATGCCTGGACATGTGCTGGGATACATAGTTTCTGGAGGGATGTAGTGCCCATCATAGTAAAGGGCACCTGACGCTGCAATTCCCCTCACTGCGATGACTTACCTCCTGAAAGTGGTGGAACAGTCCAAGGGGCGGAAGACCTCCTACAAGCTTGCACTATTATTGGCAAATAGCCATTGGTTAGATGGGTGCTAGGATGCCACAAACGGCGCATGGCTCAGGGACTTATGTGAATGGGGTGCAGGGGAGGAGGCCCATAAGCACCTTTCCCCTACTGATGAGAATGCTGTGGATGCAATCATGGCCTGGGTGCTCCTCCTCAATAAACTGACAGTGACACTAGCTTGGAGGATGGTTCTGAAAATGAGATGTAAATAAAACCTTGCGACTTCTCTACTAATTTGTAATGGATGTGACAGCTAAGTGTGACGAAGTGTGCATATTTTTACTGTATATATATATATATATACTGTTCTGAAGGGTTGTCTTCAGCCACCTATGCTCAGCAGAGGGATGATTTGCCTCATGTTTTCATAACACTACCTAGATATGTGGGAGTGGTATTCCTATTGATGGCCACTTTGAATTAAGCACTGCTTGTTTTTATTGTGTTTTTTGAGAAGCTTAATAAAATAAAGTTAAAAAAATATATATATGGCACTGTATTGAGAAAAGTAAACTAAAGAGTTAACTTTGTTTATGTGGATTCCATAAAACTCATCATTTACATTTTCTGACATTTCTAAGTGTCACATTACAAACACCAAGCATTTTGCTCCCAGTGGCCTGTAGATATGGCGATATATTTAGAACATAAAAATACATTTTGTTTAAATGAGGAATTTTAAGTGAAAAAACATACGTCAGAAAACATTAAGAGATATTTGCCTTTGTTGAAAGTGGAGGAATGTTTCATAGAAAAAGTTGTTTTAACTTTACATTTCTCCCATTTGAAGAAATGACGATCTTTCGGTTATAAATGGAAAGGTGTGGTGCAGCGGGTGGAGAGGTGTGGTGCAGCGGCCAGGGTAGCTGACTTCGGAGCAAAGGGTTCACGGTTCGATCCCCGGTGGCAGCTCAGCACCGTGTGACTCTGGGCAATAGCTCACTTAATTTCCACGACGGCCCCCAGCACCTTGAGACTCATAAGGGGGAGTAGTTTGCGCTTTACAAATATGGATTTACATAAATATGGCACAGTGTCTACTGGCCACTGGGAGCTTAAGGCCTGCTCCTTGTAAATGCGACACCGGTCATGTTCAATGAGGTAGAGATAAAAAACAAGCACTGGCGTTGCCAATAGGTCTCGCAGTAGGAAAGTTGGAGCTATTGGTTTTGTAAATGAAAAAGCCCTTTATGTTTTTAAAATGAAAAAGAAATAAAAGGCATTGTTATTTGCAATTGTAATGGCTCCAACTTTCCACTGCGAGACCTATTGGCAACGTGAGTGGCGTTGCGTGGGTGAGTGGCGTAGCGTGGGTGAGTGGCGTAGCGTGGGTGAGTGGCGTAGCGTGGGTGAGTGGCGTAGCGTGGGTGAGTGGCGTTGCGTGGGTGAGTGGCGTTGCGTGGGTGAGTGGCGTTGCGTGGGTGAGTGGCGTTGCGTGGGTGAGTGGCGTAGCGTGGGTGAGTGGCGTAGCGTGGGTGAGTGGCGTAGCGTGGGTGAGTGGCGTAGCGTGGGTGAGTGGCGTTGCGTGGGTGAGTGGCGTTGCGTGGGTGAGTGGCGTTGCGTGGGTGAGTGGCGTTGCGTGGGTGAGTGGGGTTGCGTGGATGAGTGGGGTTGCGTGGATGAGTGGGGTTGCGTGGATGAGTGGGGTTGCGTGGATGAGTGGGGTTGCGTGGATGAGTGGGGCTGTGTGGGTGAGTGGCGTTGCGTGGGTGAGTGTGGTGTTGCGTGGGTGAGTGTGGTGTTGCGTGGGTGATAGTGGGCTTGCGTGGGTGATTTCCCTTTTAATGAATATTTATTTTTGTAATCATGGTGAGCTGGCCACAGACATGTAGCCCCTAAGCACCGACCATACCCTTGTATATAACCCCCAGCAATTAAGGTTGTTGCAGGGTTAGAAACAACTCATGCAGCATAAACACAGGCAGGGCAAAACAGTGGTTTCACAGCAGAATCGGCAGTCTGAAAACCGTAGCAAGGCACAGGGTTTGGGGGACGGGCAAGCAATGAAGAGACAGGAAACAAATGAAATGGGGGAGGGGGGGCAGGAACGATTGGAAAGCTCGCAGAGGAGGAGAGATAAAAGCTGCAAATGCAGTAATAGAGTGATAGATAGCAAATACAACTTTGCTCAGGGTACTTTATCAATATGCGAGGAACATCTTTATTGTTGTAAAAATAAACCAGTATCTTAAGTCAATGTTGGGTATGTGAGTCAATGGAAACAAATTCAGCTGGCACACCGAATGGTAAATTGATTATTTTTTTATGTGGAAAATGCACAAAATAATTTAGGCAGTAGTTTGGGACGGAAAGATGTACGACAACTCCTCAGGTAACAAACCGGTAGTGAAGTGAATATTACAGTACATTTGCTTGTGATTAAATGGTCGTATGAAAATGGATTAAAAAAGGGAGATAAACGGAGACAACACTTTACTTGCAACTAGCCTTTGGAGTGAAAGAAGGTCGTTTCAGCGGTACAACACAGAGAAGAAGGGCAATAAAAATGGCAATTTTAGTTTTTAATTAAAAAAAAATCACTTCATATCATAAGCAACTAAAGTTCGAACATTTTTAATTAAAAGAATAGAAAAAAAGCCATAGGGAATTCAAAATATCAGCGAGGTGATTTTAACTTTTCCAACAACTGTAGTCCGTGAACATGTGAATGTAGGTAACAAAAAAAGACAAGATGAAAATAAAACGAAGCAAATTAACATTAACAAAGCCAATATATGTGGCTTTTGTGTAGTGCACACACATAGGGGCACATATGCTGATACAAACGGACAGAGTGCATGCACACAGGCTAACTAAACACAAGTAAGCCCTTGCATGTATGCCAGCATATTATTACCACACATGCGTCAAGCACGAGGAGTGAAAGAAAAAGATAACCAAGAGCAGCACGAGGCACACAAGGCTATGGAGCGGCAGACAACAAGATGGCGTGCACCAAGGGATGCGTGGTGAAGAGCATAATAAAATGTCCATGGGGAGTACGGGGCGATGCGTGTCAGGAGTGCACTGGATTCTGCACTACTACATGTGTGGCGGATACGGGGTGTAATTTATCACTTGAGCAAGCGAGTGAAACACATATCTGTCGTAAGCTGCAGACGAAAGGTCAGATAAAGAATGGCAGGATATTTTGCCCCTTTCAGTCCTCCACTGACCCGGACCCCACTGCCCATTAAGCATTGAAGATTATAGTTCCCGATCCCATACCTTTATTTTCACACTTCGACCGCTGCCGTTTCAGGGAAAGAAAAGATCTTCTATCGATGCTCTTTTCAGTGCGCTGCTGCGTGTGTGAACGTTTTTTATTTCGCGCAATGGGGCCAGGATTTCATACCAACTGTTAAGGCAACCATAGTCAAACCGGTGTCAAGCAGGATTACTCTGATGAGCTAAACGTGATTGCAAATCTGCACGAAACAGAGATGCTTCTTGTTCAATCCCAAATTCAACTCACTGATTTCCCGAGCAATTTAAAAAAAAAACGCGGTCTTCCTGGCGCCACAACCTCTGGCAGAACAAGCAAAAGCCGGATGGGGGCGGGAGAGCCTGGTGGGGAGATGCGCGGAGGGAAGACGGATGGGGGTGGGAGAGCCTGGTGGGGGGGCGGGACATCTCATTACAGCTTTGTTAATTAATGTTCTGTTACTGTGAGAGCTACACGTTCTAGTCCGATCAGTTGGCCGTGATCTGGCGAGGAGAGAGGTCACGCTCGACTATGAGTTTCAGGATAGCAATCAGGACAAAAAAGTAAAGACGAAGAGTGGCGAGAGACGGCTGACAACCACGTAAGATTTAGGAGAGTCTGTCTGCACCTTCGTGGTATATCAAACAAAGTGCAGAGCAGTGGATAATTTAAGCTCCAAGTAATGCGAGTAATACAGCATGAGGAAGGTGAAAGGCAGCGACGCGACAAGCAAAAGCCGGAATGGGGGCGGGAATGCTAGCAAGGGGAGGCAGGCAGATTAGGAGGGAAGCCGGATGGGGGCGGGAGAGCCTGGGAATGCGAGAGGCTGGGCTTGCGAGAGGCTGGGCTGCAATCAGGTCAAAAAAGTAAAGACGAAGAGTGGCGAGAGACGGCTGACAACCACGTAAGATTTAGGAGGGAGGCAACGACGAGAAAGGAGGCATGGTTTAGACAGGGCGGAACTGAAGTGCTGGCGGGCAGAAAGGACGGCCATGCGAGGTGGGAGGAGATTGAGGCGTCCGCAGCTCTAGTGTGGCAGGCAGATGGCGGAGGGAAGCTGGATGAGGGCGGGAGAGCCTGGGGCGGGAATGCGAGCGAGGGGAGGCAGATTAGGAGGGAAGCCGGATAGGGGCGGGAGAATGGTGGGGGGGCGTGCCTGTGGGAGGGTGATTGAGAAATGTTGCGGCGGATTAGGAGGGAAGCCTGATGGGGGCGGGAGAGCCTGGTGGGGGGGCGTGCCTGTGGGAGGGTGATTGAGAAATGTTGCCGATGCGCGTGCATGTTTAATCACGTGGTTCACGTGAACTGCATGAAAACCGCGGGGCTGAAAGCCCTTTGGTTTCATGATGTTTTCGCCACTTGAATTCTCGCTCCGCTCGATGCGCTTGCGCACATCGATAGGTCGCGAGACCTAAAAAACTACAATACTTTCAAGTGTTCAAGTGACCTGCCAAGAGATGAACATAGGGCAGGGTAGCACGCTCTCCAGAGCCATGCAGAAGACAAAACCCAGGGTGGTGTCAACTCTGGATTGTTTAGGCATGGGATGCTGACAGGGGAGCCAGTGCCAGAAGAGACGAATAGCTTTCAAGTGACTTAAAGTCTACCTACTATCATGAATGGGCTTGAGTAGCTGCAGCAGCAACAGATTTTTCAAATAGCTAACTGGTGATCTTTAAAATATAGTGCAAAACCGCAAGTAAAAAGGCCTTGCAACTCAAAACACAGAGAGAAGGTATGGTGATTGCCATGAACAGCTTTTGTTCCTGCCTTCCTTTTTAATACAGATCGAGCAAGTAGAATACATTTTATGCACATAAAATTGCAGATTGGTGCTCTACAGAAATCAAAGCTTTCTCGATTACTTTTGCGCCCGGAATTGCCTTGTTATAGCTCGATAAGACTTCAAGCAATCCCTGGAATCTCTTCACTTTTCCCAATTTGTAGTGACATTTGACCATACGGAAAATGGGAATTCTAAATCCCAGATAACAGTGAAACAACTGCTGCCAAAAGACAATGCTAGAGCAAAGTGCCACTGATCCAAGCGTGTGCAAGTCCCCGTTTACATTCCAAACCAGACCCTTGCATGTGTGTAGCACGCAACATCACACACTATTTCCAGGGCGAATTAGAAAGCATTCTACAGACTATTTCTGAAACTCGAAATCTAAGCTTTCTCAATTAGAAGATTCACAAATTGAGTACCATGAGGTTTTCTTATAAGAACAGAACTAATGAACAATTTAGTTTAAAGTTGTGCGCACAGTAAATATGGCGCAAATTCACCACACATCATATGCCAGTGTGCTTAAAAGCAAACTACTAACATAGTTCAAGACAAAGGGCAAACTCCGACATAGAGGTGTCCCTTCTTTAAACCAAAACAAACCATCAACAAGCACATCATAAAACAGACATATCATTATGTTAATATTGATGTTGTTGTACAAAACGATACATGTGCGATAAAAACGAAATCGAATCACTGTTGTCGAAATCACCCGAGATGACCGCTCCATTTACCTAGAGTCAGTAATACGTGGTAAGGCAGGCCCTGCGACCTAGGCCTAAGGCAACTGATGGACAGATCCCAGGTGGAGAGGTAACTATCAGAACAAATGCACGATAAGGAAAAACCCAGATTAGTCCCACAGATAGGACGCAACACCACAATGGTCCAGGGAGATCGGCCCCAATAAAATGCACATGCCCCGATGAGCGCGCGTTCCCGAAAACATCATAGTAAGATACCACATAAAGTTAGGAACACTCAGCCAATCAGCACAACACTCACAGCACATGCAGTTATCACGCGCACCCCATGCCGGACATCTGGATAGGTTACCCACTGGCCCTCTGTGTCCATGCAAGGTCAAGACCAACCTGCATTTGTCATCACGTGCGAGAAATAAATGGCTCAATGACTAAGCCCACATTCCACTCCTAAATAGGATCTACAAATTGTTATATGATGCTCCTAGAAATTTCTATAAAGGCATTCAAAACCTCTGTACTCTGTTCAGTCCTCAGACCTGTTTTTGTGTACTGTCTGCCGCAGTGTTTAATTAAACCAGATGTTCCTGTTTTGCCAAACGCCTCTTATGTTGTTTTTTTTCCAAGGTAAAATCATAACTGTGCAACATTTAAACCCAGCTGCCGAAGCCTGATCTTTAAGTGCCAAAAGCATGAGATTGGAATGCTGATTAACTGCCCTGTATAAGGTTGGCTGCAGCACAGATGGAAGGCGGGTAGTCCTTTACCTACATGCATATTTAGGTCTGGCTCTGGCTTGACATTGCAGCTGTAAACCTTTTACCTGACAACAAAATTATTCTACAGTTCTTAGCTTCTACACAAATGCATATCTAGTTCCATACCATTTACTTGTAATGCTTCACAGTACAATACAACATTCCTTTACAGCCATGCCTATTGGCATTAATACTTGTTGTTTATAGTTGGGCTGTAGGCCAATTATAATAAAATGTATAGGTCTATAGAGGTGTTTTTTTTTTAAGTTTGGACTTATTTTGCAAAGAGCTATTTCTGAAATCGGATTGGAGTACTTTGAAAATGGCTTTTCCGCAGCATTAAACACTATACAACTAAACCCCTTCATAAGCTAAAGTAGGCATGGCAGGGGTTTAATGGGTTTATATAGTTTGTCTTCACCACTCATGAACTCTTCTTTTTTGATGTCAGACAAAGAACAGCAACTAAGCTAAGAGAAGATGTTCCTCCTTCTATATATTCAGTACTTGGTTGTGTAAATGATTGACTATTTTTTTGCTGCTTTTAAGGTCTTGCAGAGAGACCTATTGTGGCAAAACCAGAGGCTAAACCAGCAGATTTCCAAAGCGGATTTCCGACAGTTCACGACGCACGTCCACATCAAAGCTATTAGCCTCCCTCCCACAGGCAACAAGAGGCTAGTTCACGATGCGCGTCCACATCACAGCCATCAGCCTCCCTCCCACTGGCAGCTTGGCCTCAGGCATTCACCCCAGCGCGACTTCTCCTCCCCCCTAATTACATCCCTGCTGTTTACTTCTTTCACGGCCGCGAGGCCGTGCTTCAAAGGGATCCGCCGCCTGCTTTAATTACATTAGCTTAGTTTTGGTGATTTTGATTCACTTCTCCTCACACCCCATATGCTCGTTCCCTCCCACTGACTTCAAAGAAATGCTAGTCCCCTGCTCTCCGCCCCTCCAACGCAATGCCGAGATTTCGTTTTAAATTATTTTATTTTGCCAATGCTTGTTTCACAGGCCACCGTGCCCCCCGAGACTTAGAGGTGGTCCCACCTCCGGTTCTCACACTCGGCCGGAAGCCCACATAGCCTCCTCCCAGCTGGGCCGCTGCCAAAGTCCTGACTGCCCCGGGGGCAGCCTCTCTTTCATCACTGGTCACCCGGGGGCCTCCCATGCTTGTGCGACCTCGACCAGCCCTGCACTTCCCACCTTCAGGTAAAGCAGCCACCGGCAGCAGGCTTCCCCCTCCTTTTCTTACATTGGGTCCGTCGCCTGCAGATTTCCCTGTGCTGCTTGCTGCTGGAGGGCCCACCACAGACTCTCGCGCGCTGTGGACCATCCACTGTCACCAGGCCGCAGCCAGTGTCCCTCATATCAGCTGCTGCAGAGACGATCCCCTACGTGCTCCCCCGCAGTTAACAATTGCTTTGCATTAATAACAATGGATCACAAGAAAGCCAAACTGTGTTTACTAATAAAATGCAATACTGGAATACCCCCACTTGTCTTTCCTTCGCCTGAACTGACGTTTGCTTTTATCCTATTTACGTGCCTTTATAATTTCTCTTTTTCACTGATGACAGCATTAGTTCTTTTCATCACCTTCTCTTACCGGTTCTTTGTCCCCTTGGATGTCATCACTCGAATGATACCTGCCGCTTTTCACGTTAGGTTACTGATCCATTTATTTTTGTTAGGAGGTTTTACATGGTAAATATTGAATTGATATCTGTTGGTTTTAAAAAGTGGTTAACAACATTAAAACTGGGACTTCTCTCTAAATAAAAAAAAAACGTAAGCGTCCAGTGTGTCCCACAGCTGCAATATGGTTAGCTCGTTTCTAAGCACTCACTATTTTGGCAAACAAGGGGGACTACAGAGAGTTACGGCATTTTGCAGAGGATCACACCGTTTGGTTGATTTGTGCGCGTCGGGATTCAATGTTAATTAAATCTTCAGTTCAAGCATTTTTCAGCATAGTCTGAGCACGGAAACTTATACACACCAATACCCAGCAGCGAGAAAACCAAGAGCTAAACAGAAGCAAAATGTATCCCCCACCTCTCCTCTCATACTGCCAGGGGCCTGGCAAACGCGTTAGTAATATGCACAAGCAAGTACTGCCGCAGCTTCCTGCCTGGCTTCCCTCAGTTTATTGTTCCAGACAAGGTCAACAGCCAAGCGAGCAGGCAGAGAACGAAGTGACTCCCCACTTTGATCTAGACCTGCTATGCGACCCACACCAGAAGAATTCCGTTCACAGTGGCATCCTTCCGGTGATCTATTCATCCATATTTTGTGGTGCATCTACCTATTCATCCTTTCACTATTTTATGCAGCTAATCGGTGCACAGTTCTATCTATCCATCACTCACTCACTAATTTATTCATCCAGTCATCCGTTTAGGCATTCATCTATTCACCCACTCGTCCTTTATCATTTCTTTAAATAATTCATCTAGGCTTTCAGCCTCTCCCTACCCATCTACCCTTCCATTCATCTACCCATTCACGCGTTCACACATTTATCCATCCATACACACTCCAGGCCATTTATCTTTCCTTTTACCCATCTATCCATCCATCCGTTCACCCATTGATTACCTCACCCTTCAATCGATCTCTTCTTTCATGCATCCCTCTGGGCTTTCACCGTTCTAATTTTCCATTCATTCATCCATCCATCCTTTCACGTTTCCATCCATCATTACATCTGTCCTTTCACTCTACCATTGAACCACACATTAGCCTTTCCTTTTTTTCTCCTTTACTTCTTTTCGCCATTCTTGACATTTTTTTTTTCCTTCACAGATTCTCTCTCTTTTTTTTCACTTTTTATAATTTTTCCAAGAAGCCTGCTGCTGGCAAAGCCAAGTGTCGGACTGATTGAATTCCAAGGCTGACTAGCCTTGATTACACCTCATGTTTTTTTCTTCACCCACCATATATTACCCTGCCTACTTATCAAACTCCTGCAGTTCTTCTTCATTCCTCATTTCTCTATTTGTCTTTATTGTTCTATCATGGTTTTCCTTGTTCTTGGTCCTCTTTCTGTCTTTCTCTCTCTTGCTGAAAGTCTGATGATGAAAACAAATATGTTGGTGCCCCCCAAAATGAGTGCTGCTGCCCACCATGAGCAACAACCAGCACAAATTAAGCACTTCCTAAATAAAAAAAAATTAAGCGTCCAATGTGTCCCACAGCTGCAATATGGTTAGCTCGTTTCGTAATATGGCTAACACAGGGGCCTACAGAGAGTTACGCCATTTTGCAGAGGATCACACCGTTTGATTGATTCGTGCGCGCCGGGATTCAATGTTAAATCGCCGCGTTCTTCAGTTCAAGCATTTTTCAGCATAGTCTTAGCACGGAAACTTCACACTAATACCCAGCATCGAGAAACCCAAGAGCTAAACAGAAGCAAAATGTATCCCCCAGCTCTCCTCTCATACCTCCATACGACCACCCACCCACCCTCCGTGCTGCCTCTCGCCCAGCCACCCTCCGTGTTGCCTCTCGCCCAGCCACCCTTCGTGTTGCCTCTTGTACACCCGCCCACCCTCCGTATTGCTTCTTGTACACCCACCCACCCTCAGTGTTGCCTCTTGCCCAATGTGTTGCCTCTCGCTCAATGTGTTGCCTATTGCCCACCCACCCACTCTGTGTTGCCTCTCGCCCACACACCCTCTGTGTTGCCTACCACCCACCCACCCACCCTCTGTGTTACCTACCCCAAAACCACCTTCCGTGTTGCCTACCGAACACCCACCCACCGTCTGTGTTGCCTGCTGCCCGCCCACCCATTCTCCGTGTTACCTCCCACCCTTAGTGATGCCGACCGCCCACCCACCCTCCGTGGGGCTCACTGCTGGCCCACCCATCCTACATATTGCCTACCCTCCGTGTTGCCTAACCCTCCGTGTTGCCTAACCCTCCGTGTTGCCTAACCCTCTGTGTTGCCTAACCCTCTGTGTAGCATTACACCCACCCACCCTCGGTGTTGCAGCCCACCCTCCGTGTTGGCATCCCGGCCACCCACCCTCTGTGTTGCATCCCACCCATCCACCCACTGTGTTGCAATCCATGTTGCATCCCGCCCACCAACCTTCTGTGTTGCCTCCCTGTTGTCTAACCACCCACCCTCCATCATTGATGCCTATCTCTCACTTTTGGCTCCCACCCACCATCCCTCCCTGTTGCCGCCCATCCACCCTTGTTCCTTCCCTGTTGCCGAAATGTGTTTCGTCCCAACCGCCCTTCCTACATCTGTGTTGCCGTCGACTGCCATCCCTCTGTATTGCATCCTGTCTACACTCCCTCCGTGCTGGCTCCACCCTCCATCCAAGTTGCCTACTGACAGCCCTCCCTCACTCTCCGTTGCCTACCATCCACCCTCCCTCCCTCTGTTGCCTCCCACATGCCCTCCCTCCTTCTGTGTTGCATCCCGATCCATGAGCTATCTATCGCCCTCACTCTATATCTATCTATCTATCTATCGCCCTCACTCTATATCTATCTATCTATCTATCTATCTATCGCCCTCACTCTATATCTATCTATCTATCTATCTATCTATCGCCCTCACTCTATATCTATCTATCTATCTATCTATCGCCCCCACTCTATATCTATCTATCTATCTATCTATCTATCTATCTATCTATCTATCTATCTATCTATCTATCGCCCTCACTCTATATCTATCTATCTATCTATCTATAGCCCTCACTCTATATCTATCTATCTATCTATCGCCCTCACTCTATATCTATCTATCTATCTATCGCCCTCACTCTATATCTATCTATCTATCTATCGCCCTCACTCTATATCTATCTATCCATCGCCCACTCTATATCCATCGCCCTCACTCTATATCCATCGCCCTCACTCTATATCTATCTATCTATCTATCGCCCTATCGCCCTCACTCTATATCTATCTATCTATCTATCGCCCTCACTCTATATCTATCTATCTATCTATCGCCCTCACTCTATATCTATCTATCTATCTATCGCCCTCACTCTATATCTATCTATCTATCTATCTATCGCCCTCACTCTATATCTATCTATCTATCTATCTATCTATCGCCCTCACTCTATATCTATCTATCTATCTATCTATAGCCCTCACTCTATATCTATCTATCTATCTATCGCCCTCACTCTATATCTATCTATCTATCTATCGCCCTCACTCTATATCTATCTATCTATCTATCGCCCTCACTCTATATCTATCTATCTATCTATCGCCCTCACTCTATATCTATCTATCCATCGCCCACTCTATATCCATCGCCCTCACTCTATATCTATCTATCCATCGCCCACTCTATATCCTTCGCCCTCACTCTATATCCATCGCCCTCACTCTATATCTATCTATCTATCTATCGCCCTATCGCCCTCACTCTATATCTATCTATCCATCGCCCACTCTATATCCATCGCCCTCACTCTATATCCATCGCCCTCACTCTATATCTATCTATCTATCTATCGCCCTATCGCCCTCACTCTATATCTATCTATCTATCGCCCTATCGCCCTCACTCTATATCTATCTATCTATCTATCTATCTATCTATCTATCTATCTATCGCCCTCACTCTATATCTATCTATCGCCCTCACTCTATATCTATCTATCGCCCTCACTCTATATCTATCTATCGCCCTCACTCTATATCTATCTATCGCCCTCACTCTATATCTATCTATCTATCTATCTATCTATCTATCTATCTATCTATCTATCTATCCATCGCCCTCACTCTATATCCATCGCCCTCACTCTATATCCATCGCCCTCACTCTATATCCATCGCCCTCACTCTATATCCATCGCCCTCACTCTATATCCATCGCCCTCACTCTATATCCATCGCCCTCACTCTATATCCATCGCCCTCACTCTATATCCATCGCCCTCACTCTATATCCATCGCCCTCACTCTATATCCATCGCCCTCACTCTATATCCATCGCCCTCACTCTATATCCATCGCCCTCACTCTATATCCATCGCCCTCACTCTATATCCATCGCCCTCACTCTATCGCCCTCACTCTATCTATCGCCCTCACTCTATCTATCGCCCTCACTCTATCTATCGCCCTCACTCTATCTATCGCCCTCACTCTATCTATCGCCCTCACTCTATCTATCGCCCTCACTCTATCTATCGCCCTCACTAACTATCTATCGCCCTCACTAACTATCTATCGCCCTCACTATTTATCTATCGCCCTCACTATCTATCTATCGCCCTCACTATCTATCTATCGCCCTCACTATCTATCTATCGCCCTCACTATCTATCTATCGCCCTCACTCTTATCTATCTATCACCCTCACTCTATCTATCTATCACCCTCACTCTATCTATCTCACAGCTTTCCAAACTTTTCATGTTGGTTACACACCTTTTTGTGAAAAAAATTTCAGGGACACAGTAACGCGAGGAAGGGCAGCGAGCGAGCACAAACCACCTATGGTGGGTTCAGACCCAACACCCCACACACACAAACCCCACCCCACACACAACCCCACACACACCACCCCACAGACACACCACCCCACACACCCCACAAAACCTCCCCTCAACCCCCCCACACACACAACCCCACACACACAAATGCTTGTTTTTTACAGTCTCCACACTGAGCACCTTTGTTTAGCTATACTTGCCTTGCTTCTGGTGCCTTTTTACTGAGTTGCTTATTTCATAAAGGAATCGTCAGTCTAGGGCAACACAAGTCCCACAGGGAAAAGTCATGAAACTTGTGCTTTAACCATGAAACTTATTTAATCCTATCACTTGACGATGTTGCCAAGTTCATTGTTTGACATAAAGTCAATAAAGATGCCCCATGACTCTAAAATTCAGTAGCCAGTCACGATCTTGGGAATCAAGGACATCCCACTGTGAGTCGTGGTCTGCAGGTGCAGTGCGTGTGAGTTTCTAGATCGGATTCCAGACATATTTCCCAAACCTTACTCAATTAACGTTCATCTGGGGAAAGATTGATTGCTCTGTTATTTTTAGCCAGCTGGGCCTCAAGCGTTTTAATCAGGAGTGAATCGTGCTAGCAG
Organism: Lissotriton vulgaris; assembly: GCF_964263255.1. Taxonomy (NCBI): domain Eukaryota; kingdom Metazoa; phylum Chordata; class Amphibia; order Caudata; family Salamandridae; genus Lissotriton; species Lissotriton vulgaris. The sequence goes on from NC_141694.1 coordinate 510,499,042, forward strand.
CCGTCCACGTGAGCAAAGTTTAATAATTGGCTACCACGCATGGGAATTCATGCATCAAAACGTCCACGGATATAAAGGCAGCGGACATCAGAAGGGGGAGTGACTGGCATGAAAATGCAGGTCACGAAGGAGAGCTGGAAACAGAAGGACAGAGCAGAGGTGCATTTGGATCGCTGCCCTGTGGGCTCTCACTCCGTGTAATCTGCAAAACACACTTTACACTAAACTTTAGTGTAAAGTGTGTTTTCAGCCCCCACCCCCATTGGCATCAGAGGGCTTCAGCCCCCACTCATCCCCCCCCGTTGTGTGTGGCAGCCCGGGACCGCTCACAACCGCACCCGAGCACTTCACAGGTCTTTAAAGACCATGTGCATGTTAATAGGCCCTATTAACATGCACAAGGTCTTTAAAAACCTGTGAAGTGCTCGCCAGAGTCGAGCTGCAGGGGCTCTTAGAAGGGGTGAAACAACAACAAAGCCCTATAATAGGGCTTTGTTGTTGTTTCCCCCCTTCTAAGAGCCCCTGCAGCTCGACTCTGCCGATTCCCGGCAGAAGTCATCTCATCACGCGACACCTACGGTTGGGGCGCGACACAGTAATTTGTCGCGCCACACAGTTTGGAAAGCTGTGATCTATCTATTGCACTCTATCTATCTACCTATTGCCTTCACTCTATCATCTACCTATCGCCCTCACTCTATCCATCTATCGCCCTCACTCTATCCATCTATCGCCCTCACTCTATCCATCTATCGCCCTCACTCTATCCATCTATCGCCCTCACTCTATCCATCTATCGCCCTCACTCTATCCATCTATCGCCCTCACTCTATCCATCTATCGCCCTCACTCTATCCATCTATCGCCCTCACTCTATCCATCTATCGCCCTCACTATTGCCCTTCCTCTATCTATCGCCCTCACTATTGCCCTTCCTCTATCTATCGCCCTTCCTCTATCTATCTCATCACCACAACATCACTATGCAATACCACATCACTATGCAATACCACAGCATCACTATGCAATACCACAGCATCACTCGTCGCCACCACAGCATCACTCGTCGCCACCACAGCATCACTCGCCTCCACCACAGCACCACTCGCCGCCACCACAGCACCACTCGCCGCCACCACAGCACCACTCGCCGCCACCACAGCACCACTCGCCGCCACCACAGCACCACTCGCCGCCACCACAGCACCACTCGCCGCCACCACAGCACCACTCGCCGCCACCACAGCACCACTCGCCGCCACCACAGCACCACTCGGCGCCACCACAGCACCACTCGGCGCCACCACAGCACCACTCGGCGCCACCACAGCACCACTCGGCGCCACCACAGCACCACTCGGCGCCACCACAGCACCACTCGGCACCACCACAGCACCACTCGGAACCACCACAGCATCACTCGGCACCACCACAGCCACCACAGCATCACTCGGCACCACCACAGCATCACTCGGCACCACCACAGCATCACTCGGCACCACCACAGCATCACTCGGCACCACCACAGCACCACTCGGCACCACCACAGCACCACTCGGCACCACCACAGCACCACTCGGCACCACCACAGCACCACTCGGCACCACCACAGCACCACTCGGCACCACCACAGCACCACTCGGCACCACCACAGCACCACCACAGCATCACTCGGCACCACCACAGCATCAATCGGCACCACCACAGCATCACTCGGCACCACCACAGCATCACTCAGCACCACCACAGCAACACTCAGCACCACCACAGCAGCACTCAGCACCACCACAGCAGCACTCAGCACCACCACAGCAGCACTCAGCAGCACCACAGCAGCACTCAGCACCACCACAGCACCACTCAGCACCACCACAGCAGCACTCAGCACCACCACAGCAGCACTCAGCACCACCACAGCAGCACTCAGCACCACCACAGCAGCACTCAGCACCACCACAGCATCACTCAGCACCACCACAGCATCACTCAGCACCACCACAGCATCACTCAGCACCACCACAGCATCACTCAGCACCACCACAGCATCACTTAGCGCAACCCCAGGTTATAGGTGTCACATTTGCAAAAGTTATAACTATTGGCATTGTAAATGACAAAGATATTAATTTAGCTATTTTCAAAATCAACACATAAATTTAAAAAAATGTTATTTACAATACCAATAGCTCAAACTTTCCTAATGCGAGACCTTTTGCATTGCAAATGCTTGTTTGTGTCAAGTCTGCTTTGGTCTTTGACCACCAGTTACAGGAATAAGTAATATCTAGGGCCTGGCAGACGAATCGATTGTTTGAACTTACTACCATTCCTATGTGATTTTAGAGTGTGTATCTGTTTGTATCTCTCCTTGAGTGACTTTACAACTTGTACATTTGCAATTGTTTCTCTATCTCTTATGTAACTCATGTAATCCAAAGTCCTTATGTATCGCAACTGGTTCTTTTGTAAAGCGCTCCGACACCTTTGGGTAATGTTTGCGCTATATAAAATTGCATTAAATAAAATACAATAATATAAATAAGACATTTATTTTATGGTAAAAGTGGCAATTGCGCAATCTCAGTATATGAGCAAAGAAGACGTTTGAGTCTGTAGAAACAACAATGTTACAAGAGTCTGAACTGGACACCAAAGGTGGTATAAAATTAGAGAAAACATAGGCCTATTTTGTTTTCCTTCTGGAAAAGTGTACAACTCTGCAACCGTGTGTAAGATAGAAGCCGCCAGACTCCTATCAGTGGTATTCACCATATTGTCTCTACTCCTCCGCAGAAGTCATCTAAGCTAAAATAGCAAAAGAACTGCACATTCTTATAAATCTCATCTGCTTTCTGTTCCCGATTTTCTAAAGCTGCAGCTGTTAAAGGGTCTAAAAGCAATAACGTCTCCGGGGACAAGAATTCCAGGAAAACAGCTACAGAATTTTGCCGTTAATTGGACTTGCTGCCATTAAGGTTAAACTTACAAAGAGGTTAGGAGGAAATCCATTCAAAGCATCTAAAATTGCCAATTGATACTTCCACAATAATGGCACAAAAAGAAGAGACTATTTTTTCTAAAACATCAATGTATAGGGATGGCAGCAAGAGAGTGGAGCGTAGTAAAATGATCTCCAATGACATCTCAGAACATGTGGCATTTGTTTAATGAAAAATGTTTTTTCCTAACCACTGCAAACTCAAATTATGTTGCTCCCTTGCACACAAAAGGGCTAAATGTTCCAATTTAAAATGTTCATGAAACCAAAGCAGCAAGGAGTGGGTGCGCATATCAATTAAATGCTTCCATTTCTCACCTGCAGAATCCCCTCTCTGGCCTCATTTTATTTTACTTTTATTTTAAGCAATTGAAGCAGCACAAAGCGAGGTTCAAGAAGCACTGGAGCCCTTTATCCCGAAAACACTTCGTGCACGACAAGCTGTATACAAAATATTACTGTCTTAGTGATGTCCAGTTTCAACCAGAAATTTCTGTGCATGGTAGGAGCATGTAATTGCGAACGTACAGTTATTTTCACATCAAATATATTTACAAATTAAACCTATTTTACAATACACAATTATTCGCAATTGAAGCCACATGGGAAAGTGAGTTAGCATTTCTTATTATTTGGGTGAAGTGTTGAAGTAAGGCGGACCCCGGGCTAAAATGGAGACATTAAAACACATCCAAATACGATCATTTTACACAGAAAAGGCTAACCCTCCCTTTTTACACAGATGGGCCTTGAATAGCTGTAACCAGCGCCAGCAACGGCTATGTGAAATTAAAGAAGCAGATCAATGGAGAAGGTCCACAATGTGCAAAGCAGGCCACCGTTTGCTATAAAATGGAGGTCTTTTATTGCTATTAAATACAAGATGTTTATTAGTGACGTGCTAGTGCACGTTTTTTCCCAGGCCTGAAAGGCATCTAAAGGATTACTTCTCCAGACCGTGCCTCCATAGGACACAAAATACACGATAAACGTGGTGTAGCTTCTCCTTACTCCTAAAACCCAGGGCATAGAAAGCCACCGGTTCCTTACACATCAGCAGATTGAGCATGCAGACTCCAACCTCAGGAAAGTAGTTGAATGTCTCCAACCGAAACCCCTGAACTAGCCATCTTCCAGGTCAACTGGGAGGCTCTTGGTCTTCACCAGTGATCCAACTTATGGTACTCTATGCCAACCCTCTCCAATAACTAGCTCACAAGTTACTGGTAGCTCCCTGGCTACCTAGAATTAGCCCAGCCTACTATATTAGAAGTGTTAGTTGTTCATAGATTGATTCAACAAAGCATGTATTCAAGACGAAAATATGGGTGCTTACAGAAACCATAAGATAAGGTTTGGAGAAAAATGGAAGAACTTCCAAAATCTATTCAAAGCTAATAACGGAGTCGTAAATCATATGGCATTGGCCAAACTTGTCACCAACAATATTAGCAGCTTAGGATGATTATCATTGATCAGAAGTAGCTCTTTTTACAGAAAAGGTTTTAGACCCCTGCTATATTCTTTTCATGCGTAGCCATACCGGTCCGGAAGCACCAATGGCTGCAATGGAGCCTATTGTCCCTGCCTGAATGTTCACCCCACACTTTGCTCCACTCAGAGCACCATGTGGGCCTTGTGGGTGGTGTCAGGGATCGCCTCAACTGGGACAGGGAGGGTCAGGAAATCTGAGACACCACTGGCACTCCTTTGCCAGAAGAAGAGCAAGTGAGGCTTCCATCAAATGTCCAGTTCATGAACCACTGAGGAACACTTCTACTTTCCCACCCCTTACCAGCCATGATAAAGCCCATCAGCGCCCTCTCACCTTATGCTCATCCTGCTGCCCATTTCCATTTTGTTACCATTCTTCTCCCCTCATAGCAATCATCATTACTTTTTCTCTTCTCTTTGTGTCCTTTACTTCATCTTGAGCCCATCACTGGCCTACCCCTTACCAACATCCATTCTCATGACGCCTACTCTGAATTCAGTAACTCCATTGCTCTCTGCAAGGAGGCTCAGATGGTTAGTGAACTCTGGTACGCCAATAACACCTCTTGTACATGTGTGCACTCTTTTCACCAAGTCTCAAAAGGATCTAGGTGTCCCCTCTGCTCACCACCCCTTTTACATGTGTCCTCTTTTCCCTCTGCTCACCACCCCATTTACTTGTGTCCCCTTTTCCTTTAGACAAATAGTTTTGTTTCCTACCTTCCTGCAAGGGCCGCATTCGAAATAAGCAACTTGGACATGAGTCATTCCTACTATCCCACTAAAATTAAAGCAACACAAGTGTTTTTTTCTGCTCAAAAAATTATTTAAGAGCTCTTTGCCGTCTAAAAAAAAACGCTAGGAAAGGAAAGACCCAGATTTCTAATTAAGTGGAAATTGTTAATGCTGGTCCAGTACAACCTAAAGGCAGCTACAGAGATATACTGTATCTGTGTCGTTCAACTAAAGCAGGGATGAATAGGTCTAAGGCTATTGCCTAAAGTAAACATCTAAACAGGTGTTGGTGCAAATTACTGGCTTTCATCGTAAAAAGCTCATCTACTACCTCATCTACTACCGTAGGTTAAAATCAATTATTAGACACCCGCCTCTGAAATGTGTGCTTTACTTCAAAATTTGATATGTCAGCATAGTTCTTCAGGACACATGGAGTGCTCCTGTAACTGCTAAAACGAACTTATACTCCAGGATTTCCAATTCCATGGTGGGTTGGGGGGGAGAAGAGAAGGTGGGGAATGGGGGTGGCTGTGGTTATTCACATCATTTCCCACATCCAGCAATATTCAGCTTGCTCCTAGCTAGTTTTGGCTGTTTCCACCTTCACCTACTAGAACTGCAGTCATATTCACAGCTTTAGCTGAAGCACGTGTGGTATCACATACATTCCAATCCTTGCCTGCATTGATAGCTTTGAGCACTATTGGATGCGAACCCCTGTGAAATGTAATCAAGTTCACCCTACCAAGCTAGGAAATATAGAAACTTCACATATGTTTTTGCTCACTTAAAGAAACTAACCATATTAAACCTCCACTTCTCACATATATGCAACAGCACAGATCACATTCTGCACTGTCCACCCTGAGATGCAAGACAGCTACAACATTGAGGAATACAACATAGTGATGGGTGGAATGCTTGAACGTCCGCCACTGATGGTTTCTTGGGGCTGAAACCCAGTCCACTGTTTTCTTGCCCAAAATACCACTTCAGACAGCAACCAGCCATATGTAAATGAGCCTTTGCCCACTCCCCATAGTAAAAGACTATGCTGAACTGCTAGATCAGGTCCATCCTGAATCGAAACACAAGCAGCCCTTTAGCAGCATGGGATATCAGGGCTTTTTCAGTGGGGTACAGCCTGGTTCCAGTGGCACAGTGAGCACTGGACTCACGTCTTGGCATACCATCGCACTTGGGGCGTTGCAGTGGATTCTATATGCAGTCCATCGTTTTTTGTTTTGTGTTACTGTTTACAGGGGAGCTGGCCTGGCACTAAAGCCATGCATTCTAACCCACTGCAACACAATTACCAGAGACTACCACTTCTATTCTTCCTGCAAATTAAATTAGTGTTCAGCCACCACATCATACAATGGACACATCAGTGTTCGTGATGGACGAGAACATAATCCCTGAACCAACCCACCATAGTACGAGTCAGGTCAGATTCCAGTCTGTGAGTGCTTCGGAAGAATGAGGAAACGTATGTCCCAAAGCACTACGAGGCAGATATGTGCAATACAAATGTTTATAAAATCTCTCATACAGTCAGTTTCAGCATGCCTGTAAGCACACATTTGGACTACCTTTCACCAAGACATTCAATCTACCACCTCTCACCGCCAGCAGAGTACTACAACATTTTTTTTTAAATGTCCAGGGACCCTTTGCAGCACAGCTATCAATTACTTATTTGAAAGTTTAACACACCAACTGCCCCAAAGCTCCACCCACTACCCCAAAACTCCACCCAACACACACACACACACAGAGCCACACACACACAAAGGGACACATCTACAGCCAGCCTGCACTCTAGCTGTGCTTGACACACTACCACTGCTCTGCTGTGAGGGTAGGAATAAAATCTGGTGGTGGATCATAGGTTATCTCTTGGCCCTCCAACTGTGGTGGGTATTAAACGACCTGTAGACCTTGTATGAGACCCAGAGAGCAGAACCATTGACAGACTCCACTGAAAGCCCCTAAGGGCCTGCAACCAATGACAACAGAGACAGCAGGGGTGCAAGAAAAACCCTACTGCAACCAGAATTTTGCCAAAATACCGGCATAGGGAGAGCCGTGCAAAACTCCTGCATAGGTATTCCTGTTCATTGAAGCACCAAAACTGACGGAATACGTTGAGGAATCCCACAGTATTTTCTCATTATTAGGCCTTTTTTCATCCATACATGGCTTTCGCTCGAGGTTAGCAAATTGCGCCGGCGGGGAGGAGGGAGGGGGGGGGGAGAAGGGGGGGGTTGGATCGGGGTTATATCAGGAGTCCCATTTTTCATCCAAAATGCAATTCTGATCATGTGTTTACTAACTACTGGACCTGGCTGCAGCTAGTAACTATTCTGTAATTCAAAACCATTTTGCAGAGATGTATCCCAATAGTTTTGAGCTGGCATATATATACCAGAATCCCAAGTGGTAATTTTGCATGAAACAATGGTGCACACTTACTTAATTCTGCAGCAAGGGTGGGCGCGGCCTACGAGAGCAGCTGCCATTTCAGTACACGGGCCGCTGGTCTGGGTTGTCTCTGTGACAGCTGTCGCTAATGACTCTGCTCAGCTACCAGCTGCAGTCCTCTGGGCAGTTGCGCTGCAAACTATTAAGCGCCACTGTGCCGGTGCGAGCTGTGCGTTTAAGTGCCGCCTGAAAAGTCCTCTCTTTGCCTGGCTGCGTCAGAATCCCGGGATTTATCATTACCACAGCGAGCTGAGCTCATCATTGCAGAAAGCACTGCAGCAAAATTAAACTAATTTCAACTGCTGCGCCACCCACCCGCTTAACTGTTGGCATTGTTGCACTTGAGCTCAGCCAGCCCCAAGCCTGCCAAGCAGCACGCTGCCTGCCACTTACCAAATAATGTTTTGGCAACTAGCAGGGCTGGAAGTGCAATTACCGGGACTGTCCCGTAATAGTGAATTACCCAGGACAGTCTCCAACTTGCCAAGACTGTACCGTCAGACACGGGACAGTTCGCAGCTATGCTACAAAGACATGTTCTAGTATGGTTTATTTAAAAACAAAGAAGTAAAACGCACTTCAATAAAACACACATGGGCACTTATACAAAAATATCAGTTGCTTAATTTACACAATATTAAATTCATGAGATGCAGCCCCCACCCCATGGTAAACCTAAAACGATCTGTCGATCCAGACTTGATTTTAACTGTATGATATGTTGTAAGGCTAGTCACAGTCATAAATGGAAGATTCATAGTCACTGCAAAGTCTTTACTCATCAAAACAAGTTTAGAAACTAAGTTGCAACATAAATACAATAATACTTGAACTGTAAACAGACCAGCACCAAACAACTCTATATTTTTAATGCTGGGACTGTTGCTGGGTGTCACTACTTTGGGCATCATTAAGTTAATAGCCGGTGACCAGAACGTCCTGTAAAAAATGCACACATGAATGAACTTATTACCACTAGTGATTCACTAAGCAGATGAATGCTTAAAAGTAACTCTACACATCATAGAAGGATGTATTTATAGGACAGGTGCTTACCAGAAATTAAAGGTCTTTTTTTATCATGGATGCTGATCCTATGCTATTTCAATAGACGCTCGCTTGGGCTGGACACTGGCGAAAAACAATTTCCCCCACTACATGATGGCTTCACTAAAACAAGCATTGGAAATGCAATAGGTCTCGCATTAGGAAAGATTGAGCTATTGGTCTTATAAATGACTTTTTTTTATTTATGTGTTGTTTTTTAAAATAGCTTTGTCGTTTACAATGCCAATAGTTATAACTTTCGCAAATGTGACACCTATAGCATTTGTAATGCAACATGTTTTGTATTTACGAGACTTAGATGCATTGATATTACAAATAACAATGGCTTTTATTTTTTTAAATAATTAATACTTAAATAATTTATTTAATTTGTAATGTCAATAGCTTAAACTTTTGTAAATAACTTTTGTAAAGATTATGTTCAGTGTTTTTTATTGTGATGAAAATCCAAGAACAGAAGTGAAATATTAACATCGTAATAAAGCTTGAAAGCTTGAAAACAGCTTGAAACTTTGAAAGAACATATTTGAACCAGTGATGCTGTGGTGGTGCTGAGTGATGCTGTGGTTGCGCTGAGTGATGCTGTAGTGGTGCTGAGTGATGCAGTGGTGGTGTTGAGTGGGAGGATGGGAGAGGGAGAAAAAGGAGAGCAGGGAGAGGGAGAGGGTAAAGAGGGAGAGAGGAGAGAGAGGGGGGAGAGAGGAGAGAGAGAGAGGGAGAGAGGAGAGAGAGACTGAGACGGGGAGAGAGGAGAGGGAAGAGAGGGAAAGGGAGAGAGGGGAAGTGAGGGAAACAGAGAGGGAAAGGGAGAGAGGGTAGAGGGAGAGAGGGAGGGTAAGAAGAGAGGGGGAGGATGAGAGCGAAGGACGGAGGAGAAGGAGGGAGGGGAGGGAGGGAGAGAGAGGAGAGCAAGCAGAGGGGGAGATGGGGAGAAAAAGTAGAGCAGGGGGAAGGTAAAGAGAGGGAGAGAGGAGAGAGAGGGGGAGAGAGGAGAGAGAGAAGTAGAGGGTGAGAGAGGAGAGGAAAGTGAGGGAAAGGGAGAGAGGTAGACGGAGAGAGGGAGAGAGAGAGAGTGAGGGGAGGGAGAGAGAGGGAGGACGAGAGGGAAGGAGGGAGAGGAGAGGGAGTGGAGTGAGAGAGGGAGAGAGAGAGAGCGAGTAGAGCAGGGAGAGGGATAGAGGAGGAGAGAGTGAGAACCATGTTATCGACTCCAGCACCATGAAATACCAGGAAGGCACGTTTGGTTTAGGAGCTTGATGCATAATAAAAAGAAAATCACAGACGCATTACTCCACTTTAAGGAGTAACACGCATAATGATTTGGTCTAATAGTTTGTGAAATATTGCTCTGTGTCACATATACACACACACACACACGCCTAGTAAATATTTGTTTTGATTCATCTAAATATTCTGCTTTAAACAGTGAATGTAACTGACAGTCACACAAGATGTCCTCGGCAAAATGAGTATGAGATACTGCATACATTTAAGACCACGTGTGTCCCACAAAGGCCACTTGCCTTGCCACATCGATTTTTTTATAGTTCTTTTTATTAAAGACAAATTAATACATAAAATAGCACATTACAGACAAGTTAAAAGAAAAGGAGACACAGCCTTGTGGCCGTGAAACTGAAAGCACGGCCAGCCGTCCGTGAAAGCCTTTGATGCAGCAGGGGGTGGAGCGGGAAGAGCTGCTGGCGGCACCAAACTGGGCAACAGAAAAGGAGACACGGCCTGGCGGCCGTGAAAGCTGAAAGCAGGGCCGGCCTGCCGTGAAAGCTGAAGAGAGAAAGAAGGAGCCATTGCTTGTGTGAATTATGTGGTGGTTTGGAACAGTGGTACTGTCATGATCGAGTAGTGGGAGAAAGCTATGGCTAGTGAGGATGTTCTGCCTCAAATAATGTTCTTGGTAAAAAAAAAAGGTAGCAGGAGAGAGAGTTCTGTAGCTTTATTTTTATTTTTTTATTATGATAAACACAACCAAGAATCAAAGAGGTGGTCTGGTCCACAATGTCGATACCTGATCTGTCTCAGAAAACGGCAAAAGTGCCAATGGCACCGTATCTGTGAAAGAAACGGAAAAATAATTGGCACAGTCAAATTTCGAGTTTCTCCCAACACTACTCTGTAGAAATATCCAGAATCCTGATAAACTCACCGGTCTTCGGTGAAGGAAACGCCTTACTACCCAAGTGGTGCTTTCTCTGAACAAAACAAATCAAAAGGCCTTACGTCAGAACTGGGTAATAAAAAGAGCGTGACTCCCGTGGCTTGCTAACTGAAGGGGAGCAAACAAACACTTACCGCTACTCGCTGATTACTCAAGAACAATGCATGAACGTGGGAAACAAGCCAGCATTACAAAAACTATTAAATAGTGCCGCCCGAACTCCCAAGTCCTCCCGTGACGTAGTAGGTAACAGACGCTAGATGCTATCTGTATCGAGTCATCCCGCCTGTATAGACAGGGGCAGACTACTACAGACGTGCCAACTACAAAAACTCGATGGTGTTAAGGAAAGGGAAACCCATTCTGCATCTGGTTTGATGAAACAATGATTTGAGTCAAGGGAGCACTAAAAGAGCAGGCTTGTGATTTATGTCAAAACAAGAGGCCAAGACGGTCAAAATGTCAAATAGCAAATTAATAAGGCTCATTGTGCGTAAAAATATGCCAAATGAACAAAAGGTAACCTAATCTGGTCAGAGTGGCAAGTCCGGGTGTTCCTAGGCATTTTACGGCCTGAAAAACTCTGTTTAATTGCGTGGCAGAATGACAATGGTAACAGTGGACTGCGTCTTAAGTTAAAGAAGTAAGCATTGCGGTTGTTATATACAGTACAAAAATGTATCCGTGAACAAATGATTGAGGTAGATATAAACACATTTAAGTAAATTGTAAAGACATACTGACAGGCGGCAGCACCGGTAAAATGTACTTTGGTTTACATGGTAGTGGGATAAAGCATATCGATTGATTGAACAAGCTTTATTCGAGATAATTTCTCATAAAAGCACAGCATAAAATCAAACATAGCAGATAAAAAAACAGATCATTTAACATATACATATTCATGTAAAACAATTTGTGCAAGCTCATGCAATACCGACATATAAAAGTACACATATATAACAAGTTACATTAGGATTTGTAAAACAAAATAAAAACCAGATTAACTAAGCCCACCCATAGATCGCTGCCTAATTGCCCAGGCCCACCCCAGATATTTGGCTACCCCGAGAACTATCGACTCCTGGGTAGATGTACATAAAATTCTCAATGCCACTGCACTATGACGTGTTCCAAGGTTTTTGCATACAGGGGTAAGCCATACCCTCCTAGGTGATGAATAGGCTTTGCAGACAAATAGAAAGTGGCCTAAGCTTTCAACAGCTGCTTCACACACTGGACATGACATATTGGTCGACCTCTGCCATCCTGCAGTTAGTTTTTTTAGCGGGATGGATCCAGATCTTAACTGGAAGACTAACTTCCTGTCCAGTGGGACTGTAATGTTGTCCCAATAATTTTCTAAGATAGGGTAGATTTTGGCTTCCAAGAAGCGACCCGCCATGGAATCAGACCTAGTGCCTCTCAGAAGATTGTTGTCCACCCAATCCCAATATTGGGACTTGAGGGCTTCCTTACTTGGGAAGACTTCCCCCTGCGGGTTGGTCCAAAGATTAGAAAACCCCAAGTTACTTAACATAGCCCTTACATTTTTTTGCCACTTTATCTTGTGGAAATTATCTTCCTTGATTATTGACAGGAAACCATCAGCATATTGCCTAATCTCAGGGGTTGTTCAAAGACGTCTCCAATAGAGAACAGGGCGCAGTCGCGCTCTATCACTAATTGTCCGTCTACCCAACTCCAGGAACAATGGTATTAGGGGGGTACTCTGTGGGAGGCCTGTGATCCCTCTAAGGAACCTATTTTCAGATATCTGTAAGGTCGAGAGGTTGTCCCAAGCCCATAACTCTGCACCATATAAGGTCGCACCTAGGACCTTTGCATCGTATACTATAAGGACAGGTTTGATCGGTTTGGTCTTAGATTTTCTGTGTTCCCCCCGCAATGCACCTGATAATTGTTGATGTTTTAAGGCCGTTTTTTCCAGGTGATGGGACCAACCCGAGCCCTCTGCTATTTGGACCCCTAAGTACGTAAACTCCTTAACAGTCTCTAGCTTAGTGTTATTCAGGGTTACCTTGGGATAAATTTTACGGCGTGGGGAAAAGACCATTAATTTCGTCTTACCCACATTTACTTCTAAGCCGTGCTCTTTGCAAAAAACATCAAATATGTTTAATGCACGTTGTAACCCTGCAGGAGTCTTTGACATAATTAGGGTGTCGTCAGCGAACATCAGGATCGGGACCCTGGCACCCGCTAACGATGGTGCATCTATACTCACGTCTAACATTCGCTCGACAATCCCATTGATGAATAATGAGAAGAGTAAGGGTGCCATGGCGCAGCCTTGGCGGACCCCCCTTTCCACCGGGAAGTCCGATGTTGACTCACCATTCCCACCCCACTGAACTCTTGCAAAATTGGATTCATGCAGGCGCATGATTAGGGTGAGCAATTCAACCGGAATGCCTAGCTTTTGCAGGACCAGCCATAACTTAAACCTGGGGAACAAATCAAATGCTGCCCGCAGGTCGACAAATGCGACATACAGGCAGCCCCTGCCAAGCAAAACCGTCCTCCACCGCAGTATGGTAAAACGGAAGACCTGGTCAGGGGGAAAGAGCGTTATTATCATCCACCCAATCCATAAGCTGATTTGTAACCATTTTCCCCATTACTTTTTGTATGGTTGCTATCAGACTTATGGGCCTGTAGTTGGCGGGGAGAGAACGATCTCCCTTTTTATAAATGGGTATGATGATTGCTCCCTGCCATAGCTCGGGTACCACCCCCCCCCTTGGCTAGAGCATTTCCCAGCAGAAAAATATACCTCGCCCATCTCTTCGTGTCGTGCTTGAAGACATCCGAGGGTATCCCGTCTAACCCCGGTGCCCTCCCGCATTGTACAGTGCTAATTGCATTCTCTACTTCTTTGAGGGAGAACAAATTGTCAATAGCAAAGACTGGCAGTATGGCCTCCCCCATCCCAGGATACTTTACTTCAGCGTATTGTAGTCTGAAGTACTCAACCCAGGCTTCTTCGGCTACGTTGTTGTCAGGCCTTGCGGGGATACCTCCTCTGCCCCACTTAATAATTTTCCAGAAAAGCCTAGAATCCTTACTACTAGAGGCCTCCTTTAACTCTGCCCAGTGGTCTTCATCCCATTTCCTCTTAGCCTGGGAGATGGCTATTTTGTACAATTTCCTAGCCGCTCTAATTGCAGCACTGTCCCTTTCTCTAATGGCTTGGCCCAATTTCAATCGGGCAGATCTGCACTGGCAATTAAACTACCTACCAACTTCCAGTTTGTTTTTCGGCTGTATGAAACGTGGTTTAAGGAGGGAAAATAGCTTATCGTGGATGTCTGTAATAACCCTAGACCCGGGGGTTATAGATTCTGCCGCTTCCATAGTGGAAATTGCCTTATCCACCTCAAGATTAATATAGGTAATTGCTTCATCATTTGCCAATACACTTGGCCATTTTAGCCTTCGTGCGTCATTGGCCATTACTGGGATCTGGTCATTTCTTAAATGCATATTTTGGGATCCAACATTCCACCACCTATGGGTCACACAAAGGGGGTTGTGGTCACTTTCTATTCTGGGCTTAATGACCATATCAGTAACTCCCTGCCACAGCTGGAGACTACATATTACGTAATCTATTCTACTCCTGCTATGGCCATTATCAAAAGTACAACTGCCCTCCTTGTCCCCTGGTGCTCTCCCATTCAGGGCTCTTAGACCATGCTCCATACAGATGGCATTTAATAACAGAATATCCTTTGTCCACCGCTTGACAGGATTTAAACATAAAGATGGTACTCCCCAAAGAGTGTCCTCATCCTTCCCTAAGGGATCGTTTGTACTGTCAAGAGGTTCGAAGGTCCTGTTAAGATCCCCGGCTACTAATACCCTGCTATCTTGGGACTTAGTTTCTAGGGAGGCAGACAACACCTCTAGGGTGGGAGAGTTAGCTGAATTACTGCCTCTTGCATAGACGTTGTACAGGTCGATTGAAACCCCCTTTTTTGATGAAATTCTTAGCAATTGTAAATCACTAATACCCAAATCCAACACTTTGATAGAAATGTCCAGGTCCTGCTTTAGCCATACAGTGAGTCCTCCCATTGGCCGACCCCTACCGCCTTTAAAGGCCGGTATAGAAAAGTTTAAGTAGTCACAGAGGAAAACGGGGTCACAAGCCCAAGTTTCTTGGAAGCAACACACATCAAACCCATTAATGAATTCTACCCACGTTTGAGAGTCTAGCTTACTTCCCAGCCCAGCAATATTCCAAGATAGAAACAAACCAAGGCTAAGCTCGCCCCCACTAGGATTGTTATTATTGAAACATGGTTGAGAAGTCATTGGGTTTTCGATATTATTGGTAACCCTCATAAAACCACCATCGATGTCATCATCCTCATTTACTGTAGGTGTGGATGGTTCCCCTACTCCAGCGTTAATATTTGCTATCTCACCTCCTTCCACCACAATCAAACTCCCATTTCCAGTGTTCCTAGCATTTGGAATTGTACCGGTATTGACATCAAGTTCTTCACAACGCCCTTGTAAATCACTATTACTACCTCCTCCACTACTGCACAAATGTTGAGGCGTTTGTCAACATCCCCACCCTTGATCTTGCCATCCAACCGGAGGGTTATAATTCGTACCGGTGATGTAATTTTGACACTGTGGAGGTGGAGCTGGTGTGGGAATCATCGGCCATGGTAGGTTGGGAGGGTTTGTGTGTTCATTGAGCAGGCTAGTCGATACACTGGTTGGACGGGGATAAAAAAAGGTGAGGTCGACAATTCCAATTTCGCCCTTGTTTATACCCCATCCCTGTCTAGTTATCCATCCTGCCACCCTTGGATCTTGGAAGTTAACCACAATGCAATCCCCTCCCAGGCTTTTGGTTGTATAGCCTATCCAGTCTATTCTCCTTACGCCCAAGATTAACCCGTCGACGTCTCCAGGTAGAGGCCGATTCACCCTTAACCAGTGCATGATCTTGTTTTTAAGCACCTGGAAGGGTTCTCTCTGTCCTACAGGTAATGGTGGAACATTTATGAGGACTGCTACGTAGGGGAAAGAATCTGGGGTAAGGTTCATGGGGGGTTTCCTATGTGGTGGCTTTATCAAGGGTGTTGGGATTGATTTGGTAGCTATAGGAACAGGGCGGGGTGCAGGTTTGTTTGGTGCTAGCTGAGTATTGGTTAGTTGGGTAGGTACTATAGCATTGCCCACTGAAGGACACACGTTACCCCCTAGCCCAGCAGTAGAGAGAGGATTTGGTATTGTAGGCGTTTGCTGCGCCTCAGTCTGAGCTGGAATTACAGTGTTAGTGGGATTTACAGCAGGACCTGGTTGAACTAATTCAACAGGCTTGGAAGGTCTTTTTGCAACCACACTACCTGGCTTGGGCGGCAGTGAAGGGTTGGTTTGTTGCCTTCTTCCCTTTTCCTGAGCAGCACAATGGCTATTGCTCTGGGGCTTGCTGCTTACATCTGCCCTTGCGTGAGTTTTAATCAACGCTTTTGTAGAATAGAAGTTGTCTAGCGTTACCTGTTCAAAATGGTCTAATCGGTCAGAGAGCTTACCAATTTGGTCCTCAATCGGGGAAAGGAGTAATCTAAGCAGCTTTTCTAACTCGGGGATCAAGTTTTCGAGTGGTGATAGCTTATCATCAATTGAGGGGCCTGACTCTGGAGAAATATTCCTTCCGAGATCTGGGCTGTTTAATAAAACAACATCCCCATCCTGTAGGCTTCCTATGCTACAACTTACTTCAGTGGCAACCTCTCTAGTACACATACTTTTATGTAACTTTCTATGTTTTTGTGGGGGTTTAACAAATTTACATTTTCTTGGTATAGTAGTCCTTTTCCTTTTAGATCCATGCTTGGGATGGGCCAAGATAACCTGGGCACCTGGATCAGGCAGAATCATAGGATCAATGTGACTCGCACAAGATGAAATCAGTTCAGTAACATTGTCCTTACTTGTTACATTTGAAGGTACCTCATATCGCTCATTTACAACTGGGAGATTTACTGAGGATAACGGTGTTACCAAAGCAGGATATATTTGGGCAGGGTGCTTGTCCGTAGAGTTTTTAAGTAGTTCAATAGACAATCTGCGCTCAGCGCGCCTCTCTGCAAGTGTTATCTCTTTGTCAATGATTTGGGATGGGCGGTTAAAGAAGAATTTATCCAGCGGACCAATTGCAGGTGATCCAGTCTCAACAGTGGGAGTTGTCGGAATAGTACTACTTATGGAGGCAGACATTGTTCTAGTGAACGCCAACAAAGTGAAGCACTTAGATATCACTTACTGCAATGCGATCCGTTAAGGGAAATGTCAGAGGACTGGCCCGGTCCGGCCTCCTTCGGCCCCTGACGGCCACAGACGGTCCCGCGCCACAGACGGTCCCGCCCTTGTCCCGGGCTTCTCCCGGCGCCCTCCCGCGCAGCGGGACACTCAAGTTGAAGATGTACTGGCTGGAGAGGAAGGGGAGGAGCCTGCAGGGAGAGCGTCCCAGCTGTTGACGATTGGGAGTTGTGGGCGCTCCTGGGACTTGGAGTCCTGCGCCCACAACACGCTCGCAGCCCTGCAGGTCCCAGCACCCAGAGAATGATTTTGAGCAGTGGCGCTGTGTAAGGGTGACCTCCGGCGAAGCGGGATCCGCGCAGCGGGTACCGCGAGCAGTTGGATGAAGAGAGGCAAGGAAAGTTCAACAATCACGGCAACACAGCGAACCCAGCGTCTGGTCAGCAGCAAGGAACAGAGAAATCATACAATATCAATACATCAATGGCCATGCTTAAAACATTCCTTGTACAAAATGGCAATTAATGAAAAAAGAAAAAGAAAAGGAGACACGGCCTGGCAGCCCTGAAACTGAAAGCACGCCGGCCGGCCGTGAAAGCCTTTGATGCAGCAGGGGGTGGAGCGGGAAGAGCTGCTGGCGGCACCAAGCTGGGCAACAGATGGCTGGCGATTTGATGCTGTGCACG
The DNA here is from genome assembly GCF_964263255.1 of Lissotriton vulgaris. Taxonomy (NCBI): domain Eukaryota; kingdom Metazoa; phylum Chordata; class Amphibia; order Caudata; family Salamandridae; genus Lissotriton; species Lissotriton vulgaris. Next base: position 510,516,995 of record NC_141694.1, read on the forward strand.
CGCATTTTAACTCATTGCGCTTGCGCATTGAGCTAAAAGCGCACATGCACTGCATCAAATCGCCAGTCTAGTTAAACTCTGTTTAAGCCCCTATAGTCTCGCAAGCTCAATGCGCATGTGCATTGACAGGCGAGACCTAAATAGGGATGTTTGGTATCAAACATCTTGTATTGGTAAACCCATACTGATGCCAGTTATGGATTTACCATTACATGCACCCAGAGTGTACCTTAGAGGTAACTCCTGAAAACCTACCAGCCTCTGATGTACTTGCTGACTGTTTTCTACCAGCCTGCCACCCAAGATGCTGTTCCGATGGCCCAAGGTGAATTCCTTTGCTCTCAAAAGATCAAGAACAAAATCCTGTCCAGGAAGAGGGTGTAACACCCTCTCCCACAGGACGGCCTGCTGATTGGACTACTTAGGTCTGCAAGCTTCAAAGAAGCTGCCGACTTTGGAATGCGAATCTGGCTACCCTCACAGGAGAGGAAGCCCCCATGGCACATGGAAATGTGGGAGAATTAGCTAGTCAGTTAGGCGTGCCACCTACAGGCTAGTACCACCCCTAAGGTGGGCTACTGTGAGGTGGACATGATGTTTTAGAAGTAGCCATCCTTGTGATGGCATACTCAGGAATTCTAGGACAGGGTTATGCCCACTTCCCACAGGAAGTGGACATATAGGTGTTGTAGCGATTCCAAGGGTCAGCAGCCCATTGGCTACTACCCTACACTCCTCTAATATCCCTAAATTCATTATTTAGGAGAGTCCCTGGCCCTGGAGAAGCAGATCCTCATGACCAAAGAAGAGAGAGGACACAGAAGAGCCGCGAAAGCGGAGAGGAGAGAAGAAGCAGCTGACCTGGTACCAGCCCCACTGGCCTGTCTGTATCTCTCATCGAAAACTGTGCTAAAGTCAACTCGCCCAACAGTTGCTTACTTAAGACACTTGGGAGGACTGCCTGCCTTTGAAAAAGACTCAAGACCTACTGTGAAAAGCGGACCTATTCTGAAGAAACTCAAAAAGAGAAGACTCAAGGCCTCCGGAACGGCTAAAACCCGACCGTTAAAGTCACCCCTGCATCTGTCACCTTTGGCCCCAGTTGAAGTCGGCCATCGATATCAACAAAGTCGCCCAGCCCTCTAGAGATCGAGTCCATCATGATTTTACCCTCTTGGAGTTCACGATGTTGCCTGCAGCCTCTGCACGCAGGCCCCCTCAACCGCGGCTGCTCCGGTAAGGAAAAACCCAATGCCCAAGGACACCTCTGCACCTGTCGCCCCTGGGCTTTGGAAAAAAAGGACCAAAAAGGTGTCCCCCCTCCCATCCTCGAGCATCCGAAGGCTTGAGCCCACTTGCTGATTCAGCCTGACTGGCCTCCTGGCCAGAGCATGCAGCCTCTTTCCTCAGTGACCGATCTCAATTAAAATACATTGGGCTTCCGATGCGGTTCTGCACCCTGCTCCCAGCCGCCCCAGGACGTTGGTGGTGTACTGCTAGTGCTGCCTTGGACCATGTCCACCACACACCTTAACTCCTGGAGATTGGTCTAGAAAGTTGCAGTACTCTACCCGTTTCCAGAATGTGCTCTTCCTTTCTTAGGATAACATTGCAGAACTAAGCATGTGCAGTAGTGTCCAATTCTTAAAGGGAAAAGAATTTACATTCAAAAACCTACTCACCGGAACAATATTCCTCTGATGCCTAAACATATGTAAAGATGTTTGCTATTTATATAAATTGGTATGGATCTTCTTGAGACGCGGGGGTGGGTAGAATTTTTCATTTAGATTGAGACGTTATGGTTCTTAATTGTTCCAAGGGTAATGTTTACTTTCGATTTCTAAGTGCAGAGTTAACTGTATCCTGAATAAAATGTTTGAAAGTAAAACCAAAAAGAGAAATTTGTAATAACATGAAATAACTGCGACCTGGAAATGTCTGCCAGCATTGTATAACTTTCATATTTTAATTAACAGGACTCTTTCGGGACAAAAGTGTTGTACATTTCGATTCCCACATCTTTCCTTTTCCGCTGGAAGTTCTCCTTTCTGATTTTTGGGAAGTTTGATGGGCCCCTTATCCAGAATGACTCATCAATATGTAAATTGATGCTTCTTAGTGATATTACTTTGGTACGCTTTTAAAGGAGAGATTCTACATTGGAACATCCCTCCTCCGGGCTACACCAGAGCTGGTTTGTGGTCAAATATTTTTTTGGAGGGTAGCAATAGCTGAAATGTTTTCTAGCGACTTAGGTAAAGTAATTCCACAGGCTTTTAACAGTTTGGGACACCTTCATGTTGATCTCTGGGTACATTTAAATGCTTACAAACATTATGTGCATGCATTTTGCAAAATCACGGCCATCAGAATGCGGGCAAAAACTAAATACTTTCCAAACACCAGCATGTCAAAGGTATAGTCATCAAAAAGTGAACACTTATTTGAAAGAATGACAAACTGTAAGACGTGTGATGACTGCTGGTCACAGTGGCAGCACGACTTGCACTTTTTCCTGCTGAAGTAAATATAAAATAGTTTCCATGAGAACAAGCTTCCGGAAGATGTACCTGGCCAACTGCAAATTGGCAGGTGCCCACAGTAAGGAGTTTTGGGACTGGAGTTGATGCAAGCTGCGGCTCACGCAAAGTAAAACAGTCAAGTAAGCTGCATGGGCCCAGAGTAGGTGGCATATCAGATCGCCACCAGGGAATAGTTACCCTCTGTTGTATACAGACTTCAGTGATTTGGGTGGCAGCGCGCTTAGGCAGGCTTGGACCAGAGTTCTCCGATGGAAGTGTGCTGTTCCGGACACCTCTCTGCCACCACACAGAGAAGACTATCCTACATCATGTTGGCTCCAGCAGTTGGAGTGACAAAGCTAGCAGGTGCATTTAGGATCCGGTCTGTGAACAAAGTAAAGACCCTATTCTTCCATGGTGCCTATAAAAAACAAGCATTTACAATGCAACGGTCTCGCCTTTGCAAAAGTTAGAGCTATTGGCATTTTAAATGACAAAATTTGTATTTATGTGTTGGTTTTGAAAACAGATAAATAAATGGTATTGTCATTTACAATGCCAATAGCTTAATCTCTCGCAAATGCAAGACCTATTGCATTTGCATACACACACACACACACACACACACACACACAGCTACACACACACACACACACACACACACACACAGAGCTACACACACACACACACAGCCACACACACAGAGAGCCACACGCACACACAGAGAGCCACACGCACACACAGAGAGCCACACGCACACACAGAGAGCCACGCACACACACAGAGCCACATACACACACACACAGAGCCACACATACAGAGCCACATACACACACACACAGAGCCACACACACAGAGCCACACACACAGAGAGCCACACACACACACACACACACAGAGCCACACACACACACACACACAGAGACACACACACACACACACACGCACACACAGAGACACACACACACACACACACGCACACACAGAGACACACACACACACACACGCACACACAGAGCCACACACACACACAAACACAGAGAGCCACACACACACACAAACACAGAGAGCCACACATACAGAGAGCCACGCATACAGAGAGCCACGCAGACAGAGAGCCACGCAGACAGAGAGCCACGCAGACAGAGAGCCACGCAGACAGAGAGCCACGCAGACAGAGAGCCACGCAGACAGAGAGCCACGCAGACAGAGAGCCACGCACACAGAGAGCCACGCACACAGAGAGCCACGCACACAGAGAGCCACGCACACAGAGAGCCACGCACACAGAGAGCCACGCACACAGAGAGCCACGCACACAGAGAGCCACGCACACAGAGAGCCACGCACACAGAGAGCCACGCACACAGAGAGCCACGCACACAGAGAGCCACACACACAGAGAGCCACACACACAGAGAGCCACACACACAGAGAGCCACACACACAGAGAGCCATACACACAGAGAGCAATACACACACACACACACACACACACAGAGCCACACACACACACACAAAGCCCCAGAGCATAATCCCAAGAGCCAATGCAGTTTAAAAATTACTTGTGAAGAAGGTTCCGGGGCACGTGGGGGCGCGGACAGCTTATTTCCTACTGTGCGCCCGGGGGTCCATCACTGGGTGCTCAGGTAAACACCCTGCATCACGAGGCCGCCAGAGACCTAAAAAAAGCCCCACTACTCCTAGACCCGCCCTTCCTGTCACACACTGAAAACATTTTCATGCATTTTAGCAGATGTCACAAAGAGGTGTGCGGGGTAGGGGAGGACACTTTTTTTGGTAAATGAGTGCTCGGCTTAAAAGGGAATGAAGAACCTTTAACGGGTGTTTGCCTGCGTCGGCGGACACATGTGCGCCGTAGATGAGCGCTGTTTGTTGTGTTGCGCCACACGCGTTGACTTTAGGTTTCCCCGCACATGCATTACCAACGCCAAGCATATAAACTCAGAGCATAGGCACGGTGCCCCACGCCAGGAGTGCAAAGACACATTTCGGCCCAGGGGCTTCACTGGAACGTCTTTTTCTTTTTTTTTTTTTTACAGTTCTTACATAACGCGAACTGGACCCGGAGGTATTGGAGGAGCTCTTTACGCGAGTACCAGTTACATTAAACAGGAACACGTTCGTTTTTGTTAGGCAGGGGGAGATTAAGTGATTTACCCAGTATCACAGGATGCTGAGTCCACGCAGCCAATGGTGGATTTTCCCAAAACACTACCAGCAAAACTACTAGCATATAAATAGGTTGCGAAGAGCCGACGGGTGCCAGATGTTTTTTTAACCGCACAGGCTCCGAAGCAAGCACACGGACATCCACGCAAATGATTTCCTAAATACACAGTTTTTGTTTTTTACATACCGCAAAAGCACGCAGTACATTCAAAAGCGTGGTGACGCAAGTTCAAGTGATTATTTGGCAGCATACCCATTTCACATCTGTACTTTATCACAAAACATTAACTGTTGTTTTTCGAAGGCGGAGCTTTTCCTTTGGAATCTTCATGTTATTTTATTATAGTGCACACTCACCACAAAGGAATTACATGTAGTTAGGGCTGTGGCTTAGTTTCCTGGGTGATTGTCAAATTTCACGTAATAATAACTGACACTGGTGCAGTAAAAATGCAGTAACAATGCAGACAATATCAGTCATAGTGGACTGTGTATTTACCTCCGACGCTGAACAGCATTGATAAACCCATTGGCTCCGCTCGCGTTGCACAAATAGCACAAACATAGAGAATTAACACACATATTGGTTTAGTATTGACGAATACCGTGACCAAACGGGGGCGGGGTCCGTTGTGAACCGTGCTAAGAACAGGCTGTCCGTATCGGAAGTTCGCACTCGTATAAGCCTCTCGACAAGGCTGTAAACTTTGCATGTAACTTCCCGCAGCACTTTTTAAACGTGCATCGGCACTTGTATGTAAACTTTCAAGTCCCCAAACCCCTCACCGAGGCTCACCGCTTACACTCCGCCCGGCGTCCACTCTAGTTGATGTCATGAGCCTCAGGAGTCACAAGCAGCGCCTGACTTCCTGCTGGCATAAAAGACTCCTCATCTTCTCTATGGGGCCATCTGGACCCATAAAAAAGATAATAAACCTATTACGCCAGCAGTAAGTCAAGGAACCCCGTCTGAAAAAGACGGGGCTTACAAATAAAGAAGAACATCATTCTCCAATGGTTGGCCACTGTTTTGCATGAACAGTGACGCCAGCCAATGGAGAAGAGGGGCGGGGCTTAACCTCACTAGTAGAAAATACACTACCTCATTAAATCTCGCCAGCTCGACTGCGCATGTGCGCCGTCTTTCACAGGCCGAGACCTACAAACTGATGGATTAAGCCCAGATCAGTCACTGGGGTGAATGTTCAATTTGTTCAGCATTCCGTCCATCTGTTCTTTTTGCTTTTCTCGCCCTAAGTGGTAAGGTGATTCCCAGACGTTGGTCCTGTGATCTCTGTGCTACTGGATTCAAGCTAACTCGGCTGATGAAAACGATACCCCAAAACCAGTCTCAGGATGCTTGTTTCTGGACCAGGGGGAACCTGGCCTGGCAGTACGGGCTGGACTGTTCCCCAAGGGGATGAGGAGTCGAGAGTGATTTGCATAGGGCTGGGTCCAAACTGGGGTGGCGTGGTAAGCAAAAAACGATGGATTAAACATATCTGTGACTGGGAGATTGAATGTTTGATTTGTTCAGCATTCCGTCCATCATCTGTTTTTTTTTGCTATGGGTAGGAAGACCGGTGTAGTGGGCCAGGGAAAGATGTCTAGTGGCTGCCATGTTCACAACACAGATTCCTTTTGGCATGCAAGGAAAAGCAGAAATGCACATTAATATAGGGGGTATGGGAAACATCTCCTGCCTAAATAATGGCAGGAAGAAGTAGACTTTAAGGGAGGAAAACCACTAGTCAAATCCAATATGGAAGGGTTAGAGAAAAAAGGAGGAACATCTGCAGGAGTTCACACTAAAGAAAACAAGCCTGCCACTCTACAAGATGTTGGTGATACGACACGGTTTTTCTTGGGCCATGTATTATTCAGAGAAGTGGGAGGACAAGGAAGGAAAAATGGGGGGTACCCGCAGGGTAGAGCGGAAATGTTGGTGATCCAACAGGTAGTGTTTTCATGAGGCCCTTCTATCTTTCAGGGTAGATGAGAACCTGTACCATCACAGAAGGCAAGGAAATCTTTTGATCAGCTATCCACACAGAGAATTACTCGGAGTAAAATCTAGAACGCAAGAGTGCTAGCAAACCACCAGGTCTGTGCAAGAATCAGGTACATAGATCTATGGGTGACAAATGTTTATCCTAATCCACTGTGTAACGTAAGAGGTAAGACCAGAAAGAGTCCCAATAAACACTTCATGCCATGATAGCCACTATTATCTATCTACTGATTGTGCCAGCATGACAAACAATCTTGCATTAAAAAAAAAAGCAGAAGCGGGTTTCTGTAAGTAACAGCAGTATCAAAACACATTAAAACAAAGAAATGACTAAAAAGGGCATACGTAATGTGTGGGGTACAGAAGATTCACAAAAATAATTTTAGCTTCTGAAGCAGTTCCTGATGTATGAATTGGAGTAGAACAGTGGCTTTTAGAAAAAGCCAACTGCAGTAATACTTTTGTTCACAACCCTAAAACAGTCAATTTCCCCTCACACACAATAATATATATATTTTTATAAATCAATCTTTAAGAAAACGCTTTGTTTTCTTAACATCAAGAGTCACTTATATGTAGCAAATGCCCGTTTTCAAACACAAATGGCGAACCCAAGCGTCTAAACGTTCTGTTCTTCTAGCAAAAACTATGTATTATATTTCTGTAGCATCAAATACCCCCAGATTTCCTGGTACTTTTCTTAGAATAAAGTGCCACGGTTTTCAGGGGGAGGTAGGCGTCCTAAACGCTCAAACCACAGTAAAATGTCCAGACCCACATAGATCTACTGTTTCAAGGACTCAGGTCCTTCCTCGCAGCACAATAGAAGCTCTTCTAGATCTGTTCAGCCCCCTCTTCTCCTTGCAGGACAGTAACTTCCCTAGGCTAGCTGCTGGATTTATTGCCGTCGGGGAGTCGGGACTGTCCCCTAAAACACCCTGAAATTTCTGGGAGGATCTATACCAGGAAGCCCCATTCGTATGTTCAATGACTGAGCCAGTCCACCTTTAAATCAACAAAATTAGTGCAACCTTCATCCTATTAAAAAGGAACACCCGTATACTCGCCATCTATCTATTGCCGCCCACCCCAGGTGCCACTAAGGAAGAGACTCTTCAAAGACAATTCCCTTCTGTAACATTCCTTTGACTCAGCCAGAATAACAGGCCACACCTGCCTATTATGTGAGACAGCAACCCAAACATCATCACTTGACTCACAACCAGGAACCACCCAAACCGGTGTTTGGGTGATTCCTAGTAGTGTCAGCTTGCCGGCAGAAGTCATTAAACCAAAACGAACGTAGTTTTTATACTATTTATGAAAACACTATACACCTGCTGTCAATGTTCTGGGCTGATGGAAAACCCAAATACAGTTCACTGCACTGTGGGATGTCCCTGCAAAGACAAGCTAGTTTTAAGCTGGTGCCGGAAATCATTTTTTTTTTGTATTTGTACTGAAACTCCTTTCATCAGTTAAGTCTTTTTTTCGTCAATTACCAAAATATTATAAGAATGGAATGTCTATCTTTTTCTCAGCCCAAGTTCAAAAACAGGACTTCTGTACAGACCTGCAAGCTTCATCTTTACTTAGCTGGCAGAGACCTACATAGTAACGCTTTGGTGAACATCTTACTTCAGAAATATGAAAGTTAACAGTTTAACCAATATATAACTGGAACATGCATGCTTTAAGATATATTTTAGAGTTGATTTCTTTAATCTTAGATATAGGACTAAATGGGTCAAAACTGGTTGCGATGTTGAGTTAACAATGCAGCCTAATTCTCAGTATTAAAAGGACATTTGTCAGACCCACTAACATGTTTTAATCACACATGTGGAAGGCGTGCAACCATGAGTAAGGGACTTTGGTTACATGTGTTGATTTTGTGCAATTTTCTTATACACCGTAGACTTACTCAACAAAACTGTACAAAATAGTTAATGTTTGCTAATCAATTGTCATATTTTAGAGGTAGAGCACATGAAGTGAAAGGAGTACAGCATATTTCGATTGTCCACAGTAGGCCTTTCAAGACCCACTGCAAGATTGTGGGTAAGGCTCCTGAGACCAACTGATCGTCACCCTGCATCAAGCGATCAGCAGACCCATATCTATCAAACGTCGCACCCCTTTGAGAATAGGCTTGGAATAGCCCAGTAATGCTAGTGCTAGGTCAAGCTCAAGGGCTAGCTTCATAATATTACTTAATTCCTTAAATATAGCCACCGAGAATGACTAAATGCCTGGACAAGTCCAGGCTAAGTGAAGGAAGTCGGCTATTTGCTCCCGGTAGCAGTCGCATGCCCCGCTATCCCTTAGCCCATATCTATGCAGCCTATCAGGGTTATAGTATCCCTGTTTAGGTATTTAAAGTGTACCAGTCGGTGTCTACCGTTAAGGGAAATACGTTTAGTACTTGTACAGCATTAAGTCCACATGTCATTATCTATATCTATCGCCAGATCACACTGCCATGCCAAGCGGGCCTTCGAGTACTGGTGCGCTGTGTGCCACGGATATGCTGTAGAGTTTGGCGACCACGCGACTCGGGGTTGTTGCGCTAATAAAGTGCGTAAAGGCCAGTATCTCCGGGGCTCAAGATATTCATCCCCAAGCAATTCTCTCTGCGCTGCTCGGGTTCTGTGAAATTGGAATCGTGTCAAGGTGGTGGGGTAAGGGTCAGTGATGCTAAAGTCATCCCATACCTTGCAGACCCCCCCCCTCGAACAAGTTACCCACTGTGTGTACTCCCAGATTGTTGAGTGCTCATGTAACTCCTTTTTAGGTCTCGCGTGGCGTACTGCGCACATGCGCAGTCGAGCTCGCGAGATTTTATGTCTCTTAGTAAACTTCACTAGGAGGGTTAAGCCCCGCCCCTCTTCTCTAATGGCTGGCCTCCTAAACGGTAGCAAGCCAATTGGAAAAGATGTCCTAGTGACGTTCTTCTTTCTCTTTAAGCCCCGTCTTTCTCAGATGGACAACCCCCAATTACTGCTGGCGTAAACGGTTTCTTATCTTTTTTATGGGTCCAGATGGCCGCATAAAGAAGATAAGGAACCTTTTACCCCAGCAGGAAGTCGGAGAGGTCAATCTGAAAAAGACAGGGCATAAAGATTAAAGGCAGCGCTTTCCCTCTCTCCGCCGTCCTCTTCCCTCTCCCCCTCCCAGCGTCCCTCGCAGCTGTGTGCCATGTATCTGAAAATCTGTTCACATCTCGAGTGTGTGACAGGTTGCTAGCGAGATTCTGTTCCTGCCCCAGCTACCTCGGCTCTCGGATGCGGAGATCAAAAGTGGGGTGTGCACTAAACACCGTTTCTGATCTGGATTTTACCCAGCCGATGCTGTGAAGGGAGGTAGCATGCCTCCTCCCTGGGTGTGATAAATATTTGATTTACCGTCCTAATTTCTATGCAGGTAAGTACTTAACAAAAATAACTCAATCGGAAAGAAAGAGGCAGAGTCCGTGGTGTTAGAGTTCTTAGGGGTTTTATTCCTTAAAAAGGAATGGTCATGGTACCAGATCGGATATCGTGTTCCTGCCACCACTGGGGTGCAGGAAGGGATAGAGCAATATTTTATTGACAATACATAGCTTATATACTTAAATCATACAATAGAAACCAATACAGTAGGCGTAACAGCTGAGAGAAACAAGTTAACAGCATACACGTGGTAGTGATACGTAATTAGAAGGCGTGAACTAGGCGTGAACATAGAGGCGTGTGCTAGAAACGTCATATGTAAGTGTCACAAGTAGGTGGGTACATAGCAGAATTAGGCAATGTCAGCAGAAATCTGAGGCCTGGATGCGCGCGCAGCTGCATGACGCGTGAATGACGTGGAACTGGAGGGAGCGGGGGACTTGACATTTACACTGGTGGAAAGAGACAGAAGTCTGGCATGTCAGATCAACTCGTACCTATATCATATCTGATATCTAATGTTTGGGAACCATATTATCTAGAAGGAAAGGTCTCTTGGGCAGAGGCTATTCTATACTGACTGTGAGTGCGTGTATAAGCGTCTAAGTGTCTGCATGAGATGCGAGGGGGCATGGGCCTACCATGGTAACAGAGGCTATGAATTACTTGCACGGAGACAGTGAGGCCGGGCCCTTTGCTCTGCAGCTGGAAGATGTTTACTTGAACTGGTAGGCAGGAATGTATGTTTGAGGAGCGGAACAGATAATTCGAAGGTTGAATACAGTGTTGGCAGGCAGCAGGCTGAGCCAAGCGCCATTAGCCGCACAGGGAGTAAGGCAGAGGTCACGGGTACAGAGGCAGCCCAGGCTGAGGCGTTCAGAATCAGAAGGCAGGAAAAGGCTCGATGGCAGAATTTAGGGCCTACTTCGCCAGAGCTGAAAAACGTGTAAAGTACACCACAAAAAGACGTTGGCATGGCATACTTAGGAACAGAATATTCAACCCATTCAGGGTGGATCTGAAAGAGGACATGTTAACGTTGGACGCAAATGTATTTGCGTCTTCATAGCTGGCACAGGAGGGAAGTTACATGCACTTTAAGCTGGTACATGGAGACGGTGGGGTACACGTTAGGGAACATTTCTTGACCATAAAATTTATATTTCCTCATGGGCATGCTTCAGCAGCGTCGCTAGGTCACTGGCAGCGGCAGTCTTGCACACGGCTCGTGGGGGCTGAGAGTCTCTGATGGCACATTGTTGTCGCCACTCCGCGCATGCCCACCCCCACCACCCTTGTGCTCGGGGGCTCTCTGCTTTTTGTGGGATTGGGGGTTGACCTTGGATCGGTGTCTCCTATGCACTGGCTGCAGCGCCGCTGCTCCCGGGATGAGATGTGCAGTGGGTGAATAGCGCATGGGTGCCAGTGCGTGAAGGATGCGCTTGTGGGATCTACGCACACGCCTGCCCTCCTTGCGTGCGGATCCATCTAAGACTACGGTAGGGTGTCCCGGATCAGCCCTCGAGTAGACACCTCCCAAGCACGCACAGGCGCAGAGATGGCATTGGCTCCCAGTGCTCTACTCCCTGCAGGATTAAGAGGCTGAGATTAGACTGCTCCGGTGAAGGAACCCTGGAGCCGCCGCTTTCTCTGTCAGAAAAATAAATGTGCTTGGGGTGGGGGAGATCAGCCATGTCGTGCCTCAGGCTGGGAGGTGAGACATCGGAGGCAATATTGTGACTAAAAATAGGACAGCTTGCTTTCTCTTAGAGGTGCAGCTATTTTGCAGGCTTTATTTACCGCAGGGCGACATTACTGTACATTTCCACCTCATCAAGCCCATTTTACAGAAAGTAATCAAAATGAACTTCCACCACCACCTCATCCACCACCACCTCATCCACCACCACCTCATCCACCACCACCTCCACCACCTCCACCACCTCCACCACCTCCACCACATCCACCTCCACCACATCCACCTCCACCACATCCACATCCACCTCCACCACATCCACATCCACCCCCACCACCACCACCACCACCACATGTGTGCGTGTGTATGTGTGCGCAAAGGCAATAGGTCTCGCATTTGCGAGGGATTCAGCTATTGGCATTGTAAATGACAATGCCATTTATTTATCTGATTTCAAAACCAACACATAAATTAAAAACAATTGTCATTTACAATGCAAATAGCTCTAACTTTTGCAAAGGCGAGACCGTTGCATTGTAAATGCTTGTTCTGTACAAGGTGCCAGCCAGGTGCACCAGTCCAGAGGGGCTTTCGGCAAGTATAATATAGCGCCCGCTTGCAGCTGCAAGAGATGGTGCCAGGTGTGTGCAGTGGAGTTAATTGAGTCTAATAGACATGCCCTCTGGTCCACAGACTGTAACAGCATTGCAGGCAGTGGAAGTGGCACAGCCACTCTGATTCTATCCTAAGGTGCGGAGGAGAACCATGTATCCAGAAGTGAGCGTGCGCACATGGTGCAGTTCTATAATACAATTCAAAATCTGGGGCTCCCAGTCCTCCCATAGAGTAAGGCAAAACTAGTATTTGCCATCTAACACGCGGCTGCTTGCCAGCCCATGCCAACTTAACCATCAGTGTCGTGAGGCTGTGAAAAAAGGCCCCCAGGATAACCATGGGAATAGTCGTGAACAAAAATAGCAACCTCGGCAACACTACCATTTTCATGATGGATATTCTACCTTGCAATGACAGGGGCAGCTTAATCCATCTCTCCACGTCGTCTTCTAACTTACTGAAGGTAGTCCCATAATTTTCCCTGAATACTGTCTGTGTGTATCCTTCTGCCCAAATATCGTACCACATCTGTGGTCCATAAGAGAGGGCAGTCTAATTCAAATTGAGGAGTATTTGGCGCAAGTGGAAAGATAATGGACTTCGGCCAGTTGACATGGTGTCCAGACAGTGTGCCAAAGTGCTCTACCTCACAGAGTACGGCAGAGAGGTTAGTTTCAGGGTGCCGGACGTATAAGAGTGTATCATCAGCATAGGTGGAGACGATCATTTTATAGTGCGGAAAATGTATTACCCGCTGCTGGTGATATTCCTGTAGCGCACACGCCAGAGGTTGCGCCACCAAGGCATAAAGTAATGACGAAAGGGGCAGCCTTGTCAAGTGCCCCTGGTAATGTGTATTAGGTCTGTGACTATGTTGCCTATTTTTATTCGCGCCTTGGGTTTACTATATAGGGTGCCTAATAACTGGAGGAAAACATGTCCCACTCCCACCTTAGACAGTACCTGTGTCATGAACGGCCATTCAACAGAGTCGAATGCCTTTTCTATATCTAGAAAGACCGCCACAGCCGGCGTGTCCGGGTTGATATGTTGCAGGGCACCAAATACAGTACGTAAGTTTAGGGAGATTTCTTCCAGGTACGAACCCAGCTTGCTCCGGAGTCACTACAAGTGGGACTAATCTGTTAGCGAGGATCTGACCAAACAACTTAGTGTCCACATTGAGCAGGGACAAAGGGCGATAGAAGGCACAATCATCCGAGGGCTTGCCGGGTTTAAGAAGAGCGATTATTAACAGCTCCGACATAGAAGGCAGCATATTGCCAGTGACAAATAGGTCATCAAAAACCGTTGCTAGCTGCGGAAGTATCAGATCAATAGAAGTCCTATAGAACCTGACAGTGAGGCCATCAGAGCCCGGAGCACTACCTGCACGCATACTAGATAAAGCCAGTAATATTTCGTCCCTCTCTATGGGCCTCATAAGTGCATGTTAGACAGCTACAATAATTTGATATGTGCCAAATAGTCAATTACATCCTCATCTGCCGCTGCAATTCGGGAGGAATATAGCAGAGTAGTATTGGCGAAATCTATCCGCTACCCCTTTGTCATCTGACAAAAGTGAGCCCTCCTCAGACCTTATTTCCACAGTACGCGCTGCTTCACGTAGTTTCTTAAGTAGCTGCGCCAAAACCACTCCCGGCCTTTCACTCTCTCCATACGCCCTAGCTGTGGCATATTTGCCCAGATGCTTAATCTCGTCATCTGCCGCCTGATTGTATTCTCCCAGTAACTCCGCTAGTTCACTGTTCACCGCCTCGTTCGTGCCCTGCAGCAGACGGCGCTCTAGGCCCTTAATCTTCCCCTCCAGGTCTTTTAACCTGTTGCGTATGGAACGGAGAACCCCCGAATGAATCGCTATAGTGATCCCCTGTTTGATCCCCCTTAAAAGTTTACCAGACAATTTGGCAGTCCACAACCGAGTCCACATTTTTGTCAAAAAACAGCTCCATAGCCTCGGCCAGCTTTTCTTTGAACACTGCATCAAACAGAGAGTAGGGAGGAAAACGCCAGATGAATGGAGGTATGCCCCTGCCGGGCGTTTCCAGCACTAGGAGAATCTGAGAGAGGTCGGAAATTGTGCGTGGCAGAACCAGACAAGTGCAGACTTGATCGCAGAGCGAATTAGTAGCAAGCCAATAATCCATACGAGTGTGTATGTTATGGTATGCGGAATAATGTGTATAACCCCCCCGTGTGTAGGTGCTTCCATCGCCATATATCGCATAGGTCAAACCTAACCGATATACTATGGAGCTCCCTGGCCGCCGCAGTTGCGCGTCGTGAAGGACTGACCGATCTGTCCAAGTTTGGGTCCCGAACCAGGTTGAGGTCCCCACCCACACAGCTGGGAGGTCCCACTGTGGCAGTTCACCTCATGGGCAAGCGCGGAGAAAAATTCTGGGTTGTCAAAGTTTGGGCCATATTTATTTACCAGCAACAAATCCATATTCTTCCCTCTACATCTAGTGAGAGAATACCGTCCGTCAGTGTCAGTGGCCAGCGGCGATATGGTAAGGGCTGACTTAGGGTTGACACATGTGAGGACCCCCCGCGCATGTGTGGTGAAGCCTAAAGCATTTATGTTCCCAAGTAGGCCCTTACAGCTTAACAGAGGAATTATCAGGAGATGCGTTTCTTGTAAAAATGCCACGTTTATTGAATGCCTCTTCAGGTAGGCGAGGACCTTGCATATTTTTCTATGGATGTTCAGTCCGCGGACATTCCATGTTAGCATTTTAAGTGTGTCTACCCCAGGGCCCTGCCCGTCCTCAGTCACTTGGGTCACCTTCACTGAGAAATACATATCTTAATAGAACTGTGCAACAAACGGAATGAACTATAGCTAGCACGAAACATTACCTGTGTCCCATGTCCCAACCTCCCACCACCCACATCAAGGACCCCCCAAACAGGACCTGAAGGAAAAAAGACCCAACATACCCCAAAGGCGAAACATACATACTACAATACAAAACAAAATAAACCCCCCTACCACCCGCTCCCCTCCTCACTCATATGCATCATCAACAATCTCCCCGTTGTGTGATTCACTCGTAGGCGGAGGTTGCCACCTAGAATTCTAACTGTTGGGAGAGAATGGACCAATCCGCACTACAACTCAGTAGCATTACTCATTGGCGTGAGAAATAGTTAACTTACATACAGTCTAATCTGAGACTCCTGACAGTCGATCATACCTGCTCTCCAGACCTGCTCAATAATGTTCAGTCCCAAGAAAGATAACAGGAAAAACTCAGAAAGTCAGTACCTCATTGCCAGTATATGACGACCCAGAGTAGTCCTCAGCGCCCACCGAGGCCCGAGAGACACATGTACACTATACAGCAATACCCAGTCTCCAGAATCGTATGTTCCTTATCGGAGTGGTGATCAAGCATGTGGTCAGTCCTGCTCATCGAGTGCACCACCTTTCGGCTTCATCTCCAGCGACCTTGTCCTGGCTGCACCGTTGCTCCCTGGTCCAGTCCTTGATCGCTTTTTGCAGTGCCTTTGGGTCTTTGAAGATTAGAGACCTGCCCTGTCGATTGACCCGGAGGCGGGCCGGATACAGCATAGCATAATCTATGTTGTTTTCCCTAAGCTGTTTTTTGAGTGGGACACACTGGCGCCTCGCCTCCTGTACTTTCATTGTGAAATCTGGGAACAAGGTAAGCACCTATCCCTCATAGTGCAAAGTCTGCTTCTCTCTAGCGACTTTCAGCGCTGCATCTCGGTCACGGTAATTAAGTAATTTTGCTATGATAGGCAGCGTTGGAGCGCCTGGTGCCGGCCGTGGGCCTAAGGATCAATGCGCCCATTCGATCACGAACGTGGGCGAGAAAGTGTCGCTGCGAAACAGCGGGACCAGCAATTTCTCCACTGACTGTTTCATTTTCCCAGGGGGTGTGGACATAGATTGCTCCTCCGGGACCTCGCTTCTAAGTCTTCGGCCTTGTCCTGTAGTGTCTGTAGCATCTTTTCCATAGGTTTACGGCTTGTATCCACGTCAGTCTGCGCTTCTTCCACATCGGTGTTACGGCCTTCAGCAATGTTGATGCATTCTGCATGCTTTGTCCACTCTTTCAGACATCCTATCCATGCGGTAGAAGAGGGAGTTGATCTTTGTGCCCAATACTGTTAGCGAGATTTGGAGTCCCTTTTCCATCGAGGTCAGCATAGCCTTGATGTCGCCGTTTGGCAGCTCCATGGCCCTCTCCTCACTCACACCTCAATCGGCTGTCGAAAGCGCGCGATCCCTGGGCCTGTGCTGGTCAAAGGACAGTTTCTGTTGCATTTTATCTGTCCTGCCCAAAGTAGCTGTCAGCAGCAGCTCACACCTAGGCCACGAGGGTCCACTGCAGGCCCTCCAACGTTGTCTCGAGTTGCAGCAGGGAAAGGCATGCACAGGGGGAGCTATCGGCTATCTAGGCCTGTTGCGGTGCCTCTGGTGTCTGTAGCTCAGTTTAGGCCTTCACCCCCAAAAGTCCAAGCATAGAACACCCTCAACCGTCCCCCCCCCCACCCCCTCCCCCCCCCCCCCCCCCTCCACCCCCAGTGTCTGTGCGCAATGGCGGTCGGGCAGTCTGGGCAGCACAGCTCCAAGTGGGCGTGAGAAACCGGGGAGGGACATATAGCAGCCAGGGCCCCTGCTGAGAAATGGTGGCGTGGAAGGGGTGGGAGCCGTAGAGTCACGCCATGCGTCTAGCGCTGGGGGGCTATGTCAGGGCACTGCCCAAGGAACAAGGATCGTGCCCCACACACTTTCATCCCCACGGGCCCGAGCGGTGTGTCCTCAAAGGGGGGAGGGGTCAGTAGGTCGCGTGGCATAGTTACCAAACTTGAGGATCCTGCCGAATGTCGTCCCCTCACAGCACTCGCTCCGCCACCCAGGCGCAGCCCTTAGCAGGACACCGCAGCAGTGCACTCAGTCCGCATGCTGCCCCTCCAGTCCCACTCGCTGTCAATACCCGCCCCAATCTGGGTACTGGGACAGACAGTCACACTCCACTCAGCAGGGCCGATAGTACATGCCTGATCGCCCTCGTGCCTTTGACGCTTTGGTCAGCACGTTAGGGAGCGCGCACCCAGCCAGCACCAACTTCTGGTCGCCCGCACTGACTCAGCCGCCGCGTCTCTTGCACACCACGCAGGAGGGAGCTGGAGGGCTATGCAGGAGTCGGGTCCGTTCTACATTGCAGGGCTGCTCATTGCGGAGTCAATTGATCACGCCAATGCCGGATAGTTGCAGGATCATTAGTAGATAGTGCGGAGCCCTTCTTTTAGGCGGCCAACTTCAGTGCCGGCAAGCTCCGTCCCCCCAGGCTCACTACTCTTTTGTGTAGTTGGGAAGGTGTTGCTATCGGTCTTGACTATATGTATGAACTTTAATAGCACATTGCTTATTTTATAACGCAAGTGGCAATCCGTGACAGTATTTTGAGAAGGAAGAGTTACATTATGCGAATTATGTGGGTTGGGAGGAGTGGGCGGGGCTTGGGACAGTGGGTGTGGTCAATTTTCAAGTAGGTAAGTGCTGCAAAGTGTCACTGGAATTTTTCTTCAAATTATGGTAACTATGTAAATTGCATTTTTACCGCAAAACTGCTTGGGTGGCACAAAAAACAAGCATTGCTTTTCTTGATTTATACATTTCTTTTAATGCTTGCTGCCTAGTGTCTTTGAATAAGCACAGTATTACGTTCCTCTGCACGACGGAAAGGCATCAGAACAACCTGTCTTTTTATTGCTAGTCAACCCTCCCAAGACATGCTATAAATAATGTTAACATCGCCTTCCCCAGCTCTTCCTCCTTCTCCTCCCTTTTCCTGGAGCTGCTTCGGGGAGTGACTGTACCAGCGAGGAAGCCAGGCCTGTAACAGTACATTTTTGGAGTTTCCGGAAGACTAGCATGACCTTTTCACAGGGCACAAGTCGTAAAAAAAAGAAGTGGGGGGACGCTGTCAACGGAAGTGACGTCACAACAGGAAGTGACGTCACGAAAGGTGCCGAGCTCCTCGTCCCAGAGAGGCCAAAGAGTGAAGTCCAGCTGTTTGGTAGCGAGGGACGGCGTCCCCCCTGTAAAATAAGTGGGGGGGACGCCGTCTACCCGCGTGGTACCCAGACTCGAGCCCTGCCTTTTTACCGGTCGTGAGCTCAGTTATATTTTTTTGTTTTACTTCTCCTCACTTTCAACCATCCCTATGCCCGCTCTTTGACATGCGAACTGAGAAGGAGAACCAGCCTGGGGGCGGTAAGGAATAGAGTTGGGCGAGCCAAAAAAAATAAGGAGTGCTGAGCCAGAGGGGAGCCAAAGCTGCTCTGGCTCAAAGAGCCCGAGCAGGAACCAAGCCCTGAAAATATTTAGCATGTAATTCATTCAACAATGATCATGTTACAACAGGATATGGGGTCTTAAATGCATTTCACCTTAGTATATCAGACTATATCTCTGCATTTAGAAGCACTGATTAAAAATGAGTTTTTAAACATCCACTGAGAAACATTCCTGCCCCCGCTCTGATGACAATGATATTACTGGACTAAGAGGCAAGTCTGTTGTCATGTGATCCCTACATGGGACCCCGATCCTTAATATAAATGGATCAACATTATATAATACAGAAAATACAAAAGAGGTTTTGTATATTGCAAATCCTGAACTCATATTTGAAGGTGCTCTCATATGTGGGAATGAACAAAAACAAGGTTCAGTCAAATGAATTATTTGAATTATGTCACACAATTTGGTCAAGCAGGGAAGCAGTGATTTATCTCCAATTTCCCAGTTCCGCGCTGGACAATTCAGCTTGTCTTTCGGACATCAATGGTAAACAAGTTAGCGCTTTGTCCTTACGTCTTGGAGGATAAGTGTGTGGGTGACAGGCAGAATCCACATTGTATTTTTGGCTGTTTACACTGCACGAGTGTTGCCCAATGACATAAGAGCGCTTCAAAAAAGACCTTGTACTTTTTTGGCACAAGGATATTTAACGATGTTCACATAACACTGAGTGGAGGTCAGGATTCAAACTTGGTTCCCCATATTGTAAAGGCGGTAGCTGTAGCCACTAAGCTACATCACCTCCTATTGAAGCTTGGGCTTGAGGTTCCAAGAGGCTCAAGTCTGGCTCAAGCTTTCATTACCTCGCCCACCTCTCCAGGTTTCCAGTCAGCTGCAGAAACTGTGGGAGAAGACAGTGGGAATTATACGCAATTTCCCCCTTTCTTATATACATAGACTGCATCGTTTGACCACGCACATGCTGTGGCACACAGTATTCCGGCACGTGCTCCAGTCGCCTAAGGTCCTGACTTTGTTAACTGTCTCCGCCCAGGGGCGGGTTCC
This sequence comes from Lissotriton vulgaris, assembly GCF_964263255.1. Taxonomy (NCBI): domain Eukaryota; kingdom Metazoa; phylum Chordata; class Amphibia; order Caudata; family Salamandridae; genus Lissotriton; species Lissotriton vulgaris. The sequence goes on from NC_141694.1 coordinate 510,536,838, forward strand.
CCTAGTATCCAGATTGTTTAAAACAGCAGGTTTTCACACCCTGCCAGCACGCATCCACTGCGCACGCTCTAGGGACCAGTGCTCTTCGAACGCTGACCGATTACGCTGGAAGGCTTGGTTCCATCCTGGTAAGCCCCCCCTCACTCCGCTGTTGTTCTCTAGCGTAGATGAGAAGCCCCAATTGCTCCGTAAACATTTCATTCTTTTGGATTTGAGTGTTTGCATTAAGAGTCTGTCAATTCCTTCACGTCGACTACAGCCCGGGATTTCACTGCGACTGCGCATGCCCGAGGTATCAGTGCACTTTGAGACGCTGACCGGGTATACCGAGAGACTCTGTTGATCCGCGGTAAGCTTTCTAACATGCCGCTGTTCAATGCAAACGCGAGAGGTTTTACCTTGTATTTCATCTAATTACTTTTCTTTCCTCATTCCAGCGTCACTAAAGGCCAACTGTGGATCCTTCCAATCGTTTTACTAGTCTATCCATTCAGACGCGGACTTTGGGAGCTACTGGTAAGACACCAGCCAATCTATGTAAAATCCTGCGTTATTTCTAAGCGCCCTTGCCCGTTTAGAGCACTGAATGTTATGCTCTGCTTCTAGGTTTCCTGCACTTCGCTGATAAAATACAGTCCTTTGCTGTGGACCCAGTGCCGATACTGATAGGTAAAAGAACTCTTACCCTACTGTTGAGAACGGTTTTTGCCCATACAGTCTTGTTCCACGCACAATAAACCCGATCTCTTCTGTTCTTTTCTCTATCCTAACTCTATAGGAGTCTTCTATACTGCACCAATTTCTTCCTACAATCGTAGAGGGTAAGCTGTGTGTGTTCTTGGTGGATCAGTGCTCATTAGTGCTCTTGCTTCCTTTAAACAGTTTACATATAGGTTCAGTGTTTTCTGTTTTTCATAATATCCTTGGCCCTGAGGAGAATCCTTTTTTGACTCACAGGGATTCGAAATGCATAGGCCTCTGTCATATGGTCTGCTCTTGTAATTCAAGTGTTGACCTGTACCACATTTGAGTTCATTTTGAGTACACCAACCTTATGAAATGTTTTTTGATAATTGTTATTGTCACTGATTATTTGGAGTGTACCATCTTTTAGAATTTGTTTTGTAAATTCCATATGGATTAAGAGAGCAGTTCCTTTTACTTCCCACACTGGTACATTTGTCTTCCCAGATTGTGTTGAGTATTCTGTATGTATGTATGTATGTATGTATGTATGTGAGTTGAATGACTGTGATATGCTTGACTAGTGAAGGTGTGTGTGTAATTTTATCGTGTTGTGTCCAATTTGCTCTATATGTGTCTGTAACATTTTGATTGAAATGATCCATATGTGGGTCATTTCATTTACATTGAATAAATAGCTATTAATTAGCAATTCCCGGTTTGGAATAGTTTTTCTTTTCTGGGTGCCATTTAATGTTTGAAACTTTCATATCAGTTTTGGCATATCCTCTTGTTATGTTTTTCCCCATCTATATGGCATGACCTTTGAACCACCACATAAACTACAGCGAATCACTCGAGACCAATCCTTGTGTATTTTCTTTGACACAAGCACGCATGACAAATCATATAAGTAGAAAGTCGGAATGGCCCCTAAATGCTGATGTTCGTCGGAATCGGTCCTTGGAAATGTTTTCTTTTGAGACCAATGTGAAGAGGAAGGCTTGCTTTGTCCTGAGGCCCAGACATTTCACATGGGACATAAAATATGGTATACTGGGACCTTCCACATCATGGAGTACTCTGGTCCTGAGGATCTTGAGGTTCTTGGAGAGCATGGAATCATCCTCCATGGACACAAAGAATGTTCCTGATGCCATCTCACTGAAATCACGCTGGGATTGTCCTCTGCTAACTTGAGCATCAGTGTCATGGATGGACAAGTGAGGAATTGCTCCACAGACACTCCAAAAGGTTCACCCTGATCCAAGTAGTAAAATTGCTGACCAGCAACATGGAATGGGACAAATTCAGGTTCTCTCCGAAACCTACCATTGGAGCCCTCACTGTCAAAGACTGATCAACTGATTTTAGGCAGCAGATATATTCTACCTGCCTGCATCAATATTCCGTCTCAGAGTTTCTCTCCTTCTCAGGTGGGACCTGGGAGTCCGATTCTTTTGCTTGCCTGATCTGCTCAGACAGCGGACACATTTCCTTTATTATTCCCTTCCCGCTGATGTTTTGTCATGAATCAATCACTACCACCACTTTGCACATTTCTGCACACTTTTCCTAACTTCCTTCCTCAGAGTGCTCAAATAGATGACCTTCACATTCAATCAAGCCACATCTTCCTTGGATTTACATTATCTGCCTTCCTCTCCTTGACCCAGAGGAGACCCACTTCTCTGTACAACTGGGTCCTTGTACATGTCGAATAGCTCTGCCCTCAGCCATTTCATACACAGATAATTAGCAAAGCACACTACAAACTGTTCCCCAGGTATCCCACCACCGGTGAGTGGCAGCACAGTCCACCAGTGACAGAGTTTAGCTCCAGGGCCTGACCCATAGAGGACTTGAGCAACCCCTCTCTTGGGCCTTTGCCTTTAGGTTGGTTTGTCCAGTCCCCAGTACTATAATGTTTAGTGTGTGATTATCAGACTGCTCTTATACATGGAGAATTTTTGAACAGCACTGCCACGCTGCGCCCAATGACGTAGTGTACATTACCTTGATACGGTCTAATACACTCTAATGCCTACCCTAATAGTATTAAGGGCCTGGTCCAAACATACTTTCTCCAAACACGGTGCAATTTTCCTGGTCTCCCTCACGATTATCTTCCCAAATGTAAATGACTTATCGCACCAAGTAAAACACAAAAGAATACTGTCCAACCTTGGATTAAAAAAAAAACAGGATATTTCACTCCGACAGGAAGTGCAGTGAAGTGCACCTGTCGCAAACTCAGATTAACAAACTGAAGATAGAACGGGTCATGAAGGTACAGTAGTTATCTGTACGCCATCCGAATCCCCCCCCACGCCCTCCCCCACCTCCGCCAACCAACTTGTTGCAAGAAATGTGGCATGGATCTTTCATTCAGGAATAAACTATCCCCCCAAAATGTGATTGGACATAAACGTTTGCCAAACTTCCGCTGTGTGTCAGGAGCTTTATCGTTGGACCAGTTTATGGCCCGAATATGCCATACTACCATTCCTGCCTGAGATACCCAGAAATTGCACACGGTTTGGCTTGACGCTAGCGACTGTTGCTGGTCATTAGAGCCTAGCAATTAACAGGGTCAGATAGACACTCTTAATGCAAATGATAGGGCCATAATGGCCAAAGTCTTAGGGTACCACGGCCTTCTGGACATATAGAAAGTCACTAATCAATCAGAAAGGCAACACACTACTTGCGTAGTGTGAGTTATACTTAGGAGGTTAGGGTCTAAGGTATTTAGACTTGTGTGATACTGTGCATAATGTAGTTTATGTCACAGACTGATGCAAAGTACAGTGACTACCAGGGTTTCCTGGTTGCACGTGTTTATGATCTATTTTTACTTCTACCAAGTTCGCTTTGTGATAGTTCCGACAGTGGTCCATGTGGCCCTGCCCGGTGTACATAATCCCTTTTAAATATTGCCCAGTGCCAGTTGACACAGTGTACAGTATGTGTTTACTGTTTTAATTCGTTTTGAGAATACAAAGGCTATGTATTATATAACCTTGTGTGGAGTTCCTTTTGTAGTGTGCCTGGGATATTGTTGCTGTTGTGTGCGTGTGCAAATGCTTTACACATTGCCTCCGGGATAAGCCTGACTGCTCGTGCCAAGCTACGAAGGGGGTGTGCATGGTTTATCTTTGGCGTGTAACTCCCTTGCCCTGACTAGAGTGGTGATCTCTGCCTGGCTTTGGCGCAAGCCTTAGCCAACCAGAGATCATATTTCCAACAGGGGCATCCTTAATGCAACCCTGAGAGGGAGCAATAAAGGCGAGGCTTCGACTGATACAGTTAAAAATTTTGCACTGAATCTACTATGATAGATGACGACTCCATGATATGAGGCCATGGACCCACGCTGTCAGAGATGAAAAGACATCGATGGCTCCTTTTTTCACATAATATGAAGCAGTCTCAAAATACAAACATACTGGAGAGTCATCACTGGAGATCCTTTGGTCATGTTTTCGTTGCGCCTCCCAATGGACCTCAAATGTATCCTTCTGAGCATTCCTAATGATATAGACCTACCACGAGCCCAGTTGCTTTTCTGTAGCCTTGCCCTGGTTAAGAGAGACGTAGCCCGTCACTGGGGGTCTGAAGAGGGCCCCACAACACAGTAGTGGAGAAATGGATTTCACATTATTCGCAGGAAGCCTGGTAGACTATGGAGAGCGAGAGCAGGAGGGAGTTAGGTGACGAACACTGTACTCCCTTTTAACCTTGTAGTTGTCCACTGTATAATAATCTTACATCTGCGTGTAACCCCGATTGGCTTGCTATCGTTGGGGGTTATACATAGCAATGCTTATTGCATGTACATAATGGCAATAACCTGCATATATGCAGATTTTTCACAAATGCTAAGTTACTAATGAAATTCTCCCCCCAAAAAATAATGAAAAAATAAAAAACAGGAGGGGATTAGATATGGGCCGGACACCTCCCCACTGGCAAGTTAACTACCTGCGGTTTTAACTTCAGGCAATGTAATTGGATTCTCCAAGCTGGATTGCTGAATCCCAGTCAGCTCTCTATGATGGTAAATACTAATAAGTGGTCAATGGTATCTTTTGAAGCGGACACATCCTCTGCATACAATCTCTGATAAAACCTAAGGAATTCCTCCTAAATAAGCGCTTTGCATTTACCTGTTCATACTTATCAAGAATGATCTGGATAGTGTTCGCACTGAATCTATCCTTGATCTGGGAAGAAAGTATTTGTTCCATCTCTTCACTATTTTCAGAGGTAGTTAAAAGCTTAGCTTAAATCTTCTTCACCCACCTGTTCCAACGTCTCTCCTTAAGAGTTACCTGACCAATAGTGAGTTGGTCTAAGATTGGCAAAGACCTTTCTCTGTTGTGACTAATTACACTCTGTGCCAAGCAATATTCCAAACAGCCAAGAGAAGACTGTATGTATGCGTCTGCCTAGCATTGCTTGTTTCTGTGATCAGCAGAATATTTTATAATATACCCCCTATGAAAGGTTTTAAGCGCATCCCATACCATCAGAATCGAGGTCGTGCCAACATGATGCTCCAGATTAATCCTGCTCAGGTCCTAATTAATAAAACAAATATATTAATCGTCAAATAAAAGGCTCTTATCAAAAGTCCGCATCTTCGATAGTTAAGGCTGAAAAGCGGAATAATAAGGTTCCCGGGAGCGACATTTCCACCAAACGTCAGTAAGTGTGTAGGAGCTCATTGGCTGCCTCACGGGATCTAGAAGATGCTGCTTCACCTTATGAGCCAACCTCAGCTTCCCACAGAGTGAAAGATCAAAACCAGAGTGACAAGTTACATTGAAATCACCGCAGAGTATCAGCAGCGCAGGCCACTGATGGAGTTCGGCCAACAGATATTTATAAACCCTAGGATCATCTACATTAGTGCCATAGTCTATACACAAAGTTAACTGGATGTTTCCCCAGGTAATAGTCGCAATAAGTCATCGGCCATGAGGATTCAGGTTATTCCCCGCCATTGCCCAGAAAGCTAACTTTCTAAGGGTCAATCTTGCACCCTGAAACCCAGTCTATCAACAGAAAGCAAATCCTCTGGGGATAAGCCATGGGAAGAGACTTTTCACTGCCCTGCAGGGGGATCCATTCCATGAGGCAAGTCACCCCTTTCCACTGCAAGTGGCTCCTCTGTTTCTTCATCCTCTCCTGTGGTCTCAACCGGTATGGAGTGAGCTTTTGCCCAGGCCCTCAGTGCCTTTTGCAACTCCAGCTTCCTGGTGGTGCTCTTAGCAGGAAGTCCAAACTCTGCAGATGTTGTTGTGCTGAGCTACAGTGTAGAGCTCCATGTCAGCAAGCTCAAATCCCATCTTGCAGGTGTAGTGTCAGATCCAACAGACAGACATGATTTAGTAAAAAACAATATCAATCAGGGAGAACTGAAAATTTGAATTGTTCTTAGGTATTGAACAGTAGTGTACACCAAATCACTGTATGGCGCTGCACAAAAACAAGTCCTACTCCCACCGCTGATCACCAATATTAGAAATTGGGTTATTGGTTGACTAGGTTATGAGCCCTGGTCAAACAGCAACCACAATCCTGGTAAGGGGTAGCAAACCCTAAATTAACCTGTGCTCACCCTCTGGTAGCTTGGCACAGAGCAGTCAGGTTTAACTTAGAGGCTGTGTGTAAAGCATGTGTGTAACACTTCAAACTGCAAAAACAATTAAAACAGCACATAAAAAGATTCCACGCCAGGTTAGAACAAAATAGATCAGACGTTAATTAAACAAGACCAAAACAACAAAAATCCAATTAGTAGACCTGCAGATATTGACTTTTAGGGTTTATAGTGACAAACAGCATCACAAAGCGCTTTTGGGTATATCTGGTTGTGCTGGGCTGGGACTTGAGCTAGAGTTTCGTGGGGTAACAATACCATAGAGGCACCGACAAATGTCTTTAGTGTTTATTTCTTGTTGTCATTATGCTGATTGGAAAACTAATATTTTCCAGTTATTCGAGAGCAGACATCCATTTTTAAAACTTATAAAAAAAGTCCCCCTGACTCTTATTGCCCCTTGACAGTTACTTTGCAACGGACAACAATTGGAGTAATAAATACAGAGTTCATGCAATAAACATTAAACAAAAGAAATAGGAGAAACACAAACTTAAGGAACTGCAAAGGAAATATTACATTTTAAAACTGTATGAGACCTTAAAGTAAAAAAGAAAATTCAGCCTCACACTTTCTCGAATCTGCTAAGAAAAACACGACAGGAAATGTTCTCGACCCAAAGTTAAGTGCAAGATGAGGTCACCTGAATCGTGTTTTTTAACTAACGCTTTCAAGGTCTAACCCAACCAGTACTTCAGGGTGTTTTTAAGTATGAAATGGCGATGCTTTAGCAGTAATGCAATTTAAAACCGAGAAGTAATGGTTGCCTTTGTTGAATATGTACATTAACCTGGCATGAACATAATACTCCTTATTCAGTTACTTGGTGAGATGTTGAAACTTTACAAAAAAGTGCAGCTGTTCATCATACAAGGATCCCTGAACAAAGACGCTTAAGCAGGGTGTGGCATTCAATTCTTATGAGAGCGTCACTCCCTTCATCTGCTGTGTTAATAACTACAGCAATGCACACATTAATGCTGAAGCTTCAGATTTGTTATGCATATTCTGCACGAATCTCTTTGCAGCACCTACACTAAAAGCTCCACAGTAAGAACGTACAATTAGAAGTGTGCAGAATTTGCGTACAAAGTTTTATTTGCTCGTAAATAAAACTGCATAATTTACAACTGTTAAAAGTAAGCCTTATGCCTGGAAGGTTCCCAAGCACAAACAATTACAGAAACGTGATATACTGCATTATTTTTTAACCCGTTTGCTGCTACGAACGCTCCGCGCCGGTTATAGGCTTTCACTGCATGTCAGCCTATAAGCAAAACACAAAATATTTAAGCTATCCAACATTAATATAAGGCGTCCCTGTGAAACCCCTTGTAGGTGTGGCCCATAGCATCCCACAATCCTGGATATTTATATCGAAATAAAATAAGTATTGCATTGTATGTGTGCAATCATCATATTTACAGTTTTACGATTTTCACATAGTAACAGCCTATGGCACTATTATTTGAAACTCAGTGTAGACCAACTGCTGAAATGAGCTCTCAACTTTCAATAACAAGCATTTGCAATGAAATAGGTCTTGCATTTATGAGAGTTTCGTAAATGCGGCACCTATTGCATTACAAATGCTAGTTTGTAAAAATGCCCATGTGCGCTTTAACTTCAATTTCGGTCACACACCTTTCTTTAGGCGAACCGTGTCTAAACAAAGGAGCGTGGCCAACATTAAAGTGAAAGCTCGGTATGAGGTCCATTAAGAAAGAAAAAAAAAGCATTTGTTTATCAAGTTAACAAACAAATGATTTTATATGTAAAAGCACCCCATACCGCGCTTTCACTTTAATGGCGGCCACGCCTCTTTCCTTAGACTGTAAGTGCGACAGAGCAAGTTTTAACAAATTAATTAAATAAAGAAGAAAAAAAAAACGTGGCACATTTGACGCAGCAAGTAAACCAAAGGCACTGCCGCCAATATCAGCCTGGCATGGCGTGCTGTGCTATGTAAGAAAAATAATAAAGCTGTTGTGAGAGAGCGTGTCCTGCCTGCGACAGCAGGCATTCGAAAACCACTAAACAAAATAGTGCTCAGAGGCTGTCATTAAAGCCTACTGAGCATCAACATGTAAAAGGGGGTTTCGTCGTGGAAGGTTACAAATGAAGACAAGGCGGTACTAAGGAGGGACTAACAAGCCGATTTACGAATCAGAAGCTTGCATTTACGAAGGACAATGGCAAATATGGTTGAGAGTTGGTGGGGCTTCAATACAGCATGCCTCGCAGAGCAGGGCAGTCGCTGCCCAGGCTCAACCTAAAAACCATGAAGTGTCTGCAGGGTGACTGATAGACAATAGGATAGGGACTTTAAATAAAGACTAATGGTGTAAGATTGAGATGCATACAAACTGTACCACAACAAGCAGGGATCTACAAAGTAAACACCTGAAAAACTTTTTTTAGTGCAAGCACACCTTCCCCGGAGCAAAGTTTTACTTTCATCTACTTCCTCTATAATTTCAATTTAATATGGGGGTGAAAACAGGAATAGTACTGCATTTATCATTTGTAAAATCTCACTAAAATATTAATGCAGTTATCAGCAATGCAGTTCATTCATCACCATAAATGTGAGCATATTCTTACAAAGCTCAATATAAAAAGAGGTGGCTTGGCAACCAGCAGCCAAGATGACCCAGATACTCGGACCCAATACCGTATGGATTGACGCCTCCTCCAGAGGCAATTTGCTGCCATAGATTTGGAAGAGATGTCAGTGATACAAATGGGGCCGATGGACTAAGGACTAGTTTTCTCCATCAGCAACAATAATCAGGCCTTGCAGTTCCCCGCTCCAAGCAGTGATGCACCTGATGAAGTGTGAAACTCTTCAGAGGCCAGCTCCCATGATGAGTCACAGAGGCCAAGCAACGCCAAGACTAGGAGAGGAACCAGGACCAGTAGCTGAAAGGGATTCAAACCGAAGGAACGTCGGTTAGGCCAGGTCTTCGAAAATGGAATACAGTCCCTGGTGGGGTTTGGGATAATTGGTTGTTGCCAAAGGCATCAGGGGGGGTCAGCTGGCGAAAAATAAGTCTGGATCTCCGGAGGAGGACTTCAGCTATTAAGCCTGTAATCCCAAGTACTCAGCTGGCTGCTTTCCTGATGTAGCGATACTATGGGTGGCTACAACCGTGGGCCTGTGTAGCACTACTCATGCATGCATGAGAAGAGGCATCAGACCATTCCACACTGACACCACACTTACCTGAGAGTATGACAGACAGACAGACAAATTACACAAGAAAGATTTCTTTAATCTGAAAGGCGATTCAGGCTTAAGCAGAAATGTTTCACGTCTGGTGATTGATGCTCAAAAAGATCAGTCCTGATAGGTTCCTTATTTTCCCCTTGACCGCATCCCTAGCATATTAACATGAACAGAGCCCTTCTAGAACTGAGGAATGACCTGATGGAAAGGGGCATCATGGCCTTAGTTGGATATCAAGTAAAGTTGAGGGGGATTTTGTTACAAAAAAAGTGTGTGTTTACATGGATATACTTGGCCGGAGACTTTTAGACAAATGCCATTAGATGGGGTTGGGTTGATAATGCTAGAGAAGGGAGTATTGGCTAAGATGTTGTCACTATACTCGAGTGAGGCACTGGAAGGGGGATCTTGGGGCCTCACTCCGAGGGTTACAGGGTGGAAACTTTTCTCCCCCTGCCACATGAAGAAATGAATCTAGAGCCGATCATTACTCTCTACTCGGTCTCCTTTCTCCACCGGGCCTTCATTGCCGGTTGTGTTCAACTGATCTTCAGGAAAGTCTGTGCACTTCACAATAGCAATTGGATATATTTTAGATATATAGGGGGCTTTCTTTGCATAATTACTGGGGCTTTAGGACTTTAGTCATTGTTGCTTTTTCTTTTTTTAAAAACCTTTATTGACAGTTATGATTATACAGTAACAAGCATATAACCGCCCGAGTCGGCTGTCACCATTATCAACAAGTGTACAGGATAAGTCAGTTACACAGCGCTTCAGCCGGCAACCCGGGGGTCCGGCGGCGATCGAGCAAACATGTCACAGCAATGTATTTTTTGTCACAGGAGAAATAAGGTCTTTTTCTTTTTATGTTTTTTAGGGAAACAAACAAACCAAAGAGAAAAGAAAAATGTAATTAACTGTTGAGGCAAAACAGAAAGCTTACGCACAAGTGTTCCTCTGGGAGGGGGAGAACAGCACCTAAAAGGATCTTATGCAGCAGCAATTGAAGCTTAAAAGCTATAAGGATAAGGGGGGGGGGGGGGGGGTGAAGTGAGCAAGCAATCAGTGCATTGACGAAAATCAAAACCAGAAGGAACATCTGGCTAAGGGGATTGCAACACCTCCGGTGGATTCACAAAGAGGGGGGGGGGGGGGGAGGAGGGGATGACAGATCTCTCCGCCATACTGGTTCCACTGGTTCCATATCCTCACTCCCTTCTTAGGTCTACCCCGGGCAACATAGACCGTTTTTTCTCGAAACATGCACCAGTCCATGTTTCTTGACCAGGCTGACAGACTAGGTGCCCTCGAGGATCCCCACAGTTGTGCAATGTCACGTTTGGCGACCATATTCCCTAAAGTGGCCCATTGTGTCTGAGCCACGTTGTAGTCGTTGGGCTCCCACACATTCAGAAGACACCTACGGGCCTCAGGCAAGATCGAAACACCAGTTACTTCTTTCATGACGTCATGCACACGATTCCAAAAGGATACTACCTCGGGACATTCCCACAGAATATGGAGGAAGGTACCCATCATTCCACACCCACGCTTACACAGTCCATCCACAGAGTATCCCATACGTAACAATCGAGGGCCTGTCACATACACGCGGTGCAGGATTTTCAATTGCACCAGTCGCAGACGGGCCGGGATTGCCACCTCCTTCGGAGAGGATATCGCTGCCTGCCAATCCTCATCATTCAGTTCCAGTCCATCGCTGGTCCAGGCCTCACGCAGCTGTAGAAGAAGGTCTGTCCGGTCATTTATCAGTTTCTTATATATAAGAGAGTTCGGACTGTCCGGGACGTGACCGTCGAGCACTCTGTCTTCCAGGGGTGAGGATTCCGGAATGAGGGTGCCGGTCGGGAAGACCGAGCCAATGGCGTGCCGGACCAGTAAGTACCGGAAGTATTCCCGATCGCTAAGTGTACATTGTTGCTTTTTCGGCTACGTTTTTATTGCCTTATCATAAAAGATAGAAACCTAAATCTCAAAATAATTAATAAAATCAAAGGTGGACTGTTGGCCGGATGAAAAAGACAATTTTTTCCAAAGTAAATGACTAACGTGGGTCGCAACAATAGCACTTATCACTGTATAAGTTTTTTATCTCTTTGCTAGCACAGAGAGCTGCATGTTCTTCCACAAATTTTAGTTCCCTCAACTGTTGGTGCCAATGCTATCTTCTATGTTCCTAGATTACTGGTTGACACATACCAATACTCATTTTTCCTGCCCGAGGTTTAGGAGTATTTTTCTAAACGTGTTATGCCTTGAATTTTATCTGTGATGCTATGGGAGGATTTTTTTGTTTCGTTTTTCTAATCGGTCGATATGACCCGACCCTGTTACACCAGCCACTACTTTGGCAGTATGTTTTTCTCCTGCTTACCATGTGGGTTTTTTCAGAAACCATTAACCCGTTTGCCGCGGCCGCGATTTTGCGGCACTGCGACACTTCCGCAAAACGGTTGGGGCCGCGTCGGACGTTGCACGTGCGCATCACTACGAAGGTAGTGCTCGCGACATCCAAAGGCAGACGGCAGCACTTAAGGGGTTAATCTCAACAGTCAATTCTGGATCATGCCACAGATCTGGTTCTGAGGGCGTCCTTGCATTCAATTGAAAACTTTTACAGATAATTGCTGTACACCCGGTTTAACAGTAAGACTATTCTTTTTACTGACAGTAGCTTGCTTTTTGTGCATAGGGAGCTTCAGTATTCTTTGTGGATTTGGAAAATGTTAACATTGCGCTTCATTAAGATGACCTGTATCCCATCTATCTTTTACTTTAATGGCTTGCAAATGGGATTTAAGAATGGCTAATAGTGGCATTGTTGTTGGTTTACAGACTTAATGTAGAAGGAAAGAAGCTGAATGTCAACGGAGTAGATCTAAAAATCCAAGTCTCATGTCACTAGACCACCATGTGTCAGTTTTTAAAAATAAACTAAGAAGCAGGAGAAATCTAAGTGGTCACGTTAATGCACACCTTTCTAAAAGATCTCATGTCCATTAGCAAGAAGCAGAAAATGCTGACAGATTTTTAGTGACACTAGCTTGTTTCCTTTATTGATTCTCAAATGCCACGTCAACCACTCTTGAAAGATTCATCATCACAAACAGCAATGCTCTGCTCAGGTACACAAACTTCTGTAGTTGTTCCCTTATATTTATAAAGGTTGTTTAAATCCCTTTGCCTCACCCAAATCCTAGAGAGGAACAAGCATTGGTAATGTATTGGTTTCACCTACGTCATATGAATCTGCTAATTTAATTTAAAGTAGAACGCATTCCGAAAAAACAGAAAGGAGGCAAAACTTTACGAAAAAATACCCTGGGTCGAAGTTAAGAGCTCCTTGACAAATATCACAGAAGAGGAGAGGATGTGGCACAGCGGCCAGAGCTGTTTACTCAGGAGGTGGGGATCCCAGTTTGAGTCCAGGTAGTGCAACATTCTGTGGTTCTGGGCAAATCACAATCTCTCCGGACGATAAAGTGCGATATATATATATATATATATATATGCTAATTTACACGCACCACCAGGTTTGAACATTGTAAGGGGACCCGAGGAAAATCTGCCACTTTTCGTCAAGGACTTAATTATTGAAACACCCTGCGCCTTTTCCAGCAGGAATCAGACACCTACAGTGCCTATCCATTAGTCTATCCCAGCCACACTCACCCGGTATTACAGCATTCTTGGAGCTGTAGTTTGGATTCAGGCTGCCTCCGCCTGTTCTCTTTGGAGTGGGATGATATATATATATATTTTTTTTCAGATTTATTATGACTCTTACAACGCACCAGACCCGTTTCGGCAGTCGCCTTCCACGATGGTACCATCGAGGAAGGGGACTTCCGAAACGCGTCCTTTTTGGAATTATAAGGGATAAGAAGCTTTGAAATTTGGCGGAGACACCTTCCGTCACGGCAGCACCCGTTCGAGTGCAGGAGTGAGGTGTAGGAGGAGCGATATATATATATATATATACACACACACACACATTTAATTTAAAGTATCACGCAAGACGAAAAAGGAAAAAGAGACAAACCTTTATGAAAAAATAGTTTCAGCAAAGAGAATGTTAACAGTATTTCAGCTACAGGAAACTGATAAGAAAAGCAGAAAACGGGAGGAACAAGCATTGGTAAAAGCAGGAAGATATGCTACAGCCAATAGTAATGGAGGAAAAGTAAGTGGCAAGCACCGGAACAAATGAAAAGGCAGGAAAGCATGGGGCGTGATAGGAGCCTCTTTTAAGATTTATATTAAAAACAATAGATTTCATGAGCACAGCACAAGCGCTGTGCAGGGGAAACATAAAAAGCAGGATTGCCAAAATTAAAGCAGATCAAATTCTATGAAGCAGGCATGTTCTAATATGCTGCTTGCACCATCTTTATTGGATAGTGACGTTTTCTAGAGTCATGGTCTCTCCCTCCAAACCAATCTCAATGTATGCCAAACCAGTGGAGAGTTAAGAGAACGATATACTAGGTTTATTTATTCACAACGGAATTATGACCGTTTTCCAAAGCCAGATTTCTACTTAAAGGACTGCTTCTTTAGTAAACCTTGAATTTGCAAAAGGAGCGAGGGGAATAACTTTAGTTAAAAAAAAAAAAAAAAAAAAAACACAGGACTATTCACAAACATCCTAAAGTTGATATTCATGTTTGTGAAGCTAGGGCATTGGCTCATTGGGACTAGATGGCTGTTAATGAAGATGCAATATCCCCATCAACAGGTTAAGTTTTACCTTTTGCAATGGCAATTCTCCAAGAGAAGTGAAATGAGAATCAAGTTTTCATTAAAGACAGAGGGACTAACATTATCCATTATATCTTTTAATACAACCCTTTTTGTGTTACACTGTGGCCACGAGGAAAGAGGAGCCTTGTGGTATTGAGCCTTCCTGAGCCTTCCAGCAGAGACTAGCCGCTGCGTGTGTGTACTCAGCGGGAAAATCGTCACACCAGATCGGGCGGTGGTGACTTTACGGAGGACATAGCAGCATTGCCTGGGAGTGTTGTGGGGGAGGCTCAAACGCGGCAGAGACTCAATCTCCCAAGAGTCCCTGCACCGACCGATTGACAACACCTGGTACGGCGTTTGGAGCGAGCCCCGCCTCCTGCCCTGCACGGATTAAATCACCCAGTGTTTCACTTGCCAGCGGGACCCTTTTTGTGTTACACTGTGGCCACGAGGAAAGAGGAGTCTTGTGGTATTTAGCCTTCCTGGTATTGAGCCTCCAGCAGCCTGTGCCTTCCAGCAGCGACTTGCCGCACCCGCTTCGCAGGTGCCGCTGCGTGTGTGTACTCAGCGGGGAAATAGTCACACCAGATCGGGAGGTGGTGACTTTACTGAGGACATAGCAGCATTGCCTGGGAGTGGTATGGGGGAGGCACAAACGCGGCAGAGACTCAATCTCCCAAGAGTCCCTGCACCGACCGATTGACAACACCTGGTACGGCGTTTGGAGCGAGCCCCGCCCCCTGCCCTGCACGCTCTACATTTAGGACAAAGAATACCGCGGCGACGCGAGCGAAGCCCGGGCAAAGGGAGGGCCGTTTACGGCCGTTCAAGGCCGGCTAAGGCCGGGCCACGGCTCTGACATCCCCACCTTCTGATAAACTGTGGTTAGACTTGTATTTCTATCTGGTTATTGTATTGTGGGAAGTGACTAAATATGGCTCAAACCCCAGCAAGAGGGGGGAAACGTACTGCTTCTGTACCTAAGGGAAGTATTAACGGAACGCTGGATTACTTTTTTTATAAGAGCTACTGGAGTAGTTGAAAGAGAGATCGCCTTGACAGAAAAACGCCTCTCACAGGAACTCATCCTTGCGAAACGCTCCTCGCTAGGCGACCTTAAAAATGCAGTGACACTGGTCCATGACGAATCACGTAGTCTAGTAGTGGTAAACTCTGGCGAGAGCGATATGGACGCTGACTCACTAACTCTGGATGTTTCTTCATGTAGTAGTCTTTCCTCAGGGGGTTTCCACCTGATAGTAGCTAGGAAAAGCATACAGGCTACTGGTCTACAAGTCATTGAACCCCCCTGTCCTAAGCAAGTAGGTAAAAGAAAGAGGGGAGGGGGGCGCCAAATGGGCAGGAAACCAAAAATTGCTAAATTGGTAACTAAAGTATGCAAAACCAGTCCTAGAAAAGCCATTAGCAGACCCAAGAAGCATAACTTACCATCAAAATGCTTGACTACTCCAGTTACCCTGGGCCCAGAACAAAAATGTGCACTGGTGAAAGAAAAGGAGCTAGAAATGTCTTTCTCCAATATGACACATCTCCTAAGATCCTTTACCCTTCCCTGGATAGAAAGACTCAGAGTGATTAATGGAAAATTGGATGCTTTGTGCGAGGTAACCATTGAAAACACACGCAGGCTGGACACCTTAGTTCCCCCGATACCTAGTAAGGATCATGTGCCCGAGGGTAGCAATATGGCAACAATTAAATCAAAGTTACCTACTTGCCCAACCAGCAAATCTGTAACAACAACCCAAAATAATGCTGGCACCCTATCGAAAAGTCTAGATAACGTAACCAAAGAAACTGGGGCACATAAAAGCCCGATAGTAAAATCAGCGGAGGATGGGGGGGCTGATGGTGGAACTGCTCGACAGGAAGATCGGGTTCCTCTGCCAGTAATTAATCTACCGCCTGAGTCTTCACCCTTAGTACTAGTTTTGGGGAATGTACCAGCATTAAGCAATGGATTGAGGGAGAACCATGGTCAACTTAAAAATAAGGTGGCCCATTGGATTGCTAATAACACCACAGCGGGTAGCAATACATGGCACTCGATTATAATGGTAGGAAGGGTGTCATGGGTGGGTAAGACAAGAAAGAACAGAAATGGGGATTGTGTGATAGTCAATTTTAATACCCCAGAAATAGTGAAGAGAATCCTTGGTGATGTAAATTCCCAAATAGGGCCCTGGAGGCAGGGCATTGAAATTCTCCCCCTGGAGTACTTCTATAGAGATTTGAATAGAGTAAATTCTAATAGAGGTAAAGGATGGGGATACAATAGGATACCGCACCCACAAGCAAGTCAGGGATGGGAATATCCAAGAAGAAGTTACCAAGGTTACCCACATTGGACACACCGGGGACGTCTGGGTTTTGAGCGAAACCTTGAAGGACCGAACCGGTTTGCAGTCCTCTCTGGTCTAAATGACTGCGACTGACTGGGTGATAAAGATGATATAGAAACTCAGGTACCCACTAATGTAGTGCAGATGGGGAAGCATCCTATCCAACTTTCCCCCTGTGAGCATGAAACGGAGTGTAATGAAGTAACAGGGGTCTTGCACTCACAGCCTTATACTATCAGACAGGAAAAAGACATTATTACTGTAAACCCTTTAAATAATAAAGTAATCACGGGCACACCCACTGGAGGGGATGGTAAGGGCATGGCGTCCATGATGGCTGGGAACAACGAATATAATGATGACCAAGTTGTTATGGGGCCTGTGTTAACGACCAACTTACCGCAGATGATCGCGATAAAGGAGAACTTATGTACAAACCGAAACTCTTCAAGGCAGCGGGGTGGCCAAGTGAGGGTTACTACCTGGAATGTGTGTGGGCTAGAGAGCAAACTACAGAATATAATTTGGGGGGAGTTTGTGCAGAACAT
Source organism: Lissotriton vulgaris (assembly GCF_964263255.1). NCBI lineage: Eukaryota > Metazoa > Chordata > Amphibia > Caudata > Salamandridae > Lissotriton > Lissotriton vulgaris. The sequence continues at coordinate 510,554,100 of NC_141694.1, forward strand.
TGACATTTTATGCATACAGGAAACTTGGCTTATCAAAGAGAAACATCTTGATGGTTTTAAAACTTACCATGTCCCGGCAGTGCGCTCTATGTTTGGTAGGCACAAAGGAGGGTTATGCATATATGTGTCCAATCTGTTAAAAGCTGTCAAGATTACCATCAGAAATTGCACACACTACTTCCAAATGGTCTCAGCTACTTTAAAACACCAGGTGGAATTAGTAATTGTTAACTTTTACAATAATATAAAGAAGGAGGATTTCACGGAGGTCCTAATCAAATTGCAAGTGGAATTAGGTGGGTATAACTCACTAAAGGGGGAAATAAAATCCTGATATGGTTAGGGGACTTTAACAGGACTATTTGTGACCGAGTAACGTGTGGGTTCGAGGAATACGGAAGAGGGGAGAATGTGGATAGGCGTCATTTCACACACTCTGAAAGAGGAGATATAATAAATAGCATGATGGCCGATTTCGATCTTGGCTTCGCTAATCTGCTTTGCTCACCAAAGGTTGAATTTAGTGCTACCTTTTTAGCTAGGGGGCTCCATTCCGTTATAGACTTTGTTATTATAGCAAATAGATATTCCTATTGCATCCAAGACTTTGAGATATCCAATATTGGTTTAAGTGACCACCTCCCACTTAGTTTGAATATAAGTACCACTGAGTGTACTAGCGCTTCACCATTGAGTGCCTGACCTGGACACAGAATATTGCCATAGCACGCCAAAACGGATTGGCTTTAAAATGGAGCATAGTACACCCATTGAAAAAGTCTAAAGAAATCGTAACTACTGCTCTTACGTATATTTTGGTATGTCTGGGCATGAACTCTTCTGATGAACAAATTCTGGAGGCATATAGTAAAATCACCAATATTATTCAAAATAAGTTATCTAGGGTGGAGCAAAATAAGTCAAACATGGGGGGGGGGGGGTTGGTTTGATACACGGTGTACAAAGGCATACACTGCCCTTAAGGCTTCCCTAGGCAACAAACCAAGGGATCATGAGGTAATAAAAAAGTGTAGGAAGGAGTACACCCTGGCCGAGAACCAACGGAAAAAGGATATAAAGGAATTAGCATGGCAGAACCTGCTGAGTGCATCCCAGTGCAGAGACTCCAGGTCTTTTTGGCAGGCAGTCAATGCACCTTTTTTCAGTAAAAAGGAAGCAGCAAGGCTAGAAATAGCAATAGATGATAAAACCTGGGTCGACTTCTTCTCAAAGGTATACAGTAATTCGCAGGAGGTTCCTGCGCTTGAGGATGGTGAAACTGGTCTCTTACAAAGAGGGGGTGACCATCAGCTTATAAAAATGGATATTACTTTGGAAGAAGTATATGTAGCTTTGCAGGCTAGCAAAAAAAATAAAGCCCCGGGACCGAATGGGATCCCCAATGACATCTATAAACTAAACACTGACCTATGGGCACCAATTTGCACACACGTCATTCGGGCATGTTGTGCAAAAGGCTTTATTGGTACATGGGCAGAATCGGTTATTATACCGATATATAAAAAGGGGGATAGGGAGAGTCCGTCCAATTATAGACCCATATCATTACTAGACTCCCTCATGAAAATGGTAGGGAGAGTGAGTGGTCTTAAATAAAATGCAAATATGGGCGGAGGAACATGGCATTTTAAGTCATGTTCAGTATGGCTTCCGGGAAGGGATGGGCACCGTTGAACAGGTCCTGAATTTCGTCCTACTCCAAGCGAAATACACCAGGGCTAAAGAAGGCTATTTTTTTGCAATCTTCGTCGATTTATCAGCCGCCTTCGATTCTGTAATACATTCTAAATTGTGGCAAGTTCTAGGGGAGATGAAAGTCGAGCCTGCCATCATCTTATTTTTAAGGCAGCTCTATTCTGGGGCTACGGCCAAAGTAAGATACGGGCTGAGGGAAGAGTGTACTGGATCCTTTAGTATAGAAAAAGGCGTAAGACAGGGTTGCGTGTTGGCCCCCTTTCTTTTTTCCCTCTATACAAACAAACTTGAGGCAGAATTGGGGGCCAGTAAAATCGACTCCCCGAGGTATGGTAATAAGCAAATAGTTTCACTACTATACGCGGATGACGCGGTATTGATGGAAGAAGGAAGGTGGGAGCTAAGAAGGCCCTAACTAAATATCTTGATTTTATGAAGGTTAGGAGCCTTAGCAAAATGCTAAGAAATCTTATGTGATGCAGTGTGGTAAAGGCCGGGGAACGTGCAAAACTCTTAAAGTTCCCGGCCTAGAAATTGAACATACTAAAACTTTTCCATACCTGGGGGTCTTAATTGATGGCTTAGGCTCCTGAAGTCAAGAATAGGACCCTATCTTTCAAACGCTCTATTGGAACGGTGAAAAATTTCTCCTCTAAGTTGGGCAAACAACCCCCGGAAATTATGTTAAAGATCTATGTAGCCAAATGCCGGAGTATTGCACTCTACGGGGCAAGGATATGGGGATATCAGGACACAACAATTACAAATTGAAGAAAATAAATTTTTCAGATACCTTTTAGCACTTCCGAAGGGTACCTCAGTCTTTAATTGCCATGAGGATGGACCATATTGCAGACCTGATTAAACTGCAGCCCATATTGCTCTGGCGAAGTGTGGGTCTCAGAAGCTCTGGGTTTTAACCAGGACATAATAAAGGACGTCATGGGTTTAGATAAAGCCAAGCGTATCGCATGGCTAGAATCTGTTAAGAAAACCCTAAATGACCTCCAACGCCCTGATCTTTTTACAAACCCGATCTCAATCAGGACTGTCTCGAAACAAGAACTTAAGAATCTATGTATGGCCCACTTCAACTTACTTAGATGCTCAGGGGAAATTACCAAGAAACCAAAAATCGAACCTCAACTGTCATTGAGCACTTTTAAAATACAGCCATATTTAACTTTGTGTAACCTGGGCTTTGACCGGTTCATTCTGACCAAATTTAGGTTTAACCTTTTTCACCGGCTGGTCACATATCCGATTAAAAATGACTGGTCTAGAACGCTTGTTTGTTGCCCATGTGACAATATCTCGTCGCAATCCACCTTTCACGTAGTATTGTTTTGTAAATTCTACGTGAAAAAACGGAAAAGATGGATTCGACAGTATTTAAGGCAAGGTGCCTGGCGGGAATGTAGACCTGCGTACCTTAGTTTGCAGCAATTGGGTAATACTACATGTGTCATGGTAATGATTGTTTTTTTAAAAAAAGTTTTAAGGAATCGTTCTTCAATGATTAGCTGATTTATTCTATTGATTTAATCCCATTTTAACAGATGCTATTTATTATGAAATGAAGTGTATTGGTGTATATCCTCTTAAGTGCTTCGAACGTTCGGCGGCCGACGGCACCACTACCTCAGGAGTGCTGCCGTCGGCCATTGAACGTTCGAACCTCATAGCTGCAATGGAACGTCCAGCCGTTATGAGGTTAATTATGTATTGTTGTTGCTTTATGATTTTTCTACTGAAAAATCGAATAAAGCTAATCTGACTGATTGACTGACTACTCCTGCAGCACCTTTAAAGAACATTATAACAATTAAAAACACTAGAACCAGAACACTTAAGTCCATAGATACCCATTAAACTGAGCATTTTTCTTCTTTTAATTGCTGCTAAAGGACAGAAGTACCTTTCAGATTTATTACACAATGTTATCTATTTGATTGAAGTGAGAATATATATATATATATATATATATATATATATATATATATATATATATATATATATATATATATATATATATATGTGTGTGTTGTTTTGTGGTTTGAGTAAGTGTGTTATGATTGTGATAATCTGAGCCTAAGCTTCAATATATGGAAGAGTAGCTGTGATTGTTTATTGTCTAGAATTAAGGTTTCATAGCAAAAAAAATAAAAAAGTTATATTACTAATTTGTGTGTTTAGCCTTTTAGCGTTCTCAAAATGGTTTAATAACTTTTCTAGACGAAAGGTAGGAACAGCTTTAGGGGAGAATGAATGGAAGCATTTTTTTAAATTGTAAACTCCATACGGGCTCTCAGGCGTGTGTTTGCCTTTTGTTTGGTTGTCGCATTAACAGGTCAGCGCGGCTCGAGGAGCATGCGAGTGCGGTTTGTTACTAAGTTATTGATGATCTGCTGCTCGCGAGCGAGGATCGTCACAATGTTGTGACAGGTTCCGCATTAGAGTGCTGCTCAAAAAATGAGTTATGTTGGAGCGCGCGAGTAAGAGCTCACTAACCGGAGCCCCTTACTCTTGCCTGCGAGTTGTTGTGTCTGAATTCTGCATACGAGCACAGCTCGTAAAAGAACATTTATGAATCAGTGAGAGTAGGAGCGCACGGACCCGAGCCCCTTACTAATGCGTAATCGCCTGCATGTGAGTTTACATAGTCACTCAAGATTAAAATACACATTTTAGTTTGGGGATTTTATAATAGGATATAAATAAAATATGCTAGCGTTGAGGTAGTTGAAAAGAAGGTCAGTTGGAATGCTTAGAATATTTGGAATATTTATGAGGAAAGAGTAGGTGTAAAGGGTTTGATTTGTTTGGAAAGAGAAAATATTTTGATATTGGATTTAAGAAACAGAGCATGATTGACCAACAGAGTGGTGAGTTCCAGGTCACAGGAGATATGGTAAATAAAGGGAAGAGACTTATACAACATGAGATGAGGAAACAGGTAATGAAAGAAAGAAGCTGTGGATGGTGTTCTTAAGAGTAGAAAAAGAGAATTTGAGTGTGGAGAAGAATATGTAAGTGGTGAAGTTAGTAAGAAGAAAACAAAAAAGACAAGACATATTGAGAGGACATGGAGTTGTCAAAAAAGAGAAAGGATTACTTGGTGGTCACCGCTGTGATGGGTGTCCGTGGCGGCACGCAAAGAAAAGATGTCCTTAGCCACACACATGGAAAGTTTGCCCTTAGCAGCTCACAAGAAGAAGATGATTTTGTGGGAGAAATTAACTGATGAGAAATATCTAGATGAGTATATTTTGGATTTACATTAGGATGATGAGTTTGATGAGGAATTTGAAAAGGCCATGTTCAAATAATACAGTTAAAGACCCGTTTGGTGGAGACATGTTTACTTCTTTTAATATTAAAACACCCACGGAGTGGTGAATGATGGCCTATTGTTTATGTTGGAAAGTTTATTAAATTATGGATTTGCAAACCCTTGGATAGGGAAGTGCGAATAGTATTTAGGGTGGAATGTGCAAGGCCAGTGATAAACGGAAATGTGTGTAGTACACCAAATTAAGATCCAGAGCTTATTAGCTTGTTTCGCCTTGAATGTAGTGCATCAGGAACAGCGTTAACACATTCAAACAACTTGTGGTACACAAATGAGAACAAAAATAATAATAATGTGCACTGCAGATAATGAGGGTGTAAGAAATGACCTCCGGCACCTTTTCAATGTGTACCTATTTATGTTCGTAAAACGCACTTGGGATATGCCAACGTAACTGTTCAGCCTACAAGGTCGACCCCTCCCAACAGCCAGGACAAAAAACACCTGCTCCCAATGCAATACTTTTCTTCACAAAGTAATGCACAAACGCAGAGCGATAGAAAAGAAATCTTAAAATCATGGAACGTGGGGGACTTTTGGCAGAGTAAGGACTGCAAAATATCTAAATAAAAGTCTTTCTTTCACACGCAAAGAGATTATGTGCGTGTTAAATATAAAAGATATAAACCTCGTTTTCTCGTAAAAGAATTAGCAAGGCGTTACACCTCAAAATTCAATCTAGCTTTATAATGTTTAAAAACGGTTTATGTAATGGAGAATACTTGCGTTTTCATTGATACGTGTTTGAGAATAACATAAGTACTTCAAAATACACGGGGGAAATATATGTATATATATATATATATAAACATGTTTTGGGAATGTATCACACAGGTGCGTTCTCAAGCTTCGGTACAAACTTCATGCAAATAACACCACAAGTCAATTCCATTCACACCAGCGCTATGATGTACTTGGGTCCACCGAGTCCACATAACGTCAATTAGAAAACATCGCAGCAAAAAATTGTGAAAACTTAACAGCACAAGAACCAAAAAAACTACAAAAAATTACCTTAATATAGCTTTCTAGACAGAAATAAATCATTCATATACTTTAAAGAAAAATATAAATCTCACACTGTCAAAATTAAAAGTATCAAGAACGCGTTTTCAAAATAAAAGTGTTGAGGACGTACAAAATATATTTGATTGAGATCCTTCAATTTTGCACAACCATACAGTCAAGTGGAAACTATAAAGAAGCACCAAAATAATTGCACATAAATTCCCCGTTTAAAGTTTTCTACAAATAAAACAGCTCACAAATAATCCCCAAGTAGCGCAAAGATAAAATTAACGAGAAGTGTCTATACGCTATGAAATCCGAATACTATATATACGTACGATGCTCTAAAATGCTTCACATCTAATTGTTATGACAAACCTTTGAAGAACAGCCCGACCCTCGTATGCGGAAAAAAGTGATATACATCGATTCATTATTTCTCGCAGGATTAAAGGTCTGCGAACATCAGACATCAGTTCTGGGTCTGACAAAGGTCACCCAGTTAACTTTTTCGCAACAAGGCCATTTAACTCCCATGGTTGCATAAAGGGCTGGATGAATAATGCGCCCTAAAATAATCCTCCATCCTACGCTCATCCCCTCCCTAGGCCCCCGTTAATACAATCCTCTTCCTAGACACAGTGTTAAATGCGCACAGATTGTCATTTTGCCCATGAGGGTGGTGTGAACCGATATATTAAGCATAGCATGACGGGACAGCGTTGGGGTGATGGGCGGTCAAGCAGGTTAACGCAGACATTAGTTATTTATGGCTAGGACTAGTACTGGGTTTTCGGTACCTCGCGCTCCCGGATGTTGTTGCTGGTGACGAAAATGCCGATGCCGATGGGGATGAAGATTAGGCCGATGACGAAAAAAGCAGGTAGCACGGTACCGGCTGTCAGGATGGGCTGCCAGGCGGGCAACCGCTGCTGCTTGAAGGCAGTATTGTCTGGCTTTTTACTCTTTGAAGCCACCCCGGACCCGGCGCCCGAGTGGTGCCCGCCGCCGTCTTCCTCCTTGGCGTTGTAATTCATGGCCGGGCGGCAAATCGAGTCTACTGTCGGACTGAAACGAAGACTCTCCTACACTTCCGGGTTTCTCGTCGCCACTGGGTTCCTCTTGGTAACCACCCCAGACGTAAAGCTCATAGGAAGTGACGACACAGCAACAACGCTACAAAGCAGGAGCGTTTCACAACTAGCAATGATTCGTTTCTTGTGGGCGTGCCCTGGCTGTGCAGGAGAGGAGAGAGCCTGGCGATGTGAGCAAGTGGTTTATTTTTAGCGGTACAAGGAATCCATACCTGCTGAGCTCACCGAGCTCTGTGGCAGTTTTACCGCGTTAATATGTGTATTTACTTTTGGCGACTTACCTATCAAAATACCTGAACGCTTGTCACTATTTTCAGGCAATTTTTTTTAGATTTTGGTTAACGATGATTTTATCTGCAAAATGCAATTGTAGTTGTAAATTGTATGTATATCGCGCTTAAAATCTAGAACCACAATTTAAGAGTGCGGCTAATTAAGTATTGAATAGAAGAGACTCCAAACGAAGTAGATGAAAACTCAGGATTTATTTGCAGATAATGTCGAAGAGCAGAGAACCCACAACCGCTCTTTTGGTGTCCTCGGTGTAACTGCCCATCTAAACAGAGCAGAACGAACACCCAGGGACAGCAGAACACAGATTGATATTGATTAGTAACACATGCCCCTAGTGGGAGCACGGGATCATAACAAGTTGTCCTTAAAGCGACTAAGGACAACTTATCATAACATCATCCCGCCCCCCCCCCCCCCCTAGTATTGCGAATGAAAAAAAGTTGAGTAAACAATAATAATAGAAGTCATGTAAGCATGCTTAATATCACCAAATTTACAATGCAGTGATCTTAACAGTAACAAGGAAAAGAGCAACACAGCATGCACAATAACAATAAACTACATTAAGTAATAATCTTTAAACCTCGGAGGAAATGAAACATGAAATATCCTGCAAGGAGAACTGGCAAGCGAAGACCTTCGCTCTAATCCTCCATGCTGACCCCAGAAGAAAGAATACGCTTGTGAAATGGCAACAACATGTGAATCATCATATTCATGAACATCCTCACTGAAATGAATACTATCCAATGTAGCAGAGGGCACAACAGAGGTTAAATGTAAAGTAATCTTTCCATGAGAAAGGTCCCACCAGGAACTTTCCTCACCATACTCTGGGTAGAATAAACCTTTATCTTTGATGCTTGTTCCCTGGTGACTTTCACTAGACTCCTCCTGTTCCACCACCCTCTACCCTCCAAAAGTATGGCACCTTTAAAAATCCTATCTTGACAGGTAGGGTAAATCTAGATTCTTCTTTCCTCACCCAGTTGTTTTTTAGGTCTTGCTGAGTCATCGTGCATGCGCTGCTCAGAGAGACATTTAGGAGGGCTTTGAGAAGTGCTCTCAAAGCGGCAATCAGCTTGCCAGAACGCACAGCACTTTTTCACGTTGCACACGCGCACCACTGGCTTCACCACTCGCGTTTTTTTTTCTACTTTCTCTGGACACGCTGTAAATACGAATGGGAAATCTTTTGACTGAAACACCACTGCACGGACACTTATTGAGCTGGCTTATAATGGAACAGTAAGTGATTACGCAGTTAAGTTCTCTAAACTCATTTTTCACATTATCATGATTTGGTATCACTTTTTGGCAAAGCGGTTCATTAAAACTCTCCTTTTCACAATACTACGATTTGTTATTACTTTTGGGCAATGTTAGTTTCAATATCGTTTCACTAGCACAACGCGCTACCACACTTAGGTTTGTATTTTTTACACACGTACGTCTCGTTTCCGGATAATTTTTTCTGCCACTTACATTTTTTCGGTGTCATCACTTTTCATCTTAAATTCACTGGATTATTTTAGTTGCACAATTGACTACTAGAAACACCATGATATGGGGGGGCGTGGCTTGGACGCCGATCGGGATGGCGGCGTGAGCTTGCAGCTCCGCGCAGGGTCCCGCTATTTCTCCTGAAAATTACACCCGGGGAGACCCCTGGTCGGCGCACCTGGCCTGTGAGGTGTTGGGGAACCACTGGAGAGCGGCTGAGAGCTCTTTGGGGACCGCTAGTCCCACGGAAACTTTGAAAGACGATGCCCGAGGTGTTGCCCGGAGTGCGAAGAAAATGGCGGCGGTGAGGGTCGATGGTCTCTGAACCAAGACTGAGGAGAACTGGCATCGGCTTGCGAGGTGGCCCGTCTTTGTGAGATCGGAGTTACGGGGGCTGCTGGCACAGACCTGAGGAGCGGGGAGCTTGGCGACCAACATTGGACTGGTGTACTGGGTGTACGCACTCGTTTCTACCTTCCCCCCCTCCCCCCCCCCTCCGGATCTGGCGACAGTGGGGCGGACGGCGCTGGAACTCCTGATTCTTAGAGTTGCAGGCATGGAGGAGGCACTCCACCACGATCACTGCTGTTGCGCACGTCCCCCGGACAGAGGATATCAGGTCCTGGTGAAGTTCGGACCGGCCTGGGCAACGACGACAGAGGCACCTACGATGGCGGCCGCGGGAGGAGCGGCCATCACGGAACAGGACCGGGAGGATTCGACCGCACTATCCAGGGTCAATGAGGCCTCCCCGCCGATGCTGGAACAGGAGCAGAGACTGAACCGGCGCCTGGATGCTATTCTGGATGCCATCACCTCGACCAAGGAGGCATTGCAGCAGGACATTGCGCAGGTCGCCACAGGTCTGGGGCTCCTGAGGGCGGATCATGCCAAGTTAGCGGATAAGGTTAAGGACCATGAGCAGCTGCTCTTAGACCTGAAACCGGCGGTGGTGACCGCGGAACATAAGATCACGGACATCCTGAGCCGGCTGGACACGCTGGAGAGACGAGCGGAGGATGCCGAAAGCCGCAATAGACGGAATAACGTGCGGGTCGTAGGCCTGCCGGAGAGAATTGAAGGGGAGGACGCGGTGGCCTACATGGAGAACTGGTTCCGGACGGTGGTGGCACCGGAGGGTCTCACTTCCTTCTTCACGTTGGAGCGAGCACACAGGGTGCCAGCTCGCCCACCAGCACTTGGCCGCCCCCCTAGACCGATGGTGGTGAAGCTCCTCCATTATAAAGATCGGGACCTCCTAATCCAGAAAGCTCGGGCCTCGGGCCCGTTTGAGGTTGAAAATAGCCGAGTCACGATTTTTCCGGACTATACCCAGGCGGTTCAGAGGAATAGGGCATCCTTCCTGGCGGTGAAAAAGGAGCTGAGAGAGGAGGGCATCCAGTACTCGTTGCTCTTCCCGGCCAAGCTGCGGATAATCATGGATGGGAACACTCAATTTTTTCTAACTCCTGATGAGGCATGGTCATGGTTGGAATTGTATTGCGCTGGCACGAACAGGACTGGCAAAAAGTCAGCGAGAGAGGCCTAAACCGCTTCAGGTCCGGAAATCGCAAAGGATTCGCTCCCGCAACAAACTTCAGCGAGCGAAACGGGAGGCTCAAATGGCTGCGGACAAAAGCGGGGTGCTGGCAGCGACGGCGAGCATCACAAGGTCGCAACAGGAGAGTGACCTGGCTGGATCGGACTCTGGCGAGGACGGCGGCAGGACTGGAGAGGAATTATCTGAGGCGGAGAGCTCGAAGGGCCCGGTGGTCACCCCACAGACTTCTGACGAGATTTTTCATGGCTGACTCATGTAGGGGACTTGGGACACTGTCTCTCTTGTGGGGAGGTATCCTGTTGGCACTAGATGGGCTGCCAGGTAAGGTGAGGCATCAACATTGCGGGATGGCGGGCGCGGGGCGCGGGATCCGCCTGCCCGGGGTCGGCGATAACTCACCCCCTCGGGGCCCTTAAGGCCTTCTGTGGTGGCGACCACAGGTTAGTCAGATGTGTGTTTTGTTTACGGTTTGGAACGGGGCTGAAACTGGGTTTGTAGGCTCTGTCTTGGGGAGTGGGGTTTGGGGAGTTTTTTCTATGGTTCGTTTGGGGGAGGGCAACTGCTGTGATGTGGGCAATGAATGGCTACACCTGAACTGGAACGTATTGCGCTGGTATGGGGACGTTACCTAACTTGAAATGCCTAACGTGGAATGTCCGAGGACTGCGAACTATGGTCAAACGCCACAAAGTGCATGCTTATTTGGTGAGGCGGGGGGTCCAGGTTGCCATGTTGCAGGAGACTCATTTAACTAAACAGGAATGCACTGCGCTACAGAAGAGATGGCGAGGCCAGGTCTTTGGTACCACTTACTCCGCGTTTGCTAGAGGGGTACTGATATGGGTGCGAGCGGGGGTCCCTTTCCAGGTGTTGAATCAATTGGTGGATCCAGAGGGTAGATATGTGGCGGTGGAGGGACGGTTGTATGGTAGGGATGTGGTTTTATGCTGCGTATACGCCCCGAATGTTGATCAGGCCCGCTTTTTTGATAGTTTATCCTGCTCACTGGCCTCTTTCTTAGCGGGTCCTGTGATTCTGGGGGGGGACTTTAACTCGATCACAGATGTAGCCTTGGATAGGTCTCACCCACCACTGGTCGATTCCCCGGTACGTAGGCTAGCTGCACCCAGGAAGGATTGGCAGGAAAGGTGGGGACTGCTGGATGTGTGGCGGGAACAACACCAGGGTGGTAGGGATTACTCCTTTTATTCGGCCCTCCACGCTCTACATGTTAGGATCGACTCGGTCCTGTGCAGCGGGTCTCTAGCCCCATTGGTCTCCCACACGGAGTACCTGGCCAGGACCATCTCGGATCATAACCCTTTGTTGGTGCACGACCAATGGCAGCGGGAGCGATCTGCGATCCCAACATGGCGGCTCCGGCCCGACACCCTGGAGGACTCGGTGTTTAGTGACGCGATCCAACGGGGCGTAGATCAATATTTCGATGAGAATGAGGGGACAGCAACTTGTAGGTCCACTGAATGGGACGCGATGAAAGTGGTGGTGAGAGGAGTGTGTATGGGCAGGTTTTCGAATGCTCGAATGTCGGTATTGAATGCGCTTGCCAGTGCGGAGGAGAGGTTGAGGGACCTGGAACGATGCAGGCCGGACCGACCGGACCTACAGGCCCGGTTATTGGAAGCCAAAGAGGTGGTGGCTACCGAAACGGAACGGCTGCGGAGCTATGATTACAGACAATATGCCATCAAAGCGCATGAGGAAAGGGACAAGATAGGCACGTTACTGGCCAGGCTCGCTAATCCTGAACTCAGAGGCTGCCCGGTCCTGAGCATAACAAATATACTGGGGGAGACGGTTTATTCACAAACGGCGGTGCTGGAATGCTTTCGGGCCTACTATGCTGAGTTATACGAGAGTCAGTCAGGGGCGGAGGCCGGGGAGATCGCTGAATACTTGGAATCGATGCAGCTTCCGGTGCTTGACGATGACGATGCAAAGGATTTGGGTGGACCTCTTACGCTAGCCGAGATCAGGGCAGCCATTAAACACATGGCGAGGAATAAAACACCCGGGGTAGATGGCCTACCGATTGAATTTTACCAGAAATATGTTGATAGTTTGGCACCCAGACTACTGATGGTGTATGGGGAGGCTCACAGGCTAGGGAGGCTGCCCGGATCAATGAGGGAGGCGTTGATAGTGCCGCTGCTGATACCAGGAAGAGAGGCGACTGATGTGAAGTCGTATAGGCCATTGTCCATGTTGACGGTGGACTATAAGATTTTAAGCCGAATCTTGGCCACCAGGTTGGCCCCGCATATGACCGGGCTGGTGCACAGGGACCAGGCGGGGTTTATCCCCACGAGGAGCACGGCCCTTAATATCCGCCGTCTGATTGGGATATTAGATGGTGCGACGGAGGTGGACGGCGCCCAGGCGGTGTTAACTGTGGATATTGAGAAAGCCTTTGATAGTCTGGAGTGGGCCTATTTGGACGAAGTACTAGTGAAGTTCGGCATTGGGGAGGGGTTTCGTAGATGGACGAAGGTGTTGTATTCTTCGGCTACGGCGCGAGTACGTCTGGGCACTCTGGCTTCTGCGGCTTATCCGGTTGGTAGGGGGACGAGACACGGGTGTTCCCTCTCCCCGCTTCTGTTTGCACTGGCGATGGAGCCACTGGCGGCGCGCGCCAGGTCGGGAGACATGTACGCGGGGATCGATAGAGGTGGGCAGTTACACTACATATCATTGTATGCAGACGATCTGCTGCTATATATGGCGGATACGGAGCGGGCTCTGGAAGGAGCGATGGATATGCTATCTGAGTTTGGTCGGTTGTCGGGCCTCAGGGTTAACTGGACGAAGACTTGTGTCTTTCCGCTCAGGGCGGACACGCCCTGTCCCTCTCGTGATGTAGGGGTGGTCTGGGAGCCATCTTGCTTTACCTATTTGGGAGTCCGAATCTACCACGAGGTCGCGGACTTATTAGAGGGCAACATTGGACGGTGCATACGGGCGCTGAGAGGCTGCATGTCCTTTTGGGCCTCCCTCCCTTTGTCAGAGCTGGGTAGGATAGCTCTGCTGAAGATGGTGGCGCTCCCACGGCTCTTGTATTACTTTCGCACGCTGCCCATTTGGATTCCTCAGAGGATCTTTAGGGATTTGCGGACGATGGTTATCGATTTCCTTTGGGGGCATGGTCGCCGTAGAGTAGCACTGACCACGTTGCTTCGTCCCAAGCTTGAGGGGGGGGATGGCGGTCCCTGACTTTGAGTTGTATTACTTGGCCGCGCAGCTTCAGGTACTCACACAACATGTGGCTAGGGTGTTCAGAGGGCCAGAGCATGACCGAGAACAGGGTATACAACGCCATGTCCTGGCCTACATTATTATGCAGCAGAAGCTGGAGTTGCGAGGCCTCACCATGGAGAAGACGCTCAGGTTATGTTGGCAGAGGAGTCTGAGGAGAGCGAAGGCGTCCCGACCGTATGCCCCAGAGATACCGATAGGCATGCTGACTGCGCTGCCGCATGGGGGCGATTGGTCTCCATTACTGGAATGGGAAGAGCTAGGACTGCAGGTGGTGGGGGATCTGTATATTGACGGGACGCTGGTCCCCTTCCAGACGTTGCAAGAACAGTTTGGATTGCCGGAGGGGAGCTTCCTCTTGCATGCAGTCGTGGTGGCGGCCGTTCAGAAGCACTGGAGAGGGGGGCTAATTGAACCGGAAACGACCATGGCTTGCCAGTATGTAGTGATGGCCGCTGGCACCTTTAAAGCGGTGACCTGCCTCCATAATAGGATGTTGCATGAGGGGCTGGACCCGCTCCTGGGCCTGAAAGCGAAATGGGAAGTTAGCATAGGCAGGCCCATCCCGGACACTGTGTGGGGTCATATCCTTAAGCGTACGTGGAAGGGCACGAGGAACGCACGCTTTCAGCAGGTACATTTTTATGTGTTGCATAGGGCCTACCTGACCCCGGAGAAGATCAAACGGTATTTCCAGGTGCAGGAGGCGAGGTGTCCGAGATGCTTGGCGTTGGAGGCGGATTTGGATCATCTGTTATGGGGCTGCCCGAAACTGGAGGCTTACTGGGCGGAGGTTGCGGAACTCCTAAATGTAGTGACCGACAGGGAGGTGGAGTTTGATATGGCGGCGTGCTTGTTGCTCTGGTTCCCGCACATAAAAAATACTAAGGTGACAAGTAAATTTATTGACCTGGGGCTGATACTGGCGCAGAGGGAGATCACCTGGCACTGGAAGTCCAGGGAGGGACCGTCTGTGAGGAGGTGGACAAATGAATTGCTGAGGTGGTCTGATTGCGAGAGTGTGCTCCGTATGAGACAAGCAGTCAAGCTCGACAATGAAAAGAGCCTAGAATCAGCGCGCGCGTGGGAGTTGATAGTGCAGGCTTTGCGTGATTCCCTGGTGGACGATGAGGGCTGAATAGATAGTGCATAAGGACTCCATGAGGCTTACGAGTGAGGGAGATATTAGTAGATCTGTAGTGGGACCCATTATGGCGTTAGGAAAATGGTCCACATCATTAGCGGTTGCTGGGAGGGGATGGGGGTTGTTTCGGGGTTGTTGGGGGGCGGGTTGGGCACTGGGATCCAGGTTGGGAAGCGGAGGTGGTCACGGGCCTGTAACTGTCCTAACGGGGCTGGTGAGATTGTTTAGATGGCGGTGCAGGGGAAGGGACACGTGGCACTGTTATGTTAGGGCCCACCACTGGAGGGACTGGAGGGTGGGATCGCAATATTGCCATGTGGCCGGACTGTTGGAATATGCTGGACAGTGTTGGGGGGGGGGGGTTGGGTGTTAGGGGGGTAAAATGCAGATACATGAAGAGATTATCGACCAAATGTCCCTCAGGGATGCTCACCATGATGTTCTTGCTGGAAGTATGGAACAATGCGCCGCCCGGCCCCCGGGATACGGGCTGAATGGCTGTGTACGACATATGCTTACTCGATCCATGCGGGGGGACACCATGAGTGTGCTGGTTGATTTATTGTATGCAATGGTTTCTAATTCTGCAATAAAAACAAATAAATAAAAAAAAAAATAGAAACACCATGATATACTTCTTTCTGTGTTCGCCTGCACGGCTGCGACTCACTGTCCCTTGAATGGGCGCTTAGTTGCACCTAAGTGGGTTGTGTGCGCGTGCTGCTAGTCGGAGGAGCCGAGGCTGAAGCCCGCCGATAACTGGTGCTTCCAAGTTGAAGCGCGCATTCTGCAGTCATGTTCCGGAGGATACTGCAGTTGGGGAGTGAGCTCACCTATCTGAGCCCCCTTCACCTCCAAACCCTCCGTTGTCATGCATCTCTGAGCTGAAGCCCCAACATGCGTTAAAGCTGCTTCACACGCTTTCATATGCCCCAATACCATCCATTACTTTACATGTATATGCAAAACGTTTGCTCTCCACCAGCAAGGGGCACCCATCTATAACTGACAACAGAGTCCATGATATATGCAACACGTTCAAACTGATGGCTTTTTAGCAGCAATATGTTGCATTATGGGACTTGTAGTGTTGCTTTTAATATTATTGTACTTGGTTTAAAATCGCAAGGAGCTAAATGATGATTCCTAATAACCAATATTCCTTGCTTATAGAGAAGTCGTATGCTTCCTTTGACTAGATGGACATTTTTTTTACTTTTGCAACTAGCTTCATAACTAATATCCTTTGCATATACAGAAGTTGTACGCTTCCTAGGACTAGAAGGACACTGCACGGACACACTTATTGAGCGGGCTTATAATGGAACAGTAAGTGATTACCCGGTTCTCTAAACTCTCTTTTCACATTATCATGATTTGGTATCACTTTTTGGCAAAGCGGTTTATTAAAACTCTCCTTTTCACTATACTACGATTTGTTATTACTTTTGGGCAATGTTAGTTTCAATATCGTTTCACCAGCGCAACGCACTACCACGGTTAGGTTTGTATTTTTTACACACGTTGTTAGTCTCGTTTCCGGATAATTTTTTCTGCCACTTACATTTTTTCGGTGTCATCACTTTTCATCGCAAATTCACGGGACTTTTTTATTTGCACAATTGACTGCTGGAAACACCATGATATACTTCTTTCTTCTTCATTAGCTTCTTCCGCTTGGATCTTTGAACTTATGGAAAGTCCCACCATGAAAGAATGTGAGCACGTGACTCTGACGAGTTTTGTGTGCACCTGCACGGCTGCGACTCCCTGTCACTTGAATGGCCGCTTAGCTGCACCTAAGTGGGGTGTGTGCGCGTGCTGCTGGTCGGAGGAGCCGAGGCTGAAGCCCGCCGATAACTGGTGCTTCCGAGTTGCAGTCATGTTCCGGAGGATACTGCAGTTGGTGAGTGAGCTCACCTATCTGAACCCCCTTCACCTCCAAACCCTCCGTTGCCATGCTTCTCTGAGCTGGAGCCATAACATCCGTTGAAGCTGCTTCACACACTTTCATATGCCCCAATACTAGCCAGGACTTTACATGTATATGCAACACGTTGCTTCTCCACCAGCAAGGGCCACCCATCTATAACTGATAAGAGAGTCCATGATATATGCAACACGTTCAGACTGATGGCTTTTTAGCAGCAATACTTTGCATTATGGGACTTGTAGTGTTGCTTTTAATATTATTATACTTGGTTTAAAATCACAAGAGGCTAAATGATGATTGCTAATAACGAATATCCCTTGCTTATACAGAAGTTGTACGCTTCCTTTGACTAGGTGGGCATGTTTTTTTAACTTTTGCAACTAGCTTCATAACTAATATCCCTTGCATATACAGAAGTCGTACGCTTCCTATGACTAGAAGGACATGTTTTTTAACTTTTGCAACTAGTTTCATGTTTAAATGTAACTGAGGAGTGTTAAACGTCGGGGGTGCAGTAACTGCAACTCATTCCTTGCTCCTGCCGGACTGATTCACCCTGCAAATGCTTGCTGGAGACATCAGTCTCATTTTCGCCTCCGACCGAGCTCTGTCCCCTTCTGCTAGTGAATGCGGCATCACCCGTTCTTTTTCACTCCCTATTGCTCTCTTGGCTGAGTACGGGTATGGGATATCTACACAGTTTTCTAGACGCTTCCCCACTTCCTGCTTCAAGGGGCGTGTCTCTGTTATTGATTGGATAAGACCGGAAAGGAGGATTTGCGAAAGAGGAAAAGCTACGAAGTATAATTAGGCGTAGTAAGGGATCTAATTACATTCTCTTGTCACCTCAAAATAAATGAAGCTGCAATGGGGGGGCGGGGGGGATTTGCATTAATTTTCCCTGATCTCGCAACCCACCTTGCGCTCCGCCTCCACCACAAAACCATAAGAGTTATCAAACCGGGGTCCATTGGTATTTCACATACTCGTCAAAGATATGTTGACTATCAGTAATTTAATTTTCTAGTTGATTTCAATTTAGAGGCTGCCTCCAACCTGAATCATCCTCGACCATACGTAAAAGAAACGCAGATTTTTTGGACCTGGAGCACTAGACTTAGGGGTGCTGGAGAGTTCTCATATAATCTTTTGTGTTGTTAAGCTGGATAATCAGACATAAAAAGGCCCTTAAATAGTTTTTTTTGTAACACTTTCTGTACGTTCAAAGACATGGGGGTTGAGTGTGTGCAAGCTTTCTATGACAAACTGCTTGTAATTCTATGTCAGGACGGAGGCGAGGATTATGCAGTTCTTTCTTCTCTTTATTAAAATAGCAAGTTCAAAGTAACATCACCAAAACTTAATAAACTACAACTCCCATGAGCACATGGGGCACAGTGTCCCTTCCACTTCCTGTTTCTTCTCTGCTCGTCAGATAAGTCACTTCATTTATCTTTCTGACGTATTGTGTTTTGCCTTGTTACGATTTGCCTGTGCATTATTTTCTGCTTCTGCGGTCTGTGCGCATTGTTTGTGCTGCTTCGGCGGTTGTTGTCGCGCGTCAGGCTTTGCTTGCGCGAGTCACTACCGCCTCATTGCGGACCGCGTTGGGCGCGCTCGCGCGTTTTCATGGCTCTGTGGAGCGCCCAGGTGCTGCGGAGAGGCTGCCTTTGCGAGCCGGCTCCGAGCGGTGTGGCGCACTGAGGCAGATTCGTTCTGTCGTCACCAACCCTCGCCTGACACCGGCTTCGGTGCGTTTCTTCGCGCGCTTGTGCGCGACGCCCTCTGGTGGCAGAAACAAGGTACTGCACCTCAAGTTTGACAGCTAGGCTGCCTGAGCACCGGCGAGGGGGCTACCTTCTTGTATTATTTTATAAAGGTGTTAGGTGCTCTCACCCTCAATAATGCAAACTTCAGACCCGTCTAATCCCCCTATTCAGGAGGCGGAAGAGTTTTGCCTCACACAACCCTTGCCGCCTGCGGTGAGCCGCGTGTTATCATAGGCCCTGGACTCGGTACTTGTGCCGCTGAGGGATAGAGTGGACACTCTCGCCCAGAGCATCCCCGGGGTGTTTGGCACCGCAGCGCCTGTGGACCGTGGACCCAAAGGCACGCAGGGTGGGGGTAAGAAGACAGCTAAACGTCACGCGGGGCACCTGGAAGAGTTTGATCGTTTGAGGGACTCTTTCCGTAAGAGTGCGCAGACGTTGAAGCATGTACCCTGCCGGGAGGGACTTTATCCCGGAGATGAAGGCGACGAGGTCGCACAGGACACAGACCAGGAGGATGGTTTCCCCGAGGAGGGAGAGGGTGTTTCGGAGGAAGAGGTCTCCTCGGAGGATGAGGAGGGATACACGAGTAGGCCTTGGCGCCCTGCGTCCCACTTATCGGGGTCCCAGAAAGGGGAGGGCAGGACCCCCGATATGTTTGATTGGACGAAAATTTACCACCCTAGGTCGTTGGAGTGGATTCCCGATCCCAAGGTGGCGGCATACGCCACAGGTAAAATTCGCCAGCCCCTGGAGAAGGAGGTTAGAACCCGTATGCGGGGAGAATGCCCTCGCCCGAAACTGGAAGGCAGGGAGGCCGCCACTCCGGACATAGATGAGAAACTCTGCACGTTCTTTGAAAAGTTCATGAAGGACCCTAAAAAAGGCATAGATCGCTCCTGGCGTAACTGCCAGGATAAGCTCTTGTAGGCCGTAGGTCCCGTGACTCAGATCATCCAGTTGGCCGAGAGGGCCAGGGAGTCGGGAACTGCGCTGTCCACAGAGGTCGTGGCATGTTGGGCCCATCGAGCCCTATGTTTTTTGGGTAATGCAAACTGCGCATTGGCGGCTGAGCGGTGGAGGTCTCTCCTCATTAAGATAGACCCTAAACTGGGGGATTTGGCCACGTCAGAAGCAGGGCCTATTGCAGAGGGCAAGTTGTTTGGCAAACCCTTCATTAAGGAACTCAATAAATTTGTCACTACCTTTTCCGCTCTGGATAAAGCCCAGACGTCCATCAAGAAGATTTTCCTGGGACGGGTTTTTGCAGGGGCCGGAAGAGGACGGGGTCGCTCCTCCAGCCACCAGTCCCAGCTGGGCCCCAACAACAAGAACCAGCAGCGTCGCAATAACGGCTGGAACGACGGCCGCCAGGGATCCTTCTATCCCAGTAGAGGAAAAGGGTGCGGCAAAGGCTACCGAGGCGAAGCCAACGCCCCAGGAGGCCCATCCGGTGAGTGTTACCCTTTTTTCCCCGTCCGTCCTGGGGGGAGGTTACGGGAGCATCTCCACAAATGGCACAAGATCACGTCAGACCCCTGGGTTCTCCAAACGGTACGGGGTTTCCGGATAGAGGTCTATGGTTCTCCCCGTCAAAGGGTTCGCCCTCGGCCGTTGGTTTTTTCGGCAGAAGACAAGCTTCTGATCAGCAACGAGGTTGCGGATCTTCTCAGGAATGGAGCGATCCGCAGGTCCCTGCTTCACCCTTCGGGATTCTTGAGCAATATTTTCTTGGTCCAAAAGAAGGACAAGGGATTCCGCCCAGAGATAAATCTGCGGAACTTCAACGAGTGGCTGGTTTACCTCCACTTCAAAATGGAGGGGATCCATCTCTTGCGCGATATTCTCCTCCGGGGAGATTGGATGGTGCGTCTGGACTTGAAGGACGCTTACCTCATGGTGCCCATTTTTCCGCCTCGTCAGCGGTTTCTTCAGTTTCTCTGGGACGGAGTGGTTTTCGAGTTTCAAGCGCTTCCCTTCGGCCTCTCATCGGCCCCGTGGTGCTTTACGAAGCTCCTCCGGCCGGTGGTGGAGACTCTCCGAGAGAGGGGTGTTCGATTGATCATATATCTAGACGATATACTGCTATTGGATCAATCGCCGACCCGTCTCCGGTTCAACTTGAACATGACTATTGCTCTGCTTCAAGATCTGGGTTTTGTGATAAACGCCCAGAAGTCGGAGCTTCTTGCGGGTTCCTTTGCAGTGAGGTCTCTGACTCAGCATCAGGTCTCGTGCTGCATCCTGCTGCGCATGGACAATGTGTCAGTGGTGCAATATATCAATCGCCTGGGGGGCCCACGATCTCGGGCCTTGGCAGAACTGGCAAAGGATTTCTGGCAGTACTGCCTGGAGAGGCAGATTTCGGTGACAGCGGAGTACCTTCCGGGAATACAGAATTCGATCGCGGACTGGCATTCCAGGAACTTCCACGACTTCAGCGACTGGCGACTGGAACGATCAGTCTTCCTGGCTTTGATGGCCAGGTGGGGTCCATGCTGGGTGGATCTATTCGCGTCCAGGCTCAACCGGCAGCTCCCGAGGTTCGTGAGTTGGAGACCGGACCCGGAGGCGACGTCGGTCGATGCGTTCCTGCAGGACTGGTAATCAACATCTTTCCAGGAAAGAACTGTCGGCTAAGTTGGCGATCCTGCTGTGTCTGGTCTCGTGTAAGCGAGTCTCTGACGTGAGAGCGTTGGATATCATGGCGCGGATGTTCACTCCTGAGGGAGTAAGCTTCACGATAGCAAGGAGAACCAAGACTAATATCAGGTCGGTATCTTATCCAGTATTTCCAGATCAACCCAAACTTTGTGTGGTAAGGTGCCTTAAGGCGTATGAGGAGATGACGACGGAATATCACCCTCCGGGGGAACGCCAGCTTCTTATCGCCCTACCGAAACCTTTTAAGGCTGTTTCCTCTCCATCCATCGCTAGGTGGGTCCGTTGGATCATGACCGAAGCGGGGGTGAACGTGACCAGATTTGGGGCTCACTCCACTAGGGGTGCAATGGCCTCTAAGGCTGTGCAGGTAGGTGGTAGACTAGAGGACATCATGAATGCAACTGATTGGTCCTCCGAATCCATGTTCAATAAGTTTTATTTCAAACCCATCTATGGTGCGGCAGCATTGGTGGTGGATCAGTTTTAAACCTGCGTAATCCTCGCCTCCGTCCTGACATAGAATGAAAAATTTCCTAGCTAACGTAACGGAAAGTTTCAATTCTATTAAGGACTAGGAGGCGAGGATTATCCCTCCCGAGACTTGGTGGTCTCGTCCCACCCCGGAGGCTAGGTAAGCTCAGTAAGTAACGTCTTACAGTATGGTTTGAAATGTGTATTCTGTTTGGCGGCACTATACTGATTACATTCTGAGTATGTATATTCTCCTTGACCTGATATTCACAGTGGTTACTTCGGTTGATGGATGTTATGTATACTTCCTCGTTATGCTTCCTTCCATGGAGGAGAATTAGGATAACAGAGTGTCTTGTATTGGTTTAAGACAAGACCAGAAGATGGACTGATGAGATGTTCCGAGACTTTTCCTCACAGAGAAGAAGAGGAAGCGGAAGGGACGTCAGCACCAGATATACGGCGGACGACCTCGCCATTGGATGATGGTTGCTATGGACACTGTGCCCCATGTGCTCATGGGAGTGTTAGTTTATTAAGTTTTGGTGATGTTACTTTGAACTTGCTATCTTAATAAAGAGAAGAAAGGACTGCATAATCCTCGCCTCCTAGTCCTTAATAGAATTGAAACTTTCTGTTACGTTAGCTACAACATTTTTCATTCTTTCAACATGTAGAGAGGTGTGTTTTCCTTTCGTTTCTGTGGCTGCAAAATAGTGTATCTTAAATCTAGGGATGCTATAGTGGGAAGTGGGATCACTATAGCATGGAATTTTTTTTTGAAACGTAAAGAAAACATTAGCTTAGTCTGCATAATTCAAAATATATCAGCAGCTTGGTAAGTAGGTATGTGACTACTGGTAACAAGCATTGGCATAGCCAATAGGTCTCGCCTTTGGGACCTTATAAGTGTTTAGCCATGCAACAGTTGATGTTGTTGCACTAAGGATATTGTGCTGCATAACTAAATACTTATAAGGTCCCAAAAGCGAGACCTATTGGCTATGCCAATGCTTGTTTTAATGACTACCCAGTCACCAACTGAATACTGAACTGCTTTGGTATTATTCGTATTGCCATAATAGCTGGATATCGCTTCATTTTTTCTGGCCACTTCATTCCTCATACTATCAGAGTTATCCTCTGCATTATCAGTACCATTAGAGAACTCATTGACCCAAGCACAACATAGTTTACATCTGGGCATTCTGTTGCGTAACAACTTAAAGGGGGTTGCACCAGTGGTGCTATGTAGTATAGTATGACCATTCCCCCAAAAATTTCTTAAGACATTTTCAACCTGCAAGCCAGCTGACAAGACAGTTTGTACGCCTTCTTTAGAAAAAATTGTTGACCCGCTTTACTAAACCATTTGAAGTCAGAGAGTACAAAGCCATCCTGAGATGTTTAATTCCTAAACCATAAATAAATTGCAACATTTGATGTGACTTGAACTGAGTACCATTATGAAGTCACAAGCTCTTTTGGTGGTCCTTCAACTTCAAATATTTTGCTGAGGAAATTTATGACAGATGTGGTGTCAGGTGTTGAAACAACGTTAAAAATAAATCCACTTCGAAAGATAATCCACCAGAACTAACATGTTAACCTCTTATTGCTGGGAATAAGTTCAAAAGGACCAGCAAAATCAAGTACAATTTTGTCCCATGGTGCATCCGGTAAAAGAACCATATGTAAGTCAGGCTCAGTTCAAATCCAATGTATATCAGAAATCAAGCAAGTACTGCATCCTGACACCCATCTGAAAACCTGAGCATCAAGACCAGGCCAACAATAATCTATATCTATTCATACTAATATAATAAAGAGAGAGCCCAAACCTTTGAGGCGGGTAATCTCAGGAACCACAGCACCAATCACAACACCCAATACAGCGTTGGAAAGGGCAGTTGCAGCAGAAGGACATAGGCAATGCAGACGCCCACCATATACATTTAAAAGGTAAAAGAACTGTGCCAGCAAAGTAGTCCCTTGTGGGCGTGTCTGCGTTGTGCTGTGGGTGTGTGCTAAGGGCGTGACAAACGCTGGGGGTGTGTGGTGCGTTCCGCCCTTCATGCCATGTCTCATATTGTGTGCTAATCCCACCCTGCTCCCTTTAAATACCCCTGCACCCACATAATCATAACCCACCCGTACTCCTTAAAATACCCCAACACCCCTAAACACTAACCCATCTTAACCCTATAAATATACCCTGTACCCCAAAACCCAAACCTAACCCTAAAAATACCCCTGTACCCCAAAATCCAAACCTGGCCCTGAACCCTATAAATACCCCTGTACCTCAAAACCCAAACCTACCCCTGAATTCTAAAAATACCCCTGTACCCCAAAACCCAAACCTATCCCTGAACCCTAAAAATACCACTGTACCCCAAAACCCACACCTACCCCTGAACCCTAAAATACCCCTGTACCCCAAAACCCAAACCTAGCCCTGAACCCTTAAAATACCCCTGTACACCATAACCCGAACCTACCCCTGAACCCTAAAAATAACCATGTACCCCAAAACCCAAACCTAGCCCTGAACCCTAAAAATAACCCTGTACCCCAAAACCCAAACCTACCTTTGAACCCTAAAATACCCCTGTACCCCAAAACCCAAACCAAGCCCTGAAACCTAATACCCCTGTACCCTAAAACCCAAACCTAGCCCTGAACCCATAAAATACCCCTGTACCCCAAAACCAAAACCTATCCCTGAACCCTAAAAATACCCCTGTACCCCAAAGCCCGTACCTATCCCTAAACCCTAAAACTACCCTTGTACCCAATAACCCAAAACTATATCTGAACCCTTAAAATACCCAAACACCCCAAAACATATACCTCAGTACCCCAAAACATATACCCTTATACCCATACTTACCTTATCCAAACATTAAAAAAAAATGCTTTTACCATTCATGCATTTACAACGAATTTCGTTGTAAATGTATGCGTGGTAAAAGCATATAAAATGTAATGCCATGCGTTATAATGGCATTGCAGAGTCATGGTACTTTCGTAATGAAAGTATGCGGAGTGATGGTATGCGGAAAGAAAGTTGCGGAATAATGGGTGTTTACCCTCCCCAGGTAAGTACATTGGTGGCACGGCGGCCAAGATCTCCAGCAACATACTCATATTTTTTCACCACCCATTTGAAAAATGCCCAGGTCTCTCTCATAGATGGCCAGCACCGACATACACTTTTAGACACACCTCCCGCCACAAGTTCTAGAATTGCGAACTTTAGAGCTGGGGAGCTACGTTCGAATGTCTGCATCAGCTCAACATCCGGTGATTATAGGCAAATCGCTTTGTCTCCCCGTGCCTACCACAAATGAATGTGTTCTTCTGTAATTTAAATTCATACCCGGACAACGTCGGGACGGGCTGCTAGTACTACTATTATAAAGAGAGAACTGGGAACCTTTGGGCCAGGTAAACTCCAGAAGTACACCACCAATCACAACACCCAATAGCGTTGGAAAGGGGAGGTCCAGGAGATGGACATAGGCTATAAATCACCACACCATATACATTAGGGGGGGGAGAACGTTAGGGGAAAAGTAGTTCTTAGGCGTAGGCATACAGTGATTGATCGCGGCGTTCAGCGTCATGGGCACATAACGCGGCGTTTGGTGCATACAACGCGATAGCGTGTGGGCGTGACGCGAGGAGGAGCGCGGAACCGACACCCGGTTCACTGCAATGTGCGCCACTGGAGCCGTGGGGAGGAGCGGCGAAAGTACAGCCGTAAACAACGAAAGTAAGGCGGCGTTCCTGGAGCCGTGGGGAGGAGCGGCGAAAGTGCAACCAACACTCAGTTCACTGCAATGGCGTTCCTGGAGCCGTGGGGAGGAGCGGCGAAAGTGCAACCAACACCCGGTTCACTGCAATGTCCGCCACTGGAGCCGTGGGGAGGAGCGGCGAAAGTGCAGCCGTAAACAACAAAAGTAAGGCGGTGTTCAGCCTACGGCCAGGAGCGCGGGGAGGAGAGCGGAAGTAAATGTACTCGAGTGATAGTGTGAACCGGTTCACTGCGGAGGAGCGCGGAAGTGAGTGTACTCCAGTGATAGTGTGAGGATGAGGTGACTGGGCTCAGGAGATTGGGGGGAAGGTGCGCAGGCTCTCACAACAGAAGGACAAGTACTTTGAGGGGAACACACAGAAAGGAGCTGGCCGTGTCCGGGTTGCGCAATGTTGGTGACTACAGGAGATTAGGGGGGGGTGCAAGGCTCTCACAAACAGAAGGCCAAGTACTTTGAGGGGAAGTGGGCAAAAAGGGCTGATTGCTAAAACACAGAAAGGAGCTCGCAAAGCCTACCCGGACAAAGTCGGGACGGGCTGCTAGTATTGCTTCAAGTTAAGAATAGTGTCTGTATTTTACAAATGACCTTCAGGAGCAATAGTTCTCTTAAATTGGTGGGAGGAACTAATAACTCATGGCGGAGTAAAAATCCTTCAACTACTGATAATTCATGTGAGACTTGAGCGAACACTTTAAGTCCAGATGCCAGGGTTCTTTCCTGAGGCCATCCTTGTTTAACATGTTTGATAACTTGTTGGAGAAGCAAATCATCATTCAGAGCATTTAACCAAGACTCTCTCAAGATGTAGGGTTGTTCCTTAGCAAAATCACCAATAAGAGCCATTGCACATTCCACTGGATGAAGTGTTCGTGCTGACTGCTGCGGAGTCTGTGACAATTAAACTACAGACTTACCTTTGTGTAATTTTAGCGTTCTTTATCGCTACAAGTATGATGGTGACGCTTTGACAATGTGACTGCAGAACCCACTGGGTCATCCGAAGTCCCCACAGCGTCAATCTGCCTTCAACGGTGGAAGGAGTTCACAAGTCAAGAACACGACTTAAGGGATGTCAGTCAGAAAACTTTGTTCTCGACAAGGACAATGTAGCGATTGTGGTGCCCGGGGGTCGAGGGATGGTACTACTATCAAGATCCCGAAGATGGTATGCGTGTGGGGACGTTTGTAGAAGAGGCAGAGTGAACTACAGTGACCAGCATTCCAAGGGGCAAGCAGGAAGAGCCATGAGACCTAAGGCATATTAGCCCCTCCCCTTCTCATGGACGGTGCTTGTCAATTTTTGTTTGTTGAGAGGATCGGAGTGGCGGAAGGTGTTCCCCGCCGGATTCCAGCGAGAAGCTAGAAGATTCCTGGATTTGAGAAGCCGTGATTACCCAGCGTTTGGAACTGTCAACGCTTTTCTGATAAGTACTCAAAAAACGGAAAAACGGGCTCGTTTTCGTTTTCTGCCTTGTTGTTTAAAAGTCCCTAGCTAGTTAGATTAGGGCACTCTTGGGACGTTTGCTTGTTCTTGAAACTCATATTAGGCAGCGTTCTGCCTGAAGACGCGCTGCGCTAATATTCCTTGTACTGTCTCGCCAGAGAGGGTTTCTGGGAGACGTAGTCGCAGAACTGTTTATTATTTTGTTTGTTTTGTTCACGGACAGTTCTTGCCACACAGAGAAAGAGACATTATTCCACGGACGTTTTCTTGTGGGTTCCCTGAAGCAATCTTGTGGCTGACACTGAGAGCGGTTTGTGCCATTTTAAACAACCGCTATTTTTCTACTTCCTTTTTGACTACCTCAGGCCACAGTTTCTGAACTCATTACAGAACGAGTCATAGTCCTTGCAGGCTTGCTGTGGTGTCCTCTATTCACTGCCAGGGTTTTGTATGATTCCGGTGAGTGGTGTGCCTACAAATTGCTTCATATACTGTCCGAGACACCTGAAGTGTAGTGTTGACTGTGTTCCTTACTTTTCCCTAATCAGGTGGGTCCTCTCCTGCTGTCCTAAGCATCTTGGTGACCAGACTCCCGGGGGATCCCAAGGAATCATCGCTACCCATTTTTTATTTTATCCACTTCCCCTTTCCCGGCTAGGTACGTGTGCGCACAGTGTGCTTCGCTTCCACTGTGGGTTCCGTGTCTGGTGGGGTAAGGAGAGCTTAGCATCCGAAGTCGTTTCTGCCGGACACCCTGAGCTAAGGTTAGTGGCGTGTGTGAGCCTGCGCTGCTGCCAATCCATGACAGACAAGCACACTGGGTATTGTAAACCATTGCGTAGAAAAAAAAAACAACAAGAACAGAAGATTTACAGTCAGTGTGCATGTGCTAAACATTAGTAGAAGTGGCACAAACTTTCTTTAACGTCCTAGCTGAAGACGTAAGCAAGAGTGGCCATTTTGGAAGGAAACGCGTGCATGCCTCTTAATCTGTTTCACACAGGCTGGCGGATGTAGCCGACGTCGCAGCCATTTTGTTTTGTTAAAACACTATCAACGTAAGTGTGAGATTTATGGCCCAGGTGTTTCCCAACTCACATCAGGAGTCAGACGTACTCAACGTCGCAGCCATCTAAGGAGATTCATTGTTTCACAAAGAGACATATTTTGGAGATTCTCAGCCCAGTCTTTCACTTACACAACTTAACGTGTATTGTGGTTTAAGCTGCGTTTCATCACAGTGAAGTGATGTGCACACCCAGGTTTGTAGGAGAATGCCAACATTTGTGTGTTCGTGACAGAAGCTCAGCACAGTGATGTGCAAACCCTTTGTTTTTGTTGACATTTTACTAATTGACGCATGGGGATACACATACCCCAGATCATCACGGTACATCCAGATGCGTCCTCTCAGTTGTTTACATTCAAGGCATGGTGGCTCGCACACCTTTACTTGATTTTCTCTACCAGTCGTCCAGCACTGTGTCACGCACACCTAATTCTTAATGTAAAAGGGAACAAGAGAAGCTTCTTTTGTTTTTTTCCATTCCTTTTTATTCCAGACTAGCAGCCCGTACCGACGTTGTCCAGGAGCAATTAGGTTTCAGGGCCCCCGCCCGCCCCGACGTTGTCCGTGGGTCCCCCGGAGCCTTCCTCCATATATTGCAGTATTATACCTCTATGTTTACTTTGTACGCTTTTGTAACCTGCACACATAACTTTTTCCTCCTGTAATGCACCGTTTGGCTCACTGTTTTAATGCTTCGTTTGCTTCCTCTTGCTACCGGCACACGTCACTTTTTCCTCCTATACCTCTATGTTTACTTTCTACACTTTTGTAACCTGCACACGTAACTTTTTCCTCCTGTAATGCACCGTTTGGCTCACTTTTTTAATGCTCAGTTTGCTTCCTCTTGCTACCTGCGCACGTCACTTTTTCCTCCTATACCTCTATGTTTACTTTCTACGCTTTTGTAACCTGCACACGTAACTTTTTCCTCCTGTAATGCTCCATTTGGCTCACTTTTGTAATGCTCCGTTTGCTTTCTCTTGCTCACGATGTACGCTTTTGTAACCTGCACACGTAACTTTTTCCTCCTGTAAGGCACCGTTTGGCTCACTTTTGTAATGCTCCTTTTGCTTCCTCTTGCTCACGATTTTCATTTTTGCTTCATTTTTCAGCCGCTCACCGCTCCTAAATAAATAACCTACCTCATCCGCCGCTCACCGCTCCTCCCCGCCTGTCCACCGCTCCTGTCCGCCGCTCCTCCCCGCCTGTCCGCCGCTCCTCACCGCCTGTCTGCCGCTCCTCACTGCTCCTCCCCGCGCCATGTCCGCCGTTCCTCCTCGCGCTCCTGGACGCCGCTGTTCCCCGCGCTCCTCATGTCGGGCACGCACGTCGCAGCCGGCGCTTCTCCCAAGGGACTACTTTTTTTCGGTAAATTTTTTAAATAACGTATATTTATTACGTTTATATAGCCTATGTTCATCTGCACACCCTGACGATTCCAACGATGTATCGGGTGTGTGGATTGGCGCTGTGGTTCCCGAGTTTACCCGGCTCAAAGGTTCAAAGTTCTTCCTTTATAATAGTAGTATAGATTCACACTTCTAGTTAGTCACCTAAAAAAAATATCATTTCATTGCTCTTGGGATTATGCATTTCAGATAGTTTTCAGGGAAAATAGGAAACTTGACCTTTAGAATCTGTTTGTTCTTCGTCAAATTATTTTTTTAATTAAACTGTTTATTTTTGCTTCGGTCCAGACAACACAGCATCCAACAGTGCAGTTGGTAGCAACACCACCATCCATCCTTGAGGTACCTGATAATCCTTCTATTGCATGGAAAAACTGGAATAAGGCTTTTATGACATATCTGGGAGCAATAGGTGCATCATGTTATAGACCAAAGAGGAAAACATTTTTGCTGTTACATCGACCTAGGGTTTGACGGCAGATCGTTTTTCAAACATTTACCACCATTGGTGAGAGCTCAGGGAGAGGAGGATATTGACAAGTATATGGAAACTATTAAAAAAATGTGCATTATGTTTTGATGTTCAGCGTAGTTTAGTTGTCATCAGGCACAGGTTTTTAAAAAGCGAACAGAAGTCAGAGGAAGATGTGGACGCTTGTGTTTCTGCGCTCAGGAAATTAAGTTCAGACTGTAATTTTGAGAGTTTTACAGAATGACTGGTGTTGGACTTGGCCCTTTTCGCAGGGTCATCCCAGACATTTTTGCCTTCCTACTGTATTTTTTCTGACCTGTTGTTGGTGGTTTTATGACTATGGGCACTTTGCCACTGCTGGTCAGTGCTAAAGTGTATTAGCTCTCTTTTGTAAATTATTGTTATGGATTAGTGATTCCATAATTGGCTTATTTGATTTTCTTGTCAGACCCTACTACAGTGCCCTATGTGTGCCCAGGGCCTGTAAATCAAATGCTGCTGGTGGGCTTGTCATGTCGACTTGGCAAGTGCACACACTTGCAAGTCCCTAAACCTTCCATTTTAGAAATATTAGTCACCCCTAAGGTAGGCCCAAGGTACCCCTGTGGGCAGGGTGCATTGTATGTGAAAGGTAGGACATGCCCTGATGTGTTTGGCATGTTCTGATAGTGAAATACTGACAATTTCGTTTTTCACTGTTGCAAGGCTATCTGTTCCCATAGGACAGAATGGGGAGTTTGTTTATAACTTACTATAAACATAACTGACCCTAGGAACAAGATGGAAAAGTAAAGTTTAGTATGCCTGAACTCAGAATGTTAAAGTGCATCTTTTATTGAGGGTGGTTTTTACATTCTGTGTTTGAAAATGCTACTTTTAGAAAGTAGGTATTTTCTTGCCTAACCATCCAGTGTACCTCTGCTAGGTTTGTGTATTGTTTGTCTATTGCATATCTGGCTTTTGGATGACAGGGGCTGGAGGGGGGCAGCGGCTCCAGAAGTCTGATGAGTCAGGGCTGGCTCAATAGGCTTGGTCTGCATATGGAGCGGTGGGAGGAGTAGCACCTTTACCTGAATAGGGTTGTGCCTGCCTTCCACATTGACGGCTATACCGTCCTGTGGTGTGTCTGGAGCCAGGGCGCTCACTGACAATGGAGGTTGTTGTGCACTTGCAAAGTCCCCCATAGAATTGGTTTTGGCTGGGTACAAACACTCTCCATCTTCAGAGAACAAAGGATGTTGGTGTATAAAGAGGGGCGCAGACGCTTTTGATATATGCATTAGCACGTTACTCTTAGTAATGAAGATTTTAGGTGGGTTCATAAATTATTTATTACAACTGTTTAATGAAGGTGTTTTAAATACAGGCATAAGAACTTTACTATATATATATATATATATATATATATATATATATATATATATATATATATATATATATATATATATATATAGTTAATAATATCAAATAATATATATAGATGGATCTATAAGCATGTCACAAACTATATAGTATTTTACATTAATTACATGCAATAGTGATCACATTCAAAATATGATGTATAAAAAGCATTACATTTTGTTTTTAACCATGTTTTCAACTATGTTGTGTTACAAGCATTTATGCGAGTATTTGAATGGTAGGAACCAGCTATCTTCCATTTCTATGATTTTGTTACAAGCACTAGCACTTTAAAAAGCGGGCAAAAATGCTGAGCTGTGTCATGTGATCAAGGCCGCTTGGACGGCTGAAACTTGTTCTGGCAGGCAAAGACAAATAAAAGAATTCAATCACGTACTGGAGGTCTGCGCATATATTAGGAAACTGAAAATTCTAAAATTACACCAACAAAGGTCAGCAGTAGTTGCCGCAGCCCCTTCAGCTTCCACTATAGCTACCAATGAACACCCCAGTCTGGCTATTTCCGATATAGGCTTATATCATGATTTATGTGAATTAGAAAGTGGTCACCCGGTTATCAGCCAAGATGTGCCTCCTTTGGGAACGTACACCAGACCCACCACTCCATTTAAGATGAATTCGAAGTTTGTTCCGTTAATGGCTACTGATGGACTGGACACATTCAATGAGCATGTAGTAAGCCAAATAAAGAAATTTAGCTTTGCCTTAAATGAACCAAAGAAAACGTACACCAATCAAGAAAGGAAATATAATCAACTTATAGCCAAACTGCAAAAAGAAAATGTGGTTATAAGAATCTCTGACAAGGGCGGGAATATTGTCCTTTGGCCGATGGAAGAATATTTGAAAGAAGCACACAGTCAACTAAATGATCTACAGTGCTACAGAAAGAGCACTCCTCTTAAGTACAAGAATACTCAGGACGCATTGTTTAAACATCTCCTAGTTTGGAAAAGTTTGGGGCTTCGTAGCTGGGAAGAGTACAAATTGATTAAAAAAGAGCACCCATTAGTTCCTGCAATATACTTTATACCTAAAATTCATAAGAACATTGAGAGACCACCAGGCAGGCCTATTATTGCTGCCTGTGATGGACCGTTAGAAAATCTCTCTAGGTATATTGATTATTTTTTGCAGGCACACATGAAACAACTTAAATCTTATTTACAGGACACATGCGATTTTCTGAATAAGATCAAAAATCTGAGTTGGGACGAGGAGTATATACTAATAACATTGGATGTGTGCTCCCTTTACACGTGTATTAGGAATAAAGATGGTCTTAGGGCTGTTTGTATTTTCTATGCACAAGGCCTATGATGTATGCACACCACACCAAAATGTTATTGGAAATGTTGCTCTTTTGTTTGGAGAATAATGTATTTCTTTTCTATGGCCAAATGTACCAACAAATTCAGGGAGTAGCAATGAGGGCCAGTTTCTCCCCCAGCTATGTCTGTTTCTTTATGGGCTGCTGGGAGTAACTGGTCCTCATGCGAAAATATGAAGACATTTATGCTACTAAGATTATTTAATGGTTGCGTTTTATAGATCTTTTTATTGTATGGCGAGCAAGTGAAGACCGCGCTATGAAATTTGTTGATGAAATTAATCAGAATGATTTTATTCTCAACCCAAAACCCACTGCCGGGAATACAGTCCTGCACGCCACGAGTGCCCATCCTACCCATCTAATAAAAAGCATCCCGTATGGGGAGATGCTTCGCATCAAGATGTATTTGTAGACAACAGGAGGATGCGGAGAACAAACAGGCGGAAAGTCGAGAGAGGTTTTTAGCAAGAGGCTACAGAAAGGAGACTGTGGATGCTGCCAATGAAAAATCATGGGCAAGGGCTAGAGAGAATCTTTTAACTTATAAGTCCAAAGCACCTCAAGGAGAGGCAGCCCCGGCATCTCAACCAGTCAGATTGATTTTAACGTACTCTAGACAGGAGAGGCAACTGAGAAGTATAGTTAGACGTAATTGGCATTTTATCAAAGATGATCCAGTGCTAGGCAGTCAGATGCCTTCGAATCCATCTGTCACTTTTAGAAAAACTATGAGCATGGGGAATATGCTAGTCAACAATAGTCAAGAGGATGGCCGAAAGGATATGTGGTTAACCACAAGGAAAGGCTTTTTTAAACGTCTTTCGTGTAAAGCCTGCCAATTTGGTATAAATGTAAAAACTTACACAACTGCTTTCTCTACTAAAGTCATGGAAATCATCAAACAACATCTAACATGTAAAACAGAATTGTATGTTTATGTTTTGGAATGCAGTTGCCGTTTAAAATATGTAGGGAGTACCAAATTGGCTGTTCACAAACGTATCCTTCAACATATTCGGGCAATTATCAATAAAGATCAAAATTACCCGGTGGCCAGACATTTCCAGACCGTACATGACAGCAATCCTAGGCATCTCAAATATTATGCTATTGAAGCCATTCCCATTATAAGAAGAGGAGGTGATAGAGAGGCCAAATTGAGGTGCCTGGAAACAAGTTATATACTTGAGTTTGATTCCATGTATCCAGGCGGCCTCAACAACTCGGAATATCTTCACACCTTTTTTATAAGATTGATGATATTCCTCTCATGTCACCACTTCAATCAAGGTCACTGTTATGACATATTTCCTTGCAAACTGATAGTTTTTTAGGTATTTTGTATCATTGTATGATACGTCTGTTATGAATTTGAGAATGGATTTTAGAAATATTTAATGACATGTATTTATATTTTTTCACGTATTAACAGGGTTTTATTAGACTGGTTTTAGGCATATGGTTTTACTATAGTGTTTTAATTACTATCATATGAAATCATGTACTGTATTACAAAGTCACTTTCAAAAAACATATACAAGGTCTATGGGGTATATAGGTGTGGTGAGAATACCCACAACTAGTAATTGGGAGGCATAGGAAAAAGCTAGGAACATTGAATTGCTCATATTCTGTGATATAAGTCCTATTGCCCCCACACACTCATTCTAATATAATGTTTTATTATTATCACCATCCCAGACCTCATGTATTCTAGAGTTAGTGACTTAGAGTACATGGATAGTAGGATGTTTATCAATTACACATTCTACAAAGTTCTTTACATTACATGTATTATTTTTCAATTTTTTCACTTGCGGTGGGGGTCACTTTTTTGTACTATTTAGAAACAAATTTTAGGATCAGAAATGGGAACTTTTCTAAAAAAGTGGTGCATTTAAGCCGGTATTCATTCATGGTTAATAATATCAAATAATATATTTAGATGGATCAATAAGCATGTCACAAACTATATAGTATTTTACATGAATTACATTAAAAAATGATCCAGTTCAAAATATGATGTATAAAAAGCATTGCATTTTGTTTTTAACAATGTTTTCAACCATGTTGTGTTACAAGCATTTATGCGAGTATTTGAATGGTAGGAACCATCTGTCTTCCATTTCTATGATTTTGTTACAAGCACTAGCACTTTAAAAAGGAGGCAAAAATGCTGAGCTGTGTCGTGTGATCTAGGCCGCTTGGACGGCTGAAACGCGTTATGGCAGGCAAAGACAAATAAAATAATTCAACCATGTACTGGAGGTCTGCACTCGTTCTTTCTGACGTGAATGGAGGTGTGACGAGGCGCCTTTCAAAATCATGGCAGCTATATACATCCCCATTGAAGGTCAAACAATCATGATGCTCCCAAAAGAGGAAAGCCACATGGATAGGCTTTTAAATAGCTGGTTTAACAAATTAACTACATAGCCCATAATGCATCATTGAAAGAATGAATGGTGACTCTGTATAAATATTCGAAACAAAGAATGGACTAATGTTTGCTACCGTGACTAGGGACTATTTGGTTCGAAACGCGTTGGTGGGAGAAGATCACAGGTCAAATAAAGAGAAATGAAAACTTCAAGAGGAGTGTGGTGCCTTCGTTAAGAAGGTTTTTGTTGTTGCATATATATATATTTTCAAACACTTCCCCAAGGGAAGAAAGTAGGTCGCAATCTGGCAATAGTGTTCAAAAACATTTTCCTGGTTTTATTTTCAATCACTCCTGAGACAAAGCAAACCAACGCGTTTTGGTCTCTACCGAGACCTTGTTCACGGTAATGCCCCTTCAAACAGTCACATGTTATAAACTTACATTTCGTATTACATCATTTCCTGTGTTAACGGTTGGGGCATTATGGGATTTGTAGTGACATGGTGCTCAAGTTTGAGACAATGACCAAATACATTGTGAATAATAACTACATTCAAACAAAAATTAAAATGAAAAATAAAGGCTCAAAATTAACCTTTCCTCAACCTTACACTTCATACGTTTTCAGTATTAGTGAGTACATGTTTTTATCAAAATTTATATACCCAATGTATTATTTTTGTATATATTTTTCATGTTTTTTATATCTTTTAATGTATTTATATTATTTAAATGTGCCCTAACAGTGATCATTAAATATTTTGGAATTTGGATTTGAAACTATTCGATGATATTGTTTTTATGTATGTGCCTCAGGTGGTTGAATCAACACATTTTTTTATACCGTTTTCCTCAACAAACTCGAACACTTTACAACTCGTCTAGTGGAGAGTGATTGCTGATTGTGTTTAAGGATCAGAGCAATTTAAACATTTCTTTCAGATGGCACCAACTTCATGATTTAGGCAAAAAGGTTGAGGCTAGTATTTGTGCACTGTAAAATCAAAAAGGTGAAAAATAATAAATGACTAAATAATTAGTTAAAAATATAGTTAATGGGGCGTGGCTACGCGGGCGAAGATGGTGGACGCAGCCTTCTAGAGCTCCCGCCAGCCCGACACTTATCCGTCAATTTATCCTGGCCCCGGACCCGATCTGCAGACCACGCTTGGGGCACTTGTGGCGGAAGGTGGGAAGAGTCCTCTGGTACTGAGTGATGAGTCCCTGGACCTTTCGGCACGGACATAGTGGCAGGGGCGCCCCGCGGCCTGATCCAGGGAAGTACAGCCGGGGCCTCGATTTTGGCGCCTCCCAGTCGGGGAGTCTCCGCGCGGGCGGGCCGCGCCATCAATTATCCTGGGCCCAGCGCATCTCCTTGACAGCGGACCTTTGGGCAATTCTTCTACCTCAGTTACCGACTAGGTTGAGACGCCGGCGTGTTGGGAACGCCCGGGGGAGGCTGAGGCCTACATCAGTGCGGTGCGACCGGGACCTCGAGTTTGGTGGTCCCTGGCTAAGGTGCGAAAAATCCAGCGGAGCTGAGACCTCTGACACGGGGACCAACCGATAAGCTGGACGTGGCGTTTAAGTGCTTCCTGGCCCTGTGAGTGGAGGGGCGGCTGAGCGGTCCGACGAGTATCATGCCCGGTCCGAGAGAGGCCCTACACGGGAGTCGGAGATGGGGGAGTGGCTTTCCGGGGTCCCCTCTGAGAGTGCTAACGAAGGGCGAAGGGGAATTGGAGCCGACGGTGCTTGTTGGGGCCCAGCCCCACTCAGCGGTGAGACGAGGGCACTGTGTGGTCGGGAGACAGCGGTGCCACGTGGGCCTCGGTGGAGTGAGGTCCGGACCGACGGCTTAAGGCCGGGACCAGGCTTGAGCCGCACTGCGCATCTACAATAAGGGTGTGATCCTACACTTCCCGGTGTGCGCCCCCCCCCCCCCGGTAACGGACAGCGCCAGTGTGCAGGAAGTGTGTGCCTGGGGCGGGGAGGACTTTCCTGTGCAGTACCTTCGGCCATTGCTGGAGGTGCGGGGTACGCCCGCCGAGAAGATCCGCAAATGTTCCGAGGGCGTTGGCCCCGGGGTGAGCCTCGGCATGACCAGAGGGGGGAGTGGGCCTGCCAAGCAAGGACCCATCAACAAGTTTACGGGACCGCGTGGGGGGCCCGGAGCGCCAGGAGGCCAGGGGTCGGGACCAGATAACACGGCGCTCATGGCGGCGATAACCCAGTCCAGGGACATGCTGGATGCCAAGATTGGGGCAGTTGGGGCGGACGTGACGCTGCTGCGCCAGGACCTGCGCAACGCGGTGGCACGAATCACGGAGGCTGAATCTAGGATTTCGGTGGTGGAGGATAATGTTGGGACCCTGAAGCAGAAAATGGCGGCGATGGAAAACACTCAAAAGGGCCTAGCGTTTCGTGTGGAGGATGCCGAAGGGCGGGCGCGCAGAAACAACCTTCGCTTTGTGGGTTTTCTGGAGGGTTGTGAGAAGGGCAATATGGAACAGTTCTTGTCCCAGTGGTTGGAGAGTTGGCTCCCCCCGGATGTCCTATCCCGTTGTTTCGTGATTGAACGCGCCCATAGGGCCCTGACGCAGAAGCCGCCGGTGGGAGACCGGCCCAGACCAGTGATTGCTAGAATCCTGAACTTTCATGACAGGGACACTATCTTGCGGGAAGCGAGGGCCAAAGACTCCCTTCTTTTTGAAAACCAGAAGATCATGATCTTCCCCGACTACACCAGAATTGTACAACAACAGCGGCACTCCTTTATTGCCGCCAAGGCGAAACTTCGAGGCCTGAAGATTCAATACTCCTTGCTCTACCCGGCCCGCCTACGGGTGGTCTTCCAATCACGAACTCACTTCTTTGATACACCGGAGGACGTTTTCAAATGGACTGATGAAACGGTGCGAGTCAGGCCACATGCTCAACCGGGCTTGGACCCGGGCTACTCGAGAGATCCATCGCAGGACCGGGGGGACCAGAATGCCCGAGGCAAAAGGAACAGGAGGTCTA
The DNA here is from genome assembly GCF_964263255.1 of Lissotriton vulgaris. Classification (NCBI taxonomy): domain Eukaryota; kingdom Metazoa; phylum Chordata; class Amphibia; order Caudata; family Salamandridae; genus Lissotriton; species Lissotriton vulgaris. The sequence continues at coordinate 510,592,256 of NC_141694.1, forward strand.
GATCTCGGAAACGCTCTAATTCTCGCAGTGGAACTCAATCTGCTGCGCCTACTGACTCCGATCACTCTGGAAAAGGCCGCTGAGAGACTGCGGGGAACTATATCTTTCTACAGATGCCACAAGCTCCAGCTGAGAGGAGCTGTATAGCTGTGTTTTACTGTGCTGATGATTGAACGCTGAGTACTAATTTGTTATTATGACATTGTGTGGGGTTGTGGGAAGGGGTTCGGGGTGCTCCTATATAGGGGCTACTTGCCTCCTACGTTAGTGGGAGTTGACTGGGGGGGGGGTTCTTTTGTTCAGTGGGTAATTGGGATCCATTGGTATGGTTGGCCTTGGGCACTCTGTTTTGGGCCCGAGGTTGCCCATGCTGCGACAGATACTTCAGTGTTCTATGAGGTATTGGGGTGGGGGGCACGGAACGGGGGATGGGGAGTTGAGGGGTTCGCTTGGGGGGCAGGTAAGGGGTGGGGATTGGGTTGGTTGATGGGGGTACACGCGATTTTTGATGCCTTGTTCTGTGATGTGCTGTGCGCCTGGGCCTGGTGCGGGGCGTTCTTGTGTTGGGTCTCATGGGATTATGGCTGAGGCGTCCACCCCGGGGCTCCCCAGGGAGTCACTACATATACTAAGTTGGAATGTTAGGGGGATGCTGGACAAAATCAAGAGGGGGGCGATATTGCGATGGGGTAAGAGGGAAGCGGCGGATGTCTTATTGTTACAAGAGACTCACATGATGGGGACGAAAGTGCTAAGCCTGCAAAGATATGGATACCAACAAGTCTTTCATGCGGGGTTTTCTAGGGGTTCCAGGGGCGTTGCCATCCTGATCCATCGGAGGCTGGCTTACATGCACGAGAGACAGTGGATAGACCCCCAGGGCCGTTATGTGTTTATTCAGGGGATGGTGGGCGTGGAATCAATTGTGTTTGGCTGTGTTTATGCTCCCCCCCCCTGCAGTGGTCCCTGGCTGAGCGTTTGTTTGCAGTATGGGCTGAAATCCCGGATTCCCTAGCAGTACTAGGTGGAGATTGGAATGACGTGATGGATATGCATGAGGACCGTCGGAGGATGCAGGGGACGCTTGCTGCTGCGGCCCCTACTCGGCTGCGTGCTATGGTAGAGGGGCTGGGCTGGGCGGATGCTTGGCGACACATGCATGCCAGGGCCCGTGAATACACATATGTCTCTGCCGTCCATGGTTCCTTCTCCCTGTTGGATTATATATTTGTGCCTTGTGGATTCCTGGATAGAGTGCGGGAGGCTAATATTCTACCTAGGGGTCTGTCTGACCACTCGCATGTGGCCGTGGTGCTTGACCTACGTAGGACGAGGCAGCCTTTTTGATGGAGAATGTCTTCATGGCACCTTCAGCAAGCTGACTATGTGCAACACATGCGTGGTGCGATTGCAAACTACTGGCGAGAAAATCTAGTGGAAGGCACAGATCTAACAGTTGTCTGGGAAGCCATGAAACCTACTTTGAGGGGAATTGATATTGCATGGTGTGCGGCGGCCCGTCGCAAGCGGCGGGAAGTTATAGGGGAGGCGGCGGCTCGGGTGGAGGCTCTGGAGTGACGGTGTCAGGAGGAGGAAGACGCAGTGGCAGTGCGGCTGCTTCTGCAGGCGCAGCAGTCGTATGCGTTAGTGTTACTGGACGAGGCTCGATTGGCGTGGTTGGCCACACGGAGTAGGGTATATCAATGGGGTGACAAATCCTGTACTATGCTCCACAAACTGTGCCAGCGTACCCTGCAGCCACTTGCCCTGCCTGGGCTTACAGATGGGGAAGGTGTCACCGTTACGGACCCGGCGGCACTAGCAGCTAGCTTCGCCAGGTATTATGCGGAGCAGTATGCGCCGCAAGATTGCCTTTCAGCTGAGGCGATTGACAAATTTATCGCTGACCTGCCCCCGAGGGCAGTCTCTACTGAGACTCGAGCGGTGTTGGACCTTCCCCTCACGGCGGAGGAACTGGGGGATGCACTGGGACAGCTCAACACAGGGAAGGCACCCGGGCCGAGCGGCTTCCCGTGTGAATTCTATAAGAAATTCCATCTCCAATTGGGGTACCATTACAGGACCGCGCTCGTGGCAGTGCGAGAAGTGGGCAGGCTGCCAGCTGACTGGCGCCATGCTGAGGTGGTGTTGTTTCAGAAACCAGGTAGGCCCCCTGATCGTCACGACTCGTACCGCCCTATATCATTGCTCAACTTCGAGGCTAAACTTTTGGCTAAGGCTTTAGCGAACCGTCTTCTCCCGTATGTGGCCGATCTAGTACACCCTCATCAGGCGGGCTTTATGCCACGCAGGGCAACACAACACAATATTTGCCGGGCGCAGACAGCCGTAGACGCGATGAGGGCCACGGGAGAGCGGGCGGCCCTGCTCTTGGCGGACATTGACAGGGCCTTCGACTCGGTGAGTTGGACCTATTTGTTCGCGCTCCTGCCTCATCTTAATTTTGGCCCAGTGTTCATCTCCTATATCAGACTTCTATATACTGACATCACAGTGTCTGTGTGTGTCTCAGGAGCGATCTCTGAGAGGTTTACCATCGGCCGGGGGACCCGTCAGGGTTGCCTGCTGTCCCCATATTTATTTGCATTGATCATGGAGCCTCTCGCCTCTTGGGTGCGCATTGATGCGCAGCTATGGGGTTTTGTATGGGAAGGGGTCCTTACCGATAGCATCGCCCTCTATGCGGACGACGTCCTCTTTTTCCTCACTGAACTAAATAGATCGGGCCCCTGAGTGTTGGAGATAATGCGTATCTTTGGTGAAGTATCGGGCCTCTACCTTAACCCGCGTAAGTCCACCCTGTGGGTGCTGGGTGACGGGGCGGACGCGGGCTCGTGGGCGTCAGCCTTGCGAGCGGCGGCCGGATGCATATTGTATCTTGGAGTGTTCTTGTCCGAGTCCGCGACGATCTCGTGGGAGCATAACGTGCTACCGGTGTGGGAGAGGGTCCAAGCGGACATTAAAACCTGGTCTCGAATGCCTCCATGGTCGGCGATTTTTAAAATGGTCGCCCTTCCGCGCCTCCTCTATCAATTGCAGAACCATCCGCGCCCAATCTCACCCCAATGGTTCCGGCAGGTCAATTCCGTCTTGGGTCGCTTCTTGTGGGCAGGGGGTGCTGCTAGAGTGGCGCTGCGCACGTGCTTTATATCCACGTATTGTGGTGGCCTAGCCACATCGGACATCCTCTCAAATTACCAGGCCTCTCATCTGTTGGTCTTAAACGAATGGTGGTATGGGGACGGAGGTGACCCGGCATATGCTGTGGAGCGTTCGCTGATGGGGAATAACACGTTACATACCATCTTGTACTCGGCCGGGCTCATGCGGCGGCTGCCGTCAGCCACGCAAGTGGTTTTTGCCGTTTGGAGACAAGCACTGCGTTGGATGGGTTGGTGGGGAAGGTTGACGACGGAGACCCCATTGTGGCAGAACGAACGACTCCCCGTGCTAGCCTCGCTGACGGGGTTTGGCAGTTGGGACTCTATAGGGATTTCCTTGCTTGGAGACGTTATGTCCGGTGTGACGCTTAAGTCATTTCAGGACCTGCGGGACGAGTTCCACATGCCTAAAACTCAATTCTTCAGATATTTGCAATTTCGTCACGCATTGGCGCCTAGCCTAATTGGGTTGGAGTCACTGCCGGAGTTCAGCCCCGTGGAGGCGAAGGTTTTCATGGGTGATCTTGGGGACAAGAAGGTGTCCCGCATCCATCAGACGCATGTCACTCACTGTTCCTCCTCCCTGCTCCCATTGAAGGACGCCTGGGAAAAGGACGTAGGGCCCCTGGATGAAGATTACTGGAGGGAGGCACTGGAATCCCCGCGAGGGACTGCTATTGCGGTACGACTCCGACTAATCCAATTTAAATACTTGCACAGGGCCTACTATACACGGAGAGACTGTGGAAAGCGGGCCTGATTGGGTCCCCGGAGTGCCTGCGTTGTAGAGCTGAGATAGGTTCCCTGATACATACTGTGTGGTCGTGTGCTGGCTTGACTAGGTTCTGGAATGGTGTTTGGAGTTGTTTGTCGGAAGTGTTGGGCTGGGATCTCCCCCGCACTCATCGTCTGGGTCTCCTTCATGTGTTAGAGGGGGTAGGTGGAAATATTTACAAACGCCATCTCTTGCTGTTGGGCCTAGTGGTGGCCAAGCGGGACTTGGCACGAGCGTGGAAGAATGAGCGAGCCCCTCCCCCTGAGTGCGTGGAAGGCTGGACTGGATTATTTTATGGGGTTGGAGCGCCCAGTGTTCGAGGCCAGAGGTTGCCCCAAAAAACATTATAAAATCTGGAAGCGGTGGGCAGATTACAGAGGTTTAGCTCTAGATCCCCCTGCAGAACCTGACGACGATCTGGATTTGGGTGATGGACGCCAGGCCTAGAGTGACGCATGGCGCCTGACATACGGATAGCACTTACAGGAGGCTTGATATGATCGCGTGTACAGGGCTAGGGAGGGAAAAGGGGTGGGTAGTGGGGTTACCGGGTGGGTATGGGAGGGGGGGATTAGGGCGAAATGTTTCTATTATTGATTGGGCTACAATGATATATATGTGTTGATAATTTGCAGTGACCTTCTGATTGTGGAGAACTGTATACCTGCCTTTACCTGATCAATCAATAAAATTTGTTGTGAAAAAAAAATATATAGTTAATGTCACTATATGAACAAGAGGTTAAAGACTCTTCTTTTCTTGACTTCAACTTATTCTTTGAACCATCATTATGAAAATCATTTTACAGATGTGTGTAAAGTTCTTCACTCTGATCGAGCCCATGCAGTGTGAGAGACCGTAAGTTCAAAATATGACCGGATTCTTTCTGTCTCAGTTTTATCTCTCTATCTATCAGTTTTATCTCTCTATCTTTGCTGCTTCTTTACCGTGTCAGTGCCATAAAAGTTCAGAACTTTCCAAATGCTGTTATGGTTCCTTTCCATATGTTTCACAACTGCTTTGCTTCTGTCTTTGAGTATGGTTGTTCTTACATGTTCAAGTATATTTTTTTTAGTTCACATATAGTGCTGCCCACGTATTTTAGTTGACAGGGGCATTCGATTACATAAACCGCATACTGACTCTTGCATGTGATGCGTTCTTGTATATTCCAAATACTTCCATCTGCCATGATTATATCTTGAGTATTTTTTGCGATTTGGCACACTTTGCAGCTATAACATTTCTTGAACCCTTTGCTCTGTAGCCAAGATTTGCTTTTTTCCTTCCGGAAACGACTGTGTGTTAAGCGATCTTTAAGATTGGTTGCTCGTCGAAATGTTATGCTCGGTGTGTTTCCCATGATCTTTCCAACAGTGGTGTCTAATTGTAGGATCTTCCAATTTCTTTTTAAAATTTCCTTGATCTGTTTGCATTCTTTAGAAAAGGTTGTTTTGAATCTTATTGGTTCTGCTTTGGCAATTTCACCTTCATTTTCCAGATTAGCTTGTAATAATTATTTTATGTATGTTTTGTTTGTCCTTTCCCAACCTTTTTTGATTTGTGTTTTTGGATATTCTCTTTTTTTCAAATCACTGTGTTTGAGCCACTCCGTTTTTTCTGAGCAAATTCTTCGCACTCTTAAAAATTTGCCATATGGAAAATTTTGGAACAAGCATTGTTGATGGAAACTGCATGCAACGTGCCATTTGCTGCTGTGATCTTTCTGTGCAAGGTTGTCTGGATTTGATTTTCAGCAATATAAATGTCTGTATCCAGAATAGTGACCCTTGTATGGCTTAGTTCATATGTGAACTTAAAACTTGCTGGTGTCGCTTTCAAAATAGCAAAGTATTCCTTGAACTCCTGCTTTGACCCATCCCAGATGATCAGGAGGTCATCTATGAAACGTAACCATAAAATTATTTTGTTCAAAAATTTGTCATTGTCGGATTGCCATGCCTATCTTTGCTCCCACCAACCCACTGTAAGGCAGGCGTAGCTTGGGCTGAAAGAAAAGTCCATAGCAGTGCCTTTTGTTTGATTAAATATGTCCTCTCCAAAGTAAAATACATTTTGTCAGGCACATTCCTATCATTTCCTCCAACATAATGTTGATTTGAGTATAGTGGATGTTCCTTTCCTTCAGATAAAATTTGCAGGCTGAGATGCCAAACTCATGATCTATATTGTGTATAACGACACAACGTCCATCATTATCAATTTATAAGATGCTTGCCATGGAGTGTCATTCAGGTGTCTCAACATGTCACGTGTGTCCCTAATGTACGACCTCAGTTTAGAAACAAATGGTAACAGAAAATAATCAATGTAATTTGCCATACGTTCAAATAAGGATGCATTAGCTGATACTATAGGACGCCCTGGTGGTCTAGTATGATTCTTATGTATCTTGGGGAGAAAGTACATTGTTGCTGTCACAGGATGTTCAACCGTTAAGTATTTACATTCATCTTGATCCATTTATTTATTTATTTATTTGCGGTTTTTATAGAGCGCGACACTCATCCCTCGGGATATCACTGCGCTATATACCAAATAAGGACTACTGATGGCGTATGCTGAGAAGTTAAGGATTGGGGAAGAGGTGGGTTTTCCGTTTTTTTCGAAACTGGAGATAATTTGTAGTATGTCTTAAGTCAGTAGGGAGCTCATTCCACCTTTTTGCTGCTAGGTAAGAAAAGGAGCGACTGCCTGTTCTGACTTTGTAGATGCGTTTGATTTTAGCCAAAGCTGATTGACATGAGCGTAGGTTCCTATTGGGCACATAAAATTCGATCTTCCCTTGGAGAATTGTGGGGCCGTTTTATGTAAAGCCCTATGGGCATGGCTAAGCAATTTGAAGGCAGCCCTCTGGCGCATCGGAAGCCAATGAAGTTTCTTTAAGCATTCCGATGCAGAGTCTCGTTTACCTTTGTTGCAAATGAGTTTGGCCGCCAGGTTTTGCAAAACCTGTAAGCCGGAAAATAAATGTTCGTTCATCCCTACAAATAGTGCATTGCCATAGTTCAGGCGACTGACCAATAGGGCCTGTGTCACTGAGCGTCTGCAATCCAGGGGTATCCAGGGAAATATCCTGGCGAGAAGTTTTAGTATGGCAACGCCCTTGCCACAAAGGGATCGGACGTGATCCTTCATGGACAGGGCATCATCCATGATGATTCCCAAGTTCCTGGCATGTTGTTTAGGAGTGGGGGCCGATCCCAGTGAAGGTGGCCACCATGTGGCATCCCACACACGTTTGGCTCCACCGAACAGAAGAATCTCCGATTTGCCTGCATTCAACTTTAGGCAGTGATCATGCATCCATTGGGCCATTTCGGAAAGGCAGTCATGTAGCTTGGTTTTGGTTACATCAGGCCCTTCGTCCATGGCCACCATCAGCTGCGTATCATCCGCATAGGAGGAGATGCCAATGCCCCACTTCCTTCCAATGTCGGCAAGAGATGAAATATAGACATTGAAGAGGGTGGGGCTCAGTGAGGCGCCCTGGGGGACCCCGCAGCCGATGGGGTTGGGCCTTGAGTGGAACTGACCCATATGTACTGCCTGGGTGCAGTTACTCAGGAAAGAGTGTAGCCAGTTCAATGCCGTGGATTGAAGTCCCTTGCTCCGGAGTATGTTCAGCAGACAGTCGTGGGATACCATGTCAAACGCCGCTGAAAGGTCAAGCAGTATCAGCGCCACCGCTCCACCTTGATCGGTGGAGGATCTGATACTGTCCGACACTGCCAGCAACGTTTCCTCAGTGCTGTTATTGGCTCTAAAACCAGTCTGGGAGGGATCCAGAAGGGAATTACTTTCTAGGTACCTAGCCAGCTGTACATTGACCAATTTCTCCAGAGCTTTAGAGAGGTAAGGAAGCTGAGAGATGGGTATGTAGTTCTCTGGATTGAGAATGTCAGATCCCGCTTTCTTCAGAAGGGGGGTCACAAAGGCGTACTTCCAAGGGAAGGTGGCAGTGATTAACGATTTGTTAAAAAGTTGAGTGATCAGGGGACAGAGCGTGGGTGCAATTTTTGAGAACACGAAGTGGGGACAGGGGTCCGAGGGGGATCCAGATTTAACTGTGTTCAGAACTAGTAGGACCTCATCTGCAGAGAGTGGTTCAAAACTGGTTAAGCGGGGTACATTTCCTGAGTCTGGTGGATCTGTGGGTACTTCTGGTGGCATAGCAGTCTTGGATGGGTTGTCTAAGTTGTGTTGGGGGGTGAAGGTAGAGTATATTTTCTTGATCTTTTCAGAAAAGAAGGTGCTAATACGCTCACAAGCCTCGGTCGAGGGAGTGAGTGTTTGTGAAGTGCTGGATGGTTTGCTAAGCTCCTTCACTATTCTAAACAGTTCTTTCGCTGAATTGCTGTTTTCTTGAATGCGCTGAGTAAAGTAATCCTTCTTTGCATTTTTGATGGCAAGAATATACTGCTTCCGTTTATGGACTTAGTTTAGTCTCGCTTCACTGTCTTTGGGCTGTCTCCATAGGTGTTCATTTTTTTGACATTCCTTTTTAAGATTTTTTAGGTGGGGGGTATACCATTTCTCTGTTATAGATTTTTTCCTACATTCCAGCATCGGAGCTAGTTTATTTAATGTTTGCAATATTCCAGCATCTAGTAAGGCGACGTCATTACAGACAGGGGAGTCCTCCGATAGTTTGACATTAGCCTCTTGAAAATGTTTCTCAAAATTGGATTCGTTGATTAGCCTCCAAGCTCGTTTGGAGATGTGAGGGGCTGCCTTGGATTTCAGAGGTTTACCAGGAAAGTCAAGTGAGAAGGATATAAGGGAGTGGACCGATCAGGATAAGGGGTGGACCTCTCTTATGTTGGTGGATTCGATGTTGGTAAATAGTAGGTCTAGTGTATGGCCAGCTGTATGCGTGGGGCCCACTATCCACTGCTTAAGATTGAGAATTCCCATGTCATATTCCAGCTGGGAGGTTCCCGGGGCATCCATTTTCTCATAGTGAATGTTAAAATCGCCAACAATCAGATCGTTTTTGTGTTTTAGACAAAGTGGCAGAAGTTGATTCAATAATTTGGTGCCAAGACTGGCTTGTTGTCCAGGGGGGTTGTATATAACTGCACCAGCTAGGATGGTAAGGCCCTCGAAGAGTACTTTGAAAGGTAAGGTCTGATGTTCGATGTGGGTCGGTTGTTGGTTCAACAAAGCATGTTAAATGTTCCCTGAATATCACAGCAACCACCCTCCTCTTTTAACAGGTCTATCTTGCGTAATAATTTTGTAGTTGGAGGGGAGGGCATTTGCTAAGTCTGGAGCACTGGTCTCGGATAGCCAGGTTTCGGTAACGAAAACCAGGTCCGGGGTCTTAGATATGAGTAGATCCCAAATGTCCAGGGCATGTCTAGGTAAGGATCTAGCATTAAAATATAGACAGTTCAGCATCAAGTGATTATTTGCAAGGATTGTGTGGTTGCCTGTTGGAATTTGACCCATGCTGGACCAGCGACAAGCGAGGCAGGAGATAGGTCCATAGGATAATCCTGGCCCCGTTTGGGTACATAGATTTGTTTTTATACCCTTGTTATCTTTATGAAAGGCTAGTAACTCACTGCGCGAGTAGCGGATGGGCGTGGACGGGTTTTGAATAAAACCAGCAGGGGGTATAGCCCCTAGTCCCGGCCGGTCGCGGACGGGCGCAGACGGGCTTACCTTTGGCGCGCCTTCGGCGCGCTGGCGCCGCGCCTGCTGCGCGCGTCCGGCCCGGGCACATGTTTTTTAATGGAAGGGAGGGGGCGTGGCCTCAGGGCGGTGGGCGTGGCCTCACTGTCCTCGTAATTGGCAGCAAGAGATTGGTTACACCCGCAGCAGCGTTCAGATCGGCTGCGCGGCGTGCACGGCGACTCAAAATCAGGGGGGATTGCTCAGGGGCAGAGTGACACACAGGTAAAAAGCAGTTTTTGCAACAGATTAAATCTTTAAAAAGTGAGCAATGCTCCCGGCTTTCCGCCTCCGGAGCTGTCTTTTTGGTAATGGCGCGTTTGGTGTTTGGCTCGACTTATATACAGTATCTATATATATACCGTATCTAATATATCTATTAATTCCAAGTCCAACCATTCTTTCAGTTTTATGTCCAGGCTGATCTTCATTTTTTGTGTGGGGTTCGTTTGTAATTTTTCATTATAAATTGTGTCATTCAGTTGTTCATATGCCACATTTATATAATCCTGTTTGTCCCAAATGATGATATTTGCACCTTATCAGGCATTTTTATTTCGATTTTTTCATCTTGAGTTAGTCGTCCATGCTTTTCGTTCATCAATCTTCAAATTATCCACATATCTTTGTTTTTTTAGTTAGTAGATATCTTGTACAATGGCTTCATGAAAAATATCTATCTTATTTCCCAGTGGAATTTGTGGATAAAAGTGTGATTTGGGTTTCTTCTAACGTAAGCCTGCTCCCAGTTGTGTACAGACTTCTTCTAGGTCTACATGTTCTGACTGACTGTTCTTGCATCCAAATTCATTAAAGTTAAATACCTCTCTGAACCTCTTACTAGAAGAGTAGAAGTTGGTATGTCCCTTGATGTACCTTGTCGTTTTGTTTCCATTTCTTTGCCAATTTTATTTTACTTACATATTTATATAAGTCAATTCGAGTCTGTGCCTTATCCATGTGTGCACTGGGGCAGAAATTCAGACCACGTTTTAACAAAGAGCTTTCTGAATCCGTGATTGGCCTGCTAGATTAACAATGGTTAAGTCCTGTCTATCCTCTAGAAGGTTTTTTCATTTGCATACTCTGTGTTGTCGCTTCTACTTTTTCTCCACCAACAGCCCCTCCTTCCTCTTCTTGTCTGTTTATATGTTGTGTACCTTTCCCACTTCCACGGCCTCCTTGGTTTTGCGACTGGAATCCCATTGTTTGTTCCCACTGTCGTTGTAGGACCAGTCGCATATTTCCTAAAAAAGACTGCTTGTTCATACCTGGTCTTTGAGTAGTTTCTCCATCACTTTGATCAGTTGAGGTCAGGGAAGAGATACTGCCTGAGGTGCTGGCCACATTGCTCAAAGATATATATATATATATATATCCGATCCGGTTTTGAATCCTTTCATTACAAAACAGAGCAGACTTCACTGCAGTAAGGTTTTTGCTTATTTTATTGCTCAGTCAGCCTTTGCACAATGCGTTTCTGTCGACAAGCGACATTGATCACATGCTCATTACACAGGGACGTATCCCAGACTGACTTAAATCACGTGAGCCTGACCTCCACTGAAGACAGGCTCATAGCAGCTTCACTCATTATTTTGATGCATAGTATCGTTTCATAGTATTTGCAACATCTTTGCTCTTCATACTATTACGAGCTGCCCTGCCCCCTTTACTTTTCCTAAAATCTATTTTCTTGTATCTCGGTTCAACCGAGTCACAAGATGGCTGTCAACACTTCCTGGTTTGAAGTGTTGGCAGCCAATCAGATCTCAGGACAAGATCGGGAGGGGTTGTGGATCCACAGCGTTCCTATATTTACAACAGAAAATTTCTTCAAATATACTCAGCAACTACTGAACAAATTTACATTATTTAACAAAAAGGTCTCTTTCTGAACCAACAGCTTCCTTTCTTCCAAATTTAGTGTAATTACGTTCAGCAGTTTGAGCTATAGCCGTGTCTTATCTAGCCTATAGAAATTAACATAGGAAAAATGCGTTTGGGGACCCCCCATTTTTCTCAGTCCCACTTGACTGATTACCATGAAATCTTCAACACAGCTGCTGAAGTGAGTCACAACTTAGTTTTGAAAATGTCATGAGGATCCAACAAAAAATACCAAAGTTATTGTCAAATGAAAAAATGCTCTTCCTATGGATCCTAACTAAAATTACCTACTGTCGACCACCAGTAATATATATTATAGTTGTTCACCCCCTCCAAACTTTTATGGCAAGGATTTATGGAGAGGAAAGGGCACGGCTTAGCGCAAAGGGCGGGGCTTATGAGATCATTTCAGGTGTATCTTTTCTGTACCTCATAATCCATACTAAATATGAGACATATAAATGAACAAATGCACCAAACAAAAACAAAAATTGACCAAAAACACTACTCGTAATTGGAATATTGTGAGCCTGTCACACTCTTGGCCCCAAAGCAACTGCACCTGCTCCACTAATGATAGCAGCAGCTCTGAGTTGCAGGCTATCACCTTTGCCTCTTTCACCTGTTCCCCAACAAGTCTGATGATCACTCAAATCTTGAAACTTCCTTTTTTCCCATCAGTAAAAAATGAGCTCTCACTTGTTGCACCCCTCTTTGCAGCAACGTTGCCCTAGCAAAGAAAATGAGCTCTTATGTCCATTTTATAAGGAAGACAGTCATAGCTTTGATGCAGTTGGCTCCACCGATGCCTGGGTCCCCCTACTTCTGCTAAGCTTGCTTCACATTGATAGCTACTACCTTGCAAAATGGCTTGTCTCGTCTACCCTTTGTTAAAGACATGGGCTTCAATTGTTCTTTATCCCCCTACCTACCATCACTTCAACACCAAAACAAAGTTGTCCCCTCTACACCAATTATCCTCTTCCTTGGGCCATTGCTGCGAAGCCCAACGGAACAATGGCATTACAAATGTGCACTGGCCCCTAATGCAAGCGAGAAAGGATAGTAAAACAGCTGTTATTGGGGTTAGTTGGGCCCTCGTACCACTGAGCCCTAACACCACTGCACCTGCAACACCAATGATACCTAAAGCTCTGCAAAACAGAGTGTCTGTTCTGTCCACTTGACTATACCATCTCTTTTAGGCCTCAAGTCCAAAGCAGGCTTTCTGCCCAGTTGTGTTAAAATTTGCCACCTCCACCCTTTTGTTGCTCGGGCCCTGTCCCCGGCACATGAAGGGTGACCTTAATGTAATGCTAGCATGAAGAATTGGGCCCACACCTATTTTTTGGTTAATAAGGCATCCATATTTAGGTTATAGTGGCCACCTACATCCCTGGCTTTAGTGCAACAACACAGGTAGTGATTACCATTTGAAAACAAGCATTTGCAATGCAACCGGTCTCGCATTTGTGAAATTTAGAGCTAATGACGTTCTAAATGACAATGTTTTTTGTTTGTAGTGTAGCAATCATTTAAAAAATAAGTCCACGCTATATATTGACTTACAGTGAGTTCCAGCAAGTAGGAACGGGGTGGAGGGACCCCTGGTGAGTGAGGACATGAAATGCTGCAGCCGTGGGGTGACTTTTATTTACTGCTGTATTGATGTATGATGGTGACTTAGTGAAGAGATGCCTTGCCCATAACACACAGTGAGGTATTACAGGCGTCATACCACACAACCAGAAATAAGGGACTACCCATCACCTTCGATTTTTTTGCGAAGACGAGCCCCGACGCTATCGCTAAAGTTCTGGACGCCGGATCATTGCAGTCGCCTCTGGAGGAGAACGCTGTATCCCTGCCGCTCCTTTGGACCCTGAACTCCACCAGCCCAGCCCTCTAGCATTAGCACCAGGACAGCCACGCACATTGTTGTGTACTACGAGATATTTTGAATTTGTTTATCTGAATTTCACTTCGATCATATCATGACAAAGGGGCCCCTGGGTTGGACCCCACCTCATCTGGATCCACACTGTTCCTTGTCCTAAACGCAGGCGTTCAGATCTGCCCCCATTTCGACCTCTTGGCTCTGGATGTTGCCCTCTTCTAGGCATCACTAGTCTTAGCATCTCCGGCATCCATTTCTGTCTCTTTCTTGAATTATTCTCAGAAGATGGACTGGTGACCGGATCTTCACTTTTACGGAGCTGCTGTCTATGAAAAGTGTACTATTGACACTCCGGCTGAGTGTGTCAAACCTTTTCCCCGCTGCCTGATTTTTCCTACCCCAATGCTGTTTCCCAGATTTTTATTGTCTTCAGTGCTTTGAGGAAGGTGATGGCTACTTGTAAGCCCAGCATCGAAACGCGCGTCCGCACCGTGCAAGCCAGCAAACCTTTGGGCCTCCAACTTCTAACAGCACTTATTAGGCGCACCAGTGCCCTGTACATTTTGCGGGTTTCTGTCTTAGGTATATATCAGAGGCGCAACTAGAGTCAAATTTCGGGGGGGGGGGGGGCCTAAGAGAAAATTTCGGGGGGGGGGGGCTGACTCTTTAGGCAATCGGCAGAGTCGAGCTGCAGGGGCTCTTAGAAGGGGTGAAACAACAACAAAGCCCCATTAACATGCACAAGGACATTTAGAGACCCGTGAAGTGCTCGGGTGCGGCTGTGAGCGGGCCCGGGAAGTATCCCGGGCTGCCACACACGACGGGGGGGCTGAAGCCCTTTGAGGCCAATGGGTGTTGCGCGCCTGGTATATATTATCTGTATATAATCTGTTTTTTTGTGGTTATTGTGAGAGTGTGAAGTGTATGAATAGTAAGATTGGTGGAAATATATGTCTATGTTTTTTTCTTTTAGGTCTTTATTTTTGTTTAGAGCTCTTTTGTGGGGACAGAGAGTATTCATTTGTCTATTTAGATATCTGTCAGTCCAGACATATTTGTTTTGTTTGTATACCATAAATGTATTGCTGTATATGTTGTTTGCTCCGTAAACTATTACTTGAAATTTAAATAAATGTATCTACATCATTTGTGTATATATATATATATATATATATATATATATATATATATATATATATATATATATATATATATATATATATTGCAATCCAAAGTGCCTTTAGCATTTGAGAGGGCACACGACAGCACCTCGCCCTTCGGCTATCTCATGCAGCTTGCCTCATTCCTCCTTTTCAAAGTAGTCAGAGCCAACGCGTTTCGAGGTTAAGACCTCTTCTTCCTGGGCTGCCATAAATTAAAAACACCTGAGCCTCGCATTGCATGGTTGTCAGCTTTATTTATTCACATCACGGCCCCTCAGTGGGCGTGGGTTCGATGTCAAACATTAGTGCATGTTGGCATTTGGAGTTCAAAATGCGAGCATAATTAATGCACTTCAAGTAAGTTCAAGTGTTCATTTATATATTAGGGCTTATTTTTCTCCTGTAGTAGGTTCAGAGTCATTTGGCAAGCGTATTTAGCATATGAAGCACTGTGCTGAAAAAAGTCTCGGTTTGTACCCAAACAGCAGCCTGACTTACTGGAATTTATATCTCTCCCAGCAGATGATGGTGCTCCTCCCCACGGACAGGCCTCCGTGTAGAAAATTTTGCAATCCAAAGTGCCTTTAGCATTTGAGAGGGCACACGACAGCACCTCGCCCTTCGGCTATCTCATGCAGCTTGCCTCATTCCTCCTTTTCAAAGTAGTCAGAGCCAACGCGTTTCGAGGTTAAGACCTCTTCTTCCTGGGCTGCCATAAATTAAAAACACCTGAGCCTCGCATTGCATGGTTGTCAGCTTTATTTATTCACATCACGGCCCCTCAGTGGGCGTGGGTTCGATGTCAAACATTAGTGCATGTTGGTATTTGGAGTTCAAAATGCGAGCATAATTAATGCACTTCAAGTAAGTTCAAGTGTTCATTTATATATTAGGGCTTATTTTTCTCCTGTAGTAGGTTCAGAGTCATTTGGCAAGCGTATTTAGCATATGAAGCACTGTGCAGCCCAGGAAGAAGAGGTCTTAACCTCGAAACGCGTTGGCTCTGACTACTTTGAAAAGGAGGAATGAGGCAAGCTGCATGAGGTAGCCGAAGGGCGAGGTGCTGTTGTGTGCCCTCTCAAATGCTAAAGGCACTTTGGATTGCAAAATTTTCTACACGGAGGCCTGTCCGTGGGGAGGAGCACCATCATCTGCTGGGAGAGATATAAATTCCAGTAAGTGAGGCTGCTGTTTGGGTACAAACCGAGACTTTTTTCAGCACAGTGCTTCATATGCTAAATACGCTTGCCAAATGACTCTGAACCTACTACAGGAGAAAAATAAGCCCTAATATATAAATAAACACTTGAACTTACTTGAAGGGCATTAATTATGCTCGCATTTTGAACTCCAAATACCAACATGCACTAATGTTTGACATCGAACCCACGCCCACTGAGGGGCCGTGATGTGAATAAATAAAGCTGACAACCATGCAATGCGAGGCTCAGGTGTTTTTAATTTATGGCAGCCCAGGAAGAAGAGGTCTTAACCTCGAAACGCGTTGGCTCTGACTACTTTGAAAAGGAGGAATGAGGCAAGCTGCATGAGATAGCCGAAGGGCGAGGTGCTGTTGTGTGCCCTCTCAAATGCTAAAGGCACTTTGGATTGCAAAATTTTCTACACGGAGGCCTGTCCGTGGGGAGGAGCACCATCATCTGCTGGGAGAGATATAAATTCCAGTAAGTGAGGCTGCTGTTTGGGTACAAACCGAGTCTTTTTTCAGCACAGTGCTTCATATGCTAAATACGCTTGCCAAATGACTCTGAACCTACTACAGGAGAAAAATAAGCCCTAATATATAAATAAACACTTGAACTTACTTGAAGTGCATTAATTATGCTCGCATTTTGAACTCCAAATACCAACATGCACTTATGTTTGACATCGAACCCACGCCCACTGAGGGGCCGTGATGTGAATAAATAAAGCTGACAACCATGCAATGCGAGGCTCAGGTGTTTTTAATTTATGGCAGCCCAGGAAGAAGTGGTCTTAACCTCGAAACGCGTTGGCTCTGACTACTTTGAAAAGGAGGAATGAGGCAAGCTGCATGAGATAGCCGAAGGGCGAGGTGCTGTTGTGTGCCCTCTCAAATGCTAAAGGCACTTTGGATTGCAAAATTTTCTACACGGAGGCCTGTCCGTGAGGAGGAGCACCATCATCTGCTGGGAGAGATATAAATTCCAGTAAGTGAGGCTGCTGTTTGGGTACAAACCGAGACTTTTTTCAGCACAGTGCTTCATATGCTAAATACGCTTGCCAAATGACTCTGAACCTACTACAGGAGAAAAATAAGCCCTAATATATAAATAAACACTTGAACTTACTTGAAGTGCATTAATTATGCTCGCATTTTGAACTCCAAATACCAACATGCACTAATGTTTGACATCGAACCCACGCCCACTGAGGGGCCGTGATGTGAATAAATAAAGCTGACAACCATGCAATGCGAGGCTCAGGTGTTTTTAATTTATGGCAGCCCAGGAAGAAGAGGTCTTAACCTCGAAACGCGTTGGCTCTGACTACTTTGAAAAGGAGGAATGAGGCAAGCTGCATGAGGTAGCCGAAGGGCGAGGTGCTGTCGTGTGCCCTCTCAAATGCTAAAGGCACTTTGGATTGCAAAATTTTCTACACGGAGGCCTGTCCGTGGGGAGGAGCACCATCATCTGCTGGGAGAGATATAAATTCCAGTAAGTGAGGCTGCTGTTTGGGTACAAACCGAGACTTTTTTCAGCACAGTGCTTCATATGCTAAATACGCTTGCCAAATGACTCTGAACCTACTACAGGAGAAAAATAAGCCCTAATATATAAATAAACACTTGAACTTACTTGAAGGGCATTAATTATGCTCGCATTTTGAACTCCAAATACCAACATGCACTAATGTTTGACATCGAACCCACGCCCACTGAGGGGCAGTGATGTGAATAAATAAAGCTGACAACCATGCAATGCGAGGCTCAGGTGTTTTTAATTTATGGCAGCCCAGGAAGAAGAGGTCTTAACCTCGAAACGCGTTGGCTCTGACTACTTTGAAAAGGAGGAATGAGGCAAGCTGCATGAGATAGCCGAAGGGCGAGGTGCTGTCGTGTGCCCTCTCAAATGCTAAAGGCACTTTGGATTGCAAAATTTTCTACACGGAGGCCTGTCCGTGGGGAGGAGCACCATCATCTGCTGGGAGAGATATAAATTCCAGTAAGTGAGGCTGCTGTTTGGGTACAAACCGAGACTTTTTTCAGCACAGTGCTTCATATGCTAAATACACTTGCCAAATGACTCTGAACCTACTACAGGAGAAAAATAAGCCCTAATATATAAATGAACACTTGAACTTACTTGAAGTGCATTAATTATGCTCGCATTTTGAACTCCAAATACCAACATGCACTAATGTTTGACTTCGAACCCACGCCCACTGAGGGGCCGTGATGTGAATAAATAAAGCTGACAACCATGCAATGCGAGGCTCAGGTGTTTTTAATTTATGGCAGCCCAGGAAGAAGAGGTCTTAACCTCGAAACGCGTTGGCTCTGACTACTTTGAAAAGGAGGAATGAGGCAAGCTGCATGAGATAGCCGAAGGGCGAGGTGCTGTCGTGTGCCCTCTCAAATGCTAAAGGCACTTTGGATTGCAAAATATATATATTTATATATATATATATATATATATATATATATATCACTGTCTTTTACATTTTTGTTTGTTTTTTCGTTCATCCTATGTATTTGGTTCTCCCCTGAACCCAGTGAATTGCCCTCTTCTACCCATTTGAGACTTTATTACGCTCTTTGAGTTTATCCTTGGCAGGTGACACTTTCCTTCCTCGCCTTCGGGGTGGACCTCTTTCTTTCTATTACAGACGTCATAAGCAGAGACCGAGCTTGCCAGGAAGCTTCATGGCACCTGATTGCTGGATCTGTGTTTCAGACAGCGTCTTCTTCACTTCCTCGCTGCTATCTTTTGCAGAAGCAAGCTGTAACTGGTCCAGTTCCCAGGCACAGGGGCTTTCACATAGCAAGGGCACACTAAGCTAATTGGTATGACTCTTCTGGATGGTGGATCCAAGCACAGGGGCACCGGCATTATTAAGTACATAGATGGCTAGTTTTGCTGAGCACAAACCTCTCTTTAAATACTTGGAGCCAGATGTACGACCATAACTGAGCCCATGCAATAGCCGCTTAAAAGCATAGCCTTTTGTTGCAACGTTGGTGCGTCAATAAAATGATACGTTTTCTCAGAATAGATCCAACAAGCCAGTTTATGCTGAAGAGGACACTGTTCTTCGCATCCCATTTTACTTGTAGTCGTTCACCATCGTTATTGTTGCATATTCAGCAAGCACTGATATGACCCCAGGCCCACTTACCGTTCCAAATACATAAGAAGAGGTACATTTTCCTTCACCAGACATTACCATTAAGGGACTATTTTGATTAGCATGCAACATAAAAACGCGTGGCAAAAGAATGTTCCCAAATTTCACCAAGATAATTGATTTTATATACCGTGCTAAAATGGTTTGAATTTTCGTGCTGATGTAAGCCCTCCTTTAAGGCATAGTAAAACTGCATAACGCACACATAGGTTTCACCTGAGTAAGAAACTTGCTGGGAACCGTGCAAGTAGAAAAAAATTTTATTGTGTACGTTTTCGGGCATTTTTCTGCTACTTAAAATGGTTACATCAAAACCACTAGAAAAAAGCATGTGATAATTAGATAGGTAAAGATGTGCAAAAACGTGCAGTAAACATTTCCAAGAGTTGTGTGCTCAATATTAAACAGTGCTTGGATGCTTTTTATATGTTGCATTTTAAACGAACTCAGTAGAAATTCGTGTTTTTTTTTATATCTGATAATGTCGGAAATTCCAGTTAAGTAGTTTCAAATCGTATTTAAATTGTTTGAGTTATTGGCATGACATTTTGGAGCATATTACTTAATTTTGCTCACCTAGGAGAATCTTCACTTGGCAAAATAAGTCAGCAGCCACTGCAAATTCCAGAGCCTTTTTGTAACAAGCATTGGCGTAGCCAATAGGTCTCGCATTTGGGACTTTATAAGTATTTAGTTATGCAGCTCACCATCCTTGGTGCAACAACATCAACTGTTGCATGGCTAAACACTTCTAAGGTCCCAAAGGCGAGACCTATTGGCTATGCCAAAGCTTTTTTTTTTGCAGACATCTCGGGAATGCACTTTAACCATATTGAAAGAAGTCCGACTGCATCAACGGACACACAGTTGTTTTTATGCATCTGCACACGCAATCCTCATGTCACGGGGGCTATAGGTAAGAGGTGAATTGATCTTGATAAATATTTGAGATGTGCTGAAATAGTGATGCTACTCGGTGCAAATAAGAACATATTTATGCTAAAGAGCCAAACTGGCATTTTTATTTTTTTGTTGAAAGTCAGGTAAAAATGCCTTAGTCTCATGGCCTGTGATGACCCCAAACTTGTGACACCTCGTATGAGTATTGATAAATCAGTACCTGATTTCTTCTTTCTTTGGGCTGAGGCTGCGTTTGTTAGGATTGGTGGTGAAATAGGAGGAGAATATGGCTAAAGATAATTAAAGCAGCTATTCCATGGTTTGGTTAAACATGAGTGCTGTTCGGATTGATCCGGATGAATATTGGCCAGGTTGCTTTCTGTTTTCAATTTGAGGCAAACTATAGACTTCTTGGCCAGTTGTTCAAGCTGTTTTCACGAAACAGAGCTAGCTAAGGTCCTCTAAAGTTTTAAAAAGCATAACACAGATTATAGTAGGCAACAAAATTACGTTCTTGCAATTTGCAGATCATTTTTTTCTGGTATTGTGTACTTTGGAAGTTAGTTATGAGCTCTTTTATGGGGTGTTAACCACGATTTTACCAGTCATGTTCTTTGTAACCTGCTCAATTGAGTAATCTGCATCTAGTGAATATTACTAAAAACTGCAATCAAAAATCCTTGTAGGAGCCTGAAGCACCAGCAACAAGCATTAGCCATGCGGCCGTGAAAATGACACGGCTGCGTGGCCACGAAAGTGATCGCGATCGCATGGCGGCTGCACGCATGCACGTTTGCGTGCACGCAAGCTTGAGGCCACCAAAAGCCTGTGGTGGCACTTTCAAAAGCCGCTTACTAAATGTCTCGCTGACAACGTATTGCCTGGCTCAGCTAAACCTAAAAACAACATCTGCAATTTTTTAGGGGCATCGATGGCCTATAAAAGTGGAGATATTCTACCAGGTAGGAATACATTCTTAATGCATTCTGTGCCCGATAGGATTCGGAACCTGGGTGTTCCCTGAAGGAGTTTAAATCTGATTTTGGGGACTTACACCAATCAAAATCTTTGATTATATTTTAAAATGCTTGCTATGCATTTCTCACCATTAATGCAGGCACCAGGCTGTAGAAAAATCAAGCAATGGGTGTGGGGGAGCGAGGCAAAGAGATTGGCTCACATGAATTTGTATTTTTTCAGTGTAAAAAAAATGAGAGAAATGTTCATTACTGTATTTGCAGAATGTGGTTTTGAAAATATAAGCTAACTCCAGGATTGCAGATTTCCCACACTGTGAAAAGTCCGATGTTGTAGGCATATTGCTATCTAGGAATCTAAAAGATGTAAATATTCGAGACCCCAGAATGGGAAAAATAGAGCTTTGGAAATGAGAGGCGTGGGTTTCCGATTTCCCATTTTTGTGTGATTTGTTACTTAATTACATAGGAAACAAATCCTGTCGAAGAAACCTGCATCTTGGCCAGGGTTACTGATGCTCATCAGCGCTGTTGCTTTCATTCACTATTTTATTCAACCCTCCCCCGTTACTGCGCTGCTCATTTATTGTCCCATCTGTAAAACACCATGACACAACTTGGCCCAGCAGAAACCATTTGCAACTGGTCAATTGAAATGTGAAACAGGCAACATGCGTCCAACACATAGATCCAACTGTGCCCCAGGTCTCAGCTGTCATCTGTTTCTCGTAAACAAGTGGGAGAGGAGGGGGAAGTGCATGGAACAGGCGCCCTCGGAATGCCTCTATCTACAAATAACAAACAAAAGGCACTGCTGCCAGTAATCCAACTGAGGCTTGCCATGTTAGTTAAATACATTTAAAAAAATGATGGGGAGAGTGCTACAGGCAGGAAAAATAATATTTGCAATGCAATAGGTCCTGCATTTAAATGGGAGACTTATGCTGATATTGTTCACGCATGGCACGCTAAATGTAAGCTGAGCACGATGTGCCTACAGGAGAAACTCAATAAAGAAAATAGTGCTCAGCGACTAAAAAAGGCATACCATGAAACATCCGGGCCAGTCGCCATGGGAGGTTACAGATGAAGACAAGCCGGTACTAAGGAGGGACTAACTAGCCTCTTTACAAATACGACACCAGCATTTACGTAGGACACCAACACAAGCCAATGACAAATATGGGCAGAGAGTGGGCAGAGCTTCTATCACATACTCCACTACAACAAGTCTCTCAGAGCAGCGCATGCGTGCTGACTTTAGGCTCGACCTAAAAATGACCCTCCTACCTATCAACCCTTTCTTCAGTGATATCTATCTGAGAAAGATGGGTCTGCCCAATTGTAAACAAAAACTGAGCCGCCATATAGCACCTCGCTCCTTTACTTTTTCTCTTGGCCATTACTATGAGGCCCCAGGGGTCTGGAAGACCAGGGTTATGCATCTGAATGCAACTTTGACATTCCCTGGACTCACCGTTTTACAAAAACAACAGGCCCTCAACAGTGAACGCTGACCTTGAGGTGACTTGCAGCACTGGGTGAAATGGAGAGAGCAGAACAGCTCAAATCTCGAATTGCGTTGGATAGTAAATCACAAAATAACAATTTGCATCAGGGTTGCATTAAAAAAGTAATGGAAACCCAATACAAAGCTTTAGTAAATCTGGACCTTATTTTCATTTTGAGAGGTGTACTTTTATTGCACAAATAAAAAAGTTTGCATTAGGTACCGTCTCATTACATGTTACTAAAAAGTATATTCTGAAACACTAGTTTTATCTTGAACACTATATTATTTTATGGCAGCTTACATACTGTGTGTAATACATTTTTTTAAATAATGGCTTACATATTCATAGTGCTTTCTGTCACAAGCTGGAACATTGTAGCACTAGAAATACACATCACTTTTCCCCACTGTGGGAACCAGGATTTAATTCTGTGACTCTCTGTCCACACACTCAGGCCTCTGCAGTGATTGCATTAGCCAACTGAGGTTTTATAACTTAAAAGAGTACACTTGGAACCAATTAGTTTAACTTTATTTTTCATTTAGAGTGTTCGCACCTTATTTTATATGCAGTTACCCAGAGGTAAAAGTAAAAAAAATCGAAATATTTGTTCTTTTTAGCTACTGTTTTGACCCTTCCACCACAATCACTGACACTGCATCACAGCACTCAGGAGTACACTTTCAACGATTGGTTTAATTTCATCTATTTTTTGTGTAAGGTATTTTATATCCAGTTGCTCAAAGGTAAAAAAGATCAAAATACAAAATATTTTCTTTTTAGCCATTTTTCGACCTACCACCAGTAAGTAATGACTAAAACTGCCTCATGGCACTCAGAGATATAGTTCCCACGTTTTTTTAATGCACTTCAAGGACTGCATGTAAATGAAGACTGCCAGAAAACATGCCAAATAAACAAGATCATGTTTCAAGGCCATCTTTATTTACTTGCAGAGACATTTGCGCCCCCATGGGAATGCAGCTACAGACCCCCATTGGGGCGCGTCCGACAGTGAGAACACCCCTGGTATAGATGATGAAGAACATCTATAATGCATACAGATAGTACACTCAGACCCAGCAATAGTTAAAACTGACTTTTAAATGGGTCCCAATCCTGTCCTTAACTTTGCAGCCAAAAAACACTGCTCCGTTTTGCATCAAAGACTGTACACACCCTTACAGTAAGCCAGTCAGAGATGCAGTCCATGTTTACATTTCATGTTGTACTTAATCTTGCATTCCTTTCCAGATGTATTGCTCATGCCGTGCTCTGAAGTGGTATGTGTCTGGGTGAGTTAAGATTGCGGGTAGGTGTTATGACAGGGCATGATTGAGAGCTCTCAGCCTCTCGAGATGAGACGGAAGGCACGAGTCTCTCCCAGTTAGGGTCGTACCTGGCTGTTCTTTACCAGCCTGACCTCTATAAGCCCTTGCTGGTAAAAAATATCATGAAAAGCAGTGAACTCCAGTATTTCCCCTTCAGAAACATAAAACGTAAAACTGCAAACACATAAGGAGATCAGTTAAAAAAATTTTAGGAGTTGTGTAAATCATTTCAAAATAACTATTAAAGTAAATAGAGGGATAATTGTCATGTTACGAAAGAATCCTGGCAAATTTACCTGAATTCTTTTTTTACGTACCAGCTTTTATCTGTTAAAGACTGAAAATAGTAAATAAATGGCTTTTTTCCATTAGAAAGGTGGCAACCCTACTAACAGTTCATGTGAGGGGATCATTAATGTGGTCAGATTAAATGCACATCCGATCCTTGGCATCTCTGCAGAGAGCGTTGATTACATATGTGCAAATTATAATTGATGGAAGTTTTGTGAAGGAGGTTCACAGCTATGTACAGTACCAAAGAAAGCGGAAATGTAGTGATTACACATCTCTAATCTTTACAGCAAAATACTAGCAGCCAATCAAAATGTTTTACAAATAACTACATTTCCCATTAACAGAGGAACATGCCAAAAAGCAATCCACCAATCACCATAAGGGAAGCCCCTGTAAATATGAAAGACTCCATCAAGCTGCCTCTTTCTTTGCTGCTCAGCAATCAAGATAAGTGTTGTCATATGTAGAGTATACTGATGATAATTCATTCATTTTTGCTGGCGATTTTACCCATTATTTGGCCTCCTTCATCTTCTGACTCTGTATTTGGCCTAATGCACCTCGTCCTCCCTGGAGGTCTTGGTCCTCCGTAGAGCGACTTGGAACCGTTATTTCTGGAAGTATTTTCAATTCCTTTTATTTAGTCCTGCTGCACGAGCGACTTCAGTGCGGAGCGAGCGGGAGATCAGACCTGAACCATGTGTTGGGTTTCTTCCAGTGAGTTCAGTCCTTCTCCTTTGACAACAAAGGACTCTAATTTGTGGCTTCAACAGTGAGTGAGAACATTTTTCAATTTCAAGCTAATCACTGTAAAGTGAAATTTGATGAATACCATTGGTTATTATGGCCCACCGAGGCCTTAATCACAGAGAAGTGGTGCAGTTGCAATAATTCAACAGGAAGGAATAACCAAAGGGCAGGACTGCTCCCTCCATTGCTAATGTATTCTTTATTGCTCCTTTGTGGTCCATTATTGCTTTCCTTCAGGCATGCACATTGTGCAGGTTAGTATTGTATGCTCATGCACATCCTTTCTCTTTCTCTTCATGTCTTCCTCGCTACAGAAGATACATATTGGAGCACATGCTTTGGTATGATATTGCGCTTGGTGCAGTTCTTCTTGTCATCCTAGGTTTATTCCGGTCAAAAAGGTTAAAAAAACAACTATAGGTAAGCAAAGTAAAAATACGTATCATATAAAAAATTTCTTTTCTTTTCTTTTGCGTCTTGCTCACCATCACCTAGGATGCGTGCAAGAAGGCCTAGGGTATGATCTGAGTAGAATTTTGAGGGCAGACTTTGTAGAATCATTTCTAAACTATGCCTCGTATGCAGTTACTTTTTCCTCCTCGTACTAAAACAGACTCAGATAAGGGTCTTGATCTTCTTCTTGCAAAGGCGAGGAGGCCAAAGAATCTACCTCTGACCAAAGAGGCAAACCACTTGATAAAGAGATTGTACCTACAATTCTGAGCATAGTTCTCAATACTATGGGGATTCTTGTAATGGGCATGCCTGGTACATTTTCTGAACCTATATTGAGACGCTTTCAGTTTGCTCTATCACTGGGCTTTCCTTTACATTTATGAAACAATACAAGGAAGATAGATGGGAAAACAAGGTATGAGAAACAGAGGAGCTAGGGACCTGTATATGTCCACCCAAACTCACTTTCATGGAACACATGTATAAATATTGTACTACAGTAGACTAAAGACATGTTTTATTGTCTCTCTGTGGCATTATTTAAAGCAAAAAGGCCAGTTCCAACACTTAGGGGCTCATTACGATGTTGGTCGGAAAGCCTTCGCTCGACACCAACTCTGATTCGGGACCAACCGACTTTCATTCGGTGGTTCTGACCAAATTATGATGCGACCGAACACTTATCGGTCGGATTCCCATTGTTTCCTATGGGAGCTCGTGTTACGCCTGAGAACCTGCTGTAACAAAGGCTCCTATGGGGAAATGGGGTGTGTGTGTAAAACCTTGCACCCTGTTGCCGATGTCCTATGGTGCCACACAGTGCAGGGTTTTACAGGGTAGGTATCCTCTCGGCCATCAACTGCAGGCTGGGGGGGCTGAGGTACCTGCCTGGAGCCCCCAGAGTCACTTTCCGACAGCCTTTCCGTGTCGGTCAGGCCGAAGCAGAAAGGCTGTTGTAGATCGGTATCATAATTCCGAGGTCGGAAATGGTGTCCATAGGGGTGTATGATGCGGTTCTGACCAACAGGAATAATCCGCGAGTCTGTCGGACCTGAGTCAAAATGAATGGACGGTTTACAATCCGTCCACGAACATCCTAATTAGTCAGTCGGAATGAAAACTGGTGAGTCGGTCGGAAGGGCTCTGACGCGGTCGCAAAGATTCCAAATGTCAGGCGGAGGCTTTTGACATCGTAATCACCCCCCAAATATCTATCGTATTTTTTGATTATGAATGACTAGTGGTGGCGTTTTTTCATATTTTCTTCTCTCTTTTGTTTTTTTTGAAGGCCAGTGCGTTTTTGGTATTCCTCATAAGTAACAACTAGGATGATGGATCTAGGGATGATGTCTTATTCAGTCTTGGGTAATCTTCATTATCTTTATTTCTGCTTATCCTCGTAACAGTCATTACACCATGCCCATTTCCTCATAACTGCTGTTCTTTAAATAAGGTTGTTAAGTCAGGAAGAATGCTGGGCAAGTTGTCCTTTTATAGTTCTCACTACAGTGTCTAGAGCTTTGTGCAAAACATACTGTAGTAATCCAGGAAACAGGTTTAAGTCCAAGTAGGTTTATTCAGTAGCACAGCATCAAGTATACAGCTTCAAGGTCCAAGTACAACTGACAGAGTAAGGCAGAATGCATCACCAGGAAAGTTCTGAGAACCAGAACTACATGAATTCAGTCTCATGCACTTAAAGGAGAAGTAAAGTATAATACAGGATGTAACACATCTCCCCCATAAACAAAAAGAACAATAAAATAACATATGTACAAAATCATGATAAAACAAGGCAAAGCTTTGCATAGCAAAATATCATACATAGTCTCGTAAAGAAAGAGGTTTCCTACGAGCACGGGAATCCAACTTGATCCTGGAAGCAATGGTGTCAGTAGAGGGCCTAGAACACAGACTTGGTGCAGAATTGTGACAGGAAAAGTGGGAATTCACACCATACTGGACAGGGCACTTCGCAACCTTGCTTACATTCCAGACCTTACCATCTTGCGTGATAACGGAATTTTGGAAAACATTTTTAACCTGAATGGGTCTACTATATCTGCTCACTCCCTTGCTAATAAATGAAGGTTTCAGAATTTTGACCCAATCACCCACAGACAAACCATGTTCCTTAGCTCTCCACCTTTTGTTGTACCACAGGGCAGATTTACTTTGTTTAGAAGCCACTCTGTCCGCAACAAGTTTGACATCAACAACCTCCTCACAAAAGGCTTTACATTTTTCTTTGAACCACCACGGACAAATAACAGAAGCAGGGTCTCTTCCCTTAAGTAACTTGAAAGGACTGACCTCAGTGGTGGTGTGTGGAGTTATGCGATAATGCCAAAGCTTCTCTCTGAGGATATTCAACCAGTTGCCTTTTTCCTTGATGGCATCAACGACAAAGTTCTTTAACACACGGTTGAAACGCTCAACCTGACCATTCTCATGTGGCTCGTAGAGTGACGTCCTAATATGTTTTATGTTGCAAGATTGTAAAAATGACCGCATTTCTGATGAGACCAATTGTACTCCATTATCTGACACTAAGGTGGAAGGACAACCCTCTCTAGAAAATACTTCTTGGAAAAACAAAATAATAACCTCAGAAGTAATCTTTGACACAAACTTTACCTCTGGCCACTTAGAATGGTAATCAATGATCACAAGTGCAAAGCGAGAAGTTTCAGGCAACATATTAAATGGACCAGAAATGTCAAAGGCAATTTTACTCCATGGAACCTCAGGCCAAACTACCGGCTTAAGAGGTGGAACAACAACTTTTAACATTTTGTCTTTGTCACAACACTCACTGCAATCCCTAACCACCCGATCTACAAACCTATCTAGACCAGGCCACCAGAAATTCAATCTGATCAAACGCTTCATGGCAGAAATACCAGGGTGGGTTTTGTGCGCCAACTTGAGTATCAACTCTTGAACACCAACAGGTGGAACACACTTGTCACCTTTGAACACAAGATCACCATCACAGAATAATTCATCAGCAACATTGAAGAATGGAACTATGTCTTCTCTAACATTGGTTTTGTTGGGCCAACCTTCCAACAAATATTTCCTCAAAGTAAGAAACTTTTCATCCTCTTCTTGACACTTAAACCAAAACTGTTCAGTGATCTCCTTTTCATCCTCTTCTTGACACTTAAACCAAAACTGTTCAGTGATCTCCTGATATTGTGAATCCACAAAGTCCTGCAAACCACAAACAAAATCCAAATCTTCACCCTTTTTAACATTGTCAATTACAGTAAGACAAGGCAGGCGTGACAAACAATCAGCTGTTACATTTTTCTTCCCAGGAATGTATTCCACAGTAAAGCTGTATTCTTGTAATCTGGATGTCAAACGTGCGATCCTTGCTGTGGAATTCCAACCTCCTCCCACAGATAGAATATTTACAAGGGGCTTATGGTCAGTCCTCAGAATGAACTTACTGCCCCAAATATATATTCTATAGTGCTCTATAGCCCATACACACGACAGCAACTCCCGCTCAATAACAGCATATCTGCGCTCTGTCTCACTCAGTGTCCTGGATGAAAATGCCACATTCCATTCTGACATACCGTCAGTTTGGGAAAGTACACAACCCAAACCATATAAACTTGCATCTGTAGTGATTATACACTTTTTTCCCATTCTAAAGGGTCTCAAAGTGGGGGAACCTACAATATCCTTTTTTATTTCTGAAAAAGCATTTTCTTGCTCCGTGTTCCAAACAAATTCATTCTTTTGTCTCAAGAGTTTTCTCAAAGGCTCCATTTTTGTAGCAAAGTTAGCAACAAATTTGCTGTAATATTCACACATGCCTGAGAACGACAAAAGCTGTTCCTTATTAATGGGAGCAGGAGCATTAAGAATGGCCTCTACATTTGATTTTTTTGGAATTAAACCTTCCCCTGAGAGAGTGTGCCCCAAATACTCCACAGATTTCTTAAACAAATTGCACTTGTGTGCTTTAAGTGTAAGGCCATAGTTTTGTAGTCTGGAACACACTTCATTCAGATGAACAGAATGTTCCGCATCATTTTTTGAAAAAATTAGGATGTCATCCTGAAAGCATTTAACGTAAGAGTCTAGATCTCTAAAAATTAGGAACATTACCCTCTGGAATACAGAAGCGGCAGAAGCCAACCCAAACGGCATTCTTCTGCACTGAAAAAGACCCATGGGTGTGATAAAAGCAGTGAATTTCCTAGATTCCTCCGTTAACTCTATTTGATGGTACGCTGACCTGAGATCAAGGGTGGAAAAGATCTGCGCACCATCAAAAAGTGAAACTAATTCATTGATATTGGGAAGTGGATGGCAATCTATCACTATGTTAGAATTAAGAGCTCTCAAATCAATACAGACTCTTAACTTTTGATCAGGTTTTCGTACAAGAACAATGGGTGAAACCCACTCAGATGACTCAATAGGTTCAATTATATTATCTTTCAACAGGTCATTTAACATGTCCTTTAGTTCAGATCTGACATTGAGTGGTACACCTCTCAATTTTTGTTTCACAGGAATGGCATTGTCTTTTAAAACGATTTTGTGTGCAAAACCTTTCAATTTTCCTAATTGATCACAAAATACTTTGTCAAATTTTTTACTCCAAAAGGAGGTAACATCTTCTTCCCGTTCAGAAATACTATTAACCATCTCTTGGTCACTACACAGTTCAATGGGATCTTTGGCTCGTGGATTTAGTTTGATACCAAGTTCCCATTGATCTTGCCACCCCAGAACATTCACACCTTTGGACGCTATGTACAATTTAATATAGGCAAATCTACCTCTAAAAGTCAAATGCACATTTAAAAATCCTTCAATTGAAATATTGCCTCCATTAAAGTTTTCAGCTAAAATGTCAGAAGGTTGTAGTTTGGTAAAATCACACACATCTTGCAATTTTTCATCAAAATATTGCTTAGTAATGATGGTCCATGGGGACCCAGAGTCTACCATCAATTCCAGATCAACCCCAAGTATGTTAAAATTGCATTTAGGAGATTTCCTGCGAGTAAAAACAATGGTACCCCTTTGTAATATGGATACAACATATCCTCTGGCAATCTCCTGTGGGGTAGGTTCAGAATCATTAATAGAAGAAACTTTGACAGGAGTGGGATAACTGGGAACAACCCGTGACTGTCCTGTTCTTCCTTGTGAGTTAAAGCGTCTCTCTCTACAGACATTACTAAAGTGTCCCAGCTTACCACAAATGTTGCAAGTTCTATTAAGGGCAGGACATCCTGGAAAAGAAGCAACATGTGACTTATTACCACACCTGTAACAGGAAACTGAATTGCTACTAACATCAGGTTTCCTGTAATTACTATTTGACCAATTCCTGACAGAGGATTGTGAGGTAGTACTATTCTTTGCTTCATTCTTGGATTTGACTAAACACACTTCTTCCTCAACATTAGTCTTACTAGCATTAGCACTTTGTTTATCTACAATGTCCATCCACTTTTCGGACATCTCTGTAGATTTAGCAATGGCAATACTCTCTTCCAAACTGGGATCACCAAGGCACCATAATTTATCTTGGACTTTCTTATTCTTAACGTGAACAATAATTTGGTCACGTATCATCTCATCAGCCATTGTACCAAAATTACAACGTAAGGTTAGGGCTCTTAGAGACGTAAGAAAGTCATCGAAAGACTCATCCTGTTTCTGTGCCCTGGTGTAAAATTTAAATCTATTAAGAGCAATATTAGCAGTGGGTTTAAATCTTTTCTCCAATCTGGCAAGGGCTTCAGAATAAACATTGAGATTATCCCCACTGCCCGAAGGAGTAGAAATAGGGGGCAAAGTTCTGAAGATCTCTTGTCCTTCTGATCCTAAACAGTGTAATAAAATGCTCTTTTTTCTTTCTGAACCCATTCGCTCTCCGTCAATGGCTTTCATATAGTTGAAGAATTCCTCCTTCCATCTTGCCCAAGGCAAAGGAGGATCACCCTTAATTTGTAAAAATTTAGCAGGAGGATCAAACTGCATTTCCAAAGACAGAGTTAAATCTAAAGCAAATACCAGGAAACCTGTAAATATGTGTTGTAAAATCAATATAGGCAAATATAGTAAAACATGGACACTGTTGTAAATAAGGTAAGTAAAATCAACATGCACATATATAGTAAAACTTGTACAATATAGTAATTAACATAAGTAAAGTGATAGCAAATAGAGGTAATAGTACAGTGCCTAGAATAATGATAAGGAAAAAAATAGTAGTTAAATGTTGAAATAAACGTTAAATAAATGCTGTAAATACCACAGAGCAATGGTTGTCAGTAAGAAGAAACAGTACGATTTGT
Source organism: Lissotriton vulgaris (assembly GCF_964263255.1). NCBI lineage: Eukaryota > Metazoa > Chordata > Amphibia > Caudata > Salamandridae > Lissotriton > Lissotriton vulgaris. The sequence goes on from NC_141694.1 coordinate 510,623,809, forward strand.
GGTAAATGCCAGAAAATGCTTCGTCCTCGAATGGTAATATGTAACCCAGAAGAAAGCGCTGTCAATTTGGAGTAATTGACACGGCGCTGTGAAGTAAGCGGCAAACACGCAATGTTCCGATTAAATTTTGCCGAAATAACGGGTTGCTAGGCAACCGGGAAAACAAAATGGCGGTACGTTGCACGTTGCACGCAGCGTCAATAGGACGTAGTGAGCGTTGCGTGTGTGGTGACGATAGCTACGAGGCAGGAAGACGTTGCTAGGCAATAGAGGGGACACAGGAAGTGTCGACGTCAGGAAGGTACGTTCTCTGTAGCGCGTCACGTCAGGAGGGTCCGTTCTCTGTAGCGCGTCCAGGCATTCAGTAGACGTCAGAAGGCTTCGTTCTTCGCAGCGCGTCAGGAATTCAGCAGAGGCTGGAATCTTCACTTCTGGTGAGTTCTACAGCTCGGTGTCTGCTCGGCACTGATAGAATCTTCAGTAAACTGAGCGCAGCGAGGAATTAAAAGATGCAAATGTCCAGATGTGCTCAAAAAAAGGCATGAAATTGAGCAGAAAAGCTTTAGAAAGTTTAGGAAAACGAGGGGCGAATTCCAGAAAGTCTCAAAAGAGAATTGGAGATTTCTTCAAAGAACCAAGAGGCAAAATATGAATAAAAAGTCAGAAAATGGTCCAAAAATAATGGAAAGGGGTTCACTCCGCTCCTGTGCTATAGATGGCTGGAGTCCTCGTCGCCAAAATTTGTAGTAATCCAGGAAACAGGTTTAAGTCCAAGTAGGTTTATTCAGTAGCACAGCATCAAGTATACAGCTTCAAGGTCCAAGTACAACTGACAGAGTAAGGCAGAATGCATCACCAGGAAAGTTCTGAGAACCAGAACTACATGAATTCAGTCTCATGCACTTAAAGGAGAAGTAAAGTATAATACAGGATGTAACACATACTTCTATTTCTTTTTCTCCTGTATAGAGATGGGAGCTCCTCATAAATAATGAGTGTGATGAGGATCACAGTAGGACTGTGATTAACAGGTTTTACTGCACATATCTGAGTTATAAATGGTCACCCACCTTTCTGTCATGCAAAGACAAGGCTTTTTTATTGGTTTTCAGTAGACCTGGACTCACTATCATAACATAACAATCTTTATTTCGACAAAAGTTGTCATAAAAGATACAAAGCAGCACAGTAAAATCATAAATAGTACATTAAGAACACACATCTGTAGTAAATTATAAAACCAGAAAATAGATATTAAAAAGTATCATAGCAAACAAACATCAGCAGAATGGCATTTATAAAATCAGTGAATGGTCCAGACTTGGCAATTGTACAGCATCCCCAATTAATAGATGTTTTCTCTTGCGCCATATACTTTCTAAAAATTTTGCGACAGCAAACACAATCATGTCAGGTAAATCAGTTTTAAAAACCCTATACGCCTGCAAAAAGCGAGAGAATCCCAAGTTTTTGCAGACAGGGACGATCCAATACCTCCTAGCTCGCGCATAAGCATGGCAGAAAAACAATATGTGCAGCTCAGTTTCTTGCTCTGATTTGCATGCGGGACAATGACTCGGGAAGACTCAGACCATTTACTAGTATAGGCTCGAACAGGCAAGGTGCCATACCTCCATTGAAGGTACAGTTTCCTGATGGCTGTTGGATATATAATGTCTAGGACTGGTTTAAATTTATACCTGTCCTTAGCCTTCAGGAATGATTCAGTCAGAGTGCCTGAGTCTGTGTTAAGTATATATGCCTTAAGTTTGTTTTTGCGGTACAGTGTAACCAATTGTTTCCGTGATACCCTGGTGCAGGAGGACAGGGGGTCTAACCATAAGGAGGCTAATCCCAGTCGCCCTAGTTCATTCCTTATATAATTGAACCAGGGTATTTTCACCCCATTTGGGAGGTTCAGGATCTCCTGGAGCTCAGATCTATAATTGATTAACTCAGGTGTGGTCCAAATCCTGCGCCAAAAGGTTAAGGGCCAGACACCCAGGTCTTCATCAAGGGGGCTAAGACCCAAATCAAGCCTCATTGGCAACAGGGGAGTACTAGAGGGTAATGATAGTAAATTCCTGATAAATGTATTCTCCGTTGCCACTAGTTCTCGCTTACACATGTGGCCCCAGAGCTCACCTCCATACATAACCGCACCTCTGGCCTGGACTCTGTAAATCTCTAGCGGCGGTCTAATCGGCTTAATGGAGGATTTATTTTTGTTTATAAGCCTGATGATTCCACCCGACAGTTGGGCCAGTTTCAGTTGTGATTTTATTTGATGGTCTCCCCAGGTCATTTTCTCATTTAGAGTAACCCCCAAATATTCAAAGGTTTGAACCCTATCTAACCTATTTACACCAATATGTGGGTTGGGGCGAGATTTTGATGGTGTATTAAAAACCATAAATTTGGTTTTTAGTGCATTATCACTTTTTTTACAATTTTTTAATTACTTAATAAAATAAGTATTTCCTAATCCTGACACTCTTGCGCAAACAGGAAAACTTTTTATTACCAAATCATTGGTTGTTAAGAGTGCTTGATGCTGCAACTGCCATATAGTAGGAATGTTTATATTAATGATGGGGACAGGTTGGCTAGACTGCACTAATGGTTAGCATGTCATACATACACTCAATAAAATATTGATCTAGCTGTGCATATTGGAGAATCATAGTTTTCCTATGACCCCCATCTTCACAACTCCCTGGTGCCCCTAAGTAACAATAGTGTCCTTGGAAGCAAGATTATGTGATGACTTCAAGTCATCAGGGACTCTATTTTCTAGTACTTATCTGTCCGTTAGCATTCTGACGCATTCTAGGAACTGTGGTTTTGCTTCACGTCAAATGAATCAATGGAAATTAACAAACTTAAAAGTAGTAATGTATATAAGGAAACCTAGGACCAGAGCATGGTGTCCCTAATAATATGGATCAATCTGATAATGTACCTGGGAACGATTATGTTACACAAGAACATCCTTTACCCTTGTAACAGTTAATCTGATATTCTGGAGAAATCCTTTTTAGGTCGAAGGCCTAAAAGGCTGCGCTTGCGCAGACTTAGGTCTGAGATTTAATGACTCTCAGTAGCGCAGAAGGTCCCGCCTCCCTGCCCTGTCTCTCCTTCATTGGCTGGCTTCCTAAACGGAGGCCAGCCATTGGAGGAGAGATCAGTCACTCCGATGTAGCCCCGTCCTTTTCGGATTTGGGGGCGTGATTTTTTGCGTTCTTTAGACAGTGACGTCGTCCGTCACTCAGAACCACAAAACCACGCCCCCAAATCCGAAAAAATCTCAGAGCTTTTTTCGGCCATTTTGAAGCTCGCTTCTCGACATCGGACGTCTCACGGGGTCTGCTTTCCGTCCTTTTGCCCCGCTTTCCGTGTCCTGCCCTCCTATGCTGGCTCCCTCCCCACCCCACTCCCTCTCCATTGATAGCCGTTTCTAGGGCCTTGTAAATGTATTAACCCGCTTGTGTCCGCCCTCCTCCCGCTGTCTGTGTATTTTTCCCGCCCCCTCCCGCTGCCTTTTGCCCCGCTTTCCGTGTCCTGCCCTCCTATGCTGGCTCCCTCCCCACCCACTCCCTCTCCACTGATAGCCGTTTCCAGGGCCTGGTAAATGTATTAACCCGCTTGTGTCTGCCATTTTTTTTTTACCAATGTCGGCCTCTTAGAGCTGTGCGTCTATCAGCTGCGCTTTCCATCGCTTTGGAAATCTATGGACCGTACGCCTCCCAAAGCTGTGTGTTCCTCTAAGGCATGTGTGCTTAGAAGCGTGTGTTCTGGTGGACGCGAGGTTCCCAGTGGCAGCACCTTCCAACGTGCGGTTTCCTACCTCCCAGAGAAGTATGAAAAGAGCTGGTTTCATCCTCTGAGAGTTGGGTTTCTGCCAAACTCCTACAGCTCTGTGTTTTCCGCGTCTGTGTATCTCCAAGGGCAGTGTGCCCAGAGCAGGGTTAGCAGAGCTGTGTGTCTTCCAGGGCTGTGTATAGAATGTCTGTCTCCAACGATCAGGTGCCACGCCACACACGCTGTTCACTTTCAAAGTGTTTGCCTAGAGCTGTGTGTCTTGCAGCGCTACGAACTACTGTGAGCTGCCCTGCCTGCTCCCCCAATCCCTGGCAGAAGATTAGCGGGACCCCCCGCAGCAGGCTGTAATAGAGGACGGATGTAATAACATGCCAGCGGTGATAAATCAGGCGGCCCCTCCCCCGGAGGAAGGTCTTCAGAGCCCTGCACGGCCCCTCACTCAGAGCACAGCTACCTGCTAGAGATCACACCGTGCACCTACGACCACCATGGACCCGCGAGCCCTGGCCCTGCTGAGCCTGCTGCTGGCCGCCGTCTGCCTCTCAGAAGGTGACTCCCAGCGTGGCACAGATGCCAGGCTGCTCTTGGGCACATCCAGTTAACTACCACAGGAAAGGGAATTTAGGTGTGCACTCACAATGGTCTGTGCACTTAGTCACCTCAAGTCCAGCTCGAGAGGGGGGCGGTGTAATGGCTCTTTGAAGATGCAAACCTCCCCCGTGCCCCCAGCCCAGTGTACTGGCGGTGAGTTATTCCATGCCAGCCTCTGGCACTGCACGAGGCTTCAAATGGCTGCCACACACGGGACGGGGCACCACTGACTGCTTCCTGCCCAGCGCCGCTCCCTGGGAGGGGGCAGCGCACCACAGATCGCGCGATAGGTGAGAACCCCACAGCCAAGGAAGCTCGTGCTTAAAAGACACCGACGTCGCAGACTGGCTGAGGTCTGTCAAATTGACGTTTCTCTCAAATTGCCCTTTCCATTGAAGACAACACAATACCATTTCCCCGACTTTGTGTATTTCAGGACAGCTGCCTCCCCACAACTGGCCCGCGTGCAAAGGGGAAGCAGAAGCCGGCCCCGTAAAATCTCCCAATGCTGGGCCCTAAAGAGTAGGAGATACAGTTTGGCATGGGACATAGTATAGCCTGAACAATGTGCCCTTCCCTCAAGCAACACTGAGCATTAAACACGGAGCTTCTCTCATCCTTCTTGTGAAAGGACCCCAGCCTGGGAGTTTCCAGCACACAAAGCTCACGCGGGCAAACAGCAGATGCCCTATTTGCGATTACACCGCAGCGCTGCGACACCTTTGCAATGCTATTGCCGGATTGCAAAATGCACCTTTTTATTCCCCAGAGTACCGCCCCCACCTCAAACACACCAAATCCACACAGACGTTAAAAGAGTACCAAAGAAACAGAGCAGAGTTGCGAACTGTTTGCAGAACAGCATGCTTGAAAATGTCTGGTTTCAGCCAGATTGTTCCCTGACGGATGTAGCGCCACACGTCTTAAACAGAGACTCAGGGTACTTCATGCCTTGTGCCCCATCTCCAGGAAGGTCCTCCTAGACCACAGAACACTCGAATTTATAGCTCATTGCGATTGCTTGTAACCGGTATTAATATCACACCTGCATCAGTCCCGTGTCTCACCACATTCTACCCTCCCCTCGCCGTTATGCTCCATACAACTGCAGGGGGCGCTCGGTCACACAGTAAACAAGTTTCAAATGAACTGCACTGCCCCATGTCCTCCTAGCCACAAAGCCACACTGCCCTCGCCCCTGCTATGTCAAGCGGAAGCGCGCAGGCCCCCTGCAAGACAAGTCAAGTCAAGTCATAGAATTTATATAGCGCACTACATACCCAGAGGGTCTCAAGGCGCTTAGGGAGGGGAGGAGGATTACTTGTCAAATATCCACGTTTTGAGTTGCTTTCTGAATGCTAGGTGGTTCTGGGTAAGGCGAAGGTAAGTGGGAAGTGAGTTCCATGTTTTAGCTGCCAGGTATGAGAAGGATCTACCTCCCATGGTGGTCTTGTTGATGCGAGGTACAGTGGCGAGGGCTTGGCTGGAAGATCGTAGTAGGCGGGAGGGGGTGTAGAAGGACAGTCGTGAGTTGAGGCATTCTGGTCCGATTTCGTAGAGTGCTTTGTGTGCGTGGGTTAGAAGTCGGAAAGTGATTCTCTTATTGACGGGTAGCCAGTGGAGGTTTTTCAGGTGCCCAGAGATGTGTTCGTTACGCGGGATGTCTAATATGATCCTGGCTGAGGCGTTTTGGATTCGTTGGAGTTTTTTCTGGAGTTTAGCGGTAGTACCTGCGTTGAGGGTGTTTCCGTAGTCCAGTCGGCTCGTGACCAGAGCGTGGGTGACTGTTTTCCTGGTTTCGGTGGGGATCCAGTGAAATGTTTTTTTGAGCATGCGAAGAATGTTGAAGCAGGATGAGGAGACGGCGCTGATTTGTCTGTTCATTGAGAGTGAAGAATCCAGGATAACGCCTAGGTTCCGTGCGTGGTCTGTCGGGATGGGTGCTTTTCCAAGGGCTTCCGGCCACCAAGAGTCGTCCCATGCAGAGGGGGATGTACCTAAGATGAGGACTTCTGTTTTATCTGAGTTCAGTTTCAGACGGCTGTGTTTCATCCATTCGGCAACTTCCTTCATTCCTTCGTGTAGGTTAGTTTTGGCGGTGCTAGGGTCATTGGTGAGTGAAAGGATCAGTTGAGTGTCATCCGCGTAGGAGATGATGTTGAGGTTGTGTTGGCGGGCGATGGCCGCGAGGGGGCTCATGTATACGTTGAAGAGGGTGGGACTGAGTGAGGATCCTTGTGGCACGCCGCAGATGACTTCAGTGGCCTCGGACTTGAATGGTGGAAGGCGGACTCTCTGGGTTCTTCCGGTGAGGAACGAGGTGATCCATTCAAGTGCTTTTCCTTGTATTCCGATGCTTCTGAGGCGTTGTAAAAGGGTGCTGTGGCAGACTGTGTCGAAGGCTGCAGAGAGGTCGAGGAGGATGAGGGCGACTGTGTCTCCATTGTCCAGTAGAGTTCGAATGTCATTTGTTGCTGCGATGAGGGCGGTCTCAGTGCTGTGTTTTGCTCGGAATCCAGACTGTGAGGAGTCGAGGGATTTGTTGGCTTCGAGGAAAGCGGCGAGCTGGTTGTTGACAGCTTTCTCGATGACTTTGGCCGGGAATGGAAGGAGCGAGATGGGGCGGTAATTTTTGAGTTCGGTGGAGTCCGCTGTGGGTTTTTTCAGAAGGGCGCTGAGTTCAGCGTGTTTCCAGCTTTCCGGGAAGGTGGCGGAGTTGAAGGAGCAGTTGATGACGTCTCGGAGGTGCGGGGCTATGACGGAGTCTGCTTTGTTGAAGATGTGGTGAGGACATGGGTCTGTGGGGGATCCTGAGTGGATGGAGTTCATCAGGCGGATGGTGTCCTCAGTGGAGATTGGGTTCCAGTCGTTAAGGGTGTTCAAGGGGGGTGAATGTTCAGCATATGGTTGGGTGGGTTGGTCTCCGGGTTGGTTGTCGAAGCTGTTGTGGATGTCTGCAATTTTGTTGTGGAAGAATGAAGCTAGGGAGTTGCAGAGGGCTTGAGAGGGGGTGATGTCGTTGGAGTTGGCCGAGGGATTGGTAAATTCCTTGACGATGTTGAAAAGTTCCTTGCTGTTGTGGGCGTTGTTATCTATTCGATCTTTGAATGCTGTTTTCTTGGCCTTTCGGATTAGTTGGTGGTGTATGCGGGTGGCGTTTTTGAAGGCGTCCTTGGAGCTAGTGGTTGGGTCTTTTTTCCAGGCCTTTTCAAGGGAGCGGCAGAGTTTCTTGGACTTCTTAAGATCATCGTTGAACCATGAGGCCTTCTTGCTGCCAGGTTTGCTTTGACGTTTTTTCAGTGGTGCTAGGATGTCGGCGCTGTTGGATAACCATAGGGTGAAGTTGGCGGCGGCTTGGTCTGGGTTAGAAGAGTGGGCTGGGGTGTTTAGAAGGAGCGATGAGGAGATCTGGTCGATGGTGATTTTGTTCCAGTTTCTTTGCAGAGTTGGTTGGGGGTGGTTGATGGGTTTAGGCTTGTTGTAGGTAAAGTGAACGCAGCTGTGGTCAGTCCAAAGGAGAGCCGTAGTGTGGCTGAAGGAGACGTGATTGCTGGAGGTGAAGATAGGGTCGAGAGTGTGGCCTGCGATGTGGGTGGGGGAAGTGACCAGTTGTTTAAGTCCGAGGTTGGCGAGGTTGTCCAAGAGGGTGGTGGTGTTGCGGTCGTTGATCTTTTCAAGGTGAAAGTTGAGGTCTCCCAGAAGGATGTAATCTTTGGAGGGGAGCGCGTGTAGAGTGATGAAGTCCGTGATGTCTTCACTGAATTGTGCGCGGGGTCCTGGTGGTCTGTATAGGAGGGTGCCTCTGAGTGTGGTCTTGGGGTCGATGTGGATCTGGAAGTGAAGGTGTTCAGAGTTGGCGAGATTGACGTCAGAGCTGGTTGAGATGTGGATTGATTTCTTATGGACGATAGCGATTCCTCCTCCTGTGTGGCCGGTACGGTCCTTGCGTGTGATCTTATAGTCTTCAGGGATGGCAATGGTGATGTCTGGGGCGGAGGAAGCGTTCATCCATGTTTCTGTTAGGAAGGCGACGTCTGGAGAGATGGTGTCTAGTAGATTCCATAGGTCAATGGCGTGCCTGTGGACCGATCGGGTGTTGAGAAGGATGCATTGTAGGCGGTTAGGGCCGGGAATCTGAGGTGTGAGCGTAGCGGAGTTGGTGACGGTACAGATGAATTTGCAGGAGTAGCATGAGAAAGGTCCATGGGTGTGTCCAGGAGCGGCTTGGACACAGTTGGTGGGGCGGCCGGGGTTGAGGGCTAGGAGGGTGGTGGCATCGTAGGTAATGCGGGACGGCTGGGCAAAGCGAGGACCAGGGGGACTGGCGCTGGGCGCGGACCGAGCGCGGATGGGCGTAGACGGGCTTACCTTTGGCGCACCTTCGGCGCGGATTGGGCGCGATCGCTGCGCGTAAACGCTGCGCGCGGGACCTGCTGTCATATATAGATAGTGGAAGGGGAGGGGCGAGGGCGGCTCAGCTGGGAGGCGGGGCGGGCTGCACAAGACGACAACAACAAACAAAATGGCAGCGGAGGGGGGAGCACAGCAAAGCGCTAGGGGAAAACGCGCAGACACACTTAAAGTAAGCAAGGTAAATCACAAGTGCATTAAGAGCAAAGCGGAAACCAAGGCAGAGCTGCAGGCAATAATATTGAGGCAATACTCACAATAAGCGCTGTCTAACGATACCAATAGTCGCCAGGGACACTGGGACACTGGGAGCGACCACTCCGGCCAAAGCGAAGAGACAGCCACGGAAAAAACACACCAGCTTTCATACCGCCACGCACACTTTATTTGTCATGTAATTTCAGGGATAAATTCCTTTCCAGCCAGGGTGGGGTCAGAATACCCCAAAATTGGAGATACGGGTGAAGGGTCTTTAATAAAAAAATTAAAAAAAGGGCAATTGTAATGTAAAAGGGCTTCTTGGCGCTGTGCAGTGCATTCACTGAGGTTCTGTGTCTGGTGAGTGCACGACAACCACGGGGGCTCTGAACGTCTGTCACTGCCCTTTTGCTTCTGTTGTCGCTGATGCAGGGCTCGCCTGACACGGGGAGGCTTGTATGGTAGAGTTCAATCCTATGACTGTGGGGGTATCTATAGTGCAGTGCACTTCAGTCACTTGGGGGCAAGAGTTGATTTGGCTGTGGTACAGTGAGGTGCTGTCTCTGATGCTGCGCAGGACAACCACTGGGGGCGGGGCGGATTATCTCGGATATAGTGCTCCACTGTCAATGATGATCTTTTATCGTGCAGTGCATGCCCATGCTCGAGGCTTGCCTCTAGTGAAGATCACGACTGATACTGCGGAGGGGGGATTATTTTTTAGTGCAGTGTCCCGTGCACGCCTGTAAGCTGGGTGCTGCTTATATTGCAGTGCTCTCCTATCACTGATGTGCTGTTGCTGTGAACTGGTAACGGAGGTTGTCTCTTATGCAGTGCACTCCTGTCACTAGGGTTTTCTTACTGCTTCTGGCGCTCTGCTCGCACATCACTGACATGCTGCTGTTGGTGCCTGCACAACAGGTATGTTTGTATGGGGGGGTGGGGGTGGGGGGGGGGGTGGGGAGGCAGGGCTCACCTGACACGAGAAAGCTTGTGCGGAATAGTGCACACTTGTGACTATGGGGTCGTCCCTAGTGCAGTGCACTTTATTCATTGGTGACAGTGTTCCTGAATTCTACAGCAGGGGGCACTGGTGGTGCATACAGTAGCCAGATGATGGCTGGAATGGGTATGTTTTAGTACTCAACATGTACGATACGTTAGTACTGTACAGTACAATGCTTTGCTGCACTTGAAATTCCCCAGTTGCATTCTGCGTGCCTGCATGTTGAATGAAAAGGTGCTCCAGATGCGGCATGTATCATTGATCTACTGCAGAATAAGACAGTTTGTGGCTGTGCACTGCCCGTGCTAATGTATGCTAAGTGGAAAGGCTTTCAGTTAGCTAGAGCTGTTTAAGTGTGTGTGTGTGTGTGACTCTGTGTGTGTGGGTGGCTCTGTGTGTGGCTGGGTGGCTCTGTGTGTGGCTGGGTGGCTCTGTGTGTGGCTGGGTGGCTCTGTGTGTGGCTGGGTGGCTGTGTGTGTGTGTGGGTGGCTGTGTGTGGGTGGGTGGGTGGCTGTGTGTGGGTGGCTCTGTGTGTGGGTGGCTCTCTGTGTGTGGGTGGCTCTTTGTGTGTGGGTGGCTATGTGTGGGTGGCTGTGTGGGTGGCTCTGTGTGTGTGTGGGGGGGTAGCTCTGTGTGTGTGTGGGTGGCTCTCTCTGTGTGTGTGTGGGTGGCTCCCTATGTGTTTGGGTGGCTGTGTGTGTGTGTGTGTGTGTGTGTGTGTGTGTGTGGCTCTGTGAATACTCTCTACTACTCTCTAATGCCCACCTATTGCCATTGTAAATGACACTACCATTTATTTATGTTTTTAAAAAAAATGAAGAAAAATGTCACAAGCCATGCCAATAGCTATACCTTTAATAATGCCGAGACCATTGCATTGTAAATGCTTGTTTACATTATGCAAGGCAAATAGGCTTGGCCAAGCTCACAGTAGGAGGTAGGACATTTCTTGAACGTCTTGTCTCTGTGAATTTACTTGCACTCCTTTCATGGAAATCAGAAGAAATTTTGTCTCTGGCCATCTTTTGCCTTAACTTCTCCTGAGAGATTTGGAAGAGTGTGATTGTCTCCACCACTAGCCATGCACAATGTTCTCCTTCTTTCACCTGCATTGCCTCCCACTTTGTGGCAAGACTCAGGTGCCTGGATTGATGCTTCACTGGATTATCATACTTCTCAACAAATGAGAACACTTTATGGTATCAAATCTGTTTTATTATTTTACAGCAAAATACAAGACAGGCACGCATTTCCATAGATATACCAGTCTCAAAAGAAATAAGAGAAATGAAACAATACAAAACAAGGACCCAACAAATGTCTTCCCCCTGCACCCCCGCCCCTTCTGTACTTACTTAAGAGCAATGTCAACTGGGTAGTCGTTGTCCTCAGCGATCTGAAGGAGCCCCATGTCAGCTACTCTCTTAACGTGGTAGGACCTGTGGTCATGGTCTCTCATGAGCCGGCTTTCGGTCTCTCAGGGAGAAGGCAGAGGACTCTCTCAAATTTGGGACATGTTAGCTCTTTAAACCCCTGAAAGACAAGGGAGATAAAGGGGATCCATAGCTTCTGATAGGTGTCAGGGCGGCGCTCTGCCGCCAAGGTCAATTTCTCCATGCCTAGAATCAGCCAAAGTATGTGCAGCCAGGAAATGTGTGCAGGAACTTGTCTGAGCCCCCAGAGGGAAATAATGGCCTGGAGGATCGCAGCTATGGCAAGGCCTATCTGACGTCCCGCTTGGATTTTAGCGGGTAGGTTAAGGCTTTGGGAAGTCCTAGCAGGATATATGTAGGGAAACACAGCAGCTAAATGTCCATGTGCATGTCAGTATCCTTCAACATCTCCTCCCTGTAGTGGACCAGCTTGAAGCAGGACCATAAGAAGTGTAGGAGAGTGCCCACGGCCCTACATCCCCGGCAACAAGTCGTGATGCTCGTCTGGTTTCCCTGATGCAGTCTGGCCAGCATGAGGTACCAGTATGTCGCTATTTTGACCACTCTTTCTGTGCTAGTAGCATTATGCACCGTGTGGCACACACTGTAAAAAATACCCTGCCATTCCTTATGTGTGAGGGGGCACACCAAACCCTCTCCAAGCATAGTTATGCCACTGATTTCTATCCTACAGTGGCTCAGGTGAGGAAGGCATACATTTTGGAGACAAGACGCTTGTCGTCACCTTTTGTAATCAGCCATTTCTCAAAGAGTGTCAAGCATCTTTGCACCCCAAGTCTCACAATGGGTTGCAGGACCCAGTGGTGGATCTGAAGATAGAGGAGGCGTTCCGTTTCCGGGAACGAATAGTCCATTTTCAGTTGGTCGAATGTGATAATCCAGTTGGAATAAAAGAAGTTCCCTACTGATTTATAGCCTTCCAGATTCCAGGCAAAAAAGCCATGGGATGTAGGCCCTAGAGAAGTTGGATTTCCCCAACATTGGCGTCATTGGGAAGGATAAAGTAGTCAAGCCCCTGCGTGTAGCTATGGAATCCAAGGTCACATGGCTAGCTCTGTGATTGGTGATGAGTAGAGACCACAGGCCCTGTGCTTTCTTGGAATGCAAGATAGCTTCCTCACATGTGTTCCCGTCACCACTTAATCCATAAAACACCAGTGGTTCTCCAACTCACCCCTGGTGTTATTCTTATTTTTTTTTTTTTTTTGGTGTAAAACTTTTATTGATATTCATCATCCATGTTACAATAGTACAATTACACAGTAATCATGACAGGAGAGAAGAACAGAATGTCACGTACTTTCACACAGCTATTCAGCCGACAACCCTCCGGTCCGGCAGCATAGGATGAGGATGATATGGCAGACCACCAGGATGTAGATATCGGAGTCATGAAGTTTTACTTTTAAAGTGCATTTTTGTTTTTGTTCCATTTATAACAAATCAAAACCAAACCAAACATAGTGGCTCTATAGTAGTGCATAGACACGAAGCAATATAGAACAGAAGATGCTAGTAGAACACACCGACCCCCAGCCCCAGGCCTACCCCCTCCACCCCCCCGCAGAACGTGAGCAGAAGTCCCAGTTATAAGAGTACATTTCTAGTCCTGCCCCGTAGTAACCCACCGGTCAATCAATCATTCCCTCCTCATCTTCTGAATCTTCGTCGTCATCCTCCTGTAGCGGGTCACACAGGTCCCCTCTATATCTATTCCAAGCCTCCCACACCCTGTTCCATTTCTTTGGGTTCGCTCTGAGTTTGTAGACAGTTTGTTCAGTTATCATCAATTTGTCCATGTTTTTACACCATAGCGCCAAAGTAGGTAGCTCCGCCACCCCCCATCTCTGTGCCACATCACGTTTTGCCACCATTGTTCCAATTGTAACCCACTGCCGTTGTCTGAGGTTAAGATCAGTGGCCTCCCATACATTCAGGAGACAAAGGCGCGGTTCGGGCGTGAGGGAAGTATCAAGGGCCTGTGAGATCGTACGCATGACCTGCTGCCAGTACCTGGCAATGAGAGGGCAGCCCCACAACGTGTGTAGTAGTGTGCCATCCTCCCCACATCCCCTAAGACAATGAGGGGAGTCAGCCCTGTGCATTTTGTGTAGGGCGGTCCTCGTATAGTATGTCCTGTGTAGTATTTTCAACTGTATGAGCCTGAACCTGGCCGAAACCCCAGCCTCTCTCGGGGACGCCATTGCAGCATTCCAATCCGTCTCATCCATATCACCCAACTCATCCTCCCATTTTTCTCGCAGATTCTGTAGGGGGTCTGGGAGATTGTTCAGCAATTTACGATATGTGAGCGAGGTGGCTCTTGTTTGCATGAAATCCGTGAGAAGCCGGTCTTCTAGGGGTGAGGATTCCGGGACTGTGGTTCCCGGATCCAACACCGCCAGGAGAGCGTGTCTGATTTGGATATACCTATATGTTTCTGTGGGGCCCAGGGCATATTGTTGTTGAAGTTGCTCGAATGGAATCACCCCTGTGGACGTCCAGAGATCCCCCACCGTAGAGATGCCTATATTGTCCCACTGGGTGAACCCTTTACTGGTCCTTAGACAGCCCAGTTTTTTGGTGTCCCAAAGCGGGGTAAGCTTCGTGATGACTCCCTTCCATTGTAGCTTGGTGAGTGCCCTGTACCATAAAGTGACTGTGTGTTTAGTGGGGCCAATCAGGTCCTTAAGGAGACTTGGGTTATAGAGGGGGGCCAGGAGACTTTGTGTTCCCAGTTGGGCCCTGTCCGCCATGTATGCCGGGTCAGTGTGTGATGCATGGATCCATTGGTTGAGTACCTTAAGTTGGGATGCCCAGTAATAAAGCTGTACGTTCGGTAGCGCAATTCCACCATCGTACCAGCCGCGGTTGAGTTTGAGGTGAGCTATTCTCGGGGGACGCTCACCCCAAAGTAAAGTGGTGACAACTGCGGTGATTTTCTGCAAGTAGGAGGGCGGAATCACAACTGGCGTATTTTCAAAGATGTAGAGGAGGCGCGGGAGCGCCATCATTTTAAACAGTGCAGCGCGGCCTAAGAGTGTGAGCGGCAGGGACGACCAGTGTCTCACGTCAGCCTTCAAACGGAGGAGGGGGGGCGCCAGGTTCCGGTTGGTAAAGACGGCCGCATCGCTAGTGACATGGATACCCAAATATTTGAAGGAGACATCCGACACCACCAACGGACAGTGGTCAGGGAGGACTGGCCGGGGGCCCTTCAGTACATAAAGGACCGATTTCGTCCAGTTAATTGTGTACCCAGAGGCCGCACCGTGTTTGTCACAAAGCGCCAATAAAATCGGGACACTCAGTTCGGGTGCTGGCACGTACACCAACATATCATCCGCATACAACGATATTCTATCTTGCCAGGGCTCCGTCCATCTGATGCCCTTTAACAGTGGTGTCGTTCTGAGAACGATCGCAAGGGGTTCAAGGACCAGTGCGAACAGCAACGGGGATAAGGGGCAGCCCTGGCAGGTTCCACGCGCTAAAGAGATCGCTCGGGAGATATGGCCATTGGCCGCCACATGAGCTATTGGACCTGTGTAGAGCAGTCGGATCCACGATAGAAACTTCGGCCCGAAGCCCATCCGATGCAGAACTGCGAACAGGTACTGCCATTTTACCATGTCGAAGGCCATCCTGGCGTCCAGCGACAAGATGGCCGCCGGTTCTGTCAAGGAGTGCGCACGTGCCAACGCGCCGTGCACTCTTCGGAGATTTAAGGCTGTACTCCTGTGAGGCATAAAGCCGGACTGGTCTGGGTGGATCAGCTGGGCTAGGTGTGGGGTCAATCTATTAGCAATCACCTTCGCCAGGATCTTCGCTTCTGCATTAATAAGCGAGATCGGGCGATAGGACCCACAACATTCTGGGGGTTTTTCAGGTTTTGGGACAGCTACTATCGTTGCCAAGCGCTGGTCTAAGGGTAGCGTTCCGGACTCACGGCAGTTCTCGAACATGGCCAGCAATGGTGGACCTAGTGTGTCAGACATCGTTTGGAACCATTCGATCGGAATCCCATTGGGGCCCAGCGCTCTGCCCGTGTGCAGTGCGCCTATCGCCATACGGAGTTCCTCTACCGTGAGATCCGCCTCTAACTCGGTTTGCGCCTCCGGCGTTAGTACCTCCACTTCTACATCTTGGAGTGCCAGTTCCGCCTGCTCTGTCGTGACCACCACCTCTGGGGTGTACACCCCTTGGAAGTGGTCTGCCAGGAGGTCAACGATTTTGGAAGGGTGCGTGTGATACACCCCCGTTTGGTCCCGCAGCTGCAGAATGTGCCTGCCTCCGTCCCGCTTTTTGTCCAACCACGCCAGCAGCTTGTTGGCTTTGTCGCCCACATCATAAACCCTGCATGCTGTCGATTCAATACGCTCTAGCACCCTGCGGCGGAGAAAGTCGTCATGCTTTTGTTGGCAGAGAGTCAGCGCGTGTCTGGTGGCCTCTGACGGCGTGGTCATATGAGTCACATTTGCTTGTTCCAACTGCAGTTCCAGTTCTACCAGTTCTAGTTTTTGTTTGCGTTTATGATCGGTTATGGTCGCAATGGCCTGGCCCCTTAGCACCGTCTTGTATGCTTCCCAGAGAATCGTCGGTGAGGACACCGACCCGGAGTTCTCCTGGAAGTAATGTTTAGTGGCAGTTTTAAGGGATTTACGGATCGGGGGAATTTTTAGATAACCAGGGTAAATGGGATAGAGACGTGTGCGTGCCGTGGCAGAACAGGACAGTGTAGCGACCAAGGGAGAGTGATCTGAAATACCCCGTGGCGCGATCTGTACTTTGTCAAACGTGAGTTTGCCGCCCCCCAGTGTGAGAAAATAGTCTATGCGTGACAGGCAGGCATGGGTGGAGGAGTAGTACGAATAATGGCGATCAGTAGGGTGAAGTTGTCTCCAAATGTCTACCAGACCCTGTGCCTCCAAGAAGTCCCTGAATTTCGTTGGGCCAGTAGGGAGGGGGCGAGCCGGGAACCTGTCCATATCAGAATCAGCCAATGCATTGAAGTCTCCGCCCACTAACAGATCCCCTTCCGGGAGTTCCAAAAGAAATTTGCCCAAGTCCGGAAGTGCCGATGAATGTAGCGCTGGCGGGATGTACGCAGACACTACGTTGATGGGCACGCCCTCCCACTGCCCACACACCGCCGCGAAGCGGCCATGTTTGTCTGTTCTTGTGGAGTGGTGTATGAATCGTGACGCCCTCTTCACCCAGACCCCCGTTCCCCGGGATCCCGAAGTAAAGTCCGAGTGTATTAGCATGTGGTACCCTCTCCTATCCAGGGCTTTGGTGGCAACCCCCACTAAGTGTGTCTCTTGGAGGAGGGCGATACCCCTGGTGTTATTCTACCAGAAATCGAAGTTGCACTGATTGGTAGTCTCACAGTAGTTTCTGGATCCCCAGGCCTCCGCCTGAGACCAGGCGGTATCCCTGAGCCCGATGCATTCATAGACATTTGCCACTCCATAAAAAGGAGCTCCGTCTGCAGCTGCTTCAGTAAGCCTGGAGTGGCCAAGAACAGGAGGGCCTAGAAAAAGTATAGTGCTCTTGGGAGTAAGGCCATCGTCAGGGCAGCTAAGCAGCCAAGCCAGGGGAGGCCGTTGTTCTCCAATGAGGAAAGATCCTATCTGGTCTGGTGTACGAGGGTGTGATAATTGAGCACCACAAGTGAATTAGCTATCTGAAACTCAATGTTGGTGCTCAGTCAGGCAATACAGATTCACTGGCCGTTCTTGGAGGGTCAACGATATATTAAATATTGAGAGCCTGAGATTTCTGCAGGTTGTCTTTGAATCTGTTCTATTTTGTAAAGTTTACTAAAAATGGAGGACCCATTATATATTAAGCTACCTAAAGCACTTAGATTTCCATCAATGTTGTCCTGCTAATCTATTCTTGCAGTCCCTTCCGACAATTGATATTTGCTTAACAATGTAATCTTTTCTGTGGAGTGTCATTTATGCTAGGAAGTCTATCTCATGAATTTTATGAAATAGGAATTGCTTTCTTGTGATTCTAACCTTCTAGCCCAGCTTTCTTGTGGTTCTAACCTTCCTGCTGCTCTATGATAACCCACCACGAATATTTCTAAAGATATAAGTTACAAATTTCTCTAATTGATTGTTAAATAGGCATATGGAAAGGACTGCCTTTTTTATAATTATGGGTTGATCTGTATGTGCTCGGAACTCTGTTTTTAGGACATCGTCTTACCTTTTATATTCGTGTTGTATTTTGCTTTTATGGTCTGATATCTTCTTGGCCAAATAAAGATGATAAAGAAAGACTTTCAATCTGCAGGGCCTGTCCAAGAGCAGGAGCTAATTTAGGAGGGCAAGAAGGGATTGCAAAGGGCTAAATCAACACCAGGACATCATCAGCATAGAGACCGACGTGTTAGCCCTGAATAAAATCCATGTGATGCGTTTTTATATGCCAGGGTCAATTCCATGTAGTGACGCAGCTCATTTCTTACATTGTCCTACTTTTCACGTTAACATTCCTGCTGTGACTTTTTGCATATATTTGCGTGCATGACAATGTTGGATTAGTTTCTCTGAGACAACTTTTTTACACATCTAGCTACGCACAACATTATCACGATGCCTCGAACATCACATTCACGGCCCTTTTACGCACTATGTACAAATGTTGTTCTATCTTCATCCATGGGGAGACAGGGCTATCTACATAGCCATAACATCGCTAATCTTTGTGCACACTGCCCAGCTGCTTTCTATTATATATAAAGAGCATTCCAAAAGATTGGTAGATGAGGCACTTCAGCTGACACAGAGGGTCCCTGCATGCTGATACTTCACAATGCAGTGGTTTGGGGAAGGGTTTTTCTCCATTTGTTGGGGACATATGAGGGTCACGTCTCTGGCTCATTGCACCACGCTCTAATTCTTTTTTACAGCCACAATACTTTAACGACTGGTGCAGGGTTTTGCTGCCCTGACCTCTCTTTGTACAAGAATAACATTGGTTCAATAAATATATTGAAAGCATCCCACTGTGTATTCTCTGTATATGTCTCTGAGCACAAGTGAGCACAAGTAACTTATCAAAAGGTTTTGATCTGTTTCCACGATCCCTGAGGGGTCAGGGTTGTCATGTTCAGTAATTGCCAGAAACTATTCGCTCCCTGCTAAGGTTAGGGAGACTTATGGTGGCACTGTGAGCTAGCTGGTCTCTAGGCCAACATATCCTGCGGAATCAGTCTAGGCACCTATTCCAAAGTTTATGTTGTCCAACAAATGTCCAGGCCCTATGGTTTAGGGGGAACTACGCTGTCATACTGCACTCGCTAAGCCATTTGTTCCATGTCTACATGGGGACAGGTTCTGAGCCAATACCATTAACTCTCACTGAGCCCCTTTATGTGCTACCAAATCCAAAGTGCTCCAGGGTTGCCGCTAAATAGGGCAAATGGATCCTTTCAAATGCTTTCTTCATGTTGAAGGCCAGCAGCCAATCTCCCCTCGAGAGCTTCTAGCTTTGTCAATGAGATGCAGGATCCGTTTGGCATTGTCTATGGAGAATAAATCCTGCTTGATGTGGGTCGATCAGGGTTGGCATTAAGGGGCTGAGGCAGGCTGCCTAAAAATGAGTGAAGAGCTTGGTGTCCACGTTGATCACAGAAATAAGGGGGTAGGAAGAAAGCGCAATGACGTTTGTTTTTTCCCTGCTTTAAGATCAGCATTATGGAAGTCGGCAGCATTGACTGGGAAAGATACCCCATATCCATGACGGAGTTGTACAACCTAGTAAGGAGCAGCATGATGGTCTGACTGAAGGTATAGAATTGGGCGGGAAGGTGTCTCGGCAAGGCAATTTTAGGGGTTTCAAGCAGGCCGTGGCACAATCACTTCCTGAATACGGATGAGCCGCTCAAGGGATTTTGCTTGTTGTCGGGTAAGTTGGAGGTGCTTGTGCCCTGAAGGTATGTTTGGCTGTCAGTATCTCAGCAGTCTTGTGTGTCATACAGCTGCTTTTAGAACTTCCCAAAGCACACAGCTATGTCAGAGGGCTCTGTAACTTCTGAGCCATCCGGTCTTCAAATGACCCTGATCCTATCAATCTGCCCTTGACCCGCAACCTATGGTCTAGCAGTTTTCCCCATGCTGCTCCAGGTGTTAAACTTGTCTCGGAGTCGCAGCAGAGCGTATTCTGCTTTGTCCTAGTCAAGACGCCTTCACTGCCCTTGGGCCCCCTTTCGCTTATGGAGGAATTCCCCCTGCAACTGGAGTCCCTACATAATTCAGCTCTTTTTTTCCTTCTAATTCTGCTCTTTTTTCCTTTCACAGTTTGTTCCCAGCTGCGCTGAAAGCAATAATTACCCCTCTCATCACAGCTTTCAGTGTCTACCAAAGAGTGGCTATAGACGTGGTGTCTATGTTGTCCATAGAAAGTCCACTAGCAGGTGCCACCCCCATGAATGCGCATAGCTACCATAGCTATAGCTATAGTGTAGCATGGTTGGCAATCCTCCCATGCTCTCAGCCACCTTATCCCATACAACCCTTCAGCAAGGATAGGAGAAAAATATGGCCATGCCATCCTTTTTGGCAGGACCAAACGAAAACAATTGGTGGGGGAAATGTCGGGATTTCATCCTGTGCTTCTTGAAGAAGACCTATCTCTCCTCCCGAGCTCTCCAACCAAGAAACCATGTCTTTTCTTTTAACAGGGCTATTCAAACCCCACACCTTGAGGCTGACTATCTTAAGAGTTGTATTGTTGTGGGTCTAAGTTGTACAGAATACTATGGGACAGCCTAACAGGAGAGAGGAGGAACTGGTTGGCGTCCCCTGTATTAAGCGCCTGGGTGTGTGGTTGCTTGACCTTTAGGATCCCCAGGATTAGCATAACAAAGCGTACAGCCCCTCATGAAAAACAAAACACTAAAACATTACAACAACATAGAAGTCCAAGAAACAATGGATTACCAGTTAGCTGTCCGGAACCAGCATCCAATGGGGAGAGTGGGCTCACTCGCATCTAGAAAGGTCTCCGATTTCTAGGGTTTCACCGTCCTCTGCCAATACCGCCGGGTGTTAGACAAAGGGCCAGGTAGGTTCTCTATCCTGCCAGCCCTACTTCCAGATCAATTTCTTTAATCAGGGACAGAGTATCCGTTTGGGCTTCCAAGCACTGCTTTGCTTTCTGGAGCATAGTTGCTGGGTCTGGGGAAGGGGAAGGCCCCAAGAGGGTTTTGTTACCCGGCACCAGCGCCGGTCTCAGCCTCCGGGTGTTCTTAGGTGAGGCACATTTCGTGACAGGGAGAACATTCATGAGTTGACAAGCCTCCTCCAGGGTCCTGATTGAATGGAGTCTGTCCTCCCGGCGAAAGATTATCTGGAGCTGGTGGCCTCAGCTATATTCTATGCTTTTACTTATGATGAACTTGGTGATCGAGCAGAAGCTCCTTCGTTTCTGTAGGGTGAGGGTCACAAAATCCTGGTAGAGGACCAATTTGTGTCCCTTTAAGAAAAAACTGGGTGGTTGTCCCGTGCCACCCGGATGATTACCTTTTTGATTTGCCAGTGGTGTACACAGGGGAGCATGTACAGTGGCCGAGCTCCTTCTCAGCTCAGTCAGCCCACACTGTGTGTGTGGCCCAGCTGGATGGAAGTAGCGTCCTCCTCGCTAAGGATTTGTGTGGAGGCCTTACTGTATCCGGCCCGCCACTCCTCAGAACACCCCTTGAATGAGGGGGATATTGAGGCGGAGAGAGCGGTTATCCAAGTCCTCTGCATGGGCTTGGGGGCTGTCTTGTGGTCACCAAGTCAGAGGATCTGTTGCAGCAGAGCTTCCAGCTTGACCCCTTCTGTGGTGGAGTTGCCCCTTTCATTTGGAGACCCTGTTGCCCATTGCCTTCAGTTCCCCGCCCCTCTCGTTGTTGCTGTGGGCTCAGGGTACGACATATAGGCCTCCATTGTATTTCACCCAGCTGCTAAGGTGCAGGTTCAGGGCTAGACAACGCGTCAAAGTGTGTTGTGCCTTGTAGGAGGATGTCTCGGAAACACCACGGAGTTGAAGCTCTTTCCTCAACTCCCCCACACCGGTTCACTCTACACCAATGAGGTATATATATATACTGGTGATAAGAGCTGATGCCAATGTAGGGAAAGTAGGGAAACAAAACAAGGAAAGATTGGGGAGACACAGGAATCCTAAAGCCAGGATGCGAAGAGAACTGGTCAGCACTCACCATAGCCTCAGGACCTTCTCCTATAAATAAAGAAAAATGATTAATAGAGTGTTTAGTATATCTGTGAATATGTATGTAATTAACAGGGATACTTGGTACCTGGAAACTACTTGCAGTGCATCTACCTGTACGTGACTTCACTTCTGTTGTCTTCACAGAAAAGTAGGTAGTGTGATGCAGAGGAAAGAACACTCCTATAAGATAGGGATCTTAGGTTAGCTCTCAGGGTGTAACATGGGCAGAGATGTGTATAGTGAGCAATATATATAAAAGTACCTAATGCTTAGCGTGCCGTGAGAAGAATGACTCCCTGTTTCTCCACAAGAAGTAAATCCCGCATCCTAATAGTAATTCCCTAAAATCATAAGAGAGATAATCAGTATCTCCTTAGACTATCTCTTGCAGATATTGACCCTTAGGGAAATGGTCGTACCTGTTTTGTGTCGTCAAATAAGGCTTAGAAGAAATCCTGGAGCTCAAATGCACAATCGGTGTTGCTCCTAATAACAACATAAAACTACCCCTGCTTCTAAGGATAAAGCAAACAAAACTCCTTAATGAGGTTCGACAAATAACCAACAAACAAACACCAGCGCCAAGCATGCACTGGTTTGTAAACTCCCACGAGTTTACTTCTGAACAGGATAGCACTCGTACTTATCTGGCTAGAAGAGTGCACGATAATCAGGAGGACGATGAGGAACCGCAGAGAACTCCAGACGAAGCCCGGACGCCACCACCGTGACCCGGAAGCGATGCTCAGTACCCGGAAGGAACGCAAAGCGTTGTATCATCAGAGAGAAAGGACTTTATAGTAGTATCACGCATGCGCTAGTCCTTGCGCATGCGCTCTCCAGACCCTAGCGACACTCGCCAACCAAGCGTTTGCCAACCATGTCGTTATCGGATCGGCAAGCATGACAAAGTGGCAACGCAGCCTACTCAGCCCTCTAAGCCCAAGGCTGCCATATGCAAATCCTGGAGCGTCCGCGGTTGCCTTAGAAAGTTCTGGCGGGGGCCGCGCTGGGGGTTGAATGTCATACAGGCCTCATCTGGCAGAGGCAGTATGGATTTCAGTCTGGCTCTGATGGAGCCACTGTGTCCTGCTTGGGTCAGGATAATAACGGGCAGATTTACGGGGACCGGGGCAATGCTCTGATGGTCGGGCCCACTGAGTATTCTGTAAGTATGAGGAGCACATGGATCTTCCAATGACCCTTACTTTGCTCGTGTCCGGTGTGACATGCTTTCTCTCATGGTGGCGCCAAATTGGATGAGCGAACGGCTTTTGGCCGTACCGCACCTTGGCATGGTGCCAATGTATTGATTTTTATAAAATGTTATAATTTACATCCTACGTTTTCTTTGCACTATCACCAGGATCAACGTGTGAACTTATTGTTCCAAATATATGAGAAGATTTGATAGGTGAGGAGTTATTTGACTTAAATTATTTAGCAACTAGGGAACTTGAGACTCACCTATGGTGGCTAGTTCCAGCTCAGGACATTACAGGGAAGCAAAATTAAGTAAAGCAAGTACAGTTGATTTGAAAGCGATATCAATTTACATTACATGTGTAGGTATGAAGTTGTTGACCTACCAAAATGATAAACAAAGTAAGACCCAGTTTGCCTTTCAGATATGTTTCACACAACTGTGTTTAGATTATCAAATTTTTGTTTTTTATCTGTCATAGTAACCCTCGAGGGAAGGGGAATGGATATGACTGAATTAATAATATGAGTTTTATTTTTATAAAGGATGGACACATTTTATTTTATTGCCAACAGTACAAACCACATTGTCTCAGTTGAACGACAAGAAGTATACAATGTGAGAACAGACAAAACAACTAAAAAGAGACATTTAAGGGCCTTTGTAATTGTACATTTTCTATTACATTTTTTAAAATACAAGTACATCACCATTAATTACATTTGTTAAATAATAATAAAGCTAAAAGCTGTATCACCAACTGTTAGGTAATGTAATATTTTCCAGAAAAGCGCTCAAATACTCAGCTAGGAGAAAGGGGTACATATTTTTCTGTCATGTGTGGCAGGGCCCTTCTGGTAATACCTACCATTGGAAATTGGTTGAGAGGTGTGAAACGCTACTCAAGCAGCAGTTACAATGTATGTCAGGGTGAAGTCACAAGCAAACCCTAAATTAACCTGCTCATAACCCTCTGGTAGCTTGGCACAAAGTAGTCAGGCTTAACTTAGAGGAAATGTGTAAAGTATTTATGCAGCACTTCAAACAGTGACAAACCAAAAGCACAACTGTCAGAACCTCGGGTTGCAAGATCATAATATTTCAGCACAAGTAGGGAAGCGGCCGCTATCCTATCCTTGCTAAGAAACAGACCCGCTTGCAATCATTGGAGACTCCGCGTGCGGTCGCGGAACTACAAGATGGCCGCTAAACTCAATTGCGAGTTAGCGGTCTAGTTCTTGAAGAATCTCAAGGTGCAGGAATGTGAGGTGAGGCGCGCAAATCTAACTAACAGCGCACTTCACCTGAAGTCTTCCTGGCATCGAGTTGAGTTTTGAGGGCTCTGGTAAAGAGTCATTATAGAACCTTGTTTTGGCGCTGAATGTCAAGCGCAAATTCCGAACTTACTTAATGAGATTCAAGGAAATGTAGTGAGAGCAAAAGAAAAAAGGGTTAAAAACAATTTTTTCACGTCGAGAGTACAGAGCATCTTCAAGAGGCCCCCAACGCGTCCAGAAAGAGCAGCCAGCACGACGGAAGAAGTCTGTCAAGGGAAAAAGATAAGTTTAAGGTTTTAGTTAAAAGTCACAGAGAGTTAAGAATTGCAAATTGATTAAGACTAGCACTTACCTGAGATAGCGGAGTATAAGAAAGGCATAAATAAAGTTTCATATTTACTAAGATAACAGAGTGTGTTCCTAGAAGGAATAGGAAGAACAAGTTACAAGGCAGTTTTGACAATAGCGAAAAGACTGAATAAGAGTTACATTCAGAAGCACATGTAAAAGGAATTTACAGAGGTTATGTAGTAACCCATAGGTTCGACAGCACAAGGTACAGGGAGAAAAGATTGGAAGATTATAAAGGTGAATAAAATACACAGACTACAACTAGTGAGAGAAGGTAAGAGGAAGAACTATATTAATAAGTAGTAAGAGATTCATGAGGAGAATAGAAAGCACACAATTAATCTTACCTTTGCACATGTATATTGCTCTCATACAAATATCTTCTAGTTGAAGAGCATTAAAAGCTAAGAGAGCAGGAGAGAACCAATAACTCAGGGTAATTAGGTAAGGAGAGTACAGAAAGAGAGAAATGTTAGACGAAGAGTAGAATAGGGCCTTTTTGACTGAATTCTTGTCATCACACTACAGGTCTTCTCTGAATCTGGAGTCTGCAGAACGGACACCAAAGAGAAGCCAGAAGGAAATACCCGAGCAGTCTCTTCTTTGTCAGTTTATTATTTTATCCACTCCCATTTCCCCCCTGAGGATCTTCCGGAGTCTAGTTAATAACAGGCTCGGGGAAAGCTTTGGGCGGGAGTTGGGAATTATCGACTTTTGCTCTTGCGCAAGATCTTCTGAAGTGAGAATTTCAGCTGAGGCTCTGACAGAGTGAAGTGCCCACGTTGTTATTCTTGCGCCTGAGCAGAAAATGACTGAGGGATTAAACTTACAGACCTTAGGGTCAGTACTAGAGGCAATTCAAAAAGAGTTAGTAGCTGTCAGAGAGGATAATCAGAGTCTTAGACAAGAAATGGTTAATGCAAGGAAAGAAACCATGGATTTAGCTCAGAGAATGGGACAGTCCTTAGGATCAAATAGAGAGAGTACACTTGGCGAGGGTTCCAATAGAGTAACTACTCAAGTAATTCATTCTTTGTCCCCGGTTGTTCCTTTGGCCCTTCCGGAGAGGTTTAGTGGGGATCCACAGAAGGTCCAGGTATTTTTAACGCAATGTTCCCTCCATTTTATGTGCCGTCCAACCATTTTCCCTGATGCGCAGTCAGGAGTTGCATTTGCTTTATCGTATTTAAGTGGAGATGCTGCATCATGGTCTATGCCATTGGTTTCCAGAGATAACCCTATCCTACAGAATTATGATGAGTTCAAAAAGGAATTTTTGCGAATCTTTGATCGACGAAGAATTTCACAAGCAGTGGATAATGAAATATTAGAACTACGACAGTGCAACCGTGACTTAGTGGCCTAATTGGCCCAATTTAATAAATTGGTAGTGGAAACAAATTGGCCGGAGAGTAAGAGGGCAGCAGGGTTTTATCGAGGATTACGGGATGAGTTAAAAGACGTATTAGCTCAGATACCCAATAGACCCACAGAAATCTCTGAATTGATTGATTTAGTATTAAAAATTGACTTTCGACAAGGAGAAAGGAGAGAAAAGAAGAGGTTTTCGGCCAACAGTTCCAAGGTTTGATAGAGCAAGAGTTGAAAACCCTCGGACAACGGATGTGACCACTAATCCAGAACCAATGCAAATTGGAACAATTTGGGGACCGTTGATGAAAGAAGAAAAAGAGAAACGAAGAGTGGGAAATTTGTGTATGTACTGTGGTTCAAATGGCCATTTCGTTAGAAATTGCCCAAGAAAACCCAAGACGCCATTTAAGCTCGCAGCACCACCTGTAGAAGGAGTTGAACGGGTGGATGCGAGTTTGAATGCAACTCCACAAGAGGATCAATTGGCGAATACATTACAATCATCTCCCCATCTAAATTTGTCAGTGACAATTAAATTCCGAATACCTACCCTAACGGAGGTTTCAGTGATGGTGGATTCTGGAGCAACTGGGAATTTTTGCGACTTGAAATTTGCTGCTAAGGTTGGATTAAGGGCGATACAGAAAACTAGGAGTGAGCCAGTTTGTGCAGTTGAAGGCACCAGTCTTTCATCTGGACCCATAGTAAGTCACACGAGCCTGTGCTTATGGGATCTTTAAACGGACACGAAGAAATGATTCAGTTTAATTTAATTGACGCCCCACAGTTCCAACTTATTTTGGGCCTACCATGGTTAACAGAGCACAATCCCACCATCGATTGGAGCACACGAACTATCGCCATGAATTCCATTTACTGCAAGGAAAACTGTTTTGGAGAATGTGATAGAGAGAGCGAAAATAATCCTGCCCTCTCCTTGTTTATGGCGGATGTGTCCATATGTGTTATTGACTCTCAGGAAATACCACTTGAGTATAAGGAATATGCTGATGTTTTTGATGAAAAAGAAGCTGAACTACTCCCACCTCAACAAATTTATGATTGTTCTATTGATCTGGAGCCAGGTGCAAACTTGCTGTGTAGTCGTGTGTATGCGCTAACAGAGAAAGAGCATCAACATTTGAGAGAGTACCTAGATAGGTATTTGGCTAATGGATTCATAAGACCATCGCAATATCCGGTTTCGTCCCCTTTGTTTTTTACACCGAAGAAAGAAGGGGATCTCAAAACCTGCATCGACTACCGAGCCATCAATAAGATTACTAAGAAAAACTGTTACCCGCTCCCCCTCATCTCAGTCCTATTGGATCAAGTCAAGGGGGTGCAAATTTATTCTAAGTTGGATCTGAGAGGCGCCTACCATCTAGTTCGAATGAAGGAAGGTGATGAATGGAAGACGGCATTCAGAACTAAATTTGGCCTATTCGAGTATCAAGTCATGCCCTATGGTCTGTGCAATGCACCAGCAGCTTTTCAGCATTTCCTTAATGAAGTCCTCAGAGAATTTATCGACCAATGTGCGATAGTCTATATCGACGACATTCTTATCTACTCCAGGGATCAAAGCAAACACACAGAACAAGTAAGAGGAGTTTTACAAAAACTCAGAGAACATCGCCTATTTGTAAAATTAGAGAAATGTGCTTTTAAAGTGACGGAAGTAGATTTTTGGGGATTTATCCTTTCCCCTAGTTGGATGAAGATGGACGAACGTAAAATCCAGGCAGTTGTGAATTAGAAGTCTTCAACTAGTGTGAAGGAATTGCAGGGGTTTATTGGATTTGCAAAGTTCTACAGAAGGTTTATCAATGAGTTCTCACGGAAATTGTTACCCCTCACTAAATTGTTGAAGAAAGGAGTACGATTTGAATGGTCAACGGAGGCTGAAGAGGCTTTTCAGCTGTTAAAAAAAAGCTTCACCACTGCTCCTATACTATTGCATGCGGATCAGTCTGAACCATTTTATGCGGAAACAGACTCCTCTGATCAGGCCTTGGGAGGAATCCTCTCGCAGCGGCATAAAAGAACTGGGCAGCTGCACCCGTTGCCTATCGATCAAGGAAACTAACCTCAGCAGAGTCTAATTATACCATCACTGACAAAGAGTTGTTAGCAATAAAGGATGCGTTCCAAGAGTGGCGGCATTATCTGATGGGGGCGCAACATCAAGTGACTGTATTTACCGATCACCGAAGTTTGAAGTTTTTAAAGTCTGCTAAAACCTTGACACCTCGACAGTTAAGATGGTCGTAGTATTTTGCAGAATACCATTTCGTGATTACCTTCCGACCTAGGGCACAGAATGGAAAAGCGGATGCTTTATCAAGAATGGGTATAGATTCTCACAGAACTCTGGAAGGAGATCAACCAATTATCCTAGAATCTTAAATTGTAGGTGCAGTACTGCCAGTGAATCTTAATGAAAGAATCACTCAAGCCATGAGACGGGAGGAAATGCAAGATTGGGCTAAATAAGATCCAAACCGTAAGATTCAACATCACTTACCTTATTATAAGGAAGCCTTGTATATACATACCAAGGAATTAAAACATCAAATAATGTATGAATGTCACAATCATCCCCTTGCTGGACATAAGGGAGAAGCCAAAACTGAAGAGGTAGTCAAGAGACATTACTGGTGGCCACGAATGACCGCAGACATTGAAAACTATGTGAAGACTTGCGAGATTTGCGCTCAGGGAAAATCGGAGAGACAGGCCCCAAAAGGGTTTTTGCAGCCTTTGCCTACCCCTCCTGGTCCTTGGCATACTATCACCTTAGATCTCATAGTTGATTTGCCTTTAAGTCAAGGTTATAATACGATCTTAGTGGTGGTGGACTCATTTTCTAAGATGGCTCACTTTATAGCTTTAAAAGGGGTCCCTACTGCTAAACAGTTAGCACATCATTTCAGTACACATGTGGTTAAGTTACATGGAATACCCAAGGTGATTGTCTCTGATAGAGGCACACAGTTCCTTTCCCGTTTTTGGAGGGCCTTTCTGTTAGGATTGGGAGTTGAGACAAGATACTCCACCAGTTATCATCCAGAAACAGATGGTCAAACCGAGAGAGTAAACCAGGAACTGGAGCAGTATCTGAGGCTATTTCTTTTGAAACCGGGAGGGGACTGGTCCGATCTTTTGTGGGCAGCGGAGTTTGCACATAATAATGCTGTCAATGTCTCGACTGGCTTTACGCCATTTTATTTGAATTATGGCAAGCACCCAAATTCCACATTAGCTGAGGTTGAAGTCCCTGTCCCGGCAGTAAAAGAAATGGTGGACCAATTAAAAGAAACTCATCAAGTGGTAGTACACAACTTAGAAAAAGCAAAACTTCTATGAATAGAATCTTCATAGAAAAATAAAAACACAGAAGAGAAGAAAGGCACTTGAAAACTCAGGGTAGGTAAGATAGTATAACATATAATTATAGCGTTACAAGTAGAGTAGTGTAGGAACCAATAATTGTGTTTGTTGTTTAAGGTTTTCTAGAAGAAAACAATCAGCAGAACAGAAGACGAAGCTGAAGAGTAAGAGAGGACAGATTTCAGGACCAGTCTCTTCTCGAATTAATTTTTTATCCACTCCCCCTTCCCCTTTTAAGGTAGTGTTGGAGTCTAGGTGCACATACTATATCTCCGGATTATCTTTCAGAGGGAGTTGAGAACTAGCGTCTCTGTTCCTATGCAAGTTTCTGGTGAGGAAAACTCGCAGCACCACCAGTAGTAGGAGTTGGGCCGGTGGTTGCTAATCAAATATCAACTCCAAAAGAACATCAAGTAGCTAACACCCTGCAGTCATCCTTCCCCGCATTTGATCTTATCTATGCTACTCAAGTTTCGGCAAATAACATTAACAGAAGTTTCGGTGATGATAGATTCCGGAGCCACAGGAAACTTTTGTGATTTAAAGTTTGCAGCCAAAGTGGGGTTATGAGCAATACTGAAGTCATAGAGTGAACAGGTTCGAGCAGTGGACGGAACTAATCTATCATCCAGACTCATAATGAGCCATACTGAACAGGTGCAATTAATCTCCAAAGATGGACACGAAGAAGTCATCCAATTTAACTTACTTGATGCGCCCCAATTTCAGCTTATTTTAGGTCTCCCATGGCTCACAGAACATAACCCAACAATCAATTGGAGTTCTAGGACCATAGTGATGGATTCAGAGTGTTGTAGAAAGAATTGAATTGGGGTAAAAGAACCAGAGAGTGCAATCCAGCTCATTCCTTGTGTAGGACAGGAGCATCCGTCTGTGTCATAGATTCGCAGGAGATACCATCAGAATATGAAGACTTGGCAGATGTTTTTAATGAAACCGAGGCGGAACAATTACCACCACATTGGGTGTATGATTGTAAGATAGATCTGGAACCAGGGTCAAATCTGCCCTGCAGCCGGGTTTACGCTCTAACCGAAAAAGAACATTACCATTTGAAAGAATATCTGGACAAGTACCTGGCTAATGGGTTTATCCGGCCATCCCAATCTCCGGTGTCTTCGCCTCTTTTCTTTGTGCCTAAGAAGGAGGGAGATCTTAAAACTTGTATCAATTATTGTGCAATTAAAAAGATCACTAAGAAAAATCGGTGATAATTTAACAACTTGACAAGAGGGGCTTTCTCTCATTTCCGTTCTGTTGGACCAGGTGAAAGGAGCACAGATGTATACTAAATTAGATCTCAGAGGAGCCTACCATCTCGTGAGGATGCGTGAGGGGGATGAATGGAAGACAGCCTTTAGGACAAGATTTGGGCTATTTGAATGCCAGGTTATGCCGTATGGTTTGTGTAATGCCCCTGCTGCCTTCCAGTATTTCATCAACGATATTCTTAGTGAATACATCGATCAATGTGCGATCGTGTATATTGACGATATTCTGATCTATTCGTTTGACACAAGCCAGCATCAAGGACACGTAAGAGGAGTGTTGCAAAAGCTGAGGGGAAGCAGGTTCTTTGTAAAATTAGAGAAATGCGCGTTCAAAGTTTCACAAGTGGAGTTTTTGGGTTTCATCCTATCTCCAAGAGGAATAAACATGGATGAGCGAAAAATCAAGACAGTGGTTGATTGGAAGTCCCCAGAATGTGTTAAGGAAATCCAGAGCTTCATAGGATTTGTGAACTTCTATAGAAGGTTCATAAGTGAGTTCTCATGAAAGATACTTCCTCTGACACGCTTACTCCGAAAAGGAGCCTGCTTCGAATGGACAGAAGAATCAGAGAGAGCCTTTACTTCCCTGAAGAAAGACTTCACCGCCGCTCCGATACTCTTACGCGCAGACCCTACAGAACCTTTTTACGTTGAGACGGACGCCTCAGATCTTGCAGTAGGAGGAGTGTTATCTCAACAACACAAGATTACGGGCCAATTACATCCCGTTGCTTACAGATCATGAAAACTGATGCCGGCTGAAGTAAATTACAATATAACGGGAAAAAAGTTGCTGGCTATCAAAGATGCCTTTAGTGAGTGGCGGCATTGGGGGCTCAGCATCCAGTAACAGTTTTCACGGATCATAGAAATCTAAAGTTCTTGAAATCAGCCAGAACCCTAACTCCGAGACAACTGCGATGGTCGCTATATTTTGCTGACTATGACTTCGTGATTACTTACCGACCCGGAGCCCAGAATGGGAAGGCTGATGCCCTATCCAAATTAGGAACTAATGAACAAAAGAATCAAACAGAAAACCAAACTATAATTCCGAGTTCAAGAATCATAGGAGCTACAATGTCTTCTGGTTTAAAGGAGCAAATAATCAAAATCATGAGGCCAGAAGAAATGCAGAATTGGATGTAGGAAGAAGCAGAGAGAGAAATTAAACATGAGCTACCTTATTATAAGGGGGATTTGTACTTGCCCACTAAAGAATTGCAAGATCAAGTGATGGCAGAGTGTCATGATAACCTCTTGGCAGGACATAAAGGAGAAGCAAAGACCGAAGAGTTAATCAAAATACATTACTGGTGGCCACATATGACCAGAGACATAGAAAAGTATGTTAAGACCTGTGAAATCTGCGCTCAGGGAAAATCGGAACGGCAAGTCCCTAAAGGGTTGCTGCAACCTTTACCCACACCACCTTACCCTTGGCACACAGTCACGCTAGATCTTATAGTGGACTTACCTCTTAGTCAAGGTTACAACACCATTTTAGTGTTTCTAGATGCATTTTCAAAGATGGCACATTTCATGGCCTTAAAAGGGGTCCCCACCGCTGAGCAGCTAGCTAACTATTTAAGTACAGAAACAGTGAAGATGCATGGAGTTCCCAAGGTCATTATTTCGGAAAGAGGGACGCAGTGTGTCTCATTTTTTGAAAGCCTTTGTGGAAGGCCTAGGAATTGAAGCTAGATATTCAACTAGTTACCACCCCAAGACAAATGGACAGACAGAAAGAGTGAATCAGGAATTGGAGCAATACTTAAGGTTGTTCCTTTTGAAACAAGGAGGAGAGTGGTTGGAATATTTATGGACTGCAGAATTTGCACACAATAATACCAACAATTTTTCTACAGGTTATTCCTCATTTTATCTGAATTATGGTAGGCATCCAAACTCCACAATCAGACAAACTGATATTTCAGTTTCAGCAGTAAAGTATTTGGCGTCTCATCTAGAACAAGTTAATCAATCTGCCAGACAAAACTTAGAACAGGCAAAAGTGAAATATAAGACTTATGCAGATAAAAAGAGACGAAAGGGCCCTTCCATAGAGAAAGAGGATAGTGTTTGGCTAAGTACAAAAAATCTCAGGTTAAAAGGGAACCAAAAATTCCAGCCCAGGTTTATAGGACCATATCTAATGGAAGAAATTACCCCAGTTAATTATCGATTAAAGCTACCCACTAAATTAAAAATTCACCGTCTTTCATGTTGCCTTATTAAAAAGGCATCACCAGAGTTGCGTAAAAACTTACCACCAAAACCTATTCATTTAGAGTCAGGAGTCAAATTTGAAGTAAAAGAAATTTTAGATTCAAAGGTAGTTAAGGGAAAACTCTACCCCTTTGTAGACTGGAAAGGTTATGGTCCTGGAGGAGCGATCTAGGGAATTGGAGGCTGATGTTCACGCTCCCAGATTAGTGAGTTCTTTTCATAAACGATTCCTCAGGAAACCAAGAATGAGAGGACCTCCTTTGTTGGGGGGTACTGTCAGGCCTCCTACAGCTGGCATGACAATTGTGGGAGCAACACTGAATCACACCAATGGCCAAAAAGCGAAAAGACACTCTATGAGAAATCTTTGGACCGTTTTAAATCTAATAAGGAATTCAAAGATGGCCGCCGCCCCTAACAATCGCAGTGACGGTCAGTCTTTTTTCGCACAGGTGTCCAGAAGCCTAGTGAAGCGCACGCTCAGTGATTAACGCACACTTCACTGAAGTACTTTCGGAATACCCACTCAATTCTGGAGCTCGGAAAAAACTCAGTCATTTTAGGGGTTTTATTCCACGTCGGTTCTTCATTTGTGTCCGTCATATCCTGTGAGGAATTAGACTGTAAATATTTGTGACCTGTTTGGAGTAGAGGAGAAGAAAAGAAGACGAGGTAGTGGCGTTTACCTGGAGCAGTCTTCGTTTCCAGATAACAGAGTCCACCGGGGCATTTCTATTACTACAGCGCCATCTGAGGGAAAAAAAAACAGAAGACATAAGCTAAGTAGACTAGAGACATAATATAAGATGTTCGTTTTTGGAACAAGTTTGAATGATAAATTGTAAATAG
The DNA here is from genome assembly GCF_964263255.1 of Lissotriton vulgaris. Classification (NCBI taxonomy): domain Eukaryota; kingdom Metazoa; phylum Chordata; class Amphibia; order Caudata; family Salamandridae; genus Lissotriton; species Lissotriton vulgaris. The sequence continues at coordinate 510,657,495 of NC_141694.1, forward strand.
TTAAATAAGAGCACAGCTTACCAGTTTAGTAATGCGGGCTTCCCTGTAGAAATAAATAGAAATAAAGAAATTAGAATATTCGAGGTACTAGAATAATATTTTGCCTAAGAATAAGGAGAAAAGCAATACTACATAGCATAACAGATTAGGAGACAAGCAATACTCACCATAGGACTGCAGTAGAAATAATTCCTGAAAATAAAGAACAGCTCATGAGTAATTTAAGAATCGACTCCGACAAAATAAAAGACTAGATACCGCAGAGCAACAAGAAAAATTTGAATGAAGATAAATAGAAGGAACAGATTCCTCACCAAATAAGTAAGTGATAAGAGAGAGATTTAATACACAATTTAAAAGAGTTGCAAAAGTAGAACTTATTTATTTATTTATTTTTAAAGTTTTATATAGCGCTGGCTAGACCCGGAGGTATCAGAGCGCTTTACATGTGCATCAGATCATAGTTACAGGTTACATCATTACAAAGGTTGCACAGTTCTTAGAGAATGGCAACATAGTTACATGTAAGGTCGAGATAAACAATAAGCACAGATACGTAAGGGGAAAAGCAGGCAAGGTGAGAGATTCCGGGGAGGGGGGGTTGGAGCACGGGAAGAAGACAGATAATGAGGGCGGGAAAGGGGAGGGGCGGGTGAGAGACACAGCATGGGAAGAGGAGAGGAAGGATGATGGGGACACAAACCGGTAGACGAGTCAAGGCAACGTCCAAGGTCCAGTAAGGTGTGATCCCAGGGCAGACAAGGGGAGAGATTCAGGGGAGAGAGGATAGGAGCTAGGGAAGAGACAATAATGAGAGACGAAAAGAAGTCTGCCTAAAGACCGACTGGGTAGGTGACGACCAAGGAGGGAATCCACGGCCCATCTCCTCTATAGCTAAACCAAGTAGCTCCATCGGGCGTCAGACAAAATAGTTCAGTCTCAATACATTGAGAGAGGAGGGAAGGAGAGACATAAATAGAGGGAGGATGTGGTCGGAGACGACAAGAGAGACGAAAAGAAGTGTAACTATGTGGTTCAACAATAAACCAGAAAAGATCAACAAGTAAACATTATATCAAACAATTAGCAATACAATTAGCGGAGGAGAGAAAGGAGAGAGAAAGTAGTGGGGGGTAGAGGAGGAGGGAAAGTGAGGATAAGGGAAGAGACAACTGTAGAGACGCGAGGAAGTCTGTCTAAAGACCGACTGGGTAGGTGACGACCAAGGAGGGAATCCACGGCCCATCTCCTCTGTAGCTAAACCAGTTAGCTCCATCGGGCATCAGACAAAATAGTTCGGTCTCAATACATTGAGAGAGGAGGGAAGGAGAGACAAAAATAGAGGGAGGATGCGGGAGGTGACGACAGGAGAGACGAAAGGAAGTGAAACAATGTGGTTCGACAATATACCAGAAAAAGAACAACAAGTAAACATTAAATAGAACAGTCAGCATTACATTAGGGGAGGAGAGAAAGGAGAGATAAAGTAGTGGGGGGTAGGGGAGGAAAGAGAGTGAGGATAAGGGAAGAGACAACCGTAGAGACGAAAGGAAGTCTGTCTAAAAACCGACTGGGTAGGTGACGACCATGGAGGGAATCCACGGCCCATCTCCCCTATAGCTAAAACCAGGTAGCTCCATCGGGCAACATACAAAATAGTTCAGTCTTAGGTGGCGAGGAAAGAGGTTCACAGAAAAACAGGGTGGGGACAGAGGACAGGCGCAAGCGAGGGCAGAGGACAGAAGCTGGAAAGAGTAGGAGCGGAGGGGGGGAGGGTTGGGGGAAGTGGGAGCACGTATTGTCAGCAGCCGCAGGTTCATTTCTTTTATATAGCGCTGGCTAGACCCGGAGGTATCAGAGCGCTTTACATGAGAATCAACAATGTAACAGAAAAAGTTCAACAATTACACAAAGCATTCAAAACATAAGCAATACAATTAGGAGAGGAGAGAGGAGAGAGAAAAGTAGTGGAGGGGGCAGGGGAGGTGAGAAAGGGAAGATAAGGAAAGAGACAATAAGGAGAGACTAAAAGAAGTCTGTCAAAAGATCGACTGGGTAGGTGACGACCAAGGAGGGAATCCACAGCCCATCTCCCCTATAGCTAAACCAAGTAGCTCCATCAGGCATCAGACAAAGTTGTTCAGTCTCAAATAAATTGAGAGAGGAGAGAAGGAGAGATATAGATAGAGGGAGGATGCGGGAGGAGCCGACAGGAGAGAAGAAAGGAGGTGCAACAATGTGGTTCAACAATATACCAGAAAAAGATCAACAAGTAAACATAATATCAAACAATCAGCAATACATTAGGAGAAGAGAGAAAGGAGAGATAAAGTAGTGGGGGGAAGGAGAGGTGAGAAAGTTAGGATAAGGGAAGACACAACTATAGAGTCGAAAGGAAGTCTGTCTAAGGACCGACTGGGTAGGTGACGACCAAGGAGGGAATCCACAGCCCGTCTCCCCTATAGCTAAACCAAGTAGCTCCATCGGGTATCAGACAAAATAGTTCAGTCTCAATACATTGCGAGAGGAGAGAAGGAAAGACATAGAGGGAGAATGCAGGCGGAGCCGACAGGAGAGACGAAAGGAGGTGCAACAATGTGGTTCAACCATATATCAGAAAAAGGTCAGCCAGTAAACATAATATCAAACAATCAGCAATTCATTAGGAGAGGAGAGAAAGGAGAGAAAAAGTAGAGGGGGTAGGGGAGGTGAGAAAGTGAGGATAAGGGAAGAGACAACCATAGAGACGAAAGGAAGTCTGTCTAAGGACCGACTGGGTAGGTGACGACCATGGAGGGAATCCACGGCCCATCTACCCTATAGCTAAACCATGTAGCTCCATCGAGCATCAGACAAAATAGTTTGGTCTCAAGTGGCGGGGGAATAGGTTCGCAGAAAAACAGGGTGGGGACAAAGTGCAAGGGCAGGTGAGGGTAGAGGACAGAAGCTGGAAAGGGTAGGAGCGGTTAGGGGGGAGGGTAAGGGGAAGGGAGAGGGGGGAAGAAAACGTTAGTAGAGACGCAGAAGCGTTTGCCCGAAGTCCGGCTGGGTAGGTGATAGTCAAAATAGGGAGCCAAAAGTCAATCTCCCCTATAGCTCGTGTGGTAGTTCCGCCGGGCATCATACAGAAGTAGCTAGGTCTCAGCTTTCAAGGGCAGGGGAGGAATGAAAACATCATAGAGGGTCCCGCTCCTCTGCTCGTGGGACGGGTGTTGGCTCAGCAATGCACGCAGGAGTTCTTAGTAGGGGAGAGTATGGAGACCACAGGATGTCAATTGTCTCAAGCGGTGGGCTGGCCGAGCTCGTTGCGCAGCTCAGACTCGAAGTCCTTGAGCATAGATTGGAGGTCCGCCTTAGAAAGGGCCATGGTCGACTTATCTGAGTCCCCCCTGAGCACCGGATGCGAATCAGCGGAAGTAAGGAAATCCGATATCTTGCCCGTGCCTTTGTTTGTGCTTTTCTTTGGAGGCATAAGGGAGTGGGTTCAGGTCCGCAGGTGACCCAGAGCTTTTCAGGGGCACCCCTGATGGATAGATGGAGTCACGGGGAGCCAGTGATGAGGCTAGAGGTTGCGTTGCTCGGTCTCTCAGCGCGTCACCAAACGTGGTGCCTACAGCCACCTCTCCAGGCGACTGCATGCACGTCTCCACTCCCTTGCAAGGCCGCAGGCAGGAGATCTCTCTAGATTCACGGCCACTTGCTCGCCGCCTCGACAGGTCCCTCCAGCCGTCTTACGCCCCACAGGTCGCTAGGCAGAATTGGGGGTCGTGGGTAAGTCCCCCTGCAGGCATCGTTTGCCAGGCGTAGTGATGCTGCCAACCTACCCTACAACCGCTCTCATACCATAGTAGGACTGTCTCAGTGGGGTATGGGAGCAAACCACGAGGTTCGCCGCCATTTCAGGGTTTCTCACCGGCCGCCATTTTGGAGTCAGGCAGTCGGCGCTGTGGTTCCGGAGCTTATTACCCTTGCCACCTGCCCAGTCTTCTGTTAAGCACACCTGCTCCTTATCCCTACCAGCTTCCGCTTCCCAATAATCCCTGTCTGGGCCGTTGCTGCGTGGTAGTGCCATTCAGGGCTAACCGCTACTTCTGGGTGTCCCGCCGGCCGCCATCACAGGGTCAGGCATCCGGGTCTGTGGACACAAGAACGGTGATAATACCACTGTTACCCAGGAGAAAAATAACATGATTAGTGTCTGTGGAGATGGTAAAGCCATACCTTGTGCCCAGACTATAAAGCACTGAGGACTGGGACTAAGTTGCCAGTTGACTGTGCAACTAACAACTCAGTCCAAGGGGGTTAGCCATTTTGAAACCGAAGTGCAACCAGTCTTAAGTACACATGAAGCAGAAAGCACGGATACAACTGTTGCTAATGTAACATTGCCAACTGCGCCATCTTTAGAACTTGAAAGTTAACCAGATTTAAACTTTCAATATTCCAGCGTCTGTATGTCAGAATATACAGTTGCAGTATGATCAGAATGTAAGACTATGCTACCGAATGAAATAATATTAGAAAAAGTAACTTGTAAAGTTTACAAAGAGGTATACGTGCAAAACAAATGGATAGAGTCCTAAAGTAGCACAGAGGAATATATGAAACTACCTTGATTACTTTAACGTTAATTTCACTGCTGATTTTGATCATAATGGTGGTATCCCTTTTGAGGATGGTATATGGAGAATCATTTCTGGATATAGAGTCTAGTTGTAGCATTTAAAATATTAAAGAAAATAATGTACACATAGTCACCATGAAAGTGGGATTGGAGTAGAAGGTATAAAGAGTACCAATGATAGAATGGACCAGAAATAATGACTGATTGTTAATGAGAAATTGTAAAGTGACATTATCCAATTCCAGACACGTTGGCTTACTGAGTTATGCAAGGATACTTACATAGCTCAGCATGTAAATAGTCAGGGAATTGTAATAATTATTCAGTCAATACAGTAGCCATAATGCGATAACATATATGTAGATATTATGCAAGTACTAGACTATCTAATCGATAAAGTTGGGATGTGTGATGTATAATGTTTAGGGTACTTCTAACATCCACACTGATGTATATTATGTCTGTTGAGATTACTGCATTCTGAAATGAAAGATGAATTGATGAATAGTGCATAATAACCTTTTATTTTAGAATTCAAACTGTGTGTGTACTATTTCTAGGGGCCGGGGTGAGGCTCCATATCTTTATATAATGCTTACCGGCAGATGAGACTTGCTCTGATAGGGTTATCTGACTCATACCACTCTTAATTTAAATGAGCATAACTTGTAGTGAGAGGGGAGAGACATCTGTTAATTCACCTTTTCTCCAATATAGGGTATGCAGAGTATAATTCCTCTTGAGTCTTAAGAGATCTAATTGGAAATGCCCCCACACCAAGAAGTAGGGTTCACAGCAGTGTACTGGTAGGGTAAAGGTTATGGGAATAAAGAGGGAAGAATATCATCAGGGGAATAACAATATCCTCAACAAGAAAACATTTGAATGATTTGTAAGAAAGATAAGAATATGGAACAGGTGATTTCTAAATTGTGTGTAGATACAGTAGATAGCAGGCAAATTTGATGGTTGGTGCTATTAGAATTTAGAAACTTCAGGTCACTATTCTGAGTGGGCCAGGAATACTACATTTATATAATTACTTATACCACAACTATAGGTACTTTCTTTATGCACAATTACCAGAGTATTCCTAATGAGACCCTTGTGTTGCCCTTTGAAAAGGATAACTAGAACAGGAAATGAAGTTATGCCACCTGATTCTCAAAGTAAATCCCCGTTTTATCAGGTTTTCTTTCCTGAATTTCACCAGTGTTTATCTGGGCAAAGGTCTAGAGGATATTAGTAGGTGTGCAATCTTCTGTGTAATTACTAATTATCTGAGGCTGCAACAAATTAGCTGGTGACATGGATGGTGTCTGGGAGTGTCATCCCGGTGCAACATTTGGCTGCCAATAAATGGGCAACTGCACACACGTATCAACAAGCAGCTCATGTAATGGGGTTTTTGCGATTCATGCCAAACCTCACCTCAGCATGTCAGACACATCAATAACAAAACAATCCTTGAATGTGTTTAGCTAGGTTGCTCCCTCACGCCTTTCCGGTAAATATTAAGGCAGAGTATCGAAAGGGGTTATTTGCAGTTGTTTCCATTAAAGAGGAGGTACAGAAATGAATAGGCAAGATGATCTCTGGTTGACACTGACACACGTGCACCTAGCAGTTACCAAGGAAATGGATGACAGTGGATCTTGTGGTAGCAAATTGTAGCTTGAGAACGGCAGCCCTGATGAGGGGGAGAGAATATGTGTGCCAACTGGAAAGTACATGAGTCCAGTGAGGCATGGGGCTTGATGGCTATCCTTCAGGCAAGTTGAGACAAGCACCTGATGGAAACTGAACACCATGAAACGGAGGATGAATACACTGTTCCCTCAGTCAGGGTTAGAATAGTCAAAATGGGACATGAAGATATAAGGCTAGGGGGCCTATTTAGAAGGGGGTTGCGCCATCAGAATGTCACTTTTACCGACATTCCGGTGACGCAATTCCCTGCTCCATATTTATAAAGGGGTTTTAAGCTGCTTTGGGTGGCTTAACATCAATTGGTACATATGGTAACCTTTCACACAGGTATCGATGTGAAAAGAGGGTGCAATTGGTGTTGCTGTGGGCGTTCCACTGATTTTTGACGCTGCTCGAGATTTAGAAGGATTTGTAAACCTGAGGCAGCCCCAAAAACTAACGCCATGAAAAAGCAGGCATTAGATTGGTACAAAAAGGAGAAATACTTATATTTCTCCTTGTGTTTGCTCTTTCTATGTGTGCTGTATTCAGCAGCACACATAGAAAGAGAAAAACACATTTAAAGATTATTTATGTGCAGGGAGGGACACCTTCTTGCACATAAACATTCATTCCCTGCAAAACAGACACTCTTGTCATAAAGTGCAAGAATGCTTACATTGCAGGGATGATTCCCTGGAATGCAGGCGCCCTTACACTATGGGGCAATGGTATCTGCGTTGGCACTAGGCAGCTTCTTTTTAGCACCAGCACAATGGAAAACACAGGTTGGCCCTATTCTTGTAAATACTGTGCATCCCTGAATTTGTGAAATGATACAGTGCAGTGCTGCAAAGTTGCTTGCAGCGCTGTTCCATTTCCTTGTACACTTACCCCTATATGTCAATGGCAAGATCTACAACTGGCAACAATGAGCATGATGTCCAGTAAGCAGTATCAGCAATATGTATGAGTATTGGTCATGCTGAATATCAGAGCTTAACGCAACATTTTGACCACCAAATACTGGCCCGTATTGTCATCAGAACATGGAGAGGCACACTGTTTTTCTGCAACATGGTTGTTGTCCTGAAAATTATACAATTTGTGCTCCGTGTCCGGCAGTATGCATTTGAAAATGACATTGAGTAGGAATCACTTTTTTTCCAGCATGGGCTGTCTCATAAACCATAAAATAAAGCTTCATATTGATCCCATGGTATGTTTAAAACCCTCTCTGAATTGGGATTATATAGGTTAGCAAGTGGAATAGCAACTTTAAAAGCTTGAAGAGACCCTTTGCTCTGGGTCACACCTACAGATGATTAAATCCTAGTGGGACCTAATGATGTCAAGTTACTTTCTCAGGGTCAAGACTGATTTGCATATGCCTGGGTCCAAACTGGGGTGGCATGCTTAGCAAAACACACATGGATTTAACCCAGATCTGTGACTGGAGGTGAATGGTTGATATTTTCAGCATTCCATCCACCATCTTTATGTGTTGCTATAGTCGCCCTAAGTGGGATGGGTATGTCCAGACATGGGTCCCACGCTCACTGTGCCACTGAATTAAAGCTAGCCTGGCTGCTGAGGGTTGATACATCGAAACCGGTCCCAGGATTTTTGTTTCTGGTCCAGGTAGGACCTGGCTTGGCAGTTCGAGTTGGACTGTTCCAATGGAGAACAGGGTCAAGACTGATGTGAATATAGCTGGGTCCAAACTGAGGTGGCGCAGTGAGCAAAAAAATGATGGATTTAACCCAGATCTGTGTCTTGGGGTGAATGGTTGATATGTTCAGCATTCCGTCCATCATCCTTTTGTGTTGCTATAGTCACCCTAAGTGTGAAGGGTTTGCCCAGATGTGGGTCCCATACTCACTGTGCTGTTGGATTCAAGCTAGCCTGGCTGATCCGGGGTAATGACCCAAAACCGGTCCCAGGATGCTTGTTTCCATTCCAGCGAGGACCTTGTTTTTCAGTTTGAGCTGAACTGCTCCCCTGAGGAGCAGGGTCAAGACTGATTTGCCTATAACTGGGTCCAAACTGGGTTGGCATGGTGAGCAAAAAAACAATGGTCTTAACCCAGATTTTTTGCGGGGGGTGAATGGTTGATACATGTAGCATTCCGTCCCTCATCTTTTTGTGTTGCTATGGTCACTCTAAGTGGGAAGGGAATGCCCAGTTGTTTCTTCTGTGCTCACTGTGCCACTGGATTCAAGTTAGCGTGGCTGATGAGGGGTGGTACCACAAAACCGGTTCCAGGATGTTTGTTTCCAGTCCAGAGGGGGCCTGGCAGTTCAGGCTGGACTGTTCCAACGGGAGCAGGGCCAAGACTGATTGCATGGCTGGGTCCAAACTGCGGTGACATGGTGAGCAAATAATCGATTTAACCCCGATCTCTTGACTGGGCGTGACTGTTTAAAAAGTTTAAACACTCCGTCCATCATCTTGCTGTGTTTGCTATGTTCCCCAAAATGGCCATGGGTATGCCCAGACATGGGCCCTTGCTAGCAATGCTACTGGATTGAAGATGGCCTGGCTGATGTGGGGTAATACTCCAAAACCGGTCCCAGGGTGCTTGTTTCTGGTCCTGGGAGGACCTGGCCTGGCAATATGGGCTGGACTTTTCCCATTGGAGCAGGTGTCACGATTAGCTCCCTGCACTCTCAAGCCCAAAACCAGAGGGGTGCATAGTGTGACTTTCCTGTGTTCTAATAAGCTTTCAAATGCTCCCCTGCAAGTATATCCTGACTTCCATCCATTTGGTCACTGTTTGGGAATGGACATCCATTCCCAATTCATGCCGGGTTTTGTGAAAGCCAGCCTGCTCATGCTTGAAGCCTGCCTGCTAATGTCTAACATTCTGCTCCTAGAATATCCTGCTCACTGCGTCATCTTAACCCTTGCAGGCCAAGGATGGGTGGAGGAATTCAGCGCACCTGTGGCTGGCTGCTGCTATCCTGCTCACACTTGATTCATGTGATTACTGTGAGCTCTTTTAAGCCCCAGCTCTCTTCAGGCCAAGGTTGATCATTGTAGCTGTGTTCCAGGGAGACCGATCCTTGTATACTGAGCTTTTGAAATTCCTTGATTCCTGAGCCATAGTTAATCCTTGTTCCTTGATACCTGATCTATAGCTATTCCTTGTGTCTGAATTGGCACTGCCTGCAGTGCTACCTTGTTTACTGAGTTCCTGAGCTATAGTTATTCTTTGTTCCTGAGCTTCAGCTGTTTCTTGTTCCTGATTTGCACTGCTTGCAGCGCTCTCTTGACTCCTTGTCTCCTGAGCTGTAGCTATTTACTGTTTCCTTGAACGAGCACTGCCTGCAGTGCTGCCTTGACTCCTGAGCTATAGTAACTTCCTGTTCCTGAACTAGCACTGCCGGCAGTGATACCTTGGCTCTTGAGCTTTTGCTCTTGCACAGCCTTCAGTGCTAGTATGTTTTCTTGTCTTCTGATTCAATACTATCCTAGTATACTCTAGTAGCCTCCCCTTCTTTATATCCTTTTCCAGCCCGTGCTTTCCTTCCCATTTCCTTGGCTCCAGTTCCTACTTTACTGTCTTCTATTCCTGCTGTCTTGCTTCTTTTACCTTGCATGTTTGTTACTTGCTTTCTGCCAAGTTTGCCCTGTGGTTTCCTGCTTTTCCTGTCTAGCGCCTTGTCTATTGTGCCTGTGTTTAGTTCTACCCCCTTGCTGTTACTGCCTTGCGTGTTCCTATTTGATCACCAGGATCCATGGGCACAGCTAACTACCTAGGTGGTATTTCTTGTTTACTGTGAGTATTGTCTTTGAATTACATTTATAACATCACCATTGATATCAGCTTCACAGACCCTGCCTTTGCATGCATATCTTATATGTGGGTATTTACAGTCAGTATCTGTAAGAGCAATTGTGGTTGAGGACCTTACTGAGATGCAGTCTTACCGCGTGGAGCTCCCGAGTGCTTTACCCTACACTCACTTTATTGTAATGTTGTTGTTTGTGTATGTATATGTATATATTTCGGCACATCCATCCTAGGTATAATTATTTGGAATGCTAAATTGCCTCGAGTACCCATCCTTTGAGTCTTAGCCATCGTGTTCACTTGTACTGGCTTCCCCTTTAAATTCCTTTTTCTCCCCTGACTCCCTGTGTGATCCTGGGCAGTGCTGTACTTCTCTTTCTGTGTACGTTTTCTATCCAGTTCTCAGTCCTTGCCCAAGTCACTGACTGTGTCCCAGACAGTCTTGGACAGTCCCTGACAGCAGGGTCAAGACTGATTTGCATATGGCTGGGTCCAAACTGGGGTGGCATGGTGAGCAAAAGAACAACTGTTTTAACCTAGATCTCTTGACGGAGGTGAGTGTTAGAACATTTTCAGCACCCGGTCCATCAACTGCTAGATTTTCATTTTAACCACTAACAATGTAAATTATTTCTATTGTGAGTATTTGTGTGCATCTTATCAATCTATCCTGAACATCTTGCATGGATCCGGCCTTCCTGAACCAACATCAATAGTGTTGTTGATAACTAGCAGTAACATAACACACACTCTGCCATTAATATGACTCCTGCATAACGAATCAGAGAAACAAAAGGCAATTTATTGGCAAATATAAAAGCCCTTCCAAACACCAGGTTTTAAGTTACCTATTTACCAGATATCTTGTTTCTTTTCTAAATATACCTAGAGACAACTTCCAAGAAGTACTTCTCTCTCACTGTCATTCTATCAGCTTATTTTTCTTCCTGCTTTCAAATGTCTCTCGCCTTCCCTACAATTCTCTGCATGCCCCCTCTCTCTCAGTACAACCTATTCTGTTATTTATGTTTAGCCTATTATCTATTATTATGTTTCAGAAAATTTCCCACAACTCATTTACAAGATCACAATTTCTCCTCCTTCCTTTGATAGGCATACCTATGCAACCTAATAATACCAAATCTTCTCTAACTTATCTATTAATCCCACCAACATGTGCATGAGCTCACACACCCCTACTAATGATCACAACTAACCACCATTAATTTAGTCCACCACAAAAAGCTGGAATGACTGCATGGAATGGTTTGCTTTGACCGCACAAGTCTAATCCCAATAACAGTAACCAATCACACTGGACTAAACACTTACCTTGGGTTCCGAAGCTGCTTCCTGTGTGGCATAAAGCACTTTGATGCCTCATCAGGGGCAGTAGATACTATGTAAATGCAATTACAATACAATACAATGCAGTTGCTTTCAGGAACAGCTGGCAATGACTATTTCGTAAATTCAGATGCCATTTTGAAAATGGCCTCACTAAAAGCAACATTCTCCCGCTGATAAACAAACACTTACTTGATATATAGGTGTATAAATATGTAAACGTACTATATATATATATATATATATACCAGCTCCAGCATGCTTAGCAGCACTTCATGTCGGAGGAGGAGCCAGTTGTACTTATCAAGGTGTGTTCCCCAGTAATGCTGCCATCACTGCTTCCTGTGCCCGTGAACAAGAACACTCGCTGTTCGAAACGCGTTGGGCGTTGACATTAATTGGAGAGACATTCTGTTTGTGCCGTACTGCTGCAATCCTACAAATAAAGGCTGTCAACTTTCCGCTGAGGCTCCTCAAATGGGCGTTCTTTGTGTGATGTATATATATATATATATATATATATATATATATATATATATCACAGCTCAAGTTTCTTTCAAGTCCAAAGAAAGAAATTACGGCACTCACAGGGAAAGTGTTCAGTATGTTTTTACTCGCTCAGCAGACACTTTCTTTCTTTGGACTTGAAAGAAACTTGAGCTGTGATTTATCACGTGGGGCGCCGCCACAAGAGGCACCCGCCTGCGAGTGACCCGGATTTTGGTGCAACGGAGCGAGAATATATATATATATATATATATATATATATATATATATATATATATATATATATATATATATATATATATATATATATATATATATATATATATATCCAGTCCAATGCTCTCTCCCAAAGTAGGAAAAAAGCGCGACACAGCTCCGGGGACAAACAAAGCTTTGTTCTTTTCTAAGCACAAGGCGAGTGAAGTCACAAAACGCTTGGGCAGACGCGTTTCAGCCATCCATTTGGCCTCATCAGTGCCGGTTCCATGGGCTTCTCGATGTTCCTGAGAATGGAGCGATGTTTTGTTGGTAACGAGACCACTCCATGTCAGGTGGTCACTTGCTCCTCCTCCACTATCTCTCTCTCTCTCTCTCTCTCTATATATATATATATATATATATATATATATTCACTGAAAAAAAACATAGGTTTCAGGGTCGTTATAGTTAGCTGGACATTTCACTTGAACAAAACCATTGAAATTCCCCTGTTATCGTTAGTTCAGCTAACTATAACTTGCGTGCCCGCAATGCGCTGCTGATGATGTCACATATTACATCACTCATGACCTGGTCAGTGACATCATCATGACATCACTGATGACATCTCAAATGACATCACTCATGACATCACTCATGACATCATCCAGTGAATGTGTGTCTTTCTGACGATTAAATATTTTTTATATATGTATATCTCAAGGTCAATGGAAGAATAGGTGGGTATATAAGTATCTAAATGGATGATTTATTTGTTGTAAAATTGATTGTATAACGGACTGATTAGGTGTATCTTAGTGAATACATGGGTTAGTGAGTAATGGTTAAATATGTAAATATCTGTATCAGTCTCTCACTTTGTGTATAAGTGGCTGCATGGGTTGGTGAGTAGCTACATGAGTGTCTATATAGGTTATTAGTTAGTTTTTCGAGTATCAGTATGAGTGTCTGAGTGTCTGTATGGTTCAGTGGGGGTATTACTTAGTGCATAGATGCTTGAATGAGTGTGTCACTGTTTGTATGTGTTGAGACAATATGTGTGCAGGACTGTATGGGTGGATGAGTGTGTGTATGGGTGTGTTAGTGAGTGAATGACTGTCTCTATAGTGTCTTTATGAGTAACTACATATGTTTTAAACTAGTATATGTGAGTTGTGGTGTATATAAGGGAGCATATGTGAGAGTGAGAGATTGGAAGAGTTCCTGTATAATTTAGTCTCTTTTTCTATAAGTGATTACTTAAGAGAGTAAGTACGTGTATGTTTCTGTACCAGTAAGTGTGGTGGTGTGTGTATAACTGTATATGCAATTTAATGGATGTTTGATACTTTGTTTACATGTGTGACTATGTGTGTGAGTAACTCTATGGATGAGTGTCATTGTGAAACAGGATGTATAGGTGTATGAGTACATATGATGAGTGAGTACATGTATGAGTGTCTGTATCGGACTGTTGGTGAATGTGCGGATGTGTATGTAGATCTTGAAATTACTGAATAGGTTGTTGTAACTGGTATTGGTATGTTCATTTTTTTGAAAATGTTAGTTTTTATTTGTAAGTGTGTGTATCAAAGGTTATATTAGGGTGAGATGAGGTCTGCCACTCTATCACAAGGATGATGTCATCAGTGATGTCATTTAAGATGTCATTAGTGATGTCATGAGTGGGGGGGCGTGGCTAAGCACGCAATGGCGGCGGACGTGCCCAGGTAGAGCTCCGTGCAAAGCTCCCCTACCACAGGCCGTTTCTCCGCGATAATTGCCCGCTTTTGGCCCACAACATCAGCGAAGCCGCCTAAGGCTATCCTCAACCCTCCTGTGTAATCTGGGGCCGATCGGACGCTGCTAACTGCTCCGACGGAGGCAAAGAACAGGAGCCCCTCCGGCAGGCTCCCTCGGCCGGCGCGTGTGTTCACGCGAGACCGGGGTTGAGCCTCGTCCGCAATGCCCGGCCGCCGTGAGCTACAGCGCGATCCTCCAACCCTCGAGCACTGTGAAATTGCCCCAATCATCGCTGTTGCCACACCGGATCAGCGGTAGAGCCCCCGCCACTGCTGGGACATGACCGAGATTGCTGATAGTCCCGGAGGAGGCGACGCTGTGTGCACTTGCTGTCAGTCCCCCCCCCCCGGGCCGGCGATGGATTGCGCCAAGATCGAGGGGCTTGGCGGTGAGTCACCCATGGCGTGTGATCCATTGTCCTTGCTGCATTATCAAAAACCTCAGCCCCTTCCGGCGCTGATGCTCCTGCCGGCGGCCTTTCACGACCAGGCACCCCCAGGGGGGAATGAGGACACTAGCTGCCTACTTGAACCAGGGCGAGGTGGGCCGCGCTCTGGATTGCCTCCTCTGGCTGGCGGGCCCACTGGCGCAGGAGCAAAGGCGTGCGGGGTCGTGTGACTCCCAAGGGGCCCTTCCACTGACACTCTCCCTTGAGGTCCCTTGACTTGAGCGCTGGAGCAGGGGCCCCCGGCCTGCAGAGGCTCTGGCTCAGTCCACGGACGGGACCTGCCCCTTGGTCGAGTGGACACAGGTTCCCCTGCAACTGCTGGCCGTCCCCGGGGTGTGGCGCTTGGGGTAAGAGAGTGTCCAATACCGATTGCCTCACTGGGCCTACCTGCCCCACTATTGAGAGAGCCACTCCTTCCTAGGAGAAAACCAGAGGAAAAGATGTGGGGCGAGGAAGTGGACTACAGCAGCTGCCGTCCGCCTTGGTTCACGCGCTGAGGGGATTTGCACCGGTCACGCGGACGGCTGTCCGGGGGAGGCTGCTATTGTCAGACTGTGCCTCCCCGCCCTGGACCCCCACAACAGGAATTTGCCTGCCACCTGGACATGAGGACAGACATTGACAGCAGGTGGGGACTGTGCATTTCATTCCTTTTTGGCACCCCCCCAGATGTGACAGGTCGTTTTGGTATACAACGGGAACGTCCGAACGAATTGACGAGGCAGTCGTCCTACGTCCCCCTGCAGTTGGACTCTATCGACCTCACGACGCACTGTACCCTACTTGGAACTTTGGGGGAATTTCCCGACAGTGCTGGTACTCCGACTACATTACTCCGCCCATGTCTGGGGGACCCAAGACGAGAGCTGGTGCTAGTGGCGCACAGGTGAAGGGGAGGATGGCGAAATTGACTGAGCTAGACCAAACTGCCTCCAAGTTGGATACGATGCTAGCGGCAATAGAGCGAATGGAGGATTCGATGCAATTGACTCGCACCTCTTTAGAAACGAAAATAGACCTAACGCACCTCCGAGCTGACCCTAAAAAACTATCGGAGCAGACAACTACTCTAGAAGCCACCATGACCGATGTCATGCCCAAGATCCACAGATGGATAGACATGTCCAGGATCTCCTTAACAGAGTGGAGTTCTGGGAGGACCGCGTGGAAGATGCGGAAGGACGGGCGAGGAGAAACAATGTCCGCATCGTAGGACTGCCAGAACGCTGGGAAGGTAGGGAACCGACAGTACGCATGGAGCGTTGGCTCATGGACCTACTACCAGACGGTACCCTCTCGCAACACTTTGTAGTGGAACGAGCCCACCGTGTACCGACGCGACCTCCTCCTGCGGGCTACAATCCGAGGCCCATGCTAATTCGCGTCTTGAACTACCGTGACCGCGATGCCATATTGCGATAGACTAGGAAATTGTCAGACATCAGAGTTGAGAACACCAAGATCATGTTATTCCCCGATTACACTGTACAAGTTCAACGCCAGTGCCACTCTTTACTAGCGGTGAAACAACGACTCCGTCGCCTGGCTCTGAAATATTCCCTTCTTTTTCCGGCCCGCCTGCGTGTGGTGGCCCAGGATAAGACACACTTTTTCAACACCACTGAGGCGGTTGAGGCCTGGCTTGACTCGGGCTTTGATAAGGAACTCAGTGAGTTGCCATCGACGATGCGACGTGACCCAGGACCCCGGCGACGCCGTCGAAGAGGACCCTCGCCAACAAAATCGGCACGCACGGAGACAGAGGTGGGCCCCACACCCAAACTCATACATAGCGAGCAACAAGAAGCCCTTCGGATGGTGGTGGAGATCAGCGGCTCGCTGGAAGCGGACCCAGACATGGAGGCTAGCCCCCGCGCCAATACAAGCGATGACTAACACATTTATGGATTGACAGATTCCCAAGTATCGACGGATCTACTGGATGTTACCCCGCAGACTGCTGATTTTGTCCAGTGAATGCGTCCTAGGGCACTTGGCCCTCTTGTCTGACTCTGAGAACTTTTGAAACCAACGGAACTTTGTTTCAATGAGACATTGCTGTGATGCTGGCGAGACCGCCCTGATCCCAGGGAGACACCTGGTTCTGGGTAATATGCCATTGGGAGCCTGGCCCATTGATCCAGGTGTGACATGAATGTAACCATTGCTGGTGAGTCGTGAGACAGCATAATAGGGGTGGACGGACCCCCGGAGGTGAGTGACACACTGAGACCTGTCCCGAGATGCTGCCAGGTGGCCGAGCTCCGGACCCGAGGGATTCAGGGCCCTACGTAGCAGGCATTCCCACTGGAACTGGGCCGAAGGACATTGACTGCCTGTGGGGGGGGGGGGTAGCACCCTCACCCAGATCGCATGATACCCCTGTAAGGACAGAGCCAAGTTCTCAGTGACCCCCCCTTGAACTTACGGATTCTTGGGCTCGTTAGAGCGTTTGGACGAGAACATGTTTTTTTGAGGGATCACAGGTGTGTGCGAAAGACTTTCAATAGTGCAAGTGGGTGTCTATTCTGCGGTGCAACTCTGCTGTTTACTGGTGGTGGATGGTTGGGGGAGACACGAGAGACCAGATGTGTAATGGCCATGGTTAAATTCTGCACCTGGAACGTGCGTGGTATGCATACACCTTCACGCCGTTACCAGATTTATTCATATCTTAAACGACACCAGGCGCACATAGTATTGTTGCAAGAGACCCATTTGACCGGCCCAGTGGTGCTCACGTTGCACCGCAGTTGGAGGGGACAACTACACGCTACAGGCTTCTCGTCATATCCGCGAGGGGCTTTGATTTGGATAAGCTCTGGGGTCCCCTTTGCACTCACTCATTGTAAGGTAGATACGGAAGGCAGGTATGTGGTACTTCATGGAAAATTGGATGGGCAGCACATTGTTCTGGCTTCCATCTATGCCCCTAATACTGAACAAGGCCAATTCCTTTCACATTTGTCAACGGTGATAGCTCCATGGCCTGGGGTACCGCTTTTGCTTGGGGGCAACTATAATTGTGTTTTGGATATTGCCTTGGATCGGTCATTCGCCCCCCTGGCTAAAGCACCAGCAAATGGGGCAATGAGGGCGCTCCCAGACTGGGCAACCCAGTGGGACCTACATGATGCCTGCCGCAGTCGCAACCCTCACGCAGGGTTTATTCGCATTATTCAGGTGCTCACACACTGCACGTTCGATTGGACAGGTACATGCTGTCGAGCGATCTTCTTCCCCATGTCACAGACACCTGTTACCTAGGCCGCACTCACTCTGACCACAACCCTCATACCCTAGACTTTACTTGGGAACGCCCCCACCCGCCAGTACCCACATGGCGACTCCAACCAGATGTCTTGTTAGACGCCCCATATAGGGAAGCGCTTTCAACCCGCCTTTTGCAGTATTTCGACGAAAATAATGATACTGCGTCCGTCCCGCAATTGGAATGGGATGCGTTTAAGGTTGTCACGAGGGGCCCTTGCCTGGGAATGCAGGCTGGAAAGCAGAAACAGATATAAGGAGAACTGACACGGGTTGAATCCACCTTACTGGCCGGGGAGCAGGAGGCGGCTGGGGGAGACGATGGGACGCTGATGGCAGCCCGAGAGCAACACATACAACTTTTAGACAGACTGAAGAATGTAAAATATGCTGCCCATTCGGCATGCACGCACCATCATGGAGACAAGCCGGGTAAGCTACTATCATGGCTGATACGGCTGCGACTCCCAGACTACGCCGGTAATGTCCATCCGTACCGCTCAGGGTGCCACTGTCTACACGCAGAAGGCTATTCACGAAGCCTTCACGAAACATTATGAGGGCCTGTATCGCTCTCGTTTGCGGGTCACTGCAACGGACATCTTAGAGTATTTATTGGCCTTGCCCCTACCGGTAATTACCAATGCGCAACGGGAAGACTTAGGAGCACCGCTCACGTCGGAGGAGCTCCGAACAGTTATCTTTTCCCTCTCCAACGGTAAAATCCTGGGGCCTGGCGGACTACCTGCGGAGTTCTACAAGGCCTATTCTATTATCCTTATTTCCGAGCTATTGCATGTGTACAGGGCAGCGATAACAGACTCTGCTCTCCCACCTACGCTGAACGAGGCGAATTTAATATCTCTCCTGAAGCCAGGCAGAGACGAACTCAATATGGGATCATATAGGCCGCTTTCCATCCTCAATACAGATGATAAGATCCTGGCTTCCATGCTAGCCCAACGACTGGCGCCCTTGGTACCTGCTATGGTGCACACCGACCAGAACAGTTTTGTGTCGACCCGCAGTACGTCCTATAACATCAGACGCCTGTTTAAGGTGCAAAGTCTAGCTACACCCCAATGGCCTTACTCAGGATGCCTGGTACTCGATTGTAGCGCTTCGGGTTCGCCCCTGCTCAATGGGGTTGGTGTATGCGCTGCCAAATGCTCCTCAAACAGACTTACGGACACAGGAACTTTAGGCAACGCAGGCTTTATTAACTTGAATGTCCTTTTCCTGTGTATCGTCTTTCTGTAGTAGGGCAGGGGGCTTTCGGATTCCTCTGTCTGTCTATGTTGGCGCTTCTCCACAGCGGTCCGGCGGTTGTCCCGGTGTCTTCTGGGACTTGTGGTCCGGGCCTCTTCCTCCACGATGTCGTGAAGTCTCTCCGATCCGAAGGAAAGAAAGGATAGTACAGTTTTAGATGGGTGTGCTGCCAAAAGGCACAGGGAAGGGAGTGAGGGAACACACGTGCACGAAAATCAGCTAGGGTCCACAGTGCCGGGGTAGTGAAGGAGGGGTAGTGCACGGGAGGCATCTATGGTACCTATACGGGCGTTTAGCCCACTTGAATCCCGCCCAACCTGGAAGCCTTGATCGTACCTCTGGTAGCCACACTTCCCACGAAGTGTGGCTGGGCGAAGCGCCTTCCGGTTGGCCTCCTGGCTTGTCGGGTTCTCCTCCTCCGGATCTTCCGATTCCACCGCCCCTCTCTCCGTCTCCTTCTCCGGCCGTCGCCTCCTTCCTCCGCAGATCTCTCTCCTCCTCTGGTCTCCACTCCGCCTCCTTCCTCCGATGGTCTCTCTCCTCCTCCGGTCTCCACTCCGCCTCCTTCCTCCGATGGTCTCTCTCCTCCTCCGATCTCCACTCCGCCTCCTGACTCCGCTCCGCTCCGCTTTCGTCTCCTCTCGTCTGCTCCCGCCTCTCCTCCGCCTTCTTCTCTGATCTCCGCTCTGCTCCACACTCTTCGTCTTCACCTCCTCTCCTTCCATCGCTCTCACCTCCGTCGCCTCCGGGTGTAACACACACCTGTGTGCTTTCTGGGGCTGCCTTTACCTGTGGTACGGGGGCGTGCCAGTTGACGTAGTCCTGGTCCAGCTCTGCCCAATTAAAGAAACAGGGCTCACCACTCTCTTCGGGCTCCTTGTCGCCGAGGACATCCGCGTTTCTCCAGGCCCCTGTGTGCTGGTTAGAAAGAGGTGAAACAGGTAAGCCTGGCGGATCCGGGTCCTCCCCGTTACATCGATCTTGAGAAGGCATTCGACTCTGTGGAGTGGCCCTACCTGATGCTAGTGCTGGAGAAATTTGGCTTAGGTGATGCCTTTTTTCAGATGGTGGAACTCCTGTACCAAGAGCCCGTGGTGCGTGTTCGCACAGGCAGGCTCCTTTCGGACCCGATTCGAGTGTGCAGAGGCACTAGGCAAGGGTGCCCCCTCTCCCCCTTAATCTTTGCTCTCATGATGGAGCCCCTGGCAGCACAGCTCCGTGCCTCTGGTGCAGACTGGGGCATCCCTCGGGCTGACGGGATACATGCGGTGTCACTGTACGCAGATGACCTACTCCTTTACATCACAGACCCGACTTGTTTCCCGCGGGTGATCACCGACATATTCCGCGTATTCGGTGAAGTGTCGGGTCTCCAAGTTAACTGGGCGAAGTCAGGGGTATATTATTTTGCTGCTGACACGCCAGAATGTGATATTGTGGTCCTGGGTGAGCGACTCCTTTGGTATCCAACCACTTTTTGCTATTTAGGAATTTATATATATCGAGATCCCACTGACTTGTTAGAGGGCAACCTCACAAGGGCAATCTCATCGCTCACGGCTCAGGTAACTTTTTGGAACTCCCTCCCACTCAATGTCCCAACTCGAATTACGTGGACAAAAATGATAGCGCTGCCAAAATTGCTGTATTTTTATGCCAACCTTCCGGTTTATGTCCCGGCCCGAACTTTTCGAGAACTGGAAACTTTGACCAGACGATTGATATGGAACATGGGGTGGCCCCGAATTGCGCTGAGGACATTATATGCTTCAGCGGAAAATGGAGGGTTGGCTGTTCCTAATCAGGAGCTCTATTACTTAGCGGCGCAGCTGCAGTGGGTTGGCTACTGGCTGAGCGGGAAGAACCTAGGTGATACTGCCACGGATGACACTATCATGACGATTGCACAGGTTCACGCTTTATTTCATCCCTTAGCTAAGGTCCGCTGCCCTGAGCAACTACACCTTGCAGTGGCGCGGAAGTGCTACGTGAGGAGTCTGAAACTCACAAGCTCCACCAAACCATATGCTCCAAATCTACCATTACTGGGGACACCCTGAGAAGGCGGCGCACTCTCGGCGACGGCATTAAGCAGTTGGACACGACCTGAGTTGGAGGGACTGGGGGACCTGTTTGCAGAGGGTGCCTTACTTCCATTCGAGACCCTAGCGGCCAACACAGGGCTACCAGTTGGTCAATTCCTCACGCACGCAGCGATCACACACTTATTAACGCAAGCCTGGGGTGACCTTGCGGAAGACCTGCCAACCCACCTGCTGATACAGTATTTACACATGATGGGGAATGGCTCCCACATAGTACACTGGCTCGTTCAGGCCCTACACACGCATACTCAATTTTCCTCACAGCGCTTGCGAGACAAATGGACCGCAGATAGGGGTCGAGACTGGACCGATAAAGAATGGGCGATGGTGCTCGCTGGTGCGCTAAATGTTCCATGCAACTCCCGCTTTAAGATCATCCAATACTATATTGTACATCGCGCGTATTTATTCCCGGATAAAATAAACTGCTATTTTGGCCTCGACACAACAACATGCCCCAGGTGCGGACTAGTGGATGCGCAATTTCTGCATATGCTATGGTCATGCCCTCTCCTACATGATTACTGGAAGGCAGTATCGGCCTCTCTAGTGGTGGGAACAGGGAGCAGTTTAACGCACACGTGGGAAGCTTGCTTATTGGGCTTATTTAAGCGGACAAAACAGACGACGGTCCCGGCTAGATTTTGGGATCTTGGTCTCATAACGACAAAACAACTTATTACCAAGCGCTGGAAGAATGGCAAACCTCCCCAAGCAATACACTGGCGTAATTCTTTTGACAATTGGGCTAAGGCGGAGAGTGTAGCCTTGCAAAGGGAAGAGACAGCGGGGCTCCGCATGTATCCCATAGCCCAGGATTGGGACAACACCCTGGCTGCCTTTCACCAAGCGTGCCTACAGGGAGGTATTATTTAGCCACTCTTCCACCTTTAGACAGTATTCCGACTCCTTCCCCCCGCTATACTTACCCACCTTTCTCCCCTGCCGGCTCTAGGTCGAGATCTTTACCGAACTTCCCCCACTCCGCCCCACCTCACTACGGCTGTTGCGCGCCATGCTGGACGACTCCCACTGCTGACACAGTGACACATATGCCCGCCCTTACCCGTACCCCCTTCTCTTTGTTTTGACATTACTCAGTTCTCAGTCCCCATATTCTTAGGATCTTCCTCAAAATTTATTGTTATGAACAAACGGTTTTGAATATAGATTGCATTACAGACCGCTTTGAACTTTGCTCGGTAACTGTAGAAGTGGCCGTGAGTGAACAGCCATGGTTATCCTCAGGGATGGGCGCTTTTCTTTTGGGAACAAAGCAGGGGACACACCCTGGAATTGGGTGACATTGTTGACCGATACACACGACCTCACACGCTGACACATATCGATAGTCCTGTCCTCCCCTTTCACGTCGTTCCTCTTGTTAAGGACGTCACTCGCTGACTGTAATGCGCCAGACCTGGCCCGCTGGCAATACTTTCAACACTCTTCCAGCACGCCCGATTCCTATTGATTCATCAGTTACTTACCATTGGTGCCCCAAACTAACCATTTAATTTGCGGGATGTGGATGGAAGGATAGATTATTCTGGCAAACTGTTGTCGTTGTTATGTATTCTCATACAGCTATGTTCACCAATCTTGTCATGTTGGTCTTACTACTTTGTGTTTATTTCACTATCACGTATGGAAAACTGATATGACATGCCATGTATATCCTGCAATACCACTGTATTACCTATTTTCATGTACTTTCATAAAAGAAATGCAATAAAAGATATTCAAACAAAATCAGTGATGTCATGAATGATGTCACTGACCATGTCATGAGTGATATACTATGTGACGTCATCAGCAGTGCACTGCGGGCGCGCGAGTTATAGTTAGCTGAATTAACTATAACAGAGGAATTTCAATGGTTTTGTACGAGTGAAATGTCCAGCTAACTATAACGCCCCTAAAACCTGTGGTTTTTTGAGTGGATTTCTAAGGTTTTTTAAATGCTAATTCAGAACTACAACATGTCTGAAACCTATGGTTTTTTCAGTGAATTTCAAAGGTTTTTTAAATGCTAATTTTCAACTTTAACATAACTGAAATCTATGTTTTTTTAAGTGAATTTCAAAGCTTTTTTCAATGCTAGTTTCTAACTATGCCTACAGAGGTAGGGCATGTGAAGAAAGAAGAAAAGACACACAGAAAGAAGAAAAAGAAATGCAGAAAGAAGCAACAGAAGTCCTCAAAGACTAAGAAAAGTGCAGGAAGAAGGAAGACCTGCAGAAAGAAGAAACAGAGGAGCAGAAAGAAGCTTTTTTGCTAAATCATCCTGTACCCTCAACTTTTTCAGATGGGTACTGGTGGTAACTGACTCTGACTAACCAGTCCTAGAGCCAGTGCAATGCTAAAAGACACTTAGAATACAGTTAAAGCACCTACATACACTAGGGAACACTATGCGTTAAGGTACCCCTGTTATTAGCGTGACCTCCTCTGTAAGCCCCTAATATATAATAGCGCAGGGTGATTAAAACTACCTCTTAAAAAGCGCCATAGGGCTCGTATGCACACTGGTGAAGGGGGGGCTGAACTGACGTGTGAAAACACACCCTGTGGCCGTTTTAATTTGGGTTATAAAGTCCCCTTGAATCCTGAGTGTCCCTCAGGTACAACTAGCCCACCAGGTATCTCCAGTTAGCACCACAGAGCTGCGTTGCAGAGAGGTGTCAAAATTGGCACAGCCTGGACCACCTCTCTGCAACGCAGCACAGTGGCGCTTACTGGAAGCACCTGGTGGACTAGTTGGCCCCCATGGTCCCTCAGGATTGAAGGGGAATTATTTCCCCAACTTAAAACGCACCATAGGGCATATTTGTACACATCACCTCAGGCCCCGTCCCTTCCTCACTGTGTAAACACTCCCTGTGGCTGTTTTAAGTTGGGAGATTAACTCCCCTTGAATTCTGAGGGTCCCTAGGGGCAAATTAGCCCATTAGGTACGTCCAGTAAGCACCATTGCAGAGAGGTGTAAAAAGGGGAACAGACTGCACCACCTCTCTGCAACGCAGCGCATTGGCGCTTACTAGAAGCACCTGGTGGGCTAGTTGGCCCCCAGGGTCCCTCAGGATTGATGGGGAATTATTTCCCCAACTTAAAACGCGCCACAGGGCGTGTTTGCACACGTCACCTCTGGCCCCATCCCCTCCCTTGACCACTGTGTAAACAGGCCCTGAGCCGGTTCTAAGTTGAGAGATTAAATCCCCTTGAATCCTAAGGGTCACTAGGGTCAAACTAGCCCACTAGATACCTCCAGTAAGTGCCACAGAGCTGCGTTCCCGAGAGGTGTAAAAAGGGGCGTTGTCTTTGAATATCTGTCTGCAACGCAGCTCACTGGCGCATACTGGAGGTACCTATTGGGCTGAGCTTACTCCCCCAATTTAAATATTTAGCGCCCCGGGGAGGTGGCGGTCCCCGGGGCATGTCAGCCCCCCCACACAGTATTTTTTTTAAAGAAAGTCCCGGGTGTGCGGTCCCCGGGGCTGCGGTGGGCCGTGAGCCCCTCCCCATTCTTTTCTTAATGCCTCGGGGTGTTGTGGTCCCCGGGGCTTGGGGGGCATTTGAGCCCCCCACCCATTATTTTTTTAAGCCCCAGGGGAGGCGGTCTTCGGGGCTGGGGGGGCTGAGAGCCCAACCCACATAGTTGAAAGAAGCCCTGGGGGGTGGCAGGCCCCGGGGTTGGGGGGCCTGAGAGCCCCCTTGTACATAATGTAAAGAAGCCCCTGGGGTGGCGGTCCCCGGGGCTGGGGGGGTCCATCACAGACTCACCAATTTAAATATTTAGAGCCCCGGGGAGGTGGCAGTCACCAGGGCATGTGGGGGGGCTTGAGCCCTCCCACACAGGGTATTTTTTTTAAAGCCCCGGGGGTGGCGGTCCCCGGGGCTGTGGGGGGCCTGAGAGCCCCCCGCACATAATTGAAAGAAGACCCCATTCATTATTTTTCGAAGCCCCGGGTAGTGGCGGTCCCCGGGGTTGGGGGGCCTGAAAGCCCCCTGCACATAATTGAAAGCAGCCCCGGGGTGGCGGTCCCCGGGGCTGGGGGGGCCTGAAAGCCCCTCACATTTAATTTAAAGAAGCCCCGGGGGTGGCGTTCCACAGGGCTAGGGGGGCCTGATAGCCCCCCCACACATAATTTAAAGCAGCCCCAGGGTGGCGGTCCCCGGGACTGGGGGGCTTGAGAGCCCCCTGCATATAATGTAAAGAAGCCCCGGTGGTGGTCCCAAGTGCTGGTGGGGCCTGAGAGCCCCGCACATAATGTAAAGAAGCCCAGGAGTGGGGGTCCCCGGGGCTGGGGGGGGCTCCTCCCAGCCCCCTTTACATAACCATTATTGCCCTCGGGATTTGGCCCCCCAGGAGCTAATTACCAAGGAAGCACTTTTTTTTTTATTGGCAGGATCCGCGCACCCTGCGGATTTACACCATTTAACAAAAAGGCACGAGTCTGAACCAAGGACCACCTCTTTGCCAAATTTGGTGTAATTCCGTTCAGCAGTTCGGGCTGTAGCTGCAGCAAAAGGTTCCTATGGGAAATTGCATGGGGAATACATGTTTTGAGACCCCCTTTTTTCTCAGCCCCCGCTTGATGAATCAGCCCCAAACACCAGGAAAGGAGCAGCACCACGAGTTTTGAAAATTTCACGAAGATTCGTCAACCGGTGCCAAAGTTATTGCAAATAGAATGTTGCAGATTTCCTACGGAAAATAGGTCCTAACTATAACTACCTACTGGCGGCTGCCAGTAGGTGATATATATGCGCAGTGAGGGTCCTTCTGGGGTCAATCCCGTAGTCGGGTGGCTCATCGCCGGCAGGAACCCAAAAGCCGGTCATTGATATTATTATTATTATTATTAGTGAGTTAGGCTGTTTTCACGAAAAGAGGATATCGCCTGGCAACCGAGGAAAAAAGTGTATCGTAATCCAGGAGGATTTAATCAGTGAAACAGCCCCCCAACAAAACGCCAAACCAGTGGAAACCTACAAAGTAAATGGGACAACGAACCTGAGTCGGAGGACGCGAGAGACATTGTCAGAAGCCGAGGGTAGGATTCGCATGCAGCGTGAGTGTGTTGGTAGAAGGGTGAGAGAGCCCAATTTGAGTAAAATGTAGAAGTGCACCATATTTACAAGCACGTTGCACAAGTCTAGTTAAAGGAACATATAAGAGTGTCGAATATATAGAGTGCATACACATACAAGTGTTTAATTAATATAGAATGCATATATCAGTGTGAGAAGCTAATGTAGTAATGTTTAGAGATGTTAGAATGTTATTGATTTCATGTTATGCGACTGTTGCAGAGGAGAATGTAATGCTGCCAAACGCAGAAACGTGTAGGCCTCATGGCAGTTCATTAAGAAAGAAAACATGCCTTTACATTCTCACATAAGATGGATTAATGCTGTTATAATGCAAAGCATTATTGATCATAGACTGAAAATATATGTTTTTATAGAAGTGTTTCCTAAAATCAGTGTGTAATAAGTTAGAATACTGTTTTAGGCTGAGAAATAAAGGTTCATAGAGTGCAGGCCTGTTTCAAGTAATTTAGTAGGCCTGGAGAGATAAAGTTGTTTCTTTTGATCTGCATGTGCTAGTTAAAATCAGGTCGTGTTAAGCATAAATTGTGGACCATGCTCAAAGTTTTACGACTTGTGAGATAAGCTGGAGGCCGGAATTTGGGGCCCACTTCATGGGTGTCTGTTTGCAGGTGCGAGGGGGTTCCAATCAAGAGAGTGATGAATAGAGCTCTGTTCTGGGAGACAGGCACAGGCCTGGAGGAGGCTTCAGGAATTTCCTGGGGGGTACCGTCTTGCCGAGAAGAGCCTGAGAAGCAAGGTCAACGCTAACAAGAAGCCCAGAGGAGTATCAGCATGGAAAAAGCCAGAACCGACACCACGTGAGAGGTGTACGTGAGGGGCGTATCTGAGGGGCGTTTCAACTGTAATTGTGATTTTGTATTAGGGACAGCACCCTTGGGTGGAGTTAGAGCAGATGGCCTGAGGAACCTTAGAGAGCGGATGGGTTGGCAGAGAGGGCACAACTGCGATGCACAGATTTACAACAGAGACTAAGAGGAAGTGAGTGAACTTCTTTGGAACTCACCACGGCTGACACCTTTTTAGTTTAAGATCCTGCTAAGTAGGGATGTCACTTAGTCTAGTGTAGAGACAGTCTAATCTGGATTTTCCTTCCTTTTTGTAAATGACGCACGAGTTACAACTTGTGTCCATTCTTGCAAACTTGCTAATCTTTGAACTAGTCTTGGTGATATTCTTTTGTCGCCTAAAAGCATTTAGAGAATTCATGTTTGTATTGATGCCAGTATATCTTTTGAACCTTATATTGAGATGTTTGTATCTCCAGTTATCTTTGGCTTTATAATAAAACTTTAAAACTTATTTGTGGTAAGTCGTTCTTCAGAGTTGTGTAAATCTTGAGCAGATTAACCTGGTAGTGGATTACTTTTACTCTATGACAGGTAACAAAGGTTCAGTCGACCTGAGAGGGAATCTAGATCTATAGCAATCAGATAAGAGATCAAAAATCCCGCCTTATCAGTTGGTAGCAGATTAGGATGGTTGCCTTCTAGAGGAAGGTGATCTAGACTAGGTTAAGATTACCCCGAGGCCCCTAGAGATCGAGAGATGAGCAACAGAAGAATCGCCTGCCGAAGAAGGTGCTGACGGTGCGAGAGAAAAGCAGCAGAGTCGGTCGAGAGTGAGTATAATAAGGGTCATGCGTTGTCAGATTGCGGTGTTTTGTGTTGTATTTGTGTTGTAATGTCATGCGGAGTTGAATGCCTGTAGTGTGATTGAGGCAGGGTTGTGAGCGCGCGCAACCTGGTAAAAATCTTAGGTTCAGGGAAGAGCTTAAGTGGTTCGGGTGTATCGGACATCCAGAGTAATTGTCGACCATTGTAAAGGGGGTCATGAGGTACCATTGATCGCCCGCAGGACCGTGATAGAGGGAACGCAAGAGTGAGTGTATGAGTAACTGACGCTGGCCGGAAGTTACTGTGTGTAAGTAACCTATTAGTCAAGGCGATTGTCTGGACGTTCACGGAAAGACATTTCGTCAGTTAAGGTGACAATTACAGTTAGACTGTGGGCGTACAGTCAAGGAAAGTGATTGCTTGGTCGGAAGTAATCATTTTTCAGGGTATGAATGGGACGCATGCATGACCGGGAGACGAGCTGAGAAAGGAGGGGAACTGCTGCGAAGGGAGACGAGTGACGTCAGAGAGAGCCGCGCTGTGATAGGCCGGTTGGTGTGAAGCCGCGCTGTGATAGGCCGGTTGCCGCGAACCGCGCTGTGATAGGCCGGTTGGTGTGAGACCGCGCTGGGATAGGCCGGTTAGCAAGAACCGCGCTGGGATTGGTGGGTTGTCATCAGGAAGTAAACGAACGAAAGGAAATAGGAAAATCTTGTAGATTCCGAACATGAAGTGTTTTAAATGTTTTAGAGTGATCTTTAAGAGAAAAAGGAGAGAATCGTATTACGGGGAAGAGGCCCCGCCAGAGGGTACACCAGCTCATTATATGGCTACGAATGTTGGGTTGCAAACTATACTGTGGCTTAGCACTTGGAGTAAGATTACAGAAGGGAACGAGGAACTGACGTTTCCGAAATACGGAACGTTTAGATTAGAAGTGTTGCACCAGCTAAAAGCAGTTATGTCTTCTTTGAGACCTTTGCCTAGACCAACACAGTTTGAAGCCCTTAATGCGTGGATTAGGGCGGCGCACGACAGGAACCAGAACAGACGTCAAGAAAGAGTGAGACGATCGGTAAGAGCAGTGCAAGACGCCAAATGGGATGAGGAAGCCAAGAAATGGAGAGTGCAGACTATTGAAGTAGATAAGTTGTACCCAGTGATAGAGGTTACAGGAGACAAGAGAACACCAGAGGAGGATGATGAGAGCGAGACAGAGGATAGCTTAATAAATAGGTTGTTGATAGATAGACCGCCTCCGTACAATAGAGAGATGGAAGGTACCGAGCTCCCAAGGGAAGATAGGGTTGGCATAGGGGAGTATAGACCACTCCCTATAACGGATTGGGGACCCACCAAAGGTGAGGAAACACCTCAACCTAGTCCGGTACAGAGAGTAGTCGGAAGGTTTGTGGTACCGAAGGTGCCAGAAACGGAGCATGCTGAGTCTTACCAATTGCCAGATGCTCTTCAAGTACCCGTTACCATAGGTCATATAGTATCGATTTATAACCCAGAGAAAGTACGAGAGGAGGAACAGGTACGGCTAGACAGAGAAAGAGCAGAAATG
Source organism: Lissotriton vulgaris (assembly GCF_964263255.1). Taxonomy (NCBI): domain Eukaryota; kingdom Metazoa; phylum Chordata; class Amphibia; order Caudata; family Salamandridae; genus Lissotriton; species Lissotriton vulgaris. The sequence goes on from NC_141694.1 coordinate 510,686,852, forward strand.
GAAAGAAGGAACAACATGACAAATGCCCGGAGGCAGTTGTCAGGACCAAGAGAATGGAGCACCCCATTAAATTCAGCAGTGGATCCCATAACAGATCAGGGGGGTCAGAGAGGACCGATGGATCTGAGAGGACCACGGCCGAAATCCTTTAAGGAGTTGAGGGCTGACTTGAGGGAGTGGGATGCTGCCACAGGAACACAGAGTGGCAGGTCAGGAGCGGAAGCTGAATGGGGAAGTCGAGGCGATGGGACATTGTCTCACTGTGGGGCTAGCGAAAGCGGTCAGGAGTGTGATGGTAAGAGCCAGGAGAGTAGAGGAGCTACACGTCATATCCACAGTGGAAGTAGGCAGGAGCAAGAAGGTAGAAGTACAGAATGTGGAAGGGCGTCTCGTCTCATTCACAGTGAGGGAGACCGAAGGACGCAAGAGTACAGGGATAGCTTTAAGTGCACTCACCATACACCTGGTGATAAGGTACAGCATTGGAATCGCGGTAACGTGGGGAGCCATGAGGTGCCTCGCCATGCGTCAAGCGATCATGGGCAGGAGCGGGATCGCGGGAACATGGGGAGCTGCGAAGGGTCTTACCATGTGTTGAGCGATAATAGACAGCAGGGGAATTGCGAAAGCATGGGGAATAATGGAGTGTCTTATCATGCACCTAGAGAAACCAAGCAGAATGGGCAATGTGGGACTATGGGGAATAGAGCAGTGTTTCACCACACGCCAAGAGGGGATGGAACTGCATGGGACCTGGAGAGGTGGGAGCATGGGAGGACTCCCCATAACACGCCTGAGACCAGACGTAGAACTCAGAGCTGTGATGGGAGAGAAGTAGAGGGGCTCTCTAGAGACAGCACACTGAAAGCTGTGATAAAGGCAAAAAGGCTTGATGTGACCAGCTTAAAATCTGACTTGGACGAGATAATAGATGGTACGTTGCCCTTAGAGAGGATTGAAATGTACGAGCTAGATGAGGTGCTGTTTATAGCAAAGGATATTACTCGGAAGGCGAGAGCGATTCACGAGAAATTATCTGAACTGGCAGACAAGTATATGGTAGACTTGTCGAGAACAAAGGCATTACAGCGTAACCATAGGCTGCATTATTCAGATCAGGACCTTGACGAGAGGAGGACAATTGGATTAAAAACATACATTAGGGAACTGATCACAGGAATAAGGGCATGGAGAGATCTGGATAAATGGGAAGAAAGGTGGTCCAAGAAAGGGACTGTCAGGCGGAGCACGATTGTGATGTCCCCGGAGGGAGGGCCACTGCGGATGGAGGCATACCCTTTGCGAGAAATAGCGAATGGGAGTTATGTACATGTGCCCTGGAGTAGGGGAGATTTAGCTGCGTTTACCAATTCATTTCCAAAGTTAAGAGAGAATCCGGTAGAGTGGTACAAGCAGGTAGAGAGGTTTGTGAAGATCTCTAAGGTATTGTGGATTGATTTGAACACCTTATTTGATATTGTGGTCCCAGGAGACTTGTGGACAGCATGCAAAGTTAGTGTCGAATGGCCCACAGCAGAACCAGAGAGGAATGCTCATACTAATGGACCGTCAGAAAGAGTAATGGAAAAATATGAAAGGGTGATGACATGGCTAAAAGAGAAGGTGCCACCGCAGGATATAGATTGGGTGAAAATAGACCGAACTAGACAGGAACCCAAGGAGACAGTTCATGAATTTTATGAACGATTGCTAAAAACGTTCAAACAATACAGTGGACTAGATGTAATGGATCCCAAAGACATAGGACAGTTTGTATCGAAATTCGTTTTGGGATTGAGACCTGATATTTGTTTGATGATTCAGCAACATTTAATTTGCTGGCAAAACAAACCATTAGATGAAATTTTGAGATACGCAAGGTATTGCAGTGACGAAATAGATTGCAAAGCAAAGAAACTTAAGGAGAAGTTGATGATGCTTCAGATGCAGTCGGCTGGAAAGGGTGGACAGCAGCAACAGGGAACAGGGACGATGGGAAGGAGATCAAATAATCAGAGTAGGGACAACGAGGAAAATCCGAGGCCTAGAGTAGACCTTGCTACCTTGAAAAGGACGACAAAGTGCCACCAGTGTCACCAGGTGGGACATTGGAAACGCGAGTGTCCCTATAATCCTGAAAACGGAGAACTGGAAGTAGAGGAGGAAGAAGTTCAGACCATTCCAGTAAAAGGGGTGACAGTACCTAAGGGTAAGGTGGTCAAAGGGGGGACATTGGCTCCTCAAGCCCAGTTCCCTCAACCACCAAAGATTGCGACAGGAGGAAAGATTTATAGACAAATGCCTCTTTTAGTAGGAGGAGAAGAGTGTTACTACGTTGATCCACTAACTGGACGGCGAGTGAGTAGGGAGGAGGACTGTACCCTCGGGGCAGTTCTAGAGGTGGACCAAAGGGGACCGTTTGTTGAGGCTGAGGTGGCAGGGTGTCCTACGACATTCTTGGTAGATACTGGAGCTACTCGATCAACTTTGAGATCAGCAGTGGTTCCGGACCTGCCAATGTCGGGGGAAACCATTCAAGTGGTAGGAGTCGCAAATAGGAGAATGACTAACCCTTTGACGGAACCAGTGCTAGTGAGAATAGGGAAATACAGCGATGAACATCAGTTTGTAGTATGTGATTCTAGCCCTGTGTGTCTTTTAGGAAGAGACTTATTGTGCAAATTAAATTGCACTATATATTGCACGCCTCAGGGAGTAGAGGTACAGACTAACGACGATGATACCACCTTTAAGGTTGCAAATTCAAAGGTCTGCGTATAACTGTATCCTACCCTGACGGTGGAAGAGCTCCCTTGGGACTTAAGGGATACGGTGTCATCAGAGTATGGGATTTCACTGGGGAAGAGATAGGATTGATCAAAGGAGTAGAACCAGTGAAAATCATGATAAAACCAAACGTTGAATATCCAAGAACGCCTCAATACAAATTGACCCCGGAGACGATTGCAGGAATAAAGCCCGTGATCGACTCTATGATTAAGCAGGGAATACTGAAGGAAATCGTGGGTAGTCCATGTAACTCCCCGATTATGGGTTTGCAGAAACCTAGTGGGAAATTCAGAATAGTTCAGGATCTCCGAAAGATTAATAACATAGTTGTTTCATGTTGTCCAGTGGTACAGAATCCATCAGTGATATTGTTTCAGATACCATTCCAAGCTGAGTGGTTCACAGTGATAGACCTTTGCCAGGCCTTCTTCTCAATTCCATTAGATGAGGAGAGCCATTTTCTTTTCGCTTTTAAGCTGGAAAATCGCGTCTTAACATGGTGTCGTATCCCACAGGGGTATACGGAAAGCCCATCGATTTTTAACCAGCTGCTGAAGAAAAATCTTGAAAGTCTAGTACTGCCACAGAACTCGGTTCTAGTTCAGTACATAGACGACCTACTTGTTGCGTCAGAAACAGAGGAAGCTTGTAAGATAGACACCATCACCTTGCTGAACCATTTAGCTGAAAATGGACACAAGGTGTCTCCGAGCAAATTACAGTACTGTCTGACAGAAGTACAGTACTTGGGTCACCGAATTGAAAAAGGGAAACGGAAGGTGTCACCAGACAGGATAGAGGCGATCATAAAAAATTAATTCGCCCACGACACAAAGAGAGGTCAGGATGTTCCTAGGAACGGTTGGTTATTGCCGACAGTGGATAGCTAACTTTTCCCTGAAAGCAAAACCCTTACAAAAACTGACGCACAAGGAGGTGAGTGATCCGGTACCATGGGACAAGGATTGTTTGATGTCATTCCTACAGCTGAGAGAGGACTTGTGTCGTGCTCCAGCTTTGGGAATGCCAGACTACGAAAAGCCATTTTTACTTTACTGTTGCGAAAGAGAAGGTTGTGCTTTGTCAGTCCTAGAACAAATTCATGGAAATGCCCGTAGACCAATTGCATATTTTTCGGCTACTTTAGACCCAGTAGCCGCAGCGTTGCCCGTATGTCTCAAATCCGTTGCTGCAACGGGTGTCAGCATTGAGAGGTGTGAGTATAGTGATGGGACACCAATTAGTGGTGTATGTACCTCATTCTGTAGAACTGTTGATGACCAGGATCAAGACACAGCACTTGACCAATAATAGGCTCACGCGCTACGAGCAAGTTATTCTTGCTGCGGAGAACGTGACCCTTAAGAGGTGCACTGTTTTGAATCCTGCCACTTTGATGCCACTCCCTAATGATATAGAAGACGAGGAATGTGAAGATCACGATTGCCTTGATGTGACTGAACTATGTACCAAACCTAGACCAGATATTGTGGATGAGCCGTTGACCGACCCTGACGAAATATTCTTTGTTGATGGCTCATGTGTAAGAGACAATATTGGTCAGTTGAGAGCAGCTTATGCTGTTTGCACCATTACTGGAGTTGTGGAAGCCGCTTGCCTGGAAGGAGTACACTCCACTCAGGTAGCTGAAATCATTGCATTGACACGTGCCTGTTTAGCGGGTAGCAAAATTCGAGTCACTATTTACACCGATAGCCAATATGGTTTCGGGGTAGTTCATGACTATGGGCAATTGTGGTCTCAGAGAGGTTACATGACCTCCTCAGGTTCACCTATTCGAAATGGGGAATTTGTGCGACTGTTGTTAGAAGCATTACAAGGTCCGGCAGCAATTGCCGTTGTCAAATGCGTAGCACATACCAAAAATACAGATTTTGTGTCCCAAGGAAACAGGTACGCAGATGAAGTTGCTCGCTACTGCGCAGAGCAAGGATACTCTTTCACGGAAGTGGAAGTGGGTGGGACACAGGAAAAGACAGAGTTGAACATGATGCTAGAAACAGTTGATACTTGGAATGATCTAAAAGGTATGCAAGAGAACGCATCAGATTTTGAGAAAAAGACATGGGAAACTGCAGGTTGTGTAAAAAGTGAAATGGATTTGTGGATTTCAGCAGATGGAAGGGCAGTATTACCAAATGAATTAGTGAGTCCAATGGCACGTCAGATACACGGTCCAGTACATTTAGGAAGAGATGCCATGCTGCCGGTATTTAGGCAGACTTGGTATAACCCCAAATTTAGAGTAGCCGCAGAAGCAGTGTGTCAGAGGTGTGTAACATGTCAGCAATTGAATGTAGGGAAAAGGACACCAGTTACATTGAGTCACATTGGGAGGTCTGGTGGGCCTTTCAACCGAATGCAATTAGACTTTATTGAAATGCCAAAATGCAACCGTCTTAGGTATGTTCTGGTGGTTGTATGTATATTTTCCAGATGGGTCGAGGCATACCCTACACGCAGGTGTCACACACTCACAGTAGCAAAGTTGTTGCTTAGAGAGTTGATACCACGCTTCGGGGTGCCGGCCTCTTTGGAATCAGATAGAGGAACACATTTCAACAGTGAAGTTGTGAAGATGCTTTGCTCTGCATTAAATATTGATCAGAAGTTGCACTGTAGCTATCGACCAGAGGCTTCGGGAATTGTGGAACAGATTAATGGGACGATAAAGTCCCGAATTGCCAAAGTGTGTTCATCGACATCCTTAAGCTGGCCTGATACCCTGCCACTGGTACTCATGAGTATACGTAGCACACCAGACAGGAGAACAGGTCTTTCCCCACACGAGGTTCTAATGGGGAGGGCAATGAGACTTCCATCTGTTCCAACTGCAGCTTTGTTGAATATCACAGATGATCTGATCCTGGATTATTGCAAGGGACTTTCTAATGTCATTCATTCTGTGTCTCTTCAGGTGCGGGCTGCTGAAATTCCATCTTCCAGAGACCTATGCCACGACCTGTGCCCTGGTGATTGGGTAGTGGTGAAGAAGCACGTCCGGAAAAACTGCCTAGATGTGCGCTGGAGAGGACCCTACCAAATAATCCTGACAACGAATACTGCTGTCAAGTGCGGAGGGCTGCCAAATTGGATACACGCCTCCCACACTCGAAGAGTTCCAGCACCCCTGGAAGAAACAGCTCCTCTCGCGGATGAAAATCCAGCTGGGGACGAGGAATCAATAGAGGGGATCAGCCAAGCAGTGGGGGTGTCGGAGGAAGCTGGGAGCATGTCAGATCAAGCGGAAGAAGGACAGGATGACAGTGAAACTGACGTTGCCACAGAAGGAGAACGTTGCTGTGAATACGGCTCAGACACTGATCAAGCCTCAAGTGATCAAGAATCGAGTGTGAGGCCAAGAAATAGGAGAACAAGGCGTGGAGAAGCTAGTTGGCCTGAAAGGAAGAAGAGGCCGAGCTTGAAGCCAACTCCAGGAAGAACCCTTGCTCCTATATCCGAAGACTCAGATCTAGACGAAGGTGCACAGAATCAGGAACAGGAGGGTCCAAGAAGATCAAGGAGGGTGCGCGTGCCCTGCAGAAGATACGCCACTCCTGTGTGGACCTACCTGGCAGCAGATGTCTTGTGCACGGAGATCCGGGAGGGTGAGGGAAGTGACAGTGACCAGTACTGACCCAATCATAACGTTGGAAGTGGCGTTGTTGGTACCTGGAGTTGAGGCTGAAGGGTTGCTGACACTCACTGTTCCCAATCCTCCATATCTGAGCAGAATAAGAGAACTGGTTTTAAACAGAGTAGAATTTCCGACTTTTGGTTCAACGGTACCAGCACTCGAGGAGATCATTCTTCGCTTAGAACTTTTAGAATACGTGATTAGAGCCACTGGAACACGCATGATTGTAGATACCTAAAGACTTTGTAAATAAACAAGATTGAGAAGATAACCTAGCGCCAAGTGGAAGAAGAAGAAATTTAGGGACTCTTTCATTTAGTGGATGGAGAAGGGCTAGGGTTGTCTGTTGCTATAATTCAAAAGACTGATCTTGCAAGAAGGATTGTCAGCTTCCAGGTGTGGTTCGAAAAGACCGAATAAGCAAAGCAAATATTGGCGAAGGAGCGAAGAAAAGAGACTTTGTGTCGTGGCAGAAAATTAGAACTACACTGTCTTGAGAACATGGAGGCCGGCAACCCGAACCGCAAAGCAAAATGCATAGTAGGCACACTTTTAGCTGGAGTAATTTTTCTTATAGTTCTAGTAGTTACCGTATCATATATAGTGGGACATGAAAATGAAGGGAAAGCAATAAATGAAGCAAAGGTTGTAGTAACCTTGAAACCTACTACTGCTGGTAAAAAGGGGGACAATACAGAGAAAGATAAAGCCTTACTAGCAGCAGAAGCTCGTAGGTTGCACGTAGATGAATCACAGGGAAATTTTAAGTAAAATGCATATGCTAAATTACTGTATGAATACATTGATGCCATGGATGCAAAGGACTGTTACGTCTGCATGCAATTGCCAGCCTCTGTAGACGAAGGTATTAGGTATCATCATCTTCCATTGACTTATGGAATTACATGTAGCTTGTTGCTTAGTATATTTTATGAACGCGATAGCTTTGAGTATTATTTTTCAAACTTTGACGCTGTTTTACCAGAAGTCCCGGCCTACAAGCATATGAATAAATGGGACTATTACAAGAGTGAGGATCGATTAAGGAAATTTTTAATTCCTTGGAAAACGTTAGATACTTCATATGCCCGAAGTAATAATTTGACTTGCAAAGTGTCGGAAATTGAGAAAAAGTTTATAGGGCAGGTAGATGATCGATACAGAAGATTCTAAAGGCTTCGGGCCAATGGAAAACAGATTGGACCGAGGAGGAAAAGTCACACAAGAGGAAGGGTAGTAACGGTCCAATAGCTTTAGACCGAGAGCAAAGAGGGAAACTATGTATATACAGGGGTAAAACCTACTATGAGAATGTGTTTGTGGGAGAAGTAAGTTGTGAACATGCTTTCCAAATAGAATACTATACAAAGATTTCTTGAAGGGAATGCAGGTGATCCCAAATGTATATTTTGTTTGTGGAAGAAATGCATACGTGAAACTACCGGATAATTGGTACGGATCATGTTATTTAGCAACTGTCTTCCCCAAAATATATCATGCTAAGGATCTGGTGATCATAGAGGGAAGAACTCAAGCAAGAGGGAGAAGAGATGTAAGCAGTGATGAGGTAGTTGGAGACGTATTTGGTGCTATGTTCCCTCTTCTAGGGTTAATACTGAATGATGTCAAGATCAGGAGATTGGCAACAGTTGTAGATAGATTATCTGCCAGTACTGCTAGGTCATTGATGCTGGTAGAGGGAGAGATGCAATCGATAAGGGCAATGGTTCTCCAGAACCGATTTGCTTTAGAAGTTCTGTTAGCCAAAGAGGGCGGAGTCTGTAAGGCTTTGAAGGTCCAGGAATGTTGCACTTACATTCCAGACAATTCAAAACCTCTTGAGAAGTATGTACAGAATATCACTGAAATTCATCAAGAAATTGAGGATCTGGGAAAGGTGAATGTGTGGGAAAAAGTGGGTCATGGAATGGGTAAAGTTGGAGGTTGGTTTGCCAATCTAGGGAAGAGCTTCATTTGGTACATCCTGAAACCTATCATCATAATAGTGATTTGCGTAATCACACTGTGGGGATTAGTGAGGCTGTATCAATGGTATAGGTCAAATAGGTTGCAAAGATCCATGAGAGAGCAAGAGCAGAGGTTAGCTGCGATGCAGGATAACCAGTACAGGAGTCTGAGGGCTCTAGAAATGATAAAGCGAGGGAGTGTTGCAACGGGTTCTGTTTGATTCAATTCATTCCTTCAGGGATGGTGTTGTGATGGTGATGTCCTCTAAAGGTCATCAAAGGGGGGAACTGAGAGAGCGCAATTTGAGTAAAATGTAGAAGTGTACCATATTTACAAGCATGTTGCACAAGTCTAGTTAAAGGAACATATAAGAGTGTCGAATGTATAGAGCCCATACACATACGAGTGTTTAATTAATATAGAATGCATATATCAGTGTGAGAAGCTAATGTAGTAATGTTTAGAGATGTTAGAATGTTATTGATTTCATGTTATGTGACTGTTGCAGAGGAGAATGTAATGCTGCCAAACGCAGAAACGTGTAGGCCTCATGGCAGTTCATTAAGAAAGAAAACGTGCCTTTACATTCTCACATAAGATGGATTAATGTTGTTATAATGCAAAGCATTATTGCTCATAGACTGAAAATATACGTTTTTATAGAAGTGTTTCCTATAATGAGTGTGTAATAAGTTAGAATACTGTTTTAGGCTGAGAAATAAAGGTTCATAGAGTGCAGGCCTGTTTCAAGTAATTTAGTAGGCCTGGAGAGATAAAGTCGTTTCTTTTGATCTGCATGTGCTAGTTAAAATCAGGTCGTGTTAAGCATAAATTGTGGACCATGCTCAAAGTTTTACGACTTGTGAGATAAGCTGGAGGCCGGAATTTGGGGCCCACTTCATGGGTGTCTGTTTGCTGGTGCGAGGGGGTTCCAATCAAGAGAGTGATGAATAGAGCTCTGTTCTGGGAGACAGGCACAGGCCTGGAGGAGGCTTCAGGAATTTCCTGGGGGGTACCGTCTTGCCGAGAAGAGCCTGAGAAGCAAGGTCAACGCTAACAAGAAGCCCAGAGGAGTATCAGCATGGAAAAAGCCAGAACCGACACCACGTGAGAGGTGTATGTGAGGGGCGTATCTGAGGGGCGTTTCAACTGTAATTGTGATTTTGTATTAGGGACAGCACCCTTGGGTGGAGTTAGAGCAGATAGCCTGAGGAACCTTAGAGAGCGGATGGGTAGGCAGAGAGGGCACAACTGCGATGCACAGATTTACAACAGAGACTAAGAGGAAGTGAGTGAACTTCTTTGGAAGTCACCACGGCTGACACCTTTTTAGGTTAAGATCCTGTAGGGATGTCACTTAGTCTAGTGTAGGGACAGTCTAATCTGGATTTTCCTTCCTTTTTGTAAATGACGCACGAGTTACAACTTGTGTCCATTCTTGTAAACTTGCTAATCTTTGAACTAGTCTTGGTGATATTCTTTTGTCGCCTAAGAGCATTTAGAGAATTCATGTTTGTATTGATGCCAGTATATCTTTTGAACCTTATATTGAGATGTTTGTATCTCCAGTTATCTTTGGCTTTATAATAAAACTTTAAAACTTATTTGTGGTAAGTGGTTCTTCAGAGTTTTGTAAATCTTGAGCAGATTAACCTGGTAGTGGATTGCTTTTACTCTATGACAGGTAACAAAGGTTCAGTCGACCTGAGTGGGGATCTAGATCTATAGCAATCAGATAAGAGATCAAAAATCCCGCCTTATCAAGGGTGTGCCGTACGGAGGCTAAGGATCGAGTGTACGAACATTGGTAAATTACACCGATCTGTGACTTGAATTAAGATTCCCATAAGGAGGGTTGAATGATGTTGGCTGACAGGTTGAGGGACCGCGAGGATGCCGCGGCAGAAATGTTTGATGGCAAAAAATCACCATCAGCAAACTACAACGCCCAGAATGCACCTAGCAGAGCAAGCAACAACACGCTCCGAGACAAATTCCGGACTCTTGAAAAACTGAGTAAGAGTGAACAAAGCAAGTGGTGGGAGGGCCGATCTCTCCAACGCTATTTAGATGTGGGGCGCTTACCGAGGGGTTTACACATTTTAATTGCGTCCAGCTACGAGACACCCGATCCCCTCATTATGAAAGAATGGGCGGAGACAAATTTGGAATCGTCCAGGAAACTCATGGCTATACTTGTGAAATATGCTGAATCTGATTGTGAAAAGCTGCAAATTGAGATTGAAAAATTAAATGATGACATTAAACAAATGGGGCAGAGTGAGGATGAAAACAAACGGAGAAAAGAAATGACCACACGTCAAAAGAGGAAGATCGTATTAGAGAACGTAAAACCTTCAAATACCATAGAGACAAGGCTGACTTTATATGTGGACGAGTTTTCACCTTCGCACGTAAATATGAAAAAATAAAAATATCCAAGTTTAGCGCATCAGCGAAAACTACAGCCAGAGGAAACCGAGGGGCAGCTCAAGGTGAATCATCGGCTTCTGAGTTAAGCTCGGCAGTGGAAAGTGAAACTGAGGACACAAGAGAGACAAGAGATAGGAGAGTGCCAACAACAATCTCACTAGTGGGAGAACTTGATTTTTTAGTGGAGGAGGGCAAACAGACACTGCGCCGAAGAAAAAAGCCACTAAAACCAGTACCCGCAAACGCAGAGAAAGGCGACAGGCAAGGAAAAAGCAAACCAACCAGGCGATATCAAACGCGGAGAGGCAATTGGAGGTAAACACCAGTAACAAATCCCAAAAGACCGAAGCAACAAACATCACAGTAACAAATCTTTCAAATGTAACTCTGAATCAAGCAGAATTACAGCTACTGTCCCTTGGTCTATCGTTCGCACCGGAAAGTTCTTTTGATTACGCAGCCACAAGAATGGATATTTATAAAGGCATACGAAAACTAAAACTTTAAAAATATCACCTTATGAAGGATACAAGAAACCAATCAGAAGATGTTGGATTAATCAGCTCACCTCCATTAGGGGAAAAGACAACACAGTATGATTGTAACAGCTAAGACATGCGCTTACTCAGGGACTTACAAGCATTAGCTCAGAATGAGTCACTAAGTGAGAAGAAAGAAACACAAACCCCTTCAGAAGAAGATATTTTTAAACAAAACAAGCAATTTAAACCTCACTCTACCTTTGTCCCCATAATGCCAAGAGACAATATAGATGTGTATCATGAGCAAATAATCAAAGAATTAAAACAATTTCACTATAAAACAAACAAATGGAAAAACAAAAAAAAAAAAAACATGAAATCAAATATCACCAATTAATAAATAAACTGTCAAACAACAAAGACATTGTGATACGAAATGCAGATAAAGGTGGCAACCTAGTCTTATGGAATAAAACCGATTATATTATTGAGACACAAAGACAACTTTCAGACAAAGAATGTTACTGCTGATGTGACCATTTGACACTGAAAGCAACATATGAAAGTTTCTAGAACAAATTGTTAGCTTGGAAGGCTTCAGGTTTATTGTGCAATGATGATTTTTTTGTTCCTAAAAAACAATACTCCAACCACACTTGTACTATACTTTATACCAAAGCTACACAAGGATTTAAATAAACCTCCAGGACGCCCCATTATTTCTGCCAGGAACAGTTTGACTGAACATGCATCACAATACATTGATTATTACTTACAGGTGTTTGTACAGAAATTGCCCTCCTACCTAAAGGATACCAGTGACTTTTTGGCAAAAATTAAAGGCATTTGAGTGGCACAAAGATTACCTACTGATAACCATGGACATTACCGCGCTTTATACAAGTATTAGCCATAAGGACGAGTTGAGGGCAATACAATACTACCTGGGACAAAAACCAAATGTATACAAACACTGTAAAATGATTTGTGATATGACGGAATTCTGTTTGAATAACAACATTTTCCTTTTCCAACATGTACTATACCAACAGCTAAGGGGAGTTGCTATGGGGACCAGTTTCTCCCTCAGTTACGCTTGCCTTCACATGGGCTGGTGGGAGGAACTGGTCCTCCATAGAGAAAATGCCAACACCCTTCAACAACATGTGAAATGTTGGTGGAGGTACATAGACTATCTATTTATAATCTGGCACGGCTCCAAATTAGAAGCAACTGAATTCATTTGTCAATTGAACAACAATGACATGAATCTCCAATTCACTTTTGAAATAAGTGCTGGCCGTGTCCTCTTTTTAGACGTAGAGGTTTATATAGAGCAGGGCAAATTAGAAACCAAAATATACAGGAAACCAAGCGTAGTGAATTCAATACTACATGCCCAGAGTCATCACCCAAGACACTTGGTTCAAAGCATCCCACATGGGGAAATGCTACGTGTAAAACTGACTTGCAGCACTACTAGTGAATTAAGAATAGCCAAACTAGAATGCAAAAATAGATTTTTGGCCAGGGGGTACAATGCAAAGTGCATAGATGCCGCGATTACTAAAAGTCAAAATGCAGACAGAGACAAGCTTCGCAAACTATTTGTGCCAGACAGGAAAGCTGATAAGGAAGCTGCGGATCAATCCAGCATTGACTTCAGGATGATAGTGACCTACAACAAACAACATAAATAAATTAATCACATCATCCAAAAGAACTGGCCTATAGTGAAAATGGATGCAGTCCTGGGGCCAGTTTTACCAGCTAGACCCTCCGTTACAAATAGAAGAGCACCAAACATGAGAGACTGACTGGTGGTCAACAACCCTATTGAACAACCTAATCTAAACTGGCTAAATCAAAGAAAGGGCTTCTACAAGTGTAAAACTTGCAAGGCCTGCCAAAATGGGGTAAATACAACCAGCATCCAAAGAGCATTCGGTGGGGGAGAATGTAAAATTACCAAATCTCTGTCATGCAAATCTGAATATGTTGTCTATATCCTTGAGTGCCCCTGTGGGCTCAGATACGTGGGAAGTACAAAGCTGCAGGGGCACAAAAGGATTTTACAACATATCAGAACTATAAAAAAATTGTGATCCGGTGTACCCTGTCGCTCGCCACCTCAATGAAGTTCACGACGCAGATTCTAAAATGTTAAAATATTATATAATAGACAGTGTACCCTACAGCAAAAGAGGAGGCAATCGGGAAGGGATTCTACGCAAGCTTGAAACTCAATATATTTTAGAGTTAGACTGCAAACACCCAAATGGTCTAAACATTACAGAAGACCTATACACCTGTCTATAACTAAAAAAAGAGAATCGGATAACAATAAGAAACTAGATGTACAAGGAGACTACAAGTATAATCAGGGGCAACAAGTTGAGATAACTGATGATACAATAAAGGCTTTTATCGGAGTTGATTTTTACTAATTATTTATGGAAAATTTGTTTTCACGCTTATTATCTAATGATACACATTACAAAAGACAGAGGCTTCTGTCAAACACCAATTTCCACTGCATGTAGCGAAGATTACCCCAAAAATATACTCTCTACCACCTAATAGAAAAATGAAATTAAGTATCAATAGAGGAGAAGGTCCACAAAATATATCCAAATAGGGGAACTATATATAGATAGAAAAGCGAATAGACTTTATAGATCATTGAAAGAACTGAAATGCCCATAAGAACAGTAATGCCACAATATCCTATGATATGATGTGGAAGCAAAGAATAGTTCCAACAGAATTTTATGCAGATTGGACTAAAGGAAGGTATTCACCCCAACTGCTGCACAGTTGAAAATGTTGAACTATGATCTATTTGGGTCCAAGAAAGATACGGAATTCGTCCGCAAAAACAAGGGCAAATCAAATCTCTCTTAACACCTTCAGCGCGGCGCGAATTCTCGCGCTGTGCTGAAGGTTCTAATGAGCCAACGGGCTCATGACGGAACGGTTCCGTCATGAGCACAGCTCAACCGATGCTCATGACGGAACCGTTCCGTCATGAGCATCGAAGGGGTTAATATACAAAAAATGTTTTTTTTTTTAATAAGATCATTCTTGAGAAATACAGAGTTTTTACATGGATCTGATTATTAATGCATTTTAGGTGTTTATATTCCCCAATTTTAATTTGTATAAGTTATTGAATTTTATACTTGTATAAGCTTTTTGGTATTGTGATATATTGTGATATTATGTCATACTATGCGCTATTTTGCACAGGATACCGATCATGAAATAATTCTATGTGGGTGAACAATCTGGCATTTATACCTTCATTGTTGATGTACAATCCTTTTCCCCATGCAATAGTGGAAAGTTCTTTTAAAAAATGCACTATCACTTTAAATGCACTGTCACTTTAAAGGTGGATAAAACGCACACAAAATACCAAAGAAAAGAGAGAATAGAAAAAAGTGTGAGGGTATATCAGCAGTCAAGTGACTAATTTACGTGTCATGTGATCAAGGCACTTTGGTGCTGAAACACCTAATGGCCGACGGATTTCAACCCAAATAAAGGAGATTCTATGCACTGAATCGTGGTCTGTGCTCCTACTTTGTATGTATGCAAGTGCCGGCTGGCAGTGGAGTTCTATCTTGAAGAACTCCACTGCCAGCAGGCACCACAGTGCCTTGATCACATGACACGTAAATTAGTCACCTGACTGCTTATAAACCCTCACACTTTTTTTCTATTCTCTCTTTTTACCCTCACTGCGCATATATATATATATATATATATATATATATATATATATGTATATATATATATATATATATGTATATATCACCTACTGGCGATAGCCAGTAGGTATATATAGTTAGGACCTAGTTACCATAGGAAATACCGAACATTCTATTGGGAATAACTTTGGCGCCGATTGAGGGATCTGCCTGTAATTTTCCTTAAATTTGCCTCGCTGCGCTCTGCTCCGTCCCTGAAAGTTTTGGGGGGATTCGTCTAGCGGGGGCCGAGAAGAAAACGTGTTTTCCCCATGTTAATTTCCATAGGGACATTCTGACAAGGCTACAGCTCGAACGGCTGAATGGAATTACACCAGATTTGGCAAAATGGTAGGGACTGGTATGGAGCAGTGCCTTTTGTATGTTTGGTGTAAATCCCTCCAGTAGTTTATGAGAAAATTGAATGTGAAATTGAGTCCAATGCAATTTTCCATAGGACCTTTAGACACAGCTACAGCCTGAACGGCTGAATGGAATTACTGCAAACTTGGCCAAATGGTAGAGCCTGGTATGCAGAAGTGCCTTTTGTATAGTTGGTGAAAATCCCTTCAGTAATTGTTGAGAAAATCGACTTTTTTCAAATTATATATCTATGGGCGGGACACGGTGTCCTTGCACTGTCCTTGCGTGTGCGCGGACCTTAGCGTGCGCGAGCTGCATGCTGATTGGCTGCCAATGTCTGTTAACACTCCAAAACAGAAATTGTTGGCAGCCATCTTGTGCCTCGGTAGACTGAGGCACAGGAAAGCAGAAAAACAAACGTGTAGAACTCAAAAAGGGGGCAGGGTAGAAGTACCCTGACCCCCTAGGCCGGCTCAGGGGGTCCCACAAGGACCCCCAAGGCTCCCCCAAAAATTTTTGGGGTGAAAAATCGCGGGGTCCGCGCACGGTGCGCGGACCCCGCGATTTTGCAAAAAAAAAAATTGTTTAAAAAAAAAAAAATTGGGGGGGGGGGCCTGGGGGGTCCTTGTGGGACCCCCTGAGCAGGCCTTGGGGGTCAGGGTGCTTCTACCCTGCCCCCTTTGCGTGTTTTGCAACTTTGTTTCACTGCTTTCTTGTGCCTTGGTTCTACCGAGGCACAAGATGGCTGCCAACACTTCCTGGTTTGGAGTGTTGACAGACAGTGGCAGCCAATCAGCATGCCTTTCACAGGAAAGCAGCATGCTCATTGGCTGTCAACCCTTCTAACCAGGAAGTGTTGGCATTCATCTTGTGCTAGGTAGACCGAGGCACAAAAGAAGCAGAAAAACAAACGTGTAGAACGCAAAAAGGGGGCAGGGTAGAAACACCCTGACCCCCTAGGGCTGCTCAGGAGGTCCCAGAAGGATATTTACATATTTAAACGTTATCCGCTAATAGAATTAGCATTTAGAAAACCTTTGAAATTTATTGAAAAAATCTATAGGTTTCATACCTGACATAGTTAGGAATAAGCATTTAAAAAGTGGTCCCAGAAGGATATTAACATATTTAAACGTTATCCGCTAATAGAATTAGCATTTAAAAAACCTTGCAAATTCAATTAAAAAACCATAGGTTTCATGTCATATATAGGTAGGAATTAGCATTTAAAAAACCTTGCAAATTCACTTAAAAAACCATAGGTTTCAGGTCACATATAGTTAGGAGTTAGCATTTAAAAAACCTTTGAAATCCATTGAAAAAACCATAGGTTTCAGGCCTTATATAGTTAGGAATTAGCATTTAAAAAACCATTGAAATTGCTCCTGTATAGTTAGTTGTACTAACTATATTTCGCACACCCGCAATCCACTGCTGATGATGTCACATATTGCATCATTCATGACATGGTCAGTGACATCACTGATGACATCTCAAATGACATCAATGGTGACATCACTGATGACATCATCCATGAGACAATCGCATACACCTTTTCATACACTAGTAAAATCTTTCATCACTCTTTGTAAAATACAGAGTATCATATTTGAATCCATTGACACATCAATGCAAGTATCTAAAAACCCACTCATTGATTCCTAAATGTATACACACATCTAATCACTTACCTGTAGATTCACTCATACATGCTGTCAATGATAAATAGAACACTATCAAAAATACTTATACACCTATATCGACATTACACACCAAAACACAACCTATTCACATATGAAGTTATCCTACTCACTTATGCAAACAATGGATCATACTTACATACTTACTTAGCTACACACTTATACAAACACCACTTCATCTATTTATTTAGATAGTAAGTCAAATGTAGTGTAGAATAAAATCATTATTACAAGTATACAGTTATCCATGCAGTCACACACAATCATTGAGTCTTATGTATACTTATTTATATACAACAATTGACACATAAACTGCCTTTTATTTTTCTAGTTTATCTACTGAATCAACTATTCACACATCTTTGGGCAGTCACACACCCTCCACCGAACCACACACACATTCACTCTCCCATACAAATACTCAGGTAACTAATCAATAACTAATATAGACTTTCACATAGCTAGTAACCAACTGGAGAACCAGTTTACACAACAACTGACAAAGTGATACAGATATTCACACAGTTTAGTCACTATCAAATATATTTAGTGAGACACTATAAATTGTTAAAGTCCTCCATCCAAATATTTATTTTTATATATCCACTCATACTTCAATGCAAATTCCTATATATATAATGCATATTTAAATAACGAAGCAAACCACATTCACTGGATGATGTCATCAGTGATCTCATCATTGATGTCATTTGAGATGTCATCAGTGATGTCACTGACCATGTCATGAATGATGTAATATGTGACATCATCAGCAGTGAATTGCGGGTGCGCGAAATATAGTTGGTACAACTAACTATATAGGAGCAATTTCAATGTTTTTTTAAATGTTAATTCCTAACTATATATGACCTGAAACCTATGGTTTTTTCAATGAATTTCAAAGGTTTTTTAAATGCTAACTCCTAACTATATATGACCTGAAACCTATGGTTTTTAAGTGAATATATATATATATATATATATATATATATATATATATATATATATATATATTACCTACTGGCGGTTGCCAGTAGGTATATATAGTTAGGATTTTTTTCCTATGGGATTTCTGAAAATTCTATGTCGAATAACTTTGGCGTTTGTGGACGGAATTGGCTGAAATTTTCAGGAAAATGGCACATTTTGTTTCCGAGCAGCCCAAAACGCGTTTTTAACATTGAGTTTTCCATAGGGCGGTTGGACTCACTTTTAGCTCGAACGGCAGAATGAATTTACACGAAACTTGGCAAAATTGTAGATATGGTTTGCCCGACGTGCCTTTGCTATGTCTCAATATATGTGCTCCAGTGGATTTTGAGAAATTAACGTTTTAAAAAATAGATATATCTGTGACAGCGCTCCGGTTAGCGCTCTGGTTCGCGTACCTGACGCGTAACGGAACTTCGCGAAGCAAAGCTGATTGGCTCTCAGGTGTCTGTCAACATTCTAAACAGTCCGGACCGGCCGCCATCTTGTCTCTCGGTAGGATCGAGAGACAAGAGGAGGAGAAAAACGAAGGGGGAATTTAATGAAAGGGGGCAAGGTAGACCCCTCTTGACCCCCTAGAAATGATGTTGGGGTTATTAAAGGGTCCCGTGGGGCAAATAAAAAAAATTCGATTTTTCGCGGTAGAAGCGCTTCCCGGTACGCGAACCGGGTCGCTCACCGGTAGCGGAACGGGAGTTCGCCATTTTGTGTTTCGGTGGAATTTAATCACAAGATTGAGGAAAAACAATGTGGGAAATGGGTATAAGGGGGCACGGGAGACGTAGCCTGACCCCCTAGGTTTTCTGAGGGTGGCTGTGGAGGCTCATATATGTTGGAATAAAAAAAAAAATGTTTTGAATTTTTCGCGCGGTTAGCTGCCGGTACGCGAACCGGGAAGCGAACATAAGTGAAAATTAGTGAAAAAAGGTACATTCGAAATTTGGAAAGACTAATTATAGTTAAGGTAGCTCTGAAAAGAGCTTTTGTGTTCTGTGTAAGTTCTAGGTACTTATAAGTAGGTACCAATACACAGTCTTAAATTTTGTATGAAAACTCTGTTTCCCTCATCTGAGAAGTGCACACCATCTCCTCTGTAGATATCTTGCATGTAGTAACGCAAGGTATTGTTGTAGATGGCACCCATTCCATGGTCTCTCATATAAGCTGAAACAGACTTATTTACATGCTTCCTCGCTTTCTCAATTTGTGGACAAAATTGATTGGACCACCTCCATTTTTGTCTTTGGCATATATTGGAATATACCAAGGCAGTTTGAGGAAAAAGTGCCATTAATTGCTCAAAGGTGTCCTTTAAGAGCATTTCCAGACCTACCCCAGTCAAAGTGCCCAAATCATTTCCTCCACAGTGCACTATTATGAGGTCAGGGTTTGGCAAATGCAAAAAGGTTTTCACCAATGGTATCAATTGGTGACATCTCAATCCTCTTTGCCCAATCCATTTGATATCCACATTTTGTAAATTGAGGTTGTGTAAATTTCTGTTATCAGCATACCTGTGAGCCCAGTGGATGTAGCTATGTCCAAGAATCCAGACAGAAAACATGGTGAGAGGAGGTTCTGTTGCAGTCAGATGAAGTGTGGGAATGAAATGGCAGTTGAAACAGTCGGAGTTTGTAAAGAAAAAAAACTGTGGAGTTTCAGTGCAAATGGTTCATTAGCAGTGATTGGTGGATTTCCATTGCTGAAAACAGAAATTTAGGGTGCATGGATGTGTTCTTTGAAAGATGTAATTTGAATGGTTAAGAAAAAATGATTTTATGAAAGATTGCAGTGGATTAGCAGGTGTACTGAGAGTTCAGAGTTCATTTGAAATATTGTTGTGTGAACTTGTAAACATGAGAGGTCTGTCAGGAGGTAGTTGCTATGGAAAAAGGGCAGAAAGGGCAGAGGGGGGAAGGGTGTTGATTTGAAAAAAGTGAGGGAAGAGTTTTGATTGTTGGACATGAGAGATATGTGTGATGAAATACAGCATTTCTGTGCCTTTGTTGGAAAGTTTTATAAACAAGTCACATGACCTGTTATGCTTACGTTACGCGCTCTGCGCCGCGCCCCGGATCGCTTCCGGGGCGCTGCGGTTCGCGCCTCGGTTCGCATTCCGGAGCGCTTCCGGGTGCGCTAACGCGGCGCGTCATAAGACGCATTATGCGGTAACGCGATACGTCGCGCTTACGCGATGCGTCACGATGTTGCTTTCTAACGCGGTAGTTGCGCTAACGGAACATTTACCGGTTCGCAGACCGGGTCGTGGAACAAAATGAAGCTAACGGGAAGCTGCCCGGTTCGCGGACCAGCAGCAAAACAAAAAAAAATAATTAAAAAAATATATAAATAAAAAAATTATATTACAAAAATATAAAATATATTTTTGAATTAGAATAAGAATACATTTTACAGCTTTTGATATTTGCTATTAAAAAACCATTGAAATTCACTGAAAAAACCATAGGTTATAGACCATATATAGTTAGGAATTAGCATTTACAAAACCTTAAAAATTCACTGAAAAAACCATAGGTCATAGACCATATATAGTTAGGGATTAGCATTTACAAAACCTTATTTTACTCGCACAAAACCATTGAAATTCGCATATATAGTTAGTTGCACTAACTATATATCGCGCACCCGCAATCCACTGCTAATGATGTCACATATTACATCATTCATAACATGGTCAGTGACATCACTGATGACATCACTGATGACATCTCAAATGCCATCACTGATGACATCACTGATGACAACATCCAGTGACTGTATGTTTCTGTAAAGTTAAAATATGTCTTACATATTGAAGAATGAGTGGATGTATAAATGTCTGGATGAAGGATTTAGTAGGTGCATGACTGACTGTATGAGTGAGTGATTAAATGTGTCTCACTGAGTGCATGGGTTAGTGACTAAACTGTCTTAATTTGTGCATCATTATGTCTGTTGTTCTGTAAACTGCTGCATGTGTGGATCAGTAGCTATATGAGTAACTATATGGGTTATTGATTGGTTGCCCAAGTATTTGTATGGGAGACTGAGTGTGTGTGTGGGTGGCTGGGAGGTGTATGACTCTGTGCATAGATGTGTGAGCAGTTGATTCACTAGATGTATGTGTTCAAAAGTGCATGTGGAAACAGCTGTATGGGCGGTTGACTGTGTGCATGAGTGTATTGGTGAATGAATGGATATATCAGTGCTACATGTCAAAGTAAGTACATATGTAAAACACAGTACATGTGAGAGTTGACATATATAAATAACTGTGCATAAGAGCCAGTGAATGTGTGAGTGGCTGTATGGATCATTGTGAACTTGTATCAGGGATTGTATAAGAGAGTAAATATGTGTTAGTATATGTTTGAATAAGTAAGGTGTGTATAACTGTATAGTTGAGGAAAAGGAGGTGTGATTGATTCTTTGCATGACTGACTGGGTGTGTGAGTAACTCCATGGATGAATGACAGTCTGTGAGTGTCTGTTTACACTGATTGCATCTAAGGTTATATTAGAATCTGAAGAGGTTCATCGTATTATCACATGAATGATATCATCAGTGATGTGATAAGTAATGTCAAATGAGATGTCATCAGTGATGTCATTTGAGATGTCATCAGTGATGTCATCAGTGATGTCACTGACCATGTTATGAATGATGTAATATGTGACATCATTAGCAGTGGATTGCAGGTGCGCGATATATAGTTAGTGCAACTAACTATATATGCGAATTTCAATGGTTTTGTGCGAGTGAAATAAGGTTTTGTAAATGCTAATCCCTAACTATATATGGTCTATAACCTATGGTTTTTTCAGTGAATATATATATATATATTACCTACTGGCGGTCGCCAGTAGGTAGTTATAGTTAGGATTGTTTTCCATAGGGAATCGCAACATTCTATTGGGAATAACTTTGGCGCCAGTTGAGGAATCTGCCTGTAATTTTCGTGAAATTTGCCTCGCTGCGCTCCGCTCCTTCCCTGAAAGTTTGGAGGGGATTCGTCAAGCGGGGGCCGAGATAAAAGGGGGGTCCCAAAACATGTTTTCCCCATGTTAATTTCCATAGGGCGGTTGGACTCACTTTTAGCCCGAACGGCTGAATGGATTTCCACCAAACTTGGCAAAATTGTAGGGACTGGTAGCCCGATGTGCCTTTGCTATGTCTCAAGATATTTGCTCCAGTGGATTTTGAGTAATTTAGGTTCAAAAAAATATATATATATCTATAAGCGCGCCCCGGTACGCGCACCGGGGCGCGCTCCACGCGAGTTCGCGAGCGGAAAGCTGATTGGCTCTCTGGTGTCACTGACCATGTCATGAGTGATGTAATATGTGACGTCATCAATGGTTTTTTCAGTGAATTTAATAGGTTTTTAAATGCTAATTCCTAACTATAACTGGTGTAAAACCTATAGTTTTTTCAGTGAATATATATATATATATATATATATATATATATATATATATATATATATATATATATATATATATATACATATATATATATATATATATGCGCGGTGAGGGTCCTTCCGGGGTCAATCCCGTAGTCGGGTGGCGCATCGCCGGCAGGAACCCAAAAGCCGGTCAGTAATATTATTATTATTATTAGTGAGTTTGTTAAGCACAATGGTTACTCCAACCGGAGTGTCCCCGCGCTAGGACAAACAGAGCCCTAACAGCCCTCCCCAGCTGCCACACACGCGGGCATCAAACTAGGTGGAACCTGACCACTACATTCCTCCATGGGAAGAGCAGAAGAGCAAAGTCTTCAATTTTTTGCGAAACAAAGACTCCGACTCAGTTGTCCTAAGATCCACTGGAAGCTCATTACAGGCCTTGGCTGCCAGAAAGTCAAATGTTCTTCTGCCCAGTTACGCTTTACGCACCCTGGGCACAGTCACTCTTGCACTACCCAATGATTTTAGATAACGAGCAGGCTGGTGAGCTTTCAGGAGAGGCCATAAGAAGCATGGTCCCCTCTCCCCAAGAATCCTGTAACTAAGGCAAAGAGCCTTAAAGTAATATGCAAAGTCCAAAGAAAAGAAAAAATGAGCACTCAGGAGAGAGATAATTCACCAGGTTTATTCCTTAGTACCATTAGACGTTTCGACACACGGTGGTGTCTTGGTCACACAATATTCACAGTAAACAAAGGACATGCTTAAATAAACAAACAGTAAACATAAATGAGGCACTCAATTTCTGCCTGCTTTGGGTCTCAGCGACGAACGGCATCTTACAATGGATAAAGTTTAAACACATTGCAGTTCAGATACATTGTTCAATTGTAATTTACACACAAAAAAGCTCATTATTTCACACATTGATAATAGTAAATGGCACAAAATGTGTAAACGGGTTGTCCTGCGTATGTAGTATGGACATCTGCTGTGAAATGCAGCGTATTACCTTGACATGTCTATGGGAAAGGTCGACCCTCCTATCCTGGCGCCCTGTGAACGGGACCTTGCTCACCTGCTTGAGTACTCAGGGGTGCTACAATACTGAATTGTAGCCTGCTGTACGCGGACTAGTGCCTCTTGTTGTGAAACCCCTGTGCATATATATTATATTAGCAGACTAGTGCCTTCATATTCTATTCCCCTTTCTTATCACAATGCAGGAATAATAAACGGCAAAGTGGTCATGATTTGGAGCCTCAACTACCATAAAAATCCGATACATAACACAGATACTACATACATTCAACAAAATAGTGCTACAAGAAAAAAGAAGAAAAAAGTGCCCATTCCTAAATAGGAAAGTCTCTTATCTTAACGGTGTATAGTGTCTGTCCACTGAAGAAAAGGGTAGGGAGCCCGTGAAGTTTCTCAAAACGTGAAGGTGAAGGGTCCCTTCCTTTCCTCCTGTAAACAACCAAACAAAGAGACAAATTAAAACCAATGTTTAAAAACATACACTTATAAATCTAAATTTTCATGTTTCTTACCCACAGTTAGCATTACTGGATGACTACATATGAATTAATTTTCATGGAGATGGGTAGCCAATTCTTCGTTCAAATTATGCCCCCCTGGGAAACGAGTCTCAAGTTCAATACTCCATTTGGACTCTTTCTTTCTCAACGCCAGTTCCCTGTTGCCTCCCCTCTTCCCCATGTTCACCTGTTCGATGGCATAGAATCTGAGGAGTGCATTGATGGACTGGTGTTTTTCTTGGAAGTGGCGGGCAATGGGATAGTGCAGATCAATGTGTGTAATGGCTCGGAGATGTTCTTGCACCCGTTTCTTAACCATACAGACGGTACTCCCCACATATCGCAATTTGCAAGGACATTCCAAAACGTACACTGTGTAACTAGTACTGCATGTTAAGAATTGTCCCAAGGTATGTCTTTTTCTACGTGGTACCTCTATCTCTTTAACCATGTGGCTTGTTTTTGCAAGCTCTGCAATGTCCACATGGGTAAAACCCTTTTAAATTGTGAACATTGCGGCCTGTGGTTTGTGAGATGTCCCCTATTACCAAAATGTCTCTAAGACTCCTTCCTCTCCGGTATGTGACTTGAGGTCTGTCACTAATACAGGGACCAATGATAGTGTCAGCCTTGAGTATTTTCCAATTGTCAACGAGAACTTTCAGAACTTTCTTAGAATTCTAATTGAAGGTGGTGATCACGCTAGTTTCTACCTCCCTCTGGGATATACTCTGCTTCTCCTCAAGAGTACTTGACCTGGTTGTATCTTTTACTTTGTTCATTGCTTTGGTAAGGACCCATTCAGGATACCCCCGTTCTCTAAATCTAGTTACCATCCTTCCTCATATAGTTGATCTGTGCTACAGTTTCTTCTCGCCCTCAGTAACTCTACATACGGTATACTCCATTTGAGTGTCTCTGGATGAGCACTGAGGGCGTAAAGAAGACTGTTCCCTGCAGTTTCTTTCCTGTGGAGAGTAGTAGTGAGTTTACCTTTGTGTACAGTCACCTGAGTATCGAGAAACTCAATGCTGCTGGTACTCATGGTCGATGTGAGTTTAACATTGTATGGATTCTTATTTAGCTTCTCGATAAAATTCTTGGCTTCTTGTTCGGAACCTCCCCATATCACGAAAAGATCATTGATATATCGGATCCATACCTTAATCAACCTGAAATCAGCTCTAAGATCTATGTCACAGCGAATCTCCTCTTCCCATTTGCCGAGGAAGAGATTAGCGAAACCCGGCGCAAAACTTGAACCCATCGCGGTTCCAAGCACCTGCCGGCAGAGATCTTCGTTGAACATGAAGATATTGTTGGTAAGGCATATCCTCATCATCTCTACAAGCATGTGCGTGTGTCCCAAGTATGCTATGTCTCTTGCTTTCATGAAGTGGAAGCATGCCTCAATTCCCTAATCATGATCGATTATGTTTATGGTATAAAGCGAACTCACATCCATCGTGATGAATGTGAGCCCATCCGCCCAATTGCTGTTTTTTATTTTGTTAAGAAAATCCTTTGTGTCCTTAATATACGAGGGTAATGATGTAACATATTCCCTCAAATAATGGTCGATGTATTTGGATATACTTCCGTTAACACTTCCCAAGGAGGAGACAATCGGTCTAACTGGGGGTCTCTTGGGATCTTTATGCACTTTGGGTAAGAGGTATAGGATGGGCACCTTGGGAAAATCCTTCTTAAATAACAGTTCTCTTGCCATGTGATTAAGCCTGCCTTCTGACACTCGGCTAGCTTCTCCCATGTATTAGTTATACTTTGATTGTAATCCATTGTGTTGCTTTTACAGTAGAAAGCTCCATCATCCAACTGCTTGTTCACCTCCTCAATGTACATTTCTCTTCCCCATAGGACAATGTTACACCCTTTGTCCGAAGGTCTAATGATGACATTCTTATCTTCTTCCAAAGCAATGATAAAGTCACGTTGTGTTTTGGACAAATTAAAATTTAAATTGTTGCCCCTTGTTTTCTTGTGCTTATGTTTGATCAATTCCCTTGTGACTACCTCATGAAAGGTATCTCATCATGGGGCATTACTGGCAAAAAGATGGATTTGTGTCTAAATAGAGTGCATGCTGCCTTACCCATGGGGATGCCATCCTGTTCTTGCATACCCAGAGCTCCTTCTCTTACTGTAGGTACGTTACCCAAGCCATAGACTGTTTGTAATGTTTCTACATCACCTACGGTCAATCCGGGTGTATTCATGCTTGCCCCATATGTATTTCAACATCTGAAGGCCTCCTGTTGTACAGAGTGTGCCATTTTCTAAGCTTCAACTTGCGTACAAACTTAAAAATGTCCACTCTAGTATTAGAATAATTAAAAAGTTCAGTAGGGCAGAAAGTCAATCCCAAGCAGAGGGTGGTTTTCTCTGCTTCAATAAGTGATCTCACAGATAAGTTTATGATTGTTCTATTTACCATTTCTGTGTCCATCATTACTTGGCCTTTCTGTAGTCTCCCCGTCTGGTTCCCATGGGATTGTTGTTTATTTCTTCTTTGTCTTGCTTTGAGACTTCTTCTTTTGGAGTGCCCCTGCCTCTTGGTCTTCCTTGTATTCGACCTTGGCCTTGAACCCTCTGTGGTGTCGTGTTCTTGCCTCAAGTTTGTTCTCTGTCTTGTATTGACCGTAGGACCCAGAACTCGTCTAAAAAAAGTCATGGCTTTCTTTGTTATTTCAACATCTGACAAAGTGCTTGCTTTTTGGATGGAAATATCAGTGTCAAAGTCACTTGCTTGTGCATTCTCATGCTGCTCTTCCTGTCTTGTGGATTTGCTGGCATCTCTTCCATTAGAATTTTGTTGTTTGTATAGATGGTCATACTTAGGACTATACTTGAGAATGTGACCACTTTCGTAGTCCACACAGTCTCTGTGCAGTTTTCTTTGTTTGCTGTACTTTATATCATCTTCATATTTCTTCAATCTACCTTTTAACTCCTCTTTGAATTTCCTAATGCTCTCTTGTTCAGTGCTTTTTTTGAATTCTTCAATTTCCTTTAATTCTTTCATGATACTTTCACGGTCCTCCCACGCATATTTGATTAATATGCTCAGCATATTCTTGGTGCTACTTGCCGAATTGGCTGCCCATTCCCGCAGCATGTGTGGATTAAGGGACTCATGTGATAGCGTAATATAGAGCCTTGGTCCCCGTGTAACCATATCTTTTTCTACATAATCCTGCAGGGAGGTTGCCTCCCACCACTTAGATGATTCCTGTTTTTAAGTTTTTCATAGCGTCTCAGTTTTAGACTCAATAAGTTCCCTTCAGGTTTTTCAACTGTAGGTCTCACATCTCCACCTTTGCCCGGTGCATGGGCAAAAAGAGCCTGCGCCTCCTTCCGCTTTTCTCCTTCATCATCCATAGCCTAATTACTGTGTACAACAGTGTGCCTGTGTTTGAAATCGTGAACATGCACGTCTCGGGAATCTCGGAACTTTGCGGTGTAGACTTCTTCCCACTCCTGTTCCTCACTGATGTTTATGCTCTCTCCCCCGCCTATGACTAGGCAGTTCCTGATGCCACTTTGTGTTAGTTACAGGTAGAACTCGAGTGTATGATTCGTCGGAAAAGGGTAAACTTAAGCAAGACCTCCTGCCTGGTAGCTCGGTGTTGCCTTCTTCCTGTTAACGCAATGCCCTCCTGGTATTCCTGTTTGAATGGGTTTCTGCCCGAACAGAACAGTCTGGGTGCCCCCCCTCCTCACAAACAACCCCGGGCCGAGCTTACCTTCGTGCCCAAAAAGGCATCAGAGGCTCGACTGTCCTTGGTGCTCAACACTCCCACTGTTAATTGAAAAAAACTCAAATGAGTGTGAACTCTGCATTTTGGGATTTGTAGTAATTGTTGATTCCCTGATGACGAGCAAACGGCTCTGAAACGCGTCAGGCGAAGAACGACTGAGAGCTGACACCGGCATACTGATGTGTCTTCTACCCGCTGGATTGTGGTGCCGCTCGTGTGCTGTCTCGCCTGAGGGCATGGTGTTTTTCAATTAACACTCGGCGGCCCTGCCGCGGAGGCATGCACCACCCCAAGTGCTGGGGGTCATGGGACTTTGAATCACCGAAGCCTGATGTGAAGCGGTACCAAGGGATTAATGGACACATAGTATTCTGGGGCCCACACAGGGCTGTATATTTTTCAGCTGTGGCGCCCCCATCTAGGGAATCAACACTTACTACAAATCCCACAATGCAGCGTTCAAACTCATTTGAGTTTTTTTTCAATTAACAGTGGGAGTGTTGAGCGCCAAGGACAGTCGAACCTCTGATGATGAGCAAATGGCTCAGAAACGCGTCAGGCGAAGAACGACTGAGAGCTGACACCGGCATACTGATGTGTCTTCTACCCACTGGATTGTGGTGCCGCTTGTGTGCTGTCTTGCCTGAGGGCATGGTGTTTTTCAATATATATATATATATATATATATATATATATATATATATATATATATATTACCTACTGGCTATCGCCAGTAGGTATATATAGTTAGGATTTATTCCCTATGGGATTTTTGAAAATTCTATGTCTAATAACTTTGGCGTTTGTGGACGGAATCGGCTGAAATTTTCAGGAAAATGGCACATTTTGTTTCTGAGCAGCCCTTGAAAATTTGGGGGGGTTTTGTCGAGGGGGGGCTGAGAAAAAAGGGGGGTCCCAAAACGCGTTTTTCCCATGTTAATTTCCATAGGGCGGTTGGACTCACTTTTAGCTCGAACGGCTGAATGGATTTGCACGAAACTTGGCAAAATTGTAGGGACTGTTAGCCCGATGTGCCTTTGCTAGGTCTCAATATATGTGCTCCAGTAGTTTTTGAGAAATTAACGTTTAAAACAAGAAATATATCTGTAACAGCGCTCCAGGCTGCGCTCCGGTTCGCTTACTTTTCGCGAAACGGAACTTTGAGCGCAGAAAGCTGATTGGCTCTCCGGTGTCTGTCAACATTCTAAACAGTCCGGAGCGGCCGCCATCTTATCTCTCGGTAGGATCGAGAGAGAAGAAGAGGTGAAAAACGAAGGGGGAATTTAATGAAAGGGGGCAAGGTATACCCCCCTTGACCCC
Organism: Lissotriton vulgaris; assembly: GCF_964263255.1. Classification (NCBI taxonomy): domain Eukaryota; kingdom Metazoa; phylum Chordata; class Amphibia; order Caudata; family Salamandridae; genus Lissotriton; species Lissotriton vulgaris. The sequence continues at coordinate 510,716,040 of NC_141694.1, forward strand.
CTAGGAATGTTGTTGGGGTTATTAAAGGGTCCCGTGGGGAAAATAAAAAAAAAATGATTTTTCACGGTAGAAGCGCTTCACGGGCCGCGAACTGGGCCGCAAACTGGTAGCGAAACGGGAATTCGCCATTTTGTGCTTCGTTTTAATTAAATTACTAGGTATAAGGGGGTGCGGGAGACGTATCCTAATCCCCTATGTTTCATGAGGGTGGCTGAGGAGGCTCATATATGTTGATACATCTCTTCCAGCGGCTGTGCGTGAGCTTTTTATTTTTTTTGCTGCGTGACGTCTGTTAACGTTCGATTCGATGGAAATCAGGAAGTGTTGACCGCCAATTTGTCACTGCGATAAAATATTTTGTTATAAATGAATCCTTATTGATAAACATTGTCTGCGCCATCTTGCCTTTTTTCCAATGCCACAATTTTGTCGTGCACGGCAGCCATTTTAGATGCCAGGCTGGTCCCAGGCTATCACCTACCCCTGCGGATGTAGTTTATGGCCCCAGCTGTAGAGAATCCAGGCATGCCAACCCTCCCGATTCAGGCGTGAGACTACTGATTTCAGTGCTAGTCTCCCGCCTCCCGATTTCTGCAAGCAAAAACCCGGGGGCATATTACCAACAACTAGCGATAATTTTTGTCTTGTTTAGAGACAAAAATTATCGCCGCACATCGGCGATTTTTATCGCAGATAAACCTTGCTATTAGCAAGGTTTATCGCAAATGCGATAAAAAACGGCCGCAATGCATGAATATCGCAGAAAAGTCAGCGATATTCATGTATTATCGAGCAAATGCTCTTAGCCATGTTATCCACCTCCCATTGGATAACATGGCTAAGAACTGCTCAGGGCACTATCACTGACATGCAAAGCGGGGCCCACGATGGTCGCTATCTCCTTTTAGCTGTCACTAACTGGTGTTAGCGACAGCTTGGTAATAGGGAGATAATTTTATCTCCGCTTTCTTGGCTTTTAAAGCCAAAAAAGCGGAGATAAACCCCCTTGATAATATGCCCCATGATTCCTCGGGGGTTTCAGCTGACAGGGCTTGGTATTGTGTTACGTGGTAATTCTTCCAGGAAACGTCAGAGGGTCGATGCAGGGGTTCTAGAGGGGGTGATAAACCATTTAAGCCTCATAAACAAGCGCATGGTCTTTTAAAGATCTGTGAAGTACTCGGGGCGGCGGTGTGTGTGTGTCCTCTTTCAGGAGCGGGCAGGGGGGGGAATGCCAGCAACTTCCAGGCTAGGCAGTGTTCAACACTTGCATCACCCTTTCTCTGCCTGCTATTGCGCTCCATGCTTCGGAAAGGTAAGAAAAAGAACGTGCATTTGAGTTTGAAATGTCCGATCCTGTAGCAGTACACTTGCAAAGCCCACACATGACAATAACCCGATTCAAGGCCCCATTCACCCGTTTTTAAAAAAATATATAACACTCCAACAAAGTAAGATTATAAAACTTTATTAACTTTTAAATATAATGAACGGAACAAAAACTGTAAAAACATTTAAACATTTTTCACCAAAAAAAGCAACAATTGTCAGAAGCTTTCTTTTGTGCGAATAGTCCCAAGGCAGCACAACGTGCTGAGTTCTGGATGGCACCCAGGTGATGTCGCCTGGGTGCCGCACTGGTTTTGGTATCCTACAATGCTGCTCCGAAAATTGGTGTGGGGCGTCCCGGGTGGTGCGGGGGGAGGCCTCGTCAGTAGCGGTCTGTTGTGCGAATAGTCCCAAGGCAGCAGAACGCGCTGAGATGTTGATGGCACCCAGGTGATGTCCAGTAAACTGCCGCACTGGTTTTGGTATCCTACAATGCTGCTCCGAAAATTGGCGTGGGGCGGCCCGGGGGGGGGGGGGGGGGGGGGCGTGGGGGAGGCGGCGTGAACGGGCCTCCCCAGGTGGCGGCCATCCAGCTGAGTTGCGCCCGCTCTTGCGGCTACAGCGTCTCGCTCACCATGTTGTTGAGTTGCTCCCACTCTTGCAGTGCAGCGATAGGCGGCTGCCACATGACTCTTAAAATGGCCCTGGGACACCTTGGAACTCGGACGCTTGCCTGCTAGGGCTTGGGCTCCATTCTCGAAAAGCGTCCCCTCAGCCGTGAAGATTCTACAAAAGTCTTGGGGGCCCTCGACTCCCGCAGGCTTCCGGTGGGGAGCGGCTGCCATGATTGCTCGCGGAATGACCACGACGGACCTACGAGCGGGCGGTAAACAGCTGAATGGCGGAAGAGGCACAGTGTAGCAAAAGCGTGCGGAATGGCAACTGAAACGGTAAAGGGGCGCCCCACTACAGCGTGTCTTCAGGTCAAACGGATTGTGGGACAAGGTCCAGAATAGAAGAGTCATCAAAAGGCAAAAAGTTCCGCCGGACCCCGGGAGCCGGCCGCCTATGTCGGGGGCGATCTCAGGCTACACCAGTGTTATAAGACTTGGGGAGGGGGTCGGAGCCAAGTGTCTTCTCCGAGTCCATGGCCATCACACCGCCCCTCGGGGGCCTCCGTCAAGCTGTTTAGGAAGGTAACATATCACATTGTTTTCAAATGCAGTCAGGTCCACAAACGACACTCACTTACTTTGAGAATAGTGAAGCTGCAGTAGGTGGAAATAAGCTTCAGACAGTGTTACAAGCGCTGCTCAGAACTCTGAACTATGGCACCCAACATCCAGAACTTATGCCATTTGAGAATGGCAGTGACATTGAAGCAACTCAGGGACCAAAACCATTAACGTACTTTCACGTATGAAAATCTTACTTGGGGAGGGGGCAGGAGCGAAGCGCCCCCTCCCAGTCCGCGCCACCACACCGTATGTTGAAAATCTGAAGCCATCGTTCTACAGTCAACCAACCTTGGATTGAAAAATCTAGAAAAATGTACAAACTGAAAACCAGTTTTGGTCTGCATAGCATCCGTAGCAACGCTTGCTATCAGAGTGCATGAGTTTCATGCTCGATCGATTGAGCGAGCCGGATTGGGCAATAAAAAGTATAAAATAGTTATGTAAATAGTTATTTAATAAAATGTTTTACCCTGTTTCTTTGCTGGTGTGTTGTCTATATTTTTTATATTTGCATAGGGTTTGTCGTTATTTTGGGCGGGATGGGTGACAGAGCCGAGCTGTCTTGCAGCCCTCATGGTGTGGAGCTCAGTTCATCTCACTATTTTCGTATTTCTCATGAAGGGTTGTTTATAATATTTCTATTTTAGCGAGGTCAAAAAGAGATCCAATTAGTGGCCTACTGATTTTGCTCGATTACTTTTATTTTTTTACACGATTTTTCACTATCTGCAAAGACTAAACAGAGTATTGCTACTTTGTGCTTGTTTGTAAATAGAGAATGATCCAAAGAGAACCAATTCTAAAACAGTAAATGCTTGGATAACAATCAATCAAATGGAGAGACAAGCAGGCACGACGGATTACAACGGGGGCAAAGGCCTGCGTTAACTACCGTTCACTATCTGCAAAGAGAGAGTACTACTAAGAGAAAAGAGGGGAGGGGGGGGTGCAGCGTTCAAAGCACATCATCGTGCATAAATACGAAAATGTTCTTATCTATCACGTACTTGACATTTTAAAGCTTTTCATATTTGCTATTAAAAAACCATTGAAATTCACTGAAAAAACCATAGGTTATAGTCGATATATAGTTAGGAATTTGCATTTACAAAACCTTGAAAATTCAATGAAAAAACCATTGGTTTTAGGCCATATATAGTTAGGGATTTACATTTACAAAACCTTATTTTACTCGCATAAAACCATTGAAATTCCATATATAGTTAGATGCGCTAACTATATATCGCGCACCCGCAATCCACTGCTGATGATGTCACATATTACATCATTCATGACATGGTCAGTGACATCACTGATGACATCACTGATGACAACTCAAATGACATCACTGATGACATCTCAAATGACATCACTGACGACATCACTGATGACAACTCAAATGACATCACTGACAACATCACAGATGGCATCATTCATGTGTTAATACGATGAACCTCTACAGACTCTGATATATCCTTAGATACACTCAGTGAAAACAGACACTCACAGACTGTCACTCATCCATGGAGTTACTCATACACCTAGACAGTCATGCAAAGAATCAAACACACCTCCAATTCCTCAACTATACAGTTATACACACCTTACTTATTGAAACATATTCTAACACATATTTACTCTCTTATACAATCCTTGATACATGTTCACAATGATCCATACAGCCACTCACACATTCACTGGCTCTTATGCACAGTTATTTATATATGTTAACTCTCACATGTACTGTGTTTTACATATGTACTTACTTTGACATGTAGCACTGAGATATCCATTCACTCACCAATACACTCATGCACACAGTCAACCGCCCATATAGCTGTTTCCACGTGCACTCTTGAACTCATACACCTAGTGAATCAACTGCTTACACATCTATGCACAGAGTCACACACCTCCCAGCCACCCACACACATACTCAGTCTCCCATACAAATACTTGAGCAACCAATCAATAACCCATATAGTTATTCATATAGCTACTGATCAACACATGCAGCAGTTTACAGAACAACAGATATAATGATGCACAAATTAATACAGTTTAATCACTAACCCATGCACTCAGTGAGACACATTTAATCACTCCCTCATACAATCAGTCATGCACCTACTAAATCCTTCATCCAGACATTTATACATCCACTCATTCTTCAATATGTAAGACATATTTTAACTTTACAGAAACATACAGTCACTGGATGTTGTCATCAGTGATGTCATTTGAGTTGTCATCAGTGATGTCATCAGTGATGTCACTGACCATGTCATGAATGATGTAATATGTGACATCATCAGCAGTGGATTGCAGGTGCACGATATATAGTTAGCGCATCTAACTATATATGGAATTTCAATGGTTTTATGCGAGTAAAATAAGGTTCTGTAAATGCAAATCCCTAACTATATATGGCCTAAAACCAATGGTTTTTTCATTGAATATATATATATATATCAAAAATATTTGAGTGAACAAAATGCTACATAAAATAGAAAATAAATTATTTTATTAGAAAATAAGAACTGACAGTCATACTTATTACACTATAGTTAGAGTAATACATTTTTTGATGGGGTTTGTATCAATCAGTCAATACATTTATAAAGCGCGCTACTCACCTGCGAGGGTCTCAAGGCACTGAAGGGTGGGGGGTCGCTACTGCTCGAATAGCCGGGTCTTGAGGTGTTTCCTAAAGGTGAGATGGTCCTGGGTCAGTCGCAGGTGTGCGGGGAGGGAGTTCCATGTCTTGGCGGCCAGGTAGGAGAATGATCTTCCTCCCGTGGTGGTTCTGCGAATCCGTGGGACGGTGGCGAGGGCGAGGCCGGCGGAGTGGAGTTGATGGGTAGGAGTGTAGAACGAGAGGCGGTTGTTGAGGTATTCGGGATCCATGTCGTGGAGTGCTTTGTGTGAGTGGGTGAGGAGCCTGAACGTGATCCTCTTGCTGACGGGGAGCCAGTGCAGGTTTCTCAGGTGGGCAGATATGTGTCTGTGGCGAGGGATGTCGAGGATGAGTCATGCGGAGGCGTTCTGTGTGCGATGAAGATGTTTCTGAAGTTTGGCTGTGGTTCCTGCGTAAAGGGCGTTCCCATAGTCCAGTCGGCTGGTGATGAGGGCCTGGGTGACCGTCTTTCTGGTTTCGTGGGGATCCACCGGAAGATCTTTCGGAGCAGGCGCAGGGTGTTGAAGCATGAGGATGAGATGGCGTTGACTTGTTTGGTCATCGTGAGGGAGTAGACAAGATGAATCGCAGGTTGCGTGCGTGGTCCGTGGGTGTTGGTGCGGTGCCCAGCACTGTGGGTCACCAGGAGTCGTCCCAAGCGGATGGGGTTTTTCCGAGGATGAGGACCTCCGTCTTGTCTGAGTTCAGTTTCAGCCGACTGAGCGTCATCCATTCTGTGACGTCTTTCATTCCTTCCTGGAGGTTGTGTAAGGATCTATGCTTAATGGAACACTGTACAGGTTGCTAGGAGCTTAGAATGTTATGTAATGAATTGTAGATCAGTAAGAAGAAGTTAGAGAAGGAGCTGGAGGTCTCATCTTGTATGCTTATTAAAGTGAAGCTTTTCCTTCATCTACCTACTGTATTGGACTTATCTTTACACTGGCGACGAGGGAGTACATTCTGGCAGGGGACAGATTGCCTTTGACCTCCACCCCTGGATGATACTACCTGGAGCTGGTAGTATACATTTACTCCTTCAATCAGAATTTCATTGGATTTCAATGTGAGTTCTTTTATCTTTACATTCATCCATTTTGCTTTCCTCGAAATTTTGAACTGCTTCTTCGACTTTATTGGGAGAAAAGTGATTCCAAGGTACAGTGTGATTTGCAAATACTGCATTATTCGATTAACTCTCTTTTGGGAACTGTTTACTCTTGGAAATATTCTTGGATTTGCCCATTTCTTCGTTATTGCCAACTTTGTGTATTTCTTTTTGACATTTTTTTGTTATTGCCAAGTTTTAATTCCTGTGTGCATCTTTTGAAGAACCAAACCGCTTACCTGCGCGCTGTTGTCAAGAACTTCTCACGCAACCTCTCACGAAGCTTTGTGCCATCGTCATCGCACATTGCGCGTCGGAGACGTCCAAAGCGTGGCGGCCATCTTAAATTGGTTTCATTTCCAAGGTGCCATCATCATCACGTAGAAACGTCATTGCGCGTCAGGAATGTCATTGCGCATCAAAACGTAGCGGCCATCTTAATTTGGGTTCAATTTCCGACAACAACGAAACAAGACTGGTAACGAGGCATAACGAAATCACGGCGAATAACGAACAACAAAGCAGACGCGAGTATGATACCAAAGCCAATCAAAGTCTAACGAGGAAAGACAACTAAGTGTGGTGAAGCCACAACTTTGTGCTTATTCAACATTATTTATTTTTCTTGCTTTTCTGCTTTCTGGGAACATATTGAAGGATAGTTGATGGAACAATACTGTTGTGATAATCTCCAGCAATTTCCTCATTCTCTGGTGCATATTGCTTACTACCAGTAATATAACTGTTGTGTGTTGGCTTAGTTATTTTTCTTTTACAGTTATGGGTGATTAGACATTCGCTGCTCCTCCTTCTTTTCTACCCACTCCTGGTGAGCCTGCTATACCATGGAAAGAATGGAAGAAATTATTCTTGACATATGTTCTCGCTACTGGTGCTGACAAATATGGGCCAATTGTCAAACAGGCAATTTTACTCCATAACTTAGGGGTAGAAGGCAGGAGGCTTTACGAAGATTTACCAGAGATATCTTTGGGTATAGGAAATGGTCAACCTACTAATGTCTACGAGATGAGTATGCAGATGTTAGAAAAAAGATTTATTGCCAAAATCAATACTGTCCTGGAGAGACACAAATTCTTTTGTCGCGTACAAAGGAATGATGAAGATATTGCTAGCTATGTTGCAGCCTTAAGGGGACTATCTTTAAATTGTCAATTTAAAGATTTAGGTGATTCTCTAATTAGGGATCAGATAGTTAGGTGCACCAATAATAAGAAAGTAAGAGAAAAATTGTTCATAAAAGATTGCACTTTAGAAGAAGCAATACAGATTGCTAAAGGACTTGAAAATACTGATTTTTGGATTAAAGAAATGGACAAGTGTACCAATTTGATAGCTTCTAAAGACAGTACTATAAAAACAACCGAACCTAGTGAAAAGAGTCCTCAAGTTTCAGTTAATGTTGATGAAACTAAAGTAGTTAAGTCTACTGCAAAGTTTGGCTCTAAATCTTCTAACAAGTTTCCTGCATATCGTCCAAGTAATGTAGCACAACAGAGTAATTTTCGTCAAGTGAAGTGTTACAGGTGTGGTGCTCCTGGGCATATCGCGTCAAGTACACGTTGTATGGCCAGGAATGCTATTTGTAGAGGGTGTGGACGAAGAGGTCATTTAGCAAAAGTTTGTAATGCTAACACACAATATGTCAATGAAGTTGATGATTGTTGTGAAAATGTTCAAGATTTGATGTTATGTGTTGATGGTTTATCCAATGATAAGAATCCTATCCAAGATCCTGTTTCTCTTGTCGATGTACCCACCGAAAGTACAGATAAATTAGAAAAACCACACTGTTTGATTAATTTTGATAGCAGAGATGAGAAGCATCCTCAAACCAGAGATGTTAAAATGTTAATTGATTCTGGAAGTCTTTATACGTTGTTATCTAAAGATATGTACATCGAAATTTGGGGGAAGGATTGTGATGTTGCTTCTTGGGGGGCGCCAGATATTAAAGCTGTAGGATATAGTGGTAAGACTATAGATATTCTTGGGCTCAAATGGATGGTGATAAGTTTCTCTAACAGGAAAGTATTTGGACGGGTTTACTTGACGAAACAAGGTTCTAACTTACTTGATTGGCGTCATCAGAAAGATTTAGGTGTGAGAAGTTCTCCTGATATAAAGTGCTCACTATTCCAGTGATCACTTTGTATCATTCCAAACAGCCCTTATTGATGATTGGTTGTAAGTCAACCTTATAGACCAGCTATCCTAGTAGCATGGACAAGAGCAGTCTTTAGGCTAAACTCTAGAGGGCGTGTTAAGCCAGCTGTTATACCATCACATATAATAATAATAATAAATAATAATAGGGGCATTTGTAGAGCGCTGAGTTACGCACACCGGCGTGTCCCCGCGCTGAGGTGAGAGAGGCGGAAGCTGGGAGTTAAGCTAAGGGGCGGGCAGTCTATCTGACATATAGGTAAGTTTTTAATTTAGCGCGGAACCTAGTTTCTACAGGTTCTAAACGTAGATCCACCGGAAATTTGTTCCAATGGTTTGCCGCTAAGTACCTGAACGATCTGCCTCCCATGCGGGCTTTCTTCACCTTGGGGATTCTCAGCAGTCCCCCACCCGCAGATCTTAGCGCTCGAGCAGGTTCATAGGATTCAATCAAGCTCTGCAATGGTCGAGGTGCCCTGCCATTCAAAATCCGATGGCAGGTGCAGAGGGCCTTGTACTCTACTCTGCTCCTCACAGGGAGCCAGTGTAGCTTCTGCAAGGCCTCCCTCGAGGGTGCCCTTTTGGGCAGCCTGAGGATCAGACGTGCTGCCGCATTCTGCAGCACTTGAAGGCGACCAAAGCTTTTCCCAGGTGCCCCCAGGTACAGCAGGTTCGCATAATCCAACCTTGCGGTCACCAATGCATGTACCAGGGTTTTACGGGCCTCCGTGGGCAGCAGTTCCAGAACTTTCCTCAGCCTTTTCAAGATTCCAAAGCACATACCCACCACACGGTTGATTTGGGGTACAAAAGTGAGACCCGCATCAAACCACACCCCCAGGTTTTTTGCCTCCTGACAGGGGGTGGGGGTCGGCCGTAGACAGGAAGGCCACCAAGCCGACGACCAGGCAGACTGGTCTCTCCCCACCACAAGCACCTCTGTCTTGCTGCCGTTAAGTTTCAGACAGTTCCTAGCCATCCAATATACCCCTTGAACACCAAGTGAAAGGACACCACACAAGTTGTTATGAAAATAAAAAGATATTTATTTATAACAAGTCTATCCTGCTCTCTTTATGAGTCAGGGAGATAAGCACACAACAAAACTCTTATGAAAATACTTTAAGTCGCACAATTTACACAAATGCCCGAGGGGCACGAAAAACCATATACACTAAAAGTGGAATGCGAAATACTAGCAGGTAAGTAACAAGATCCAGAGGCTTTAGGATCGCTAGGACTACACTACTGAACCTTCAGGTTAGGAGCAGGAGGCCTAGGGAGATCGGGTGCAGAGTGTGCACTCTCACGCGGGATGCGGGACAAAGTCTATGGAAGCTAGTATTCACAAAGTTACTGTTATCGGACGAATCCGACTAGATAGACTGAAAACGACAAAGGATCTGGACACGTAGATAGTGAACCTACGTTGGAGCACCGAAATGCTCAGGTTACCTAGCCCAGGGGCTGCGGCTGCATAGGGTTCAAAAGACGTCGGGAATCCTCGTTGAAGTCTATGGAGCCTGAAAGAAGAAGTTGCTGGCAGGCGACCAGTGAAGATGTCCGGAGTGATCCAAGCCTAGATCGAAGATGGAGACGACCTGAAAGCAGAGGGGACTCAGTTCTTAATCACTAGCCAGTGATTAGGTGGGCACCAGGATGACACCGGATGAAGTCACCTCGACCAGGTGAGTGGGCGACGCTGGACTCTGCTGTCCCTCGGACCAGGAGGCGTTGTCGGCGACCAGGATGGAGGTGCAAGCTGTCCCACGAAGGTGTCTGCTGTCGGCGATGCTGGACCCAGGATTGGGGCAACAAACTTTGGCAAAGTCAAGCCCACGCGGTGGAGTCAAGATGGTGTCTGGAGTGGACCAGGAGGGTCCGGGGTGCTCCTCTCTTGGAAGGGAGCAAGGGCCAGTCTGGAGCAACCAGACCAGCGGTGTAATTGTCGTGGTTCGTCGTCAGGAGGGCCACTAGCCATCAGGCAAGTGACCGGACAACGCGGTGAGCAGCAAAGAGCAGAAGGGCCCCACACAGATCTCGTGGATACTGAGGGGCTGGACTTCGGTGCTGGAGCTGCTCAGGGTCAGGGCTTCTCAAACCCCAAAGCACTCACTCGAGGATCCCTCGGCGGTCGTGCTGGTTAAGCGTCGTGAAGTTTTGAAGATGGCCGGTCCCTTCAAGTCTCGTCACACCCACGAATCTCAGCTGGGCTGATGATGCAGGTAGAGGTCAGAGATGCCAGGGAATCCGGGTCTCGTCGAGCTGGGCAGTCTTGATTCGGAGGATGGACTTACAGCAAACCGCGATGCTTAGATGGTGCCTGCGGGTGCAGGGTGGCTACTCCTTAGCCACAACGGAGAGTCTTCAGAAGTAGTCAAGAGTCCTTTCATGGAAAGTAGTCAAGATTCAGAATTATCTAATTTGGGAAGGGGGCCTGCTCCTACCTTTATTCTAAAAAAAGGGGCAGGCACGCGACTGGGTCCTGCCCATGGGTGGGACCAGGAGGGGGGTGGTTACACCCCTCTCCCTTGTCCGGACTTTCCCCAGCTCAGGGGCTGGTGTGCCCCTGGAACTGGTTCAAACCGGCAGATGCATAGTGAGCACCGGGGTGCCACTTGCAGTCACCTTCTTCTCAGCCCTGCCTACCTGGGATACACAAAACCCTGTCTGGGATGGTGCTAGCACCGCCCCTGACAGGAAACCCTTTGTCCAAGCTCTCCTCGCTGGAAGGACTCCCAGCAGCAGGAGGTCAGACTTGTGTCTGTGGTGGCAGCATCCATTTTGTGATGCTATGGCTCGAGTTAACTTTAACCGGGGTTCACAGTTACATACATGTCGTGTCCCTCTAGAAGGGTGGAATGCTAACCCCGTCACCAGAATTGGCGAGGGGTTAGTATTCCAATTCGTATGACACCTTACTCGACATGTTTTGATAAAGCGATACCAAAGATAGCAAATAACCGCGAGGATTATAATGCACTTAAGAGTATATGGTACGCGTTATCATGGAACAGCTATTAGGACTTGGTTCCGCAAGCTGCAGACGGGCTCAGCTCATGCCAGAGCTCCAGGTCACATAATTCCAAGCACTCTGCCTTCAGGATTGTTAAGGCCTGCCATAGGAGTGACTGATAGGAATACGTGTGTCCATTTTAGGGTTAGATATAGGAATACTATATCTAAAGCAAAGGGTGATTACACCACCTTGCCCCAGCTGTCGTGCAGCCAGTTGTGTCAGATTTGGATGGCCAGCCAGGGGTGGCATAATACATGCTGCAGCCCCTGGTAGGCCCTGGGTACACCTATGCCCTGGATACCTAAGGTATACTGTACAGGGACTGATAAGGTGGCCCAGTACCAATTGGTAAATGCACCTAAGGTACATGTGTGTCAATTTAGAGAGAGAACAGCTAGGCTGTGGGTCTGATTAGCAGGCCCACAGCCAGGGAAAGTCGTAAACCAGTGAAGCAAAAAGCAAAAATCTGGGGTCATCATAGGATTGCAGACCCTACTCTCCTACATTAGGTATTTTGTTAAATCCAAATGCTACTGTCCCAGTCTCTTCTCTTTCTGTTCTTACTGTAGACAGATTTGAAATTGACATCATGAGGAGATTTCCCAATGTTTTCTCTGATAATTTGGGGAAACTAAAGGGGTTTTCGCACAGAATCATTCTCAAAAAGAATGCAATTCCAGTGGTTCATAAGGTTAGAAATGTACCACATTTAATGAGAGCCCCTCTCAAAGATGAATTGGATAAATTGTTGGATTTAAATATAATTGAGCCCATTGAAGCCTCGGAATGGCTTGCGCTCATTGTTGTCGCGCCTAAAGATGGCGGGGCCAAGATTCGCCTCTGTGTGGATCTTCGTGACTTAAACAAAAACATCTGGGTGGATAGGCAACCATTACCGAACATTTCTGAGATGTTGAGTGCTATGGGTGGTGGTGTGATTTTTAGCATGATTGACATGTCTGCAGCTTACCACCAAATAGATTTGGACACTGGCGTAGCTAGGGGGGGGCGAGGGGGGCGGTCCGCCCCAGGCGGCACTATTTTGGGGGCGGCAGCTGCGTTATACTAGTGGCCAGCCCAGGATTCACTTAGGCACATTGTCGAGCAGCACAGTGCACTGCACATCTCACGTGTATCTAAGTGCATGTGCACCTGGTCCCAGGGGCCAGACCGTCAATATTGTAGCGCGCAAAAGTGCTACCATTGAAGACTCTGGGCAATTTGGGCCAGCCCCCGCACTGTGCTTTTGAAATGCAGAAGTAATGCGCAGGCGCACGCTCGCGCGCCACCACTACGCACTCTTGGAGTGCCGGGTATTTTCTGCAGACAGTCCAGCTACATTAAGAACACCAGTCTCACTTAGTTTGAGACCGACCAGCACCGCTCCAAGCCGCCTACATAAGGAGGTCCTCCTAGGTAAGCTTTAGTTAGGATTGGACTGCACTTGTTCATTCGGTTTCTCTTAGGCGTTCCGATGCCCGACATTGAATGCATTGCTCCCAAAAAGTCAAATATCCTCCTATGTTCGCCGCCCCGCCCGTCTCTCTGCTCTTGCTTCCGTCCTCGTGTGCTCTGTTATCTCACTCCCAGCGCCGCAATAAGCAAACATTCAGTTAATTACATTTTGTGGACCAGCAAGAAGGACACCAAACGTGTCTCAGTGGAAACCGGAAGCACTTCCACAGCCACAGACGAAACCGATAGCTGGAAATAGAACAGGGAAAGAAAGAAGGAATGTTGGAAGAAAAGGGAGACAAAAAGGGAGTAGGAGGATGAATGGATATGTGGATGAATGAGTGGGTGAAAGAAGTGAATGATGATGGATGGACACATGAAAGTATAGTAAAGTAAAGGGATGGGTGAGTGCATGAATGGATAGGTGGATGGGCAAGTGAAAGGATGGCAGAACAAATGGATGAATCGTTGAGTGAATAAATAGGTGGAGGGACAGCTGAAAGGAGGATAGAGTAAAGGGATGGATGAGTGGGCGAAAGATCTGTGAATGGAAGTCGTAGTGGATGGATGATGAATGGATGGCAGGGTGAATAGATGGGTGGCAAAGTGAATGAATGTATGGATGGATGGCAAAGTAAATGGATGGATGCGTGGCAGAGTGAATGGATTAAAGGCAAAGTGACTGAATCCATGATTGGATAGCAGAATGGATGGATTGATGAATGAATGGCAGGATGGATGGCAGAGTGGATAAATGGATGAATGGATGAGCGGATGGTTGGCAGAATGGATGGATGGATGGCAGAGGGGATTGATGTATGGCAGAGTGGATGAATGGGTGGTTGAATAGCAGAATGGGTGGATTGATGGATGAATGAATGAATGGCAGAGTGAATGGGTGGTTGAATGGATAGATAGAAGAGTTGATGAATGGATGGGTGACAGAGTGGATGGCTGGTGAATGAGTGGCAGAGTGGATGACGAGCGGGTGAATGAAAGAGTGGATTGATGTATGGATGGAAGAGAGGATAGGAGGATGGATGGATGGATGGCAGAGTAGGCTGATGGATGGCTGAGTGGATGAATGGAAGAGTTAATGAATTTGAAGAAAGGATGTCGATTGATCAATGAATGGCAGAGGTGATGGTAAGATAATAGAGTGGAGGATGGATGCAAAGAGAATGGATGGCAGAGTGAATAGATCAATGGGTGGCAGAGTGGATGGTTGGTTTTTAGACTATGGATGGGCAGAAGGATGGCATAATAGATGGATGGCAAATTGGATAGATGGCTAGATAGATAAATGGATAGAATGGGGAAATATTGAATGATGGATGAAAGAATGAATGGATGACAGAATCTAAAGGTGAAATAGTGGATGCCAGTAGGTGGATAGAAGGGTGAAAGAATGAATAGATGGATGCATGGATGGAAGAGATAATGAAGCTGTTCTATTGCTATAGCTTTGCCCATGTTTCTAAATACTGTCGTTGTTTGGTAGAGTGTGGGTGTAGAGTGTGACCTATGTGGGAGTTGTTTTGGTGGTGTGCTTGATGTCTAGCGGGTGGTTTTACTGCTGTGGTCTTGTAGCAGCAGTTCAGTATGGAGTGGTGTAGGAGGAGGAAGGGATACATTTACTTATGCGTTTATCTGCCATTTTAGTGCTGGTGGGCCTTCATCAACTGAGACTTGACCTTCGAGGTTTGCTCTATCCTTACGCCGCAGTTTCACACCCTTTCTTATGCATTGGAGTAGAGAGTGGCGTCATAACTTAAACCCTGCCAATCCACCCCTGCTGCTCGCCGAATTTTTTTCCCCAGATCCACCCTCCCCGCCGCTACCTGCCATGGGCGGCAATCTGAGGGATAGCCCCGGGCGCCAGAAGCTCTAGCTACGCCCCTGGATTTGGATGAACGATCTCGACATCTCACTTCTTTTGTGACTCCGCTGGGGGCGTTTAGGTATTGTAGGATGCCATTTGGATTGGCGTCTGCCTCAGCGGTGTTTCAGAGAGTGATGCAACAAGTTTTGGCTGGAATACAAAATGTCTTATGTTTCCAAGATGACGTGTTGATAGTTGGGAAGAGTTGTGAGCATCATGATAAGGTCTTGACAGAAGTGTTGGAGCGTATGGAAAGCAATGGTTTAACTACTAAGAAGGAAAAGTGCCAGTTAAAACGTGATAGTGTGACTTATCTGGGTCGTGAGATATCTGGTCTTGGCATCAGGCCCAAGAAAAGTATAATTTCTGCAATAAACAATGCCCCTACACCATCCAGCAAAGACCAACTTAGATCCTTTTTGGGGTTAGCTGAATATTGTTCAAAGTTTATAAAGGGGTTTTCCGATGTAGTGGAACCTTTAAGGATGTTGATGAAGAATGGTGTTGCTTTTAAATGGAATGAGGCTTGTAATGAGGCGTTCAAGTGTGTCAAAAAAGGGATTTTGCATGCACCGACATTAGGTCATTTTGATGTTAAAGCTAAAACTTTGATTACCACAGATGCTAGTGCTGTAGGACTTGGTGCAGTTTTGTCCCAGGTTTGTGATGGTGTGGAAAGGATCATAGGATTTGCCTCAAGGAGACTTCAGGGAGCTGAAGTTTCTTACTCCGTTATCGAGAGGGAAGCTCTCGCTTGCACTTGGGGTATTAAACATTTCAGATATTTTCTTTGGGGTTTACCCTTTAGGGTGAGGACCGATCATAAGCCCCTTGTACATTTGTTTAAGGGGGGAAGAGGTTTGTAAGGAAATGTAACTCCTAGAATATCTAAATGGATCCTGTCTGTGCTTGAGTACAATTTTGAAATGGAATATGTCATAGGAGAGAAAAATGTAGTTGCGGACTATTTGTCAAGGATGCCGGTAGAGTCTGTTGGTGAAGATTTGGAGAATGATGATTTTGTAGTCAATTACAATGAAATTTTGGCGTTTGACAAGGCAGAGTGGGAATCTGCCATGTCTGAAGATCAGGTGATATCGTTAGTCATAAAGAATGTTTCTGAGGGATGGTCTAGGGAGTCTTGTGCTGACATTCGTTTGAGGGGTTTTCATCATGTGGAGGGTGAATTGAGTGTTTCGGAAGGCAAATTGTGTAGAAGGAACAGGTTGGTGCCACCATGCAATCTTAGGTCTAAGATTATGAATTTGGCACACAAAGGTCATTTGGGTAGGAATATGACAAAGAGAAGGATTCGTGAGTCATACTGGTGGCCAGGCATGGATGGGGAAATAGATGATTTGGTTAGGAATTGCTATGCATGTGCTGATAGTGACAAGACTAAAGTTGTCAGACAGCCTCCTCTTTCGTGTGTGTTGATTTTCCGGCACGTCCTTGGGAAAAATTGGCTATTCAACCACAGCGACCTGCCAAGCCTTCGTCCAGCGTTACAATTCAGCGATAGGCACGCTTCACTGGCTTTCATTTTATTTTTATATCCACAGCGACATCCACGCTTTGCTGCTTTCATTCTTCATTGAAGCGACCACAGCGATAGGCACGCTTTATTGCCTACCATGTTTATTTAACACCATACTTTCACAATTTAAGTCATCTTCAGCGATAGACACGCTTTATTGTCTATCACAAATTTAACCACAATTCTTCCATTTTTACAACAAAGCATTTCCAAATCCACCAAGTTATCTAAGCATCATATTTTGCTAAAGCATACTCATCTACTGGGTTATAAAACATTTTCAAGTACAAAATTTTATCCTTTCATTTTATTTCACCATGGCTTCTTCTCAACAGTTTCAAACACCAGCTCCTTTTTTGCAAACTCCTGGAAAACCTCCTCTTGCTTGGCGCAACTGGCTTAAAGGTTTTGAGAACTATTTGGTAGCCATTGATTCTACTAAATATGATCCTCCTCGCAAGGTTGCCATTCTTTATGGATGTTTGGGAGTTGCTGCTCAACAAGTTTTTGAAAATCTTCCTCATATTACTTCTCCTTCTGGTGATTCTGGTGACAATTGGAATGTTTACCAAGAAGCCATTGCTCGACTCAATAAACAATACGACGATGAGCCCAGTATTGTGTTAGAACATCATAATTTTTTCAAACGCAAACAAAGTGTTGATGAGAGTGTAGAAGACTATATTGCTCAACTCAGAATTCTGGCTTCTACCTGTGACTTTGGCGCTAGTACAGATACTTCTATCAGAGATCAATTTATTTTTGCTTGTTTTTCTAAAAAAATCCAGGAACGTTTGTTAAGTTGCAAAAATCCTTCTTTAACAGAAACAATTGATATTGCAAAAGGGATTGAACTAGCAACTTATTCCTCTAAAATTTTACAAGAAAGCATCTCTCAACCTTCTGTTCATTTGGTCGACCAAGCTTCTAGTTTCACTTCTATTGACCTTGTTAACAATTATTCAAGACAACAAAACAGGAAACCCCTCATTTGCTATAGATGTGGGTCAAGAAACCATCTTGGCAATTCTCCCTCTTGTCCTGCTTCTGGAAAAAAAAATTCTTCCTGCAAGAAAATTGGACATTTTCCATCTGTGTGCAGGGGTCGCAAAAAATTTACTAGAGTCAATAATATTGAATTTCAAGAGAATTTAGAGTCTTGCTCCACCAGGCTCAATGATGTCATGTTGTCTATTGAATGTGATTCTCTTGAATTCTCTAAGATTAAGAGTCCCTTGTGTGAATTGTTGATTGGTACAATTTCAATCCAAGTCAAAGCTGATTCTGGTTCTCCCATCACCATTTTATCAGATCTCACGTTTCATGCTAATTGGGGTCAAAAAGTTGTTCTTTCCAAATCAGACGTCAATCCAAAGGCCTTTGGCGAAAAGGACATCGATATGCTGGGTTTCTTTTATTCAAACATTGCTTGTCTGGGCAGATACACCTTCACCAAAGTCTATGTTGCTCTTAAGGGCAGAGATATCGTAGGTTGGTTTGACTTAGCCAGAATGGGTTTGATTCTCAAACCTGGCTCTGATCAACCTATTGCTTTAGGTGACATCCCTCATGACTACTACACTAGTCATGATTCTGGGAACTTCCATATTTCAGATCTTTCCTTTCCCATAGTCAAAATGGACAATTTACTAAGTTTTTTCCAAACTTATTTAAAGATAAGGTTGGTACAGTTCTTGGATTTAAGCATGAGATTAGACTTAAACCCAATGCTCAAACCGTTATTCACAAAGTTCGTCCTCTTCCTTTGAGCGCAAGAGATGAACTAAAAGGTGTTCTGAAAAATCTCTGTGATGAAGGAATCATTGCTCCCTGTGACTCGTCAGAATGGGTTTCCCCAATAGTTTTAGTTTTTTTTTGTTGTTTTTTTTTTTGAAGCCTTTATTAGATGTTAAAGCAGTATACACTACACACAGCCTTCGCCCACAACCTGAGATTTCAGGCCGGCGGCCTCGTAAAAATAGGGGGAGGGAGGGTAAAGGTAGGCACACACTGAACACAACATGGCAGGATGGTTAGACACAGCATGTCGCCTACAACCCATCAGGGCCGGCCGCGTGAGAAATGAAGCACAATCCGGTAGAGCATAAAACATAGCAGTAGGGAAAGGCAGAACGTGTACAAGGAGAGTGCCAATGAGGCTTCTTTTGTAATTTTTCCCCAAAAAAAACATTGAACTGGGAACAATCCCACCCGTTATGTACCACCATACCTTGTATGTGGGTCAGAGAATGTAGGAGTGGGGCACCACAGAATACAGAAAAAAGAATACCGAGGTGGTCTCCGCCAGAATAAGTGTGGTCCCCACCCTGGGAATGTTATTGGCTAACACGGGATAGGGAGGGAAGAGAGGGGGGAGGGGAGGGGAGGAGGGGGGAGGTGAGGAGGGAGGACATCGCATCCCTAAATCTGTGAGTTCAGTAGATTGCCAAGGTCATGTGTGTTATGCTACGTGTAACATGGTGGTGTCGCGAGTAACAGGGCGCCGCATTGGTAGAGGCAGGCTGCGGAGCAGGGCCTTGAGTATAGGAGGACTATCCATGCAGAAGAGGCATAGGGGTACCATGGAACACAGAGGAGGGGGGAGGAGGGGAGGGGAGGGGAAACGGGACAAGGCGCAGAGAACAGGCAGGCTCGGACTACGGAGCGCAATTCCAGGAGGGAGGAATGCAGGGGAGAGGGCGGTGCAGGAGGAGTACGGTAGGGGCAAGAAGCGGGCCAGGGACAGGAGAAAGGGGAAGAGCACTTCAAGTATCCGGTTGGTCTTCGCTCTGGTGTCGGAGCAGATAAGCCGTGAGGTGTCCCCATATATCCTTGGGGCGTGATTTGTGCGGTAAGAGTTCAGAATAGTTGTGCAGGTGATCTTGCCAGGTAGACATCGTATGGAGCCAGATCTTGAACTTGGGAGCTCGTCCCCTGCCCCATCTGCAGGCAACCTGGCGTTTAGCCAACAGAAGTCCTAGTGCAAAAAATTTCCTGTGTGCTTTCAATACCGGGACCGCGTGTCCCAACAAGGCAGTTTTTGGACAGGGCTCCATACCGATCCCAACCATATCAGATAAAGCTCTGAAAATGGCACGCCAATATACCGCCACTGCAGGGCAGGTCCATGCCAGGTGGAAGAAGTCAGCCCCCTCCGCTCCGCAACGGAGGCAACGGTCGTTATTTCGGAGGCCAAGACGGTATAGTTTGGAAGGAGTAAAATAAGTGCGGTGCTAGAATTTAAAGTGGATTAAGCGCAAGCGGGTATTGCCTGTCACCGCGGTGGTGTGTGTGCAGCTTTCCTCCCACTGGGCATCAGAGAGCGGTGCGTCAAGGTCCCCGTCCCACTCGCTGCGGGCCTTGAGCGGGGGAGGCGATGGGGCAGGCTGAGCATGTTTATAAAGCATGGATACCACGTGCGTAGGGGTTTCGGTTTGTAAAAGCGAATGTAAGGGGGGAGGGTTTCCGGCTCCTCAGGAAAGTTCGGGAGGACTGCTTTGACATTCTGCCTTAAACGGACATAAAGGAATGTGTCCATTACAGTGGGGGGGGGGGGGTTTCCCCAAAAAACTGCGCAGAGGAGCGGAACTGCCCCTGGAGGAAGAGGTCTCCCCAGGTATGAATCGCTAGCCTCTTGAGGAACTTGCGCCCCAACTCCTCCCCGGCTATGCTCAGTCTGGGGTCGTGAGCTAGGGGCATGCATGGTGAGTATAGAAAGGTAACCTCCATATGAGCCGCAATACGACGCCAGGCCTGGACTGTGCAGTCCACCGTAGAAGGGTCCCGGTCTGTCGCACTCGAGTCGGTATAAAGGTAACCTGATGGTTGAACGGGACGCATATAACCATCCTCCACCGCTAGATGGGCCATGAAGGGAGGGGGATGTAGCCAGTATGCCACAAAGTGTGCCTGGGCACAGTCATAGTACCTCCGGAAGTCAGGAACATCAAACCCGCCTTGGTGATAAGGTAACTTCAGCGTCTTTAAACTTATCCTAGCCTGTTTGCCCCCCCATATCAGTCTCGACAGTTGGGAATCAAGGGCACGAAAGAAGTGGGGGCCTGGGCTATAGGGTATATTGATGAATAGGTAGAGCAACTTAGGAAGGACAACCATTTTTATAAGGGAAATGCGTCCTGCCATCGAGAGAGGGAGATGGATCCATTTAGTAATGTTTTCTGTGATTTTGGTCATGGCAGTGCCATAGTTAGCCCTAATGAGGGCCTCGCGATTACGGGAAACCACTACACCGAGGTACTTGAGTTCCTCGGATTCCCATGTCAGAGGGTAGTCCAGAGGGAACTGTGTGGTCTTATCAGTTAAGGGGAAGAGGGCAGACTTCGACCAGTTAATCTGAACTCCCGAGATAGCACCAAACGTAGTTATTTCCCGTAGCAGGGGGTTAAGGTTGTCTCGCGGCTTGTCAATATAGAGGGTGATGTCATCTGCATATAATGCGACTAGGATCTGCCGTTCCGGGTATATCAGAGAGCGATGGTTATGATGCTGTCGGAGTTTGGCAGCAAGCGGCTCAATAGCTATCGCGAATAGGACGGGGGAGAGGGGGCAGCCTTGTCTGGTGCCTCTATGGATGGGAAAGGAGGCCGATCGGGCTCCATTGAGGAGGACAGAAGCACGCGGCTCGCCATAAAGCAGCTTAATCCAGTCGAGGAAGCTGTACGGGAACCCCATGCGTTCAAGGAGGGCAAATAGGTAATCCCACTCAAGGGAGTCGAACGCCTTGGTGGCGTCGAGAAATACCGCCGCAGCCTCGCATCTGGGGTTAATGTCTTGTAGGACGGCCTGAAGGGTGCGTAAATTATGGGAGGTCGCCCTATTGGGAACGAAACCCGCCTGGTCAGGAAGGACCAGGCGCTCCATTAGCAGGTTGAGGGGGGATGATAGTACCTTCGCTAGGATTTTGACATCCGTATTTAGTAGCGAGAGGAGTCTATAGGAGTCGCAGTGCTCCGGAGGCTTGCCGGGCTTCAATAGGGAAGTGATGAGTGCCTCACGCATGGACGGGGGCAAAAGGCCACTCTCAAGGGAGGCATAATAAACCTGCTGGAGTATAGGGGCAAGGATATGAATATATGCTTTGTAGAAATCGACCGGCAGGCCATCGGAACCCGGCGATTTGCCCGACTTCATGGACATGATGGCGTCCTTGATTTCGTCCACCTCGAGTATGTGGTGTAGGAATTTTTGTTGGGAAGGGCCAAGCCAGGCTATAGCAGTATCATCCAGGTAGGGACTGAGGTCAATAGGAACCGACCTATGAGAGGTGTAGAGAGAGGAATAATGTTTGGTAAGAATACGGAGTTGCTCAGGCAGGTCTCGGTGGGGAGTTCGGTGCTCATCCAACAGAGTGGTGACATAGCCATTGTACCTGGGGGGGCGTACAGCAGAGGCAAGTGCCCTACCGGGCCTATCTCCCTCCCCATAGACCCGCGCCTTATGTTGCTTGCCAAGGAATTTGCACTCCCTATACGCCGCCTCGGTATATTCGTTCAGTTTTTCACGAAGGAGAGCATTAGAAGAATGGCCCCGGGACTCTCTTGCACTAGTGCGCTCAAGCTCCCGCAATTCAGATTCAAGTTTGCGAAGCTCCCCCCGTAAGGATTTGAGTACACCACCCCCTTTAGAGATACACCACCCACGGACAGTGACCTTGAAGGCCTCCCACACCACAGTGAGGTCGGATATCGACCCTACATTCCGGTCGAAAAAATCTTGAATGTCTTGTTCAAGATCAGCCCTGAAAGCGGAATCAGTAAGATGTGAGGGGTTGAGGCGCCAGCTGAGTTGCGGGGAGGTCTCAAGGGGGATGCGTAGTGAAATGAGGACTGGGGAATGGTCGGAGAATGTCCTTGAGAGGTGTATGGCCTTGATCAGCCAAGGGGAAAGGCCAGATGACAAGAACACATAGTCTAACCGCGCCCATGTGGAGTGTATTGCCGAGTGGTGAGTGCCCTGCTTAAGGGAAGGGTGCAGGTGCCGCCAAGAATCAATGAGGGAGTGATCAGTAAGCAAGGAAGAGAGGGCGCGCTGAGTATGAGAGTAGTGTGCCGCTTGTGGGTGAGAGCGGTCCATGCATGGGCTGACGACGGCATTAAAGTCGCCGCCTAGTATCACATGTCCTATACCTAGGGTCTGAATTTTACCCCATAATGTGAGCAGCGATGAGGTGTCATCAACGTTGGGGCCATAGTAGCATGCAAAAAGGACCGAATGGGAGTGTAGAGCCCCCCAGACCATGCAGTATCTCCCCCCGGGGTCCGCCTCCATCCCCGCAGGAACAAACCTCAACCCCCTCCTGACCAAGATCGTAACACCCCTGGCGTAGTTAGAATAGGAGGAAAATACCCTGCAGGAAGCCCAACGCGATGCAAAATGAGAGGTGTTATCAGACAACAGATGTGTTTCTTGGAGCATGGCAATTGAGACCCCCTGCCTGTCCAGATATCCCAAGATTTGTCTCTTCTTTCTGGGGTTATTCAGTCCCCTAACATTCCATGACACCAGCTGGAATTGAAGCGCAGGCGGCTCAGATTCTACGTCACCCATTCATACAGATGCATCATCTTGTAGCATAATATCGCACAGTTAAGGACCAAAGCATTTTCAACGTCGATCATAGCACACAGTTCACGCAGACTACCCCCCTTCGGGCCACCCAGGGACATCAAATCCAAGATGACTAGGTCATTAGTAGTGGAACAAAACCCATACCCACCCACACCGGCAACCCCAACTGGCCGGGAATTCAACCCCCACCCGGTTCCCCAAAACTCATCCTAAGTACTCCGTAAACAGAGTAGAACACAACTACCACCTCCCAGGAGGGAGGGGGGTCTGAGGGGTTCGCCCATTGGGGGGGCCGGAAATAGGGGCCCCAGACGTACCGAACCACCTCCGCACTTACACCCACTAACCACAGGGAACCTGTCGTCTAACGCGGGGCGGAGGTGGGTGACCGAGCGCATATGGGAGTCTCAATCAGTTCTGCCCCGAGTGGAGCTAACAATCAGTACAAAGCACACTAAGCCTAGTGTGACCAGATCAATATATCGCGCCCATGTCATGACAGAAAGGGAGGACCATACCATCTCAGTGTTTCTCAGTCCTGCTGCGACAGTGGAGATCGTGACCTGGATCTGCGCAATGCAGCACCATCATCATTCCGCTCTGCCCTGCAGCTCTTAAGGAAGTCCTCTACCTGATGGGGATTGTGAAAGAGATGAGTTTTGCCTCGGAAAGTCACTTTCAATCTGGCGGGGTAAAGCATCGCATAGGGAATCTCCTGCGCTGGAGCTCCTTTTTAACCGTTGCGTATTTACGCCTTGCTTCCTGAACAGTGGAGGTGAAATCCGGGAAGAAGGACAGGGTGGTGTTGCCGTAGTTTACAGTTCCTACCTCCCTCGCTCGTCGCAACACAGAGTCTCTGTCCCTATAATTCAGGAAGCGCACAATGATGGGGCGCGGAGTTGCTCCAGGAGGCGGGCGAGCCGCCAGGGATCTGTGGGCCCGCTCAACAATGAAATGTGACGAGAAGGATTCCCCACCGAAGAGTTCAACAAGCATGTTCTCCACGAACGTCTCCATTTTACCTGTGTTGGTGGTTTCAGCAAGGCCCAGGATGCGGACATTATTGCGCCGAGACCGCGCTTCCAAGTCCTCGTTCTTGTCAGCAATGAGTTTGAGCAGCCTATCCAGTTGAGTGACCTGTTTACTTGTTGAGGCGGCGCCATCCTCCAGGACGGAAATTCTATCCTCCGTATCCTTAATGCGGGTGTCGTGCTGCTCAAGCTTAGAGACGACGCTGTCCATGCGAGTGTTGATGTTGTCAATCTTGGCATCTATCGTGGAGAGGCTCTGCTTCAGACCCAGCAACAGCGTCTTCCAATCTTCATCCGGAGGCTCCTGGGAGGGCGGACCCCCTTCAGGCTCTGGAATCGATTTGGGAGTCTTTTTGGATTCAAAAGGTATCTTGGACTGCCTGGCGTCGTTGCGACCCATGACACCTCTGGACGCCCGAGTTGATGAGGGGGAGACGGACGCCAGGTCGCAAGGAGGACCGGGGCGAAAGCGCAGACAGTGCCCCACCAGCCGAGAGTTCGCTGGCAGAGGAGAGGCGACTTGCGAGGAGGTCACAGGAAGACAGCCAAATGATACCGCCACAGGAAGGCGGCGAGGAGTTCAGCACCTATGGGCTGGCGGCCCTGCGGACCGACGTCCCACGCAGTGTCCCCGTACAGGTAAACAGCCCAGCAAATTCATCCAGTGCGCTGGCTCCGAAGGAGAGAATACAGGCAGTAAGGCAATAGTTAGTGCAGCTGCAGCGGGGGGGGGCGAGGGGGGAGGGAGGGTAGGTAGAGAGAGCAGAGCACCAGGTTGTAGATGAGGCTGTTAGTTCTGCTGGCCCCTCTGGAGAGCAGTAGGTGTGGCAAGGCAGGTAAGTAGGGGGGAGGTGGATGTGGAGGTAGGAGCTGCTCTAGGGCCGAGTATGGAGAGCAGGACAGTCCAGAGTCGCCCAGTAGGTGCGTGGCAGCCAGGTAGTAAGCAAGGTCCCAGCAAGGCGAAGGCACAGGTTATATAGGCAGCGTGTGATATCCGGCCTGGGGGAAGAGCGCACCAGGCAGCAGGAGCAGACAGGCTGCACCCCTGGAGAAGAGCGAGGAGGCAGCCCCCGCAACGCGACCCCCCCGGACCTCCCCGACCCTGCAGGGGATGGTCCGAGATGGCGGGGGGGTATGAGCACCACGAGCACAGTAGAGCGTTGTATGGTCCAGCCGGGCCGGGAGGAGAGCGGAGGGGCGGGCCGGGCAGCAGCGGCGGTTTTCACTCACTGGGATGGTGCCTCCCCAGGCGTCCGAGGCAGTAGCAATTAACCCGCCGCCCGGCGCAGGATGAAGGCTAGAGCCGCGCCACAGGGTCCCAGGCTGTCTCCGCAGAGGGGGAGCCGCACCGGAGGATCTCAGCAGCAGCCCCGCGGGCCGGTCGGGAAGGAGCAGGCAGTCGGTCCCGCCCCTACGGGGGCAAGCAGGAGAGGCAAAAGAGTTACAGGTACGGGCAGTCTGTGTCCCCGGGGGGGGGGGGAGCGAATAGGCCGCTGTGGCTGCGTAGTTGTTCCAGGCTGCCCCCAGCCCCGCAGAAGGTATGACAAGATGGCGAAGGTGCAGCGCAGCGCTGCAGGGACCAGAACAGGCCGCAGAGGGGGGGGTGGGGGGGGTAGGCAGGCCACGACAAGCGGGGTCCGAAGGGAGCGGGCAGCTCTCACCTGCAAGGGTCGGAGCCCCCCCCAGTCCCCAGAGGCATCCACAGGGATGATCTGAGGCCTCGTGGAACCAGGCCACAAAGCACCGGGCTGTCCTGACATAGGGAGGCCAGCACGGAGGGCAGCAACAAGAGCACCAGGAACCGCCCAGGCCAAAACAGGCCCCCAGTCACGACCCAGAGCAGTTGGTCAGGGCGAGTCAGGTATCGCCGGAATCAGCCCGTCGAGAAGCAGGCAATGGGGCTTAGTAGCATCAGAGGAGAGACAGCAGGATCACTGTAGGATGGAAGGACACGCTCAGTCAGTCGGGAGCCTCACATCAGTGCGGCCATCTTGGTCTGGCGCCACCTAGCGCTCCCCCCCCCAATAGTTTTAGTTCGTAAAAAAACTGGGGAGGTGAGATTGTGTGCTGATTTATGCTCTTTGAATAACAATATCATCGTGGATTGCCATCCCCTTCCAAAAATTCATGACCTATTGGCTAATTTGGGTGGGGCTAAATTTTTCTCCCTCCTGGACCTTAGGTCTGCTTATCACCAAATTCCCTTGTCCCTTAAATCTCAAGAGTTAACAACGTTTATCACTCCCTTTGGTGCTTTCAAGTATCTTAGGCTCCCTTTTGGCTTGGCCTCGGCAGCCAGCATTTTTCAAAAACTGATGGACAACCTGTTTCAAGACATTCCTGCCGTGCAAGCGTATCAAGATGATATTTTGGTCGACGCTAACGACTCTTCTCAGCATAATCACACTCTTACAAGTGTTGGAAAAAGCTGGCATGACTGTTAGACACGACAAATGTAAGTTTGGTGTTCAAGAATTAGATTACTTGGGTCATTCCCTTTCTCCCAATGGCATTAAACCCAAATTCTCTTTAATTAAAGCTATCAGAGATGCCAAACCTCCCAAGGATCGAGATGCCCTTCGCTCCTTTCTGGGTTTATCAGAATACTACGCCAGGTTTGTGCATGGTTACGCACAGATTGTTGAACCTTTGAGAGCACTCTTAAGGAAGGGAGTGAAATTCGTTTGAAGACTTGCAGAAAGTTTTTGACCAGGTCAAGAAGATCATTGAAGACTCACCCGCTTTGTATCCTTTTTCCGACGGCTCTAAGTGTTTTATCACTGTTGATGCCAGTCTTACTGGTTTGGGTGCCGTTTTGGGACAATGGGTCGAGGGCAAAGAACATACAGTTTCCTTTGCATCCAGAACACTTCTTTCTGCTGAAACTAGGTACAGTACGATCGAAAGAGAAGCCATGGCTTGCGTTTGGGCTATTCAAAAATTCAAATCTTACATTTGGGGTCGTGAGTTTGAGATTTACACAGACCATAAGCCCCTTATGCGCATGCTTTCCGACAGTACTTCTAATAGGGCTTCTGCCAGACTTGTTCGTCTTCTTTCCAAACTCCATGAATTCCATTTTGTTATCAAACATATCTCTGGGGGTAAGAACTTCAGGGCAGATTGCCTCTCAAGAATGTCTTTAACTGATGATTCTATTGTTGATGATGATATTGAGTGTGTTGTTGCCACCATTGATGCAATTGCTGAATGTCAACCCATTTCTGAAGCTCAATGGAATCTAGCTTATAAAAATGATGTAATTCTCTCTAAAGTTAAGGAGTTCATTGTCAACAAATGGCCTGAACGCAGAACTCTGTCCTCTGAGCTAAAAGGTTTTGCAAACGTATCTGAGGAACTTTCTTTAGTCAATGATATGGTCATGCGTAACGATTTATTTGTTCCTCCTCAGTCTGTTCGTGATCATATTATTCGTTCTGCTCATCAAGGTCACCTTGGTATTGTAAAAACTTGTCAACGCATCAAACAATTTTACTGGTGGCCTTCCATGGACTCTCACATTAGAAGGATGATTGATAATTGTACCCAATGCATACTCTCTGACAAACATTGGAAACCTCTTTCCACCCCTTTATGTCCTGTTCCCCTACCGGCTGGTCCATGGGACAAAGTTGCTTTGGACTTTTCTGGTCCATATGACGTTTTACCTACTGAGAACAAGTTTCTAATTCTTCTTGTTGATTACCACACCAAGTGGCTCTATTATTCCTTTTGCAATTCTGCTTCTACTGACAATGCTGTTAAATTTTTACAGTCCGTTTGTGATATTGAGGGCTTTGCCAAGACCATCGTTACCGACAATGGTATCCATTTTGTCTCACAAAAAATGTGCTCTTTTCTCAAAAGTCATGATATTTCTCACTACAAAGTTGCCTTGTACTCACCCTCCTCAAATGGTTTGGTAGAAAGGTGTAATCGCATTATTAAGGAGGGTGTTCAAACTGCTATTTCTTCTAGGCTAGATCCCTTGCCTTTCGTTCATGACAAAGTGTGGGCTTACAATACTTCCCCACACTCTACAACTGGTGTCTCACCTTTTACCTTACTTAGAAAAAGAAGAGTTCATTCTTTTCTCAATCCTAGTTGGTTGTATAAGGATTGTGATTCGTCTGATTATTCTTTTTCTGTTCAAGATCATGTGAGTGCTAAACAATTGTCCATGAAATCATGTTTTGATGAAGGTAAACATTCTGTTGATCAGCCTTTGCAAAAAGGGGATATGGTTCTCATTAAGAATCCCAAAAGAGTTTCAAAAGGGAGGTCTAAATTTTCTTCTCCAAATTTGGTCACACAAGTTAGCAAAGCCTCAGCTCTTCTTGATGACAAGGGATGGTGGAACAAGCGGGTTCTTGTTAAGGTATCTCCACTCCAAGCCCACGTCATCAAGGAACATGCCACTTCAGAGTCTGAGCACTGTGATTGGTTTGATTTGTCTTATGTTCAACCACCCTCTTCCAATCCAGTTACTGAAACTTCCGCGTCCTTTCAGGCAGCGCTTCCTGTTCATTCCCCTTTTCCCTCAGAAACAGTTCCTGCCTCTTCTGCATTGTCACAGTTTGCTGACCCTGTAGAATCTCCTTTACCACACGATACGGTTTCCAAAGAGACTTCTGAAGTGGCAACAAAAAGAGCTTTTCGCTTGAAGCAGTTATCTTGCAGATTGAGAGACTATGTTTTGGAGTAATCTTGTATTTTTTTCATGTATGTTTTCTTTGTTACCCTTCTTAGAGGGGAAGATGTTATATACATATTATCACCCTGTTTCTTTCCTGTTCTCTCGTGCTTGCAAGCACGAGAGATCCCCTTTGTTGTTCTCGAATTCCGACCTTCAGTCGTGAGGATTCCTCGCACGTCATTCTGGACGTTGGCTTCCTCACGACTGGACGGCTCTGGTTGTGCGTGCTTTGAATGAAAATCGGAATTGAAATAAACCCATGATTGAACCTACGCAAGACTCAGCTTCGTTCATAACAAGAATGCAGTCAGCTGTTTATTGACGGTCTTCTCGATGACTTTTGCCGGGAAGGGAAGAAGAGAGATTGGGCGAAAGTTCTTGAGGTCTTTAGGGTCTGCTGTGGATTTTTTCAGAAGGGTGTTGATCTCTGCGTGCTTCCAGCTCTCTGGGAAGGTGGCTACCGCAAAGGAGTTGTTTATGGCAGTCCGGAGGTGGGGTGTGATGATGGTGTCTGCTTTGTTGTAGATGTGATGGAGGAATGGGTCAGAGGGAGAGCTAGAGTGGATGGTGTTCATGACGTGGGTGGTTTCTTCTGTGCTGATGGGGGTCCAGGCGCTGAGGGTGGTGGTGGGGGTCTTTGGTTTGGTGACTGGAGGCGGAGTCTGGGCGTCAAAGCTGTTGTGTATATCTGCGATCTTGCGGTAGAAGAACGTGGCAAGGGAGTTGCAGAGGTCTTGCGACGGTGTGATGTCGTTGTTGCTGGCGCTGTGGTTGGAGAGCTCTTTTACGATGTTGAAGAGTTCCTTGATGTTGTGGGTGTTGTTGTCCAGCCGCTCTTTGAACGATGTCCTTTTGGTGGTGCGGATCAGCTGGTGGTGTTCGCGAGTGGTGTTCTTGAGGGCTGTCATGTTTTCTGTCATCCGTTCGTGGTGCCAGGTTTTTTCGAGAGTATGGCAGGATTTCTTTGAGTCTTTGAGGGCGTCGGTGAGACAGGTGGTTTTCCTGTTGCTGGTCTTGCCTGGGGGTTCTTCAGTGGAGCAAAGTTGTCGGCGCAGTTGGTGATCCACTGTGTGAGATTGTGGGCTGCGTCGTTGGTGTCAGAGGTGTTGGCTGGTGGGTTCTAGCTCAGTGATGTGGTTAGCTGGTCTGTGGTGACTTTGCTCCAGCATCTGCGAGGGATCTGTGGTGTGCGGTGGTGGGATGTAGTCTTTCGTGAAGGTGAAGTGGATGTAGCTGTCGTCAGTCCAGTGTAGTCCTGTGGAGGGGCTGAAGGAGACGTGGTTGCTGGCGGAGAAGATGGGGTCCAGCGTGTGGCCGGCGTAGTGGGTGGGGGTGTTCACCAGCTGCTTGAGTCCGAGGTTGGTGAGGTTGTCGAGCAGGGTGGTGGTGTTGTTGTTCTCCAGGTGGAAGTTCAGGTCCCCTAGGAGGATGTATTCTGGTGAGGTTAGTGCGTGCTGGTTGACGAAGTCGGCAATGGTTTCGCTGAATTGTGTGCCCAGGGGTCTGTAGATGAGGGTTCCTCGGAGTGTGGTTTTGGGGTCGGTGTGGATCTGGAAGTGAAGGTGTTCAGCGGCGGAGAGTGTGTCTTCGGCGTTGGTTGTGACGCTGATAGTGTTCCTGTAGATGATGGCGATTCCTCCTCTGGTTTGGTTGATGCGGTCCTTCCGGGTGATCTTGTAGCCGTCCGGGATGGCTATGGCGATGTCAGGGGCTGAGGAGGTGTTCATCCAGGTTTCCGTGAGGAAGGCGACGTCCGGTGCTGTTGTGTCGAGGAGGTCCCAGAGTTGGATGGCGTGCTTGTGGACGGAGCGGGTGTTGAGGAGGATGCACTTGAGGTGGTTGTTGTTGATATTATGTCCGGCGGGCGGTGTACATGTTCGGAGGCAGGTGAATTTGCAGGCTAGGCAGGTGAAGGGTCCGTGGGTGCGCTTTGGGTTGGCTTGATAGCAGGCGGGTGGTCATCCGGTGTTGAGTGCGTTGAGGGCGGCGGTGTTGAATCTCAGTCGGGGTTCCTGGCATCGGCTGGGACCAGGGGTTCCGGCGCTAGGCACAGTCCAAGCGCGGACAGGTGCAGACGGGCTTGCCTTTGGCACGCCCCCTGCACGGCCTCCATATGAGGGGCAGAGGGAGGGAGGAGCAGCTGGGAGGTGGGAGCGGGGCAGCCAATGGGAGACAAGGGGGCGGGCCGCAGGAACGCAGCGGCGGGAAAACGGCGGGGGACACGGAAGGCGAGGGAACAAAAAAGAAAGGGGGCACAAGGGTAAAAAACGGACACAGGTGTACAGAAGACAAAATGGACACAGATGCAAAACAATAACAGAATAGTACTCAGCAGTGATGCAGGTGGGCTAACACAGGCGGCAGTGGCAGCGGATCACAGGTCACACAGGGGGCTACGTGGCAGTGAGGGGAGCGACCTGCCTGGTTACAGGGTCAGAAGGTCGCTTATACTGTGGAGAGAAGCCCTTCCGGTTTGGTTCCTGACTCATTGCATGTCTATACGAGCATAGTCTTTTTAGGTCTCGACTGGCGTACACTGCGCATCAGTGTCGTGCAGCCGAGATTTTTTGTTCTCCATTACTGGGGCTTTAACCCGCCTCTCTCTTCCATTGGCTAGCTCCATAAATGGAGGCTAGCCATTGGAATAGATGTGTGTCAATCAGTGTTTGTCCCCGGCTTGAGAAGATTCGTGGGCGTTTCTGTATTTTTTTAAGCCCCGCCCCTTTTTCCCGACATGAAGAGGTGGGCCCATTGTGGGTGTTTCCTTTTTTTTTCCTTCCCACTATGTTTGCGGCCGCCATTTTTTCATGGAGCTGGGGCGGGCGGGTGTGTTCACGTATTGGCTTGTTTCTTTTACTTTGAAACAAGTTTGTTTCAGTTTTGCCCGAGACAATTTCTCCCCGTCCCTTCAACCCCCCTCCCAGTCTGATGCCTTCTCGCTCGTCCGCTGCCCCCCCAGCCCCCTCCCGTCTTCAAATGCTCCTTTCTTCAACAAACTCTACAGTATAAGTACCGCAGTGCAAAAACAGGATGGATAATTCACTCACCCCGATTACATTTCTAAAAATATGTTGCAAAACTGACGCAGGCGTTATTTACCGATATCATTTGTAAGAACAAGCTATCACGTTCTGAATATGAACAAGTTTCTTGCATCGTCAAAAAACAGACCGAGCCCTGGATTCAAAAAGCCTTCGTGTGCTGCACCGATTAAGTGCGTGGCAGCAGAGCTGTGCGCACAAGCGTGAATCCAGGACGGGTTTCCCGACAGGCCGAGCCTCGTCAGGAACCTCCTGCAGCCTCTCCCTGCCCTGCCAGAGCCGAGGACACGCAGCCGCCGTGGGGCTGGAGGGCAGCAGCATACGCAGTGTCTCTGTGGTAACCGCGCGGAGCTCCAGGTAACACTGGCGGCGGTGAGTCCAGTGCACCGCAGGGGAAACACCGCTCCCCTCACCGCCCGCAGCCGGCGGGGCACAAGGCTTCCTACCCCCTCCAAGGTAAGGGAACGACATGATGTGCAATGTGCATGTTTCAACAAAATAAACTGCTCAAAATGTGTGCCTGAAGTAGCGGTGAGCAGACATTAGGTGCAATGTAGTTTGTCCTGGAAATCGATATGTAGTGTTAGTTCGGTGTGTCCCTGCCCTGCAGCCACAGGCATTCAGTAGTTTGTAGTCTGCGGCTCGCATGTTCGTATCACGAAGTGTGTGAATGCGTCTTTGGGGCTATTGCATAGTGTGTCGTTAAGTTACGTAATGTTTGTCAAATTACAAAGACGAGTGAAATCATTCATTTTATGGTGCTCGCCGTGCACATGATTTAATATGTGATATTTATTATCACTCCGTTGAGCTTTTGGCGATTTAGTACAACGGGTATGAGGTGTTATGCGACCTCTGAGGAGCTCACCGTGCAAGTTTCAGGTAGACTGTATGAAGTATTTTCCCTGTAAAGGCATACAATAGCCCTGTCCCTTGTTCCTGCCTAAGGATTATTTAAAGGACCTCAGTTCAAGGACATAAATGCCCCATAAAGAGTGTTTGTTCTCAGAGCAGTGTCTGTGTGTGGCTCTGTGTGTGTGGCTCTGTGTGTGTGTGGCTCTGTGTGTGTGGCTCTCTGTGTGTATGGCTCGGTGTGTGTGTGTGTGTGTGTGGCTCTCTGTGTTTGTGTGTGTGGCTCTGTGTGTGTGGCTTTGTGTGTGTGTGTGTGTGGGTGAAAATGCAATAGGTCTCGCATTTGCGAGAGATTAAGCTATTGGCATTGTAAATGACAATGCCATTTATTTATCTGTTTTCAAAACCAACACATAAATAAAAATATTGTCATTTACAATGCCAATAGCTCTAACTTTTGCAAAGGCGAGACGGTTGCATTGTAAATGCTTGTTTTAAGATGACTTCACAGAGCAAGAAGTTCAGACATCATGAAACATTAGTTTAGCAACCAGAAAGTACAATTCTGATACCTATAAATGAAGTATGATAGTGTCAATGTTATTTTCCAATATAGTCATTTGTTTTTGGAAAACACTAGATATGTTTTTTTCCATGACAAAAGCTACAAATAGTATATAAAATGAATGATTGTATCAAAAATTAAGACCGATCCTTTAACATATAAGATCATTGGCAGGCACTGTTGCATCCAAAACATGCAGTAAGCATTACCAAATAATAGAGCAAATCTTAACGTGCGATTATGAACTTCAGAATAATGAGCTATAATGAAATTATGAACATACACTATACATTATCTTGGTGGCAATTATTAACCTACAGTGGTCATTCTTTCCAAGATGTTGCCCTAGCCTGCCTACATTGTACACTATCAAAATGTGTCTAATTCTTGAGATAGTATTGGAATCATGGTGCATGCCCACCTCCACTGAATGATAACACTCACATAATGGTCATATTCCCTTTAACATTGTAGGTATTCTTGGTATAGTTGTACCTGTCCCTGGTGCTATCCTTGGCTCATGCATCATTAAGTTACTTTGCAATGTCCTACAATTATTACCACTACTGACATAAAAAGATTAGTGTTATCTGCCTCCAGCAAGGCATGCTCTCATTCATTTATTCATTCATGTATGCACTTAGTAACCTATAAATCCATCCATCCAAGACTACCCTTACATACATACTTCGATACACTGTCTTATCCATCCAACCATTCACTTCCTCTAAAATTCACTTATGCGCACATGTTTCACAATATGTGCAAAAACACTTCCCTGTATACATTAGCACAACCAATTGGCTTTGTCTACAAATATTTTTGTTTCAAATCTGTTTATCGTATATACTTTGAACAGGGAAAGTCAAAAAAGATATAGAGCAAAATACATCCCAAATAACATAATGCACGGATAGAGTATTTCAATAAACAGATATTAAAGTATAAACCAAAACGGAAAATGGGAGCAATAAAAGAAAGGGAAGGGGTTAATGCGCTGTCTCCGTAGCTTTGAGTTACAAATAAACATTGGTTTTGAAAGAAAGGTCTCCATTAGATAAAGCACCATTTTGTCGGAGTATTATGTGCCCATCCCCAGTGGTGAGACGGAATGAGTGGGGGCTATACATGTCTATGTAGTGCTTTGCGTTATTATTAGCAGATTTTGAGAATAGTGGATGTATACCTCAACCGACAAACAAGGGAGGGATCTGGGAGAGATGCTGAATTAGTGGCTGCCTTCTGAAATTTTTTACGTTGTACAGCTCTGAACAGTTTGACTCCTTTCTCTATTGGCAACATTTTTATAACAAACAAAATTTCTTACCAAACATTTCTAAAATTATATTTACGCTATCTATAGAGTCTAACTTCCTGAAGTTTTAAACAACCATTCCCATCCTTTTAAAAATTGTGTTATTTTATATATTTAGAACAATTCCACAAGCATTGCCAACCTTGTTTTAAGTCATACAAGCTGGAGGAAGCAAGCGTTAGTGCATACTTTTGAATACGCTGAAAGGCTATTGTATCCCAGAGAGGTTTCCGCTGTTTGGTTCCTGTATAAATGATTCTGATTTTGGCAGGCCTTCCTTGATGCGTTTGTTTGAAACGTGGCCATGTTTTTCAATGTCTTTCCTGTTCTACGAGAAAGCTTAACGTGTAACCTAGTTGGTTTGACCTGGAAAGGCAATGCACAATATCTTCACTTGAAAGATAATGAAATGATGGCGATACTAGCCAGCGGCCCCTGTTGGCTAAACATTTCTAATACTTTCTTGTTATTATGGCATTGTCTAAAAAGTTATTAATTTCTCCTGTTGCTTTTTTTCAGGTCAAAATCTTAGGATGGCAGAACATTTGAGAGAATATCTCTGAAATTTAAATTTTAAATCCATGCACAAGTGATACAGGCAAGCCAAGTAGCATTGTTGTGCTATTGCCGTCTTGTTAAATAATTCTTGTATAGCTCAAATCCGTCGTTAATACAGCATTTCCATAGTTCAGTGCAAGGTGTAGATGTTTTGGTGGATAAGTTGACTGGGCGGATCTGAATTGGGTGCCCATTTCCTGGAAAATATATTTATGTGGTAAGTAGCTGGTAGTAAGTGCTGTTAGATGCCTTAATAGTAGCCAGGTAGTTGAATATTCATTTTGAGTTGAATTTGTGTTCTTAAGTCTGTCTTAGTGTGTGCTCTTGTAAGTTGGCTTTGTGGGGCCAATTGAACCAGTTTTCTGTAAGTGTGTCCCTCTTTTGAGCCACCATTTGCTAAACCGTTCTGAATGGGTGAATGAAAACCATACTTGGGTGGTATACTGGGAATGTGCCTTTAGTGCCTATTTCTATCAATAAGCTTGTTTCAAAGTAGAGGAGAACTTCAGACAACAAAATACTAGTACTTGCTCCATAAGTTTTACATTTACTTCAATTGCATTTTGTGAAATAAAATGATGAGACAGGGCCTTCTATCTCTTCGCCTTGTAATAAGTATCTGGTCCACTTTTTATCCACACACTAGCAGATTTTACATTGATTTCAAAAAAATAAAACTGATCTTGCCAAAGAGGGAAAAGAGGAATACGCACAAAATGTGATTTCTCAAGAGCACAACATTTAGCCAATGGGTATGCTGGATGAAAAACATTGGGGCATATTCTCAAGAACGTGTGATAACAAAAAGCAAAATTAGCTTAACGCAACTTTCAACATCGCGGGAAAATAATGCTGTGTTAACTAAGTCTTCACAACAAGGGGGCACCATGCGATAGGCCCCTGACAACGCTGCAAATGTCAGCGATAAAGTCAACGCGATGCCGCTAAAAAGCAAAACACGAAAGAAGAAAAAGTATTGATGAGGCCAACCCCGTACGAAAAGCAGCGAAAGCCAGTGACGGGCCTACAAACCCCACGTGTCAGATGGGAAAATGCACCATAAAAGCAGAGTAAAAAACAGTCAGATGACAACGTACGAGCACAACCCCACAGCAGTGACGCAGATCAAACGACGATCGTCCCACATCAGATAGGGATTTCCTCACAAACAGCCGCAATGTACATTGACATGCATTCCGTATATAACCTGCGCCAATGCGGAAACATACATGGAACACACTGTGAAAACACATCTCCTCTTCACATTGCAGAGGGACAAGCATCACCCCCTGCACACTGACGTGCCATGTCCATGATCACACATGGAAAGCATGGACTAATGTAGGGGCAGTGA
Organism: Lissotriton vulgaris; assembly: GCF_964263255.1. Classification (NCBI taxonomy): domain Eukaryota; kingdom Metazoa; phylum Chordata; class Amphibia; order Caudata; family Salamandridae; genus Lissotriton; species Lissotriton vulgaris. The sequence goes on from NC_141694.1 coordinate 510,752,472, forward strand.
CAACCCCTTACGTACATGTCACCCATGTCATGGGACTTCAGCCACAGGGTGCATCCCTGCATCATTGCGGCACTTATCAGAGCCCAAAAGAAGCCCTGTTGTCACTTGTAGGCCACAAATGACAGCCAAAATGGAACAAATTGGGATACGTGTGAAATGCCGAATAGTGGGATACCATAACAACTGTGACACACAGAACTGGCACTTCGAATACGTGACACCCTAAACACTCTAACTACACAGAGGTGACACACCCAACATCCATTAGCAAATTCCTAAATTGTCAGCTCTACATGTTGCACCCACACTTGTCTGAGTTAAGTGCCTGAACAGACTAGTGACATGCACGCTGGGAATTTGTTTTGGAATGCATTTTTTTGCACATGCTGTGCCTGTGGTCAGTCATCGTACTGTCCCATTATTGCATAGGACCTTCACAATGTGACGTCAACCATAGAAGAAATTGTCAGTGATGTAGTCCCTACAGGCTATTCCTGCTGCGGCTGCAATGGGGTGTGGTTCACCTGCCTCCTCATCATCATCATTGTCCGGTGCATCTGGCACCCGTATCCATGGGGCTTTGTGGCACGTACATATGTTGTGCAACATGCAACGATCATCTTGCACACGATGTCTGGGCTGTACAGGAGCCTTCCACCTGTGAAGTCCAGGCACCAGAAACATGACTTCAACACGCCAAATGTGCACTCCACGATGCCCCTGGTGCGTTTGTGGGCCAAATTCTACTGCCTCTGGGCCTGTGTGTTTGGGGCTCGGAGGGGTGTCATCATCCAAGCGCAGAGTGCATATCCTTGATCACCTGTGAAGTGTATAGAGACATGAGTCAGACTACGTAATGCATGATGTGTTGGCAGGCTCACTGGTTCATTGGTGTGTGATATGTGCGACTTAGTGATTACTGTATGGCATGAACTGTTTGTTGCAAATGAGAGGCATCAATGTGTATTACGTATCCTCAGTGCTGCTCCTCCCTCCCCCTAGCATAGTCACTAGTGTGCACAGCGTGGTTACATCACCTGCACCTCTATGGCATACCATTGTCATGCCTGTATGCGCATGTCCACAAGCCTGACTACAATACAGTGTAGATGTGCGCAGAAGGTGGCTGGTCACATGTGTGTAGGGCCATTGTAAGGACAGGGCTGACAAAGATGTGGAGCACCTGCCTAGCTGTACTCGACATGCAGTTGAGGGTAGATATTTGGCTAATGCTGTGCTGATAGCGACACACACAACAGTTCACATGCGTGATCACCTAACCCTGAGTGGACATGCCCTCCCCCATGTACCTCTTCAGCCGAGCACGGACACCGGGACATGCCACGTAGTAACATTGTCGATTGCGGGATGGGTGGTGCAGCCACTACAACAGAGACACACACATCAGCCACATCCTTGGCAAGGCCTACACTTAACCACACCCAGATCCACGTGTGGAGTAGCCTCACCCCTACGCTGTACTGTCGTTCACCTGTCCACCCTGCTTACGCTCACAAGGAGGTACAACACTGTTACATGTCCCAGGTCTACTCTGCATGTAGTGACATGGTAGCGCCCGCTGTACACAGCACAATGTAATGTGGAATGGCTCCGGCCCCTCATGCATACATAATGACCACACAGACACACTGAGTGAGTTTGTGGAGCTGGCTACGGGCACGGGCGCCCATCCCCTTTTATTGGGAGGGTCACATGCCCAGTGACGCCTGTGCTGGATGAGTGTTGGGTAGTGTAAGCCACCACCCAGGTGATGTTGGTGCTGGCAATAAACACAACAGTGATCAGACAATCAGAAGTTCAAAGTTCAACCAGCAAGGGTCCATGACTTGAGCTGCACAGAGTTAGTGGCCCCGGATGCACATCGGCCAGCACAGGCACACTACCAAGGGACAATGACTTGCGGTGTACTGAGGTAGGGCCACGTGAGCTCAGTGGGTCCTCGTAGATGTCCAAGGAGAATGTCGCGGAGGATTGCGGGGGACAGTGGCAGAGGTCCTTCCAGGGCAGAAGCAAGCAGAAACAGGCAAATGGTAGAGTTGAATGCTACAGACTCATCTTTTCCACCATGTCAGTATCAGCTACATGAAGATGAAGACAACCCCCAACCCATGGACTCAGACGCCACCGAAGTTCAACCAGAAATTGCCCATTAATTTCTGGGCACACACTCAGTGGCACCAGATCTGAAAGGGGATGCAGTCTGCGATGAGGCCTGTACAATGACATGAACTCTGCCATGCAGAGAGCAAGGCTCAGTTGCAATTGTGTGACCTACACCACAGCAGTGTGTGCCGGAGGCAGCGGTCAGCAGTGGTCCACAGCCACGTGTGGTATGCCTGCGCTGCACAGAGTCAGTGGCACCAGTGCTGTTGTTGGTAGTGTCCCATCACCTCCGTAAAGGTGAGCCTTTTCTCCTCCGGACAGAAGCGCGTCTTCCTCTTACTACACTCCTTGCATACTGTGACATGAACACTGCCACGAAGAAATCAAGACTCAGTTCCAAAAGTGTGACCTAGTTGGCAGCAGTGTCAGCCAGAGGCAGTGGTCAGCGCAGGTTAACCGCTGGCCGGCTAACTCCTCCTGGATCTCTAACACCCGACGTTGGAATGGCATGTGGATTAAATTTGTGTCTTACGGAGGTAGTGGCACCAGAGCTGAGCGGGTGTGCAGCCTGTGATGATGCCGTGTCCTGCCTGATACGGACTGCATTGGATTGGTGTGAGGCCTGCAGGACCGCTGTGTAGGCCGAAGGCCGCCGTCAGCAAGGGCCCACAGACACGTTTGGTGGTAGTCCTATGCGCAGACTTGCTGGCACCACATCGAAGGGGGTATAGTGACATTAACTCAGCCATGAATAATGTTCTCTGCCATAGTGTAATCAAGACTCAGTTCCAAATGTGTGACCTACTTGTCCACTGTGTATGCCGGTGGAGTACGTCAACAAGAGTACTGCGGGTCTGTGTCGCGGAGGCCGTGATGGTCTGAGGACGCTGCCAATGTCGGGGTCCTCGGGATTGGAGCTTGCAGCGGCACGTCGTGGGCCCTCTTTGACACACGCCGGTGTAGGAAGGTGAGCACTGATGGCTGGATGCGCATTGGGCGGGCATGACAGCTGTGGGGACCAGTGACCCGGGGTGCAGCTGGCGCACAGAATCGCAGGCAACACCGCTCAAGGCGACGGCTTCAGCCTTGTGGCAGGGTGAGAGGCACCGCCCTGGCAGGGACGTTGGTCATTCCAGAAGAGAACCACACCTAGGGCTACGGGCTTTTTATTCACACCCCTATGCCAGCCTCGCATTTCACCTGACAAGTCCACTCCACACACACTTACGGGGGGGACGTAACAAGCTACTTTTCTGTGATCTTCCCCACTGACTGGGGTGACATGGTTGCATCCACTGTCCTCAACACTACCACCACCAGCAGTGTATTTCGACATGGATATGTCTGTGGTCTGCATACAGCAGTCTGGCCAGCACATCCACGCCACACTGTGTGCAGTTTCATTCATCAGTCACATCGCCTCCTTTGCACTTGCCTGGTTCCATCCTCTCTCCACATTCTGCTATTGTGTAGCTGAGGTGCCATGCCGTTGATGGCTCATGTACATTAACCACTGGAATGCGACCACCTTCCACATTCATGCCTCGGAGTCACATGATATCACACAAAATCTTGAGTTTTGAAAGTATGGTCATTCGTGATGTCTTAAAAGCATGTTCAACTAAGTCATATGTGAAACACAACATCACAAAAGGCAAGCGGGAAGCTCTGAGCACATTGTAGAAAAACAAAACCATAGTTACCAAATCAGCAGATAAGGGGGGGGGCTATTGTGGTTCAGAACACCATTGACTACAAAACAGAACTATATTTGCAACTACGTGGTGGCTTAAGTTACAGACCTGTCACCGCAGAACCCACAAAAGAAGTCAGAAGACAAAGTCGTCTCATAACGGAAAAAGAAAAGAGGCCGGGTTTCTGTCAGATCAAGAATTTTAATATTTAAATACCAACCAACCATGTCTCTCCACAACATATACTTTACCCAAGGTACATAAGAACCTACAGACACGCATGTATGACCCATCATTTCAGGGTGTGGCTCCCTCCTACAGCCTGTGTGCAAATACATAGACTTCTTTATGAAACCTTTGGCTGAAACAACTAAGTCATACCTTCGAGACATGATGCAGGTCATTCACCTGGTGAACCAAAGGAAGTTTGATCCAGGAACACAGCTTTTGGCAACTCTAGACATCATATCCCTCTATACGAGTATACCACAATAACCAGCTTTGGAAGTGATGAGACAGGCTTTGGATAAAAGACCTCAACCAGCAAATGTACCTATACAATTTATAGTGGAACTCTTAGAGGTTGCCATGATGCAAAACTTTTTTCTCTTTCAAAATTACTTCATCCAAACAAAAGGAGTAGCAATGGGGGCGGCCTTCGCCTCGGACTTAGCGATCCTTTTTATGGGTAATTTTGAGGACAACTACATCTTCTCTGACACAAATCCAAATAAAAATATAATACACAATGGTGGAGGTACATAGACTATGTACTACTGATCTGGTCAGGGGACGAAATAGAGCTGCAGAGGTTCTTTGAGTGGCTCAACACCTGCTCCCAAGATATCAAGTTCACAATCCATTGGGACAGGCACACTATAACTTTTCTAGATATCACCATAAAAACATTGGATGATCACCTGTACACCACATTGTACAGAAAGCCAGCTGAACACAATTCTCCGCTGAAATACACCAGCCACCACAACCGGAGCCTCCGGGATAACCTACAGTTCGGTCAATTTCTCCGGATCCGGAGGAATTGCTCCCTGAAGGAGGACTATTTCCAGGAGTCGGAGGATCTAATCACCTGCCTGACGGAGAGAGGATACCCCAGGAGACTAGTGAAAAACGCCTAAACAACACCACCAACCTACCAACAACAGAATGATCTGTGTCTTGACTTACTGTACCGGAAGCAATGAGATAAAACAAATAATCACTGGAAGCTTATATCAGATGACCTTGAAATAGAGGAACCACCCATGGTTGCCTTCAAAAAACTGAAAAATATCAGAGATCAGGTGGTTCACTCGCTCCTTGATACACCACTGAAACCAACAATCCAAACGATGTGGACCCGCCCCGAAGGGGTGGGACATTACAAATGTACATGATGCAAGGCGTACAAAATGGTGATTGAAACCAAATCCTTTTGTTACAAACACCACACCATTGAACTAAAGACACACACTAACTGTAATTCAAGTGACGTTATCTACGTCATCGTATGCCCATGCAATCAACTATATGTCGGGCAGACTGAACCAAAAAGTCAAGACACGGATACTGCCGCACTGTAGCAGGATTTGCTACAATACCACTGGTGCAACATTAGTGGAACACTTTAGGACACAAACACACTCATTAGACTCCATCAGATGGTTGATCCTTGAGAAAGTGTCATTGGGAGTGAGGGGGAAGTGATTTGGGGCCCATTTCTATTTCTATTTCTAGGTTTGGTGAAGCGCAGCAGCTACCCCAGCAATGGGGCGTCCCGGCGCTATGAGACAAGCACGCACCAGAAGACAGAAAAAGAAGGAGGGGAGGGGGGAAGGGGGCTTAAGGAGCAGGGAAGAGGTAGGTCTTGATAGCTTTACGGAAGGCTGAGAGGCAATCTAAGGAACGAATGCTGAGGGGGAGATCGTTCCATAGTTTGGGACCAAGGACGCTAAAGGAGCGGCCTCCAGTTCGGCAAAGCCTAATCCTGGGGACGGTCAGAAGGAGTTGATTGGAAGAACGGAGTGCACGACCTGGGACATACGGTCGGGCCAGATTCCGCAACAGAGGGGGATTTCCTTGTTTAACGATCTTAAAGATTGTGGTAAGAGCCTTAAATTTGACTTGGTGTTCCACGGGCAGCCAGTGGAGCTTACGGATGGTGGCTCTAGCAGAGCATCTACGTGGTAGGCCAACCAACGTTCTGGCCGCCGCATTCTGGATACGTTGGAACCTAGCTGTTTCCGCTTTGTTTGCTCCCAGAAGGAGGACGTTAGCGTAATCCAGGCGTGATAGGATGGTAGCCTGGATAATTAGCTGGCGAGCTTTAGAGTCGAAGAGCCCAAGTATAGGCCTGAGGTTCCTTAGGAGACCTATGCAGGTGGCTGCCACCTTTTTAGTGTGGGACTGGAAGCTGAGGTTGGCATTCATCCAGACTCCCAGATTTTTAACACAATTTTTAGGGAGTGGAGTGGCGCCCAGGGATGACGGCCACCAGTGCTCGTTCCATAGGCTGGTGTTTCGGCCAAGGAGGAGTACCTCGGTTTTCCCGGCGTTAAGTTGGAGGTAGTTGTCCGTCATCCATTGTGCCACTGCTGCCATACCCTCTTTAAACTTGGATGCCGCGATGGACGGGCTTTCCGAGAGGGTGACAACCAGCTGGGTGTCGTCGGCGTATGAGACCAGCGTGAGCCCCCACTCTTTTGCCACGTCAGTAAGTGGCTGGACGTAGAGATTAAAGAGGGATGGGCTCAACGCTGAACCCTGGGGAACACCTTGAGCTATGGGATGGGATTTGGAGAGAAATGGAGGGGCCGACACCTTGAAGGATCTATCCTTGAGAAAGGATTGAAACCATGCAAGAGCGAGGCCAGTCACACCGGCCATCTCCAGACGTTTCAGAAGGATGTCATGGGATACCGTGTCAAAGGCTGCGCTGAGATCTAGGAGAATCAGCGCAGCACTTTGACCGGAGTCTAAAATCGTCCGGAGATGTTCTGTGGTGGCCAGTAGGGCAGACTCAGTGCTATGGCCTGCGCGAAAGCCATTTTGGGAAGGGTCTAGAATTCCGTGATAATCCACATGTTTCAAGAGGATACCATTGACATGGGCCTCAGCTATCTTGGAAATCCAGGGGAGGAGGGATATTGGCCGGAAATTTTCCGGTTTAGAAGGGTCGAGGGTGGGTTTTTTAATTATCGGTGATACCCACGCTTGCTTCCAAGCTATGGGTACAGATCCAGAGGTAAAAGAAAAGTTAAGGATGTTCAGCATGGGGGATAGAAAAAAATCAATCGAGTCCAGGAAATGAGAGGGGCTCATGGGGTCAGCTGGGGAGCCGGACTTCACTTTCTTACACAGGTTGGTCAGGTCAGCAGCAGTGATGGCAGGGATTTTGGAAAGTGGAGTGAGCTTAGAGGCTGGGGTCTTAGGTAATCCAGAGGGAGGAGGGATCTGTGGAAAGGTTGCGTAGATTTTTTGGACCTTTTCAACGAAATATGTTGCAAGCTGCTCACATTGTTCGTTGGAAGAAATTTTAGGTGGGGGCGCCCTAGGGTTTTGGAGTTCTCTAACTAATTTGAAGATGGTTTTAGTTGGATTCGGGTTGGAGCCAATTTTGTTGGCATAAAAAGAGGCACGGGAAGATCTAATGGCTTTGTGATAGGTTTTAAGCCTGGATAGATAGTTTGCCTTATCCTGGTTGTTGTAGTTTTTTCTCCATTGGCGCTCGGCTTTTTTACACTCCTTACGCATTGATTTAAGGGTATCGTCAAACCATGGATTGGAAGGTGTATTACGTCCTTTGGTCAGTTTAGCCGGAATGAGAGTGTCAAGGCCATTGCTGATCCATGTAGTGAACGAGGTGTAGATTGCGTCAATCTCCTGGTTAGCTTCGAATTGGAACTCTCCAAGGGTTTCGTGAAGAGCAGGGGAGGAGAGTTTATGCCACGGTCTTTTTAAGCGCTGGTTGGATTCAGTTTTATGCTGACGTTGAGGAGTCGGAACCATCAGTTTAATAAGGTGGTGGTCTGTCCATCCCATCGGAGTGGGGGTATCTGTAACTGCCTCCTGAATGTTAGTAAAAATTGGATCTAGGGTATGGCCTGCTATGTGGGTAGAGGCATGGACTAAAGAGTTAAGTTGTAATGCCGCGAGGTCTGCAAGAAGGTTGGTGATTGTATGGTCACCAGTCGCATCAAAGTGTTGGTTTAGATCACCTAAAATGGTGAAGTTAGCGTATTTGGTAGTAAGCGCTGTGGCCGTTTCGAGGAGGGCGTCAATAAACCTAGTGGCCTGGCCTGGTGGGCGATAGATGTATAGGCCGGATAGCGTAAATTGAGGGGTCACGCTGATTTTAAATTGGGCGCATTCGCAGTGTAGGAGCGGTTCTTTGGTAAAAGAGCAGGTCAGGTGCTTTTTATAGATAATTGCTATGCCACCACCACGAGAATCGCGGTTAATGGCGACCAGTTGGAACTCGTCTGGGAGCGTTAGGTTAGGGATGGTAGTTATGCCGTCTCGGAGCCATGTTTCACACAGAAACAGGACGTCGGGATTTTCCTCCTGAAGAAGCGAGTTCACCTCAAGGTGGTGTTTAGTGAGGGATCTGCAGTTAAGTTGTAGTATCTTCAGCGACGGGGTTGCTGTATTGAGACGGTCACCCCACACGCGGGTGGGCGTGTTGGTGGAGAAATGGCAGCGGTTGCAGTTGAGTTGCGTGAGACCTAAGATGCCAGTAGCATCAGAACATCTTTGGGTAGGGTTCAGGTGTAAGAGTTCCTTACCGTCATAGCGTATGAGTGGGTCTGGCCTGGAAGGACCAGGGGGACTGGCGAGAGGCGATGGTCTGGCGATGACGGGCGCAGACGGGCTTGCCTTAGGTGCGCCTTCGGCGCGCAAACGGCGCTCCCGCTGCGCTCGTCCGCTGCGCTTCCGGTGACAGCACATGATGTAGGCGGTAAAGGGGGCGTGGCCTGCGAGGTGGGCGTGGCCCTAGGAGTCGCCGCTTGGCGTCTATCAGGTCGAGCGTTGCAGCCGGCGCTGAAGAGCGTCCCTCGGCTGTTTAGGTGAGCAAGTTACAAGGTTTACACAGAATAGAACACAAAAGATTTCAAAAGTTTTAAAAAAAGGTGCTAAAACGCTCCCGGCGAGATTGCCTGCGGAGTGTAGTACAGGTCTGTGTGGCGCTTGTATTTTGGCGCTTTTATGCGTTCATGAGTAAAGGGGGCGTGGCCTGCGAGGTGGGCGTGGCCCAAGGAGTCGCCGCTTGGCGTCTGTCAGGTCGAGCGTTGCAGCCGGCGCTGAAGAGCGTCCCTCGGCTGTTTAGGTGAGCAAGTTACAAGGTTTACACATCTTGAATCTAAGAGATTGCAAGTAGATGTACCTCTTAGATACAGTAAACAACGGGCTGAATGAACTAGATGGCACTAATGCACAATTAGCAGGTCTGACAACAGAGTAAATATGGGTTAGATAGGGTGGTGCTAAAGACCATTGGGGATGGTTCTCACGAGCCTGGTCTGGTTATAGATAATCTAAGTTCATGCCATACCTACTGTTTCTTAATGACACATGCTGTTCAGTATGCCACATGTAACCAACTTTGCCCGGGTCATATCATGTTTACCCCCTAGACGCAGTCAATGTTGTACATATGAAGTAAGGGTACCATTACTCCCTTTGAGGTAAACAGCTGAATATTGATACCAACCATGCCCAGGACATATCATGTGTACCCCCTAGACGTAGTCATTGTTGTACATATGAAGTAAGGGTACCCACACTCCCTTTTGGAAGAAACCGCTGAATATTGATATCTATGTCCTAGATACCTATGAACATAGGGCCTCGGATGAAGGCCATTAATAATCGTGACTGCTGATCTCTTGTTATGTGATAACATTTGTTATATGCAATAGGTGTAAGGAGAATGCCCAGTACACTACGATTGTTGTTACAGTAATTGCACAGGAATAGATGCTACTGTATATCACCTCAATACTTCCGACGTATCCCAAATATCTTGATATATACTAGGGGGCAGATTTATGAAGGCCTTGCGCCGCCGGTGCGTCATTTTTAACATGGGAAAAAGTGACGCACCGGCGGCGCAAGGCCTTCATAAATCTGCCCCTAGGAACATAGGGCCTCCAATGATGGCAATTAATAATTGTGACTGCTGATCCCTTGTTATGTGATAACATTTGTTATATGCTATAAGTGTAAGGAGATTGTCCAGTACACTACGATTGTTGTTACAGTATGTGCACAGGAATACATGCTACTGTATATCACCTATAGAGGATAGAAATGTTGCCACACACATATGTCGATAATTATTTCAGATTGTGCTGGAAGCGTTTACATCTGTTTGAACCTCTGAGCGACTGAGCCTACATACATTCACAATGTCCATTTTGGAACACAGGCATACAGTGTGGTCGAGTTATTTCGTTGGAACACAATCCAAAAAGACATATTTTTTTGACACACTTGCTCGGGGTTAAGGCGATGACACGGGCCGTCGTTCGTGAGAGGCAGCCCTGAGTTCTCACATTGGCTGCCCAAACGGCGAGCTTCCCAGATGACACGTAGCGGCTGCACATTCCTCGTGCACGCCCGCTACGCCGTGCCTTTAAATATCTTGTCATGCGGCAGCCGGTTTCCTTCTTCCGAGCATTCCGGTCGAGAGACAGGTAAGCCAACTTGTTAAATTTATTTATTTATTTATTTATTTATGCATTTTTATATAGCGCGGACTTTACCCGAAGGCGTCAGAGCGCTTCACATTAGGATTTTGTGTAAACGATCACAGTCTCGTTTAATACTGATTAAGATGAGCTCACAAGTTGCCTTTACAGCCACGAGTTTTGTCACATTTTTCGGCACATCCAGATGAATGTAGACTGTGTGCTATGAACAACTTGTTAATTTGTCTTAATGATCACAGCCCCTTTGTATACCCATTAAGAGGAACTCACAATGTGTTTTTAACCACGAGTTTTGTTACATACTCCGGGACGTCTAGATTAACGCAGACTAAGGGGCAGATTTATGTTAACTGGCGCATCCCGAGGGATGCGCCAGTTAACATGCGCCACAGTGCGCCACAGCTACGCCACCCATGGTGCGCCGCATTTATGATGCGGCGCACCATGGGGCAAAAACGGCACAGATGCGTCACGCATCTGTGCCGTAAAAGTGACGCATTGCTGGAGTTGCGTCGCAAGCGCGACGCAGCTCCAGCAATGCTCTGGGGGGCCTCTTCTTTCAATGCTGCCTCAAGCCTTACGCCTGCTTCAAGCAGGCGCAGGGTTTTGACGCAGCATTGCCCTGAAAGTGACTGAGTGAAATCTCATAGATTTCACTCAGCCACTTTCAGGAGGCGTTCCTGCGCAGGAACGCCCCCCCCCTGCGCAGGAATGCCTCCTCATGGCGCAGTGCTGTACAACGTGACGCATCTCCTAGATGCGTCACGTTGTAAATAGGGCGCAGGGATGCGCCACGTTTCCGCGCCGTTGCGTCACGCAACGGCAGCGTAAACGTGGCGCAAGCCCTTCATAAATCTGCCCCTTTGAGTTTAGAATCTAGAGTAGTGACCACGATCAGGGTAGGACATGTTAACTCCTGGCCTTGCCCAGCATTTTGCCTAGATTTGTGTAATATGGGGTGAATCGACGTTTCCGCTAACAGTATGTCAGTGCACCAGAGACCAGTTTTGATGTTCTTACTATTTTTGCACACAGGTAGCCCTCTATAATTGTGACAGGCATCTAGGTGGGTCCACATATATACACTTGATATGCCTTTTAATAGGTGGCCTATTTATTTGTTATGTAGTTTTGTGCCAGTCTGTGCATTGTTTCAATGATTTTTCATGATCCCAAGAGTCCTTATATCTTGGCTACATTTACTTCCTTTTTTATAGATACTTTTGGATTGGTTATCCCAGTTATGGATGAGTAAGTATATGAGAATGGCACCTCTTCATGTAGTGAAATAAGCTGACTTAGATAGCAGATACGTGACTGTTTTCCCTCTACCTTTAGGAGCAAATTAAAGGCCACACCTTTTAACCACACGTCGGAGAAGCCGCGTCGTTGTATTTAAGTAGGTACTGATCACCAGACACACTATTAGAATCCACATGATTTAAAATTTTCCCCCTCACACTATTTTTCCGATTATTCATAGCTCCTCTTCCCAGTCCAGTCCTGATGAAGACTCCACCGTGAGGATACTATTTAATCCTGCAATTTAGGGGTCGAAACCTCAACAATACACAGACAACATACAACACAAACTCTGGTGACAATGTTATAAAAAATTGGTTGTCCATTAGAGCTATGTGTATTTCCAGGAACATTTGACCTATCGCAGGCCGGAAAAGTTCATACCATGAATAACTGATGTATGTGTGTCTACAAACACCTTTTCCCTGTCCTTTACCCACACGTTATCACTCAACTCCCATTCCCTTCTTCCTTCTCTATTCACTCCAAGAGCTCTGTAATATATTGCACTGTTATATTAATGAGCAACTGTGTTGCCATTATCTGCTAATGCTTTGAATTTAATTGCATCGGATGCTTCTGTTTTAAGTAAATAAATTGGACTTATGCCACAACGAAACATTTGGTGAATGCTACTATTTACTGTCTAAACAGAAGTGCTTGCTACTGCAACCACATATCTATTTGTACTGCATGTACATGGATAGCCCATGTTCCCACAGTAAGTTGTGCTGTCGAGTCTGGTGGGTGGGCATGTTGTTTGTGACTTTGCGACGTGTGCATTCTCAGAGTTAAGAGTTGCATGATTGTGGAGTTGAGGTGGGTTCAGTTTGTACTTACCAATGAGCAGTGCATTTCTGTAGGTGCCATCCAGGAAGCACTGGCTGATGATGGACTGTCGGAAGATATATGAATCATGTCCACTGCCTGGGTAGTTTGCGACAACATTGGTGAAGAGTCCCCGGTGGTCCACTATTGCCTGCACATTGATGGAATGCGTGTGCTTTCTGTTGTGGTAATTGTGTGCAGTGTCAGCAAGGGGCACAAGTAGGACATGTGTGCAGTCAATTGCCCAAAACACGTACGGGAAGCCAGCTATGACGTAGAAACCTTGCTTGTTCTCCAGCTGTTCCTGCGCAGTGTGGGGGTACCAAGCTGATGATGGCATCCAGGACAGGTCTGATGAACTTCGATAGGGCTGGCTGTGAGACTCCTCCGACTCTGGCTGTTGTTAGTTGGAAGGTACCAGAGGCCAACAGATGCAGAACAGCCAGCAGCTTTGTCTGCAGAGGGATGTTGGTTTTCCGCTGTGTTGGTACTGTCAGCCTGTGGGCTGTGATGTTCATGATGACGAGTATGGTTGTCCTTTTGAGCCTGTAGTGGGCAATGACATACTCTGGGGTTAAGTCTGTGAGGCTGGTGCATTTTCTGAAGGTCCACGGTCTGTGTCTGCGCTGCCTCTGTGGTGTTCCGGGGGGTGGGCGTGCGGGGAGGGGCCAGGGGGGTGGCGGGCCTGGAGGAGGTGGTGGCGGTGGGTGTTGTGGGCCTGTTGGGGCTCCGAGCTGCATGATCAGTTGCTCCGTGGCATCTGTTGCCCTTCAGTTGTGGCTCTGTGCTGGGCTCCCTTTTCTGGTGCAGGTTGTCATTCGACTTTATGCCAGGTCAGAGCAGGTGTTGATTTCCTGCTGCTAACTCACCTTATCGCCTGTTTTGGGTTCTTATCGCCGATCTCTCTGGTCGTTGAGAATGTTGCGAAGTGGTGTTGTTGCTGTTTTTAGCACGGGAACCCTACTCTGCATCTCATTAGCGTTAGTTGCTGGGGTCATCTGTGGCAATGTTTTTTGCGACTGCTATTGCAGGTAAACTGGTGATATGGGCTGTTAGCACCAGCTTGTGAATCGGGAGATACATTTTTTGCGACTTCGGCAGCGATAGTTCCTTGAGAATATGCCCCACTGTCTTGTGGTTCCAAAGTTTTCCAACTAATCAATTAGATCACCACTTGGATGGCAGTGATTCTGTGGGGGAAGGCCAAGGTACTCCTGCAAAAGTCACTGTGTTGTGTGCTCCGTTCACATTTATAATAGTGTTTATTTCCAGTATGTTTAGGGAAAGTGGTAAAGATGAGATTATATGACAAGTGTCGTAGTTCTATGGCTTCAACATGCTCACTATAATAAAATAATAAATAATAATAGAATAAAAAAGGCAAGGGCGGGCGGCAGGACGTTTACCTATAATGCCGCCAAGATCTGGAACTCACTTCCTCTTCATCTCAGATCCAACCCTAACCTCTCCTCCTTTCGAAAACAGCTGAAGACTTTTTTGTTTAACACTCCTTGTTAAATTCTGCACGTTACCCTTGTCAAGCAATTTCTATTCTGGTCTTTAGCGCTTGGACGCCTCTGGGCAGCAACCGCGCTCTACAAATCTACTTTTCATTTCATTTCACTAGACTACGTTCAAATCGGTTGTCTGCCCACTACACTGATTTGCCCACATTGTTGTTGGCTGCCTGATTGAGCCTGTTTCTAACGCCCCACCCCCTCCCCCCAGTGTGTTCATCTGATAGGAAAAGGCATACCTACATTGTGAGACCTGTTGCTAGGGCTCCATGACAATAAATGGTTACTGGGCAATATTTGTAGGGGAAAGAGATATTGACCATTGGTGTTTGAGGATTTAAGCCTATTTCTTTCAAACATACATTGTGTAAACTTGTTTTTCAAAGTGGCACTAGTAAACAGCCAAGGCTTGATCCAGGAGGTGGTACCTTAAATATTGCATGACACAGTAATCCCACTCGATAAGCTCAATATCCAGCTGAATCACATGTTTTAAGATGGCCTGAAGTAGAAATGGGTGTTTTGGAAAGAAACCCCAAAAATGAAAATGCGCTCAGCAACTTCCAATTCCCCTTCTTCCTAAAAAATGTCTTCTGATTACGGCCTGATTGATCTAAAGCAGCCCTGGCCAAAATACTTAAACCAGCCCGCTCCTTTCATCTCCTTGCACAATCTCTCTTTCCATTCCCATTTTCTCTCCTTCTTTCCTCTCTTCTTTCTCTTCTCCCTTACTGTTCTCATTCTTTCTACCTTCCCCTTCCCTCCCTCCTTCTTCCCTCTCTCGTTCTCTCTTGAAGGCTCAAGGTACCTGCTGCAAATAACGTTGGTACTAGGAAAAGTGACAGAGGCACCAGGAGCGCCCCCAGACCTCTAAATTCAGCCTCCAGGGTCTCCAACTATTAAGGGAAAAGCCAGGTGGAATAAAAGGCCTGGCCTGTCCTATTTCTGATATCTCTGCACAGTGCAGTGTCTCCAATCACGCAAAGTGTCCTGCAAAATGATAATAGACAGTTCACCACCCTAGTTGATATATTTAACCTGGTCTCACTTGTTTCATATTATGTTGTGTAGGCAAAGGCCCCAGAACAGCTATTCAAAGACTGAGGGTTTCCTTTCACAGAGGCGCAGCTCCTGTAGAGCTTCTGCCCTCTTCTGCTAAACGTTTGCTCACATACTCAACCCAGATTCAAACACCTATCCTTTGTCAACTTACATTAAAAGCCCAGCTGTGACCTCGCCCCTAAGGTGCAACATTCCAACAGACAGAGGACAACCTGCCAGAATCTTCATGGAAAAGCCACATGGAACTCCAATAACTCTGAGAGGCCGTGGAAATAAACATCCAGGACCTACTCATCTGAACCAAGGTCAAACTATACAATTTATGTACACGTTCAAATCAATGAGCACGTCTAACTGTGGCCATTCTTTGTTTATTTATAGCATCACTCTAAAAAACAGTACAGTGACTATAGATAGTTTCGGTGTTTGTCAAGGATGTCTGAAAGGTATCGATTTTCATCCTTCTAGCAGACCCAATAAGTTGTTAAAATACAGAGTGCTCATCAAATATTTAAATAGACCTTCACCAAGGATGGGCTCAACGATTTCATGCTGTAAGATTTTATCACAGGTGAAGCTAGAATAGATCTAACAGGACAATCAAATACAGGGAATTTGTATAAGATTGGATCTGAGCAGGGAGAGCATCCTTAGATTTTGTTAAGCACAAAGATTCCCATACATTGGCAAGAGACTTCCAGATCACTTCATGTGGAGGCATGTGTGGCATGAACTGACTGTGCCTCAGTGCTCAGTGCAGGCGTTTGAAGGACACAGCATCCATGCACCTTCAAATCTTCCAGGTTTCCTCTGGCAGATTCATCTCTTGGCAGTAATTTACAGGTTCACCTGTCTACTGTATAGAACAAGCATCGGTGAAGCCAATAGGTCTGGCCTTAATGTGGTATGCATTACTGCTATTTAGCTGTGTAAGCCTATTAAAGCGTGTGTGTGTGTGTTTTACCGTACAACCGCTGCACGTGCTATACTTGTGGTGTCTGCTTTAGAGAAAAAATAAAACAAAAATAATTGCTTTCTGTGTAAAATGTATGTATGACAAGGAAGTTAACCTTACATATTTATTGTGCTTTTGAGATGGCTCAGTAATGCATGCTCTCAGTAGGAGGTAAAATGATATACCAAACAGCTAATACCACGAGGTGAGAGAGAAATTCTCCTTATTGTGGAGCCTACTCCACATATAGTTGAAAGTATTGGTAACATTTGCTCATGCTATTTTAGGTTCGGATACGAAGCTGGACCAGAAAATGGATTAGCTATGTGATAAAGCAAGAGGTCTATGTACCTTCCCGCGTCCATTCTCAGGAGTACTGGAAAGCTTTAATTAAAGTCGGACATCAGGGGCCAGTTTGCATGTACTGCAAAATGTACCAGTCGGTCAGTGCAAGTGTTGTTCTTGCACTGTTTGGCCAGTGCAAATGTTGATTTGCACTGTCAAGTGAGTGTACATGCTAGTGCAGAATTGCCCTGTCATCAATTCACAATTGGTCAGTCACTGTTGAAATGCATCCTGATGGATCCTAGGTAAGTACTGATAGTCCCTCAAACGGTATGATAGTTTGAATATTATCTGAAAAAACACACTCCTATGCATTCAAACACAAAGACTCTCACTCACTCTCTCTTTCACATGCACATACAAAGGCACTACTCAAACACAGGTGTTTTCATGCACACTCATGCACAGCATACGTAGAGACCATACACTGGTATTTTTGTTTCATAAAGCCATTAAATCAGCCATATATCAGACTCTTTAACAGAAACCTAAACATACCACCTGTTGGATATTTACCCATTTTTCAGAGTCACCCCGGATTTGTTTGCCTTTTTGATGAGCTCTATTTTTGCAGACTATAGAACTCGGTTCACTTTTTCCCTACTAGCCGGTGATGTGATAAAATGAGTGTGCCCCTCCTTTCAGCATGGTATCATTGGTATATTCCTGATTGTTAAAATTTTTTACCCACAAGTCCATAGTATAGGCTAGCAAGTGCACCCAGGGCCTGCAAAATAAATGCTATCATTAGACAGCAGCATTCATTGTGCCATCCACTGCTGTGTCACTGTAAAACATGTCTCGAGGCCTACTAATGTAGCCTGGCAGTTCAGTTTTAAAACTGCAAATTTGAACTGTCTAAGTAACCTATTTTGACAACTTTAACCTTTCGTTTAAATATTATTAAGTCACCCTAAGTAGGCCGTATTGCTCTTATGGCAGGGTGCATGGTATTTAAGATTAGAACATGTAAAAGTTTATTGTAAAATATGCTCTTACAGTGAATACGCCCTAAATGAAGTTGGCTATTCCCTATAAAAGCATTGGGATACAATATTTTTTTGGAGTAAATTTTTTTTTTATTTAAAAGAAGAACACAGAAATTGCGCTCAGAAGAGAAGTATAAACAAATATTGGACAATAATACAATCTATGGAAAGTAAGAGATATATAAGGAATCAAAAGATTGCATATAATTGTATTAAAACTCCTAAAACTGCTCGATAAAGAAAACACAATAATTATTAAACTGAACTTTGTACTAAAATACTGTGTTCTGGTAGAAATTAGGGGAGAGTATAATATATTAGTGAATCTATACAACTATTATAAAGAGAGAACTTGCACCTTTAGGCAAGGTAAACTCAGGAACCACAGCGCCAATCTACACACCCGATACACCATTGAAATCGGCAGGGTGTGTAGATGGTCATAGGCTTTAAATTTTTTTTAAATAAACGTTATAAAAAAAAAGTTAAATTTTTACAAAAAGTAGTTCCCCCAAAGTAGCGCCGGCCGCGACTGTGCGTCGTCACGTCAGGAGCAGGAGAGGAGCAGCGTCCCAGGAGCAGCGGACATGGCGCGCAGGGGAGGAGCGGTGAAGTGAGGCCAGCGGCGGAGCGGAGAGGCAGATATGGCGTGGGGAGGAGCGGCGGCGGACAGGTGGTGAGTGGCAGAGCAGCGGAGCATAGAAATATGGACCGGCGGTGTGAGCAGCAGAGGCAAGGTAAGAATCCGGGGCAGCCAGGGTCGGGGCAGGCGGGCGTGGCACGGGCTGCTGGGGAATGTCAGGGCAGGCGGGGGTAGGGGAAGCCAGCATTTCAGGTTTGCGTGCTCTCCCACCCCGGCCCCCGCCCGCCACAACATTGTCCGGGACACAGACAATGTCGTGGCGGGCGGGGGCCTGGGCGGGAGAGCACGCAAACCTGAAATGCAGCACCCAGCCCCCTTCTACCCCAGGCAACGCTGGGGCGGGCTGCTAGTTTTATTTATAAAAAGAAAAGGGGGAGAAATATGAAAGAAAAAGGATAGCAAAGAGAAAGAGACACACAAAGATAAAGAAAAAGAAGATACTGAATAAAAGAGGAAATTATAGGGGAGATGAGTGTGATGACAAAAAAGTAGTGAACGGTAGCCATAGTAAATCAGACGTAATCTTTAGATAGATGGATGCGTGGGATACAGAAGCAATTCTATGTTCATCACATATTAAATTCCAACAGAGTAAAAAGGATAATTTAGAATTGTCTTTCCAACATGTTAATTTAACCTTAAAAGCAACAACAATAAACAAATCAAATAAAATAGAATTGGAAGTAAGTTGGTTAAAGTCAGGAGATAGAGTACCTAAAAATACATTATGAATGTTTAATTGAACCCCATAAGAAAAAATCAAAAGGCCTTTCGACCAAATAGCTTTCCAAAAAAGATGAACCTTAGGACAATGGTAAAGT
Organism: Lissotriton vulgaris; assembly: GCF_964263255.1. Lineage (NCBI taxonomy): Eukaryota > Metazoa > Chordata > Amphibia > Caudata > Salamandridae > Lissotriton > Lissotriton vulgaris. The sequence continues at coordinate 510,771,462 of NC_141694.1, forward strand.
AAGTGTATCAAAGATCCTTCAGCAGCGAGACATGACCAAAAAAATGATTAAACAGATTGGTTGATTTTATGAAGAAAAAGGGGAGTAATACCAACTCTATTATAATGAAATATAGGGATTGTGTGACATTGGTGGCCTTGGAAGTCTTGACAAGTTTTTGCCACAATCGGTCCCTATGAGGAATAGACAGTGTTTAGGATAGATCCTGTTCCCAGACTAACTCAATATTAGATTTATTCCAAGTGCCAGTAGATACGGATAGTGTTTTGTATATAAAGGAAGCACTTGGAATTGTGTCAGAAAAACTTGATACAGGGGTGTATCAGGTGTGAATGAAACTGGAACTGGGTTAGATATGAAGTTTTGTAAACAATTCTGGAGAGCCGGAACTAACATGTTATATTGTTGAATATATGAATCAGGGAGATTACATTTCTCTTGCAATTGATGGAAGGGCACAATCAAATTATTAACTATCAATTGATTAACATAAAAAATTACCTTTTCTCTCCAATTTTTGTAGTAAAATGATTTATGACCAAATTTGAAGTATTTTTTAAACCAAAGTGAAGAGGCTAGAAAAGATTGATAACTGTCAAAATTCTTGAAAAAAAGTGTATGTAAAAGGTATTGAGAGTATTTCAAAATTGGGTATTTAGAAATAAAGGTACAATTGGTCTTAAATAAAACATTCTGTAAAGAAAAATCATTTAGCAATGACCATTCAACAGTAACCCAAGATGGCCTAAGTAAATCTTGATAATCTTTAGACATAGCATAAAATTGACGAATCAAAAAAGCATTATGATATAGTCTAAAATCAGGAAATCGAACACCACCCTCGGTTTTAGGACAAATCAATTTAGATAAGACAATCCGTGCATGCTTATTATTCCATAAAAATTTAGTACATATAGAATTAATCTGTGTAAAATAATAATTAGGGATTTTGAATGGTGACATTGAAAGTGTAAATAATACCTGGGGAACAATCATCATTTTAATCGTATCTAGTCTGCCCCACCAAGACAGAAATAAAGGAGACCAAGAGGCCAACAAATTACTGATTTTAAGTTTTGGAGCAGTAAAATTATGAGATAGGGTGTCAGGAATGTTAGAGGAAAACCATGTTCCTAAATATTTAATTTTTGGGGGCACCATGTAATGTTGGTTGAATCACACATATGACGATAACATAGTGAATTTAAAGGTAAAATCTCAATCTTGGAGGAATTTTGTTTGTAACCTGAGACTTTAGAGAATGATGCAATCTCTTGTAAAAAGGGGGGAAGTGAGGAAACAGGATTGGACATATAAATAAGGGTATCGTCTGCATATGCAGAAAGTTGAATTTGATGGGATTTCAGTGTAAAACCAGTAATAAGGGGGTTATTTCTAATACGTTCCAGGAAGGGTTCTAAGCATAGGAGAAAAGGTAATGGGGAAAGGGGGCATCCCTGGCGTGTACCTCTTTGCAGATGAAAATACGGGGAGAAGAGACCGTTAACAAAAACACATGCTTTTGGAGCAGTATACAATAGTTTGACATATGAAATAAACTTTGGACCAACCGCAAAACATTGTAAAGTGTGTATCATGAATTCCCAATTTATTCAATCAAAAGCTTTTTTTATTTTTTACTTTTTTTTATGAACTGTGCAGAAAACAGTGGTGTACATCACAGTCATACAGTTAAAAACCTACAGTTGTACCATGGGAATTCAAAGCAAAAGAAAGGAGGTTACAAACATATGGTGTTACTCAACACATTTCGTCATCAGACATTCAACAATGCGAGTGGTTCGTCAGCCCGGGAGATCTGGGGGGGTTCGCAAATGTGACCCCTATATGCATTTCATCTGGACCAAATATCGACCCATTTCTGTGGGCATCCCCTGGCCACATAAACTGTCTTCTCCTGGAGCATGTACCAGTCCATGTCCGTTTTCCAGGTGCCAAGTGTCGGAGGCTCCGCAGCCCTCCACCACCTGGCAATGTTCCGTTTCGCAATTGCGAAGCCCAGTGTGGCCCAGGTCCTCCCACAGGTTGACAGATCAATGGGATCCCAGATATTCAATAAACACCTCTTTGCCTCAACCCAGAGTTCCACCTCCCACACCTCCCTCATGCAGTGATGTAGTCATTGCCAATAAGTCTGGAGCAATGGGCACTCCCATATAATGTGGAAAAAGGTCCCTACCTCACCACAGCCCCTCCGGCAAAGTCCATCCGCACTACGGCCCATCAGTTGCAGTCTTGCCCCTGAGATATATACCCGATGGAGAATTTTCAGCTGAATCAAGCGAATTCTGGCTGATATTGCTACTTTCTTAGGGGATGCTAGTGCACTCCTCCACTTTCCTCGTCAATTTCCAACCCATCGGACTCCCACTTTCCTTTAAGAGGTTGTAATACGTCTGGGGAGTTGTTGATAATTTTCTTGTATGTGAGGGAGATGGCGTGTTCGGGCAGGTGGCCGTCTAACAGTTTGTCCTCTAAGGGGGATGAGGCTGGGGGAAGAGTCCCTGGGGGAATGTTGGCTTGGAGGGAGTGTCGGACCTGTAGGTATCGGTAATGTTCTGTTTGTGAAAGCTCATATGTGCGTTGGAGGGAGGCGAAAGGAACAACACCCCCGGCACCCCATAGGTCTTTAATGTGGGAGATTCCAATCAGGTCCCAGTTGCAGAACCCTTTACTGCGGCTTAGGGTACCCAATCTTTCAGAAGCCAATAACGGGGTCGCCATAGTTAGAGTGTCAGCCCAGCCCAATTTCCGTTGAACTATGTGCCAGATTTTTACTGAGTGTTTGGTGGGCCCGGTAAGTGGGTACCTGCCAGGCCTAGAATTCAGTGCCGCCTCATAGTTCCCCCATGTAGGAGCCACCGGTCCATTCCATACCCCAGATCATTACCATTGCAGTACGTGCCTTGGTTAATGGCCGCCAGGTCGGCAGCCCAATAGTATTTACGAATATCTGGGAGCGCTATTCCTCCATCAAACAAGCCTAACGTCAACTTCTGGAGGAAGATGCGAGGCGACCCGGCCCACAGTAGCTCTCTGAGCGTGGATTCGAGAGATGCAAAATACGACTGCGGTACAAAGTCAGGGTAGTTCTGCAGGGAGTACAAACATCTTGGGAGTTCCATCATTTTAAAGAGTGATGCCCTGCCCAACAGTGACAACGGGAGCTTCCGCCAGGAGGCCGAGTCCCTCTTAAACCGGTGCAGAGGTGGCAGGGGATTTTTCTCATATCGGGTGGCCGCATCCTTAGAGACAAAAATCCCCAGGTATTTGAACCCGTCGGAAGTGATCTTGATAGGGCAATTAGCGGGGACTATCGGAGGGTCACCATGGAGGACATACATCACTGACTTGCCCCAGTTTATACTATATCCAGAATTCTTCCCAAAGTTGGTAAAAATGTCCATGGCTACAATAAGTGACTTTGGGGGGCGCTTGAGGTACAGGAGGATGTCGTCCGCGTAGAGCGATATCCTATCCTCCCAACCGTCCGCCCATCGGATCCCCTTTATAGAAAGGTCCTGTCTGATCCAAGCAGCTAGTGGCTCCAAAGATAGGGCAAAAGGAGGGGCGAGAGGGGAAATCCCTGTCGCGTTCCTCGTTCCAGACAAAAGACCTCGGAAACTTTATTATTAACAGTGACCTGGGCCAGGGGCTCAGAATAGAGGAGACGCACCCATCCTATGAATTCGGGACCAAAGCTCAGTTTCTGAAGAACCGCCATCATATTTGGCCATTCTAGAGTATCAAACGCCATCTAGTGATACCACCACTGCATCCTCCCGAATGGTGTGGCAGCGCCCCAGCACACCGTGTACTCGACGGTGATTGAGTGCAGTATTGCGATGTGGCATAAAGCCTGACTGGTCCGGATGCACCAGCGTCTGGAGGACTGGCTTGAGCCGATTGGCGAGAACCTTAGCCAGGATCTTAGGTTCTGCGTTTAACATATAAATAGGCCTATAGGAGGCACATGAGTCCCTGGGCATGCCATCCTGCGGGATGGCCATAATGGTGGCTATACGTTGGTCTCTTGGCAACACTCCCAGTTCCTTGCTTTCCTCAAACATCTTTTTAAGATATGGGCTGAGGCCGTCCGACTTAAGCTTGTAAAGTTCAATGGGGAGCCCGTTGGGTCCCATGGCTTTCCCCAAACAAAGGTCGCAGATAGCCCGACCCAGCTCCTCCAACCATAGCGGAGCCTCCAAGGTTTCCCGTTCGTCCTGTGAGGGCAGGCATGCGAATATCTGCCAGTAAGTCTACAGAGTCTTCCTCAGGCCGGTCAGACCCTCTGCTATAAACCTTACGGTAGTGCCGCTTGAATTCCTTTACGACCTCACGGGATTCGGTTATGACCGCCCCGTCTTGGTTGTATTTCCGCCACCACCTTTTGCGCCTGTTGCTTTTCAGCAAGCCATGCTATGAGCTTGCCCGCCTTGTCTCCCTGGTCGTAAATCCTGCCCTCTCTATCTCTAAGGAACGATTTTGGCGGCATCCGTGGCCAGCGCCTTATATTCCGCCCTCTTGAGTTGCATCTGGTGGGTTATCTCTGGATCCCGTTCAGCAAGCACAGCCACCTCCAGGTCCCATAAATCTCCCTCCATTTTGATCTTCTGCGCCTCCCGCTCCCCACGACGGCCCGCAATCACCAAGAGGGCCTCCCCTCTAAGTACTGTTTTAAACGCCTCCCACAACACCACCGAGGAGTCCACTGTGCCATCGTTGTCCTCAAAGTATCTGTCAATCATCAGTGTTAGAGCTTTACGGGTATCCGCATTACGGAGGTACCAGGCATTGATCGGCGCTATACTACCCTCCTGTTTGTCACCAATAGTGAGATGGACCAGCAAAGAGGAGTGATCCGAAATACCCCGCGCTAAGTGGGTGGCTTCCTGAATGGCGGTGCCGTGTTGTAAAGGTGTGAATATGTAGTCCCAGCGGGAGAATGAATGATGAGGGCCGGAAAAGAAGGCGAATTGACTGTCGGTGGGGTGTTTGAAGCGCCAGAGGTCAGTTAGACCAAACGTCTCAATGGAGTCAGCTAACAACGTCTGGCTGGGAGGTATGTCCCTTGGAGGATGCCTGTCACAGTGCCCAGAGAGCACAGCGTTAAAGTCGCCCCCCACAAAGAGCTGTCCGTCTGGGAGGGAGAGGAGTAAGCGTCCTAGATCTTGAAAAGATTGGGTCTGAAACCCGGCGGGATGTAGCTAGTAACCATGTTCACCCTACTGCCCTCCCATGCGCCCGAGATGGCAGCTTATCTACCAAGTGTGGCTGAGTCTTTGTGGTCGACGACCAAGGGAAAGCTCCGCCGTACCATAATACCAACCCCGCGGGACCCTGAAGTAAAGCCAGCATGGATCACAAGGAAGTACCCTAACCTGTTAAGTGCATGGCACGTGTTGCCCAGTAGGTGGGTCTCTTGTAGGAGCACTATGTCCGGTGTGTGTTGTTTAACAAATTGCAGCACTATAGTTCTCTTAAGTTTATCCCCCAACCCGTTGACGTTCCAACTCAGAACCCTGAGGCTTTTATCCCACCCCATTGCGACAGACTTTGCGAACTGGAGCGAAAGCCCTGAAGTCCCTGGTACCTTGCAGCAAAATAAGCACCACAGTAAGCTGTGACCACATAAAACAATTCCCAACCCCCCCACCCCCAACTCCCTCCACCCCCCAACAACTTCTCATCCCCCCCCCCGGACCCCCCTCCCTGCTTTCCTGCTCCGTAGGTTTCGAACTACCCACATCCCCAATTAGCAGAGCGCCTTTCGCCCCAACCTGGAATGGAGGAAGGAAACAAACCCTAACCCCCCATAACCCCCCTAGGGATTCGTTCTCTCTGAGGAGCGTGCACCGGCCCCAACTCCAGCCGCCACCCGTTCCCACCCCAATAAACTGCACATTACAATGTGATAACTACACTCAATCCGAAATCAAGTTTCTGTCCCTCAGCGGCAGAGCCATAACCTTCGCAGCCACTGTTATAGCCCGCCCCGGGCTCGTATGGGTTGCCTGAGCAAGCGGCTGAGGAGGGGATCTACTGGCATAAGCATAAGAATTGACCATGTCCAGACCCTTGGAAGGCCAGCCATCATTACTCCCCCGCCCCATTATTCTAGCTGCCTAGAAAAGGCCCAGAAGGCCCCCCCTCCAGCACCAGTACCCGCAATACGTTACATAAGTGGATAATCAAGCCAGCAGTCCCATCGCCTTCAATGTTCTGCCCCCTCTTGGAGGGTCCCCCACCGGGGACTCGTGGATCTTGATCTCCAGGAACTGTGACTTTGCACGTCCACATCCGATCTCCCGGCAGTCGAGGCTGGCGACGCAGCCTGAGTGTCCCTCCAGTTCTCACTGGCAGTCCAGTCTACAGCTTTTGTCGATTCCCGATCAAGCCATTCTTGCACGTCCGATGGCGAGGTGAAAAAGAGGGATTTGCCCCCGGCAATGACTTTGAGCTTAGCAGGAAAGAACATCATGTACTTGATTCCTCACTCCCTCAATGCTGCTTTGACACCTATGAAAGAGCGTCTCTCCCTTTGCACCTGGAGCGTGAGGTCTGGGAAGAACCGGATTGTGGCATTTTCATAGAGCAAGTCTCCCGCCTGCCTGGCCGTTTGTAAGATGGCATCCCTGTCCCTGTAGTTTAGGATTTTAGCAATTATTGTCCTGGGCGGAGCCCCTGGTTTGGGCTTCGGGATAGGCGCTTGGTGTGCACGTTCGACGTTGAAGATCTTCGACAGCCTTTTGGGTTTAGGGTGATTTAGGATCAAGTCTTCTTGGAAGAGTTCCACGCTGGGCCCCTTCAGCTCCTCCGGAACACCCACCACGTGAATGTTGCTTCTGTGGGCCCTCCCTTCCTGGTCCTCAAGGCGCACAGCCATCTGTCGGTGCTGGTGCACCAGTTCGTTAATCTGCTGATCCATGGCCTTTGTGGACGTTTGGAGCACCTGAATGTCGGCTTCGTTAGCTTTGGCTTTTTCCGACGTTTTCCCGAGGTCCGTGCATAGGAGGATGACCTCAATAGAGACTCTATCGATCTTAGTCTCTAGAGGCGCGCCCAGCATTTGCATGGCGGCCATGATGGACGCCAGCGATGGTTCTGTGTGTCCGGTTGTGTCCCCCGTCGCACCTCCTACCGGCGGTGTCCTGCTCTGCACCGTATACTTGTCAAGTTTATTTGACTGCGTGGCAGCAGTCGGTTTGGGCCTCATAGTTGCTACGCAGTGTCCCCCTCTGGCAGCGTCAGACCTGCAGAGGCTGCCCCTGTGTGCCAGTGCCCCACCTGGATCAGACACCCACACTCCGTTCCTGCAAGAACGCCACCCGGCCAGTCTATAGTGCCCTGTCTCACCAAGCAGGCCCCGGCAGGAAGTTGGAGTCCCAGTACAGCCTCTGCCTCCTCCTGGGTTGGGCTCCCCGCCCCCACCAGCCGCCACTTCCAAACAGGGGAAGAGGAGGTCTCATTATAGTCCTCAATGGTGCTTGCGTGCCTGTCCACAGCTGGTCCTGGAGGTGCCCTCTCCCTAATGGCTACACAGTCTCTCAGGGGCTCCGCGATGGCTCCCGATGCTGTCCGACGCTGTTCGCTCCCCTCCACGCTGCGGCCCTCCTTGATGTCTCTTGGGAGCACTCGTGTTGGGAGGAGCCCCCCCTCGAGAGAGCTCGGCACCTCCCGCTGTACTCGGCCTTTGTCACTCCACCCGCCTGAGATGGCCGCCACTGATCTCCCGGTCCACCGCCGGCCGAACCCCCCGCTAGACCCGCTGTAGACCACGCGCTCCACAGGGCCTCCAGGCGGTCCACAAAGCTGTGAATGGGCTCGCGGCAGGAAATGGTGTGGGTCTATGTCCTCTCCGCACTATGGCCTCCGAATCAAGGCGCCAGCCCAGCTCTTCATAGGCCCTAAAGCCTGGGCCTCTAGTAGCACCCAGGCCGTCCAGCTGCGCGGCCGCGCCTCCCTCCCACGGCCGGGCCCAGATCTCAGTTGCGTAGCGCGGCTCCGGGAGCAGGTATCAGGACCGAAGTGCGGTATAACGGCTCCACTTCCTCTCACCCACTCATTGATACAGGCGAAGTGCAGCCACAACAGATTTCGCTGGATATTATCGGGGCGAAGGGTTTAGGCTCCGAGGAGCTCCCGAGCTAAGCGGCCATCTTAGTTGGCGCCTGGCCACGCCCCCCCAATCAAATGCTTTTTCAGCATCAAGAGATAGGGCGGCTAAGGGAACGGGATATTATCCTCCCAGGGTTAGAATATTGGAAAACATTCTGGCATTGTCAGAAGCCAATCGTTCTTTGACAAAACCAGCCTGGTCTGGATTAATGAGAAGAGGAATAACTTTCTCCAAACAGGATGCTAACTTCTTTGCAAACATTTTACAATAATAGTTGATTAGGGAAATTGGACAAAGAAAATTGCAAAGAGAGGAGTCTTTGTCAGGTTTGGGAATAACAATAATAAGGGCTTCTAAAAAAGAACCACAGACTTTAGAATTAGATAGGAATGAATTAAAAAGCTCTAATAATTTAGGGGCAAAAATTGAGGAAAAGGTAAAAAAATAATTCAACCGACAAGCCATCAGAACCCGGTGCATTAGATTTTTTCAAGGATTTAAAAGCATTGGATATTATTTGAAGAGAGATATCCTCCTCTAGTGGTAAAAAGATATCAGGGAGAGATTTAGGTTAGGGAATATCAGAAAGAAAGATACAAAATCTCCTTCAGAGGGAGTAGTATTTTCTGTATATAAGAGATTGTAATAAGATTGAAATGTGTCTATAATGTCAGAGTCAGATGTAAGGAGTTTATTGGTTGTTTCTGAATGGATAGGTCCGATATTCCTACGTTCTGATTTAATTTTTAAATAGTTTGCTAACATTTTCACTGCTTTGTTTTGACCCCCGTGAAATTTTGATTTAATCTTAAGCAAGATGTTACAGGCATCCACAGTGGCAATTTTGTTCAGGGTAGATTTAGCTTTAATTAACTCTTGTAATGAAGAAAAATAGTTATGTCCAAAGTTTTAATTTGTAGCAGGGTTTCTTTATATTTAGCATTTAGTAGCTTTTTTTTCTTGGAAGAGTAAGCAATAGTGAAGGTTCTAAATGATGCTTTAAAGGCATCCCAATTATTGTAAATTGAGGTATCTAAAGAATTGTTAAGCAGGATAAATTCATTAATGAAAGAGGTTGCTTCCGATATAAAGGTTTGATCTGACAAAAGGTGATTTTTGAATCGCCAGCGACCTTGTTAGCATTTAGTGAGGGACATATCAATAGAGGTAAAGACAGGAGCATGGTCATAAATAAAAATAGAACCAATTTCAGATGATTGGAGACAAGGAAGTAATGATTTAGAGATTAAAATATAATCAATACGAGATATTGTGTGGTGAACAGGAGAAAAAAAGTAAATTCAGAAGCATCTGGATGGCATGTTTTCCATACATCATATTAAGGACGAGATGAAATGGCCGACAAATGATTTGTGGGTCTTATCTGGTTTAAATTTACATTTACATTTCCTGTCAGAAAAGGGGTCAAACCAGTTATTAAAATCACCACCAACAACTATATTATAATTAGATATAGAGGATAATTTCAATTTTATAGAATGCCAAAATTCAGGATATGGTTTAACAGGCCCATAAATAATAAAAAAGGTTATTTGCATTTAGTTTATGGGAGCGTCCACTAGCACCCAACGACGACTGGAATCACATTCTGATGACAATATTTGGGCATTAATAGGGAACAGAAAATCTCCTCTTCAGGGCAACTGGGGTTGGCATCCGTGGCTTAAACGCCCGTACCTCTGGTGCTCTCTGGTGGGCACAAGCAAATTCGATGGCACTGGTGACAGTGATATTCGGGTGTTGTTTCACCTATGCTCTGGTGGCAGTTGGAAGCCCCACCAAGAACTTCTCGAGCTGAACCCTCATCAATAGTTAAGGTATGAGGTTGGAGCCAACGAGTTCCCAAGTCCTGAACCTAGTAAAAAAGGGCACAAGGTTGTCTTGGGGCAACCACTTCTCTTTTCTGAACTTGGCATGATAATGCTCCGGGTCATAGCCCAATCGTTCCAGTATTACCTACTTAATGGGTCCATAGGGAGTAGTTCTGGATGGGTTGGCAGCCTGATAGGCGGTCTGGAGTTTGCCTGACAACAGGGGTGCTATATATATAGACCCCAGTGTTTGACTGGCCATTGGGCAGTGGTAGCTACCCGCTCGAAGTTCGTAAAAGAGTAATCAGGGTCTTCCCCTGGTATTACTTCTGTAGCACTGAGCTTGGTATGTTAGGGTGTACTTTGCTGCTTGCAATAGTGTCCGTAAAGCGCTGGATGGCAGAGTCCTGTACCACCTGGTTTTGGGCAATGAGACCCGCTTGTCTCTTTAGGGTCTCCTGCAGTTTCTCCCTGTCCCTTTGTGCATCAGTGGTTTATCCCTCCGTCACTAACTGGAGGTGTTACTGACCTTCGGCCAATTGCTTTAGCATGTCATCCAGGCTGTTTATCTGTTTCAGCTTGGTGTCGGTCTCTGTGCTGAGGCTGGTCTTGGCGGTGATCCCACTTCTGACACCACTTGTCACCGACCCAAACACCATGGAAGACAGGGATGCTTGTGAAATCGTCTTTTATTGTTATTTCACAGGTTGATTGTTGTGTACTACAAAGGGGTAAGGTCTCTGTGCCCATTCACTCAGCGTCCTCTTTGCTCTGATGCCCGTTTGCGTCCTGTCGGTTGCTGGCTCCTGCTTCGGACCTCTTTCTAGTGTCGGTCGTCCCCTCAGTAGGAAAGACAGCGAAGGAGAGGCTATTAGTAGTTGTAAATTTTCCCAGTGTTTGACTAGTCGTATTGTATTCCCTCAACCCTCCCCCTTTTAGGACAAGGAGTTATCCAGAGAAGGATTCCCAGTATTTCTTGTGGTACTGCAAATCCGGACCCCGCTGTTTCACAGATATCGAGGTCCAACACTCGTGTGACAAAATATTGTCGTACCATGACGAATTTGGTGTCTACGGACCGGTAATGATTAGGACATTATCCCTATACATTTGCGTCATGATTGAGTGATGCTAACACCCTTAAATCATGGTTTCCGTTCCGAACCCTCAGACTCCATTTTGTAAACGGCATCCATCTTATGACTTGCCCTCATATAGTCAATTGATTAAGACCGAGTTTGATCTAAAAGGACACGTCCGCCGTAGCTGACTTCCCCATGACCTGGCCGAAGCTGTCCCCACTGTCTCCAGCCAAGCCTGTTTGGGCAGCTCCTCGCCCAGTGGCCGAGCAAGATATCATCAAGGCACAACATGTCATAAACCCTCCACTACATACAGACTCTGTTTTCCATACACATACACCTGTCCATGACTCTTGTTTATGACCCGTTTTATGATGGGAGGGTGCCCGACCTTATTGGGGTTTCATCGATATCTGATGGGAGTTCTGGATCTGGCGGGGTAATCCATCACCAACTGGACATCTGAAATATGTGCTGACCAGCATGACTTCGCTCTTTGTATTATTGTAGAAATATGTGTATAGCCATATCATAAACTCAAGAATTCTTGCCTACAGCTGTTATTTATGTATATAAGGAGAAGGCTGGTTCTGTAAAAACGAACAGTCTCCTGAGAACTTACGGCCCGTGTTGTCGTACTTCTAGGACGCATGTTACTTGGTTGCAGCCAATAAAACTCGATCACTGACTTCGACTAGAAGACTCTGTGTTTCTGTAAGTCCAGAACAGGGAGAACTCAGAGGTCTTCGGGTGTGGTCCCCTGGCACCACCGGGTCTCTAAAAACCCGGCACCTCAGTTGGTGCCCAACTCGAGGCGATATCAAGCGGTGACGGTCCAAGCCAGATGTTCGTGAGGAGCTTTGTGTGAAAATTCCGGAGGACGGCCAGCCACTTCAGCGACCCCTGCATGTGGACGTGGTTCCGAAGGTCTTTGCTGCGAGGTTCCCCGCGTCCCGACGGCTACGAAGGACTGCTGCCCTGACTATCGCCCTGTTTTGGACCCAGTGATCCTTGGTAGAGCGAAACGATAGACGAGTCTTCTAGCGACGTCACCGATCTTCAATATTCAGTTAAGTATAAGTGGAGCGTCTCCCAGTTCTTAGTTTGGTTCTTAGTTTTGGTATCCCAGAGATACGGTTTGTATTGGTTCTTGCAAGCACCAAAACCGAGGGATTCGTGTATTCACGACAATATCATAATTAGATAATCCCTTGAAGTTTGAAGCTAGACTAGTGAGCGAAGATGCCTGGTCTCAGCAGACTTGGAAACTTGTTTTGTCTTGGTTGTAGTAAGGACTCCCGATTAGAGGATTCGTGTCCGGTTCCTCCGATTGGAACTCCAACATATGAGTTATATATAAAGCACGGAGTAGGTCCTATCACATATAATGAGGTATGGATAAAATACACCCGCAAGGATGGTGTTTTAAAATGGCCCCAATATGGTAGTTTTGATTCAGAAATATTAGATAACCTCGAGGTCAAGTTGTTCAAGAAGAAAGCCCGGCCGGCGATGTTTAACTCTTTTCGCTTATGGCGCAAAGAAGCCAAACAGAAAGAAATAAAATTAGCAAAGAAAAATAAAAGAGGCATGTCGATGGTACAAGCTGCCATCGCATACAGGGATAATGAGGAAGAGCAGGAAAGTGAACAAATGCTCAGAAGCAAGAAACTAGCAATAGATAAATGCTACCCGATGTTACCACATGAGGGACAAGACTAAAAGGGAACATCCGAGAAAGATCCATTAATGTCCCATTTATTGAACTCACCACCCACATATACATCGAGTATCGTTGGACCCCCGAGGCGTATTGTTATACTGCGCCCTGGCGCACGAAAAGCAGCTCTTGCACAAGCACCAGCTCCTCTTCAGCTGGTTCCTACTTCTCCGGCACAGCCTTCTCAAGGGCCGCCACCTTTGCTACATACTCCATCTACTTCTACAACTTTGCCTACTGCTCCAACTATTCACTACGATACTACGTCTGCTACTGCCTCGACTTACTCTGCTGTTGCTTCGACTTCCTCTTTACATCAGCCTGTCTTTTCTGGCGCATCTGCCTCGCCGCAAGCTTCTCCTTCTGTCAGACAGAGAGTGGCAAGTACTGTCACTGGTCTATTCTCGCCCTTCTTTGGGTCGCCTAAAACGACCCCTAAACCAGAACGTAGACAGTTCAGTACCCGACTACGAGGAAAGAGAAGTACTGAATGAGTTAGCATGCAAATGGGTTACTGATACTGTAAGATATGATGTTCAGTCTGTTATGGAAGTCTTCTGTCAGTGGGATTCATCCACTCAAAGATATGTATTTGAAGAAATGTGTGTGTAGCTCTGGGAAGATTTACAAGACAATGACCCAAAACGCAGAATGCAGGAACTAGCCCGCATACGATTCAAATTTTACGAAGGCATGATTATAGGTGCAGATGTTGAAAAGGCAATGGATCTGTTGTTATCTTATAGGAGGAAGGGAAACAGCTCTAGATCGTTTAATGAGGATGATATGTCGGGTAGGAAAAAGGCGCGACAGTACCCCATGAGAGAGGTTCCTCCGGTATGGCGGGAAGGTGATGCGAATGCACAACCACCTGTTCCACCGCATTTCCAGCGTGTATGGGTACATGTCCCCTGGAAGAGATCCGAAGTTTTAGCACTCAAACAGACACTACCCGATCCCCGTAAAAACCCAGCAGGATATTACAAGGAATTATCACAGACCGCCAGCTCATGTATAATGAATTTAGCAGATATAGACATGTTGTTTGGGAATGTTGTTCCGCATCCTTTATGGAGTAAAATTCGTCATGTAGATCATGATCAAGAACTAGGTGACTCATGGGCTAATATTACTGCTACAGATGCTAGACAAATAGGTGGTTCTAAACCCGAGCCTTTAATAGCAGATCTTCCCGGTAGGATTATCGCGTACATGAAGACATTAATGCCTGAATTACGTGTAAATTGGGACAAGCTATCTGTGTGCAAGCAAAAGAAAGATGAGAATGTGTCTGACTTTTTCACGAGGTTTGAGGAGACTTTCACTGATCATAGTGGTCAGGATATGGCTACCGAGGGTGGCCAAAGATTGTTTGTAGACAAATTTGTACATAATCTGCTTCCTGAATTGTGCAATAAATTGAAAGATTCAGAGAGTGCTTGGGCTGTTTCCACGTCAGCGCAGATTTTAGCTACAGCCCAGTACTATGAAAATAGACGCAAAGACTAGCTAGATAAGTCAGACAAGAAGACTAAAGAACTAAAAACTAAAGTTCTCCTCCAGCAAGCTTATCCGCCCCGCACTCCTAGTCAGCCCAATTATCAGCAACCACAGCAGTATTCGAGAAACTCGCAAGGAAACGAGTTTTCCCACCAGCGTTCTCCATATGGCCCGATCAATGTGCATATTGCAAAGAAGAGGGTAATTTCAAAAGTAATTGCCAAGCTCTTGCACGACGTTTAAACGGTGTCTCCGGCGCAAGAGGTAGAGGTATTCAACAGGCTCCTAGAGGTAGGGGCCGTGGAAATTTCCCCCAGAATACCATTTCTTTTCCACCTCAGAATTCTATGAATAGCTTTGACCAACAGAATAATGCATCTTCCAGGTCAGCTCAGTACTATGCAGATGACTATTACGCAGAAAACGAGAATGAGGGTAATAATTGCTAGGACAGCCACGGACAAAGAGAGGGAGTTGTTTCAGTTCCAGTAGATCAGAATGGACCGTATGTCGAGGTAATTACATCCGGAGTGTCGGAGCCATTTCTGCTGGATACTGGTGCTACAAAAAGTTCTATTATGCACTCAAAACTTCCTGGCGCACCTTTGTCCGGCGAAATGAATGTTTCAGTAGGTTTTTCTGGCGCCCCTGTTAGAAACCCGATCTCCAGTCCCATGCCCCTTTCTGTTGGCCCATGCGAATTAGAAGCACCCCTCATCCTTACAACAGGTTGTGGCGAAAATTTGTTAGGTTTGGATTTGCTGAAGAGATTATATGCGACTTTGTACTGTTCTCCTTCGGGAGTACAACTCACCCTTGGTAAGAAAGTGATTTCCCCGATGTATTTGTCAAAGGAAAGAATTCCGACTGAGTTGTCATCTCTTCCAGACGTACTTTGGGCGAATGGTTCTAATGATGTAGGTCGTTTAGAGATAGCACCGTATGTCATAACATTGAAAGCTAATGTCAAATTGCCGCGTATTCCCCAATATAGAATGTCAAAAGAATGTGAAAAGGCTTTGCTAGAGATAGTCCACGATCTAATTGCGAAAGATGTCATCGAAGAGACTACAGGCAACATTTGTAACAGTCCTGTTTTGCCTCTCTTAAAGCGTACCGATCCTTCACAGCCCCCTGTGTACCGATTTGTGATCGATCTAAGGGAAGTGAATAAGATCGTTGTACCACAGTTTCCAGTCGTCCCCGACATTACTGCCTTATTGACAATGGTCCCAGCCTCAGCCAATTGGTTTTCAGTGATCGACCTGAAGAATGCCTTCTTCAGCATCCCGATTGCCGAGGAGAGCAGAGATATCTTTGGCTTCAATTTAGGAGGACGAAGCTTCCGCTTCAAACGCGCTCCTCAGGGCTATTGTGAGAGTCCATCAATATTCAGTCAGGCTCTGAAAACACAACTAGATACGATTGTTCTACCTGGCGGCGCGACTCTGATTCAGTATGTAGACGATTTGCTGATCGCTGCAGATACTGAAGAGGTTTGCAAGCAAGCTACATTGTCATTGTTGCGTCATTTATGTGACATGAAGCACAAGGTCTCGCTTTCCAAATTACAATTTTGCCGACAAGAAGTAACCTACTTAGGTCACATCTTATCGAAGGAGGGAAGGAGACTGACCCCAGAAAGAATACAGGCAATTGCAGAATTGAGTGTACCAAGGACACAAAGAGAAGTGCGTGCCTTCTTGGGCATTACATCATACTGTAGACAATGGATACCGAATTTCTCACTGTTGGCCAAGCCCTTGCTGGCATTAATGCGTAAAGACACACCCAATCCTTTGCCTTGGTCTGAAGATTGTCAGGCGAGTTTCCATGAGTTGCGTGAGGCATTATGTTCGGCTCCTGTGTTGGGCAACCCCGACTACAGCAAGCCTTTTACATTATACGTCCATGAGAAGGAAGGTTGAGCATTATCAGTCTTGACGCAGCACTTTGGGGACAAACAACGCCCATGTGCATATTTCTCCGCGACTCTAGATCCCGTAGCTAAGGCATTACCAAGTTGCTTGAGGGCCACTGCCGCAGCGGCTGTCTGTATTCGACAGTCGGATGGGTTAGTCATGAATAATACTCTGACCGTTATGGTCCCACATGCAGTAGATATCCTACTAAACAGGACGAAAACGCAGCACCTAACTAGTGCTCGACTATCCAGCTACGAATTGACCCTGTTAGCAAGTCACATTCACATAAAGAGGTGTGATACACTCAACCCTGCTACGTTACTACCCATTCCACCAGCAGAGACAGAAGAGGTCGACAAACATGATTGCTGCTTTAGGACAGAGGAAGAGACAAAAGGGAGAGTAGACTTGCAGGACACTCCCCTCCCTGAATGTAATGATAATTTATAGGTTGATGGTTCATGTTTCAAGTTGCCAAATGGTGATACGACTGCAGCATATGCCGTGACAACATTACACACGATTGTAGAGACAGCTCGCATCCCCCAGAATTCTGCACAAGCAGCAGAGTTAGTCTCACTCACAAGAGCGTGTGTGTTGGCGAAAGGAAAACGAGTGAATGTGTACACTGATAGTCAGTACGCCTTTGGCGTAGCCCACAGTTTTGGAAGGTTGTGGCATGAACGTGGGTTCCTGACGTCACATGGTGCGAAAATCCAACACGGCCAGCTAGTACACGACCTTCTCGAGTCACTGACCTTGCCCCTACAGGTTGCGATTGTGAAGTGCAGCGCCCATAGGAAAATCCGAGATGATGTTGGCCGAGGGAATGCATTTGCCGATGAGGTCGCGAAAGAGACTGCAAGGAACATAATGAGTCGGATGTATGTTGTAGGTCCTGCTAGATGGACCCCTGATGTGGGTATGTGTGAAGACACCATCGAAAGCGTGAAGTCTATACAAGCTGATGCTACCGAGAAAGAGGTGAATGAATGGAGAGAAAGCAAAGGTAGGTTAGACGCGAATAGTTGTTGGGTCGAACTGTCAGAACATCAGAGGTGGTTGTTACCTAATGCCTATGTGCTCGCAGTGGTAACAATGGCCCATGGAATGGCACACATCAGTGTGAAAGGAATATGTAAGCTGTTGGCCCCAGTATGGCAGAATAGTGGTATCCCAAAATGTGCGGAGAATCTGGTCAGAAATTGTATGGTGTGTTTGAAGCACAATCCCGGTAGGGGAACCCCAACCCCAGCTGGTCATTTTGCACCTCCAACGTACCCGTTCGAGGTCTTGCAACTCGATTTCATTCACATGGAGAGGTGCAATAACCTGAAATATGTCCTTGTTGTCGTTTGCGCCTTCTCCAGGTGGGTAGAAGCGTACCCCCTTAAGAACAACACTGCATTGTCAACTGCCAAAGCCCTTGTCAAGGAATTCTTCCCTAGATTTGGCATGCCTAGACTTGTCTGGAGTGATAATGGAAGTGAATTCGTGGGACGAGTGATGAAGAGAGTGTGTGAGTGTCTAGGCATCCACCAGAAGTTCCACGCTGCAAATCATCCCTAATCGGCAGGATTGGTAGAGTGCTATAATGGCACGTTAAAATTGAAACTGGCCAAGATCCAAGCCAGCACAGGTCTCAAGTGGCCAGACGCCCTGCCTTTAGCACTCCTGTCTACCAGGATGATTGTCCATTCCAGATTAGGACTTAGCCCGCACGAGATCGTGTTCGGGCGCCCAACAAATATATGGGGAGTACCGAGACCCAGGAGGCTCAGTGAAATAGAGTACCCTGCACTGTTTGACTATTTGCACGAATTGACAACTAAACTGCATGCTTTACATCAACAGGTCCACAGCTCCTCTCCACCGGCGTCTGACGATCCAGGCCACGCCATCGAACCCTGCTCCTGGATCCTGATTCGGAATTTCAGACGAACAAAGAACGAGGAGCCTCGCTGGACCGGACCTTTCCAGGTTTTACTGTCCACCCGCTCTGCAGTACGTGTCCTCGGGAAGAAACACTGGGTACACGGCGCCCATTGCAAAAGGGTCCCGGTCCCCCTTCCATATGACCGATGGGTCCGGCAAGGAGTCGCTGACTCCGAAACTGAGTTTACACCTCGTTTTGTCCCCTTCAGCGATGCACGATTAAAAGGAACTGGTACCGACAAAGAGAGCGATTGTATTTTGCAAGGATCTGTGCCACCGTCGATGCAGTTGGACACTACCGAACCTGAAACATTGTTTGAAGATCACACCGTGCCTGGAAAGGAACAATATAATCTGAGGTCCAGACCAAGGAACTGACATAATCGAATTTGTGCGATTTCCCCCCCTTTTCCATGAACTATTTTTGATTTCACAGCTCTCTCGCCCAGGGAACTAGCTCATTTTTGATTTTCGAACCGCCATCCGGTTCTGCTGCTAGGGCCGCGGTTGAAGTCTGAGGAGTGCAGCCGGGGACGCCTAGGTCAACGGTTCTGGTCGGTCTGAGGGTATTACCTCGGACTGGACAGAGCGCACATCTTGGCAGAAGCAACCTCCCACCGCGGGCAGCAACCAGAGGATGGAGTTTCCAGGGGTTGAGAGACCTGCTAGACACATGACCTTTGAAAATAAAATATGTACTGTAATGGCAAAAAGACGAACTCTAGTGTTAAGCATCTCAATGTTGTGTAGTATAATAATGTTTTTAACTGGCTATGCTCTGTCCATTTTTCGAGTTCCATTCATACACAACACACAGCTCGCACCTCCTCCTACTGTTCCCGCACACTCCTTTCACCCTCTACCTGAACACGAGTCTACCAGAAGACTAGAATTCGTAAATAACTCCTTTATCCAGCTCCTACACCAGCACCAGTCTATAATGAACACATCGAATTGTTGGATATGCGGACTCATGCCACACACTACAGATAAGGGCATCCCTTACTTTGTCCTGCCCTTTAGTTATTTCGGTTCTCTGTGGGCTTTCCAGACCATGTTCCTGTTTTCCCTTGAACCATACGTTCGAGGGGAGAACTCAAACAATAAGGCACTAGTGGCAGGGATCCGAAATATGAGTAGAGATATTGACACGGTTAGAGCAACTCCCAAAGATGAGTTTACCCCATACAGCAGGTGGAACATCACCAAGTATGGGATTTCCTTAAGTGAGAGCCAGAAATCGAAGAAATCTTCCCCAGTCTGGATAGTGCCCCACCGAGGTCACTTATGTCTGCAAGGTATTGGCAGGGATCCCAAAGCACAGTTGGGGAAGAGCATATGCACGGAGACGTATGTGTTTGCCTCCCGAACTTCCCCTCCATTCTTGGCGGCTAAAGGCACCTATTTCGTCTGCCATGACAAAGCCTACACATGGTTGCCCCCTGACTTCTCGGGCACATGTTTTATCTCGTTTCTTCTGCCACCCACCTACACGGCCGGGGCAGATTACCATCGGACAAGGACAGTTAGGGGTGTCGTGAGTCAAGACGACACTGCGGGTCAGGAGTTTGGAGATTTCGCAAAGGGTTTTCTGCCATTTTGGAGGCCCATGGTGAACAGCAGGAACATTCGACAATTGACGAGAATAGTTGAATCCGCCGTGACTGAAACGGCCGGTGCCCTTAGCAACTTGACAGCTGAGCTTCAGCTGGATCGACTTATGACCCTTCAGAACAGGGTTGCCCTAGATGTCATACTTGCAGACCGTGGTGGTGTATGTAGAGTGATCCAATCTAGTTGCTGCATTTTCATCCCCGATAATGCTCCGACAGTGTACCAGGCCATCTCCAAATTACACAAAATCTCTGATTCCCTTCACGTGGAGAAAGGGGATTGGTCTCTGCTAGGGTGGTTCTGGGAACTGATCTCTGCCTGGGGATGGAAAACTCTGATCTTCATCGGGATGATCTTAGCCGTTCTGTTTATGTTCTGCCTGTTTGTGCAGTGCGCTCCTGCAATATGTGGCCTCTGCGCCACTTCATGTGTAAGGAAGCCTGTGTCAAGGGACGAATTGAGCAACAGAATGATGCTACAGCAGCATCTCCGTGAATTCATCAATACAGATTTGGACTCAGATTAGCGTGAGTTATTGCCTAATAGGAGGGCAAAAGGAGGGTCTGTGGTACTGCAAATCCGGACCCCGCTGTTTCACAGATATCGAGGTCCAACACTTGTGTCACAAAATATCGTCGTACCATGACGAATTTGGTGTCTACGGACCGGTAATGATTAGGACATTATCCCTATACATTTGCGTCATGATTGAGTGATGCTAACACCCTTAAATCATGGTTTCCGTTCCGAACCCTCAGACTCCATTTTGTAAACGGCATCCATCTTATGACTTGCCCTCATATAGTCAATTGATTAAGACCGAGTTTGATCTAAAAGGACACGTCCGCCGTAGCTGACTTCCCCATGACCTGGCCGAAGCTGTCCCCACTGCCTCCAGCCAAGCCTGTTTGGGCAGCTCCTCGCCCAGTGGCCGAGCAAGATATCATCAAGGCACAACATGTCATAAACCCTCCACTACATACAGACTCTGTTTTCCA
This sequence comes from Lissotriton vulgaris, assembly GCF_964263255.1. Taxonomy (NCBI): domain Eukaryota; kingdom Metazoa; phylum Chordata; class Amphibia; order Caudata; family Salamandridae; genus Lissotriton; species Lissotriton vulgaris. The sequence goes on from NC_141694.1 coordinate 510,792,208, forward strand.
TACACATACACCTGTCCATGACTCTTGTTTATGACCCGTTTTATGATGGGAGGGTGCCGGACCTTATTGGTGTTTCATCGATATCTGATGGGAGTTCTGGATCTGGCGGGGTAATCCATCACCAACTGGACATCTGAAATATGTGCTGACCAGCATGACTTCGCTCTTTGTATTATTGTAGAAATATGTGTATAGCCATATCATAAACTCAAGAATTCTTGCCTACAGCTGTTATTTATGTATATAAGGAGAAGGCTGGTTCTGTAAAAACGAACAGTCTCGTGAGAACTTACGGCCCGTGTTGTCGTACTTCTAGGACGCATGTTACTTGGTTGCAGCCAATAAAACTCGATCACTGACTTCGACTAGAAGACTCTGTGTTTCTGTAAGTCCAGAACAGGGAGAACTCAGAGGTCTTCGGGTGTGGTCCCCTGGCACCACCGGGTCTCTAAAAACCCGGCACCTCATTCTTCTCACTGTTCTGGAGGGGTAGATAGGATAGACTGGGAGGAATAGCTGGGAGGGTTATGGAGGGGACCTTAGGCCTTAGGTGACCCCTGTAATAGGCACAAGGGGACTCTGGATCCCTTTTACTCCTCTCCTTACCTAGGGCAACTGTCCCAACCATCACCAACCATCACCCTATATGTCCTAGTGAGATATAATTAAATCAAATCAATTAAACCTGAGAGGGATCACTCTCCCTTCCTTCGCTGCTCTGCTGCCTTACTTTACAGGCCCGTATATGAAGCGTGAGTGACTAAACACCCTCTCAACACACGCCCGGTTGCATGACTCACTTGCCTGTAGCCGTGACCCATTGACAGGGTCACGGCTGCCACCTCATTAGCACCTTCCTCAAGGGGGCGCCTCCGCCTTTGAACACAGACCACAATACCGATCTCCGACCGAGCTGTGTTCTCAGTTTCGCATTCCTTGTTGTTCATCTTGCCCCTGCCCTCCGTCGTTGCCTCCGCTGGTTCTCGCTGGTGACTGTCTCTTTCTCCGCTGTTGCTCGCTCCGTCTCCTTCCTCTTCAACGACGTTCCTGGGGCCTCTTCCGGGGTTGAAAAAGGTATCTGGACTCCGCCTCTCTCTTGTCGTCAGCGTAGCCAATAGACAGGCCTTGGCAGTGCACCCCGGGACACCCGTAGTCGTCCACTGAGGGTGCCCTGTCGCAGTAATATAAAATGTAAAAATTACGTTGTCTCCATAGTGTCGCCTGCTGGGAGCCCCCTGTACTTGCAGGGAGCTGGTTTGCACCCAACTGTTAAATTTCGTGGGCCACCCATTCCATCTGACAAAGGCCTATCTGCTAGTCCTGCTACCTTTCCTTTTCAGAATCTTTTCAACCCTGTACACCCAGTGTCGATCGTCCTGTAACTTTTTTAACTCTTTGTTACAAAAGGCCCGACAAGTTTTCACTATTCTAGTCCTTTAACCTGTAAATATTTATACCTTCTTTAAGCTTCACACTCTCCATTATAAATATTTTGTTGCTAAAAGTCTGCCGCTAGCCCATCGTAAGGACGCCTTTCAACTTTGATTCCCTAGCATGATCACCTTCTTTTAAAAGAGGCTTCTGTACCTTGGCCCTAAAACGGCTCCCGTACACTGCTAAGGATTTATCGGTTTTGATGGTGAAAACTGGTTTTATAATCATCTATAAAAGCATGTGGAACATCCACATATCAGTAGGTATTTTAAGCAGTGAAATATCTTCACATCTTAGATTTTAAAGTTCTGTAAAAGAGCTCTAAAACAGCTGCTTTTACCTTTGTGTGTATTACAAAATGATGAACAGTGTGCTGTTTTAATAATTTCTGAAACAAATTGTTTAACATTTTTTAGCTGGTGTCTGTTTGCAGTTTTTGAGGGTTTTGGCCTTTCCTGAAGATGGCTTTAAATGCTGTGGTGATGCTAGTACCACTTTGATCGCTTTGCGCTTCTGCAAAGGCGTACTTGGGCAATAGATCTATTACCGTTTATATCGAGCTCTATTATTATGCTTGTCTAGAACTTGAAGACTGATTATGTCTGCCTGCCATTAATTATCTAGCTGCGCATTAACAATGGTTGGTCTCCTCTTAAAATGCCTCCTGGCTGGCTTGTGTAGTGAATACACAGATACCAGATAACCAGGTCTTAACCTGCAGTCTGGTTACCAGCTCCTTTTCAACTAGAACCCTTCTAAACAGAGCTTCAGCACTTTTAAAGCTTCCGACCACGCTTGAATTGTAATAAAGCTTCCTTAATCCGTCCCCCGAAATGTTATCAGCCCCTGCATCCCATGAAATGAAAGACAATGGTTTTGTGTAGGGACATTTTATTAAAAATAAAAAATGTTCTCAACACATAAACTGGGCATACTTTACAGTTTCATGGGACACGTCTTGTCATTGTTGTTAGACAGTTTGCTGACTCTTCACTACATATACATGATATGACACATGGTACATACATTACTAAGGGAGGCGCTAGGGGGCGCACACGCAAGATGGCCGCACAAGAGTGAGGCTCCTGCAGCCCGGTGTAATAATCCTCCAATTATCCTACTAAATGGCCTGCTAATCGCTTACAAAACTACCATCTGCAGGGACTAAGCGTCCTGCTGTCTTGCTGAGAAAATCGTGGAGTTTGGGCTGCAACTATTCCAATTCTGAGGCGGAGAAGAATCGACCGGAAGCGCAGCTGATCCTGGGTGGTGCTGTGTGGCGGCGGAGGCGGCTGGGAAAGACCGCTGCTGCAAACGAGACATCCGGGCCGTGGCGCGAGCGGCAGAGGCAGAGACTCTGCCCTGAACACTGACTGGTTGGGCGAGACGGAGCAGTACTAAGAGGCGACCGGAATCGATGTGAGGTAACCGTGCAGCTGGCGCTGCTCGTGCTGCTCGACCACTTAGAAGGGGAGAGGCAGGAAGATTGCCGGAGCGGCGGCGGTGATGGGATCCTTGGTGGTGGCGGGGAGGTGCGCTCCTGCCACCGCGAAAAAGAGACGCGAGGCTGCTGGGGATCTCTCGGAGTGATAGCATAGACCCCGGTCACCTGCGGCATTACATGCAGGGTGCCCAGTCGTGCTTGGGCCCCTACTGAAATGCCTTGCTCTGACTGTACCTTCTGGGGGCTTCCAATGCTCGCACCGCTGCCGACCTGCCTGATCACTGCCCTGGGGAACAGCGCCTGCTCTGATTGATGTTGGAGGACTCCCGCTGGGACTCGGGGGGGGGACGGACCCCATTACTTATTAACGCTGACCCGCTCTGTGGACCAAATAAATACACCTGAGGCAGATTTATTGGCGCCATTTTGTGGTGGGGGATGACCGGCCGCCATCTTGTGGAGGATAGGGAGGGCACAGCCATTCCTGGACTTTGCTGCAGTTACCTGAGGGGGACATATATTAGCTTTAATACTATTTGGGGAGGCAGAGTTCCCCGGTGCCAGCTACTAAGCTGTGACCCCCCCGCAAAAAGACGACAGTCAGACTCGGGGATTGGCCTATGTCACATACTGAGGCTGAGGGTCGGAGAGGATACTGCTGCTGGCGCGATTGAAGGTGGCGCCTCAAAGAGACTGCGGGCACTGTTGACGGCACTGTGTGCTTTGCCTTCGAGACGGTGGCTGATGCCCCTTGGAACAGTGTGTGCTGGATTGTGTCCAATTGACCGCAGGTGCTGTGTCTGGAAGGCTGAGTACCTCTGGACTACGTTGCCTCTGCACTGCAATACTTTAACTTTGACGTGGGCCCGGAACGACTATCTCGCTGAGGAGTGGCAAACGCGCGGGAGAGAGACACACACACTTGCGCCTCACACTGGTGACAGCATGGGGAAACCAGATACCAGGCAAACAAAGCTGAACTTTGAAGCGGCGAAAAGAGGTACTCGGAGCATACAGGATGATCAGGACCCTGATAGGACGGACGAGGCCCAGGGAGGTGCTACTACACAGACCGTAGATGTGCAGAGTGGACAGAATGTCATTGCGGATGGATGGCATAGCACATAAGTTGGAGGGACACGAGGATCGAATCAAGGAAACTGAGCGGCGCATAACCGACACCGAAGACACGACCACCAGGAGCCCTACGCAGATTGCCTGCATGGATAAGCTTTTGAAAATAATTGCTGCCAAGAACGAGGACTTAGAAGCTCTCAGCCGACGAAATAATATCTGTGTGCTGGGAATTCCTGAGTCGACCAACACTGGGAAAATGGAGGAGTATGTCGAAAACATGCTGATAGCTGCAATCGGAGCGGAATCCTTCTCCAGCCAGTTCATCGTAGAGCGGGCCCATAGGTCCCTTGGGCCGCATCCGTTGCGTGGGGACACTCTGCATCCTATTATAGCGAGACTGTTGAATTACAGAGATCGTGATGTGGCCCTTTGAGCAGCAAGAAGTAAGCAGACCCTTTCCTATGATGGTAACACATTCTCCATCTACCTGGACTTTACACCCATAGTCCAGGAGGAGAGGCGTAAGTTTATTGAAGTCAAGAAAAAACTGCGGAAAGCGCAAATTGATTATGTGCTGTTGTACCTGGTGGATCTTAGGGTCACACATCAGGGGAAGCAGCGGTTCTTCACTAATCCGCAGCTAGTGGAGGAGTTCCTTAAACACCTGAAGTGCATGAATCGATTTGACGGAGGTCTGATAGCTTCCCAACAGTCTTCATCAACGGGAGCGGAAGATTCGCAATAACACAGCCCGCGCTGCAACCAGACATTCCAAATATGGCCTCAAGTGAACTGCTGCTTGGTAGTTGATTCTAAGTCAGGAGTCACGCATGTTGTTTGTATGTCGGGCCATTTGAGCTAGTATTAACCTGCAGCTCCCCCCCCCCCCCAAGAGCCTGGGTGACACAGCTGCGGAGGGCTCGGAGGGCTCGGGGGGCTCGGGATGTCTGTGTTGCCGCCTAGAGATAGCCCCCAATGGGTATTCCCCCGAGATTGACCACAGCACACTGCTTGCAGGGACTCTGGGACTGTTCTTACTTAATATGGGGTTCAGAGAGGGTGGGAGGGAGACTATTTCTGGCCAGTTGGGGTTGCTTCAGTGGGTGGGTGGGGAGAGGGAGAGGCCTGGTTTGTTTTTTGTATGACACCTCTGCATCAGGGCGTCGACCTCCAAGCATATGGGAGGATGACAGGTGAGGTAATTGGTAAGCATCAACAGCGCCCTATAACAGTCTTTTATGTTAATACAAGTGATTTGGGTTGTATTACATGGACACTATGCAGAATGGTGCTAGATTTCCCAAAGTATGGCTAACGCAGACTCCGAGGTACTGAATGTTATCACGTGGAATGTTAGGTGCTTGGGAGATCCCAGGAAGAAAAGGCATATACTGGCATATTTGGACAGACATCGCTTGCATATAGCTTTGATACAGGAGGCTCGCTCTATACTACAAATAGGGTGGATGACTTGAACCTAGATAGCTTTTTGGAGGATGTGGCACTGGGCTGGTTGAGCTATGTACAGAGAACTTTCTTATGTGCTCCGTTTGAACTAGATGAGGTCAAAGAGGCCATCATGAGTATGCAATCAGGGAAGACCACGGGAACTGACGGAATTCCTATAGAAATCTATAAAACATATATAGAACTAATGGCCCCCATTCTCCATGAGGTGTACGATGAGGTGGGCAACCTTCCTGCCTCTATGAGGGAGGCTCTTATAATTTCGCAGTTAAAACCGGGAAAATCACCCTAGCACTGCGACTCCTACAGGCCGTTCTCCCTCCTTAATTGCGATGCCAAAATATTAGCGAAAATATTTGCAATTCGACTGAGCCTGCTGATGGAGAACTTGATCCTCCCTGACCAGTCGGGCTTCATGCCCGGGAGGGCCACCTCCCATAATTTGAGAACACTTTTTGCCATCTTGAATAATGTCTCACCAGACCTTCCACTAGCTGTGGTTTTTTAGACGCCACCAAGGCTTTTGATTCCATTGAGTGGGACTACATCTTTGGGGTAATGTTGCGAATGGGCTTTCCATCCCTATTCCTCTCGTAGATCAAATTATTATACTGCTTACTGGTCGCCAAGGTACTTATTAATGGGCACACATCGCAGTCGTTCCAAATTACTAGGGGTACTCGTCAGGGGTGCCCGCTTTCCCCATTGCTCTTTGCTATTGCAGTGGAGCCGTTAGCACGAAACTGCGACAACACCACAGTTGGTGGTTGATAAGGCCTTGAGGTGCAATATGCCCCATATACTCATATCTCTCTATGCAGACGACATCACCCTTTACATCCGGGACCCACAGCAAAATCTGAACCCGATCCTCAGGGAATTTATAGTGTTTGGGAAACTGTCTGGGATCCAAATTAATTGGGGGAAGTCAAGTATTTTCCCTCTGATGGCTGCAACAGTTCGCTTCCCGCTGGACTACCTTTGGAGTGGTGTGAAGAGGAACTGAGATATCTGGGGATACGAGTTACTAGAGACAAAGATGAACTCATGCGATTGATTTATGAGACAGCCATGACCCGTATAGCGGAATGTGTCACTCGCTGGATAGCTTTGCCCCTCTCCATGGCGGGCCGGGCATCCTTAATTAAAATGGTGGTGCTCCCCAACTACTTTACCTCTTTTTAAACATTCTGTACTACCCAGGGGCCTTTTTCTTTAAGACGCTAAAGTCGGAGCTGACGTGCCTTGTATGGGGAGGCAAACAACCGAGATTGCAATGGAATGTACTGATTCGACCTTACTCGCAGGGAGGGTTTGGAATACCAAATTTCGAATTATACTACATGAGAGCACAAGCCCATTATGCATGGTTTTTGCGTTTAGCAGCCACGGTATATGCTGCAAGTTGCGATGGAACACTGGCTCGCACACCCCATCCCAATAGATGGCATCATATATGAACCTGTTGGAACTAGAGACAGGACGCCGACCGCCCTCACATGCACAGTAGCAGTATGGCAACGCATATTTATTTATTTATTTTAGAAGCTTGTAAAGTGCTCGGCTACCCCCAACGGGTGTGTCCCGGCGCTGTAGACGTGCGGCAACCAGAGAAGTTCAGTGAAGGCTAGATCAAAGAGAAGAGCCAGGTCTTAAGTTTCCTCCGAAACAAAGGCTCTGATGTAAGAAATCTGAGTTCCGTCGGTAGTTGATCCAAAGTTTGGAAGTGGCCCACCTCCAGTGGGTGCAAGACGGAAACGTGGGGAATACATTAGGCGGAGGTGATTGGATCTGAGGTCACGTGTCGATTGAGTAATTTTAAGTCTGTGCCTCAAATATGCAGAGCCTCGACCATTAAGAGCTCTAAAGGCAAGGACCAGGGCCTTGATCTGTATACGGTATCTTACTGGTAGCCAGTGCAGTTTGGCCAAATAAGGTGAAATGGAGTGGCGATAAGGAATATTACAAATCAGCCTGGCCGCTAAATTCTGCACTGTCTGAAGACGGTTAATGAGATACGCCGGGGCTCCTACAAACAGACTGTTTGCATAGTCCAAATGGGACGTTATAAGGGCATGAACTACCGTCCTCCATGAGTCAAATGGAAGGAAAGGGATGATTTTTTTAAGCATTCGAAGCTTTCCAAAGCAAGATGTTGATACAGCTTTATCCTGTAAAACTCAAATCGATAAAGTATCAAATTGGAAACCCAAATTGCGGGCAGCTTGAACTGGTGCCGGGGGGGGAGGGGGGGTTGAGTTCTGACGGCCACCAAACATTAGCGGGAATTGGAGATTTCTGGTTAAAAAAATAAGACCTCCGTCTTATCAGTGTTCAGTTTTAAATTATTAGAGGACATCCAGGAGGCGATGTTCACCAGGCAGTGGCGAAAACTAGCCAAGGAGCTATCAGAGTGGTCTTTAAAAGAGAACACAAGCTGAGTATCATCAGCGTAGAAGACTACTCTGACGCCCCATGATTCGACCACTTTCGCCAACGGCATCAGGTACACATTAAATAAAGGAGGGCTGAGTGCAGATCCCTGAGGAACCCCCCATGTTAATGGTTTCTCCGTGGAGACAAATGGCCTGAGGAAAACCTGTTGAGTTCTGCCCGACAGGAAGGATTTCACCCAGGCCAACGGGATCCCTCCTATGCCCCCCTCTCAAAGGCGAACCAGTAGGATATCGTGCGAGATAGTGTTGAATGCTGCGGATAGGTCGAGGAGGACCAACATGGCCTCCTCTCCCCTATCCACACACTCGCGAATTGACTCAGACACTTCTAGTAAGGCTGACTCTGTACTGGAGTCTGGCCTGAATCCTGACTGGTTATCATGTAGCAACTGGTTAGATTCTAAGTATTCGGACAGTTGCTACTGTACCGCCTTCTCCAAAACTTTTGCTGGCTTGGGGAGGAGTGAGATAGGCCGGTAATTATTGAAGCATAGTGGGTCAGCATCAGCTTTCTTTAGAATAGGTAGCAACATCGCATGTTTCCACAAAGAGGGGAAAAAGCCAGATTGCAGGGAGGTATTACATATTTCTAACAAAGGATTAATCAGTAGCGGGGCTAAATCACTCCGAGTCTTAGCCGGGACTGGGTCGAGCGGAGAGCCTGATTTACATTTTAGGAGCAGAGACAGAGCATATTCTTTTGTCAGGGGTTTAAATGAAGTAAACACTTCGGTATAAGTGGTACCATAATCTGCAATTACTGCTATAGAGTTCTGATGGACTGTTGCTGTGATGTTAGCGATTTTCTTGTAGAAAAAATCTGCATAGGGCGGATGTTGAACGTCCCCATGCTATACTCTCCACTGTTGCCTCTCACTCACCACCCGAGCATGCCCCTTCTCCAGTAGACCATTTTTCATAACTTTAAAAAGCGTACCCATATCCATACCTGGGTGGATTTTTATCATAACGGCCAATTTCGTACTATTGAGCATATATTTCAGGGCACACAACAAACCCCACTTGATGTTTTTCTGTTCATCTGACTTAGACAGGGGATGCGATCGCTTTCCCTGGATTTCCCAGCTGAACCGCAAGCCCTGGCACCATTACAGCTGATACTAAAGGCTACCACAGCTAAACGCCTAGTCTCCCTGATATATAGAACAGTGCACATGCAGAGAGAATTGCCGGCTACGATGTCCCGCACGTGGTGGAGGAGGAGCTGGGTTTTGCCCTAACGGATGATCACTGGGAGTTCTGTTGCTTGCAGACTGAACTGGTTTCGGCCAGCAGCAGGCTCCACATAATACATTATAAGTTCCTGCATAGACTGTATTACACCCCAGCCAGGATGCACAAATATAAACTAAGAGATTCGGACAGATGTGATAGGTGTCACGCTGAAGGTGCAGACTTTCTGCATTTGGCGTGGGAGTGCCCGGGGGTGAACGACTTCTGGGAACAGGTCTTCAAAGCTCTGACATGGATGATAAATACGCATGTGGAGCCTACCCCACTGATGGCTCTATTAGGCTATGTCAAGCCCCTCCGGGCAGAACACCGCAAATATGTCGCCCTAGCGCTGCTCATGGCTAAGAGGAGGGTGGCATGTCGTTGGGGTAGGGGACGGGCACCCAAATTTAAGAGCTGGATTGACGATCTGGTGATCTGCCAAGAGCGTCTCACAACATATGCCGAACTGCTACCTACTGCCTCCAGACCCAGGGATATATGGGCCCCTTTGACATGTTATCTACTTGCACACCCACGAGGGTCGCCATAACTTGGTACAGACATATTTATGCGATAGAAAGGCAAGAGAATGGGTCACTGGGAGGTGGAGATGGCATTGTACATAACTGAGATAAAACTATGGACGCCTTGACTTATTTAGTTTGTTTGTCTTGAGAGTGGGCTGCCTTTTCATTCATATATATATATATATATATATATATATATATTACCTACTGGCGGTCGCCAGTAGGTAGTTATAGTTAGGATTTTTTTCAATGTTAAATCTCAAAATTCTATTTGGAATAACTTTGGCACCGGTTGACGAATCTGCCTGAAGATTTCAGGAAAATGGCCTCGTCGAGCTCCGGTCCTTCCCTGAAAGTTTGGGGGGGATACAATAAGCGGGGGCCGAGATAAAAGGGGGGTCCCAAAACGCGTTTTCCCCATGTTAATTTCCATAGGGCGGTCGATTTCACTTTTAGCCCGAACGGCTGAATGGATTTACACCAAACTTGGCAAAATTGTAGGGACTGGTAGCCCGATGTGCCTTTGCTATGTCTCAAGATATGTGCTCCAGTGGATTTTGAGTAATTTAGGTCCAAAAAAATATATATATCTATAGCAGCGCACAGGTGCGCGCACCGGAGTGCGCTCCAGGCGCGACACGCGAGGTGCGCATGGAAAGCTGATTGGCTCTCGGGTGTCTGTAAACATTCCAAACAGTCCAGAGCGGTCGCCATCTTGTGTCTCGGTAAAATCGAGACATAAGAGGTGGCTAAAACAAAGTGGGAACTGACCATAAGGCGTCAGGGATAGACCCCTTTGACCCCCTAGGTTTGATGTGGGGGCTATAAAAGGGCCCCGCGGGGCATTTAAAATATTTTTTTTTTTTCGTTTTGCGCGGGGGAAGCGCTCGGTGCGCGCACCAGGTAGCGCACCGGGGAGCGTAAAATGAGGGAAAAAGATGACAGAGTTTTAAAAAAATGAAGTTTTCATTTAGAAATTGGAGGTAGTTCTTAAAAGAACTTTTTTTTTTCTTCTTTTTGTTGTTTTATATTTTTTTTGTGTTTTTGGAACTTTTTAAACTTTTTTTGGCTTTTCAAAACAGTTTTATATTTTTTTTGTATTTTTTAGGGGGAGAAACAAAAAAAGGGAATTGAAACTGGCTCAACTGGAGCAAAAAAACAAAAAACCCAAAAAATTATTTCTTTTTGGGGCACTTGTGATTATCACCTGCAAGGACGATGAGCTTAATACTTTGTTCCCCATAGGAGATAAGCTTGCCACAAGCAGTGCAAGTAATTTTAAAATCAGCAAATCTCGGCTGAATGCAAGGCATCACCTCAGATGTTTCTGGTTGCGAGGAAGAGGGTTGTTTTCTTTGGGAGGGGGTCCTTGATGACTGGGGGAGGTTACTGGCCAGTTCCCGGAACTCTGCGCGAGAGTAGTTGTTTGGATGCTTTCTTGTCATGTGCCGAATCATGGTATAGTTACCAAAAGAATATTTCTTATTTGGGTTGCCCCGTGAAAGTTCATCATTGCAGATGAGGCAAGTGACTTTGGGCGCATTCACCTTTTTTTGCCCCTCTGGAATTGAAAAAAACTGCCAAACAATGTGTGGTTTGGGTTTATAAGGTGTGTTTTCTTCAGGCAGCCATCTTCTTCTCCCCTCCTCCTCTTCCTCTTCCTCCTCCTCCTGTTCTTGACCACCAATATAATTTGGAGCTGGTCCTCTTGGTGGTGGTGGTGGTGGTGGTGGCTGAGATGCTCCTGCTGCTGCTGCTACTGAAGCCATTTTAAAGTACAAAAAGGTACAGAGAGTTCCAAACAGATCTTCCTCAGTCAAAGGACAAAGTCAGAATAAGGAAAAAAGGTGGGGGCTTTCATCATTTGGAAAACAAAACTGTCCTGAACCAATGAGAAGTGTTATTTTCAGGTCACAAGACCAGGGGCTTCATCATTATGAAACTAAAACTGTTATGAACCAATGAAAAGTGTTATTTTCTGCTCACATGACCCGACGCGCTTACGCTACGCGCACGGGGGCGCGCAGCGTAAGCGCGTCGGAAGTTTACGTTTTGCGATCGTATTCGTTCGAGTACTTCCGGGTGCGCTTACGCCGTGCGTATCACGCGGTCGCGGCTACGCGATACGTAACGATCATGTTTTCGTTTGCGATATTGGCGCTCACAAGACGCTCCCCGGAGCGCGCCCGGGGGCGCTTTTCAGAAATACGCTTTTCGGGGCGCACTCCGGGGCGCGCTCTGGGAGCGCTCCCCCCAAAAATTAAAAAAAAAAAAATGGGATAATTGTAGAGACAGGTAGCCCTATTCTGAAGTGGTTTGTAAAAAAATTAACTTTATAAAAATATGTATTGTGCTACATTGGGCTTAATATATGTTAGAGCCAAAATGTAGCCCAAATGTAGCCCAAAGTAGCCCAATGAAGCCCAAAGATGGCCACCAGAGATCAAAAATTGTAAATGTAGCCCAAAATTCAACTAGATGTAGCACAACTGTAGCCCAATGACAGAATGTACCAGAGTGTTAAAAAGAACAACTAGAGTGCTAACAGTCTTATTTATAAAGTGAAACTTATAGTAAGGAATTAGCATTTAAAAAACCTATGAAATTCACTGAAAAAAACCATAGGTTTCACACCAGTTATAGTTAGGAATTAGCATTTAAAAAACCTATTAAATTCACTGAAAAAACCATAGGTTTCACACCAGTTATAGTTAGCTGGAAATTTTACTGATATAAAACCATTGAAATTCCCACGTTATAGTTAGTCGGACTCACTATAACTTGCGCGTGCAATGCACTGCTGATGACATCACATATTACATCACTCATGACATGGTCAGTGACATCACTCATGACATCACTGATGACACCATCCTTGTGACACAGTGACAGACCTCCTTTCAGTGTAATGTAACCCATGAAACACATATTCAAAAATAGAAACTAATATTTTCAAAAAAGTGGATATACCCATACCAGTTACAACAACCAATTCAGTAATACCACCATCTAATACACATCCACTCATGTGTATGTATATGGGTTATTAGATATTTTTATTAGTATCAGTATGAGTGTCTATATGGTTTGGTGGGGGTATTACTTAGCACATAGATGCATGAGTGACTGACTCTTTGTTTGTATGTGTTTTGAAGACAACATATGTACAGGACTGTATGGGTGGATGAGTGTCTATATGTGTTTGTTAGTGAGTGAATGACTGTCTCACTAGTGTCTTTATCAGTAACTACATATGTTTTAATCTAGTATATATGAATATTGATGTATATAAGTGAGTATATGTGAGAGTAAGAGATTGTAAGAGTTCCTGTTTAAATAAGTATGTGTTTCTATAAGTGATTGTTTAAGAGAATAAATATGTGTAATTTTAAATAGAAGTAAGGTGGAAGTGTGTGTATAACTCTATATTCAAATAAATGGATGTCCAATAGTTTATTTGCACGTGTGAATATGTGTGTGAGTAACTTTTGGATGAATGTCGGTGTGTAACAGGATGTATAGGTGTATCACTTCATATGATGAGTGAGTATATGTATGAGTGACTATATAGAACTGTTGGTGAATGAGTGGATGTGTATATAGATAGTGGAATTACTGAATTGCTTGTTGTAACTGATATAGGTATCTCCATTTTTTTTAAAAATTTCAGTTTCTATTTTTGAATATGTGTCTCAAGGGTTACATTATAGTGAAAGGAGGTCTGTCACTATGTCACAAGGATGGTGTCATGAGTGATGTCACTGACCATGTCATGAGTGATGTAATATGTGATGTCATCAGCAGTGCATTGCACGCGCAAGTTATAGTGAGTCCGACTAACTATAACGTGGGAATTTCAATGGTTTTATATCAGTAAAATTTCCAGCTAACTATAACTGGTGTGAAACCTATGTTTTTTTCAGTGAATTATATATATATATATATATATATATATGCACAAAGTGTAGCTCTCTCCTGTAATTACCGCAGCTGCTGCAGCAATATCGAAAAGAAACCACGCCACTCCAACGCTCGTCATGGGCCAAAAAAACAATTTATTTGCGCTCAAGCCACCAGATCCTACGCGTTTTGGGCATCCGCCCTTGTTCACAGATCGTTAGTCAGTAAAATCTCAACAGCTTAAATACAAAAAGTTTTCCCGGGCATTTTTTTCACAACCACGTGGTAGTAAACATTAAAGACACACTACATATCTTAGGCTAAGCAGTCTTTTTTCTCCAAGTTCAGTGCCATGGAAAGTCATTACATGAAAATTATAACAGCATAAATGCATAATCATGTTAAAATCACAATGATATTATAATTTATTTTATAAATAAGAAAATAAATACGTTTTAGCAATAAAAATATATTATTGATTTTTATACCAAACACGCAACAGAGACAATGTGCAAATATCGCAACCAGCAAAGTTGTGCAAAATTTGCAGAAATAGTGTAAAAAGCAATGCATTAAAGTGCCATGGTCTAAAGGTGCAATATTGTTTAAATAGTCAATGACTAGAATGTGTAAACAAAACACTCTGTGCACAAAGAATTATTTGTGCATGCTCCACCGGAGCTAAGACCTGGTGTATATGCATAGTTTTGGATTGTCTCTAGTTTGCTAGATAAGGGACTTATCTAATATCAGCATAAATGCTCTATAAATCCATCATGATTTTATATTCTGTTAATGAATGCTTATATGGTCACTGAAAATAAATCGCATAATACGAAAAAGCGTTGTCACTGCTTATCATCATGCCCCCTTTGTCAGTGTCAATGTTAAAGTGCTATAAAAAACCCAAAATTATGAGTGTGCCCAAAGGAAAAAAGGGGGAAGAAATCCAAAATGGTGTTCTTCCAGTATGAATGGTGAGTGAAAGAAGTACTTTTACCCAATTCCAAACATATGTGCCAAAAAATAAAGAGATGAAATTAAACATATATTTCATTAAAAGACTTCAAGAGAGGGAAGGGGGGCGGGTAATGGCAGGAAAGCTTTAAACTAAATAATTCATGGTCAACAAATAATCTTTACAGGAATACATGGAGGTCTTCAGTTCATTCGGAAAACGACTGTCCAGTTCGAGGATAAACTGAGATTCCAATCTCCTCAGCATTAGATCCCTGTCCCCTCCTCTGATAGGTTTGGGTATGGAGGCTATAACATAATATGTCAGGCATTCAAGGTTGTTGTGGTGAATAGCTACAAAATGTCGAGCCACGGGGTATGAGCTATCGTTGTTAACGATAGCTCGCAGGTGTTGCAGTATTCTGACATGCACCTGTTGGCGTGTGCTACCAACATATCTTAAGCCACAGGTGCATGTCAGAACATAGACTGCAAACTCAGTTTTGCAGCTATGTTTACCCTTAATTTCCACTGGATCAGGTCTAAAGGGTGTGGAGTACTTGGTGGTGTTCACCCCAAATTTACAGGCTCTGCAGCTAGAACAGCAGATGAAGCCAGGCTTAACCATCCAATTATCTTTTTTAATGACTTCAGGGAAATCTCTGCTCAGCTGGGTTCTCAAACTTAAGCCTTTCCTATATGTAATGTTGGGTCCTGCCGCTATTCTAGGTGCCAGTACCAGGTCAGTTTTTAAAGCCGGCCACCTTTGATTAATAATAGACCGAATTTTATGTTCCTGTCTATTGAATGTCAATATCAGTCTAGGTGCGCTGATGTCTGAATCTGATGTTTTCTCCAACATGGTTTCTGAAATGGGTGTGTTGAGGTTTGATAAAAGAGAGTCTCTGGGTCTACTCTTTGCTCTCTCAATAGATTGCTTCAAGACAGATTCTTTATATCCCCTCCCTCGAAATCTATTGAGGGCTTCTGCAGCACAAAGTTCATAATCTTCATCAGTACTGCAGATTCGTTTGAGCCTCAATAGCTCACCAAAGGGGATGTTGTCAATGGTGTGACGGGGTGAGAGCTGCTGGCATGGAGTGTACTGTTGCCGGCAGTGCTCTTACGATGTAATTTAGTGCATAATTTGCCATTTTTTACAAATATCTTAACATCAAGAAAATCTGCCTCTGCTTGATTGATGTGTGATGTAAAATGTAAATTTTCGTTATTGACATTAAGTGATTTAATAAAGTTTTCTGCACTTGTCTGATCCCCCCTCCACACCAAAAAGACATCATCAATGCATCGCATCCAATGCAACACATTATTAGCCATAATATCACTGTAGGTGATGTTGAGTACCCGCTCCTCCCACCAGCCCACGTGTAAACACGCGTAGCTGGGGGAGAAGCAGGCACCCATCGCCACCTCTCTCTGTTGCAGATATATTTCCTTACCAAACATAAAGTAATTATGACGCAAACAGCAATTTGTCAATTCTATCAGCATCTTATTATGTTTGTAGCAACTGATGGGTCTAGTTCCTAAGAAATGTTCAAGTGCTCCAAGCCCAGTTTGATGATTAATGCTGGTATAGAGTGATTCTATATCTAGGGTGATTAATAGTAAATCATCACTCCACGGAACATTTTGGATCTTATTAAGAAAGTGGCCAGTGTCCTTAATGTAAGATGGCAATGCTTGCACCAAACTTTGCAAGAAGTAATCAATATATTCCCCAATATGCTCAGCCACACTGGAAATAGCAGAGATGATGGGCCTACCAGGGGTGGGACTCACCATCTTATGCACCTTGGGTAAAAGATATAATTTGGGCAGCACTGGATTTTCAACATTCAAAAAATCAAATTCCTGCTTGGACAACATATTTTCCCTTTTCCATTTAAACAATAGTTTTTTAAGGGCCTCTTTTGATTCGTTATACGATCTCATGGTAGTTCTCATGTAGCAGGTCCCATTGTTTAATTGCAACATTGCTTCATCAAGATAGTCTTTCTGTGGCCAAATCACGACGTTGCCGCCTTTATCTGCCATGGTGACTATGATGCTTTGGTCCTTGCTTAACTTGTTAACCAGAGTTGTGTAAGCCTGTTCTCTTTTACTTCTGTATCTCTTTCTATGTTTCACTTTATGGTAAAGTTGTTTCAAATCTTCAATAACCATATCGTGGAATGTGTCTATTGAGTCACGGGGCATGATTGGGATGAAACTAGATTTTGGTTTGAATGGACTTAAATTCATTCCTACCTGTGGTATTTGTGCCGTACAAAGTTCATCCTGTGTTGATACATCCTCAGCAACCGGCATATCATTCATTGCCAATTGATGTATAGTCAAAAAAGCTCTGGTGTCTCCAGCCGGGACATTGAGCGAGCTCGAAGTTAATGCATTTTCAGGTTGCTTTGAAAGATTGTTTTTATTGCCCTCCTTGATGTTAAAAAATTTCATGAGCTTTAACTTGCGAATATAAAGAAAGATGTCTACACGTGTTTTGGTGTAGCTGAAGTCGGAAACAGGACAATAAGTAAGTCCCAAACTTAGAAGCTGTTTTTCTGCTTCAGTAAGTACAATGGTGGATAAATTGATAATTACGTTGCCCATTACTTCCTTTTTCGCCAATATTGCCTCTTTGGCTTTTTTGGTGATTTTTTGCTTTTTACGGCGTTCTCTTCGGCGTTTGTTTGCCCTTGCTCGTTTTCCTTGCTTTGTGGCTGCTGTCTCCGATTTCTGGGTCTCAGTGTTTGCAGCCGATCTGAGCGTAAAAAATCAACCTCTTCCCCAAGATTCAAAATCGCTGATTGTATATCCATTGATTTTTCGCCTCTGCTCTCCCAGGACGAACTGCTTGTGAGGGATTCATTGTCGCTATTTTCAGATACCACGCCAATGCCTGCTGAGGTGGAGGCAGCTACTGGGGTCTCAGTAGAGGAAGCAGGTTTCTTTGATGCCTGTTGTGCCAATCTCGTCCTCTTTGCATTCTCATACTTTTTGGCAAATGTGAAAATTTGCCCTTGGGCGTAGTCCTCCTTGTCACGGGCGAATTTGTATATTTTGCGATTTTTGATCTTCTCCTCTTGTTGTTTTAAACGATCGTCAATTTCTTTCCGTAGCTTCCCAATTAAGTCGTTGGGTTCAAACGTGCAAAGCAGTTCATTTATGCCCTCTATTTCCTTCATTATGGCTTCTCTGTCAATTACAGCGTATTTCACAAGTACCTGTATCAGTTTGCTGGAGGACTCAAGATTGGTTTGCCCCCATTCCCTTAGCATATCTGGATTGGGATTTTCGTAGCTCGGTGCTAAGAGAATGCGAAGACCGCGGGGCACCCGCCCCTCCTCCAGGTACTTGGTGAGGGATTTGTGTTCCCACCATTTGGTGAGTTCTTGCCGCATGCATTTTTCAAGGCGTTTCATGGCAGCTCTAATTTTATCTTCGTCCGTATTTTCAGCGATATTGGGCGCGGCTTTGTTAACTCCCTGTTTGTTGATTACATTAGGGAGGTTAGAGTAAAGCACATCTGCCGCCGCCTCCCTGTCTCTCAAAGTCTCTGCTGACATGTTTGTGGTGACTTGATATTGCGCAATAAGATCGATGCAGTTAAGGTACAAACACAGTCAGTTACCGATTTCTTACTGCCGAGGCCAAAGAACTCCTCCCCACCGCTTGCTCGCTCACTGTCACTCACCGCCGAGGTCAATTATGCGTTGAACGACAACCGTACAGGTCCGTTACCGCAAAAGCTTGACGGAGTGAAATCCAGAGCGAGGTCGGGGGCTTCTGCTTGATTATTTCCTTAGAAGAAAGTAGCACGCTTGGTTGAACAGCTGCAGCCAATCTTTCGGGGAGTGGAGTGGCTTCGGAAGCAACCACCTTCTGAAGTAAAATGCACAAAGTGTAGCTCTCTCCTGTAATTACCGCAGCTGCCGCAGCAATATCGAAAAGAAACCACGCCACTCCAACGCTCGTCATGGGCCAAAAAAACAATTTATTTGCGCTCAAGCCACCAGATCCTACGCGTTTCGGGCATCCGCCCTTGTTCACAGATCGTTAGTCAGTAAAATCTCAACAGCTTAAATACAAAAAGTTTTACCGGGCATTTTTTTCACAACCACGTGGTAGTAAACATTAAAGACACACTACATATCTTAGGCTAAGCAGTCTTTTTTCTCCAAGTTCAGTGCCATGGAAAGTCATTACATGAAAATTATAACAGCATAAATGCATAATCATGTTAAAATCACAATGATATTATAATTTATTTTATGAATAAAAAAATAAATACGTTTTAGCAATAAAAATATATTATTGATTTTTATACCAAACACGCAACAGAGACAATGTGCAAATATCGCAACCAGCAAATTTGTGCAAAATTTGCAGAAATAGTGTAAAAAGCAATGCATTAAAGTGCCATGGTCTAAAGGTGCAATATTGTTTAAATAGTCAATGACTAGAATGTGTAAACAAAACACTCTGTGCACAAAGAATTATTTGTGCATGCTCCACCGGAGCTAAGACCTGGTGTATATGCATAGTTTTGGATTGTCTCTAGTTTGCTAGATAAGGGACTTATCTAATATCAGCATAAATGCTCTATAAATCCATCATGATTTTATATTCTGTTAATGAATGCTTATATGGTCACTGAAAATAAATCACATAATACGAAAAAGCGTTGTCACTGCTTATCATCATGCCCCCTTTGTCTGTGTCAATGTTAAAGTGCTATAAAAAAAACAAAATTATGAGTGTGCCCAAAGGAAAAAAGGGGGAAGAAATCCAAAATGGTGTTCTTCCAGTATGAATGGTGAGTGAAAGAAGTACTTTTACCCAATTCCAAACATATGTGCCAAAGAATAAAGAGATGAAATTAAACATATCTTTCATTAAAAGACTTCAAGAGAGGGAAGGGGGGCGGGTAATGGCAGGAAAGCTTTAAACTAAATAATTCATGGTCAACAAATAATCTTTACAGGAATACATGGAGGTCTTCAGTTGTATTAAGACCATTCGGAAAAGGACTGTCCAGTTCGAGGATAAACTGAGATTCCAATCTCCTCAGCATTAGATCCCTGTCCCCTCCTCTGATAGGTTTGGGTATGGAGGCTATAACATAATATGTCAGGCATTCAAGGTTGTTGTGGTGAATAGCTTTAAAATGTCGAGCCACAGGGTATGAGCTATCGTTGTTAACGATAGCTCGCAGGTGTTGCAGTATTCTGACATGCACCTGTTGGCGTTTGCTACCAACATATCTTAAGCCACAGGTGCATGTCAGAACATAGACTGCAAACTCAGTTTTGCAGCTATGTTTACCCTTAATTTCCACTGGATCAGGTCTAAAGGGTGTGGAGTACTTGGTGGTGTTCACCCCAAATTTACAGGCTCTGCAGCTAGAACAGCGGATGACGCCAGGCCTAACCATCCAATTGTCTTTTTTAATGACTTCAGGGAAATCTCTGCTCAGCTGGGTTCTCAAACTTAAGCCTTTCCTATATGTAATGTTGGGTCCTGCCGCTATTCTAGGTGCCAGTACCAGGTCAGTTTTTAAAGCCGGCCACCTTTGATTAATAATAGACCGAATTTTACGTTCCTGTCTATTGAATGTCAATATCAGTCTAGGTGCGCTGATGTCTGAATCTGATGTTTTCTCCAACATGGTTTCTGAAATGGGTGTGTTGAGGTTTGATAAAAGAGAGTCTCTGGGTCTACTCTTTGCTCTCTCAATAGATTGCTTCAAGACAGATTCTTTATATCCCCTCCCTCGAAATCTATTGAGGGCTTCTGCAGCACAAAGTTCATAATCTTCATCAGTACTGCAGATTCGTTTGAGCCTCAATAGCTCACCAAAGGGGATGTTGTCAATGGTGTGACGGGGGTGAGAGCTGCTGGCATGGAGTGTACTGTTGCAGGCAGTGCTCTTACGATGTAAATTAGTGCATAATTTGCCATTTTTTACAAATATCTTAACATCAAGAAAGTCTGCCTCTGCTTGATTGATGTGTGATGTAAAATGTAAATTTTCGTTATTGACATTAAGTGATTTAATAAAGTTTTCTGCACTTGTCTAATCCCCCCTCCACACCAAAAAGACATCATCAATGAATCACATCCAATGCAACACATTATTAGCCATAATATCACTGTAGGTGATGTTGAGTACCCGCTCCTCCCACCAGCCCACGTGTAAACACGCGTAGCTGGGGGAGAAGCAGGCACCCATCGCCACCACTCTCTGTTGCAGATATATTTCCTTACCAAACATAAAGTAATTATGATGCAAACACCAATTTGTCAATTCTATCAGCATCTTATTATGTTTGTAGCAACTGATGGGTCTAGTTCCTAAGAAATGTTCAAGTGCTCCAAGCCCAGTTTGATGATTAATGCTGGTATAGAGTGATTCTATATCTAGGGTGATTAATAGTAAATCATCACTCCACGGAATATTTTTGATCTTATTAAGAAAGTGGCCAGTGTCCTTAATGTAAGATGGCAATGCTTGCACCAAACTTTGCAAGAAGTAATCAATATATTCCCCAATATGCTCAGCCACACTGGAAATAGCAGAGATGATGGGCCTACCAGGGGTGGGACTCACCATCTTATGCACCTTGGGTAAAAGATATAATTTGGGCAGCACTGGATTTTCAACATTCAAAAAATCAAATTCCTGCTTGGACAACATATTTTCCCTTTTCCATTTAAACAATAGTTTTTTAAGGGCCTCTTTTGATTCGTTATACGATCTCATGGTAGTTCTCATGTAGCAGGTCCCATTGTTTAATTGCAACATTGCTTCATCAAGATAGTCTTTCTGTGGCCAAATCACGACGTTGCCGCCTTTATCTGCCATGGTGACTATGATGCTTTGGTCCTTGCTTAACTTGTTAACCAGAGTTGTGTAAGCCTGTTCTCTTTTACTTCTGTATCTCTTTCTATGTTTCACTTTATGGTAAAGTTGTTTCAAATCTTCAATAACCATATCGTGGAATGTGTCTATTGAGTCACGGGGCATGATTGGGATGAAACTAGATTTTGGTTTGAATGGACTTAAATTCATTCCTACCTGTGGTATTTGTGCCGTACAAAGTTCATCCTGTGTTGATACATCCTCAGCAACCGGCATATCATTCATTGCCAATTGATGTATAGTCAAAAAAGCTCTGGTGTCTCCAGCCGGGACATTGAGCGAGCTCGAAGTTAATGCATTTTCAGGTTGCTTTGAAAGATTGTTTTTATTGCCCTCCTTGATGTTAAAAAATTTCATGAGCTTTAACTTGCGAATATAAAGAAAGATGTCTACACGTGTTTTGGTGTAGCTGAAGTCGGAAACAGGACAATAAGTAAGTCCCAAACTTAGAAGCTGTTTTTCTGCTTCAGTAAGTACAATGGTGGATAAATTGATAATTACGTTGTCCATTACTTCCTTTTTCGCCAATATTGCCTCTTTGGCTTTTTTGGTGATTTTTTGCTTTTTACGGCGTTCTCTTCGGCGTTTGTTTGCCCTTGCTCGTTTTCCTTGCTTTGTGGCTGCTGTCTCCGATTTCTGGGTCTCAGTGTTTGCAGCCGATCTGAGCGTAAAAAATCAACCTCTTCCCCAAGATTCAAAATCGCTGATTGTATATCCATTGATTTTTCGCCTCTGCTCTCCCAGGACGAACTGCTTGTGAGGGATTCATTGTCGCTATTTTCAGATACCACGCCAATGCCTGCTGAGGTGGAGGCAGCTACTGGGGTCTCAGTAGAGGAAGCAGGTTTCTTTGATGCCTGTTGTGCCAATCTCGTCCTCTTTGCATTCTCATACTTTTTGGCAAATGTGAAAATTCGCCCTTGGGCGTAGTCCTCCTTGTCACGGGCGAATTTGTATATTTTGCGATTTTTGATCTTCTCCTCTTGTTGTTTTAAACGATCGTCAATTTCTTTCCGTAGCTTCCCAATTAAGTCGTTGGGTTCAAACGTGCAAAGCAGTTCATTTATGCCCTCTATTTCCTTCATTATGGCTTCTCTGTCAATTACAGCGTATTTCACAAGTACCTGTATCAGTTTGCTGGAGGACTCAAGATTGGTTTGCCCCCATTCCCTTAGCATATCCGGATTGGGATTTTCGTAGCTCGGTGCTAAGAGAATGCGAAGACCGCGGGGCACCCGCCCCTCCGCCAGGTACTTGGTGAGGGATTTGTGTTCCCACCATTTGGTGAGTTCTTGCCGCATGCATTTTTCAAGGCGTTTCATGGCAGCTCTAATTTTATCTTCGTCCGTATTTTCAGCTATATTGGGCGCGGCTTTGTTAACTCCCTGTTTGTTGATTACATTAGGGAGGTTAGAGTAAAGCACATCTGCCGCCGCCTCCCTGTCTCTCAAAGTCTCTGCTGACATGTTTGTGGTGACTTGATATTGCGCAATAAGATCGATGCAGTTAAGGTACGAACACAGTCAGTTACCGATTTCTTACTGCCGAGGCCAAAGAACTCCTCCCCACCGCTTGCTCGCTCACTGTCACTCACCGCCGAGGTCAATTATGCGTTGAACGACAACCGTACAGGTCCGTTACCGCAAAAGCTTGACGGAGTGAAATCTAGAGCGAGGTCGGGGGCTGCTGCTTGATTATTTCCTTAGAAGAAAGTAGCACGCTTGGTTGAACAGCTGCAGCCAATCTTTCGGGGAGTGGAGTGGCTTCGGAAGCAACCACCTTCCGAAGTAAAATGCACAAAGTGTAGCTCTCTCCTGTAATTACCGCAGCTGCCGCAGCAATATCGAAAAGAAACCACGCCACTCCAACGCTCGTCATGGGCCAAAAAAACAATTTATTTGCGCTCAAGCCACCAGAACCTACGCGTTTCGGGCATCCGCCCTTGTTCACAGATCGTTAGTCAGTAAAATCTCAACAGCTTAAATACAAAAAGTTTTCCCGGGCATTTTTTTCACAACCACGTGGTAGTAAACATTAAAGACACACTACATATCTTAGGCTAAGCAGTCTTTTTTCTCCAAGTTCAGTGCCATGGAAAGTCATTACATGAAAATTATAACAGCATAAATGCATAATCATGTTAAAATCACAATGATATTATAATTTATTTTATAAATAAAAAAATAAATACGTTTTAGCAATAAAAATATATTATTGATTTTTATACCAAACACGCAACAGAGACAATGTGCAAATATCGCAACCAGCAAATTTGTGCAAAATTTGCAGAAATAGTGTAAAAAGCAATGCATTAAAGTGCCATGGTCTAAAGGTGCAATATTGTTTAAATAGTCAATGACTAGAATGTGTAAACAAAACACTCTGTGCACAAAGAATTATTTGTGCATGCTCCACCGGAGCTAAGACCTGGTGTATATGCATAGTTTTGGATTGTCTCTAGTTTGCTGGATACGGGACTAATCTAATATCAGCATAAATGCTCTATAAATCCATCATGATTTTATATTCTGTTAATGAATGCTTATATGGTCACTGAAAATAAATCGCATAATACGAAAAAGCGTTGTCACTGCTTATCATCATGCCCCTTTTGTCTGTGTCAATGTTAAAGTGCTATAAAAAACCCAAAATTATGAGTGTGCCCGAAGGAAAAAAGGGGGAAGAAATCCAAAATGGTGTTCTTCCAGTATGAATGGTGAGTGAAAGAAGTACTTTTACCCAATTCCAAACATATGTGCCAAAGAATAAAGAGATGAAATTAAACATATATTTCATTAAAAGACTTCAAGAGAGGGAAGGGGGGCGGGTAATGGCAGGAAAGCTTTAAACTAAATAATTCATGGTCAACAAATAATCTTTACAGGAATACATGGAGGTCTTCAGTTGTATTAAGACCATTCAGAAAACGACTGTCCAGTTCGAGGATAAACTGAGATTCCAATCTCCTCAGCATTAGATCCCTGTCCCCTCCTCTGATAGGTTTGGGTATGGAGGCTATAACATAATATGTCAGGCATTCAAGGTTGTTGTGGTGAATAGCTTTAAAATGTCGAGCCACGGGGTATGAGCTATCGTTGTTAACGATAGCTTGCAGGTGTTGCAGTATTCTGACATGCACCTGTTGGCGTGTGCTACCAACATATCTTAAGCCACATATAGCCACACGATCCAACCAATCCAGGTCAAAAAAACAGCAAGCACTCCGATGTGAAGATGTTTCTCAAAGTTTATTTATTTTCCAAACCCCCCTTCACCCCTGACAGATGCGTTTCGCAAGTTAGCTTCGTCAGTGTCAGTTTGTGCAAACATACAGAAGCCATTTTAAACCCTACGCTTTTTTTTCATTTAATCAAAATAGAAGATGTTACATTCCATGGAAACGGCGGCCATCTTGTAGTGTAGTATTACAAGTATTGTACCTTGGTTTAAATGGCTCAGATAAAGTGCTCAAGGGCAAATTAAAATGGTTGACTACAACAAACTTTACATTAATATTGTGCACACTGTAATCATGTATCAGATTATCTGTTCATATATGTACATTTTGAAAGTGGGATCCATTTCGATTTGCAAGACTAGTTATGTGGGGGTGTATCCCCTAGTCTCAAGGGGTGATATTCCCATTACAACATTTTGCATTACTTTTCTTCTCCTTTTGTGAGTCCTTGTATGAGCTTGAATCCCAAAAATGTGTATGATACAGATATTTACATATTGACAAGGCATTAACCAGGGATCATGCAAGTATAGACAAATACTGCTCTTCTAGATATATACATATTTACAAGGAATTCATCAAGAATCATACAGGTTTAGGGAAAAACCTTTTTCTTATACGCAATAAACGCCAAGAGTATTGGCTCATTCTGTTTTAAAGGTGAACCCCCATTTCTGCATCATTATTGAGGCCCCACGGTACCATTGTTTTGAGGTCCAAAATGTATTTTGACTCTGTGATGCGGAGTGTCTTTTCCCTGTCCCCACCACGTTCTGATTTTGAAACTTGGTCAATGCAGTAAAACCTGAGTAGATCCCTATTGCTTTTGTGAAATTCAGCAAAATGACGGGCTACCGGATAGGTCTTATCATTGTTCGCGATAGCCCTCATATGCTCCAGGATTCTCAGTTTAGTAGGTTTGATGGTACTACCTATATAGCGTTTATTGCATGGGCACTCCAGGCAGTATATTGTGAATTCTGAATTACAGTTTAGATGTTTCATGATCTTTCTATTAGATTTACCCTCTCCTGTTCTCCCTGGATATTCTTTTACTTTTTGACTATGCTTGCAGGCTTTGCAGCGCAAACACGGGAAAAAGCCAATGATCTTGTTAGGAGCTACGGTTACTTTGGGGGGGGCGTAGTGGCTGTGAACGAGGTGATCTGAAAGTGTCTGGCATCTCCAATAGGTGATCATGGGTCTCTCGGAAATGTGTTTTTTCAGGATGTTGTCTGTTTTTAATATGTGCCAGTTTTTCTTAAAAGACTGGACCAGATCTCCCGATTTGATGTTAAAAGTGGTGATCATCCTGACCTGATTGTTCTCATTTTGCGTCTCCTTCACCAACAGGAGATCCCTTCTGTTGACGGTATCTGCTTTAGCGGCTGCCTGATTTAGTATGCTTTTTGAGTAGCCCCTAGCCTGAAATCTATTGCTAGCATCCCTTTGGGCATCTCTAAAGTCTGTTTCCGCTGAGCAGTTCCTTTTGAGGCGCAAATATTCACCATAGTGTACGTTTCTGACTAGACTTCTCGGATGGTGGCTAGCCGCGTGTAAAACGGCATTGCCCGCCGTGGGCTTTCTGTAGAGTCTAGTGTGGAGGTGGTTATTATCCACAAATACTTCTAAGTCCAGATAACATACACTACTATCACTAATTGTGCTAGTGAATCTTAGGTTCAGATCATTATTGTTGAGTGCGGAGATGTAATTCTCAGCCGAGGTTTTGTCACCGCGCCAAACAATAAAAAGATCATCGATGTATCTAGTCCACATCAATATTCTTTCATGCCATTTTTCATTGTCGCCTCCCCAGGCCTCGTGCTTCTCCCACCAGCCCACGAATAAATTCGCGTAGCTGGGAGAGAAGCACGATCCCATAGAAGTTCCCCTAATTTGCCTATATAGCTGGCCAGAGAAGAGGAAAAAGTTATTGTATAGGCAAAAGCGCATCATACACAAAATCATTTCGCTATGTGCCCGAAATTTCTTATGTTTCCTATCTAGGGACCACTTTGTGGCTCTTAGTCCTTGTTCATGATCAATGCATGTTTAAAGATTTACAACATCAAGTGTTATTAATAGCATATCGCTTTCCCAGGTCACACTGTCCATGATGCGGAGGAAATCCTGCGTGTCTCTCACAAAGGAAGGTAGATCCTTCACAATAGGAGCCAAATATGCATCGATGAAGCGGGAGGTGTTCTCAAGTAGGCTGCCTATTGCCGAGACAATCGGTATCCCTGGTGGTCTTTTGGCATTTTTATGGATTTTAGGCAGATGGTGAAATGTGGGAAGGACCGGGGAATCACATAAAAGGAAAGAATATTCCTCATGGCTAATCATGCCATCATTTTTCCATTGGTTCAGTAGTGTGCTATATTCTATGGTGCTCTTTAGATATTGTTCTCTTTTTGCCATAGCATAGCACTCTTTGTCTCCGCACGTGGTGGGGGGAGGAGCTGGGTTTTGCCCTAACGGATGATCACTTGGAGTTCTGTTGCTTGCAGACTGAACTGGTTTCGACCAGCAGCAGGCTCCGCATAATACATTATAAGTTCCTGCATAGACTGTATTACACCCCAGCCAGGATGCACAAATATAAACTAAGAGATTCGGACAGATGTGATAGGTGTCACGCTGAAGGTGCAGACTTTCTGCATTTGGCGTGGGAGTGCCCGGGGGTGAACGACTTCTGGGAACAGGTCTTCAACGCTCTGACATGGATGATAAATACGCATGTGGAGCCTACCCCACTGATGGCTCTGTTAGGCTATGTCAAGCCCCTCCGGGCAGAACACCGCAAATATGTCGCCCTAGCGCTGCTCATGGCTAAGAGGAGGGTGGCATGTCGTTGGGGTAGGGGACGGGCACCCAAATTTAAGAGCTGGATTGACGATCTGGTGATCTGCCAAGAGCGTCTCACAACATATGCCGAACTGCTACCTACTGCCTCCAGACCCAGGGATATATGGGCCCCTTTGACATGTTATCTACTTGCACACCCACGAGGGTCGCCATAACTTGGTACAGACATATTTATGCGATAGAAAGGCAAGAGAATGGGTCACTGGGAGGTGGAGATGGCATTGTACATAACGGAGATAAAACTATGGACGCCTTGACTTATTTAGTTTGTTTGTCTTGAGAGGGGCCTGCTTATCACATATATATATATATATATATCAGTCCGTTGCAGGGTATATATATATATATGAAGACTCTGAAAGGAAATGATGGGGATGTAGATCGATTATGCGATTATGTAACCATTTGACATAATCCTGAAAAGCGCCCAATTCTCCTTGTTGCCTGATCGATTCAGTGTTGTGCCTTACTGAGATATGAGCGGGAACCTAATATTAAGAGTAATATGAATGTAGATGGACCCAAACTGTACTATCACTGCTTGCTATGATGCTGATGTTGTTTTTTGTTAACCTGAAAATAAAAAACAGAATAAAAAAAAATGGTACATACATTACTAAGGGCCTAGCAGATAATTTGCCTCAGCGTCACAAGTTTTTATATTTTTACAGCTATAGACTCAACGGCTGGAGACAGGACTTTCCACTCAACCCTTCTATAACTTTGTACACTTAAGATACTAACGGCATTCAAAAGATCATACAATTCTCTGTCGTAAAATACAAAACTAAGCTGGTTGTCGTGATAGTATTAACTCTCTCATATGCATTTGTATTCCCTCCAGTATTCATCCATTGTAGGTCCATTGATACACCAGGTGGCTATGCACGTGGGACTGTCACTCTGCATTGCTGTGGATGACTCAGTAAGCTTCAGATAGAGCAGAGTTACAGGTCTGGAGAGGGACTATTGTCAATTTTTGCTTGTTGTGAAAGGTATCCCTCTTTATTACACCCATCTGTTTTAAAAATTGGAACCCTCAATATGGGAAGTCCGGAATAATCCCTATTGTTTCTCTTCCCTGAAATTACCATTGCTGGTGGTCCTGGTAATTCAAATATGCTGGGAAATAATAGTAATCAAAAAGAGCTTGGATTATCAAATTTATCGTAAGGGTTCTCACAGGTTTTTCCTCTGGTGTTTCACACTAAGAGAAACCTTGTGGTGAAACAACACAGAGCTCTGGTATTCGTTCAAAATGTAAAATTCTAATTGGGCGGTAACTTGAGTTACCACTCGCATTGAAATTATCAGGCTGCCGTAAAGAGGACCAGAGTGTCACTTCAAATAAAATAATCAATCGCCTCCATGGTGTACCATTAAATTATAGCAAGAGGGAAAGGCTGTAAGCAGTCATCTGAGATTTAACCTAATGGACCACATAGCTATGACTTTTTGGTTGATCCAGTTAGACAAATGTTGCAACTACATAAACAGGCCATTGGCCAACATTGCTATTATTCTTGGGTGTAAAATTAGATGAAATAATCCAAACATGTGGGTCTTTTCTGAAGAGTTGAGTTAAAAGAATTGTGTTTGTACTGTTATTTCCAGCTGTAAAGAAAGACTGGACTATACCTTATAATAAGGCAAACCTTTGGTAAAGAATTCACTCTTTAATTGATTGTTCTAGATGGTGTGAATAGTGGTACCAAATGCAGACCCAAAACGTATTAGACTGCTGTTCTTCCAGTACCTCAGATAGCAAGCAAATTCTCCTTAATTGTGGCCACAAATGTTTTGGTAACTCTGGCAAGTGTAAATGGTGACTAGTTGTTTTTGTGGTAGATTTTGAGCGTTGATGAATGTTTGGGTGTAAATGGCAGTATTTTAAATAGTTTAGAGTAACTAGGAGAATAGGAGGTCTGCAGTTAGATTTGGGATAATGGTTCTTGCAAAGGTTCATTTTATTTGAGGTGAGTGATAACACGCTTGAGACAATCGACGATGGTTTCCATTAACTATAAGCTGATTTTAGAACAAATCGAGGTTAGAACAAATTTTGGATGCAATCATCACAACATAACTTTTAATGGTGTACGTTGGGATTGGCTCATTCAGAGTAGAAGAACTTTAAAGTTTATAAAAAATAGATATTATGTTTTTTATGGAAACTCCATTTACTCAAGTGAAGGATTTTGCTGTAATGTTTGCTTCACAAGTTTAATGTTTGTCCTTTGCAGGCTGCTTTGTTCTGATCGGGTACATTTCTTTAATGTGGAAGTTTTGTAATTGAGCACAGAATCCTCGTTATGTTTTGTCACTGTGTTTTTTATGCTTCTGTGGGCGTGGGAGTAGGGACGACAGTGACACCCAGTAGTGGGGTTAAAGATGGTTTTATTTTTATTGGTCAAGGGGGTTTTGACATCAACGTCTTTCTGTTCCGCAGGGTCAGTCTCTCTCGGGCGAACACACTCGGGTCCGTGGCTGTGGTCTTCTCCTTCTCTGTATGGGGGTTGGTCGGTTGTTACTCCAGCTACCGCCGGCTCCGGTACATGCAAGAGACCAACAAAGAGGGAAGCCGTTAGTTTGCAGTTCTCTATGGGTGGTGCACCAAGAGGGTCCAGGGGAGGTGAGGGCAACCCCAGAGATACGTGCTCTATTGGTGTACAGTGCTCGGTGAACAGGGGGCGTTGGAGGTGAGGTACCGGGGAGGAAAAGGGTTATGGAAGGGAAGGGAAACTACAAAGGGTAGGAACAAACCGGGATTTTGTACAATACTTACATTCTATCACTCCATCTCCCCACCCAGGCTGCCCAACACCGCCGTACCTGTGACAGCCACACTCCTCCCTCGGGAGTGTGGCACGGCGGTCCACGGGGTCGTTGGCCTCCTGGCTTTTCTCCGTCCTCTGTCTCTCCGTCTCCTCCGCGATGTTCCTTCGGGATGCCTCGTTCCTTGTCTCCTCCGCTTTAACCGCTCTTCTCCGTACCGCTCGCTTCCGCCTGTCTCTCCACCGGGGTGCTCACACACCCAGCATACATTACTTCCCGTCTTTTGACCAATCTGGTCTCTCTGACGTCCTTCGGGGGCGGGTCCTCCTCCTCCGTAGTATACACCCAATTAAAGGAGCCACTACTGTTGTCCTCGTCGTCTGGCCCACTCCGTCCTTCCTTCAACCGTTCAGACTGTAAAGAAGGAGTCGGTGCATGGTCAGCGGGGTGAGGACTCCACCAGTCACAAGGGGTATGCATCCCTACCTCGTTACAGCTTCTCAAATCGCCCATAGGTCTCTCAGTGCTAGCAAGGCAAGACAGCTATCACAAAACATTTTCCCAGAAATTGTTTAAACAGTAGAATCTGCAGGGCCTCATTTATGAGAAATGACGCATCGCTGCATGAAAGCAGCGATGCGTCACTTCTCAGTGCGCACTCCTTGTGACATACCTGATGCGTCATATTTACTGTATGACGCATCATGTCGCAAGGAGTTACAGATACGTCAGTATTTCTGACGTATCTGTATGGCGCAAAAGTGACGCATTGCTGGAGTGTGTCACAAAAGTGACGCAACCCCAGCAATGTGTCCTTTCACATGGGGCAAGCCCCATGTGAAAAAGGCTTGCGTCAGTCTTACGCCTGCTGTGAGGCAGGCGTACGATTTTGACGCATTTGAGTCCTAGAAGTGGCGCAATGAAATCTCGTTGATTTCACTGCATCACTTCTATGACCCTTTCTTGGGTGGATACACCCCCCTGCATACATTATACCTGGCGCAGGTATAATGTAGCGCAGGGGTTTACAAAGGGACGCATCTACCTAGATGCGTTACTTTGTAAATGTGGCGCAACAAAGCGCATTTTTTACACTGCTGATGCGTCACAAAAAGTGATGCACCAGTGGTGCAAAAGTGACGCAAGGGCCCCTGCAGTATTTAACGACAGACGGTCACCCGAAGGATAGATCTTAGTTCAGTCAAAGGGCATTATCAGTAGGGTGCTAGCTCTCAGAAGGAGTGTTCTAATAGAATGGCTTTCACGAATATCGGGACCACACTTTTTTCACTGCTGCTAAACTGAGGAACCTTCTTGGTTGATATAGGCAAAGACGTGCATGATAAGCAGGAAGACCACAAAGGGCTTGGTGACATTTTAAAGGGCCTTACATAGTAACATTGCTTGTAATTGACATCAATAATATGTGTGGCATGGTTGATCTAGTAGCAGAAAAAACCACAGGCGGTTACCCATAATCCCAGTTGAGACCTGGGTAGTTAATGTGTAAAAGACATCAAAGTCTCAACAGGTAATATTCCTAGTCAATTATGTCAATCATAAATAACAATTACAGATAAAAGGAAACAAAGAGACATCAATGGTTTATGAAAAATGTTTAGAGCGGTCCATATTTAGAAAATAATTAATAGAGTTTAAGTATCAGTACTATTTACATTGTATGTAGGTGTAAATCAAACATTCATGTACGAATCAGTGCTCGTGCAGAAAGTGAATGGTGCAAGTGACGTGAAAAAGTGTAAGAAACAGTAAGAAGTCTGATTCAGTGAGTGGTTACTCAACGCCACTTAGACAGCTACTAGGAGGGTGCTCCCATTTGTTGGCAGGCCCTCGCCGACTCCAGATGCACGCTGGATTTATCATAGAGTCACCTCCCTCTGGATAATTAAATTATAGTTACCCGGACGCCTTCAATCTGACACCAGTACCTCTTGGTTTAAACACACTACTACCTCCCTTTGGACTAATTATTCACCGCAACCCAGACGCTTTTGCCTTGATGCCTGCTTCGCTTGGTCTGTACACAATTCTCCTCAGTGCACACCATTCCTCTTGGTTTTCTTACACACCATACCTTGTGTGCAACCCTTGATCTACCAATTTTCATAGACTACTACCTTACTCCAATACAGCACCAACAGATTATTTTGTAACCCGGCCCTGAAGATGACCTGGACTATATGCAGGTTGAAACGCTGATGACCACTCAGCGAAATTTTCTGGCGTTTATTGGTTCGATAATTTGTTGACAATTTTGTGTTTTCTTATTAACTTGGATGTTTTGTAACCATTCACTGAATCAGACTTCTTGTGCTGTTTCTGCTGTTTCTTACACTTTTTCACGTGTCACTTGCGACATTCACTCCCTGCACGAGCATTGATGTGCACACGAATGTTTGGGTTACACCTACATATAATTTAAATAGTGCTGATACTTCAACTGTATTCAGTATTTTCTAAATATAGACCACTCTATACATTTTTCATAAACCATTGATGTCTACTTGTTTCCTTTCATCTGCAATTGGTGTTTACACTTTACATAATTGCCTACGAATATTACCTGTTGAGATATTGTTGTCTGTTACACATGGTTAAACCTAGTAGCACTGATAGCAGTGGCGTAACATTAACCCCCACAATGGAGGGGGCCCTGAGCTCCAGGAGGCCCACTCTGCACTGGCCTGAGAGCTCCATATCGGCGGTCCAGAGAGTGGGAACCCCCCTCCATGTACTTTGGAACGGGGGGCTCAAGTTTCATTACGCCACTGACTGATAGCCATCTATAGCCAGTCCAGCAGCCTTGTTTCTGATCTGTTGACTGGGTGTGAGTGTTTGATTGGTTCAGATGCTCCGTCCAACACCACCCCCTTTTGTACCGCTTTGTTTCCCATCATCAACAGCTTTTTCAACAGGATCACAGGCATTCCTAAATATACTGTATTACAGTCAATTGGCTTTGACTGCATGAGATGTAAAAGTAATATGTTCTGGTCTTCTGGAGGTAGGGAAGGCAGTATTTTTCTTCTTTTTCTCTAACTGGAAGATACAGGTAGAGAATACTGTCACAACTTAACTGAAGCCTGGCATTGATCTTTACACCTGTTCTCTGTTTTCACAGGGATCGGAGAGAGAGTCGTATGTGCTGGATGAAGAAATGAAAGCCAGCCATCGGCTTTCCCACCAACCCAGGGCCGGTGCTAGGCATGGGCAGCGTGGGCAGCGGCCCAGGGCCTCGCAGCCAGGGGGCCTCGCGCTTTCAAATGCTTCAGAGTTTGGAGGCCCAGGGGGCCTCATGAGGCCCAAGGGATTTAATCAGTATCTGCCTGCCTTGGCCTAATCGCTGCATCTGCATGAGGATAGCAGCGATTAGACAGGTCATTTAAGAGCCATCACCTGTGATGTGCGCCCTGCCCCTGACGGCGCCTCACACTGAAAACAGCTCAGCTCATCCAGGACTAGGGGAAGGGAGCACAAAGTAAATGAAAGGGGTGCGAAATACGGAATCAAGTGAGAGGAGGCGGGGGGTAGGGGGGGAGCAGCTAGTTGTGATAGCAGCCAGACAAGAGGTGCAGGAAGAGTAGCACAATCAGAATGTAAAATTGGCTGGACTAGGGCTTTCAGTGTGCTAGGTCCCTCGAGTCTTTACCTGGTGGTAAATTAAAATATTGAAACAGGCCCTACCGGACCCTATATTCATGTCCTTTACTTTACCTACAAAAACAATGATCCTGTATCAGCACAATAATTGTATAACACAGTGGCCGGGTTGGACATTAGGGCAATCAGGCAGTGTGTAATGGTCCAATCTGCCAGGTTAGTATTTGACCTGTTTTTTGGGCTGTTTGTTTGCCTGCTTTATGGTCAGATGAACATGTTTTTAATGTTGATTTTCATGATATTAAAACAAACATTGCCTGCAGCAAAATCAAATTATGCAATCTCTCATACCTTACAAAAAACGTAAACAGCATGTCTTTACAAGTTAAAAATTGCCCTAATTTTGACACTTTTCTAGCTAACTAATTCACTAATGGGGACCACTTTTATTTTTGTGCTGGGCCTATTTCCTGACCCTATGAGGTAACTTCTTGTCAGGTTAAATCTTATGCAAATTATAGGGGCCTCGCATGTTCCTATTCTGCCCGGGGCCCCACAAATCCTAGGACCGGCCCTGCACCAACCACCAGAGCCTTAATCGCATCCAAGTTTAAATTAAACTAGTAGTTGCCTCATATTCTTTTCCAGATCTCCAGTACACATAAAATCCTGATGCCCTCATAGCCCCACCTTCCTCTGTAGAAGGATCTTTTAGCCTTCAGTATTATTGTATAGCTGGAGGCCATTGACACATATAAGGGCAGATTGAGGAGCTACATACATTTTAAATAAGAAGGATGAGAGCACAGATCTAGGGGGCACGCTACAAGAAATGAATAGCTCTTTCGAAGTAATTGGAGGGATGGTCATCTTTTGAAAACAATTTGGAGAAATGCTCTGAGCTAGCCAAAGGCCTGGTCACTTACTCCAGTCTCATGTAGCCTGTCCATAAGAAGGCTGTGATGGACAGTGTCAAAAGCTGATGGTACATCTAAAAGAATCAGGGAAGACATTGATGCCATCTGTCATCATCCATAGGTCAACAAAGGTGGGAACGAAGACTGCCCCCAGTACTGCTGTTGGGCTGAAGGCATGCTTGGACATTATCCAAAATACAGATCTCCTCAGCAAAACCAGGGAAAGGCTTAGCAATATAATTTTCTAACAATTTGCCCCTATGTCTTTCATTCTTAAAACATCTACCTTCTATAAGTAAATTAACCCCTCTGCTATAGATAAACTCTGAATTGAGCCTTGATTCTGCCTATACAATGTTGTCACTGTGTACCAAACTAATTATGTTCAGCTGCACATACATTAGTAAGCTGTGCAGTAACCTCTTTGGTGCTGATGTCAGTAACACCCTCACTCCCTCTCCGATGCATCTGTTGCTACTGACCGACACTGGGGAGAGGTGAAAAAGATCCTCTGGAGGATTCCTCGGTTTTTTGATTTTTTTACCAAAAGTGGGAGTGGCGCGGAACTACTTCTGCGTCAACCTCCACCACCATTCCCACCCACAAAATTTTATTTTTATTTTTAATGGTGTTTACCTGGATCGCACCCCTAGGGGAATCTTTTCTATTTTATTTTTTTAAGTGAACTTTTCAAGGGGTCAGCACTCCTGGCATATGGGCTGATCCTCTGTTGCACCTACATTTTTGGTGGGAAATCTGTGCTTTCCCCCAGGGAAAGCATATATTTCCAAAAATATATCAAAGAAATGTAGGTTGGCCCTCAGGAAATGGCTTGACCTCTTTTGAAGCTAATTTTTTTCATAATTTTTTTTTTTTCCTTGGTAGGGCGATTGCACTAAAAAGCTTGAAGGACTCAACCATGTCATTGTTTTCAGAGCAAAAATGTTGAGTTTTGAGCCTTTTCCTGTCAGGCCTGCCCACACAAGTGAAGTAGCATTTTTATTGGGAGACTTGGGGAAATGATGGGTGGTAGGAAATGTATGGCTCTCCATGAACTTCAGATGTTTTAGTCAGAGAAACATGTGGAAAATGGGTATTTTTGGTCATGTTTGAGGTCTGCAAAGGCGTCCGGGATAAAATTACATAGTGAGTGTCATGCAAGCCATGCACTCCAGAACTCTTGGGGTTATCTATTTTTCAAAAATGTGCTAGTTTGCTAGGTTTTCCTAGGTGCCAGCTGAGTTAGGACCTAAAATACACAGCTACCCACAATCCAAAACAAAGGGTGCGTTTTCTGTGAAAAAATGTAATGTTTTCATGTTGCATTTTGGGCCAATTCCTGTCGAGGCACTAGGCCTAGCCACACACGGGAGGTACCATTTTTGTCAGGAGACTTGGTGAAATGCTAGGTGGGCGGAGTTTTGTGGCTTCCCAAAGATTCCATAACTTTCCAACATAGAATTGTGAGGAAACATTGTTTTTAGTCAAAGTTTGAGGTTTGCAAGGTATTCTGGGTAAAAATGCTGGTGGTAGCCACACCAGTCACATTACCAGGTTTCCTTTAAGTGTCTTGTTTTCAAAAATGTAAAGGTTTACTAGGTTTACTTTGGTGCCGGCTGAGCTACGGCTAGAAATCTACAGCTACCCATATTGCAAAAAAAGTTTGCATTTCAGTACAAAACGTGATGTGTCCATGTTTTGTTTTGTGGTTTAAATCTATTTATTGATTGATTTGAAGACAAACAGTTTAAGGAAACAAGGCTCTCTGCTCCGTAAAAACTGTGCATATGGGACCATAAGGTCACGAAGATCAAAATTACCAAAGGTAAAGGCATGGAGCGGGCCCCCATACTGAGAAGGAAACAAGAACATACATTCAAAAAGAACCCCCCCCCACCTCCCAGTCCACCCCCTCCCCCCTCGTCCACCGTAACGATCAAGGGAAAGGGAAGCAAGGGAAGAAAATAAAGGGAAGGTTTGAAGATGGGAAATATTGGCTAGTGCTCAACGTCGGAAGGTATGTGTCCCCTGAGAAGCAGCATCTGGAATTTGTGTGTTTGGAAGGCGCAGGAGTCGCAAATATCAAGGGCATGTTAATTCCCTGAACTCCGACACCAGCAATGTGAAGAAGGGTTGCCACAACTCGGGGAATTCGGTACCTCTGCCAGCTAACGTCAAAGTCAGTTTTTCCATGCCCAACACGGACCACAATCGCTGGAGCCACCCGGTGTGTGTAGGGAGCTTGGTGGTGCGCCAATGTATTAAGATGTTCTGTATTGCTGTCCCTAGGGCAATTGCAATCAGTCTGCCCTTCCGTGACTTAAGGGGATATGTCAGCGGATTAGGAAGGCCCAGGAGAATGTATGAGGGAAAGCGCGGGAGCTGTGTTTCTAAGTGTAAATCCACCTCATCAAGAACTTGGGACCAATATGATTGTAGAGCTGGACAGCCCCAAAGAATGTGCTCTAGGGTACCCATCTCCCCTCACCCCCTCCAGCACCGATCGCTCCGGCGCTGGTCAAAGCGATGAATGCGTTCAGGTGTGTAGTATCGATAGGAGGCAACCTTAGTTAGGGTCTCTGTGAGGCCCATATGGTACGCTGAATGTCATGCCCTTTAGTAGATACCCTCCCACTCCTTGTGTGCTTCCTAAATCCCTCTCCCATCTGGAGCGACCTGCGTTGTATGTATGTATGTGTGGTGTTGGCCAGCAGCAGTTTGTAGATATCCGATATCAGTTTCTTATCAGTGGTGCGTGTCACTAGCCATTTTTCGTATGATGTTAATAGACGTTGTGCTTGTGGCTTAATTGTCGGATGTAGCACCCAATGCCAGATCTGCAGATAAGGTAAACGCTCCTGCTCCAAGAGACCATAGTCCTCCCTGAGCTGTGAGAAGGGTATGATGCCATTCAAATCAAAGAGGTGGCCCAGTGATCTACAGGGGGAGGATCGCCAAAACCGGAAGGAGAAGCAATCGTGCCGGGGTGAAATTCTGTGTTGTCGAAGAGTGGTGTAAGGGGGGATGGGAAGGTAATCAGCTGGTGGGAGACATTTGTATGGTCCCAAGAGTCTATTATTGTACTAGTAATGTATGAGGCATACAAGTTCGGAGGCCTATAGGATTTGTTAAGAAAGGGCACCCCTTGTAGTGGCCTACCCGCTACTGCCTGAGCTTGGAATAGCCAGTGCTTTTCAGATTCCAGACGGCTCCACTCCACCAGGTATCTGAGTTGTGTAGCGTGGAAATAAAGCTGGATGTCGGGGACTCCCACCCCTCCCTGCTCAGGTGGCAACGTTGCGATTTGGCGTCGGAAACGCGGCTTACGCCCATGCCATATGAAGCGCGAGAGATCCGCCTGAGTTTGCTGGATCCAACCGCGGGGTGGTTGAAAGGGAAGGGTCTGAAAGAGATATAGGATTTGAGGGAGGATTGTCATCTTAACAGCCGCAATTTGACCTAGCCAGGACAGTGTGCAGGTTTTCCATCTATTGAGCCCCGCTCGGATACGCGTGCGAAGGCTGGAATAATTACCCTCTGTAGTAGCAGGAAGTGTGGGAGCTAATTGGATTCCCAGGTAGGGGACTGCAGTGGAGGCCCATATCAACGGGTGTTCCTCTTGCAAATAGGCAAGAGTGGGTGGTGGAAGAGAAATATCAAGGGCTATGGATTTATCCATGTGGATCCTAAAACACGACCCCAGGGCAAACCAATCCAATTCAACAAAGTTGTGATCGGGTCAGAGAGAGAGAGAAGAATGTTGTCAGCATAGAGGCGAACGGTGTGACCATCCCCCCCAAATTTGATCCCAGTTATAAGGGGGTGTTGCCGGAGTCTAAGGGCTAAGGGTTCCATATACAGGGCAAAGAGAAGGGGTAACAAGGGGCAGCCCTGTCTGGTGCCTCTACCAATAGGGAACCTAGAGGATGTGTGGCCATTAACCCGGACAGTCGCTCAAGGAGTACGGTAGCAATTTAAGATGCAGGACCGTAGTTTCTCAACCAAAGCCCACCGTGCCCAGGACCATTTCTAGATAAGGCCAGTGTACCCTATCAAAGACCTTCTCTGCATCCATGGCTAATAGCATGTATTCCCCTTGTGTACGAGAAACCCGTTCTATCAGATGTAGGATGTGTTATCGCTAGTTTGTCTTTGCGGAATGAAGCCGCTTGGTCCGGCTCAACTAATTGGGCCATATATGGAGCCAGACGAGTCGCTATGATGCTGGTGTACAGCTTAATATCAATGTTCAACAAAGAAATAGGCCTGTAGGCACTGAAGTTCGTTCTGTCTTTCCCCGGTTTGGGAATGACCACTATCGCTGCCTCTAAAATCTCTGTGCAGTCAAAGGTATTAAACAGCGGCGTCAGGATAGGGGCTAGTTGGTTGCAAATCGCCTTGTAAAAGGCTGCAGTGTAGCCGTCTGGGCCAGGTGACTTGCCCAATTTAAGGCGCGAAATTGCGGAGATAACCTCCTCCACCTGAATCGGCCTATCAAGATAATCGGCTTGAGCTCATGTGAGTGTGGGCATGCAGGCCTTAGCTATGTAGTCAGCGCTGGCTTCAGTGTTCAGGGGGTCTCCGGTGTAAAGAGCAGCATAGAAGTCTTGAACGTTTATGCAATTGCCGCATCTTCAGAGACAGACACTCCCTATGGTGTGAGGATTGTGTGGACTCCCTGCCACTGCCTGGCTTCCCGCAATTTGTTAGCCAAAAGGCGGCCGCATCTGTCCCTGCCAGTGTAGTAGGAGTGTTGGAGCCTAAGCGCTGCATAATCGGCCCTGTCCTGGTCTAGGGCCGCAAAGTGTTTGCGTTCGATACATAGCTGCCGCCATGCACGGGAAGCCCCAGTGCGCTGGTGCATTTGCTCCAACTCCACCACCCTCTGAGTAAGCTCTGCTTTTTTACGTACCCTTTCTTTGTTATCCGCAGCTGAAATGGCAATGAGTTCCCCTCTAATGACAGCTTTCAGCGCCCCCCTTGTGTAGCTAACGAGGTGTCAGGGTTAGCGTTGAGGGCAAGGTTGCCCGCAATAACTTTCTGGATCTGTTCCAGCACTGAGGCGCGGTGGAGTAATGTATCGCGCAGGTGCCAATGCTTAAGGGGTCGCTCCGAAGCTGGCAGGAGGAAGGTAGCCAGGACGGGAGAGTGATTGGAAAGGGAGGCAGTCAGGATGTCAGCACTTCGAGCATGGGCCAGAAAGGAGGAAGAGCAGAGAAAGTAGTCTAGCCGTGCGTACGTTTTGTGTGCTCCAGAGTAAAAGGTGTAACTGCGAGGGTGAAGCAGGCGCCAGTGATCATGCAGCCCCAGATCATGGAGGCAGGCCCGCCCTGTAGATGTGAGCACCCCCGACTGATGTGTCCTCTGGCTGGACCTTTCCATGTCGTTATCGAAAACGATATTAAGGCCCCCTCCCCCAATAGTCAATGGTGATCCGCCGTGGCAGCGGCGTCTCGAAGGGCTTGGAGGAGAAATGTGACCTGTCCGTCAGTGGGCGCATATATGGAACTCACCACAAAGGTTATCCCACCCAAAGCAAATTGATATGTAAGCAGGCGCCCCTTAATTTCTACTTCCTTTTGGAGTACCCTACCTTTGAAGGATTGGGAGACCAATATCGCGACCCCGGCTGACTTGGACATCTTAGAGGAGAATAATTGAATGGGGAAGGCTCGGGATTTCAATCTGTAGTGGTCTTTGGAAAGAAGGTGGGTCTCTTGTAAGAGGCAAATATCGGCCTTGGACTGTTCAAGATAATTGAGGATC
Organism: Lissotriton vulgaris; assembly: GCF_964263255.1. NCBI lineage: Eukaryota > Metazoa > Chordata > Amphibia > Caudata > Salamandridae > Lissotriton > Lissotriton vulgaris. The sequence continues at coordinate 510,832,831 of NC_141694.1, forward strand.
GCCATGCGCTTAATAGGGTTATTCAGGCCCTTTACGTTAAGCGTAAGGATTTTAAGTGGGCCTAATGCCATCAGAGAGTTGGAGTTGGGCCAAAATGCGGATTGTCATGCAGCAATAGGAAGAGAGGAGTGTCAGCAGCGTGAGCAGATGACGCCGTAGGAGGGGAAAAAACCAGTGGGCAACCAAAAAGGGTGGACGAGGGATTCCATAAACAAAACAAAACCCCTGTACAGGGCCTAGCCCCAAATAAAGTTCTAAATACAACAAGGAATGGGGAAACTAGGAGCATAAACAAGGTCCAAAGGTAAAGTCATCCCAGACAGATGAGCCGGGAGGTCGTCGTAGTGGTGTTCACAGGTGACCAGCCAAGGAGATCTTACCCCACTGCCGTCCACCCCCAACAGGGAACCATGACTGACCATACATAAGCACTATTGCCTGGATATCTATTTAGCCAGACCCAGTCAGAGCCTCCGAGGCCATGTTTAGGGCATCCTGCTGCCCCTTTGCAATGTCCGCAACCGTCGGCTTCCTAGCCCGGTGGCGGCGTCTCTGGCGCTGCCACCCCGAGGGTGAGCTCTCAGGTCCCGAGGTGGTGCTATGAACATCATCATCGTCTATACGGACCGCCAAGCCCAAGAGGCGGTAGGACTATATGAAAGAGCGCATCTGATGCAGTTTGTCATTGAAGCGAAATATCAAGCAAAATGGATACCCCCATGAATACGGGATACCTTGCTGACGAAGGTGTTCCGTCACTGGCCGGAATTAGCGTCGGCGCTGCAGAGTAATTTGGGCAAGATCCTGATAAAGCACCGGGGCATGCCTGTTATAGGAAATGGGATGAAGAGTTCGAGCTCACGACAGGATGGCCTCCTTAGTCTTAAAGTCTTGAAGGCATACTAAGATGTCTGCTGGGTGAGCATTGGGCGCGCGTGGAGCCCCCAAACGATGCGCTCTGTCGAGGACAATGTCCTTGGTGTCTGACACTCCCAAGACATGTCGGAAGAGGCCTGTCGTGAATGTAAAGAGGTCCTTGGTGTCATCAGTGGCTTTGACTCCTCGGATTCTAATGTTGTGTCTACAAGACCGATTTTCCAAGTCCTCTAGATGTAATTGGATGTCCAGATGTTGGTCCTGGAGTCGGAGGATCTCTTGTTGCAACATGGCCACATCCAATTTTGTAGCGTCGTGCTTGCCCTCCACCGTAGCTACCCGTTCTCCCACGTCGTCAACGTCTTTGCGTATCTCTTTTGTTTCAGCGGACAGGTCCGTTTTCACATACTGGATGTCTGCCCGGAGAGTGTTAAAGAGGGATTCTAGGAAATCCTTGGTGATGGGTTCGCCCTGCGGTCTGGGAGACTGTTGCTGGGAAGCCATTTTGGGCGCGGCAGTCGACGCTGTATGAACGGAGGGAGCTCTTGCAAAGAGGTCTGTCAGGGCTTTCTGTTTGCGTGTCCTAGATGAGGACATACTCGAGCGCACCACAGGTCGCGCGCACCGTCGAGGGCCTTTATACTCCCTTAGGGTTGCCAGCCCCCTGTCACAGCTGCGTTGGGTCCGTTCCCCACCGTTAGATACCAGGGTCTCAGAGGAATCGCCAAGGCGATAGGCTAACCGTAGGCACGCTGAGGTGTCTACTATATCCCGACCCCACATGCGAGCAAGCGTCCCTATGTAAGTTACTCAGCCGGAGCACCCCATCGCTCCCAGGGGTTACTGGTACATACAAGGGGATAGGTCCCCGCAACTGGCTATTTCGAAATTGTCCGCTCCCAAGTAGCTTTCAAGGCATAGTCCTCCATCGTAGCCCCCTCCCTCCTTACCGTGGGTAGGAACCAGTAGGCCACGGGTGCTCCGACGCTGCAGGGGCGCACTAAAAGGTATGGTGGTCATGCACCACCAAGAGGCCTAGGAGCAGTGCTTCCGCAGTGGGGGAGGCCGATGAGGCACCCCGCACCTCTCCACCGGCGGACCAATCCGGGCTCACTCCAGGGGCCCAGTCTCAGCACCACCAACCCGCCGCAGCTCGCAGGGGAAGAGAGGGGCCTCCTGGGCTCAATGGGGGTCAGGGGCGAGCCACAGCAGCAGGGATGGGGCCAGATGCTCACCCCACGCCTCACCTCCGCCACCTCAGTCCCTCGACCGTTCCCGAGTCTCAGCCCGCCAGGTAGGCCCGGTCTGCTGCTATGGGGCAGCAGAGTGGGTCTGGTACAGAACAGCAGCCTGGGCGGTGTCCCCGGCCGTCAGCACCTCCACCAGTCTCGGGCCTCCACCATGCCCAAGGGGTCTGCTGGATTCAACCGCCCTCAGGTCCAGGCGGTAACTTTTGCCACCAGTAGCCGTGAGCCGGCGCCGCAGTCCGCACTGAAGGGGTGAGGCTCCCCCCAAGCGACGCCAGGAGAGCGGAGCCGTTCCTGTCCGTAGGACGCCGGGGGTGCGCAGACGCTCCTCGATGCGTCAGTGGCAGATCGCCTCCGGTGCGTGCTCCCCGAAGTCCTCGGGAGACGTAGTCAGCTTGTGGGGCGGTGGCGCGCGACTCGCGTGTCCCCCGGGTCGCACGGTGCAGGCCCCTGTGATTGTAGCTGGCCTCGGCGACTCCAGGCCCGGGGCCGCCTCTCACGCGAGGCCACCACCGCAACGCGACGCATAGCTGGAAGGCCGCGCTCCACACCGGCTGTTGTCCCCGGGGCAATCCGCTGTTCTCTGCCACCGGAATGTGCATTTGTGGGTTGAGGAGCTCCTCAAGGCAATGAGGGGTCAGTCAGGTTCCCGCAGAAGCTGGTTGTAGCTATGTTTGGTGGATGGCGAGAAGGAGCTCCGAACTAAGCGTCCTTGCTCGCCGCCATCTTGGCCATGCCCCCTATGTTTTGTTTTGGACACTTTCCTGTCATTGGCACTAGGCCCACCTTCATAAGTGAGTTAGCATTTTTAGCTGGAGACTTGGGGTAATGCTGGGTTGTGGGAAATATGTGGCTCCCAGCACATTCTAGAAGTTTTTCTTCCAGAAATGTGCGAAAAATATGTGTTTTTAGTCCAAGTTTGAAGCTTGAAAGTGTTTCTGGGTAAAATTACCTGATAAGAGACACATACGTCATGTCCTCCTTGACTCCCTTGGTTGTCTAGTTTTCCGAAATGTACAAGTTTGCTAAGATTTACAGGGCAACAGCCTCTAATAACATCTGCCTTCCGTGAGTTGTCACATGTGCCTCGTGTGGGGTAGAGTGATTGCAAGGCCAGCAGCAGCAGAAATGACACTGTGGCATATTCCACCCTTTGAGCAAATTTCTGCAGTTATGTCAATGGACCACTGGAGGAATGGGTGGTGTTTAGTGGTGGCAAATCTGAACCCGGAGAATAGTTTCCTGCCATTTGAAGAAATGCAGGACAATTTTGAGTTGGATCCGGGGCAGTTCCTCCAGTACGTCAAATTAGCACACACAGCAAAAAATTAGTGGTCTTCCTTTTCAGAGTCACCACTATACTCTCAGATATTGACAGTGCTGCTGGTCTTACCCGGATGTCGACGCCTGTTCTGCATTATATATTGCTCACTGCAAGCAGGTAAACCAAACCAAACATTGGCAGTGCAGGACCGGTGGCGGACACATCTATAGGGAAAGATCACTGAAAAAGCTTGAGGGGATAAATAAAGTGTTGAGTAATGCACAGTTTAAGTGGTGCAGTATAACTATATTCATATGGCCAATTACTCACCGCTGTTCTGCACAGAATTTACCCCACTGTCTCCTCAAACTGTGGTAGGTGCAGATACCCGGAGGCTTAATTTTTGTTCTTGGATTGGCGCTGCCGCATTATACATGCATTCTGGGAGGAGATGGCCCGACAGATTGTCATATGCATTACTGGGGGATGTCACCTACCCTTAAATGCTATACATTGGGAGACCTGCCGACTGCAGGAAGTCGGAAACAAAACAATGAAACTGAAATTCTTTCGGCTGGGCACAAAATTAGCAAAGAAACACATTGCAATCCTGTGGACTAGCCAGCTGGAACCCTGGAAGAATACTTGAGTATGGGATGTCCTGTACTGGGCAGTGGCAGAGGAAGTACACAAGCAGAAAGTCGAAGTGGTGAGGGATTAGCAATTGATTTGACGAAGTGGGCAGACTTGGCCCTGATGGACCCGCCTGATACTAGACCCCTGTGAACTGGAGAAGCACTGTGAGGATTAAGCTAAAATCTGGGAGTATACTAGCAACTACAGAGAAGACACAAATATTTGCACCAAGAGCTTCCCTGAATGGGGACTAGTGAATGGTTAACCGGGGGCATGGGAGCATTTGGGATTTTTCCTTGGGCTGGATCAGATGGAAAGGGCACAAATGGTGTGCCATGTGGAAATGCTGAATAAACTGGGAATATTGTAACACTTGTACTGTGACCTGGACAAGTTCTAACTGGTTGAATTATTGTTTCTTAATGCCCTTGCAGGTCTGCTTTCACTTTATGAAGGCATGTGTATTCTGATATATGTTTCTTGATTGCAGAAGTAAAGGCAATGAACACAAAGAAAACTAAAAAAAAAATGCTAGGATTTCCTAGGTACCGGTTGATATCGGGCCCAAACTCCACAGCTGCCAATATTGCAAAAAAGCCTCTGTTTTCCATGGAAAAATGTGATGCGTCCATGTTGTGTTTTGGCCTATTTCCTGTTGTGGGCACTAGGCCTACCTTCACAAGTGAAGTACCATTTTCGTTGAAGGTCATGTGGAAACATAGAATAGTAGACTATTTGTTATTATCAAATGGATTTTGCTGCATTTGTGCCTTCCAAATGTAAGCCAGTGTGTGAGAAAAAAGACATTTTGAAAAATACCCTCTGAATCACATGCTAGTACGAGTACCCACAAAGTCAGAGGATGTACAATAACCACTGCTCCTAAACTCAATATCTTGTGCTTATTTCAAAAATATATAGGTTTCCTAATACCCATTTTTTACTCTGCCTATTTCAAACCCTGTATATCCCTGCAAACAGAAGGTTCTATCAGACATAATTTATTTATTTTATACAACTTCTTGAGCACACGATTACCCAAGGGTGTCTTGGCGCTGGACAGAAGATCTGGAAAGTTCAGGTCTGAGAACCTTAGGTGAGTCTAGTGATTAAATAGCCAAGTCTTTAGCTGTTTCCTGAATGATGTTAGTGTAGGAATGCTCTTAAGATGACAAGGCAAGGTGTTCCATAATTTAGCCGTGGCCACTGCGAAGGATCTATCTCCCCATGTAGCCTTCTTAGTTTTAACTACCTTCAGAAGGTTGGCACCAGCGGATCTAAGAGTGCGTGATGGTCGGTAAGGGCAGAGGGCATCCTTTAGAAAGGATGGACCTTTTTCATGAATGCTTTTAAAGGCTATACACAGGGCTTTGAATTTAATTTGTTGTCTGACTGGTAGCCAGTGAAGTTTACGAATAATGTTGGAAATAGGTTTGAATTTAGGAGTGCCTGTGACAAGTCTGGCAGCCGCATTCTGGAGCTTATTCACTACTTGTTCTTGAGCATTGAGCATGAGGGCATTGCAGTAGTCAACTCGGGACATTAGTAATGTTACGATCAAGGTGTTTATGGTGTTCGAGGGAAGATAAGGTTGAAGTTTTCTGATCATTCTCAATGTAAAAAATGAAGCAGAAAGTATCGAACTGGCTTGGTGAGTGTATGAGAGTTTATTATCAAAGATCATGCCTAGGTTTCTGACCTTGGTGACCGGATTGGGTGGAAGGCCGAGGTCTTGAGGCCACCAGGTGGGAGACCATGTGGGAGTGAGTTTCCCAAACACCATGACTTTGGTTTTACCCGAATTAAGCTTCAGACAGTTTGGGTTCATCCAACTGCTTATGGCAAGCATTCCCTTTTGGAAGTTAGTAGCGACTTCCATTCCGTTGTTATTAATAGCCAGGACAAGCTGCGTATCGTCTGCATAAGATGTTACTGCAAGACGATGAGCTTTGATGATCCTCGCTAAGTCCGCCACATAGATTTTGAAAAGTGTTGGACTCAGCGAGGATCCCTGAGGGACTCCACAAGGTAGTGAAAAGGAGTCGGAGGAGAAAGTGCCCATAGAAACCGATTGCTCTCGGTCAGTCAGGAAATGGTATGTTGCTTTTTAAAGTGGCTTTCATGACAAAAAGTTACAGATAAAAACATTCTCACAAATGGTCTTTTTTCATACTCATTTTCAATTTTTCTTTACTTCAACAGTTAGTTTATTTGGGTAAAACTTGAGGGATCTACACTTGTGACGTGACCCCTTGCTAAGTTCGTTATTTGTCTATTTTCTGAAATGTATAGCTTTCTTGGATCACTTGTGGGTTTTACACTGAAAGTGCCAAACTGTTGTAAATAAATACGTTTTCTGATTTGCCTCTGCATGATCCTGGAAGTTGGGAAGATGGTTACTTTAGGACAGCACATCGTCTGTTGATGCAATTTTGAGGTAAAAAAGAGACACTTTTATCCAGAGCACTGTTTTCATATTTTGCCCTAAAACTCAAAATGTAGCTAAATTTTGCCAATGCTTTTTTGTTTCCTCCAGGGGAACCCACAAACCCTGGGTACCTTTAAAAACCCCACGATTTTGGGAAAAAGGAGACACATTTGTCATGGATACCCTATGTGTACAAAAAGTTATGAAGGCTTCAGCTCAAACTACCGAAAATAGCCAAAAAAGGGCTCAGCACTGGGGGGAAAGGCCCATCAGTTAAGGGGTTAACTTTAATCTCTCCTATTAGCTGCAGACACAATTTTAATGATGCATTCAACAGAATGATAATCGTTTAATGCACAGAAAACACAAAAGGAGCCAGGATGAAAGGGACACACTGCTCACGTTGTTGTTTAAAATGCACTTTTTATTTTCATTTTGTTGTTTTTCTATGGTTCTCAAACCGTTCCTCCAATGTGCACTTTCAAGCCTTCTGTGTATCAGGAATTAGGAAACTGACACTTCCAACATATTTGTTAACAATAATTTAATAAACTGGAATTGACAACACTGCAAAGTTTTCTTTTTTTTTTTACTTAAAAACTATTTTTTTAGCAAACTGACAACAAAAGAATACTGCTTATTAACAAAATAATACATCAAAGTTTGATGGCAAAAGCACTCTGCGTTTTTGAGTTTTCAAGGTCTTATTTCTGAGAAGTATCAACGGACTGCCCTTTCTGGGGTAATGTTATTTGGTGGACTCCGGTCTCTAAGCTTCTTCACTATTGACCTGTTTTCAGTCCTTACGCCTAGAAAAGCGGTGAAACCTGCCTGTGTCTCTATTAGATGACTTAGAAGTTGGGAGCTCTAATGAAAAGACAATAAAGTGTCCCAGGGCTAATAGTGGCTGGTACAGACCTTCTGCTACAGCTGCCAAATGTTAGTCTTCTTGGTCCTCTATTTTTAATTTAGAAATTTCTACCCTCAGTGAATACAAATATTCTAATACCATTTTAACCATTTTGCCTCAAACTATGCCGGTTGTTTAAAACCATCACCCTCATTGCAGACCATCGCTTTCAGCTTGGTTCTCTAACTCAGGTTCATGGTCTTTTCCACCCATAATAGCTCTACGCAGTGAGCTATAATGCTACAATATGCACCCAACTGCATACTAAACCTAAACTGAGACATTGTACTAAGACGCCAAATACCCTACTGAAGACTTCCCTCAACGCAATTTTGACCAAGTGCGGCACCATCTCTGCAGTGAGAGGAGAACATATTTTTGAAATGGTGAAAAGACCTGGGCCACTATTACAGTATGGGTGCAATGTCCCTTTTTAAGCTACGGCACAAATTTAACTTGGTGCCCAGGGCACAAACGGGGACAGTGCACCGGGTTACTGATAATGCACTGCCCCCAGGACAGCCACGAACTTGCGAGTGCAGTGGAGGCAGTGTATTAGTGAAAGACAGACAAGGACAGTGCCGGGGACACATGGCCTGCACTTTCAAGGGGAATAGTGAAAGAGACTGCCTGCAGGGCGATACCTGGGATTTGAGGGGGCACAAAGACTTTCCTTTTCCGCCCTTCTGAGGGGCGCTCTCAGGGGGTGCTGTAACTGTTCTCAGTATTTTACCACACAATCAGTTCACCTACTGATGGCCTCTTTGCCTCTGTGCCTGTATCCATTATACTGTGTGGGTGGCTGCAAAGGCAAAGTGATTCCATCAGTTGCTTGGGGCCACACCACCATGCAAATGAGGTAACCACCCTTTGGCTAGCACCAGAGCCTCATATGCACCGGCATAATCTGAATTACAGAAGGGGCTGCACAAGCAGCTACTGACTCTTCTGTAATACCAAAAAGTCCCTGGAACGCAGAAAGCAGGAGCAAACGTCTGCGGCACCCCAAGGAGACGTTATGTAATACAGCTCCTGGATTAAAAGAACAAGCCTGTAGATGTATTATAATCAACTATCCAAGTGGTGCTAATTTACAGCAATGTGCTATTTGAAACCTTATTAAATACTGAAAGATTGTGCTATTTGCTCCAATTGATTTTGTGATGGTCTGCATTTATTTGCAGTTGCAAAAAATATTACAATACTGAGTGCTACTAAAATAAATACTCCAAAATAGCACCACTTTAAATAAGTTATATGATGCTAAATCGTCCCTTTTCTGTAAACCTCGATGATAGTTTATGTATTCAGCCCGCAGCTGCTGCATTGTATTGTATTTGCCCTGTGAGAGGACACTGATACAGTGGTGGGAGAAATGGTTAATTCTGGAACCGACCATGCAACACTACTTCTGCATGATTTCCAGGCTCCAAAGATTACACTCAATTGACTTTGTAAAGGATGTTTGAAAGTCTAAACCATTGTTCTCTGGAACAATATTCCTGCCAAGGCCAGGCTGGAAATAAAAACAGCGAATTCTCCAGGTAAAGTGAAACAGTTCGTTGTTCCAGTTAAGATCTTGATTATGTGTGCTGCTGGCCCCTCATCATTTGTGTTCTAGAGATGATAATATGAGCGATGTATGTGCTCTATCAAGGTAATGATATGGTCTTTACCCTCACCACTCCACTGTCAATGTCCTGGGACACCGGCCAGCGTTCCTAGCTCCTCATACATATGATCAACCGCTTCCCACCAATAGCCTTGAAACAGCAGAAGATGTTCCTTGTCAATAGCGAGGAGACGCCTCCCCCTGATTGCCCAAACTCCTATCGTGGTCTTGAAAATCTTCTTTCGTCCATGCATCCAGCAAGAATGCAGCACAGAGGAAGACAAGAAGGTTCCATACTGCTCTTTACCGGTTCCACTAGGGAAAGCACATGACACCTGAGCTGTTTTGACATATAAATCACAATGCATGATAGTTTATTGGTCACTGTTTCTTTAAGTGTAGGCATGAGGAAGCCTTTCATACACCACCTATTCTGTGTCACTACAGGTACCTGCGCTCATGTAGTTATAATAACAAGGCAGATATCTAACCAAAATCTCATGATAGGTGTTATTATCCCATTTGTATGTACTTGTTTTGGGTCGAAGGCTACCAGTCAGCGCAGTTGGTTGGTTTGTTCACAACATCTTGGAGACATTTACAAAGCTGTTCTGGGAATGCACTCCGTCCACTGCTTATCATTGGCTTTGCAGTTTGTAACTCACATTTGCTTGCTTTCTATTTGATGGCTTTATTTGTTTTAGGCTGTCCAGCTTGAGTTCATCCCTTCCCTTGTCCAACCCCGATTTACTGTATTCTTCCACCAGTGCAACATTTCTGCAAACAGGCATTTAAATCTTGTTCTTATGTTTTCATTTGCTGTGAATTCAAAGACAGAGGTCAAATGTCAGGTTCTGTCTTCTGAGGGAGCTTGGTGTTTACTTTTCTGTCTCTGACTTCAAACAGTGAGAATTTATATGACAGACCTGCTGGATACTAGGGGTAGGAAAAGTGAGACAGAAAGGCTGTAGGATGTTATTTTTTCTAGCTAGCTACTCGGTGTGTGCTGTACAATGTTATTTTGTTTTCTAGCATAAAACAAAATGTAACTGTCTGTAAATAAACTGTGCAGATATTTCAGAATATAGAAAGAATAATGAAAGCACATTTTTTGGTAATTCTGAAGTGTGGTAGAAACAAATATTTTAATATGACCAAAACAAATTAATACACTAGGTGATGACATTTCCACACATTATCATTTGTGCAATGTATACTTTTATCAGGAAAACTGTATGTCTGTGCAAACGTAATGATCATTTCAATTAAAGATGTGTTGTCTGTAATGGCAGTGCGCTACCACACCATGCATACTCCATTTCACAACACTCTACTCTGCACCACTCCACAACACTGCATTCTACTTTGCACCGCTATATACTATGCCACTCCACTCCACACTGCATCACTGCACTCTACTTTGCACCACTCCACTCATCTCTACACCACTCTACCCTATGCCAATGCACCCTAACTCACACTACGCTAATATGCACTGCTGCACTCATCCCCATTTCACTCTACTCCAATTTATTCAAAGCCGCTCATCTACTCTGCACAATTACACTCTACAACACTCTACGCCAATGCACTCTACACCACATTACTCTACTTTGAAACACTGCACTCAATGCCTCTCAATTCCATTCTGAGCAATTCCACTCTATGCCACTGCTATCTACCCTGCGCCGCCACGTTACGCCAATGCACTCTACGCCAATGCACTCTATGCCACTTTAGTCAATAGCAATACACTCCACACCACTGCACTCTATGCCAATCTACTCTGTTCCACGGCACTGTATGCCACAACACTCTACTCTGCAACACTCTAAGCCATTGCACTTTACTCTATTGCACTCTGTCACTTTACTCTGTACCACTCTACGCCACTGCACTCCCGTTGCACAATACAACGCTCTACTTCAGCACTGGATTCTCTTTCAATGAACTCAATGCCACTCTACTCTGTGCCACATTACACTTAACCACTGCACTCTACTCTGCACCATTCTAATGCACTCTACACTACTATACACTATGCCACTCTAATCTACTGTCTGTGCATTACTAAACTCAATGACCCTGCACTCAAAACCACTTCACTCCATGCTTCTCTCCTGTATTCTGCACCACTCTACTCTATGCCAGTACACTCTACCCTGCTCTACCATGCACCACTGCAGTCTTCGACACTGCACCACTCTACTCTGCACCACTGCACTCTGCACCACTGCATTCAATGATACTCTTCACTGCAAGACTCCCCTCTTCAACTCTACGCTATGCCACTCCATGCCACTGCACTCTATTCTGCACCACTCAACTCTACACCACTCTACTGCATTCTACGCCACTCTACTGCACTCAACGCAAATGCACTCTACGATACTGCACTCTATGCCACTCTGCTCTGCATCCCTCCACTCTATGCCACTCTAATCTATTCTGCACCACTGCACTCTACTCTATGCCACTGCACTCTATGCCACTCTACTCCATTTCATTCCATTCGACACCATTGCACTCTACACCACTGCAATCTACTCTGCATTATTCTACTCTACATCACTGCACTCTGTGCCAATGGACTGTACACCACTTTACTCAAAGCCAGTGCTCTATACTCTGCTCCACTGTACTTTATGTCTCTTCACTATAGTCTACTCTACTACACTCCACTCCACAATACTCCACTCTATGAGGCTCTACTCCATTAAATTCTGCTCCACTCTGACACTCTACTCCACTCTATGCCACTGCACTCCAAGCCACTCTACTCCGCTTGCACCACTTCACGCCATTGCACTCTTTGCTAGTGCAATCTATTCTGCACCACTGCACTCTACATCACTGCACTCTAAGCCGATGGACTTTACACCACTTTATTTAAAGTCAATGTACTATACTCAAATGTACTCTGCACCACTGTACTTTACGCCACTTCACTCTATGGCACTCCACTCCATGATACTACTCTTTATGATGCTCTAGACCATTAAACTCTCCTCCACTCTACGACTCGCCACTCTACAACACTACTCCACTCAATGAGGGTCTATGCCACTCCATGCTGCTATACTCCACTCTATTCTGCGACTCACTACTCCACCCCACTGCTCCACTCTACTCCCTCCACTCCACTCTGACACTCTACGCCACTCCACTCTACACCACTTGACTCTATAACACTCTACTCCACTCTATGCCATTCCACTCTCCTACACTACACCACTCTATGCCACTCCTCAACAATCTGTCACTCTATTCCACTCTACCCAACACCCTGTGCGCCACTCCACTCCACTCTAGACCACTCCACGACACTCTATGCCACTTAACTCTATGCCACTTCACGTCCTTCCACTCTATGACACTCTACTCCTGCCACAACACTCAACACCACTCCATGCGACTCTACTTCACTCCACGCCGCTCAGCTGTAATGCACAACACTCTATGCCACTCCATGACTCTCTACGTTACCCCATAACATTCAACTGTACTGCACTTTACGACACTCCACTCACCTTTACCCTAGTAACTTTTAGTCATACTGAACAGCTTTCACGCTGGTGTACAACATGGCTAAGACATATAAGCAAAGCCAATAGCTCTTGCGTAGATGTGTTAACCCAGCAAGCAATTCTACCAGCATTTGAAAGTAATTAAACGTTATTGTCTCGCACAACACTTTCCTGAGTCAATGTTATTTTATAGCAAAAGTTATATATCAGATTCATGTCCATCTTTGTGCATATGGTAGCTCTTAATCACATCTCTAATTTACCAAGTTAATCGGGCCAACTCTCTATAGAGTGAGACCATTAAGCTTTACAAAACAAAACAGGTCTGGAGGGATGGTTTGATTTCAGAGAAGCCCTACAATGTTGGCGCAATCAGCTTCCACTTATGGGCAATACACGTATTTTATTAGTGCATTAAAAAGTTATGTGCATCATTCAGTCTCACTTGGCAGGAATGAGGTGAGATGAAAGAGGAAGGGGAAAAGGCAAAACGTTTGTCATGTTGTCTTCACACACCCCGAGAGGTGTCATGCTTCAACAATGGGCCTTGCTCCTCGTCGAGACGGCGCTGCAATGCTCGACGGGCTCGCCATTTCCGGGGCTCTTTGTCGGAGATCTTTTATGGAGAAGCCGTTGGGTGCGTAAGGGGGTGGGGGCAGTGAGTGGTTATGTGCACGTGAGGGGTGATCTAAAATAGGTCAGGGTCAAGCCTAATCTCAATAAGTTTAATGGTAAAGGTGAATCCTGCCTAAGTAAAAATAAATTGGACGCCCTGTGGTAAAGTAATTTTCCTAACAGGCAGTCTCTAAGGTGGGGTCTACATGTTTCGTGCCTGGTTGTTCCAAAGGAATTGAGGAGGTTTCCAAACTCAAATACTGATATCATGGGGGTTGTGATTGGTTTACTCAAATATCCAATGGGTATTGGCCCTATGTACATATTGTAAATATACTAATTCTTTGTCTGTACTTTTTCTACTACATATGGCTCACTAATTTTCACTCACACTGCGCCCTCACTTGGAGCACCTATCGTTATTTACAGTACAATGATCAGTAACATTGATCTGTTATTTCTAATACAACACTTCAAATCCTCATATTTGTGGATTCTTGCTTTCCTCTCGGAAATTGACCCATTCCTTTTTTAAACATATCTAATCATATTTATATTTGTACCTAATTCATTCTGCAGCATGGATTAGAGCAACACCTCTTTAAAGATGATAAGAGCATTTAAAAGTTAACATAGTTCTACCCTGTGACGTTCCAAAATAAATAGATTACCTCATTATCCCTGGACACAAGTGCTACAGGAGCCAGAAAACTCATCCATACTGATTCAGGACTTACAAACCAATAACCAAGGATTGTTTTGCCAGGAACTATGGCAATGATGTTATAAGAATGAAGTAACCTACCTTGTGTTCCATTTATGGAGTTCCACATCAGAAACCCTTCAGAATCCTATTTAACCATGATCTTAAGCGCCAAGGAACGAATCTACACATATCTAGACCCTCACGCGGGAGAGTCAAAATGGCTTTGCTTCAGCTCAGGAACCATGGCGATGAAGTAATACAGAGAAACCAAATACATAATATTCCAGTGATATTATTTTTCTTGCAAAGGCTCCTACAGTTGACTTATTCCTGGTCAATAAACTCCGTATAAGTCAAGCAAGTCATCTATACTAATCCAGGTGCCAGTATCCAGTTATGGATCCAACAGGACTGAATAAACATAAACCGTGCCTGGCTAAGAGTCTTCATCGAAATATAGGAATTGGTTATTTCACTGCCTTCTATTAAAAACAAGCAGTACCTGTCTCCCTAGGGAGATATAAAATAAATAACTTTAGTGAAGGGAGTTGCTTTATTTATAAGGCGTTAAGGAGAGGAGAAGCTTATTTAAAAAATAAAAAAAATTGGGGAAGGTGAGACGGGTGCTTGTGTCCAGGCTGCGGGTGCACAATCCATACATCAAGGGTTGACTGTGATGAGAGAGGCAGACGAAGATATGTCTTTCCATCTCACACTCTCTTGAAACATGCTCATTGTGTTATCGGATTTACATCCACTGAAGAGGGGCATCTACACAGGAATGAGTGCAAGGACAAAACGGGTTACATGAACAGCAAAACTATAGTGTCCAGTGTGGGCACTGCATGTTAGAAGGGGGACACCCTGGGGATCTTATTATTTCCATGGAGCACTATATCTTACTGCAGTGTCATTCTGTACTGATCACTTACATGTTAATAAGCAATGGATTATGGTATGTGTCCAATTCTTCAGTGTGTGTTTACCTGCTTGGCTGAGATGTAAATAACGGTATTCTGACAGAAAACACATTCCTGTTTGTGACAAATATTAAGCCGATCTTTGGATTCCATTGTAATTTCATTACTACAATTACGTTGCCTCGTTCCACTACATTATTTTCTAAACGACACCACACCATAAATGATAAACCCTGGTTCTTTCCCTAGTCATAATCATTTCCTCATTACATCACAAATTACGTATTAGATCAGAAGTCCACATGGAAGCCAACATATCTAGCATATCTGTACATCCACCGTGGTAATCTCAAAGAGGGGAGTGCAATAAGCCATCTATTGCACAGAATGCAGATCATTCTAAGACCTGCAGTGGAGTGCTAGAACCATCTGCATCGGCGCTTAGTGATACTTTAAGGTAGACCAGCATGCAAAAAATACAATCATGGCCCTTGTTACAAGTTGGTTGAAATAGGGTGGGGTATTTTCCACAGTATGAGATATTTACCACAGCTGATAATACTTTCTATTCTGAGTTTTCAGCAGGAAAGTGATGTATGATATGCAGAATCCTTTTTAACACACCCAATTACTAATATTTTGCCCTTTTATTTGGCCTTTTCTTCTGGTCAACTTTGGAATGTTTGACCTACTGGAAATCTACTAGGGAAAAACTTTGAGTGTGTTATTTATCAAAAACTTGCAATTCTAATCCATTTAAGAATTTACACAGGGATCAGAATTTAGCCCTTAACTTGTGATTATGGTCAAACTAAACTTGCTAAAATGTACGGAGAAAAGACAAATACGCAGAATTTGGGGTTAACTGAGGAATGTTAAGCCTCATTTTCAGTTTGAAAACTTTGAATCTGGCGTATCTACCACATTCTATAAATACCGTACCAATGCCTGTGGTAACTACCATCTGTGGTAAATAGTACATGCTATCTGTCCAACTTGTAAGGAGTGCTTCAGTATAAAAACTGTGTTGGACAGTATCAGTACTTACAATTACTTTGTGCAGTTGCCCATACTAACACTGCATGTGCTAAAATCGCAGGCTGGCTGATAATCTTGTCAGGCGACTACATAGCGGATTTTTGAGTGTGAAATGCATTATTTTTTTAGCGCGTCACTTGGAACAAGGGCCTATGTATGAGTTCAACACTTATTAACTGCTCAGCTTTCAAGACCGTACCTTCAGAACCGGTGGTAATGTGTACTCGGCTCAACCCTTTCGACACACTTGCATAACTATGTCGAAAATGTCCTTGTCCTCAGTTAATCAGCTACATATTAGAGCGCTTTATGCTGCTGGAACGTTCCACGTGCATGTGAGTTTTCTACCATAAAATCTGACACCTTACATTAGTCACAACGTGCTATTAATGATACTAGACGGTTTGGCAACATTTGTGTTTTTTAATCATTTGAGGTGTGCAAGCGGCGTTGACCAGAAGACAGTTAGAGCAACACAATGTTAGAATTAAGGAAAAGCATCAGAGTGTAAAACTGTACAATAAATGTTAACTAAGGCCATGTATTTTTAAAGACTGGTTAGAGAGGTCAGACTCATAAAAGACACACTTCTTTTCGAAAACCCGTTCACTTTTAACAAATCCGTGTTTATTGTACGAAAACCACAAAGCACCCTATGCACAAAATGTGTTTTCAGTCTGGCGGGCGGGATGCTCTGACTGAGTTACACCTGAGCCTCCTCGCACACTGCGCGAGGTGCAAGTTGCTTCATAGCGCCTCATTCACTCTGCAGTGGAATAGCCTTGGATAGTGCAGGAAGCGCTACATAAAAGTTCACACTGCTGTCGTACTGACATACCACCTTTCGCACAGTCTTCTTCAAAATCATTCATTACTGGGATGACATTTTCCTCATGCCTATTTCAAAGTACTTTATTTACTGCAGCTCTGAGTTACCGTGACGCTCCTCTCTTAATCTCCCATCATCCATTGCTCTATATTTCATCATGTCTACGGGTACTAGTTCGTCCTCGCAGAGGAGCAATGCTGGTTGTGACGCCTAAAAACATTTTGTTTGCCGTGTAATCTAATGACTTCAAAATGCGGGCGTGGCAGTAGCACGCCCCACCTGACAGCAGGTCTGTTTCTTTAGCTGCAGTGCATTACTTACATGTGATGCAAATGAAAACTCAACCTACGTCTGGTGATATGAGTAAACATTATTCCCGAACCAGCGGCCAAAACGTGTGTGACAAACAAGGGTGTGTTTGCATGCGAAATGCAAATCTGTCACATATATAGGGCTTGTAAACCAAACACTTGGCCTAATATATGCATGCAAACCCAGGCCCTCTTTATCAGTGCCTTTGAGAAACTCTGTATTAAAATATCGGTGTGCTTTCTATTTTAAAGATTAGACTATACACAAGCCATGTTGAAGATTGCCACCGAAAAATGAAAATAAAAGCAATGTTTCTAGTAAAATACGAGATTGCCCAAGCAAAGTACAAAGGTACAAAACACCAAAATGCAGTTACATATTTGTTTGGATTTCCTAATTTAATAGGCAGTGTGAAACAAGGGAAAGGTAGATTATCATACACATTACGCGTTCATGGTTCAATTCTGTTCGGAGGTACAAAGGAGCACTCTTGTTTTCTTACATCACACAGAGGCGTCCCGTGCCAGCCAGGGGTGGACAGGATGCAGCTGCACGAGCCGGCATTCTTGCTTACAAAGCACGTGCGCAGCTCTAAATCACCGGCAGATCCGTCCTGGAGACTGTGATGCCCATTACTTGAATGGCTAGAGCATTGATTGACTACGTAAATAGGGACTGACAATATTGACTGTAAAATAAATTAAATTACAATGGTAAGACAATTCCTGAAATCGAGAAGGTTCCACGTTGTCTACGTGCAAGACAGTGCTGCGTTCCCTTTGGCACACAGGTGGTGTCATTTTGTTACCATGAGGTTTATGACATTAGGATAGGATGGCCGCTGCACTGGACTTGAGGATGGTGTCGTACTACTCAGAACCCTTCGCTGGTGTGTCCTGATGCAGCCTCGAAGACGTTGCCGGTAGATGACGGCATCAGTAGCCCACTGAAGTGGTGCTCATGCGCTGTTTGTCCTAAAAATTCAGCAAACACTGCTCTCTTCATCTTGAGTTCAGCCTTAGCTGATGGATGATGATGCTTTCTGGAAATATTAAGGAAACAAAGACAAAAAAAATAACATGTTCAATATTTTTTTTAAGTGGTGAAACGTATCTGTTATACCTCAAACACAATTACAATAATAAGCCTTAGAATTAATGCCTACTCATTACTGTGGAGTTCCAGCAGTACCCGTACTATTTTATATAAATTGGGGAAACTTCTTAAATTTATAGAACTTCCAGATCCCTTATTAAGGGCCGTATGTATCATTCATTTTATGGTCGCAAACGGGCCCAATTTGCAGAACAGGGCCATTTGCGACCTGTAAAATGCATTTTGGAATGTATGAATTCTAATTTGCTATTCAATAACTTGTTACCGAATCACAACTTGGAATTGTGCATACAAACCAATTTGGTATTAGGAAGGGTCTTGTTTAGGGCATCCCTTCCTAATACCGAATCGCCTCGGTATGTAAGAATGTTTTGCGACTGAAATGCGGTCGCAAAACATCACATTTTACCACTTACTTCAAGTAGGTGGTAACCCATTCACAAATGGGAAGGGATCCACAACAGATCAGCGATTCATAATGGGTCGCAAATTTTAACCTTCCTCATTAAAATTTATGACATAGGTCAATTTGCTACCCACTAGGAATCGCTGAATGGAATTCATGGAGTTTCAGACATTAGGAATAGCAATTACCTAATTGCAATTTGCAGAGAATTGCAATTAGGTAATCACTATTTCCAATAATGATACATATGGCCCTAAATCCCACCATAAGTATCAGATTGTGATCAAAATGCCATGAACCAAAAGATGTTGCACTATTCCCCTCTTCACATTATAGTGTATATTGCTAAAAAACTGAGCAGGCAGGGAAATGGTATACATGCTATGACTCTAGGGGCCAGATGTAGGTCACCAAATACCGGTCGGTAACGGCCGATTTCGGCCATTACCGACCGGTATTTGGTGATTGAGATTTGGGGGCCTATATTTTACAGAATCGGTCAATTTACTGAATCGGTAAATTTGCCGATTCGGTAAATCTATATGTAGGTGGCACTGGAAACAGTGCCACAGGCCCCTAAGAATTCGTTATTTACCATGTAATACCATTGCATCGTAAATAACGAATTCTTGTGTACATGCACATCTGTGCATGTACACCTGTGCCATGTGGCACACATACATGCCCTGAGGGCATGTATGTGTGTCACTTGGCACACAAGCCTGAATCAGGGGTGCAACATGGTGTCAAAGTGACACCCTGTCCCCCTTGTAAATTCGGTAATTTTACCGAATCGGTATTTACCGATTCGGTAATTGACATTGGTTCCTATGGGCCTCAAGGCCCATAGGAATCAATGGCAATTACCGAATCGGTAAATACCGATTCGGTAATTACTGAATGTTACACATTCAGTAAAAAAATCGGTAGAAAATACCTACATAGCATTTACAGATTTGTAAATACCGAATCGGTAAAATTCGGTATTTACGAATCGGTAAATGTCATTTACCTACATCAAGCCCTTAGTTTTAAGTGAAGCATGCATAAGGCGTGTCATCTACTTAGGTCAGAGCATGTACAAGGTACGAAGTTCTCTAGAGTCATACAATTTGGACATGCCTCATGGTTAGGACACAGCACACACAAAGATTAAAGGCTGGAACTAGGTTATGACAGGGGCAGTCAGTAAGTCATGAACACCTCCTCAGCTGCCTATATCTGCTCTGCCACCTGGCACTCTGAAATAGCTCAGTGGTTGTGCTGACAGATTTAGTAAAATGGAAATATGACGGCAGCAGAGGTTCACTTTATAGGCGATTGCTGGAAAGAAGAAACAAAATGCATGAACTTGGAAATAACTAAGCTCCTATCTACTTTCACTCTAAGTTCACAAGAAGGTCGGCTAGTCCATGATTCTCAGCTGAACATGCTAAATGAAAAACAGAACTATGTCCCATAAAAAGCCAGTTGTGGAGAGGTTACAAAAATGAATTAAACTATACATATTTTGAAAAGGCTAAAGAGTAACACCCAAAAAATTAAAGTAGCTAAACAATCATATTTTCCTTGTGGCTTCTGAACGCTCCTAACATGTCCATGGAACTATTTAAAATTGTAAATGAGTACCAAGAACCCGCTTCTGCTCAATTTGACATAATGTCATCTCATGACATGTGAAAACCTATCGGTCTTTTTTAGTGAACAATTCCTATCTGTTAGGGAATATATTGAGTGAGAACTGACTGTATGGATTCTCTTTCCTGAAATTGCTCATATAACATTTGATGCATTGCATCCTAATTTTGAGTCACATTTTCATGAAGCCATATTAAATAGTCATTTCCCTTTATCCCCATTATACATATGTCCTGTCAATACATGCAGAAAATAATATTATCATTCACAAAGTAGACCTTATTACTATCTATCTGTTCCTTGGAAACAGGTGTGGTACTTCAGCCTTGCAGTGGTTACGCCCCTGCTCAACACACCTTCTTCAGATCCATTGAACCCCCAATAATTTTTGACCCATAATATTGCTCCCTTGTTTATCAAACTGTTGGAGACTTTTGTTTTCTTTCAACTACAGGCCATTGTGGAATCTAACAATATCCCAGTCTGGCAGGGGTTTTAGCATGTAGCAACCTCGAACTTGTAGTAGTCTTAGTTTTGGTTGATCTACAACGACTCATGGATGCTGAAGGTCAAAGGGCCCTTGTGCCACTTGACCTTCTGCAGCCTTTGATATAATAAACAACAGCATCCTGAACACAAGACTCAGAAGAATTGGCATTAGTGGTACAGTTGTATTATGGGCAGAATACTTTGTCTTATCATTAACAAATGTTCTTTTATATTTGCAGCAATTGACTGTGGGGTGCCTCAGGGTTCAATTCTATGCCGGTTGCTCTTTAACATTTACCTGCGCCCGTTGGCTAACGTACTTCACCAGTTGGAGAATGGATTCTTCAGGCACGCTGATGATACCCAGCTTACCCTTGGTTTGTCACCTCACTCAAAAACCAATAACAGATTAGAGTGAATATTTGCCTCTGAGCGCACATCTATAATAGCACGGATACAGCGGCAAAAGGATTACCTCATTGTACGGGGCCATGCAATGAGGGAACATTCTGCTTAACTCCATCCTCTTGCCCCCTTTCCCCAATAAGTAGGTAAACAAAGGAAAGAGGAAGGCTCTCAAGAAGACTCAAAGAATAAAAAAATGCACCTCCTCTTCCCTACAGTGATACACTTAGCTGAAACTGCAAGAACCTATGAATGCACCAAACCATAAAAGGACATCATAAGTTTCAGATAACATTAAGTTTCATTGAGAGAAGGCTCTAGTATAGAAGTTTCACTCAGCCACCAAGTTAACTCTATGATTAAGGATCAATAAGTAGATACAAATCGGCCATATTATGGAAAGTGCCCTTGAGGCGCAACAGGCATGTGTGCCTGCTTTGCGCCCCCGGGGGCACTTTGGTATCACAGAACGGGCAGCAGAGGCTTGTGTGGCCCTTTCTGTAAAACCTAAACAGATGCAGGCACATGGAAAATGGTCAAAATAAAAAGAGAACAAGTCTTGGGAATACTGTGACCATCACCCACACTTCTGATCCAAAGGAATCCTGACAACCAAACTGCACAGTATAGCTACAAGTAAATGAGGATAAAGTATTCTAACAGAAGATACTCTCATTGATGTTAACGATGAGACACTGCCTATAACTGTTGCCAACCATTCCAGCCCAATATATATAATAAAAATGACATGAGGATGTGAATAGGGGATACAAAACAAACCACGCGGAAAATATGAAGGAGCCTGAATTAAACTGGGCAATATATGCATAGCCATGGTGCCGAAACAGAGGCACCTTTAGCACATTGGGTGATCAGAGAAACAAATCCTCAGTTGCATATTGGCCTAGTGGATTTCAGAATCTCAATCAAGTTAAAGTATGGAAGTTATCGAGAACTAAGGAACAAAGACACAGTAGAAACTTTGGGTAAAGGACACTTGGTGAATGCAAACATCAATAAAATCAAGGGAGTGAAAGGAAGTATGAACAAAAAGATTAATTTCCAAAGGTGGCTCGAACCCAAGACAAAGTAATGGAAAAGGATTAAATTATCCAAGGGATGGGTTCACATTGGCTCTGATAGTAACCATTACCGTATTTGGCCAATGATGTGTGTAGTAGCACAATAAATATAAATCTCCAGTCTTGGTAATTAAACAGATGGAAACTATAAAACCAGAGAGAAACAGGGTGAAGAACTACAATACAAAGAAGAGCGGATCACATGACACTTAAAGTCCTTTTCCCATATATGTTTTGAAACCATTTAATGTATATAGGAAAGTAAACATAGACCATAGAATTCAGAGTTGTTCCCTTTTCACCCAACTTCCTTTATTTTAATATAACATATGGGATTCTGCAATCCCTGTATAAAAACTAGTCTCAAATTTCTTTATAACTTGTGATGCAGCCTATTATTTAAAGTAATGCCATAGCCACGCAACTGTAATAATGTAAGTTCTGGCGTCACAATGCTGCTGCCACAGCCAGCAGCTGAGCAGAAGGGCAGGTTAGGCTGAAATCCGGGGAAACAAGCCCCTCTGAGGGGACGACTCCCGCCGGCCTTAGAGAGGGAGATTCTGGAGCCATAGGCTGCCCAGGGCGACCTAGAATTGCGATCCCGGTGGGTCCCGGAGATAGCCGCTTGCTTTCCCACAGACATCGTGCATTTCTCCTTAAGTCACTCTGTTGCTCTCTGCCAGAGGATGCCCGTCAGCCCATCTGGTAAATCTAACATAACAGGCTCTACAGATTATTGTTGGACCATGAGGATGGCATGTTGTGCAAGGAATCTTGATTCTGCATCCAGCCCTCCAGTGATTGCTCCCTGGGGAGTGATGGGACCCTGGCAATGGCAGCACGTGGCGTCCTCGGCTAGGTGTGCCCCTCTACTACAGATTCATCATGCCACCTCGCCTCCACTCTGAGCAAATAAATGTCAGATGCTATCCTTTGGACTCTGCACTTTGAATCAGTGCGATCCTGATGCTGGAAACCTGCACACAAAACGCACGGGGGTTCTGCCACCGAGGGATTGACTAGTGGGAAGTAGCCAGACCCTGACAACCACAGACGCTACCGCTCCTGCCTTGGCATATCTGATACACGCCCTTCACCCCTGGCCCCCCTCGGAGCGCATTGACCTGCCCTATGGGTAAAAGTAACAACAAGCAAGCCATACTATTGTTTGAATCTCGGCATCTTACACACACCATGGACATGGAGCTGGGGGACTGTGCACAGGGCATGGAGGATAGCAGGGATGCCACCACTGCTCAAGACATTAAATCCTTGTTTATGGACTTTAAACACAACCTGAACAGCATTGACTCTGAAATTGACCTCCTCACTAATAGATTATTTTGCCTCAAGGAATAGGTGATAAGCATGAGGAATGCATAGATCAGCTGAATGACTACACGTCTTACATCAAAAATGCTCACATGTTCTTTGGTTAGCTGGAGAGGGTGCTGGAAGTCATCAAAAATAAAAATGCGGATCTCAAGTAGTAACGGCCTGTGCAGGTAAGAGCGATGGGGCCGGGTGGGATTTTGGCAGACGCAGCCAAAGGAAAATTAATTATTTATTTAATACTCCTTCATGGTCGTCTGTAGAATTCCCACCCAACCCAGCTCCACCGCTGTTACCTGTACAGGCCGCAGCTGATCTCAATGTGTGCTCCTGATGGTACAATTTGCACACTGTTGGTATCCCTGACTCTACGGTCATGGAAAAGATGGAAATGGTTGTCGAGACCATGCTAAGGGAACTATTTGGTGATGACCTCTCTCCTGCCTACATCGTGAAACATGGGCCCCTTAATGTTGCGCCCTCCACCTGCTGGTGCTTGCTCACTTGGACTGTCAACGTCACACACCTACCCAGAATGCTGTCCGACCATGCACCTGTATTATTGGAGATTTCCCCCCAGACCTTGGTGTGAGGGCCTTCTCCTGGAAGCTACCTCTAGTGCTCTTAGAGACCAGACTTCAAAGCAGAGATTAGAGCAATCATTCTTGTCTTCTTTGGACACTATGACCGCTCTGTGGATTCTCCTTCCACATTAAGGGAGGTCTTTAAGGTAGTGATCCATGGAACATGCATCGCTAAGCAGTCTTGAATACTTCTGGCATTGCATAGGACCCTTACAGAAGTAGGGTCAGACTTCTGAGTGCCAGAAATTTGTTTTATTGTTACCAACAACATGAATACGCTATCATCACTTAAGAGTAAACTATTGGAACATGAGGAGACGGCAATCAGGGAGATGCCCTTTTTTGGTAGGGAGGCAGTTGCTTGGCACCATAGAGGGAGACTGGGTGGGTAAGACATTCGCCAGGCTACTTCATAAACAGTAGGCAAGCAACCATATTATGGAGCCTGTGGATGACCAGCAGGCAATTTACACAAGCTCCAATGCTATCCGTGCTTTCATGGCCACATTCTACACTGGCCTGCATTCCTCCTCACTGCCACATAATTCTACTGCCCTGGCATCTTATTATGATATCAACAATTACTCGGGCTTGATGATGAGCAACACCAATTCTTAGATGTATCTTTTACAGCTGAGGACATTGCACAGGTTATCCAAAGTATGCCTGGGGACAAAGCACCGTGCCTAGAAGAGCTAGCTGTAGACTTTTATATGGAAAATGCTCCAACTCTTGCTGCCTGTCTTCTGGCAGTGTATGAGGCGGCCCTGGCCCGTGGTATACTGCATCCCTCACTTCAGGAGGTATTAATTGTTGCTGTCCTGAAACCAGCTAAATCACCTTGGTATTGTGACTCCTACAGATCTTAGTTTATGATTAATGTGGATAAGATTTTAGCCAAACTAATTGCTTCCCACCTTTGTCACTTAACAGCGAATACTGTTCACCCAGATCAATCTGGCTTTCTCGCAGCTGATTAACAGTACAAAACCTATGCACTCTATTTGCTCTTTTCCTCTAATCATCAGTTGAGCGCTGTGGTGGTTCTCCCTTTTCCATTTCCGAGCCCGTTTTGGAATCAGAAGTAACTTCTTATGACCAATTCAATTGCTTTACACGCAACCTATGGTGCATCTGCAAGTGAACAACATGATCACTTTTCTCTTTGGACTGTCCAGGGTAACCCGGCAGTCCCCTGTCCCCTGTCGCTCATACTATTTGCTGTTGTGATGGAGCCCTTGGCTGCGAGGTTATGGCAACACCACTTCTGTCGTAGGCTTGCATTCACCCCTAGGAGAAATATGGTCTCCATGTATGCGGATGATGTCACCCTGTGCATCTATGACCCCGCAATTAACACTGCTCCTGTCATTCGGGAAATCATCCACTTTGGTGGATGGGCTGGAAGAACCATCAACTGATCTAAATCCATCATATTTCTGCTCACTTCTACCACATAACCTTTTATCTCAGAATACCCCTTACAGTGGGCAGAGGCACCAGTCTGCTACCTGGGGGTTTGGCTCAGCAGGGACATAGGTGCACTCTGGGATGCTAACTATGGCAGACTCATGACATGATTGGAAGACCAAGTGCCAGTGAGGATGATGCTGCTGTCCCTGGCATGGAGGGTTTCGGTCACTAAAATGGTGGTGCTCCCTAAATTCCTGCATTTTTTCAATAACCTTCCACTCCCACTCACTGCCCACTTCCATCAATGCCTTTGATCCAACCTAATTACTCTGACATGGGTAGGTAAGCAGCCCCTAGGTGGCATGGGAAGTTCAGACACTCCCCTTTGAACAGGGTCATCTCTGTGCCCCAGACATGGACGTATACTTTTATTGTACACAGATAGAGTTTGCCCACTATTGGCTGTATTCCACCCATTTCAGCCCCACACGGCCCCTAACATGATCAAATTGCCCCCTGCCCCCTGAGTGCTGCATTATAATTATCCCCTGATGCGGCCCCAAATTGAGATTGATACTACGCCGGGCTCCAATCACAGTTCCTAGACAAATCGTACCTGTACACTTTAGTATCATACCAAGTTTGCTGCACCGTCTTTCATTGCACAGCGGTCACCTTTGGTCTAGTACTAAGCATGTCAGCAGTGAACTGTCCTTACGGTACGAATATTAGCATGCTGCCATATATTATCACTAAATGTATTCATGTCACATCTGGTCTCCAAAAACATGCCTGGCCTTGTAATCACACTGTCCCCCCCCCCTTTTTCTCCCTCATTTTTCCCACAAATGTTATTTGTATGTAGTATGAAAGGCAACTGTTGAATAATTCCAAGACAAACATGATTTATATACTTGTCCTGAAGAGGATGCCATGTATCTAAGTTTTCGGCATCGAAACGTCGTCGACACAATAGTATCATATGTACTTAAAATGCTTATGAATGCTTTGTACAATGTTACCTCAAAACATAATCAAGTCTGTTCACTGATTATAAGTATACAGACCGCTTTGTTCGCTCTTGCCTGAATTTGTTGTTTTGTCTTGTTCACTGTAGGTCACGGGTTGTGCCCTCTTCACATTACTTTAAGACTTATTTTCAATTGTGTGCATCGTTCAAATAAATTCCTGTCCGGCTGGACAAAGGACACAATTACTATTCAGTTTATGTCTATTCTTACCTTGATCCCTCAAACTACTAGGGTCCACTGTTTTTTGTAAAAAATACAATCAAGAGAAAGCAGCTGTTCAAAAACTCTCTATATGTATTTACCTTAATATGTTGGTGAAGTAGTTTTCAAAAACAGAAAACTAAAGATGTAGGTGAAATAAAAGAACAGAGTGATTTTGAAGGTCATTTTTATGTGATTAGTGAACAAGTGCTAATGTGGAGAAGTGACGAACAATCCTGGGGAAGTGTTTCTTAATGGTGGAGTTATAGGTCCTATGCGATTTTGCGAATGGGTACTTCAATACATTTTAGTTGATGGCACTTCTAACTTCTAACATGGGTTTAACCCATGAAAATGAGCAATCATCCTAGGTTAGCACGAACCAAATGCCTCCAAACTTGTTTTGTTTGATCCCCAGCAACTAACCAATTATGTTGCCTATGTCTCCTACTGAAGGACCTTTTTCTTTTCAAGGATCTCAATGGTTCGATTTTGAGTATTTAACCATAAAATGAATCAGTAGTTGCTAGCGACCGCATTTGTAGAAGTGCAATTTTTGTTACTTTACCGTGTTACATTTGCTCTGTATTCACATTAAAATTCATGCACTGTATTCCTATTTTTCAAAAAAATCAAAAGTAAGTAGTACCTTTCCACCACCAGATGTCACCCTCTACAAGAATATCATCTATCAGCGGCGGATGAACTACATTCCAATCATTTCGCAACCCAGCACTGGGTAAGTTTATTTTGAAACGCTAAAAGCAGAACTACCTACCCTTACATGTTATATTATCATTTATTTATGTAATCAAGCCCCTCGACAGAGGACTGTGTTTTACCTAGATACATATAAAATGCAAATATCTATAACATAAACTCTAGATTACTTTATACGCTGTGGGTTACCTATGAAGTGCACGTGTATTTCCAGCACTTGTCTATTGTTCCTGATAGCAATGGCAGCTGAAGTAAACTATGCACATCAGTCTACCAATTCCCTACTAATTGTCCTGCAGCACCTCAGCTCTCTGGTTTGCCACCATAGCCCTATATAGCCTGTAGCCAAGGGCTATACCGGTTAAAGGCCCTGAACCCTATAACGAGGGTGAGGGCCTTCAACAACCGGTATAGCCCGAGGCATAAGGCCTATAAGGCTATTAGAACATTCCACCCACTAAGGGTAGAAGGTTCTAAATTATAAAGGGAGACACATTTAGAAAAACATTGGAATGTTGGGGCCAAACACTGGATTGTTGGAGCTCCAGGTTTATACCAGCAATTATACCCCTGGAGGTACTCCATTGTCTTCAGTGGAGCTCTCAACAGTCCAATGTTCTAATATAGCCTGCCGTAGGTGGTTATACCGGCCATTAAAGGCCCGTTCCAGTGGGTTCTTTAACAAGGGAGTGGGACTTTAATGCCGGTATAGCCCAGCTACGGAGGGCTATAAGGCTATTATAACATTCCGCTACTAGAGTGTTGACTGTTCTAACAAGCCTACCCCGAAACCGGTTCCAGGATGCTTGTTTCCTGTCTAGTTAGGTCATGGCTTGGCAGTACGCACTGGACTGTTCCTATGAGGAACAGGGCCAAGACTGATTTGCATATGGCTGGGACCAAACTGGGGCAACGTGGTGAACAACAGAACGATGGATTAAACCCAGATCTGTGACTGGGGGTGAATGTTTGACAATGTTCAACATTCCGTCCATCATCTTTTTGTGTTGTATTTTCACCCTAAATGGGAAGGGTATGCACAGACATAGGTACCGTGCTTGCCACGCCACTGGTTTCATGCCAACGTGGCTGATGATGAGTGAAGCCCCAGGATGCTTGTTTTCCAGTCCAGGTAGGACCAGTAGAGTTTGACACAGTGATAAGGTCATAAGTAATCAACACAGAGTATGAAATGCCGCAACAGAATTCATGAAATAAAAGCCATCACAGCAGAGCGGGGCCCTCAAGTAATGATGCCCTATGATCAGCAATAATTAGCTGTAAAATAGCATGAATTTTCACTTAAATAACCGTTTGATATATTTTGGAAACCTAAAGCACTAACTTTATCCTAAAACATCCACTTATCATTTTCAGTAAATGCACTTAATTTGGGGCATGTAAGGAAGGGGCTTCTTTAGACTCCAAAAGGCCAAGGCATTTGCAGGAATAAGGAAAGAATTGAGGGCATGGCACAGTTGTGCAGGTGTTCAGAGACTCTGATCTTTACACTATGCTTTCCAAATGGGAGATTGCGGACCCTAAGACCCTAGGCTTTCAGCCTGAGAAGGAATACAGTTACATTACTGAGAAATCCACACAGAAGTTTGGCATAAGAGAAGTCTGATGCTCTATGGGCCTCATTTTGTAACACCCCTGGACCCCACAGCTTCAAATACCACATTTTCATTTTTTAGTAAACTAACTCCTTTTATCCCCAAATATCAGAGTCCAATTTTCTTAAAATACTTTTGTATCCACTTACATTCCTGCTTTTCACTTTTTAATAAACCAGTTTGTCACTGCATTTCAACTTATTTTAGGAATTTACAAAGCTCCCGTTATAGATTAGATTAGATTAGAATACCTGTAAAACGCATTGCTGCCTCGGCACTGAGGCGTCCCAGCGCTGAAGCAAGACGAAGTGGGGGACAGAAAGGGATTGGAGTTGAGAAAAGAGCCAGGTCTTCACAAGCCACCTGAAGACCTGGCAATCAGAGATGCTGTGGATGTGTAGGGGAAGGGAGTTCCATAAGGCAGGGGCCAGTCGCCTGAAAGAACAACCACCAGATCTGGTCCTTCGGATGCGTGGGATGTGTGCAAGGATAAGATTTGCTGAACGCAGCGCAAGTGGTGGGGAGTAAAGGGTGCACATGTCGCTCAGAATATCTTGGCCGATGCTGGTTAAGATCTTGTGCACGGTGCAGAGCACCTTAAAGGGTACTCGATGTACAAAGGACAGCCAGTGCAGGAGGAGAAGGAGATTTGAGACATGGCTGTACTTAGAAAAGGAAAAAATGGCACGTGCTGCAGCGTTCTGAACCAGCAGCAGTTGGTTCAGCACAGATTTATTAGAGCCAAGGAAAAGCACGTTACAGTAATCCAATCGGGCCAATATGGAGACTTGGATGATCAGCTGCCGATTTTGAGCGTTAAATAGACTGAGTATCAGTTTGAGGCCGCGTAGCAGCCCAAAACATTTCCCTGCTACTGATTTGGCGTGCATCTCGAAGGTAAGATCTTTGTCGAGCACAATGCCCAAGTTTTTCACTGGAGGTTTGGGGGCCGGAGTGACGCCAAGGGGTGGAGGCCACCATTCATTATTCCAGAGATGGGAGTCTTTGCCAATCAGAAGGATCTCAGATTTCGCAGAGTTCAGCTACAAGAAGTTAGCCGTCATCCATTCTGCAATGGCCAGAATGTCTTCTTTAAATTTCGCACTGTCCTGGCTGGGATTGTTAGACAAGGTGATCACCAGTTGGGTGTCGTCAGCATACTACACCAAAGAGATTCCACTAGCTCTGGCCATTCGTGCCAGAGAACTCATGTATATGTTAAAGAGCGTAGGGCTCAGTGCCGAGCCATGAGGGACCCGAGAGCGCAGTGGATGGACACGGGAGGCGAAGGGGAATGGCTATATCTTGGAAGGTCCGATCGGCCAGGAAGGAGGAGAACCACAGCAAGGCTTTGTTACTAATCCCTATCTCCTCCAAACAGTGGAGTAGAATTTTGTGGGAAACTGTGTCAAATGCCGCACTCAGGTCCAGCAGGACCAGAGCTAAGGTCCTGCCGGCGTCCACTACGGATCTCACTTGTTCTACCACCGTCAGCAGTGCAGACTTGGTGCTATATCGTGGTCGGAAACCATTTTGGGAGCTGTCAAGTATATGATTAGCTTCCAAGAAATGAACTTGCGTTGAGTTCACATGAGCTTCCAGGATTTTGGATAAAATGGAAGCAGTGATATTGGCTGATAGTTTCCTGGCTTAGAGGTGTCCAATGAAGTTTCTTTGAGTAGAGGGACCACTTTTGCATGTTTCCAGGTTTTTCGGACCACCGCCGAGGCGAGGGAGAGATTCAGTAGGCCAAGGCACTTTGGTAGGAGACTCTGTAGAGCTTTCCTGAATGCATCCGGTCTGAGGGGGTCATCTGGAGATCCTGATTTAATTTTGATCACTAATCCCTCTGGTTCTTTCAGGAGCATGGTGGGTAGTGATGTAAGAGAAACGGTCTCAGGGCAGGTATGCATGATCCTCCCAATGGTGGCAGGAGTTCCAGTGTGATCAAAGGTATGGTAGATGCCTTCCACCTTCTCGAGGAAGAAATTTGCCGGCTCTTCACATTTTTGGCTGGAGGATATGATACTACCTGATGCCGAGGGAGGAGTGACTAGATCCTTCAGAAGAGAAAATATGGTTTTACAGGATCAAAAGCCATGGGGCAGCCTCATATGCTGGGAACAACCTTGCTGGCCAATAAACTACATCAACGTACCAGTCCAGTTTATGCCTCCTTACTAGAAAATGTTGCCCATGATCAGCCTGGTCTGGTAAGGCCCCTATAATGTGTGGCTCTTGTGAGGTGTGTGAACCACAATATTCGGCTAGAACTCTAAATAGTGACAGGATTTAAATATACAGGCTCTGCTGGGCTTAATGGAAGCCATAGAGTGGGATGCACACCCTTCCTCAACACTGCTCATGAGGCATCCCACTGGAGGGATTGGCATAGGCCTTGCTCTAAAAAAGGCAGAGGGCAGTGTTGCAAGAACAGAATATGGCACCTACCTGAGGTGAGCTTGCGTGATGCTCAACGTCCGAAGTTAAATGATGAACCCTTCACATGTATGACAGACTTGTATGCAGTGGAAACTAAACAGAGACAGGCTGGTAGATGCCGAAGCACACCCTGAGACCTGCTGACCAACAACCGTGCACTTAAATACAACTCAGAGCCTGTGCAGTGGTCCGCGCGATGTGAGGTTTGAAGTGACAGCCCATTCGCCTGCATGACAGGCCTGAGCATACCAGGCATTAAGGCATAAAATCAAGAAGGGCCAATGGCACAACAACTAACCATGTGCTGAGACACAGAGCAGTACTACTGCTGTGCCCAGGGATGGTATGTATGCCAATAACTTCTTGCAGACTGTTACATAGCCATATATACACATAAACTCTAATCAGAATCAATGTGAAACCAACAGTTTTTATGGGTATTGCGAGCTCGTACCCCTCACAGTGCTCAATACCAGCTGTATCTTATGATGTGATATCAGTGAGCACATCTTGTCCTCATTCTTCTACTCATGGTTAGCTGGTAGATAAGCAAAACAAAGCTGGGCCTAGTGACATTAATTTGCCAAGGACTGAATAACCTGCACGTAATTCTGCATTGGCTGCACATGTCCACAACAGACATTGGAAGTGTTGTTGACTGCTGCTAAGTGTTTTAGTGAGGCAGGCCAGGACACAAAATAAATCAGGTCTTCGTATGAGATTCTTGAGTTAATAATTGACACTTATTTGATGGCATAAGCTGGAAAGGATTGTGGACCCACCGTGCATATAAGCAGCCATATTGTTACACTTTAAGCCATCCCACACAGCTGGATTTTGTTGATATCCAAAGGAGCAAATAATGTAGCTCCAAGAAAGGAACAGAGAGAAAAGACACATACAGTGGCATAACTCACATTTCTGAAAACATGTTGGACAACTCAAGTGCAACACTGACAACTGGTTCCATCTACCGGGACAAATTTGCACTGATCCTAAAGGCAATCAGGGGCGGCTCTAGGCTCATGGTGGCCCTGTGCAGGGAGCGTAGGTAGGGGGCCCCGGAAGAGGGGGTCCGGGCGGGGCAGAGTGCGGAGGCCAGTGAAGAGGGGGGTGTCAGGGTGTTTGGAAGTGGAGCAGAGCAGCCAAATCCCTGCCAGTGGCGGCCACGCAAATATGTATCCATCCTCAGAGGATTATTATATTAAGGATATATATTGGTGTGGTGGCCCCTGGAGTATGGTGGCCCTGTGCAGGTGCACAGCTTGCACATGCCTAAGGCCGCCCCTGAGGCAATATCAAACAAGCGCACTGCGCTTAAAAATACAATTGATGTGGTTGCTATAGAGCTGGAATCCTATGTGAAAAACAAAGAAAACTCACTGATAAAGTGTACAACAACGAGGCAGCAATATAGGAGTTGCAACCGCAGACAGCTGACCATACAAAACAAATTCAGGAATTAACAGAATGTGTGATGTTTCATGATGGCAGAGCTGAGGATGTGCAGGACAGAAGGAAATGCAATAATGTGCACATTGTTAGGATGTCATAAGGTACAAAAGGTTTCTATTCCACACAATACATTGAGATCTGGCTCAAAATAGGGGAGAGGCAAGATGGCGGCTGCGTAGTCGTGGCCGTTGCAGCAGTGCAGTGAGGTTGTGAGCGAGCCCACGGGAGATGTTACTTCTCATGGCAAAGAAACCTTCCCGTTATCGCAACCGGAGGATACACTCCTTTATGAAACAACCGGCATGCTGGCAGCTCTTACCTGTCGGGGTTCTGCCAGGCAATTATTGCGGGCACTGCTTTCAACATTAGCGGTCTTCACTACCGGCCACGGACGTGCTGCGAGAGGCAGTGGGCGGAGTTGCGCTCGGAGCTGGCGGAGTAGAGCGGAGCAGCGGGGAAAGACTGAAGAGGCAGGTGGACGACGGGGAGCTCCGATCATAGCCCGTAGCAGCAGGAGGGGAAGGAAGTTACAGAAAGAAAAAGAGAAAGAGACAATGGCTCCTAAAACTAACGCTGCATCGGCGGAGCAGGCTAAAAAGAGGCAAAAACTGCAGGGAGGACTCGTCAGGCGGCATTTGCGGACATGTTTGCCAAAGTGGGTAACGAGAAGGAGGGGAAAGAGGTTAAAGAGGTGAAAGATGCGGGTGAAGCATCTAGGGAGAATCAGTCTCAGACTATTGAGATCAATGAATTGCCCCTTATTCCTGCCCCGCTTCTGATCGAGGTTACGCCGGGGGTTAGTGAGAAGCAGCAGGCTGTAGCAGTTATGATTTCTCACGGTGAAACTGCCTCAAGTCTGGAAAAAGGAGCTGAGACTTCCTCTCCGTGCTCTGTAACTCAAGTACCGGCTGGTGATGACCAGATTCCCTTGCAGACACTCAGTAGAGGGCATATGGTAGAAGTGTTAAAGCAGGGGGTCACAGAAAATACAGAGTATACGGATATTCAGAGTGATTCCCAGAGATCAGAACTGGATCAAGCTACGGGTGGAGGTGGTAACGAAAAGGAGAAAGTTCCAAGCGAAGCATTCTATTCAGCCTCAGACGGCGCCGGTTGGTCGGAGGAGGAGGAGGAGGAGGAAGAGGGGGAACAGAGCTCTTATCCAGATACAGAGAGTGACCCAGAACTGGATCTACCTGCAACTGTGATTAAAACTCAGGCGATTATGAAGCCCCAAGCCCATCCGCAACAACAACAAGAGTTGAGCTGGGATCATTCTTCGGTCATGCCTCTGCAGGGAAGCCCCCGTGAGGAACTTAACCATATGTCTCTTTTGGTGACAATCCATCAGGAGATCCTGGCCCATAGGGAGGAAACGCGGCAAGACAATCGGAAATCTCAGGCCGCCATGAGAAAAATGCAGGGGGTGGTCAGGAAGCTATCTAAAGCCTGTTCTAACATCGGGGACAGGGTCTCCAACCTGGAAGAGAGAGTGGTGTCAACCGAGGCCGAGGCGGCTGCAGCTACAAGTAAGGTCGATGCCCACTGTGCCCAGGTGATAGACCTTCAATGGAAGCTCGAGGAGATTGAAAACAGTAAACGCCAGAACAACTTAAGGGTCCTGGGAATCCCGGAGGGGATCGAGGGCTCGGACATAAGGGCATATATGATCAAGCACTTCGAGAAAGCGTTCCCTGAGCTCTCCAGCTGGAACTGGTCCACCGAGCTGCAGAGAGTACACCGCACACCCTTCAAAATACGAAGGACTGCCAAGGAAGGGGACAAACCTAGAGCAGTTCTAATATTCCTTGGTAATTTCATTTTAAGGCAGACAATTGCGGAAAAGGCCAGACCAGACCCCAGGAGAAGTAGTGAGGGGGTATCTTTCTTTGTTCGTCCAGATTACTGCCACTCAACTGTAGAGCGAATGTGGCGCCTTAGGGAAATGATAAAGCCTTTTCAGGACAAAAAGATTCAAGCCTATCTGATAAACCCGGCTCAGCTAAAAGTAACCAGTCTGGAAAGAATCCCTGGGTACACACTATCAAAAAAGTTCACTCTATTTCCATACCTTATCAGTCTAGGTATTAATACACTCATGCTCCCACCAACACAACCCAGTCAATCGCGGTGATGGTAAATGGTCAATTTCCACACTAAAATTGAACGTTCACAGTCTCTTTAATAAAAAACCATAAAAAGATCTATACACATAAATTAAAATTTCAAAGAAAAATCTTTGAACATATACATTAAAAAAACAGATATTCAAACCAATTCAATATAGACATTGGGCAAGTACAAATTCCCAGCCCATTGCTTTTATAAGTAGAAGGCTGACCTCTAGAGAGAAACATTGGTCAGCTATTGAGAGGGAGGCCTTTGCTGTGGTTTGGGCCCTGAAGAAGTTGAGGCCATACTGGTTTGGTACTCACTTCAAGATTCAGACCGACCATAAGCCCCTCTTATGGCTAAATCAAATGAAAGGTGAAAACCCCAAACTTCTTAGGTGGTCCATTTCCCTACAGGGGATGGACTTTACAGTGGAGCACAGACCAGGGACTGACCATGGCAATGCAGATGGTCTCTCCAGGTACTTCCACTTAGAACAAGAAGACTCACCTGGTCAAAGTTAGTTTAATGTCCCTAAGTTTGGGGGGGGGGTTATGTAGGAGAGTAGGGTCTGCAATCCTATGGTCACTCCAGATTTTTTGCTTTTTGCTTCACTGGTTTACGACTTTCCCTGGCTGTGGGCCTGCTAATCAGACCCACATCCTAGCTGTTCTCTCTATATTGACAACCATGTACCTTAAGTGCTTTTACCAATTGGTACTGGGCCACCTTATCAGTCCCTGTACAGCATACCTTAGGTATCCAGGGCATAGGCGTACCAGGGCCTACCAGGGGCTGAAGCATGTATTATGCCACCCCTGGCTGGCCATCTAAACAGACACAACTGGCTGCACGACAGCTGGGGCAAGGTGGTGTAATCACCCTTTGCTTTAGATATAGTATCCCTATATCTAACCCTAAAATGGACACATATATTCCTATCAGTCACTCCTATGGCAGGCCTTATCAATCCTGAAGGCAGAGTCCTTTGGATAATGTGAGACGGTGCTCTGGCATGAGCTGAGCCCGTTTGCAGCTTGCGGAACCAAGTCCTAATAGCTGTTCCATGATAACGCTATACCATATACACTTAAGTGCATTATGAACCTCACGGTCAAATGCTAACTTTGGCATAGCATTATCAAAACATGTCGAGTAAGGTGACATACGAATTGGAATACTACCCCCTCGCCAGTTCTGGCGATGGGGGTAGCATTCCACCCTTCTAGAGGGACACGACATGTATGTAACTGTGAACCCCGGTTAAAGTTAACTCGAGCCTCAGCATCACAAAATGGATGCTGCCACCACAGACACAAGTCTGACCTCCTGCTGCTGGGAGTCCTTCCAGCGAGGGAGGCTCGGACAAAGGGTTTCCTGCCTTGGGAGGTGCTAGCACCACCCCAGACAGGATTTTGTGTATTAGGTAGGCCAGGTCTGAAAGGAATGAGACATGCCTGGGGCACACAAGGTGTCCTGTGCATACACCGGTCAGAACCAGTTCCTGGGGCACTCCAGCCCCAGAGCTGGCGCAAGACCGGACAAAGGAACGGGGGTGTAACCACCCCCCTTCCTGGTCCCACCCAGAGGAGGGACCTAGTCGTAGTGCAGCCCCCTTTAGCTGAATAAAGGTAGGAGCTGGTCCCATTCCCAGTTAGATTAATCTTGACAACTTCCACAAAGAAATTCTTGACCTTTGACCTCCTGATTACCAGAAGACTGAAGAATCTCCCCTATGGTCAGGGAGTGACCATCCTGCTTCGCAGGCACCATCAAGCTCCTGTGCGGTTTGCTGCAAGTCCTTCCTTCCCGGAATCCGACGACCCAGCTCAACAAGACCCAGACCTCCAGACTCCTCTGACCTCAACCCACATCGACAGCACAGCTGGGACCCACGGGTGCGACGAGCAACGTGGAGACGGCCATCTTGAGAAACCTGCACAGCGCTTCCAGCACGACCGCCGAGCGATCCTTGAGTGAGTGCACTGGGGTCTGAGAAGCACCACACCGACGCAGCTCCTGTACCAAAGACCAGGCCCCCAGCATCCACGAGATCTGCGTGGGGCCCTTTTGCCTGGTTGCTGCATCTCCTGTTATCTGGTCACTTGCCGGCTGGCCAGTGACCTCCGAGACAACGATCCCAAGATTTCACCACTGCTGGTCTGGTCCCCCAAACTGGCCCTTACTTCCTTGTAAAAGAGGAGTACCCCGGACCCTCCTGGTCCGCACCAGACGCCATCTTTGTTCCACCGTGTGGCTTGCATTAGCCAAGGCCTGTTGACCAGATCGACGATCCAACACCGCCAACAGTAGCAGACTACGTGGGACAGCTCGTGCCTCCAGCCTGGTCATGAAGAGCAGCTCCTGGTCTGCGCAGCTACAGAGAGAAGCGACCCTTCTTCCACCTGAACGCGGCAACAGCATCTGGTTCCCTCCTGGTTCCAGCACCATCACTGGCTAGTGATCGAGACTCTATCCCCTTCCCTTTCAGGACTTCTTCTTCCTAGTTTCATCCTTGGAACCACCGGACTCCTCCATCTGGCTGCCTGTCAGCAACTTCTTGTTTCAGGCATCACCGGGATCAAAGCAGCAAACCCGACACCACTTCAGCCCTATGCACCCGCAGCCTGTGGGTTAGGTAACTAAAGCTTCTAGGTGCTGAAGTCAGTGTTCACTATCCTAGTGTTCAGGTCCACTGTTGTTCTCCCTCCATCCAGCCGGGTTCGTCCGGAATCCGTAACTTTGTAAACTGTAACTTCCATAGACGTTGGTACGCATCCCGCGTGAGAGTTTCCACTCTGCACGTGAGTCCCGTGGGCCTCCTGCTCCTTACTTACCTAGTTTGTAGCGTAGTCCCAGTGATCCTCCAGCCTCTGGATCTCCTTACAGTACTTTCTTTCCTCGCATTCCATTGTTTTGAGTATATGGTTTGTCGTGCCCCTAAGGCGCACTTGTAAATATTGTGCGAACTCGTATTTTCTTTTTAGTATTGTCATGTGCTTAGCCCTCTGACCTCATAAAGAGTTCAGAGGTGTATGTTAGTTAATAAATATCTGTTTATTTTCATAACAACCTGTGTGGTGTCCTTTCTTTTGGTATTCAAGGGGTTATATGTGGTAAAACAGCTGGCTTCACATGCCATTCAGAGTTTAGCCTAAAGACTGCTCTTGTCCACGCTACTAGGATAGCTGGTCTATAAGGTTGACTTTACAACCAATGACCATAAGGGTTGTTTGGACTGATACAGGGTGATCACTAGAACTAGTGATCTGGTCACCTTAAAGACCTCCACTGGCTACCCGTCAATAAAAGAATCACTTTCCGACTGCTTACCCACGCACACAAATCACTCTACGACATCGGACCAGATTGCCTCAACTCTCGACTGTCCTTCTACACCCCCTCCCGCCAACTTCGCTCTTCCAGCCAAGCCTACGCCACTGTACCTCGCATCAACAAGACCACCATGGGAGGCAGATCCTTCTCATACCTGGCTGCCAAAACATGGAACTCACTCCCCGCTTACCTTCGCCTCACTCAGAATCACCTAGCGTTCAGAAAGCAGCTTAAAACGTGGATATTTGACAAATAATCCTCCTCCCCTTCCTAAGCGCCTTGAAACCCTCTGGGTATGTAGTGCGCTATATAAATGTTATGACTTGACTTGACTCATATATCAGGCCAGCTTCTCACAAATGTTTCCTAAAGTATTATACCTGTTCCGGGCCATACCCTTGTACATCGAAGAAGGACTTATGAAGAAATTGGAAACTGTATTCATAAGATTTATTTGGCAGTACAGCAAGATCAGGCGTTCCACTAATTATATGTCACTTTCTATGGAAAGGGGGGGGTTGGCCTTACCAAACCTAAGATTATATCATTGGACATGTCTTCTTACACAAATGGTAATCCTGTTTCAGCCTAAAATGGACTTTCTAGGTACTGAAACTCAGAGCCCTCCATCGATCTTCGAGCTTTTACTGGGGAGGAAGGCATTAGGCCTATTATTATGCGAAGTTGATCATAGGTACTATAAGAGGGCACGGCTAAAGATCCTGGAAGGGGCATGGAGTATACGGAATACTGTTTTGAAGTTCTTTAATGTTCCTAAGGTCAATGTATTTCTACCCTTTTGCAATTCTAGCCTTTTTTCTCATTTGTATGCAGAAGGTAGCCTTCAGGTCTGGAGAGGGCTAGGTATCAAGACTATAGGTGATATCATGGAAGGCGAGGAAATAGTGAGATTTGATGCCCTGCAATGTAAGTTTTCTGTTCCATCCCCCCATTGGCTTTTATATGCCCAAATTGAATGTATTTTGAAAGCATTAAGGCCTAAACTGGTACATCCGGCTAACTTCCCCTTATTAGACTCATTAGCCAAAGGATGGAATAAAATAAAAGTAGTTTATAATCTTCTCCTGATGATAATCCAAGATGATCTGGAAAAGACTGAATCTGCTCTGGCAAACAAATTGTCCAACCCTGATGGAGATTTGGATTTGGCCTTAAATTTGAATAAAAAAATCTTCCGGTCTTCAAATCTGAGAGCCCAGCACTATAAAACACTATTTAATTTATACTATACACCAGCAAAAATATTTTTTGGGGGGTTAGGGAGGACGATTGCTGTCCCAGATGTAATGAGGGACAAGCAGACCTATTACATATGTTCTCCCATTGTAGCGCAATAGCCCCAATAAGGGACGAGATTGAAAAATTAATGGAGGGGCTGCTAGGTCATAAGATCGATCTATCCCCAACTCTGATGTTACTGGGCATAGATGAGAAGCTAAGGCTCGAGAAAGATGAGGAAGCCCTAGTTTTTATATCAGTAGCGGTATTGCGGATCCTAATCTCTTCAGGCTGGAAAGACACCTCCGCCCCTTCATTCCAAATGTGGCTTAACAGATTACTGGGTATACATAATACAGAGGCATGCCTTTACGAACAGAAGGGCAAAAAAATGCGGGAGCTGGGAAGCCGCATCTGGGCCCCACTTACAGAATGGAGGAAGCAAATATTGTAATTTTTATTTTTTGATATAGCCTCCCATGGTCAAAATCTTATTGCCAGTAGAGCTTTGTCTTTATTATTAACATTGTTTTATCCTGTGATTAATATTCTAATTGTGCTGAACCTGCAACTGTATATCTCTTTTTAAAATCTTGGACACAGATTGGCATCGAGTGTTATGAATAATGAATTGTATATGTTTCTTTTTTACTCTTTTGTAATGCACCAGAAATTCTTAATAAAAATATTTTTAAAAAAAATAAAAAAGAGATCTGGCTCAAAATAATTGATTTCTCCATGAGGAATATTACCCCATTTTACTGGAGAATGGACACACAGGGCACTGACCGGGGACCACACCCAGCACTACTCCAAAAACTTTAGTAGCTAAAATAATTAACTAAATAGACAGAGACTCAATTCTGTAAATTGCAAGAAAAACAGGACATTCCAACATTGATAACACAAAGATGATATTTCCTGATTATACCTTCACAGTTCAGAATAAAATAGCTTATTTTCTGCAAGCGAAGAAAAAATTGAGTCTGCTTTGTATAAAGTATGCATTGTTGTTTCCAGCAAAACTGACAATAATACCCTACCCATGATCCCCTTTTTTATTTGAAGGAGCCAGAAACAAGAAGTTATACTGATCCAAACTTCTTATTAGGTGGATAACTCCCTGCAAATGCAAGAAGGTTGGAAGGCCATAGCCTTGTTGGCAGCACTTAAAAATACATACCAAAGCCTGAGATCCAGAGTAAAGTGCTCCATGATATCCAAAGACAATTCCTCAACAGATGATGACACTGACGGCTCACCATCTCCACCAATGATTACCAAACAACATATGAGTCTAGCAGTACGGACAATCAAAACCACAACTTGCCACAGCCGTAGATGACACATTATGTTTCTATATAAAAGCGTAAATGTGTGTGTAGGCTGATTTTTCGCCAATTGTTAAGCTACACTCCAAAAACATAAGTAGAGTGTTGGGTTTTGGGAGAAAAAATATGATAGCCATCTTTCAAAAAGACTTTCTGCCTTGTGTCATAGTGGGCTTGTTGATCAGGCCACAGTGTAGATTTTCCAGTTTGACACACATTGCTTAATGTAGTACGTATGGGGTGGGCTGGCATAGTTCAGGGACACAGAAATAGCAGCCTACCTCCCAATTCCTCTTCCCTGAGGATAACTGAAAGAAGTACATGTAGAATATTTGGTTAAACAGTTCAAAGGATAGTCACATAGAGCACATAGGGAGAGGTAACACATGGGGAATAATCTATTTTATAATCACTTGACAATTCCTTAAAGGTCCAAATAAAAGTAAGGATTCAGGGCATGGTGACTATTATCACACCAAATATTTCTAATGCACCTTGCAAATTAATTGCAAATATAGGATTGCAAAATGGAATGTCAAGGGATTGAATGATGTGACTAAAGTATATCGCATACATTCCTCCTTTGTGAGCTGGAAAGCTCAATATGTGTTTCTACAAGAGACACACCTTGTCCAAGCAGAGGGATTTAAGCTGCAAAACAGATGAAGAGGGCAAATGTATGGTGCTAGCTACTCAACCTATGCACATGGAGCATTGATTTGGATTTGAGCGGGAATCCTATATGAGGTAGAGGAATCTCTGCTAAACTAGATGGCACCCTGATAGTGCTGGGCAGTATATATGCTGCAAGCTTGGACCAACCTTGTTATTGGTTAGGTTGGCCAAGGAACTAGCAGCATGGGGGGGCATACCCTATGGTTTTTAGGTGGGGATTTCAATTGTTTCATTAATGTTGCATTAGAAAGGTCCATTCTGCCACTCCCTCCAACACACCCACATTTAACGCTAGAGAGTTAAAGGGATTGAAGCAATATCGGTCTCTGATGGACACCTGGACAGTCAGGAACCCCTCTGTAAGGGATTATTCATTGTTAAAGGGATTGATGCAATATCGGTCTCCGATGGATACTTGGACAGTCAGGAACCCCTTCTGTAAAGGATTATTCTTTTTATTCAGCCACATATAATATACATACGCGGTTAGATTGCATAGTATGCACAGCTGCTTTACAAACGCTAATACAGTATATAGAGTGTAATGCAAAATTAATATCTGATCATAACCCGCTAGAGTCAGAGTTGCTCTGGGGCAAGGTAGCGTCACTAATCCTCACACGGCCATGCAAAACAGCATGTTTGACAATGCTGCATTGAGATACATGACAGAAGTACACCTTGAGCAGTTGGCCCATAATTATGAAGGTAAAGCATCCTCGCCACTAATTGAATCGGAGACATTCAAGACCACAATTAAGCGTTAACATCCAAACAACTGTAATTGTGCAATGGACAATAGTAACTGAACTACATGG
Organism: Lissotriton vulgaris; assembly: GCF_964263255.1. NCBI lineage: Eukaryota > Metazoa > Chordata > Amphibia > Caudata > Salamandridae > Lissotriton > Lissotriton vulgaris. The sequence goes on from NC_141694.1 coordinate 510,875,192, forward strand.
TATAGAAGACACCTTGCCTGATCTAGAATCACAAACAGTACATCAAACAACATTGCAGGGAGATATTAAACAAATCAAAGAGCAGCATATCGACCATATGGAGAAATTAGGATGTTTAGACTGCGCTATTTATTTAGCTAAAACTCATACTGAAATAGACTAAGCGAGCAAATTGCTTGCGTAGATGACTAAACCATATCAATCTTATACCACAATCACATTAATTAAAGACAAAAACGGACTTGCAGGGAGAGATTAATGATGTGTTTTTCCAGTATTACAAGCACTGTATACCAATACTGAAGACACTTCTGATGGGGCTACTTTGGAGCGAGTAGATGCAATCCCCATCACTGAACAGGAGATATGTGGTGCTCTCCATTATTTGGCCTATGGTAAGACTCCAGGGTCAGAAGGAATACCTATGGAATTCTAATATATGTTCTCTTCCTGATTGAGCTCCAGGATAACTGCACTGTATGCAACAGCGTTGAAGAGAGATGCCGGCAACCCACTACTTGGGAGGCTAGCTTTTTCTCGACACCTAAACCAGGTCGGTACCCAGTAGATGCAGCAAAGTATAGACCATTGTCTGTACTAAACTCAGAGTATTAAATCCTCAATAAAATACCAGTTAACCATTCGCACCCTGAATTACCAAACCTAATACACAAAAATCTGAATACGTTTATCCTAGAGCAAAATGTATCAATGAACATCAGAAGACTGCTAATGATACCAGGTCAAGCCCCACACCAGTTGCCACACTCCGTCTCCTTAGCCTTAGACTCGGAGAAGGCATTTGATTATTTGAGCTGGAAGGATATGCAGATAGTCCTGGGGAGGTTTGGGTTCTGGATTTACGAAGCAATGGGTTAAAGCGCTTTAAACTGAATGAACAGCCAGAGGGAAAACAGTATGAACCATATCAGCCTCATTTGTTATTGGCAGGGGTACATACCAGAGATCACCCCTCCTGTTTGCGGTGGCAATTGAGCCACTAGCAGCTTGTTTGCAAGTTGATGGTGAACTTGGAATTCTGCTTAATGGCACCAATAATGCAGTTTCACTATATGCAGGGAGTAAATTGATATTTATCAAAGATGCGACTGCTGATAGATCAGAAATTGAGTACACATTGGACCTGTTCCTTAAAATGTATTGATCTAAGTTGTGTGTATGTCCCTTGTATTACCTGCCCCAAACCTCCCTGCCCGACCCCCTCTTTGAGCTTGGCAGAGGGTGGAGTAACATACAATGTGCACCAGAGACTTTTTGTTACTTAGGGGTGAATATTTATCTCTCTATTGCTGACATCCTAGACAGTAACATGGGAACTGCAGTAAGGTCATTGAAACCACAAATCAAATTCTGGGCCATGCTGACCGTTTCTGTGATCGACCGCGCAGCAATAGCAAAAATGGTAGTTTATAAGAAATTGGAATATTCGTTGACCGGTAATTACTCTGGCCATATCCCATTCCATCATTTATTTTGTACACCATACCACCTCAGTTTGTACCTAGCCATATGCAAATTAGTCTGGACTCTGCTCCAGTTAGCAACAGTCCAGCTCGAACTGCCAGGCCAAGTCCTCCCAGAACCAGAACACAAGCGACCTAGGACTGGATTCACCCTTATTAGGACTTATTGGTCAGCTGTAGTTTGTTTCCAGTGGTAAAGTGTGCACAGGATCCATGTCTGGGCAAACAAGTCCCACATAGGGGAGAAGTATGCAAAAAAGTGATGCATGGGATGCTTGAATTAATCCGGTACTGTTGCCAGGGCCGGACCGGGAACCAAAACCGGCCCTGGCAAAGTGCTCGGCCGGCCAACCTCTCCCCCGGGGGGTAGCGGGTGGTGCTGAGCTCTTTGCCAGGGCCGGTTTTTGGACGATTTTGTTACATAGCCGATTTTGCAGCAAAGCTGCAAAAACGGCCTCCTGGGCCCCCAAACCGGCCCCACCCGTGCGGCGCACCGGGGGATTGCCCGGTGCCCGCTTCAATCAGTCCGGCCCTGACTGTTGCAATCGGAGCAGGGTCAAGACTGATTTGCATACAGATGAGTCTAAACGAAGGTGGCAAGGTGTGCAAAATAGCGATGGGCTGGAATGTGGACAGAGCAAATTACCTGTGGTTGACATTAATTCAAGCATTCCACCCATCACTTTTTTGCATATAAAAAAAGAACAAAGTGCCACCATTCTTCACATGCTGTAGATCTGCACAGCCCTAGTACAGTATTGGAGTGAAATCACAGAATTTACAGACATCCAAGGGTTATGAAGAATTAAGCTGCGCATTTAAACACCCTAAAACAAAACATTGAGAAAGTTCCTGGATTTAACGTTCTTTTTGCCAAAAGAAACATTACCATAAAATTGAAAAGTGCCCACTCCCCCTCCATCTGTCTCTAAATTGTATAAGGCACTTTGTATGACCATTAATTATAAATGATAATGCCCCAGCTCTAAATACCCTGGCTTACCCTCACCCATTAGACTCCACTCCCAGAGATTTTGAATGTACCAGGACCCAACACAAAAATTCAGCTTACCATAAACATTAATTTGTACAATTACCTGTCACTGTAAAACAATGCTAGTGTGATTAAATTTGATTTAATATTTAAATCTGACTTTGTATGAAATAATATATACTTCTATATAGATACATACAGATATAGAACCAGTACCCCATTTTTTCTTGGTTAGGAAACTGATCACTTTTGGGTGGTGATTAAATGGGTTTTGAGTTCAACCGCCACAGCACTGGCTATTACTCAGATGTTCCCTGGATCACGATGAAGCATCATACACTTGGCATTTTGTGGAACTGGCGCCTTACAAAATAATAATTGCATTGTGCTGTTTTCGGTATATCTTGGAAAGTTCCATTTCGTGCTTACATTTCCATATACACCTATCAGTGGAGAGTCTATGAGGCGAGGTAGTTAGGTATATCCTTACAGTTGTAAAAGGGTGCCTGGCTTCGCTTCGGGAGTAGACTAAACATTACACTCTCGTTTTAAAGAAGCGAAGGATTTCTTTATTTTTATTGTTGCTTTTTATGGCCACCAGCAGCTACAATCACTTGAAGGATAAACACGATGCTGGGCTTTATGCTGTTTGCCATGACATTAGGGTTGTGGACTGCAAAACATATAAACAGAGCAACTCGAGAACTACAGCTGCTTTTCATTTTTGAAAACGTATATAACCACATTACCTCATCGTGCACTCTGGTACATCCAATACAGTGAGCGAACTGAGCTCACAAGGGGACGGTGCGTACCTAAGGTATCTTATCTTGTGTTGATTGAAAAGAAATGAGCTTAAAAGACCAGCCAATGAGCACATCACATATTTCGAAGGTGATATCAGAGCCTAGAAAAAGAAGAGTGGGCTGGAGGCACACTTCTATGGAGTTTAGTTAGGACTACGTTAGGAAGGGCGCAGAATTCATTGGCACAAAACAGAAGTGTGGGGGGAAGTCAGCAAAGGGTTTAAAAAACATCACATTACTTTAAGACGCCATGGCTTTGGTGGTTGCCAAGTATGTTTTTGCGCCAGCAACGTGTTATTAATGGACCAAGACCATACCAGAGACAAACGGGCAAAATGTGTCTTTTAATTAACACCCACTGCACACAATACAATTCAAAATCACAATGGTGCAGAAGAAAGCTAGTATAAGAGTGAAGAGTGAGGTTGAAATATATGTGGAACATGCAGCTAGCTATAGCATGCTAATCGTACGCTGCCCTGGTGCGCCCATTCGTGCGACACAGACCTACATATTTATCATTTACCAGTAGTATTACCCCCTTTCAGGCAAGCTAATTTTTAATTATTTATTTCTGTCTCAAATATTTTTTTCACAACCTGTTTACTGTATTACATCATTATTGAGACTAACTGCTTGCAAAGTTTCAGATAGCATATCTTGACATCACCTCGAAGCATAGGATTACAAATTACACAATGCTATATCGTTTATATAAACTGTCCTCATCCTCCGTGTACGGGCTGGTAAATTGGATGTTACAGATTTTGTTTTCTATGTAACGAAATTCAACCAATAAACAAACTTTTCTTTGGCTGTGGCTATGTCATTCATACATGTGCTTGCCCCTTACTTACCTTATTCCCCCATGCTTAATCTGTGGGTTCACTCATTGATAACTTCCTTCTTTACTACCTGCCATTCAAGATTAACTGCATCCCTAATTTTTTCTAGGTGCTCAAAAGCCAACAAGATTTCTTTATAGATGTGTGCAATTGGGTATTTCCTGCAGCTCTAGTGCTCCCCCATCTTCAGCACGATGGTTTCACCTTTTGCCCATCTATTAACATCTCTCTTCCAACAGGCTAATGATGGAGCCTCTCCCCCCTATCACTGCGTGGCTGTACGCCTTTTAGCTAGGAGCAAAGCCATCTTTATAAATGTATTTCTAGCCATTTTCGCTTTAAGCCTGGGGAAAGGTCCTAGGAACACACACAATTTCTATGTCCATTGTTGCTGCACAGATCCTCACCATATGGAAGAAATCTGCATTGCGGAAGGCACATCTTGGGTATTTTTGTGTGTTTATTCCCAGAATCCTGTTTAGTTGTTTGGGTATTAAATAAATACCGTTTAGACAGTTGAACTGAGTATATTTTATTTTTTCATTTGTAGAGACACTATATTCCAACAGCTGAACTCATTATTTGTCGGCTAGTCTTTTATGTGTGTTTCCATTTTTGCCTTATCTGTGGTATAGTGTTTTTAGTCACGTTGACGAAGGCCAATGACACCACACTGTTCCTAGCACCCATTCTAAAGAGCAACTGTATTACCAGAATGAGGTTTAATGCAATCACTACACTCCCTGCACCAAAATATTTTTCTGAGTCCCATTTCCAGATAATGACTTCTAAGTCTAAGGTACTTTTTAAATTTCAAAGTCTTGCATCTGGTACAGTAATTTATCACAAACTGATTTTTCGGCAATACAAGGTGACTGCTCAGAGAACCATCAGCCCGTGGCCACGGGTTATTCCCAAAAACTCCACTCTTGCTTATTGGAGAGGGAGTGGTACAATGTCACCTAGTGTGACAGAATCCTTACACACGCTCTAATGTTTCCATTAAAGAACTGAATTGTGCTTATCCCATTTCCTCATTTCTAGTCTGGTCCATGTGGAGCATTTAACTTCTGCTTGAATCCTATTTATTCCATTGAATGCTTTGCTAACCCCTCTGCTAAAGTCATCAGATTACTCCATGTTACAATGTACGCAAGGCTCATTGCCTGGGCTTTAAATTATCAATCTTAATTGCTCTGATTTGACTTTGATTGGTTTGATATTCTTAACTATATGGCACGCACCGCAAAGTCAATCATATTTTAGCACCATGAAACAACTAACACAAATCAAGTAAAATGTTGCCTAAGGGGATACACTGAATAAGTAATCTTCAGTACCTAGATTATTACAGGTGCAATATTCTTGTAATAATCAAAGAGAAATGTGTTCAGTTTTTCAATTCATGTCTTTAATCGAAGCGTTTTCACATGCATTTGTACATAGGTGGGGGAGTGGTTGAAAGCTGTGGTACATACCCTGCAAACCTATAAAAATTTCAGATTTTAATTTTGATTTAGGGACGACTAAAAGTTCCTGACCACTTGATTTCAGGGTTGAGCCTAGGATTAAATATTACTTTCAAGTATTGGGGTTCACCACTTGAATGTGCTTGATAGTTATACATAGTGTCTTAAAAATCACTCCATTTGCCACCAGGAGCCAGTGGAATCCTTAAAGTTTGCGCAGTCTGGAGCCAGATGATGTGGCAGGCCAAGAGACCCAAATATACAGTATTTACATAGTTCACTTTTGTATGAATTAATCATACAATGACTGCCGTTAATCTTCCCTGTCAGTTAAGGGAAGTGTCAGGATTCTGCAATCCGGCCAAAGGGTGGCACTCATGCAGCCCCTGCGAGGTCCTGCTTTTACAGCTGACCATGTCAGACCACTCTCTAGCAGCCTGCATACCATGCTACACATTACATTTACCATTCTGGTGCGTTGTGGGACATGTAGTTCCTGGTGCTGCCACACCATCGCCCATATCTTGTCCAGGAGGTGGAGCTCTGACCAACACTTTGGTACTGGCACCTACAGTTATATAAATGCGTTTATACTTTCTTTCTCAATTTTTCTCACTCTCAGCTCTGATCTGACTCTGTTACTGGTTTCCCTGGTTCATTTCTTGTGTCTGCTGGCTTCCATAGTCTTTCTTTCTCCAAGTTCCTGGGTAGCCTTCCCTGCATTGGTGCTTACCTGATTCCAAGCATATGTTTGATGAATCACACCAGACTCTCTCAGCACCTATGTTCCTTTCTTGTGCTCCAGCTATTTCAACCCTGTGAGCTCAGTGCAAGGTAAAAGTCACAGTCTTTACTGATGAGGTCCCACTTGCATCAATACGGCTTTGAAAGATGTTTGTTGATTCTGTTTTCAATGGTCTTCCTCATTACTTGTTCCTTTACCCGTTTTGCTACATTGGCTTTCTGATTCTTTCTTGTGGTTACAGCCTCTGTGTCCCTTTTTAGGTCTCGCCTCTCAATGCGCATGCGCATTGAGCGGAGCGAGACTATAGGGGCTTAAACAAGACTTACCTAGACTGGTGATTTGATGCTGTGCCCGTGCGCTTTTAGGTCAATGCGCAAGCGCAATGACCTAAAATGCGCATGCACATCATCAAACCGCCAGCCATCTGTTCCCCAGCAGCTCTTCCTGCTCCGCCCCACAAGCTTCCCCCAGCGTGCGCTCTGCCTTAGCCACACTCCTCCCACATCTTTGAAGTGAAGCTTAGCTTCACTTCAAAGGCCCCTGCTGCTTCACACTATTCACGGCCGCCAGGCCTTGTCCCTCCCTCATGCCGCTCTCCCCGCTCCGCCCCCTGCTGCGGCCGTGTCGCATTTCTCCTCCCCCCTCCCCACAGCAATGCCCTCCGTCTTGTCTGTTTTGTGGTCTTTGGCAGAGTTTTTATGTCTTGTGTTGGCACTGTGTGTATGTATTGTGTATTGGCATTTATATAGCGCACTACTTACCCGTAGGGTCCCAAGGCGCTTCGACCGCTGCGAAACCCTTCCTGGCTTCCCTGAGAGATGGTCCCTTAATGGGTATCTCCAGGGTGAGACCAGGCATCCCCAGCGGTCTGGTGGGGCCGTTAGTGAAGATGAGGCAAGCTAATGCCCAGAGTTGCCGAGTGTGATCGCTGATCAGAGTGGGCACCGAGGCGAGAGAATTATCGAGTCCGCTGACCCTGGTCCAGAAACCTGCCGCACCGGGAATCGAACCCTGGTCCCGGGCCGTCCTCTGCTCTCGGGTCTGCCGCCTCTAACCAGTGAGCCACACTACTTCACTGTGGATATGTGTTGTGACTGCATTATGGTGTACGTGAGCATTGCTTAGATCGCAAGTGTTTTATCAGCTGTGTTCCTGTTTTACACAACTCATTGTCTAGCGCTGTTAGGCGTGTGTGCTCTGCTATGCAGACTTTTGTCATGTTGAGATGTGCGTCTTTTAAAAAAATATATTTTGCCATTCAAATTCCTTCCTGCTTCGAGGGCGCCTTAAGAACTCTCTTTAGTTAATGGCTCTTGCGTGAAAGAGGAGGAAGTCTTTCAAACAACAAAGCGACGTGTTTCTTTTGCATGCGTGTGTGTCACTGGAAGCTCTAGTGACATTGTGTCCTTGGCTCCTTTAGACCACGCTGCTTGCATTCCGGAGGGCTGGCTCGCTGAATAACGTTTCCTTACGCGACTTCTCTGCTGTTCTGCACGCGGCCACGTGAGTCACTCGTCTGGCCTGGGTCTGGCCAGTAGAATGCGGTCTGTCTCTTTCCTTGTTTGTTTGCTGGGTAGGGGCCTTTTGTAAAGTGCGCTTACATTAATTTTTGCGCAATTTCGCGTTCTTTTCTGGGGATTTTTTGCATTGCCAACGTAAAAACCAATAACATTCTGTCCGACACAGTCTGGCTGACTTAAAAGCGCAGGTAGGCCCCTAGAAGACACGATCAATCAAAACCCGACAGTAATGACGGGTAATTTTGGAACGTCATTTAAGGCAAGCATTCCTGCAGATTAGCTGTCTCCTTCGGAGAGTGTTTATTGCTACGAGGTAGACATCCAGCTATGTGGAAATGTACAGTTAAAAATATAAGTCCGCATGAAGGTATAATAATTGGTCAGTAGCCTCGCTACGTGAAATGTCTACTGCGTTAAGTTTATTTTTTCATTTAAGCGTACTGATAAAACACTTTTTCGTTTTCTTTAGCTTAATCGAAGGCACTGATCAAACTTAGTACCAACACAATATAAATGGAATGTATTGAATATATAATTATTTCACAGTATAATTATCCACGTTTTATAATGCACTACCACATGATTGCCATCTCCCCAAGCAAAACGTGTTGTCTGCATTGGCTATTTTATACACACATATTTTTTGAATGTTTTCTCAACTGTGGTATCTATAGTAATTACAACGCCCCTGTCCTAACCCAAAAATCATAATGGATGGGTTGTAATAATTCAACTCTGATCTGTCCGAGTGGGACAGAAAGAATCACAAAATAGTGAGCTTTACATTTTAAATGTGCAAGAATTACACGTCTCTGATCTGAGCCACTGGAAATGTGCTGTGAACTCACTCAGATTCTGAAGTGCCACCCTGCATAAAACACAGCGTGGTACAAGCCGCCGTCTCTGGAAGTAGTCAGAGTGGGGGCGCTGCAGACCTCGGGACTCCCGCGTGGCGACTGATTGGCATCGTCATGGTGTTGCGTGTCAGTTGCTGCGTACAAGATGCAAAGTTAAGGGAAACCCAGTGAAAGTGAGTCTTGCAGTCTCTGCTCCCCACGTGGTACTTGTCAACAGCTTGCTGTTCAACACAGCACATAAGTGCTAATGAGACCACGCCCTATCCGGCTGCCCCCATGGCAACCTCACCTGTACTTGACCACTGGCTGCGACTCTTGATTACATGCTTACCATTCTAGCAGGCTCGAATATCAGTTCACTGAGTGCCGAGAGTAACAAGGCACAGTCTGAGAAGCTCTAATTGCCTTTCAGTGCCATGATGTGGGGTACCGACACTGAAATACATTAGACAAACCCCTAATGCGTGGCACTTAGCAGGGTTGGCCACAATCCCCCCGCATCCACAGGCCTTGTAATGGAGTATCTTGGAAGGCTATGGACAATCACTGGTACCCCTAGCCCCTCTCTTAAGACCTTGCGTGGTACCCCTGCCCTGGCTTGTGCTAAAGGCTTGACGATCCAATTCCATCCTGAATTCACTTCTACTTATATTCCTGATGTGAAGGTTGCCTACCTATTTTGTGGCCTGTTCAAGCTGTCTCCAATTAAATGAAACTGGAGTTCTTTTACTTCTGCTTGTCACACCATTTAATGTAGTAGTACTCTGTGCTGCAGGTAAACCGCAGATGTGGCCTAACGACCAGAGCTGCCATCTAAGTCACGTAAATACAAAACATGTTGCATTACAAATGCTATAGGTATCACATTCACGAAAGTTATAACTATTGGCATTGTAAATGACAAAGCTATCAATTTAGCTATTTTAAAAACCAACACATAAATAAATTATTTGTCATTTACAAGACCAATAGCTCCAACTTTTCTAATGCGAGACCTATTGCATTTCCAAAGCTTGTTGTATTCAAGTGTTTCAGTTTGTATCTGCACACTCACTGTCCTGCTCTGATTTGTTTGCAGACGCATTGCCCTGTGTTTCAGTGCTCCTTGTTCAGTCTGCTCATGTTTGCAAGTAAAGTCTTAGTCTTGGATTACAGTGCCTAGTTTCAATACTATCCTTGTGTGTTTGTTGAATCCATGCCCTGTACTTCAGTGTTCCTTGATCTGTATACTTCCATCCTGCCCTTGTTTGTGTGCAGATTCTTGGCCTTGGATTAGAATTCTAAGTTTCAGTCCTGTCTTGTGTGTGCAGAATGCATGCCCTGTACTTTAGGGTTCCCTGATCTTCATACTTCTATTATAGTAATATTTCGGTTTTAGTATCCAGCCCTGCTTTCCCCTGAGTCAAGTTCTGTATTCAGTGTTTTGTGCTTTACTCCCTTTTGTCCTTGCTTGTGATTATGTTGAGACTTTGATTATTGCTACAGAGGGATCTAACGAGAGCCTGAGGCTTGGTGCCCCTTGCACAGAGACTCGCCCAGTGCTCTTTTTCCCTAATAGCTGTTGGCTGCCATCTAAGACTATGGTATAATAACTGCTCCTTACCATTTTATAATGTTCGTTCCCTCACAGAGGGAGAGCACAATCCAACAAGCATGCAAACTAATATGTATGATAGTATTTCTATTGTTCCTCTGCTTTTTATTTTCTGCTACCTTCCTATTGTTTTTTTTATAGGATATGCCTTGTTTGCTTAGTTTTGTCTATGCCGGCTTCAGCCAGTTCCGGTCCACAGCCCTGATCCCAATCTGTTTCCATCTGTTGAAGTCCTCCGCTTCTTTCCTGTCTTACTACCAGAATTTCATCTACTCCCTTGCGAACACTTAACTTATCTTCCAGAATGACAATGTCCCTGAAGAGAGCTCTCCCTGTTAGTTAGCAGGGTCCCTCACAGGAAAATTCTCTCTCAGTTGTCACAGCCAGTAAAACATGTTTGCAATAACCTGCACTGAGTTCAGCATCCATATTTAGGTTCATCAGCTCAAGAGAAGTCAATGGTCTACAATTCTCACCTCAACCTGCAGTCTATGGGTAACGGAAGGCAGGATTTGAAACCACAAGTAAACATTTGTAGACATTGGTGTCAATGGCAAAGGGAGCAAAATTGAATACACTACTGAATGTTGCCCTGTATGGGAAGACAATTGGACGTTCTAAGTTATACAACTCTATCTCTGTAGCTATGGAGATCATCTACTGGTCTATCATTTTTTAAATAAACCACTTTAAAGCAATAGTTTGGCAATTCATATTAAGGGTTCAATACTTTTCTGGCCAATGCTTATGGAATATTCAGTTAGCTGAATTCCTCGATATTCAAAGGATTATATACGCTAACTACTTTTGATTTCTGAAAACAAACGTTGAGGTTGTTCATCTTTCCATTTGTCCTGTCTCCAGTAATTTGATTGGCATTTCGAGGGTGGAGGAAAGCTTCCTTTAAACAACAATGTTCACAGCTCTTTCTGAAACGTTTTGACAGTGTGAAAGTGTTCTTTAACACTCCTTTGATATTACAAATGACTAGAGTATAATTGTGGCAGTGCAAGTCCACCTCAGCATCATATACCAAGGCAAACTAGAGGTCAATATTTAACTGGCACATATGCCATAGACATTGTAAAAAGACTGACGCCCTGCTCCAGAGATCTGCTTGGACTCTTGAGCCAACAAAACATTTACTTAACAATATTCAATTATTTATTTGGGGTGTTCTTTCTGAAAGCTTCAGTACAATAACATGAGCTTCTGAAACAAAAGTAAGAACAAAATAAATCAGTGAAAGGTTTAAATAGAAAACAAGGTAGTACTATGGCAAACCTAGAGAACTACACCTCTACACAAAAGCATTTGTTGATGAAAGGACACACTACAATTGGTGAATGCTTGAGTATGTGGCAGACCTTGGTCACACAGAGCCTGATTTAGAGTAGGGTGATAAAAGAGGTTCTACCCAAACCCATCAGAATATCAATCCATTCCTATACCATTGAAACATTTTAGGAGTTGTTCCATCATTGATACCTCTATCTTTATTATACGGTCTGCCGGAGCGTGCTGGTCACTCCACCAATAATGGAGAACAAAGCTGCCTAATCCAAAGTGATGGGTATGCCAGCATGTCTGGCTGAGTAAACTTGGTGAACAATGACATGGAGATTCTGGCAGAGTTTAACTAAAAAGTTAATATAGAATCCCTGACAAGCTGGTAAAAAGGCAGAACATCGGGGAAATTAGACATGTGGTTTCAGACAATATAAATAGATTTTTGGCAGGGATCTTCCTGTGGTGGATTTAGCCACTTTAATAGAGAATCTGGGTAGGAAAAGGGTCTCCGAAAACAGTCTTAGCATCTGGTTTCAGTTCACTGACAGAATAGGGTGAGCCCAATACTTTAGGTTTGGACAGTTTACTTCGATTCCCTGAAAATATATCACAACAAAGGCAGAAAGCATCAAGTTTCTTTGTGCCACAGTCTCCTTTAGATTGCAGTGGCGCAATGGTCAGGATACAAATATACTATAAAGATAGTTTTTTTTTATCTGACATAAGAACTGTTAGCTTTTTACTTGGTGTTAGAAATGGGGGTCTCTAGTTGGCAGAGGTAGCTACCCTTATCCAAATAGCAACCCTTGCTTTTAGTCAGGGTAAGGGGGATACACCCTTTAGGTAACCCCTGCTGATCCCTTTGGGTAGCTTGGCACAAGCAGCCAGGCTTATCCCAAAGGCAAGGTGAAAGTTGTTTTGTACTCAAAACATGAGTAAAACAGTGATAACACGACAAATGGACACCACACCAGTTTAGGAAAAATAAAGTATCTTTATCTAAACTCAACAAGACAAAAACAACAAAAATCCAACATACATGTAATAAGAATGTGACTTTTCAAATGTTTCAAGCAACTTGGACCACAGAAAACTATGGATGCGTGATTCTATACAAAATTCCTGTAGCTGAGTCAAAATTCACAAGGGCAAACAGCCGCAGAGAAGGGGAGCGTCACGAAACAAAGAGATGCGTCAGTTCCTCGGTCCTCTGGGAGGCGATGCTACAGTTCTGCTTCACGCAGGAGAAGTGATGTTTCGAATCCGGACTGTAGGGGGAAGTGATGGTCAACTCCAAGATGGTCCTGGTCTGTGGAAACTTGCCGCACAGGTGCAATGAGTGGAAATCCGGGATGTGTTGGCAGTCGATGCAACGGCAGCAAGCGTTGCTGCGTTGGTTTCTTCAGCTGCAATCCCATGTTGCATTGGTTTTTGCAGCCGCGACAGGCGCTGTGTCGTCTCTGAAGCAGTGCAGGGATGCGAGGAGATTCTTCTTACACGGTGGTGCTGCATCGGGATAAACAGCCGCCAGAAGAGCGATGTGATGATTTCCCCAATTCTTCAGGTTTCTTCTAGCTCCTAACAGCAGGAACAACCTCCAGAGGCACAGGAACTGGAATAGGCACCTCCTGGCAGGTCAGAACTCTCAGCAGCAGAGCTCATGGGAACTGGGGGTGACGTCTTTGTGTCCCTGAGACTTCAGAACAGGAGTCCAACACACACAGGCACTTGGAGATTCTTCTTTAAGCAGGTTCACAGCAAAGTTGCAGTCTTTGTACTTTCCTTGGTAGAAACATCAACTGCAGGCTGACCCCACACAGCAAAGGTGCCGTACTTCACCTCACAGCTCTTCAGCTTGGCAAAGGTTCCTCTTGAGTCCAGAAGTGATCTAAAGCTCTGGGGCTTAAGGTCTACTATTTATAACCCATTTTGTCTTTGTTCTCTTTGTGCAAGGGACTCTGAGCCCAGTCCAAACAAGTTCTGTCCTCACTGGTGCAGTATCACCACAGGGGTGGAGATAGCATTGTGCAAGGGAAACAGGTCCTATTCAGGTGCAAGGAAAACCTCTCCCACTGCTCTAAATGCAACCAAGGTCTATTCAGCTCAGCTCTGAGTCATCCAGGAAGGGCTAGGCACACCTCAACCCACCCCAGTGACTGTTTACAGTCAATGCAGATCCCCAGCCCCTGTCACTCCAAAGCCAGACAGTCAATCCACAAACAGGCAGAGGCACGCCAAATGCTTAAACAAGAAAATTACTGCTTTCTAAAAGTGGCATTTTCCGGTACACAATTTAAAAACTATCTTTACTCAAAAATGTGTTATTAAATTCTGAGTTCAGAGGGCCTCACCTTTATTTCTCTATCTTGTCCCAATGGAAAGTTATACTTGTAAGAGATTGCAAAGTACCTCCCATTCTATCCTATAGGGCAGATAGCCTTTCAATAGTGAAAAAAGAAATTGGCACTATTTCACTATCAGAACATGTCACACCCATCAGTACATGTCCCACCTTTCACATACACTGCTTCCTACCCAGGGGGTACCTTGGGCCTACAATAGGGGTGCCTTACATGTACGAAGAGGGAAGGTTAGGGCCTGGCAAGTGGGTGCACTTATTGATTATCAATAGGAGAGAGTGGATTAGAGAACTAGTCCTCTTCCCCAATGTTAATATAGATCATCAAAGAGAACTAGTCTAAGTGGACATGATCAAAACCTATATGATTTTGTAATAAAAAGAAAAAAGGTTATTTCTTTTTATGAAGCCCTCACCCACCAACCTAGTTGGTGGCATGCTTAATCATCGGGCCCACCTGGTGACATCGAGTATGGCCCTGGTGTGCAACAGCGCCTGTATTACAGCAGAGCTGGTATATTGTGTGTGCAGTGAAGGTGGTGTGAAAGTGAGATTTAAAAACTGTCCAGTGGTCCCATTACCTAAAGGGTTTATATTAATGTTTGGGCCTCTGGCAGTAATAAAAACAAGGCGGTGGATATAGGTGGAGTGGTAACTAAGAACTCCTGCATCCAGCAAACAATCTTTATGTTTCAGCCAGGCCTTAAATATATACTGGCTTTCAAAAGGACCTAAATAATGTGAAGGGCCTTTGACAGAGTGCACTGGCCCTACCTAGAGAAGGTCCTGAGCAAGTTCGGGGTAGGCGAGAAGTTCCGGCACCTGATTTTTAACTGCTACCGGTTTCCGTCCGCGGTGGTCCGAGTGAACGGAGGCAGCTCCCGACCCTTTCCTATAGAACGGGGAACACGACAAGGATGTCCGCTGTCCCCTCTGCTCTTTGCTCTTTATATGGAGCCGTTTGCTCAAAGGGTTCGACAGAACCCCGATATTATCGGGGTCAAGATGGGAGAATTTCACCACGCGATTAGCCTCTATGCCGACGACGTCATTTTGACGCTCGATGACCCACGGAGGTCGCTGCCGGCTTGTATCGCGGAATTGGACCTTTTCTCCACGGTGGCGGGCTTTCGGGTGAACCTCGGGAAATCTGCTGCCCTCGATATTTCGCTGACCGGCGCCACCAGGGCGGAACTACAGAGGCTTTTCCCTTTGAGCTGGTCCGGGGACCGGATTCCGTACCTGGGGATCCTGTTGGCACCCTCACTCCCAGCGATGGTCACGGCCAATTATGCGGCTTTGAGCACTAAAATTAGGGAGGAACTGGCTCGGTGGGATAAGGGCACGTTGTCGCTGCTGGGTAGGGTGGCCACAGTGAAGATGACCCTTCTACCCCAGGTGTTGTACCTGTTCAGGGCGCTGCCGCTCCAACCCCCCGCGGGATGGCTCGCGGAGACTCAGTCGGCCATTGCGCGTTTTGTGTGGTAGGGCCGAAGACCGCAGATTAAAAGGAACATTGCTACGCTGGCGCCTGAATCTGGAGGGCTGGGGATTCCAGACTTACGGAAATATTTCCAGGCCGCCCAACTTCGCTATCTGGTGGAGTGGAGCCGGTGGGAGTCAGATAAACACTGGCTGTTTCAGGACCAGGCGGTAGCAGGCAGAACGCTACAGGAGGTGCCATTCTTGAGGCGGGCCCATCGACCCCCTAACCTTTACGCCTCTTTTGTGACGCGTGTCCCACTCCGGGTGTGGGACTCAGTGGCCACTAGGCATGAACTCACTACCTTTCCCTCTCCCTTCACGCCGCTAATTGGCAATCCGGACTTTGGTCCGGGAACTGAACCTGGTGCTTATGACTGCTGGCGGGCGGCCCGCTGTTGCACTTTGTATCACCTGTATGGCCCTGAGGGTGTCATCCCCTTCCAGGACTTGCGGCGGGATTATGGCCTCCCTGAGACGGAGCGCATGCGGTATATGCAGGCGCGCCACTGGGCGCTACAGTCTCACGTGCGCGAAAGGGCTGACCAGGAGATCACGGTGTACGAGTGCTGGTTAGTCACTCGCACATCGGATGCTAAGCTTATCTCCGATTTGTACAAGATGCTGCAGCCCCCACCTTTCACATTCACAACCCGGGTCGGTAGCGCTGGAACCGGGAGCTCGGACGAGTGTTAAGTCATACAGAATGGGACCACATCTCCTACCGCTCACGCCACTCTGCCTATCACACGGGTCTCACGGAGACCTTCACCAAAATTTCGACCTATTGGTATCGCACTCCTGAGAAATTACATGAGATGGATAGGTCAATACCAGGGGTGTGCTGGCGTAACTGTGGCCAAGTTGGCACGCTTACGCATATCTTGTGGGATTGTCCCCTTTTGGCTTCTTACTGGGAGGAGGTCCTTAGCGAGGTTGACAAATGTTTCGAGATAGAGCTGCCACGGTTCCCTGCCTATGTCCTATTGGGATTGCCGAATGGGTTGATGTACCCCCTCAGGTCTAGAAGGGGTAGACAGATTGCGATAGCTCTGGGGTCAGCGGTGCAGAACATTCTCATACACTGGCGCTCCACCACGCTCCCCTCTGTTGTCGGCTGGCTGCATAGATTGTGGCATGTTCTTGGCATGGAGAGGATGTCCTTAGTGGCAGTGGGGGATGTAGATGCTTTTGAGGAGCTGTGGGCGCCTTTCCATGGTCTGTTGTGTTCTGAGTTCAGGGAGATCACCTGCCCGAGGTATCTCAGGCTGTTACGGCTGACACCGCCGCCGGATCCGCCTGTTTGATTGGTTGGAGTCGGCGTCTAGTAGCGGAGTCCACCGGAGGGTCGCTTCGAGGGGAGTGCAGATGGTAATTGGCACAGTGCAGGGGGAGGGTTTGGGTGCTGTAGTTGAGGGGTTTGTTGGTTGGGTAGGATATGGAGCAGGGTTGTTTCCCCACCCTTTCTCCCTCCCCTTTTTCCCTTTTCTCCTCCCCCCCTTCCCTCTCCCCTTCCCCCCCCCCCTTACCCCCCTCCCTTTTATTGTTTTTAACCACAGGAGCGCAAGCTGTATTTCCATACTGGATGGTGCCCATTGAGGAGACAGAAATGCTTTGATGTATCTAATGTACCGTACGCATTGATTGTGGGGCGCCTGTGGTTTTTCTTTTTCCTGTCCTTGCTGTTTCCTTCTTTACCCTGCTTCAATAAAATACTTTAAACCTAAATAATGTGAAGAGTGAGATCTATACTGAATTACGAGTTAGATCCCAAAATGTGTTGCACATGCTAAAATGCCCTATGTTTAAGAGGAGAAATCCCTCTCAAGACATTCACTTGCGATTAGCAAAGAACGCCCCATGAGATTCCGGCAGGGATTTTGGCTGATTTGTTTACATCGTAGCTCAGGACCCTCTCGAAGACCTAATAGGCTGCGTCGGATCTCCGTGGTTGCACTTGCCAGGTTTAAAACTGCGCACAGACACTGCAGTGGCTGGTCTGAGATACCTTTTTAGGGCAATTCGTGGGTGGCATAATCAGTGCTGCAGGCCCACTAGTAGCATTTGATTTACTGGGCCTGGCACAGTCAGTGCACTTTACTAGGGACTTACCAGAAAATCAAATATGCCAATCAGGGAGAACCAATTGTAATAGTTTACACAGAGAGCATTTGCACTTTGACACTGATCAGCAGTGGCAAAGTGCTCAAAGCATCTAAGCCAGCAAAAACGAAATCCAGCACAGCATCAAAGACACCAGAGGGAGAGGCAAAAAGTCAGGGGAAACTAAGCCAAAGATGCCAAATCTAACACTTGGGTTGGGGAATCACCAGGTGATCTGAAAAGCAAAATGATAAATGGCCTTTGTGTCGGAAGTTCATACCTCATCCCACCATTTCAGGTTTAGAAACAGGAGAGTGCTGATACATGGTGTGGAAAAAACGAACATCTGCAGTTTTAGTAATATGCATATGAAGTTCCTCCAGTATATGCACAAAACTCTACTTATTCATACTTCATACTGTATTCTGCCTGTATTTAGCTGTGTTCCATAAATCACCTCATCTATGAAAGTCAGGCGTAGACTGAGTTTCAGCAATCTTTCAGTTGTACAGTTATACAAGTTAAAGCCTCTATGTCTTGTTCCTGGTGATACAGCCTACTGACTCAGACTCTGTCACACCCATATGTATTGAAGGTGGATGGGAAAGTCACAAATAATTTAGGCATCCACAGACACCTTCCGTCTACATCACTCCAAAGATCCACACATGCAATTTTTGTTGGAATGTTTTCTACATAGATTTTATTTTATGGTCTTGTATCCTGAAGATGCAACCACATTTACTTTGCACAAGAGTCAATGTGAAGATCATATAGTACTCAATGAATTTATCTTTAAAATGTGCTGTGAGATTCTGCCAATAAAAATGATATAATATTAAAGTGTGCTGTGATATCATTAAGAGAAAATATTTTCATATCGGATCAGATGCAATAGCTTCTGAGTCAAGGCATAAGTATGTGTACTAGGTTTCAAAGAACATATAGCAGTGGAATATTGATGAGGTACTGGTCATCTGCGGTGCTTAATTTGTAAAAGAATAATTGGTGGGGCCAAATGTTTTTCACAGAAGCCTGCAGTGGATGCTATTGGTTGTTGGGATGCCGAATACCAAGACTGTAGTCCTAAACCATCTCACACCTCTTTAATCCACCAGACACGCCTGCCTCTATGTCTCACTCTTGCGTATTCTTTTTATTCCTCCTTTCTTATTTTGTTAGTGCTTTTTCCATTTTTCTCTTTCTCCTTCTTTGCTCTTTCTGTGTTTTTCATTCTTGCTGTGGTTTAAAGTCTGTTCAAGATAAATATGTGGTGGTCCCCAAAAATTAGTGCTCACCTGCAACCACTGGCTCAAATTAAGCCCTCATCTCTTATGGTACTCAGATGATCTTAAAGGAATTTTAGTAGAAGAACATTGTCTTTCAGATGGGCTGCACACTATTGAGACATTCAAGTAGCCTTTCTATTAACTTATGATTGTGAGGGGCTATTCAGTTCTTCAATGTATTGTGATCTCATTGATATTAATAAACATGGCATAATATATGCTTGTCATACGATTTATTTAGTCGTTTGCTAGTTGAAGGATACTTCCAAGCTCAAAGGTTAACTAAAGGTTAGAGTAGATCAATGGGCATTGGGAAGGGATACAAACATCAAGTTATATGTCTTCAGGGCCACATGGAGCCCGCACTAAATTATAAATGCAAATGTGGGTATTTATTACCAGTGTGTTTACATGGCTACATACATTTCTGGAACATGCACACACAATTCAGTTACAGTGTATTATTATGACTTTAGTTTATTTAAGACAAGTCTTGTTTGTGAATCAATCTAAATATACTGAAATACGTCTGCTGAATGTTGTGTGATCAGATACTTGTGGTAATTGAAGGGTTTGGAGACTATTAAACAAACTGTTGTGACCTAGAACACGCATCTCTGCATTGTTTTTTCTATTATTAATTTCTTTAGTTAAAGATTGTTTGTTTGCTCACCACGTAAGCGGCAATGTTATGCTCCTCAGCGTACCATGGAGACAGGCCCTCAAAACATGCAATTCATATCACATCGTTTAAGCTTTACTTGATCTGGGAACTCACTGTGTTTACATTCTGTAAGTCAGAAAATGGTGTTCAAGGCAGTTTTGTATCACGTGAGTTACCATTTGGCAAAGCTCCTTTAAAATACCCTAAGTGTTGCATCAAGGGGCTTGTCAGATAAGTTCACGGAGGGATTCTCTTTGCCTTGGACGGAGACCAACGACTGTATATCAGATGAAGTTTTCTCTTCATTTTGGTCTCAAGGGGTAGCATGTTGGGCCTAAATGTTATGGTGAATGAATGCTCTGTATCCAGAAAAGGGAATTCTTGACTACCTTTACACATTCAAGCCAGGTTACAGTTCCATGTCAGTTTGAGGCTGAAAATGTGCTGTTTCAGAGTTTTGGTGATGCTTGTTTCTTAATAGTTGATGGCATATGCACGTTTATCCTCTTCAGCTTACTCACCTGGGAATGTTTAGCCATGTCCAATCGTTTATTCTTTATTTCTCAGTAAAATTCTGTTTTTTTAAGGAGAAAATATGTTTAGAGAGTTATTGGGAATTCTGAACGGTATTTAAGGATGTCTTCTTCATTGTGGTGGTGACTACTAAATTAAAACACCTAACCTCAGACAACTTATCATTAGTTCATCAAGATATGTTGCACCACATCATTAATTGCACTACTACCAGAGGTGATGTGGACATCAAAGCTGGTTGAAGAAAGATTAAAAAATGGTGGCGGGCAGGGTCGGTCTTGGACGGAAAATAGGCCGGCACAAAGATAAAATTGGCCCCATTAGTCAATTAGATAACAAAAAAGTGGCCCATGTTTGAAAACTAATGCAATTTTAAAATTGGAAATACACATTGTATAAGTATTTTATAAGCTATAGGAGACTGCATGGATTTGAATTTGCTGCAGGCAAAGCTTGTTTTAATATCAGAGAAATCAACAGTAAAAACCGTCTCAGCAGACCATACCTAGGCCCACAAACACCCCAAAAATGGCCCTCCCAATGAAATATCAGAACAGCCCTTCAGGCACTGACTAATTGCCCTCTAGACTAGTCTGATGTTGGTGGGAGGAGGAGTGCTTATGCCCTCAGACCCTATTCGGTTCAGATGTCTTCACTGTGTATAGGTGCAGTCAATCAATCAAAATATGCTTATTTCGATTAACATAATTAATCATCAAAATAATCTAAAATCACATTTGTAATAGAACCAAATATGATAGATCCCAATAAAACAGTACACTTCTTTTAGAAAATTCATAGAGTATTCAGACTTTTATTTACAGCACTAGCAAAAGCAGAACTTGCCTAAATGTACAACTTAAAAAGAGCTGTCCTGCAGTTTCTAGTTTCATTACTTATGTAAACAGACCAGGTCAAGTCAAGTCAAAGTCAGAAATTTGTATAGCGCGCTACTCACCCAGAGGGTCTCAAGGCGCTTAAGGGAAAGGGGTTTGTTACTGATCAAATAACCAGGTTTTGAGTTGCTTCCTGAATGAGAGGTGGTTCTGGGTAAGACGGAGGTGAGAGGGGAGGGAATTCCAGGTCTTGGCCGCCAGGTAAGAGAAGGATCTTCCTCCCATGGTGGCTTTACGGATGCGTGGGATCACGGCGAGGGCTAGGTTGGACGAACGTAGTTGGCGGGTGGGGGTGTAAAAGGATAGGCGATTGTTGAGGTAGCTGGGTCCTGGGTTGTGGAGGGCCTTGTGTGCGTGAGTTAGGAGACGGAACGTGATTCTCTTACTGATAGGGAGCCAGTGCAGGTCTCTCAGGTGTTCTGATATGTGGTTGTGTCGAGGTATGTCCAGGATGAGTCGGGCGGAGGCGTTCTTAATGCGTTGAAGTCTTTTCTGCAGTTTGGCTGTGGTTCCGGTGTAGAGGGTGTTTCCGTAGTCTAGTCGGCTGGTGACAAGTGCTTGGGTGACCATTTTTCTAGTTTCGATGGGGATCCATCGGAAGATCTTTCAGAGCATGTGTAGGATGTTAAAACATGATGATGAGACGGCATTGACTTGTTTGGTCATGGAGAGGGAGGAGTCTAGGATGAATCCTAAGTTGCGAGCATGGTCCGTTGGTTTGGGTGCGCTGTCTAGTGCCGGGGGCCACCATGAGTCGTCCCAGGCAGAGGGGGATGTTCCCAGGATGAGGACTTCCGTCTTGTCCGAGTTCAGTTTTAGGCGGCTGTTCTTCATCGCCTTTCATCCCTTCGTGTAGGTTGGTTTTGGCGGTAGTTGGGTCTTTGGTGAGGGAGAGGATCAGTTGAGTGTTGTCAGTGTAGGAGATGATGTATAGGTTGTGTTGGCGATGGATGCGAGGGGGCTCATGTAGACGTTGAAGAGGGTGGGGCTGAGCGAAGATCCTTGTGGTACGCCGCAGATGACTTCAGTGGCCTCTGATCTGAAAGGGGGGAGACGGACTCTTTGGGTTCTTCCGGTGAGGAACGAGATGATCCAGTCCAATGCCTTATCTTGTAATCCGACGTTCCTGAGGCGATGTACTAGGGTGCGGTGGCATACCGTGTCGAATGCTGCGGAAAGATCCAGGAGAATGAGGGCCACTGTTTCCCCGTTGTCGAGCAGTGTTCGGATGTCGTCTGTAGCTGCAATGAGGGCGGTCTCGGTGCTGTGGTTAGCTCGGAATCCGGACTGTGAGGGGTCAAGGGAGCCGTTAGACTCAAGGAAGGCAGCGAGCTGGCTGTTGACTGTTTTCTCGATGACTTTGGCGGGAATTCTTTATCGGGCCTTTTCACAAGAGTTATAGAAAAAGAACATGTGCATGATTAATTGAACAGATTTATCATCACACGGACATCAGACAGGAAACTCAGTTTAGCTTCAACCCTTTGGAAATGTTAGCAAGTGATGGATTATTCCTATTCTGAATCGAGTTATTTGGGGGTTACCTATCCTAAACACCGCTCCATCCTGGGTCTCAATTGCAAAATTGCTTCTTACAGTTGACCTTTCTGCGTCTTATGTTTTTCCCCAATCAATCCCTCCTATCACAGATGCTTTCTTTGCCCAAAGTTCGACGTTCTTTACAATTTTAACTCGGGAGTACAAAAAGTTCTCGGTCGTTCAACTCGGTACAAAGACTTTTCACTTGTTTTAGGGACAGTATTCCATCCTTCCCTCCATTCCTAGGATGTTCTCTCAGTTCAGACTGATTTGGGTTTGTCCAAAGTAGAATCCAGAGCTGCAGTGGGAATGGTTTGATCATATCTTCTAAATATTGTAGAGCAGGGGGCCTGTCCTCAAGGCCGTAGGTAGTCAGTGAAATTCGGGGGCAGGAGGTGTAGACCATAAATTTCCTGACTAAACACAGTATGCCAAAGGGTGGAGGGATGACCAAGGTTTGGGATACAATGTTCTCATGAGGAACAAGTTCAGTGCAGCAGGTGGACCCCTGTCTAAGTTCGTGATAAAAACAAAAATAATAAACACTTAAAACCTTTTAGTCAAAGGAGGACAAATAAAAGCATAGGAGACCTGACTGAGACCTACCTCTCAAGCCAAGAATGCATTTATTTGGGAGGTGTCACACCCCAACCCCCCACCCTCCCTTAATCTATGCCCCTGCCTATCCTGATGGACTGTGAGGATCGGCGAGCTCCTGTTTCATGCACCTGTTTGGTGTAAAGTTAACTAATTGCTTTGCCTTGGCGCTTTATTTTCAGAGGGCACAGCCAGAAATAGAAAGAGGCACAATAGTTTATTGTTTCCAACTGTACTTTCTGGAAACAAAGCACTAACTCAGAGAACTATTAGGTTAAAATAATTCATTTTACATCCTGCAGGTGCACAAAACAGGAGCTGGGCTCTGCATTGCCCCAGAAAATGCCATAATTATATAGCTACTCGGTGTTTATAACATGAAAAATGCTGCAAGTTCTGTGGGCGGCCAGTATGCGTGTACAGAATCTTCAATCTGAAATTGATGTATGTTCAGGCAACCCTAAAACCCTGCTCTGTAAATCAAAGTTGGAACACACTATCTTTGGCATATATTTACCATCTGTTTTATGGATCGTCAGCATATTCTAGAACAAAAGTGGAATACCTTTCAAATAATTTAAATACATTTGAGCTACACCTGCTTTATTTGCCTGAGCCATTCATTGACATTTGTAAACATAAGACCCTAGTTCGCCAATTCTAATGCTTTTGCCAGGTGTTTATCTTTTATTCTGTATGCAATATTACTCGGTGCTTTTTCCCCTTTCAAGACTTAACTCTTTGTCATACAATGAACATTGAATATAACATGACTTTAAGCTTAAACTACCAATGTGTTTCTACTTTATCCTACGGGCTCTTACATGCCTTACGTGTTCAATGCCGAAGAGGGGTTTGATTCTTTTGAGCACCAATATCTATCTTTTTCTATAAAAACAGATTTTCTCAAGGAAACCTATATGTTGTCCAGAATTATCTGTATATAGTAGATGAACTTTTCCTTTCGAATGCTTGGAGCATCTTGTACTACTAGATTTATTGACACTTTATTTACTGTATGAATCTACTGCATATGAACTATTATTTCGAGGGTCTTCATTCTCCGGGAGACCACTTCTGGCCCAATATCCTGAAAATATGAAATGTCAAACCTGAATCTCTAACACTATATAAGCGTGCCTCCGCTTAGAGTTTGTCAATAATGTAGTGAATACCATACAGGGATATTCTGCTGGGTTGAAACCTGATTTAAGCTTGGTAAGCAATTCTATCTTCTCCACTGTGTATACTTTTTAGTTTAAAAAATAGTCAATTTTTCTCAACTTCTTAGCTAATACTATTTATTTCATTGTTTTACTGTTTTCCCGAGGGGCTTTATCATGGGGTTCCCTAGCTGGGGTTCATGCCCATCTAACCGCTGGAGCAGGCGTAACTTGTCATTGGTTTAACTTTTTTATTCATCTTGGATTTATTACATTTACATTAAGATGATTTCTGCATGAATCTTGATTTGATTTTTATATATAACGCACAAATGCCCAGAGGCGTCTAGCCGCTATGCGGAGAGGTTTGGCGGGACAGAAAAATGTGACTTTAGTTAGAAATAGCCAGATTTTCAGTGACTTTCTAAAGGAGAGTAACGTAGGGCTATTCTTGATGTCTATCGAGAGTGAGTTCCATAGTTTCACTGTGCCCAGAACGAAGCTTCTACCTCCCAAATGAGCTTTTTTGAATTTGGGGGTCTGGAGAAGTTTGCTCTGCGATGATCTTAAGTTTCTAGCAGGATGGTACCAGGTGAGATGTTGTCTCAAGAACGAAGGGCAACTCCGGTGCAGAGGTTTGTAAGCTAAACATAAGGATTTGAAATCTATCCGCTTTTTTACTGGAAGCCAGTGAAACTTTCTTAAGCCTTGAGAAATAGACTGGACTGGAATTTGGGAATATCCAACAGCTATCTGGCGGTTGCATTCTGTGCCTGCTGGAGTTTGAGCAGATGCTGTTTTTGAAGGCCAGCGTACAAAGTATTACCGTAATCGAGTCTAGCCATGGCTAAAATGGTCACAAGTGTTTTTAATGCATTTAGGGGGTTAAAAGTGCAAACTTTCCTGATTGTCTTTAACGTCAGGAAGACCAAAGATGAAACCTTATTATTCTAATGATGAAAAGTTTGTACATCATTAAAGATGATACCCAGATTCCTCACCTTACTAACTGGAACTGGATGAACTCCCATGCCGGCAGGCCACAAGCTCTGTGACCAAGAAGATGTATCGGAGCCCAGCACGAGAACCTCTGTTTTTCCTCCGTTTAGCTTTAGGCAGTTCACGCTCTTCCATTGGTCTATGCGGGACATACATACATTGAAATGTAATATAACCAAGAATAACACTTAATTCCCCTTTGGGCCATTGTAGCCCCTGAGCCACTCTGCTGTTTTCAATGGAGCTCTCAACATTCCAATGTTCTAATAATAATTTAAACCATTTGCTATATATCACCAACTCGGTTTAACAATCCCACAAGTCATCAACTTGTAATTTTGGCATTGTAGATCTCTAAAACCTTAACCCCTTCGCTGCGAGCGCCGGCCAACGGCTGTCGCGAGCTCTACCTTGGTAGTGCTGCGCACGTCCGTTGGCCGACACGGCCCTGCCCACCTAATAGAACGCCCGCACCGCAGCGGAATTTGCGCCACGGTAAAGGGGTTAACAACAACACTACCTACAACAAATGCTGTGATAGTTCATCCTGTATAGATTATTTGTGTTTCACTCCCCTTGCTATGTCTTTGTTCTCTTGATCGTTTTATAGAATATAATATTGAATACTTTTTTGATACTGATGTATTACACTCATGCCTGTATTTATGCTTTTAGAGATGCAGAGATACTAGTTTGAACCTTGGTTATTAGTCTATATCTAACTGTTTTTCTTTTGCTATTTGTATTGTTTCAGGACTGATAAAGCAGCTTTTGGCTATTTAAACAATGTTGGCTGTATTTTTCCTAATGTATTGTTTTCTGTGAAACCATACTATTGTTCAATTACATTGGCTTGCATGAATATGTATTGTTTTAAATGAAGAACGTTTGCAATTTGTATATATTAAATCTGCACCAAAACAGACTTCATTAAGAAAACAGTAGGATAAAGTCTATGTGACAACTTATGATAGATAATAAAATATCTTCTCAAGACTTAACTGTTATTAATACTTTTCTGTATATTAAGGTGACTCCATATTATTTTGGTAACTGTAAATAATTCACTAGGGGAAGTTACTTGTGCCTTGTAAAAGCACCTTAGTGATGGAAGGAAAAGCTCTCATATATCCATCTCCACTTTACTCATAACGACCAGAATGTTAACTACCAAAATACTTTCCTTGCAATTGTTTAAACTGGAGTGTAGAAAAAAATTGAAGTATACAAAAGTGATGGATGGAATGCTTGAATTATTCTCAGCCACTGGTAATAACTCAGGGCCACATCACAGTCCAACGTTCATTTGTTCACCATACCACATCTGTTTGGAGTCAGCCATATGCAAATCAGTCTTGTCCCTGCTCCAGTGGGAACAGTCTAGCCTGAAATGTAGGGCCAGGTCCTCTTCAAACCAGACCCTAAGCAGCCCAGTACCAGTTTCTTCCTATTAGGGCTCATCCGATAGGTTCAGCTTGGTTCCCGTAGCACAGTGTGCACGGAACCCATGTCTGGGCATACCTGTCCCTTTTAGGACGTCATACTGAACTATACAAAAAAGTGATCGATGGAATGTTTGAATTCATTTTAGCCATCAGTAATAACTCAGAGCCACGTCCCAGTCCACCATTATTTTGCACACCATGCCACCTCAGTTTGGACCCAGCCATATGCAAATCAGCCGTGACCCTGCTGCAAGGGTGTGAGAAGTTGGCCTGGTATATAATGCTCACTAGTTCTAGTGATCACTTTGTACCATGCCAAGCAACCCTTATGATGATGGTTGTAATTCAACCTTGTAGACCAGTTATCCTAGTGGTAACGTGGACAAAGCAGTCTTAGGCTAAACTCTGAAAGGCATGTGAAGCCAGCTGTTATACCATACACAACCCCCTTGAATACCAAATGAAAGGGACACCACACAGATATATATTGAAAATATATATTGATTTATTAACTATTAAAATCCCCTGGACTCTTTATGAGCACAGAAGCACAAGCGTAAAATCACAAGACAGTTTAAAATACACAAAAGTTGCACAATATGGATGAGCCCTAGGGGCCACCTAAACCATATACTAAATAAGTGGTATAAGGGATACCAGGAGGAAAGTGAAGAGGCCTAGGGCCTGGGGAATCGCTGGAGCTATTCGAGACTGGAGTTAACTAAGTCGGGAAAGGCCCACGGGACTCGGGTGCAGTGTTCAAAGTGCACGCACTTCTCAATACAAAGTCTATGGTGCGTAAAAAGCACAAAGTTAGAAAGTTAGGAACCTTCCGAGTGACCTACGGAGCTGAAACTTAAAACACAGGCCCTTGGGATGTGTACCAGTGCAGGAGCACTGGCGGAGCTGAGTTACCTCACCCACAGGAAGCGGGTGCACAGGGTCGAAGATGTGTCGGGTTTCGTCACGCTGGTCGATGGTGCTTGGAGCTGAAGATGCTGCAGGCGGCTCGATGAGAAGAGTTCCGGTGGATCCAAGGGTGGATCGGAAGAGTTGAAGACCTGAAAGCAGAGGGGACAGTGTTCAAAGTCACTAGCCAGTGACTACCGTGGAACCAGATTGGAACCAGGCGATGTCGGGTGCAAACAGGCGTTGTCGGGTAGCTTCTTTCTGCAGCCACGTGGATACCCGGGGTCGAGGACGTCCAGGAGTTGGTCACGAGCTGTCCCACGTAGGCTTCTCGCTGTTGGCGGTGTCGGCGACCTGATCGGAGCAACCAGGCCTTGGCAAATGCAAGCCACGCAGAAGTCGAAAGATGCTGTTCACTCGGACCAGCAAGGTCAGAGCGGGTGCTCCTTTTCACAGGAGCTTGGGTAGGTCTGGAGCAACCAGACCTGCTGTTTAAATCTTCGGGTTCGTCGCCAAGATGGCCGCTGGCCGCGTGGCTAGTGGCCGGGATGGCGCGTCGAGTGGCACAGTGCAAAAGGGCCCCACGCAGATCGTGGAGATGCTGGGGGGCTGATCTTCGGTGCAAGGGCTGCTCGGTGGTGGGGGTTCTCAATCCCCAAAGCACAACGTCGAGGATGCCTCAGAAGCTGCGCAGTCAGCTTTTCGAGTGTCTTTCAAGAGGTCCGGTCCCACGTCACTCGGTGCCTCCACGGGTCCCTTCTTCGCAGGGACTGTGGATCGGGCTCTGAGAGGTCTGGGAGTCTGGTTCTTGTCGGGCTCTGGGCTCGGTCTCCGGTGGGAGGCGGCGGCAAAGCAGACGTCGAGTTGCTGGTTGGTACCTGTGTTCACAGGGTGGTCACTCCTTGGCCACAAGGGAGATTCTTCTTCAGTCTTCTGTGCAGCAGAATGTCGAAGTCCAGTCTTCTTCTTAGTTTTAAGTTGATTTCGGGATGATCTGCTGTGCAATGGCACTGCTCCCTCTCTTATTCCCATCTGAGGGGTGGATCTCCTGCTAGGTCCCTCCCCTATGGGTGGGACCAGGAAGGGGGGTGGTTACACCCCCTCTCCTTTGTCCAGCTCCTCGCCAGGACTGGGGCTGGAAAGCCCCAGAACCGGTTTGGGCTGGCTTATGCACAGGGACACCTTGTGTGCCCCAGGCATGTCTCAATCTATTCAGCCCTGTCCTACCCAATACACAAAACCCTGTCTGGGGTGGTGCTCGCACCTCCCCAGGCAGGAAACCCTTTGTCCAGGCCCTCCTCGCTGGAAGGACTCCCAGCAGCAGGAGGTCAGACATGTGTCTGTGGTGGCAGCATCCATTTTGTGATGCTGAGGCTCTGTTTAACTTTAACCAGGGTTAAGGCTACACACATGTCGTGTCCCTCTAGAAGGGTGGAATGCTATCCCCGTCGCCAGAACTGGCGAGGGGATAGTATTCCAATTCGTATGACACCTTACTCGACATGTTTTGATAAAGCCAAACCAAAGATAGCATTTAACCGCGAGGATTATAATGCACTTAAGAGTATATGGTATGGCAATATCCCGGAACATATTAGGGAGTGGTTCCCGACAGCTGCAGACAGGCTCAGCTCATGCTAGAGCACCATCTCACATATTTCCAAGCACTCTGCCTCCAGGATTGATGAGGCCTTCCATAGGAGTGGCTGATAGGAACATATGTGTCCAGTTTAGGGTTAGGCACAGGCATACTGTACCTAAGTAAGAGGTGATTACACCAACTTACCCCAGCTGAGTGATCAGCCAGTTGTGTCAAATATGGAGGCCAGGCCAGGGGTGGCACAATACATGCTGCAGCCCCTGGCAGGCCTTGGCTACACCTATGCCCTGGGTACCTATGGTACACTGTTACAGGGGCCTATAAGGTGAACCAATTCCAATTGTGTTATGCACCTAAGGTACATGGAGTCCATTTTAAGGAGAGAGCAATCAGCCTGGGGCCCTGAATAGCAGGATCCCAGGCCAACTAAGTCAAAAACCAGCTAAACACCAGGCAAAAAGTTTGGGGGTAACCATAGTCAGATATCCACCTTCCTACATAACCCCCCCCCAAACGAAAGGAGATAAGGCTATCCTTGACCAGGTAAGCCTATATTGCCTAAGTGGCCATATAAGGAAGTACCAGCTCTGGCTTGGTAACCCCCTGTCTCATGGTCCACTAAGCAATCCCTCACCCTAAGGGTATCTGAGGGTCTCCACCATAGGGAATCTCTACCTGTGGTGTGTCTTTGCAAAGTCAAAGGCTGGTGTTGGGATGGAGTACTGAAGTGAGTTTCCTCTGTAGGGCTCAGCTTCCTCCAATCACTCTCCACCATGTGTGCCTTTCTTTCTCTGACTGAGTTGCACTGTGCTCTCAGGGTCAACCTCTGGCTACCTAAAGCTGGAGGCTGGGTCCCTCTGTTTGGCTTACTGGAGGGACAGGTCAGGTTTGGGGCCTTTTGGTCCCAGGTTTGGCTGTGCCCAACAATATCCATCTGGGGGAGGTCCCTAACTACTTTTAAGGGGGATCCCTCAGGAGTTTTTAAAGTTTTCACCTCACTAGGGCTACTAGTTTCGGTGCCCCTAATCTGTTGATGGGGGTGCTTTATTTGACAGGGGGCCCTTTGGGTCTCACTGTCCTTCTTGTCCTCTGCAGCCCTGGGCTGAGTAAGGCAAGGTAGAGAGGGGCAGGTTACCTGCTCCAGACTGGGTCCCTCCTGAGAAGGGTCCACTGCCATCAGAGGCTCTGTCAGGCCAGGCCTAACAACCTCTGGGACAGTTCCTTCATCAGGGGTAAGATCAGTTCCCTGAGGAGGCTGATCCTTTCCTAAAGTCTGGTGGGAGGGAGATTTCTCTTCCTCCTCAATGCTCTCTGTTTGGGTGGAGTGATCCATCATTTCAGGCTTCACTACCCATGTATCAGTTTGAGTTTGGGCTGTGGCCATCACAGCCCCACCAACCTTTTCAGGAGGAGACTCAGTTTGGGTATGGGCTGTTACTAGTACAGCCCTGCTACTCTTTTCAGGAGGGAAGTTATCTAAAGATGGGGCTGAGGTTTGCTCAGCCCTCCCAACCTTTTCAGGAAGGACATCTTGAATTGGGGCTGTAGCCATTACAGCCCCACTAACCTTTCCATGGAGATTTACCATTCTAGAATGGGTTTGCTGTTCAACCTCAGCCCAGGCTGAGATTTCCAAATCATTACCCAGTAGGCAATCTACAGGCAAGTTTGCTGACACTGCCACTCTCTTTGGGCCAGTGACACCTCCCCAGCTAAGATTGACTACTGCCATGGGATGATTGGATTCTATGCCATCAATGTTTGTCACCTGATATTTGGCATCAGGTAAAAGTTGCCTTGAGGGGACTAGACATTCAGCCACCATGGTGATGCTAGCCCCTGTGTCTCTGAAGGCCTCAACTTTCAAGCCATTGATGAGGGGCTCCTGTCTATACTTGCTCAAAGTGTTTGGGCAAGCAGTGAAATTGGCAAACCCCATGCCAGTCTCATAGACAAGAGTATCTGAGTTAGGGGACCTGGATAGGCCAGAGTCCACCTGTCCTCCAAAAGTAAACCCACCCAAATTCTTGGGGGTGCTCCCACCACCTGGGGGACCACTGCTAACAGTGACAGGAGGTGTTGGAGCCTTACCTGGAGGTATATTCTCCTTATTGCCATTCTTGGGACAACAGCTATCTGTTTTGTAATGCCCCACCTGTTTACAGGTATGACAATAAGGCTTTTTCTGGGATGTAGAAGTGTCTTGGGACCCACCCCCATTCTTGGAGTTTTGGGGCCCTGGGGAAGTCTTTTCCTTACTTTTATCCCCACCCTTCTCTTGAGGCTTGGTAGTCTCTTTCTTTTGGTCACCACCCTGGTTCTTAGGCCTGATCCTGGTTCTGACCCATTTGTCTGCCCTCCTACCCAATTCTTGTGGGGAGGTCAGATCAGAGTCAACCAGGTGCTGATGTAGAAGCTGATTTTGACAATTACTTAAGATTTGCTCTCTCATAATTAAATTATACAATCCTGTATAGTCAGTAACCTTACTTCCGAGCAACCAGCCCTCCAGAGCCTTAGTGGCACATTCAACAAATTCAGACCAGTCCTGAGTCTGTGTCTTCTGGGTATCTCTGAACATTAACCTGTACTGTTCAGTGGTTAAGCCTAACCCATCAATCAGAGCACTCTTCAGGACCATGTAGTTTCTAGAATCCTCATCACTAACTGTGAGGAGTCTGTCTCTGCCTCTACCTTCAAAGGAGAGCCACAGGATTGCTGCCCACTGCTCCTGAGGGATCTGCTGTACCATGCAGGCTCTCTCAAGTGCAGTCATCCATTTGTGGATGTCATCCCCAGCTTTGTAGGGGGGCACAATCTTACTCAGGTTTCTTGTATCAAAGGACCTGTCTTTATCCTTCTGGATAGTGCTGCCACCAGTGGATCCTAATCCACTCTCTCTAGGCTGTCTTGCTCTAGCAAGTTTCTCCTTAGCCAGGGCAACCTCTAACTCTTGCCTCTGGATCCTAAGCTCAGCCTCTCTCATTTTGGCCTCATGTTCCCTTCTCTGAGGGCTAGTCATCTCCTTTCTGGAGTGACCATGAGAGCCTCTAGAGACATGGGAGGTATTGGATTCACCTGAGTGATGCCTCCTCCTCCTATGGCCCTGGTTAAGTCCACCTGAGGGTCTGAATGGGTTGTTACCTGATTCATTCCCAAGTTGACTTAAGTTAGCCTGGTTCAGTCTACTGACCAGCACCTGACTATCTCTGTCATCATCTGACTCACTGCTTTCCACCTCCTCCTCCTCTTCTTCTTCCTCTACATCTACTTGAGGAGCTCCAGTGGTGGAGGCTTCCTCATCTTCTAGGATGATAGGGGCAGGGGTGTCTACAGTGTCATCCTCTGAAGGATGGCCTCCTTCAGCATTCCCTGTGGGGTTTGCTTTAGAGGTCTTTAGAGCTTCAGACTGATCCAAAAGCTCTCTTAGGTGGTCTGCAGTAGGGGAAGGCCCTGTCTTCAGACCCCTTAAGACACAAAGCTGTCTTAGTTCCTTAAAAGGAAAAATAGCAAACTGGGATGGTGCCCTTGGAGGGTCACTCTCAACAGGAGTAAGTCCACTGGACCCCTCTGTTCCAGACATTGCTCTAGTGTGGGTGGATGTGTTGCAATCTACCTACACTGGTGTTTACCTACTAAACCTATCTAGTAGTTGTAGCTAGGGTGTGCTACTCCCTTTGCTCTACAACAACTAAGTTCAGTAGAACTTAAGTATACTAGTCTTGTTTTATATGTACCTAGCAGGTACCTGTGTGATCTTTCAGATGATAATCTCAAAGATTGTAATGGTAAAACAACAGCAAGCTCAGATCCCAATCCGCTGCTCACCAATGTGAGAAGTTGGCCTGGTATATAATGCTCACTAGTTCTAGTGATCACTTTGTACCATGCCAAGCAACCCTTATGATGATGGTTGTAATTCAACCTTGTAGACCAGTTATCCTAGTGGTAACGTGGACAAAGCAGTCTTAGGCTAAACTCTGAAAGGCATGTGAAGCCAGCTGTTATACCATACACAACCCCCTTGAATACCAAATGAAAGGGACACCACACAGATATATATTGAAAATATATATTGATTTATTAACTATTAAAATCCCCTGGACTCTTTATGAGCACAGAAGCACAAGCGTAAAATCACAAGACAGTTTAAAATACACAAAAGTTGCACAATATGGATGAGCCCTAGGGGCCACCTAAACCATATACTAAATAAGTGGTATAAGGGATACCAGGAGGAAAGTGAAGAGGCCTAGGGCCTGGGGAATCGCTGGAGCTATTCGAGACTGGAGTTAACTAAGTCGGGAAAGGCCCACGGGACTCGGGTGCAGTGTTCAAAGTGCACGCACTTCTCAATACAAAGTCTATGGTGCGTAAAAAGCACAAAGTTAGAAAGTTAGGAACCTTCCGAGTGACCTACGGAGCTGAAACTTAAAACACAGGCCCTTGGGATGTGTACCAGTGCAGGAGCACTGGCGGAGCTGAGTTACCTCACCCACAGGAAGCGGGTGCACAGGGTCGAAGATGTGTCGGGTTTCGTCACGCTGGTCGATGGTGCTTGGAGCTGAAGATGCTGCAGGCGGCTCGATGAGAAGAGTTCCGGTGGATCCAAGGGTGGATCGGAAGAGTTGAAGACCTGAAAGCAGAGGGGACAGTGTTCAAAGTCACTAGCCAGTGACTACCGTGGAACCAGATTGGAACCAGGCGATGTCGGGTGCAAACAGGCGTTGTCGGGTAGCTTCTTTCTGCAGCCACGTGGATACCCGGGGTCGAGGACGTCCAGGAGTTGGTCACGAGCTGTCCCACGTAGGCTTCTCGCTGTTGGCGGTGTCGGCGACCTGATCGGAGCAACCAGGCCTTGGCAAATGCAAGCCACGCAGAAGTCGAAAGATGCTGTTCACTCGGACCAGCAAGGTCAGAGCGGGTGCTCCTTTTCACAGGAGCTTGGGTAGGTCTGGAGCAACCAGACCTGCTGTTTAAATCTTCGGGTTCGTCGCCAAGATGGCCGCTGGCCGCGTGGCTAGTGGCCGGGATGGCGCGTCGAGTGGCACAGTGCAAAAGGGCCCCACGCAGATCGTGGAGATGCTGGGGGGCTGATCTTCGGTGCAAGGGCTGCTCGGTGGTGGGGGTTCTCAATCCCCAAAGCACAACGTCGAGGATGCCTCAGAAGCTGCGCAGTCAGCTTTTCGAGTGTCTTTCAAGAGGTCCGGTCCCACGTCACTCGGTGCCTCCACGGGTCCCTTCTTCGCAGGGACTGTGGATCGGGCTCTGAGAGGTCTGGGAGTCTGGTTCTTGTCGGGCTCTGGGCTCGGTCTCCGGTGGGAGGCGGCGGCAAAGCAGACGTCGAGTTGCTGGTTGGTACCTGTGTTCACAGGGTGGTCACTCCTTGGCCACAAGGGAGATTCTTCTTCAGTCTTCTGTGCAGCAGAATGTCGAAGTCCAGTCTTCTTCTTAGTTTTAAGTTGATTTCGGGATGATCTGCTGTGCAATGGCACTGCTCCCTCTCTTATTCCCATCTGAGGGGTGGATCTCCTGCTAGGTCCCTCCCCTATGGGTGGGACCAGGAAGGGGGGTGGTTACACCCCCTCTCCTTTGTCCAGCTCCTCGCCAGGACTGGGGCTGGAAAGCCCCAGAACCGGTTTGGGCTGGCTTATGCACAGGGACACCTTGTGTGCCCCAGGCATGTCTCAATCTATTCAGCCCTGTCCTACCCAATACACAAAACCCTGTCTGGGGTGGTGCTCGCACCTCCCCAGGCAGGAAACCCTTTGTCCAGGCCCTCCTCGCTGGAAGGACTCCCAGCAGCAGGAGGTCAGACATGTGTCTGTGGTGGCAGCATCCATTTTGTGATGCTGAGGCTCTGTTTAACTTTAACCAGGGTTAAGGCTACACACATGTCGTGTCCCTCTAGAAGGGTGGAATGCTATCCCCGTCGCCAGAACTGGCGAGGGGATAGTATTCCAATTCGTATGACACCTTACTCGACATGTTTTGATAAAGCCAAACCAAAGATAGCATTTAACCGCGAGGATTATAATGCACTTAAGAGTATATGGTATGGCAATATCCCGGAACATATTAGGGAGTGGTTCCCGACAGCTGCAGACAGGCTCAGCTCATGCTAGAGCACCATCTCACATATTTCCAAGCACTCTGCCTCCAGGATTGATGAGGCCTTCCATAGGAGTGGCTGATAGGAACATATGTGTCCAGTTTAGGGT
Source organism: Lissotriton vulgaris (assembly GCF_964263255.1). NCBI lineage: Eukaryota > Metazoa > Chordata > Amphibia > Caudata > Salamandridae > Lissotriton > Lissotriton vulgaris. The sequence continues at coordinate 510,910,596 of NC_141694.1, forward strand.
TAGGCACAGGCATACTGTACCTAAGTAAGAGGTGATTACACCAACTTACCCCAGCTGAGTGATCAGCCAGTTGTGTCAAATATGGAGGCCAGGCCAGGGGTGGCACAATACATGCTGCAGCCCCTGGCAGGCCTTGGCTACACCTATGCCCTGGGTACCTATGGTACACTGTTACAGGGGCCTATAAGGTGAACCAATTCCAATTGTGTTATGCACCTAAGGTACATGGAGTCCATTTTAAGGAGAGAGCAATCAGCCTGGGGCCCTGAATAGCAGGATCCCAGGCCAACTAAGTCAAAAACCAGCTAAACACCAGGCAAAAAGTTTGGGGGTAACCATAGTCAGATATCCACCTTCCTACAAAGGGGAACAGTCCAGTTCAAGATGCCGGGCCAGACTCTCCCTGAACCAGAACACAGGCAACCCAAAACAGGCTGCACTCTTATTAAAGCTCATTAGCAAGGTATAGCTTGTTTCCAGTGGCACAGTGTGCATGGGACTCATGTCTGGAAATATCCGACACACCTAGCGTGTTACACTGAACTATACAAAAATTGATGGATATAATGCTAATATTAATCTCAGCCACTGGTAATAACTTGGCCTGCGTCCGAGTCCATAGGCATCGTGCACCCCATGCCACCTCAGTTTGAACACAGCCATATGCGAATCCCTTTTGGCCCTGCTCCAATGGAAACAGTCCAGCCCGAACTGCCAGGCTAGGTCTTCCCTGAACTGCAACAAAAGCCACCCAGGAACTGGTTTACCCCTATTAGAGCTCATCAGCCAGGTATAGCTTGGTTCCAGTGGCATAGTGGGCATAGTACCTATGTCTGGACATACCCATCCCACTTAGGGTGTTACACTGAACTATACAAAAAAGTAATGGATGGAATGCTTGAATTAATCTCAGCCACTGATAATAACTTGGGCCTGCATTCAATCCATCATTATTTTGAACACCATGCTTCCTCAGATTGGACCCAGTCATATGCACATCAGTCCGGACCCTGCTCCAATGGAGCAGTCAAGTCCGAACTGTCAGGCAAGGTTCTACCTGAACCATAACACAAGCAACACAGGACTGGTTTCACTCTTAGTGGGGCTCATCAGCCACCTCAGTTGGAACACAGCCATATGCAAACCAGTTTTGATCCTGCTCCAGTGGGAATAGTCCAGCCCAAATTGCCAGGTCAGGTCTTCACTGAACTGGAACACAAGGCATCCAGGACCAGTTTCACCATTGTTAGGGCTCATCAGGCAGGTATAGCTTGGTTCAAGTGACCCAATGTGCAGGGGACCGACAAATGGGCATAACCGTCCCACTGAGGGCATTAAACTGATGTATACAAAAAAGTGATGGATGGAATGTTTGAATTAATCTCAGTCACTAGTAATGACTCGGACTGCATTCCAGTCCATCGTTATTTTTCACATCACGCAACATCACTTTACACCCAGCCATAAACAAATCAGTCTTTACCCTGCTCCAATGGGAACAGTCTAGCCGGCTCTACCAGTGTTGGGTTGCTTATGTTTCAGTTCAGGGAGGAACTTGAACTGACTGATATGTATTTACTCTCATGATTTTAGGTGATCAATGTTCTGGCAACAATGTTTTTCTAGAGCAATATTCCTGTGCTCTGTAATCTGCCATACAACCCTCACTCCAGCCAATCTTCACCAGACAATCCATGGGCTTCAGTGTATCTTAAGGTGGACTTCTTACACAGGCCAAACCACAGTGGGTAAACGTTCACTCTACTACTGACCTGTGTGCACTATGTGACAGACTCTCCAGCCCTAATCCTTGTTTTTGAATCTGCTCTAATAAAACTGAAGGGCCTTATTTAGGGTCTGGTAGACCGAGTATTCTGTCAGATCTGTGGCTTATGTCCCATCTGTCATATTTAGAGTCTGATGGACTGGGTATGATGTCAGAACCGTGTCAGATGTCCCATCTGCCATATTTGTTAGTTGCTTCACAGATAACTATATATACAATGAAGTGCATATAGCATAAATGAAAAATAAATGCAAGTTAAACTAATGGCTGGAAATGTACTCTTTTACTCCTTAATTAGGCAATAAAATCATTGCAGGTGTTTGTGTGTGTAGGACTGGAGAGGAACCGAATTGAATACTAGTAGCACAGTGGGGAATAGTAACTTGTGTATTTTTGGTGGTACTAGGTCCCAGCCAGTGACAAAAAGCAATGTGAATATGTAAGCCATTTTTTAAAAATAGTATTACACAAACTATAGGCTAGGCTGCTGCGGGTCATGTAGCGTTTGAGATAAAATAAGTGTTTTGAAAATATATATTTTTGCTATAAGTACTCGGGCTGTAATTTGTGCAAACATTTTTGTAAGTGTATCTATTACTCCAGAACTCATCTGATAACACCCTTACATTACCTTTTAAAAGTAATGAATCTTTGTTACCACCAAGCTTTAAGTGACTCCTTCAATTAAAGGCTGGGTAGAACACCTATTTCTTCTATAACTCTCTGTAAACCCCCTCGCTTTCATGCAGAGGCACCTGAAGGTTAGCATTAGCCATTCATAGCCAGCTGTTGTCATAGGAAGTCAACAGGACTGCATTCAGATGCATAGCCCCAATCCTCTGGCTGGATGGGGCCTCAGTGTAGTGGCCCAGGATAGACCAGAAGGGAGCGAGATCCATGGATGGTGTCAAAGATAAGGTCCAGAAACTGAACACTATGTGGTGGCTCGTTTTGTTTTCGTTTACTAATGAACAGACAGCTTCATGAGACAGATGGTCCCAAGGAAAGGTGTGATAATTGGGGGCTTTTATTTTTAAAAGACCATCACTACCATGAGTGCAGTAGGTACTTTGGCCAAGGATGTTAAGTGGCCACTGCACTCCAATTATCGCTGAATTACTATAAAAAAGAGGATGGGGTCCATTGTTCTTGCTAGCATTAGAGAGCACGTCACCCTTGCAGGTTTTTGTTTATACAAAGGGGCTGAATGTATAATTGGTGCTGCAGGTACAGTGGCACTAGAGCCCGGTGGTATTAGGAGCCAACTAAGCCCCAATCATAGCTTTCTTACTATCCTTCCTTGCTTGCTTGCATTAGTGGTAATTTGGGTTTGGAGCAAAGGCCAAAAGGGAGGGGAACACGGAACTAGTTGGGACATCATAGTTGGTCTCAGAGAGATGGCAGCAAGGCAGGGCATGTGGCAGAATAGGAACCCTGTTTTTAGCAAAGGGAAGAGAAGACAGACTATTGGCAAGGCAGTACCTACCTTTGCTGAAGCAGGTGCAGCAGAACTGGGGCCCAGGGTTCTGAGGGGCCCACAGCAACACAATATGGACTCTCTCACTTTAAAAAAGGGACACACTGGATTATTTTCCTTTCTAGCATCAGGGCCGAGGACATCCTTGCAGAAAAAAGTGGGACAGCATGTGTTTTTTCTCTTAAAAGGAACAGAGAGCCTGTTTCAAGATTGAAGTGATGGTCAGGTATAGTAGGGTAGGGGTGAAAGAGGCAGACGCTGTAGCCTGTCACTCAGTTATCATGAGTGTAGCAGGTGCAGTTGCATTGGGGCGCAGGAGCGTGGTGGGTTCACTACACCCCAATTATAGGGAGCAGTTTTTTTGGGTTCAATTACTGGTTTTGATGCATTTACTGTTTCATGAGGCTCACATTTAGTGTGTGTTATGAGCTTCAGAAAAGGTACCCCTGAAATGATCTCATAAGCACCATATCCCCATGCGCTCAGTCCTGTTCTTCCTGCCATCCTTACCATAAAGTTTTAGAGGGTGGGCCCGATTTCAAAATATGTTGCCTAGGGCTGTCTCAGAGTAAAAAACTTTGATAACCGCTGGTGTACGCTGATTAAAACTTCCCCAAGCTTTAGTTCTAGTCTGAGGTGACTTCATGCCTCAAAGTACTGCAATGCTCATTTACGAGCAGTTTATGTCATGTTTGCACCACGTAACCTGGTACAGGTGCAATGCAAATCTTAAGTTAGATTTATGAAGCCACGCAAGACCACTTTGCATGGCCCTGAGTGACTCCATAAATCTGGAGTAAAGCAGTGTAGTGCAAATAGCTGCATTGCCTTACTCTGCGCAAAGGAGGCGTTCCATGGGCGTTGTATGGGTGTTCCTACGCGAACAATCATGGCTTTTGAAGCAATCCCACATTTATCAGAACTCGCAAACCTGCGAATGTGCCAAAAAGATATGGCTTCTGAGGGGAGCTGTAACTAGGAGAAATATCTTTATTTCTCCTCGTTGCTTCCTCTTTCTATGTGGGCTGGCTACATTCTGCAACACACATAGAATGAAGAATATGCCTCGCAGGATCGTTTTTCTGCAGGAAGGTGCCCCTTCCTGCACAAAAACAAACCTGCTTGCAACATAGGCACCATTGCACTATGGTTCAAGGGTGCCTGAATTGGCGCGGGGCTGCCAAAAGGGTGCCAGCGGCGGGAAAAATGAAAGAATGCACCGTATTTTCTTAAATACAGTACGTTCCTGCCCTTTCCCGCAGTGCAGGGTAGCAAGGTGACTTGCTGAGCTGCACGTGTTTTTCAAAAATACGACCCTTAACTTTTAGTTCAAGTTAATTAAACCAGGCTTCTTATAGTATCAGAAGTAGCTTATCCTAATACACTTCTGGCATAATAAAGCCTTCTTGCAGGGCTTGCAGAACGTGCTAAACATATTATATTTCCTTGGGAACTCAAGACTGTGGTCTTGATTTACAAAAGTTCCCAACAAAGATTTCCCAATCAATTCCCGGAGTAGTTTTCAATTTTCTGCCATTTCACATTTTTCCAAGAGCACTCAGATGCGTTTGTATTACCATATACGGAACTGTAGCTCTGTTTACAATCCTGCATGAGAAAATGAAGCGTGAATATACATTTCCATATTAAATTATAATAATACACAAATGTAGACACGTAAAACGATAAAATCCCTTCCCAATAATATGGAAGTGTTTCTTCCCCGTTACCCACCCTGGGAAGTATTCAATTCAGTTCTGTTTACGGAGTTCGAACCTGCCTGCAAACTGCTGGTGAAAACTCACCAACTTGAGGGCATTAGCCCTTTTTTGCGGGTCCCCAGGGCCGTTTCTAGGTGTTTTGACGCCCTAGGCCAAAATTGAAAAATACCACCCCCTCCCTTTTACTACCATCACTCTCTCCCCCGTTATCCAGGCTAGAAGAATGAATGCATTAGATCACAAAATGTGCCTTGTTATGCCGCATAATTTGCCTTTTTTTGACGCATAATTTAGGCAACTTTCAGCATATTTTGGTTCCCCCTCGGCTTAATTTTAAGTGGCCCTGAGTATAAATAACACCAACAAGCACATGGCAAAACAGCTGAGTAGGTTAACCGCTTGCTGCAGAGATCTGCAGTGTTAGCTGGTCACAAATTGAAATATCAGCCTTTTATCTTTCCAAGTTAAAAAGGAGTGCCTTTGTGTTGATCTGTTATCTAAGCCCGAGGCCCAATTTAATAAGCGATGTATGTTTTGTAAGTGGGCGTATAGAGCGCAAACGTAGCCGTAGAACATCACAGCGCGCTATAATAGTTGCCTGGGAACATTTGAGTGGTAAATCATACAGCTGCAAAACTGACTCTAGAACCAGGTGGATTAGAGAGTCTTGCTATATCATTTTATTCACGCAGGTCAAGCATCACACGCTTCATGTTTAGCCGCTGCTGATATGTCTCACTGCATAAATCGTGACAAACAACCCCAAAAGCTAAAGCGCAAGAGGCAGAGCACAACGTGAACTTGTTTTTATTGCAGGTTAGAAAATAAGTTATGGCTATTCGTCTTTTTTTCACTATTTCCAGACCATTATAAGATCGGAACCTGTATTTTGGGGTGAAAAAACAAAAAAACAATTTCAGATTAACGTGATGGAAAAAATAAGCCTCTTGGCACAATATATTTTTTTATGTGTGGCGGGCTATTACCCACCTGTTTGCACTGCTTAAAAACAAATGAAATTTGTGAATTATAAACCAATTACCTGACATGGGTATTTTATTTCCTAGGCACCAGAGCAGCCGACACACACGGTCCGTCCCCGTGTGCCGAGAGAGAGGGTGGTGCAACGTGCGAGTAGTCACCGTCACTGGCTGCTGCATAATGCACTGCTCGGGGACTGGCCAAAAATTATTCCCAGAGCGGTCATTGGTAGCGCTTTCCCGTGGTACAAGATTGACGGCCCTGGGGACCCACACAGTGGTACCAACGGCCTGCTCCACACACCACTATGCTAGGGTGCGCTGCACAACATGAAGAAGCAGGTGTGCTTGGACTCACATACAGGGGCTGCTGCCCTCAAATAAAAATAAAATTCCCCTTTTGCCGCCATAGCCCTTTTGCCAGTCTAGGTGTCCGCATAGTCTTGCCTAATGGTAGAAACGGCCCTGCTGGTCCCTCTACCCAGAAATGCCAACAAGTTCTCCCCCACAACCGGGATTTTGCTTACGTAGAAATAAAACCACCAAGGAGTAATTTCTGAATTTGCAAATCAATCAATCAATCAATCAATCAATCAATATATTTATAGAGCGCGCTACTCACCCCTGAGGGTCTCAAGGCGATGAAGGGAAGGGGGTGCTGTTACTGCTCGAATAGCCAGGTCTTGAGGTGCTTCCTGAAGGTGAGGTGGTCCTGGGTCAGTCGTAGGTGTGCGGGGAGGTTCTGCGGTTGTGGTTCTGCTGATCCGTTGGTCGCTGGCGAGGGCGAGGCTGGAGGAGCGGAGCTGGCGGGTGGGAGTGTAGAACGAGAGGCGGTTGTTGAGGTTCGGGGCCCATGTCGTGGAGCGCTCTGTGTGCGTGGGTGAGGAGCCTGAACGTGATCCTCTTGCTGACGGGGAGCCAGGGCAGGTTTCTCAGGTGGGGTGTTATGTGGCTGCGGAGAGGGATGTCGAGGATGAGTCGTGCTGAGGCGTTCTGTATGTGCTGAAGTCGTTTCTGAAGTTTGGCTGTGGTTCCTGCATACAGGGCGTTCCTGTAGTCCAGTGTGCTGGTGACGAGGGCCGGGGTGACTGTCTTCTGGTTTCGGGGCGGGATCCACCGGAAGATCTTTCGGAGCATGTGCAGGGTGTTGAAGCATGACGATGAGATGGTGTTGACTTGTTTGGTCATCGTGAGGGAGGAGTCCAGGATGAATCCCAGGTTGAGAGTGTGGTCCGTGGGTGTCGGTGCGGTGCCCAGCGCCGTGGGCCACCAGGAGTCGTCCCAAGCGGATGGGGATTGTCTGAGGATGAGGACCCCCGTCTTGTCTGAGTTGAGTTTCAGACGGCTGAGCTTCATCCATTCTGCGACGTCTTTCATTCCTTCCTGGAGGTTGGTTTTGGTGGTGGCTGGGTGTTTGGTAAGGGAGAGTATCAGCTGGGTGTTGTCGGCGTAGGAGATGATGTTGAGGTTGTGATTGCGAGCGATGGTGGCGAGGGGGCTAATGTAGATATTGAAGAGGGTTGGGCTGAGCGAGGAGCCTTGGGGTATGCCGCTGATGATCTTGGTAACCGTGGAGCGGAAGGGAGGGGGGCGGACTCTCTGGGTTCTGTCGGAGAGGAACTAGGTGATCCAGTCCAGGGCTTTTCCTTGGATCCCAGTGTTGTGGAGGTGGGTTATTAGGGTGCGGTGGCAGATGGTATCGAAGGCGCCCGAGAGGTCTAGGAGGATGAGAGTGGGTTGTATCCCCATTGGTCATCTGGGTCCTGATGTCGTCGGTGGCTGCGATGAGGGCGGTCTCGGTGCTGTGGTTGGCTCGAAATTCAGACTTGGATGGGTCGAGCGAGTTGTTTGCTTCGAGAATGGCAGTCAGTTGTTTGTTGACGGTCTTCTCGATGACTTTAGCCGGGAAGGGAAGGAGAGAGATAGGTCGAAAGTTCTTGAGGTCTTTAGGGTCGGCTGAGGGTTTCTTCAGTAGGGCGTTGATCTCTGCGTGCTTCCAGCTTTCTGGGAAGGTGGCTGACGCGAAGGTGTTGTTTATGATGTTCCGGAGGTGGGGTGTGATGATGCCGTCAGCTTTGTTGAAGATGTGGTGAGGGCATGGGTCAGAGGGAGAGCCGGAGTGGATGGTGTTCATGACGTGGGCTGTGTCTTCAGTGCTGACGGGGGTCCAGGAGCTGAGGGTGGTGGGTGTGATTGTTGGTTCGGTGGCTGGAGGCGGGGTTTGGGTGCTGAAGCTGTCGTGTATGTCTGCGATCTTGCGGTAGAAGAACATGGCGAGGGAGTTGCAGAGGTCTTGCGACGGTGCAATGTCGTTGTTGCTGGCCCTTGGGTTGGAGAGTTCTTTTACGATGTGTAAGAGTTCCTTGTTTTTGTGGGTGTTGTTGTCCAGCCGGTCTTTGAACAATGTCCTTTTGGTGGTGCGGATCAGCTGGTGGTATTTGCGAGTGGCGTTCTTGAGGGCTGTCATGTTTTCTGTTGTCCGTTCGTGGCGCCAGGTTTTTTTTAGGGTTTGGCAGGATTTCTTTGAAGCTTTGAGGCAGAGGTCTCCAACCTTTTCTGTATTGAGAGCTACTTCTGATCAGTGAAAACTGTAGTGAGCTGCTAAAAGGTTAAACAGCTCGCAATTTTTTTCCGAGAGACCCTCATGCCCAGCTTCATTGACTTTAATGCTGTCTCACACTCATCACCCACCACACTGCTAACTAAGAGCTGTGCCCCATAACATGATAATCGCACCTTGGTGTTCATCAGGCAAGACATGGAAACACTTCCCACAAAGGAACAAAAACCAAAGAAAACACTTCCAACCACCTACCTTACACACTTGCTCACCATGTAGGTAAGTACTACAGTGCCATATATTGAGTTAGTAAGCGCTATAAAAATGCTGAAGCAAAATACCTCTCCTTTCTTTGTTATCAAATAAACACAGGGAGAAAAGTTATGCTACAAATAAATACATATGATTTTCTTTCATGTCCAACCGTTTGCAGACTATTTAAACAACAACAAATGACCAGTATTTGGAAAGGTGGTAACGACTGTGTACAGTACATATATAAACATTGTTTTTCATCCCTCCAGTTTTACATAAAAAACCCCCATAAAATAACAGAGTAATGTTCCCACGTCCTTACCCTTGAATTTGGCACCTGGTTCTGAAATATTTTAGCTGCACCTAAGGATTACTCATTAACGTAAGAGTTTTCAAATACTTCTTAAGTCGGCCATTTGGTTACTTAGCCAAGTATCTGTCAGCTTCTGTCAAGCAAAAAAATGCAGACTAGTATCTTTTTAATGAGAGCCACGTTTTCCAAGCTGGTCAAATTATGGTTCCATAGCAGCAAACTCAGTGGATTAATGACATGTACCTGTTGCAGAAATGTGAATGTGTTAAAGCTCCTGCTTCAGAGATTGGCATGCAAACTGAAGGTCGCAGATTCAAGCGCACTACAAAAGCTCAAGGGGGGTTAAAGTGATTGATGCAGGGCTCCAGATGTAACCCGCAGGTTATTAGTTCTTGCCCCAGTAATATAGTTGAATAGGTTAACACAGGACATCTCCCTATAGATAATAGTTTCCATTTCTAGATTAGAATATACATTGGAGGTCAATGCACCTCCTTCACTAATCTGCATTAATCAATGTCTCATTGTTTCCCATGAAAGTAGGATAGATCAGGGGCTTAATGCACCTGTTGCGAAGCACTGGAGGTCAGAGTTTACAAGTGACTGCCCCCACTTCCTGCCTCCTCTATGCCCATCTCTCCTGTACGGGCTGATCATCTTTTCGTTAATCTGTTTGCCTTCAGAGAAAGCAGGTTAACTGCCAACTCTGAGAATGCATATCTTACCTTCTGCTTTGCATGCACTCATAGACTGCTTGTCCCTGGGGCTGGCCTGCCAGCGGCTGTGTAACATCTGACTCAGCACTTGGTAACCAGAAAAGGGAATAGGTATCCGTAAAAACATTTTGACTTGTATTCGTAGAATTTTTTTCCTGTGGGCTTGTTTCTTAAATTCCAAATGTATATCTTTGAATATGATAATCCACGGCACTTGCAAATAGGCCTTTGCTGAAATAGGCAGTAGCGTTATGAACATAAAACAGCACATTAACTGAAATGTTATCTTTAAAGTTAATAGGGAATGTTTTTCAGCTGCACGCATCGCATGTTTGGTCTTGCTATTATCAGTATGCTGATTAGCTATTGTAGTAGAATCCATCAAATTAGGCAGCGTTTCAGTCCGATTTTTATTTGGGGCGGGCGCAGTATCGCATGAACGGGCACACACATTTAAATCAGAGTCTTACACGCACTGAGCTGCTTTCGCTTAATATGGAGCTACTGGGCGAGGGGCTCACTTACAAATCACCTAATGTGCTCCACACTTCGCAGGATCAAACGGCTCGTGGCGCAGTTTCCGGTAGGGTAGATAGCTGTAGTGCAGGTGGCCCAAGTATTGTTGAGCTATCAGGCTTTCCGTCCTGCTGCGGTGCGCACACATCGCACCACATATAAAGCGCGATGCCAGCCTTGAAAAGTGGGGGCTACTGTTACGCCACTGCGTTCATGACCTTCAATTTTAAAGCACGCACCCAACTTTCTTTCTATGTACATTTAACAGTTCATATGTCCTTGCCCCAAATTAACAAATGTCATTCTGTTTTCTCAATTTCCTCCTTATGGGGCTTATTTACAAGCCTCTTGAGCCGCCAATGTGCCACTTTTTCCCATATTAAGACTGATGCACGGGCGGGGTAAGGGCCTTCTAAGTAAGCCCCTGTATGTTTTAATTTAATGTGCATGTCTTTTTCTGAAAGCTACTTTCCTTCATGGGACATTACACTAATCTTCTCATTTAGAGTCTTGGAAAATGGGTTAAATGTGAGACATTTAACACTATCCATTATTTAGAGTAATCAGTAGTGCCGCATTATTGAAATGCAAAAAATTACTACAGGTTTACTACAGATTTAGCACCAAACTACAAATGAAAATGGCCCAAGTCTGATGAGAAGATGAGAGGTGAGGGTTAGCATGAACGAAAGACATACACCAAACAGCATATAAAAATATATTTTATTATAAGAACGGCTGGTGTACTTTATCCTGTTCGCCACCTGCAGTGAAAGCATCTGTAAGATCTCTTTTGTAACACAAATAGTAACGTTTATCAGAACATTGCATCTTGACTGACATCCTGAACAACTCGCTGATTATAAGCCAAAACCCACTGGAGGGCGCATGTGGTCCACCAGAACTAGGAATTGTTCAACTTGCCAATTAAGAGTGAAATCAGCTGAGGTTTAGGCATGGGGTATTTAAACCAACTTAATAAATACAGACTAAGAGGAGAATTGAACCACTGTTGGCCTGGTGGGTCCAATAATCTCTACAAAATTCATTTTCAGCATAAACCAATATTATTTAGAACCAGTTGTGAAATGCAGAGGCCTTGGCACTTGTCACATTAGTAAAATGTTGAACTTCCATTCACTGGTAAGTTTGTGTTACTGTTGACAAATTACAGTCAAAATAATATTTTTGCTGATATTCTGTGGTACATTTCTCAGTCATTCAGATGAGACATTGGTATGTCTGATTGGCAAGCATGTTTATGTTGTTGTTATAAACCGATATGTTGTGTACCTGTTTATAACGGCAGAATTAGTTCTCTTTGTCCTGTTAATTATGGTAATGTCTTTTTGTTTAGAGACTCCCTCTATTGGTTTCAAGACGAAGGTTCAAATGCACAGTTGAGGTTTAAACTGGAAAACGTTTCAATAAATCCAATTCTTTTGCTTCAGATAAAAGCCAAGATAGCTAAATTTCACTAACTGATACAAGTCCATGAGAGGTCCAGCATCCTTCAGGAGAGTCTCATTAAGTTGGTGGAAGCCTGTAATGTTCAATCACACAACATGGACCGCTGGCTCAGTAAACTGGAAGCCTCCAACTGGTTAACTCAGATCAAGGAGATCCTGACCGCAGCATGTCTGGCCGCACAGTGCGTGGACTGGTAAGGCATATGCAGGCTGGTCAGGTCAGTGGGTTATTTCTTACTAACATCTATATTGAATTTATCGTGTAACCATTAACACGCTCACGTGTTTCAGGTCAGTTTACGAATTTGTTCACGTTGACATGTTTCACATATGCTCCATTCTGATGCATCTAAATGTGATAAAGATTGTCACCATCAGAAATTGAGCGTAACAAAAACCTTTTCAGTAAACTGTGGATTGTAAACTTGGCTCATCTAGTCAATAACTCAGATGATTTCATTGGACGATGCATGCTGCCCTTTGTGTTATATTGGGCCCCAGCGTTCGAGCAAAGTACCATTCCACAGGACAACCATGAGTGCTTCAACATTATGCAGTTTTACATGCGTAACCAAGTTTCATCCCGCTCATCCCTCCATATCGCTCGTCTCTCTATTGCTCTGGGAAGCCCCGAATGATCATAATACCGCGTCCATAGATCAACTAATGGCCTGGCGTTTCTTCCTCCCGAAGCACAATGCTTTAAAATTTGGCCTATTCTCTGATCCATTAGTCCGACTATATGAGGGGCCCTCAATGTCATTGCTATTAGTCTGTTAATTAACAAACCGGCAAAGTCTAGGAATTTATTGCCTACTTCTTAGGGTTTAGGCCATTGAATCTGCCCCAGGTGATATACCTCAATGGTATGTAATTCTGTTCTGGCCAGTGTGCCTTCGAGTCGCGTGTCAATCTTTTCCCAGTATTCTACAATAGTTCCACTCCAACAGGAAAAAATCAGCATGTAGGGAATCACATAAGTAAATGTCATGGGCTCTATTTCTGTTACCTTATTTAACTTTTTGGAGTTAGATATGCTTGACCTAAAAATAAACTCGATATTTTTTAACCTAATTTTCCTGGCTATGTTAGGTGTGTATCCTAGGACGTTGTCCCATTCTTTGTCTTATGGATTCTTACCCAGATTAGTCTCCTAGTTAGCCCTGGGTTAGGATGTGCTTACTTTCTTCATCAAGACCAAGCATGTGATAGAGCGCCATGTTATTCTGAAAAGTTGTTGGGGTACGCCATAATTCTGGGTAGTTAGCACCCACATATTTAGAGGACTGTATTAATGTGTGATCATTAAAAATGCAGTAATTAATCAAATGATGTTAGAATGTCTAGGAGTATTGTTATCGTTGAAGACTAATGTAGTGTTTAACCGAGAAAATGCCTTAAGTAATGCAGAAATTATTGCTTCATGTATAAGATGTTGCATTAGGATTAAACGTGCACCAAGTTAAAAGTTGCACATGTAGGTTTGCATATTCACGAGTGAAATGTAATGCTTTTAAAATGATTTTGAATTTAACGCATACTGCAGTTTTAGAAATGTGTTTACACGTGTAAAGGCCTGATTGTATGAAAGCACCAATAGAGGCCTAACTGTGATTTCTTGAGTTGTCTGAATATTGGAGGCCTGAAATGTATTTTCCTTGGAAAGGCTCCTTTTCTTCTTAGTCAAATTTTGGATTGTAAACTTGTGTGTGTACAAGGCCGATTTGTTTACAGGCTTTCTGTTGCAGGTACAAGGACACACGTTTCGTTAGGCAGAATAACCTTTTGTTTTAGGAGTTAGGATGGTAGAGGTAAGCACTGTGGGAGTCAACATGAATGTCGAGATGATACTTTTAGCGGAGAAGGTGCCTGGACCCAAGGACACACCAACGTTTTTTGGATGAAGTTGGAATTTCGATAGAAAATTACTAAAGAAGAAGACCTGCCTGAAGGGGTGTGTTTAGGGCGTGTTTAATGTTTTTGGGATTTTGTATTAGGGACAGTACCCCGAGGGTGGAGGAGAAAAGGGCTAGAGGGGAAACAAGAAGGAGCATCTTAGAACGAGCTCTGTAGCTTTGGCTACTTACCCATGGAAAGTGAGTGTACTTCTGAGGAAGTCTTTACTGCTGACACCTTTTTTCCTCTTGCCTTTTTAGGATGTTAAGTAGGGATGCCACTTTAGCGTTAGTGTAGGGACAGACTAATTTTCTCTCTTTTTTCTTTTGGATGAATGCAGTCATGACTTCAAGTAGGGACGGTCATCCTTTGCCTGATGCTTTTAGAGATGACTTTGATTCTAATCTTGAGTCGTCTGAGACTCTTGCGTAGGATAATGTTTGTATTAGTGCCGATCTATTTTCTTAACCTCTTTCTAAGGTGCCTGTATGTTCAGTTACTTTTGTCTTTGTAATAAACCTCTAAAATTTATTTTGTAGTCAGTGGTCCTTTAAATTGAATTTATTTGGTCTCAGATAAAGTTAATATGTTTTTGGTGGTCTTCCCTTTAAACTTCTTAGCAGGCAAAAACGGTCCAGTCGACCAAGGATTCTAAAGATTGGTAAGAGTAAAATCTAGATAAGAATCCGGCTGCAACACATGTATAGAGCTATATTGCTCTTATCATGAACCGTAGCTGTAGATGACCATGTTTGGGGTACCTGTGTTTGGTTCCTTTTTATTGATGTGTGTATTAGAGATCTAAGGGCTCAAATTTGCACACAAGAGAGTGAGAAGCACACAAAAGTTACTGCAGCATGGAGCACACGAGGGCGACAGCACGGGTTGCAAGGGGGAGCAGTATATGAGAGGGAAACAGGAGCAGAAGTGTGAACTGCTCCACTCACCTGAAAGCTTTGCATGCTTCATTACATGTCCTAGTACAAAACATTCAATTGAAGACTACGTAAAAAAAAAATCCTCCATTTTAAAACTTCATAATAAAGTTAATACTGTTTTTTAACTTGTAGCAATTTTGAAATTTTTAAGTTTCTGTGCAGTAGCACAAGTAGTCCACATTTGTATATGAATTAACAGGCTTATTTAGAATTTAAAGAACGTGTAATACAACTGGCCACTTTTGACTCCCACTTTGGGGAACATGCAGTCTAGTACCAAGCAATACTAGCTGTTTGACTGTCACTTAGCTAATCTCATTCCCTGCTCAGCAATATCTATTGTCCACCTCCATCTCAATTCCATTATGCTGTATAGGTGATTCCTTCTGGTGCTGCCACACACTGAGTGAAAACCATTGAAAGTCATATGCTGGCTTTTAGAAGGTGTATCTCTTGTAATGATCACCATAGTTTACTCACTCAGAACCATGGAGGGATAAGACATCCAGATCCCAGCCATCTCAACCATGCGATCTGGCACCTGAAATATTAGAGTTTGGCTACCTTAATCTTCCGCCAGACTGCATGAATATTATCAAAGAGGCTAGACGTCCTACCACAAGGGCATGCTATACAGCAAAGTGGAAGCTACTGGTAATATACTGCTCTAACAATCAGATAGATTCACTGGACGCTTCAGTTCAAAACATCCACTTGCTATTTACTACATCTGCAGCGTTCCAATTTAGCGTACTCTTCCATACGCTTACACCTTGCTGCAATAGCTGCAACTCTACTGAACAGACAACATCTGTCTCTTTTTAGAGTGCCTGTCATTAAAGCATTTATGGAGGGACTTAAAAGAATCATTCCTCCAAGACTTCCACCTGCTCCACTGTGGAATCTCAACATTGTCCTCACCAGGCTAATGGGTCCAACCTTTGAGCCATTGCACAGATGTGGAATATAATTCCTCACTTGGAAGGTAGCTTTCCTCATAGCTACCACATCTCTGAGGAGAGTGGTGAGCTTCAGGCACCAACCATAGAAGAACCATTCTTACAAATGCTCCAAAACAAAATGGTCCTTCGGCCCTACCCTGAATTTCTACCGAAGGTAATTTCTGCCCTTCATATCAACCAAATTGTTGAGTTGCCTGTGTTCTTACCTCAACCAGATTCCGTGGCAGAACGTGGGTTACACACTTTAGATGTGAAAAGAGCAATTCTTTACTATATGGAAAGGACGAAACCTTTCCGCAAAACAAAACAACTATTTGGCGCTTTTGCACCACCACATAAAGGCAATCCTAGGTCAAAAACAGGCATTGTAAGGTGGATAGTCAAGAGCAACCATATATGCTATGCTTATGTGAAAAGAACACTAACAATTCCCCCTAGAGCGCACTCCACACGCAAGCTAGGGGCTTCTATGGCTTTCTTAGGAAATATACCCATAGATGATATCTGCAAAGCTGCAACATGGTCTACACCTCACACATTCACGAAACACTATTTTGTAGATATGTTAGCAAGATAGCAAGCTAGTGTGGGCCAAACAGTTTTATGTACACTGTTTCAGAAAACTGCAACAGCTATAGGTTAGCCACCGCTTTGGGAGATAACTGCTTTATAGTCTATGCAAAGCATGTGATCTACAGCTCTCATGCCTCGAACGGAAAATGCTACTTACCCAGTATGCATCTGTTCTTGGCTGTAGAGTAGCATGCGCCCACCCTCCTCCCCGGGTACCTATACCTGTTAATTACATCTTGTGAGTTGCAGCCTACCAGTGCTCCAGATTGCAGTGAGCAGAGTCCAGGAAGTGGTAAGGAGAAAGACGTAGTGCTGCTTCTTTCCTAAACAGTGTAAAAATACGATTTTCCCTACCTGTGATTGCATAATCTTATTTTTTTGCTTTTTAAATTTCTTTAACTGTCTTTGCCTGTCGTTGTTACAGTTTAAAATTTTTGTTTGATTTTAACCTGCCAGTGATTGCATATTTTATCACATGTTTTTGTGTTTAAACTTGTGTTTTTTCCTGCCTGTGACTGCTTCCATTTAACCTGTTGAATTGTGGGATTTGCAATCCAAACTCTGTAGTTTTTCCCTCTCACTTCCCATGACTATCAGTTTTTCCCTCTAAATGTCTCCTTTGTTCTGCGCTATGACCTGTATGTTAAGCAGTGCACCCCCAGCGACCATTTTGTGTTAACAAGTCAGTGAAACCAGCTCCCCCTTCCCCCTAAGACAGCAGTAATCGGCTGTAAACTGTTTAAACTGTGTTTAATAGGGACTGTGCACTTTGTTTTTTGGACAGGAGAGGGAGTAAAGTTTTATACAAATAGTGTTGTTCAGGACAGGTTTGTTGGGGCCTTACCTGCAGAAGTCGAAAGTGTGGATTGAGCCGGTCTGTCTCCTAGGAGATTTCTGAATAGAAGAACAGCTTCCAACTCCCTGGCCAGCAAACCTTGTCTGAGGTAGCTGGGACCTTATATAGTCTGATATTGTTTGGTACATGTGTACACTGATTGGCGGTTGTATCTGATGTTTCTATTGGATTAGTATTAGTGTCCTCATTGGTTGGGTATTTGGGGGTTCTGAATGGTTTCTGGGTCTGTGATTTAATCAATGTAGGGTTGGGGCTAGGGTTAGGCCTTTAATTGGAAGTAGCAATTAGGGCTTCTGGTGTGATTGGTTGCTGTACTAGGTGTTGGACTAAGAGTAGGGTTAGGCTTTCTATTGGAAGTAGGGACTAGGGCTTCCTGTGCCAGTGGTTGCTTGGACTAGGGTTGAGACTACTGGTAGGGCTAGCGCCTCTATTAGACATAGAGATCAGGGTTTTTTAAACTGATTGGGTGCTTGGACTAGGGCTAAGATTGGCTGTAAGGCCCTCGTCTCCTATTTGTTCTAGATGTTAGGGCTAGTGCTGTGATTGGATAGTGTTAGGGCTAGGGTTCCCATTGGCTGAAGGGGGTCACCTGACTACTAGAGCTATAAACGGCCAAGGCTTAGGGTGTCTCAGCCCAGGCGTTGAGGCTAAGGGTGGAGAGAACAAGGGTGAGTGCCTGTTTGAGCCTGTTCGAGACTGGTCGGGACCAGGGCCAGGAACGCTGCCCATTTTCCCATTCATTAATACCCACCCTTTGTATTTGTTCCTCTGTATATAAGCATTCATTTTCACTATAGATATGTACCTAGCTTGTGTATTGCTTTGTATAAATGTGTACGATAATTACGTTGTTATAAAAACAAAAGGAAAAAAAATCATCTTTGGTCTACATGTATTTGCTTCCATTGTGCATCTATGTACCTCTAAGTACTTGGATCTGTGTGTTTGTTACTTTTCTCCTGAAAAAGCATATCCACTGCACTACCCTATTTCTCACCCGCTACCTCTATCAATATCTTTAATCTGCACATACTTACCTCCTTTATGCATCTATATACTTTCAAAATACTTATGGATCTATAGATTTACCACTTTCTTCTAATTTAGCATTTCCAATACACTACCCTATTTCTCAGCCTATACTTCTCTCAATATATCTTCTAGCCCAACTTTCTGACTCATCTCAAACTTAGTTCTACTACTCTTTCCAATGCAATACCCTATGTCTCACCCTATATATCCATCATTATATCTGCACCCACTCTCTCATTTATCTCAAACCCCATACCACTACTATGTTCTCCAAAATAACACTTTCTTGACTCTCTCCTACTTTACCCTTCCTTGCATCATCTAACACCTCTTTTACTATACCGATAACCCAAAACAAACCTTTCTAAACTCTTCCCTCTGACTCTTCCCCTCCAAAAACCCTTTTTACTCATCCAAAAACCTTCTCCTACTGCTATGACCTAAAAAAAAGAAATTCTTCATGCTTCTATCCCTCCAGTATCCTTTTCATCAAAATAACAGACTAGCATGTTCACTTCTCCAATTCCATATTCCACTATACTAATTCACCACTAATCCTTTATGGGTTCCAGAGGAGCGTGCTACTCGCCAACAAAGCATTTCAACACCTCATCAGGGTTACAAGCGCTATATAAATGCAAACCTTTTTTCCTTTTTTATCCCTCCCCAACCCTTCTCAATTCAAATAACTGACTAACATATCCACCACTCAAATTACTTCATATTTCACTAAACTAATTTTCAACACTAATCCTTTATGGGTTCCGGAGTAGCATGCTACTCGACAGAAAAGCGCTTCAACACCCCATCAGGGGTAACAGGCGTTATATGAATGCAAACCTTTCTTTTCCTTCTATCCCTCCGATATCCTTCTCACTCCAAATAACTGACTAATATTCACCAATCCCATTAATTTCATATTTCACCATACTAATTCACCACTAATCCTTTATGGGTTTCCGGAGTAGCGTGCTACTCACCAAAAAAAGTGCTTCAACACCCCATCAGGGGTTAGAAGCGCTATATAAATACAAACCTTCTTTCCTCTTATATCCTTCTGCTATCCATCCAAATCCAAAACTCTGACTAACAAATCCAACATTTACTTGCATGTTTCACTATACTAATTTAACACTAATCCTCTATGGGTCCCGGAGTAGCATGCTACTCGCTGAAAAAGCGCTTCGACGCCTCGTCAGGGGTAGTAAGCGCTATACAAATGCAGTTATAATACAATACAATACAATACAATTAGCATATTTATAAATAAGACAGCTTTTAAATGGTATGCACAATCTATATCTACATTAAATTGATTCTATTTGGGATAATGTTGTCCAAAAGAAACCTACGATCAGCCAACCTCGTCCTCGCCGAGACCCCACGCATCTGCAAAACCAAAGCAGGGGAAAGAGCCTTCTCCTACACCGCGGCCAAGACCTAGAACGAGCTCCCGATCGGCATCAGACGATACCCTCCCTGAATTTCTTCAACATTGATGTCGATCGGGAGCTCGTTCTAGGTCTTGGCCGCGGTGTAGGAGAAGGCTCTTTCCCCTGCTTTGGTTTTGCAGATGCGTGGGGTCTCGGCGAGGACGAGGTTGGCTGATCGTAGGTTTCTTTTGGATACGTGTAGGGTGATTCTAATGTTGAAGTATTGGGGTCCGGTGTTGTGTAGGCATTTGTGGGCATAGGTGAGTATCTTGAAGGTGACTTTTCTCCACGGGGAGCCAGTGGAGCTTTCGTAGGTGTTGGCGGATGTGCTCATGTCGAGGGATACCGAGGCCAAGTCTGGTGACTGTGTTTTGTATTGTCTATAGCTTGCGGAGTAGAGACCTGTTTATGCCAGCGTAGAGGGCATTTCTGTAGTCCAGCCTGCTGGTGATGCTTTATCCTGTTCACCACCTGCAGTGAAAGCACCTGTAAGATCTCCGTTGTAACATAAATAGTAACTCTTATCAAATTATTGGCTTCAGAACCATGCTTGGGCTGTGAGATATTTGGACATATGCTTTGAGAATGTGCCTGTTACATCTCAAAGTAGGATTTGGAGTGGGAATTATAAGCAGCAGTGTGCTCCTTTGGCCTTGCTTTGTGAAAGGTAAACACAGCGTGTCTCTGGGGCATGTGATAGGTGCGCAGTGGGAGGTTTTCTTTCACTCTACATTGTTGCATTAGTGGCTTTGCTATCACATTTGCATCATTGGCCATAGGGAGAGCTGGGTGCAGTAGGCAGATGGTAGGCTAAGAAGGTAAAAGGAATGTTAAAAGTGGTCTTCCTCTTCCTTCACAAGCCAATATTTGGAAAGACCACTTACCTGAAAGAGCAGGCATCTAATCTTACATGGACGCATTTTCAAGTTTGTCTCTCCAGTGTTTGCTGACTGAAAGTGCCAAACCAAGATGGCCTTCGCTTTTCTTCCTGTAATATATTTTCCTGTTTTAAGCATATATAAGCAGGCGTGGGCTTGAGAAGGACTCGTCACACCTGATTTGTTTCCTGTTTTTTTCATTTCATTCATCGCTGACTGGTAACAATTCTTGCTTGTTTTTTGCCTTTTTATTAGCAGGATTTATTCGTAGATTTGGCATTCAGTAAGACTTATGCTGATCACCCTCTGAACCCTGATTCAGGATGATTTTGGTGCCTTGCTTATCATCCTTAGTTTTGCCTCTCACCTGTTATCAAGACCTATTAAGATAGTGAAGTGGACTTGTGTTATGGGTTAGTGTAATGTATTCAGAAAACCATCTATATAGTTATAAGAATATATTTGTGAGGGAGGTAAGTTTTGTATGTTTACATTTTTTTGTGATTGGTTGTTTTTTCCCTCATTGTTAAAGGGAAATGCATAATAGGTAAATGGGTAGTTTAGGTATGTATTGTATGACGCATTGTTATGTTTGGTAATTACTAATCTTATTTATGTTATAAAAAAAGAGGGAGGTGTTATTTTATTTTGTATTTGCTACATCTAGTTATAAAACGGGGATGTGTTGTGGGCTCGTGTTGTGGGCATGTGTAATGTATTATCTTTTGTATGAGGTTCTAATTCCAATGGTGTCAAGGGGTCTGTGAGATCAGTTGGGAATACTTAGGGCCTGCACACACTGGTCCTGTTGTGCCTGTACCTTAGTAATAAATTAGTCATTACAAGAATCCTGTGTGAAGTACCTTGCTACAATTTGACGATGAGGAGCCTACGGTACAGTTGTGGATCCACTGGATTTCAGGAATTCATTTTGTCAGATCTGCGGAAACATTGAGAGACGCCGACGACAGGGGATTCGCTGATGGCCTTCAGGGAACAGCCTTAGTGGCACTGCAGCACACAAGTGTGAGAGGGCCTTCACTTTAAGGTGAGAGCAGTCATCCGCATGTTGGGCTTACTGTTATAGAGCTGCCAGCTGCAAGCTGACCTCTCGCCCCTGCCAACGGTCCACCCCAGCTGCAAGCAGACCTCGCGCTACTGTGATGTACTCAAGCAGTGAGTTCATGTTTAAAGCCCCATCTCATCGCACCTGTAATGAGGTCAGGGTGCGTGACCCTACGTGGGTTTTAGCGCAGTTAGCGCGTTATGTATGTCGGGGGATAGTGATGGTTTCACTTTGCGTTTTGGAAGTTAGACAATTTTGCTGATTTTTTTCAAATTTGCCTTATGATTAAAAAGAAACAGTTCTCACGGCCCCAGCAACCAGTGTTTATGTACATATTGCTCTTAAGTTAGTTACTTGATTTATTTACTTCGTTAAATGGTGGAGTGGACAGTGTAATACTCACTGAACTAGCCCATTTGACAAAATGAGTACCTTGAATTTCAGCATTAGTCCTCCTCAACCATTCTGGTCATCAGGTTCTGAACGATTGTTGAGATGGACAGAAATGCAAGACTTTATAAATTACATTGATGCAATCAATAACGCTGAATAAATGTCAGCAGAACAAATTAAAAGGATCCTGCAACATTCTCTGGGTCACATGGAGTTGAAAATTCATACTTGTATGTTGTGGGCGATATGCTTGATTCTTTAGCTGTATTAATGATTTAGACAGACATTTTGCACCTAAGGTATGTATAAGCATAACTAGGTACAAATGTTTTCAATGAAAACAGACCAACGCTCAAACGGTAGATGGCTATGTTGCAGAACTACAGAAACTAGCTAGTGATTGCAAATGTGGTACCTTGCAGGAAGACCAGATAAGGGATCAGTTAGTAATGCATGCTAGCAATCCAGCTATACAAGAGAGATTATGGGTACATAGAGACTCATCATTAGAGAACATATTGGAACCAGTCAGGAAAGCTGAAATATCTGAGAAATGCGCAGTAGCATTGAAACAGGGAGAGAAGGAAACCAGCTCAGTGAACAGAATTTCAAATGTTATAGCTCTATAGCCAATAGCATTCAAAGCAAGGACAAATCTAAGATGAAAGAGAAGAGCAGGTGTTATAGATGTGAAAGCAAGGAACATCTTGCTTACAGCAAAAACTGCCCTGCTCTCAAAGAGAAGTGTAGTAATTGTGAAATCAAAAGTACCTATGCGAAAACGTGTAAAAGAAATAAATGTGTTAAGTGTGTATACGAGGAATTTGGGAATGCTGAAGAAGACGAGTCAGTCTAAGATTCAGGTAATGAGAGACTTAATATGGTCATGAATGTAAAGGAAAAGCTGATATTTACTATAAATGATGATGCATTCAGAGGTAAGCCAGAGTGCTTGATTACAATTGGTTGTGTGAGGCTAGGTATTTATGCTGATTCAGCCTCACCCTACACCATTGTGAATGAGTAGGTTTGGTAAGAGAAATTTGTAGCTAAAATATGTGAATCCTTGCTTGAGTTTGATATAAATCTAGAAGGGTTTGATGGAGAAAAAATCTAAACCCTTGGATTCAGATGGTTAACTTTCACATTTAAATATAGGGTATCACGACAGAAACTCTATATAGCAAAAATAGGACCATCTGTGCTGGGTTGGTGGGATCAGAAGGATTTGCACATCATTCTAGACACCAATAGCAAGGAGCAAGTTTTTATTGTGGACGAAGGTATAGCAGTGGGAGGCATTTTATTGAAAACATTTCCCAAAGTCTTTACTAAGGAGTTGGGTATCCTGATTGGGTTTGAACATAAGATCCGATTGAAGAGCGATGCATGTCCCAAGCTGCATAAGGTCAGGAATGTGCCAATAGCAATAAGGCAGGAGGTTTCCAAATAATTAGAGAAATTAGTGTCATCAATAGCAAAATTAGACTATGTGTCGATTTGTGCCACTCGAGCAATAACATCATTGTTGACAAATTTCCCTTGCCCAAGATCAACAAAATTGTTATATTGCTTAAGGATGCCAAATGGTTCTCAACTATTGACTTGTTATCTGCGTACCATCAGATTTCATGAAAACCTGATTTTATGAAATACACAGCTTTCATTACACATGATGGTTGTTTTCAGTTTAGACATATGCCCTTCATCCAAATGTCAGCTGAAGCCATCTCCCAAAGGTTAATGCATAATTTCTTTAGTAAAGAACAGGGCATAATGTTTTTCCAAGAGGACATCCTAATATTTGGCATAAGCAGAAAGGAACATAATTCTAATTTGACAAATGTGTTAACCGTTTATGAATTAAAAAGGTTTGACTGTGGAATTTATGAAATGTAAACTAGCAGAGAAAAGTGATACCTAATTAGGCCATGTAATTGACAAATAACATTGTTAAACAAAACCCATCATTAGTGAAAGCTAATAGGAATTCAGCTACCCTAGAAGAAAGGATGACGTAAGGTCATTTTTGGGTCTTGCTGAATACTATGCTAAATTCATACTGAGGTTTGCAGAGAGGTGTTATAACATTAGACAGCTATTCAAAAAATGGGAAAAAATTATATAGTCACAACAGTGTGAGAAAGATTTTGCAGACATAAAAGATTGTATAACAAATGCAACCAAGTTGTATAGTTTTGATCAAAGTGCTAACTATGTCATATCAACTGATGCTAGTAACAAAGGGCTATGCGCCATGTTGATACAGGTGAATAGTAAGGGTGAAGAATGTATAATATTTTTTGCATCAAGATGAAAAGTACCTCACTATAGAAAAGGAGCCTTTTGGCCTTCGCCTGTTCCTTAGACCATTTCAGAGTGTTTGTGTGGGGAAAACCAGTCACTATTCATTGTGATCATAACCCACATGTGAAATTATTAACAATGCAGGGTACTGTGAACGGATTTGCAAGAATAGCTAGAATAGAATTTCAATGTGTATGCAGGATTTCATTTATAAATGTGTGTATATTCTAGGGAAAGATAAGGTAGTGGCAGATTTCCTTTCTGGAATGCAGACACAGTTACAAGAGTGTGAGGATGATAAGTGGAATAATTTTTATATCGCACATATTTATACATGATAATGGAGTGGGGACAGGAATATAACAAGGAGGTTGTGTTACAAGTAGTGGTTAGATGTATTGTGGGCATATGGTCAAACATCATTAAACCTTTCTGGGATGTAAGGTCTGAGCTTTTGATGATGGGGTAATTTTGATAGGTGAGAGACTTGTTCCTCTACTTAGCCTGCAAAGCGATATTTTGCCATTGCTATTGGGCGGATGAAATCTGTAGTTAAGAAATTATTCTGGTGGCTTGTTGTAGACTCGGAAATACAGCGCATGGTAAGGAAGTGTACGGAATGTTCTACAGCCAATAAATATTTTCATACACTCAGGACCCCGATGGGTCCGAAACATAACACAAAAAATCCTTTTTGATATAATTGGACCTGTGGGATTTTCACAAAAATATATTATTGTAATCATGGATCTATTTTCAGGGTGGTTGGTGGTAAAAGTAGCGCAGAATGCAGACACAAATTCAGTGCTGATTTTTCTTGGCCATGATTTTAGTTATGATGGGATTCCCATCACAGTTTTGAGTGATAATGGTGCGCAATTTAAGTCTCATGCCTCTAAACAATATTGTGGCAGAATTGGGGTGAAATTTAGAACCACTTCCCAGTATAATCCCTGTGGCAATGGCACGGTTGAGAGATTCTGTCATTAAGGGCGTGATTCAATCTGTGTGTGTCTACAATCAGGACTGGGTGGTTCAGTTAATAAAGGCTTTCAAAAATATTTATAATATCGACATATATTTTTAAGGCCATCATTCAAATATATTTTTGCTTTTACTTGACTGTTCATCACCACAGGTTTTCTACCTATATTGAGAGCAGATTCATCAAGTGTGGCCACCTCCCTGACGAAAGGCACCCTGGTTGGGCCCAAACGCGCGTAGAGAATGCCACCAGTCATTTGAATTTGTGCCACTCCTCTGACATTGCTTTATACATGTTGTGCTGATCCACGGTTTGACTACAATGTGTTAATATTCTAACAATGTTTTTAATCTGTGCTCAGTATGGCTGTAAGTCTGAATGACAGATATGAAAGTGAATGAATGATTCTCTAAAATATTTTCCTCACTTTTCTAATATTTAATAAATGCAAATTTTGGATACTGTTGATAAATTCATTGTTGTCTTTGGTTCTTTTTGACAATTATTAGGTATGTAGAAATATCAATCAAGGTCTACATTATGGTTGGCTTATATCTGTACACTTAATCCTTCAGTAGTAAACACTTCATCAATACATTTCAAAATGGCAGGCCAACGTGAAAAGATGTCCACCAAAGACACAATGTATTTATGTTGTACATTTATGTTGTGCCCCCCAACTGGTTCAATAATGTCAATGGCAATGGCTTCCCAAGGGTTGCTGCATAACGCCAAATCTCCTATAGGAGTACTACAAGTTTGCAAACTTATATCCCACTTCAACATACTTTAAAAGATCTCTAACCACTCTTTCTGAGGCAATGACTACATCAGGCCTCCAGATAACTCCTTTTGGTGCGCACAATACCTGTTATGTTGCACAATATCCATGAGGTTGACTAATAATAATAAACTTAACATTTTCAGGCAGAACCATTCTTTCACCTCTCCTCACAATAACACCCAACATCGCCAATTTGCTTCTAACAACCCAAAAAGATTTCAAGACATCAACTAGAATCTCCTTCTTTGGCCATCCATCTTGGACAAACTTAATCACCTTAACCAAAATGTAATCACCGTTGAATAATGGGCCACCAGAAAAAGGAGGGAGAGGGGAATATCATATGTTTAAGGGTTTTTTAGTGTGCTAAAAGTGAATAAAGAGATTGAAAAAGTCATCATCAGCATACTAGTTAAGCCATTCCTCTCTTGCCAAGCCACGATATCCATCATCTTGAAATAATGAAATGTTATATTCCTCCTATACCTCATTCTTGCATTGTTTTAAATACAAAGGCATTCTTCATAAACAATCTGCCACCACATTATCCTTTTCCAATATATACCCCATGGGATGAAGGGTGGGGAAGTGAGACAGGGGTTCTCAAGAGGGTGTTGCTTTTGTGTTCAAAATCAATAAAGAAATTTGAAAAAAACGAAACGCCCTTGGCTTCAAGTTTTACCTTTTCAGACCCAACCAGTACAGTTTTCTTCTTCAGGCTCACCACTGGAACTTTCAAAAAATGTTACCCTTCCTTTATTATTTTTACAAACCTTCACAAAATGTCCTATGATCTTGCAACCAGAACATTTCTGTTTGAGGGCAGGACAACTCTAGGCCTGGGCAGATTTCAAAAGCCCCAGAGTAATCAGATTAATTTTGGTAATTTCGCATTGCTCTTGCACGTAATTAGGAGTAAGGGGGGAAATATCCTACTGTAAGAACACATTTAGAGGTGCAGCAGGTGTGGTATGTACTGTTTAAGTGGGTGTCCAATACTCAGCGGTGGGCCTCAGTACCATATTATGTAGGGTAAGCAATATTCCGGTCTTGATTAAATGCCAATTGACCGTTCTGGCAGTCAAGGCATGAAAAATGTTTACCCTACTCCATTCACATTTTAGCTACTAAGGTACATTACCACCTAAAATAGCTTTTCTGTTTTTACTGTGTCAAGGGACCACTACCCCAATAAAATTCCCTCTGTTCCCTTCGACTCTTTTATACCACCTTTTCTACCACCCTATTTCACCCCTTCACTTGCACTCAACATACAGCTTTTTTGATCAAAGATCTCCACCAAAGACCCCACAGGCCCGTCAAGCTTTGCAGTACCAGCTTGACAAGGAGCACCCAGTGATGAAGCATGACACCCTACCAGATGAGTGAGTGCACTTTGATCTGATGACTCGGATTCCCTGTGATCCGGACGGTCGGATTGTTGATTCCACTTAATAGGGTCCCTTCCATCCCTTACTTGAGGAATTGTCCCCTCTGTGTGTATCATGATGCAGTGCACTTGCCTTTTGCCCCCCTAACAAACCCTTGTTTTAATGTCAGTCAGGATGAGAGGATTAAACATCTAAAATAACCCCTGCTCACCTCATTGGTAGCTTGGCACAAGCAGTTAGGCTGATCAGAGAGGCAGTGTGTAAAGCATTTGCACATAACCAGCAGTAATAGAGTGAAAATACTACAAAATGACACCACACCAGTTTTAGAAAAATATCCAATATGTATCTGTGTGAAACAAGACCCAAGACATTAAAAATCCAACATACAGTGATCCAAATACTAATAACGCAAAAATAGACTTTATATACAGTTACTTGAAGTCAATATCTCTGTCCGGGGATATCATGGCAACATGAGTAAACAAATCCATCACCCCAGGCTGACCGAGGCATTGCAGGCCAGCTACGGTGTCGGGGAGACCCGTAAAACAGTCCTTTTGGAGATGCAGGACGTCGGACCTTGCAGTGAGCTCCAGAGGAGTGGCGTCTGCAGGCATCGGTTCCAGGAGGCGGTGCAGGAGTCGTCAGCCCTTTAAGTTACATGCGTTGCAGGTTGAATACCTTGAGTTTGAAGCCAGACAGGCATCGGGGCTGCGATGTGGAGTGGAGTGGTGCGACCTGCAGTGCCCTCAGGTCGCGGTGCAGTCAGTGGCTCGTGATGGTCGTCCATCGGTGTCGGTGAGACCAGGGCTGCGATGCTCGTTGCAGTGCTGACAGGTCACAGTGCAGGCAGCGGCGTTGTCATTGCTCAATCGCTGTTGGTAGACCCAAGGCTGTGGTGCGAGATGGGTCAAGGTGGAGTGCGGGGCCCACAGGTCGCGGTGCAAGCAGCAACGTCGGTTGACGAACTGGAGTCGATGGTGCTGGCATCGGTGGGCCAAGGCTCTGGTGTGATATGGGCTGGTGCCACGAGTAACCTACGAGCAGTGCCCCCAAACCACGGTGCAGGCAGCGATGTTGATGTCAGTTTGGACCGTCGTCATCGGTGAGACCAGGGTTGCAGTTCGAAGTGGGACTGTGTTCCATGTTCTCCAGGAGCAGTGTCCACAGGTCACGGTGCAGGCAGCGGCGTCGGTGACGGCGGCATCGATGATACCAAGGTGGCGGTGTGATGTGAGGTAGTGCGGAGTGCAGTTCCCACAGGGCACAGTGCAAGTAGCACCTCGGTGGTGGTGGTGGGCGTCGTCGGTGAGACAAGGGTTGCAGTGAGAAGTGTGGCAGTAAGCTCTGTGGTGCGTTCAGGTCACGGAGCTGGCAGCGGCGTCGTTGAAAGCTTCGGGTTACCTTTTTCCTCTGTCACAGATGAAACCTCTAGTTCCAGAAGCCAGTACCCGGAAGGAACTGAAGTCTTTGATTTCCCTGAGACTTCCAGCAGGAGGCAAGCTGTACATCAAGCCCTTGGAGATACTTAGAAAGCGGAAAGAACAGTCCAGTCCTTTCCCTGCCCAGGACAGAAGCAGCAACTGCCGGTCAACCTAGCATAGCACATAGCAATGTGGTAGTCTCTCCTCACAGCTCTTCCAGCCCTTCATCCTGGCAGGTTCCTTAGTCCAGCAGTAATCTAAAGTTCTGTGGTCAGGACCTCAATATTTGTACCACATATCCCTTTGGAGTTGGTACGAACAAAGTTCCATTGGCATTCATAATTCAGGCTCACTCCAGGGGGTGGAGACAGCATTGTGGAAGACAGACAGTTCATTCAGGTGCAAACAACAACTCCTCCCACTACTCTAAATGCAGCCGGGTCTACTCAGCCTGGCTTTGAGACACCCAGGAAAGGCAGATCACACCTCTACCACCCCAGTTGTCTGTCTAGTGTGAATGCACAAACCAGCCCCAGTGAGTCTAAAACCCAGACCGCGAATACACAACAGGTAGAGGCACATAGATGGTTAGACAAGAAAATACCTACTTTCTAAAAGTGGTATTTTCAAACACAATATCAAAATCATCTTTACTAAAAGATGTATTTTTAAATCCTGAGTTCAGGAAGCCCAAACTCCATTTCTCTATCTTGTCCCAATGGAAAGTTTTGCTTGTAAGAGGTTATAAAGCAACTCCCATGTCAGCCAAATGGATGGATAGCCTTGCAATAGTGAAACACTAAATACACTATCAGGACATGTAAAACACACCAGTACATTTCCTACCTTTCACACACACTGCACCCTGCCCATGGGGGTACTGTGGGCATTCCTGAGGGGTGCCTTACATGTAAGAAAAGGGAAGGGCTTGGCAAGTGGGTGCACTTGCCAGATCAACATGTCAGTTAAAAACTGCACGCAGACACTGCAGTGGCAGGTCTGAGAACCCTTTAAAAGGCTACTTGTGTGGGTGGCACAATCAGTGCCTCAGGCCCACTAGTAGCCTTTGATTTACAGGCCCTGGGCACACCTGTGCACATTACTAGGGACTTATTAGTAAATCAAGTATGCCAATCATGGAAACACCAATGCATAAACACAATATGCATGGGGCATTTGCTTTTTAGCACTGAATAGCAGTGTTAAAGTGCCCAGAGTCCTAAAAAATACAAAAACAAGACAAAAAACAGGAGGCCAAAAATCAGAAAGTCTGGGGGTTAATTTCTCTGAAAAAGCCAAGTCTAGCAGTCTCTGATGCTAAATCTGCCTGTCGATGAAATCTGAACTTTTGTTATAAAAGGTACGATGAACAGTGCAGAAGTCCTTGTAAACTATGCATTTTGTTGTAAGGAGCCATTGAAGGGCAGATGGATGTGAGTACATATGAGATAACTTGCAGAGACCAAAATAAGCCAAGAAACTGAATTTTTAATTATCTGGCTTCAATGGATTACATAAAGAGACACTTTGATTAACACAGGATTACAATAGTCTAGTTTAGACCTTATAACTGATTGGTTATTTTCTAAACGAGGAAGGAAGAAGAGAAAGGACATTTCACAATACATTTAACAGGAGAAAACAGGAGGAAGTAAACCAATTGATGTATGTCTCGGAGCTGAGGTGGATGTCAAATATTACTGCCCACACCCTGGCAGTCAACAAGCACAGATATGGAATGGAGACCAAGATCACACAACCATCAATCATCAAACCAGTGTAATTATCAAAACTTAAAATCTCCATTCTCCTGGGGGTATTAGCTGGACAGGAAAGTGTACGAAACCTTTGGAGATTGTTTTCTGAGATATTCAAAAAGGTAATTTCTTCCAAACTTGTCTCAAATCTTCAAAGAAATGGTTCCGATAGACAGCTAGCAGCAGAAAATAGAACGGATACATCAACTGCTAGGTGTCAGAATAACAAAGTATAGAAAGATGTCAAAGATAACCAGGATTTTATCTTGAATTTAGGATAATAGGCTGGAGAAGAGCTCTTAAGAATCTAAGATAGCAGAAGAATCAATTGCAGTGCTCTAAAGAGAGGTGAATATGCATACAATCTACTTTGGTTGATTGGGAACATAAGAGATGCAACGCTGGTAGAAAGCAGCTTCTTTGAGCATCACTCGCGTTTTGTAAACTATTCAATTGGTTAGTGTAGAGGCATTTGACAGATGGCAAAGGTATTCGCAATGTTTAAACAGTTTTTTCCACTTCAATCAGTGATGGAACTGGCTTACAGGGCTGAAGTTGCTTGAAAAGAGCAACATTATCAAGGGCAGCGGTTAGGCAACAGGCACAGTTCTTATCAACCAAAGTCATTTCCACTGAGAAATCTTGAAACATAGAGCAGAGAGCCATGTCTTCAGCACAATGTTCACAGCTTGCATTCTAAACACATGCTTGGGAGCAATGAAGATGATATCATTCCGCGGCCGACACAGTCTTGCTCTTTCCACAATCTGTTGGACACCATCAGAAGAGATGACCTGCATGCTGGACTGTGCCTAATTCCAAAAAGCATCCACTGCCATAATATACAGTTCACAAGGACAGCTATTCTGCCCCTAAGAATGTTCTCAGGTTATATCCAGTTTATTCTCACATCCTTCTGATAAAAAGTGTACTATTAAATATGATCAAAACAACACCACCATCTTTCAGATGCTGGGAGTGTGTGGGAAAGGCTATGAAAATAATCACCCTAAAAAAACAATACATGCTTATTCACATGAAAATGGTTCTGCTGTCTCTAAAGCAGTGCTTAATTTGAGCCTGTGTTTTCTGGTGCCTGGGCACCTGCACTTGATTGGCAGCACCGGCGCTTGTGACAGTCTGCCACAAGGTTGCACTGCCTGACCAATTTAGGATGACCACAACAATAGTTAATTATTAATTCAATATACATTAAAAATGAATAATACCTGCCACCCAAGCCATTCTTAAAGCTTTGATAGGCCTGAAATAGTCTGCACACTTGTAGGAGTGTGATGGGTAGTTGTGTTATGCATAGCAGGGGCAATGTGTGGTGCATGTTGTAGTGGCCTCCTGAGGAGGGCCCTGGCTACTACGGAATATGACTCTGTAGGAAAAAAATAAAAGTATAACATTCTTAACTTTTCCTTAATCTTCAAGAAGCAATTAGCACTGGTGGAATTCATCATTGTTGTTGCAGTTTCTTTTTTATTTCTTGAAAAAAACCTCTAATATAGCCTTATAAACTTTAGCAGGCTATACAGCTCCAGAGTTATAACCAGGGAATGGGCCGTTAACGGCCAACCTATCCTGCTATAAGACTATTAGATTACTCCAGCCTATGAGGAATGTCCTAATTGAAAAGAAGCACCATGGGAAACACACAGGATTTACAACCCCTCGCGCCTCTGAGCCTTGACTGCCTTTTTTACAGTGGCATAGCAACGGGCGGGGTTCCGCCCGTGGCGGCACAAGTTTTGGGGGCGGCAGCCTACTCCCTGCTCTTACCTGCCATCTTGAGGCGGCATCCGCCAGCACAAACTGTTTTTCAATATGGCCACCAGCACAAACTGTTTTTCAATATGGCCACCGTGGGGTGGTAAACACAAGGACTCCCCCGGGTCGTCTAAGGTCTAGCTACACCACTGCTTTTACATCTTTTGTTCTATGTGCGTTTATCACATGCTTACATGGACACACAGCAAGAGCTTTGAATGGGGACCCATTCTCCTTGGGTTCTGCCAAACTAGTTTTCTTCATTTGAAAGAGCCGAGCGAGACTGGAGCTGAGCAATATTTCCCCCTCTCTCCCTCCTTTAGTGTCTCCAGTAGCACTGAGAGCAACAGGAGGAGGAAGACTGGGAGGCTTGTTGTATGCCCTTTTCTGCAGCCTGTTGTTCTCACATTCTCCTGCGCAAATCACATAGCCTGTGGAGAGGCAGGAAAGGGACAATCAGAGGAGGTGGATTAGGACACTGGAAAGTTGAAAGCAGCTGGCCTACACCAGTGTTTATAGACCGTTGTTGCTTCATTGTTTTCAATGGATTAATGTCTGTCAACAATCCAATTTTCTGATGGTAGGTACAACTCTTTCCTATGTTAACATAGAAATCTGATAAATATGCACTTTGCAAAGACTTACAAGCTGTGAAACCGTGTGCCTAAATCCAGCCTTTTTCTGACCTCGTAGAGAATCCAAACTTTAAATGTACAGTAGCATTTTTAGCGTGCGGGACAATTTCACCAAAAGGATTAGCGAAAAATGACTACTCTCAAAAGTGAGATCTGGCCTCCTGCAGTGAAAGACCGAGTGGCACTTTGAAGCCTCTGTCACATCGTTCACTGCTGAGCTCTCTCCAGCAGAGGCACAAGTTCATGCCTGCACTCGAAAGAGGGGATTTTTCCTTTGTAATTGGGGCATTGCGATAGTTCAAAACTGTGCACCCGATACCTTTATATTTATCATTATGCCTCGTGATTCTAAGAGTTATGAACAATCCTGAGATACTGAACTTTATCATTTTTTTTGCAATGAACACAGCAACTACACTTTAAAAGTAGGTTGTTGAGGTGCCAGTCGCAAGAAATTACCAAAGCTTAACTTTTATGCTTATCTGAGTTGGCAATCTTTTCTACCTCCACCCAGTAGCGGCTGCTACTGGGCAGCAGTGGTGGACAGGAAGGAGTGGGTTTAAAAAATATAAAAATTAAAAAATTAATTAAACGTACCTTACAGGCACGTACCTTCTTTCACGACGTAGGAACAGGAAAAACCCAGGCTTACAGACCCCTCTAGCCAATCACAACGCTGCAACACAGCGATGTGATTGGTCTGAGCGCAGTGGATCGGTGCTCAGATGGGTACTGTTGGCCTATGCATGTTCCTTGCCAGGCTGTGCATTACAGCCTAGTGGGGAAAATGCACAGTACACATGAATGTTTGGCCGGCTTGCGACGGCCAGCCAAACTGTCATAAACACGTGGGGAGTGCCTACCACTCCACCTCTCCTCTTTGGGCAGCCTAGCCCAGCTCCGCATCTAGAGATCCGCTAGTGAAGAATACAATTATAATAACCTAGTGTTATTATCATTTTATTTTTCTTGTTGGACAACGCTCCTCCACCTTGGCGGAGAAGCCGCCACAGCCTCCATCTGCGTTATGGTTGTTGGCTACACTGTAATACTTTCATCTTTGTTTTACCCTCAGTTGTTATTTGGGCTTAGTGGCCACATCTACACAAAAGGCCTGCCTGATAAAAACCCAATTCATTCCTTAAAATGTGATGTTCATCACAAATTTTATTGATCGCTGCCCTAATTTGTTATAAGTTTCATAATGTTGTATTCATTCATATATTTATCTTGGGCTTTCTGCCACTGGCATATTGAATATTTTATTTCCTTTTCTATTAATATGATGCACCCCAAGTCAGAGCCATTACAAACTCTGTAAAAATCTCAAGCAGCAAGCCTTTTTTCAGGAAAGCTTTGTTTCCAAGCAGAAAAAAAGGCCTAATTAAATTGATCAATGTATCTATAATTATTTCAGTTGAGTTAGCATTGGTTAAAAATAATAATCCTACCCACTTTATGCCCACACACTTACATGCTAAAAAAACTCAATGCCTGCAAAAAACACATTTTGTAAGCAACGCAAAACCAAAAAATATCAGGTCTCCATACCAGAAAGAAAAGGCAACCTGCTCATCCTATTGTTTTACAAATACGTTTATAAAACATTTGAGATCACTTTTTTTCAGAGAAGAGTTTTTATCTTACATTCCCTAACCCTCAGATTCATATTCTTTACACAACTATTTAAAAAAATGAATTATGACCCAGGCCAAATTCTTAATTAAATGTTTATTTTTTTAGTTGCTGAACCAAATTTGCTTTGGATATGAGGAGATATTTACATAAAGAAGAGCAGCATGTAAACCTCCTCACAGGCAGTGTTCTCACTTAAACAGAATTGAATAAGGAAACCATTTATTTCCAGTATGGATTGGAAACCTTTCAACAAATTAAAGGTTGAGACGGATGGGGATTAGTTTGTTATTCTTGAAATGGCAGATCGAGTGATTGGAATTAGTGGATCATTGGAACACTGCCCAGTAACAGTCAGGGGCCAATTTTCGTGGTAGCAGCAGCACCTGCACATACCCCTGAGGACAACCTCAGCCCTTCCCACCTCCGAGAGAGGTGGAGCTGCTGGCTGAGGATTTCTTCAGCTCTATTTTCATAGACTGACTCTCGGCACGAGTCTCATATTTTGTCAGGTTTCCAGCTCCAGAGGCTGCCAACATTGGCTTTCCTGCTTTCATACCTTTTGCCATGGGAATGCGAGAAGGCGTGGTGCGCTGGGAGGACCCATCTTGTGCAGTCTGTAAAAGAAAGATGAAATATCTGTCAGATGGAGCGAGGGATCCACATTTACTGTCAATCAATGTAAACCTGATTGAAATCTACCGTACAGACACCTGGGCCTAGAGCATTGATACTCAAGGTACGGCCTGGGGGCGCATGCGGCCCTCCTGACTTTTTTATGCAGCCCTCCTGACCTTGGTATGCGGCCCCTGATCAACAGCAGCAATGTACTGCTGTTTACTCGACTCAGCACTAACAATAAAAATGTGTTAAATAAACAGGCAAGCATTTATTTAAAGGCTAATTGGTGTTAAAGAAAGGAAGCAACTGGGGAGTCCAGCACTGCGTAACGTTAGCAACACCTTCATTTTTAAAGACATCTTACAGCAAAAGTGTCAAAATATAACCAAGTCTCTTCAAAATTCAAAAAGTGTATTTAATTAACATGCAGAACCTTTTCACCTTACTACAGCACATTAGATCCGTGTATTGAGAAGCATTAATGTTAAAGTGTTAGTTTTCAAACATGGTTTAGAAACAGTAATACTTCTCCCCACCCTGACAACAATGCCAATAGTGGACTAAAGAAACAAGTCAGTTGGTATGTGCACTCTTTGGGTGACTTGGGTTCCTATTATGCATCAACAACAGTATAGTTTATTAAATCAAACATAGGAGGTATCCTATATGTGATAATGAAGAAAACGGAGGGAAAGTGAATGAAAACAAATGCCTAAGATCAAAGAATTTGGCAAAGTGGGGAAGCTGGGATTAATGTCCACACAAAAGGGAGTTAGGAGTGGAGGATGTAACTATATAATCTTGTGAAAGTGGCACGTGCTTAGTGTGAAAAAAATGCCCTCACTCACAAAATGTGACATGCTTCATCATTGGGCATGCTTAATACCACCCTCATGCAGACCAATGCCTGGGGTGGAGCAAAGGGGAGGAGAAGACAATACAAATTTACAAGTCATAACAGGATCAAAAAAATAATAAATGTGCAGTTAGTGATCATTAAAACTAGATCGAGGTATATCCGCTCCTACGCTTTTTTTTCTGGATTACCCAGCCAGGATTAAAAAAGAAAGGGATGGTAGTGAAAAAGATTGTTAGTAACTATTCACCCCTCCGTACTGCATGTTTGTCAACATGTTTCAGCCGGTTTCCAATAGCCCTCAATAGAAGGTCTGTACGGCTTTCATCAGGACCTCTTGATCCCTTTTAAAGACCCCTCCTGTCCTACCTTAATTCTGTAGGTTATTTTGGGAATTTCCCTTTTCATTCAGGGTGTTAGAACTGGGGGTCTCTAGTTGGCAGGGGTAGGTACCACTGTCCAAATAGGGACCCTTGATTCTAGTCAGGGTAAGGAGGAAACCCTCTAAGATAACCCCTGCTAACCCTCTAGGTAGCTTGGCACGAGCAGTCAAGGCTATTCAGGAGGCAATGTGTAAAGTATTTGTACCAACACTCTCAGTAACACAGTGAAAACACCACAAACTGACTCCACAACAGTTTAGAAAAATAAAGGTATTTAATCTAAACTACACAAGACCAAAACGACAAAAATCCAACATACACAGTTCAAGAATATGGTTTCAAAAGAGTTCTTAAGGTTGTGATAAAATAATCCACAGTTGCGTGAAAAGTTCACAGTTGTGTCACGGTTCAGACACAGTACCTTTAGTTGCGACAAAGTTCCAAAAGCAGAAGCTGGTGTGGTGGAAAACAAGCTATGCGTTGCTCCTGAGACCCTGGGGAGGCGATGCGACAGCCCCGCTGCAGCAGCGGGCGTGTTGCGACGAATCCGGTCTGTATGGGGAGGTAGGCCACTTGTATGGATTCCGGTGCGTAGGTTCCGTAGGAAGTTTGTTCTCGTAAAGGCACGATGCAACGATCTTCGGAGGTGCGATGATCTCCGGGGCGACGATGCGCGGACCAGCGGTGATCTTCTCTCTTGCAGCTCCTCGACGCGATGGTTTCTGCGACGACACTCGCAGCAACGTGATGCGGTCCACAAGCAAGCAGTGCGGCGATCTCATCCAGCGACGACCGGCTCTGCGACGACACTCACAGCGATGTTCGGCTTCCCGCACCAATCGGGTGCGTCTCGCAAAAGAAGGATGCGATGGCTCTGACAGCGGCAACAGGCGCTGCGACGATCTCGACCTTCGTAGCGGCGGAAAACTTCTCGCACTGTCGGGGATGCGCTCCGCAAGCAAGCGATGCAACACTTTTCAATTGCAAAAGTCTCGCAAGCTTAGTTTCAAGCTTCCCAGCACAGGTACAACTTCCAGAGGCCCCACAACTGGATCAAGCACTCTAGGAAGGACAGAACTCTCTCAGCAGAGTTCCGGGAAGTTGGGGGTGAAGTCCTTTTGGGGTCCTGGGACTTCAGAACAGGGAGCCAGCTCTTCTCAGGCCCTTGGAGATTCCTTCAAGACAGGGGACACAGCACAACAGCAAAGTCCTTACCCTCTCCTTGGCAGCAAAGTAACAGGTCCGTCCAGCAGAGCAACAGCGGGACAGTCTTCCTTCTTCAGATTCAACTTTCTCCTTGGCAGAGGTTCCTTCTTGATTCCAGGATGATCTAATTTTCTGTTGTCAGGGGTCCTGATACCCTTAAAAGTCTTTGTTCGCTTTGTGCAAGGGGGCCCTGAACCCGGTCTGAACCAGTTCTGGGTGTTGCTTGAGCACTTTGTTTGCCTGGCTTCTTCTTTCCTTTCAGAGTGAGGGGCAGGGTCGTCAGACGCCCAGCAGGAGGTGGAGCCAGCATTGTGGCAGGCAGGCACGGCCCTATTGAGGCCCAGGTGCTAACTCCTCCCACCACTCAGGTTGCAAATGCAGTCATTCAGCCTAGGGCTGACTCAGCCAGCCTCCTGTGGCATCCCCAGCCTCTGTCACTCTCAAACCAGACAGTCAATCCACAAACAGGCCAAGGCACACAGAAGGGTCAGACAAGAGAACAGCAACTTTCTAAAAGTGCTGTTCTCAAATACAGGATTTAAAAACAACCTTTCCTAAAATATGTGTAATTAAATTCTGAGTTCAGGGATACTAGATACTTAGGTCCTATCTTGTTCCTATGGGAAGAAATGCTGGAAGCCACTGTAGCCAGCATCCCCCATGTTAATCTAAGGAGCAAGATAGCCTTACAATAGTGAAAAACGAAAATGGCTGTAATTCACTACCAGAGCATGTCACCTGCACCAGTACATGCTCTACCTTTCACATACACTGCACCCTGTCCAAGGGGGTACATTGGGCCTTCCATAGGGGTGACTAATGTGCACAAAAAGGGAAGGGTTAGGCCTGATCAGTGGGGTACACTGACCAGGAGGACATGGCAGTTCCTAGACTGCCCACAGGCACTGCAGTGGCAGGCCCGAGACACCATTTTAGAGCTACTCATGTGGGTGGCACAATCAGTGCTGCAGGCCCACTAGTAGCATTTGTCATCACCAGCCCTGGCACACCCAGTGCACTTTACTAGGGACTTCCTGGTGATACAAATATGCCAATCATGTATATCCAATCATGATAACAATTTACATAGGGAGCACTTACACTCTGGCAATGATCAGCAGTGACAGAGTGTCCACAGCATCTAAACCAGCAAAACGAAATCCAGCACAGCATCAAAAATACAGGAGGTAGTGGTAAAAAGATAGGGGGAAACCAAGCCAAAGATGCCAGGTCTAACACAGGGGATATATAAAACACACTCCAGTGGTATCTGTGAATATAAGTATTGCCAGAATCACTTATGTAGTAGACCAAACAGCAGATAAATAAAATCACTGGACACATACAATATATCTCCAGATGTCTACTCATGTTAAGCACTGGTACCACGCTATCCCTTATGTATTAAGCCCCCTTTAAGGGTCTATGGAACATAAATATTTATGTGTCCCTACTCGCAGCTTTAGATCCAATCGACCCAAAGACCCAGTCAATCAATTTCAAAATATAATTCACAATATTTTTAGCAAACATTTTGACACTGGTGTACATACCGCTCTTTTTGTTCAAATCACCCATTCTGATAGTTATTCTATTACCTTGTTCTAAAAAGGCCCTATCTAGTGTCCCTATTAGTACAAGGCACTTACCGAGTTTCATCACTATGTGCCCTCGAAATAGTGTGGGAGTAGGAGCGGCTCCCTGTAGTCACACACTGTATAAGTTAGATGGATAGGGCCATTTTATAATAAGGCAATAGAATAACAATCAGAATGGGTGATTTGAACAAAAAGGAGGTATGGACATCGGTGTAAAAACTTTTGCAAAAATATTATAAATGATAAATTAAAATTATTTGACTGTTTCTTTGGGTCGATCGGATTTGAAGCTGCATGTAGGGACACAATTATTTAAGTCCCATAGACCTTTAAAGGGGGCATAATACATGAGGGATAGTGGGGTACCAGTGCTTAACACAAGTAGACACGTGAGGATATATTGTATGTGTCCAGTGATTTTATTTATCTGCTTTTTGGTCTTCTATATAAGTGATTCTGGCAATACTTATATTCACAGATACCACTGGAGTGTGTTTTACATATACCCAGATTGAAAAGGGAAATTCCCAAAATAACCTATAGAATTAAGGTAGGACAGGAGGGGTCTTTAAAAGGGATCAAGAGGTTCAGATGAATTCCGTACAGACCTTCTATTGAGGGCTATTGGAAAAATGCTGAAACATGTTGACGAACATGCAGTAAGGAGGGGTGAACGGTTACTAACAATATTTTTCACCACCATCCTATTCTCTTTTAATCCTGGCCCGATAATCAAGGAATATATCGTAGCAGCAGATATACCTGAGCTAGTTTTAATGATCACTAACAGCACATTTATTATTTTTTTGATCCCGTTATTATTTGTATGTTTGTATTGTTTTCCCCTCCTCTTTGCTCGACCCCAGGCGTTGGTCTGTGTGAGGGTGTTAGTTAGCAGGCCCAATGATGAAGCATGTCACAATTTGTGAGGGCAGTTTTTTCACACTAAGCACATGCCACTTGCACAATATTATACAGTTACAACATCCACTCCTACCTCTCTTTTGTGTGGACAGAGATAGTTTGGGGAGGTTGAGACAGGAAGTAGTCCGCTACCCCCTTTTTTGAGTGGATTTTAAGATGGTATTAATCCCAGGTTTTCTGGTTTCACATTGTTTAATTCAGCCACTAGATGTATATGCTTCACGTACTTACCGCCAATCTCCCCAAAACCCACCACTGCCCAACCGCCACCCAGCTGGCATTCAATGCAGCTTTCGGTCACATCACGCACTGAACTTTTTGGCACCAGGGAAAATGTTTGCGAATACCCATGATCTATAGGAAGATGATTAAGAAGCAGCAGGATTGACATCGAGGTGCTACACATGAAACCTCTATGCATCAGTGCAAGTACTATACCTGAAGTAAAATGTTGCTGATGGGGGAAAACATTACAATGGCCCTAATTCACAATTACTTTTCAATCAGTAGATGTTTGGGAAAACATCTGGTTCAGACAAACCTGCGCACAGAAAAAGGCTGGTGAATCGGGTCCATTATAATTAAGGATCAATTAAAAATGAACAGTTAATGTAACTGTTTGTAGCATTAATATCAATCATTATATGTCACTGTGACATACAACAAATAACACTGCTATTTTAACCAAAGATAAATTTACAAATTGTGGAGAAATATCAATAACGTCCCTACAATTGACATTTACATATGCTTCATAGCTAGTTCAGAGTTTGAGTTTAGTGTTCTGCTGAATGTACATTGAGCTTCTCACTATCATGGATAAAAGCATACTAGCTATGCAGTTACTATTAGCGCCTTTGATTAGTCTTAGCATATATTTTAATTTGACATGTCAGATGTTTCCAATATTCTCATCCACACAATCAAATTGACAACACAATTACCTAGAAGCAGATTTATCATGCCATACCTCTAGTCTGAATACCACTACATTGGTAAAACTATATAGGTGAGTGTTAATGGTAGTGTTATGGCAAGGGATACTGTTAGGTTTAACAATAGTGTAAAGGTTAAGCTTAGATTTAAGGTTAGGCTTAGTGTTAGTGTAAGG
This sequence comes from Lissotriton vulgaris, assembly GCF_964263255.1. NCBI lineage: Eukaryota > Metazoa > Chordata > Amphibia > Caudata > Salamandridae > Lissotriton > Lissotriton vulgaris. The sequence goes on from NC_141694.1 coordinate 510,951,812, forward strand.
ACAGGGTTTTGGTTAGGGATAGGATAGCCTTAGTGTTTATTTAAGGTTTAGCTTAGAGGTGTAGGCAGATTACAATTCAGGACTAGGTTTATAATTAGATGTAGTTTTAGACTTTGATGGTCAAGGCTGGCTTTCCAACATTTAGGAATTAGACTCACGGGAAGCAGCTGTATGACTGCCTCGCATTGCATTTACAGAAGGAAGGTAGTGCAGGTTTGGCCCTTGTGCTCTGTGCGCGGTGATGACTTTGCTCCTGCGCTGCCCTGCAAGGGCCAGCATTCCAAGGTCGCACCCGGTTGGGGAGTTTTCCTCCTGGCGGTGAGACCTTAATGCTGTCCCCTTTCTCTACCCTGTCTCACAGCAGTTTTGGTGCCTTGCTTAACAAATTCTGTATCATTCAACATCTTCAATCAAGAACTACCAATGTTAAAAAAGGAGGCATTTTCTGCTGTTCGTGGTATTTTCCTCCTAACTTGAATCTTTTTAGGGAGACACTTGTCACGTTTTCACATTTATAATGAGTCCAGGGTGGCATTGTGTTTACTGGGAAGAGTCGCCCTTTCACAAGGCAATCAAGAAGGAAACTAGAACAATGTTGGCAATATTCATTCCTTGATAGGATTAGGTTTAGTTTTAGGATTAGGGTGAAGCATAGAGTTAGAGAATGTGCTAGGGTTAGTCTTAGGGTTACATTTAGAGGTTATGATCAGGGTTAGGGTAATGTGTATTGCTCAGTTTAGGATGTTCTGTTGGTGTAGTGGTGTTTATTTAGTTGCTAATTACAACATATATATATTTTTCTATTGTACTGGTAAACTGATGCAGTGGCTTTTTTTGTAGTTGTAGCCGAATGCTGTGGTATTTTTGCTCGATGTAGTGGCTTTTTTTTAGTGGTTGCTCAATGCTGAGATATTCTATTCAGTAAAACATGACAGTTTCCAATATCATAATCAGTGAGACCCTGCAGGTAAATAATCAATTATTCGATATAGCCATTGTAGCCACTGAACACTATCTGCAACTAATACATGGCACAGCTGCATTTTACACCAATGTAAGTGAACAGGAATGGTTAAGAGCAGAAAGCTTATCAATTCCTTGCACATTTCCATTCCCTGGTGAATGGTGTTATTAATGACTGATTCAAAATACAGCATTAACTTGTTTAGACTAAAGATAGGACAACATCTTCTTTCATTTTACAAAGTGTGTCAGGCCATTAACATTCCAGGAGACAACTTGCAGTGGTGAGGGGGAAGGCGATGCAATGTCGGCCATTGTGACAAGCGGGTGTCTAGGAAGCGTATGGGGGGCATAGGGAAGTGACAAGAGAGCGGGATTAGAAATCGGAAAGAGAAGAGAAAAGAAAAGACAGAAGGAAGAAAAGAAATTGATAAAAGGGGAATGAAAAGAGAAAAAGAAAAAGGGAAGGGAGGGATCCCTCAAGCATGGGCGAAGGGCAGGTAACGCAAAGCAGAGGAGAGTGCTATGCGCTAAAATTACCGGTAAGAAGAAAAAAGAAATGAAGACCGGGTGAATGGAATGGCAGAATATACTTTACTGCATGCGCGCAACTGCAACCAAAACCATGGGAAGGGAAGCCACGTCAACATCAAGCATTACTGGCGCTACATGGCCGACAGGATCCATACTTGGTACCTGAATAAGTCCCCTGAGTGGTGGAGGGGCTCAGGCTCGCCCTTCATCCTTACACAGCTATGGAACTATCCAAAGCTTCAGCCCTAATAGTTAGCAGTATTCAGCAGCATCAACACAATATTTCATACAGACATATCCCCTTTCCTATGCTACATTCTATTGAGACTACCCAATGCACGCCCCGAGGGAGAGTGATGGCTATGGCCATGGCAGTGGCTAGATAGGGCATTTTAGCACTATGGGGCAGCGATACAGTTCCAGATTACCGGGCAGGGCTACAACATCTTTGAAACCTACTGGGGATGGAGAAGATTTCAGCGACACTAGAGGCAAAAGAGGCTTCCTTTGATAAAACACGGGGTCCGTGATCACTTTCTTTCAACAAGAATCCAGAGAACTCACGTGCCCTAGGTATTTATGGGTGCTCAGACTCACCGCCAGGGACTTCATTGCACACACCAACCCACTACTGCCTGACAGTAGCAGTGGGCACATGGGGCGTATATGATAGTCTCTGCCGGGCCGCCCTGGTATGGGGCATGAAACTTTGGATGCTGTAGACAATGGAAAGTGGTATGAGAGGGACTGTTTGAGGGTGGGGGATGTTCAGGACCCGAGTTTGGGAGAGGGTCTTTGTTCCTATGTCTGTTTGTTTTTATTAATACACCACCTTGCATATCATGTCCACCAACCTATGGATGTAGGCAGCACTTCATTGTATACCAGTAAACAGATTTAATCCTAAAAATAAAATTAAATCAATTTAAAAAATCAATGTTAATAACATGTAATAAATAATAATTAAATATAAAAATGATAGTGAGTAGTAGATTTTTTCAAAGTAAATGAAATAAAAATACTAATGAATGTAATTATTATATTGTATTTATTTCACTACGTATTAAACTTTATGTTTGATGAGTTATTGTGCAGCAATGTTTACTTTTTTAGGACTAGGTTAATAGTAATAGTAATCGTTTTAGGTTGATTTACATTTTTATTTGACTTTAAACTATTTGAAATATTTTTTAAATAAATATTAAAATAGCTTATTTTTCTCTAAACTTTACCATAGGGAAATCTCCGCCCCAGTGGTCCAGACCAACGCCTATGTGTGAAAACTTACTAGTTGTATCTTTACCCTCTTAAATCCTGTTCTAGCTGCCTCCACCCCGTTTGAGGGGGTGAAGACATGTAAGGCTTAGTGAAGTTGATGAGAGTTGAAAATGGGTTGTGGCTTCGACCCCGATTCTGAGTTTACGGGTGAATTCTAATCCATGAGCAAATGATCACACCCTCATGATTTTTTTCCCAACAGATGGCACCAAGTAAAACATGTTGAAGTTTATGATGGAAAAATGTCTGATATAAGAAATTTTTAAAAAGCATGTGGATTTGGGTGAGATAATTGGCAAATACATATTGCATATCTCATTGCAAAGTTAGGAACATAAAATAGTAGTAAATGCCTCACCCTAGGGTATCCGCATGTGTTGGTGTGATGAATACACCATCCTGTTCTGCCCTCTCCTGAATATGCCTGAACTAGTTTATTCGGAGGTGCTGCTGACATTGCGGGGAAATTGGGGTAGACACAAAGTACACTCAGACTGTGTAACAGAACCACAGCATTCTCTCATTTCAGATTCTTTTCCACGCTCCACTGTGGCTTGTTTCTAAGGCTCCGAACTACACAACTCCTGATTAGTGCAACAGAGAATGATTTGTGTCTGAGTTAGTCCCGTGTTGGATGCTCTATTAGACTTCGACCTGAATTGCCCTCATGACTTTAGGATGTCCCGGGACACTCTACCAGGCGTAGCGGGTAGAATGCGTCAGCCGGATAAGCAAGCATGAAGGGGGTGTCAGCAGGGGTGCGCCTGGGTCTCTCATTATCTGTACATGTCGCCACAGGTGCATCTGCCTGAAGAGAGGAGAACAGGGTTCTTACGTCATCTACGAAGAAAGAGAACCTTGGCAAGGCCCTGGGTCGTCGTCCTGCTCCAGAGGTCATTTAAGGAAGAGGAGGAAATTAAATCATTTAAATATATATTTTTTTGTTTAGCACGTACTAGAGCGGCAAACGAGGGTGAAGGGGCACTTACAATAGGAAAATGAGAACATCGTGTGCAGACTGAAACGTGTTATTTGCTGTGCCTTTGGTACCGTTTGTATCCAAACCACTGCACACAGAGTTCATTCAAGAAAGCAATACAGTGTACGTAAAAAGAAAAGTTATTAAAAGGCACAATATGAAATAGTAATAGTGAGCTTGAGGGAAAGCCGGGCAAAAGATTTGAAAACCAGGCAAAATATAAAGTCAATAAGAGAAACAAAAGTACTTATAAAATCGAAGCTAAAGGGATCCAAATATTAGGGACAAGAATGGCAAATAGGCAAATGTGATTAAGAGAGGATTTTGACTGACACAATGAGATTAACAGATTATATTGATAGAGTAAGTGTGTGAGGGCAAGGGGTGTACAGTGATCCGTCAGCACAGTAAGGAGGAACGAAACCGAAATCACCCTTGTGGACCACCTAAGAAGAACTACAAGCCATGCAGGTGGGCAAAGTAGACGATGGGGTGTGCTCATAACTGGGAGGTTTGGGATGAGTACGAATAGTGGAGATCTATAAAACATCAATAGGCAGAGGGTGTAAGCAGCAAGACCAAAACTATGAAAGCAGCAAAGGAGCATGCCTGACTGAAACTGGGTTTGGATCGAGCTTTGATGGGAATAAAGGAAACGACAGACAAGGGTATAGGAGACAACATTTATGGGGGGGGGGGGGGGTGCAGGGACGGACTTGGGGCCTTTCCATTGACCCTATGCAAATCAATCATTGGCTGAGAAGCGCAGGCTCCGATAAACGTGTGCAATCGTATAGTTTTGAAATGAAACAATGAGAAAGGCATGCATGTAGTCACAGTTTGCAAGAATGCTCTTTTATTCTTTACATTTACAAAGTAATTAGAGCAAATGTGAACAAACCTGCTGATGAACCTTGGATTTGCTGGATGTTTGTGCACTAACTGGTTTCAGAATGGGTCTGCTATTTGCGATGTGACATATATAGTAACGGGTCACATCACAAATTATCCACTCACGGGCGATCAATAAATTATCTGCCTAATGAATATTAATGAAGCAGGGCACAATATGTGATCCTCTGTGATTGGCTGTGAATGAAGTGATGAGGCCTGCAAAGTACAGCAGACCTCCAGCTCTGAATTTGCATTTCCAAATGGGAAATAAGTGGAGGGGGTGCTGAAGGTTGCGATGGGAGCTGCACAATAGGGTAAGACCAATGCATTACAAATCATGTCTCTTTACTAATGATGCAAATGTGAGCGATACAGTCTATATAGCAGGTGCTCAGACAACTGGAACTTCCTGAGTAGTCTGCCTCCTGTGTCATGGCAGGATTAGAGGGTGACCTTCATTGGTTTCATTTCACTAACACTGAACTCGCACACTCAAGCCTTTTCAGGGGCTTCACAATGAGGGAGCAAACAACCGTGTATTTAAAACACACTTTAAAAGTTTTTGGGGCTTTTACATTTACGTTTCAAGACTCTCACACATTCGAGTTCCTCTGTAGGAAACCTTTACCAACAGTACTCGGATCACTTCAAATGAGTTTGTAGAAGGCTGACAGCTTTTGGTCAAATTATCTCCCTGACGCAGCTTTTGATGAAACCATACTCAATTAGACTAGGTATGGTGGCTCGATTAAAAAAACAAAAACCTATTATTTTATAGGTATTCAGTTAAAGGTTCATTATAAGGACCAGATTATGTTCATTGCATCACTTTAAGTTCCCTTTGTGTAGAAGAAAGCTCAAACAATTATATCAGAAGACTACGTTGGAATTCTGCATGCCAAAATTTCTCAGAACACGTCCAAAAACATATACAGTCTTTTGAATCGGATATGGATGCTGGACATAGATAAAGCCCGTCTTGCGTGCATGCTGCTCCACTGGCTGTACTTTGCTTATCAAGTGATAATTCTGTAGTCAGGGTTCCCTGATATTGCCGACCTGGTGCAAGACAAAGGGGAGTGACCATTGCTTTGCAAAGGGGCCAGGAATACCCTTTATCTTGTAGTTATTGCGCCAGTGTACAACACATTCAGAGTCATGTTTGGACTACACTGTGTGCTTGGCTGAGGGGAAGTGTTGCTTTTTTTCGTGCATGCACTATGAAGGGATTGAGTTGGCTTAGCTCACCAAGATGTGTGAAGTTGCCAGTTGTAAAAATAAACAGCTTCTGGGAATGCAAGTGAAGTGCAGAGTAACCTTTTAGCCAAATGGAGACAATTTATAGCAAAGCTTTGCAGCCGAAGAACAAAATGCTGGCCGCTCAAAGCCAAGAGGTTGGCATGTTTGTCTTTTATTCCCCCATAGACAGGAGACTGAATTAGAAAGTCGCCTTTTGAAGTTCGGGGAAGGAGGTGTCTTAACATATGCAGAATTTCAGTGAAAACCTTGTAATAAAACTTGCAAATATACCTGTTGGCAGGAAGATTCAAGACAAAATATTGAGCGTTTAATTAAATTATGAATGAAGGTGTGGAGGACTAGCTCAAGACCATCATGCTGATTTATTTGCAAGTGACATTTTGTGAGTTTCATATAAATGGCAAAGTCATCTTTGGGGCATAGTTATTACTACCAAGAAAAGGAGTGACCTGGTTTGGCAGCTCTGATATTGACATCATTATTTTCGTCGTTTCGTAGCATACGTATAGTTGGTGTGTTTTGATTTATGTAAAGCAGTTTAGAGGAAAACACAGTCTTTATGTGACAACGTAGACAATATTGGGATGGCGGGTGGGGGCGTTTATTGTTTCTCTTGCCTCTTATAATACACTAGCTGCCCAAAGTTTACAGAATTTAGAGATGCTCTTTTGATTGCTTGCAGACACTTGACTGAAGATGCTCTTTATGTGACAGCATGGAAGACACTGAGACGTGGAGGGATTAGTTATTCACTATGCCTTTGTGAAACACGGTTTTCCATATTTTACGGAATAGTGCATTATAGATACAACCAAATGCCTTCTTGTCTGTGGCACTTCCCGGCTTTGTGTATTTAACTACCTCTTTGTGGAACTGTGTATACTACACTTAGGCTGGTGATTTGAATACTATGAGCTGGGTCACTGGAATTATGTGATGTGGAGGAACAAATTATGCAGTAGAATTGACTAAATTATGTACCAAGAAAAGGCAAATTATGTGACCTCATGCAACAGATTTTGCGATAGTATTTCTTCATACATTTGCAATTTTAACATCTGTTAACACTGTCTGAGAAAAAGTTTTGCTTCACTGATACCAGTTGAACATCTGAATACAGTAATAAGCAACTGAAAAATGATTGGTCAACCTTTGCAGGAGTCCTTCCAATACATAGCAACTCAGGTTGCTGTGTTTTTAGTAACTTTTGATCCGTGTGAGCTAGAAACAAAAGGTGCCTGTTTGTTAACATCTGCGTATTATGCAGCAGATGATGGATTATGTGGCAAATGCGGCAAAATCATAATCAGTGCTTAATTTGAGCCGGTGGTTTCCGTTGCTCGGCACTGGCACTTATGACAGTCCACCACTTGGTGGTGCAGTTTCTGTAATTTAGAACAACAGTTGTCTATTAATTCAATATACATTCAAAACAACTAATACCGAACACCTATGCCATTCTTATAGCTTTTGCGAGCATCGAACAGTCTCAGTAGTCACACTTTTAGCAGTGTGATGGTTAGTAGTTGTGTAGGTGCTGTCATTGGTTGCTCTGGAAGAGGGCTCTGGCACTTACAAATAAAGCACTGTCAATAATTATGCGGGAAACATTTACGGCCCACTTGTACTCAACCCCACAGTAGAAAATACCTTACTGCACTCATTTGTCAACACCTCACATCGTGGACGCAGCAAAATCACTGGGAATATCGCTGGACAGAAACCTCAATATGCAAAAATACATCAGCAACGCAACAATAGGAGCAAACTTTCAGATAAACACTTTGAGAAAACGGAAACCCTTCCTGCCAGATAAGGACTTCAAACTGGCAGTACAAGCTCTAGCTCTAGTTATCCCGAGGGTGGACTACGGCAGTGTCTTTCTCTGCCGCCTGCCCAGAGCAGCAAAGGCCCCTCTAAGAGCCTCAATGAACGCCGCAGCGAGGCCTATCACTGGCTACAAAAGAGTTCCTACATATCCCCGGACCTAAAATCCCTTAACTGGCTACTTTTTAAAGTCAGAATTCATTTGAAAATAGCATGTATGACTCATAAAGCCATTCATCACAATACACCCAGCTATCTGACACGGAAACTGGTGCCCTCATGTGGGACTAGATCCTTAAGAAGTGCTAACAACCTTCTACTGAAACCTCAAAGATTCAACAAGAAAAAAACGTATAACCAAACATTTTCAGGGATGGCGCCCAGAATTTGGAATGCTCTACCCCCCGAAACTAGACTTAATCCATCTATTGTACTTTTAAAAAAAGAAGTGAAATAGCTCCTCATGGCTAAATTCACCTTAGAAAGGGCTAGCATCGTTGGCCATATACGTATCCTTTATGTCAAACTTTATAATGTTCACTGCCCAGCCAGGTATCCTAGATAGTGTATCTATATTATGCTTGATATACAGTGAACGCTTTCTTATGTATATTATACTGTGTATCAATGATTGGTTGATTACACTACCATTGTCTATCAGCGAACTTTATGCTATTTATCGTGTTTTTATGTAACTAAGACTCTACCTTGTAAAGCGCTCTGATACCCCATAGGGTCTAGTTCGCGCTGTATAAAACTCTCAAAATAAAATAAATAAATAAAAATAACACACATTATTCAGAGAAGCCTTCCTATTCTAGCTTTGTTATGTATTATAACAGTTGTGAAAGACAAATTACTATATGGTTTAGTATGGTCACACCAATAGGTGCTCTTGAGCAGAAATGACCACATGAAGTAACACAAATAATAAAGTACTAAATACATGTAGGACACACTGAAGGCTGGCCTCATCATAATGTAAGTTAAATGACATTCAGCCCCATCTTAAATCAGGCCCAACCAGAGTGGCATCTTGATAAATTGGCTTTGGATCCATGGTACATTTTGTCCTCTGCAATGGAGTCAACAACAAGATCATGCACAACACATTGTCATGATATATTTGTGAGATATTTATGTTGCTTTTGTGCAAATGGTACAGGTGAGCTGTACAATATAGTAGGTTTTTGAGCTAATGCTCTACTGCATATATCTGTCCACCTCAAACCCTCATCTATATGACACGAATATAATAAACACCATGACATTCAGGAGTTTTGAACAGAGTAACTTACCACTGATTGGGTTACTCTTGTAGAGGACGTGGTGACAGGAGTAATAGTGATGGTGCTGGTTACTTTGTTTGCAGTTGGCCTGGTGAGCACACTGTTCCGAGGAGAACGAAGGACAGTTCCAGTTGCAATCTCCTTGCTTTCTGTTGCTATCTGCATAGGTCTGACAGTGATCACGGGACTTGCCCCCTCGGTGGTTGGACCAGTGGGTCTTTTAAATTGAGAACCAAGATGAATGTGGATTTTATTGTCTTCTGTTGTTATAATGTTGGCATTGGAGTTGTATTTCCTGATCGGTGTTGGGACTGTTTGCTTTTCTGGAGTAACTTTGAAAACAGCCCTTCCCATAGTCATGTCATGTGGTTCAGGAGACAAAGAATTGTCAGCTGGTGCAGCAGATGTTGACACTGTCACTATTTGTATTGGTGACATTGGTCTATCTGCAAGAGGAGATCTCAAATTGTCTGTAGGTTTTTCCCTGGAAAATGTTGTTATGGTAACAGGGGACATTGCGCGTTCAGGAGACAATGGATTATCCACACTTTTTCCTTTTTGGGAAATACTGTTCGGAGATGGAATTATAGTGATTCGTGGCTTCTGCTGTCCTAGTGTGGGAATCACAGTTGTGCTTGAAAAAAAGTCCTCTGGAGAGGGGCTTGTAATCTCCAGTGTGGCAGTGCTGTGCTCGTGATCTGGAGTAACCCGAATATGAAGAGGCTGTCCTTGCTTTGGTGAAAGGAAAACCTCTCCAGGCTGTCCTGGGCTGCCATTTGCCCGAGGTCCCCTCTCTGGTGTTATTTGAGGGCCATTTTCTCGCTTCCTCATCCAAGGAATCCAAGATTTTCGGATGTTTAGCTCACTTGTTGCTGGAGCGTATCTTTCAAGCACAGGTGATCGCTCCATTGGTTTTTTCAGCCCAACCTGTCGAAGATTGCTCATAATGTGGTTCTCCTCTTGAAATGATTTTCGAATAAACACTGCTGGTGATTCTTCCTCTGCCCCATCATTGTTAAGTCCATCTGTTTGTACACCAGTGGATGTGACCGGCACATCTACCATCCTCCTACCATTCATGCTGGGCCTGATGGCACGACTGTAGCGCTTAGAAACTTCAAGCTCTTTTGAGAGGTTAGAAAGGTCCTGGCCCATATTTTTATTTTTATTCTCTTCATCTATGAATCTTTTTTGAAGAACGGAATAGTCCACTTGTAATTGAGAGAGCTGGTCTTCTTTGTTCATTAGCTCATGGATTTTCTCCTTTAGGGCTTGAACTTCGGCCTGCAAATCTCTACTTTTAGCCTCCTCTAAACGAATTCTGTGTCGCAGTTCAGCCTCTTGAGTTACTACCTCACCCTTTTCTATGGATTTATTTTTGGCAATTTGGATCTTCATTTCCTCCAGCTGTTGCATTAAGTAGTTTGCCCTGTCTTGCTCTGTTCTAAATTTCCGCTCCAGCTGGTCATATTCATCTTCGGTCTTCATCAAATCCCCCTCAACCACTTCCAGCTGCTTCAGACGGTTTCTCAGCCTTTCAATTTCAAGAATCAGCTCTTTCATCTTACTGTCTTCGTGAATGGCAGTCTCTAGGTCCTTCTTTGCTCTGTTTTGTTCTGCTTCTCTCTCTGCTGCCTCCATGCCTTCGATTCTCCTCTTCAGTAAATCCATCCTGGAGGACAAGTTGTTCGATTTTTCCTCTTCACCTCTTAGTCTACTTAAAGAGTTATCTCTTTCTTTTGTCAGACTGCACACTTTTTGTTCCATCTCAGATTTAAGTTTCAAAAGTTTTTTACTTTCATCTATCAGCTTCTCAGTAACTTCCATGACTTTACCCTGTTCAGTCTTCAAATTTCCGTTTAGCTCGTTCACTTTCTTCTCTTCCTGTTTTATTTTCTCCAGCATGTTTTTTCTTTCATCAACCAGCATGACCGTAAAAGACTTCAGCTTTGTAAGGTCATCTTTTAAACCAAGCTCAGCTTTTTCGAGCCTTCCTTCTGAAGACTCCAGCTCCTTCACTCGAGCCTTAACTACTTCAAGCTCATTTATCAGGTCTTTGGTTAAGTTCCTTTCTTTTTCCAAATTTGTGTGGAGCAAAGAACATTCAGATTTGCTTTTATTAAAAGCCTCTTCCAATTTTTCCAGTTCTGACATTCTCTTCTGCAACTTCTCTACTTCAAGTTTTAATTCCTTGCTATGGTATTCTTCCTCTTGTAGTTTTTTCCTGAGCTCTTTACATTGTGACTCTGTTTTCGTAATCTCTTCATCTTTACCCTCCATTTCAAGCACACGTTTACGGAGGTTTTCCATCTCTGCCATCAAACTGGAGTTTCCACATTCTCCTTTGGCAATTTTCTCCCTTAGTTCTTTAAGCTCTTCTTCAGCCTTCTGGAGGTTTTTGTTGGCTTCTTCTAGCTCCTCAATTCTGTGGCTCAAGCCAACTACCTTAAGTCTCAGCTGCCGATTATGAGACTCATGGTTACTTAATTTTGCAGTCATTTCCTCATGCTCTTGTGAATATTTTGAGTTCTTGTGCTCAAGCTCTACTTCCAACTTGAGAAGTTTTTGCCCATCCTCGTTTGCTTTTAAGCAAATAACTTTAAGCTTTTCCTCCTCTTCTTGGAGTTTTTGGGTAAGGTCTAGTACCTTTTGGCTTTGCTGTCCAAGTTGTTCGATGTGCATTTGTCGTTCATCCACCAGCATGAGGGCAAAAGACTTCAGTTTGACCAATTCATCTCTCACTTTATTTAGCCTCTTAGTGTATTCCTTATCTTTGCGTGCTTGATAGGCCTTTTCTTGTTCAAGAAGCTTTTTCAACCTGAAACATATGCAAATATGATTTATTAAAACACAGACATACTCATATGTTGACCAACAATTGTCCAATTTTGCCTTGTTTACTGTGTAGCATATCAATTTGGAGTAGACTATTTAAGACAACAGATTTAACGGTGGTGATCTCATATTATAAATACTATTCGGGTCCGCGTATGCTGTCTTTGGCTAAATCACATTATATGATGAAGTTCATTATACAATACATTGGTGTATATTTGATATTGTATTGCGCTTTTACATTGCACTTTTAACCAAAGTAATTTGCAGAAAGCAGGTCAAAATTACATTGATTTGTTTGCTTGAAGACTTCAAATGAATAAATCTGCAAGCCCCAAAATAAGCATGTTTTATGATTGAATGTGGATTTACCAAAATGCCTGGAGTTGCAGAATTGACAGCACACACTATTTGACCTTATTAACATTAAAGGTAGTAATCTCATATGTCTTCCCAGGAAGTGATGTCTGTTGACCATATCTCAGATGACATCACAGTAATTTATATTGCAGAAGTTCCATAATAACACTATGATTAATATAACACCATAACACAACAAAAATGTCTATTTTAGATTCTCATACATTAAACTGCTGATATAATCTTTCAATGTGGTGGTGTGTAATACAACACTTGGACTATGTTGCAGTAAGCAAAGGGAGTGAGCCAGACTTCTTCTAGGTGGGTTGGGGTTGGGACGAGGTCTACTCTGAGAACAATTTGAAAAACAAAATTGACCTATATAGGGCATTTGAAAGTAAAATGGTCTACAAATTGTGTTTTTAAACAGCAGCTCATTAAATATTCAAATCTTTTCATGGTGTGCTCCGCCAATGAAATCTGATGCTCCCCATAAGAGGCCCCTTTTTTTTCAAAATGTGCTATGAATGCCCATCTGTGTCAAAAATTACCTCCCCTGCTCCAGTGGCAGCATTTTGTCATGGCTGCCCCTCATATCCCTTAGGTGCCTCCGCATGCCAACAATTACATGCAATACGCCTGTTAGAAAGGGGGTAGCATGGTGCAGAGCGGGCAGGCCAAACTCCTGAGGACATGTGTGAAGCATCCACGTAGTACACACAGACGACACCCAAGGCACACCACAAAAAGAGACCACACCAGATTAGGTGAAAAAGAATAACTTTTGTATTGGTTCAAATATGCAATAGTAAACGCAGTAGTCACAATGCTGAGCCAACTGGCGCCAGGGCAATATATACAAGGGGATTATTTGCAGGGTAAATGGAAAAAAAGAAGGTAAGTCCATCAGTGCCATTGTTGCAATTAAAAGTAAGCATTAACATTTGGCATAGCCATGCAGTGGACAAAAATCATGGGGCCTTAGACATAGATGATATTGAGGCCCAGGAGCACTAGGCCTAACCTAAAACCGCCTAATAGGCTTTGCTCTAGCAGAAGCCACATTAACAGTGGGGATCACCCTTAGGGGAAAACATCAGGCCCAATAGTGTAGGCAGGGCACAGGGCCTAAAAACCTTCCCTGGCATGAACACCTTCCACATGGGGGCATATACCGTTAGCAGGACATTAGTAATCAGCATCCGCATAGGCACAACCATTATGAGCATGGGGCGTATTCACATGAGCATTGGAGGCAGTAACATAGGCACCCAGGCATGAACATAGTAGGTGCTCTCAGTGGGCCTTGTCATGTGCACGTGGCATCATTAACATTTCCTACACCAGGAAACTAGAATAGCAGGCACAACAACAGTCAGTAATTCATGCTATCGCCCAGTTCAGGGGGCCTTACTTCCTTTTCCCCAGGTCCTTGCAGTACTAATTAGGCCCACCACGAGGTTGATCTGGGCCAACAGGGCCCACTATAAACTCCTACTGGGGAGGGGCAGACACGGGGCTACCTCTCTAATTTTACATGCTTCTCCACAGCCCCGCCGCCTCCACAGTCTCTCGCTCTTCTCCCCCCTGGGGGTGTTACCTCTGGTTTTTGTTCTCGGAGTTAATGCGGGAGCCCACGCTGGCTAAGCAGGATCCCCGCAGCTCCACGAGAATTTCCGTGAGCTCCTGGCAGGCCTGGGCCGATCTGGGGCTCTCCCTCTCCTGGGAGCCCCCCTCGCCGATGTTCCGGGCAGTCCCGGCCCTTCTGGCTCTTCCTCGGGCCCGGGGACTAATAGGGATGCGGCCTGAGGGAGGCACGGCAGCCCCAGCCAATGGCTGCGCAGCTCCAGGGGACCGGGCACCAGAGCCAATCAGAGGGCGGTTCCAGGTAGGCGCGCCCGAGGAACCAATGGGGCCGTGCCTGCATCCTTGCACAGCCAATGACGTCGGCCTGGGAGAATGCTCTGGGGCCTGGTGAGGCCTTTCTTCAATACAGCGGCGGCCCTCCCCAGCCTTCGGGGGGCGCAGCGGCGATCTCCAATGGTGCCTCTTCTCCTCGTAGCGCGGCGGCGCCCATGCAGCCTCCCTCACGGTCCTGGCCCGCAGCACTTTTTTTACTTCTCGGCACCCGGGCTGCAGCGGTGACTTTCGGCAGGTAATCCTTCTAAGGACACAGCGCCAGAGAGCCAATACTAGAGGAGCTGAGCGCGGATTGGTAACCCGCGTGGGCGAAGGCGATGTCGGTAGCAGAGCGCTTCTGGGTACAGCGCTTCAGGATTTGGCACCAGGGCCGTGGAGGTGAGGTGAGCCAGTCGCGCTTCAAAGACACAGCGCTTCGGGGGCAACAGTGTTTTCACACATGCCGCGCTCTGAGGGACAACAGCAGGTGAGCGCTTTAGGGATTCAGCGCTGAGCAGGCACAGCACTTTGAAACGCTTGCTCTTAGGAGACAACAGTCCTTCCCCTCACACACAGCGCTTTGGAGGCAGCAGTCCTGGACCAAGTAGCGCGTAGGGAGCACAACGTTGTTGGACACAAAGGCAGCCTCTTGCAGCTGCAATGATGGCAACAGCGCTTTTAACTCACACAGTACTTCAGGGCCACACAGTGCTGTTGGGTCCATGCTTCTTCTTGGGCAGAATCAATGTGGCGCGCTGCAGAAATCAACTCCTCACCTCTTTCTGGCTGCAGTCAAAGGTGCCCCGTGGAGGTCAGGTAAGCGCTCTCCTTCTCCAGGCACTTTTAGGTGTAGCGCTTGCATGGTGCAAGGTCCCACCAGCCTCAGGGACCTAGGATGGCGCTCCTTCTTCAGGGGGCAGGTAGCAGAGCAGCAGGCACCACTGGGCAAGGTCAGCAGTCAGTGGGTACTCATCAGGACAGGGCGGTAGGTTTTCACCATCCTCCACTGTAGCGTGGCACTCCTCCTGTACAGCAGCCTGTACTCCTGCAGTGGGGCTTCCACTAGCCCTGTGGACAGCAGAGGGGTTCTAGATAGGTGCAGGGTCCAGCACACAGGCCCAAGTGGTGGTATCCCCTGGCAGCAGGTCCCCTCACTTTCATGTCCCTGCTCTGTCTGAGCACATGGTGGCACAGCCCCCCTACTTATGCGCCCCTCACCCCACCTACCAGGCAGTGCTAGAAGCTTCTAGAAGCCTCTGGGGAACTGGTTCTAACAGGCTCAGGGGGAGGAGTAGAGAACCCTGGGTGCCAGGCTTCCCTCCAAAGGCTGGGATGGCTTGGAAGCGAATATCTATACCGCTAACCTACTACAGTCAGGTGACACAACACACAGCCATGGTATCCATTTTAAATGCAGCATGTTACCAGGGTACATTTCTACAATGGGGGGTTAACAAGTGCGCACATCATTGCATTACATTTAACATGGCTCTCACTCCACACATGGCCTATACATTTCTCAATCGTCAAAAAAGTAACCCCCTTTGGGTAATATTACACATCCAGCATAGATATTATCACAAACACACTCATTCTATGCATACAAAAGTGAACAAGGAGGAAATGCAAAATGGCAAGTTCAAAAAATATATCAAATACAATTTATTCAAGACAAAAGTTGAAAACATACCAAGATCAATCTATTCAACCCTATCAAAGATACAATTCTTATCAGTTATTAAAAATTGATAACACAAATACACAAAACACAGTGCACAATAAAATCAGCAATATATAAAAAGCATTTCATAACAAATGGGAAGCGGTCTAAAGGACAATTCGTTCCTATTTAGAGAGTGAGAGAGTACACTAGCCAAAAAACAAGATCAATGTTAAAGTTTAAAATTTAATTCAAGATCATTGTCTCCATAAACTTAATGTAGTATCCACTCATGTGGGCATCAACACATTTCGGTGGGCAATTGATTAGTAGCCAACACCTTCCTCAGGAAAAATGATTTCATTCCCATTTAGCACAATTTTATCTATAATAAAAAACAATAATAAAATATATTTATACACAATGGTGTGTTATTAAAGTCTAAAACAATTAGCAATTGTAAAAGTAAGAACATAGTGTATTTGCTAGTTTGCCCATGTGGCCTTGGAAATGTTGGTGAGACCGGAAGAGAGGTGCGGGTTAGGTTTCAGGAACATAGATCTGCGATTAAGACCAAAAAATTACAGCACCATTAGTTACACATTATATTGAATCTGGCCATGGTGAAAATTACTTTTTGTGGTTTATTCTTGAAAAAGTTAAAATAGGAAAAAGGGGAGGGAATATCCAAATTAAGCGCAAATTGCGCGAACAATGGTATATTTCCCTTCTCAACACTGCACGTAAGGGTCTGAATTCTAAAGAGGAATGGGACAGACTGATAGGGGCCGTTTGAGCCATGTACCTTATTTATTAATCCAGTACTGGTCTTTGACCCTGAGGAGCTAGTGAGATGTTGTTATGGACTTAAGTTTATGATTAGACAGCTATGCAGCGGTGTTTCTATATATCATTTATGTGCGCTTATTATGTGCACTAGATACCAACTTGATGCCACAAATTGAAGCGAAAATTTTTGGGGTAAAGGGCAAAGTCCAACAATGCCAGTCCCAGTATTTTGCTTTTAATGTCTTCCATATATCATGGGTGGCTCTTTGGTAACAAATGACCTCTAGTATGTTAGGGGCAGCATTTTGATATGGTTGTCCCCCTCTGATTTGCCACTGCTGTCCCCCTTTATACCAAGAATTCCCTTCAGTATGCTAGCACCAGCATGTAGCCTAGGGTGCCCCATATGTCAAGAATTACCTCTAGTATGCCAGTATCAGTATTTAACCATAGATACCCATTATGCCATGAATTACCACTTTTTGTGTGTTTTCCAGGTGGCCCATGCCACGAATTTCTCAAGTATGTCAGCGGCTGCATTTTTCCACTGGTGCCCTATATGCCAAGCATTACTGTGACTGCCTTTTGTAAGGAAGTCCCATATGTCAAGTATTACCTCTAGTATGTCAGTTTAAGTATTTTGTCACAGCTGCATATCATGTTAAGAATTTCCTCCTGTATGCCAGCACCAGTATTTAGCCATGGGTGCTTCCATAAGCTAAGAACTACCTTCAGTATTCCAGGGCTGAAAGCAGACTTAAAAGCATAACACTACATGCTCACTCGTGCTCACCTACATACACTCACTCACATTTATTCTCACCTACTAAGTCACTCATTATCACTTATTCTCACTCTGACTCACTCATTCAAACGTGCTTTCATTCATTCTCTTCACACACTCTAAAATTCCCTCAAACTCATTCTTACTCAATCATTCACATTCATTCACTCTGACTCAATGGCAGTCACTCGTACTCTCACTTGCTCATTCTCACTCACTCTAACTCACCCATACTCACTTACTGACATTAAGTTTCACTCATTCTCACTACCTTCCAGTCAATGAATCTTTCACGCACATACTCACACATAGACACACATTTACACATAAACATTGTTTTCCCACAAACACACTCACACCCACAAGCACTCACAAAACATACCTTTAAAAATTATTTTTTACATCAAGCAGGTCCCATTCGGGCTCCTGGTGCTCCATTTTCCTATTATTCACTAGTAGTGAATTACAAAATAGAAAAACAGGGAGGTCGGAGATGCGTCTGTTTTCCTGGCACTGATTTTGACACGTCTGAAGCCAGGGGTGGCAAAGGCAGGGCCACGGTCACAAGAGGCAAGCAAGTGTTTCCAGACAACCCCTTATCAGACAAGCCTTTGGAAGAAAATATGTGAAGGTTTTTGGAAGAGGGAAGCTGGCTGGAGCGAATGCTGTGCCTTGGAGCATAATTTGCAGATGTGAGAAAAATAAATTGTTTTTAGATCTAAAGCATCAAACGTTACTAACAATAGTACCACACACGTTGCCATGCAGCAGCAGGCTTTTTGTCCCTCAGAGGCAGGTCACCTTTCAGTTGCTGATTACTCAATTTAGGTGTTAGACTGATGTTAATAAGGGTAAACCTTTGCCCACATAGTGTTAACATGTGTAATAAAGAAGTCTCGCCTTCATGAGGTATTGGCTTTGTCAATATTTTAGCCATGTTGTACAGCAGTGCAGCTTTTTTTAAAAGTGCAATGATGAATCCAGCAATGGCCATGTCATAGTGCTTTGTTTAATTGATCATGGGGGTGGGGTCGGAGGTAGCAATGAGAGCAAATAGGGAAAAAAATGCTATGACGAGGCCAGCTGTGACCACATCATAGTGCTTTTTTTTTATTATGGAGGGTTGGGGGTGACTTGGACAAGCGAGGGAGGATTGGTAGGAGGGGCAAGCAACACAGACAACAACAGAAGGAATACTAGAGGGTAGACATGAGCACCAACGGAATAAGGGAGGGTGGGTGGTCAATGACAACACTGGAAGGTAGGGAGGAGGCAGGGTAACCGGCACGGGCAACAGAATGAAAGAACGGGTGAGGCAAGCAACATGGGCAATAATGGAACGAGGGGGCAACCAACACAGGCAACAATGGAAAAAGGGGGGCGGATAGGGGGAAGCACATGGGCAACAATGAAAGAGGTTGAGTGGTGACAAGCAGCACGGGCCGGTGAGGTCAAGCAATACAGCAACAACAGCAGGAAAGATGGTGGGAGGGGGCAAGCAAAATGGAGAATAACAGAAGGTGGGAGGGGGCAAGCAACATGGACAATAATGGAAGGAGGAAGGGCGTTGGGCCATGCAACAAAGACAGCATGGATGAGTGGAGGGCAGTTGGAAGTAAGCAATCCAAGAGAGTGAGGAAGGAAGGGAGGAAGTAACCCAGACAAAAATGGTGGTGTCAAGAGGACGGACAACAGAGGGGGGAGAAGTACACAAGCTGAAAAAGACACACTCTGGTAGAGTGGCTAAACACAAAGAAAAAAGCAGTGCAGACAAAAATGAAAAATGGAAGGAGACAGGTGTATGTATGTGATCCAGAAGAGGGACAAACATCTTAAGAGGAAGGAACCTTATAGCAGCTGACCAATTAGAAGCAAGCAAATAAGACTGGCAATAAAGCTAACCAGTAGCAAGCAATCAGCAGTCTCTAAGCCAACTGATTGAAAGCAAAAGTTCTAGAAGAAACAGTGCATGCACTGTCTAGGCGAGACCTACACATTTCAAAATAGAGAAGTAATACTGCTTTAAAATGTGTCACATTACACTGTTTAATTTGCCTTTTCTTGCTGCCTAACTTAGTCAACTCTGCTGCATAATTTAGTCTTCCCCTGTTGCATAGTGCCAAGTGCTGAATGTATTTATTTTCTGGATATTTCATTTAGCACCAACACTCGGCTTTTGTCGCTGTTTCAGAGAACTGTAAGGTCTACAAGCCTATGGAAACATAACAAACAAATATGGAATTCAGATGTAAGTAGTCACCAAAAAAGTCGTATCTTTGTAAAGTGTAGGCTCTGAGCATTCTTTCTTTGCTAGCCAACACGTTTACATTTGGTTTAGTTCACATTCAAGTTGTAGCACTTTAATAAAGATACATCTATTGCACAACACTAGCCGCAAGCAGCAGATTGTAAAATCAATTGGCGCAGTAATCCTTTTTGCAAAATAGATTAACACTGCTCCTTGCCAGCGAAATGTTAGTTTCAGGCAGAGGGCTTCACTTCACTATCCATTCGACTGCAGCAGGCAAACCGTAGTCAGCAGTGGCACCACACCCCTGCTGGACTGACATCAAACATGATATACCGCAATAGGGTTGAACGACGTTAGGCAAACACGCAGATCTGTAAATTTTGGGACCGAGCACGACAAGTACTCAAAGGGTAGGCCTTAGACATCAGTAACTGTGGTGCATCTAGAATGTCAATGAACAATTTGCACTATTGACAATTCACTATTACAACACATTGGACAAGCACCAACGAAACAGGCACTCTGAAGCCATCTACAACTTACCTTTGTCAGCGGACAGTGTAACTTGCGATAATAGAAGGGTAATAAAATAGCTCCTACCTAACTACAAATATTGTAGTCAAACAGATATATTTTGTATGTGAAGGGGTGCAACCAAATGCTTTGTATTTCAAATAATTATTTTCTGGTTTTCAAACTCACTTGGTCAAACAATCTGGCTCAGTTAACACAATTGAAGAATATTTCAAAGTGGAGCTTGACTAAAATAATCAACAATTGAATGTTCCTTTATACTCTGTGCAGTTTCTCTTTAGGAGTGTGGCTGCTAGGATTCTTCAGTTGCAATTAAAATCAGAATCTCAGTATTTTGTTTCGTTTTCAAATACTTTACTAAATTAACCGTATAACACATAAGATATTTACAGTATGGGTGTGCTCACGCAAAGCCATGAAACAGCCAAAGCCCTTTAAGAAATCGTGAAGATGTACTTCATTTAACGATAACAGAAGACCTATGTCAATGGAGCAACACACAGTGACAAACACACAAAGTATGGGGGAAGATTTCTAAATCAAAGCTAGGTCACAGAAATTCTAGCCCAAAAATCCATTAGGGAATAGCACACCCAAACACAGATCATTTGAGCAATATGGCAAACAAAGACCACTTCCATCATGAAACCAATTACAACTGTTGATGAATAAAAAAGCACAATATACCGGAACCCACACAGGAGCACAGTGCTTTCCTAAAGCAGTAGCGAATATGGTGCCTACACACAAAGGTAACATTGGCAGGATAGAAAAACAACAAACAAACATCTTGTTCACACAAATGCCTTCTTGTTTGGGTGTACACAAATGAGAATCAAGGATCCAAGCTGGAATACATCTTCAAATTACAACCCACTCATGGCCTAATCGGAGGCCTGGATAATATGGATAGAGTACAGCAGATACCTTGTGGTATGTGCACAAAAATAGTCCAAAAACATCAAACAAACCATATGATGAAAACAGGCACACTGCAACTATCCCAACCTCGAGGGCACATTAGTAGACACTCACAGGTCACACTACAAAAGTATCGTCAACACATCAGGTGATCATCCTCTGAACCAAAACTCTATGGTCCCTTTAAATCAAACATACTTCTTGGGGGATGTCATGAAAATACTCTGATAAAGGTTGTACAGATACACTACCTACCAATAACAATGTCACTTACCTGCTCACACTCACACTGGTACTGACCAGTAAGGTAACACCCATGAAACTTCCACAGAAATGTACGTTGAATAGTACAGCAAGTAGTGGACGCACACAGTTTCAATGAGATGAAAAGAGCCAGCAACGGCTCCTTCAACACTAACAAGCTGAAAAACTCTTGATTCTCATGCGAGAGATGACACCGTGCAGGAAAGAGGGTCTAGCTGCTGGAAAAGTAGAGTTAGGCACATTTGACCCAATTCTCATCTGATTGTTTTCTTGTCTCATGCACTCCAATGCCACCAATACACCCCAACAAGTGTTAAACATCAATCAATTAAACGTTTGATTGGCATGGCAGGTACCTACGGTAGCTCAAGTTTCACCCATCAGTAGAGAAACCTTCATATATTTTGCACAGGGCAGTTATATTCAACACATCTACTGCCCGCCAGCACACATAGTCCCTCTCCAGCATAGCCAAGCTTGGTTGGTTGATAGCAACCGGTTCTGCCCAGAAACCGGTACTTTTGGTACATATGCAAGTCTAGCCAAGTGAAAACATTCTTAGTAACAACTTGTTACTAGGCATGCTCCCAAGGCTGGACTAGCAGAATGGCCAGTCCAGCATTTGGAACATCCCTACTACCAAATGAAGAGATCTCTGGAAACTGAAATTCACAAATTGAGTGCCCCTGGAAACATTTGTGAACTCCAGAAATTCATTATTCAATGGTTGTCATGCTCAGTGTTTTTTCTGATCTGTACTCAAGTCATCATACTGTTGATGGTCTTTTAATCAATGCCAGTGTCAATAAGTTCTTGCCTCCCCACATCCAAGAACTTCATGGCTTCCAAACTGTTCTCATAGCTCACATCAGCACACAGCGTCCTGAAAAGCTTTTCTTTTTTAGACAATAAATGCAGTGATCCCTTCTTGCTTCTTCATTTCCTTAGTTTCCTGGCAACTTTTTCCCTTTCTGTCTGCTAGGAGGCTATTACTGCCTATAAGGAGTACTGAATGCACAGTCTTGGCTTCTGGTGGGGTTTAGCAGAACAGAGCCTATCTCCAAGTACTGAACTCAGTGCACTATAATCCCTTCTCCAGGTGGACCAATTGTGTGTGGTATTGTCTCAATACTAGAACCTCTCTTGCAATTTGCAGACTTTTAAATACAGCCCTTGGTCGAAAAGGCTAAGGAACATGTTTCGTGTGGAAACACATAGACCGCACAACCACTTTAGATTTCGCCTTTAGAATACATTGGATACAGGATATCATACTAATTGGAACAGCCAAAATGTCATCTACCTTCTACAATATGTCTCTTTGGTTTAAAATATGTAAGCCTGTCTACGTGTAAATCCAAGCATTTTATTGTTGAAGTCATGCAGTTTCTATGTAGCAGACCTATGACAAATTAATAACCCTTTTCATTTCCAAACATGTTCAGCAAATTATTTTAAATGGGCAATAATAGAAAAAATATTTTTAATTAGAGATCAAACTATCAACACAAAAGGTCTTTATTAATTGAAGACAGGAGCATTTATCAAGGTGTACCCAACAGCCCTTTTATGGGTAGGCCAAGCAGAAAATGTCTTCTCTTTTTAAGTTTCAGTTCCAACACAGAATAAATACATCTAAGCTCGCTTACATGAATCCATTACAGCCGACATTGACCTGCAGTTCCCAGGACCATCATTATGCACTTATGCACAATGACAATGAATGTCCAGAAAACTGAATGCCGACACCAGTGGTGTAACCCAAAATGATGGACCCCCTACAGAGTGCGATGAGGGGGCTTCTGAAATTCCCATATCTCACCAAATTTTTATTGGGCTTGAGCTGAAGGGGTACCCTCTGCAGGGCTGTGGGTCCCCTGAAGGATTGGGAGTCCCCCGGCACAGGAGGGGCTGCAGGGGCATGCGTGACGTCCCTGACCCACACGCACACAGCACATGCTGATCCCTGAACTTCTGATGACTGTAACATAGAATTTCCTTACCATTAGAATGTGACACTCCTTCACCCCGGAGCGACGAAAGAATCAATGAGCATCCAAGTGTGTGATTGAAATAATCTGCAAACATGTCTTTATTGCTACGAAATTACATACTGTTTGTCTCACGTGTGCTGGTGTGAGTGTGGAGAGGATGAGCTACAAAGAATGAGGTACAGAGTGAGATTTTCACTTTATGATACCACAAATGTTAAATTCACTGGACGGAAAGTTTCCTTGCGAACATACAAAAAACAACCCACTTTTCTGTACCAGGCAGCTTTCCTCACCCCACTAGTCTCTATATTTGGCTCATAAAAACACCCCCTTGTGGACAGACACTGACATGAGCAAGGTTCACAATAGGCTTTCACAAATGCCCCCTTCCTCCCTGGGCACATATATAGGGCAGAAACATGTTGACCTACAGCAGAAAGGCCAGTGTGCCCTCCCACCCAGCACATTGTTAATGTTTATTTAATGTTTGAGGGGCACAAGAAAGAATAAATGACGTACCACTACACAATTGTACCCATAAGGTGATCCTTACTTTAGGTAAAAATATGTATCTATCATAACAAACTACCCACAATTAGACTTTCCAATAGTGTAGTTGCCTGCAAAAACAGCTCCCCGAGAGCCCACATCCAACTTCAGTTGCTGGTAAGGAGCAAATCCCTACGATGATGCATGCCACTTATTTTGGGTGAGGGGTTTGCATCCTTTTTGTAAAACAAATGTATGTCCTAACGTGGTTTCTGCAGTGGGTTTTCTCATTTGGGCATTTCATGACTGTAGTCTAGATTATGGAACTGCTATGCTTCAAACTGGGTCAGTTGCGGGAGGCAAATGGAGCAGAGAGCCGCTGCTCATTATGCGTGGTATAACTTATCCTTCCATTTTACTCAGTGTACATGGATTTAACCAATAAAAGTGACTTATGTATAAGAATAGCACAACTCAAGTGCAAGATCCTTACACAACTGATATTATTCACTTCAGGTGCCATGATAATAATAATTTCTAGTGTATTGTCTTTATGGTAACAGGGATGATATTCTATTTATCCTATATCACATATGTCAAGTCTAGTCAAGTCAATTAATTTATATAGCGCGCTACATACCCAGAGGGTCTCAAGGCGCTTGAAGAAGGGTGGGGAATTACTTGTCGAATATCCAGGTTTTAAGTTGCTTTCTGAATGCTAGGTGGTTCTGAGTGAGGCGAAGGTGAATGGGAAGTGAGTTCCAGGTTTTAGCCGCCAGGTAGGAGAAGGATCTTCCTCCCATGGTGGTTTTGTTGATGCGAGGTACAGTAGCAAGGGCTTGGTTGGAAGAGCGTAGCTGGCGGGAGGGGGTGTAGAAGGAAAGTCAAGTGTTGAGGCATTCGGGTCCAAGTTCGTAAAGTGCTTTGTGTGCGTGGGTTAGGAGGCGGAATGTTATCCTCTTATTGACGGGGAGCCAGTGGAGGTTTTTCAGGTGACCAGAAATGTGGTCTTTACGCGGGATGTCTAGTATGAGTCTGGCTGATGCGTTCTGGATGCGTTGGAGTTTTTTCTGAAGTTTTGCAGTGGTGCTGGCGTATAGGGTGTTTCCGTAGTCCAGGCGGCTTGTAACCAGTGCGTGGGTGACCGTTTTTCTAGTTTCGGTGGGGATCCAGCGAAATGTTTTTTTGAGCATGCGAAGAATGTTGAAGCAAGATGATGAAACAGCGTTGACTTGTCTGGTCATCGAGAGTGAGGAGTCCAGGATGACGCCCAGGTTCCGTGCGTGGTCCGTCGGGATGGGTGCTTTTCCAAGGGCCTCTGGCCACCAAGAGTCGTCCCAGGCGGAGGGGGAGGTACCTAAGATAAGGACTTCTGTTTTGTCTGAATTCAGTTTCAGACGGCTGTGCTTCATCCACTCGGCTACTTCTTTCATTCCTTCATGTAGGTTGGTTTTGGCGGTGTTAGGGTCTTTGGTGAGTGAGAGGATCAGTTGAGTGTCGTCAGCGTAGGAGATGATGTTGAGGTTGTGTTGGCGTGCGATGGTCGCGAGGGGGCTCATGTATACGTTGAAGAGGGTGGGGCTGAGTGAAGATCCTTGTGGCACGCCGCAAATGACTTCAGTGGCGTCTGACTTGAATGGTGGGAGGCGGACTCTCTGAGTTCTTCCGGCAAGGAACGAGGTGATCCATTCCAGTGCTTTTCCTTGGATTTCGATGTTTCTGAGGCGTTGTAACAGGGTGCTGTGACAGACTGTGTCGAAGGCTGCGGAGAGGTCGAGGAGGATGAGGGCGACTGTGTCTCCATTGTCCAGTAGAGTTCGAATGTCGTCTGTTGCTGCGATGAGTGCGGTCTCAGTGCTGTGTTTGGCTCGGAAGCCGGACTGTGAGGAGTCGAGGGATTTGTTGGTTTCGAGGAAGGCGGCGAGCTGGTTGTTGACAGCTTTCTCAATGACTTTGGCCGGGAATGGAAGGAGCGAGATGGGGCGGTAGTTTTTGAGTTCAGTGGGGTCAGCTGTGGGTTTTTCAGAAGGGCGCTGAGTTCAGCGTGTTTCCAGCTTTCCGGGAAGGTGGCGGAGTTGAGGGAGCAGTTGATGACGTCTCGGAGGTGTGGTGCTATGATGGAATCTGCTTTGTTGAAGATGTGGTGAGGGCAAGGGTCTGTGGGGGATCCTGAGTGGATGAGTTCATCAGGCGGATGGTGTCCTCAGTGGAGATTGGGTTCCAGTCATTAAGGATGTTCAAGGGGGTGAAGGTGCGGCAGAAGGTTGGGTGGGTTGGTCTCCGGGTTGGATGTCGAAGCTGTTGTGGATGTCTGCGATTTTGTCGTGGAAGAATGAAGCTAGGGAGTCGCAAAGGGATTGAGAGGGAGTGATGTCGTTGGAGTTGGCAGTGGGGTTAGTAAACTCTTTGACGATGTTGAATAATTCCTTGCTGTTGTGGGCGTTCTTGTCTAGTAGGTCTTTGAATGCGGCTTTCTTGGCAATCCGGATCAGTTGGTGGTGTATGCGGGTGGCGTTTTTGAAGGCGTCCCTGGTGCTGGTGTTTGGGTCTTTTTTCCAGGCCTTCTCAAGGGAGCGACAGAGTTTCTTGGATTTCTTAAGATCATCGTTGAACCAGGGGGCGTTTTTGCTGCCTAGTTTGATTTGACGTTTTTTCAAAGGTGCTAGGTTGTCGGCGCTGTTGGTTAGCCATTGAGTGAGGTTAATGGCTGCTTGGTTGGGGTTCGAAGAGTGGGCAGGGGGGTTTTGAAGAAGTGATGAGGAGATCTGGTTGATGGTGATTTTGTTCCAGTTTCTTCGCAGAGTAGGTTGAGGATGGTTGTGGGTTGTGGTCTTTTTGTAGACAAAGTGAACGCAGCTGTGGTCCGTCCAATGGAGAACTGTCGTGTGGCTGAAGGAGATATGTTTGCTGGAGGTGAAGATAGGGTCGAGTGTGTGACCTGCGTAGTGAGTGGGGGTATTAACAAGTTGTTTGAGTCCGAGGTTGGCGAGATTGTCCAGAAGGGTGGTGGTGTTGCTGTTGTTGCTCTTTTCCAGGTGAAAATTGAGGTCTCCCAATAGAATGTAGTCCTCGGAGGGGAGGGCGTGTGGGGTGATAAAGTCAGTGATGTCTTCACTGAATTGTGCACGGGGTCCTGGTGGCCTGTAGAGGAGGGTGCCTCTGAGTGTGGTCTTGGGGTCTGTGTGGATCTGGAAGTGAAGGTGTTCGGCGCTAGCGAGGTTGACGTCTGAGCTGGTTGAGATGCGGATGGTATTCTTATGGACAATAGCGATGCCTCCTCCTGTTTGGTAGGTGCGGTCTTTTCGGATGATCTTGTATCCTTCCGGGATGGCAATGGTGATGTCTGGGGCTGAGGAGGCGTTCATCCATGTTTCTGTTAGGAAGGCGACGTCCGGAGAGATGGTGTCTAGTAGATTCCAAAGGTCGATGGCGTGTCTGTGGACCGAGCGGGTGTTGAGCAGGATGCATTTTAGGTGGTTGGTGTCAGATCTCTTTTTGGTGTTAGTGGATGAGGAGTTGGTCTTGGTGCCGTCATACTTGCAGGAGTTGCATGTGAAGGGTCCATGGGTGTGTCCAGGAGCAGCTTGGGCGCAGTTGGGGAGTCGGCCGGGGTTTAGGGCTAAGAGGGTGGAGGCTTTGTATGTAATGCGGGTGGGGTGGGTGGTACGGGGGCCAGGGGGTATGGCGCTGGGCGCGGTCCAGGCGCGGACGGGTGTAGACGGGCTTACCTTTGGCGCACCTTTGGCGCGGCCGCAGCGCGAGGACGCTGCGCGTTGGGACATCTGTCTTAAATGGATAGTGGAGGGGGGAGGGGCGGGGGAGGAACAGCTGGGAGGCCGAGGGCGGGGTGTAAGTCCGAGCAAAGAGGCACCACAACAAACGTGAGAATGAAAATGGCTGCTAGCAAACTAACCAAGTTGGATTGGGCAGTACTACGCTATGCAAGCAGGTATTCACAAACTGATAAGTAAATAAATCAAGGCACAATGCGGATTCGCTGACTGCGCGCTTCACCTGTGTCAATTTCTAGAATCCGGCAGCAACAGACAGCAACTAGCGTGTTCGAGTGAATTAACTTCAATCAACTCGATTCTGCAGCGCGGCTAATTAATGTCAGCCTACTTTGAAGTGCGAGCGATGTGAGGAGGAAGCAAGCGATAAATGTAGCACACTTTTAAATTGTGAGCAATGTGGGCAGAATCACTGTGAAAGCCAGGCGCTACGATATTACATCAAGAAATGCAGCACACTTTTAAATTGTGAGCAATGTGAGGCAGAATCACTGTGAAAGCCAGGCGCTATGATATTACATCAAGAAATGCAGCACACTTTTAAATTGTGAGCAATGTGAGGCAGAATCACTGTGAAAGCCAGGCGCTACAATACCACTGCAGATGGGTGGGGAGCTGCGTGGGGGAGCGGCCGTCTCTGGAAGTTCTTCACGCGTTGCACTATATGAATTTGGCAAATAGAGTTTAGGTAAAGATTTTTGCTATGTCCATAGAACAGGTCTCCACCAATTTCCATTTTCAAAATGTACTCAGTTGCCTAATGCACAATATTTCTGTGCTGTAGGTGGCACATTCCTTGCCATGATTTACTTCAAAATGAGCAAGGGTTCCAGAGCCTTCTCTTTTCTACCAGATAACTGTGAGAATGTTTTCTCTTGTCTGTTTGGTCTCTTAGTGATCACCAGAGGTTGGTTACCCAGAGACGTAAAAGTGCAAGTCTTTCGCAGTAGAGTTATCAATGATGTTAAGTCTCCTCATTGAGTTCTCTGTGTTTGTAGGGACCATAAAGAATCTGCAGTCTACAAATGACACGGAGTACCTCACACTACTCTACCATACAAAAACCAGAAGCGAGCAGCGCAGAGATACATGTTTTAAAAAGGCTACTGAGTGCTGCAGACCACTAATAGCAAGACCACATAGAACGTGAAAATCTATTCAAAGTATCCAGCTATGAGTAAGTGATCTAAGCCACTATGAGATTGTGTTGGAAGAATATGTTTAGCTAATTAAACGATGGTTGTTTTTTTCCTTGCAGATTTGCTTCTTTCTGTCAGTATATGTTTTTATGATTAGATGTGAAAAAATTGAGGAAATATGTTCACACTATTTTTGCTATGTGTACAAACAATAAAGTAAGAAAATTGATCTTTCATCAACTTTTCAAATGACCATGAGAGGTTTACCTTTGCGGCAAAGTGAGTCTGATCCAATCCATATTATGAATGTAGAAAAATTGTAAAAACAATTTACTCCACGAGAGGCTCAGATACAGGGACCAGTTTAATCATACTGAAGACTTACCTTCTCTAGTCCAGCAATAAGAAGGACATTCGCTTTGAAGCGGGCTGCAAGATGGAGGCTTTCGTCTCGAAGAGCAGGTCAAGCATCGTGGATGGTCGTTGCTGCAGCGCAAAGAGCTAGTCTTCGTTGGAGCTGCACTTTGGTTGATAGTTGCCAATGGTCACTGTCAGTGCAAAGTGCAGCTCTTGTGTTGCCGGTCAGTGCAGATGATCACTATCGGCATGAAGAGCAGGTCCCACTGGAGCTTCACATTGGTGGTCATCGCGGGCGGTCGATTCTTGGTGCAAAGAGATTACTTTGCAGTCGCTAGGAGCCCAAGATTCAGGACTTTTACTTTTACTTCAAGAGGAGTCCTCACTGATGCATGCTAAGGGTCCCGCACCTCTGGGGTACCTTTTTGGAATCTGGACTGACTTCAGGAGAGCTCAGGCAGGTCCAGGTAGGTAAAGGTGGTCCTGGTCATCTGGGCATGTGTAGGGAGGCCTCAGGAAGGAGGTGAGCCTATTGATCCTTGTTTGGGTTGCCTGGGATCAAGGCAAGCAGGTCCAATCTTTCTTCTTCAGACAGCAAGACAGTCCTTGGAGTAGCAGGGCAGTCCTTCTGGTAGCAGGAAAGTCCTTCTTCTGAATATTTCAAAGGTACAGGAATATTCCTGTACCTGTGGAGAGGTTATGAAGGTCACATTTTTATATCTGGTGCCAGCCTCTGTGTTGTGGAATTCCCTAATCTACCCCAAACTGCTTTTGGGAAGTTGTTCCCATTCTCCTGGTCCTGGCTCCAAACTGTCTAGAGTGACAAGGGCAAGGGTATGGCTGGTGTCACGTTTTTATGTGTGTGATGCAGGCAGGGCCTTTTTAAAGGCAATCAGGAAAGGATACAGCACCTCCCCAGCCATCCTGTCAGAAAGACCCTCTTTCCTCACACCTAGACTTCCTTTATCTCACTGTCTGGAAGCAATATACAACCCATAACAGCAGAGCCAACACAGTCAAGTGTCTATGAAAGCAGCTGAAAGACACATTGGGTTTTGCCAACTTTCTAAAAGTATACAAAAAGAGATAGATGAAATGCTTGATTTAATCTTAGCCACTGGTAATTACTTGAGCCGCATTCCAAGCCCTTCAGTAGTTTGCACACCATGTCACCTCAGTTTGGACCCAGCTATATGCAAATCCAGGAGCGGGCTCGTGCAGGTGAGAGCGGTGGAACTGGGTGGGGAGGGAGTCGGCATATGACGACAAGGGAAAATTAAATTTTACAAAAAAGAAAAACATATACCTTTCTCTCGTTGCATCACCGACTTGGCGATGCCACAAGCGCAAGGTACGTGTTTTTCTTTTTTTTAAATTTCATTCTCTCTCATCATCGTCTATCGACTCCCTCCACACCCCGACCAACCGCTCTTACCTGCACGGGCCGTGCCTGTGCAAACAGTCTTGACTCACCTCCATTTGGAACAGACTAGCCCGAACTGCCGAACCAGGTCCTTCTTGAACCGGAACACAAGGAAACACAGACCACTTTCACCCTAGTTAGGGGCTCATCAGCCAGGTACAGTTTGGTTCCAGTGAAGTGTGCATGGGGTCCATGTCTGGGCATATACCTTACCACTTGGTGCTGCGCACTAAAATATACAATAAAAGTGATGGATAGACGCTTAAATTAATCTCAGCCACTGGTAATTATTCTGGCCGCACACCAGTCCATTTATTTTTTTGCACACCGTGTCACCTCAGTTTGGACCCAGCTATATGCAAATCAGTCTTGAACCTGCTCCAATAATAACAGTCCAGCCCGAAACGCCAAACCAGGTCCTCTCTGAACTGGAACACAAGCATCCAAGGACCAGTTTCGCCCAGATTATGGGTTTATCAGCCGGCTACAGCTTGGTTCTAGTGATGCAGTGTGCACGAGACCTGTATCTGGGTATAACAGTTCCACTCAGGATGCCAAACTAAAGTATACAAAAAAGTGATGGTTGGAATCCTTGAATTAATCTCTACCACTGGTATTTACTCAGGCATCATTCCAATCCATCATTATTTTACATACCATGTCAAACTTTCTAAAAGTGGCATTTTTAAAACTAGACTTAAAATCTGATTTCACAATTAACAAGGATTTCTAATTTTAATTAATTTGAGTATTAATATCATTTCTCTATATGCTCCCAATCTGAAGTTAACACTTATTAAATTTAACGAAGTACCAGCATTAGTCTATAAGAGAGATGGGCCTTACACCAGTGAAAAACGATTTTAACCCCTCCCGATGACGGAACCGCTCCGTCATCAGCTACAGTTGAGCTGTGCTGATGACGGAGCGGTTCCGTCATGGCCCGGCCGCCGCGCCTGCGCGCGCTGATTTCGCGCCTGCGCGGCTGTTTTAATGAGCGGGGCGGGTCATGACGGAACCGCTCCGTCAACAGCACAGCTCAACTGTAGCTGATGATGGAGCGGTTCTGTCACCAGCATGCGGCGGCCGCGCGGCCGCCCCGCCCCTTTAGCGCCGCAGCGAAAGGGTTAAAAGTGTTTCACTGTCAGGAGACATAAAAATGCAACCTACATGTCCTACTTTTTAAATGCCATGCACTCGGCCCTCGGAGTGGTTAGGGCCTACCTTAGGAGTGACTCCTAAGTTTTAAAAAGGAAGGTTTGGGCCTGGTAAAAGGTTTAGTTTGGCAGGTCAAAACGGCAGTATAAATCTGCACTACAGGCTGTAGTGGCAGGTCTGAAACATGTTTGAAAAAGTCTACTTTAGTGGGTGGCACAATACGTACCCTGGGTACATGTAGGGACTTACAAGTAAATTAAATTTACCAATCAGGTGTGGGCCAATTTTACCATGTTTAAATGAGAGAGCACTTTACCACTAGTTCGTAGGGAAAAAGTGCACAGAGTCCTAAAGCCCAACAAAAACGAGTTCAGCAAAGGGAGACAGAGGACAGCAAATATTTGGGGTGATCTTGAAGAAAGGGCCAAATCCAACACATGGTATTAAAGGTAGGCCTGCCGCATGAATATATGATGACATTCCGCATTCAAAAATCCCGCATACCATGACTCTGCATTATTTACAACGCGGAGCCATTACTCCGCAGTACAATCACTCCGCAAAATTTAACCCCGCATATAACTTTACAACGCATGCCTTTACAACGCAAAGGCATGTGTGGTGAAGTTATATGTGGGGTAAAGTTAGAAAATGTACTTACACTATATATAAATATATATAATACATATATATATCTATATACATACAGATAAAAATAAATATATATAAATAAACCAGATAAAGCATATGTATATAAATAAATAAATATTTTACATTTATATTTGTTTTAAAATAATTTAAATATATATATATATATATATATATATATACACACATTTTAAAAAAATACACTTAACACCCTAAAAACTAATACCCCCTGCTCCCTTAAAATACCCCAGCACCCCAAAATCCAAACCCACCCTTACTCCTTAAAATACACCAACACCCTTAAACACTAACCCATCTTAACCCTATAAATATACCCTGTACCCCAAAACCCAAACCTACCCCTGAACCCTAAAAATACCACTGTACCCCAAAACCCAAACCTACCCCTGAACCCTAAAAATACCCCTGTACCCCAAAACCCAAACCTACCCCTGAACCCTAAAAATACCCCTGTACCCCAAAACCCAAACATACCCCTGAAACCTAAAAATACCCCTGTACCCCAAAACCCAAACCTACCCCTTAAACCTAAAAATACCCCTGTACCCCAAAACCCCAAAATACCCCTGAACCCTAAAAATACCCCAATACCCCAAAACCCAAACCTACCCTTGAACCTTAAAAATACCCCTGTACCCCAAAACCCAAACATACCCCTGAAACCTAAAAATACCCCTGTACCCCAAACCTAGCTCTAAACCCTAAAAACACCCCTGTACCCCAAACCTAGCTCTAAACCCTAAAAATACCTCTATACCCCAATACCCAAACCTATCCCTTAACCCTTAAATACCCCCGCACCCCATAAACAAAACCCACCCTTAAAATACCCCTGAACCCCAAAAACATATACTCCAACACCCACAAACTAAAATCATATACTTACCATACACTTAAATACAAAAAACATATGCTTTTAACAATCATGCTTTTACAACGAATTTCGTTGTAAAAGCATACGTGGTAAAAGCATATCATATATAATGGCATGCGTTGTAAAATATTGCGGAGTAACTGTACCTGCGTTATGGTATGAGGAGCAAAGGTATGCGGAGTAAAAAATGCGGAGTGACGGTGTTTTACCCTGCCGCAAGCTTAGCCAGCTGGTGTGTTTCTGTTTGACAAGGAGGGTGGGAATTGGTGGCCTAGTTCTTATTTGATGTATCCGGTGGGAGCATAAAGGGCTCTCCCGCCCTATGCCACGGAGCGCATTGGATTTTTTTTCAGTTTTATACAGCACAAACTTGGCCCAAGGGTATCATAGCGCTCTACAAGGGATGCATAAACAACAATTACAGGGGTACAAAACAGTAGGATGCATACTGGAGATATGTAATACAGGTAGGAAGCATACATTAATACGCAATATAGAACAGGGGCAAAATATGCAATGAGGGAAGGAGAGGATTGTCAGTGCAGTTCTGAGGTAGTTAAAGGAGTTTACGGCATGGGGCATAGCACTGTAGATCTGGTGGGACAGTTTGTTCACAGGACATTATGTGCAGCTTGGCGGGAAGATTTGATTTAGGAAGGAGGGTTTAGGTATTTGTTGAGAAAAGATAGTTTGATGTTTTTCCTTATATGTAGGTAAGATCGGTTTTCACATAGTTCTTTTGAACGGGTGCTCCAAACTCTGGGAGCATTCCCGGAGAAGCAGCAGGTGACAGATGTATTAGTCTTGAATTTGGGTGGAATCAGGAGAAGAGTGTTAGAGCTTATACTGACAAATGTTTTAAGCATAAGACAGCATAGGCCCACTTCAGCCACTGGCTTCGCTCTCTGCGAGTCACGGCATTTTGCTCATACATAATGCGCACTTTTACACAAAAAGGAGTTCCTTTACACAGTTTTACAAAAAACATTGGCTAAGCCAAAAACCAGTAGCCAACTCCAGACTATTTGCCATTGTCAGCACTTGATCATGAGTTGCATGCAATGCAGGCATGATGGCACAGAAGGCGATTCTAATATTAGACGCTCCTTGGATTCACATACAGTGCGCAGTATAAGTGAAAGGTTAAAAAGTTGCTTTGTTTTTGATAGCGAATAAATGTGTTTAGATTGCCATGATTTTTCTTAACTCATAATACCAAGAATGAATAGTAGAATTTTCATTCTCTGGTGCACACATTCTGCAGCTGTGAGATGGCTACAAGGGATATGGCTTTGTATGTGCTGTTATGTAAGCACGAATGAAAGTAGTTTCTGCATGCATTTTCTTGATCAAGAGGCACTGATCAAATACTATGTACTGTAATTCTAACCTCTTTCTCCACTTACTCTCTCTCTTTTTGAGTCCGGCTGTGGACCTCCTAATCCTGTGCTGAGCAGGCATTGGGAATCTGGACTTAATCTCACTTTTTTTCACCCCAGTACAGAATTATCTATGCTGCCTATCATTATCACCCTTCAATGCATTCTCTTATTAATAGCAAATGAAGGCTTCTCATTGGTGTTCGAAATAGAAAAAAACTGGGAAGAAGAGGATTGGTTTAAGATAGAGGGTGGAGTCATGAGAGAGTGCATCATGAGGAGCTGAATCCATGAGATTTGATGGTCTGTCAGAATATATGCATTAACTGTACACACTCTGCCCCTAAATAAATTAATGTGACAGGGTGAGGCCGCGTGCTGTAGGGGGGTGCGCTGCAAGTGACTGGTGGGCACCTGGTTCTGACCCGACACGTCCTCATTCTTTGCAGACTGATCCATGGGAAACGGAGTCCGAGGAGTACGCCGAGGAAGAACGTGGCTCCTTTAACTGGACTTACACAGAGGAGGAGGATCCGCCCACTGTTCACGTCAGCCGGCCTGGATTGGCCAAAAGAGAGGAAGCAATGTGGATGGCGTGTGACGTCACCCCCGAAGTGCCGGAGAAGAGTGAAGACGGAGAACCAGGAACCGGAGAAGAGAGAAACGGAGGAAGAAGCGGAGAACCCGACGAACAGCTGGGAGCTAGCGAAGGAGCGACCGAGGGGAAGCCAGGAGGCCAACGACCCTGCGAGTCGCCGTGCCACTCTCCCGGGGGAGGAGCGTGGCTTGCCCAGGTACGTCAGCGTATGGCGGCTTGGGTGGGGAGCAAGCGTGTACTTTAGTGTAAATAGCCCCGTGTGAGATCCTGCGTCCCCCTCCCCCCTCTTGTGTCCATTTATCCCGCGATTACTCCCCCTCACAGTCTGTTACCTCCCCTCACCTCCGCACTGCATTATTTCGAGTGTGTGATCACGAGTGGTGCCTCCCTACACTACACACCTGGGTCCCCCGGTGCATGCCTTCCCAGTGGACGCTGGAACTAACGGCCCCTTTCTGCTTGGTCTCCCCTTTCCCTGGGTCACCGGAGCCACGACGACGGCCAGAAAACATCCCACCATCAGTGACCAGACCTCGAGGGGACCGCGACACACAACCTAGGAGAGGAATACCATCCAGACGCCACAACGGAACCCAGTCGGTTCGCGAGGGAGAGACTTACGTTCCGAACCCGGAGAACTCTCATGTTAAAAACCCAACGGGGAATACCAATAAAACCCTCGTTAACACCAAGAATTAGTGTACTGCCTGTTCCTACCCCACCATCCGATACCACCCCAACTCCTGGTACACAGGGCCCGTCTACAGTGGTGTCAGAAGTGGGATCTACTCCCTCTGAGCAAGACCTGATGATGGACCAAGTGGTACAGACCTTAATCGATGGCCAACAGAAACTGGAATGGGCTATCGGCCAACAAATCAGCATAGCTGATGCAGACAGAGCCCTGTTTCGGAGCACCATGACCCAACAAATGGACAATCTGCAGAAGGTAGTGGCAACCCCCGGTACTGCTATGTCAGCAGATCGACGGCCTCAAGGACCTCATCCTTCGGGGGTATCCCTGCAGAAGTATGTAGTGGGCGAAGACCCGGATGCCTTCCTGGTCAATTTCGAAAGAGCTGCCCGTGCATGTGGGTGGTCTGAGGACAAGTGGCCTTTCTTCCTCGCTCCCTTGTTGACAGGAGAAGCGCAGACAGCATACCAGGTCGCTAACCAAACAGGTACGGCCACCTATATCGAGATCAAGGGGGTGATCCTGGACCACCTCGGTATGGACGCAGAAGCCTACAGGCTTAGGTTTCGTAAGGAAAAGGGTATCACCGGAGAAAACCCAAAGACGTTATATCTACGTCTGAAAATGGCGGCGGAAAAATGGCTGAGACCCGAAACCCGGAGTAAAGAAGAAGTCATGACAAGCATAATCCTGGAACAGTTCATGGAAACCCTGCCCTACGGCACACAAAGATGGTTGAGGCAACATCCAGGACTAACTGCTGCTCAGGCTATTGAAATGGCGGCCAACTATACTAGGGCCGCTCCACGCACCTTTCCCTGGGAACCGGAGAAGCCATCCAAAAGCACCCTCCCTCCGCCCAAACCGGAAAGAAAAAAAACTGTATTTGAACCCCTGAAACCACGACCCTTCCGGCCAGACATAACCCCTCTACGGGGGCCTCAATGCTTCGAATGTGGGGAGTGGGGCCTCATCGCCCGGTTGTGCCCCAGAAGAAAGCCGACGGAGGAACCCATGGAAGTGGGTTACATACCCAAGGCCGTGATGTACAGCGCAGAGATGGGGCCCTCCTACTACGTACGGGTACGGGTAAACCACACACCAGTAAAGGCACTCCTAGACTCAGGATGCAGACAGTCTGTAATACGGGGGAAACTAGTATGTCCCTCACAGATAGGGCAGGAGGGCGAAGTACACATACGGTGCGTCCATGGGGATGTCAAAACGTATCCCATTGCCCGTATCACCATACACTCCCAGGGGAGGGAACCCTGTACGGTAAAGGTAGGAGTGGTGAGTGCCTTGCCTGAAGAACTGATATTGGGGGTAGACAACCCGCAGTTCCTAGCCTTGTTTAAACGGGAGTTGGACAAACAACCGACAGAGGCCTACCTGTCCTCCGAACCATGGGTCCTAGACAGGGGGTTCAAGTTCGCGCAGTCCAATGACCCATCTCTCCTGAACGCATGGGAGGCTGCCCACGTCGCCCAGACCACGGGAGCCCCCCAGAGATATCCCCGCTTCACTATGGAAAACGGCCTGTTATATCGGGAGGGAAAGGA
Organism: Lissotriton vulgaris; assembly: GCF_964263255.1. Classification (NCBI taxonomy): domain Eukaryota; kingdom Metazoa; phylum Chordata; class Amphibia; order Caudata; family Salamandridae; genus Lissotriton; species Lissotriton vulgaris. The sequence goes on from NC_141694.1 coordinate 510,989,260, forward strand.
GGGAGAACCCAGGCAACTGGTGGTACCGAGCAACTTCCGAGAACAGATATTGTTCTACGCCCACACACATTTGACAGCAGGACATAGCGGGACAGAGAAGACCACACAAAACATACTCCGATTGTTCTACTGGCCGGGTATCTACAAAGAAACCGAGACGTATTGTCAACAATGCGAGGTGTGCCAGAAGAAGAACATGTCCAGACCACCAGCAATCCCGTTACAACCCCTACCCGTAATAGGTAATCCATGGGAACGTGTCGGCATGGACCTCATTGGGCCTCTACCCCGCTCCTCAAGGGGGCATACCTATGCACTAGTGGTGGTGGATTATTCCACCCGTTTCCCGGAGGCCTTTCCACTAAGCAGCCCCACCACGAAGAACGTAGCCGAAAAGCTCGTCGAATTATTCTCAAGGGTTGGGTTTCCCCGTGAGATCCTGACGGATCAGGGGACGCCCTTTGTGTCTCGCATGATGAAAGAGGTATGCAAGACATTGGATCTCCACCACATCCGCACGTCTGCGTACCACCCCCAAACGGATGGCTTGGTGGAGAGGTACAACAGGACTCTCAAAAACACCCTAAAGAAACTGCTGTCCACCGAGAATAAGGACTGGGACCGGATGCTCCCGTTGGCACTGTACGTAGTAAGGGCACAGGTCCAAAGTAGCCTTGGATGCTCGCCCTTTGAACTACTGTATGGCAGGCAACCAAGGTCCCTGCTCGACATAACCAAGGAAGCATGGGAGCACGAGGAGGCCAACGAACAGCGGTCCCTCCTGGACTACACCCAGCAATTAAGGTCGCGCTTGGGGAAACTGAGGGAACTGGCGTATTCAAACCTGCAGTCGGTACAAACACGACAAAAGCGACAGTACGATAAAGGCAAACGCTGGAGAACCATGAATCAAGGGGACTGGGCTCTGGTGCTGCTTCCTTCCTCCACCCAGAAATTCAGGAGCGAATGGAAGGGGCCGTATCGTGTTCTGGAAAAAATTGGCAATACCACCTACCGGCTACTTATGTCTCCCACCCGCAAGCAGACCTTTCACATGAATCTCTTAAAAAAATGGCTGGGTCCTACACCCCGATCAGCCCATTTGACCCTTCCAGAAGGGGGCGAAAAAACAACCCTATCCGACCTACCCATCAACCCGGAGTTGTCCGACAAGGAGAAACATGAACTGCTGAGCGACCTCCGCCCTTTTTCCCCCTTGTTTTCAGACACTCCTGGTTGCACACACTTGGCAGAGCACGAGATCAATACAACCCCGGGTAGCAGGGTACAGCTAAGAGCCTATCGCATACCAGCAGCAAAAAGGGCTGACGTGAGGAAGGAAGTTGCAAGCATGTTAGATCTCGGCGTCATCAGGCCCTCAAAAAGCAACTGGTCCTCCCCAATAGTAATGGTGCCCAAACCTGATGGGTCCACACGTTTTTGTATGGACTTCAGGGCACTGAACGCCGTCTCATCCTTCGATGCGTTCCCCATACCCAGGGTGGACGAATTGATTGAGCGAATAGGGGAAGCCAAGTACATCACAACGCTGGACCTAACAAAGGGATACTGGCAGGTGCCTTTGAGAGAGAAGGATCGCCACAAGACCGCCTTCGCCACTGAGGACGGATTATACGAATTCAATGTCCTTCCCTTTGGCCTACACGGGGCGCCTGCCACGTTCCAAAGGCTCATGAACACGGTGTTATCCCCTCATGCCGGCTATAGCTCCGTATATTTGGATGACATTGTCATATTCAGTCAGACCTGGACTGAACACCGAGAACATGTCACCAGGGTTATGGCCTCCTTGAGAGACGCCAGATTGCACGTGAACGCCAAGAAATCCAGAGCGGCTTACTCTAAAGTGAAGTACCTTGGGTTCATGTTAGGGGACGGAGTGATTGCTCCCCAAGAGGAGAAAATCAAAGCCATCACCGAAACTCCGTTTCCTTCGACAAAAAAGGAACTTAGGGCCTTTTTAGGCCTCATGGGCTACTATCGACGGTTCGTAGAGAACTTTGCCGACATAGCCACCCCCCTGACTAACCTACTCCAAAAATCCGTTAGGAATAGCCTGCCTGTCCCTCCTACACTGGAAGCCAAAGCAGCATTCGAACGTCTGAAGAATGCCATCACAACCAGTCCGGTGTTAATACCTCCAAACTTCGATAAACCGTTCATACTAGCCACGGATGCGTCCGACTCAGGAATCGGGGCTGTACTGTCTCAGACAGGGGAGGACGATAGGGAACACCCGATACTGTATATAAGCAGGAAACTACACCCCCGTGAACAAAGATACCCCACAGTCGAGAAGGAGTGTCTGGCGATCCGATGGGCTGTAGAGAAGCTCCGTTACTATCTGGAGGGGAAGGCCTTTACCCTGTACTCCGATCATGCCCCATTGCAGTGGATGCATAAGAACAGGACACAGAACGCTAGGGTACTGAGGTGGTTCCTCTTCCTCCAGCCTTATGCTTTCACGGTGGTTCATAGGAAAGGGAGGGATAACGGGAACGCCGATTTCCTCTCTCGCATGCCTGTTCTCCCCAAACGGGAGAATGCAGGGGGGGAGGTGTGTGACAGGGTGAGGCCGCGTGCTGTAGGGGGGTGCGCTGCAAGTGACTGGTGGGCACCTGGTTCTGACCCGACACGTCCTCATTCTTTGCAGACTGATCCATGGGAAACGGAGTCCGAGGAGTACGCCGAGGAAGAACGTGGCTCCTTTAACTGGACTTACACAGAGGAGGAGGATCCGCCCACTGTTCACGTCAGCCGGCCTGGATTGGCCAAAAGAGAGGAAGCAATGTGGATGGCGTGTGACGTCACCCCCGAAGTGCCGGAGAAGAGTGAAGACGGAGAACCAGGAACCGGAGAAGAGAGAAACGGAGGAAGAAGCGGAGAACCCGACGAACAGCTGGGAGCTAGCGAAGGAGCGACCGAGGGGAAGCCAGGAGGCCAACGACCCTGCGAGTCGCCGTGCCACTCTCCCGGGGGAGGAGCGTGGCTTGCCCAGGTACGTCAGCGTATGGCGGCTTGGGTGGGGAGCAAGCGTGTACTTTAGTGTAAATAGCCCCGTGTGAGATCCTGCGTCCCCCTCCCCCCTCTTGTGTCCATTTATCCCGCGATTACTCCCCCTCACAGTCTGTTACCTCCCCTCACCTCCGCACTGCATTATTTCGAGTGTGTGATCACGAGTGGTGCCTCCCTACACTACACACCTGGGTTCCCCGGTGCATGCCTTCCCAGTGGACGCTGGAACTAACGGCCCCTTTCTGCTTGGTCTCCCCTTTCCCTGGGTCACCGGAGCCACGACGACGGCCAGAAAACACCCCACCATCAGTGACCAGACCTCGAGGGGACCGCGACACACAACCTAGGAGAGGAATACCATCCAGACGCCACAACGGAACCCAGTCGGTTCGCGAGGGAGAGACTTACGTTCCGAACCCGGAGAACTCTCATGTTAAAAACCCAACGGGGAATACCAATAAAACCCTCGTTAACACCAAGAATTAGTGTACTGCCTGTTCCTACCCCACCATCCGATACCACCCCAACTCCTGGTACACAGGGCCCGTCTACAATTAATGAGGAAAAGGTGATAGTTAATCTGTTTTGCCTTACTCTGGGTGCTATAAACTCAATTTTAAGGTACCTCAGTGGGTTAAAGAACCTACTGCAGATTCTCATGTGTAGCCAGCGAGTTTCAGCATATGACACTGGGGCATTAGCTCAAGTGTTTAATGCAATAAATGGTGATATCTCTGTGTAGTCAAGATCAGAGGTGTGAATCGCAGGATAGTTATGCTTAATATGTCTACTGCAGAGCAACCTATAGATCACAGATTTATACCAGTTATGATAGTGGACACAAAGCATGTGTAAAATGAAAACGTATGTGCCGCTACCCTACACGTGCGTGGAAACGTTAAGAGACATGTCAAAGATTATATCTAAGTTCTTTGCAATGGGGACTGGGATGGGAGGGAAAACAATAACATCTGGCCACCAGTGTGAGCCCAGATATCTGCCTATTTACTGAAGATAAGAATCTAAGGTTTGTCTCCATTCAACTTGAGAGAGTTCCTGTTCATCCACAGATCTTGAGTAGCTTTGGAATCTGGATTTGGCTTCTGTGTGATTATTGGAGATAGTTTGAAAGATCTGGGTGTTGTCCCGTTGTGAAAATATGTTCAGTCCAAAGCAAAGGATCAGAGCTGTCAGGGAGGGCATGCATATTTTGAATTAGGTTGGGCGGAATGAGGATCCCTGTGTTATCCACAGGCTGGGTCTGGTGGCTCAGTGGACTAATGCATCCACTGCAAGGGCCTGTGTTTGACCTCATGGTCACAGGTTCAAATCCCGGCGGGTCCACTCAGCCTTTCATCCATCTGAGGTCGATAAAATGAGTACCATTGAGTTGGGTAACAATAAACATCTGTTATTCAGCGCCAAGACACCTTGTTGGGTTGAACGTGCGCTTTACAAATAATTATGTTATGTTATCCACAACGAAATGAGAAAGGGGCTGAACTAATGGGTTTGAGGGATACCATCTGAATTCTGTTAGTGAGGAAAGAGCAAATCCACCTGAATAACTTGCCTTGAAAGCCTGTGTTTTTTAGTCTGATGGTCAGAACTGCATGAGATACCGTGTCGAAGGCACACAATAAGCCGATTTATCTAGATGAACCAAGGGCGCAGTAACGCCCTGTCCGAAATAAGTTTAAGTTCTTTGGCTGTGGCCTGCAGTGCAGATTCTGTACTGTGGAAAAGTCTGAACCCCAATTGAGAGTAGTCAAGAAGATAATGTGATTCATAAAAATCAGTAATGTTCTGTTTTACAGCTTTCTCTGTGATTTTGGATGGGGAATGGAAGAAGCGAAATAGGCCTGCAATTAGACAGAGTTGCTGGGCCAACCATGGGGTTCTGTTAGCGGGGGATTCACCACAGCCATATTCAATGCCACTGTGACTGCCGCTGTTGCCAGAGAGAGAGGTTATGTAGGACTGTCATAACATGCAGGATGCTTTCTTTGGCTAAGCACAATATTTTGGGAGAGCAGGGACCCTGATTTTGTGGCAAGAAGAAGGTTTGAAACTTGAGGCACCAAGACCCTGGAGAACAAGGTGATCCGAGGTAGGAGACTATCTCCCTGTGTAGGTCCAAGTTGATGTTGTTACTAGAAACCTCTTGTTCCAACTACCACAAAGCAGGAAAAGCAGAATATATGGTTTTGATTTACTATTTAAAATAGATAGGCAGCTTGTCAAATAGATCTGGAGTTAGAATGATTAGGGTTGAACTGGATTCTGATTTGGGAATAACGCTTAATATTCTAAAAAGTTACCCATGGGATTGCGTGAGAAGGCCAGTTGTGAAGAATAGAAGGTGTGCATGGCACTGTCTAAAAGCTGCTTGTAGTTGGTTATTGCCTTTCGGTAAGTTGCCTTAGGAGAAGATTTAGCAACACTTCACACAACGCTGCAAGACAGGGTTTTTTCCAAGTATGTAAAGCAGCATTTATGGAAATTGAGAACATTATTGGTACATAGTTCAATAAATTCACACTTAGCGGTACCCATTCCTGCAGGTCTGAGCACACGCATCTGTATTTTAGCACTTTGTGGATAGGCTTACATTTTGCGTGCCAGTGGCACACCAGCTGCGCTCACCTACTTTGCTAATGTACCAGCATTTTGTACTTATGGCCTGCCAGATGTCAGAGGTGAGGTCAATTCAAAAGTAAACCTTATTTGGACTAAGTGGTCTTTAAACATTTAAAATGTAGTCAATCAAGTGACTCAATGGTATCTAATAAGAGTCCAACTGCTCCTCTCAGCTTGCTAATGCCCCATCTAGTGAATTGAGTACTGGAAAATTAAACACAATTAAAAGAAAATTATGAAATGAAAGTTACACAATTATTAAAATCCTTTTTTTTGTCCGTTCCAAGATGGCAACAGCATTAAAGATGCCCATAGCTAAGAATGCATAGGCAGAAGGCAGCTTGTAGCTGAAGCATTATTTGGATGTAAGTGTTATGAAGTTGACTTGTCAATATTTAAACATTTAAAACAAACACAACACTGAGAATTCATGATCCAGTCAGGTTCAATTACATTTTTCTTGTTTTGATACGTGCAAGAATTTTCTTTGTCAGAAATTGGCAAATCCCTCTGATTCCCTGGGTCTCCGTCTACCCCACAGCGACAGCCCTTTGGGTCAGAAGAATTAATGTATTAACTCCTTTGAACAAAGCCAAGTATATTGTTGGCCTTTACATTCTACATATCATCCCTGTAATGGGAATTAAATCCAAAAAGGCAGATTTGGAGCGAAAGCAATTGGTTGTTCTGCTGAAAGTGACTTAACATATGCATGTGGGATTTGCATACCACTGCTAACGTATGCTTACATAAAATAAACACCTGAGATTAACAAACACTGAAGAAAAGCGAATCATGTCTGCGCAATGACAGCAAGTGCTGGACATGTGTCTGTTTTATTTCAAACAACTCACAGCGCCAGATAAAATATTAAATATGGTGAAACACGCAACAAATCACCTGCACTTTTTTTTTTTAATTTTCAGGACTTCTGTAGCACAGCTTGTTTTCAAAACACAAACATGCGGCCTCGCGGAGATGATGCTATGGGAGTTCTAGCTCAGATAATGTCAATTACCTTAGTAAAATAGGTGTCATCCTTGCAAAACAGTATGCAGCTGTTGCTGTTTAGAACGAAACACCACATTTCACCGATCGGCATATTTTCTGAAGTCTAGTCTTCAGCCGACTAAATCCAATTAGGACCAACAATTGAGGAAAGCACCATGAGACCGCCAACATATGGCTCAAAGAGAGCGTTCAACTTCAAAGACAGGGTGTGGTTGTTCAGCTGTGTGAATGGAAATCCGGATCACCTTTCAGGCAGGTGCAGCCGCCAGGTACACGGCATTCTGCCTCGTTTCACTTCTCATTATACTCTGTTGCATAAAGACAGCTGATTTTAGAAGAGTCATGCTATCAGATGCGCCTACTGCAAACAACAAAGACGGCATGGAGTAACACCACCTGAGTTACTAGTGCAGTCAACCACTTAAAAGGATATCATGTGCTTTTCTATTCATAGATCCCAAGCCAAGTCAAGCCCTGGTTCTATCTGAGGAACTCAACCAAACTACCCGCTCTTCAGAAAGTTGCTTAAATCCGACCTGTGTAATGAAGGATTCACCGGATGTACAGAGGTTTGAAGAGGGTCAACTAAAAAAGGTCAATTCTGCCACACTCTTACTACAAACAAAGGACAATAACTAATCGCCATTCCCTCCATCCTGTCACACACCACTTACCTGTAGTCCCCCTGAAAACACCTTCCTAATTTCAGCACTGCACGTGAGGTACAATTTAGGCCGACCTTCGCTACCCTTGCTAACACCCATCTGCCTACATCCTCTGTCTAAAGACTCTCTACCTCATTTGTCACCTGCTTATCCCATCATGTATGAGAGCACTAATGAGGTGGCCGCAGGACGAAAACTGTGCCACCACAGAAAGACATCAAATAAAACAATCATTAAGTAAGCAGATAGGATCACATGTTTAGATCCTCTTCGTAAGCTCGATAGGATTTTGACTTGTGGTTTGCACTCACTTGTTTGGACATTTTCTTTGCTGCTTCTCGGCTTTGGAAAATGACGGGCTACCAGTCTCATTTACAGTAGGACAACTGTGCCCTGGCTAGATGAAGCGCTCTGTTGATTTCTCCTATGACTACTAAGACCGTTTCTCTGTGTGACCTACGGTAAAACAACATATTGCATTTTGTGTAATTATTGATTAGGATGTGTGATTGAGTGGGTCTATATAGAGAATTCAAGAATCATGGTCTTTATGACGGTTCATTATATCAAAGAAAGTAGAAGTGGAGTGTGAGGAGCTATATGTGTGTCTCGTAGTAATGTAACACTTCCGCTAAATAAAAAGCAGCCATACTGTATTTCTTGACAGTGTACAATCCATTGACATTAGTAAAAATATTTTACTTTCATATTAACCACGAGACAAACTATTATTTCGTTTTTAAACCGGTTACTTCTAGGCAATTCACTCATTTCAAATACCATTTAGTTTTCTAGATACTTTTTTTCCCAACCAATACCCTAAACCCTCTGACTACTTCCACCCACATGTCAAATTTCCCAGCTAACCCTTCCCTCCTCCAACCGTTTAGCCACACCAACAATGAGTCATTTTGTCTTCTGGGCTGAACAAGTACCCTTCCATCCAATCCTGTTTTCTAGATGCGCTTTGATGAATTTCTACAGAAGAGATAGCCAAATATATTTAAGATTCCCATTGGACAACCATCACTAGACCGATCAAATTATTTACCTACTTATGAAAAATAGTTGTCTGCCCCAATAACATAACCTTCAAAAGTATACTAAATCCTCATTTCTCATTTTAACTCTGACCTCATCCTGTCATCTCCTAACCCTTCACTAGTAAACTCATCCAAATCTCTGCAATCATATATCCTTAGTTCTGAGCATCATAATTGCAAACACTGCAGCATGTTATTGTATCCTAGGTGTCCTTAATGTAGTTCTCTCCTTCAAATACATCACTACCGCCTCATCTCTTCCCAGTTCTGACTGAATGAGTCGACCCACCTCCAAACATTGCTGTACATGCTGTGGGAAGTTAATCCCAGCCTTTTGTGTCCTTCTTCTCTTTCTACACTCAGTGGTTAAAGAACATCCTTCCTTCGGCACCACCTCCTGTACCTTCTCTGAGTCCGATAGAGTGAACCATGCTAAGCTTTATTTTTTTTTACATGTCTATTGTTTTGGATGCGTTATTGTTTATTATGCAGTTCAAACGGGCCAACTGTGAGAATGTGGTACTTTCATTAGCCCAGATCCAGTTACTATTCAGTCAGGTAGCAGCATTCGGCTGACTTTAAGTACTGCCCGTCGGCGCACTTTCTGCTCTTGTGTCAAGCTGCTTGAGAGCTGTTATCAGTATGTCAGCCCCGCGCCAGTGTGCTTCTCGAGGGTCAGGTGTCGTGGAGAAGGAATTCATTCAAAGCACCACCATATTTAACCCCATCTGCGCTAAGCGTTTTCCCGCTGTGCGCTAAAGATTTGCAAATCCCGAGTTACATGACGAGCTCAGCTCGTCATGAGTGTACGACAGGCGTACCTCATGACGAGCTGAGCTCGTCATGAGCGTGGAAGGGGTTAAGAAGCTTCAATACCGCGTCTCCTAGTCTTTGTGTCAACATGGAAGCAAGGAAGTGTAGTGCAGCGGTCTAGTCCTTCGCGGGCGTGTGATGATGCGGCACGCAAGGACGAGACCGCAAAGGGGAGTGCGCATGTGCGAGTAACGGGGCGCGCATTTTGGAGTGATCGGAGCGCATTGTAAGACGCCCGGCGCTCTTTCTGTGATTTGCAATTCCTAAAATAAATACGAACTTTCATTGAAGGAACCCCAGAGTCTGCCTCTCTATTTAGGTGATATACCAACATCACAGTGGCGACGACGAGTGGGATTTCCCACAAGAAGCCTCAACTGCTTCATAGGAAACCTAAGGCACACAGAGGAGCACGGACGCTGGGACACCACTGCACTGTACCAGTCAGGGGACTGAAAGGAAAGAAGCACAAGGGCAGAGAGTCACAGGAGGAGCGTGGCAGAGGCGCAAGGAGACTAGACGCTCCCACCATGTGCACCAGGGCCTGGAAAAGAGGCGAACAAACGAAGGAAGCACGGTAGGAGGGTGGATACACCACCACTGAGGCCCTGGTGGAACGGGGAGAGAGAAGAGAAGGGGGAGAAGGAGAACCCCGACTCAACACGGCACAAGGCGGGAACACAAGCGCGCCAAGCAGCCCTAGAAGTCAAGGAAGGGAACTGGAAGAACAGGCCAGGATGAGCACACAAGCATCTTCCCTTACGGCGCCGATTCCGTTTCTGCCCAAACCAGGTGAACCCCAGTTGAAATGGGAAGACTGGAGGGAGTATTTCAAGAACTATCTAGAAGCTTTGGAAGACGAGAATGGAGAACCCTTCCCCAGTGCGAGGAGAAGAAGGATACTCCTACATAATCTAGGTCCGGAAGGGATAAGAGTGTTCACGAACTTAGTGCCCACGCCTAGACCAGCGGCTGATGATGATGTCTTCCGGCATGCCTTAGAAGATCGAGATATTCATTACCGGCCTGCGGTGTGCGTCTCTATTGATTGTTTTAACTTCCAGCAGAGGAAGCAAGAAGCAGGAGAATCCATTGACAACTACGTTGCGGCGTTGAGAAGGTTGGCGAATACATGCAAGTATGGGACATTACAAGACAACTTCATAAAGGACCAAATCGTAATGCACACCACCAATAAGACGGTACAGGATAAGTTGTGGGCGCATGGAGAGGCAACGATAAAAGAAGTAATAGCAATGGTAAAGAAAGCGGAACTGTCGAAGCGATGCGCTGACGCAGCGAAACGGGAAAACACCCAGGGAATCATGGTGAACAGGGTGGACGATGCAGAGCAGTCAGGACGAAACAGAATGACGCCCGGGGATAATAAAGGAACCAACAGATGGTCGGGAAAGTCAAGTCAAACGTGGAAACAGTCCACGGATAGCAAAGCCACGTGTTACAGGTGCGGAAGTGCGAACCACGCGGCCCAGGATAAACGTTGCCCAGCTTTTCGAGCGAAATGCATGTTCTGTGGTCATAGGTCATTATGAGAAGGTATGTCGCAGAAAAGGGAAGAAGACGGTCGTGAAGTACGTGGCACAGGACCGGTTAGAAGAAGACCACGAGGAACAGGAAGAAGAAGACCTGGTGTTGTGCATCGAGGAGCAGGTGCTGGGAATAGAAAACAAGCGCTCGAGTAAACCACGGGACGACATGCTGATAAGAGGAGTGAAAAACAGGATTGCGATAGACTCAGGATCCCCATACACTATAGTCCAGAGATCGGTATGGGAGGAAGAATTCAGTCCAAGCCTGGGTCCCAAGTTGGAACCGCCAGACATTCAGCCGGTATCGTACACAGACACCCCTATTCCCATGGTGGGCTACCGGATCCTGAAGTTTGAGTTTAGGGGAAGAACAGCAGACTGCAAACTGTATGTGGCGGAGAAGGGCCCATCGGTGTTGGGGTGGAGAGATCAAGGAGATCTAGGGTTCAAACTGGACCCCGGAGGCAGTGAGCAAGTGTTGCTGATGGATTGTGAGTGCTGGCTGAATCCAGAGAAAGTGAAGAGAGAATTTCCAAAGGTATTTGGAGGGAAAGTCGGCAAGCTTAAGAAATTCATGCACAAAATCTTGCTCAAAGAGAACTCCCGCCCAGTGTCCCACAAGGTCCGTAACGTGCCCATCGCGGCGAGGGAAGCGGTGCGGCAAGAGCTACGTAGACTGGAAGAACAAGGGATAATTGAGCCCATAGACAGTTCGGAATGGCTATCCCCCTTAATCGTAGCACATAAACCCAACGGCAAGGTGCGTTTGTGTGTGGACCTGCGAAAACTGAGTAAATGCCTGATAGGGGAGAATTTCCTGTTGCCGACAATTGAAGAAATGCTAGCCAGAACAAGGAGAGTGAAGTGGTTCTACACCATTGACCTCGCGTCCGCCTATCATTAGATAGACTTGCATCCATCTAGCAGAAAATTAACGTCCTTCATAACACCGTTTGGATGTTATCAATTTCGCAGAATGCCCTTCGGGCTGGCATCGGCCGCAGTGGTGTTCCAGAAACTGATGCACCGCCTGTTCAAGGACGTAGATGGCATTCAATATTTCCAAGACGACATCTTGGTGATGGGAACAGACCGAGGACCACGACAAGAAACTGAACAAGGTACTGGGCATCCTGCATGAGAAGGGAATGACAGCGGAATGGAACAAATGTCGACTGGGAATGACATCCGTCATCTATCTAGGGCTTGAAATTGGAGGAAATGGTATCACCCCTAAGAGGGAGAACGTGAAGGCAATTTATGATGCCAAGGCCCCCGTCAGTAAGGAGGAAGTGAGATCCTTCCTAGGGATGGCCGAATACTATAGTAAATTCGTTCAGCACTTTGTGACTAAGCCACATCAATTGAGACAGCTTATAAGAAACAAGACGGCGTTCTATTGGGATGAAGAAGCACAGAGGGAATTCGAAGTGTTGAAGACGGAAATAAGCCAGGCGGAACCCTTGCATGGACATGATCCTCTTGGACAGACCATACTGACCACAGATGCCAGTGAGAAGGGGCTAGGAGCAGTTCTCGCACAAGAGAGAGAAGATGGTACTGTGGAAACCCTCAGCTTCGCATCCAGAGCATTATCCCCCACAGAACAAAAGTTCAGTGTAATTGAGAAGGAAATGCTGGCGGCGGTATGGGCCATGGGAAAGTTCAGACAGTTCCTATGGGGCACGAGATTTCGTCTGCAAACGGACCACAAACCGCTGGTCAAGGTGCTCACCTCGAGTGGACACGCAACTGCAACTCCACGCATTGCCAAGATGACGCTGAAGCTGCTGGAGTATAGGTATGATGTGGAGTACATACCGGGGACATGCAACAAAATGGCTGACCACCTGAGTCGAGCTTCGGCCATGGAAGAGGCGCCAAATTCGCCGTTGGAGAATGAAGAGATGATAGCTGTGATGGAGGATTCCGAGAAAGCCGAGAAAGTAATCAGCAAGCAAGAGTGGGCGCAGGCGTATGAGGAGGACGAAGACATGAAGGAGGTCAAGGAATGTGTGCTCGGTGGCTGGCCTGAAAAAAAGGAGGTTGAAGGAAGTTCTCCGGAAATTCTACGAAGTAAGGGAGGAACTATCGGTGAGCGACTCTGGAATTTTCTTATATCGAGGGGATAAAGTGGTGCCCCCCGCAAGACTAATCCTGCTCTTACTGAGCCAGCTACATGAGGGACATCTCGGCATTGTGAAAACAAAACTGCGAGTGAAGCAAATGTATTGGTGGCCGGGACTGGACATTCAAGTAGAAAGGCATGTGAGGGACTGTGACCAGTGCCAAGGAGCCGACAAAATATTGAAACCATTGAGACCTGCATTGGGAAGGTTTGACCAACTGCGCAACCCATGGGAGGATGTATCGGTTGACATTCTGGGACCAGTGCTGGATAACCAAGGTATGCTGAAATACTTTTGTGTTTTGGTGGACAAGTATTCTAAGTGGCCAGAAATACATGTGCAGGATGAGATGGACACTGACACAATCATCAAGTTTCTCACCTTAGTGTTCCTGAGAGAAGGGATTCCAAGGTCGATCCTCAGTGATAATGGTCCGCAGTTTACGTCTGAGAAGTGGTACAAGTACGCGGAAAGGAATGGAATCAAAGTGAAACACACCTCAGTGTATCACCCTTCGAGCAACGTACAGGTGGAGGGATTTAATCGTGTCCTTATGGGATCCATACAAGCTGCCATCATGAAGGGCAAAGATTGGGAGAAGGAGGTCCAAAGCATGTTGTGGGCGTACAGGATTACCCCCACCTCCACAGGGTACAGTCCCTTCCAGATCCTAAGGGGCAGGCACCCGTTCACGAAGGACAATGTGGTCTGGAGGGAGAAGACCGTCACCAGCAAATGGTCACCTGCTGTAGTCCAGCACAATCTTGAAAGGGCCCAAAAAGTATATACTGAGCACTATAACAGGAGAAGAAACGTGAAAGAAGCGACATTGGAAAAAGGGGAATGGGTGAGAGTCAAGTTGGCTGTGCTGAAAAGGAAAGAAGAAAGCAAGTACAGCCCACCCATGCAAGTGGAGGCAGTATATGACAGAGCGGCGTTGCTTAGTGACGGAAATGTGTGGCCCCAGGACCACATGGCTAAGATTAACAAAATTCTACAGTGGCCTGAGGAAAAAGAGAAAGGCCAACAAAATCAAGGACTGAGTGGCAGAGAGGAGAGAACAACGGAAGAAAGTGAAAGCCAAGAGGAAGGACATTTGCACGTAGAGAGAGAAGATCTGGAAGCCCCGAGGGTAGAGGAAGAGAGTGTTGAAAGGGACTTGTCACCCCAGAAAAAATAACTGAGTCAGATGAGGAGCGGAGTGTTGAGCCCTGTGGGAGATGGTGTCCGAGAAGCTTCTACCCCGGTAAGGCGTACACGTGCAGGGAGAGCGGTGGTCATACCTGCTCGCTTCAGAGACTTTGAATTGGGGGAATGTTGAATTAGTGGACTTATACCATATTTTTGTGTGTGTGTAAAAAGGGGAGATATGTAGTGTAGCGGTCTAGTCCTTCGTGGGCGCGTGATGACGCGGCACGCAAGGACGAGACCGCAAAGGGGAGTGCGCATGCGCGAGTAACGAGGCGCGCATTGTGGAGCGATCGGAGCGCATTGTAAGACGCCCGGCGCTCTTTCTGTGATTTGCAATTGCTAAAAATAAATACGAACTTTCACTGAAGGAACCCCAGAGTCTGCATCTCTATTAGGTGATATACCAACATCACAGGAAGGCTGCAGAGAAGCAGCATAATGTGGAGTTTGTTCTGAATCAGGGTGGAGAGCACCTGCAGATCTCAAGAATTGATCTGCAATCTTTGATTGAAGAAGCAGAGGTTACAAGAGGCAGAGAGAGGATCATAATGAGGACCAAGATGCTTATCAAAAAGGCAAATATAGTCAAGGTCCTATAGTGTGTGAAGCACTTAGACACATAAGAGAACGTCTGGGGTTTGAAGAAAAGCCCCAGAAGCAAGAAGGCTTTTACTCGCAATATAGTGGGCTCCAGGTGGATGACTTACCTCTCCATGATGTCATTAAGCAGCTGTTGCTTAAGAAACTGAAAAATACAGACAAGACACAGATCCAACATGTTTTGAATAAAATATATTCTCACCAGGATTCTGAAGATGAATTTCCTCTTACCTCAAAAGTAAATACTAATTTGGAATCAAAGTCAAACCTGACAACTGAGAATGCTACATTCCCGGATATAGTCGGCAGAAAGGTAGAGGCTACCTGCATACACAGCTTTTATTTCACTATTAGAGAGATCCAACTTCTATCCTAGCGAAGATGGAACTACTATCACAGTTACTGTCAGATGCGAGCATCGACATCCTCCGCAGAGGAGCAGTATAAGTGTGCCATCTGTTATGGATGATGCTGGGCCTAATTCAAAGGTTACCGTTCACAAGCCCGGAGCTATTTGGTACACTTTGTTGTGGGATGCAGCATTTCCAGTTCCAAGCTCTACCTTGGAACTGGAAAAACCTTACCAGAGTTTTCACAAAGGCACTAGAACCAGTTGTAGCATACCTGAAATTAAAAGGTTGTACACTATTCCCATATCTTGACTATTGGTTGTTGTCTGCTTCTTCTTTCCCTCATGGAGAAGACAATGTGCAGATGTTAAGCAAAGCATTGCAGCAGCTGGGCTTCATAATCAACTTCCAGAAATCACCTCTTCAACCTGTGCAGATTAAAACATTTATTGGGGCCCATTTTGACACCAGCATGGGATGTGACTTTTGGTAAGAGTGCAAGGTCTAAGAGCAGCAACCACAGAAATGGTTACCTTACGACATTAATATCTGAAGTACCTAATGGATCATCATCTTCATTACTGGTCCCTGAGCTCTCACAAGTTCCTGGTTCAAATCAATCAATCAATCAGGGTTCTTATAAAGTGTGACTGCTCACCCGTGAGGGTCTCAAGGCACTGAGGGGTCGGGGGTGGATCTGCGATTCAGTCGAAGAGCCAGATCTTGATGTCCTTCCTGAATTGCTTCAGCGAGGGTGACTGCCTTAGGTGCAGAAGCAGGGAGTTCCAGGCCTTCACAGCGAGGTAGGAGAAGGATCTTCCTCAGCCGTGGTCTTGCAGATCCGTGGGATGGTGCCTAGGGACAGTTTAGCAGAGTGGAGATGTCTGTAGGGAGCATAGAAGGTAAAGTGGTGGTTGAGGTATGCTGGTCCGGCATTGTGGAGGGCGTTGTAGGCGTGCATGAGGAGCTTGAAGGTAATTCTTTTGTTTATAGGTAGCCAGTGAAGGTCTCTCAGTGGCCAGTGATGTTGCTGTGGCATGGGATGTTCCGGATGAGTCCAGCTGCAATGTTCTGGATGTTCTGCAGTTTCTTTAGCAGTTTCTGGGTGGTACTAGAGTAGAGTGTGTTACCGTCGTCGAGTCTGCTGCTGACAAGCACATGGGTGATCATTTTCCTGGACTCTGTGGGGATCCACTTCAAGATCTTATGAAGTAGGCAGTGTGTGTGGAAGCAGGAGGACGAAACAGCATTGATTTGGCGGCTCATTGATAGCAGGGAGTCTAGGATGATGCAGAGGGTTTGTGCATGGTCTGTGGGAGTGGGGGGGATTCCGAGCACTATGGGCCAACGGGAGTCGTGCTATGCAGAGGGGGAGGGGCCCAGGATGAGGACTTCGGGCTTGTCTGAGTTAAGCTGGAGGCAGACAGGTGGTGACTGCCTTCATTCTGTTGAGGAAGTTGCTCTTGGTGGCTATGAGTTCATCTGTGAAGGGAGAGAATCAGCTAAGTATCGTTGGTGTAGGAGACAATGTTGAGTCTGTGGCTTCTAATGATGGCTGCAAGCGGGTCAGGGAGGATCCCCGAGGCACTCTACAGATGATCTCTGTGGGTTCTGAATTGAACGGTGGAAGTCTGACTCTCTGCGTTCTGCAGGCGAGGAATGAGCAGAACCATTCTAGGGCTTTGTCGCAGATGCAGGCATCGTGGAGCCTTGCACAGAGGGTGTGGTGGGAGACGGTGTCAAAGGCGGCTGAGAGGTCCCGGATAATGAGGGCAGCAGTTTTGCCTCTGTAGAGGAGAGTCCGGATGTCGTCTGCAGCAGCAAGTGGCTGCTTCTGAAGCCCGATTGGGAGAGGTTCAGGATGTAGCTCATTTCGATGAGCTCGTAGAGTTGAGCGTTGATGACTTTCTCAATGACTTTGGTTGGGAAGGGGAGCAGAGAGATGGGTCTGTAGTTATTGAGGTATTTTGGGTCAGCAGAGGATTTCTTCAGCTAGGGGTTAATCTCTGCGTGATTCAGTCTTCTAGGTATGTGGCAGTGGAGCAGTTGATGGTATGGCACAGTTTGAGGGCGATGGAGGTGCCGGCTCTGTTGAAGATGTGGTGAGGGCAGAGATCCGAGGGGGCTCTATAGTAGAGGCTCTTCATGATCCTGAAGGTGTTGTCAGAGGTGAGGGTGGTCTAGTTGGACAAGGTCTGCTGGGGTATGGAGCCATTGGGTGCTTATGGTGCGGTGGGTGGGTCTTGGGTTGTGAAGCTGTCATAGATCTATTTAATCTTAAGGTGGAAGAAGGGGGCGAGTTTGTTATAGAAGTTGTGAGAGGGGGGATGTCTGCTCTCTCTGTGCTGGGTTTTGCAAATTCTTTGACCACGGTGAAGAGTTCTTTGCTGTTGTGTGCGTTGGCGTTTATGCATTCCTGGATGGCTGATTTGTTGTTCTGATGAGGTGGTGGTGTGTTCTGATGGCGGTTTTGGAAACTGCTTGGTCTGCCATGATCTTGCCACGATTTCCATATATTCTCGAGCCGTCTGCAGGAGCACTTGGACTCTTGGAATATGAGGGAGAACCAGCTGGCTTTCTCTGAGGGCTGCATGCCTGAGAGTTTCTTGAGGGGAGCCAGTGTGTTGGTGCAGTCAGAGATCCAGCGATGGAGGTTGTGTGCTGAGGTGTTGGCGTCAGTGGATGTTGGTTGTGGGGTTTTGCTGAGCGAGATGGTGAGCTGGACTTCGGTGGGCTTGGTGGCATACTGTGGCTTTGATGAAGGAGAAGTGGATACAGTGGGGGTCGGTCCAGTGTTGCTTGGAGGTGTGGTTGACGGAGATGTTGTTGCTTGCAGAGAAGAAGGGGTCAGGCATGTGTCCTGCTGAGTGGTTTGACATTATGACCAGTTGTTTGAGTCCCATGGTGGCAATGTTCTCCAGTAGGGATGAGGTGTTGCGGTGGTCGAGTTTGTCAAGGTGGAAATTGAAATTGCCAAGGAAGATGTAGCCCGTTGAGGCGCAAGAGTGGTGAGCGATGAAGTCAGCAATGGCTTCACTGAAGGTGGGGGCAGGGCCCAGGAGGTCGGTAGAGAAGGGTGCCACTGAGGGAGGCATGCTGGTTGGTCTGGATCTGGAAGGGGAGATGCTCCATGTTGGGTGAGTGGTGGCCAGAGCTGGTTGTGAGGCTAAGGGTATTTTTGTGTAAGATATCGATGCCTCCTCCCATTCGGTCGACGCGGTCCTTGTGGATGATTTGTAGCCGGCAGGGACAGGGATTGCGATGTCAGAGGTCATCCAAGTTTCCGTGAAGGAGGCGACGTCGGGGGAGATGGAGTTGAGAAGTCCCACATATCCACGGCATGCCGTTTGAGGGAGCGGGTGTTGAGTGGGATGCATCTGAGGTGGTTGGGTCCAGTTCTTGAGGGTTGTGTGGTCAGTGGGTCTGGTGATGCAGTTGCGGCAGGTGAATGGGCCTTGGGTGTTCTGCAGTGATGTGAGGTGGCAGGTGATGGAACGTCTGGTTTGGAGGGTGCTGGAGTTGTAGCGGTGGATTGTCTGAGAACCAGGGTCCATGGCACTGGGCTCAGTCCAGGCGCGGACTGGAGCAGACGGGCTTGCCTTTGGCGTGCCTGTAAGTAGTGTTGGGAAGGGCTGGACTGCTGGGAAGCTGGAAAATGGCACTGGAGGGGGGGCGAGGCCACAGGAGACGAGCAGAGGCAAAGACACAGAAAGGGAAAAAAGGAGCAAAGAAGAGGCAAAATAAGAGAAAGTGAAAAAAGCAAGTAAAATAAAAAAGCACTGAATAGATCAAAAGGAAGGTGAAAACAGACAAATGGCACAAGCAGGAAAACATAGGGCAAAGAGCAGCAGCAGAGCAGAGATGCTCCCCACTGGACTGCCTGGGATTGGGGC
This sequence comes from Lissotriton vulgaris, assembly GCF_964263255.1. NCBI lineage: Eukaryota > Metazoa > Chordata > Amphibia > Caudata > Salamandridae > Lissotriton > Lissotriton vulgaris. Next base: position 511,008,181 of record NC_141694.1, read on the forward strand.
CTTGAACACAAGACCTGGAAGGGTCACAGGGCAACAGATAGCAGGCCGAGTTGTATGGCAAGATCAGCAATTTACTGACTAAGTCAGTAAGATCACTCCTTCACCGGGCAGCGGACACCATTAGGTAGTGTTGGGGAGGGCTGGACGGCTGGGAAGCGTGAAACGGGAAAACAGCGCTGGAGGGGGGGGCAGTCCCGCGGGGGACGAGAAGGAGCAAGGGCACGGAAAGAGAAGCAAGCATTAGCATAGCCAATAGGTCTTGCCTTGGGATCTGATAAGTGTTTTAGCCAGAGCTATTGGCTTTGCCAATGTCTTTAAGGTATGTTGTAGAGTGGCGGGCGGTTTTACCTCATATTAAAAAGTTATAATGAAAAAGTGTTAAGCATTTTTTTACCTTCTATAGCTGAACGGCCCAGAGAAGGAGAAGCTGAGGTCACAATTCAAGGGGCATCATGATGCAGCAGGGGACTGTGCAGCCATCAGAGCACAGCTCTCTGACAGCTCAGCTCATGTGAGCAGCTAAACAGTATAAATGGCCGACCCAACCCAGCCTCGAGGAGAGCCCTACATAATGTGAGTCCCTTTCTCAGAAGAAGGGTGCCGCCTACCCTTAGAGTGTATTGATTAATCTTTGCCTGCCGGGGATGTGTGAATAGCTCCATATGGCAAACCTTGCTTGCCACAGCACAGTGCCATGGAAGTTGAGCGGGAGCGTGGAGTACTACTTACCAACTTCTTGTACATTTTTGGACAGTGTCCAAGGACAGGCGGCTACACAGGGGAAGCATGCTTACAAATAATTTAGGAAAGTGGGAAAGTCTCTAAAGTGCCTTGATCATAAAGTCAGTTGTATGTGCCGCTATACAAGACAAATACAAATCCATGAACACAACAGCCTGTACAAGCTGGTGGTCTGTTCACCCTAAAGGAATAAAGGAAGCGGCAGGTTGGATATTAAAGTGTGCATTGACGGACCGCCACACGATTGTGTGCTCTTCTGCCCAGGTCAGGAGCAACCACCGGCTGCGGCATGGCTCGGCAAATCGATTCACACAAAAGCGCAAAGAACAGATGATGGACAGGAATGTTGAACAATGCAAACATTCACCCCCAGTCGTAATACAGCCTTTGCTGCAACTAATTGCAGCAAACGCAAACCGTGTGTGTGTATGTTTTTTTTTTGCATGAATATGCGATTTCCTCATTTGCTGTAAAGTAAAATCAGTAATATTGAGGTTTAAGCCAATAAACTCCTTCTGTTCTTGCAATCGAGACCTTAGGGGGACTTTACAATTATGAACCTTCCATGCACGCTAGCACTGCAGCGGTTCATACAGTACAATAATAATAAAAATAATGTCCTCTCACTCTGCTGTTGTCTTCTGGAGAGTGTACTTATGTATTTTCTACCGTATGTGTGTCACAATGTTAGTGGTGCACTTGTTGATTACTTCACTGTAGGAGTACAGAGGAGAGATGACAGCCGACAGAACAGTAATTCAAACATATGCACAACTCGCTGTGCTCTCTGGGTTGAAAAATGTCTGCCAGATAAATGGCTCCATCAACCGTTCTCGCCATGGATTTAGAAAGTAGGAGACAGGCGCCACCCAGTGTTCATGACACGTCATACACCTGATGTGAATCTTTTAGTTCAGCGTCTTTTCATTTCCTTGCCATTAATGCCATTCATGCAGAGTAATATTGAGTTAAAGAGCCAAGTAGATTTTAAGCAGCGATAAATAAGAAAAAAGAACTCAAAATGGCAGGTGTGCATAGTTATTTTAGCAATTTGATTTTGTATACTTTAAACAATTTCGCATTCCTTCAATGCATCAAGGTCACGTTTTTGTTTGTTATCATATCATACGCCATCCGGAAAAAAAAGCACATTCGCTAGCTAATAAGACAAGCCCGGACGTAAAAGCGACACGGCCGCGTGTCCGTGAAGGGGAAAGCGATTGCGCTAAGACCACGCTAATTAAAACATATGGCCCCTGCGCGCATGCGACTGCAGATGCTGAATGCATGTCTGGCGTTTACCTTGCGAGATCGAACAGCAGCAGGCGCAATATTTGCTAACAGATGGCAACGCTGCTCGCTCCCACTAGGTAAATGCCGGACATGCACGAGGACTAAAAGGAAACAGTACAAAACATGCACGAGTTTCAAGAAAAGCCTGGAGCGATTCCAAAAGGTCTCCAAAGCAGCACTTGTGCGCTGCGTAGGCGAGACCTAAAAAGGAGTAAAGAAAAAGAGAAATAAGAGAAAGTGAACAAAAGCAATATAAGATAAAAAAGGCTAAGAAAGCAGTCAATAGATAAAAAGGAAGGTGAAAACAGAAAAAAGCAGAAGCAGGAAAACAGAGGGCAGAGAGCAATAGCAGGGCAGAGAGCAATAGCAGAGCAGAGATGCTTCCACCTAGACCACTGGGGATCTGGGCCTCGAACACAGAACCTGGAAGGGTCATGGCGCAACAGATTGTAAATAATCTAGGGCAACTTCAAAATAATGAAAATCTCAGAACATATCAAGAGATAAAAATAGTGACACTAGTATTTAAGAAAATAAAAAAGCAGTTTATTCAAGAATTCATAATTCTGGGGGGAGGAGCCAGGTCGCAGACCAAGATGGTCGCTCGGGCTCCCGGCTCCGTCTGCCGCGGTCTCCTACCACCACATACAGCTTCCTAACCAGCGCCCTTACTATGCTCCCGCACGGCCGAGATGAAGCGGCGCAGATCCACGCGTGCCCGAGTGCTCTGAGGGCTTCCTAGCCGGAGATGTGTCATCTCAAAGTTTGCGGCCCACCCCTGCCGAAAGCCGGGGTCTAGGGTACTGAAACACCCGGCCCGAACTCAACAACAACGGCAGGGTGTGCGGTGGAAGTGCCGGTCTGGTGAGATGGAGACTTGGATTTACCCGATTTTTGACGGCAATTCTCGCACGGCGCCACAGCAATGGTGAAATTTGATCTGCTGCCTTTCTGCGGATGCTTGAAGTAACGACCCCCCCCCAGCTGGTGACTCTGTGACTGTGTGCCCCGTGCAAACCGTATTGATCCCGACGGAGGTGAGTGTCTCCCAAAACCCTCGCTGAGATTATTTGCCTGCCATTTGATGAGCGACCTTGGGACACTCTTCATCTAGTGGTGTGCGCTCCATGTGGGAGCGCCTTGCACGCAATTGCGCCTGAGGGGATCTCGAGACCGATCCTGAACTGCTCTGCAGGGGCCACGAAAATGAAGCGATCGGACACCTGGCGTGGATCGGCCTGGTGTGATGGAGCCTCGCTAGATGCTGGGACTGCCGCTACTGGGGGAGAGACAATGGAGCTGCGGCTGGGGGATGTCATGGCGGCCATTGCGGACTTGCATTTCGCACTGTAACACCAGATGGAGACGGTGGGGAGGACCCTGGATGCTGTCGTGCGAGAGGGTCGTCCAGGTGGAGCGGCTTATGCCCCGATGGACGGATCACTAGAGGCTGTGGGACATGGGGATTGTTGGCAGTCAGCTCATGGGTGCCCCCGGGACTTGGTGGTCTTGGGGCTAGATGGTGACAACTTGTGTGCCCACGCTCGACAGGGGGATAGTAATGCTGTGTGCAGTCCGTCAATTACAGCGGAGGCGGAAGATCCTATGATGGTGTCTTTTTTGGGAGCATTACCCTGTTCCAATGATCAACTGCTCGACAGCGGCGGGCAGCGGTGGTGCAACGACATGTCCTTTTTACTTTGTTTTGGACTGATGTTGAAGAGTGAGCGCCACCACTTGCGCTCCCAGATGGCCCTTAGACATGTGGATGACTACGTCCTTCGAGCGACATCACTGTATATTGCCGTACCTCAGGATGGCATCCTCTTCCCAGTCTGGTACTTTGACTCACCTACACCTGTAACAGAGGGTCTGGGCCGCAACCGTACTTTGGACCGGGCGGGCCTGGGTTGAGTATTGTAGTGCTACTTTCAGTGTGGCGCGGGACTTTTTACCTATGTCATGGTGGCGCTAATGGCAGGCTGGCAATGATCGAACCCACTCAAAATACGTTTATTGTATTGCATTCCGGTTTCTGTATGGAGTGGGTATTTCCTGTGGTGGGGGAGGTGGGGGTAGGTGTGGGCTGGGGCTCTGTCCTGGTGTCCTCCTCCGTTCTCTTTCTTTTTTCTTTTTTCCTTCCTTTAGATTTTCCTTTAACTTAGTTGAGCGATAGCTCTTCTCCGCTCTCTTCTAAATTTCGGGTTCCATATAACGGGCGACAGGCACGCTGCTGAGGGGGAGGCCGTAGCCGTAGGCAGGGGTGCAGGGTGGGGGGTTCGGGGAGGGGTATTACTGTTTTTCTTTTTCTTTTTCTGTTTCTAGGGCCCCTTTTTTCTTGCTTGTTTATCTTGGCTTTCCCTTTACTCTTCTTTCTTTCCCTTCCTTTTTTAGTAACTGAGCGATAGGTTGCTCACCGTACGTTCTTATGGTTCGAATTACGAGGGTGGATGTTTCTTTAAAAAAGTTTTAAGTTGCAGCGGGCATGTACTGCATTGGCGTGCGAACTGTACTGTTTATTGCCTATCCTGTTTAATATGCGCTAGTGTCAACGCCCTGCCTACATTAGTCCTGACTGTGAAGATCCTGATTACTGAAAAACCCTTGCTATGATATTATTTGATTTTACGACGTCTGATCCTGTTTTTTTCCTAAATCTTAAAAGAAACCTCTTTAATCCTGGTACCTATATGGTACGGACATTATCCTGTGCTGCAATGGGGCATTCGGGAGACGGAATGTTGCGTACTTATGGCTTTTATTGATTTGCTGCCCGTGATTGTAACTGCTTTATGTATCAATAAAGGTTTACCAAAAATTTAAATAAAAAAAAAGCATTCATAATTCTGTTTTAAATTTTAAAAAACATGGTAAATCTAGTCTTACAGAGACCATACTTAGTACAACATCCTAAAACACAAATTCATAACACATTCATACTACACTCTATTATTCATACCCATATATATGGTCTGTTTGAGAAAAGAGCAAATCACAATAAAGTCATGATTAATATAGCAGAACATCTAATTGATCACATCATTTTTTATTTTTTATGGTGGTTTCCAGATTTATCTCAACACGTGTTTCGGCAGAACACTGCCTTCCTCAGGAGTTCCACCACCAAATGTTGTGCTCAGAAAAGGACGTATTACACCAAAAGAAGATATGGATAGATAATGAATGACAGTCCATGTTCAGGTCCAGATTATATGATGAATGAAGAATGCCTAGCAAGATAAAACTAGCATTCCACAGATTGCTTATTTAATTCTCACAGAGATGAAGAAATTATTATTGTCCGCTTGATATGCTAACAAAAAAGATGGAGGTTATTCTTTAGGACCTCTAAATCTTAAAACTTGCAGAAAAAGAGCCTGACAGTGTGGACGAGCTATGAATCCACTAAACCTCGCAGCATGTGCTGAATGAGGAAAAATAGCAAAATCGTATAGGCAGCTCTAACACGGCTGATGAATGCATAGACCAAAGTGCCACGGGTAACGAATGTCGTTACCCATTAATTTCTTCGTCGCTGTGAGAATTAAATAAGCAATCTGTGGAATGCTGTTTTTATCTTGCTAGGCATTCTTCATCCATCATAAACTCTGGACCTGAACATGAAATTTCATTCATTATCTATTCCATATCTTCTTTTGGTGTAATATGTCCTTTTCTGAGCACAACATTCGGTGGTGGAACTCCTGCGGAAGGCAGTGTTCTGGCGAAAGGCGCGTTGAGATAAATCTGGAAACCACCATTAAAAAAAAATATATGCGTTCAATGAGATGTTCTGCTATATTAATCATGACTTTATTGTGATTTGCTCTTTTCTCAAACAGAGTTTGTCAGTACATATTTTGTCTGAAACTTGTGCAGTCAGGAATGGAGGGAGAAGAACAAGATGAGGGAGTGATATATCAATAACTTACCGGTAATCTTTGTTACCCCAAATTGTAGTCCTCCTCGTTCCAGTCTACAACCCCTCTCTCTCCCGTTCTCGCACCTCCAATCTGTGGGTTGTGTAATATACGGGAGGTATGTTCTACTTCTACGGAGTGTTTAAAGATAAGGACACGAAGGCTGAGTTTAACGTCCCACAGCATGTGAAGACTGGTTGGAGGCTGGTCGCCTCATTCAGTCAAGACTGAGATGAGGACAATGTATAGGTGTAATAAGGATTACCGGTAAGTAATAGAAACATTACTTATCCTAAAGGAACCTTACCATAATACATGCAGCTCAGACAACTGATTTATGTGTACCCCTGCAGTCACTCTGCCATTGTGTGGTTTTCAAGCCTAGCACATGGAAAATCTGAGAAGGAAAGCCAAAGGGAGTTGGCATCTATTTCTCTTCAAGTGCCTTAGCTGTTACTATTTTTCTTGAGAGTAAGCAAGGAATTATTTGGTTTTTGCACATATTATGGTAGCCATTGACAATACATAGATCAGCTGCTTCAGAAACAGCACCATCTGCCCCAAGCAAATGATGTAAGGCAAATGTGTTTGGGGACTCCGCTAGTAGCCCTCTCCTCTATAATGTTACCTTAATACGCAAATCTCTCTCTGCCATTTTATCAGGTTGTATTAAATTGGCTTAGCAATATATCATTATGTAAACCTGGTAAAAGAAAGCTAATCGCTCGATCTATGCTACTTACAACCCTATGCCCTTTGTACAAATCACTTATACTGACAATATTCCAAAAAACAGGTGAAAGGTAGGCATCTTCTTTTTCTAATTTGGAGAAAGAAATTATGTTGTTAGGGCGAAAACAATGTCAATATGTTGCTACTGCAACGCCCTGCAAAGCCATACTGGTAGGCCTATCAAAAAAAGTACACATTCAGGAAGCAGCTCTGATGTTGTTGCCATGAGCACTTACAAGTTGAATCTCTTCGGCATTTAGTGCTAGTCAAAATAATACGTATCTAAATATACAAAAAGAATAAGAAATACCCTGTAAACAATGAAGACCTTTCCAGAATCCATAAATTGGTACCTTGAATAAGTCTTTCACTAACTGCACATCTACTCTGGAATCCGGGGATCACGGTTCGATCCCCGGGGCCGGCGGCAGATTAGCCCAGCACCATGTGACTCTGGGCAATAGCTTGCTTAATCTTCCAGACGGCCCCCAGCGCCTAGAGACCCTTACGGGTGATTGTTTGCGCTTTACAAATGTGGATTATTATTATTATTATCCTGGTTACACACATTACAATAAACAAACGAGTAACTCGATTCTCACAATACAGACAAATCCAAATATTATACCAAGTTGTGCACAACACTTGTTTGTGCTAATTTAAATGTGTGCCCATCATCCATGACTAGTAAGTTTTACGCATTGAACGTCTGTAATGCTCTTTGACTAATGCTTGCCGGAATGAAACATGTTCATTCATTCCAAAATAATTTGATAAATGCAATCAGACAGTATTGAGAAATTGTTGGCACTAAAACGTCTAACCATGGCGAGGCAAAGTAGCACAAAACATAGCATTTATTAAGTATTCAACGTTTGCCGCAAACCCTCTTACTGCATCAATCATGCCAACATTTAGGAACTCAGAGGTGAGAGATTAAAAAAAATAAGGGGAATTTAATTTTGCTTGTAAAGTTCATCAGAGACGGCGGCGTTTTAAGTGGTAGAAAGCTAGCAAATGTTAGGTTTTTAGCTTAAATACACGAGTGACCACATGTGCGGCGCACTGAAAAGCATGTTCATGCAAATGTCGCCTAAATGACAATTACGAGACATCCCACTTGCTCCACAAGAGAGACTCCTGCATACAACAAGCGGCGCCTGCATAACAGAGAAAAAGTGAGGGGAGGAGGGTTAAAACATAAGGAACACAAAACAAGCTGGTTCAATCGTGTGCATTTTATGCTACATTTAAATCAACCTAAACACAGATAAGAAGATTAGAACCCCGCGATTGCTGCAAGTTTCTTTACAAATGTGGATGGATTTTGGTCAAAAAGAAACTCTAGAAAGAGCGTCGAGTTTCTTCCCCCTCAGACCCGAACACATTGCTGCGTGTGCTGCTACATGCAACTCTTGAGCCGAGACCGCTGCCAAGGAAACCCATTAACAAATGAAACATGCATGAGCTGCACGCAGAGTAAAGCGAGATTCGCCACGTGAAAAAACAGGGTTAGTAAACTTACTTCACTTACCTCGTCGCAAGCAGGGACGCAGACTTTAGTTTGCTTTGCAAGGGGGACGCGGCGAATGTTATTCTGACTGAAGCGCAGACATGCCGCGTTCAGGACCCCTCTGACTCCACGGGGAATTCGCCGTCACATTCCAACTATGTCACATCAGAACAATGAAAGGTGAATGTTGTGCAAAACAGCTCGGGACCGCTAGCCGGTGATGTCATCCCTCCCTTATTGTGCACATTTACTTGGGCCAGGGAGCAGGGGGAGGAGATGCGGGGCTCAGAGGGAGACGGCAGCCTTCGCCGGGAGAAAGTCATTCCGCTGCATGCGCGCGCTCTTCTTGATGAAAAGCCAAACCCTGGAAGAGTACGGTGAGAGGAGGAGTGCACAGAGCCCGTGTGTACGGATTCCCCCCACCCTCCCTGCTTGTCTTCTGGATGCTGGAACCCTGCCAGTCACACCCAGCCTGAGGAGTCATTCCATTATAAGGCCGGTAGTAAAACTCGCATCAGTCAGAAAGAGGGATGCTTGCCTACAATCACTTTTAGTAAATGCGGTACCCATCAATATATTAGACAAGTAAGTTATTCATGGAAGGAGAGGCAATTAATTGCCTGCAAGTTGGACGTGGGAGATTTGAATCTACTGGTCTGTTGCTTGGAGGGAACCACATCTTGTATGTTTTATTTATGCAGCTAATAAACCTTGATACAGGCAGTCTGTCGACTTTTTCCACTGTGCGTGTAGCTCGAAGCGAGACTGTTATTGTTGCCTCTAGTTAACTTGAGTGGTATTACTACCTGTGATATCACAGTGAAAGATCATCTTGGATAATTCACAGAGTAACCCGCCGAAAAGGCCCACTCTCTTCTAAAACCGACGTTCAAGCAATAAACTCAAAGTCAGACCTTGGAACATGCTGCCACATAGAATACAGAGGAAACGGAAACGGAATAAAAACATAGAGCCTGATTCTCAAAGGTAAATGTAAACTTTTGTGTAAGTTTACTACTTTATGGTATTCACAAACTATGTGCAGAGTTGTGTTACTATGCACTTACTATACTCTTCTTATGTGTGGGGAGTTCTCTGCCCAGACTGCGGAGTCTCTGGGTGTGTAGAACTCCTCACACATAACTTTAGGGAGTGCGGAGTCTGTGACTTCTAAAAAGTAATAAACGTACACAGAACTGTAGGTTTACCTTTGTGTTTCAGGCCCCTAGCTTTTTACCAGTATAACATTCTAGACTACTGGAATAGCATCAATAAAAGCTAACATTGTCTCAGGCCTTATAGACATCATAATAAATGGCCTTATGGATTAGCAGCTACTGTACTGAGAAAGCTGACACAGCCATCAACACCTAAACCAGGGAATTAAGCATGCACTTAGGACTCATCCGCTTGCCTACACCAAAAGTATGCTACGACAGAGTGGTATCCCGATGCTTTCAAACCAACTATTCCGCCCCATTTACATCAGCCCTGTCAATCCCAATCAATCCTTACCCTGTAAGAAATGTCATGATTGAATCATTTAGATTCTGAGGAAACAACACATTATTTCTTATGCTTGATCTACCAATTTAATGTATTGAGTTCACTCCAGACTAAGCAATCAGTGGCAGATGGGCGCTCACTCTTTGACAAAATACACAGCTCACTGGGCCCATGGAACCAAGCTACGCCAGACCGAATAGGCCTAATAAGGTCGAAACTAGACCTGGGTTGCTTGGCTCTGGTTCAAATGACCAGACTTGGCAGTTCGGGCTGGACTGACTGATTTGCACATGGCGGTATAATCTGAGGTGGCATGGTGGGCATAAGAATGAGAGGTTGGAATGCTATCCCGAGGTATTGCCAGTGGTTAGACCTACCACCACACGTATCATGTTGTTAAATTGATGTTCATGAGGTTATTCTCATGTGAAATTCGTGAATTTAAACTAACCGAATAAAAAAATATTGGTTGATCAACAATCTTGCTTGAACTGAACTGGAGCTCTTAAGTGAAATAGAATTAAGTGAACTAAGATTGTAAGCTCACCAGAGAGGCCATGTTTTGTAACAGTACGAACAGTGATGACATGTCCTATAGTCATTCCAGCTTTCTCTTTTATTTGATGCTGGAGTTTGTTTGCTCTGGCAAGCGCCGTAAGAAAAAATAAGCCAGCATGAAGAATCAGAAAATCGCTACAATCACTGGAAGACATCCAGTTGGAACATCCCCGATCCAGCTGCACTCCAAAGCGCACATTTAGAGCCTACGGGTAACCTGAATTTAACAGAAAATGTTTGTGGAAATGTGGTTAATGTAAATTTTTTCAAGTTTAGAATTAAAGGTAATAATATTGTTGACTCTACGTATTTGTATAGCTCCGATCACATTGTGAAACAGTATGATGTGCACAAAAAGCTTTACCATTTTTGCCAGCAAAGGGTGACTATAATTGTTGAGAATGTGAGGAACATTTAAAATGCCCTTTACCAATGTTATCCTGCGGTTTTTCCTAATTTTTGCCCTGCAGATCTCTAAATTGAGAGGTTAATAACAAGCGTTAACTTATTGGAAATTTCTGGTATGACCTTCAGAACTAGCAATGAATTGTAAATCAGCATATAGGATGGTTATGTCCACCAATTATTAGTTAGCACAAACTGAATAAGTACCGGCAAAGCAAATTGCTCTGACATTAATTTGCCAATATGATTGTATTACTGGATAAAGATAGATAGCCGCACAGCTAATAGTAAACCACCAACACCAGCTCCCACCATTTACACTAAGAACCGAGATATCGTCATCAACAGCAAACTCGGCACGGCTACGCAAGTCAACGCCATCACCACATCATGCTTTCCTACCCTGAAGATGCTGAGAAAGATTTTCAAATGGCTCCCAATCAGCACCCAGAAAACCGTCGCACATGCCCTCATTTCAAGCATGCTGGACTACGGGAACAACTTCTATGCCAGGATGTCATGGTCATCCAACTGAGGCTGGAGGTGAAGGTATTAGTCGCGTCACTTCATAGGGCTTCTTTCCCCTGTGTGTATGATGCAGTGACTGGAGAGAGAGTGGCGCCGCCTTCATTAGGCAATGCGAGCCTGTTATGGTACTATAGGTCCCCGAATCCATTGGGGCAAAAGTCTCCCTTCCATTTTTTTGCTGTTGCCTCATGTGTTTTTGATGGTTATAGATGCTTTTGGCTCTTGCCACTGCTATTCAGTGCCACAGTGCAATTGCTCCCTATGGTAAATTGATATATGGATTAGTGATTCCAGGATTGGCTGGCTTGGTTTACTTGTCAGACCCTAGAACAGTGCACTGAGTGTGCCCAGGGCTTGTAAATCAAATGCTGCTGGTGTGCTTGCAGCACTGGTTGTGCCACCCACAGAAGCAGCCTGTAAAAGTGTGTCTCAGGTCTGCCATTGCAGAGCCTATGTGCAGTCTGGTACTGCCATGTTGACGGGGCAAGTGCGCCCACTTGCCAGTCCCTAAACCTTCCCTTTTCTGCATATTAGTCACCCCTATAGTAGGCCCATGGGCAGGGTGCATTGTAGGTAAAAGGTAGGACATTCCCTGATAGGCGTGGCCTGTCCTAATAGTGAATTACACCCATTTTCATTTTTCATTATTGCAAGGCTATCTGTTCCCCATAGGTAGTTTGATTATAACATCTTATAACCCTAAGTGACTCAGGGAACTAGGTAGAAATTCGAGTTTAGTATGCCTGTACTCAGAATGATAAAATACATCTTTTAGTGAAGTTGGTTTTAACATTCTGTGTTTGAAAATACCACTTTTAGAAAGTATGTATTTTCTTGCCTAACTATCGAAGCCTGCCTCTGCTAGGTTGTGTATTGCTTGTCTGGAGTTTAAGTGACAGGAGCAGGGAGATTCGATGAGACAGGGTAAGTCAGCACAGGGCTGAATAGAGCTATCTGCATGTAGATGGGTGGGAAGAGTTGCACCTGGGATCTGAATAGGGCTGTGCCTGCCTTCCACAATGCTGGCTTCACCTCCTGTGGTGCGTCTGATGTCCCTGGCCCACACCGTCAAAGGAAAGAAGGGGTCTTGTCAACAAAGTGCTCCAGGACTGCACCAAACTGGTTTGGACTAGGTACAGACATTCTCTGCCTCCAGAGACAAAGGATTTCCTAGTATAAATATGGGAACCCAGACCCCAGAACTTTAGATCACTTTTGGGAAACAAGAAGAACCTTTGCCGAGGAGAGGAACCAGAGAAACTGAGGAGGAGACTATCCCTAAGTGGAGTGCTGTTTGGGGGATTAGCCTGCAGTAGTTGCCTGATTGCCAAAGAAAGGGGAAAGGACTTTGTGCCACTTTCCAATCAACTTGTAAAGGATCTCCAAAGGCTTGAGATAGAGCTTGCCTCCTGCTGAAGTCTCAGAGACAACAGACTTCACCAACCAGCTCCCCTGCATTCCCTTGCTGGGAATTGAAGTGCCTGCTGTTGAGCTGGGCCTTCTGAGAGACTGCGTGTCGCTGGGAGCATGACTCAAGACGAAGAAGCTTGTAGCTACCGCAGCCATTGGCGTTGCATCACCGGAGAAGCGCGCCGCCGCCGCTGCCGCTGTCGCCATCGCATCACCCGAAGAGCCTCGCATCACCGGAGCAAAGTGTTACCATCGCAACAGATGCTGTCGCATAGCCGGAGAAGCGTGTCGCAGGGCCTGTCGTGGCTCAGAAGAATCGTTGAGTCGCCGCACGGCTGTCGGGTGTGCACGCATCGTTGTCGCATCAAGAAGAAGACGCCATTTTGTTTCATTGCACCGGATCTTCATCGCATCGTATTTTGAAACCGATGCATCACCTCCCCATGCAGAGATGAACCAACGCATCACCGTTCCCTATACAGCAGTAGGGAACCGACGCATCACTGTTCTTGCGTGTAAGGAACCAAAGCATCACCTTCCCTGCAACACTTCCGTTGTATAGCGTTACGCATCTAAAGGTAAATTGAACTTAAAATGTTGCATTTTACATCTAAAGAGACCTAAGCTAATTCTACCATTTTTAAGGTACAGTATTGTGGATTTTTGTCATTTGTGGTCTTGTGTTAAGTCTCTATAAAAATACTTATTTTTATACTACATCTTGTGTGGTGTCCATCTGTAGTGTTGTCACTGAGTTACTGTATGTGTTCACATATACTTTACCCACTGTCTGCTCGTGCTAAGCTACCAAGGGAGTGAGCAGGAGTGTACCCCCTTACCCTGACTAGGTGCAAGGGTCCCTATTTGGTCAAAGGTACCTACCTCTGCCAACTAGAGACCCCCAAATCTAACATTGACGACCTGGCTTTTGAAGTAGTCTGACTAGGTCTTAGATAAGGCTAGGCTTAGCACCAGGATGCCCTCCCGGGTGATGGTGCACTCTACAAATCTGCATAACATAACACTCTACATTTCTACTTAGAAAAGCATTGGCAAAAGCTAGAGATAACTCTTAATTGAAGGTGAAAGTAATCTCTTGAGAAAGTGATTCCTTTAAAGTCAGTGAAGGCAACCTGTTTTAGCTCACACATTTGCAAAAAGACCACAACAATGAAGCCTCTAGTGCCATTTTTCTAATTGACAGGGTGAGGAGGGTTTGACAGAGGATAACAGCATCCCAACAAGAGCACATTGAGAGGTATGCCATAAAGAATCTTTGTAAGTAGTGTTATTTGTGGATCTGCAGGACCGTATGTCTGGGTGAGGCTTAAATGTGGGGTTCATTTGGGAGGGGAGCTTTGTCAACAACTCTCACCCTTTCAGGTGTTGATGCAGAAGAATCCTGCGGCAGGGCCTCTTATTTGTTGAGAACAGGAGGGAGGCGCAACCAACAGCTGTGAGAGTTTTGTGTGGCTCCCAGACCTCAGCCACAAGAACGCCCTGTTTAACCTACCCAGTGAAGTTGAGGAACAGGTCCTGAGAAGTAGAGGGTGTCCCCATTGACGAAGAGGACGTTGTGTTTATTATCAGTTTATTCTGGGGGCATGCTGTGGATGATGAGGAAGTATCTGGTAGAAATAGGGGGGGTTAGGGAAATTGTGTGTGAGGAGAGTGAAGAGACTTTGCTGGACTTTGACGAGGAAGAAAAAGAAGTGCAAGAGGGGTAGGTGGTAGAAGGGGAACAAGAGTGGCATGACAAGAGGGAGAATGAATTAAGGTGGTGGTCTAAGGACCTAAGAGGTTGGGGGGACCAAGGAGCACTATCTTGGTATGGTAGCTTGCTGTGTTTCAAGAGTGCGCTGAACCACCTGGTGTGGGGAAAAAATGCTGTCTCACAGTACAGATGACCAAATCTGGCAGGTCACCAGGCTTTAGTGCATGCCCTGATCATATTGCCAGGTAAGAGTGCTGAAACAGAAAAGAGGGACACCTTGTTGGTGTGCGTCAGTTGGAGGTGAGCTGTGGCAGGATGTGACTGAAGTTAGACTGTCAATAAGAAAATACATGGTTGCTCAGGGTACTGCAACATAGGAGGAAGGGAAGGTGGTGGCATGTGGAAAATCGGTACATTGAGAATGAGTGGAAAAAAGTTATTGGTGTATCGGTCTGGAACATAAGGTGAAACAAGCATGTGCAATGCAATAGGTCTCGTATTTGCAAGAGTTTAAGCTATTAGCATTTTAAATAACAATGCCTTTTATTTATCTGCTTTGATAACTAACACATAAATAAAAGGCATTGTCATTTACAATGCCAATAGCTCAAACTCTTCTAAATGCAAGGCCTATTGTATTTCAAAGAAGCTGCCGCCATTGTCCTGGGATGCTTGGGAAGTGAAAGCATGTATGGCATGCTGAAGGATCCAGGAAAGCATGTCATGCCAGCAGTAGGCTGCCCACTTAAAGCCCTGCTTGTAAACCAATTTACTAAACCAGAAAAGGTCCAGGAATACATTTTTTTACTAGCTGCGAATTTCGAGTACACAGTTTGTAAAAACATAATGCAAATGCAGACTGGCTAGCTCTGCTCCTCATGGTACGCCCCCCATGAATCCGCCCTCCTTTCTGTGGAACCCAGTTTATGAGTTTCTAGAAACAGACATTTCCATTTCTATCACTAATAACATAGGACTATATTTAGGCTTTTGTGACCAGTGGGACTCCAGTTCACAATCTTTGCACTGATAATATAGAACGAGGAGTTGCTTGATCCCCTAAAAGTCATTACCTTGGAAGGTGAATTAAGGCACTATTTCTAGAGGGTAGTAGTTCTTATGCTTCTCTAGGCTTTCAATGTCGATCATGTTGTTAAGGTAGGGGCATCATGATGCGCACCTCTCCACACTCAGCAATGATAAATGGTATATTCAGGAACACCTCAAGGCACAGACCTCGTAAGTAAGGCAGACAAAAGCTACTCAGCAATTGCCTGTGTGGCATGCTGGGGTATTGAAGAGCTTCTGTTTAGTCGTGGAGGGAATAATGCTGAGACTGCAAATTATACTATTTTGCACATGCGGTATTACACGTTTACGGCATCTTGTGTTGAGGGAAGGAATTGCTGCACTCCTTCAAATCACTCCTCTTCGGCACCTACCGGCGGCTGGTGCTCCGGCTCCATTGTGTGGTGCAGGTTTGGCAGTCAGTAGCCACAGGTGAACAGTTCCACCTGCAGCTCCCCGCAGTACGGTTTCACCTGGTACATTGCTGCTTCCCAGCAACTGCAGTGTACAAAGTACTATACACCAGCTGCGTGCACCAGCCACACCACGCCACACAAGCACACAATTTGGGGAAAAGAAAGGGGCATCTACCAACCAGTGATCTTTCAGAGCTCAGTGGCCTATGAGAAAGAGCAGAGCATGCGTTCCAAGCCTTGCGTTAGAGATCTTTCGTGATGAAATGTAACTAAAAAATATCATATTAAAATATACTCATAGGACTAACAAACAAAGGTATGAGCTTAATTGTCAAAACAGCAGTTTCCCATTAAAACACCTCTGCGGATCTCTTCAATTAGGACATGGCGCAGGAGCCAGAGCTGCTGACTCGGGAGCTAGGGATCCCGGTTTGAGTCTCAGTGGGAAACAACCTTTACAATGCAGACATTACATCGCACTACCTTTACATAGCAGTCTTTACATCGCAACATCCTTTACATAGCATGTCATAACAACGCAGCCATTACATCGAATGTCACTACAATGTATGTCATTACAATGCATGTCACTACAACGCAAGCATTACATTGCAAGTCATTACAATGCATACCATTACAACCCATAGTACCCTTACACTACCCAACACTTACCCTATTGTCGCACTCACTGGAGTTAGAATAGTAATTTTTACCCCTACACTATCCAATACTTACCCTACTGTTGCACTCACTGGAGTTAGAATAGTAATTTTTACCCCTACACTATCCCACACTTACCATACTGTTGCACTCACTGGAGTTAGAATAGTAATTATTACCCCTATACTATCCAACACTTACCTTAAATGCGATATAATGGTATGCATTGTAATAGTATGCGTTGTAAAGGTATAATGCAATGTAATGGAATGCGTTGTAAAGGTATGGGATGTAAAAACGGAGTTATAAAGGCATACATTGTAAATGTATTCGTTGTAACGTCATACATTCGTCTCAGTGGCCCGGGGGCACTGCTGAGTGCACGCTAGCCTGCAATCAATCAATGTGCCCTGGGGGGCATTAGGTCATGCACATGTGTATGTAGCACCGAAAACAATGAAAACTACGTCGTAGGATCTCCACAGGGGAAACAAGCAGCATTTTGAGAGCACTTGCAGAGTTTCTGTACATCACTTACAATCAAAGCGCTCTGAAGAGACAAACTGCTCAGTAAACCAAGCGATATGGTTATTTTGTCAGTAATTGATTAACTAAGTGGGTTAATCTTGTGACACAACAAACGTGTGAAAGGGCAGTTGCTCTTTAGATAGAAACCCATGCGTGTTGCAAACGGGAAGTAGCGATTCCCCTCACACTGTAACAAACCACCCGGGCAAACCATCATAATCTTTGGAGGGGTCAGGGTTTGCCTTTGGAAGAGATGGAAGGGGATGCTCTGCACAACACAACTTAACAAACCAGCCAAATCCCCATTAAAACAAAGCCCTAATCAACCCAATATCCTACTAAAAAAGCCCAACAGCCATTAAACATCGAAAACTGCTAAAAAGCTAACAAACACACAGAAAGGAACGGGAGGCACAGCCCGGGGACAGCACTATCACAACCGTGGCAGTAAGATACGGTGAGGGGGTAGGAATGCTATAGTAAAATCTAACCAGCTATGGCACCAAATCTGAAGTCAGCCAGACAGTAACAGAGCAGGAAAGCAAGAATAAAATAGTCCCCCAAAGAACTTATTGTAATGAGACAGTACTTAGGCCCTACTGCATGGGAAGAACAACTCAAAAGAACAAGCATTTGCAATGCAATGGTCTCGGCATCATTAAAGGTAGAGCTATTGGCATTGCTCATGACATTTCTTTTTTTTTCTTTAAATCATAAATAAATGGCATTGTCATTTACATTGCCAATACACAGCACTCTGCACTCAACAGCACACACCACTCTGCACCTGCACTCACTGCTCTGCACACTCACTCTGCACTCACTACTCTGCACTCACTACTCTGCGCTCACTATTCTGCATTCTGCACACTCACTCTGCACTCACTACTCTGCACTCACTACTCTGCACTCACTACTCTGCACTCACTATTCTGCATTCTGCACACTCACTCTGCACTCACTACTCTGCACTGTGCACTCACTACTCTGCACTTTGCACTCACTACTCTGCACTCTGCACTCACTACTCTGCACACTCACTCTGCACTCACTATTCTGCACTTTGCACACTCACTCTGCACTCACTATTCTGCACTTTGCACACTCACTCTGCACTCACTACTCTGCACTCTGCACTCACTACTCTGCACTCACTACTCTGCACTCACTACTCTGCACTCACTACTCTGCACTCACTACTCTGCACTCACTACTCTGCACTCACTATTCACTACTCTGCACTCACTACTCTGCACTCACTACCAGGCCCGGACTGGCAAGGCCGGGCACCGGGCAATCCCCCGGTAGGCTGCCAGGGGTGGGGGACGGTTTTTGGTCCGGGGGCCGGTTTTTGGTCTGGGGGCCGGTTTTGTTCTTGGGCGGGGCGTTTTTTGTACTGCGCTCAGTAAATACGAGCCACTGCTCATTGCTGCAGCAGCAGTGAGCAGCAGGGTGACTCGTATGTACTGAGCGCAGTACAAAACCTGGGGGCCAGCCGGCACGGCATTCACGTGACGTGGTGGAGGTCACGTGAATGCAACTACAGTGTGCCCGCCACTTCCCGAACAGCAGTTAGCCGTTCAGTGCAGACCCTGTGTCTGCTAAAGAGCCGAGCCTGCAGAGGCGTGCAGCGTGCTTCGATAGGCTGGGTTCACGAACGTGCCTCTCCAGTGGCTTGAGATCAGGAAACACGAGGATTACAGCGTGTCTCGGCTGCAGTAAATATGACCTCCGACCCCACCAATTTAATTGCCGAGGTAGGGAGTGAGTGAGTTGCGCGGCAACAGTTGGTACATATTTTGCTCAAGATGTGCCATCCTAGAGAAAATACTTCTGAAACAGGCCTGCTTTGGGTCCTACTGCCAAGCTGAAATATGTGCCCAGAGCAACTAAAAGCTTGTGCAGGTGCTTCAGTGGCACAGAGCTCGAAAGTTGATTGACTCTGCTGTTTGCATAACGTTGTGCCGCACAACGTTATGCAAACAGCAGAGTCAATCAACTTTCGAGCTCTAAACGTTTACCATTGCACCAGACAAAACGACATTGCCCAATGAAGGGTTAACCTGCTGCTAACGCATGCAAATTTGGTATGTCTGGGATGGTCCCATGCAAACGCCCCTAGATTTTGATGCAAAGTCTGATCAGCTACCATGCAATCTCCCCGCTTTGTGTTAGAGCTTAATGCCAAGTGAAACATGTAAATGAGGGTTCAAGTCCTACCTCACATATAGAGCCTTGGTGATACATGCTTGCTTTATCTGCTAGCTCACATCTAATGCGACTTGCCTGTCTGCACCTGTTTTTGCATGGGACATTGTTCTGGAATGTGTCCTTGAGTATAAATTCTACAGACAACATTCCAGGCTCCGGTTTGCAGCATGGCACAAGGCTGAGCCTCATATTAAACAGACATGCTTGCTTGAGTGTAACTGGTGATATCATTGGCAGGCAACTCTCTAATCCTGGCACTGCACATATTTCTATCATTCGTGCATCGAAGTGCTGCTAATTTTCGTACAGTGTTCCACTGGATAGAGGAGTGGCCAATAGTGTCAGGACATAGTTACCCTCATCTCTCTTTTTTAGTCTATTTATTTTTCATTTGGGATTTACAAAGTGAAGTCTCTGTTTTTTGTCACTTGGTGGTGTAGACTGGGGTAATCAGAGGCAAATTTGTTGGGGGTCAAACCGGCTGTGCAGAAAGGTTGAGTGGATTACATTGCAGTACAACACCTCGTTATTCACAAATGTTGGTGCATATATTCATAGAGTATATTGTTGTGATTTCCTTTATTATGTAATTGTTGTTGTCCATTAACCGCTCATATATTTATTGCCTTTTTCTGTTCTCTTTACTGTGAGCTGTTATATGATAAATATTGTTGTAACATCACTTGGCCCATTTTCCTATGCCCCTATTCCCTAGTGGACTTGGAACATTCCACTCTCTTTGTCCGTTCTATTTTACAGTTACGGCAGTTACTGTGACTCTGAGGTTGTGAATGGAGGCACCTATTTGTGTTGCTTTGTACTAATTTTCAACATATATAAAGACTGGGCCTCATTAGGCAGGTACATGTTCACTGGAATTCCAGGTAGGTGCTGCCTCAAGAGACATGGGGCTAGATGTACGACCATGACAATTTGAGACTCGCAAATTGCGCTTCATTGCGAGTCGCAGTTTGCGACTCGCAAAATGCCATGTACATCAGTATCTGAGACACTATTTGCGATTCCCAATGGGATCGCAATTTGCATGCCTCATGCAACCCCATTGGGAATGGCTGGCAATCCCAGGGATAGTGGCCTGCTGGGCTCAGCACAGCTCCATGTCTTGGACTGCTTTTAAATAAAGCTGTTTTTTTTTTTAATGCAGCCCGTTTTCCTTAAAGGAAGATGGGATGCATTTAAAAAAAAAAAACTTTTCGTTTAATTTCTTAAGGACAGGTAGTGGTCCCTGGAACCACTGCCTGCCCCTAAAAAAATATTTTCCCCTGCATTTGCAAAATTAAAGGGGTCCCTTGAGGGCCCCTTCCCATTTGTAAGTGTGTTACCACCCTCTTGAAGAGGGCGATAAATTGCAAGAGTTTTGCGGCCGCAATTGCAGTCACAAAACATTCATACATGGGGTAGAGATTCGCTATTAGGAAGGAACGCCCTTGAAACGCCTTTCCTAATAGCAGGTTGCAGTTCCTATTTAGCGAGTTTCAAATAAATTACGACTCACTAAATAGGAATTGAACATAGTCCTATTCTTTTTTTGGATGTGCAAACGGGTCGCTAACCCATTTGCGCATGCAACTTAGGGTCGTACATCTGGCCCATGATTTTGCATCCCTCCACAGAATGTTAGGAGGAAGCATGAAAGTCTGATTGAGGGAATAAAGGCATTTCAGAGTCGTATAGCATGAGAACACCACTTGTGTGTCTTTGCTTTTGGGTTTTTTTGTTTTATTTTTCTTGATGGAAGAGATTTATAGTTCAATTCTTTGAGTTTTGCCACCGACTCTTAATGTTATCCAGCTCATGCTAGCCTTAACACAAATTATATCCCTTGCTCCAATCAAAGTGGATACTAAACGGACTTCATCCATTCTATCCATATATCAACTATTTATTCTCACTGATTAATAGGTACACCTTGTTGCCTATCCTCAGCTGCATATAAATAGAACTATGTCTAATTTGTATGTACTGTAGCTCATGCATCCCACACCAATTCAATTGCCGAGGCAGGGAGTGAGTGAGTTGCGCGGCAACAGCTGGTAAGTCAAAGTCACAGAGTTGGTGGAGTGTAATATCTGACCTGATCATCTCTTATGAAGCCCCAAAACAAGTCTCGTGCAGATTACCAGTCATTGCCCCCTGCTTGGGTGAAGAAGGTTGTCACATCGCACTAGCTACTCTCACCGGGTCTATATTGATATATGGGATTGCACTGTATTTTTGCCCAGTCAAAAGAATACTTGAGCACTTCCAAGGCATTCACAGCATACAATTCGACTGATAATGGGCTATCCCAGAGTTATTTGTTTATTTCCCTTTCTGGAAAAAATCACTGTCTCGATATTAGAGCCAGTCTCGTTTAAGGTTCTTATCTGGGGTATCTATAGAAATACCCAATCTGGTATTTGAACCATTGCGCTCATCTGATTCTCGGCTGTTTTAATAACGCAATCTTCAGCTGCAGAATCTTTAAGCTAGGATCTTACTTTGCAGAATTCCGTTCTGGTTTCCGGTAGGAGTAAGACAAAGCTACCCTCCTTTAGAGAACTGTGAAAAGTGTGTTATGTTTTTGCCTTGCCCACACTGTCTGAGACTTCAGTCTCTTTGCTTTACATCTGTTATTTATGTTCCCCACAGCGCCGTGGAGCCCTTTTGAATATGTGCACACTACAAAGGGAAGTTGAATTTAATAGGATAACACTTGTAAGATTTGCTATAATATTTTAGGAGACCGTGTAAGGAATGTGTGATAATAAAGGATGTTTCTTAGGAGATCTGCATGACGTTTGGTCACGAAGCAGGTAACAGGGGCACATACAAGCTGTGGGGCAGCACGAAAGGGCTTAGGTAGTGTGCACGGTATGTGTATTAGGAAGCAGCTACACAATGACATGCAAAGACAGTGGGCATCACCGGAGTTTACTGAGGGGATCTGTATGACGTCGTTATAAAAGAGCTAGATTTGAGCTAGATTTGAGGATGACTCAGAATACGTGACAACATATTTAATGTGTGGCAGTAACACGGGAGGTCTAAGGTGAGATCTGTGTGATAAGGGGTTAGAATACAGCAGGGGCACACATAGAAAGTGTGTTAAAACTAGTGGCCTCTGAGGAGAGGTGAACGCTATGCGGTTATGAAGGTGTCATCGAATTATGGATGTACATAAGAAAAAGCTGACGTCAGATACAGATGTTGTGTAGCAAGGGAGGTCTCACAGTTGATTACATTATCTGAGTGGAGGGTGAGAGATTTCTTGGTGGATGGGTGAGATCGTTCAGTTTGCTGGACGTGGAGGAGACCTCTGAGGAGATGTGTCACAGAATAATTCTTACAAATGGGTGCCAACATTTAAATATGAAGCATAGAATTAGACTAAGCCACTGTACTTTGTTACTATGATAACAAACAGGCTTCCTTGCCTGCTAAAGCGTCACCAGTTTTCATTTCTGCCATTTTTTCATTGCCAATGCACATTATATATATACTCTCCATATGGCAGTCCCGTGATTGGCTGCTGCCTGCAGCCAGTGGGGTTCCAGTCCGGTCATAACGTGTTAAATTCACTCAGAAGTTCTGCATTGGCATGGCAGCATGCGTAGCTGCTTGTAGAGGCCCAGGCTGTTACAAGCGTGTGTGTTTACATTCTAGCCACCTTAAGTATGCCGTTTATTTCTCAAAACTACATGGGGGTAATTTTAACAGGTTCCAAGAGTTTTGGCTATGTTGTATGGGAGATTATTGCGCCGGCCTCAGCCTATGAGGATAATGGAGAATGGTGCTCAGCCTGTGAGTCTGCTCACTGACTCTGTGACAGGCAGCTGAGATACCTGGATCCCTGTGTAACTTGTCTTGTTCATGTTGGAGCCTCACACATCCTTCCTGTTGGGCTGGGGGTCCCACGTCACATGGCCCTGGAGTTCTGATGTTCTCCTGATTGATTGCTGACAGGTAGGGGGCCATAGGCTGGCAATGATTTCTGGTGCTTTGCTGCATTTTTCAGATTTTTTTCGGCGTTTCTTGTTGCTCAAATGGGTGTAATTTCAGATATTTATTTGTTTCCCCGGCCATCATAGCTTCATTTGGCTTGTGAGAAAGTGTCACTCATAGTCATTGAAATGTCACTCATAATTACACTGAAATTATGAAAATGTCACACATAGCAATTTGAAACCTTGGCAGCTATGCAGTATTGGGCACAGGACTGCCTCGGCCGGGGGTGACTTCAGGCCTGGTTGTAAGTAATGACTGTGACAGCCGTGCCGCAGGCGGGAATTTTAATGCAGCCCAGCAGGATACATTGTAGTAGGCAAAAGTGAACGAGATCCTTCACTGTTTCTGAGCCTGCTGGCGGCAGCGCCGGGGCATGCAAGTCTGCGTGGGGCAGTGCCGGCACGCTAGCAGCGTGACAAAGCATTTCAGTGCGGTGATGCGGAACACCACACTGAAATGCGTTATTGTCACGTCTGATGTATGATACATGGCAGGCCTGGATCTGACTGCCTCTGGTGCGTGCTGCAGGACTCGTAGCGGCACCAGTGTGTAAAATGAAAATCCAGGGTTAAATGGAATTCCAGTGACATGGACTCATCCTTCTTAAGCGCTTAAAAAGCAATGTTTTAACAAGCTTTTGAAGAAAGCGATTGCAGCCCTCTATGTTAGATTAATCGTTTAACACTCACAGGAAATAACGCTCCATTTTGTTAAAATCATAAATGTTATGTTAATGAAACAGATACCAAATTTACTAACACACAGAAGATTACTGTGTCCTAAAATGCCAGCTACAATTTGAACTACTGCCATCAGAAAAACACAGAAACCCTTAATCCAACACTAACCCGTGGTAATGTGTGCTTGAAAGATAAAAGGAAAGTATTTCGCCTGAGCTAGATCCTGCTGTCCCCTAGATTAGATCTTTGTTCTGTGTTTTGGGGCTGCTGCCTCTGTGAGAATAACACCAGTTTCATAGTTGTAGAAATGATCTGTGCTCAGACCGGCTATCACAGCTCTGTTTAGTAAATTTCTAACTCCGCAGGAGTCGGTTGGGTCCTGCAGGCAGATGCTTGTTGGTCTGTTGGTAAACATACCCAGGGCGCGATTTATTCAATGAAATTGAGTGCTTATGCATCGTCGCCAATGAAGTTCTTCTAACCCCATTATCTTCACCGGCTTTACAGCGTCCTCTAGTGCAACAATTTAAGTGCACACATTACAAGGGTGTAGCCAGGATTCCTTTTTAAAATAATTTTCATTTATGTCGAATTACCTTTTAACGTTCTGTCTGTTACAGCTGCCAACTGCTTGTAATACATTAAATCTTGATTTTCTCTGCACAGACTAATGGGCTTGTTATTATGAACCACTATTATATACATCAGAAAAAGGCAAGAGAAGTGCATAAAAGCAATACTCACAGAGGTGAAAATACAGTTTAATGCTTTACTGTTAGGTGGTTGAATTTCTTGCCGCTCAGATTATAAAAACCTGCTTCAGAATTGATACACTACCTGGGTACTTCAAATGTCCAGCCTTTGGCCAACATTTCTTGAGAAAATGTATAGTGATAGAAACATGTTCAACTATAAGCACAGGCCTGATCTCTGTTTGCTTTGGGTTCTGTTTTATAGCTCCCCTGATTGCTGGGATTGGTTGGATGCTGATATGAGCCTTGGCTCTCTGTTGGATTGGCAGTCCTGGAAGCTAGTGAGGTAGCACAGCAGGTTAGGTGCTTGCAACAGAGATCTGTGTTTAACCCGTAGGTCCAAGTCTCAAATCCTGGCAGTTCCAACTAATCCTGCTGTTGTTTCAAAGTCGATATATTTAATATCACAATAGGTATCTACATATTACCTGCCTCACTGTAAACAAATCAGACTGAGCATACAACTCATTTATCATTATAGCACGGGCATAGAGTAAAAAGGGTGCAAAGTTTATGCTGTTGTTGTGCACCATTCAACAATAGTGAAGTCATTATTATTTTGTTTTTTACAGTAAGCATTTACTTTTTAAACAGGTGGCTCTGCTGAAGGTTTTTAGGTGATCTGGAATTTGAAGGGTTGATAGGCACAGCCCCCTCTTCTTCAGAGGTTAGGATAATCAACATTTACAACTTCTGTGTGTTTTTCTTAATGAAATATCAGTAGTCCCTACAGATTGTAATGCTTCCCATCGCGATGCTGAAGTCATGTAAGCACAGTCCGGCCGAGCTAACAGATGTGTGTGAATTCTGATTGTATTGTTGTAAATGCTTCCTTTTACAGTCAGTCTGATTCTGTAATATTGGTTAAAAGGCAGCAACTGAGATCTGCGCTGGTGCCTCTCAGTCTTCTTAGTCGGTCCCACGTGGACAGAGGCTGCCTGGTCCGACGCAGTGATGCATGGATTAATTGATTGTGACTCCTGCAAGGCGCCTCACACCAAGGAGTTGTGCATTTAAGTAGCCAGTGTGCGTGCTCCATCTGCTACAAGTGCCGGTATCTCAAATAGGCGGCAACAACATTATTTTTGTTTTGGGCCTGGGCCGGGCAGTTCAGCCGAGCCCTGCATCTGTTTTTGCTCCAGCCTCCACTGACTGTAACACGTAGTTTCACAGCCTGGCGCGTGGTAAATATAACTAATACAGGACCTGGCTGCATCTGTTTAGAGCGTCACTTACTGCCTGACTGACATCAGGTTACAGCTCCCTTCTGCTCATTGATCTCTCAGGCTGCACAGAGCAGCGCCACTCAGCTCTGAGCATGAGCCATGTTATTTACTGTTGTCTCATGTGATTGAACTATACGTAGGGGTCAGACACATCCTGCTTTCCGTTTAATTCAGGTCAGGTGATGTCCAACCTTCGAACCAATAGTACATTATATTTAATTACAGCGTAACTGCTCTGCCTGAGTCTGTACACTGCTCTCAGGCACGCTAGTGCCCCAGACTTCCACTCGGCTGGCACAGTGAGTGCAGTACATACATTATTATTTATTAGCACTAAAGGTCTAAAATATTATTACAGCCTGACTAACCCCGTAGCACACTGACTGAGTAATGTAATTATAATTAGCAGCTGGGATTCTCGCTGGTGCCTCTCAGCCTGCTTGGTCAGATCTTACATCCGACAGAGCCTGGACAGACTATTTGTCAATTGTTAGTGCCTTTTCATTTCTGGTGGTTTACAGCAGTTTCAAGATCTTTTTAGAGTTTCTTGTTGCTTTCTGGCCCGAGTGCTTAATTATGTGTGCTATTTCCATAGTTTCTGTCCTCCGTGACCTGGAGCTGGAGGCTCATGTGTGACATTTCCATTCTTACTGGCCTGGGTGCTTATGTGTGACGTGTGCATGCTTATTGGCCTGGTGGTGGGACCAGGCCTGGGTCAGTGCCTAGGTGCTTATGTGAGACATTTTCACAGTATTCTGGCCTCAGTCTGTGGCCTGTGTGCTCATGTGTGACATCACATGTCAGTGCTTAATGTGTGATAACATGAGGGACATTTTTACTATGCTTTAACAGTTAATACAATCTAATATGTATTGAAAAATGTGTTGAAAAATGCTCTGTTTTGGCCATTCTGTCTCAAATTTTCTTGGGAGGGGGGCAAGTTCAGCCCCTCAAACTCCCCCTAGTAGTGGTTACTCACTGCGCTTGCTCACTACACACCACGTGGGGGACTGGTCACACTTTTACTGTGTTCTCTCTGATTCACTACTTGTGTCTATTTTTGGCACTCTCTGAAAGAATGTCTATGGGTGCATATGACTGGGTGGGTAACCTGGTGCTCTTTAAGGTCATCATCTACTATTTACTGTGCTTTGAAAGTTGATACAATTGAATATGTAATGAAAAATGTGCTGTAAATTTCACCATTTTGGTCTGTCGTTTTCCAAAATTTTCTTGGGGGGAGAACCCACCTAAACCCCCCTAGAAGTGGTCCCGCTCGCTCGCTGCGCTCGCTCGCTACGCGCCGGACGGGGGCTGCTCTTCAGAAATTTGCCAGGGCTGCTTTCAGATCCCAGTCCGGCCCTGCTCACTACTCTGCACTCACTACTCTGCACTCACTACTCTGCACTCACTACTCACTACTCTGCACTCACTACTCTGCACTCACTACTCACTACTCTGCACTCACTACTCACTACTCTGCACTCACTACTCTGCACTCACTACTCACTACTCTGCACTCACTACTCTGCACTCACTACTCACTACTCTGCACTCACTACTCTGCACTCACTACTCACTACTCTGCACTCTTTACTCTGCACTCACTACTCTGCACTCACTACTCACTACTCTGCACTCACTACTCACTACTCTGCACTCACTACTCACTACTCTGCACTCACTACTCTGCACTCACTACTCTGCACTCACTACTCACTACTCTGCACTCACTACTCACTACTCTGCACTCACTACTCACTACTCTGCACTCACTAATCTGCACTCACTACTCACTACTCTGCACTCACTACTCTGCACTCACTACTCTGCAATCACTACTCTGCACTCACTACTCACTACTCTGCACTCACTACTCTGCACTCACTACTCACTACTCTGCACTCACTACTCACTACTCTGCACTCACTACTCACTACTCTGCACTCACTACTCTGCACTCACTACTCTGCACTCACTACTCACTACTCTGCACTCACTACTCACTACTCTGCACTCACTACTCACTACTCTGCACTCACTACTCACTACTCTGCACTCACTAATCTGCACTCACTACTCACTACTCTGCACTCACTACTCTGCACTCACTACTCTGCAATCACTACTCTGCACTCACTACTCACTACTCTGCACTCACTACTCTGCACTCACTACTCACTACTCTGCACTCACTACTCACTACTCTGCACTCACTACTCTGCACTCACTACTCTGCACTCACTACTCACTACTCTGCACTCACTACTCTGCACTCACTACTCACTACTCTGCACTCACTACTCTGCACTCACTACTCACTACTCTGCACTCACTACTCACTACTCTGCACTCACTACTCTGCACTCACTACTCACTACTCTGCACTCACTACTCTGCATTCTCCCTTCCGTAGTGTAAATGCCCTTCACGGCCAGATGTAGTATGTAGGTACTCTCATATTTCTTGGCACCTACGAAGTAAGACTGTGTGTTGGATCTAGGAGGACATATATAGCACAGTTTTGTTTCACTCATTGCACTAGCACTGTGCTTTTATCCTCTCTTCTCCGTTTGATTAAACACATAAGCCAGCATGTAAACATTTGTATTAATGCTTCGCACGGACTGCATCCACAGGTAAACACTTGCTTTTCATTTTTTGGCTTTCATGCACATGTTATTTTTCAGGGTTTTTTCGGTACGTTATTATTTCATACATCTGATTTAAGCTTTTCGATTTTTAGTGCCCATCACAGCTTTAGCATTCATGTTTAACTTCTTTTTATTCATTCTGTCCACATTATTTTTACTTCCTTGAAGCATGGCACTGTATGAGCAAGTGCGTGCATGGGCGCTGGTGTGTGTCTGTGTGAATGCACGACAGCAGCTGCCCACAGCAATCGCGATCGCGTGCGCGTGCGCGTTTCAAATCGCCCTCCAAGGCGATGCGCGCGGCCAGGAGTGTCTCCTGGGAAGCACACTCGCTAACAATAAGTTCTCGGCGACAACGCGCTTCCTCACGTTTAGCCGAGACCTACAAAGGAGGGACAAAGAGGCAGGACTGACCACTAGCAAGCAAGGGTTTTTAAAGGACAGTGAAACAAACAGATCAATAGCAGCGGGATGGCTTTAAGCCCTCAAGAGAAGTTCTGCCAGGTCTCTAATGCTCAACCTAAAAAGGAGTTAAAATACAATAAATAGCCGAACAAGCCTTTGGGTGCTGATTTTATGTTTGTGATAAAAAACAAATGGAAAGATGAATACATTGAGCCGTTTAAATCACTACCAGCGGGGGGAGAGCTAAAGGGCGATCAATGGAAGAAGATTCTGATCTTTCTAAGCAGCCAGAGGTGCCTGTGGCTATTGAGGAATTGATAGCTGCATTCTTGATATATGCAAGCGTGCAATGCAGTGGTGGGGAGGGAGTGCTACAGGGGAGGGCGGGTGAGGGCAGAGAGGGGCGTAGTAAATTCCGGAATACGGCCAAACAGAGTTAAGTAAATAAATAAAACAAATTACATCGCCAAATGGCGATGCAGCGCGCGCAATGTAATTTGTTTTATTTATTGATTTATTTACTTAACTCCGTTCGGCCGTATGCTGGAGTTTACTAAACCACACACTGCCCCTCCCCCGCCCCACCACCCCACCCCGCAGCACTCACTGGTGCAATGTGAGAAATATCTGGACGATTATATTCCATTGTTTAAATATAACAATAGGATACATAAAGCACAGATAACTTTTAGGGGAATAGAATAGATCTGCTAATACCCTGGGCTAGATTGGCTGAGGATGCTGATTACAAGTGGGGGGACCGCAATGCTGATTACAAGTGGGGGGACCGCAACATGGATTTGCAGCTGCAGTGGATGGTGTCCATAAGGCTGGAACCCACCACATATATGGCTACTGATCTGCCAGGGTTTTACAGACCCTTTTAGGGGCGGATGCTGATTACAAGTGGGGGGACCGCAACAAAGATTTGCAGCTGCAGTGGATGGTGTCCATAAGGCTGGAACCCACCACATATATGGCTACTGATCTGCCAGGGTTTTACAGACCCTTTTAGGGGCGGCCCACCTAGAGTGTTTCAGGTAGCACAGGTTGGGGACAGACAGTCCAGTCGGAGAATGTTGGGCATACAACACAGGTTTTCTTTTGCAATAGGGAGTATTGAAGGCGTAAACACAAATGTTCTAAATGTGGCATTGCATGTTCACTCACACATTACACTAACTAAATGGGGGCTTAGAGAGAGGGGGGTATGATATACATACTTGCAGAGAGGAGAGGGCAGAGGGGCCCCAAGAAAGTTGTGGAAAGGTGCATACACCAGTTACAGCGGAAAGGATATAATACTGGCTACAGTTTTATGACAAAGGAGAAGATGAAGATTCTTTGGTGATTGTTTTTCATTTTGGTTGATTATGAAGGCTCTGGAAAAAGTAGATGGGTGGAAAATTTACTTTAAGCAAAGAAGCACCATGAAGTGTTTTGGAGAAAGCTCACAAAGAAAATTTTCGACGGTAGAATGGTAGGCCCCTTTGATGAGTGGCCTTTGGAGAGTTTGATTGTGTCACCAATAGATGTGGTTGCCAAAAAAGTGAGTGGTGAGTTCAGGTTAATTCAACATCTGTCCTGGCCAGGGGGGCAATCAGTAAATTATTTAATCAACTCAGCATTATTCTAGAAGTTTAGTTTGTTTTTGAAATAGTTGTTTACATTTCTGAGAGGCTGGTCTTCCGATACACATTACTTAGACAACTTCTTTTTATGGGATCTGTGGACCCCCCTGTGTTGTCAGAAAATGCTGGATGGCTTTTAGAGGTTGATTGTGGATTAGAAACTTCCCTTGGCCCAGATAAGACAGTGGGGCTTTTAAAAAGGTTGACATTCTTGGGCACTAAAATTGACTTGACATTAATTGAGGTGAGGTTGCCATTGGATAAAAAGGCCATTGGGCAGCAGCTGTTAGAGGAAAAGCTGGCCTGGAAGAAGGCTAAGATGCAGACACCACAGTCTCTACTGTTGGGCCATCAAAAGTTTTCCTATCGGTTAGTGCAAGCCAGTAGAGCATTCTGTAGTGGGCGAGGTCTGGCATTGGTAGGATACACTTTGACTCATCACAGAGTGAGGCTGTCTGACAAAGTAAAGGCACATTTGAGATGCGTAAGGCCTTTGTGGTTCATATCGATGGCTTTTCATTTTGGGGTTTTAAGGAAGGAGTGGTATAGTTATATCAGGTATTTTCTAATGCAGCTGGTTAAATCAATTTTGGTGTTTTTTGGCAACAGAAGTGGTATGCTGAGTCATAGCCCAAGTTTTGGAAACAAGAGGGATGTAGTATCACCGTTTTGGAGTTGTTCCTGCTGATGGTGGCACTGGGTTTAGGAAGTTGTTATTTTCAGATAGTAATATTTGTTGTTATACATCTGTTTGTTGATTTTAATGTGATTGCGTAAAAACAACAACACAAGGCCAAATAAAAGCACCATTGGCATTATCTAGATGAGTTGTAATATTCATCGAGCCCACCAGTCCCCAAAGAAGATAGAGAGGAGAAAACACCATTATGACACATCACAAAGACATACTAGTCATTGTCCTACAAGGAACCCAAAGTCCACTGGCCCCTAATCTAAGTTGTTTGAAACATCCCCGACATTTATAAATGTATTTTTCTGCTTTGCAGCAAAATCACTTTCACAGGACCAGGTGGATATGGAGGGAGGGTCTGGGGACCTCCAGCTTCTGCTAATGTCTCATTTGACGATTAAATAGTCTATACCTTTATGGGGCTTTATTAGACCCACACAAAATGGTGCATCGCTTGTGCTCCCCTCTTTTCTTTTTTTAACACCTTATATTTGTCAACAAGAGGGCAACAAACTCAGCACATATTTACATAGAGAATAAATACCAAAAAAATTACACAAGTGTTGGAAAACAGGATGACATGGATAAATAAGTTTCTAGGGATTGCCAAAGCATAACGAATATCAAAATCATACCCAATTACAACCACATAGACCTGTTTCTAAAATAGAAGCCCCCATATTGCATTTAATTATATCATAGAGAGAGTACCCCTTATTCTTGCCAATGCATGCTCCATTTCATACTTTTCCAGAACCAACATCCACCAATCACTTATAGAGGGAGGTTTTGGAGCAAAACATACCCGGGCAATTACCAGCCTAGCGGCTACAAGTAGTATTAATGATAGGCGAGTAAGTCTATGATTCATATTCTCAAAACCAATCATAATTTCCATAACTGAAACAGGTGAGTCAATCCCCAATGCTTGTTCTATGGCGAATGATGTAACCCCTATCCCCAGAGTCTTATTCCAGCGTTCCGCTAATCTTTCACAATCACTTTGTCTGTAATTATCGAGGCATTTATATATATGGCGTATCACAGATTTTGTCTTCTCCTTATGCAAACAATCCCATATCACAGAATTAGTTGTTTTTGTCAGAGTTAAATGTCTCGAAAAGTAATCGCTAATTTGGAGATATTTGACAAACATATGATCAGGTAGCTTAAACCACAGCTGCAAGTTCTTAAAGGATGCAAGACCATTATAATTGAAAAGATCCCCAAGACAAATAATCCCACAACTAGCCCAGTGTTTAATAGCAACATCTTGGAACACCTCTGGGAATAGTAAATTGGCCCATAGGGGAAGTTTATCATGATAAAATTATATATTACATCTAGAAGAGATGGCTCGCTATACATATATAAATATATAAATATATATATATATATACATATATATATATATATATATATATATATATATATATATATATATATATATATATATATATATATATATATATTGTCGCTCCAGGTTGTCCACCTCTTAAGTAGCACACGAGCAGCAGCTTTATGTATGTGTAGGTGAGGGTGCTTTCCGCATTACACTTCCCAGAAGTCTCATTGGAGCCTCCCATCGGCGGGTGAGTTATATCAAATTGGAGAAGTGTAACGGGTGCGCACACCGCTTCTGTTAAAGCCCCTGAAGAGAAGCAGATGGAGCTTCGAAACGTGTCGGGCAGATCCATTACGGAGCGGCGTCTACAAGCGGACCCCCGCCCTCACCTACACATACATAAAGGTGCTGCTCGTGTGCTACTCAAGAGGTGGACAACCTGGAGCGACAATTTACACGCGGCAGTCCAGCCGCGGAGTATGCAACACCCCGTTAACGTGGGGGTCACGGCAGTGAAGTAGCAGCCGTACATGGGATCGAGGACGGGCCCACTTGTGGAGTCCATACAGGACTTGATTGTGTGCTTTCAGCACTACACTTCCCAGAAGTCTCATTGGAGCCTCCCATCGGCGGGTGAGTTATATCAAATTGGAGAAGTGTAACGGGTGCGCACACCGCTTCCGTTAAAGCCCCTGAAGAGAAGCAGATGGAGCTTCGAAACGCGTCGGGCAGATCCATTACGGAGCGGCGTCTACAAGCGGATCCCCGCCCTCACCTACACATATATAAAGCTGCTGCTCGTGTGCTACTCAAGAGGTGGACAACCTGGAGCGACAACCCCGGTGGAGCGGGGCTCTGTCAAAGCATTTCGGGGGCAAAATTTACTGCGGAGTCTTTTGTTGGTGTCTCGCAGTGCTGCTGCCGGTCTCCCTCCTGCTGCTGCACTTTTCACATCAGCGCAGCGAGGAGCGAGGGGACCACAACGACCAGGAGCCTTAGCGGGGGAAGCCGCCATTGCCTACACCGCGCTCGGAGGCGCTACAAAAGAGAGGAGAGCCCCGGTGGAGCGGGGCTCTGTCAAAGCATTTCGGGGCAAAATTTACTGCAGAGTCTTTTGTTGGTGTCTCGCAGTGCTGCTGCCGGTCTCCCTCCCGCTGCTGCACTTTTCACATCAGCGCAGCGAGGAGCGAGGGGACCACAACGACCAGGAGCCTTAGCGGGGGAAGCCGCCATTGCCTACACCGCGCTCGGAGGCGCTACAAAAGAGAGGAGAGCCCCGGTGGAGCGGGGCTCTGTCAAAGCATTTCGGGGGCAAAATTTACTGCGGAGTCTTTTGTTGGTGTCTCGCAGTGCTGCTGCCGGTCTCCCTCCCGCTGCTGCACTTTTCACATCAGCGCAGCGAGGAGCGAGGGGACCACAACGACCAGGAGCCTTAGCGGGGGAAGCCGCCATTGCCTACACCGCGCTCGGAGGCGCTACAAAAGAGAGGAGAGCCCCCGCGTCGCGGGACCGCGCGCGGGCTAAGCCCGGGCAAAGGGCGGGCCGTCTACGGCCGTCATCGGCAGGAAGAGGCAGGGGCAGGGCCCGACCCCCTGTTCATTCAGAGACGCTTCTACAAGTAAGACTCTGTCGTCGTCCCTGTGTTGTTTGTTAACTGCATTATATACAGATGATGTCCAAAAAGAAACCTGCTGCTCTGTCCGCAAACACCATGGATAACTATGTTGTGCAAACAGTAAAGAAAATAAACGAACAAAGGAGGGAATCACTTGGGCTAAGCCAGTCACCAGATTTGCGCAGGTTAAGCCCTACTTTACCTCTGTCGACTGATGATAGCCCTTTCGTGTTGGTGGAAACCAGGGTTTCATCAAATGCATCACCTATTACTGAGCCTGGTAGCCAGCCATTGATCACGTTACCATCCCCTGTTACTCTGGATGTAGACTTTGACAATGTTATAGACTCAGACCCAGAAACTGTAATTGGTCCTGTGGAGGACGATTTACCACCGATTGAGCACACACCCCGGCCTGTGCGCACCTTTGTGAAGAACCAGCGGAAACAGGGCGGTCCAAGGCCAAGAGTCAAAAGGAAAAGAACATTATCCCCAGGCTCCTTGAGAGCCCCCCAAAAGGCTGTAGGGGAAGGGACTCTAAGAAACAGAGGGGATGACGAAATGTTTAGTAAACTGCTTGAGGTTTTAGAGGGTAAACTTCATGAAATTGTAAAACCTCTGATCTCTAAAATTGATAAATTGCAGGCCGAAGTAAAAAGACTTGGAGGTGTGCAAACAAAGTTGACGGAGGAAATAGGTAGTCTTAATATCTTATTAACAACAAGAAATCCTAACGAAGGGGTTAACCAAGATGGAGAAGGGACATCTGGTGTGCTGACTAATCAAGTCCATATGCCGGCCCCAAAAGATAATCAACACGTAACAACAGCAGAAGGGCGCCCACTGATAGTAAATTTACCACAAGCACAAGTTCACGGTACAGACCCACTGCAGTTTATCGAGGAAGCCTCACCTGTTGTGCTGGTGTTAGCTAATGTTCCCCTTTTGGACGCCGGCACTACCGAGTCATCTAGCTCTCTGACTAGTAAGGCCCTCCATTGGCTCTCAGGCAATATGAGGTTAGCACCTGGAGGGAAACAGCAACTGGCACACGATATTAAAGCAGTTAAACGCGTTCCCTGGATTGGGAATCGCCCCAAAAGATTTAAAGGGGATTGTGTGGCGGTGACCTTTGCACACCCTGGAGTACTCCCAAATGTCCTAACACATATTCTTCCGCCTCAGCGTAGAAGAGGTACGGTGGTTCCCCTAACATTAAAATTCTTTTATGGGGAACAGCAAAATGTAACCCTACCAAAAACGCCAGCATTAGGATGGGATAACAACTTGAATATGCATAACCGTTGGGCTTCTCCCCTAGTACCAAGCCTGCTATTACAAAACAGGTTTGATGCCCTGTCTGGTCTTAATAACTGCGATTGACAAGAGGTCAGACACGAGATTGCCGAAGCATCCGCAGGAGTAGACCTAAATCAGTCCCCAAATACTATAGGTAGTACACTGCTTAAGTCTGTGGGTACACCTTGCAATATCTTAGAGGGGGCATCAACATCTTGCCATATTGCTAGTTGGAACATAGCAGGACTAGCTTCTAAATTTGAAGTATTAGGGTGGCTAGAACTAATCAGAACATTTGATATCTTATGTCTACAAGAGACCTGGTGTCTAAACTTTAAGGGCCTTGATGGTTTTGTAGCATATGAGCTACCAGCAGTGGCAACTACCTCAGGGAGGGCCAAAGGCGGTTTGCTAATTCTGATTTCTGTGAAAATGCGAACTAGGGTGAAGGAGCATATCACCGTGGGCAATAACTCCCAACTGCTGTGGCTAGTCGATGAGGCAGACAAAAACATTCTACTGATTAATATGTATAATAATGTTTTTGATGCTAGCAGACACATGGTTATTTTAGAATTAGACATCGCAATCAAACAATTGATGAAAGCTTCTAATACAGTTTTTGAGTTCATATATGTTGGAGATTTTAATATTTCTGCTTGCCCTCTCTCTAATCAAAAGTTGTGTGGCACTTTGAACCGTGTTGGAGAGCCAGCTACACATTTCCCACACAATACATATGGAGAAACTTTGAACTCCTTCCTACTCGCCTATGATATGGAGGTTCTAGAGATTGAGCAGGATGGGAAGGGTGATAGCTTGCCAACTTTTGTGGGGAGGGGGGCGAACACTGTAATTGATTTTATCTGTATGTCTTCCGAACTAGCTCATTTTAGCTCTGATGTCAGGGTTGTAGACTATATGGTTAGTGATCATAACTGTCTTGTTATTGAAACTAGGTTTTGGAAAGCTCGCATAATTCCAGATAGTAGCCCTATCACAAACATTGATGTACATAGGCCGAATGGATTTAGAATAAGGTGGGCTGGGGATAAAGCTGAAGTAACTTCTAATTGTATTATCTCATGCTGCTCAAACGACATTACAGCAATCATTGATGAGAAGTCAAATATGGAGGCCTGTATTATTTACTTTACCAAAATCAATGTTTTTATTAGTGGTAAGTTTACTAGGGCTGCTGGAAATATTAACAATAAAGCCAGGGGATGGTTCAATAATGCATGTACTGTGGCCCGGAAGAGCTTAAAAAAGGCATTATCCACCAAACCTAGAGACAAAACGGTTGTAGCCAAGCTCAGATCTGATTATAATTTAGTACTTAAGCAAAGGAAAGCTGAACTACGAGAGGAAGCATGGGAGAGATTTGATCTAGCGGCTGTTTCGAAAAATTGTTCTCTTTTTTGGACAGTAGTAAACAGCCCTTTTTTAAAAGATGATAAATTGCCTGTGTTAACCTCAAACGTAGCTAAGGAATCATGGGTACAGCATTTCTCTGGCATTTTTAATTCCAATATGGTAATGTTGCAGACAAGTTGCTCTTGGCCAGTACTTAGCCTAGATATCACCTTACAGGAGGTTCTAAGTAGTATCAGGGCTAGTAAGGGCGGAAAGGCCCAGGGACCCGACGGTGTTCCAGTTGATGTGTATAAATCCGCACCCGAGACTTGGGGGCCAGTACTAGTCAAAGTTTTTAATTCTGATGTTCGCTATACTATCCCGTGTACCTGGTCCGAATCAATAATAGTCCCCATTCACAAGAAAGGGGATCGAGGAAACGTTAAAAACTACCGGCCAATCTCATTGCTGGATTCGTCCGTCAAGATTATGAGCCGTGTACTCCTCGTTCGATTAGAAGAATGGGCAGAGTCTAATCAGATAATAACAGACTGCCAATATGGGTTCAGGAAAGGAAGAGGTTGCATTGAACAATGTTTAAACCTGGAACTCCTGATAGGGAAATACACCCGAGCTAAAAATGGTTCACTCTACCTCTGTTTCGCTGATCTGAGCAGCGCTTTTGACTTGGTTGATCATGCCATACTATGGACTACCTTGCTAGAAATGGGAGCACCTAGGGAAATTATCTATTTTCTGGCCCGTTTGTACGAGAGGCTTAGCTCGAGTGTTCGGTACGGGCCTTCGGGCGAATGTACAGACAAATTCAGGGTCAGGAGAGGTATCAGACAAGGGTGTGTTTCGGCACCCCTGCTTTTCACTCTATTTATTAATGAAGTAGACTCGATCCTTAAGAAAGCACCAGCGGACGCCCCTAGAGTAAACACAAGTACCATCCCCGTGTTACTCTATGCGGACGACGCTGTGTTGCTTTCTAGGACTCCTCGGGGTCTACAGCTTTTGATGGACAACTTTGTGGCCTTTATTGAAAAAAGAAAGTTGGTCATTAACAAGAGCAAGACATATGTGATGGAGTGTGGAGCTAGAAATGTTAAAACTAAAAAACCCTATAGGTTTCTTATTGATGGTCAAGTGGTGCAGTGTGTGGAAAACTTCTGCTACCTGGGGGTTACCTTTTCCAAAAATGGTCGCTGGGATGTCGAGCATAAGGTGGTGCGCGACAAAATGATCAGGAGCGCCAATGGAATATTTGCTTTTGCAAGCAAATTAGGTAGTAGAAGGCCCAAAGAAATGCTTAAGATCTTTGAAGCTAGGTGTCTTTCAGCTGCTCTCTACGGAGCAGGGGTATGGGGGGTATCCAGGGTAGAACCTTTACAGGTAGAAGAGAATACATTTCTGAAAAAATTATTGTGTCTCCCGACATCCACTGCTAATAATTTGGTCCACAAAGAACTAGGACTAAATCATCTAAATGATCTATTACTGCTAAGACCTTTGACACTATGGCGTTCGGTCTGGATGAAAGACGAAACCTCATTCAATAGGGCTATCATTGAGGATTGTTTACGTCTAGACTATTTTCTCAAAATCCCATGGATTAAATACACAATTGAATCTTTCTCTAATGTGTTTGGGTTAAACGTTACATTAGATCACTGTTCTGCTTCGGATCTTTCTAAACACAGTCTGAAATTAATCTTTTTAAATCACTGTGCTGAAAGACGAGCCACGGATGATCTCAAACTTTCCACTTGTATACGTTACAACCAATTGAACGAATTTGTGGGCCTACACCCTTACCTCCTCCAGGTAACCAAAGGGCAACATCGGTTTGTTCTTACCAGGATGAGGATGGGTACGGTCCACCTATTGGTTGCATTCCCTGAGATTAAGATGCGCCCTACAGGTCCATGTCGGTGCTACAACATTTCAGAACAAAGCACAGAGCACTTTCTACTCATATGTAACCTGTATAGTGAATATCGTAAATTCTTTTTAAAACCTTTATTTATTAAATTTGGAACAAGAACCATCAAAGCGGCAATGAAATTACTTTTTAATTTGCATCACCCTGACATCTGTTTTTATACGGCTAGTTATTTACTCAAGGCAATTAGTTCTAGGAAAAGCATGAATTTTTAAAATAATTTTTAAAATAATTTATTCATTGGAACTTTTTTAAAGTGTGTTATTTGATTCGTTATATGTATCACACTGTATTCTTTTTTCCGGATTGCGATTGTAAAGTGTATTTTCCTTTAACATGTATTATATGTATGTACTTTTATGGACATGATTTACATGTCTCCGAATAAAGTTTTTGAAATTGAAATTGATTGCTTCATCTTCGATTGCCTTTATCGCCCTAGCTGGTTCCGTTGTAAAAAAACGCGATAACGCCTGCATAGGCGATAACTTTAAGTGGAGATACACCTGCCACTAAAGACGTGATTTGAGAATTAGATTGCAAAGCATAAATAAATGAAATGGTTCAATGTATAAAGCAAATAACAAAAGGTGAGAGGGGACGGCCGTACCTTGTACCGCAGAGGACCAGAAAAGTTAATAACTGTAAGCCTGAGTATACAAGTTTAGCCTAGGGTTTATTATATAAAGCTTGAATCCACTGTTTATATTTCCCTTAACACCAAACATTGTGAGTATGGCCCACAGGACGTCCCAGCCCACCCTATCAAAAGCCTTTTTGGCGTCTAAAAGTACCATACCTAGGGGGTTGACATCTTTCCTGCCATATCGAAAGCACAGACCCCCATATTAATGTGGACTGTAGTATCCCTGTCTTGGATGAAACAGTGTTGATAAGGAGATACTAGCCCCGGTATCACAAGGGAAAGTCGATTTGCAAGTATTTTTGCAAAAGATTTTGGCGTCAGTGTTGATAGGTGAGATTAGCCGGTACAAGCCGCACTCATCAGGGGGTTTGTCTTTTTAAAAAAAAAAGACTATCTGGGTCATGTTCCATGACTCTGGTATCTTACCACTTGTGCCAATACTCTGTATGACCAATCTAAACGGCAGAGTCAGAAGATCTTTAGAAAGCTTATCAAATTCAATGGGTATAGAATCTTCCCCAGCCGCCTTGCCTGATGGTAGGGAAGATATTGCCAAGTTTATCTCCTCTTTTGAGATATCCTTTTCCAATAAGGCTGATGCTTCTTCATTCAAAGTTAGTAAGTGTCTACCCTGGAGCTACTGTTGTACGTCTTCCTCTTTCAGCGCAATAATTGGGGTATGTAGCTCTTGATAATAAGTGGAAAACTGTTCTGAAAGCTCCTGAGGCTGTGAGAAAGAAATGCCATTTGCCCCTTTTACAGTTCTAATATAAGTTTTAGCCCGATCCTCTGCGACCTTATGGGCCGAAATCCTGCCTATTTGCTCGCCATATTAGTACTGCGTAAAACAATATTTATTAAATCATGCCACGATTCTCTCCCTAAATGTCTTCTTTGTGGCTAATCTAAGATCTATTAAAGAGAGGAGTAGTAGTTCTTGATTGTTAGTACCCAACAAGACTGCCTCTGCATGTTGTTCTTCCACTCTACGCATGACTTACATAGCCTCCTTACTTGCGGTTTTACGTGCTTTATTCTGTTGCCATACATATTGTTGGGTTATGACTCTAGTGACTGCTTTCCAAGTATCCTGAACCATAAACAGAGAAGTTGACCCAATATTTTCTTTAAAGAAGAGATCAAGCTGTTTCCTAATATTAGCTAAGTACACTCATCTGAAAGTAGGTATCTAGGAAAAGAAAAAGGTCCAGGTGTCTTACATCCCGCTATGATCCTGAATGATAATGATATAGGATTTTGATCAGACGTGACACGTGGGCATATTTCCAGATCTGACGTCAGCATTAATTGGTCCGACACCCATGCAATATCAATTCTAGAATAGAGTCGGTGTGGGGCACAATAATACGTATATCCTAGAATATTTGGATACAAATATCTCCATGCATCTCTAATGAACTGCAGATGACCCAATTCTACAATTGGTGCCCGTGTATTCTACATGTCTGGTTGTGTCAATACTATAATCCATAACACAATTAAAGTTTCCCATTACCACTCGCACCCCCTTCCAGTTCAGCATTTCCTTATTCAATGTATCAATAACTGAAGACTCATCAACATAAGGCCATATTTCATCCCCCTAATTTCTAGCTGTGCCATTGCCCATCTCCCAGCCTGGTCAGTCAGTGTCTTGTGTGTCACACATAAAAACCGCTTATGCTTTATTATTGCAACCACCTTCGTTGAGGAAGCTTGTGACGTGCATACTATAGTACCATAGCCCAGATGCTTTAAGAAGACTCCGATCTTTAAATGAGAGATGCGTCTCTGTTAGCAAGACTAGCTGGGGGTTTTACATTTTTAGCTCTTCACACACGATTTGCCGCTTAATTTGCTGTTAAGACCTGCAATATTCCATGCTAAACACTTAATCCAATCCATTGCACATATTATTCCTTTCTAACATATTACTACCTAACTCTATATACATCCTTACTCCTGTGCTCTTTCCCTTTTAATTATATCTACTTACAAGCTTGCCTCTGAGTTTCTTGTGTGCTCTCATGTTGACCTTTTCTTGCCCATCCAGAGTCCACCCTCCCCACCCCTCCCCCTTGACGACCCTCCCCCTTGACGACCCCCGCACCCTGTACAGTGAAAGAGGATTCACCCCTTTTATGAGCTGCTGCTCATTTAGCAGCTTCTAGGAGACAGTACTCGCATGGTGGCTCCCTAGCCGGGCCCACACCCACTATTCAAAAGCCATATAAAGAGTAACAATCACAAAAAAAAATCAAGATAAGCAAAAATATAAAAACAATCAAAAACCCCTCTTTTTGCCATCTACAGATAGCTTCTTTTGCATCTTTTTCAGTCAAAAGGAAATATATTTGACCCCCCGCAGAGCTTTTACACGTGCAGGTTCCTGTAAAAATACTTGCGCACCAGTAGCTTTCAGCAGCTCTCTCAGTTGATGTAATTGTCAAAGTCTGTCCATTGACACATTACAAAGATCTGAGCATACAAAAAAACTTGGATTCAACCGACACCAGGGAACTAGGACGAGCTTTCTGAATTACAGCTTGCCGAAGCAGGAAATTTACGAAAAAGATCAAAAATGGCCTTGAGTACCGAGACCCCTGTTTATGCTGTATGGGTGGAAGTCTATGAGCCCTTTGCAACTGCCAATCCCAGTCCCCCAGATCTGGGAAAGCCTTCTGCAGGATTTGAACTATAAATGCTCTGGGATCTGACCCCTCCTTCCCCTCTGGAATTCCACACAGTCTGAGGTTATGCCACCGCTGGCGGTTCTCCAAGTCCTCTATCTTAAGCTGCATCACTGTAATATGGACATCATGGATCTGAATCGAACAGGTTGTTTGTAAAGTAGCTTCCTCAGTGTTTGCTACCCTCTGCTGTAATTCCATAACGTCAGTAGCCAGTGAGCCGACCTTTTGTGTAACCTCCTTAAATGACTGCTGTATGCTGTGATTGTCGGCTCGAACCTGAGCAAAATGCTCCTGTGCTTCTAGTCTCTGATCCTTTAAGGCCTGAAGAATCAAGGAAAGTGTTGGCTCAGCGTGATCCTGAGACTTCCTTGTTTGTTGTTCAAGGGCTCACTGCTGGAGCGTTTGTGGAGCCCCAGAGACCAGTGGAAGACCAGCCGGATTAAGGGTGGGTAACTGGCCAGAAAATGTAACAAGTTCTAGCTCAAAATTATCTGCCTCTATTTCTATTGTCCCCATATTACCAGCACCATAATCTACTGGGCTAGTACCCGATAGCCGCGATATGATTGTCTTAACCCGACCCTTTGCTTGAACCCAGCAGCGTAAGGGACTATCAGTTGAAGTATCTTTATTTCGTGGAAGAACAGTAGGTTGTTGATCCAGCCCATTCTGAATTTTCTTGCCGTCTTTGGTAATTTTAGGCTTTGTATTTTTCTTTTTAGCAGACATATTAGATACCGGAGAAGCCCTCTTTTCCACAGGTTAAACAGAAGCTCGTTGGAGCTCCTGCGGCTCAGATAAAGTAGCCCCATCGCATAGCTCACTATCAACGGACAGAATCCGAGGTGTAAATTGCAAGTTACTATCCATATTCAGAGTTCGAGTTAGGAGGAGCTAAGGCATGGGCTATAACTGAATTTGTAGCTAGAGAGCAGCCAACAGTCCCTTGATTCTGTTCCGAACCTAGCAAATCGTCCGACAATAAGCATTCATTACTATGTAAACTAAATACACTGCCAGGTTCATCTGGTTGAATTTGTAGACCGCTCTCCATATGATCCCTCGCTTTCGAGCCCCATTAGCTCTGGTGTTAATAAATGCGCAGTCATTGATTTGCCTAAATGTGCGGAGGCATTTTCTACATTATCAATCCCTTTCAACTGTTCGGAAGTAGACTTTCACATAAGCCTTTGAGTGCTTATGTTACCAGAAACAGTCTCAGAGCAACTTAGTTTCATTGGAATCGCCTCCAGGATGAGATCTGCAATTTTGTTACCAATGAGTTGCTCAGAGGCAGTGCCCGCCGTTAGCAACTCTGCTGCCTTCCCTGACTGCAAAAGGCGCAGCAGTGGCTTACTGACTTCTGAGGCAGTCTTCGTAAAATACCCTTGCTGTGTCACTGGTACTTCTTCAGCCTCGCCTGCATATACAGCGCCTTTTGCTCCAGTCGAATTCACAGGCAGCCTCCCCGCCCGCATGCCCCTGGCCGCTGTCTTTGGTGGAGCCATGCTTTTGCTGGAAGTACCATCCGAGCCGGCAAGTAATCCAAAGGCTAGTCCCTGCCTTTGGATCGCCGAGTTCCGTTCAGCCGCAAAACGAGCAATACCGGAGAAGTACACCAGCCGTCCGATACCACGGAGCAGTGCTGCCTGCATGGGTCTTGGTTAGTTTCTCTCACTGTAAATCCTTTGTATATCCTCTTGTCCTTTGCTCGGTTACGCTATTTTTATGGCTTTATCAGACAGTAAATCAATAGATTGCCATGCCGGGTGTGAGAGCTCGGAGCCTCTCTGTGTGCCTGTTCTCCTTGGCTGCGTCAACCCGCCATCTTGCTCCTCCGTATATGCTCACCTCTTTTCATAATTATGTA
The DNA here is from genome assembly GCF_964263255.1 of Lissotriton vulgaris. Classification (NCBI taxonomy): domain Eukaryota; kingdom Metazoa; phylum Chordata; class Amphibia; order Caudata; family Salamandridae; genus Lissotriton; species Lissotriton vulgaris. Next base: position 511,052,203 of record NC_141694.1, read on the forward strand.
CATTGCTATGTGATGTTTTGGTCTTGTTTCAAAAACAATAACATTTGGTTTATAAGCAATAGCCTATATTTGCAAGTGTTCTTTGGTGTCTGGTGTTATCCATGATTCCCAGGATGGCTATCTTGGGGTCCAAGACTGCTGTATCAACTGAATAATCAGTTTATGTATCACAGTCCAATAGGTCATGATAATGGGACAGGACCATATGACATGGAAGAAGGACCCATCAGGGTCCCTTTAGCACAAGCAGTGTGGTGACTCCGACTTCCCCATTCTCTACCTATCCCTATCCGGTCTGTACCTATCCTATTGCTTATCCGAATTGTAATACACCTGTTGGATGTAATTAAACTGTATCTGCCTGATATTAGTGGGGAAAATTAAGATCAATGGGGCCATTTTAGCCTTGCGCAAGTCGTGGTCATCAAGCTCGCCTACATTGTCTTCCCAGTTACCCTGTGTTTTTACGGGGGGTATGTCGCATTTAGTACGGGGGCCTTATAGAGGAAGGAGATCCCATGTCGTCCTAGTGGGCCCATCATCAATTTTGCCTCCAGAGCAGGGTCTTCCACTAGTGCATCCTGGTGGGCTTCGAGGGAATGGCATACTTGTAGATTTTTAAAGAATTGAGACCTGTGAAGGTCGTATTCTACTTTAAGATGGTTAAAAGTATCAATGTGGTCGCCATCCCGCAGGTCACCCAGTGCTGAGATTCTAATCAAGTGCCACCCTTGGAAGCTCTCCAGCCAGGTCATCTGTCCCAGCCACGTACACTCCCACAGGGTTTTTTGAGCCACAAGCTTCCCTATGCATTTAATATGTGCTAGAGCTAGCCTCCAGCACAGCAAATTGATCCTGGAAACCTGTGGAGGAGAGAAAGGGGTGCGGTTACCATTAAGAAAGATGCGAATACCCCATTGTTTAAGATGGACAACTCCAAGTGCCAAGAAGCCTCCTAGCAGTCTCCGAAAAGCCACTCTTCCAGGGGCACCATGTGTGCTTACCAAGTGTACTGATGAAGGTCAGGTGCACCAAGGCTGCCTTCATATTGGGGCACCATACATTTAGCACAGGATACTCTGGGTGCCTTGCCCACCCTGTAAAACCTCGTGGAATCAGACTGCAGCTCCTGGAAGAACGATGGGGGGGGAGGGTACAAATGGATGATTCTGCATCAGTATAAAAACCAGGGGAGGATTAACATCTTAAAAAGTGCCACTTAACCAAGAAGATGGAGAGGAAGGGAGATCCAGAATCCTATTGACAAACAAGTTTTTCAGGATTGGAGCGATGTTTAGCTCCCAGGCAGTCTGAGGCTCATGAGTGATACCCAGGTATCAGAACAGCCCTTGCATGGCCCAAGGTTTGTAGTCAGGCATGAGCTAAGGGATCAGGGCCATCAGGTGTATGTGTCAGGACTTCTCCCAGTTCACCCATAGCCCCAAGGCATCCACGTAAATATCAATCACCTGGATTACGTGGGGTGTAGTCACCTAGGGAACTGTATATTTAATAACATGTATAACATGTCATCTGTGCTTAGTGCCACCCTGTCCTTGTGGTGAGTTTACAGGTGGCAGCCCCTCACCTGAGCATCTAGGCTAATCCAGTTCACCAGTTATGTTATGTTATTATAATTTATAGCGCGCACGGATACTCTTGAGTGTCCCGGCGCGTAGCCGTAGGTAAGATGGAGACTGAGAAGGAGAGAGACAGAAAAACCAAATTAAACAAACAAGTGTGTCTTCAGTTTCCGTTTGAACAGTACTGTATCCTGAATGGAGCGTAGCTCCAGGGGGAGTGCATTCCAGGCCGAACTGGCCTTCACGGTAAAAGAGCTACCTCCCAGCCGCTGAAGCTTGGAGCGAGGGACTCGGACCAAGCGAAGGGCCTGAGAACGGAGGGGACGTGAGGGAGATAAAAGACAAAGAGTCTCTGCAAATAGACAGGGCCAAGACAGTGAAGAGCACGATGGGCCAAAACCAGAGCCTTAAACCTGACTCTACACGCCACAGGGAGCCAGTGGAGAGATAGCAGATGAGACTGTACGCTAGTCCTAGATGAGATACCAAGCAGTAGTCTAGCCGCTGTATACTGCACGACCTGGAGTAGCTTCAACAAGTAGGCAGGAATGCCAACATAAAGTGCATTCGCATAATCCAGGCGAGATAATATCAATGCACAGGTGACTGTCTCTTTCGCTGCCTGCGGGAGGAGTGAAAACAAAGACCTCAAGGTTTTAAAGAGGCCAAAACAGCAGCCAGTCAGTTTGTTGATATGTGTTGAAAAAGAGAGGGACTCATCAAACCAGACCCTCAAATTTGTAGCTGGCTGTAAGATGGCAGCGATGAGTCTGGAGGCCACATAAGTTGGCGAAAGTTAGATGGAAAGCTGCCAAAAAGCAGAATTTCTGACTTTTGTTCATTACATTTAAGTGACTCCATTATCAGGGCAAAGAAGAGTGGCGGCAGGTGGCAGCTCTGCCGTGTGCCCTGCTGGAAGAGTAAGGGGGGGCAAAGCATCAGGTTAACACTCACGCTCACATTCGGGGCCTCGCCCATGGTAAGGGATTTAAAGTCAAAGGTTATCAGTCGGAGTATTTGACACAAGTGGACAGTATCAAATGCTTTTGTATAATCTACCTGGGGCAGGGCCCTGCAGGCTGTTGAGTTGCAAAAGGACAACCTGGAGTCTAAGTAGACAGGGGGAACATCCTTTACGATGCAGATTTTACTCCGCAGTACCCTTACAACTGGTCTTTTACAACGCAAGTCATAACCACGACTTGCGCTGGAGGGCGCTACAGGACAAGGAATAATTTAATTTACTATCCAACACCTTCCCTACTGTATGTAGGCTGGTGTTGGAATAGTAAATAAAAAAGTTCCTAAGTCTGCACCCCTCCAACGCACGTCGTGGTAACGACTTGCATTGTAAAAAACGCGTTGTAAAGGTACACGTGGTAAAACCATGCGTCGTAACGTCGTACATCCCGTAGACAGTGACGTGTGATTCTGCCAGCCATGAAATCATTTAGGTCTTCACAGATCAGTGTCTTAATGGCATTTTGGCCAGGAGCTTGCATTCTGTATTCAAGAGAGAACTAGGTCTGTACGGAGAACAAAGTTCTGAGGGCCAGACTGGCTTGAGTATGATGGTAATAGTGGCATTCCTGAGGTCAGGCAGCAAACACCCAGTGCAGCCCACCTCCTCGAACATTAACAGCAAATGAGGTGGTAGGAGGGAAAAAACTTTCTGTAGAATTCAGCTGGAAAGCCATTTGGGCATGGTGTTGGGGGAAGGGCGGAGTGCGATTGCCACCTGTAACTCCTCCAGTGGTAGGGGCTCACCCAAATCAGCACGCTGGGCCCCGGAGAGCCTGTGTATGGGTAGGCCTTCTGCCATGGAGTGGGAAGTTTCAAGGGTGCTGCAATAATCTGCAAAGGCCCCAGAAATCTCTGCAGATTTGAAAGTCAGTCAACCTTTGGATGCTCGTTTCGCCAAGACCAGGCGATAGCACTCTCACCCCTGGAACAATCAGTAAATCAGTTTTGCCTATTTGTTGCCGTGTTTGTATAATCAATCCTGGGCTTGTGACACGGCGATGCTGGCCAAGTCAAGGAATTTGCATCTTAGCATCTCACAGAGGTCCTCTAGGCGCTGCGCACAGTTGATGAGGTCACCCCAACAGATTGCTCCAAGGCGAGAATTTGGGTTTCCAGCAGGGTGATCTTTTTTTCTTTCTCCCATTCTCGCACATGCATGGCCATAAACGCTTTTCCCATATCCCTATTTAAAAGGGCTTCCCACATGCCAGGGAGTCCACAGAGTGCTGGTTTAGCTCAAAGTAGTACCCCATGGCCACTCAGAGGAGGTCAACCAACATGTCCTCCCTAGGCCACCACATGTTGAGACGTCAAACACCACCTGTTTCAGGTATTGCTGCCCCCAGCTTTATCTCGACCCGTCCATTATCTGAGAGCCCCCAGGGAGGGACACAGGTACCACATACTATGAGAAGAGAATCAGTCTGCTTGAAAAAATGGTTGAGTCCGGAGTGGGTTTTATGGGAGGAGGAGCAGTGTGCGAATGTTGTTTCGCAGGGGTGCCACTTGTGACACATACAAGCCCCAAGGAAGTCACCCATCTACTGAGAGCAAAGGTTCTTGTGGAGGGGATTTAGTATATGTATCTCTTCATAATAACATTGAAATCTCCTTCCAGAATCGGTGTACCAGCTTGGGTTCGAAGTGAAGTATCTGACAACTTGCTAAGATAGTAATATTTAATGCAGACAACATGGCAGTTGTTAATGTTAGTAGACAGTTTGGGCAAGATGTGAAAGTGTTGCAGCTGTTGCTATGTTTTATGCTTGGCTCTTTGCACTACAATATTGTTGGTAGAGCAAGGTATGTGCCAGATATTAAAAATGATATTGTGGATTCATTCTTTCATTTGCGGTGGAGAACCTAGAGTGAGCTAGCGCAAGGACCACACCGGGACAAGACAAAGATGCCAGAACAGCTGTTGAAGATAGGTGGGCAAGAATGATCCAATTAATTGAAGGAACTCTAGTTATCTAACATAGAGAAGCATATACATGTGCGGAGTTTGTGGTGTCAAGAGCGATGCAGATGTATTTAGCACTAGGGATGGGCAGAACTTGCGGAGTGCCACTCCACAAAATTCTGCAGACTTATATAAAAGCTCTGCAAGATTCTACGGAGGCCCACAAACAGGCAGAAAATATGAAGCTTGCCCTGCAATTTAGCCCAAGTAGCGTGAGCAGCACTGCAAAATCAGTGCAAATGACACCATGCATCGCGCAAGAGTGCCCGGCTATGCAAGTTGATATTGCTGCCCTCGAGTATGAAATCTAACCGAGTACAGCAAATTTACTCGAGTGTCAGCCCTTTGATTGTGACCACTTGCAACCAACCGCTTTTCCAAATCTTGCTGTCATTTTCTGGAGCCTCGCAGAAGGAAAATTCTGCCACGTGGCCAATGGCAGAATTTGGCCAGAATTCTGCATTAAAGAGTAAGGCAGAGTGACAAAAATTCCTCCAATTCCAAAACTCCTATTTAGTACATGGCATTAGTAGACACAGAAGAAATGTTGTAGTTGATTTCATTAAGATTTTGGTAAACCTAGCTTGGTCCCCAGTTTCCATAGCAGGCAAGCTTGCAGGTAATGCATTTTATTGTAAGCTTTTGTGGGGGTACAAACCATCACCTGGGGAAACAGGCACAAGAATATAAGAGGGTTGGGCCAAGGGGATTTGGAGCTCAGTAACGGTTGCTTTAGGGTAGTGCTAGAATAAGTGGAGATTTGTAGGATTGCAAAAGAGGCAGTGTTATTTTCCACGGTCATGCTGTGATTGTATTTCAGAGCTTTTAAAGTATCTGAAATTTTAGGCATGGAGGCTGCTGGTGGGTTGAACAGATCTGATGTGGTGGAAAAAGGGGACACGATCCAGGTTGGAATTAAAAACATTGAACAGGGATCAGAGGGGAGAGGTAAGTGGATACAACTGTGGAGTGATTATATATCAACAATGTGGCCAGTTTAGTAGTGGCTGTGGAATGTGGTCTCTGGTTTGGGGGATGGAGTGTGTGTGTTTACATATCAAGATGGTTTATATTGGACTCGTGTTCAGTTAATTATGGTTCTGCACAACTTTTTGGGGACACTGAGGTTACCAGCGCCTGAGTGTACCATATATTCTTTTAGAAGGGAAGTAGAAAGGAGAGGCTGCACTGTGGAAATCAAAAGGGAAATTTTGAGATAGAGATCGGATTGTTATACATGAAACATATGAGCTGACTCGTTACTGATGTGATTTTCTGCTGTTTTTTGCTGTTTTTCGGGTTGTGCCCCAAGTCCAACGAGTAGCATTATTGCAATTACCCTTTACTTAAATGGGCAGCACAGCAGACCAAGCAACAGTCCTTTGGCAAGCATCAAAGGTTTGATAACAAGACAGCCCAGATCAAATGGGGTGCAGAGATGGAATGCGCATAGAGGAGTTGCAGCCTTTATTCGCTCAGCTGTTTAAAGGTAGGGGTTACCCTGATGTTTTGATTGTCCAACTTGGAGAGCTGAAAGGTTCAGTGCAGTTAAAAATATGAAAATTGATTTGCGGAACTTGAAGAGGCCCTGATCAACTACGTTCTGGATGTCGACAAAATCAATTTCAAGGAGAGATTGCCGGGTGTGAGAAAACCATCAGCCATCAACAGAGCTTGGGCAAAGGCCAAAAGGAAAATGAGGAACTTCTGTAGGAAGGAGGATGTCGTGAGAAGTTAGCCTGGCATATGATGTCCACTATCCTAGTGGGCACCTTGCACCAGTCCAAACAACCCTTATTGATGGTATGTTTAGACAACCTTTATAGAAAGCTATCCCAGTGGTAGCTGTGGAGAGCAGCCTTCAGCTGAGTCTTGAAGGAATGTAAAGCAGCTTGTTTTACCAGTCTATAATCTCTTGAATATTCAAATGAAAGTACACCACACAAGGTATATATATAAAATATGGTAGTAAGACAAAATATCAAAATAAAAATATCGATATACAATAATATCGATGTTTTAATATCAATGGTATAGTATATCGATGTGCCATAATATCGATAGACAGAATATCGATATTAAAGTATGTATGTTAGTAATATCGAAATTTTGTTGTTTAGTGTTATGTATTTTATTATGTTGTTTATATGTTTGCTAAATATGTTTAGAAATGTATGTTTGAAAATTTGTAATTTTGTTTACATTTTGCGTTTTAGTATTAGAGCGGGTTGTGGGTTTATAGGGGAATAGGGTGGGAAGTAATTTAATAATAATTAATTAATTAATATATATTTGTAAATATTTTTAATTAATAATTAATTGGTAATTAATTAAGACTAATTAGTTAATTACATTAATTAGATTTAATGTGCTAATATATTTAATGTAGTGTTATTGTTAATTAATAATCAACTGCTAATTAATTAATATTAATTAGTTAATTAAATTAATTAGATTTAATGTGCAAATATATTTAATTTAGTGTTATTGTTAATTAATAATTAATTTGTAATTAAATAATATTAAGTAGTAAATTACATTAATTAGAGTTAATGTGTTAATATTTTTAATTTATAATTTTTTGTTATTTTTTTTCTTTTTTTTTAGTTTTTTTTTATTGAAGTTGTATTCAGGTTTTATGCAGCATAGATCAAAAAACACAGAAAATCACAGCAAAGTAAAAATTACATTTGGTTTCAACTTAACGTAATATCAAACCAATTTACTCAAAATAACATAATTTGATCGAATTTTCTAATACCCCCAACTCTTTGAGCATATAACAATTCGCTTTTTCTAACCCTTTTCATTTTTTCCAGCCATTCCTGCAGCGTCGGGATATAGGTTGAAAGCCAATTCTGCAATAGTAAAGATCTAGCCACGGCCATTATAATATAAATCAATTTTGCCAAGTGACTTGAAAATGTACAATCAGGATCATAACCAAATATTAACATTGTTGCCGTGCATGGGACTGATAACATACAATAAGTTTTTAAAAAACCAATAATTTCTTCCCAGAAATGCTTAATTTTAGGACAAAACACTATAATGTGTGACCAATTGGCTTGTTCGCAATTGCAATGTCTAAAACAGAAAGCAGATGCATTGTTATACATTTTAGCAATTATTACTGGTGTACGATATAATAGCCATTTGCTAAAATACAACATCCAGCGCCAATTGGCACCACGCAGTACACAGAAATTAAACTGATTAATAGTTTTCCATATTTCCGGTGACAATATTAAATTTTTTGGAGTGTACCATTTACGGATAGCTTTAGCAGTCAGCTCTACCTCCCGACTTTGTATCAGACACTGTTTCCATGCTCCGGGTTTCTTCTCCAAGTTATTAACAAAAAGATCTAAAACAAGAGTAGAAGTATAATTCGAAATGGTACCGGGATCTAATTGCGCCAACATAGGATAAATTAAATTAGAATAGGAACCAATTAGCAAAAAATTGCCAACAATTCGACCTGACATCTCGTTAACAGAGAGCCAAATCCCGCTGACCAAAAAATCAGCTAATGTTCTGAACCCGGCCCGTCCCCAATTTTCTATAACAATGGGATCGATTTTAATCTTTAAAAAGGAAAACACTCCAATTAAGAGAGTTAGTAAATGAAAGGGTGGAAGTGAATATCTCTTAAGCATTGCATTACGTCATTTAAAAAACCAATTTAGGATTTTATACCACACAAATTTGGGAGATTTCGGTAAAAACAAAGGGGATGGAATTTGAATTTCTGAACATATCAAATCAAAGAAAAAAATTATAAAACAACTAGTTGCTGCATTCCTATTTTTCAATCTCTCTAAATACTGTGCAAAGTAAGCATAGTAATAATCTTTCAAATTTGGAAAGGAAAGACCACCATAATCAGTTTCTGCAGTTAATGTCCGTATATCTAATCTGGGTGTTTTTTTTGCCCAAATAAATTTGGAAAACATAGATTCTATTTTGGAGAAAAAAGTACCCGGCAAATAGACTGGAATTGATGCGAACAAAAAATTAAAAAGAGGAAGGATTGACATTTTAATTAAATTGATGCGACCGAGAATAGTTAAAGGCAGAGGGTCCCAACGAGCAAACATTGATTGAACTTTTTTTATTAATTTGTTATTGTTAATTAATAATTAATTGGTACTTAATAATTATTTAGTGATTAAATGATGTGATTTATTTATGTGTAGTGGGTTGTGTGTTTATAGGGGAATAGGCTGTTATATAATTACATGTAATTAATTAAAGAGAGTGTATTTATTGGTATTTATTGTTAATTAATTGGTAATTAATACATGTTAATTAGTTCATTTATACTTACATCAATGTAATAATATTTATTGTTATTAATTGATTAATTGAAACTTTTATTAATTGTGTTTTTTTTTAATGTTTAGTGTGTTGTGTGTTACAGGGGGAGTAGTGTGGGAAGTAATTTAAACCCTACGAAATCCAACGCTTTCCCTACTGTTGCACCCTCTGGAGTGGGAATAGTACATTTTACCCCTACGCTATCCAACGCTTTCCCTACTGTTGCACCCTCTGGAGTGGGAATAGTAATTTTTACCCCTACGCTATCCAACGCTTTTTCTACTGTTGCACCCTCTGGAGTGGGAATAGTAATTTAAACCCCTACGCTATCCAACGCTTTCCCTACTGTTGCACTCTCTGGAGTGGGAATAGTAATTTTTACCCCTACGCTATCCAACGCTTTCCCTACTGTTGCACCCTCTGGAGTGGGAATAGTAATTTTTACCCCTACGTTATCCAACGCTTTCCCTACTGTTGCACCCTCTGGAGTGGGAATAGTAATTTTTACCCCTACGCTATCCAATGCTTTCCCTACTGTTGCACCCTCTGGAGTGGGAATAGTAATTTTTACCCCTACGCTATCCAACGCTTTCCCTACTGTTGCACCCTCTGGAGTGGGAATAGTAATTTAAACCCCAACGCTATCCAACGTTTTCCCTACTGTTGCACCCTCTGGAGTGGGAATAGTAATTTAAACCCCTACGCTATCCAACTCTTTCCCTACTGTTGCACTCTCTGGAGTGGGAATAGTAATTTTTACCCCTACGCTATCCAACGCTTTCCCTACTGTTGCACCCTCTGGAGTGGGAATAGTAATTTTTACCCCTACGCTATCCAACGCTTTCCCTACTGTTGCACTCTCTGGAGTGGGAATAGTAATTTAAACCCCTACGCTATCCAACGCTTTCCCTACTGTTGCACCCTCTGGAGTGGGAATAGTAATTTAAACCCCTACGCTATCCAACGCTTTTTCTACTGTTGTAATATGTGGAGTAAGTATATTTATAAATGTATATGTAGAATTTTACATTTATTTTAAATGTATATGTATTAGTTGTAATTTTTTTAATATGTTTTAATGTTTTTATTTAATATTTGTAAAATTATATGTATTTTTAAATTAATTTTAAATTATTATTAATACATTTAAAAAAACGATATTTTTAATTTCGATATTTTTGTACAACGATATTATTTTTTCGATATTTCTGTACTTACCATTATGTAGATATAACTTCGATATTTTTGATTTCGATATTTTTGTGTCGATATTTTTGTATGTAGATATTCTGTCTGTCGATATTATGTCATAGATTCATAAAATATATGTATTTATTCTAACACAGCCCCTCTAGTCTCTTTATGAGGCTAGAGACCAAAGTACAATACAAGGACTTAAATAGTGCACAGTAAACTAGCACAGTATACGTTTTGCCCTAGGGGCCTCAAAAACCATATACTGAAAAAGTGGTATAAGAACCACGTGAGGGATAAAAGTGAGGCCTAGGGCCTGTAGAACCGCTGGGGCAACCAGGAACCACCCAAGGTAGGAACACAGGAGACCCACGGGGGACGCGTGCAGTGTCTAAACACAGCCGCGAATCACCATTGTCTTCTATGGAGGAAATACAAGTTACAATTTTAAAGATTAAGGAAATTTGGGAGTGAACTACGATGGAACGCTTTTAGACTTAGACACTTCGAGGGTCAAGACCCACGAGAACACTAGAGTACTCGTGTTACCTCACCCAGGGAAGCCGGGTGCATAGATGTCTTTTGGTGTTGGGTTTTGTCATCGATTCCAATGGAGAGCTACCAAGAAGCGCTGCAGACAACCAGAGGAAAAGTGTCCGAGTGGATCCAAGGGTGGATCAGAGATCTGAAGAACCTGAAAGCAGAGGGGACAGAGTCTGGGTCACTAGCCAGTGACCTGGATGGCGACAAGAAGATGCCAGCCAATCTCGGGTGCTTTAAGGTGAAGTAGGTGAAGCTTGACTCTTCAGCACGAGGTCCAGGAGGCATTGACGATGACCAGGAGCTGGATTCTAGCTGTCCCACATCGGATGTCGAGTGCTGCAGCATCGGTATCCGAATTGGACCCAACAAGCCTTGGCAACAGCAACCCACGCAAGAAGACAAGATTGGCTTCGGTGCAGACCAGCAAAGCCTGAGGGACTCACCCTTTGGAGATGAGTCAGGGCACATCTGGAGCAACCAGGAAAGCCCAAGAAACAAAGGATTGTCCTTTGTGGGGACCCACTAGCCAACGGACTAGAGATCGCGAAGGAGCCTTGAGCTGCGGTGAAGAAAGGGGACTCACGGAACACTCGAAGAGTGCAGGCCTCTCATCTTTGGTGCAAAAGGTGCTCGGGGCACAGGCAACAAATAGCCCAATGCAAAACTTCGGGAAGTAGGTGCAGTTGCAAAATTGCAGGTTGTCCAAGAGTTCCGGTCCCACGTCTCTCATGTAGCTACAGGTCTCAGCTCTGCTGGAGACTCATATCAGCCTCGGAGATGACTAAGTCCATGTCCTGTGTCGCAGATTCTTTGGGATCCGACGGGAGCCTCGAAAATGCAGACCGGCAAGATGCTCTTCGGTGCCTGTTTGAACAGGGAGGTCACTCCTTGACCCCAAGGGAGATTTCTTCCATCTTCCAGTCGATATGGAATGTCGAAGGTCCAAGATTTTGTCTTCAAAGTTTCGTCCGGGGTAATCTAAAGTCCTAAGGACTGGGTTCCTATACTTGTACTACGTTTAGGGGTTGGACTAACTCTAAGGACCCACCTATGGGAGGACCTGGGGAGGGGGTGGTTACACCCCTTCCCCTTTGTCCAGTGTCACGCCAGAGCTGGGGCAGAGTGCCCCAGCAACCGGTTTGAACTGGGAAATGCATGGAGCACATTGTATACCCCCAGGCAGTGTCTGAAAAGCATTCATTGAATGCAACCCCACCCTGCCCAATACACTAAAGCCTGTCTGGGGAGGTGCTGGCACCTCCCTGGGCAAGAAACCTATTGTCCAGGCCTCCCTTGCCGGAATTTCAACCAGGAGTAGAAGGTCAGACTCTTGTCTGTGACAGCAGCATCCATTTTGTGATGCTGAGGTTCTTTTAAACATTTACCGGGTGTACCAGTGTGTACATGTCTTCCCCCTCTAGAAGGGTAGAATGATACCCCCGCCGCCAGAACCGGCGGGTGGGGATAGTATTCCAAAGCGTTTGACACCAAACATGACATGTTTTGACAAAGCCAAATCAAAGTTCACATCAAGCACGAGGATTATAATGCACTTAAGAGTATATGGTATGGCTATATCAGAGAACAGCTATAAGGAAGGATTTCCAAAAGCTGCAGAGGGACTCAGCTCATGCTAGGGTACCCTCTCACACAAAACCAAGCACTCTGCCTTCAGGATTGTCAAGGCTTGCCATAGAAGTGACTTATAGGTTAATATGTGTCTATATATATAGGTAGATATAGGTATACTATATCTTAGTAAGGGGTGCCTACACCACCTTACCTAGGCTGCAAGTGCAGACCTGTAGTGCCATTTTGGAAGGCTTCCCGGGGGGTGGCATAATACATGCTTGGGCCCCTGGTAGGCTCTAGTGTACCTATGCCCTTGGTACCTAAGGTACCATACACTAGGGGCTCACAAGGTAACTCAGTAACCAATCTGGTATGTACCTAAAGTACATGCAATGAATTTAGAGAGAGAACAGCTAGTCTGTGGAACTGATTAGCAGGGGCAGCCAGACTAAAATCGAAAAACCAGTGAAACACAGCAAAAAGTGGGGGTAACCATAGGAAGCAGACCCTGCTCTCCTACAGATGTCAGTAGGATAACACACCAGGATATGCACTGGGAGTAGTATCAGTTCTTTAGAGATATATGTTTGACGGGAATGAACTTGTACTTGTTGTAAACAGGAAATGTACTGGTAAAATTACTTGTGGAATGATTTTGGCAGTTGTGATGGGGCAGAAAACTCTTCTAAAGAGGGCTTTTCTGGACGGCTTGATTAAAGACTATTTCAGGGTGTAATAAAGGTTGGTTATGCCAATGATTGGGCTTGGGAGGGAGGGACAGGAAAATGTGTTTGAAGAGTATTTAGATTTTATTTGTAAAGATCCAGAGGGGATTTGAATGATTTTAAGTTGCTTTATGCAGGGGCTGAGTGGTATTTGAGGGGTAGTTGCATTTATTAACGGTAAAGGGATGTTGTTTAAGGGAGAGGGTGTTTATCAGTACCGCTTAATCTATGTATAGTGAGGCTTAAATGACAGCTTACAATGCAAGGTGCCAGGAGTTGTGATTTATGTCACATGCACCTGTCTCATAAAACTAGCCCTTTACACACATATTATAAAGTGTGGTTTCTGGGATGTGCCGTCTCAACCTGAAAGGTCATAGAAACTCCGCCTGCATTCACAGTCGCTCAACATGCCATTAGAAATGTGTTTGTTTAAATATTTGGGGCCTCATTATGATGTTGGTCGGAAAGCAAACCGACTGACTCCTTGTCGGAATCGGTTCTGACTGACTCACGTTTGATGCTTCCAAACACCATTCGGAAAGTCTGCCAATGGGAACCTGTGTTCCGACCGACAATGCAGACTCCCATTGAAAAAAGGTGTGGTTGCGGAAAACCTTACATCCAGTGGTGGGCACCCCATGGGGCCTGTCACACTGTGCATGGTTCTAATGGTTCTACAGCGGGGTCCCGTGTGTACCCCCACAGACCCCAACCGGAGGCCTCAGGATGAAGGGGGGCCTGCTAGGGACTCCCAATGTCAGTTTCCAACAGCCTTTTCGAGTCGGACAGACTGAGTGGGAAAGGCCGTTTGAATCCGACTTCGTAATATGTCGGCCGGAAACGCGGTCTGTAGAGCTGTACGATTCGGTTACGACCGACTTGGAGTTTTTGAATGCCAGTCGGAAACCAATTTTGACTGTTTGCTTTCTCAATGAGAACATTGTAATCGATCGTTCGGATAGGTTTCTGACTGAGACGGAAACATAGATTCTGTAACGGTTTAGGGGAATCTGACTGTCGCTCTGAGCCTTTCCGACCAACATCGTAATCAGCTCCTTAGTCTCCAAATAGATAACATAAACGCAATCTGTGAGTTCTAGTCTCTAATAATCTACATGCAATCATTGATACAGAAATATGTGACAGAGTGCATAGAATATCATTGCATTAAGCATCTGAAATAAGGTGATAGTAGCTGGCAAATAACAAGTCACATCAAATTCCAAGAGATTCACATTCTTCTCAAAAGCTCAAAAAATGAGTCAAATGGAACTAGGATGAGCAAAAGTGTCAGCTTTATGAAGCGAACTTCAATTGATGATTTGAAACAAAAGTGTAACTCTCAATGCTTTATAGATACCATTTTGCAATTAGTCAAGCAATGCTATAAAACAGTTCAGTTCATTCCCTTTCATTACTCGAGTTGGTAGAAAAAGCTGGCCACTTCCAGTGTAAATGTATTTGTTCTCTTTTCACAGGGGCCTCCAACCTTTTCTGTAATAAGAGCTACTTATGCTCAACGAACCTCATCAAGTGTTACTAATATTATTAGTGTTGTAATAGTGACCACTTCAGACAAGATTACATAGTGGCCACCTTATGCAAGATCACTGCCAGTGATCAGGCTTCATTGCCAGCAGTAATGTAAAACATACTTTGTCAATGTGGAATGCCACTACATTAGTAATACATAAAAGCCACAACAGCAATACCTTTGTACCAAGGTTATAACATTTATAAGAAGTCTCCCAAATGTCACATGATCTATCACCCAAATAGCAGTTTTAAGTATATTTTGCTGGGAACACTGCTGCTGCGCTTTTGTTACAAGGGACTGATTTTGCAGGACTGCTACAAAACCAACCCCCAGCACCAAAATGGGCCCCCACTGGTCCAAAACTGGCCCCCACCTTTCCGGCCCACCGGGGAAATACCCTGAATGGAGCTCACTGTTCAGTTCCACTCAAAACTTTGAAATAGGGAGTGCTGTACCGACAGCTGCTAATCAGATTCACGCTCAGTGCTGTACCACAAAATATGTAATGAGAACCAGAGGTTGAATAAACAATATTTTTTATTGTACTAAGTGACGAGTGAGCTCCGTTTAGAGATGCTAATTCATTTTAATTTAAGATTCCTTGAGATAATTTCTATTTACAACTTTGCCATCTGTAGAAAAGAGCAGGCTAGTATCCTGGTTTTTATCAGAAGATGGCTAGTGCAAAAATAAACATCACAATACCTAAAACAGTATGCTACATTTTACTTAAACTAATTCCCAGTGTATGTTTCAATGGTAAAGTAAAATTAAATCCTGGGGGGATATTAATAGTTTTCGCTACAATATCGTTTCAGAGACTGCTGGTTGACAGATTATATTCAAACAAATTTTCTGTGACAGACAAATAAGTTTCCTTTAATCCTCCAAAAAATATTGCATATGAAAAGAGGTTCTAGCACATCCAGGTATTTGAAACTGAACAATAGAAGCATTAAAACTGAATATACTTTTGTTGCCTGACAGATATGTCCGTACATATGCGTTTCAGCATTACCACTTGTCATGTGAGAGTTTCTTTCTGCAATGTATTTTTCTTGTTGATAAAAGCCAATAAAATGATTACAAAAATTAAATAAACAAAAATGTACATTACTAAATTGATTTCAATCAAAACCAGTCTAGGCAGTGGATAACAGAGAGGGCTATCAAAACTGAAACTTTGTTCATCTATGCAAAATGGAAGTTTTATTGCAAGTAGTTCAGCTATTATATTTGTGTTGAAATTATAGGCTTGAACCTCTAAGGTCCACATCTAGTACAGCACTGGCGCACTGCAGGCGCTCCCAAAATTATTTGTCCTATACCCAAGGATAGTTTTTCTTCAATATTTGATATGAGTTTGATGAACCTGTTTTGGAGGTTGTGTCTTCCTGCACAGTTTAAATGAACCGAGTATCAAGGTGTACTCAGATCTAAATTATCAGCAAAACGCCCCAGTTCTTCCCATAACTCTCCTACTGTGAGTTCCCCTTGATTGCATCTGTCACCTTTTGACATTTTCTGATATGCCCATTTTGCTACATTTTTTGAGGTCATTTTCTATAGCCCTCCTTTCCCTCAAGAAGGGCCTGTGCAGATAGCAGTAGTGCAATGACTGCCTTAATCACCAACCTCTTGGTATCTGGCAACTGGCGTATTCTTGAAGTGGATGTTCGGATGGTGCCCGGGGCTATGGTAGGCCTAAACAACAGGATAAACCCACTGGTGGTTGTGTCTGTGGCGCTGGATGAGGCCTTAGTGTGATCCATATTGGATCCAGGTATGCAGAAGGCAATTTAGTGTTCTCACTCACTACCACTGACACCTTACCATTGCTCCTCACTTTGCTACCACTAAGGTGTTCAAGAAAACAGGCACTAGAAAGGTTGCTTTATCAGAGTGACTGGGCAGGAGCTGAACGGTTACGTGTCCACAACCTAATCATGCCTGGCCATGCCACAAAAAGACAGTTTAAATGCCCCTCGGATCACTTGGCTTTCATGCTTTCATTTTACAAGTCTTCTTTAAAATGCTGCACTTCAAAAATGTCACTGCTGCTCAACTTCACAAGTAGTCACAAAGACCTGTATTGAAATGCAGCTAGGATGACATAATCATGGTGCATGCCACAAACTTTCTGACTGTTTCCTCACGTTTTGTCATACAACAGGCTCTTTACCGTAATTCTTCCTGCGCTTACAAGAGGCTTCTTCACAGTTTTTTTCACTGATCAACAATTTTCGCACTGATATTTTTTTCTGTGTTTTCTTTAAGTGTTCCATGTCTCATTAAAAAGAAGAGCAGGACAACATCGCAGTGTTGTTACATATTAGCCTCATATACAGACATTGGTCTATTCAACAAACCCTTAGTCTTCTATTTATAATTTGCATACAATGATTCTTAAAATAATATTTGATACAATAATCCTTAAACAGGTGCAGCCGAAGAGGCGAAGGTTTGAGGCTTGTATGTTGGGCTAACTACAAAATTTTGTGGTACAAATATACAGTGAAAACATATCATAGGCCACAATATCAAATTGTAAACTTGGATTGTAAAGTACAAAAATATAAACAACAAACATATTGAGATAAAATAATAGCATTTGTAAAAATATCTGCTACAAAAACATATACTACAAAATACAGTGTTAAAAAAACACCAGACTTTGCAAAAAATCTCTTAAAATTTAGGGGTCCATTAGGATTGCGGGCCCGCGAAAAACCTCCGCCCGCTCTGCATTTACCCCCCGCCACATTACCATGGCGGGGGGGACCCCGGCGGATGGAATGACTGTTCAATGGTTTTCCGCCCGGTCGTAGAGTCAACCGGGCAGAAAAGCTGCTAACTTGGTGGCGGTGTCTGGGAGACACCGCCATCCATATTAGCATGTTTGCAGGGATAGGCAGGCGGTTTTTGCAATTAGGGCCCCGTAGCATGCCTCCTGGGATTCGGGGGGAGTGGGGGGTGCACATGGGGGTACCTATGTTACCCCCTGCAGTTCCATGCACAACATGGCAGGCACCACGCGGTGCCTGTCATGTTGTACATGGAAGTGCACAACATGCCTTCCTGGCATTGTGGCGGGCAGTGCTGAGTGCACCGCCCGCCACAATGTCAGGAATGCAGGATGCGCCCACCATCCTAATGAAAACGACGGGACCCATCACATCGGCGGGCGGTCCCATTCCCTGAAAGGATGGCGGGCGGACCGTCCGCTATCTTAATGACTCCTTAGTGTGCAAAAAAAAATACAGCTATTTAAATAAATTCTATCTCAAGTTAAAGTGTATTTAGTGTTCAAATATATTTTGTTTATTTGAAAAATCTATAGACACAGAAATATGCCATTACCTTTTTCATTTAAAAACTATATAACAATAGGGTGAATCAAGATTTAAAATAACTTAAAATAATGTAAAAACAAGTTTTTAAAAAAGCATTTACATTTTTAAAACTGGCTTATTTTATCTAACGATATGAATCACTTTAAACATTTCTACTAAATGTACATCTTTATATCCATTACACTGTATTTGTTTACTTAGAATTCAGTCACCAGCATATATCAAAGAATGCAATATTCATTCAACTTTGTAAGCAATGTAGATAATAAATTAATACATTTTAAAACTTTAAACAGTACTCTAATCAATAATATAAAATACTTACAAAATTCAAACTTCTACAAGAAGTAAAATAGTAAAATAAACTTTATGAACCCCTTCCCTGCGCTTGAAGGAACCATGCCGTCATGAGCAACGGACGGCATGTGCTAATGACAACGTGGTTTCATCATGCTGTGGCCGCTCTGCCCATGCAGCACTGATTCCCCGCATCTGCGGGCGAATTAGTGAGTGGGCGGAGTTGTGACAGAACCAGGCCATCATGAGCACAGCTCGCCCATGACTCATAACAGCGTGGTTCTATCACGAGCATGTCTGCGCCGCGCTCACTCCCACTCCCCCAGCACAAGGGGTTAATTACAATCCTACAAATATCTTTTTTTTAAAAGCATAATATAGCCATTGTGAAATATACTATCCTAACTCTTTTGATTTAATTCCAATTTTACAAATATTGTGAAAAGTGCATAGATTGCAGGGTTGAGATTTACTATTCTAACACCAATCCAATTAAAACTGGATGAAGCGCATCATGAAAATGGTGAGATTTACTATTTTTACTCCAGTCAAACAATAATTGCTCATATGAATGATGGGAGGTGAGATTTATTCTTCTAGCATCACTTTTACAAAATTGGGGAAAGGGTATAATTTACCATTTTAAGTCCATTCAAAATAACATTTGGCCAAGTGCATAAAAAGTTTACTTTCTCCAGTCGAGCAAGTATTGGGGAAAGGACTTAAATCTGGGCTTGGGAGTAAAATGTACTATTCTAAGCCCTTTTCAATGAAATATTGAGAAACACTGGGTAGCGTGCACAAATCAAGGGGGTGAGATTTTATATTCTAATTCTAATCCATAAAAAATTGGGAAAATGCATAAATAAAAGAAGTACCACTTAGAACTGTACTACCCAAACTCCAGTCCGACAATAATTGGAGAAAATGCAAGAATTAAAGGGGATGACATTTACGATGTTAATTCCATTCTTAACAACAATGGAGACAGTGCATTAATCAGATGGGTGGGATTTTGTTATGTTTTATACAGGTGACCGATATATACTCATGTAGCAGCCAGAGCTTTCACCTATATTCCCCTGATAATACACTACATAACGGTTCTCAGTACTGACCTTTTACCTAGTTACGGTAATGCCCAAATGACATGGGGTTTTCTCTGAAAACTAGCCTCATTCATTATGCATGAGGTTTCTTGGAAACACAGCAGGGCTTCCATCTTTTGCATAATAACTATGTATAAGGGTCATTTCTTCCATCATCCTAGTCTGCAATGACACAGCAAGGTATATCCCCTGGGGTACCACATTGGGTATATAAACACCATATCTTTGCTTAGACAGGAGAGGAGAAACAGGACTTCCATGCTGACACACTGACACAAGAAGCTGAGGTTCCTGCACTCAAACACTCCAGCTTGCAGTGATCTGACATCCCTGGTGGGGTATCCAATCGAGACCAAGATGGGGTCCCACAGTCTCTCACTTCAGGTAATGGGGTTGACTTTATCAGAGAAGGATTCTTGGCTCCATAGCTACATACAAGCATTCTAGGTACACTTAGGTACATCTAGTTAGGGTTGCATTGTAGGAGTACGCATTATTTCTGTCATGTATTTTATATACTTGCCTGTACTCATTTTTTTAGCACTATGGCAGAAATCTACTATCCTTTTACTTTGTTGGTGCTTATAATCTTTTAAATCGGTTTCTGTTTAATGGTTGTTTCAGCACACTTACTTTACACTACAATGAATCTGGTTCTATAACTGCTTATTGAAAACATCCCCACATCTTATTCTATGTATGTCTCAGAGACAAAGTGAGCTGGGATGACTGAGCGAAAAGTATTGCACTGTTTCCACGATCACTGTTGGGACAGAGTTGTCATGTTTGATAGTTGCCGAGAAATATTCTCTCCTTGGTAAGAGGGATTTCTAGTGGCACTGTGAGCTAGCTGGTATACAGGCTAGCATACCCGGTGGGGGTGTCTAGAATCAGTCTGTTGTCTAAACGTGCACAT
Organism: Lissotriton vulgaris; assembly: GCF_964263255.1. NCBI lineage: Eukaryota > Metazoa > Chordata > Amphibia > Caudata > Salamandridae > Lissotriton > Lissotriton vulgaris. Next base: position 511,072,341 of record NC_141694.1, read on the forward strand.
CCTATATAGGTTTATAGGAAATACAAGACAATTTAATATTCTGTTATTAAATTCAACTAAAATTGGGTAACATTCATTAATGAATGGGGTGAGATTTACTATTCTCACTCTAGTTCATAAGAAACTGGGAACAGAGAATAATTAAAAGGGGGTGCAATGATTGAGTATTCTAACTCAATCTCTGAAATATTAGAGGATATGTGTGAATGCCATAGAGATGGGAGGCATTCATTATTGTAAATCCAGCACAACAAATGTTAGGGATGGTCTATACATTTGGAGAGCGGGCGTTTTAACGGATCATTCTCACTCTGGTGTTACTATCATTATCAAGTTTGATAAGTGTGAGGAGCATTGAAATCAAATATATTTCATCAAACATATTTTTTCAAATGTAAACACCCCAATTAAATAACCACCATTTCATAGAATTCTTTCAATGCCAGAAACACACAGGCACCACATGAAAAATAATAAAACATTTAATAATGGTGAAATAGTTTCCAGCCCCTAATAAATCACATACCCTGTAATTTAAACATCAAAATACATGAACCGCAAAATTTTAAAATAAAAATGTTGAAAGATATAAAATATATATTTAAACTATTTTAAATAATGGAATATAAAAATGTATTAAATTATTTAAAAATTAAACAAGACCCAACAATATAACCCTCAAAACGTACCTATAAGAAATAAAAAAAGAAATACATAACATAATTACATTCGAACAACCCCCCCAAAAAAACCCACCTTCTTTCCCAATATTCCCCACAACTCGCGATAATTAAAACAAAAACAATTATACATCCCAAACTAAATGAACCCCAAATGTTTAGAACAATTTAAACTCATTAATGTGTTTTTTAAATAATGGGATGGCATCTAATAAACAACCCCCAAAACAACCCACACTAGGAAAACTATTTAAAGGTTAGAACCCATGTTCCCCAAAATAAAAAACATAAAAGCAAATATTTAATTTAAAGAAATATATTATTAAAATATCATAATTAAAAATAACTATATTAAATACCACTATATTGTAAACATCAGAATTGATAAAAATAAAAATATTGATGGGCTTACCCTCAATTCTTTTGCAGTCATGATATTTTGGCCAAGTTATCAAAGTAAAACAATATTTTGTAGCCGATATTCACTTTCTACGCCAGTCTAGGTGTTGGTGAAGCTGTTGCTAGTTCAATTGAAGACAATTAATGTCCAAGAAAATCATTGCTGGACGTCTTCAGTCAAAATCCCTGATGCAAAGTGATTGCAAGTTTAGCAGACATGGTTTAAATACTACACCAATCAAGATTGCCGCCATATTGAATGACGTTGGAGGCCATATTGAAATTGCACTTTTAAGATGGAGATTTGTTAGGGTGAACCTGATGGCATGCCACACCATTGAACAAATGCTACAGTGGAAACTACGATACCTATGATAGGGTGCTGTAGTATGGTGCAACAAACTGCTGAGTGAATGTGGAAGGAGAGTCATTGTCAACACTTGTAACTGTGCACTATAATTGGAGGAAACACCCTTCAAATTATAGCCTTTCAGCATGCTTCATGTGGTATATATCCAGGGCTCTAAACGGGGTTACAAATCCAGTAAAAAGTTGACATAAAATGGAAATTACCAGTGCTGATATTCCCTGAAAAGGAGTAAAACACCTGTAAAGCTGAAAATTATCCTGGCAAGTAGTGTATGATACTAGCTAGCCTTTAATGGATCTGGAAACCTAAACTACGGCAAAATGCTTTGTATATGTCATCAAGACCCCAAGGAGGCAATATGTAATGTAATGTAATGTAATGTAACGTCACATTTGTATAGCGCTACTACCACTCCATGGAGCATCTTGGCGCTTGGGACCAACCCAGCTGGAATAGGTTGGTGGACTAGAGGCAGCTCAGTACATACTACACACTTTACACCAGTGCCCTACAGGCAGCGTCAGTGAGGGAGAACACCCAGGTCTTCAGGGACTTCCTAAAGTGGCTCTCATTAGACATTAGCCAAAGCTGGGGTGGCAGTTTTTCCAAGCCCTGGAACCCAGGACAAAAAGAGGTTTCCCACCTTTAGTGACAAGTCTGAATCTGGGGGTTACCATAAGATTTTGATTAGCGGACCTCAGGCAGCGAGCTGGCTGATAAAGTTTGAAGCCATTGGACAAGTACCTGAACCCTTGTAGCTGAAAAGCTCTAAAGGTGATGACAAGGATCTTAAATAAAATACGCTTGTGTATTGGTAACCAATGGAGAGTCTTAAGCGTGGCCGAGGCAGATTACTTTCTAGGTCTGCGAAGTACCAAACGGGCAGTGGCATGCTGGACCAACTGCAGCCTGTGGAGCACGGCTTTATTAGTTCCTGCATATAGGCTAATGCAGTATTCCAGTCTCGATGTTATCAACGCTACTGCCACTGTTTTCCTTGCTGCCAAAGGAAGAAGATCAAAGAACTTCCTAAGCGATCTAATAATATGGAAACACGGGCTAGCCACGCCTACCGCTTGCTGCTTAAATGACAGTTGGTCATCAAACTTGATGCCCAGATTACGAGCAGAAGAGATAGTGTTGGGAGGAGCTTCAGTATTCTCGGGCCACCATTGTTTGGGAGAAAAGAAGTTTTGAGGACCGAAGGGCAAAATTTCCGTCTTCCCGGAGTTACACTTGAGGTGATTGCTATTTATCCACTCAAATGTGGCCGTAAGGCAGTTTTTCAGATTTTCCTCTGCTCCGGGCAGCTCCCTATCCAACACCAGGATAAGCTGCATGTCATCCGCGTATGATATTGTGCTAATCTGATAGGAGGCGATTAGCTCAATCAGGGGTACCATGTAAAAGTTAAAGAGTACAGGGCTCAAACTGGAGCCCTGGGGGACCCCTGAGCTGATGACTTTTACTTCAGAATTAAATTCACCCAGTACCGTGACTTGACGTCTTTGGTTGAGGAAATTTCTAAACTATGCCAACGCCACTCCTCCTATGCCTGCGTTAAATAAACGGTCAACCAAAATTGTATGTGAGACCGTATCGAAGGCCGCCGATAGATCGAGTAAAATCAAGACGGCCTTCTTCCCTTGATCGATAGCCATTCGCAGGGTCTCTGCCGTAAACAAAAGGGCAGATTCAGTAGAATGTTTAGATCTAAACCCTGATTGATTGGTGTGCAGGATGTTATTCTCCTCAAGAAAATTCGTAAGTTGGTTATTAACGAATTTTTCCGTCAGCTTAACCACCACGGGGAGCAGGGAAATAGGACGCAGGTTAGAAAGAGTGGTTGGGTCAGGTAAAGCCTTTTTCTGAAGGGGCTTGACCGCTGCAAGCTTCCATTCGCAAGGGATTTCTGCCGTAGCCAATGATGAATTAATAATGCTGTTAATAGTTGGATTTACCTCCTCGACCAACGCCTGTAAAACCAAAGGCGGACAGGGGTCGCAGGGGGATCCAGATTTACTTACTAGAATGGCCTGATGTGAGTCCTCTAGGGAAATGGGGGCAAATGAATCGAAACAAGTAGTATTAGTTATTTCATTGCCCGACCCCATCCTTTCCAGGTTCATCGAGGTTGATGACACAGGGGGGAAATCGCTCATGATGTCTAAGATCTTCTTCTCAAAATAATTGGCGATAGCATTACAGAGAGGTAGAGAGGGGGGAATTTCCTGCGCGAGTGCTGTAGGATTGGTGAAACTGTTGATGATCTGAAAGATCTCCTTCTGTCCATTTCCAGAGGTAGATATAGCCTCTAAATAATGGGCTTTTTTTGCCAACTTGATTGCGGCATGATACTTCCTTCGGGCAATTTTATAGGTGTAGGACACTATCACCTGTGTTACCTGTTATGTTTTATATATTACATGTTGACTTCGTGGTAGTTAGCTTAAAATGTGTTTGTTTTTTCAAACGATAAATGTTTATTGAAATCAGTAAGCAAAGCACTTCACTACACCTGAAAAAAGGAGAGGAATGTACTTAAAATAAGAATGTAGAATTTTAGCGTTAAAGCACATTGTGTCTGTAGCTAGGAAAAATCTTTGCAGATATTCTTTACAAGGTGCTTTAAGGCTCTCATTATGATAAGGAAACCCATATTTCCCCAGAACCCATGAAATATTTTCCTATTTCACTGATCCCTGATAATTACGGGACTCTATACCAATGCATTTTGTGCACCAGAAGCGTCCAATGATGGTTTATGCTACAATACATTAGACTCCATTCACCTACTTTACGCTTACTCAAAATATGTGTTGCACCTATTGTCCTTTCCAACCCCTTTAATAAAATAAATGCCTTTTTGTAAATGCTGAATTAATGTTATAACTGAACTGTAGAACTTGACACCTTCGTGCAATATGCTCTTTACTGCAAAATCTATTTCTTTACTTCCTCACACCATATGATTGAATCGTATTTTAAATAGTTTTCTCTGCCACATGATTAAAATGTACTAGTATATTAATAAAAGAAAATGTTTGCTGTAGGTTTACATTCTGTTATCTAATCAGGAAATGCTAGCTGTTCATGTTTTATTTCATAGAGCAGTCCATTGTTAAACAATGGGCAACTAAATAGCTAACAGAGTGGGCTTGCAAAGGTTCGCTTGAGAACCTTCCCAGGTATATCATTTTGTAATATGTTGTAGCCACATTCAAATAGCTACATGTATACATGGACTGAACCGTAGAACTTGACACCTTTGTGCAATATGCTCTTTGTTGCAAAATCTATTTCTTTACTTCCTCACACCATACGATTGAATTGTATTTTAAATAGTTTTCTCTTCCACATGAATAAAATGTACAAGTATTTTACCAAAAGAAAATGTTTGCTGTAGGTTTACATTCTGTTATCTAACCAGGAAATGCTAGCTGTTAATGTTTTATTTCATAGAGCAGTCCATTGTTACGCAATGGGACACTAAATAGCTAACAGAGTGGGCTTGCCAAGGTTCTCATGAGAACCTTCCTAGTTATATATTTTTGTAATAAGCTGTAGCCACATTCAAATAGCTACATGTATACATGGACGCTCACCATGGGAATCAAGAAAGTAGACAGACCATCAGAAGATCCTTTCCTATTGGTTAAAAATGATTCAACATTCATAGTTTGTAACATGCTTTGTGCTTTCTATATAGTACGTGTTACTAGCTAGATAGTTAAGGAATTCTATGCACCCCTGCCCTGCCATGTACTTTGTTGTGCTAGCCTGAGTTGCCAGAAGCTACTTCTAATGGTGATTTCCTGGTTTTCCTTAATCTTGGAAGGAGACTTTCTATCTTCATGCAAAACAAAGCTAATGCTGTGATTAATTCCTTTTACCTGTTTTAACGGTTGCTACTACAGATGTTAGTGAACTCGGTTGAGTTTCTAGAACTACTCTTTATGGGAAGTTCAACCTTTTCATAGTTATCAGTCTTTGCTCCAAATGTTACTGGTTCTTTTCCAAAAAGATCTATTTTTGGGTTCTCGCTAGGATGGGTTAGGTCCTTTAGATTAAGTTAGGGACTAATTCCTTCAGGGAACACACTGTTATTTTGTCTGCTTGTTCTAACTACATTTTCTCGATATTTCTCTAAACGGATGTATTTGACTAATCTTAAACAAAAGGCAAAAATATAAATTCAGACTAATCTCTTAAAGAGAAAATAAACATTTAAAACTTCATCAAACTTCTCTCATCATTTACGGAACATTAAATGCTGTAAGACGATGAATATTTTAGAGATGCATTTGGGCTGTGCTCCATTCTAATACGGAGAACAGGGGTCCTAAGGATTCAAAATATCACATACAGATAATAATATAGACTACAGTCAGTACTATATTTTTGGAAAACGTCCAGCCGGACGTAAATTTATTCATAGAATAACATAGAAATGGGTTGGCCCATGGAGGGGCCACGAATAGTGGCAAGATAGGGTACAGTCCTGTACCTATCCCGAAAGGTTCAGAGGAGATAAACCAGGAAGAAGGAGATAGAGCAAAGAAAAAGTTTTCCAGGCAAGCAAGAATTTTTGAGCCAAAAGGTGACTTGTGGTTAAAGTAAATACAGTCACAACAAATTCACCCTGCAGTGTCAACAATTTCAAATAAACATATTAAGTGATATGCTACACTGCATTTTGCGTCGACGTTTCGATCCCTAAGGGCTCATAATACAATGGGATCATCATCAGGACAGTTTTTAAAGTTAGTGCCTGCAGTAAGTATAGCCTGGCGCTACTGCTAGTCGCCTATAGTTGGAATGACTCTTCCTACCGGTGGACAAAATTTCAACCGGTTTGCAACATCATTTGCTGGCCACACGTGGTGTGGGCCGTGTAGCGGTCTGAAAAATGTTATACGAGGTTTCTTCCGGATGGGTCCTCGTGCTTGCTGGGGATTGCCTAGTTACATGTGCTGCAGCCAGTGAGCGTGCAATACTTGCTTCTAGTATGAAGCAGCGGCGGGTTGGGGGCTTGGAATTAATCCGGCCAGTTGCTTGCTTCAATGTGGAAGCAGCGGCGGGTTGCTTGCGTCAATGCGGAAGCAGCGGCGGGTTGGGCGAAGCTCGATCGGCTTCTGCCCTTTCACAGTGGCAGCTGCTTCCGCATTGACGCAAGCAACCCGCCGCTGCTTCCACATTGAAGCAAGCAACTGGCCGGATTAATTCCAAGCCCCCAACCCGCCGCTGCTTCATACTAGAAGCAAGTATTGCACGCTCCTGGCTGCAGCACATGTAACTAGGCAATCCCCAGCAAGCACGAGGACCCATCCGGAAGAAACCTCGTATAACATTTTTCAGACCGCTACACGGCCCACACCACGTGTGGCCAGCAAATGATGTTGCAAACCGGTTGAAATTTTGTCCACCGGTAGGAAGAGTCATTCCAACTATAGGCGACTAGCAGTAGCGCCAGGCTATACTTACTGCAGGCACTAACTTTAAAAACTGTCCTGATGATGATCCCATTGTATTATGAGCCCTTAGGGATCGAAACGTCGACGCAAAATGCAGTGTAGCATATCACTTAATATGTTTATTTGAAATTGTTGACACTGCAGGGTGAATTTGTTGTGACTGTATTTACTTTAACCACAAGTCACCTTTTGGCTCAAAAATTCTTGCTTGCCTGGAAAACTTTTTCTTTGCTCTATCTCCTTCTTCCTGGTTTATCTCCTCTGAACCTTTCGGGATAGGTACAGGACTGTACCCTATCTTGCCACTATTCGTGGCCCCTCCATGGGCCAACCCATTTCTATGTTATTCTATGAATAAATTTACGTCCGGCTGGACGTTTTCCAAAAATATAGTACTGACTGTAGTCTATATTATTATCTGTATGTGATATTTTGAATCCTTAGGACCCCTGTTCTCCATAACAAGTTAAAGTAACCCACGGTCCGAAGGTCCCCTACTGGGTTCCCTTGTGTCCAAAACCATTCTAATACGGTGCCAAAGATTTATTGACCTGAAGAGGCGTGGAAATTGGAGGTTCACTTAGTAAGTTTAAAGTTAAACTATTTATAAACATTTTGATGAGATATCCACGCTCACAAATCTGGTACCAAAGGATAGGTTTAACACACTGAATCGAGCTATAAAATACTACCCAGAAATATTTTGAAATTACAGATTCCTGAATCCAATGTCCAGAACTTGAAGATCCAGCAAAGCGGTATTCTAAGCGGTCTATGTTTATGTTGTGAATAGTAATAGGGCAAATGCATTGTGGTTGTGATTGTGCCTTTATTCTAGTTTGAGTGTTTGATTAGAATGAGTGGGTAAAGAGAAAATAGTTGATAAGTAGTTAAAAAGGTGTTCAAAGATTTCAGACTCTTATTCGAAAGATCCTAGGATAAGATAATAATTGAAATCTTGCAGAGATTTTAAGGTGTGATGTGTGAGGTATCATCACCTACACCAGGGACATAGGGTTATTAAGTTGTTGTGACTGATTAACATTGATTGGTATTAGTTGAACCTAATTGTGGAAACAAGGGAAACTGCATTGATTTGGGTGATTTCACGCTGTTTGAGATTTCACTTGTGATCGTTGAAAATATTCTTGGATGTGTGGAAAGCGTATTTCTTTTAGTTGAGCAAACACGAAGATGTTTTAAAAGTTGATAATTATAGTTGTGCAAGTTCAAAGAAAATTGTAAAGCTGAGTAAGCTGCTGCATGGAGTGAGGTTGTACGTCATAGTGTTTCGAGCGGGGATTGGTCAGTTTGTGTGTATCGCTCTGTGATTGGTCGGTGACGTTGCAGTACCGCACTAAGATTGGATCCCTAAAAAATGAATACTGCATTTGGATTTGTTATTAAGAATTGTGAAAAATAATAACTGGAATTGAATTGCTTCAACAGAAAATTGATGTCTACAGAACAAAATCATAACATCCAGTTTAATTGTGCTGTTTCAAATTGACCTGTAATAATAATATGTTTTAGAGATTTAAAGAATTTGGTGAACTGGGATGTTACTATTCCAATACGCAAAGGTGAAGAGTTGCCTTCTGAGGGTACGCCTGCAGGCATTATGACTACTGAGCATGGCTTAAACACACGTCATTGGCTTCGCCAATGGAGTAGAATTACTGAGAATGAGAGTGCCTTGAGTTTTCCTAGATTGGGAGATTTCACACCAGGATTCTTGATCATTTAAAATTGTGCGAAATAAAGCCACAACCGAAACCCATCCAGTATGAAGCATTTAATGCTTTGGAAAGAGTTGCCAGGGAAAAAGAGAGATAAAAATACCAGAGGAGGACTAAGAGGCAGTAAACAATTATGCAAATGCCCGATGGAATGCAGAGCAGTGTAGAGGGAGAAAAGCTATTATAAAAGGGTCTAGGGGCCAGATGTGCAACCATTTTTTTGCAGTCGCAAATGGGAAATTGGCCTGTTTGAGACCGAAAAATAGGTCTGCCCTATTTACAACACTATTTTGTGAGTCGGTAACCTATTACCGACTCGCAAAATAGGGTTTGTGACTCGCTATTAGGAAGGGTCGTGCCAAGGGCATCCTTCTAAATAGCGACTTGCATTTCAATGTAAGATTGTTTTGCGGCCGCAATTGTGGCTGCAAAACACTCACTGTTTACCACCTATTTCAAATGGGTGGTAAGCTACTCGCAAACGGGATGGGGTCCCCAGGGGACCCCTTTGCCTTTGTGACTGGCATTGAAAATATGTTTTAAGAGCAGGCTGCTTTATTTGAAAAGCTGTCACAGACATGGTAGTCTGCTGACTCCAGCAGGCCACCATCTCTGGGAGGGCTAGCAATTCCCTACGGGGTTGCAAATTGCACATGCCTCATGAACATTAATGAGGCAGGTAATTTGCAACCCCATTAGGAATCGAAAACAGTGTCGGAGACACTGTTGTAAAATCCAATTTGTGAGTCGCAAAACAACGTAAATTGAAAGGGTCGTACATCTGGCCCTAGATAATATCCAGTGCTTACCTCAGAGATTGCTAAGAAAGGAAAGGACAAAGGTTCCTTCAAGAAAGAAGATGAGTCAGATACTGATTAGTGAGATGAAATATTGGAACACATGTTGACTTCGAGACTCCCACCACATGTGGGAACAAAAATGCAGTCTCGATTGATCACATCATCCCGGTGGACTGGTCTGACCACCACATCATTCTATTTCATATCATCCAGCCGGCCCTATCCCTCCCTCCCACTCAAGCCCCCCCTAAGTGGGTCAGGAACACCTCCAGAGTTCCCCGAGAGAAGCTTGAGGAAGGACTCAGCACTCTCCCCCCGAACACGTCGTAGCCCCTCTCTACCTCGGAACTCACCTTGCTCTACCATTCCAACCTAGAGCGCGTCCTAGATCAGCTGGCACCTCTGAAACTAAAAAACCCAGAAGCATCCCCTCCAGATCATGGTTCTCTACTGACATTAATGAGGAAAGAAGACACCTTAGATCCTTTGAAAGAACCTGGAGAAACAACCCCTCCGCACTTCATTTGGACCAACTCAAGGCAGCTCGCAAAATTTACTATACTCACATCAAAAGCAAAAAGACCTCCTTCTTCAATTCTGCTTTAGACAATGCCATAAACCGCCCCAAAGAACTCTTCGACATCATTAGAAACCAAACCTCCATTCCCAAGGCAGCCAACTTAGCGGGCTCCAAACCCAATGCGACAACTTCGCAAGCTTCTTCAATGAAAAAATCGCCAAAATCGATCGCTCCTTCAACCAGAGTCCTTCAATCATCCACTTCCCCTCAGTAACCCCATCTTTCCTGCTGGTCTTCCTTCCAGCCGGTCGAGGTTGAAATGATAAGCAATCTGATTGACGCAGCAAAACCCTCTTCTCACTCCCTCGATCAACTTCCCTCAAGACTGACCAAGGATCTGAAGCTCACCCTAGCCCCAATCTGGGGCAAGATCATCAATAGCTCCTTAAGCGAGGGCCACATCCCTGACTGCCTTAAACTAGGACAAGTCACACCTCTGCTCAAAAAACCCGGCCTTGATCTCACAGACATGAACAACTTCAGACCGGTCTCGAATCTTCCGTTCCTAGCCAAAATTTTGGAAAGATGTGTGCTCTCACAATTAAACCAACATTTAGAGAATTCTAACCTACTGGATCCACTCCAATCAGGGTTCAGAAAGGGCTGCAGTACGGAAACCGCTATCCTAAATGTCCTTGATGATTTGCACATGTCACTCGACTCCAACAAATGTAGCCTTCTCATTCTCCTTGACCTCTCGGCTGCGTTCGACACAGTTGATCACACCCTCCTACTTAATGTCCTTCGAGAAAGAGCGGGCATGGAAATCACAGTCCTAAAATGGTTCTCCTCCTTTCTTAACAACCTCTCTCAAAGAATAAAGATCAACAGCTTCGAGTCAGACCCCCTCCCCATCAACAGAGGTGTTCCTCAAGGATCAGTACTCTCCCCGCAACTCTTCAACATCTACATGGAACCCCTCACCTCACTCCTAAGGAACTCCAACATCCCCTTCCACCTTTACTCGGACGACACTCAACTCTACTTGGAAACCTCTTCGATCGCTGACATTCACAGACTTAATGCTACACTCATGAAGGTTCAACTCTGGCTCTCAGCCAACCACCTCAAACTGAACGAAGAGAAAACGGAAGTTCTCCTAATCTCGAACAAAGATGAAAACCCACAAATAGTGGAATGGCTCAAAGCCTTAAATGCCCTCAATGTCTCTCTTACTCCAACGGACTCAGCAAAATCCCTAGGAATCACTCTCGACCCCAAACTGGACATGAAGAAGCACATCTCTAAAACCGCCAAAAGCGCGTTCATGAACCTGAAACTTCTCTACAAAATTAAACCCTTCCCCCCCCCCCAAAGATCTGAAACATGCCACCCAGGCACTTGTGCTCTCTAGAATTGACTATGGCATTGCTGTACTGACTGGAACAGCCAAGTCACACCTGGGACCCCTTAACTCCACCCTAAACGCAGCCACAAGAATGATCACAGGAACAAAGAAATTTGACCACATCTCGCCACCACTCAAAGAACTGAAATGGCTCCCGATTGACCAATGAGCCAACTTCCGCACAGCCTGCCTAACACATAAAGCCCTGCATACAGGCAAACCAGAATACCTGGCCTCAAAACTCAAAAGGGCTGGTCAATCCAGGAACCTCAGAAGCTTCAAAACACTCCTACTCATCCCGCTGAAATCACAGAAACGCAAGACCTCAAATAAATCCTTTGCGGGGAACGCGCCCAGGATCTGGAACTCCATCCCCCCACATATCAGAACGACCGCCTCCTTCCCACTATTCAAAGCGCTACTCAAAGCCCTCTTCCTCTGGTGCTTAGCGAGAACCCCGTCGCCCAACAGCAGAAATCAGATATCCTTTTGCGGAACTCAGAACTAACTGATTAGCCCCTGAACTCCGTCTCTTATTGCGATCTAGCTGTTGGTGTACAGTCTCTATTCTCCTCCTATCATGTCCGATTTTTGTTTTCTATGCTTATTGTCTTTGTTGCATTTCTCTATTTGCTGTGAAGCGCTCTGATACCCCCCGGGTCCAGCTAGCGCTATACAAAAGTTCAATAAATAAATAAATAAATAAATAAATAAAATGTGATCCCTACAGAGCAAAGTGAATCAGGCGCTAGTACTAGTTCAATAGTTCTAACTGCTCCTGCATATCCAGATGCGTCCCCAATTGATCAACCCGTACAAATATTGCAGATTACCTCACCAGTAATAGCTTGACCACAAGTTACTGTTCCAACAGTGACTACTACAGCTGCAGTCATTATTATAGCACCAGTACCTGTTGTTAATGCTCAGTCTGTAACCAGGGTAGTAGCAAGTGCTTCTCCACTTGTAGAGACAAGACCAGAGACTCAACTAGTTGTCGGAGGTTTACCCACCTCAGGATTTGTCTCGACTTCCCAGAACTGACAAATAGTTGCCTGGAAGCCACCACTAATGGTGCAAGTGCTAATAGATGGAGGCATGTTAGTACTCACAGCCCCAATATCACAAGAAGAAGTAGTTGTGACTGAGGAGCCTGATTTGACAAAACAGCAGGACCTACTAAGGCAGAGAGTGCAGGAACACCTGAGAAATCAAAGGTTGAAAACGAGAAGCCCGTAAACGTTACTTATCTGAAAGCTGAACTGGAGAAAATAATAAGGGGATCTTTGAAGTTTTGAGCACAATGAACAATATCAAAGGAAATAATTACTGTACTTCTGCAAAGAGGTTACAATAAAGGCAGCCTTAACTCATGACAAATTAACTGAACTAGCTCAAAAATATGAAATAATCTTACAAAAAAATGTACATTTACACAGACGCTATAGGGTACAATTGCATGACCCGTCATTCATGAATATGAGTATAACAGGACTGTGTCGCATATTATAGAATTGGTCATGTGCATTCATAGGTGGAGTGAGGCTGAAAAGTTTGAAACCAAATAGGCTAAGAAACATTAGAAGAAAAAGAGGAAAGCAGCTAATACAGGGAAGCAAGATGAAGGAAGTGAAGGAAAAGTGATAGTTTACCCAATTAGAGAAATCACAGGAGGAAAGTATGTACATGCTCCTTGAAGTTGCTGTGATTTGGCAGCATTCATGAACAATTTCCCCAAATTGAGAGACAAGCTGGTGCAGAGATATGCATAAGTGGAAAGGTTCATAAAGATTTCAAAAGGGTTTTGGAATGATTTGAATACGTTTTTTGACATTGTGGTGCCTGCTGATTTATGGGCTTATTGTAAGAAGGTGGTACAATGACCAAGAGAGGAACCAGCAAGAGTAGCTGGGACAAATGCACCGTCTCCTACGGTGATGGAGAAGTATGAGGCAGTTATTACCTTTTTGAAAATGCATAGTAACAGATATGGATTGGCTCAAATTCAAAAGAACCACACAGGAGCCAAAGGAGACTGTACATTGGTATTATGAGAGGTTGTTTCAGGTATTTCAGCAGCATAGTTGATGTGAATATCCTGAGAAGGATATGGGGATTTTTGTATCCCTGTTTGTTACAGAGCTGAAGCCAGAGATCTGTTCGCAATTACTCAAAGTGTGATCTGTTGGCAAAATAAGTAACTCAATGAAATCATGAGGTATGCAAAATACTGCAGCGATGAGTTAGACATCAAGCAGAAAAGGATAGAAGAAAAATTCATGTAAGCCTAAATGAATCTGGCTCAGAAATGTTTTCATAACCCTGGTTGTGTAGAAATCAAGTAAATATGCAAGGAGTTGCTGTGCCACAGCCTGGTGTTCAGATAAATCAAGGAGGAAAGAATACGTAACAGGGTAGAGGTGAAGGGGTTCCTGTGGGGACAGGATCTAGATCAGATATTGCTGCTATGAAAAAGATTCTAGCTTGTCACCTTTGTCAAAGAGTTGGACACTGGAAGAGGGAATGTCGACATAATCGAGACAATGTTGGAGGAAATGTACAAATACTGAAAGGTATGCAAACTCAAAATGTGCCTGCACAGCAAATGCAGATGCCAGTGCAGAGACGAGCTCCCATAATGCTTGTTGCACCTGCACAAACATAATGCTATGCCACAATTTCAAAATCCAGACCAGAATGCATTAAGAACAATTCCCGTAATTTGAAACTAATGGTTCCGGTTAAGGAAATTCTCAATGACGGTGCCTGAGAGGGGTAGAAGATTGCATACTTGGCACAGTCTTAGCGGTAGACAAGAGTGGCCCATATGTAGATGCAGAAGTCTATGGCCACTAATATCGATACAGTGTTATCGGATCCACAGTTAGAACAGTGGAAGTCCCAGACTTACCTCTATTGAGAAAAACTATCCAAGTTGCAGGAGTAACAAATAAAAAAAAATCCAGTTTCTGAAAAGGGTCAGGTAAAAATAGGCTCATTTAAAGAAAAGCACCAGTTTGCTGTTTGTTATTAAAGTCATGTGAACCTGTTGGAAAGGGATTTCTTGTGCAAGTTAAATTGCACTATCTGTTGTATGCTGGATGGTGTGGCGTTCCAAACACATGATGAGGATATAGGGCCAGATGTAGGAGCCGAAATACCGGTCAGTAACGGCTGATTTCGGCCATTACCGACCGGTATTTAGTAATTGGCATGTAGGGGCCCTATTTTACCGAATCGGTAAATTTACCGAATCGGTAAAATACCGAATCAGTATTTTTACTGATTCAGTAACTTCCTGATGTAGGTGGGACTCTTCTGAGTCCCAATGGCCTTACAGATTCGGTATTTTACCACCCAATCCAATTGGGTGGTAAAATACAGAATCCAGGTGTGCATGGACATGTGTGTATGCACACCTACGCCATGTGACAGACAGACATGCCCTTAGGGCATGTCTGTGTGCCACATGGCACACATGCCAGTATTTGGGGTGCTAGAGGGTGTCAAAGTGACACCCCCTGCACCCTTGCCGGAATCGGTATTTACCGAATCGGTAAATACCGATTCGGTAATGCCCATTGATTCCTATGGGCTTCAATGCCCATAGGAATCAATGGGCATTACCGATTCGGTAAATACCGATTATTACAGAATCAGTATTTCAATTACCGAATTCCCCTACATCTCCCCCTTCTATTTTACCGATTCATAAATACTGAATCGGTAAAATTCGGTATTTATGAATCGGTAAAATATACTTACCTACATCTGGCCCATAGACTTTAAAATAATTTAACAACAAATTGAGTCAGGAATATTCCCATTGCTAACTGTTGATGAATTACCAAACGATATGAAAGAAACAGTGAATGCAGGGGTTTTGGATTTTAGAAGTCAGACTAATTATAGGTGTAGAACAAATCAATGTGAAACCACATGCAGAATGTTCCAGAACATCGTCATACGATTTGACCTCAGAGACAAATGCAGGAATACAACCAGTGATAGATGGCATGTTACAAAAAGGAATCCTGAAGAAACTAATTGGAAGTCCATGTAACACTCCAATTATGGGTTTGCAGAAACTCAACGGTAAATATAGGATAGTTCAAGATTTACAAAAGGTAAATGAAATATTAGTGCCCGTTGTCCTGTGGTACCGAATCCTGCTTCTATATTGTTTCAGAGCCCCTTCTGCAGAGTTGTTTACAGGTATCAACCTGTGTGCCTGGCTTTCTTCCTATTGCCATTGCACGAGGAAAGCCAATTTCTCTTTTGATTTAAATACCAACGGAAGGTATTAACATGATGTCATTTCCCATAAGGTGTACAGAGAGTCCATCCATTTTCAAGTACTCGTCTGGAAGAGAGTGAGAACATAGTGATGGAATACCCATTAACTGTCATGGTACCACACTCTGTGGAGTTACTGTTAGCAAGAACAAAGACACAACATATGACCCATAATATGCTTATCTGTTATGAGCAAACTATACTCTCTTCTGACAATATTGTTTTGAAACAATGTTGCTACCTGTAAATGATGATGATAATTTTGATAAAAGTGAACATGATTGTTAGGATGCCACATAATTGTGCCCCGAACCCCACCCTGACATTAGGGAAGAACCCCTGATTGAGCCTGATCATGTGTTATTCGTAGATGGCTCATGCTTGAGAGGAGATTATGGCACTCTCAGAGCAGCATATGCAGTGTGCACCATAAATGGTGTGGTCCAAGCTTCATGGCATCAAGGAGTTATTTCTGCCCAAGTTGCTGAACTGATTACTCTTACTGGAGCCTGCCATTTCACTGCTCAAATGATAGTCACCTCATTCACTGACAGCCAATATGGCTTTGGTGTTGTCAATGATTTTGGACAATTGGGGTCACACAGGGCCTTTCTTACCTCTTATGGTACACCTATGAATAATTTAACCTACGTAAAGGACTTGTTGGATGCTCTGCAAATACCAGGAGAAATTGCTGTGGCAAAGTGTTCAGCTCATTAAGGAGGAAGAGGGTCCCTTGCCATGGGCAACCGATTCGCTAACTCAGTGGCCAGGTATTGTGCATTGTCAGCCTGTTCATTTAATGGAAATTTCATATACAAGTCCAATGAGGAGAGTTCTTTTGCAATGTTGATGAACGTTACTGACACGTGGGATGAACTGACACGGGTGCGGGAAAATGTGCCAGAAGCAGAACAGAATGGGTGGGTAAAGGCAGGATGCAAGAAAAATGCAAACAACATCTGGATGCCAGCAGATGGAGACTGGTAATGCCAGATAGCTTGTTTCCTAAGAGACAGTACTACCATGGATACACACATTAAGGGAGTGACGCAATGGTGAGACTTTTCAGGAAGAGTTGGTACAACCCCAGATTCAGAATTTTGCCATCGGTGTGTAACTTGTCAACAGTTAAATGTAGGGAAATTAGCACTTCACTCTAACACACTTAGGGAGATCAGGTGGCCCATTCAACAGGATGCAAATTAATTTTATTGAGATGCCTGTGCATAACAGGCTGAGATATATCCTAGGGATTGTGTGTGCCTTCTCAAAATGGGTGGGAGCCTACCCAATTAAAAAGCAACAGTCTTAATGTATCTAAGCTGTTATTATGCGGATTATTAGGCAATTTCGTCATGCCGATTTCTCTTGAGTTAGCTAGAGGAACGCACTTCAAAAATGAAGTGATGAAGATGTTCTGCACATCCTTACAGATTGAACAAAGATTAAATTGCACTTACAGACCAGAAGCCTCTGCTTTTGTTGAGCAAATAAATGGTATCATCAAGTTTATATTGGCCAAGGTCTGTGCATCAACCTCTCTGAAATGGCTAGATGCTTTACCTTTGATGTTGATGAGTATACGGAGTACCCCAGACAGGAAGACCGGGTTCCCCCCCCATGAAATACTGATGGGCAGAGCAATGAGATTACCTGCTGTTCCTGGCAATACGCTTTTGAATATCACTGACAATATTATATTAGATTATTACAAAGGCCTGGCTGTTGTGGTTTGTTCTGACTCTCATCAGGTCTCAGCTGCCATACAAGACCCACATCAAGAACAGTGCCACAACCACAATGTGACGATTTGGTTGTGATCAAGAAGCACTTTCGAAAGACCTGCCTTGAACCCAGATGGAAAGGCCCCTTTCAGGTGATCCTCACTACGCATGCTGCTGTTAAGTGTGCTGGATTCCCGAGTTGGATTCATGCCTTGCCCTCCAAAAGAGTGAGCAATCCAGAAGAAGTGCCTCTGGTCTATGATCCTGAACAAAGAGCTGTGGTGGTTGCACCACCAATCGAGAGACCACCCTGGCAAATAGCACCAGAGTCAGTCCAGACACTGAAAGAAGGAAGGGTTGAAGATCAGTTGACAGAATGTCAAGTGCAAGTACCTGAAATAACACAGAGTGACATTGAGAACTCTAACAGAGGAGAAGCAGAGATCGAGTCATAGAGAGAAAGTGCAGCTGACGTGGTATTAAAATAAGAAGATCCATGTGAAAGAACCAGCACTGGAACAAGGAGAATAAATCAACAAGCTCAATGGCCACAAAGTTATGAAAACAAAAATCCGAGGAGTTTTTCAATAGCTCAAATTCCAGAAATAATGCCCAAAGAGGCAGAGTTTAGCGATTAAGGTGGCCTAGATCCAAATCAGCAATACCTAAAAAGATCAAAAAGAGCCCAAGTGCCCTGTCGCGTATATTCAGCACCTGCGTGGTCATACTTTGTGAACCTCCCTGAAAAAAAGAAAGTGAGGCTGATGGAGATGATCTGAGAAAAAAAAACAATTGAAACCAAACTGAATTGAAGAAAGAATATTGAACTGTGATTATTAGAGGTTGTGTTGTTTTAGTTCTTTGTTTTACAGAAGATCAACGTAGGCCCGAATTGAAAGTTACAGTAGAATATGGGCAACATTTTAGAAGAACAGCGACTAGGGTTAAGGATTGTCTGTTTAGAAACTTTAATGTTGAAAGAAAAAAGATTAACCACACTAAAGAAGCTGTGTACTACAACTTGCTACAAGCTATTGAACTCAGTGCTTTTTATACTGACTCAGAGAATGTATTGCATTAGAACTAAGTGAAAGTAAATCATTGGTTTGATTTCTATAATAGCAGTAACCATGATCACTATAGTGCTAATAGGATTTTACCTAGCACCAGAGTTAGAGCCTAAAGCAAAGAACATTACTAGTTCACCTATTTACCATGCTAGTTACTCCTTTGTAAGCAATAGGAAAAATTATTATTCTATTATTCTACTACTGTTGAATCTAGGTTAGTACATGAATACACTAACGCCATGGATGCAAAGGATTGTTACGTATATGCACACTTACCTATGTCAGTTTCAGAAGAAGTCACCTATTGCCACATGCATTTATTATAAGCAATTTTGTGCCGGATCCTATTGTCATTAGTTTATAGGCGAGGACATTTTGAATATTTCTATTCAAATCATGGCCTAATACTTTCCAGTATACTATTAATTGAGAACATGAACTTACACTCACATGCAAAGGAGATGGACACAGCTGGTACTATTTCTTTCCACATAGACCCATAGATTGCGTGAAGGCTTACAAAAACAATTTAACCTGTTTAATCTGACCAATAGAGAAGGCTTATATATTGGCTTAAGAAGAAAGATACACTAACATGACATGAACAGATGTTTTAGAGAATGCTTGGAAGGAGAAAGGCTACTATTGTAAAACGAAGATGGTTTACCCTAAACTGTGACTTGACAGCCAACACAAAGGAAAACTTGTGTGTACAGAAGACGGACACCCAAAAGTCCAAAAGGACTAGACATGTAGGAATTAGTAGTTGGGAGCATACATTCAAATGAACAGGGGGATCTTGGCAAATTTTACAGGGAGACGAAAATGCTATTCCAGGGGTTTATTACATTTATGGACAGAATGCATACTTCCTATTGCCAGCGAACTGAGAGGTATTCTGTTATTTAGGCGTACTAATTCCAAAGATGTACCATGTGAAGAGCTTAGATGCACTAACATTAACAACCGTACACAGACTGAAACGCAGTACAAGCACACAAACTGGACTAGTAGGAGACATATTTGGAGCTGTGGGCGTAATCTTAAATGGCTAAAAGTTTAGAAAGTTGTCAACAGTTGTCGATAAAATGGAAACTCATACATCTGGAGCTTCGCTGGTAATTAATACAGAACTAAAAACTATACAATCAATGGTTTTACAAGATCGGCTTGCCTTAGATATTTCACTTGCAGAAAACGGTGGAGTCTGCAAAATGCTTAAATTAACTCATTGCTGTACATACATACCTGATGAGAGTAGGGAAATAGAAGGCTTCGCAAAGAATATATCAGGTTTAGAACCTGAATTACGTGATTTGGAAACCCCAAGTTTTTTAGAAAATTTTGGAAAGAGTTGCCACGATGAGAAATTGGTTTTCAACAGTAGGAAATGGTGTTGAAAAAACCCCACAATGGTATATTAAAGGTTATTCTAATGCCAATAGCAATAGTGGGGCTTTGTCTAATATTTCTTAACACACTGTTTTAGAGCTGTAGATAAATGTTTCGCAAGAGAAAGGAAAGGTTGGAAAAGAAATGGTATGAGAAGAATTTGGGTTTGAGAGGTATTATGAATGAAGACTACATTAACTCATTGAAATTTAGGGGGTTGAAAAGAAAAAGATGACTCAACTGACGATGAAAGTGCACTCTGCAATGGACTTACATGAGAAACCTAGATATGTGATGATTAATAAAATCATCAGACGAGGGATTGTGGAAGCTGAACATTTCTACATAAATGTACCTCATAATAATGTAGAAATGTGCTTTAACGTTAACATAGAAAATGAATGTCAAAATAGTGGTTGCAGAAAATTTCCTTATTTAACATGCAAAAAGTGAAAAGGCTGCAGAAAGCTCCCATTTCTATCATTCTTTCACTGCTAGGCCCTGAAACTTTATTGATTCTTTCCTACCACATTATTAATATAAATGCCTTATTGTAAATGCTGATTTAACATTATAAATGAACTGTAGAACTTAATATATGATTTCATTGTATTTTAGATAGTTTTCTCTGCCAGATGCTTAGAATGTACATGTATATTAACAAAAGAAAATGTTTGCTGTATGTTTAAATTCTATGGTCTAACCAGGACATGCTTGATATTAATGTTTGAATGAAGGTCGTTAACTGCATGAAAGGAAGCTGCCTCAAGCTCAACTTGGACAAGACTGAAGTGCTCATCCTGGGACCCACCCCCTCAGCCAGGGATGATTCCTGGTGGCCCGCCGCACTAGGAACCCAGAAAATCTGAACCACCGCTTTGCTTTCTACACACCCGCCAAACAACTCTGCTCTGCCCAACTTGCCCTTTTCTCAGTCCCATAGATCCACAAGACCAGAACCAGAGGAAGATCCTTCTCCTACCTCACCGCCAAGGCCTGGAACACCCTGCTCCGCCATCTCAGGCAATCCGTGTTGTAGACCCAATTCAGGAAGGACCTCAAGACCTGGCTTATCAACTGAACCTCCTCACCCAGACGGATCAGCAGACCCCCTAGTGCCTTGAGACCCTCAGAGGTGAGTAGCCACACTTTAGAAATCCCTAATTGATTGATTGATTGATTGAATGTTTCATATCATAGAGCAGTCAAATTGTTCCACAATGGGACACTGAATAGCTAAGAGAGAAGATTGCAAAGGTTCTCCTGAGAACCTTCCTAGATGTATCTTTTTGTAATTCACTGTGGCCACATTCAAATAACCACATGTCGACATGGGCATTTACTCTGGGAATCGAGAAAGAAGATGACAAACTATCAGAAGATCCTTTCCTATTGGTTAGAAATGATTCAACATATTTTGTACTTTCTATATAATATGTGTTCCTAACTAGAGAGGTAGGGCATTTAATGCACCCCTAAGCTGCCATGCGCCTTAGCACTCTGTTGCGCTATCTCGAATTGCCATACGATGCTGCTCACAGCGATTTCTTTGTTTAACTTACCCTAGCGAGGACACTTTATGTCTTCATGCTGATCATAGCTACGGCTGTGATTTATTCCTTTTACCTGTTTTAACGGTTGCTGCTGGAGCTGTTAGTGAACTCGACTGAGTTCCCAGAGCTTCTCTTTATGGGGAGTTCAACCTTTTCATAGTTATTACACTTTTGCTCCAAATTGTACTTCTCTTCTCCAAAAAGTACACTTTATGGGTTACCGCTTGGATAGGTTAGGTCCTCTAGCTTAAGATAGGGACTAATTCCCTTATGGAACAAAAGCTTAAATTCTATGCTTGTTCTAACCAAATTTTCTTGATATTTATGTAAATGAATTTATTTGACTAATCTGAATAAAAAAGGCAAAAAAAATACAGACTAATCTCTTAAAAAGGAAATAAACTTAAAACTTCATCAAACCTCTCATCGTTGACTGAACATCAAATGCTGTAAGACAATAAATATTATAGTGATGTGTTTGGGTTGTGATTCATTCCAATATGGTTGCAAAGATTCATCGACCTGAAGAGGCGTAGAATTTGGAGGTTCACTTAGTAACTTTAATGTGAAGTTATGAGATTTCCGCTCTCGCAATATCTTAAATCGATGATCAAAGGTTTCTCATGTACTTTGAAGATTTGACTTCACAGGAATAAATTCTACTCGTAAATGTTAACTGCAAACCAAAACATACTGCTTGCTATGTCAAAGTCAGGTGTTAATAACTATTAAATAAGCAGACCCTATTTTCCATCAATGTCTATTTGTGTATTTAGCACTTGAAATTGTATGAAAGTGTGGATTCATGTTTGACACATAACAGGTGAAAGAACCTAAAATACAACTAAAGAGCATATTGAGTATGACCTGAATGTGGCAAAAGATGCAATGGGCCTCATACAAGAAATATCACTGACTGAAGGTAAACTGAGAGAGCTAGATGTGTGTTCTCCAATGTCTACTGCTTGCTATATGTTAAGGAAGTGCAAGACAATTTATGAATAATTGGAAGAAAGATAAGAAAGGATAGAGGAAGAAAGGTGACAATTAGATGTTGACATAGTAGCAGGGGACAGAGACCATACCAACTTTGTAAGAGACTAATAGTTTGGGGTGACCTTTTTTTGTGAGTCAAATTTAGTCTACAAAAAGGAAATGTAGTATTGATCATAAAAATAAACAAGGACCCTTAAGTTTGTCATTTATATAGATAGTATTAGTCTACTGGCACTAATGTTGGAAACCTTAATGGATAGCCTGACACTGGTAAATGAGAAAAGCGACAGGTTACAGGAAACTCTACAGTTCACAAACTATACACCATACATGAAGCTCGCAAAGGGAACAATCTATTACTCCAAAATAAAAGACCTTCTTGATGTAGGTCATTACAAAACCCTTTAACATGGGTGGGTTGCCAAGTTGTTTTCAAGTGTCTGGATAAAAAGGAATGTTTCAAAAGAATTTCACAGTCAATTATGTATGATACTCAAAGAAGACAAAAGAAAATAAGACACTGTCTTAAAGTACACAGTAACTACCTATGTAGCATTTTGCTACATTGAAATGATGCTCAGAAAACTAGAGGTTGAAATACACTAAATCAAGAGAAACAGCATGGACGTTAGACTAGAGTAGGCAGAAAGATATGTCAAAAGAGATGATCAGTGACCCAAAATAGGGTATCTCAGGAAAAAGGCATGTTCTGTACCTGCAGCTGAAATGGCTTTATCTCTGTCCCTTTCTGCCCTTTGTATCTCTGCAATGGGAATGAGTGTGTATGAGTTTGCAGAGCTATGATGGCAGTTGTTGATACGCCCTTGATACGCCCTTCCGCTATCCTTATCCAGCCCGACAGGCCCCCCCCCCACCCAGCCATACCTCACCCCTACACACAGCCACCCAACATCAGCAGGACACTCAATCCCCTCCCTCTATCCCTTCCTCCAACTACCTCACCTCCCCCAGCCTCAGTCTCCGACAGCCTCCTACGACAACCACCCCCACGCCAACAGTCGGCCTTCTGCCAACGAGCCTCATCCCCGCGAATCTCCCTACAATCCTCAATTCATCTATGCCCAAACCTCCTCCTGTCTTCCTCCCTACCTCCCCTTTGTCTAAACATCTTCCCGCCCCCCCCGAACCCCCCTTCGTCCCTCTCCCTGACCCCTATCGCCCAACCCTCCCTCGCAAACCCTACCACACTTGGCCCCACCCCGGTTGCCCACATCCCCTCCCTTGAGTCCATAACAAAACGGCTCGCAGCCCTGGAAAATCAGGTCGACACTATCACCCTAGGTTTATCAGAAATCCTCTCTAACCTCGGTATAGCCTGTAACCCCCATAAACACTCTCCCCAGACCCCCCTGCACGCCAATACCATCATCTCCCAAGGGCCCTTAAAAGCCCTCAGTGCCCAGCCTCTCGATCCCCTCCCCAAGGTCCAGTGTTCCGATTCAAAAAAACCCGAAACAACAAGAGCCCCCTGCACCAGACCCGTGTTCTCCATCTCTTCTCCCACTTCAGCGGGCTCAAAACACCTAACCTCCAGGCCGCTTAGATCAGAAGCTCCCATGTCAGACAGGGAAGCAGCCTTACTAGCCGCCACCTACGACTCCCCCATTGCTGATTCACCTAAATCCAAAATCCAAGTTATCACAGGTCACCGGAAAGTTCTACCCATCGTCAAACAACAGAGATTACCAGTCCTCACCGCTATACCCAGAAAGACTAAAGATAGAACCACCAGCAATCAGGAGAAATTCACCAACTGCCTCCTAATCAATTGCAGATCGGCCTCACTACATGCAACAGACTTAGCTGAAGCCATCCTCACTCATGACATTGACGTTGCGTTCCTCACGGAGACCTGGCTTAATAAGACATCCCCCCCCTGCCTAGATATGCTGGTTCCACCCGGTTTCTCCCTCATCTCCAAAGACAGGATCAAACAACAACGAGGAGGTGGGGTCGCTATCATCCACAAGGATAGCTGGAGCATCACAGAAACCTCCTCCTTCGAGTACAACTCGTTTGAATGTCTATCCACCGTCATCAAGACAAAAGACAACGACTCTCTACTGTGCCACCTACTCTATCACCCCCCGGGCAGAAATAATGAGTTTGGAGAACAACTATCAAACCTGATTGCTCAAGACGCACTTGGCGATTCCAAAATCCTAATTCTTGGTGATCTGAACCTCCAATGGAATGAGACCCATAATCCTCTAATCAGATCGCTATCTAGCCTCCTTGATGATAACAACCTCACCCAACACTGTACCGAGGAGACTCATTACAAAGGAGCCACACTGGATGCCATCATTGCCCAAAAGAATTCTATCACGGTCAACCACATACTACCCGTTGATTGGTCAGACCACCACATGATCCTATTTCATATCAATCACCCCATCATCTCGCTTAAACCTACGCAAGACCCCCCCCAAATGGTCAAGAAACCTCTCCCAAGTACCCCAAGATATCCTGGAAGGTCAGCTAAGTTCACTTCTTCCAAATAACACACTGCACCTCTCGACCAATGATCTCGTCGACCACTACAACGCGGGGTTAGTCTCCATACTCGACAATCTTGCTCCTCTAAAGCTCAAAAGAAGCCGAGCCACTCCATCTAGAACCTGGTTCACTGCGGACCTCAACACAGAAAGAAGAAACTTGAGAGCCAAAGAAAGAAAGTGGAGAAACAACCCTACCGCCATTCTCAGCCTCCAACTAAAATCTGCCCGCAGGAAGTACAACAACCATATCAAAAACAAAAAATCCAGCTTCTTCCGTGAGGCACTGGTCAAATCCAAAAACAGACCCAAAGAGCTCTACAACATAATCAGACAACAAACATCCAAACCCCGGCCCTGAACCCAGCAGGCATCCAAAGAACTCTGTGATAACTTCGCCAACTTCTTCAACGATAAGGTCTTAAAAATCGAACTGTCTCTAGACATCAACAACCCGCACCTCCAGAAGAGTAACCTGGCCTTCCCTTTGGCAATCCCAACCAACTCCATTCCTTCCCCCTGGCTAAGCTTTCGCCCCGTCCAGGAAACTGAGATAATCTCGCTGATCTCGACCTCCAAAACATCAGCACACGTCTCAGATCCTTTTCCCCCCTCTTTAATCAAAAAAATGAAGCTTACCTTAGCACCCATCTGGGGAAGAATCATAAACAGCTCCTTACAAAGCGGAGTGGTCCCCGATTGTCTAAAAATGGGGCAAGTCACTCCTCTGCTGAAAAAACCCGGTCTTGACTCAAGTGACTTGAACAATTTTAGACCGATATCCAACCTCCTTTTGCTTTCAAAAACACTTCAACGCTGCGTACTCCTGCAACTGACGCAACATCTGGACCACATCAACCTCCTGGACCCCCTCCAATCCGGCTTTAGACAAGGCCGCAGCACAGAAACCGCGATGCTGAACATCATAGACGACATTCATGGTTCTCTTGACGCTGACAAGTGCTGCCTCCTCATACTCCTTGATCTCTCCGCAGCGTTCGACACGGTGGACCACAAGCTCCTCATCATGACCCTGCAAGAAAGAGCCGGCCTCGGCGATGTAGTTCTCAAGTGGTTCTCCTCCTTCCTACATAACCGTACGCAAACAATAAAAATGAAGAACTTCACCTCCGAAACCCAGCAGGTCACCAAGGGTGTCCCGCAAGGATCAGTGCTCTCTCCTCAGCTCTTTAACATCTACATGGAACCGCTCGCCAAATTACTCAGGAACGCCAACATCCACTTCCACCTCTACGCGGATGACACGCAGATTTACCTGGAAACCTCTTCTCTTAAAGACATCCACAGACTTAACGATGTCCTAAATGAAGTTCAAGACTGGCTGACAAAGAATCACCTGAAACTCAACCCCGACAAGACAGAAACACTCCTCATCTCAAACAAAGAAGACAACCCTCAAATCACCGAGTGGCTAAAATCGATCGATGCTCTCAAAGGCAACCTCACGCTAGCCGACTCCGTTAAATCCCTGGGCTTCACCCTAGACCCCAAACTAACCCTGACAAACCACATTAAGAACTCGGCGAAAAGCGCATTTCTCAACCTCAGACTTCTGAACAAAATCAAACCTTACATTCCCAACAAGGACCTCAAACTAGCCACGCAATCTCTAGTTCTATCAAGACTGGACTATGGGAACTCAATCCTAACAGGCATCCCCAAATCGCACCTGGCCCCTCTAAAAACAACACTTCATGCGGCAGCGAGAATGATCACAGGCTGCAAAAAATCTGACCACATCTCCCCGGCACTCAAAGAACTCGAATGGCTCCCTGTGGAAATGCGGAGCACCTTCAGAACGGCCTGCCTCACCCACAAGGCCCTCCACACCGGCAAACCGGAATATTTGGCAAACAAGCTCAAAAAAGCAGGCCAAGCCAGAAGCTTGAGAAGCTCCAACTCCCTGCTGCTCATCCTACCAAAAACCAGAAAGAAAAGAACTGCGGACTGCTCGTTCTCAGGAAATGCTCCCAAAATATGGAACGCCATCCCCCCGCACATCAGAACTATACCGTCCTATTCAGAATTCAAGAGCCAACTCAAATCCTTGTGCCTGATCCGTTCCCTTGGTTGCGGGTAACCTGGATCAGCAAGCGTCCCCTGAACCCATGCAGTAACATTGAATCCTGCTACCAAGAAGTCCTGCTGTCCGAACTTTTCCGCATTCCAAATTGTCGCTCGCTGATCGCTTTATTGGATTTGTGTCATGTTGTTCTCTTTTTATTCCCTCTATTGTAAAGCGCTCTGCTACCTTCGGGTCTTGTTAGCGCTATAGAAAACTTCTAAATAATAATAAATAAATAAGTTGTGCAAGGTCAATATATGATCCAGATAAAGGGTGCTAAAGCCTAAAGATGTCAGTGAAGCATGGTCGGGATACACGGTTTTACCTCTTACAATGTTGATTTTTATCTTGCTCAAGTGATATGTAGGTGGTTGTTATGTTGCTTATGTTTTCACTGCTGCTAAAACTACAACTACTGAAGGATATCATGCAAAATTGTGTCACTATAAAGATTTGAAAGTAGTGTATACCTTTCAAATCTAGAGATTCCAAATAGACTCAGTTTGGCTTTTACTTTCTACGATCAGAAAGTCTAAAACATCCTCTTGGAGTGCTAACTTGAAGCTTGCATAGGGAGACTTATATTTTAATATCTACAAAAGTCAAAAAAGAATTGAATAACTTGTTTGTTATTAGACATTTTGAAGCCAGACAGTGCATAAGATATTTTGGAAAATATAGAGTAATTTGTAAAGGATCATTAGGTCTGGAGTTTGACTCAGTTTTCCAAATTAAGTGTCTCCCATCTTTCTGAGTCACCTTTAGTTTGAGATATTAATGAAACCAGGATGAATTTATATATTTTCTGGCAGTCCAAATTTTTTATTGCTTAAATATTTGAGGAAACCGGTCTTCCAAACCAAGGACCTAATTCATAGTTCGGCATAAATAGTACTCCATCGCAATGGCAATGGTGTACCCTCTCTGCCATAATGAAGATCCTCATTTAGAGTCGGGCGGACCTTCAGTATGTTGACAGCAAAGACATCTAAAGGCATGATTACGACTGTGATGGTGTGGGAGCGGGCCTCCACACCAGCACCCTGCTCCCACACTGCCAAAGTCGACCGCTGCCTGCGCGCCAGTTTACCAGTCATTTCATGGTCTGGCGGGTGTGCAGCGCGTAGGTCCTGTGGCAGTGCAGCTTAAAGAATCTTATGTGAGCCTTTGAACTGCAGCGCCAAAGGAGGACCAAAGCAAGTTCCTGCACGGCATGGACTTTGCAGTCCATGCTGTGCAGGAACTGGGGTGCATGCACAAAGGGGAGCACAACATGTGCCCCCCTGCATGTATTCCAAGGCCCTATAGGGACCCCTTAGTTTCCTCACCGCCTGCATTTTCATGGCATGAACATTGCCATGAGGATGCTGGGGGAGAGGAAACTCACAATATGCTTGGCGGTGCCGCAGCAGCACCGCCAAACATATTGCAGCCTCCGAACGCAGCGCAACTGCCAGGGATCATGGATCCCCGGCGGTTGCAGTGGTGCTATGGCATTCCAACTGCTGTAGTCGTAACGAGGTGATCAGACTGCCGGTGCATCGGTCCCCGACCTCCACCACACATCCGCCGTGGGTTTGGCGGTGGACCGCCAAACTCAAATTTGGCCCTTAGTCTCTGCCAGTGACATATACCTCCAGTGGCCCAATAGAGTAAGGCAAGGGGCAGTGAAAACTGTAAAAAGACCCTACCCCATGGGAGGAAGCTCCCATGGAATAGGGGTCATTGTTTTAAAAAAAGAAATGAAATTAAAACATTGAAAGTTTGCTGCACGGTTCCATTATGTTGACGGAGCAGTCATTCATGGCGGCTCCTGTAAATGCAAGATCTGCTGGGCTGACGGACATCTCAAAATTTGATAGGTGGGCACTCCCTGAGGGTGATTGAGTACTTTACTTCTTCGCACAATTGGAATAAATGCCATTAGGATTAGAATTATATAATATTCTTATAACAGTTTCAATTTAAGATGTCTAATTCTAATCACTACAATATCTGATTTTTTTCTCTAAATGCAATTTTTTCTGATGAATCTTTCTCTTAAATTATTTGGTGCAGAAAATCTGCTCTAATTGACTATTGAAATACCTCTTCTATTAAAAAAACAAGTGTCTGAATGTGTTCTGAATTAAAATACACTAACTATCTAGAGGTCCCAGTTAACTGGTGCGAACATTACAGCAAAGCAGTATGATTGTAAATAATTTGTAACACACCTTGTAAAAACATGCAGGATTTCCTATATGAATTGTTGCAAAGCCCGTGCTGATGATGATACTGCATTAAATTCTGGGTTCATTGTCAGTTAAATGGGTTGGTGATAATAATGTAGTGCCCTCGTAATCCTAATTTGCTGTGAAGTTCGACTTCCTTACTTTGTAGTTTCATAAGGCTATGGACGTTAATTTTTTAATACCAAAATCGTATTGCAGTGCTATCAAATGACACAACAGAGATAGAAAATTCGGTATACAAACCATTCTATAAGGGTATCTGCTCACGCGCATTTCTTAGTAGACCTTTATTCAACTGGTGCAATACATGCAGATGCTTCTTCCCCTCACCGGCTCACATAATGAACTCGGTTCCACCCTGTGGCTCTTTACCGCCTCCTAGCTACATTCTAACCATGTCATGACAGTCATCATGACTTGGAACATTCTACATTCTCAACACATCTTCCCCTTGAAACTATACAACAATGAGAAACATAAATGTGCAAATTATATATATATATATATATATATATCCAAACCAGTCTCTCTTCTACCAGCGGAAAGAAGAAAGTGTGAACGACTCCGGGGGAACAAAGGTTGCTTTTAATGATGTGTACAGCGCTGACAGAAAGTTGGTTCCTGAAACGCTAGGCAGACGCGTTTCATCCTTTGAGAGGAATCTTCAGTGCCCGTTTCAGTCCGTTGCTTTAAGCCAGGGTCCATTGCTTCGGTGGTTTTAAAGCTGTGACCACTTCCCATTCTGTGGCCACGCCCTGTCCTGCCTCGCAGGTGGAAAGTTCTGAAATCCCACGTCTGCTCCGCTACTGCATTATGGGCATTGTGGTCCACCGAAGGAACCCATGCAGTGAGGGGTTTTCCTTAAGCATCAAGTGATGTTTCCACACAGTGGTGGTCGGCGTTTCACTTTCCCACACGCAGTCACAGTGCAGAGAAATAAAAGTTCTTCCTCCGTCCCCCTTACACAGGCAGCAAAGTACTGCCTCCATCTCTCCCCTCGTGTTAATGAATCGCCATGTGGTTCTGCATCCTGCACAGAGGGGGGGTGACACGTTAGCAGTTTCATGCAACACCAAAAGATTAGCAGGTCAATCCGTGTCACGCCAGACCGAGAGGGGTTCACAGCACGCCAACACCTGCTTGCTGGCGTTAAGTATCCAAACCAGTCTCTCTTCTACCAGCGGAAAGAAGAAAGTGTGAACGACTCCGGGGGAACAAAGGTTGCTTTTAATGATGTGTACAGCGCTGACAGAAAGTTGGTTCCTGAAACGCTAGGCAGACGCGTTTCATCCTTTGAGAGGAATCTTCAGTGCCCGTTTCAGTCCGTTGCTTTAAGCCAGGGTCCATTGCTTCGGTGGTTTTAAAGCTGTGACCACTTCCCATTCTGTGGCCACGCCCTGTCCTGCCTCGCAGGTGGAAAGTTCTGAAATCCCACGTCTGCTCCGCTACTGCATTATGGGCATTGTGGTCCACCGAAGGAACCCATGCAGTGAGGGGTTTTCCTTAAGCATCAAGTGATGTTTCCACACAGTGGTGGTCGGCGTTTCACTTTCCCACACGCAGTCACAGTGCAGAGAAATAAAAGTTCTTCCTCCGTCCCCCTTACACAGGCAGCAAAGTACTGCCTCCATCTCTCCCCTCGTGTTAATGAATCGCCATGTGGTTCTGCATCCTGCACAGAGGGGGGGTGACACGTTAGCAGTTTCATGCAACACCAAAAGATTAGCAGGTCAATCCGTGTCACGCCAGACCGAGAGGGGTTCACAGCACGCCAACACCTGCTTGCTGGCGTTAAGTATCCAAACCAGTCTCTCGTCTACCAGCGGAAAGAAGAAAGTGTGAATGACTCCGGGGGAACAAAGGTTGCTTTTAATGATGTGTACAGTGCTGACAGAAAGTTGGTTCCTGAAACGCTAGGCAGACGCGTTTCATCCTTTGAGAGGAATCTTCAGTGCCCGTTTCAGTCCATTGCTTTAAGCCAGGGTCCATTGCTTCGGTGGTTTTAAAGCTGTGACCACTTCCCATTCTGTGGACACGCCCTGTCCTGCCTCGCAGGTGGAAAGTTCTGAAATCCCACGTCTATATATATATATATATATATATATATATATATATATATATATATATATATATATATATATATGTATATATATATATCCAAGCTCAATAATTTCCCTATTTATAGTGCTGCCCACGTATTTTAGTCTGCAGGGGCACACAAGGCAATATACAGCAAAGCTAGTTTGACAGGTCATGAATTTATTGATCTGTTTGTTTTGTTTCATGCCCTCTATCTTGTATGATCTAATTCTTTTGCTTGCTATACATGCCTTGCATTTTCCACAAGGGAAAAATCCTTTCATTTCTTTGAGGGTATTTTGAGTTTTGGGTGAAGGTTTATCCAGATGACTAGAGACCAAATTATCTTTAAGGGAACGGGCTTTCCTAAAGCAGCACTATTAATATGGTAAAGTTGAGGATATTAGAGCATATGCGTGCTATTAAAAACAAGGATTTTAGCTACCCTGTAGCACGACACTTCTCAGTACAACATAATAGCAATAGGGATCTGTTGCAATATTATTGTTTGGACTATTTACCACCAAATATTAGAGGTGGAGATCGTTTGCTCAAACTGAGGAGGCTGGAGTCCCGTTATATCATTGATTTAGGGACTAAAATACCTAAAGGGTTGAATGGTGGGGAAGAACTGGCTGTACATTTGAATAAGTGAGGAACTGTGATTTATGAAAATGATTTGTTGAATTGTGAAATATTGTCTGCAACCTTTTTTAACATGTCGCTTGGGCCGATACACGGCGTAATTCTTTGTGGGTAATGAGGACAAGCAGCCTTTTTAGCAAGAAGGCTGCATTGCCGATCCACGGCGAGATTATAACTGTATGAATAGTATCATATGTGATTGGTTCTCTTAAATGTTGAAACGAAACAAAATGATTGTTTTAAAGCGGTAATCTAAACCGGCTTTTGTTGTGAAATCATGCAAATGTGAAACAGTATTTACTGTTCTAAGATGGCACCCACGTAAATCAATGGGACGCTAAGTCCGTTTTTTACCCATTGCTTGCACGTGACATGTAATGTTTTAATAAAAAATGGCCGCCGGTGTTTTGTTTAGAGATTACGACACTGACGAAGGATGTAAATCCGAAACGCGTTTGTCCTAAATAAACTGCTGCTGAGCCACAGAATCCTCGTGAGTGCTATTCTTTTCCTGAACGAGAAAGGGAAATTATTGAGCTTGGATTTATATCGCGGTACGCCACCGCGTTTCTGCACCCGACCGCGAAGTGCCCCGCCCATGGCGAATGAAGGAGCAAGATATATATATATATATAAATATATATATATATATATATATATATATATATATATATATATATATTACCTACTGGCGGTCGCCAGTAGGTATATATAGTTAGGATTTTTTCTCTATGGGATTTTTGAAAATTCTATGTCTAATAACTTTGGCGTTTGTGGACGGAATTGGCTGAAATTTTCAGGAAAATGGAACATTTTGTTTCTGAGCAGCCCCTGACAATTTGGGGGGGTTTCATCAAGGGGGGGCCGAGAAAAAAGGGGGGTCCCAAAACGCGTTTTTCCCATGTTAATTTCCATAGGGCGGTTGGCCTCACTTTTAGCTCGAACGGCTGAATGGATTTGCATGAAACTTGGCAAAATTGTAGGGACTGTTAGCCCGATGTGCCTTTGCTAGGTCTCAATATATGTGCTCCAGTGGATTTTGAGTAATTTAGGTTCAAAAAAAGATATATATCTGGGCGGAGCCTAACCACACATCTGATCGGCTGTCAGCACTTCATCCAAGAAGTGTTGGCAGCCATCTTGGGACCAATATACATGATAGCACCTCATTAAAAAGCATTGTAGTTAATAGAGGGTTTTAGGACTTTAGTTACATTATAAATCATTTGTTGATGGTACCATACTCGTTTTAGGAATTGTGGTGGGTTCTAAGGTGATTTTACCATGTGAAAAAACCTTCTGCTGTGATATCATGAATATTGTTTGAAAGAAAACTAATATCTCATGATTTTCCCACAGTGGTTTGGAAGGGGATCTATAAGCTAAACTGAAAGCATATTTTCTGTAAATTCACATTATCTTTCTCAGTCATGTGAAAATGAAGTCTGACATTCTCAGTAAAATATGTACATCCAACAAGGACAGAGACTGTCAGTTGATTCCTTTGTGTTCTACTGCAGCCTCCTAGAGTGTTCTAAAGAACAACTAGAGCGCTAACAGTCCTACTTATTACAAAGGCATGGCACACCTGAAGCCATCTTGATTGGAATAAAGTGGTAACTCTTAAAACATTTAATTTAAAAAGAAACAACATGAGGGGGTATATTTTGCCATAGAAAGTATGATTAGTGCTGCAGAATGAAAAATTAGGGCACATTTTGAGTGACTTCTCAAATCCTTTTCTATTTCATTAAAACATTCTGACATGCAGTCTCCCAAAATGGCCACCAGAGACAAAAGAGCCCAAATGTAGCCCAAATATCACCCAGATGTAGCCCAAGTATAGCCCAATGACAGAATGTCCCAGAGTGTTCTAAAGAACAACTAGAGCGCTAACAGTCCTACTTATTACAAAGGTATGGCACACCTGAAGCCATCTTGATTGGAATAAAGTGGTAACTCTTAAAACATTTAATTTAAAAAGAAACAACATGAGGGGGTATATTTTGCCATAGAAAGTATGATTAGTGCTGCAGAATGAAAAATTAGGGCACATTTTGAGTGACTTCTCAAATCCTTTTCTATTTCATTAAAACATTCTGACATGCAGTCTCCCAAAATGGCCACCAGAGACAAAAGAGCCCAAATGTAGCCCAAATATCACCCAGATGTAGCCCAAGTATAGCCCAATGACAGAATGTCCCAGAGTGTTCTAAAGAACAACTAGAGCGCTAACAGTCCTACTTATTAAAAAGGTATGGCACACCTGAAGCCATCTTGATTGGAATAAAGTGGTAACTCTTAAAACATTTAATTTAAAAAGAAACAACATGAGGGGGTATATTTTGCCATAGAAAGTATGATTAGTGCTGCAGAATGAAAAATTAGGGCACATTTTGAGTGACATCTCAAATCCTTTTCTATTTCATTAAAACATTCTGACATGCAGTCTCCCAAAATGGCCACCAGAGACAAAAGAGCCCAAATGTAGCCCAAATATCACCCAGATGTAGCCCAAGTATAGCCCAATGACAGAATGTCCCAGAGTGTTCTAAAGAACAACTAGAGCGCTAACAGTCCTACTTATTACAAAGGTATAGCACACCTGGAGCCATCGTGATGGGAATAAAGTGGTAACTCTTAAGACATTTAATTTAAAAAGGAACAAAATGAGGGGGTATATTATGCAATAGAAGGTATTATTAGTGCTGCGGAAAGAAAAATTAGGGCACATTTTGAGTGACTTTTCAAATCCTCTTCTATTTCATTAAAAAATTCTGACATGCAGTCTCCCAAAATGGCCACCAGAGACAAAAGAGCCCAAATGTAGCCCAAATATCACCCAGATGTAGCCCAAGTATAGCCCAATGACAGAATGTCCCAGAGTGTTCTAAAGAACAACTAGAGCGCTAACAGTCCTACTTATTACAAAGGTATGGCACACCTGAAGCCATCTTGATTGGAATAAAGTGGTAACTCTTAAAACATTTAATTTAAAAAGGAACAAAATGAGGGGGTATATTTTGCCATATGAATTATGATTAGTGCTGCAGAAAGAAAAATTAGGGCACATTTTGAGTGACTTCTCAAACCCTCTTCAATTTCATTAAAAAATTCTGACATAGTCTCCCAAGATGGCCACCAGAGACAAAAGAGCCTAAATGTAGCCCAAATATCACCCAGATGTACCCCAAGTATAGCCCAATGACAGAATGTCCCAGAGTGTTCTAAAGAACAACTAGAGCGCTAACAGTCTTACTTATGACAAAAGTATGGCACACCAGAAGCCATCTTGATTGGAATGAAGTGGTAAGTCTGAAA
Source organism: Lissotriton vulgaris (assembly GCF_964263255.1). NCBI lineage: Eukaryota > Metazoa > Chordata > Amphibia > Caudata > Salamandridae > Lissotriton > Lissotriton vulgaris. The sequence goes on from NC_141694.1 coordinate 511,107,649, forward strand.
ACACTCAATTTAAAAAGGAACAACATGAGGGGGTTAATTTTGCCATAGAAAGTATGATTAGTGCTTCAGAAAGAAAAATTAGGGATCATTTTGAGTGACTTCTCAAATCCTCTTCTATTTCATTAAAAAAATTCTGACATGCAGACTGAAACATGCACTTTGAATACCAGCAGCAGACGTCCCTGGTGAGCAGTAGCTTTACTACAGTGATCTAATGTGCAACTAGAGTGCTAACATTCAGAATTTAACGGCAAATGTGTGACACATCTGAATGCCTTCTTGATGGAACCAAAGTAAACAAGCATTGAAAATGCAATAGATCTCGCCCTCGTTTAAGTTAAAGCCATTCTGTTTGTAATGAGGTGGCTTTTTAGCTTTGCTTTTATTAGTGTTTTTTCAACTTTCATGTAAATAACATGCATCTGTATGCATATAAGTATATGTGTGCATGCATTTATGTTTGTATTTATATAGATATACAGATGATATATGTTTATATATGTATGTATATATATATATTCACTGAAAAAACCATAGGCTATAGACCATATATAGTTAGGAATTAGCATTTACAAAACCTTGAAAATTCACTGAAAAAACCATAGGTTATAGACCATATATAGTTAGGAATTAGCATTTACAAAACCTTGAAAATTCACTGAAAAAACCATAGGTTATAGACCATATATAGTTAGGAATTCGCATTTACAAAACCTTATTTTACTCACACAAAACCATTGAAATTCCATATATAGTTAGTTGCACTAACTATATATCGCGCACCCGCAATCCACTGCTGATGATGTCACATATTACATCATTCATGACATGGTCAGTGACATCACTGATGACATCACTGATGACATCTCAAATGACATCACTGATGACATCACTGATGACAACATCCAGTGACTGTATGTTTCTGTAAAGTTAAAATATGTCTTACATATTGAAGAATGAGTGGATGTATAAGTGTCTGGATGAAGGATTTAGTAGTTGCATGACTGACTGTATGAGTGAGTGATTAAATGTGTCTCACTGAGTGCATGGGTTAGTGACTAAACTGTCTTAATTTGTGCATCATTATGTCTGTTGTTCTGTAAACTGTTGCATGTGTTGATAAGTAGCTATATGAGTAACTATATGGGTTATTGATTGGTTGCCCAAGTATTTGTATGGGAGACTGAGTGTGTGTGTGGGTGGCTGGGAGGTGTATGACTCTGTGCATAGATGTGTGAGCAGTTGATTCACTAGATGTATGGTTTCAAAAGTGCATGTGGAAACAGCTGTATGGGCGGTTGACTGTGTGCATGAGTGTATTGGTGAGTGAATGGATATCTCAGTGCTACATGTCAAAGTAAGTACATATGTAAAACACAGTACATGTGAGAGTTGACATATATAAATAACTGTGCATAAGAGCCAGTGAATGTGTGAGTGGCTGTATGGATCATTGTGAACTTGTATCAGGGATTGTATAAGAGAGTAAATATGTGTTAGTATATGTTTGAATAAGTAAAGTTTGTATAACTGTATAGTTGAGGAAATGGAGGTGTGATTGATTCTTTGCATGACTGACTAGGTGTGTGAGTAACTCCATGGATGAGTGACAGTCTGTGAGTGTCTGTTTACACTGATTGTATCTAAGGTTATATTAGAGTCTGAAGAGGTTCATCGTATTATCACATGAATGATATCATCAGTGATGTGATCAGTAATGTCAAATGAGATGTCATCAGTGATGTCATCAGTGATGTCACTGACCATGTCATGAATGATGTAATATGTGACATCATCAGCAGTGGATTGCGGGTGCGCGATATATAGTTAGTGCAACTAACTATATATGGAATTTCAATGGTTTTGTGTGAGTAAAATAAGGTTTTGTAAATGCGAATTCCTAACTATATATGGTCTATAACCTATGGTTTTTTCAGTGAATATATATATATATATATATATATACAGCAATCTTCACTCCCTCCACTCCTGCGGCGAAATGAAGAGACAGACCCCACGGCTTCAGGCAAGGTAAGATTTTATTTTACTCTCACGGGCAACGCGTTTCGAGCAACCACGTGCTCTTGTTCACATTACTACATTTCTAACATATTACCTTCCACTCATGTATGAATTCTTTAAGTTTCAACTGGTTTCCATAAACACTTTAAACTTACTACTTCTACATGTACATATGTAATCTTTTAACTTAACTGGTTTCTTCACCACTCTTCCAACCCTTCCTGTTTTATGTCCATCAGTGTTATTCCTTACCCAAGAGGAGACACATAGCCAGATTTCAGACTGTGATTTTTCTTCTGGGTGTGGAACTTCCTTCCTCATCAGACAACCAATCAAAGGTCCCTTTACTCACCACCTTGTGCAGTTCTTTTGTTACATATTGATAAATAACTCATGGCATAACTTACCATTGCTCAATAACGCAACGTTAGGAAATATTTTCTCAACCACATGAGGTCTTGAAAATCTGCTCTGCCCACTCCTCGGGACTCCAGGTCTTTTCACCTCTACCATGTCCCCTATGTGCAGATTGGTGGGTTTATATCCATTCTTGGCATCCTAATATGCCTTTTACACCAGTTTTGCCTCATCAATCCTTGCCTACATTACCTCAGGTTCTCACACCATCCTTTTAGTTTTTGCAATCCAACCAATATTATTCTTGGAAGATGCAGTTCTGCCTCTCATAATTCAAAAGGGTTACGTCCCTTTGTGGAACATGGTGACATCTTGAATGCCCAAATAGTACAGAACTACTCAATTTCCCATTCCAAACTGTTACTTATAGCCAACTGTATAGCTCTTTTGATCACTCTATTAAATCTCTCTACTGACCATTCCCAGCAGAATGATACAGTGAGGTGGTAAAAAATGTTATGTCGTTACGCTCTAGGAAATTCCCAAATGCCCCAGCGGTGAACTGAACCCCATTGTTGGTGATGACTGACTTAGATAAGCCCTCCTTCTGGAAAAACATTATCTAGAAACTTTTTCGGCTGTGCCATCCAAAATGGGGCCTGTTATGTCTACATCCATCTTTTCCAAAGGCATCTTTGGGACACTAACAGGACACAACGGTGGTCTAAGAGTGACCGGACTCTTATCTGCATTCTCACAAGTCATACAATCTCTGACCATTCTTTCAATTCCTAGACTCATTCCTGGCCACCAGTAACATTATTTAATACTGTTCTTTGTCTTGGCTATTCCTTGGTGCCCCTCATGGCATGAATTCATTATCCTGAGTTGTAAACTATTGGGTGGAACAATTCCACCATTCCTTAGTATTTTGTTACCTTTCACAGATAACTCTTGTCTTACTTTCCAGTACTTTTTTAGAATTTTGGAAACAATACTTCTTACAGGCCACCCTTCAACAATTCTGATCTTAACTTCGGTCAAAATAATGTCCTCATAATATGCTTTACTCCATTCTTCAGGTGTGATCACATTTACCTCTTCACGTATGTTGGCTACACTGTCCTGTTCAATGTCTTCTGCTGAGGTATCCATTACCGGTAAGGGTAAACTGCTCAAAAAATCTGCCAATTTGTTCCGCATCACAGGCATATACTGTACACTGTATTTAAAATCAAGTAACTTCACAGACAATCTTGCCAGACAGGGAGATGCAGTGTACAACTGCGTCGTGGAAAGGACCTTAGTAAGCGAGTTATGGTCCCTCCTCAAAACCACTTCATTCCCCCAAATGAAGGTCTATAGTGTTCTAACCCTCATACATAAGCTAAGGCTTCCCACTTGATCACTGAATATTTTTTTCAATGGGGGTCAGTGAGTGTGATCCAAAAGCTACCACACATTCCTCGCCTCTCTTATTAACTTGGGTGGGGACTGCATGGATGCCCTTGCCACTCGCATCAGTGGTGACAATTTGACCTTAAAGTAGGGAAAAAACCCAGTAAAGGAAATGAAGTGCGCATTTCATGCTTCAACTACTGACCACTCAAACTTGTTCCTATTCTTGAAGAGTTGACTATTGTTGTATGTTTTGCTAGAAAAGTTCTCTACTTTGAATACAATTCAAATAGCCCCAAGAATGCTCTAACTTCGTCCTTTTGGCTGGGTACATGTGACCGCTCTACAGTCTTCAGCATTTTTTTCTTTGGCTTGATACCTTCCACAGAAACTGGATGACCTAGGTATGTTACAATTTGTTTTGCAAACTTTAATTTTTTTAACTCTGACGTTAAACCCTTGGATTTTAAAATGTCCATTACTCTCCTAACAGTTTTGTTATAATCAACCTTCCCCATAAACAAAATATCATCTTGGAAAAACATAATGTTGTTGAGCTTGAATAATTTGAACATTATGCACTGGAACATAGCTGCAGCAGAAGCTAAACCAAACGGAACTCTTACATACCTAAAACATCCGACAGGGGTAATAAATGTTGCAAAACTTTTGCTGTTCTTATATACAGAAACCTGGTGGCAGGTAGCTGGAAGGTTGATAGTCGTGAAACATCTGACCCCCTTGGTGACTGAAAGCATTTCCCTTATTTTAGGGAAAGGAAATTAGACCACGAATATGTTCTTATTTAAATCGCTCATATCCACACATAATCTGAGTTTTCCATTCGCCTTCCGGGCAATTAATAATGGAGAAACCAACTCCGATGCTTCCACTCTTTCAATTACTCCTTCAGAACACAACTTCTCCAGTGGACATTTGACTTCCTGCCTTAAGGCTAGTGGTATATTCCCCGCTTTATGCACCTGTGGAATAGTATTGAGTTTAAGCATGATTCTGTGTTGGAATCCTCTTCATTCTCCAAAAGCACTAGAATAAACTTCTGGGTATTCCCTCAGCACTTCTTCTTCCAACCCCCCACATGATTGTACCACCATTACAGGGTTCAGACTGTTAAGGTCAATACAATTCTCAACTCACCTTAATCCCACCATACCAAAACCTAGGGACCTGCTTCCGTGACATACAGTCTACATTCAGCCACTCTATTTTTGAAACTGAACAGCAAAACTCTAATTCCCAACATTGCAATGTCCCGTTACCCGGGTAAATGTTTTCAGACTCATATTAGTAGGCTCTAATGTGTCTCGAAGGACTGGGACAAATTTCTCCTGCCACACTTTATAAGGTGACTGCTGTGACCATTAAAATCATTCCACCTATATTGACATCACATTTGATCTTCCTCCTTTTTTTATGACTTGCTCCATCAGACACACCTTCAACCACGCTCAAAATGCACATGTTCACATCCACATTATCTCACTCTGTCGAAAAATCTTGTGTGAGGAGATTTACCATTTTATCTTTATGTTTATTACAAACTTTTACAAAGTGCCCCACCACTCCGCAATCTCAACATCTTTGGCTCCTTGCAGGGCATTTCTTATTGTTAACCAAATGCCATTTGCTTCCACACCTATAACACTTGCCCTCAAATGAAGATTGATCAGGCTGGTCTGTAACTTTCTCTTCCTTCAGTTGTTTTGTACCATTAGATTTATGAACGTTTTTAGACGTGTATTTAGCCTGAACATTAGCGACTACACCTCTATCTTTATCTACACTAATCTTTTCACCCCTCTCAGGTAAAACCGCTTTGGCACGTATACCCGTTAATTCTGCTTTTTCCACTACATCCACAACCTCTTGAAGTGTGGACTTCACCATGGGCCATAACTTGCCCTGGATATTGGCATTCACAGCACACATCACAATTTGGACACATATTAACTCATCATGCAGATCTGCATGTTAATGCTAAAATTGTTAGTGCTGCTACGTAGTCTTCCACAGGTTCACCCTTTTCTTGCATCCTATGGAAGAATTTGTACTTCTACTGACACACAAACCCAGTAGTGACCCGTGGAGGGAGTTCCGTGGGGCAGTGAGGCGGGGCGGGGAGGGGCAGGGTGGAGGTAGTAAACACCGGAATATGGATGGACTGAATTAAGTAAACATTTAAATTAATAAAACAAATTTTGTTGCGCGTGCTGCATCACATTTTGCGCACAACGAAATTTGTTTTATTCATTTAAATGTTTACTTACCTCCGTTCATCCATATTCCGGTGTTTACAAACCACCACCCTGCCCCTCCCCGCCTCACTGCACCAAGGAACTGTGTCCACGGGCCGCTACTGCACAAACCATTGGATCAAAGAACAAGTCTAGATCCTCCAAAGCATTTTTGTAGTAATCACCTTGTCACTGTGGTCTGGTTTTCCTCTGTATGCGATTATAAGTTTTTAACCCACTAGCTCCTAAACAATGTAATAACATTTTCTTCTTCTTCCCCAAAGTTAAATCCTCATCTTCCTCAAATGTGGAAATATAGTTTTTACAATACTCTTTCCACTCATTCCATGTTAAAATTGGCTCCCCTTTATCGGCCAAACATGGTTGTAAAGGGGATAAATCCCACACAATACCAGAGGCCATACTGATTGTAAAGTCACTAGTAACTTCCAAAATTTCTAATGTATTTTTTCCTCCTAGCACTGTCGCAGGGATTCTGCTCCTACACAGAGCTGTGCATAGAGACTTGGAACCTCAGTGAATTAGGGTGTGCCAAAACTCACCTTAGTATCCAAAATCCCCTACCAGACTAGCAATCACTGTCTCATTGGTTCTTACACCCCCCCAATGATTAGACAACCCAGAACATGAACTTAGAACACCTCAGGTCACGTGGAACACATGAACACTCTTTCGTTATACTATCATACCAGTACAGAACGAGGAGTAAATGAGGACATGTGTGAGTTTGAAATATTTATTTCTAATGCAGTGTTCTCAAGCGCAATATCTTGGCTAATACAAGCAAACATATTATAAGCAACAAGGTTATCAGCATAGTTACTAGTCCATAAAATACAAAGGGTGAACGTATGTTAAAATGCTAAAGGGAAAAGGTCTAAATAAATCCTCAGGCTTATCCTCCATTGCTAGTATATTATATATTATATTATATTATATTATATTATATTATATTATATTATATTATATTATATTATATTATGTTATATTATATTATATTATATTATATTATATTATATTATATTATATTATATTATATTATATTATATTAGGTCTCTTTGGGTTTTAGAAGGGTGGCCCCATACCTCTGGTCTTAGTAGAAAGGGATCAAATCATCTTCTACACCAACTCTCTGCATGCAGATATTCATCAAGTGTGTGTGCATGCTCTGCGCAGTGCATTATTAAACGCGCCAAAAGCCAGAGTTGGCCACAGCTGCCTATGTGTTATGTCTAAGACGTGCACTGATCAGACCGAACAACAACTGCTGTGTTGAAATAACCTTGAAGGCCTCAGCACTCACTGTTCAGACATAGCTGACAAAGCAAAGCTGATACTATAGGAAAAACATATTATTCTTGTGTGAAGCAAAATATTCTACTATGCTCAAAGCATTAATAACAATTTATGCCGTGTGCAAAAGCAGCAGAGAGGTAAAATGGCGTTTAAACTTCTAATAAGCTCATGCTAACTTAACACAGTGTAAAGGCAAAGCCTATCTACATGACACCCTCCCTTGATCCGAGCACGGATAAAATAAGATAAGATAAGGGGCAAATTTGTGAATGCAGAGTTCAAAAACAAAAGTAACTTCCGAATTTGCACAAAAATGTGAACAAAAAGTTTGAGTACGGTAAAAGTAAAAATTTTAATTCAAAATGTAGCCATTTGGCAAAATAAAGTCAATAGACCTGGGTAGGGAATTTTTTTTATAAAAAAATACTAAAAAATATCTGATGTCGATTACAGAAGAGAGTCAAAAACACATCTCATCGCAGAAACGAGCAAGCAAAATATGCAGCAACAGCCTCCAATAGGAAGTCACTGTTGTCATCTGAAAACAACTCGGCCATCCAATTTAATAAATGGAAAGAACATACATGTTCCTCAATTACCGGAGCCTCTAGCACCATCAGAGGACAACTATTTGGGTTCTCAATGAAGCTGCGTCCCAAGAAATCTTGCGCCGCTGCGAACACATTCCAACAACCCAGTATTCCATGCAACGCTTCAAAGGCCATAATCCCTCCATCAGAACAAAGCAATTCATGAGCAACTAAGGGGCTCATAAGTTGATTATAATCCGCATCGGGAGACACCGTATTGCAGAGACACAAATCCAAGGCCCATTCAAAGTCGCAACTTGGCAATGAAAGACAGGCTGGACGCATGTAAAGTAGGAAAATCGAAACGATAATCTATAGGCTGCACTCAAAGTAGCAAGAGGCAGCGCTCCATAGTACTCAAGCATTCGGGCACGAAGCAGCCCCAGCCGAGACAGCACTCCTTGTAACACAGGATGTGCATTCATTTTGAAACAAGCAAAACAGCAAAAGCACGCCAGCAGCCAGAGCCAGCAGTAAGGAAAATCCACCAAACAGGCTGGAAAAAATAGAATGAAAGAATGCTGGAAATACACCAAATATAGTTTAAAAAGTAGTCACAAGGCCACTGCTTACAACTTTAAAAAAGTGATATAGCCCAGTTGTGGAGGACGCATTGAAGATAGTGTGAATCAACTAACCGAAATGCAAGGGCAAATCAGTATTCTATAAAGCATGCACTTCTGTGCGAGTGTTAGCCACGTGAAGGCCAAATGTTTCACGGGCGGATGTGAGGGCAACTTCTTTTTGGGACAATGAAGCTCTTATGCGATTCATCATGTTGAACTCTGCTTTCAAGGTCGGAATCTTAGGCCAAATGGAAAAATCAAATTTCCCATGGGGGGGGCAGGGGGGAGTGTGGATACATTACATTCTTACAGCAAACCACCCGCTCACTAACGGTAACGACATAAGCAATTCCTTTTACTAATCCACAACAATCTTCATTGTTTAAAAGTAAATAACTTCCATTTGCCAGTAATGTGAATGTGGGAACAATAGCAGGCACAGGTGTGCTTTTTAAAATACAGGCCAAATTAGGCTCATTCTGATTACAAGAGCCCTGTAATTGGATATGTCTACAAATCAATGAGTGATCTCGTGTTTCAGTGCATTCTTCACCATTCAAATAAACGTCCTTACCCTCCCTAACGCATCTATAGGTAAACGGAAGCGACCAAGCTTCATGGAGACAAAAAGTAGAACTGTAAGTTAATTATTCCCCAGTACCTGAATAGAGGTGCAACTGCTGGTTTATCCAAAGCGTGCCTGTAGCGGAATTCACCTGGAGACACTTTTTTTTAAAAGTAAACTTCTTGTGCAACAGAATTCCCGTTCGTGTTGCCAAACCTGTCAGGATATCTGCTTGTTTGCATTTCTAAGTAGAGCTTTATTCAACAATTCTGGTACAATAAATGCAGATACTTCTTCCCTTCACTGGCTCGCATAACGAACTCGGTTCCACCCCGTAGTGCTCTGCCTAGCTACATTCCAACCCTGTCATGACAGTCATCATGACATGGAACATTCTACGTTCACAACACATTAATATTATTATACACAATTTGGTAACAGCATCTGATTGTTCATATGTATGTTCTACTTGGAGCAAAAAATTCTAAGGTAGAACTAAAACACTGTTTAGAAACACATGGAAATATAACTGAAAAGGCCTATTGGTTATATGTGGATAAATTGAATCCTAAAAAGCAAAAATGCAAACTTATTAACTTTTACTTTTTTGTCTCAGAGTAACACCCCGTTCCTCTTCACGTGTTTTCATTTTTTTCTTATATACAATTACAAGATATCACCAGCCCACTCTGACATTTTGGTTCCTTACAAGCAAGCCCTAAACCGGATTTTAAAAATAAACCTAACATACTTGGTTGTTTCTAGCACATGCTGGAAGTTGTTTTGAGAGACAATCTAGCATGATGCAATTCTTCAGCACAAGCCCTGTGTTTTTTCATATTTCTCCCATAACTTTCAGAAATTGAATGTGTTTGAATGTGTTTGGTGTGCGCAGGACCTGCACCTTCACCTGATTCTGTTCACATTTGCTGTGACTGCTGAATCAAAATGGATGTTTTACCTGTGGGTTTTAGGCTCCGTTTCTGAGTATGTCATTATCAGGTCACTTACTAGACTGTGCAAGCTGTCTGTATGGGAGAAGACATTATCAGCTTACAGTGAGTTCTTACTTGCTTTTTATTCATTAGTTTGTTTGAGATTTCCTTTCTCTTCTTTAGTTTGCCCCTCCAGTGGAGCATTACCTACTTACTTGTGTCCTTCCACTGCATATTTTACAGACACCACCTTTTTTCTTTTTGGTTAAGCACTATATCAGAGTGCATGCACTTTCTAACTGGCTCCCTTGTGTACTTCTCTACCCACTCCGTCTTGCTCCACATGGCTCTTTTTGCCTGTGTGCTTCTCCTCCGCCACCTACATTTTGTTCTCCCCACATTGCTCTTCTTCCTGTGTGCTTCTACCCCACCAACACCACATTCCTCTCTATAGCCCATGTGCTTCTCTACCCCCCACTCTCCATGTTGCTCTCTCTCACCCATGTTTTGTGCTTTGCGCCCACCATCTGTGTTGTTTATTCAAACTTCTGTGGTGCTTCCAACTTCCTTGCCCTCTGTGCTGCTTATGCCACCACATACCACCAGGGCAGTCACATCGCCACACTAACATTTATCGGCCAGCACAGAGTCCTGTCACACAACCGTGTTTTTTGGTAAGGCATGGCACTGACTTGGGCAGACTGCCATTAAGGCGGTCGCGCCGGTCCCCTGCATCGGTGGGAGGTGGGGTGCGCCACGCACGACAGTGACGCTGCACCCCCGGCCTCCCCTTGATTGGTTGGTGGCCCGTGTGAACCGAAAGCTTTTATTAGTGCTTCCGGTCCGCGCTCTCTGGCAAACCGGTCGTGATCTGTGTTGCTCCACCCGACAGTAGGGTATAGGGCTGGGGAGCAGAGAGGACGGCCCCTCTTTTTCCCGCTCTCCAGCTTGGTAGTTGTCCTCGATGGGTCCAGGCCTCTTGCAGAGGCCCTTAACTATACTTGTTTACTTTTTACAGGTCAGCGGAAGAGCGTCTGGTTTTTGCCGAATAACACTGGGGTTTTTGGTGACACAGGAATGTGGGGCGAGCAGCAGTTTTCTTGCTGGCAGAGCATGGGAAGAAGAGGTTCGGAGAAGTGGAGATGAGCATATTCAGCAATGCGGTGGTCTCTAGGAGTCGACTTCTGTGGAGCTCACGCGAATGGGTAAGGCTACAGTAGCGATGTTGCAATGGTCCTTGCCGCCTTCCGATGGTGGCTGTTTTTGATGTGTGGCCTGGGGAAGGGGCAGGTCCCATGGGTAAATAAATCAACAAATGCGGCTGACCATGGTTCAGCACCTCAGTTCCTAAATTGGGAAAAAGATTACAAAGTCTGTGCAACAGCTTCCGGAGTTCGCCGTACTTCCACTCCACTGGAAACCAGATAAATAATTTGTAAAGAGAAGGAAGGTGCACCAGAATAGAGTCAGTGAGCTCCAAGTGTATCCAAAAAATATCCTTTATTGTAGTTGTAGTTAAAATTGGACATCAGCCAGCGCGTTTCGTTCGTCAGGGCTTAATTATAGTAATCTCAGTCCGATCTCTTTGTATACGTGTATTATTTAGTATCCCATTTCCGTACGAGGGACCTACATTGTGCACATCAACACTGACCGGGACTATTAGTCTCTGCATTAGCACGAGACGCCGAGAAATATCTTTCTGTATGCTACTGCGTTCTTGTGGATCTGGAGGATTTGGCCAACACCTTGGGCCATCCAATCTGGACGATTGTGGGACGCTAAATAACTGAGATTGGATGATTTTGGGATACTAAATAATTGACAAGCTCAACACTCCTATGCCTACCGGACTCTATCTGCCTTGTTTTAACTTTGGGAATTATTGACCCACATATACAGAACGATCGGACCGAGATCATTATAATTAAGCTATACGAAGTTCCATTTTGAACTAAATGCATAGGCTAATGTCCAATTGTACCTACAACTACAAAAAAGGATATTTTTAGGATACACTAGGAGCTCACTGACTATTTTGGTGCACCTTCCTTCTCTTTACGAATTATTTATCAGATCCCATGGGTACAGTGGGGTGGAGGGCACCCTTGCCACGTTACCGGCCCTGCTGATGGATAGCAAAAGAGTTGGGCGGCAAACAGCTGGAGCGGAGCATGTATCGCACAGTAGGTTTTACGTCTAGTCTAGTAACCGAACCCGCATGTATGCTGCTCCCTTCAGTCTAAATCAGGCTATGCCAAACCTCTCTTGCTGCGTGCCTCACGGGAAAAGGCTTTTCACTTTCGCGGCCGGGGTTTTTGATCAATGGTTCGCCATGCATTAGCAATCCGGCTACTTATTCACATTCAAGGGCAAAGAATTTGTGGCACACAAAGCGTCTCTGTTGATTGCTTGAAGTGGCCTAGCTCGCCTTGATAAGCAAGTGCGACACAAATGGCGGCTGCGCTGCAATGCCTGAGAGCACCGAGGCAATGGCCTCTTGAGAGCAGTATCTGTGAATGAGAGAACCTTCAAGGCATTTACCTGGTCATCAGTAATTAGTTGTTCCACTTTACCGCCGTGATAAAGAGATCAAATTGTTCTGTGGTCGAGAGGTGAAGAGCAAGTGGGCAAGCCAGCCACAACTTCTTAACTGTACGTCTCTCTCTCTTACGAACTTATTTCACATCTCAAGCGGAAGGAGAAGGGTTTTTTTAAGTTGTGAATTTGTGTTTGAGGGCCATAGTACAATGCAGACTGCAAATTCAGATACTGTAACCAAGGTCGCTGGGGAAGGAAGGTCAGCAGAGAGCAAGCACAAGTAATGCTGAATATTCAATCAATCAATCAATCAAAAATTTGTATAGCGCGGTACTCACCTGTAAGGGTCTCAAGGCGCTGAGGGGAGGGGGGACGCTACTGCTCGAACAGCCAGGTCTTGAGTTGTTTCCTGAAGGAGAGATGGTCCTGGGTCAGCCAAAGGTGAGTAGGCAGGGAGTTCCATGCCCTGGCTGCCAGGTAGGAGAAGGATCTTCCTCCGATGGTGGATTTCCAAACTCCTGGGACGGAGGCGAGGGCAAGGCTGGCGGATCGGAGTTGGCCGGTGGGTTTGTAGAGTGTGAGGCGGCTGTTGAGGTTCTTCGGGCCTTTGTCGTGGAGAGCCTTGTGTGTGTGGGTGAGGAGTCTGAACGTGATCCTCTTGTTGACGGGGTGCCAGTAAAGGTCTTTCAGGTGGGCAGAGATGTGGCTGCAGCGAGGGATGTCCAGGATGAGTCGTGCTGAGGCGTTCTGAATGCGCTGGAGTCTTTTCTGGAGTTTGGCTGTGGTTCCAGCGTAGAGGGTGTTCCCGTAGTCCAGACGACTGGTGACGAGGGCCTGGGTAACCGTCTTCCTGGTTTCAGTGGGGATCCATCGGAAGATCTTTCGGAGCATGCGCAGGGTGTTGAAACAGGATGATGAGACTGCGTTCACTTGCTTGGTGATAGTGAGGGAGGAGTCCAGGATGAAGCCCAGGTTGCGTGCGTGGTCCGTTTGTTTGGGTGCGCTGCCCAGGGCAGGGGGCCACCAGAAGTCGTCCCAGGCAGAGGGAGAAGGTCCGAGGATGAGGACTTCCGTCTTGTCTGAGTTCAGTTTCAGGCGGCTGATCTTCATCCATTCTGCGACGTCTCTCATTCCTTCCTGGAGGTTGGCTTTGGCGGTGGCCGGGTCGTTGGTGAGGGAGAGAATCAGCTGGGTTGTGTTGGTGGGCGATGGCTGCGAGAGGGCTCATGTAGATGTTGAAGAGGGTGGGGCTGAGTGAGGATCCTTGCGGGATGTCGCAGATGACTTCGGTGCCCGCGGATCGGAACGGGGGGAAGCGGACTCTCTGGGTTCTTCCGGCGAGGAACAAGATGATCCACTCCAGGGCCGCTCCTTGGATTCCGGTGTTGCTCAGGGGTTGTATTTGGGTGCAGTGGCATACGGTGTCGAAGGCTGCTGAGAGGTCCAGGAGGATGAGGGCTGCCGTTTCCCAGTTGTCGAGCAGGGACCTGATGTCGTCGGTGGCTGCGATGAGGGCGGTCTCGGTGCTGAGGTTTGCTCGGAAGCCGGACTGTGAGGGGTCGAGGGAGCCGTTGGTTTTGAGGAAGGCGGAGAGTTGTCTGGTGACGGTCTTCTCAATGACTTTGGCTGGAAAGAGGAGGAGCGAGATGGGACGGAAGTTCTTGAGGTCCGTGGGGTCCGCGGTGGGTTTCTTCACGAGGGCGCTCAGCTCGGCATGTTTCCAGCTCTCCGGGAAGGTGGCGGATGCGAAGGAGTTGTTGATGATGTTCCGGAGTTGGGGTGCGATGACGGCGTCGGCTTTGTTGAAGATGTGGTGAGGGCAGGGGTCCGTAGGGGAGCCGGAGTGGATGGGGTCCATCATGCGGGTGGGGTCTTCGGTGCTGACAGGGGTCCAGGTGCAGAGGGTGGTGGTGGGGGGCGCTGGTTCGGTGGTTGGGTGCGTGGTCGGCGCACCCAACCACCAATTAATATTCGGATGCATGAGCGTATCAGAAATATTTTGTTTGTTTTTGCTCTCTTGGTATTAAATGTGTCGGGGCACGCTTATCTCTCCGCTCCCCAGTCTTCCCACAACATTTCCCTACAGGGTCACACGGGGCGCTTAATAGCTCAGTAAGCACAGAGAGGCACGGGGGCTGCTTGATCATCTGTCCTGCATCTGAGTCATCTAACTGATGATACAAATTCATTTTTATGGAGAGTATACCACAAATTGAAATAACGTTAGCGTCATGAATGACCGGTGTGCATATTACCAAACTCGCTGCTACCTATGTCAACAACAAAGGGAATGACATGCTGGGTTGGCCCTGTTTAGACACGAGCCTATAATCAGTTTGTCCTTCGAGCATCCTGTCTGCATGTTTCAGGATAGGGACTTAGCAAAAGTAATACTGAGATTCTGGGAAACGCCTGGTGAAAAAGACTAACATCACAGTTTAACCCCTTCCGTGCTCGCGCTGTGCAGGAGTTTTTATCAGTGACCTCCGCACACGCCCACCGTGAAGCGTGACGGCTCCCGGCCATCACAAGCACACAATGGGTTAAGTTACTTGTTATTGTTTACATATTGCTTTTGCCATGTGCCGCTTTTGCAATGTGTGACTGATTACATTATGGCCCTCATTTCGAGCAGCGATTACAGTAGTCTGATGTTGCCGGAATTGAGAGTACCGGCCCTGGAAACACCAGACCCACTTTTTAGCTTAGTTGGTGTGGCAATAGAGGGCCATCAACAGGTGAAATGGACCTTAACCCATCTCCCAATACTGGGTGTACTGCTGTTTACCACGCTAAACATCACAGTTTGTTGGTATTGTTTGTCGCTGCGCAGTTAGTAACATGATTGCACTCACAGCGCTTTGTATGCCTCTGGGCTCGGCAAGCTAAAGGGATGGTTGCATTCGCAGTCCCATATGGTTTTAAGGGACTTTTCGGGGGATACAACCTTTCTGTGAGCACATTCCTCACTGTTTCTTGACAGTCATTCACAATTCTTTGCACTTCTATAACGGAATTAGTGGGTTGCATTCCCCTCTCGTCAGACACAGTGGGTCTAGCCATGGGCATTCCCCTTTATTTGCAGTTCTTCTCATAGGGATCCAAAATGGGAGATGGCACTTGTCCTTCTCATATAGTGAACCTGGTGCTATGCTAAGCGCTCTTGTTTGAAAGTCTGGTTTCAATATTACTCAGGTAATGCAACTAGTGCTTTGCTAAGCGCTCTCATTTGAAAGTCAGATTTCAATGTTCCTCAGGTAATGCAACTGGTGCTATGCTAAGCTTTCTCAGTTGAAAGTCTGATTGTCAGTTGATGCAACTGGCTCTCAATAGGAAAGTCTTATTTCAATGTTCCATAGGTAATGCAACTGGTGCTGTGCTAAGCACGCTCATTTGAAAGTTTGAATTCAATGTTCCACATGCAAAGCAACTGGGGCTATGCTAGGCGCGATCATTTGAAACTTTGATTCCATTGTTCCTCAGGTAATGCAACTGGTGCTATGTGAGGCGCTCACATTTGAAAGTTTTTTTTCAATGTTCCTCAGGTAATGCAACTGTTGCTATGCTAGGTGCTCTCATTTTTTAAAGTCTGATTTCAATGTTCCTCACGTAATGCAAAGGGTGCTGTGCTAGGGTCTCGCAATTGAAAGTCTGATTTCAATGTAAGTTTTAAAAGCCCAGTTTCGGGTAAGCCAGCTATCGCAGGCTGAGGACCATTCATGTTTAAAGTAAGCTTGGGCTGGTTTACATGAAACGCAAGGTATATATTCGGAATATTACCTGTCTCTCTTATTGTTGTTGTATCACGAATAAATCCGTGCTGAAGCCAACATTTCCTTGCTTGATAAGGATTTATAACATCCTGATTAGCTCGCACAAATTCTCATTCCACGCTTTGTGGTATTCATTACTTGTGGAGTTACGTTTAGCGTGAGAATGTGTCTGGTTAATCAGAGTTTGAAAAACTCAATCTTAAGCATCAATGGTGTTTTTTTTTATTTCAAAGTATTTTTTTATTCATTTTTATAAGCAAAGACATTAGCATTTCTGTAACACGGTTAGCCATTCGTAGTTTGTACAACAGTGTTTTCAGGCACTTCGTCGCATATACTTAGCTAACCCCCCATGACAGGACTTACTGAGAGCAAGAAAAATTGTGGTAGAAAAAATCAGGAGAGAAAGGGGTGAAAGAAGGGCACATGAAAGGCTCTGTAGTTATAAGACTTATAAACGCCTGACAAAATTACCACTCCACTGGCTTGCTTGTGGAGCGATTGGGAGACAAGTTGGTCCATCTACCGACCCGTAGGGCCAAAGTAGTTGCGCTCAGTTACGTTCACTTTACCGCACTTAAAGGGGGTCAGGGGGTGTGTCGCCGGGAAGAATTGGTTTCATGGGGGTTCGTAAAAGTCTAGGTACGTGTCGAGTGATTTCCACATCCCTCTGGTTGCTGGTCTCCAGGGTGAGTTCTGTAATACAATGTTGTCCGAACCTCTGAGATGTGTAACCCAGTTGAACCAGCCTTTGTATGAGGTCTTACTTGTGTCTTTTCAATTGGCTAGGACCATTTTCACCGCCGCGGTCAGCAGTAGGTCTAGTAGGTCTTTATTGTGCTCTCATCTTAGTTCAGCTGTCATAACTGCGGTGGCGAGGGAGGTAAATTCAGTTGTTAGCGTACAGCCCAGTACCCTATTTATAAAACCAAAGATTTTCTCCCAGAATGCTTTGAGTGTTGGGGATTGGTAGATAAGGTGTGCTAAGTCCCCCTTTTCCTTGCTCCAGTTCCAGCATAGTGCATCGTCCCCGAGTCCTAGTGAGGATAAGCATGCAGGGGTCCAGAAAGCCTTATGGAGTAGCCAAAATTTTGTTTGTGAAAGCACCGGGGAGATTTTATTGAGTGAGGCAGAGGCCGATAGTGTGGCCAGTTCTTGTTCATTAAGTGTGTTTTTGGTTGTTTTTCCCAATAGTTAATTGTCTTGTCGTTAAGTTTGGTGGATTTCAGGCGTAGGAATTTGTAGAGGTGTGAGATCTGGTGTCCTAGTTTATTGATGTTTGCCATGTACTGGAAGATTTACGGTTGTGCGGGCGATAGTTTGATTTTGGGCATAGCCGTTCTGATTTTGAAAAAGTTGTAGAAATCGATGTCTGTTAGGTTATGCCTAGACTTAAGTTCTGCAAACGTGGCGGGGTATGCACCATCTCCTAGTTGGTATGGGTGGTAAATACCTTTCTCTATCCATGTGTCGAAGGCTAGGCATTTCCCCTTGTATAGGATCTTACTATTGGCCCAGAGTGACTCCAACTTAGCGCCCTTGATGTTCATCTCCATTTTCTTATCTATCTTTAGTTAGGCAATTATTGTCTTTTTAAAAATGGACTTAGAGGTGTGATTATGCCTAGCTGCTGTTAACAGCGCCAGGGGGTTTAGATTGTTCAGGATGGCCCTCTCTACTTGAAGCCAGGCAGGTGTGTAATGGTGGTTTTTTAACATTTGCATTTTTAAGTGTGCCAGTCGCAGGCCTTTAGTACGAAATGTTTGGCCGTGGCGATTTGTTGCCGCCGGAATGGACAAACCATTGATGTTTTTCAGGTTGAAACATGACTACCCTACAGTTGGCGTCACATCAAGACATTCCAAGCCTTTATGATGTCACATCAATATATTCCAAGTCTTTGATTTTAGTTTTGCGAGGCGCTCGCCTCTGTGATGTCATTTAAGTACATTATCAGCATTTATGATATCACATCAATACGTCCCAGGCCTCGTTGTCACACAGTCGAGATTACCTATGCACATGTGTGCTGTTACACATATGAATTAGGGGTCTGTCAACAAAGCATCTATGCACCCATTGCTTGTACACGTATGCATTATATGCCTCTGCTTTGGCACACAGTCCCTGTGCACTCATGTGCTCGTACACTTATGCATAATATTAATGTATTGTGTCACACAGTACCTCTGCACCCTTGTGCCTGAACACTTATGCATTGGATGTCCATGTGGAGTCACACGGTACCTATGCACCCTTGTGCTTGTACAATCGAGCATTATATGCCTGTGGTTTGTCACACAGTACCTCTGCACCCTTGTACCTGAACACTTATGCAGTTAAGATGTCTGTGTTTTGTCACACAGTACCTATGCACCCTTTGGCCCGTACAATCAAGCGTTCTATTCCTGTGTTGTGTCACATTGCACCTATCCCCCGTAGACTTGGGCACAGTTATGCATTAGATGCCTATGTGACGTCATACAGTACCTAAGCACCCTTGTGCTTGTACAATTTTTGCACTGGATATGTGTGTGGTGGCACACAGTACCGATGCATCCGTTTACTTGCGCATTAGATGTCTGTGTTGTGTCACACAATACATATGAACCCTGGGGTGTGGGTGGTAAGGAGGGGTACAGTCAATAGTGCTGGCATGTAAACTGTATCTCTTATCCTAACAGCGCTAATCTTCTGTGTTTTATTTTACTTTATGTATGGCTGGATCCATGACTATGATAACTGGGAAGTGATCCACACCGCAATGACTGCGAGATACCTGGGAGGTGATCCACACCGCAATGACGGCAAGATGTGGACAAGAGATGGGACCAGAAGATCCGGAGCGGGTGTGGCAAGCGGCGGCATCACGTGTGATGAGCGATCAAGAGAAGGGCTCAGAGGTGCCAGCATGCATGGGTGAGATGCCTGAGGCCCATGCACTGTATTGGTTAGGTATAGGTATAGACAAACACAATTTACCGCCAGCTGGGGTATTTTAGCAGTCCTCTGCATTACAAGGGTATATGTACACCTCAACACCCCTGTCTTGAAATAGTATTTCTGCCATTAAGCAACATCTTATGGCGCCTGTACATGCAGGTGCAATCTTAGCGGATACTGCGTGGTGTTGGGATGCTCCATAGTGGGGGGATTTTTTACTGCTGAATGGTCCTGGAAACAAGGAAGCAACAGATGGTTATTAGGAGGAGAGGCTTATTCAGAGCCAATCCCAGAACCTAGTGGCCAGGCGTATGTTGTTTGCACATTCCTTGGCTATGCTTATGGGAGATTTTGGAGCCTGTGGGGCACTCCCTGTGTAGTCTTCCAATTTTTTTACAATGTCCGGGGTCAGTTGACTATTCCAATATGGCACCAACCCTGTTGAGATGGATGCAGTTGCACTAGCAATGAGTCTCATTGTCTGGTGCAACGTGTATATCGGGCGCATCCTGCTTCTATCAATTGAGGCCAGTTAGTGGCTCCCAGATGGTATGTTGATCTCCTCTTAATCAGCCCAAGGTTAAGGGGACGGGTGCATAACTGGTACAGAAGTCCCTTAAGGTAGCCTGCCCATCCAGGAACCTGGCAGTATGCCGGTCACTAGTATTCGATAGAGGCACCCTGAGCAGGTCCTGGAACATATTTGTTATGGGAGGATCAGCCACCGTGGATAGGGGGCGAGAAGAGAGTGGTCTGGGGTTAGGCGTGCTTTACAGCACCCAGAACGGTGGTTGGGTCAGGTTTATGCAAAATAAATTTGAGCAAGTCCACCTGCCCGTGATGAAGAGGACTAGATCCGCATACAGCGAGTCAGCACAGTAGGTGCATTGTTTAAGGCTCACTGGGCCCGGCGTCATAAGCAAGGATTGGGTCTAAGGTTCCGAGTGTTTTCTACTCTGGGCAGGATCAGGTACATACACTGCTCTTGACTGGGTAAGTCAGTTTTTCTGAAGGGCGCGGGGGTAGGGAGGTCATCCCTCCAGTAGGCTGGTTGGCCACCCTGCACGCGCATGCGCTCAAGGGCGCAAGGACGCATAATTGCAGCGGCCCCTTTTATGGAGTTGAATCTTTAAGGGCGTAGGGGGGGCCCGGTGGAGGTATTCATCCGGTAAGCTGGACCCTCTGCGCAATATCACTGCGGTTGGAGTTTGGGACCTAGCTTGAACTTGACCTTGACCTAGGGCCGCCAGTCATTGACCTTGCCGTAGGCTCTAACAGGGATACACAGAAAGAGAATATCTTCACTGCTTAGCTTACGATAGGAACTGATATGTATTAGAAACATGTTAAGGTTAGCCAATTGACAGCTTGTGCCTATCACTGTATTGGACTTTCTTCGTATTATGTGTATAATGAAAATATTAATACATTTTTAATGTTTGTTTATATTATGTAATAAAATACGGCCAGGGTTTACCACCCCTAATCTAAAGCAGTGTGGTGCTTGAATTGTTTGCCTAGGGAGTGAAAGGGGGGGGCGGAGCCCAGTAGTGTTGCAGATAGCGATACTAAAATCAGCCACAATGGCATTTTTATTAAGTGATCCTTCATTTGCAAAGGCCAGTAACTTTGCTTTTGCTTGAGTCATCCTCACCGCAGCTGTATGCAAATTATTTCAAATGTTGTTCAAATATTTGCTGACAGCAGGGATCCCAGTTGGACTTGAATGGCAAAATTATATAAGACGCCTGTTGTTTTTGTCAGGGCTTAAATTTAGCAATTCCCGAACGTCCTTTTACAGTGATCTTGGTAGTAAAAGAACAATACTTTTCCTCAGGGTTGCTGCTTTCCTAAGTGCTGTTATTTTGTTGTTGCAGATCCTGCTATGTTAGGATCCTTGCGTTTCCTTTCACACTACAGTTTTACTGTGACCTAGGTACTGGATGCATTACCCTGTCTTTTGATGGCTAACAAGTGTTGTATGGCTGGCAGCACCATGTCTCATTCTGCTATGTTAAGATAGCCGTGCTTTATTTTGGATGACAGCTCTTCTTTGGATCTGCATGACTTGAGCCATTCTCAGTACTTGTGCTTCTATTAGGTGAGGTGTGGCAGCTTGTGCTTCCCCCTTCTGTCGGGCTGTCTAGTATTCAGCCTACCGACCTCTCCTCCCAGTGGTTATGTGAAAACAATATACTGACGTTTTGTTTTTGTTGCCAGCTAATTATATGTATTTTAACGAGAACAATTTGTGTTTCTTTATTACAGTGTTCAAAGGAGAAACCTTAGTTGGAAATATTTTGCATCTTAGTAAAGGAAAAGATACCGATTACAGATCTGCTCTCCAACACACTTATAAAAGGTCAATTACATTTTATTGTTTTAACAAAATATTTTCATTTCAACACACCATAGGAAGCAATAACATGTCTTCATGGATTCATATCTTATTCCAACTAATAGTACACTGACATTGCCAAATAAAATGTTTGTTGAAAAAAAGGCAAGCTCTAGGCCTCTCTTGCAACAAACCTATTTACTTTCACAGTGTGTATGAAGCACCAGTATGCAGGGAATCAGTAAAAATACTTCACACTGCTTTTAACACAAAACCATCTATTTATAAAGTAACCCTTTCCAAAACATTAAAACATAATAAAAAGCAAATAGCATCTGCCAACTGGGGCCCCAAAAGATGACACTCCACCACACCACATAAAACCACTGCTGTACTTCCCCACACACACTTTTCTGCCATACACCCCTGTGCTCTCAGTTTTCAGTTATTGTTAGTATGTTTGTCATTTTATTTTAAATTGTTTATATATTCAGTTTATACATTTACTGTAATATATAGATAGAAAGATAGCCAGATAGATAGACTTAATTTAAAGTATTTATTTTACTATATTATTTTGTAATTTAATATTTTAAATTAAGTATAATATATATTCTCTGAAAAAGCAAAGGTTACAGGGACGTTATAGTTAAGCTCAGGTTTCACTTGTACAAAAACAGTGAAATTCAGCAGTTATGTTTAGTTGAGCTAACTATAACTCGCGCCGCCCGCAATGCACTGCTTATGAACTCATATTACATCACTCATGACATGGCAATAATAATCCACATTTGTAAAGCGCGAACAGTGGGGTCTCCAGGCGCTGGGGGCTTTTGGGAAGATTAAGCAACCTATTGCCCAGAGTCACATGGTGCTGGGCTAATCTGCCGCCGGCACCGGAGATCGAACCATGATCCCCAGATTCCAGCGTCAGTCGCCCTGGTCAGCGACATCACTGATGACATCTCAAATTACATCAATGATGACATCACTCATGACTTAATCCAGTGACTGCGAATGTTTTTAAAATGTTTATAAGTGTTAAATAAATATGCCAAGATGTATTGGTGAATCAGTGGGTGTATGAGTGACTGGATGATTCAGTGAGTGCATGACTGACTGTATATGGGAGTGATTAGGTGTCTCAGTGAATGTGTGTGAGTGACTGGTTGTGTGAATATTTGTATAAGTCTGTCAACTGGAGTATAAGTGGTTAAATGAGTGAGTAAATGACTGCCTGTATGGATGAGTCAGTGGGTGAGTCAGTGGCTGTATGGGTGAGTGCGTATGTGTGAGAGAAGCTGTTGAGTTGAGTGAGTGTGTGTATAATAATATGACAGTGTGGGTGAGTCAGTGGATATGTAAGTGGTATATGGGTGAGTAATTGGGTATCTGAAAGGCAGTATAGGTGAGTGATGGGGTATATGAGTGACTGTATAGATGAGTGAGTGAATGTGAGAGTGGTTGTATGGGTGAGTGTGCTTGTGTAAGTGACTGTATAAGTGAGTGAGTATGTGTTCGTATCTGTAGGAGTAAGTGTGTGTGTGTGTGTGTGTGTGTGTAACTGTATGGGTGAGTAAGTGGCTGTGTGATTGACTGTATAGGTGAGTGAGTATGTGTTGAGTAGCTCTATGGGTGACTGACCCAGTGTGTGTGTCTGTATGGGTGTGAGTGGATATGTTAATGGCTGTATTAGTGAGTGGGTGTATGAGTGGCTGAATGAGTGAATGAGTGGATGTGTGCGCTATGAATCAGTAAATGGGTGTGTAAGTACTGGTATGGGTCTGTGAATGGGTTTGTATATGGTTGAGTGGGTGAGTTAGTGATTTCATGGATGATGTCCTGAGTGATGTCATTTGGGATGTCATCAGTGATGTCACTGACCATGTCATGAGTGATGTAATATGTGAGGCCATAAGCAGTGCACATTAGGGCGTGAGTTATAGTTAGCACAGCTAATTATAACTGCTACATTTCACTGGTTTTATACGAGTGAAACCTGAGCCTAACTATAACTTCCCTGTAACCTTTGTTTTTTTCTGTGAATTTCAAAGTGTTTTTTTATTTGATTTCCTAACCATAAAGTCCATGTAACTTTAGTTTTTTTGCGGCAATTTGTACGGTTTTCCAAACTCTATTTACTAACTATAACGTCCCTGTAACCTTTGGTTTTTTTAAACTGAATTTCTATGGTTTTTTACCAAGTAATCGCATTTGCAGAGTGCTGGAGAAAGGGGGCGTGACCTCTGACCAGCTCTCATGAATCCTGCTGTGTCAGACTTACTGGAGGTATCAAGAGAACTCCTGCGCCCGCAAAAACCCTCAGCATCCAAAAGGACTTCATCTCCCAAACAGCAGTGCACCAGGAGGCATGTTTTCACAGACTTACTGGAGGTAACAGGGGGGCTTGTTGGCCCAGAGGATCCACTGGAGCCAAGGGGACTTCATTCCCCAACCAACAGTGCGCCAGGACGCATGTCTGCAGAGTGGTGGAGAAATGGGGCATGGCCTATGAAGTCCTCTCAGCTGTCACTTTCTGTGGGAACTACTGGAGGTAACAGAAGGGTTAGGTGGCCTCCAAGGGGCCTCTGGAGCCAGGTGGACTTCATCCCCCAACCAGAAGTGTGCCATGAGGTGCGTTTGCTTATAGTTAGAGATGTAGTTTTCAAAGGAAGAGCGTTTTTAGGTCTCGCCTGAGCCAGCACATGTGCTGACTGGCGAGAATTTTAGTTAGTGGGCTTCAAACATCCAACCACACGCTTTTTGTGTGGCCTATAGCATGCGGTTGCGCGCACAGTTACGTGCACAGGCACCATCTGGCTTTCCTCGCATCGCTCGCGTGAACCCTTACAGCGCGCGATCACTTTCACTTTTATGGTCACGTCACTATCACAGCTGCACGGCCAATGCTTGCTGTAGTATTTCCAGTGCGCCATATGCGCTTTAACTTTAATAATAGCTGCCTTTTCACAGCTCATTATGCATGCTCTGGGGAGGAGTAAGGTTTTGGTGCTGCCCCATGTTTACGTGAGTAAGTAAATCTGGGGCAGCGTCAAAATCCATGGGTGTTGCGTAGTAACACCCACCACAACGCCCATGGAAATGCCTCCTTGGCGCAGAGTAAGGCAACATAACGACCTGCGCTACTTATTCTTACTCCATTGCTATGAGGCCATACATGGTGGCTTTGCTTTGCTCCATTGATATGATTCAGAGGCTGGCGCTGCCGGAGCATCACAAAAAGTGACGCCTCGGTGGCCCAAGCCTCTCATAAATAAACCCCATTTGTTTAAAGTAATAAACTATTTGAACATGTGCTTTTTTCAACATTAGCATGCTCTTCTTATAAAATTGGTAATGCAGCAAATTAGCCTTACTTGCAGCTAAGGATCTAGAATTAATAAGTTGATGTACTTGAAAAGTAATGCATTTTGTGCCATTTTGCCTTTTATGCATACAAAGATGCACTAATAAAGTCAATAGCCCCATTGATTAGAACAAAAAGCTTCAATGCAATAAGGGACATGTTCCAAAAATGCCTTCTAGTTTCAGAAATGTCTTGTGTCTTTAGGTTAGGCTTCAACTGCTTTGGCAACATCCACCCTTCTTTACTGCATCTAGCAGATATTATTATTGGGTTTCTCTGCATGGAACAAGGCATGACAAAGGCCTGTAATTGGTGCTGCATGTAGATCATGGTTCTCATTGAAAACAAGGACATCGTGATCTGGGCATTTTCCAAAGCTTATGCAATTTCCCACCAGACCTACTGTAGATTTGGCTACGTCCCTGGCTTTCTTCACATTTTATTTCAGCTTGCCATGGGTCCCTGCCTGATCTGCGCTTACATGAGTAAATTTGCAAAAGGAATCTACTAAGTATATGCATCTCTCGTCACTCAAAGGCTGTTTTCAATTGGGATTCGTAACACAATATCGATCTGTACATTGATACAATGTATTGCTTTATGTTCTATCTATAGTTCTGAATGCCTCAATCTCTGTAATATTGTTTAATATTCACAAAGTACAAGTTTAATTTTACTGCCAGTACTTTTGTGACTTCAGAGACTACGCACTTGTGGTTCGAGAATCCACACACAAAAAGATAGCCATGTCCTATCTTTTTATGTGTGGAGTTCTCCTGACCGTGGAGTTTCCACAGTTGTAAAATTACTATCGGTTAAATGAACTTGTAGTTAGTGAATACTAACAAAATAAACGTATACAAAATTGTATGTTTACCTTTGCGAAACAGGCCCACAAAATCTAGCTTATGGAGTAAACATAGGTCAAAATAAGAGGAAATGATTGTAGCATGGGTGGTGAGAGGTGATATATGCTAAGATGTTATTGATACAAAAAATACAAATAAAATACTCTTTACCATATTAGCAGATTGATATCATTGGCATTACAGCTCATAGATCACCAGTTTTCGTGCTGCTCAATTTCTGCATGCAGTGATAGCCAGCCATGCATCAGTGCAAACAGTAGAATGTACTTGTTTGTTGAACAATATCACTGGATGAGAGAGACACACCTCTTAACCTTTCCACCATCTCCTCTGTTTCACCCAGGTTTGCTCTGCTTACCTGGCTACTCCTTGAATCTTCACTGAGCGTTCTCGCTGCCTGTCAAGTTCACACCCTTGTCCATCTCCCGTCACATCTGCATGCCCTCATTTCTTCCAATTGTCCCTCTCCCAGTCTGTCATGTTCTTCCTTCACCTTCCTTCCTCTATATGTTTCTGCTTTGCTCACCACGCTTTAAGTCAGGTTTCTCAGTCATTTCCAATTGGCTACCTTGGCCACCCTGTAGAGTACATAGCTCTCATGTTTTGCCCCTAGACTATGTTTTCAGGTTGAACATTTATTTAAAAACCTGCATTAAGATCTCCTTAGCATTGTAGCTGCCCGACTCAACACATTGACATTGGAATGGACTATACCAGTAGGCATAGTGGGTACTGGAGATTTTTGGACTGTCATTAGGAGAGACCATGGGGGATACAGGGGTGCAGAAGAAAATTGATTTTGTGTCAAAGGTTGCCAAAGAAATGGTGTGAGAAATTGTGGTTAGCTAGCTCTTATAGTGTGTGTAATTTCTTCCATTTCTGGAGGCCTCATCACACATGGATCCTCAAAAGTGGGGTCAGTGCAGGTGAATCAGTTTGATAATAATTTTGGAGCGGAGAGCAAGAGAAGTAAGGAGAATTCAATGCAGAGCAGAGTGAGCAAGTGAATTAATACAATCATTCTGAATGTTTATGCCTGGTGATCTTGAGACTAGAGGACTAAGGGGCATATTTGTGCTTGGTGATAGAGTCAAATAACCACAATGATACACTTAAATCAAGGAAACAAAAATAATTAAATCCACATTGTTTTATTCACAATGGGAGAGCATAATAAATATACACTGTTTCAAAACAAAGAATTAGTGGTTTTCACAGTGCCCCAAAGCAAAGGAGAAAAGGGGGAGGGGGTGTGTGATTACGTGAGGAGATGGTGAACAGGGGAGGAAAATTCTTAGGTGACGATGTAATCAACAAATATAAATAGCTCATCTATCTATGTCACAATTTATGTACACAGAACAAGACCGTGAAGTTCATACAAATATTATTCAAACAAAAATCATACTCCGCAAAGTTCAATAAATGAAAGCAATGGGGTGTGGAGTCGATTTAAAAGGGCATGGTTGTCGATGTTTCGACCCTCATATGTGCAGATAGTGTTGATCTTGCTGCGGGGTCTTCTTCAGGACTGGAAGGTGGGGACACACAACCACGTATGTGGTATAGACAGAGCCCGATGTGTTGTTGAATTAAGGGTCGATATAGCGGATCGTAGTGTGACACACACGTTGAGTATAATTGTTAGAGGGCGGATCGTGGTGCTAGATACCATCGATAATTGGAATCCGGTCGCCGTAACTCACGTCCGACGGGAAACGCGTTAGGATTGCAGTCTTTATGAGAGGGTCTTCGTTAATAGATCTCACACGGAGTAGGTCACGTCTCAAGCGATTCGGAGCAGCGCTTGAGACGTGACCTACTCCGTGTGAGATCTATTAACGAAGACCCTCTCATAAAGACTGCAATCCTAACGCGTTTCCCGTCGGACGTGAGTTACGGCGACCGGATTCCAATTATCGATGGTATCTAGGACCACGATCCGCCCTCTAACAATTATACTCAACGTGTGTGTCACACTACGATCTGCTATATCGACCCTTAATTCAACAACACATCGGGCTCTGGCTATACCACATACGTGGCTGTGTGTCCCCACCTTCCAGTCCTGAAGAAGACCCCGCAGCAAGATCAACACTATCTGCACATATGAGGGTCGAAACGTCGACAACCATGCCCTTTTAAATCGACTCCACACCCCATTGCTTTCATTTATTGAACTTTGCGGAGTATGATTTTTGTTTGAATAATATTTGTATGAACTTCACGGTCTTGTTCTGTGTACATAAATTGTGACATAGACAGATGAGCTATTTATATTTGTTGATTACATCGTCACCTAAGAATTTTCCTCCCCTGTTCACCATCTCCTCACGTAATCACACACCCCCTCCCCCTTTTCTCCTTTGCTTTGGGGCACTGTGAAAACCACTAATTCTTTGTTTTGAAACAGTGTATATTTATTATGCTCTTCTATTGTGAATGAAACAATGTGGATTTAACTATTTTTGTTTCCTTGATTTAAGTGTATCATTGTGGTTATTTGTTCCTATGCTACTGGGACCCCTTCCTCTTACTTATTTGTCAACCCAGGTCCCCGTAACTTTAACTGGGTACAACCCCCTTATCAATACTCTGGCGATAGAGTCAGCATGTGTAGAAGGGGAACTACTATGGTCTAGGAAGGAGGGTGTGCTCTGAGAAGGAGGAGTTGGTAGAGTGGTTGGAGAATGTTATGGAAGTTGCAAAAAATATGAAGTTGACAAAATAATATGGAAGTGGGTGCCCCACCTGTGTTTCTTTGCAGATTATGAATAGAAAGGATTAATGTAGGTCAGTATCCTGGGCACGGCAGATGGTGAGAAAGTTGAAAACACTTTCAGACACAAAGGATGAGTAGGGGAATATGTAAAGGGGAAAGTTGAGGAATTTCAAAGAATTCTGAAAAGAAAATGGATAGAGGTAGAGAGTTGGAGTTGAAGGATAGCTGAAATTTGCTTGAATAATTGAAAAAATAATTTGTGGCTTGGATAGGGGTAAAGCGCAGGGATTTATTGAGTATGAGCCCGATCTGTTTCCTTTCTTGGTTGAATTGAGAAATGGGTGAATGCAGAACTGTTGGTGTGACAGACAGCATTTGAATAGAGTAGCTCCCTGAATCAAGAAACTGTATCCATGTCTGGGCCAGGTATATCGACAGGAGCCTCAAAACAATTGATCTAAGGTTTGTAATCTGTGTTCATTAGAGGAGGCAGAGCGTAGCTTCTGTGAGTATCCTAGGCCCCTCCTGCAAAAGGCCGGTATACAGTGGAAAGGATTTTGAATTCCATCCTTTACTGGAAATGGAGCGTCTAGGTGGTGAGGTTAGCACGGTTCTTTGTTTTTGGTGGGAAATCATTGGCTTTCTGATTTTTATGAGCTATAGCTCTTTGATTTGTGTTTGTACGAAGCCCTATGCCCCTTATGTTGGTGTGCTGGAAAAAATAGGGGTTATGCCCAAATCACCCTCCCATACCAGAGCACGGGACATCAAATGATGTAAAAAAAGAAGGAATAGGTTTAGAGGGATCAATTCAACATTTAATTGCAAACAAGATATAATTAATTACCCTGTTGGTCACAAATATTTTTGAAATAATTAATGTTCACAAGTTATAAAAACATATATACATGTCAAATGACAGGGTGGTGCACAAGAAAAATTAAATAATATAAACAGTTGCTACATATAAACTAAAGACTGTACAACCATGTAAACAACCTAGCTAGCATTCATCTCTATATACAATACAATATACAAAATATATACATCACATCTACATATATACACTACATACACAGAACATATATACCCAAAGGAAACAAACAAAATTTTCACAGTATCCACTCTTCACTCAAAGTGATACACATCGAAGGAAGTCCAAGAAGCGCCAGAGGTATAACTCCTCCGAAAATTATTAATCAGGGCGCTTGTAATATAATATGAATTTATTTAAACATATATATAGGGACTCCTTATTAAAAGGTGTTGACGGAGTCGCGTTTCAGCCAGTCGTCTGTTATGGCTTCATCAGGACAAGGGTACTTCAAACTTGTTTCAAAAGGGCATACTCCAATCCCTAATGCCGAGAAGGTATCCCCGCCGGTACACACTGCACGTGTCCCTAATGGGACACAAGACTTAGGCGCCCACTAAAGTGTCCAGGAAGTCGTTAAGATCTCTTGCTTTTAAATAGACTTTCTTGCAACTCTCTTCCTCCTTCTGTGGTAATCACAGTGCCTCTCTGTAAAAATCTTCACTCGCACCAGCATACATCCGTGTAGTCGAGATGATTTTGAATTCCATCCTTTACTGGAAATGGAGCGTCTAGGTGGTGAGGTTAGCGTGTTCTTTGTTTTTGGTGGGAAATCATTGGCTTCCTGATTTTTATGAACTATAGCTCTTTGATTTGTGTTTGTAGGAAGCCCTATGCCCCTTATGTTGGTGTGGTCCAAATATAAAGTAGCTACTCTTTGTGTCTGTCTAGTTTTAGTGGGTAAAGCAATTGAAGAATAGACTGTTGGACATTCCTCCCTTGGTAACTTTGTTTTATGTTTTAGATGCGGGGGATTAGGGCGGAATAACAGATCCCACCAATATTCTTTCATTTTTGGGATCTCACAAAAGACAGATTTGGCTGTCTGCTGCAGGCATCATTGTACCACATAATGTTTCATTTACTTTAGACTCTTTCTTTGGATAGTTTTGCTGTCTGTTTTAAAGTGCTGATTTTTATTCACTGTTTTGCTTCCTATTCTATGTTTGTACCGCACTTGGTGCATCTTTTATTCTAGTTTTGTTTGGATGAGTTGTTTCCTTACACTGTTGATGTCAGGGAACAATTTACCTTTTCCAAGTTTTATTAGCTTTTGACTTTCAGCACTCAACACAAGTGCATGGATTTCCTCCCTCTGTCTCTCCTGCTGGCCTTACTCAGACCTTTCCATCCCCTCCCCTTGGTCTTTACCTCTGTTGCTTCTCTTTCTTCATCTATAGTTTGTCTCCACCACTCTTGCTTTTTTCTCTTGCTCAGTGCTTTGAACTCCCTGTACCCAACCACTGCTTCCTCCCATTCATTGCTTTCTCCACCCAGTGCCGGCCTTAAGGATGTGTGAACGTTATGGTCGCACTGGGCCCACAACTGAGGGGGGGGGGAGGCTGAAAAGGTCTCATAGATTTCACAGAAATTTACCATTGACGTCATCATGCCTGCCCCTCAGCGCCAGTGCTCTCATCGGCCAGCGCTCTCAGCTCAAGAAGAGCTGGATGCCGCCAGCTATGGAGGCAACAAAAGAACAATGGGTAGAAGAGGTGGAAGGAAGTGTGTGCGCCTCAGAAACCCTGTAAACTGACAAGTCCCACAGAAAGTGGGAGGCGTTTCATGGTTTCTGTAAGCACTGGCTATGCCACTGCTAGCTCCGAAATTGCAGAACAGTAGCACTTAGCGTTAGGCCACAGTGCCTCCGTGGCTTACTGTCAGAACGCACACTGTGTGTAACATCATTGTTGTAATCTGCTGCACCACAGGAAGGGCGGCAGCCTCCCCTACATTGGCTTGTGTGTGTTTTCAAACTTGTATAGCCAGAAAAAAATCAGTTGTGTGCACAGTAGTTAGTTAGTTAGTTAAAAAAGCATTTGTTGAGCGCACAAACACCATGCGGTTTCATGGCGCTATGACTTGACTTAGGGAGGAAAGGGGTGAGAATAGAGGAAAGGAGTGGACAGTTATTGTAAAGGAAAAGCTAAAGAAAAGAGATGAGTTTTAAGAGCTTTACGGAAATCCATATAGGTAGGCAGGGACCGGATGGAGAAAGGAAGGGCGTTCCAGAAGGTGGGGGCAAGGATGGAGAAGCGTAGGCCACCCTGTTTTTTCCTCTTAAAGCAAGGGACCACCAAGAGAGCTTGGGTGGAAGAGCGAAGGCTCCTGTTGGGAAGATAGGCCCGGATTTTAGAGTTAACAAACCCAGGAGCAGTGCCTGCAAGGGCCATGAAGGTAAGGCAGCCCAGCTTAAAAAGGGAGCGCTGGGAGATGGGGAGCCAGTGGAGGGATTTAAGAAGAGGGATTACGCGATGATACTTAGGGAGCTTATAGATGAGGCGTGCCGCCTGGATCTGGAAGAGTTGGAGGCGCCGGAGCTCGTACGCCGGGATCCCTACATAAAGGCTATTGCCATAGTCCAGGCGGGAGGCAATCATGGCCATTTATTTATTTATTTATATACGGGTTTATACCACGCTAGGATCACCTCCCGAAGGAGTATCTCCGCGCCTTTGAAAACCTTTGCAGCTTGTGGCAGTAGGTACACAGGTATCACTAGTTGGAAAATAGGAAGGTTTTTAACTGTTTTCTGAACGGGAGATAATCCTGGCAGAGTCTCAAAGAGAGAGGGAGGCTGCTCCACAACCTTGGTCCGGCTATGGATAGCGCCCTTCCACCTTGCCTGGTCTTTCTAGCTCTTGGGACCTGTAGTAGAGCTTGGTCACTAGATCTCAGGGACCGTACAGGTTTATAGAGGGAGAATCTGCTGTTTAGATACTCAGGCCCTCTATTCTGGAGGCTTTTATGTATAGTACATCCAATCTTGTACTTCACCCTTTGTTTAATGGGTAGCCAATGTAAGGTGTTCAAAAGAGGCTTCGATGGTGTGCGGGGGGGGCTGATTTAGTACAAGACGGGCCGCAGTGTTCTGGACTACTTGCAATCTCGCAATAACTCCCTCGTTTGCTGATAGGAGCATCCCGTTGCAGTAGTCCAGACGACTCAGTATTAGGGCCTGCACTAACGTTCTCCTAGTTGAGTCAGGGAGCATAGGGAAAACTTTCCTCAGCATGGCGATCACATGGAAGCATGAGCTTACCACTTGGTTGCTGTATTGTTTCAGGGAGAGCTCCTGGTCCAGGCCCACACCGATATTTTTTACCACCTGCTTTGGCTCTGGGACTGGGCCTAGATCTTGCGGCCACCAGTCTGGGGACCATAGGAGCTTTGCCTCACCGAACAGCATCACTTCCGTTTTTGCAACGTTGCATTGCAAGAAGTTAGATGCCATCCAGTGGGCCACTGCCTTCATCCCCGAGGAGAAAGAGTTCCTGACCGTCTCTGTAAGATGTTTGAACGGAAAGAGGAGTTGGGTATCATCCGCGTATGACATAGGGATGAACCCATGAGATCTCATGATGTTTGCCAGGGGGGCCACATATATATTAAACAGGGTCGGGCTTAAGCAAGAACCCTGTGGCACCCCCTTTGAGATCTCCAACTCCTCTGACCGGTGGGGACCCAGGATGACTGTCTGGGTGCGGTCAGTCAGAAAACTCCTTAACCATGCCAGAGCTCCACCTTCCAGACCGATGTTCACAAGTCTGGTAGTCATGATGTCATGTGACACGGTGTCAAACGCCGCAGACAGATCCAATAGAACCAGGATGGCGGAGTAGCCCCCATCCTGGTACATATGTAGATCGTCTGCGACTGACAGCAAGGTGGTCTCGGTGCTATGGCTTGGCCTGAAGCCCGATTGGGAGGGGTCCAGCCCATGTGTATCCTCAACGAACCTGGACAGATGTCTGTTAACATATTTCTCTATCATCTTGCCCATGAAAGGGAGAAGAGAGATGGGACGTAGGTTGGCAAGATCCGTCCAAGGAATGGTGGTATTTTTCCTTAGCGGTCTTACCAGAGCCCGTTTCCAATCTCTCGGAACTTCTCCCGTACTTAACGATAGATTAATTAGTTTCTGGATACCAGGACCAAGAGTTTTGGCCAACATGGGCATGATACGGGCGGGAACAGTGTCCTGCGGACTACCGCTCTTAATCATTTTTGTAAGGGCGATGACTTCCTCTAAGGAAATAGGGGGAAAGTATTTTAGTTGATTGGCCTGTGTGTTCCGCTGCGGACTATTGTGAGAGGGAGTATTAAGATCGGCTACTTTAGTCGATTTAGCGGCCAGTATCTTTGCATCAATTGAATCGATTTTGTTCATGAAAAAGTGTGAGTTCCCATCACATAATTCTTGTGAAGCAACCTCCACCGTCTCGCATGCTACAGGCTTGGTGAAAGTTTGCAGGATTTGAAAAAGAACTTTAGAGTCCTTCCCAGCCTCTGCAAGTTGCATAGCAATGTGACTTTTCCGGGCCAACCTTATGGCTTTATGATAAGATCTAAGGGATGTTAAGTAACATTGTTTATCCTCCTGACTCCGGGATTGTCTCCACACTTTTTCCAGCTTCCTGGACTTTTGTTTCATATGTCTCAGGTCTTCAGAGTACCAGACTTCTTGTCTGGCTGCTTGACGGGGTTTATACACTTTCAGCGGAATAATGCCATCAATTGCTTCATTGACAGCATTTACAAACCGATTGAGCTCAGTTTACTTCATTCCCTCATGCTCATTAATCATAGGGGCTTGATAAGCTTCTCGTAAAGTGTCCTCTGTTAGTTTGTGCCAAGGTCTTCTCTTGGTCGCTAAGGTGGTCGTTACATTTGATTTACCCATGGGCTTAGTGTAGAATTTTAAAATAAAATGATCTGTCCATTCTACTTGAGTGGAGGGTGTACACATATTTAAAGGTGAGTTGGAGAACACCAGATCCAACGTGTGACCTGCCTCATGTGTGGGTCCCTGATTCATCTTTTTAAGACCTATGTGTTCCATGTCCATAAGAAGTGTTCTGGCCTCCAAGCATGTCTCTAATTCACTGTGGAAGCTGAAGTCTCCCACTAATAAGAAGTTCTGGTCATTTAGGATAAACGGCGCAAGAACCTCCATAAGTGAGATCGAAAAATCCACGCTTGAACCTGGGGGTCGATATAAAACCGCACCCCTTCTATTCTCCCCAGAGGCGGAGCTAAATTTAAAAATCATTAGTTCCATCAGAGGGGTGCTGATTTCCTCCAATATTGTGACAATTAGTTCCTCCCTATAAACAATGGCTATTCCACCACCTATTTTGTGTGGACGGTCCAGTCTAGAGACCTTATAGCCCATCGGAATGCCCAGAGTGATAGCTGAGATTGAATGAGGCTTGAGCCAGGTCTCTGTTAAAAAGCAGAGATCAGGCTTCTCTGTAGATATCAGGTCCCACACCTGTGATGCATGCTTTGGTAATGAGCGCACATTACATAGTAGATGTTTGCTTCCTATGGGGGTGGGATCCTTGGTAGTTTTTACTGGGCCGGTTTTATGTGTGGAGCATAGCGTTTTGATTGGAACTCGCAAAGGAATGTTATCCACTGCCTCAAGGCCAAAATGTGTATAACAATCAGGGCATGTAAATGGGCCTTCAAGATTAGAATGAAAAGTAACATCACATGTGGAACCTATACTGGGACGTAGATCCCATAGTACCTGTGATGAGTATGTTAGATGGCCAGTATCGGGGGTTCTCGTGATGGTAGTTGGGACAGCCATGGTCTCCTGCCCCTGGCCCCGTCCAGGCCCGGACGGGCACAGACGGGCTTCTCTCTGGCTCATTATAATGAGCTTGAGGGCATCAGCAGAAAAAAAACGGGAAATTTTACGGATGATGCGGACGGACAAAAAACAGGACGAGACATTGTGTATGGTGCCCTGCCACGGGGCAGACCAATTTATGAATGCTTTTTTCAAATAATTCATACTGGGGCAGCTTCTCCGCTATGGTGGAGGAGCATCGCCCCACTGCTTTGCAGCGTTGGGATTCGTCAGGGGAGCCTGGATGCTCAGCAATCACAGTGCTGCATTGCAGCATTGTGATTGGTTAGTGGGGCCTGCTTTCTGTTCCTCGATGTGCTCGTGGAGAGCAGGAGCAGAGGCGCAGTACCCGGCAGGCGGCACATAGTTTTCATTTTTATAACTGATCCACTGACCCCATCACCACCTCTCCCACCGTGCCATCTCCCCTCACAAGCAAGCCATGCCGACCGCCCCTGCATTCATATCCTGCAACATTTCCCCATTATCTGCAACTTGAGAAGTTTAAGCAACTTGCTTTAATGTACATCAGAGATGACGCAGATCTTGTTTTAACATGTAGCCCAGGGAGTCGCGTATTTTTAAAGCACAGGCTGCATGTGGTCAGCAGTTTTTTGCCTTAGATTAGGAGCTCAAGCTGTTGAATGTGGTGTAGGATCTACCCTTCCTCTACTGTAGAGCACAACAGTTCAGGTCCTGCCACCTTTCCAATGAGTTTTCAATGTACTATAGACTCCTCAGTGGTACTCACTAAGGCTTCAGAAACACAAACTCACAGAGTCCAATAACCAGAATACTGCAAGCTTGCACGGAATTTGAAAAGGTCGATAATTTCATCATCAGTAGTGTGCATGTTTTACATCCTCTTTTAGCAGATTGCACAAATTTATATCACAAAACATCCAGAAAAGATTGCTAGATATTATCAGGTCTTCCAAGTACTGTTCATTCATACTGGACTGCACATCAGATATAAGTCATCAATAGCAAATGACTGAAGATTTTTGTAGTTTATCCTAAACTATTCCAACAGTAGAGGAACACTTCATGGTGTTCATACCAGCAGATGACACATTTTCATTTCTTGTCATCATTATCTGGTATGAAATTTTCGGTCAAATTAATAAAGTTAGCAAATTGATGCAAAGTATTGACATGAAGTCAGATGTTGCTATAGTTCAGCTGAAAAGTACTTGAGATTACATAAGAGAGTATTGTGATACATAATTTTATAAAGCTATTGAAGTTGCCTCACGGTTTAATGGTCCAATGGAGACCCGCTTTGAGACTGAAAAAAACGACATTTTGATTATGAAGGACAAGATGATCCAGTAATTGGAGCAGAATAAAAATTCAAAAATGAATTCTTGAATGTCATTGTTGATCAGGCAATCAGCAAACGCTGCTTCGAAAAAATGGTAACATTTAATGACAGATATGGGTTTGTACACCAAGTCATATCAGGTAAACCCTTGGAAACAGGAGAGCTCGAGAAAAAGTGCAAAGATGCAGCTACATATTTTGAAGAAGGCATTGCAGGGGATGAACACAGAACTTAAAAGCATGTCTGGCTGTACAAGAAAAGCCACCCTGATCCAGATTCGGCATGTACTGTCTATGTTCTCTCTGTTCTCAAATACATGAATGACAACCGCTTGCCTGAAATTTTTCCCAATTTAAACATCTTTCTAACAATGTTTTTGACAGTTCCTCTCACAGTAGTTTCTGGGGAACAATCCTTCTGAAAGTTGAAAATATTAAGA
This sequence comes from Lissotriton vulgaris, assembly GCF_964263255.1. Classification (NCBI taxonomy): domain Eukaryota; kingdom Metazoa; phylum Chordata; class Amphibia; order Caudata; family Salamandridae; genus Lissotriton; species Lissotriton vulgaris. Next base: position 511,144,704 of record NC_141694.1, read on the forward strand.
ATTACCTGCACTCTTCAATGGCCCAGGACTGGCTGACTCGCGTGTCAATGATATCAGTTGAACATGAAGTTGGACAAACTCTCGACTACAGTGAATTAATAAAAGAATTCGCGGGGGGCGTGGCTTGGCGCCCGGCGGGGACGGTAGCGCAGATGTAGGCGCTCCCCGTCGCCAGGGGATTTCGCCGCTTCCATCAGCACAACTGTACCTGCAACGCTGATATTTTACAACCGGAGTCTGCAGCGACGACGGGGATCTGGTTTGCGGTCCTTTCCAGGCGGCGGTATGGCCGTTCTTCATGTTTCCATAGCGGACGCGGCTGAGTGAAAGTCGCGCCCGCCATTTTGTGTGTCTTCAGCGCGGACTGCGGCGCTCCCGTCCCACACCAATGCGCATTCACCACGGAGCCCTACGCAGCGCCAACTCCTCATGGTGAGGTGATTTCTGCTTATTTCTTTTACCGCTGCCTGCGTATTCTGTGAGCTGCCTCTACATGAATTCTGGCAAGTTTAGATCGCGTTTTTTCTCCCTCTGGTGGCCATTTTGAGCAAATGCTCTCCCATCTCCTCAGGCACCCTGCAAAAGCATTCAGACTGATTCAATTCTACATCGACTGAGCTGCTTTCTACCTTGGCCATATGTCTAACGCTATTTACAATTTGGAGCAGTGCTGAGCACGGTTTTTTTGTGCGTTCTCCTTCATTTGCTCCCCTTATCCTCATGAGGTCTTCCTTTTGACGGACCTTCTTTGCTCCATGAGGTGCCATTTCTCTACACTTTGTCCCCAAGATGGCTCTTTGTTCTCGTCACCTATGTCCTAACTTCTTCAATTAGAGACTTGATTGCTGTTCCTTCCATTTTCCTCACTCCATGGCATATCTGCACCTTGCGCAGTTTTTCAGTTAGAAGCTCCGACGCGTACTCTTCACTGCCTCTGGACTAGTAGTGGACATTACTGTTCTTTGTCTTTATGGAAAAGAAGGCATTCTCTCGCACCTCTAAACCTCCACGCCGCGTCTTCATTAAAAATTCCAAAGTCTTTTCTGCACTGGCGCACCTCGAGGCCTCTCAAGGAATCATCACTCAAATGTCGCAGTCTAGTACGGAGCGGCCCATCCAGCCTCCAGGGAAGGTCACGTCGAAACGTCCTAAAAAAGATCCTCCATCGCCAACGGGGTCCACATCGGCTGTTTCCATGGAGCTGTTATTGGAAGAAATACGCGCCCTCAGACCCTTCATGGAAGAAACTAATTCTAAGTTGCAGGTTCTTACTGACAACTGGTCTCAGATGGATGCTAGAGTGACTACAGTAGAACATTCCCTAACAGCTCTACAGGAGTCATCCTCTACAGTAACACACATGCAATCTCAAATCTCTTCTCTTCAAAAGCAGGTTGAAGAATTGGAGAATCGTAACAGGCGCAACAATCTTCGTCTCTACGGCCTTGCGGAGAATTGCGAGGGGACTGATCCCATTGCCTTCTTCAAATCATTTCTGCCCAAGCTCCTTCACCTACCTGAAGATACCACGCTTAACATCCAGCGTGCACACCGGTTGGGCCGCCTCCCTTCTACTTCCTCTCCTTCTTCACGACCAAGAGGTGTCATCATGTACTTCTTAGAATACACTGACCTCCTCAAAGTTATTTCAGCGGCCCGTGCCTCACCTCGATTGCAATAGTCAGGCTCTAACCTTTTCTTTGCACAGGATTATGCAAGAGCTACAGCTACTCGACGCAAGGCCTTCTTGGACATGCGACCAGAACTTCGTGCCATTGGAGCCAGATACGGTCTTTTCCACCCATGCCTATTCCGAGTGACCTACAACAACAAAACTACGACATATTAAGATCCTGTTCGCCTACGAAGCTTTTTGAATGCAACTCAAGCCTCTGATATGGACTTCTCTAGCTCATCGTCAGCTTTTCCGCCATGATTTCTGCGTGTTAAAACTTTGCAATTTCAGTTAATCTGCATGCTTGTCGTGCATGGTTGAATGTCTTTTTGCTTGTTCTTGTTATGTTTTCAGGCGGCTCCTGTTCTCATGTTCCCCTGTTCTCCCCCTCATTCCCCTTCGTATTTCTTCTCTCCCTGTTCATTATTTAGTATTGTTCACTGCCGCCTGTTTGCGTACCTTTTTGCTACTCATTATTGTCTTGTTCTCACCCTCTCTCATTCGTCTCATTCATTATTGTCTTTCCTCCCTTCTCCTTGCAGGTTTTACCATATGTTTGGCGTCATTCCCCCGACCTGTTGGTTCGTTTGCATCGGACGCTTGCTTCCTTTGCCTGGCGCTCCCCCCTCATTCATCTCCTCGCGTACCCTTCCCCTGGTGATCAACCCTCCCCATCTCTACCCTTCGTAAGTATGTTTTCCCTTTCCTCCCAGTTGTTCACTTTCCTCCTTGTATCTTTTTTGCTTTTACGTCTCCCAATTTTCTCTGTTTCACAGGTGTCTCTTCTTCTTGGTTCTCGAATACTCTTCTATTGTTGTCTTATATCTATTCTTCTGCCTACTTCTTGGACTACCTTATCCTCTCCTCTACACAACTCGCTTCTACTTTTCTTTTCCTCACCCTATTTCTTCTTCCCTCATCCTTTTACTCTCTATTATACTGCACTGCTTTTTATCGACTCTCTTATTCTTCTTGGCTTTTCAATTCTTTTGGTCTCCTTTGCACCCCCTTCTCTCTCTTTTGTTTTCTTCTTTTTCTTCGATATGATATGTCCCTGGACTACCTCCTCATTTTTTCCGCATCTTCTTTTTTCAGTACTTTTTTATTATCTTCTTCTGCTTTTCTTTTTTTTCTTCTTCTTTGATATGATATGTCTCTTAAAATAATCACTTGGAATGTTAAGGGCGTCAACTCACCTATCACACGACAAAGAATCTTGTCTCATCTTTCGCGTTTAAATGTGGACATTGCTTTTTTACAAGAAACCCATTTGTCTGCTGAAGAATCTGTTAAGTTGAAAAGAAGCTGGGTGGGTGATGTTTATTTTTCCCCTGGGGATGGTAAACGCAATGGAGTTGCTATTCTATGTCACAAAGCTCTTTCTCCTTCTATGATTGCCCAAGAGTCGGATACTGAGGGCCGTTGGACTTATGTTAAACTCTCTATTAAGAATGTTCCAATTTCTCTCCTAAATGTATATGCCCCTACCACTGGTGATCCCACTTTCTGGCATTCATTTTCCCAACATGTCACCAGATTTATTGATGATAATTTTATTTTAGCGGGAGACTGCAATCAGCCCTTGGATCCCTTTTTAGACAGGAACTCCAAAGCACATTTCATTCCTAACAAACCTCACAAATCCTTCTCCCAAACCATCTCCCAACAAACTCACCGATGCTTGGCGTCTTTGTAATCCGAATCTCCAAGAATTTACTTTCTACTCCCCATGTCATCATTCCCAATCTCGAATCGATTACAAAGTCAAAGTCAAAAAGCTTTATTTCGATAAAATGTCATTATCATAAAAGCAGGTTAATAAAATTGATAACACATATCCAGTTGGTAGCAAAAAATAAGACAATACTAGAATAAATATCCTTTAAAAAAGAGATTAAACAGATTATTTAAGCTTTCTGGCTCGAATAGCCCAAGCCCAGAATAAAAATTTAGCTAGGGCACAGGCATAGGGTACATAGCTGTCCGAAACAAGTATCCTAATTGCCACATCATGACTCCTGGTTCCCAGCTGTCGGCACAGATTCTTCAGCCACACCCTTCTTAGGATAGCATATTCCTTGCAGACAAATAAGAAATGGGCTAATGTCTCTGGGTGGGCTAAACATGATGGGCACAAGTCAGTATTGCCTGTACAGGATTTCCATGTTTTGGTAAAAGTATTCAGTGGCAGAGTACCCGTTCTAAATCTAAAATACAGAGAGCGGGCAAATGGTTTCCCGATTATGTCTAGGTAGGGTTCTCGCCTGGGACAGTCTTTAAACATCAAAAAATCCTCTGTAAGCCTGCCAATGGATGTGCTGGAATGTCTTTGGGAGCAAATCCAATCCCGATAAAGCTTTTTGAGTATTTGTTTTGGAGGAGAGGTTCTGCTTGACCAGGAATCAAATAGGCCCAAGTTCGACAATGAGGTTTTCATATCTTTTAGCCATTTGATTCTGGCCCAATGTGGTGACGCCATTATTTCTTCCAGACCTCTGGCGTAGGCACTAAGTTCCTCTACCCGCCAAATACGGGCCCATAATAAGAGAGGACGAAAATTCGCGATTTCACCGATGTGGGTACAGCCAAGGTCCATAAATAAGGGTAAAAGTGGGGTGCTCTGAGGGAGGGACATTATTTGTCTACAGAAATTATTCTCAGATTTTTGCAGAGCTTCAGTAGATGCAGAGCCCCAAAGTTCAGCTCCATAAAGGGCAGAGCTGACACCTTTTGCAGCATAGATCTCAAGGACTGTTCCTATTGGTTTGAACGAACTGGAACGTTGCTCCCTCAATAGGGCACCTGTGATCCTTTTGTGGTTCAACAGCATCTTGTCTAGATGGGGGGTCCAATCCATTTTGTCTGAAATGCGTATCCCTAAGTAATCAAATACTTTTACCCTTTCCAGGGGCTCGGTGTTTAAAGAAGGGGGACGCACTTGCTGTTTAGGGGGATTAAGGACGAGGTATTTTGTTTTGTTGGTGTTTATTACATTTTTGTTACCCACAATATTGCCCAAACTCTCTCTTATGCAGAAATAGGTCCAATTTTACTTTCTGACCATGCCCCTACATTAGTTCAATTGGACCTCTTACCCAAATCAACAGGCCCTAAACGTTGGCGTTTCAACAATTCTCTTCTCCTAGACCCCAAATTTACTACCGCCTTCACCTCTTTCTCCCATGAATTCTTTGCCCTAAACGATAACTCTCCTGTTCCCAAACATACTATTTGGGATGCTTTTAAAGCGGCAGCGAGGGACTTTATCATTGACTTTGTTGCTAAAAAACGTAGAGCTGCTCGAGAAGCTACTAAAACCATCCTTCTAGATATTAAGAAATTGGAGCATTCTTATTTTACCTCCCGCTCACAGCAAACTCTAACCGCCCTTATCAGCACTAAGATGAAATTTAACAAAAAATCTACTGATGATGCATCATTATATTTATTAAAATCTAGTGCCAAGTTCTATGGGGGCAAAAATAAGGCTGGCAAGATCTTAGCCAATTATCTAAAGGTGAAACACAACAAACTAAACATTGAATCTATCTACGACACTGACTTGAACCTTAAACACACAGACGCAGACATTCTCACTGCATTCTCTACTTTCTACAAGACCTTATATTCTTCTGAAACTCAACCATCTTCCCACTCACTAGACACATTTTTCTCCACCATACAAAAACCATCACATTTTCCACTTGACCTTTCTCAATTAGAACACGATATATCCCAACAAGAATTACTCAAAGCACTTCAAACCCTCCAAAAAGACAAAGCCCCTGGGCCCGACGGCGGATGACATTCTGTTATTGGTCTCCAACCCCTCTGTCTCCATTCCTGCTTTTCTTACCGAAGTCCATGCTTATTCCCAAATCTCTGGTTACAAACTTAATAATGACAAATGCGAGATCCTTCCTTTAACCAAATTTACATTCAAGCCAGATTTTGCCGCCTCCAACTTCACATGGAAACCTTCCCATATCAAGTACCTTGGAATGCATGTTGCCCCCACCATCCCAGATACTGTTTCCCTGTGTATGTCCAAATGTATTCAAAAATTGAAAGATCTCACGTCCAAATGGCATCCTCTTTACCTCTCCTGGTGGGGCCGTCTAGACACTATAAAAATGATGCTATCTCCCATTGTTTTATACACGCTCTCTAATATTCCGGTCCCTATCCCATCCAAATTTTTCAAACAGATCAACTCCATTCTAATCTCCTTTCTCTGGAACAAAAAGAAACCACAAATGTCCTTGGCGCGCTTGATTCGTCCTAAATCAGAGGGTGGGGTTAACTTCCCTGATTTCCCAGCCTATCACAAGGCGTTCCAATTAAGACAAGCCTCTTTTTGGCTCCAAGATCCTGACACCCCATGTCCATTATGGGGCAAACTTGAACGCCTCCTTCTATCTCCCTTCTCTTTTTCCGAATACCTCTCCTTCTCTCGCAAACCTGCATCTGTTTCTACCCCGATTCATAAGTTTACCACAAAAATACTCCTCTCCTCCTCTCATTCACCCCCTACCACTATTGCCGATTTCCTATCCTCCCCCATATGGCATAACACCTCCTTACCCATCCGGGACAGACCCTTTTTCTGGAAATCTTGGCACACTCGAGGTCTGCAATGGATTTCCCAACTTTTTTCCAACTCCTCTTTTTTATCTTTTCAGGAACTTCGCATCCTTTATGACTTACCCACCTCCTTCGCACGCAAATATCACTCGCTTAAAAACGCAGTTTTATTGAAATATGATCTCCTCACTCAACCCAACCCTCCTTCTCCCTCATCCACACCCACTTCCTCACTCCACTCCTTCTTACGCACTACACCAAAAGCTACTGCTATTTATAAATACCTTCACACCAGTGAGACTCCAAGACCTAAATCCAAAGTCGAGGAGTCCTGGGAGCATGACTTGTCTGTCTCTTGGTCAGTTCCCTTCTGGGACAAAATCTGGACCAAACTCCGCAAATCTTCAAGAGCAGCAACACTCACTCAGACTTTATTTTTTATTTATAATAGACTCCTCTTCACACCCTCTGACCTACACAAACGCTTTCCTAACACTCCTCACACATGCTGGTCTTGCTCATCTCCACAAGCTGACTTATTCCACATGTTATTTTTAGGTACTCATGTTCGTAGTTTTTGGTTACAGGTTTGGGCTCAACTTAATGTGATTTTCCATACTTCTATCCCTTTCTCCCACACACATATTTTTATGGGTAGCCTTTCCTCTTGCTGGGATGATGTTGACTTAAAACCCCAGATTGTTGACCTTTTACTTGCTGCTGCTTTCCAACAATTAACAGTTAACTGGAAGGATTTCTCAAAAATCTCTTTCAAAGCATGGTGGTTTAATGTCTGCCATAACCACAGACTCGATACCACTCATGTTTTCCCGGCATGTTTGGCTGTCAAACGCATGGACTTATGGACTCCAGTTACACTTTATTTGGACTCTTGCAGTAAACGTTTGTTTCATCCTCTGCCTCCACAACAAGAAGTTCCCAAACCCCCTTAATCGCTCGATACATTCCATTTATCCTTCACTGTATCACTCTCTTAACTTTTCCCAATGTTTTTATGATTGCCATATTTTACGCTCATGTATTTTTCCTATATCTCTTCCTTATTTTTCACTTTGTACCCAAATTTCTTTCTTATTGCAAATGCATTTATATACTTATGTTCTTTTTTTTTTGCTTAAGAGTCTTTAACTTTGTATTACATTGTATTCTGTTTTGACACCTGTTTTTCTCTTTTTTATTATTATCAAATAAAATTCTTTTGAACTTAAAATAAAAGAATTCGCAGGACAGAAAACAATGAAAGCTTCCTTTTTGAGAAAAAGTAGCCTTATAAATCATTTTATGACAGGTGCACTTGTATAGTTACATTTTACTTGTTGTTCTTGTTAATAATCTACTAAAATAAAATGATTAGCAATGAAAAATAATTTGACTTGTGGCATGAGGGCACGTACAGGGCCAGAAATATCCTAAGGCCGGCACAGCTCCACTCAACTAATAAACATGGGCTGTCTTCTCACTTTCTTCCTGGCTCACTTTCCGGTCCTGTCCACGATATCTCTGTGACGAATGCTCTAGAGAGGTAGAGGGAACTGAATCCCATAGCTTCTCATTACCCGAAAGCCTAACTGTGAAAAGCGCTAATGTGCATCAGGTGACCTTTGTGTGATATGTGTTACTTATATTTTTATATATATATGATGTCAGTGTTCTATGGTACCTACCACCACCTCTCCTAATAAGCGTGTAATAAAAACCGAAGGTTTAAAAAAAAGACGTGTGGTGCTATTTTGCTTCTGTTTTTTTCTCTTGCACGGCCTGTCACACCAGTCTGTCGCTAATTGTATACTTTCATCGGCTCCCCTGTCCCCTGATCTCTGTCATCATATGACCAGAGACTCTCCTGCTCTCGTCCCTCCATAACAGGTATGTGGGTGTTTCTAGTTGGCAGTGATATGCACACTGTCCAAGTAGGGACCCTTCTTTCTAGTCAGGGTAATGGGATTACACATCCAAGATATCCCCTGCTCACACCCTTGGTAGCTTGGCATGAGCAGTCAGGTCTATCTGAGAGGCAATGTGTAAAATCTTTGCACATAACACACAGTAACCCATTGAAAACACTATAAATGGATGCCACACCAGTTTAGAAAAATAAGCTATCTTTATCTAAACCAAACAAGACCAAAATGACAAAGCTACATACAGAACTCAAAATATCACGGTGTAAAGGTTTTAGGCAATTCTGTCCATAGAACTCTATGGATGCAGTGTTTTTACATAAAGTACATCAGATGCATCAAAATCCACAAGGAAAAACAGCGCCACAGGAGGGAAGCTTCGTAAAACTAAGCGATGCGTTGATTCTTTAGTCTCTGGGGAGGCGATGCGTCAGTTCTGGTGCACACAGGAGAAGTGTTGCGTCAAATTTGAACAGTATGGGAAAGCGATGCGTCAAAATTCAAGATGGTTCTAGTTTCCAGGTGATGCTGTGGAAAACTTGGCACACAGTTGTGATGTGTGTAAATCCGGTCGTGCTGGAGGTCGATGCGGCGGTGGCAGACAAGCGTTGCATCAATTTCTTCAGGCGCTGTAGCACGATGCATTGATTCTATCAGCCGCACAGCAGGGACTGCGTTGGAGTCAGTGCAGGGGTCTTGGACTTATGAGATACGATGCTCTGAACTCAAGTTGCAGCGTTTTTTTCGGCCATGAGCAGGCACTGTGACATCATCATTGGCCGCACGGCAGCAGTGCATGGAAACTTTTCCCCCACTGTAGCGCTGCGTTGGAAAAACAGGCACTGGAAGGACGAAGTGTGAATTTTCAAGTCTTTTATACATTTTTGCAGCAAGAACCACCTCCAAGGACCCAGAACTGGAATTGGCACAACTTGGCAGGTCAGAACTCCCAGCAGTGGAGTTCAGGGATGCTGCAGATGAAGTCTTTCATGGTCCTAAAACTTCCTAACAGAAGGCAAACACACACAAGCCCTTGGAGAAACTTCACAAGCAGGATTCACACTAAAGGTCATTGCTTTTCTTCTCCAAAGCAGAAGCAGCAACTGCAGACCAGCCCAGTAAAGCAACACACAGCAAAGGGGCAGTACTCCTCCTTACAGCTCTTCAGCTCCTCTCCTTGGCAGAGTCACCTCTTCATCCAAAAGAGTTCCAAAAGTCTGGGGTTTTCGGTCCAATACTTATACCCCTTTTTGGCCTTTGTACTAGGCATTCTTCAAAGGATAGTCTTTGTAGTGCACAAGTTCTTGCCTTGCCTCGTCTTGGCTCCAGACACAGTCCAGGGGATGGAGACAGCATTGTGAGGGGCCAAGCACAGCCCTATTCAGGTGTCAGTGACAACTCCTCCCACCACTCTAGCTCCAGCAGGCCCAGCAGCCTCATGATTGGGCATCAGTTTATGCAGGGCACACCTCAAAACTCTTTGTGTGACTGTCTAGAGTGAATGCACAAACAGGCCCCTGTCAATCTAAAACAGATGTTGAATCCACAGGCAGAGGGAGGCAAAGGATGACAAAGCAAGAAAATTGACACTTTCTAAAAGTGGCATTTTCAAACACACATTTTTAAAAACACCTTTACTAGATGATGTGTTTCTAAATTTTGAGCTGCCCAAACTCCAAATCTCTAGCTGTTCCCAATTAAAAGTTACACTTGTAAGATGTTACAAGGCAGCTCCAATGATAGCCTGGGGAAGAGCTATTCCTTGCAATAGTGAAAAAGGAAACTGGCAGTATTTCACTATTAGGACATGTAAAACACAACAGTACATTTCCTGCCTTTCACTTAAACTGCACCCTGCCCATAGGGGTACCTTGGGCCTACCTTAGGTGTGACTTACTTGTAGTAAAAGGGAAGGTATGGGCCTGGCAAGTGGTTGCATTTGCCAGGTTGGCTTGGCAGTTTAAAACTGCCCTCACAGACACTGCAATGGCAAACCTGATACAGGTTCACAGGGCTACTCATGTGGGTGGCACAACCAGTGCTGCAGGTTCAGTGGCATTTGTTTTATCAGCCCTGGATACACACAGTGCACTTTACTAGGGACTTACTAGTAAATATGCCAATCATGGAGAACCAATCAGAATCACAATGTACACAGGGAGCACTTGCACTTTAGCACTGTTCAGCAGTGGTAAAGTGCCCAGAATACATAAACCAGCAAAAACGAAGTCCAGTATAACATCAAACATGCAGGTGGTAGAGGCAAAAAGAAAGGGGAAACCACACCAACGGTGGCAGGTCTGCCAGTGGGTTACCCTTTTATCTGTAGCTCTATGACCAATGCTGCAGAGATATAGCGGCAATTCTTCTGTAAGTATCTATCAGAGTGTTTGCATGTGTATGTATGTGTTTGTGTGCAAGCGTGTGGTTTTAAATGTGTCTTTATGTGTGTGTGTATATATGTGTTTGGATTTAGTGTGTGTGTGTGTGTTTGTTTCTGTATATGTGTGTGTGCTTAATGATGGGGTGTGTATGTGTGTGTTTACTATGCGAGGTGGCATTGAATTTGTTATTGAAAAGCATACGTTATCCCTGCAGGGCCAACTTTGCCATCCTCCCGAAGGTTGCGAACAGTGCTTTCCTGTACTCCAAAGGAGACGGTTTGGCTTTGCCAATGCTTGTTGATTTTGTCATGGGGCTATTTCCAGAATTAAAAGCTAGGAAAACGAAGTGATATTGTCCTGGACAACTCGAAGACCAGAACCTCGGTTTCTGAACTTATTGGAGAGTAGAGTTAATTCATCTAGTAACATAAATGAATAGAGCAATTTTCAATGCTGTCCCAGTTCCAACGTTTATTTCCTAGAGGGAGAGGCCCCTGGATGACATTGGCACACAACCACCATACATTTACAAGAGTGTCCTTAAGTAGATATTATAAAATGAGAAAACAAAAGAACACTTAGGTATTAGACATACACATTCAAAATGATGTGCTACCTATGCCAATAGTTTTCAACAAGCTTGCTTTGACTAGTGACACACCATTGGGTCTCACGCTGCTCACCGGCCAGCTTCCCTTTTTTAGGTCGAGGCCTAGCGTAACACTGCGCAGCTGTGTTTGCGCAGCCGAAGATTTAATAATTGGGAGTAGGGGGCTTAAACCCACCCCTCTTCTCCATTGGCTGGCTTCCTAAACGGAGGCCAGCCATTGGAGCAGAGGGGCGTCACTCCATTTCAGCCCTGTCTTTTTCGGATTCGGGGGGATGTTTTTTCGTTTCTTTGGCCGTCACTGAACAACAAAAACACGCCCCCGATTCCGAAAAAATGTCGACGCTGTGGGTCTGTTGTTAAATCTGCGTTGTATCTCTTAGTTCTCACTACCCATGTTGCCACAAAGTGAGGGTCATTATATCCAGCCTATCTGACGAAGCCCTTTTGACCTCAGCCTCTCTCACTTAACAAAAGTATCCTCTTGATTTTTTTACCCACCACTGCGCCCACGCCGCCTATAGGTTGTCGGTTTCAGTACCGATAACTTGGTGGGGTTCGTTTCAAGGTAGTTTGTGGTGTGGGCTATCACTGGAAGTGGCCATATGTAAATGTGGGCTAGTGACGTCACACGAAGATGGAAAAGGGAAGAGGCAGAATGGCTGCCAGTGCCGAAGCCCTCGGTGCTCGGCGGAGAGGAAGGGGTTCCGGCGGGAGCTCGACTCCTGGCGGCACAGACTTATCCACTGTGTAGGTAAGAGAAAGACGCCCACAGCTGCCTTCGCATTTTCTCCTGAGGTCCGAGAGGCAGCGTTGTTTTGCACGGAAGTGAGCATGTAGGGTGCCAAAGCAAGAGGTGGCCAACGGGAGTTAGGGACGGGGAGGAGTTGGATTAAGCCAGTCTCCTCATGCCCACTCCCTCACAACTCCCCTTTTATCTGGTGAGAATGACAGTTTTTGAAAAACCTAACTGGGCCGCCTGAAAACATTACCAAGCCGGCTTCTTTGTCCCTCTGCATCAGCCAGTCATGGGGTTTGGAGGCTGCCGTTGTTTACATGCCCCGTACCCGGAAGAGGGGTGGTAGAATAGATGAGGACAGGGGAGTCTTAAACGGAAAAAGGCCTACCTGCATCCGTCTTGCGGCCTTTGACGGTTAGACAACGTGAACTTTTATATTTAAATGAAAGTCCTGCCTCAAGGGAATGAAGGATAGGGGTGCGACTGTCAAGGTGATAGTAGCTCTCCCTTTCGTCCTCCGAGCTGTAGTACTGTTCAAACTTTGTACTGTAACTAGCGTGAGTGCCCTCGCACTCTAGGAATAGGACTACCCTCAAACCGTTCTTGTGTATAAGCCCCCCCATCCCCTTCCGTGTGATACGCTCAGATTTGTTTATTTTTCTCTGATGAACCACACGAGGACCTCCGGTAATCTTATGTTCGAAGGGCTGTCTAATAAAGAGCTGGCTGCTTTGTTTTTTGCCTCCTTCAGCCCCCTCCTTTCGGTAATCGGCTGCACACTGCCCAGTGATAATGGCAAGGGAGGCCATGAATGCAAACACACCTCTCTCCCGCCTTTGAACCCGGGCTCCGATCCTTCAAACTTCGCACTGAGCGCTCCCCCATCCTCTGCTGCTTGCTGCTTTCTATGAAGCAGCAGCAGCTCATCGACGGCAGGAGGCGGAGTGCGCTTATCTGGCTTGATTCTGAGAAATGTGTGTCTGTGTGCAACCCTTTAGAAGCAGAGCCGCCTTCCAGTTACCACAGCTGGTTGCAACCGGTCAGCACCACCGCGCCTTCCTTCCACAGCACCACCGCGCCATCCTTGCACATCACCACTGCGCCATCCTTCCACAGCACCACCGCGTCATCCTTCTACAGCACCACAGCGCCATCCTTCTACAGCACCACCGCGCCATCCTTCTACAGCACCACTGCGCCATCCTTCTACAGCACCACTGCGCCATCCTTCTACAGCATCACTCTCCCATGCTTACACAGCACCACTCCCCCATGATTCCACAGCACCACCACTACATGCTTCCATAGCACCACCACTCTATCCTTCCACAGCACCATCCTTCCACAGCACCACCTCTCCATCCTTCCACAGCACCACCGCGCCATCCTTCTACAGCACCACCGCGCCATCCTTCTACAGCACCACTGGGCCATCCTTTTACAGCACCACCGTGCCATCCTTCTACAGCACCACCGCGCCATCCTTCTACAGCACCACTGCGCCATCCTTCTACAGCACCACTCCCCCATGCTTGCACAGCACCACTCCCCCATGATTCCACAGCACCACCACTCCATGCTTCCATAGTACCACCACTCCATGCTTCCACAGCACCATCCTTCCACAGCACCACCTTGCTATCCTTCTACAGCACCACCGTGCTATCCTTCTACAGCACCATTGCGCCATCCTTCTACAGCACCCCTGCACCATCCTTCTACAGCACCACTCCCCCATGCTTCCACAGCACCACTCCTCCATGATTCCACAGCACCACCGCTCCATGCTTCCATAGCACCACTACTCTATCCTTCCACAGCACCATCCTTCCACAGCACCACCTCTCCATCCTTCCACAGCACCACCGCGCCATCCTTCTACAGCACCACCGTGCCATCCTTCTACAGCACCACTGCGCCATCCTTCTACAGCACCACTGCGTCATCCTTCCACAGCACCACCTCTCCATCCTTCCACAGCACCACTACGCCATCCTTTTACAGCACCATCGCGCCATCCTTCTACAGCACCACTGCGCCATCCTTCTACAGCACCACCGCGCCATCCTTCTACAGAACCACTGCACCATCCTTCTACAGCACCACTCCCGCATGCTTCCACAGCACCACTCCCCCATGATTCCACAGCACCACCACTCCATGCTTCCATAGCACCACCACTCCATGCTTCCATAGCACCACCACTCTATCCTTCCACAGCACCAACGCGCCATTCTTCTACAGCACCACCTCTCCATCCTCCTACAGCACCACCTCTCCATCCTTCTACAGCACCACCTCTTCATCCTCCTACAGCACCACCTCTCCATCCTCCTACAGCACCACCTCTCCATCCTTCTACAGCACCACTGCGCCATCCTTCTACAGCACCACTCCCCCATGATTTCACAGCACCACCTCTCCATGCTTCCATAGCACCACCACTCTATCCTTCCACAGCACCATCCTTCCACAGCACCACCTCTCCATCCTTCCACAGCACCACCGCACCATCCTTCCACAGCACCAATGCGCCATCCTTCTACAGCACCACCACGCCATCCTCCTACAGCACCACCGCGCCATCCTTCTACAGCACCACTCCCCCATGCTTCCTCAGCACCACTGCCCCATTATTCAATGCTTCCATAGCACCATCACTCTATCCTTCGACAGCACCACCTCTCCACCCTTCCACAGCACCACCGCACCCTCCTTCCACAGCACCACTGCGCCATCCTTCTAAAGCACCACCACACCATCCTTCTACAGAACCACTGTGCCATCCTTCTACAGCACCACTCCCCCATGCTTCCTCAGCACCACTCCCCCATGATTCCACAGCACCACCACTCTATCCTTCAACAGCACCATCCTTCCACAGCACCACTGCGCCATCCTTCTACAGCATCACCGTGCCATCCTTCTACAGCACCACTGCGCCATCCTTCTACAGCACCACTCCCCCATGCTTCCACAGCACCACTCCCCCATTATTCCATGCTTCCATAGCACCACAACTATCCTTCCACAGCACCACCTCTCCATCCTTCCGCAGCACCACAGCACCCTCCTTCCACAGCACCACTGCGCCATCCTTCTACAGCACCACCACATCATCCTTCTATAGCACCACCGCACCATCCTTCTACAGCACCACTCCCCCATGCTTTGTCAGCACCACTCCCCCATGATTCCACAGCACCACCACTCTATCCTTCCACAGCACCATCCTTCCACAGCACCACTGCGCCATCCTTCTACAGCATCACTGTGCCATCCTTCTACAGCACCACTGCGCCATCCTTCTACAGCACCACTCCCCCATGCTTCCACAGCACCACTCCCCTATTACTCCATGCTTCCGTAGCACCATCACTTTATCCTTCCACAGTACCACCTCTCCATCCTTCTACAGCACCACTGCGCCATCCTTCTACAGCACCACTCCCCCATGCTTCCCCAGCACCACTCCCCCATGATTCCACACCACCACCACCCCATGCTTCTTTTTTTTTTTTTTTTTTTTTTTTTAAATTCTTCTAAAGCGCAAGAATCAATCCCGTAAGGGTATCTCCGCGCTGTGCCAGCAGTAGGAAACTCAGTCGGTGAATAAGGAACATTAATTAGATGGGCAGAAATGCCTCTTGATAAAGGATTGTTTTTAGTGTTTTCCTAAAGGATAGATGATTGATGGTTGTTCTAACTTCAAGGGGCAGTCTGTTCCATAGGGCAGGTCCGACTGAGGAGAAGGCCCGGTCTCCTTGTCTGGACTTCTTTGTGGACGGGGGCTTTAGCAAGGCTTGACTGCTTGAGCGAAGGGACCTACTGGGCTGATATGGCACCAAAGATTGAGACAGGTATTTAGGACCTGTGCCATAGATGCATCGATGGACCGTGCAGCAGATCTTAAAATCGACGCGCTGTCTTATTGGGAGCCAGTGCAGCTCCCTGAGCAGGGGTTTGGAGGGGGTCCTAGCTGGTGCCCCCATAACCAGTCTTGCTGCCGTGTTCTGGACCACCTGCAAGCGACATACTGCGTCAGCATTTGCTAACGTCAGCAGGCCGTTGCAGTAGTCCAGACGACTGGTCACTAATGCCTGCACAAGTGTTTTCCTGTAAGAAGCAGGAAGATACGGAAAGACACGTCTAAGCAGGCCAATAGTGTAGAAGCATAATCCTGCGATGTAATTGGTGTGCTCCTTCAAGGTCAGCTTTTGGTCCAGTTTCACCCCAAGATTCTTCACATGATGTTTAGGTGACGGTACTGGGCCAAGATCTATTGGCCACCAGTCAGGGGACCAAAGAATGCTTGCTTTCCCAAAAAGCATGACCTCAGTTTTTGTGACATTACATTGGAGGCAGTTCTTCGCCATCCAATGTGACACCGCCCTCATACCCTCAGCAAAATTCTCTTTGACTTTAGAGTCAAGAGAGCTGAAAGGGTAGAGGAGTTGGGTGTCGTCAGCATAGGAGATCGGTGTGAACCCATACTTCCGCACAATCTCAGCAAGGGGGGCCACATATACATTGAACAATGTAGGGCTAAGGCAGGAGCCTTGTGGCACCCCCTTCGTGAGCCCCCTGGAGATAGAACAGAAGGGGCCCAGGCTGACAGATTGTGATCTCCCGGAAAGGAAACTCTCCAACCATGATAGTGCTAGGCCTCCGATTCCTACTCCTTGCAACCGGCCGAGAAGGATGTTATGATCCACGGTATCGAAGGCTGCAGACAGGTCCAACAGCACTAGAATCATGGAGCCTCCTCTATCCTGTGACATTTTGATCTGATCCGTCACGGAAAGAAGGGCTGATTCAGTGCTGTGGTTGGGCCTGAACCCAGATTGTGATTGGTCCAGGCCCCCTGTCGCCTCGATAAAATCGGAAAGGATGGTATTTACGTGCTTCTCAGCCAGTTTGCTAATGTAAGGGAGGAGAGAAATCGGGCGAAGGTTGGAGAGTTCAGACCAGGGCAAGGTGGAATTTTTTCGTATAGGGTTCACTACCGCTTTCTTCCAGGCTGATGGGAGCATACCCTCAGCGTATGAGAGATTAAGCAGTCTCTGGATGGAGGGTCCTACTATATCGATTAGCGGGGAGAAGTATTTAGCAGGTAGCAGGTCATTAGGGGAACCAGTCTTTATTTGATTAATCAGTATGATCAGGTCCTCAGCAGTTATTTCTGGGATGGCCTGGAGAGTTCTTTCAGAGGTCAGCATAGAGGATATTTCAGGAGCTTCATTTCCCCGAGAGTCTGAGACAGCAGTGATTTTTTTATATATCCCTTCTATTTTGTCTTCAAAATACTGGGATATATCATCACACAGAACCTGAGTAAAGGTGTTAGGGCTCTCGCATGCCTCAGGGTTAGTAAAGGTCTGAATAATTTTAAAGAGTTCTCTTGTTGAGTTACCTGCCTCTCCGATTTGGGTTGTGAGGCTTAATTTCCTGGCCTTTTTTATGTTTTTATAATAGGAGGACATTACCTCCAGATAACGAATCTTATCTTCCTCCTTTCCTGTTCGTCTCCAAAGTTTCTCTAATTTTCTGCATCTCTGCTTTTCAGTTTTTAGAGCCTCAGTATACCAGGCTTCCCTTTTAGCCACAGTAGATTTTTTTACGTTTTTCTGAGGGGCAAGAGTGTCAATAGCAGCCGTCAGAGTGGAATTAAACTTGGAGAGAGCAGTGTCGATGGTATCAGAGTTAGAGGATATTGGGTGTTCCCATACTTGCACAAGCTTGGCAGAGGTTACTTTATGCCAAGGTCTGCGTTTAGTGTACTGAGTGGCCAAGTGGTTCAATGGAAGGGTAGTGTGTGTAAAAGAGAAGTTTATCAATTTATGGTCAGACCAAAAGATATACTTAGGGGGGTAACAATGAACATTTGGATGGGAGGTGAAAATCGAGTCTAAGATATGACCACCTGAGTGCGTGGATTCATTATTTCTTGGGTGTAGACCTAAGAGAGCAAGGTCTGAGGAAAAAACTTTGGTGTCCGGATGATCACTAATATCCAAATGAAAATTAAAATCTCCTAATAAGATAAAATCTCCGTTGGCTTTCATATAAGGAGCTAGCAATTCAGTAAGGGCCAGAGAGAACCCAGCATTGGGTCCAGGTGGGCGATAGACTAGAGCTCCTCTCCAGTGTACCTTGGGGCTGATTGTGAGATGAAAAATTAATACTTCCATAGTAGGTAGCATCACTTGATCGAGAACTCTAATATTCAGGGTGTCTCTGTATATGATGGCAATTCCGCCCCCCACTTTCACCGGGCGGTCCAGTCGGATAAATCTATACCCTGTGGGTATCCCCAAAGTGATAGTGGGGGTGGTGTGAGGTTTCAACCATGTCTCAGTAAGGAAACAGATATCGGGTTGGATGCTATGGATAGTGTCCCATAGATGTATATGGTGTTTAGGGAGAGATCTTAGGTTCAGCAAAAAGCTTTTCAAGCCTCCCTGGGGGCCAATGCTGTCCAGAGGCCGTCCAATGATAACATGGGAATCCATAGCCTGAAAGCCACATTTACGACATGAGAAGGGGCCCTCTGGGCAGCGTGATGTTTTAGTGGTGCAGGTGTGTTTCCCCTGGGGTTGAAGTGATCTTAGAGCTTGTGAGGTATACCTGAGAGAGGGGGTTGGCCTAGCGCAGTCCATGGTGACGGGGCAAAGTTGGTGGCCCCTGGCCCCGTCCAGTCGCGACTTCGGCGTTGTCTTCGGCTCCCCTGCGCGCGACCGCTGCGCGCTCGGAGGGGGCGAGGGCTAAGTAGCCCCGTCAGCCCTGTCCGCTAGAGCGCTAACCGCTCCACGAACCCGGAAGTGGTGTTCTCCTTCCCCGGTATAGAATCACGGGGAGGCGAGGAAGCAAGTGAGTGCTCTGACAGTGTTGTTAGCGCGTGAGTGCGAGTGTGTGCACCATTTTAATCTAATGACACAGAAATAATAAAATTATTAAAATCGAGTTTCAGTTTTCACCAAACACTTTTAAAATTCTACTCATACGCTAAACGCTGATGAGAAGCGCTACAATACACTGGGCGTCCTATGCAAGCCAGCGGGTCCGGGAGACACTGCCACCGTCTCCCCTGCCGCCATAGCGGCAGGGGAGACACCACCACTCTATCCTTTCACAGCACCATCCTTCCACAGCACCACCACTCCATCCTTCCACAGCACCACCGCGCCATCCTTCCACAGCACCACTACGCCATCCTTCCACAGCACCACCGCACCATCCTACCACAGTCTGTGTGTGTGCGTGGCTCTGTCTGTGTGTGTGCGTGGTTCTGTCTGTGTGTGTGCGCGGCTCTGTCTGTGTGTGTGCGCGGCTCTGTGTGTGTGTGTGCGCGGCTCTGTGTATGGGTGCAAATGCAATAGGTCTCACATTTGCGTGCGATTAAGCTATTGGCATTGTAAATGACAATGCCATTTATTTATATGTTTTAAAAACATAAATAAAAATGTCATGAGCAATGCTAATAGCTCTAACTTTAAAAAACGCCGAGACCATTGCATTGTAAATGTTTGTTTCATCCACTGCTGCGTGCAAGAGACTCCTGAAGCAGTCCCGAAGCCCGGACAAGGCACAGCTGCATTCCGAGCAGCCTGCCTGCTGAGGGACATTTACGGCAAAAAAAACGAGTGCAGCACGACTGAGGACATGTACGAAAACAGTTCTTCTTTGAAAAATGTAAATATATTGCGCTGCAAACGGAGGGCTTCAAATATGCACAGAAAAATAATGTATACTGGTTTAAACAAATTGAGAACCTCCTGCCTAAATTGAGGGGTGGCGTGACCAAGACCACATTCTAAAATCTCACCCGCTAAGCTGCTGCAAAAGTTCGTGAGGTATGTATCCCTCGGCTGAGATCACCACAAGTTATGCTAGTTAATGGTGAAGTTAGTATGTTTCCAGAGAAATTAAAACGATAATGCAGTTGTCTTAAACGTTAATATATATCTGTAAAACGTGATTTTCTTATGGTATGTGACAGTAAGACATTCCTGTTTATTTCGACCTTTTGTACCTGCGTCTGCTGACTGCCGTCAGGCACCATTAGTTAAAAAAATAATAATAATAATTCGGTACCATGCCCCTTTACCTCAGTGTCAGAGGTGGCAGTAAGAGTCCACTACTTCACCAATATGACCAAAACACCATCCCCCCTGCATGTCATCAACCCAAAGGTTGTACAACCCGGGACAATTGTCAGCTAGTGGAGCAAGCACCTTTCACAAACTGCACGACACTGTTCCGTCGCTCTCTAAAGTATTCATTCTTTATTCTGTTCAGTCACTAAAAAAATGTTTTGGCATTCTTCCCCTGCGAAAAGCGCATCTGGGTTGCAAAGGATTTAGTGACGCGTCCAGGAGAAGTATATATAAATTGCAGCCGGCGTCAGAACTGCCATTTTGTTTGAAGAAGGCTGCGCGTTCTGTTATTGCTTGCATACACACTTCCCTTGCAGGTGATGCGGTTCCAGAATCGCATTACATCACCAGAGGGGCGGCCAGGGGTGTCCTGTTGCCAGGATGACTAAGCCCCCCAGGAATGTATTATCATTGAGCACTGAGAAAGAGCCAGTGCATTTTTTGCCGGGAGGGATCCTGGGGATGTGAAGGAGGGGAGGAGGGGGGTAAGAGTCAGGGGACCGATAATTCTGCGTGAAGCATGTAAGAAATATTTATCGGGAAATGGTTCCAGGTCAGAATCCTGCTGTCTCCCAGAACCCGTTCTAATTAAATATACATACTTCAAAAGAAGCTTAACCAAGACCAGCTATACCGCGACACAGTTTAAAAACAACAGCATGGCTTTCTCGCTCTGCTTCAGTAGAAATGTTCAACTGCGCGTCACTGCCTTTGGCGCGTTGTTCTTGCAAACTGTACGGCTCACAACATGGCCCCGCTGGTATACTCACAGCATCCTTAACCGAGCCCCAAGCTATGAGTCACACAGTGCGCTTGGAGCCCAAAGCATCCCTTGGCAGCCTTCATTCTAGGCTCCATGTTTTACTGGAACAGTTAATATGTTATAGAAATCAACTACATTGTTCTTTTACATTCATGCCACTGGGGATTCAGAAGTGATTCGGTTTCCCGTTGGGCATACTTAAATATATCTAAAACACAATTGACGTCATACCGGAAAGCAGGCCATCGGGTTATTTTTTTCATTTATTTGCCAAGTGTAATACTACCTCCTGCACATCATTCAATCAATCAGTGTTTGTTAAGCGCGGCTACGCACGCGTGAGGGTCTCAAGGCGAGGGGGTGGGGACATTAGCACTTGTTGAATTCGTTTCACTTATAATTTTGTTTGAGGAATGGGACGGCACCATTTGTGTTTGAACACTGGTGTATCAAGATGATTCTGGATTGGTTGGAGTGAGTCAGAGAGCTCGTGTGCCAATAAGACAACGAGAAATTGGAGCTAGTGAATCAGAGTCAGCCACTGAGTCAGTCACTGAGCGGGTGACTGACTGCTTGAGAGAGTAAGCACTCGAGTCAGTGTGTGTATGCTGTGTATTATAGGGCATCAACTGCCACATGCGGCCACATATTTCTCCAGCTTTAATGCTAAGTTTGGAAAAACGGCTTAGTCGCCTCTCTCAACACCTCTAAAAATGGGTACATGTGAGCCTAACAACAGGCAACGCTTACATTTTTAGTAATTAACCTAGCAGAAAGTTTAGCTGGAAATAAGACTGAATTCCACAACTACCCACAAAGTAACAATACTGGGAAAGACAAGGAAATTAGCCCACATCTTGCCATACTTATAAGAGTGGTCTTGCCTGAAACGCAGGTATATATTAATTAATAATACTTAATTAGGAAAAAACTCCAGCAGTTCAAGAAGTTTCTCTACATCTACACCTCAACCACATTCTGTACCATAAGACTCAGCTGGTTGTTCTACCCCAACATATCAACCAGTTTCTCTATGTCAACATCTTGCCCAAGTTCCAGATTAAAAAACAGTAGCACGTTTCTCTAAGCCAAACACTCAACCAGTCTCGGAGCTGCAACCCCACCCCCCCCCAGCGCCTTGAGACCCTCATAGGTGAGTAGCATGCATAACAATTCCCTGATTGAGTATTTTTAGTCATTCTGAGTTTGATTAAGATGATCAAAGGAGCAGGAACGTCCATGTGAGCTCCTGAGGGCAGGTATCACCAATGGTGCAAATCCCCAACAAGCCCCAGCCATCCAACCACCACAAGACCACCACGTTATGAGAAAAATGACTGAACTGAAAATGGAGCCGATCTGGATGAGGCGAACGTTGTCCATGACCCCGAGTTTCCTCGACGAAGAGCTGCCCTCGATCTGATGCTGATTCCAAGTGAGCCACTGTCCGGGAGGTGCATGTCCTACCTTTTTGTTCGGGCATGTTTAGCTGAAATGTTTTGACCCTGCGATATAGCTTATAGTGGCAGTGAGAACCTTTGGAGGCAAGAACCTCCCGCTCAGACGGCGGAGGAGCGAGGTGCAGATCCCACCAACACAAACTTCCTGGACTGGCCCTAAACCATTCTAATCCGCTGGGACCGGCACCTACTTGAAACAGGGACGGTGCCTATGACTGCTGACGTGCCTGGTGATTGCTTTCCCATCTCACCAGTCACAAGAGAGTAGGCAGAGTTGTACGATCACTAAGGAAGTAAGAGCTCCCTGCCCCGACCAGGGTCCAACCAGGTGTTTCACAGCAGAAAGAGCTTGCTGGCCTGAATCTCTGATCCAGATGCATTACTTCTCTTTCCTGCGGGGACCCGTCTTCCACGTTTGGGTATCCGAAGACAGTAAGTCTCATATACAATTTAAATAGCTCTGCTAACACTTCACAGTCCAAGTTGTGTGTGACCGATGACTGCAAGACACTAGAGCTGGCGAGTCTTGGATTGGGGGGCAGCCTAGTAATCCTCTCCCCAAGCATTCTGAGACTGCCGATTTGCGGTCCTCCAAGAAAGGCGCGGACGAGACACTAGAGGCGGTGAGTCAGAGACCGTGGCTCAGCAATCCTCACCGCATGCATGCTGTGGCTCCAAAGCAGTCTCGCCGGTCTGTTCCCTTCAACCCGCCGACTGCTACCTAGGAGGTGGGGAATCTCCCTAGAAGTCATCCTTCCTCCATGCCGGTTCACCGAATCTTCATTTTGAGGGTCCAACACAATGGTCCCATCCATCCAGGATGCTCCTTATTGACAACATATGGACAGTAAAAATAAAAAGACTCCTATTTACACACAACAGCAGCCATTTTGACTTGGTCAGTCACCTATGACTAAAACCCTTCACAACCCTCAGTTTCCATTTTGAGGCCCCCAACATGAGAAGCATCCATCTTGGATATTCCTCATTGACACTAAACCTATCATAGAAATAAAAGAAGCACTCCCTATCACACTGAACAGTGGCCGTTTAGGATTGGTCAGTCACCTATGACTCTAAACCCCATCTCAAACAAACAGTTCCCATTACTAATTTCTTTACCACGATCAGGATTATGCACAGGTAAATTTCCATTCCTAGCTTGCCCCTATGTTCGGAAGCTATAAGCTTAATTTATGTTTCAAAACCCGCCCAGTCTGTGTCAGCTTACCAGCTGACACCAAGTCATCTTCAACTGACACCTCCTCCAAGTCTTAAGGTCCCAAAGTGTCTCCGTATACTCTCACATGCAGGGAATTCCCCCACACCCACTAAAGATATCAAGCAAATTCTGTCAGAAAATGAATACCGCCACAAAACCTCTCTCTCATCCACAACTAAACAACCTAAAAGCCCATGACACAAACTTT
The DNA here is from genome assembly GCF_964263255.1 of Lissotriton vulgaris. Lineage (NCBI taxonomy): Eukaryota > Metazoa > Chordata > Amphibia > Caudata > Salamandridae > Lissotriton > Lissotriton vulgaris. Next base: position 511,168,424 of record NC_141694.1, read on the forward strand.
TTCTCCATCACCTGCCCCCAACCTCTCAGCTAATGTTACCAAAAACGTCAAAGTCTGCTCAAGCAGCACCCCTAAACACTCTTAGTTGACCTCTATTACAACAATTCCAAAGATCAAAAGAAAAACGACCTCATCTTCTGCACTACCCGCCTGGCAAAATTGATAACTAACCTAGCAAACTGCCTTCATTTAAACAACACCTCTATGGTTACAAACTGTTGATCTCCAAGTCAACCAATTTCAAAGGTAATACGACCATAGCTATCTACAGAAACGGAAATATCATGATGTAAGCTAATAACTCCAATCTACACTCTCTGGAATCCTTATTCCCAACATTAGGCAACTCCACCATAACCCACTCCCACAACAATCCAGCATCGACCCAACCCTACCCTCAGATTACAACACAGGGAAAAATGCACACAAAACACTCTAGAAACTCATTTTCCATTTCATTCTCTAACATTCACACTGTTCCTGCTCCAGATACCTCTAGCTCTAAAGACTCTATCACATCCCCATGTGTAAAACATTCAGCCAACCCCAACCCAGCAGATACGCCTGCACCTAACACCAACGCTGGTCTCAGACCCCAACCCAACAACTCCCCTAAAAACCCTCCCACCAACCTACCCATCCAGAACTCCTCACCCACACCTTGGAGAATAAAGACCAAGAGGCACCGGCCCTTATAAACCCCAACCTGCTCTATGGCCTCACAATTTCAATGACTGATAAAGCACAATGGTGCACTTAGAATGCGTACCCTAGTCCCACCCCCACTGAGAATGAAACACAGGGAAACATTTAACTACTCTCTCAGTGTTATTCTACCCCAATCCTGAATGTCACACACAGGACTACCTGCCCAACAAGTCACTGTACACCCTTGAGCGTCTCAACGAAACCCTAAACTCGCAGTGAGAGGCAACTCCAACCACTCTCTCCACCGAACCTTATAAACACAACCAACATACCTGATCATTTAACTCTCATAGAAAAACAATTCAACATCCTTATTAATTTTGTAACCTACCATACATTTGATCGACACTCACCTCTCCTCCTTCATCACCACCAATCAACCCCCATGTTCATCCCAGGCCCAGCCGAAAATCTGGAACACAACTCCTCTTAACTCCTGATATCACAGACCGAAAGGAACGAGCTCCTAGATGTCGCACAGTAAGGCTAGGTAACTGTAGAAAATGTAAAACCTAACGAAACCCACGGACACCCGCAAGACACATTCCCTCAAGATCATGGTTTACAAAGACGTCAACATGGAAAGAAGACAACTAAGAACAGCGGAAAGACGCTGGAGAGCCAGCTCCTCTCTAAACCATCTCTACCAGTTGAGAGGAGAAAGCAGAAAATGCAAAAAATGGATAATTAAAGAGAAAGCAGCCTTCTTCCGCAATACACTAGACAAAGCAAAAGACCACCCCAAAGAGCTTTTCAAAATCATTCATTACAAAACCTCTAAACCAACGAAACAAGCCCCACCTTTAGTGAAAAAATGCTTTGACAACTTCAAAATTCTTCAACAATATCATCTGAAAGATCGAACTCTCCCTTCACTGTCACTCAGAAACACCCTTTGACAACCCTCCACCCACTACAGAGGTTCACAGCTTCCCAACCCACTCCTCAGACCCACTAGTAGAAGCCTATCTCCCAATGACCACTGGACTTGACCAGAGCCCAAAATCCCCCACAACACTCATAAGCTTTAAGGCTTTCAACACACTCACGGAAGAGTACATCTATAACAAAAATGCTTACGCCAAGCCCTCCTCCCTCTACACAGAACCCATTCCAACGTCCCTGGCGAAAAGTCTTAAACACACCATAACCCCTCTCTGGACCAAGATAATAAACGGTTCCCTTAGCAAAAGGGTTATGCCCGACTGCCTCAAACTGGACCAAGTTACCCCTCTGCTAAAAAAAAAAAGATAGACGCAGATCCGTAAAACCTCAACAATTTTGGGCCTGTCTCTAACCTTCCCTTCCTGGCAAAAATTCTTGAGAAATATGTTCCCTCCCAACTCAACCAACACTTTAACACCAACAAACTAGTCAATTCACACAATCAGGTTTCAGTAAGGGAGGCAGAACAGAAACTGCTATTCTGAATACAGCAGATGATATACATAATTCCCAGGACTCAGATCGATGCTGCCTGCTCATCATCCTAGACCTATCAGCTACCTTTGTAACGGTTGACCACAAGCTTCTTGTGAATTCTCTGTACCAACGGATCACAGCAGATGGCACGGTTATGCAATGGTTTGCATCATTTCTACACAAGTGCTCACAACAAATAAAAATAAATGACTCAACTTCCTATACTTCTGCCATCACTGAGGTATCCCCCAAGACTCAGTCCTCTCACCTACACCCTTCAATATGGACATGGAACCCCTCACTGTAATACTTAAACAAGCTAATATCTCAAACCACCTATATTTTATTTGTTTGAAAGTTTTAAATAGCGCGAACAAGACCCTTACGGGTATCAGAGCGCTTTACAATAAATGAGTATAGGTATAACGAAACAATAAAAGAAAGCAGGACCGTAAGAATAAAATCAAAAAGCATAATAAAAGAACAAAGCACAGATCAAACATTATGGATATATCAGAGCGCATTACAATAAATGTGTATAGGGGTAACAAAACAGTAAAAATAACAAGGGCCGTAAGAACAAAGTCAAAAAGCTTAATAAATTAACAAAGGGCAGATCAAACAATAAGGAAAAACAGGACCAAAGAGATTGTCAGCAAAGGCAATCACAGACAGAAGGGCAAGTCAGATAAGGTGCAAGACCGGACCGGTCTGTAATGAAGGATGATGGTAGAACATTGATGGTGAAAATGTCACAATAAGTGGAGCAAAGCTGAACATATCAAAAGTCAAGCATTAGATAGGTAGGTAAGATAAATGGAATAGGGGTTCTCCACTGTTAAGTGAGGCAATGTTTACGTAAATTTAGCCGTAAGGATGCCCTTTACTTCCAGTTTGAAGGAAGAGGTGGAGGGGTTCCGTCTAATTTCTGGTGGCAGGGCATTCCATATCCTGGGTGTCATTACTGAAAAGGAACGATTATAGGTTTTTTTCTTCATGAATTTTTGTGGTTTGAGAAGGAGGTTTTCCGCACTTCTTGTTGATGTTGATCCTCCAGATATTGTGAGTTTTTGAGTGATATAGCTTGGTGCACTATGATGTAGGGCCTTGTGCGTCATGCAAGCTATTTTCAGGTGGATTCTGGCTTCAAATGGCAGCCAGTTTAAAGATTTTAGATCCAGGTAGATGTGGGCCCTTTTTTTCGAGCCAGTGATGAGTCTCGCTGCCGAGTTGGTGGAGGCTCTAAAAGGAGCTGTGGCGGCTTTGGGGAGACCGCATAACGAGACACTGCCATAGTCCAGCCGCTGTAGAACTAAGGCCTGAACCGCTAACTTGAAGTCGTTTGGGGGTAGGAAGGGCTTAAGCTACCTTAGTGTATTGATCTGAAAGTTTGCTCCCTTCGTTGCATTACTGATATGCTTCTGCATATTGAGGTTACAGTCCAAGGTTATACCCAGTGATTTTGCCGAGTCCACAATGGCTGGTTGAACATCAAGTGCTGTAAGGTGTTTTATCAAATTGTGTATAGTGGGGATTTTGGCGGGAGGAGCAATGATGAGGAATTCCGTTTTTAAGGCATTCAGTTTGAGGTGATTCACTGCCAACCAGGTTTGTGCGGTCTTAAGCGTATTGTTGAGCAAAGTAATGTCATCCAAGGTATTGATCTTGAGATAGAGTTGGGTATCGTCTGCATACATGTGGAATTGCACGTTAGATGTTTGTAACAGATCGGTGAGTGATTCCATGAAGACGTTGAAGAGTGTAGGGGATAATGAGGAACCTTGTGGGACTCCTAGCATGACAGGAACAAGTTTGGACAGTGTGTTGTTGATCTTGAATTTTTGAGTCCGGTTTTGCAGAAAGGAGCTGAACAAATCGAGCACGGGTCCTGAAAGACCCATTCTGTGTTTCAACAGATCTATCAAGTGTTCGTGTTTGACCGTGTCGAACGCTGAGGAGAGGTCTAATAGGATGAGGAGACATGCTTCATTACGATCAAGTAGTTGAAGTGCATCATCAATGATGTGTGTCATGGCTGATTCAGTGCTGTGATTTGCATGGAAGCCGGATTGGTGTTTTTTTAGGAGGTTGAAGTGGTCGATATGTTTTATCAGTTGATGATGAACACATTTTTCCACAAGTTTGGCCAGGGTGGGAATATTGGAGATAGGGCGGTAGTTATTGAGGTCCATGGGTCAGCTGTGGGTTTCTTAAGGATGGGAGACACTTGCCCTATCTTTAGGGAGTCCGGGATGCAGCCTTGTTGAAGAGAACTGTTGATGATCTTGGTCCATATGGGTGGTAGCATAGGTAAGATCTTTAACCGCATTTGGGGGGAGAGGGTCAGTAAGGTGATTGGAAGGTTTCAGGGCACTGAGAAATTTGCCTATAGCTTCTTCAGAATAGGAGTAAAAATATGCTCATGTTGCCTCGTTTTTCACGGTAAACCTAGATGGGATTTGTTGAGAGGCGTTTGGGGTTATTGGGACTACTCACAACTACACCTGGAAGTATGCTCTCTGGCAGACATACGCCAGCTGAAACCACTCTCATAAAGGTCCAAAACTGGCTGACTCACAACTATCTCAAACTCAACTAAGAAAAGACGGAAATTCTCCTTCTAGTCCCCCATATCCAAAAATGGTTAAACACCTTGATGCTCCAAACTTTGGCAGACTTCGCCAAATCCCTTGGGAATACCCTGAACTAAAGTCTAAACATGAGCTCTCACATAAAGACCACAGCAAAGGGCGCCTTCTACAACCTAAAACTCTGTAACATAATTAATCCCTTCCTTCCACCAAATGACCTAAAAACCACCACACAAGCTCTGGTTCTGTCCAGACCGGAGTATGCGAATGCCACCCTCAGAGGCACCCCAAATTCTTACTTAGCCCCACTGAGAGCCACCCCAAATGGTGAGGCAAGGATGGTAACTGGATCAAAAAGATGCAAACACATCCTTCCATTACTGAAATGTCTGAAGTGGATACCAATCAAAGCTCGTTGTTGTTTCAAAACTGCCTGTCTCACACACAACGTTCAACACATTGGTAATCCAGCCTACCTCACATTCAAACTCACAAAGGCAGGCCAAACAAGACCACTAAGAAGCCCCAACACATTTCTTCTCATCTCACCCCCCCAAAAAAGCCCTCTCTAGCTCTTTCTAAGGAAAAGCCCTCAAATTCTGGAACTCCCTCCTGGTACATATCAGATCTAAACCCTCCTTTATGAGCTTCAAGAGACAACTAAATGCATTCATCTTCAATCAACACTTCAACCATCCGGGAAACAACACCGACTCATCTTGGAATTACTACCTCGCTCCACGCATGCATCTCCCAAGGACACAACATTGGCTCAACCCTCAACACTTTAATCAGAACTGTATTTTCTCCAGTATTGGGGTGTCTTTCATAGATTCACATGCTTGAATATTCCCAGTCGTCGAAGTGGGAGTCCCACGGTAAATAACATAGCAATGTAGCCACAGCACAAGCCTATATACATAGAGAAAGCAAAAACCATAGAGTTGTCCTAGATAGACCACATATCGCGTCTATGATATGTCTTAGTCATTATGTTTTGGCCCAAATTCCAGCCAATTAGGCATCAGCACCCTCTTAGAATGTTCTCCTCAGAGGCTCAGGCTCTCAGATTTTCTAGCGCACGTCGTGTGAAGGGAGTCTCCCTGAGCTCTGCTCAATTTTTCTTCTCAAATCCTTCAGAACCTTATTTTTGGAATGTCTACCACCAAGAAATTCCTCTTCAGGCCTTGTGATAGCTGTGGAAAACAGAGACTTCATTCTGAAGACCCTCATAAAAAATGTTTTTATTGTCTGTATCCTGAACATCAGGTAAAGGATTGCAAGATATGTAGGACCTTCTCACAGAAGACCTTGAAAGATAGAGAAGGCCGCTCCTTCTGTGGCTACAGAAGTTGAAGACTTCAGAGAACCCTGTCTCTGATGTAGAGTGTGTCTTCCATCAAAAACCTCTTCATCTCTGAAGAGAAGCAGTGAACATCAGAACATCTTCTAAACCTAAAGTAGTGAAGAAAAATCACAAGGACCAGCCTTCCACTTCAAAAGGGGGGAGTTCTCCCCCTCAGAGTCTTCCAACTCCTGTTACGCCCTCGAGATCTGACTCTCAGGCGTCTAAGACTCAGTCCGCGCAGTTTTTGCCTGAGAAACTGCTATCCTCGTCGACGATTCCATCATCTCTTGCCCCGTCGACGAGAGCGGCATTCGTCGAGCTTACGTCGACGTCGTCCTCATCATCTATGAAGACGGCTTTGGTCCTGTCATCGGCGTCTTCGCCATCGACGTTGGTATCATATAAGATAAGACTTATCTCGTCGACGATACCTTTGACATTGACGAAGATACCACCCAAGCAGAAGAAGAAAAAGGCTCCGTTGACGCTTACCTCGTCGTCGACGGCGACCTCGTCGACGGTGGCCTTGTCGGCGGCGGCTCCGGCGGCCTCGTCGGCTGTGGCTTTGTCGTCGGTGGCCTCCGCGGCGGCTTAGTCGGCGGTGGCTTCATCGGCGGTGGCTTCTTCGATGGTAGCTTCGTCGGCGGTGGCTTCGTAGGCAGTGGCTTCGTCGGCGGTGGCTTCATTGGCGGTGGCTTCGTCGGCGGTGGCTCCGTCGGCGGTATCTGCGTCGACAATGGCATTAGTTCCCCTGAAGTCATCAAGTTATCGTCTTCAACGGCGCCATTCCTCTTTAAAGGAGTTACTACCGATTCACACACCTTCTCAGCCTCCAGCAGTGTTATTTTCTTCAGAAGATGAAGAATCTGATGATGATGGGCGATTCAGAGCGGCTCAAAGTCCTTCCGAACTATTGATAAAATGTCAGGACTCAGATGAACAAGACCTTGAGGAGGAAGAAGAGGAGTATGAAGATTACTCTATTTGTGAAACACATCCTGAGCCTGAGCCTATAATGACACAGATTCCCCTGACTCCAATTTCTAATTTACAGTATATGCTGGATGATTATAATCGCTGGTTTCCGAGATCTGTACAGGCCTCTCCAGCACCTCAACCTCCTGCTCAAGCTACTAAAGTCCCAGTAGTGACACCTTGGGATTCAGCAACAGGGTCTCAGCAACAGATCCCTCAAGTTTTGATTGAGGACGACGACAATGACAATAATGATGAAGATGGTGGGAGAGAAGAGGGTGAGCTGGATGATAGATCCATACTTTCAGAATGGGACAACTATCAAATTCAAACGCCATCCCCTACTCCAGCTCCTATAGATTCCCCACCAGTTGACATAGGCAGTTTCCATGCACTCATGGAAAGAGCAGCGAAAAGGTTTCAACTTCCCATGACAGTAACCGAAGAAGAGTGCTTCTTATATGATTTTAAAGAACAGCCCCAAAAACAAGTCCGCTCTATTCAAATCATTGATTTTATTTGGCAAGAAGGATTAAAGATTATGCAAAACCCAAACTCTGTTCCAGCAGTACTACCGAGACTGGACAAGAAATATAAGGCTCCTGCGACTACACCTGAGTGTTTGATTTCTCAGGCAAAACCTGATTTCATAATTACTCAGGTGGCACAACGACGATCAAGGAACCCTTCGTCTCCAATATCCTCACCACCTGACTGTGAAGGTAGGTGTCTCGATGCCATAGGCAAGAAATTCTCAACAATGGCGGCTACAACAGTCCGTGCAGCCAACTCAACGGCCATACTTGCCTGATACGATCGACAAATGTGGTCGGACATTTCTGCTTTAGTGCAATTAATACCGGAGTCTTCAAAACCAGAAGCATTAAAGATCCTGCATGAGCGAGAAAAGATTTCTTCAGAGATGATTGACTGTTGCATTGATATCTCTTCTACTGGCATCCGCCTTTTAGCAGGGGCAGCGGTTCTCAGGAGACAGGGCTGGCTCAAAGCAACATCTTTCAGTCAGGAAGTTCAAACGAAAATTTTAGATCTGCCTAATGACGGAGAATCTTTGTTTGGGTAACATATAGATGATGCACTCCAAACAATAAAGAAATACACCGACACGGCCCGTGCTCTTGGAACTCTACAATTTAAGAAGAAAACTTTGAGGCGCAAGTGGCCGCGGTTCCTCGTCCTCTTTTCATGGCTCTTCCAATCAATATAGACAAGGTCAGCAGCGTTACTCCTCCCAGTCTCAACAATCGTACAGACAACACTCTTCATCCTACAGGCAATACAGAGGTAAATCCTCTTACAGAGGAAAGGATTCCTCTAAGAAAACATGACTTTCATCTTCAACCTTTTCTAACCCCACCCGAGTATCCACGGGTTGGAGGTCGAATCTCGCAATTTTACTCCAAATGGTCACAAATTACTTCAGACCAGTGGGTCTTGAATATTGTACGCAGGGGACATGCGTTAGATATCCTAAAAATTCCTCTCAATTCTCCACCAAGAGGTCCTCCTCCTGCGCATCTTAAGGAACTTTTGAAACAGCTCTCAGTCCTGCTAAGAAAGGTTGCAATCGAAATGGTACCAAAACTCCAGAGGGGCAGGGGTTTTTATTCAAGGTTTCTCCTCATTCAGAAAAAATCAGGAGAATGGCGTCCTATTCTGGACAGGGTGCCCTAAACAAATACATAAAAAACCAGACGTTTCTCATGTTGTCCCTTCAGGAAGTTCTCCCCTTAGTATCCCAAGGAGAATATATGACAACATTGGATCTCCAAGATGCTTATTTTCATCTTCCCATTCTTCAAAGGCACAGGAAATTTCTCAGATTCAGGATAGCCGGGATAGACTTTCAATTCAAATTTCTCCCTTTCGGGCTTCGTTATGCTCCCAGAGTGTTCACCAAAGTTCTCGCACCAGTGGCAGCTTACCTTCGCCTGCAAGGAGTACAAATCTTTCTGTACCTAGACGACTGTCTACTAAAGGCACAATCATTCAAGCAGGCTTCCAAACACACTCAAATCTGCAAGTCCCTTTTTCAGTCCCTTGGCCTCACAATCAACATGGAAAAATCTCAATTTGTCCCTGCTCAAAACAGAATATTCTTGGGAGCCATTCTGGACACCAAGCTAGCGAAAGCTTTTATGTCGCAAGAAAGACGTCTGCGTCTCAAGAAGTTGGCATTCTCCCTCCTGTTAAAAGAGTCCGCTTCTGTCCGACAGTTGAAATCTTTCCTAGGGATTTTATCCTCTTGTATCCCTCTTGTCCCTTTCTGCCGGCTAAAAATGAGACCTATTCAGGAAGAGTTGGACAATCAATGGGCTCAAGTTTCGGGAACCTTCAACGATATAGTCAGCATCACGTCTCGAATGAAAAAAGGTCTCAAGTGGTGGACTCTCGAAAGAAACGTCTCGTCAGGCCGTTCATTTCTGGTGGACACTCCAAGCTACACTCTCACAACAGATGCATCTCTAGAGGGCTAGGGTGCTCACCTTCAAGGCTTAAGAGTAAAAGGAAAGTGGAACTTTCAGCAAAAGACCTGGCACATCAATCTGTTGGAATTACTGGCCATTTACTTAGCACTAAAAGCGCTCTGTCCTATCACACAAGGAGCATCGGTGTTGGTTGGAAAAGACAACACAACGTTCATGCACTACATAAACATTTTTGACGGAACCATCACCACATTGTATCACTCGACTATAGAAATCAAAACATACATCAGTATTATATTAATTGAGAAAAACTTTTTATTGATTTTTTAACCCATATGTCAATGAATTTGTTTTATACAATTTATTAAATTGAAACCTTTGTGCTAATTTCAGTGTTTCATAATTTATTATTTAATTTTTCGTCTGATACTTTGCTAGTGTATATTTGTTGCCTGGGTGCTTTGTTTTGTATAATTTAATTGCCCTGACCCAGGAACTGTATCCTTATCAGGGGGTCCTTGTTTTTGCTATATTTATGCACTGCATAAACAAACGGGGGGCCAAGATCCATCCTACTATCCCGTCAGGCTCAACAGATTTGGGAATGGGCTATTCAGCATCAAGTCATCCTTTCAGCAGTGTATGTTCCAGGAGCATCAAACGATCTTGCGGATTCTCTAATAAGATCTTCTACAGCGAATCACGAATGGGAGTTACATCAGCCCACACTGGATCACAGTTTTTCGGGTATGGGGTCGCCCGAATATAGATCTTTTTGCAACATATCAGAACCGCAAATGCCTGTCCTATGCAAGTTGGCTTCACCAACCAGAGTCATGCGGAAATGCCTTTTTGATGAATTGGTCAACAAATATATGCCTACGCTTTTCCACTAATCCCTCTGGTTCCCAGAGTTCTTCGAAAGATGAGGAAAGAACCCAGTCACATTATTATAATTGTTCCCAGGTGGCTTAGACAAATATGGTTCACTGAACTTCTGCTTCTGTCCCTGTGCAATCCGATCATCCTTCGCCCTCTTCCGAATCTCCTGATCAGGGCCAAGTTTACTATCCCGACCCAGCATCTCTACGCTTGGCGGCTTGGAGCCTGAGCACTATGAATTTCTGAATTTGGACATCCCTGAAGATTGTAGGGAGGTCCTAGCAAAGGCACGAGCTCCTTCAACTGTGAAAACATACAAACCTAAATGGAAAAGATTCTGTTTATGGTGCAGTGGTGCCCAAGTACACCATATACATTCTACTCCAGAGCAACTTTTGCCTTTCTTTTTCCGTCAGGATGGCTCTAACTCTCTCAGAGTCATCCAACAATTTTTTTAAAGGTCTTTTCCGGATGTTCCCACCAATTCGTAGACCACCTCCTTCTTGGCATTTAAACATTGTCTTAACGCAATTAATGAGACACCCTTTTGAACCGATTGATAAAGCTGATCTTAAATACATTACCTGGAAAACTTTTCTTCTTCTGGCACTCACTTCCTCACGCCGAGTCAGTGACATTTAGGCGTTCACTACTAAACCGCCTTTTCTTCAATTTACTAAGGACTCAGTCTTATTACGCACCAATCCAGTTGAACCAGTTGTTTTAAAGTAATTTTTTCCTAATCCTCAGACACCAGCTGAAAAGAGCACTCCACTCCTTGGATGTTAAAAGGTGTCAAAAATTCTATCTTCAAAAGACGGCGACCATACGTAATCGGACCAGCTTTTTGTGGCCTATGGGATGATGCAGAAAGTACATCCAGTCACCAAACAGAATTGCCCACTGGATTTCTTCTGCTATTGCCTTTTGCCATCAACAAGCAGGAAAGCCACTTCCTGCATCTGTCAGAGTGCATTCTACTAGAAAAGTTTCCACGTCTACGGCGCTGTTTGCTGGTGTGCCTCTTCATCACATTTGCAGAGCTGCAACATGGTCCAGCAGGCACACTTTTATGAAGCACTACTGTTTAGATGCTGCGGACAACGCTGATTCAGCTGTGGGACAAGCAGCTCTTCGAAATCTTTTTTAATAAGGTGAGCCTCTGTTGCTTTCCTCCTCTTGTATACAAGGTACTTTCTTTTCTCTTATGTACTTCAATTATTAGTACTGTGCATGATTATGGTTATCATTATAGTATCATTATTAAGATGATTGATCAGAACCTTGTATTTTTTCTAATTCTACTGCTCACTAATCTTATTCAAGCATGTGAATCTATGAAAGACACCCTAATACTGGAGAAGAACAAAAGTTAGTTACCTGTAAACTGTGGTTCTCCAGTATTGGTGTCTTTCATAGATTCACATGCGACCCACCCTCCTCCCCTCAGAGGCTCTCTCTCTTTATCTCCTGGCTCTATATTACTCTGTGCTGCGAAAATCTGAGGGCCTGAGCCTCTGAGAACATTCTAAGAGGGTGCTGACGCCTGATTGGCTGGAATTTGGACCAAAACATAATGACTAAGACATATCATAGAAGTGATATGTGGTCTATCTAGGAAAACTCTATGGTTTTTGCTTTCTCTATGTATATAGGCTTGTGCTATGGCTACATTGCTGTGTTATTTACCGTGGGACTCCCACTTCGACGATAGGGAATATTCAAGCATGTGAATCTTTGAAAGACACCAATACTGGAGAACCACAGTTTACAGGTAAGTAACTTTTGTTCTTATTGACTGACAATGCCTCTGACAATGTTATAAAGTATTATTATTGATTAATATTGCCTAACAATTGTTGTAAAGAGGTGTGATACCCTCGCATCTAGCTAGCGAGATAGAAAACACTCAAATAAATAAATAAATAGTCCACGGGCACTAAACATTCAGTCAGCCGGCCATTTGAGGCCCAATAGAAATTCTCATGTGGCCCCTTTGCAAATAGTTGCATTCTTCTGATGCTTATCAAGGGATCTCTGGCACTCAGGAAACGTTTACCTAAGCTGGAAAGCCTCAGGATTATTGCTACAATGCCCCTCTCATTGTGAACAGCAGCTACTGAGAGATGTCTTTGAGAAGCCAACCATTATTTACAAGTTTAATACAACTGATATGCATCAGCATCGAAAATGATGCATCGCCCAGCACCACTTTAGGACCATATTTACCTTCAGAAGAATGTGAACAGCTACAGCAAAGCAGTCTGTAAGGAGAATGCGTTGGACCTATACTTAAATTAGTCTAACGTACTTAATGGTCAGTCAAGGGAATGTGATACAGTCTGAATTTGACTGGTTTAACTGTCATTCAAAAAAAGAAAACACAATTAACTTTAGGAATCTAGCTTCCAACACAAATGTGTTGAAAGATTAATAATTCCACACAGTTCTATTCTCATAACAATAGAATTTAGACATAATTTTGACAAAATAAAAATAATGGTTTATTAAGCATTTGACATCAATTACAAGCCATGTATGTAACACAGTACTACAAATTCATTCATGGCAATCAATTGATTTACTTACGAAATAAGCATGGCTGACCTTCTTTAAACAACATTTATCACAAGCGAGCATTCAGCTCAGAGATCCATCTTGCTGGATTACCTCCCACATATTCTGGTTGCATTGTTTCCAGATTGCTCCCTACACCACATCTGGAGTGGGGTGGTTCTAATGTTGAAGGCCAGGGACTGCCCTCCCCATGTAAATCACACTTTGTTGTGGAGAGGCCGCCCAGATTTTTTTATTGCAATTTTTTGTATTAACACAATTTTACGCAACGATTATGCTAAAATTAGATGTGAAGTCTCCTAGAGCCATGTCTAAAATCTACGTAGAGTGCAGTATCTGGTGATGGGGTTTGGGTGGTGATGTCATCTCAGTAAATTGCCCACCTTGTTGCAAGTCTTGTCAAGGTTATAAATAACTCTTGACCTACCGATCACAATAAACATTTGTTCCTGACCACCAACCCCCAGAAGCATAATCACAGTCCTCAGTCATACTGCGTATCATACTTTTTGGTCCATAACAAAATATTTGTGACTTTCAAAGCTCTAGGTCAACGCCTCAACCAGGGTCTCTACCACAACACTGCAATCATATTCTCTAGCCTAAAGATTCAACAAGTTGTGCTACATAAGTATCTCACCCATATAAGTTGCCCAAACACATCACCAGTTTTTCTACCCCAAGACTTTAATTCATTTCTCCTCCGCAACAGTTCAAAACAATTCTCTGACTCCTCATTCAACCAGTTACTATATTGTTAGGTTAATCAAGTATCCTACCCCAATGGCAGCTATGCTTCACACATATTTAGGCATTCTTGTATATAGCACACAGTTCCTCTTGCTTCCCACACCCTTGCCTGTTCGTTCAATTTCTAATTTAGGAAGTATATTAAAAATTGAAAACTTCTAGTGGCTGTTCAAACCAAATAATACATTCAGTTGTAGGCAAAAGTCACTTAATGGTACCAAGTTCTTTATATGCATAAAAGCTCCACGAAAAAACTTTTTTTATTTAGGACTTCAGAAGAAAATGAGAAGACTTGTAGAGATCAAGCTGTTTCCAACCAGGGTGTGGTCACACAAGCATGAAGTCCAACCTTCTTAATAGTCTAAGTTCTTTGTGATTTGGGGAAGCTTTGTTTTCAGGAGAACTGCTTATATTTGTGAAAGGCTCCATCGACAAAGCAAAGTAAAAGAGTGTGATGGTCTTCTGTCAGGTGTAGAGCCCTTCTGGCATGCTATTTTGTGGTACCTTTTAAAAGGAGGAGCAATTGCCTAAAATAATATTTTAAACAACTTTTGTTTAACTTTAAAGTGTTCAGATAAGGTAGTTCTGGTAGATCATAAATACTCGTAGTTTATTAACGTTGAGCAGCATCCCATGACGCATACAATAACTTACATTGTTCTTGAAATATACAAACTCTGAGATCATTCTTCCCTGGAATTACCAAGTGAGAACACCTTGTTACAGTCCATTCTGAAGAGCCAGCAAACGCCTAAGCTCAGTAAGGCTCTCTTCTGATTGGCAACCACCACAGCGTGATCGATTAGGAAGCAGCAATGCAGACACAGCAGGACTGATCCTCAAATAAAAGGCCCAAGACAAGGCACTGGCATACTGTGCACCAATGGCGCTGGAGAGAACATGCAGTTCTTCTTGAAAACTGGTGGCAGAACATTTATGAGCAGAACAAATAAATAGCTTATTTGGTACATTTACGTTTATTTATTTCTACTGCTGGCCTCCTTTCCGTTTGAAGCTACATCAGATTTCATTTTTATGTTGGCTCACTTCTGAGAGATTCAAGCTGTGTGCTTTCTACCCCGTAAGGTCTGGAAATATTGGACCCAATCTCAGCACTTGACAGCATGGCTAACATTGTGTGGGGGATCTGACAATCAATGAATGTGATACATGAAAAGACGGGGCTTATCCTTCTCTTATTCCTGCTATTTATTAAAACTTCAAATCGTATGAATTCATTGAGCGCAGTACCTTTGTACAATCGCACAAAATATTTAATAATAGCATATAGCTTTGTAGCTATTTGCAGTGTAATGTTCATGTAATCTCAAAGTACTCGGGCATTACACAACGAGTCTGTAAATTTCAGCCCCTCAAAAACAGTGTCTGTCAGGATGAGCAATGGTCAGCTTGACAGACACTCTTCATTTCCAGGTCAGGTCAGGTCAGGTCAGGCCTGAGCTGAACTTTGCTTGGCTGAGGATCGCACAGCTCCTGTGGGCGTGACCTCCTCAGCTCAGCCAAGGTCCTTGAGGCCACCCCCCTTGGATGCCAAGAGGTAGCATCACTCATTGCCTTGGACCTTGGTGCTTCATTGTTTAGGCCTGAAGCACCCAGGGTCAAGTGTCAAACAGTGACACTTCATCAGAGAGTGGGGTGGGGTCAGCAGTCTCGCATTGCAGGGATAATTGTGTTTGTGCAGGAAGAAACACATTTCCGCACAAAAACATTAATTAATGGCATTTTGCTCCTTCTATGTGTGCAGCAAAATGCAGCACACATAGAAAGAGCAAAAAACTAGGAGAAATAAAAGTATTACTCCTCTTTGAGCCACATTAACGCCTCCATTTGAAAGGCGTTAGTTTTTGGCGCTAACTCAGATTTACAGATCCTTGTAAATCTGAAGCAGTGTCAAAAAACATTGATGCTGCTGGGAACGCCCACAGCTACGTCCATTGCACACCCCTTTGCCACAGAAAACGGCATGGCAGAGGGTCATATTTACAACACTTAATCAACGCAAAGTGGCTTGGCCTGGCCTTGTAAATATAGGCTTGTATAGAGCGCCATCGGAGCGTCAAAAAAAGTAACACTCTGGTGGTCTAGGGGCTTGTAAATATGCCCCAATGTGTCTTCAGTGAAACTTTGGTTTAGCAACTCCAGCCACTATAGGAGATATAGTCAATCGTTTTCATTGCCTCTGAGCCTTAAGAATCTATACTGATTGGCAGAGACTTATAAATATCTGTAGTCATGTGACCACAAATGTAAGAGCAATCAGTTTCAGCCCTCCTTTCAGAACCCCCCAACCCCCCCGCACCACAACCACCGTGACCAGTGTGCAGACAGTGATGGAGACAACCCTTTCCTCAAGCACTCTGTTGTTGAATATCGGTCGCCAAGGACGCCCCTCAATTTATTTTCACAATTACATTTTTAAGCACAAAAATATAAAAATGGATGCTAAAAAGTACGAGCATCTATTTTGAGCTATAATATGGATCAGTAGAGCATAACTTTAGGATGTAATATAGAAATAGTCTGAATGCTTAAAGAAGTCACCAGATTTATAACCTATGCATACAGACTACTTTACCAAGTGAGCTATTACCTTGGCATATTCAATAATATGAAATTAAACACTTAAGAAAGGCCAATAAGTCTTCCAAATTAAATTCCAACATGAGGGTCGACAGTTCCAGCTATTTTGTTAGGAATGATACTACTTGTCCCGACTCATGACTTCAACTACTTTGGTGGGACATTCATCTTGTTTCGTGTCTTGGACAAAGACCTTGAGTGATAGTGCTCTGGGCCATACTGCCTGAGAGACGAACGGAACATATTACTATGTTTCTCTTGTTTGTTGTGCTGCAGCGGAGGGTTCGAGCTGAGGATGTCTGGAAAGGAATTCTACTGGGGTCATGGATCTAGGCCTGTAGGACACATCAAACTGACAATGTTGAATTTTTTGATCCATTTTTTGATACACAGTGGTGGGTGTACAAGAGGCTTTAGTTCAGTGACCACTTTTAATTTTCTCCCTACTAGGTATAGGTCGAAACGGGTGCAGCTTCATTTAATGACGAGGGCCTTTTTTTAAATTGGGCGTACTGTATTTTTACATCTGACAAAGCCCTGCTGGTGAACGCAACAGGGGCCCATCAGTCCCATCACTGTTTCTGCATCAGACCTGCGCCACGACCTATTGGACTGGCATCGAACACCAGTTCTGTTTCTAGCACAGGATCAAAACATGCCATTTTGTAGCAGCATCTCTTCGATTTTTCAGGATGCGCTGTCTTAGGTGGGTCTGTATTCTTAAGGTGCACATGCTTTTGTGAGGGCTCATAGTGGTTCAGGGAGTGTGGCCAGGTCAGGAATAAAGCATCCACAAAAAATGCCTATGCAGAGGAAACTTCTGACCTCTGTGCTTCTCCAACTTCAAAGTGGCTGTCAATAATTAACACATATGCCTGAAAAATGTAAAAAAGGAAGCTCTAACCACCCACCTCAAAGCTAGTTCCAACTATAGTAAGGATCTCCTCAACATCATCAAAGAATTCACAAACCCCTCAGCAACTGAGAACAAAGTAACCCCCTTGCAGGAGCTCTAAGGCACCATTGCAGATTTTTTCCACAACAAAATCAGCACCATCTATGAACACTGTGACCCAAAACCAACCAGCGACAACTTCGACGAACTTCTCAACAGCAGCGACTCCACCTCAAACACTATAATCACTATGTAGGCTCAACTAACCACACACACCATTGCTACCATCATGAGCTCCACCCAGAGACTCCTGCCGCCACCAAATGTTCAACCTGGGGAGTATATCTATCAGTAAGGAACTCACCACCATCCTCAACTCATCCATCTCCTCTGCCTCTTCCCAGAAGGATGGAAACACGTAGAAGTAAAACCTCTGCTAACAAAACTACCACTGACCCAGGAGAACTCGATAACTACCAGCCTAGCTCCCTACTCCTGTTCCTGGCTAAAGTCCTGGAGTAAGCAAAAAACAGCCGACTCGCCAACAACATAGAGATCAACAAACTCCTGGCTAATCACAGCACAGAAACCGCCCTAATTGCAGCCATAAATGACATCCCATATCTCCTAGACCAAGGAGAGACCACAGCCCTGATCCTCTTCGACCTATCCACAGCCTTTGAAACCATGACACACTACTTCCTCCTACATGGACTCCATCAGATGGGGACCAAGGAAATGCCCTTAAATGGATCACTTCCTTTGTCACCGGAAGAGCCCAGAGCGACAGCCTCCCATTTACACTTCAGGCCCAAAGAACATCATCAGCGGAGTTCCCTAATGGTCCTCACTGAGTCGAACCCTGTTCAACACACACATGTCCCTCCTAGCCATACTGCTCAAATCTTATGGTTAGAACATCATATTATACCCTGACAATCTCAGCTCATTCTCTCCCACTCCTCAAACCACACTAACACCAATTTCCACAAGTGCATGACCAGGGTAGCCAGCTGGATGCAAAACAAATGGTTCAAACTCAACACGGACAAAACAGAGGTACTCATCTTCGGGAGCAACACCACTCCATGGGACGACTCTGGTGGCTAACAGACCTTGCCTACTCCCACAGACCATGCCAGACAACTCACATTATACTCGACAACAAGCTCACCACGAAGAAGTAGATAAACGCCCTCTCTCCAGCCTGCTTCCTCACCCTCTGCATGCTCCGGAAAAAATGTAAATGGCTCCCTATCAGCACCAGAAGCACCATCACCCAAGCCCTCATCACTAGCCGCCTGGACTTTGGAAACTCCCTCTTCATTACAACATCACCTCATAACTACTGAGCAGATGGCGAACAATCTGGAATGCAGGAGCCAGGCTCATCCTCGACCTCCCAATAAGAGTCCACATCACATGCCACATCAGAGTGCTCCACTGGCACCCCATCCAAAAAAGGTGCCAGTTCAAACTACTGACCCACACCTACAAGGCTCTGCACAGCAAAGGATCAGCCTACCTCAAGCACAGATTGAACTTCCACCAACCAGGCAGACAACTACGCTCCGCCTCTCTTTCCCACATGCCCTGCTTCCACAAAAGCAGAAATAGCGGACACACCTTCTCCTACATGGCCTCCAACTCCACCTCCGGACTGCACCCATCCTACAGAAGTTCAGAGATGGCCTTAAAACCTGGATGTTCGACTGACAACTTCCAGCAGCAGCCCCCCTGCACCTGGATACCCTTACAGGTGATAAACAGCGCAAATCGTTGGTTGATTGATTGGGTGACAGTTGTGCTGGAGCCTGTTTGATGTCAATCACTATCTTGGGGGCCACTCTAGTGCCATGCCCCAAGAAAAAAGATCTACTGAGCAATCAAAGAGCACTTTGATTTGTTGAGAGTGGCTTCCTTGTCTGCCATCCTCTGTGGGGCTGCGTGGATATGTTTGACGTGTTCCTCGCATGATTTGGAGTAGATCATTATATCACCACTGACGGCTAGGACTTCCTGGAGTCCAGGCAACATTTCTTTGATGACATTCTGGTGGATGGACATGTTAGATCAGATCATTATATAGAATAAAAAAAAAAATATATATATATATATTGTGCAAAGCATGAAAAATCAAAGAAGTGACGTGGCAAAGCCTTCCAGCTGCCAGGCCAGCAAAACAACAGTTAAAAAGAATTCAACACAGGAATGGGAGCAGGGTGGGTAGCTTTGGGGAGTGTGGGAGGTGGAAGATAACCAGCTGCCCAAAAGCATAGGGATCGGGTTGGGGCGGAAGCCTTAGGAGGTTGGGGGCATGCCTGGGTCGTACCTTAGGGTTCCTGGGGAAGAGAGAAATGAAACATAAGCGATTCCTTAGGGTCTTACAGACCAAAAATAGAATTCCCATTAGGCATGAAGTGAAAGGATACAATTCATCAGAACAATGTGAGAACAAAATGCTCTTGGGTGGAACAAAAGCACAAACAGGTAGGAAAACCATTGAATGAGGAGCAGGGAAGTGAGCTAGACAACTAAGCCATCCAATCATGAGCAAGGGGTTGACCCAAAGCACAGTCTACGTATACTGGAAACAAATGGTGTGGCCAACAGAGAGCTAATGCGTTCTGTAGCCAAGATGTTTAAAGGACAGATTGGTGAGCAAATGTAGGGATGAAGCAATTGAAGGTGGGATAGGATGCAAAATGCTGCAAAGAGAATAAATAATGTAACTGTTACAAATAGTATTAACAATTCCTCTTAACTGTATCAATGTGCTGAGCATACCTTTCTCGCTCTTGCTCCAGAAGATTGGTAAAATCATCACTCTTGTTCATGTAGTCAGTATGTTTCTGTTTCTCATTCTCCAGTTCGTAGACTGTGCGCCGATGGCACTTCTCTGCCAACAAGAGCTGCTCCAGCATACGCCTATAGGTTTCCTTCTGTTTTTCCTCGAGCCTGTCCAGCTAGTTGTAAGAAATGAAGAACAATCACATTTTCAAAGGTTCTTAAATAGCGTACTAAAAAGATTGAATCCTGATCGAACACTTCAACTGAGAAACAACTGTCTCAAAAGCCACTGGCACCATTCTGCTTATATTAAAATAAAAAAAGCAATAAACTATTTCACAGTAAGATGTAGAAAATACTGTGGCTTTCAATACATTTCTAACGACTAATTCGGACTATCTTTTTTTATTACGAATTAAATTAAGGATATACTTTAGCAGGATAGACTTCCTATGACACTCTGTTCACAAGTCCAATGAACATAGAAAAAAATACTCCAACTGAGGATTCCATTCACTTGACATATGGTTTCCTTTATTTAATCAAAATAGAATGAGTTTGGATGTGTGATTCACCTGGTGCTTTTATTGGGCATTCTGTGTGTTTTCAGATTTCTTCCTCTTGCTCCTTCACTAAGCTCCAGATTCCTTGGCTGTGAATGTGTTTCGCACATTCATGATATGTTTGGTTAATCAATGCCATCAAGTTATTGACTTCAAAACTTTGTACCTTTATCAACTACCCTAGAACTGACTGCCATCAAGGTCAAAAGAACAGGGAAAAGAGTTATCTAAGGTACCCATAACTTCTGCATGGAATGCACTCACCCACCTTGTAGATGGAATGCTTCATCCTCAGGGCTCTTCTGGCACTGATCAGTATGAGCGAAGTGTGAGCTACAATCCAGTGAATTGTTGTGGAGCTCAGAGGTATTTTGTTTGCCAGGGATAGAGGTGAGACCACTCTGATTGGATTCAGGGGTGAAGGCAATTGTGTGCAGAGGGGAATCAAAAAAGTGAGTTAAAACTATATCTTAGATGGACTGACTGTATTTTATGTTGTGCCCAGAGATCGGGCTAAAACTGAAGTAGGGGTTAGGATAGCCCACTAGCTGAGGTCGACATGTTTCTGCCATTATTAGCACCCTCTTATTAGGTATAAGTGGCATTTTCCAGAAAGGGGATGTCCTCTCTCTTTCAATGCTATCAACAAGAAAGGAATATACACGTATCACAACCCATATCAGAATAAGATGTCAGGTGTAATACTCAAATGATCAAAATTTATTGCACCATAGTCTATATGTCTTTCAGTTTCTAACACAGTGCTGGAAAATAGGGGTCAGTCAGATCTATACGAAAAAATGCATTTGTCCGGGCGCGACATCTACATGCAATGGAGGGAACCATAATTTTTTAGGCCTGGATCTTTCTGACAAAAAGTTAACTTAGGTGATGTCTGATACTCAAGTCTTTTCTTGTTTTAGCATCAGGGTCTCACACATTCTTTCTGTTAAATAGCTTCTAATTTCATAAACAAACTGTGTGTTCGATCTGTTCCATTCCATACACCCCTGTGGAGAACAGTGAACACAACAGCTCACACACTTAGCAATAAAATCATATACATTATGTGATTTTTTTACTTCAGTGCAAAATGTGAGCAAAGCACACTGATGTGCTATAGAATGTTAAAACATGAATTTTCTGAATAGGTGCAGTGGAGGGTAAAGAGTGTCTGTAAAGTGGTTATAAAGACAAAGAAGTCCTCATCATTAAAAGGACTTTAAAGACAACACGTGCATATTTGGGGTGAACCAAAATCCAGCAAAAATAAATTTTACATACTGACGAAAAAGTTTTGGAGTGTTTAGGAGAAATTGTGTATATACACGGATTTTAAAGTCTAGAGATGTCCAGGTGGGAGAGACATTCTCAGGGAAATGCTAAATCAGCGACTTACTTTTGTTGTGAGAAATATGAGTTTACGAGTCGAGAATGTAGTTTCTGTGAGTTGAACACCAGCCACCAAAAAGTGCATTGTGTCTCATAAGTGGGTAGTGTTTTTTAATAAGTATTTCCTTATTGTAGGGAAAAGCTATATTAAACAAACCGCAGACTTGCAAATGAAACCAGTGTCGTGTCATCAAAACAGAAACATGTAATAAAAGCAAGGCATTTCCACAACCTATTCACAAGGGAACTGATGCGTGTAAAGCACATGAAAATTCAGCAGAAAGGATGAAGTGTTTCATTTTTCTTACTAGGTTTATGGAATGACGGGCTCCAATACAATTTTAATCTTCACATCAAAGGATAGGTCAGATTCTTGTGCAAAACAAAGAGACTTCGTATTGGGGGAATTGTTTCATTTAGAGATTATGTCAGCATTGAGCAGGTTGACGACGATTTGTGGACCAATAATGAATTTCCTTAATTTGATGAATATGACTTGGCATTCAGTCTTGATGGTAAGACGTGCTTTGGGGTAGTGCAATGCCATCCAAGGAAGGCATGTTTAGGCAGGTGTAATTTGCTTTTAACTTCCCACGAAAGTCAGAATCACTACTACTGGCTGTTCAGCAAATGAGAGTACATGCCTCTACCAGACTAGAGGTGGCTATAACTGCTCGTGTTGTCTGAAGGCTTCTCTACACTGTAGTGTAAATCAGTTTATGTCAGAGTTCTGGTGATCCTACCAGATGGAATGCAGTGAGGTAGAGAGAAAGGCAGAGGGAATTAGAGAGAGAGAGAGAGAGATATAAAGAGAGAGGAATAGAGGGAGAGATAAAACGAGAGACAAAGTGTTGGGAAGAGAGAGAGACACAGAAAGAGAGAAAACAGAGGTTAGACACAAAGAATACATTTCTATGCAAATGCCGGGGAGCCAGACAAAATAGAAGGAAGGCTTCAAAGGATAAATGACTGGTACACCGAAAATCAAATGGAGTCTCTGGTGTAGGGGAAACATCCTTTACAACGAAACTTTTACAATGCAGTGCTATTACAAAGCAGGTTTTACAACGAAAACCATTACAACGCATTGAGCTGGGGGGCGCTCTAGGATAGGGAATAGATTTAATTTACTATCCAACACCTTCCCTAGTGTCCACGGGGACTGGAGTTGGAATAGTAAATTAAACTATTCACTATCCAGCACCCCAAAGCGCTATGCGTTGTAAAGGTTTGCGTTGTAAAACTGGCGTTGTAACAGCATGCGTGGTAAAAGCATGCGTTGTAACGTCATACATCCCTGGTGTAGTGTCCTGTGAGTTAGCAATGCTGGAACCCTTTTGGCCCCTGATGGACTCCGTAGAACTGTGACATAAGTGTCAGCGCGTAGTGAAGTCAGGTTTAGAATGTTGAGTTTGGGGTTACTTGCAGACAAATAAAAATGTGTTATACCAAGCTCCATTTGTGGGGTAATCATTGGCAGGGATTTAGGCTGGGCAGGATGCTACAACTGGCTACAAGATAGGGGATAAGTAACACAAAGCTCAACAGTGCTCTCCCAGAGAGTTTGCCGTGGTCCAGCAAACCGCTCACGTGTGCCACGTGTCCCTCAGTCAAAGTGCAGAATCGATGTTTGGCGTATGTGGAGTAAAAGTGCAACTCCACCCAGTGTGACGTATTTGAAGATAACGAAAGCTCCACTTAAAGGTCTACACATCGTTGGCCAAGAACCTACTGGAACGGCCGTAAAGAGGTACCACGCTGCTACGCAATCGAAAGCTATTCATCATACAGAGTGATAATGTTAAAGGCGGATACAGGTTCATCGTGACAGAAAATTACAAGATAACACTGCGATCAGACGCGCTGTGAGACTGAGAACAAACAGGTTCCAGACAGTACAAACAGAAGCCTCAAAGCAAAGTGACTTAGATCCACCTGCTTACCAGAATAGATTAAGAGAGTCATCATACAACAACATTGGGTAAAGTGGCCAGAGACGGAGCTGTCCATACACGAAGCCGCACACCATCAAATCTGCCCAGTGGCTACTCAGAACACATTCAAAGGTCTCCAGAAAAGTGAAGGGCTCCAATGGAGACCAAGAGTGAGGTCAACCAGAGGAGACATCTAGAAGAATATTTAACCAACAGGGCGATTTTGCTTACATATCAAAAACTTATTAACAATTCCCCGGACACTCTTTCACTCCTACGGAAACGATGGGAAAGACACATAACAGACTTACACAAAGAAGATTAGCTAGAAGCCTTAGCATCTCCCATGGAAGTGGCCATCAAGACACATCTCCGGCTGGTCCAGCTCAAAATATTGCACCGGGCCTACAATTCCTGCAACACGATGGTCAAAATAGTCAAGAGAATAGATCCACTTTGCTGCAGGCATTGCAGGCAGGAGGGGTCATTTTAACACATTTTGTGGACCTGCCAAAAAATTCAATCCTATTGGGACTCAGTGGTATCATGTATGACGGGGATATGTGAGGAGAACCTATTGCTCTCTGCCAAGTGGTGTCTACTCAATGTTTGGGAAGCCACAGACCTGGGACGAGCTGTTCAGACCTTGGTAACCTTAGGCCTCATGATTGCGTAGCTTAACATAGCTCGCCATTGGGGGGGGGGGTGGATGCTTCACCAACCCTTCTGGACTGGAAGAGGGACATGGATTGGTATATGGTAGCAGAGAAAACAGTCTATGTGAGTAGAGGATGCCCCCGATAGTGTGAAACAGTGTGAAATAAATGGAATGTATATAGGGGGAGTCCATACACTGCTCCCACTGTTGGAGCGTTACATCCCCTGGTCTATGAGGTCAGCCCCTGAGGGGATAAATGTGGGGTGATCCTTTATAGAAGTCCAAATAAGTCTGAGAACCATACCGTGCTGTGATGTTGTGATGTAACGTCTTATTGCTTAAATGTGCAAGATGGTGGTATGATGTTATTTTCTTAACTGCCTCAAATTAATAAAAAGATATTTAAAAAAAAGAGTGAGGTCAAGGTTCCACAAACTGTTCAAGATTACATAAGGGCAAGAACAGCACTGGACCTTAGAGATGGCATGGATGAAGCAAGTCCTAGCGTACAGCAGACTGAGTTGGAGAGAACTTTACTCTCAATGTCAGCCAATCCCATACATGGTTACAATACCGCCGCCTTCCTGAAATCGCCACCACCATTCGATAGCGCCAAAATACAGAATGTTGGCAACAGATGGACTGCTTGGATAGAGACATTTGATTATTTCATTGATGCACTAGAAGAAACAGATAACAAGAAGATTATCAAATACCTTAAGAATCGTGCTGGTGAAGGTATAAAAGAAGTCAAAGAAAATGCAGGAGCTGACATAATTACATACCGTCAGATCAATGAAGCCTTGAATCTCAAGTTCAATCCAATACCAAATGTAGATTACGAAAGGTATAGTTACAGTCAAGAATGACAAAAAGTTGGCGAAACCATCAATCATTTTGTTGAGAGTCTGGATACCCTCAAACACTAAGTTCAATACATTTATTGATGAGGAAGCTATACCTCTCTGAGTTATTAATGGATGCCTGTCAAATTAATTCAGGCGATAAATGCTGAGAGAAACTCTTAGTCTGGAATAAGTTCTCATGGCTGCCAGAGCTGTTGAGTGTGCTGATCGACAAGCTGCTGGTATGGAGGCCAGAGGTGCCCAGAGTGAGTCAGTCATGAACATGAAAAGTAAGCCACATCACAAGGAATGGTGATGTCTCCATGGAAGATGAAGTTTGGCTTCAGGTGTGGATGTTCGTTTCCACACGAAAGTAAATGTCCCACCGTTGAACAGATATGCAAAGGCTGTGGGAAAGAAAACCATTTTGTGACGGTTTGAAAGGCAAAAGAAAAATCGAGTATGTCACGGCGCAACCGAGCGTTCCAAAAGCGACGTTCGACGCACACCCACAAGGTCGAGTGCCAACATCAATTGTTGCAAGTCGGGATAAAATGAAGTCCATCATCATCTAAATCATTGTCAAACAGTACCCATTCATGTATGAAGTTCTGGTACTGATATCAGTGAACTATAACATGAATGCGCATCATGAAAGTAAGTCAGATCTCTATGTTGTTTCATGAGTTAGGGAAACTCAAGACTATGAAAGTACAATTACACATAAATGAGGACGTCCGTCCGGTTGCTCAAAGACACAGATGAAGTACATTTCATTTATAGTAAGCTGTTAAAAAATAACTTGAATCATTACTAAAACATGATATCATTGAGAGTTCCACTGGTCCAACGCCATGGCTTTCTCCCATAGTGGTAATACCCAAAAAAAACAGCGAAGGAACTGTACGGATCTGTGTTGACATGCAAGCAAATAAGGAAATATTAGGAAAACAACATCCAGGTCCGCACATTGCCAACATGATAACACAATTGAATGGTACAAGGGTCTTCTCTCGCCTTGATTTGAATTAAGGATATCAGCAGTTGTAACTCTCGGAGAATTGCAGGTACATTACAACCTCTTCTACACATATTAGTCTGTTCCAATAGAAAAGACTACGTTTTGGTGTGTCATCAGCTGCCGAGCTTTTTCAAGATGTCATTTGACCTGTCATACAGCCTGTCATGAATGCTTTCAATTATAGTGATGACTTATTGGTTTCCGGAGCTATACAGAAGGAGCATGATAAAGCTCTTGAGCAAGTGTGCAGTTTACTTACTGATGCAGGTTTAACTTTAAATGCAGAGAAATGTGAGTTCCATAAAAAACCCGATCCAGCTAAAGTGCAAGCGTTGGCAGCTGCCAGTCCCCCCACCAGATGTTTCCATGTTACGTTCATTTATAGGCATTTTCTAGATATATGCAAGACTTTCCCGCTGCACATGCTTGACGACAAAGAATGTTTCAGTTCATTGGTCACATATATCCGAGGAAAGCTTCAAGAAAATCAAACAAGTTATTGAGAACGCTACTGAGATGGCTTACTTTGATCAAAACCTTCATACCAAGCTTGGTATTGACGCTAACCCAGTCGGGTTAGGGGCAATCCTTGCACAGCACAGCAGACACCCAAATACTTGGAGACATATTGTGACATATGCAAGCAGAAGTTTGTCCCAAACTGAACGTGCTTACTCACAAGCTGAAAAATAATGTTTAGCAGTGGTGTGGGCTTGTGAACATTCCCACGTAATATTATATGGAAAGCCTTTTACTTTTGTGACAGATCATCAAACATTGTTAACCATCTTTGGCAATCCAAGGCCAAGATGCATCCTCACATTGAACGTTGGGGGTCTATAATTACAAGAATGCAACTACACAATTGTGCACCATCCAGGGAAAGATCGAAAGTCTACTGAATACTTCTCACAAGTGGCTCTTCAGTGCTATGGTACCCCTTCCAAGACGGCTGAAGCCTACATAAATTTCATTGTGAAATCAAACACACCAGCTGCCATTTCGTTGGAACACATTATCACTGTCACGAGTCAAGATTGTGACATATAAAAATTGAAAGACATTATTACACATCAGTTTTGGAACCAGCACACTTGACCTCTTACCAGTGGCAGTGAACACCAGAAATTAAAAAATGTGAAAGAAGAACTGTCCATTACTCAAGAAGGCATTATCCTGAGAGTTTTAAGAATTGGTATTCTGCGACAACAGATATCTAAAGTGGCCCTCGGGGAAAAGTTGCCACAAAACGAGTTCTCAGAGACCGAGTCTGGTTTCCTCAGCTCGATGAGAGAGTTGAAAGAGAATTGAAGGCCTGTCATCTATGCAACTGCTTTTCATTTAAAACCACTCAACACATCTTAAACATGTCAGAGTTGCAAAAGCATGTATGGGAAAGAATTGCCTTCGACTTCTTCGGTCCTCTTGGCAATAGACAATACCTGATGGTAATTGTCGATGAATACTACGGTTTTCCACTGATAGATGATCTCTCATCTATCACTCAAGAAAGAGTCCTAGAGAGATTAGATGGTACGTTCACGACATGGGGTGTTCCAGCGATCTCAAAATCCGACATCGGCCCACCTTTCAATATTCGAGAATTTAGAGATTTTCTCAGTCATCTTAATGTGAAGCATCAGAAGAGCACACCTCTTTAGCCATAGGCCAATGGCCTTGCCGAACGTTTCATGAGTACGCTTAAGAAAGCTGTTCACTAGATAACAAAAAAATTGCCAATACTGTTCTTTTTCTTCCTTCTCTTTTAACTACACATTGCAACTAAACTCAATGTGAATGTGAGACTTTCGCTTCACGCTGAATAAATCAATTATTTTATTTTCATTTACAATACTTTTGTTGGTTAAATTTCACCAAATTTACATTTTCAAAAACTACAAAACACTGAACAAAATGTGATTAAACATTGAATTGTACATATTAACAATCATTTATTCTTTGCAGTCACTCAACGAATCCACCATTCATTCACTTGACATCCACACACACACACCAATTATTTACAATTGAAAATTACACTTTTTCTGTGTCTTGTAGTTTTGTAGTTTTTGAAAATTTAAATTTGGTGAAATTTAACCAACAAAAGTATTGTAAATGAAAATAAAATAATTGATTTATTCAGAGTGAAGCGAAAGTCTCACATTCACATTGAGTTTAGTTGCAATGTGTAGTTAAAAGAGAAGGAAGAAAAAGAACAGTATTGGCAATTGTTTTGTTATCTAGTGGTCAGTGGCTTGGCCTTACTGTTGGGAGCCCAAACCCAGTGGTGCTTGTTTGGTCTAAGAAAGATGTTCAGCATGCTGTATTGGAAAAGTTCAATCTTAAAATTGTTTTGAATCCCACTCTTCCAGCTCACCGTTCGACCCCTCACTTGACCACAGGTGAAAACCCTGCAACCTTGATGTTCGGGAGAACCATGATGACCAAGTTACCCCAATGGACCAACAGGATCAATTACTGAGGAAGAAACTCGTATAAAAGACATGGATCATGAAAGGAAAGTGAAGGCATACACAGACAAGCGCAGACATGGAAAAGATGTTACTTTCACTAGAGGAGATCGAGTGCTTGTCAGTCACTCTAGGTAATGAAAATCTTGTGCTCCTTTCGATGCTGAGCCATTTCATGCTGTGACCAGCAATGGACACATGGTGCATGCCTAATGTCCTGGGAAGTCCATTATGCAAGATTCCTCTTATTTACGACATGTGGCTCATCGCTCGTCACACACTGATGTCAATATGGAGACATTGACTGGGTCTGAAAGGACAATTTGAAACCCTTTGACTGCTGTTGTTCCTGCATCGCCAATGTAGATCACGGAGAATTTTACTGCCTGTCTCCAATTTCAGATGGCATAATCATGACGTGTGATTAGAGCGCCACAGAGACTTATTGAAGAGCTATGATTGTATGTATGTGGTAAAAAGTAGCAATTTTTTTATTTAACAGAGGAGGAGATAAAGTGTCATGTGAGTTAGCAATGATGGAAGGCTTTTGACTCTGATGGACTCCATAGAACTGTGACTTAGGTGTTAGAGCATAGTGAAGTGATTGCAGGTTTAGAAAGTTGGGTTTGGAGTTACAGGCAGATAAATAAAGACGTGTAATACCAAAGTGCGTCTGTGGCATAGTCATTGGCGGGTGCCCAGGCTGGGGAGGACGCTACACCTGGGTTGAGGGTCTTAATGTCTCATTGTGAGGTTCTGTAAACATTTTGAAAACTTGTCAAGAACACAGGGTATGTGATGGAAAACTGTGGTAGAGGTCCACAAGGTTATTGACTGACATGTGTACAGGAACAAATGACAGCCAAATGATAATAAAGCTCAAAGCTACACAAGTCACAGTTTTTACAAAATGCTAACTGAAGCAATGTGTGTGGGTGATGGGAACCCTGAAGGATGCTGGTTCTATGGATTATATTCATTCACCTGAAGCCCAGAATGGTTCTTACTGAGAAGCAGAGAAAGCCTAGGATTACTGATTCTTGTGGGAAGCCAGCAAGAAGCCTGTGGGAGGCACTGGAAACGCTAATGCTAAAAAAGAATCCTGCTGGTCTAGTTTCCTTATCTGGGAAGCATTGTTTTCCCCTGATCCTTTGTTATGAAACTGCATGGGATATTGCTTTGCCAGTACAGAACGAGTGTGTCGATTTATTCTGGGTTTGGACATTTTGCTCTGCGTTCATTGGGCTGAGTCCTGTCTTCTGATTTTCCAAGAGAATAATGGTGCAATTATTCAGCTGGTAACAAATGCATTGAGAAACCATTCCATTATTATTATTGAAGGGTGAATGTAGAGCAGTTAATGTATGCTTGGAGTGCATACTGTTAGAAATTGGGTTTCTGATTGGAAGAGGTATGCACCCTGTTCAAGCAGGAACCACAATCCTAATCAGGGTAAGTCACAAACACACCCTATATAAACCTGTGCTCACCCTCTGGTAGCTTTACACAGAGCAGGCATGAGTAAGAGGCATTGTGTGAAATATTTGTGTAACACCTCAAAGAGAAACACAGTGAAAACACCACAAAATGACTCCACCCCAGGTTAGGAAATTGAGCTTACATTTATAAATAGAACAAGACCAAAATGACAAAAATCCAATAAATAGAATTTGTGACATAAATTCATACAGGAAAGACTGTAAAATAGCACTCTGAAGCAGTAAGCACTTATGTGGGTTATATTGTTGTGCCTCACCGGGACAATATCAAAAGTTCAGGCCGATCGTGATGGAGCACTGGCTGGATACAGGGACCTAGTTAGGCCCGGTGAACAACAGTACCTTGATCTGGGTTGCGTCACTGTCGAAGATAGTGCAGCCCAAGCGATGTGTCTGTATTGTGCCACGCAGTGGAGGAAATGCATCTATTGTCTCCATGCAACGGAGGTGATGCTTTGGTTTCAATAGCAATGCACTGGTTCCAAATGCGATTTTCTGCTACTGCATCAGGGGCCGCATCAATTCCGAGTGCGATGTACTCGTTCTGAATGAATGCACCTCCTGATCCACGCAATTGCGTTGCTGCGCTAGTTCAGAAAGCGATGCACTGGTTCTTATTCACGCAAAGGTGTTGATGTGCCAGTTCCAGATGCATGGGTATCCTTGAAGCAAACACTTTAGGCCTCACTGCAAAGGTCCAATACTGGGGTGACACCACTTAGCAGGCAGACTCATAAATGGCAGATGCAGCAGCACAAGGTTTGAAAGTCTCTTATGTCTCTGAGACTTCAGAACAGGAGCAACCCAGCAAGCCCTTCAAGCTACTCTCGGTTTAACTGATGCAGATCTAGTCCTTTTCACCCAGGCAGGGAACAGCAGGCAGCAGAGAGAGGCAGGAGTCCAGCAGAGCAGCAGTCCAGCAAAGCAGCAGTCCAGTAGAATGGCAGTCCCTTTCAGCAGCACAGCAGTTATTCTTCTTGGCAGAGTGGTCACAGGTCCAGAAGTGTACTGAAGTCATGGTGTCAGAGGTCCAGTACTTATACCAAGGGATGTCTTTGAAGTGTGGGGGACATCATAGAAAGCCTATAAAGTGTACAGAGGGTCACCTATCCAGCCCTGGCTCCAGACTCATACAATGGCTTATGTAGACCTTTGTGTGGGAACAGGATACTGCTTATTACGGTGTAAGTGTGAGGCTGTGCCCAGCTCTTCCTGCCATCCTGTCAGGATGAGCCATCAAGGCCCATTAGGTCACACCTAAGCTCTCTTTGTGTGTGGCTGTCTAAGGGGAATACACAAAGCCAAGCTCTCACCTATCCCAGACTGATCAGAGACAGAAAGAAGGCACCAAATGGCTAAGATAAGAAAAATGACAACATCCTAAAATTGGCATTTTAAAAATTGGAATGATAAATTCGACATTACCATTAAAGAGGATTTATCTTTCCAAATCCATAGGTATTTAACATGACTGATCTACTCTCTTCCAATCTGGAATTGCAGTTTAATAGATATAACAAGGAATCCCCAATACAATCCTACGAGAGGGGTAGGCCTCACAGTAGTGAAAATTATTTTCTGAGGTTATTCATTACCAGGACATGTAGAACTTAAAGGTACATGTCCTATCTTTTATTTCCACAGTACCCTGCCC
Organism: Lissotriton vulgaris; assembly: GCF_964263255.1. Lineage (NCBI taxonomy): Eukaryota > Metazoa > Chordata > Amphibia > Caudata > Salamandridae > Lissotriton > Lissotriton vulgaris. The sequence goes on from NC_141694.1 coordinate 511,200,450, forward strand.
CATGGGCTACCTAGGGACTACCTTAGAGGTGACATATATAATAAAAGGACAGTTTAAGACTTTGCAAGGTGTTTAACTGCCAAGTCTATATGGTAGTGTAAACTGCACACACAGGTTCTGCAGTGGCAGGCCTGAGACATAGGGCTGCTTAAGTGGGTGGCACAATCAGTCCTGTAGGCACACTGGTAGCATTAAATTCACAGGTCCTGGGCACATGTAGTGCACTTTACTAGGGACTTATAGGTAAATAAAATATGCAAGACAGGTGTAAACCAATTATATAATGTTTTAGGGAGAGAGAAGAAGCAGTATAGCACTGCTTAGCAGTGGTAAAGTGCACAGAATCCTAGGACCAACAAAAACTAATTGGAGGAGGAAGGCAAAACGTTTGGGGGTGACCATTTAGAAAGGGCCATTTCCAACACAACCCCCTTCCAGCCTATAGCCAGGGTAGACTAATCGATACCTTTATGGACTTCCCTGCTTAGGCGATAGAGCATGGACAATGGCCCACTACTGCAAGGGCACTTGTCAGTTCTCTGCCTCTCTGAACTGAGTTGGATCCCTCGGTCTATACTGTCAGGGGTCACTGAACTGACCCATGGGGAATCCTTCTTCTCACCTCTGGACCCCATCTGTGCAGCACCTAACTTAAATTTCCTAACAGATGCTTCCCAGTAGGCAGACAGTACCACCAGGGCCAATTAAAGATGTGGCCCATTCCACCCCTTGGTTCTGACTTCTGTCCCCAACCCAGGGACAACTCTGTCCACAAGGACAACAACCAACAGAAGCCACTGACAGCTGTCTGTATCCGTTCAGGGCTCTCTGACCTCTGAGGTTTCTCAGAGAGGGGAGGCAGTAACCCTAAGTGCCTTGCACCCTTTTTCCAATCTACCTCGCACCAGTTCAGGGGTGGCATTCTGAAACTGGTCACTCAGCCCAGGGTCAGTATCCTGAGGATGAGCAAGAGTCAAAGGTGAGTACTCCCTCACCTTGCCCTTACATTGGGGCTCCTGTACCCTCTACTTGGCAGTGGATACAGAAAATGGAACCGTCATGGAGCCTATGGTGGGCTGCCCTATTAGTTCTCCTGGCAACGGTGGGCAACTCATTCCCCAAAATACAGTCTATGGGAATCAGGGGACTAACTATGACCCTCCTCTTAGTCACCTCCCCAGCCCATTCCAGGAATACCAAGTTGAGAGGGTGAAAAACCCCCATGGGCCTAAGTCACCCCACGCACCTGCCTGGTGTACTGCTCTGGGGAATCTAATTTTTCCACTATCATAGTCTAGCTAGCCTCTGTATCCCTCAAAGCAGTAACTGGGATCCCATTCACTTTCACCTGGTGGAAGTGACAACTCTCACCATCAGGGATCACCAGCTCACCCTCTGGGTTTATCTCCCAGCTGAGGGAGATCATGGTATGGTCTATGGCCTGCCCCCAGGGACTACTTACTACTAAGGCCACATTGGCCACTCCTGTAGAGTTCCCATCAATGGGTGGTTTCTTTGGACAGACAGAGTCCACCTACTTGTGTCCTAACTGGGAACAATCAAAGCAGTGGGGTTGGAGATGGGGCACCATTGGCAGCAGCTTACAAGAACCACCGCCCTTCTTCTTGGAAGGGGCATGGGAACCCTTTCCTTCAACCTCAACCTGAGACTGGTCTGGGTCCCCCTTGATCTCCCCCTCACTATGTTTGGGAGAACCTAAACCACTCTTCTTGGGGTCACTGCAGGTACCTTTTGGACACTCTGGTGCTAACCCAGATGTCCGCCTCCTCCGCAAACTTTCTCGGGTCTGTCCGCTTGCTATTAACCAGGTGCTAGTGCAACTTAGGAAAACAGATACTGAGCATGTGTTCTCTCATGATTAAATGGTACAGCCCAATAAAATCACTAACCTTGTTGCCCCTTACCCACCCATTCAGTGCCTTACTGGAGTAATCTACAAAATGTACCAAGGATTGGTTGGGGAGCTTCTGTGTGTCCCTGAATCTTTGGCAATACTTTTCGGGAGTTAGGACAAATTTGGCAATTAAAATGGGCTTCATGGGGTATACTTTGTTTGGTCCCCAACTGCTAATGTCAGAGGTGTGTCCCTCCCACATATTGGCATATGTTGCCATAGACCTCCACCCCCAGTGCTCCACAGGAACCCTGTGAACATTCAGTGCAACTTCATAAGCAGAAAACATGTATCAATGCCATCTCCACTGCATATCTGGGTACAAAATCCTTGGGATGTACGTCGTTACAACGCATGCTTTTACAACGCATGCCTTTACGACACAACTTTTACAACACAAGTTGTTACAACGTCTTGCGTTGGGGGGCGCTGGATAGTGAATAGTTTAATTTACTATTCCAACTCCAGTCCCCGTGGATAGTAGGGAAGGTGTTGGATAGTAAATTAAAACTATTCCCTATCCTAGAGCGCCCCCCAGCACAAGTCATTGTAATGACTTGCGTTGTAATGGTTGCGTCGTAAAGGTACTTTGTTGTAAAAGTTGCGTTGTAAACGCTGTTCCCCAAATCCTTGGGCAGGAAAACACTTTTGTCTCCATCAGGTACCGCATGTGTGCTGTCACTATCACTGCTGCAATCTTCCTGCCTTGCCTTGTTATCCTGCTCTTTCAGACTCAGTCCATGAGCCAGTAAATGTTTCTTCTCTGCTAAGGCTTCCTCTGCTTCAGCCTTTTTCTCTTCGGCCTCCTTCTTTAATTTGGCCATCTGCCACTTGAATTCTCTCTCCTCTCTCCATTCCCTCAGCTCCTCTGGAGATAGGCCACAGGTGGAGCTCAGGGCCCATTAGTAATATTGAATTCACAGTCCCTGGGCACATGCAGTGCACTTTATTAGGGACAAATAGATACATTAAATATGTCAGACAGGTGTAAATCAATTATGCAATGTTTTAGGGAGAGCACAATCACTCTAGAACTGGTTACCAGTGGGAAAGTGCAGAGAGTCCTAAGGCCAACAAAAACTAATCCAGCAATAAGGGGAGGAGGAAGGCAATAGGTTTGGGGTTGACCCTGTAGAAAGGATCATTTCCAATACATGCTGTTTGAGCAATGGTGTGAAAGTTAGAGTATTTTAATTAATTAACCTATTCCGAACTGCAGCATTACTTGGTCATTGCTTTTGTATTAATGAGATTCATATGTCTTCCCCCTTACAAAACAGCATAGCAGAAGCATTTGTAGCTTTACCTCTGATTTATTCCTTCGGTCTGTCACATTGCAGCCAATAACCTCCCACAGACACAGGACGTCTATTCTTGCTCAGGTACTAGATGCTATGGAGTGTTCTTCGTGTGTACTTAAAAAAGGTAAATCATCCAGTGGGCCAAAGGTTTTTTTTTTTTTAAAGAAGAAAAAAAAGAAAAAGCCAAGAGACGATATGCGGTGCCAGACATTAGCAAATAAATCCGGGGCGTCACAACTGGAACCATATATTGCCGCAAGTATCAGGGGCTGGGCTCGCAGGGTGCCGCAGAGCATTATAAAAGGCCCGTCAGGGTGAGTACCTGGGAGGTCTGCCATGGGAGCCCCCTATGCAGTAGTATGGACACCCCCGAGAATAATTAGAATAGAAGGAGGAGTGTATTTCGCCCCAGTGTTGCGAAAGGAGTCTTGTAGCGGTAAGCTGCATGAGATGGGTCTCTTGTAAAAAGCATATGTCCACCTTGTGTCGAGTGAGATGGGTGTGTACCAAGCGCGCCTTGCGAAAGTCATTCAGCACACGGACATTCCAAGTCTAAAGTATAGTGTCAGTCATGGTGCTGCCATGGAGGGAGTAATGTACGGGGATGGTGGTATGGTGGGCAAAGGTAGCATGGATGGACGATGTGTGTGAAAGGAGTATGGCGATAGTCATGGAAACAATTCGACACAACGTGAACATACATAACTCGCAGCCTCTAATAATACAGATAATACTCGCCCCTTAGCGGGGAGATGCTTAACCTGAAAAGGAAACCTGAGTGAAGACAGATCATTGGCAATTGACTGTGCAAAAACAAACAACAAGGCTACGGGAAGTAGCCATGAACCCCAGGACTCAAAAGCCCATCCCCGGAAGCCCGCCAAAAAAACTAAAAACCCCAGAAGCACCCCCAACCCCGCACCCACACCAACCCCCCAATCAAGTGGAGGTACCACCCAAACCCACCCCAGAGTCTCGCAACTTGGAGAGGGAGAAGTAGTGCGCATAATGAGAATTATCCTGTGGGGGCATGGCGAAGCCCAGCAAACACCCCTGCCTGAAAGACAGGGTGGCCAAGCTGCTGGAGTATGCAGAGATTAGAGATAACCTTTAAGGGAAAACAAAACTGTGCATTGAAGATAGACAAACATATATAGGTGCCTCAGAGGGCCGCAGGGACCAGAGGTCTAAATTGGTTGTACAGACCATGAGAACATGCAAACCTGTGGATACCATCACATAGGGCTATTGATAGGTCAGTCATTGTCACTAAGGTTCTCAGCAGCAGCAACCTGGGAATTTACGGGTGAAGAGCGGTGAGACTTGTTGAGTTTTTAGCGAACGTCAGTGCCTCTCTAGGATCCGGGAAGGAGAGAGTTTTGTGCCCTGTTTGATGCGCAGTTTGGCCGGGTATGCTAGTGAGTAGTTTTGTTTTGTTTTTGTTTCATGTTTCTGTAGGATCTGTTTGGCCGGCAGGAACTCACGGCGGGCTGCCTGAACTGTGATGGTGTAGTCCGGGTAGAACAGTAGGTTGTTGCCTTGGTGGCGAATGTCACCTTTTCCCCTGGCAGCCCAGAGGATGGCATCACAGTTCCTGAATTTCAAGATTTTGGCAATGATGGGACGTGCCGGCAAGCCAGGGGCCGGACGGGGTCCAAGGGAACGGTGTACCACTCAACGATGAAGACTGGCGAGAGAATGTCTCCAAAGAGCTCCCGGACAAGCTGTTCTACAAAGTGTTCCATGCGAGAGATGTTGGTGGATTCAGGCATCCCTGTGATGTGAAGGTTACTGAGACGTGAACGCGCCTCCAAGTCCTCATTCTTATCGCGTATAATGGCTAGTAGCTTGTCCATCTGCAGTAGTTTTTGACGGTCTTGGATGGCGGTGTCCTCTGCGTCAGACACCCTGGTCTCAACATGTAGGAGTTGGGCATCGTGGAAGTCAACCCGGGCCTTCACAGTGTACAGGCGGGCAGGCAACTGATCCAGCTGCGTCGCTATGGTGGTGACCGTGGATTTAACCTCCAGAAGGATGGCCTTTAGATCATCTGGGATTGCGCCATTTAGGTTGTAGCCAGGGGGTCAACGCCGTCCGCTCCGGCACCCTCCTGGTGCATCTGGCGGCATTGGTCAAACGCAATCTTGGGCTGCTTGGGGTCAGTTCTGCCCATGGCCAGTGACGTGGGGATTGAGGCAGCCAATGGTAGGAGCAAGGGCCGCAAGGAGAGGGTCTGCTCAGAATAGACAAGAAGCGGCCAGCTGGTGAAGGCCCCCGTGGGCTGCTCGTGAAGAGGGAGGGAATCCGATGGCCTGATGGACCAGTACCAGGCGGGCGCCGCAGATGGGCAATCACCCAGCCAACATGGGGCACAGCAGTCGTTTAGGGCCCCGGGTGAGCCGGTCGCAGCAGTCAGCCCCAAATAGCAGGTGCAGCGGCAGAGGGTAACACAGAATCAGATGTGGATAAACGGGCAGCTGAGCCAGCATGAGGCGAGGTGGCTCGGTCAGGCTCCAGACCTGAGGCAAGCTGGGGAGTGTCACTGGCACAGACTGCAGAGGCGCGCCGCAGGTCCAGAGCAGGGCACAGCCAGTGCAGCATAGGAGGCCACGCCTCAATCAGGTACTGCAGGATAAACTTGCCAGTCTCTGCGGGGTGAGACAGCAGGCCGCGTGAACAAGCAGGGGACGAGGCAGAAGGCAGGAGGCGGGGCATCAGCGCCAGGCTGACACCAGGGGAGCTCCACGGGTCCACCGCAATGAGGGCGTCAGCGACTCCCCAGGCCAAGTCAGGAGCCATCGGCTGCCGTCACTAGGGAGCCGAAGGACGCAGCAGGCAGGGGCGTGCGCGGCGGAGGGATCAAGGGAAGCACACCGCCCACTTCGCAATGCCTGGCTGCAGAGGCCCAGACCCCGGGCGCAAGCGGAGCAGCAGCCACACCCGGGAGATCGTGGGACGGAGCAGCTGGTATGGCGAGTGCTCCCCCAACCCTACCGCAAGACGCCCCCGCAGGAGCGAACCTACCGGCTCAGACGTCCGCAGGGTGGAGCTGCCGCCTCAGGGAGTATTCAAGACCTGGTCCAAATCCCACAACTGGTTCCGCGAGACCAAGATGTCTGTGCGCGCCACAAAGCCCAGGCCCGGGCCTCACGCATCAGCAGATCTCGGGCCAGCAGGGGCCCAGGGAGGCAGAAAAGGTCTCAAAATGTGCCGCAGGAGCAGGTGAGTGGCGGTGATGTAAGTTTAATTGGCGGTTAGTCAAATGCCAGCAGGATGATGTAGGATGATGAGCTTGGCCATTTTGCAGCCGGGCAAGCCATGCCCCCTCCAGTGGGCCAAAGGTCAAACCTCTTGGCTCCCAACTCAGTGGTAGTTTCAATGAGACACAAGCTTCATGAAAACTGGTTAATGTCTAGCCTATCAACCATGAGGGATGTCCAATATTTCAGGGACTTGTAGATGAATTTGTGAGCTTGAATTTCAATTTGAAAAAATGGAAATGATTTAAAAGACAACATCCTCCCGCTTCGAATTGATAAGAATAAATCCCAAATTTACTTCATCATTAACAGTGTAAAGGGTTCTTTGATTAGAGTATTACAATACACCTAACCGCAGACAGCCGGTGCTCACAGCCTCTCTCAATGGTACCTGTTGACAGCTCAGCTGCATGAAAGACATCAACTTTTTTTGTGAATGTAAAACCGTGAAAGGTTTAGAGATTAGCTTATTGATCATTAGTTTTTACAGCTAAAGCTGTCACCACTTTTTATCGACATTTGAAGAACGTGAGTCCGCAATGTGTTAGTGCCAAATACACATTTACAACAAATAAGTATACTTTTTGACTCCAGGATGCACCTTGAAGTCACTATCTCTTCCACTGCCAGAGCACCCAAACACCAGCTATTTAACGTACGTTTCAGATGATTCGCCCTCCCCTCCAGACCAAGTCATCATAAACACATTTTGTCATTATCATGTTTGATTACTATAACACCCTGCTCGTTGGTCCTCTGAATTAGTCAATCACTACCTTGACAAAGTTATACGAATACTTCTTTCACAATCACTGATTTACCTGGTTTCTCTGACAAAAGGCACGTTGCCTACCTCTGCCAGCCTCAGAGCCCAGTTCATACTCCTCACTATGGTTTTCAGAGAGATTCATGTTTTAGTGGCCCCTCATCCTGCTGAGTCCATGTTGTGTTACTTTCCGTGAGACCAGTGTACTCTATTAACATCCCATCTGCAGTTTCCAAAGTCCTCTGTTTCGTCTCACTTTAGTTACCTACTTGACCACATACACTACAACGCACCGTCTTTGGCACTTCTTACCTACATGCTTGGAAGACGCCTCTGAAATCATGTCATCACCACGGAGGGCCCTTAGTACCGACCTTGACTACCTTCCTCAATGGCTCTCACGCACTGAAGCGCATTCCTACCACCAACTTCTTTATAGAATGATCCCCGAGAAACTGTTGCCTTTTTTCTGTTCGTTGGACTGTCAAAGCCTCTGCCTAGCCCGCCTCCTTCGAATCTATTTCCATTAACTGGTTTATGTAACTAGAAAAACTGCATATTCAGTCTGTGTGCTGTGACTTGTTGCTATGCACAATATGTGTATCCGAAATGGTCTTGGCAAGCTGCTAATAAATAAATACATAAATAAATGCCTTTTCAGAAACCACCACTCTCAGGGAATTATCAAAAACATTTAAGGAATATGTGGCAAATCTGTGTCTCCTCTTACCACACATACCTTTCAAAACCTTGCCTTGTTTTCTACCACATTTATGTGTCTGGCTATGTCCAAGACCCATTGTGTTTAATAAATATGTTGCCCATTCACTAATGTTGATTACCCATTTCCTGAAAATATACCCGATGACATTTCTTTGAAGCCTACTGGCTTACAGTTTCATATTGTGTCTTTCAATTCTAGGAGTACATCTCCACTTATATAGTAATGCCTCTTGTTTCTTGTTTACTTCTTTTAAAGCATACACATATTTAGTTTGTGTCCTCATCCCCTTTCCTCCCTGTTTTTGACTAACTCCTTCCAGAACAATTTTTGTAAGATCTTTTTTTAACATAAATTAAAATAAAAAGGGCTTAGAGCCTGCCCATTATTTACCACTTGTTGACTTCATCTTCACTCTCATTTCTTTTCTTTCGATCGGTATGCAGTATCTGATTTTGTTTATTCATTTTTCTCGCTCACTAAAAATGGCTTTGGGAGGATTTTGGTTTCACCTTCTATCGATTTGACACACACTCATAATATTTCCTTGCAAAATACGCACTTAAACAGGGGCTTTATATTGCTTGATTTTGTTTGAAACACGCCCCTAAATAAACCCTTTAAATTGTAGTGATATTCTATCATTGCAATCAGAGCACAAGTCCGAAAAAAAGAAGTGGGGAAACTAACAAAGTTTGGCAGTATGCAGGTGACGTCACAATGCATGACATCATGACCTGTGACATCACGGCACGTGACATCGATCGTTGCATCACAGGAAGTGAGATCAGAGGAAGCAGCATCACAATCACTTTACAGGAAGGGACATCAGATTTTAAGACCTCACGCATATGTTTAGTGGGTCTATCTTGAGTACATGTGAATGCATTACCAGTATACACACAAACACTCTTGGTTTAGACAGATTCGTATCACAGCAAAGCTTTCAGGGAAACTGTCTCTGAACACAAGTAAACAGAGTTCTGAACAGCATTCGGTGAAAAAAATCACACGAGGACAAACAGGAGGCACTAGACACATGCACACATGTCAGTGGGGGCATGAGGAAGATTATTGGAAAATGTTCCTCTCTCAAGAATCACCACAAACATTTTGCCTTTCTCCTCTTTTTCTGACCTTTTTTTTGCTGGCTTTAGGACTCTGGATACATTACCACTGCTAACTGGTGCTAAAGTGCATGCGCTCGCTCCTCTATACGTAGCATACTTGGGGACCGGTTTCTGGCATTACAGCCATCATCGGCCCGGCTTGCTTGAATCCTGATGGTGCAATGAGCAAGGGACTCACATCTGAGTATACCCTTCCACGCTTATGATGGACAAAACGATTCAGAAAAGGGGGTGGTGATGGACAGAGTTTCTGAATTAAGCAGAATACTCCTACCCAGTCAACAGATCAGGGCTTGATCCATCACCGTTTTTTAGCTCACTGCACCATCCCAGCTCAGAACCTGGCTACATGCAAATTAGTCTGTCCCTGTCCCAGTGCATCATGGGAACAGGGCAAACAAAACTACCAAGCCAATTCTTTCACTGGGAAGGAAACAAGCTTCCGGGAACCAGTTTCTGGCATTACAGCCGTCATCGGCCCGGCTTGCTTGAATCCTGATGGTGCAATGAGCAAGGGACTCACATCTGAGTATACCCTTCCACGCTTATGGTGGACAAAACGATTCAGAAAAGGGGGTGGTGATGGACAGAGTTTCTGAATTAAGCAGAATACTCCTACCCAATCAACAGATCAGGGCTTGATCCATCACCGTTTTTTAGCTCACTGCACTATACCAGCTCAGAACCTGGCTACATGCAAATTAGTCTGTCCCTGTCCCAGTGCATCATGGGAACAGGGCAAACCAAACTACCAAGCCAATTCTTTCACTGCGGAGGAAACAAGCTTCCGGGGACCGGTTTCTGGCATTACAGCCGTCATCCGCCCGGCTTGCTTGAATCCTGATGGTGCAATGAGTAAGGGACTCACATCTGAGTATATCCTTCCACGCTTATGGTGGACAAAACGATTCAGAAAAGGGGGTGGTGATGGACAGAGTTTCTGAATTAAGCAGAATACTCCTACCCAGTCAACAGATCAGGGCTTGATCCATCACCGTTTTTTAGCTCACTGCACCATCCCAGCTCAGAAACTGGCTATATGCAAATTAGTCTGTCCCTGTCCCAGTGCATCATGGGAACAGGGCAAACCAAACTACCAATCCAATTCTTTCACTGGGAAGGAAACAAGCTTCCGGGGACCGGTTTCTGGCATTACAGCCGTCATCGGCCCGGCTTGCTTGAATCCTGATGGTGCAATGAGCAAGGGACTCACATCTGAGTATACCCTTCCACGCTTATGGTGGACAAAACGATTCAGAAAAGGGGGTGGTGATGGACAGAGTTTCTGAATTAAGCAGAATACTCCTACCCAGTCAACAGATCAGGGCTTGATCCATCACCGTTTTTTAGCTCACTGCACCATCCCAGCTCAGAACCTGGCTACATGCAAATTAGTCTGTCCCTGTCCCAGTGCATCATGGGAACAGGGCAAACCAAACTACCAAGCCAATTCTTTCACTGGGAAGGAAACAAGCTTCCGGGGACCGGTTTCTGGCATTACAGCCGTCATCGGCCCGGCTTGCTTGAATCCTGATGGTGCAATGAGCAAGGGACTCACATCTGAGTATACTCTTCCACGCTTATGGTGGACAAAACGATTCAGAAAAGGGGGTGGTGATGGACAGAGTTTCTGAATTAAGCAGAATACTCCTACCCAGTCAACAGATCAGGGCTTGATCCATCACCGTTTTTTAGCTCACTGCACTATCCCAGCTCAGAACCTGGTTACATGCAAATTAGTCTGTCCCTGTCCCAGTGCATCATGGGAACAGGGCAAACCAAACTACCAAGCCAATTCTTTCACTGGGAAGGAAACAAGCTTCCGGGGACCGGTTTCTGGCATTACAGCCGTCATCGGCCCGGCTTGCTTGAATCCTGATGGTGCAATGAGCAAGGGACTCACATCTGAGTATACCCTTCCACCCTTATGGTGGACAAAACGATTCAGAAAAGGGGGTGGTGATGGACAGAGTTTCTGAATTAAGCAGAATACTCCTACCCAGTAAACAGATCAGGGCTTGATCCATCACCGTTTTTTAGCTCACTGCACCATCCCAGCTCAGAACCTGGCTACATGCAAATTAGTCTGTCCCTGTCCCAGTGCATCATGGGAACAGGGCAAACCAAACTACCAAGCCAATTCTTTCACTGGGAAGGAAACAAGCTTCCGGGGACCGGTTTCTGGCATTACAGCCATCATCGGACCGGCTTGCTTGAATCCTGATGGTGCAATGAGCAAGGGACTCACATCTGAGTATACCCCTCCACGCTTATGGTGGACAAAACGATTCAGAAAAGGGGGTGGTGATGGACAGAGTTTCTGAATTAAGCAGAATACTCCTACCCAGTCAACAGATCAGGGCTTGGTCCATCACCGTTTTTTAGCTCACTTTTAGAAAGTGGACATTTATATGTGCTTTTAACTCTGCGTGTCTGACAGCCTGTCTCCAGCACACATCTAGGGTGGGTGACAGCTACACTTTGTGTATTCCCTCTAGACAGTCACAAACACTGGAAGGTGAGGCTCATCTGCATTCTGAGCACTCATCTCCATTCATTTGCATTCTGATGGGTCTTTCTGGCAGGGAGGAATGGGAGGGGCTGACAAACTTCAATGGGTAGTGTCTTGTCCGCACACAAAGCACAGATTTAAAACCCACAAATAACCTGGCAGACACGGGGTTGAAAGGTATCTTTGTGAGCTGCAGAGACCTGATTTGAAGTCACCCTACATCAAAGGCACTTTTGTGTATGAGTACCGGGTCTCTGACCCCATGAAATCAGACACTTTTGGATCTTAAACTGAAACTCTGTCAGAAGGAATGGTTGTTGCCCTGTTGAATACTGCTCCCTGTCTCTGCTGATGGAGAGCTGGACTCTGCCTTCCCTCACGGGTGTAACACAGGCCCCCGCAGCCCACGCAGTGTGGGGGGGGTGCGCTCCAGGGGGCCCCGTGCTCCAGGGGGCCCCTCACTCTCAGGGGAGGCAGACGGCTGCAGTGCAAGCAAGCCTCAGTCTGCACAAATAAAAGTGGTGCTTACGTTAACTGCGCGCACAGCCTGAGGCCTCCCTAAGTCACCTTAAATTAAACTGAACGTGCACACCACGGTGACGGCCTCTAACTATTTAATTAATAAATTATTAAATAGTTAGTGCGCAGTGCGTCCGTACTCATAATTAAATGGTGCATTTGCGCCCAAGGTGCCGCGCCTTCAGGGTGGGGGCGGGGGCAAGGGCAGGGCTGGTGCCACAGTCATGCGCATTGTAATAAACAGTGCGCGTGACTTGTACCGGTACTGACTCCTGAGAAGTGTGCTGCCGGCCGCGCCGTGCCAGGATAATTATACTAGAGTACAACTAGTACTAGCCACTGCCTGGTAGCTAACTTCGTTCTCGTCCTGTCTTCTGCTGCAGGTGAGTCAAGTTGGCATACAATGGCAAGGAGTAAAGAAAGGAAATAAATAAATAAACCACTGCAGTGCCCACGAACCATGCACTGTCTCAGCAGGCCCGGGAAAAGTCTGGCCCGGGAAAAGTCTTCACAGCTGGCCGCTTGCTACTAGTAAGTGCCTGCCCCTGGTTCTTTACTTTTGTGTGCAGCCGGCCAGGCTCAGCCTCTCAAATCACTATTTGTTGTACCTTTATGTGTCTATTCTATTTGTAGAGGTTTCAAGCGTTTATTTTTTATTTGAGTTCCATGTTCACGTGTGCGCTCCTGTGGCTGTTGGGGACACTAGCTGAATGACTGAGGCAGCTGACGTGTTGGTTGTGTGCTCCATTTTCATGACTTGTACTTTTTAAAATAAAGCTGTTCTTCATGACTAATAATACGTACTTACAAGGCTGTCTCTGAGGCGCGGCTTGCTGGTGCTCCGGTATTTCTGGCACAGTTCTGGCATTCTGGGCAAAGCCTACTTGAGCAAAGGCACCACTGTAGCCTGCGGTGCCATGGGATGTAGGGCATAGGGCTACAGAGCAAATGCGATCCTGCAGCTAATGGTGGACACCAGGCCCCTCTGCCCACAATGAAGCGCATCGCCGAGGCCTAGCCCGCAGCCAGCATGGAGTCTATGTATGGCAGGCCAACCAAGTGACCCCCACGCACTACCGTGTACACCCCTGGGTTTCTGTGATGGGGTGTGGCATACCCCTTCAGTGCTCCAGTATATGGCACGCCTAGGGCGGGTACTTCACGGAGTCCCGTGCACAGCACTGATGCAATGAAGGCAGCGATGTTTGTTTGCACGTCACATGGCGTGTGTGTAAAGCCGGTGGCCATCTCCTTATCACCTCTTCTCAATATTTATACTGAGTCTCTCCTGGTTCAGAGGATAGTGTTTACGCTTCTCAAAGTGTTCTGCTTTTTAATATATCCTCATTCAAGTGCAAGTCAGTTAGCAACATCTTTGTTTTCATTGATTAAGTTTACACAAGTTTACTGTTATGTAGCATTTTTACCACTTGTGGTCTACCTAGAATGCCCATAGAATCTGCAAGATATTCCCATCGTTTTGATGAGTCATCCCAAGAAAACGCTAATTATGCTTCAATGTGCAGAATACCATTTGGTAAAAAAAGTGTAGGAACTTTGATTAGCTTGTGAACTATGCCCTATTGGACGACTCTTCTGCACCCCTCCCATTAAAGGAGAGGTGCACATCAGCCTGCCTTGGCAAGGGTAGAAGAAACATGCAGACTGAGTCAGTCCTGATGTGAATACACAGCTTCTCAGTCTCCTGAGCCTTGCCCAGCCCCAATGCTGCAGCCACACTCCTAGTCTGCAGACCGAGTCAGTCTGTCGTGGCTAGTAATTATCATCATGTATTAGCAGGCTGAGACACCCTCTCTCACATTCCTTTTCATATTGGTTACAGTCAGGTCCCACGTAGAGAGCCTGGACAAACTCCCTGTATGTTATGTCTGTTCGTGCCCTTCCATTTCTGGTGCTTTGCATTTCTCGTTGCTCGGATGGGTGTAATTTCTGATATTTATGTTTCCTTCGTCTTCATTGCTTGACTCTGCTTGCCAGACAGTGTCTCTCATAGTCATTGAATGTCACTCATAATTACACTGAAATTATGAAAGAGTCACACATAAGCAACCTGAAAACTTGGCAGCTATGTGAGTGTTGTCGTGAGTATGTCAGAGGCAGCGCAGGACTCAGTAGTGGTCCGAAACGCGAGCCACTGCCCTGGTGGTATGGTGCCGCTCACCGTCTGCTGGAGTGGAGAGTCACAGAGAGGTGGGTGGTCGACAATGGAATGGAATCCTGGTATGGGGCCCTACCACTCCACTCCACTGCAGATTTCTTCTGTTCGTTATACTTTTTGCAGCGCACTTTTTGCAGGGCTTCCCTTGGAAGCACTGCAGAAAGTATAACGAACAGAAGAAATCTGCAGTGACTGTAATCTGAGCTGAGGCCGGGGTGGGTAACCAGGCCCGGTCAGCCCGCCTCCCAGTTAATTACCCATTGCCACAGCAGCTCACGGCCGCCTGCAAAGCTGAGTCAGAGAGGCAGCACTCAGATAGTGCAGGCCGGACCTGCTTGGCTCAGGCGCATGCAGGCCGGGCCACACTTTCCGTACAGCCCAGCTCAGCTCACCCCTAGTCGGGCCAGGCCAAGCCAGCGCGCGATACACTGAGTCCTTGGAAACTTCATACTCATTCATCAACAGTCCAGCGAAGTGCATACTGTGGTAGGCACACTATTCGTAAAGGTGAGCTGTGTGTACTGGTGGACGTTTCAAAACTACAGTTTACCGTTTATTTCCTTGATTAGAAATAACTTTTTCGTTTAGTATTCAAGGAATATATGGCGTACAAATGACTACATTATGGCCCATTCCTTCTGAACTGAAAAGACCATGCCTATTAATTAACGACGTATTCAGAACCGGGAGCTTGGAAACCAGTTAAGGCACAGCATGGAAAAAATATTTTATTTCAGCCCCAAGCAATGCATCTTCAGCCTTTCACCCCTCCAAGGTCGACAGACAAAGACTGTTGAGTACAGTAGTCATAACATCTGATAGGACAAAGATACAATTCTTGGACAGGTTGCCCTAGAAGACAAAAGCTATCCAGCTACCAATTCATACCTGCCATTTTCCTTAGGTCCTCAGGCAATTTGTTAGTATGGTCTCGGGTTTTCCTTAGAATTTTGGGATTTGTAGTCCTATTTTTATTTTGGGTTAAATAAGATTACAAGTCACAAGTCTAAGAAGAAAAAAAGGGACTTGCCGAACTAGCCACGAATGGACTTGGGAAACTCGGCACCTATATAGCTGTTAAATGTAACCTATTCCATTTGTGACGTGTTCAAGCTGCCCTTGCTTCCATTTCAACTTTATGTGCTGGTGTTTGTAGTTTCGGTAGCCTTTTAAAAATGTGGGTCCTTTCTAATCTTACATACAAAGTATGGTTGACTCAAAAAAAAGAGACCTGACTGAAGCTGTGGCATGTAGCTCCTGATTACTTGGAAGCTATGATAGCGAATCTGCAATGAGGGTGTTTGTAAATAGCGCCATTTTAGGGGAGGTAGCAAATATTGCTTGAGAGTGCTGTAGTTCCCCCAGTCCACAAGTGAGTAGCCCACCCAGTCTTTTACTTTACATTCTGGGACTTGCAGTCTTGATTGTATAATAGAATAAAGAGGACAACAGGCCTCCGAAGGTAAAGAGTATACCTAGACTGTATGAGTTACTTGCAAAATGACCTAGGAATAATGAGCGCTCTGTCACTTCCTTTCGCTTGGAGTGACGTATATCCCTTGACTGACCATATATTACATTTGTTTTGCACACTGTATATAGGCGGCAATAACTAGCGACAATTGGGTATTTTCCAGATAGAAACTGATGCCAAGAAACTAAGGGATGGACAATCAGTCAATTGTCAGATATTTCTATTTGTTTGACACTAGATGTAACTACCAAAGCCATTTGCGTAACTAAGATTAATTTTGCCACTCAACAGGTTGCATGTAGTGTTTACAAAAGTCGTGAATTTTCACTTGCTACTTGTTTTAATCATGATGTAATTTTATGGTAGAGAAAACATCTCAGTGGTGTGGAGTGGAGTGGGCATTTGAAGGGGGTGGTGCCTTGAAAAATAGTGGAAAACTTGCAGTGTGTGGTTATTTGCAAAGTTTGGAAGGCATTCCCAATCTTGATCTAGTAGAGGGTTTACACAAGGTAAGGGTAGGAATAAATAGCTATCCAGTGTGGGGATGGGCAGGGAGCAACCGTTGATGTATTTGGAGAACATGAATTTGACATGGGCTTAAATTATCTATATCCAAATTGGTAATGTGGAAGGAACACCCTCTAAATTTATGGGGCTGGGGGGAGTTTCTATTTGGTTCCAAGAAAAGTTACACACTTTGTTCACTTGCCTTTAGTGTTATAGTTATGTACTTATTTTATAATTTTTGTAATTCCCTAACCTATTGCTAAGTAAACTTTGCACTTTGAGTAGGAGAGAGATGGAATTCACAGTATAATTATTCGGCTTAAAGACTGTAATGGCCAACTTTTAGGGGTGTATATTTGAGATGGATATTGGTGGAAGCTACACTGTGAGCAAACGGACCGTGAGGAGCGCTATGATAAAAAGGGTGATAGGTGGTCCTGAATAGTGTCTGCTCATGGTCATAGGTTTCTTTGAATAATTTTTTCTTCAGTACTTTGTTGAGGATGGAAGTTTGGCGGTGTCTTGAAGGATGTGGTGCTAGGAATTCCAAAAAGCATCCCCTGAGCTCACTGTTTTCCGCATGCTGCTTTCATCTGCATGTGGGACTATTGGAGGACTTGTGCTGCTTGACCTCAGGTTGTTTCCTGCTTTACATTTGGGGTCAAGTTACTGAGATAGAAAGGACCATATACTTGAAATGATTTGTATACATTACCTTTGAATGTAATTCTTAGTTTAATGGAAAGCCCGTGCAGTTCATTCAAGGCAGGCGGTATTAGACTGTAATGATTAAATGATGCTCCTTGGAGACTTGTGTGGATGTCATTGTAGCTCATTGACTTCATGCATTCATCATTAAGTAGCGCTGCCTTTTTGCCTGGCTGTGCATCAAGCAGTTTAAAGTCATATTTCTTTAAATTGCAGTTGATTCGTGTCAGGGATGTGTCTTACACACCTGTGTTTACTTACTGTCTTAAATTCTCTTTGTTCTAAATTGACGTGAGCCACATTGCCAGTCTGACAAGTGGCATCAATAAATGAGTTAACAGATGCTGGGTTTATAAAGCAAGTTAATCGAACTGTTAATTACATATGAGACCAGAACAAAACATTGCTAAATGATTTATGAGAAACCCTTAGTGGGTGTCTTGCTGCCCTTCAGATGAAGCTGGGCCAGGCGTACAGCTACGTAACAACAGTGAGAGTGACAAAAGAGATGTGGGGGTGCTTAAAGACAGAAGAAGGAGAGAGTGGAATGGAAGGAAGGAGAGGTGGGGAGGCGACAGTTAGGAGAGTAGAATGGAGGGAGGAAGACAGGAAAAGGGAGTGGTGGAGAGAAGAAAGGAGGGTGGAAGGTAAGTATTGAAGAAAAGCTAGAAGAAAGATAGAGATGTGGTAAAGCAGAAATGAAGAAAGGAGAGAAGGAAGCTTGCAAGGAGATGGGGAGAGAGTGATAGGGCAAAGGAAGAAGACTGCAAGGGAGGAAGAGAAGGAACAAAGAAGGAAAAGAAGAATGGAGCTACAGAAATGGTTAAGGGAGAAGGAAGAGAAGAGAAGAAATGTAAAGAGTGGAGAGTGAGAAGGGAAGGAAGGGAAGTGGGAAAAAAGCGAATAAGAAAGGAAATAAAAGAAAAGTTGGAAAGAATGAGCAAAGGTCGGAGGGAGTGAATGTCGCCCATTTTCAGTTGCCCATTTTGTAACCTTAGTGTGGTAAGGGGTGATCCAAGGGCTCAGTGAGCATACTTGCATTTTCTAATGCTGATAAAGGCAGATTGAGGGTTCTATCACCACAATATATGGTGGTCAGCAGGAAGACCCCCACCCAGGAGTCAGCAAGCATAGCCTCAGACATTGTAGCCAACCTTAATGTGGTGGAGGTTGTTAGTTTTTTCCTGGCTGGCAGGGCTCAGCATGGTTTCATTGCCTAAGGTTGATAAAGGCAGATAGAAGGTCCTGTCGCCACAATGTCAGGGTGGGGCCCACCCAGAAGTCAGGAAGGATAGCCTCAGACATTGTAGCCATCCTTAATGTGGTGGAGGTAGTTAGTTTTTTTCGTGGCTGACAGGGCTCAGCATGGTTTCATCTTCTAAGGCTGATAAAGGCGGATACAATAGACTCCATCAACACACTCAGCTGGTGAAGCTGGCATTCAGGGGGCTGAACAAACTGAGAACTACCAATTATGTGCTGTGCCGCCCTACTAAATCTTAGCCATGTTGCTGCCCTACCCAATCTGTGCCATGCTGCTGTCCTAACAAATCTGTGCCATGTTGCTGGCCTAGCCTAAACAGTCAATGCCGGGTAAGCCTTTTTCTTACCCTGAAATGTCATTTGTTACTAATAATGAAAGTGGGAGTTGTTCTGGGAGGGCATTCCAGAAGGCCAGGAGGATGCTAGAAAGAGCAGGGGTCTCTGGGATCTATGAAACGTTTTGGGTGGCATAGAGGGGTCAGGATGGAAGGGTGACAACTGCATCAATGTTCTGAAGCATCAAAACATTTTTCTTCCTCAGCCTTGTTTGCCTGCCTGTTTTGCAGTGCTTATTAATAAAGACATTATGATTGAAATTGCTTCCTCAGTTCACGTTATTATCATGCACAACCCTTGACAGTAGCTAGTGTGTGGCATGCAAATAATTCACCAGTCTATTTCTCTTGACTTGCGCAGAATACTGAGTTTGTCTTTTAAAGTTTCATGGTATTGTCAATTCTATTTCAGACATTTCATAGTTGTTCTTTGTTCTTCAGCCATAGGCAGTTCCTGAGACAATAGGATCACTCCTTGGCATTGTTCTGATTGCTGCCTCAGTTAAATAACCTGCTTTTGACAGTATTGTTACAAATGGCATAGCGTTTATGTTGAGTGTTTCCCACGTTCTCATTAGAAGTTTGAGAAAGACAATATAGAGGCATTTCATTTAAATTTTGGAGGTTTCAAATCAAAATATGCTAGATTTTTGGGTGGTAGGGCAAAGTGGTAGTTGGTGGTCCGTGCCGCCGAGGTGGGGGGGGGGGGGGGCCTCCATGTGCTTTGCAGGGGGGCCACTTCAAGTTTCGTTACGCCACTGCCTTCCCTCCAAGGGATCTCCAAGAGCTTGCTGGCTTGCCTCCTGTTTTCTGAAGCCTCAGGGACACAAAAGCCTTCCTACAATTCTGATGGTGCTGCTGGACTCTTCTGTGACCTTCTGTGAGTCCAACCCTTGCCTGCGGTGCCCTCTTCAAGTTCTGGACCTCACAAGTGGGTTCTACAGCTGTTTTGCAATACAAATTTTGACGCATCTCCTGTATGCGTGTAGCATAATTGACGCATTGACCCGAATGTGCAAGTAAAATTAGCTCATCACATCAGAACCAGGGCTTTGCTTCCAGAGATTGATGCATCAGACAGCTCAACGCTGCCACTGCAGCTTGCTGAGATCGACGCATCCTCTTGACTGTATTGCAGAATCTGGTGCATCGCTCGACGCCTCTCAACTCTGGCACCAGTCTTTGGTGGAACTGATCCATCCCCTTCACAGTATGAAGATCGACCCATCCTGTGCCTGAGGGACTCGACATCCACAGATCTTGTGTATGCGACCAGGAAAGGTACTTGTTCACCGGGGCAGATGTCAGTCCAATAGCTGGCCTGTGCTTCCACAAGATCGGCCCAAACTTTGACTTTGCCCCGTTCAGCATGACCTAAAGTAACCTTTTCAGCATTACTTGCTTCTAAACACTTTACTGCATTTATTCTTTAAGATTCTGTATCTCAACTTCTATACATTGTATTTTTGTTGTTTTGGTCTTGTTTTATTTATAATACAATAATCGATTTTTATAAACCTGTGTGGTGTATTCCTTGGGTTGCTTGGGTTATTCTGTCTGTATTGCACAAATACTTAACACATTGCCTCTTTAGATAAACCTGACTGCTCAGTGCCAAGCTACCATGGGGTGAATTACACTAAGACTGTGATGGCATGGGTCAGTTACACTAGGACTGTGAAGTCTTGGGGCAGCTACAATAGGACTCTTATGGCCTGAGTCATCTACACTAAGACTGTGATGGCTTTGGTTAGCTACATTAAGATTGTGATGGCTTGAGTCAACTAAACTGGCACTTTGATGGCTTGGGTCAGCTACAATAGGACTGCAAATTGTGTCTAGCTTACTCTGACTGCAGTGGTTCCTGTCTGGCCTGGGTGCTTACCTCAGCCAATAAGGAATCCCATTTCTTTCTAACAAAGAGATAAGAGGGGACAAGGAGACAAAAGGCATGAAGAGGATACAAACAAAACATGGATAACTAGAATGCCACACATCTCAAGGGAGAAAAGAGGATAAGTAGACAAAGGACGCAAAGAGAATACAAACAAAACACGGCTAACTAGAATGCCACAGCTTGTTTAGGACAATTAAAGTTACACTTTTTTTTTATTCTACACTTGAAAAGGAGGTTCTCTTTTTTGGGTGCAAACCAGCATATATTAAAATGGGAGCAGGTTTGCCCCATGCATCCATCAACATATTGTGCACCTAGATAGGGTGACTACAAACATGTAAAAAAGATATACAGTGCTGATGATTAATGCCAACCACAGATAGGGGATCAAGATCGAATCTGAAAGCTACATGCAGGTTTAGAGATCAGCATCCTCAAACAATCACTGTCTCTAAATGACCACACAAGAATCTGCATCCGATTCGTTGGCTGAGTCTGTGGGCATGTCTGCTGATCCACTTTTTTACTACGAGGCATGCCCTTTTAAGCAAAAACACTGACTGCCAGGATGATGTTTGCTTATGTGCTATTAATATAATGATTTAAATCTGCTGACGGATCAAGTTGTTATTCCTATGGGGTAGGTGCCCCTTACTGCCATAAACATTTTGTTGGTGGGGGATTAAAGGTAGCCTCCTTACATTTTGTCAAATGGAGTGATTAAACACTACAGCATAAAACCTTTAGACACTACTAGAGCATCACATATGCTGTGTTTTTCTTTCTTTGACGCAAGGGATCACCTTCTATATATGTGGGAACATACTGATGGCGTAGACTTTTCAGATAATTGCTTTTTTCTTTTTTCTCAGTATGTCTTTATTGACAAGGAATCTATACAAAAACAGCAATTATGCTAAACAGGTATCACAGGAACTTGAATAGATCACCTTTGAAGTAGTCAATTGTTTGAAACATTAAAGACAGACATTTTGTAAAAATCCCCTTTTTTGAGTGAACTTAACACTTGAGTGTCTTGAGAAGTCTGAAATAGAATAGAGCGTTAAATAAGAGGAAATTAGGAAAACGCTGTGACATCAGGGTCAGAGTCTGCATGCTACAGACAGATACACGGAACACCAAGATAGTTTTGAGTTTTCCATTAACTGCTTACGGTCTTAGAGTGGTTGTGTTTGCTTGACATAAATATCTGCTCTACTACGTAGTTTTTATTATCTTCTGTGAAGGCCTTAGACATCAACACACCATCACACTGTCTAGTGTAGGTGACCCAAGCCATTACAGTCCGGTTGTAGCTGCCCCAAGACTTCACAGCCGTTATTGTAGTTGACCCAAGCAGTCACAGTTTTAGTGTAGCTGCCCCAAGCCTTCACAGACATTATTGTAGCTGACCCAAGCCATCACAGTCTTAGTGTAGATGACCCAAGCAATAACACTGACTAGTGTAGATGACCCGAGCCTTCACAGTCCTAGTGTAGCTGACCCAAGCCATCACAGTCTTAGTGTAGATGACCCAAGCAATAACACTGACTAGTGTAGATGACCCGAGCCTTCACAGTCCTAGTGTAGCTGACCCAAGCCATCACAGTCTTAGTGTAGCTGACCCAAGCCATCACAGTCCTAGTCTAGCTGAGCCAAGCCATCACAGCCTTAGTATAGCTGACCCAAGCCATCACGGTCTTACTGTAGATGACCCAAGCCATCACACTGAGTAGTGTAGGTGACCCAAGCCATCACAGTCTTAGTGTAGCCCCCACAAGCCATCACAGTCTTAGTGTAGCTGCCACAAGCCATCGTAGTCTTAGTGTAGCTGACCCAAGCCATCACAGTATTAGTATAGCTGACCAAGCCATCACAGTCCTAGTGTAGCTGACCTAAGCCACCACAGTCTTAGGGTAGCTGGCCGAAGCCATCACAGTACTAATGTGGTTGACCCATGCCCACCAAGCATGAAACAACAATCGGCCATAGCTTTTCGAGTGATATAGCACTGTTTTTGACGTTATAGCTATTGGAAGGTCGAGCAGTATCCTTGGTCAAAAATCACATCTCATAGACAAGACCATATTGTCTTTAGGACTTAAGCACTTTGAGTAGATTATTCTTCTCTTTTCACATCAGCCCAAACGGGTTAAACATTTGCATATAAAAACATGAGGTGGCTTGAGGCACATTTATACTGTCTACTTGCCCTAGTTTTCTCATTTTCATAGGGTGTAAGTAGAATGTTAATACTAGTGGCAACAAATGATTCTTATTTCTCATTGTTCCCTTTGCTTTTCTTAGTGTGAGTACTGACAGCACAATGCTTCCTAACACAAAAGATTCTTGCTTATTTACATGGCTGATGATAATTATTTTTATATTGCGCCCTTCAAATAGCTATTTAGTGAAATATGTACACCCCAACTGTTTATTGTGTTTTAGGATCCATTTTTAGAAATGCTTGTAATGTAAATACATATGTTCTTCTTCTCTGTATCTAGCTATTTTTCAGTCGAAGAACTGAACATCATATACCCAAATAGCAAAAGGTAGGGGGACTCACTAGCCCTTCCTTTGTATTTTATAGTTTTCTTTGGTAAAGTAAGGTGTTGATGAGCTTCTGTAATGTAACCTGAGAGTATGAACAGAGACAGTTTCTTTTTGATTTCTGGAAGATTTTTGTCTTGAATTTAACATCACATACTAATAAAAAGTGTCTTTATATAGCGATTACAACCACAGAGTTTGCAGTTTCACTGTGCTGTGCCTAATAGATGTTAAATGTGTCCAAAGGAATAGCACGAATTTCACTATTTTAGATAGAATGAAAGACTGAGAGGACATGCTAGGTCGAGAATCGTTAAATACACGCTGAACAGCTCAGATGAGCTCTGTGGGGGTAATAACACCTAGGTCGGTTAACTGGAATAATTAGATTATTTATTTATATATGAAATTAAATTGACCGTGTTTGTTTTAACAGTGGGATGTCAGGAAGGCAAATATGTGTGGATGAACAAAAAACATCACCCATGTTCAGGCTAAGTTATCAACTACAGGCCATGGTGCAATTGAGCGCTGGGCCGCAAGCATCACAGCTGAAAACAGTTTTACACATAATTCAATCAGCCACTTGTTAGGCCTGCCTTGCGTTCCCTAAAAAGATATAGCTAGAAAAAATAAGAGGCTCTTATACATACATATTCAATTAGATTTTTAATCTCATATAGTTTGGTATATCCTTACCTCAGCCATTGGCTTTTCATAAACATCCTCTCCCAAGGATTTGTCTTTGGACAGAAGCGCATCTCTGTGCAGGACTCGCAGGACATCCTCTGGGGCTGAAAACCCATAGTGAGCTTCCAATACTTGAGGTTTAGTTTTCTCTGTCTTCAGCATGTGGATCACATCATCTCTGGCCTGTGGGAATTCAAATCAAAGACATTAGACATGCAGCTGGCACCAAACAATGTCAGTTTGTCAAACAATTAGGCTGGTTGATGAAATTCATGAGGTTTACTGGCACCTCCGCCATCCGCGGGCGCCCCTTGAATCCATCACACGGTGCTGTTAAAAGGCGTCACGCGGGAGCTTCTGCACGTTTTCTATGGTGCAGGGTCCGAAGAAGAGGTTCCGCATGCAAGCTCCAGTCACGTGACATTGGGTGGTATTGCAAGCCCTAGGTGTTGTATTCGAGGATGGTGTGTTGAGCGAGTGAGGTTTGCAGATTTGGTTAACTTAACAGGCTCTTTGCTGGATTGTTTAGTGCCCAATACCGGCACCTAAAATACTTGCGTATAGCATCTTGTGAATCCCCCCTTCACCTGCATGTGTGTTGTTACTTCTCCCTATGCCAGTGTTTGTGACTCGACGACGATGGAGTCAGCCTGAAAGCAGACGTATGCTGCCCTCACTTTTCCGATCTTACCTTCCTATCTTGGAGGGGCGGGTTAGATGCGCAGGCTGCACCTCTTTTCCGACTGCAGACCTCCTAAGAATCTTGCAAAATGCTGACTGCTGACAAAATGCAGTGGCTAGCCTTTTATTCAATGTGTTAAAAAAATGCACCCGATAGACATGTTTCAAGGATCACGGCTAGAGTCAGGGCACTTGCAGGTTATGTATTTTTATGAAAGCAAGAGCTCTGATTGTTCAATTTTCCCAATTTGTTTTTAAAAGCTGCTGTTATTTCCTGTTTCGCATAATACCTCTGCTGTCCTTGGGCATTTTGCTTTTCACCTGCATTGCTGTCGCACGCAAGCCACGTCTGGAGAATGGAATGTAAACAAACCAACCCATTAGTATGTAAAAATGGATCTCTTTAAATGCAGTGTGTGTGTGTCATGCATGTGATCTGCATTGAACTCATCTTATGTTTCCTATCCCAGCTTATTGAGTGATACTCGCTTACTGCCAGCCGGGCCAAACTGCACTTGTGTCTTTAGACACGGTGGAAGCATGAAGGGGCTGGATCCGGCGTGCAGCTACTAGGTGCGTGTGTAGTGATGAATTCAAAGGGCTGCGTGTGGTGCTGTTGGTGGTAAATTGTTGCAGTTCATTTAAGCGATGATGAGATGGGAACGCAGTGTTTGCCAGAGAGATGCAAAGCAGCAGCCGAAGCAAGGCAGCTGTATTCTAATTCAACCTCAGCCATTCCGGCGTTATGAGGCAGCGCCGTAATATGCATTTTTGTACCCCTTCACCCCAAGCCTGGTTTTGCATTATTGCCCCCTCCACCTCACGCCTTGTCGCATCAGTGTCCCACCCGACACTCCCCCGGCATGGTTTTGCATCAGTCCCCCCATGCCCAACCCCCGCCTGGTTTTGCATTAGTGCCCTGCCCGACCCCATGCCTGGTTTTGCATCAGTGCCTCTGCCTCCCCTCCATCACGGCTGGTTTTGCATCAGAGATTTGTGTCTACTTTTCTTTCCTGAAACGACACTCATTTATGAGAGTCCAACCCTATAATATTGTTTTAATGCTGACGGGTGCATGTGCGTGTTTAAATTATTTTACTTTAACTCACAATTTAAAATGTATTCTGATTCAAAATATAACTGCAGAATGTTTCCTTCACGACATTATCCTTTGCAAAGGGGCCTCTGTGTGATATCTGTACAACAACAAAAAAGTCACCCAAGGCACTCTAAGGGTCAACAATCTGAAAGGTACAAAGGCTGAAAATGCGTAGAAAGGAAATATCCAAACCCAAAAATAAAATAAATATACCCAGACGTAACGGAAAGGAAAGATGTGATTTTCACCTAGATGTGATGGAAAGTCAGCTTGAAAGAACTGGGAAATACTCAGGGTTGTACAAACAGGCATGCCCTTCCTCATTTGAAAGAACGAATGTCTACTGTGAGCCCCTCAGAGCAAGATTTGTGTGAGTCGTCCAAATATGAAGCGAATTTCAATAATCTTAATGGAAGCAAGTGTTAGAGCTGGCAGCAGTCATCTTTTGGCAGGAGAGTATGTGGGAGATGTTTTAATTATATGGTTTGCTCGGGAGAGGAAGTGTGTCTTGAATGGTCACATACTAAAAGGGTCTTTGGGCTGAACTGAGCCAAATATATCCCAAAATAAAGGTACGTGACTGCGTGCGCACACGACCATAGCATCACAATCTTTGTGTGCTCGAAGTTTTTAGCAGTTCCTTTTCTTGGCTGCGAGGGGAAGTGGATAACAAAGGGTTATGTGAACGTGTTTGTGATTAAGTAAGAAAAGAGAGTAATACAATTATATTAAGCACTGGCAATGCCAGAAGGCCTGGCTTTGGCCAGCTGGTGCAATGGTTAGTTTTGTAAAACAATTATAATAAGCCTGTGTGTGGGACACTGTGACACACTGTATGTGTGAGACACTGTGTGTGTGAGAGATACTCTGTACTCAATCTCTACTACTCTCTACTACTCACTCTACTACTCTCTACTACTCACTCTCTACTACCTCTCTACTACTCACTCTACTACTCACTGTCTACTGCTCTACTACTCTACTCTCTCTCTACTACTCTCCTCTCTACTACTCACTCTCTACTACTCACTCTCTACTACTCATTCTACTACTCTCTACTACTCACTCTCTACTACTCTCTACTACCTTTCTACTCATTCTCTACTACTCACTCTACCACTTTCTATTACTCACTCTCTACTACTCTACTCTCTCTCTACTACTCTCTGCTACTCACTTTACTACTACCTACTACTCACTCTCTGCTACTCTCTACTCATTCTCTACTACTCTCTACTCCTCACACTCTACTACTCTCTCCTCCTCACTCTGGATGTGTGTGTGGCTGTGTGTGTGGATGCGTGTGTGGTTGTGTGTGTGGTTGTGTGTGTGTGGCTCTGTGTGTGTGGCTGTGTGTGTGTGTGTGTGTGTGGCTCTCTGTGTGTGTGGCTGTGTGTGTGTCTGTGTGTGTGTGGCTCTCTGTATGTGTGTGTGGCTCTCTAGTGTGTGTGTGGCTCTATGTGTGTGTGTGTGTGGCTCTATGTGTGTGTGTGTGTGGCTGTGTGGGTGTGGCTCTCTGTATGTGTGTGTGGCTGTGTGTGGCTCTGTGTGTGTGTGTGTGTGTGAGGCTCTCTATATGTGTGTGGGTGGCTGTGTGTGGGAGAGACAGCAGTGTGATAGAGATAACAGTGTGAGTGTTCTAGGGAGAGCATGGTGTGTGGAGAGCATGGTGTGTAAGAGACAGCAGTGTGTGAGAGACAGCAGTGTGAGAAACCTTTGATTTGTTTTGGTTTTTGAAACATAAATAAAACGCATTGGTGTTTGCAATATCAATAGCTCAAACTCGCTTAAATACGCGACCTATGCAATAGGTCTCGCATTTGCGAGACATTAGGCTATTGGCATTGTAAATGACAATGTCATTTATTTTTCTGTTTTCAAAGCCAACACAAATAAAAATGTTGTCATTTACAATGCCAATAGCTCTAACTTTTGCAAAGGCGAGACCGTTGCATTGTAAATGCTTGTTTTAGCAAGTCTGCAATGTCCCAGCAAGCATTTCATTTGTTTCCATTCTCCATCTCTCTATTTGTCTTGCTGTCATGGCAGCCCAGCGCTTCCTGTCTCAATTTTACATGTGCCAATAAGACCACTGGTTTCATTCAACACTTCATGTGAAAAATGTACTTCCAAGATGGCGACCATATAATGTATTTTTCTGTCTACTCATGGTCCTTAGCCCATACAATTCTCATCAGTTGGCATACACTGCATTCTCTAGTCGACCAAAACACAATTACAAAGAAATTCAATTTTAACTCCTCATGTTATATGAATGCATAAAAATGTCACTAGGGCAAACATCGTTCCTCCTAAAAGACACGCGCTCAATCCCTGTGTCAACAAGGGATGTTTTTTTTTAACAATGTCTCCTAGACAAGCCAGCATAGTTCACAAACGAACTACAGAAAATCTCCTTCAGCCTCTTTTATCAGTTGCCAAAAAATTGTTTTGCTGGCCCTCAAAACAAACTTGTGCTATGAATCACACAAATTCATTCCAATGCTCTAGCACATTCAGAAGTAGGTGCAGCTGCAGTAGTGGCGGAAGTATGAGATGATTGAAATGCAGGTTATATGTGCGGTGGGAATGAGTACATATTATAGACCTTCATACCATAGGACATGATCACTACGTTCAAAATAAATATGAAAACTTTTGATATAGCCATTGACAATTTTGTGGGTGATACACTTAAATCACGGAATCACACCTTTCAATCATAGACTATTTCTACCCATTGAGCACTGACAGTAAATAGTTTTATGACACGCTGAAATTGCTGAGCTTCAAAATTGTTCATGTGGTTCATCATTCACACTTCTTTCCCTGCTATTTAACTTGGCTCTAGAAGCTTCTATGCTTCCATCGCTCTTGACCTCCAATTTCAATGTTGTCATTCCTGGAACCCAACCATCGTTGCACAGTTCTTGGGGACCCATTATTAGCACACGTTAAAAAATTGGCTGGGTACAAGCTCATTTGCTAGAGACGGGTTTGGTATGTTTAAACTATTCCTAAATTAACTAACATGCATTCTGTTTGCTGGAGGTCTGCATTGGTGCAATGGAGAGTTTGCTGTGTGCAAATGTAATTTCTCTTTTATTGGTTCACTAAAAACTTAGAAAAGTTATTTCTCAGATGGGAGCACTAATCATGAAGATGATATTATCAATTGTCTTAGTATGGCCTTAAACATATTTATAATTGATGGGTGGACTTGCCAGGTGCCAAGAAGGCACCATTGTCTTGGCGCTCTCGCCTGAACTCACAATTGTTCGTGGTGCCATTACGTCTCCAGAACACAGGGGCTTGCTATGGTGATGAAATGAAGAAGGAAAACCAATGAGCTCGGTTTAGGGTTATAGCAGTGTCATGTGTTGGCCGAGAAACTGTTGAGGGTCTGCTTCAACCTTTCTAGGCTTTGCATTTGAGCAGCACACTCTGAGCTGAAAACGACATTGCTGCTGGTGGAGTCTTCAATGACAGCTGAGCCTTGAGCTAGAGATAAGTGTCCGTTCAAGGAGCACTGGAAAGCTGCAGTCTGTCTGCAGTACAGAGGGGCAGAGGGGCGAGTTTGTCCCCTGCTGAGCATTGATACTGGAGCATGGGGCTGAACTGGAGGAGTCGGGCTCTTTCTTATGGTCTTTGTTGGTGACGCCATTTTGTGGTGTCAACAGGAATGTTCCTTCCTGACAAAGCTTTGACATTCCTCCCCTGTTTAAAGGACCCTGAGGATGGGTGCAGTTTTGCTCACTATTAAACCTGCATCACTTAGAGAGGAATCATCACAGTAGCATTGTTTATCTCACTATATTAAGCTTCTGACAAGTATAAGATGGCATCTCTCGACCGAAAAAGAGGAAAGATACCTAGAGTGCTGTAGAGTAATGTTAGAATACTGTATGTTTTCAAATCTATTGTCACATTGAGTGTCATCAAAGGGTGAACTTCTACCACTTTGACTTTTAACCTCTTCGGTGCTCATTCACAGTGGAGCTGTGCTCATGACGAGCTGGTCTCATGTCATGAGCTCCGTGGCGCCCCGCTTCCCCCCACCTTCCCTGCACCGTGGGGGAATTACCCCCGCAGGAAAGGGGTTAAAGGCTGAATATGTTTTATTTGAGAAAAACACAGTTACATTAAGTAAAAAAGGTCTACATAATAACATTACCCATCTCCCTGTATAGCCTTTTATGTAAAATAACAATATATATTACTTTTACTGGTCACTTGATGAAAATAATGACCTCATTCTAACTAGGTCTTGGTCAAAAAATGTACTCCGGTCGCGGCGTTGGTGGAATTTGGGAACTCCGCGCTACGTATGTGATGTGAGTTTCTGCTAAATTCCGCCACCCAGCGCGTGGGGGAGTTTTTTTCCTTTGGCTTGTTTTGGTGTTCGCTGGCAAGCTTGATGAGATGTAACCCCTTCCATGCGACGCAAATTTTCGGGCTGTGCTGGGGTTTTACAGAGTGGGCTGGATTCGGATGGCCAGGGGTCGTCCTGCACACACGCTCACTGTGACGCGTGACGGCTCCCAGCCATCGCGAGCATGCAAGGGTTTAAAGGCTACTAGCAACCGCATGCGAGATTTGGAGGGCACTAGTGCAGTTTCCAGCTGCAAGCACATCTTCCGGCCATGACAGCGACTACCGCCTCCATTTTCATGACACTGGCAAACGCGAGCTACCACGGCTGCACCTCAAGCAAATTCTCTACTAGAGAAGCAGCTAAATCGGCTCAAAAATGCATTTTTGAATTAATATTCTACTTCAAGTTGTTTTTAGTGCTAGAAGTTTTTTTTTTTTTTTAATTTTTCAACAAGAAGGAAGTGCCCCAGGGACTCCAACTTCCTGTTCCTGTCCAAAAGGCTCCTACCAGTACTTTGTCCATCTCCTGGTTACTTTTCATTTGAATTTTGAGGTGGAAGGTTCACTGTCTTTGCTGAATATATACCATTGTATTCAAGGACTTTTTTGTGCTATCACAAATAAGTTCAAAAACGTTTGTGTAAGGGTGTTGTTCTTGTACTTTACCAGTATTTATTTGTACCTTTATTTTATTTTTAAATTGTATTGTGGTAGGTGGCCTGCAGCTTCAGTAGGGGCTTAGTTATGTATTTGAATTACATTTTCCATCTTTTGTAAAGAAAAAGGTTGCACAGTTCAGTACATTTTCTCCATGTTTTTTAAATTAACACTATTCATTTATTTGACTATGTGGCCTAGTCTGCCCATGAGCCATCCAGCCAGTAGCCTCAGTACTAGTCATGGATGCATGGCACTACTGTGTCTGTGGTATATGTTGTTTTAAAACATACTTTAGGGATGGGATGGTATTATATTAAATTGAAAATTTATGTTTTCTTTTATGTATTTCACATTTTTTTCTGCAAAAAGCGTATTTTGGTGGGGTGATATTTGATGCTTTGGTAGGATGTGTTGTTGTAAACATATTATAACTCACTTAATTTTCATTTTTGGCCTTACTGAATTAATGGTAGTGTTTTCTTCAGTGTCACAATGCATTCTTTGTCTGGCCAGTGTGTGTGTGTGTGTGGGTATGTGTGCTTTGTTGTCCAGGTCTCCTTGCTTGTTGTTTGACCATGTAGTCAGTGGCCATTTTGTGTAACCGGCCAGTGTGCATTTGCCATAGGTCTGCATGTGTTCTTTGTTGTGGCCATGCCGCCTTGCTTGCTGTTGTTGCATGAGCATGTGGTCAGTGGCCATTTTGTGTAGCTAGCCAGTGTACTTTTGCCATAGATCTGCAGGTGTTTTTGATATGGCCATGCCTATTTGCTTGCTATTGTTATTTGACCATGTGACCGATGGCCATTTTGTGTAGCCGGCAAGTGTGCTTTTGCCATAGGCCTGCATGTGTTCTTTCTTGTGGACATGCCTCCTTGCTTGTTGCTGGTTGACCATGTGGCCGGCAGATATTTTGTGCAGCCACCCTCTTTTTTTAGTTTTCAAAGCCATTTTCTAGAGCGATTAAGAGGAGAGGGTTGTGCTGTTTTGTTTTTGTTCATTTTAAAAAACTTTTTCCTCATATCAGTTTAATAATATGCTTTAAGATCATTGTAGTATAGGTATATTATGAACAGTGTTTTATATTATATGTATTTTTTAAATTTTTTCTCCTGCACTTCCTTGCCTCCCAATGGGTTTCTCTTATTCCCCTCGTACACCAGCAATTAACTTGCATTTATTTTTTATGTTTTATTTTTAATTTTTAATGTAAAAAAATGATTTAAATGTTCTAAAAAATATATTTTTTTAAAATGTCCTTTTTTTAAAATATTTTCCTTCCATCAATCCACCCCTGCCTGCCATAGGCACACAGCCACGCACACACAGCATACATTTTTTAAGGATTATTAAATTTCCCCCCGGCCCCTCTGCCTGGCATTGGTGCATACACACCAGCATTAATTTTTTTAAGGATTAATCCATTGCACCTCCCGGAGTGCCACAGGTGTCTCCATTAGGTGCACATAAAGCAAACATTTACATCTTTATGTTGTTATCTTCATTGAAAAGGAAATACAGTATGTTATGGCACTGTGGTTTGACATTGGAATGGATACACTAATGTATTATTTAGGATAAGAACTTAGGTAACCACACTAAATTATATTGTCTTTGTCTGTACTAATTCAAACTGCAATAATTACATGCCACGTTCCACTAAATGTTTTTCATGCATGTTTGCCTTTAAGTGTGCAAGAGACATCACCCATAGGAATGCCAGATAGGAGGTCTGTACAAAGTGACATGACCTCACAACCCAAGACGTGAGTCCTCCAATCTCTTCTGCTTGTGCAGCTAAATGCCACTGCCAACTGACAGCTTCCAAAGAAAGGTGCTGCCAAGAAAGCGGCCAGTGAGGAGAAAAAAAAGCAGATTTCCGCCACTTGTGTGCTGACCACAAACATTTTTAGGCAACTTGTGCCTGCACACCACCAAATGCATGGGCGTTTTAATAAACAAGCATTTACAATGCAATAGGTGTCTCATTTACAAAACTCTTTTGTGGAAGGGTTTTTTAGAATTTACGGCGGACAGCTCCCTGAAATAGAAGGTTTCCTGAAGGACCTATTTTGCCATAGTTACTGCTCCAGCGCTCCATCACGATGTGCTGTAATTTGGTTTGCAAGCTGTGCAGCAGAGTGCTGTTCACACAATCCACCTGACAACAGACATGTGGACCATTTGGCACACCACTGATTACATATACATCACTGCACATTAGATCTCTTTTGAGAGGGTTAGGCAACAGCTATCTATAGATCTTGGCGCTGAAGAAAATTTTAAGTGTATTCGGCGGCATGCAACAGTAGTCATGTTTGCCATGGAGAAATCCCATACAGCTGCAAACATCTTGAAAGACTTTAGCAGCAAGGCGTTTAAATGGTTGTGTCCCAGAGGACACAGAATTTGATTTGTTGCCATGGATAATGGCAGTAATATAGGTAAGGCCATGGCAGATATTGGCTATTTCAGGATCCTGTGTTTGGCGCATTGCATCAATCTGATTGTGCAAGACTTTCTCAAAAAATAAGACATAGTCAGCAACTTAATGACCACCTGCAGCAGAATCTACACTCATTTTAGGCATTCTTTTAAAGTCCAGAAGCAGTTGAGGGTCATTCAGAGTGTTAATAGAGCACCAGTTAAAGCCCTCATACAGGAGGTGCCAACACATTGGAACTCGACCAATTACATGTTCCAACATCTGCTTTAGCGGTACAAACCGATCAATGAATATGTCATTCAAAGAGGTGGGGATGCAACTGGGAAAAGCATGACCATGGGGGTGGACAAATGGGACCTAGTCAAATACTTGATACAGATGCTACTTTGAGATTTGTACACGGGAAGTCAGCATGGAGGGAAGCCCGATGGGCCAAGCTATCCCGTTGTTGCATCTGCTACAGGACCAATAAAAAAGGGGACTGAAAGGTTCTCAGGCATGAACAAAAATACAGGTGCACATGTCATGGTTGAGATCTTAATCTCTCACTTGACTGTTAATTCAAGGCTGCAAAGAGACCTAGTGTTGTCCAAAGAGTACATCTGTGCCACAATACTTGATCCCCAGTGCAAAAAAATTCTAGCCACTTTCATTCCTTTTTCAGAAGGGAATGTACCACAATACAAGACATAGATTGTTGAGCAAACCAGAGACCTGGAAGAAGAACGGCTGGAAATTAGAGTCTCACTTCTGGGCAGATGTTATGGGGTTCCACCTTCAACTTCCAGAGAGGGCAGTCCTGCTGCCTCACAGCAGCCACAACAACGGAAACAGAAGAAACTGCTGCAACCTCTACATTGGCTTGGTTTAAAGTAGCAGGTCTTAAGTCCAGGGCAGAGGCAAGGACAAAAGAGGTTGAGCATTTGGCAAAACCAGTGAACATTCAGATGATGTTCCAGGACTACATGAATGACCAAAGAGAGATCTATATGGATCAAACCCACTGGTGTTTTGCAATGGAAAGATGCACTAATGGGCAGAGCTCAGCAGGCTGGCAATAAAATATCTGGGTTATCCGGTAAGCAGTGTGTCTGCTGAGCAGGTGTTCAGTGCAGCTGGTGCAGTTGTCACAATGAGAAGGAACAGTCTCTCACCTCAAAACGTGGAGACTGATCATGATCAAAATGAACCAACACTTCATACCGCACAAATACACTGTTCCTGAAATTTCACAGGAGGGGGAGAGTGAGCGGTCAGAGTCAAGTGTGTTAGCAGACAAACTTCTGGGCAAACTACCTGAGTTTGAGGACAAACTCTACTTCCCTGACTCTGACTGGGTTGGCCACCATAGAACCTTTTAATTATTTATCATTGAACTACTTTCAGAAAAAGAAAAAAGGGCAAAGCTGGTGTTTGTGTCTGACTTAGGCAGCCCCACCATTTCAAGGCACGTGTATGGTTGGATTAGAGTTGGACCAGTGTGCAGTGAAGAAGCCTCCCCATTCCTTTCAAGACATTGGAGAAAGTAGCTGCTTCCCTCCCATGACTGTCTTCTTTTTTTTCATCACCTAGCAGGCTGCCCCAGAAGATCACTTTTACAAGATTGCCAAATTCCAATGTGTTGCTTGCATCAAAAAGGAGATACAATTGTGTACCTACCATCATGCTTGGATTGGTACAGGTAACTAGTGCTCCAATGAGAGATATATTATTGAGTGATTGTAAGTGATGACTGATGATTATTTATTTTGGTGGCAGACAGTTAGGGAGGGTGTTGAACTAATTTGTAAATGTGATTTCGATGACATGCAATGTTTGGGGCCCGATTGGTGATCATTTTTACTGAAGGTTCTGGTTTTTCAGAGATCAGTAACTTTAGTTAACAAATACAAATCTACATAAAATATTCAAATTTTGTTTGTCTTCTTGTTCTTCAACAGCAGTGCACTAAAGGTCTATCTTGCTCTGGTTGGGACAGAGTTGGACTGATTCAACTGATAGTGGAGTGGTGTGGCTCACTGGTTAGAGGTGGCAGACCTGGAAGCAGAGAACGGCCCGGGACCAGGGTTCAATTCCCGACGATGCAGGGTTGTGGACCAGGGTCAGCGGACTCGATAATTCTCACCTCGGTGCCTACTCTAACCAGGGATCACACGCGGCAACTCTGGGCATTAGCTTGCCTCATCTCTACAACGGCCCCCCACATTCACCGGGGATGCCTGGTTTCACCTTGGAGATACCCAGTAAGGGACCATCTCACAGGGATAGCCAGGACGGGTTCCCCAGCGGTCTACAGCGCCACGATGCCTCAGGGCAGCAGTGCGCTTTACAAGACACATACATTACATTACTTGGAGTCAGGAGGAGGATGGAAGGACTAAGGGCAGGACTACTTCAACAGCCATAAGAAGGAAGGTATTGACTTCAAAGCAAAACCATGATAAGATGACTCTGAGACTTACTCCGCTCTGTGGACAGGAGAGAGGTGTGTTGATTTGGGAAATGCTACTGAGTATTGTACTTGCTCAAATGTGAAATAATTTTTATGTGGTTGTGGTCCGGGGGGCATGTTGCTTGTAACTAGAGATAGACTTGTGATGCCACATCATCACATGATGCAAGCACTCAGCTAAATATTATGATGACGGTTGTGAGATTGATCAGCCGGTACATGCAGCAACTTGTCCGTGATTGGTTGTAAATTGCTCTCACTTCTCAAAGAATTGATCGCACAAGTCATAACATAAATCAAATAAATGATTGCAGCAGCCTTGCTTAGGCTCTGCCACTAAATCTTCTTGGCACAGTCCTCATGACGCTTATCTTCTGTCTTTCTCCTTGACTCTACAATATCGTTTCTGTTTTGCAATCAGCAGGCCTTCTCTTCTCACGCATGAAAGGTGAAAG
Source organism: Lissotriton vulgaris (assembly GCF_964263255.1). NCBI lineage: Eukaryota > Metazoa > Chordata > Amphibia > Caudata > Salamandridae > Lissotriton > Lissotriton vulgaris. Next base: position 511,236,344 of record NC_141694.1, read on the forward strand.
CTCCATAAATCATCTGCTTACCTTACCAGACCGGTTAAGCCTGGCAACCAAGAGTGACTGCCATTCAGAGAAGAATGCAGATGCACTGACCAATTTTGCAATACAGAATATTTTTTCTTTTAACAATCATAATTTTTAGAACTGTGTGGGTTCACTTCATTGCTCCATAATTTGTGTTTTTCAAATCTGGATGATAGAACATCTAGATATATTATTATAATAACGTGGGTCTCTGGGGATGAAGGACTGTTAGCAATGCATTTAATTAAACTGTGTCATACCCATTCCTTCATTTATTTCCACAACAGAATGATGATGATGTGCTGCTCATCGTTTGTTTGTTTGTTGTGTAGTGTTTGTCTTATTCACACCTTTCCCCAAGTCCTTGTTCCTATCCATTCATCAAACCCCTAACCTCTGATTTATTTAGGTATGACTTAGTTTACACCATAAATGGATCACAGGCCTTGTGGGGTGGATGTGGTGAAAGCCACAACAACTCTCTGCAGAATCTTCTATTCACACCAGCCCCACTTAGCCACCCATGCATAAAAGGGGTCCATATTTTAGATACAGGAGAACATGTGTTGCCTAAACGCTTAGACTTGTCCAGTTCAGACTTTGAGACCACTTTTCCTGACTCAAAGATATCATGACTTTCGTTTTAATAACATACTTTTTCCCTATTGCACGAGAAAAGTTACTTTTGCTAGTTTTTGTTATAATATCAGATAATCATTGTTGTGTCATGGTGGTAGTAGTCTTTGTAAAGCTATGATATAAATATAACCCACTAACTTTGTATTTTTCTTTCAATTCAGTTGCCAATGATGGATAACCCTTTTGATTAATCCTACAGTTGGAGCTCTCCTGGGTGAGAGTGGGACCTCACTTGTGATGACTTCCATGTTAGCACACTAGCCTGCTACTACTACCATCACCATTAGGATGGCATCTTGGGAAACCCTGCAGTAAGATTTTGGAAGATTGAGGGAGGTAGCGGCCATCGCATCATCTATTCAGGTAAAAGAACTTTGGAGTGAAGTGAACTAATATAATTAGTAAGTAACTAACTTCTACTGCAGATAAGCAATAGTTTATATAGGTTTTTAGGCAATATAGGCAATGGCAGCATACCCCCTAATGGCCAATATAGTTACAGAGGTTATTAGAACAAGGGTATATAACTAACTGGTATACACTTTGATAAGTGGGTTAAAAAAGCAGGTTGCTCAAAAAGGCAGCTGGGCAAAGTAAAAGTAAAACGTAAAAAAACTGCTTCAGGCATAACATATGATAGAATAACTTTTCCTTTTACTTTTTAACAACAAAATCCATCCTCTTCTCCCACACCAAGCCCAACTCTCTCCCTAAACAAATAAATATCACCTCAACCAATGTCCAAACGTCCAATGAAGAGTTGAAAACAAAGTCCAAAACTGCCCCTATACCCACCCTCTCCACCCACAACAAAATTCCCCCCCACCAAAACAACATTTTTTCAAAGGGCTCAGAAGAGGTCATTTTCAATGTGGGTCCACAGTACTTGCTGTTGGGCCTCGAGGTATGCCATCTGATGGTGCAGCTGTGCTAGATTGTGCAGCACACTGCATTAGTACTGGCACTCTAGGTAGATGGAGGGGGCCGCAATGGTGGTTCAAGTGGCTGCCAGCTGTTGGTAGCAATGGCAATGTTGCTGCTGGGAGGATGAAGGTGCTGGCTGGAGGACCTGAGGCCATGGACAGTGGCAGATGCCACCACCTTAGCCTCCTCCATAGCTACCAGCCGTTGGTACTCCGCCCAGATGGCCTTCAACCTCTGCAACCACAGCCAGACTGCCATCTCCTGCCATGTTGGTGGTGAACTAGCAGGAGTAGCTATATCAAGAAAGAAGAAAAAAAGACACATTAAAAGCAATGCTCTGTGCAAACACTTGCCTAATATTATGTAGTCCCCTAAGGCCATTTGATGTGATTAGGAAAGCCACAGGGCCATTTTTTACCTACACATGCCTCACATAAAAGCACTGATTGGCAGAATAACACCAGATAAAAAAAAGATGAGTTTTTTATTCTTTTAAAGGATTTCCTAGTAAACAATTAAACAGACACTTTGTGCGTAAAAATACAAATACATCCCCTCTCATTAATGAGCAAGGCATTATGCACTGTAAAGTGCAAGTATTATAGTTGTGTTAAATTAATGAAGGCATGCTAGCTAGCACGTCGGGTACTTTGCTACTCTCTGCAGTCTGCAGCTGGGGCAGCTGTAAGGGACAATTATCTTATTTTAGTGGCCCTGCTCTTCCTCAAATACCTTTCAGATCCCCCTGACTCCACAGAGGCAGGTGAATAATAATGATACTATGGCACATTGTCACATACGCCACGTATAGAAAGCGGATATCCCGTTTGCTGTAAATAGATGGTGGGAAAAATGATGCACTGCAGTATAGGGAGAGGAACAGATTATAGATTTTATTTGGCATCTTCATCACGGAGTATCCCATCCGTAAAACTCAAAATCAAACACTCAGTCCCACTTTTCTCCCTCGCCTCGCCCTGCCACGTCCTACTCCACAAATTATTTCCAACAAATAAATTCCCTTTGCATTCAGGAAGGAAACTGAACGTACTCCACTACAGGGTAAGTTGGAGGGATTAGGCCCGGTAGGCAGAGATTTTGCAATAGAAACTTGATGTATCACTGATAACCATAATGTGCCTAAGCTGTGGCTTATGCAAAAAGACAATTGATGGACAGAATGCAGAACAATGTCATACATTCACCCCAGTACAGAGACCTGTGCCTAAATCCATCATTCTTTCGCTCACCATGTAATTCTAGTTTGGACCCAGCCATATGCAAATCAGTCTTGACTCTGCACCCAATGGGAACAGTCCAGCCCAAACTGCCAGGCCAGGTCCTCCCTGGACTGGAAACAAGCATCCTAGGACCGGTTTCGGGCTTTCAACCTTCATCAGCCAGGAAAGCTTGACTCCAGGGTCATGGAGAGGACGGTACCCACGTCTGGGCATACCAAACTGGTGTGGTGAGGTGAGCAAAAGAATGATGGATATAACCCAGATCCTTGTGTACGTCATTTTGGGCATTCAGCCCTCATCAGCCAGGATAGCTTGACTCCAGTGGCATGGAGAGTGCGGGACCCACGTCTGGGCATACCCGTCCCACTCGTGGAGGTAAATGCAAAAAGAACAATTGATGTACAGAATGCAGAACAATGTCATACATTCACCCCAGTACAGACATCTGGGCCTAAATCCATCATTTTTTTGTTCACCATGCCATTCTAGTTTGGACCCAGCCATATGCAAATCAGTCTTGACCCTGAGTCCAATGGGAACAGTCCAGCCTGAACTGCCATGCCAGGTCCTCCCTGGACTGTAAACAAGCATCCTAGGACCGGTTTCGGGCTTTCAACCTTCATCAGCCAGGAAAGCTTGACTCCAGGGTCATGGAGAGCACGGTACCCACGTCTGGGCATACCAAACTGGTGTGGTGAGGTGAGCAAAAGAATGATGGATATAACCCAGATCCTTGTGACTGGGGGTGAATGTTAGCATTGTCCAGCATTCCATCCATCAATTGTTTCTTTTGTATATGTCGCCCTAAGTGGGAAGGGTATGCCAGACGTGGGTCCCGTGCTTACTACACCATTGGATTCAAACTAGCCTAGCTGATGAAGGGTGTAAAAACAAGGAAAAATTATTCTAAATGGGGAGAGGAAAAAGTTAGGGAGGTACCTTCACCCACTGCAGCACTGGTGGTGGCAGCCCCGGATTTACCCTGACCGCCTCCGATGCCCTCTTCTTGCCCTTGGGTGCTGATGTAAGAAAACAAGAAGATAAAAAAATGTATTAGTGGTACAGTTAATCTCCCCAAAAAATTTTGACAGGCAAAGGCAAATACAGTAATATTGTACTTTTCTAATTCAGATAGCCTATAGTACTAGTATTGAGTTGACCTGTTCCTAATTTCCTAAACCTAGACTACTTTTGGAACTACTGATGCATTGCAAAAAATGATCTTTGCTTCTCAACCCCCTTTGGTGGGGCAACTCAGTCTCCCTTTTCAATGCATAGATGCATACGAATATAGCACCTTACATCACATGCGTTTGCAACGCATGCCATTATAACGCAGTTGTTTCAAAAATAGCGTTGTTACATCGCAGTACATTAAAACGTAAGACGTGGTCACATCGACTTGCTGTAGGGGGCGCGCTGGACTTAGGAATATTATAATTTACTATTTCAACTACAGTGTGCGCAACAGTAGAGAAGGTGATGGAATAGTAAATTATACTATTCCTTAGTTTAGCATGCCCCTACAGCAAGTCGATGTAACAACTTGCGTTGTAATATATTGTGATGTAACAACGTGGTCGTTGTAATGATCGCGTTGTAATCACTTGCGTTGTAATGCTTGCGATGTAATGGCTGTTTCCCATGCATACTACACATCACTGCGAGATTGCTTGGGTCTGTATGAGCTACATAAAGAAAAGCACAGAGAACACTAAATCACTGGTATTACTACTACTACTTTCTTAGTGACAGGACAGAGGAGTTTGCATGACTTTTTAAATAATCAGCCCAAGTGATCTCTGATGAGTACGATAAGGTAGCCCCGAGCACATGGCTAGCACAAACTGGATCACATAATATTTGCAACGTAAATTTAACTTACCTCTGATTGTGAACAGCATGCTATTTGAAAAAAACTAATAACATTGTATAACACAACAAATAAATAATTACTCACCAAGCCCCGCAACCTTGATGTCCAGCAGGTCGAGCAGGTCTTGCTCCCGGGTATGTTGACCCAGCGGTGCATCAACTGCTGCTGGATGCGCTGGACCGCAGTGCTCTGACGCATGCACCAGCACACCCTTCCTCCCAGCAGCTGACGCTCCTGCAAGGAGCATCCACTCACAGGCCTGCCACCTGCTGCCAGCATGTAGGGGAGATGTAGCTGCACATAAAAAAAATCAGTGCCGCCACCTCCACCTTTGAAAAAATGGGGCAGGCTGCACCTCTTGGCTCTGCTGGCGACTACCGGGTGTGCGGCACTGGAGCCGCAGCTTCTTCTCTAGATCTGCTCTGCAATGGCGCTGGGTAGGAAAAAAGAAATAGATAAAGTAGGAAGGAATTATTAAAAGAAGCAAGGAAAAAGTAGGTAAGTAAAGGGAAAACCAAAAAATTTACAAAAAGTCACTGAAAAGTAAAAAGAAAAGTAAAATTCACAAATACAAGGACACAAACATATAAAATAAAGGTAAATGGGGTGGATGAGTAGGGCAGGGGGAGGATGAGAATGATTTAGAATGGATGGAAATATCAGGCCCAGCACCATACACAGAACAGAAAGCATGTAAAACAAAATGGGCGCGCTCATTCAGACCGCTTGGTGTTGTTGGTAAATGATATTTCAGTGCTGAAATGCGTATCATGCTACTGGCATTTAATAAAGCAGTGCGAACGGGTGGATTAGGAATGCAAGAGAAGTGGTTATGTGTATAGGGAATTTGGCGCCACAGGGTTGAGTTGCACTTATTGTTTTCTGTTTCTAAAGTAAGTTAACGGTGCTCAATGATGTGGAGATCCACTAAACTCCACAAGGCAAGCACGAAGCTCTCAACAAAGACTCTACTCCCAAGCACACGTTTCAAGTTGAAATGCGATTTCCCTCTTAGTAGCAGACAAATACAGTAATATAAAGCCAGAATATACACAATTCCTCTTCAGTTTTCTTGTTCACGCTTTATTCTGGTGTTCTCAGCCACAAACAACACTTGTTTCGTCGCTACAGGGTGTGATCCCGCGACTTCCTCAAGGCTATTCTGTCCAAGTATATAGTTTTTCAATGTGGTGTTAATTCCGACCCACACAGGGGTTATAGTAAGTATCACAGTCAATCCGAAAGCACAATCCCTTTCACTTGTACGTCCTGGTCTTTTCACCATAAATGATATCCTTATCTTATGTGAATCGCAGAGTACAGCAATAATCCCAGCAGTCGGCAAACCGTGTGCGGTGTGCAATCTCCAGTCTGTTTGGCGCCCGCACCATTTTCAAACACTTTATCACGGAGAACACCAGAATAAAGCGTGAACAAGAAAACTGAAAAGGAATTGTGTATATTCGGTCTTTATATTACTGTATTTGTCTGCTACTAAGAGGGAAACCGCAATTCAACTTGAAACGTGTGCTTGGGAGTAGAGTCGGGTAACTAGCACTTCTGCTCACTCGTGGAGTTCTGTGGAATCTCGCTGAGTTTTTTGGCACTCTGCGGAATTCCGCTGAACAAAACTTTGCTAGTTTTGCTCAGGCCTAATTCTAATCCTGGGTGCAAAATGTTTATAAAGGATGTTTTCTAACTATATTCTGTTATGCCACTATTTATTAATTCTGCGTTAACTACTGAGAAGATGTTTCTGGTGTGTTATATGTTTTCTTTTCTTTTTATTTATATTACATAACAATTACTTTCAACTTTCCCCAGTCTTTGCAAAATATCTTAATATCCACTTCTTTACCACCCTACTGGACCCCAAAGAATATTTTATTTTTCCTTTCTTGTGACCAGCCAATGTTCCAAGCTGCCAATGTTGCCATTCATGTGACAGACCAAAGGACAACCATTTTGCGTGATAAACAGCTTTGTGGTAGCATTGTTGTCCCAAATGAGTCAGTTAAGGGAAAAATACACCATTCAAATGGCATATGTAAAATGTGGCACTTATGAAACATTTAGAAATGTGCACATTCCAAAGTACGTGGATTCATAATACCTATCTAAAGTTGCAAAATATGGGGGTGCATTTTTTCTATCACACCTGGCCAATAAGTGCGACAGGATAACTACTCAATCTACCAAATACGTTTCAATTGAAAAAAATAAGGAAGTGCAAATTTAGGCATAAACTGCAGAGGGTCTGCCTGAGTGGTCACACCAGGGGTCACCAGTTCTTCCCCTTCTGTTGAGGGCAAGTAGGTACGTCATTTAGTGTGTGATTCACAGTCCCATTCTTAATTGCTCCCTCTAAAATGTTATATGACTCTGAGCATTAGTCCTTTTTAGGTTTCGCCTGTCGAAAGCTGCGCAAGCAGCCTTTCGCGCAGGCGAAATCTTATGTCTAGAGTGAGTGTGCTCATGTCCCGCCCCTCTGTTCCATTGGCTAGCTCCATAAATGTAGGCTAGCCATTGGAACAGAGATCTGTCCGTCAATGCCGGAGCAGATTCGTGGGCGTTCCCGAGAATTTTAGGCTTTTGCCCACGTCATGCGGCGGTGGGCGGTGTTTTTTCTTTGTTGTTGAAGGTTTGTTTTGGTCATTTCTCCTGGAAGGCACCGCAACGAGGGACGTCTGCCTGGCATCGGCTAGCAGGTAAGCGGCATATTTTACTTCCGTTCCCGCCCCCCCTCCCGCTGTCCGTGAGCCCGCCCCCCCTCCCGCTGTCTGTGTGCCTGTCCCCCCCTCCCTCTGCCCATGAACCCGTCCCCCCTCCCGCTGTCCGTGAGCCCGTCTCCCCTCCCGCTGTCTGTGTGCCCGTCCCCCCTCCTGCTGCCCGTGAGCCTGTGTGTAAATGCATCGTAAATGCTTGTTCAAAGTATGCCGAAACCACATGTGGATTGCCTTCTCACATACTTTTTTCAGGCTGTTTTTAACTAGACGTTTGAAATCTTCTTGGCTGCCTGTTGTCTCCTAACACCTCATAGTAAGCTATGTGGTGTAGGTTTGCTCGCTTGTTATAAACATGCTCGAGCCTCTGTTTACTGTGTGGAGCACTGAGCCTGTGACAGATAGCCTCACTTCGCCATCGAGTATGAGGCCTGCGCGCATTTTCTGTCCCTGGGATGTGGTTTAATGTACACTCGTGTATCAAGAGGGAGAGAGAGGACCAGATAGCTAGCCCGTATCCCCGTATTATATATAATTTAATCAAAAAGAGGCTAGCTGAGGTGAGGGGGAAGGGGGTTGTTTAAACAATATTCTAGTTTAAAGGGAATTCGTGACTCGGTTTTGTTTTGTCAGACGGTTGTGGCACCTGGTAGGTGTGCTCATGAAGCCCTCACCCACCAACCTAGTTGGTGGCATGCTTCATCATCGGGCCCACCCAGTGACACCTAACGTGTCCCGGGTGTGCTACGACGCCTGATGACAGCGGAGCAGGTATATCACTGTGTGTGCGGTGAAGAATGTTTTGAATGTGGGTTTAAAACGGCTTGGCGGGGGTCCCAGTACCCGAAGGTAGGACAGACTTTAATACCTGGGCCTCCGTCAGCGGTTAAAAATAAGGCAGGTGGACGTTAGAGGCAAATTACGACCTCCCACATCCTTGGTACGTCAACATGTTTCAGCCAGTGCCTTATGGATATGCTGGCTTTCTTCAGGACGGTTAAAAAGTGTGTGTGATTAAAACTAGTGGACGTGTGATACAGACTATGTGTCTACACGCCCTAAAGTGTATCTATGTGTGAGAGGGGGGAATTCCCTTCTCAAGACCACCTGTACAGATCACAAGTAGGACAAAGACAAAATATACAGGGAAAGAAAGAGTCACTTAGAGGATATGCATGAGAACTCATGACAGCCGACTTAATAGCGAGGGAGTGCGGGCTATAAGCGGCTAAGGTGTAATGGTATTGGTGGTACCATTATTGTGAGAATCGCACTAGAACATCGTGGGTGGGGTGGTTAAAACAGCGGTATTCACAGTAATAGTGAAAATGGTGAGAAGGTGGGAAAGCGTGAGTGGTTTTCTTACGCTAGTTTTAAGGATTAGTTCTTCAAGGTTATTGAAGAGGCAAAGTAGTTGATCCTATATAGGAGAAAAAAAGGGGTATGTCCACTGAGATTTAGGAGACCTGTAGGGAGAAAAATGACAGCGCTTACCTATGGTAGGGGTGGTTGTTCGTTCATACTCACAGGATTACTGACCAGAGCTTGCTGTGGACCTGTAGTGCCTTCTTCGCAGAACCGGTGAGTAGTGGCCGGTGCTAATGGGTTTTTATACTGTGGTTGGTTGATTGAAGGCGTGTACCTGTATAATGATAGAGATGGTAGATAGACTCGGACTGCCGAGTCATGATGCTACTCAGGTGAGTCAAGAGAGCTATGCGCATGCTCAGAGTATGCTCGCCGGGCTCGGCAATAGCAACGCATGCGCAGGTAGTGGTGGAGTTATGCATGCGCGTAATGACAGGCATACGTGAGTCTGTCAGGCTAGGTTACTGAATAGATACACTAAACGGTCACTTATTGTGTAATAAGTACACATTAGGAGTTCTATCAATAGGAATAAGGCTTCAAGGTTATGGGACCGTGGATATTTCATGGGGGGCCCTTTCCCATCACTCAGAACTAGCGGATTATTCCTCAAGGGTTTGATGAGGTTGCCTTGTGGTTATACAGTAGACAGGGCATTCCATGGGATGGCATCATTCAATCCGTCATTGGCAGTGGAAAGGCGATATATCCATCGCTGTTCCTTGTTGAGAAGTTTTTTGTCGTTGTTGATGGGGCTTTCAGGGATTTGTTCAATGACTGTCCAGTTAGTCATTGAGAGTCCTGAATGCTTGGGGCCTGCCGAAAGTCACAGGACACTACCCGTGCAACGACTGCAGTGTGTGTCATCTCACTACCCATACCAAAACTCTCAATCTGGAACCACACAAAACCTGGACCCAACGGAACCACACCAATTGCAACTCACGCAACGTGATATACATGCTCACGTGCACGTGTGGCCTACGGTATGTGGGAATGACAACACGAAAGGTCAGAACCAGAATAACTGAACACCGAAGCACGATACGGTGCAAGAAAAACATCAGCAGACTGACCAACCATTTCATTACTCACTGCCATACTCCCAATGACTTTAACTGGACAGTCATTGAACAAATCCCTGAAAGCCCCATCAACAACGACAAAAAACTTCTCAACAAGGAACAGCGATGGATATATCGCCTTTCCACTGCCAATGACGGATTGAATGATGCCATCCAATGGAATGCCCTGTCTACTGTATATGCACAAAGCAACCTCATCAAACCCTTGAGGAATAATCCGCTAGTTCTGAGTGATGGGAACGGGCCCCCCATGAAATATCCACGGTCCCATAACCTTGAAGCCTTATTCCTATTGATAGAACTCCTAATGTGTACTTATTACACAATAAGTGACCGTTTAGTGTATCTATTCAGTAACCTAGCCTGACAGACTCACGTATGCCTGTCATTACGGGCATGCATAACTCCACCACTACCTGCGCATGCGTTGCTACTGCCGAGCCCGGCGAGCATACTCTGAGCATGCGCATAGCTCTCTTGACTCACCTGAGTAGCATCATGACTCGGCAGTCCGAGTCTATCTACCATCTCTATCATTATACAGGTACACGCCTTCAATCAACCAACCACAGTATAAAAACCCATTAGCACCGGCCACTACTCACCGGTTCTGCGAAGAAGGCACTACAGGTCCACAGCAAGCTCTGGTCAGTAATCCTGTGAGTATGAACGAACAACCACCCCTACCATAGGTAAGCGCTGTCATTTTTCTCCCTACAGGTCTCCTAAATCTCAGTGGACATACCCCCTTTTTTTCTCCTATATAGGATCAACTACTTTGCCTCTTCAATAACCTTGAAGAACTAATCCTTAAAACTAGCGTAAGAAAACCACTCAGGCTTTCCCACCTTCTCACCATTTTCACTATTACTGTGAATACCGCTGTTTTAACCAACCCACCCACGATGTTCTAGTGCGATTCTCACAATAATGGTACCACCAATACCATTACACCTTAGCCGCTTATAGCCCGCACTCCCTCGCTATTAAGTCGACTGTCATGAGTTCTCATGCATATCCTCTGAATGACTCTTTCTTTCCCTGTATGTTTTGTCTTTGTCCTACTTGTGATCTGTACAGGTGGTCTTGAGAAGGGAATTCCCCCCTCTCACACATAGATACACTTTAGGGCGTGTAGACACAGTCTGTATCACACGTCCACTAGTTTTAATCACACACACTTTTTAACCGTCCTGAAGAAAGCCAGCATATCCATAAGGCACTGGCTGAAACATGTTGACGTACCAAGGACGTGGGAGGTCGTAGCTGGCCTCTAACGTCCACCTGCCTTATTTTTAACCGCTGACGGAGGCCCAGGTATTAAAGTCTGTCCTACCTTCGGGTACTGGGACCCCCGCCAAGCCGTTTTAAACCCACATTCAAAACATTCTTCACCGCACACACAGTGATATACCTGCTCCGCTGTCATCAGGCGTCGTAGCACACCCGGGACACGTTAGGTGTCACTGGGTGGGCCCGATGATGAAGCATGCCACCAACTAGGTTGGTGGGTGAGGGCTTCATGAGCACACCTACCAGGTGCCACAACCGTCTGACAAAACAAAACCGAGTCACAAATTCCCTTTAAACTAGAATATTGTTTAAACAACCCCCTTCCCCCTCACCTCAGCTAGCCTCTTTTTGATTAAATTATATCTAATGTACACTCCCTTGAATTTGGCAGTGAGCTTGGAGGCGACCTGACATATGGAATTAACCCTCTCACTGCCGGTGTTTTAGTTAACATTAAATGCCGACGCCAGTTACTCCTGAGTGATGCCCCTGCGTGGTATTTCCGAGTGTAATGCATTCTCTGACACCCCCAGCAGAAGGAAGCGGGCAGGGAGCTGCGGCTTCTATCACCCCCGGAAGTCCTGCCACCAGCCCGGATCCGCGGAGCCCTGCAGCTAGCCCCAACGGTAGCCCACTCAGTGCCAGCCCCCGCAGCCCGGTCCAGAGGGGCCCTGGCGACAAGTACAACCGCCTGGAGAACCTACTCGGCATCATCGAGAGTGAGAGATGCCCACCTCGGGTAAAGTCGCTGCTCGCTCTTTTCTCAATATCATATTTAGTGGCTAGACTTTACATAATGTCTCCCTGGTTGCTTGAAATGTTGAAATGGGACGTTGCATGTTTATTTGCATATATAGATGTATACACAGTTAAAACAATGGTCTTAACAGCCGGCCGCTGCCCGTCTACCCGCCCCAGCCCCTCCCTCCTACTCCCCATTGTCGTGAGCTTACCCTCAGCACTATCCTCTGATGTCTGCCCCCCTTGCCCCGCACCTTTGCTCCTTGCCGCCTCCCAGCCCATCTCTTGCAATAAACATGAACATGCTAGCTGCCTCAGGGTTTCTTCCCCCTCGCCTTCCCTTCCTGTCGCCCCCAGTCCTAATGCCCCCCCTCAGCAATAAAGTAAAAACACACTATGGCACTGCATTAACTGGCTGCATTGGGGCTTTTTTCCCAGCCGTGTTGCACAGCAGCCGCTCTGCTGTATAGCATAGCTAAAAACACATCGACAAAGTCAATAATTCTCATTGGCGATACCCATTTCGCTTTGCCAATGGTTGTTTTCCTGTGTCAGGTCTTGGCACATTCAGCAGCTGTGGGACACAATGTGGGCCAGGAGGGCACGGTCCCCATCAGGTTCCCCTCTAGAGACGCCAGTGCCCCCCAAGATAAAGAAGCGCCCTCCTTTCCTCATGACTGTGCACACACATATGCAGGGTCCTTTTTACAATAACATCTCTACTATGCAGGGTTTATAGTCAACTTAACTGTGGTAGGAAGAGCTGTGTGGCCCTTAATATTACACGCCCACATGGAAGTGTCGAGTTGCATAGAAAGCCAGATAAAACCAAAAAACAAACGCTTTCCCCAATAAATCTATTCATCGAGTAAAGTTGAACAGGCCCTGTGCCACCAAATTATCAGTGCTTGTTACTGTTTAGGAGAGATTAAGCTATTGGCATTGTAAATGGCAATGCCATTTATTTATCTGTTTTCAAAACCAACACATAAATAAAAAATTTGTCATTTACAATGCCAATAGCTCTAACTTTTAAAGAGGCGAAACCGTTGCATTGTAAATGCTTGTTACTCTTTGTTAGACCCGGCTTTCTGGGCACCAGTACACTCAGGGGTTCCTGTGCTCCAATTGCATCAACTGGAGTGTTCCCTGCTGCTGTCCTGCGGCCTCAGTCACTGGCAGCCACTCGAGGGAGTGCTGCAGGGTGGGGAGGCGGGGGAGGGGCAGGGTGATGGCTAGTAAACTCCGGCATACGGCCAAACGAAGTTAAGTAAATAAATAAATTAAACAAACTAAATTGCGCTCTGTAACGCCAAGGTAGTCATAGTTAGGACCTAGTTTCCAAAGCAAAAGAATTTTTGTACTTCCCTATAACTTGCAAACTAAAAACTAAAGTGCTGCATTTGCATAATGGTGGAGAATGGGGGTGTGGCCCCTGAAGACCTCTCAGCAATGCAGCTGTGTGGGTCTTACTGGAGGTAACAGGAGGGCTGGTTGGCCCTCAAGGACCCTGAAGAGCCAATTGGACTTCATCCCCTCAACTATTAGTTCACCAGGAGGCATATTTGCAGAGTGGTGGAGAAAGGGGATGTGGCCACCAAAAACCTCTCAGCCAATCCACTGTGTGGGACTTACTAGACATAACAGGAGGACTTGTTGGCCCCCAAGGACCCTCTGGAGACAAGGGGACTCATCCCCAAACTAGTAGTGCGCCAGAAGGCACGTTTGCAGAGTGGTAGAGAAAGGGGGCGTGGCCTCTGACATCTTCTCAGCAATCCAACTGTTTGGGACTTATTGGAGGTAACAGGAAGGATAGTTGGCCTCCAAGGACGTCCTGAATTTAGAGTGAATGGTATTCAAAATGTTGCTATGCTGTTTGGTGTTTCCTTATTTGTTGCTCAGTCCTCTGTATAGAAGTGACCATGAGTTATCAGACCGGCAACTGCTTGAGGGTGCTAGTACAAGGACATCATTGAAAAGAAAGCATTATACATTCATTGGGGGGGTCCAAGATAGACCTGCACTAGAAAATATTGCCAACTACCCACAAGACACATTTTCCTTGTTCACCAAGCTCCATCTCAGTCATGATTCGCTCCCTGCGGTCACGTGCCTACCATCAGGAGGTCGCACAGTGTGACTTTCCATAGTTCTAATGAGCTTCTAGCCAATCCCCCACATGCATATCCTGACTTCCAGCCATTTGGACATTGTTGGAAATTGACATCCATTCCAAATCCATGCCGGGTTTTGTGGAAGCCAGTCTGCTCATCCTGGAAACCCCATTACCTATTCATTGCTTCATCAAGGTTAAGTATGGGTGGAGGAATTCAGTTCACCTGTGGCTGGCTGCTATTAGCATGCTCACACCTGATGTACATGATTACTGTGAGCTCTTTTAGGCCGTAGCTCCCTTGACTCCTGGATTTGTCATTGTAGCTGTGTACTGGTGAGACCAACCCTTGTTTCCTGAGCTTTTGATATCCCTGTTTCCCGTGTTTCCTGAGCTTTAGTTATAACTTGTTCCTGTTTCTGAGTTTTGTAATTCCTTGTTCTTGTACTAGCACTGCCTACAGAGCTACCTTGACTCCTGAACTTTAGCTCAATTCTAGTTCCTGCTCCAGCAGTGCCTTCAATGCCACTTTGCGTTCTTGATTCCTGAACCAGTACTTTTCTAGTGTAGCCTTGTAGCCTCCCCTTCAGTGTATCCTTTTGCAGTCCCTGCCTTCTTCCCATTTCCTTGTTCCTGTTCCTAGTTTGCTGTCTTTCTCTTCCTGCTGTCTTGCTTCTATTCAGTTGTATGTTTTGTTACTTGCTTTTTGCCAAGTGCGCCCTGTGATTTCCTTCCTTTTCTGTTAAGCACTCCTCCTTGCTAGCTCCTTGTCTATCGTGCTTGTGTTTAGTTCTACCCCCTTGCTGTTACAGCCTTACATGTTCCTGTTTGCTCACCAGGATCTGTGGGCACAGCTGACAACCTAGGTGGTGTTTCTTGTTCACTGTTGAGTATTGTCATTGAGTTACATTTACACATTCACCATAGGTATCAGCTCCACAGACCCTGCCTTTGCATGCATATCTTATATGTGTGTATTTGTAGTCAGTATTTATAACAGCAATTGTGGGTGAGGAACTTACTGTGCTTCAGTTTTACCATGTAGAGCTCCCAAGTGCTTTACCCCACATTCCCTTTATTGTTAATGTTGTTTTATATATATGTCTTGCACATCCGTCCTTGGTGGATGAATGCTAAATCCCCTTCTGAATGTCTATACTTTCTGAGTTCTAGCTACCTCGTTCCTTTGTGCAGGCTTACCCTTTGAATCCCTTTTCTCCTCTCGGACTTCCTGTGTGATCCTGGCAGTGCTGTGCCCCTCTTTCTGTTTACGTTTTCTACCCAGTCACCTGTCCTTGCCCAAGTCCCTGTCTGTGTCCCAGACAGTCCTGGACAGTCCCTGACAGTCAGCATGCATAATAGATTGTGCATCCTAATTCTGCAAACCTAAGTTTCATTGCTCTTGCAGTCTGACAGTGGCTAAAAGCTATGTATAGACTTTCAATGAATGACCCCTTTGTGCAGAAATCCCTTGTTCACTCTTGAACTTTATTACAGAATCTCCACACACTTTTGGGCTCTTTCTGTCGTCTTGTGTCTTTATTGCTATACTCCCCCCTTTTTTCTTGCACCTCCTGCACAATTTGGGAGCATGTGTGGTCACACTGCACTGAGCACCTTGCCTGCAGATTCAATGCTGGTTGCTATAATCAACCTCATCAGAATGCAGCCTGTACAGGCTGGGTATGTAGGAGCATGTACTACAATGTCAGTAAAGATGCAGGGTTGTAATCCTCTGGGTCTGTTCAGGTTTCATAGTTTGGTGTACTCTGGCAACCCTTCTTGGTTTTTGGTCATAGGGTGGCTGAACCTGGGTAAAGAGTTGTACCTTCTAAGATTGACATGTGTTCACAGGGTATCTTTCTGGTGGAATGCCACGAGCTCCCAAGTTCCAAGGCTTAGAGTAAGATGAGCCTCAGAAGCTACTAGGAACATATGGCCAGAACCACTGTCTGCACGTCTATTCTGAGGCCCAGCAACACTTGGCTTTTTATCGTGCAAATTGAATAGTGCATAGTTTGATTCTTGTCGCACTGGCATCTGCGTCCAATTTTTATTTTTGAAGACTTTCTTAAGACATAGGAAATCTTCTTAAGGCACAGGAAATCTTTTACAAATGTATTGCTCACCTTGTGCAGACCCTTTGTCTGGCTATTCAGTGCTGAATCATATCTGCTGTATTTGGAGGTTGTTTAGTTGTGAATGAAGATGAATTGCTTGGCTGCATGTTTCAGCGTTAATGTCCAGGTATTGATCTAGCAGGCTCAAGATTAATGCCTATATATTTTCTATTAAATGTCACTGGATCACTTTAGATTGCTTCTTCTTTTGCTATCAGGCGTTTACGAGAAAATATCATAGCTGGAAAAGATGTGAGCAAGAGAAAACTCGATGCCTAGATTTCTGGCTGGAAAAAAAGCCCATTGACCTGTTTAAGCACAATGCTGCTTTTTGGGGCCCTAGTTTAACTAAGGTCTTATGGACTTGTTATCATCACAGTACTCTTAAAACCATGTCAGAGGCCACTATCATACCACTCTTCAAAAAAAGGTGGCAGTTCTGACCCCGCTTGTTGCCTTTCCATATCGCTTCTCAATTCTTTGGTCAAACTGACAGAATCCTGTTGAATCGACTTGAAGAGTGGGCAGAGACCAATGATATTCTTTTGGACCTTCAGTATGGCTTCCGAAAAGGTCTGGGGTCCATTGAGCAGGGGTTGAACCTCAATCTACTTTTTTCCAAATATACCTTTATGAAGAAAGGCCATCTGTTCTTGGCAATCATCGATTTATCGAGTACATTCAACTGTGTTCTCCATAATCAATTATGGGCCATTTTAGCAGAACTGGAGGTGGATCATCCGGTCATTGCCCTTCTTGGAGAAATTTACTCTGGTGGCAAGACCGGAATACGATTTGGTCTCAGGGGCAAATGCACTAGTACTTTCAACCTCGAGCGAGGGGTCAGACAGGGCTGCATACTTGCATCCTTTTTTTACCTTCTACAATCTACATCAATAAGGTAAACTCTGTACTAAGTAGTCCATGTAGCACTTCCCCCCCCCCCCAGATCAGCCATATACCCATGCCATGCCTGCTCTATGCGAACAACGCCATATTAATGTCCCGCGCACAGCAGGTGTGGTAGCCGCTACTTAACTGCTTTGTCTGCTTCATGTCTGATTTTGGTCTGGTCATTATTGACAAAACCTTCGTAGTGAAGTGAGAGAGGCAAATTAGGAAGTGCAGTGACTGCACAATAAACAGTGTAAGGCTAAGTGTCACCTAGACTTTTTGCTACCTGGGCATTTTATTTGATGGTCGTGGGCCATGGTCTCCAGCAGTTGATATTAGAAAGCAACATTTTAAGAAATCCATTTCTGCACTGCTTAACTTCGCTACCAAGTTAGGTAGTAAACCACTCAGTGAAACATTTATTATTTTACTAAATGCGTATCTGTTGCCCAATACAGGGCGGGTATCCGTGGCCTAAATAACATCACCCAGCTCCAGTGACTGGAGAACGTCTTCTTTAGCAATCTCTTGGCTGTTCTAGTTAGTTCTTCTACTTTTGTGTGTCACGCTGAACACATCACCCCACTTTTATATGTTTTGATTAACATTTAGACAATTTTACTTTGGCACAAAGTATGGACCAGTGATTTTACTACCTTAAATCGGTCGATCCTTAATGACTGTCTAAAGCTGAGCAGCTCTGGAGCGTTTTCCTAGTTTTAATCTGTTAGACAATTCTGTGTGAAGATGGATCATCCTGAATATTTCGCCTCACCTGATATTTTACATAATATCAGCAGAAAAGATCTGAAACCTTAATGTCATCTTTTCTAAAAGATCAAAGATTCTCCAGGGAAATGGTTAAGCCGAATGTCATTAACAACCAGTTGACACTGGTCACGGATGGCATTCAGCCATACTTAACTGCTGTATAGAACCAACAGCATAGATTTATTTTAACATGTTTTAAATTAGACATTTTTTATCACGTAGTTACTTTCGCTGTCAGAAACGACTGGTCAGAGGTTCTGACCAATTGCCATTAAAATTGTATTTCTAGGCAAATCACTTTGCACTTTATGTTTTTCTACTCGTTTTACGCAGTGCCTCGTAGAAGCTTTAGTTCCCCCATCTTACCTGACATTAATTGTAAACAATACCGGCCAGCGCTATTGTTTCTGCGTCATCTGAACTCCTCATCAATTTGCTGCAGTATTTAAATTTTTTATGGTCGTGATAAGATTGAGGAAAAATATGTTTTCAAAGTAGAGAAGTTAATCAATTTAGATATTTTTATGCTTAATGCAGTGCTTAATTTGAGCCGGTGGTTTCTGGTGCTCAGCACCGGCACTTAATCATCAACATCAGCGCTTTGCATGAGAACCAGTCGAGGACACATTAATTTATCGTAGGTTTTATAGCGAAGAAAGTACTATCTTGTGTAAGTAATCCAGTAGCCGAAGGTGTAGTTAAGTAGGTTTATTCATTACAAGTAGGATGGTGTAGTGTCCTGCAGGACACGTTCTAGTGTTTTTCCATTTCCTGTAAGCCAGCCACTCCCTCGAGGGCTGGGCACACTACACCCCTCACTCATCCATCACGGGTGTGACGAGTCACGTGACCCCGCTAATGAAAGGGCCCGGGTGCACGTGCTCGTGGCCAGTTTAGTAACCCACTACCCTGTGTCCGTGTATCCATGAGCGCCGTAATGCGGGCCTATGGCCCAACACCACAGATGGTAAAGGAGGCCCCACCTGGAGCAGCGTCCTGCTGCTCAGCCCTACTCGCTCAAACTGACCACTCATTCAAACCATGCATTCACGAACATTCTGATTACATCACACATACAAGCTGAGCAGCAGGGAAGGAGAAGCCCAGAATACAACACATCTCTCTCCTTCAAAACAATGAAAACAAAAGAAAGCAAGAGAGAATAAATATAGTATGCCATGACGATGACAAGGTTAGAATTTCCAAATAAGCAGTTAAACAGGAAATAGATTGATGATTAAAAATCTCAACTGCAAACTGAATGAACAAATAAGAGAAATCGGAACAGTCATGAAACCATGCAGAATAAAAATAGATGGAAAATTATGGAATGGCAATATAGCATAAAAGATAAACTCAGACAGTGGCGATATAAGTAAAAATGGAATGATGAAGAGCATCACACCACAGATAAACAAACACAACTTGCACTAAATATATAAGAATGATCAGACGTCACATCTCGCACAAAACATGAAAATAGGCATCATATCATCTCGCACAAAACCAATGCAGAAACATCACATGACAATTCAACCTCACATAAACCACCATCCCATATCACAAACCAAACCCTAAATATTACAGATCATGTGAGTTGGCCAGACTGGCATGAAAAGCAATAAACAGGGAACAGAAGCTAAAAAAAATGGCGCCCCAAGGAATAACAAAAACAGGAGTGCAGCAGTTCTCAGCTTAGCAACACACCCACACAACACAGTACACAGAACAGGGTGTAAGACTCCTTAGAACGGACACCAGGGTAAAACACACAGCATGGGGTATATGACTCCCCAAATCACGCGGGATACAGGACTCTCCAAACACACATGAAGGCAAAACACACTGCAAAGAGTACATGACACCTAGCACGCAAAACACATTGCAAAGGGAACATGACACCCAGTGCATGGGGTACATGACTCCCCAAAACGCACGCCAAGGCAAAACACATAGCACGGGGTACATAACTCCCCAGCGCACGGGATACATGACTCCTCAAAACACACACTAAGGTAAAACACACATCACAGGTTACATGACTACCAGTGCACGGGGTACATGACTCCCCAACTTAACGTACATCAAGGTACAACACGCAGCACGGGGTACATGAATACCCAGCGCACAGGGTACATGACTCCCCGAAACGCGCACCAAGGTAAAATACACAGCACGGTGTACATGACTCCCCAGCGCACAGGGTACATGACTCCCCGAAACGCACACTAAGGTAAAACACACAATACAGGTAAGTGACCACCAAAATGCACATGCGCACGCTAACAAATTGAACAAAGTACGTACATTCATTACTACAAGTACTCCGCAAACATGACACACATAAAGGGCCATATGTAGGTAAAAGGAGTATACCGATTCCTTAATACCGAATTTTACCAAATCGGTATTAAGAATTTGTAAAACGCGATGTAGATAAAAAAATCGGTAAAGTTTACCGATTCGTTAAGATTCGGTATTAAATACCGAATCTGAAAGAATCGGTAAAAAAATCTAAAATCCAACAATGAAATACCGAATCGGTGTTACCGAATCGGTGTTACCGAATCCATTACCGAAACGGTAAAAACCGAATCGTACGTAGGAGAATCAGCAAATCCTGATTACCCAATTACCTTACAAACAGGAAGTGGCCACACCCAGCCAGGTGTACAGGACCAGGAGCACACAGTTAGGCAGCCAGGCAGTCAGCCAGGAGAGCTGAGGAGGCAGCAGCAACACAGCCACACAGCCACGAAGCAAGACAGAAGAACCCGAAAGCAGTGAAATGGCAAGCCAGGACAAGGAGAAGGAGGGAGGTGACAGAAAACGAAAACTGAAGTTAAGTGACAAGGAGCTGGAGGTCCTGATCCAGGATGTCAGCCAAGAGCACCACAAGCTGTTTGGAGCCCAGTCCCACCAAGTGCCAGAGTCACAGAAGAGGCAAATCTGGAGTGGCATTCGTGACAAAATCAATGCCATAGGTGTCACCCAGCACACCATAGAGGACATCAGGAAGAGGTGGTACGACCTCAGGAAAGCAGCAAAACAGAGGATGGCAGAGAGACACCAGTAGGCTGGCCTAACAGGTGGAGGTAAAAGCCGAGCCCCAGCACCAACACCACTGGAACTGATGGTGGAGTCCACCATCCAGCCGGAGAGTGTGAGCGGCGTGGGAGACGCAGACAGCTCTGCCCGAGCAGCAAGAAAACAAGGTAAGAAGCATGCCCAGCATGCTCTGCTACCCCCTCCCCAACCCCAATCCCCAATCCCCATAGTGGCAAAGGGACACCCACTCCACCCCATGTCTTACTGGTTACCTGCAATGCATGATGGGTGATGTAGTCAAAGGGAACACATGAATGGGTCAGTCAGGCTATCAATTACAATACCATGGTAAAGGAATTGGCTGCGTCAGGACAACCACTGTGCACTATAGGCATGTTGTTTAATGCAATTCCATTGCTGACAGAGCATTGAGTACATGTACATTTGTGTCATTACAGGCGAGTCATCTCGCAGTGCAGCAGAGGCCAGCAGAGGCAAGTCAGCCAGGCCAGAGGGGAGCCAACATGATGATGACAGCATGCCCTCAGGGACCACAAGCATGGCGCCATCACAGCCACCCATTCCTCCACCACAGCCATCACCACCGCGCCAGGGAGGGCCGCAGTCCCCTCTCACACAGTCCCCAGTGCGACGATCACCGGCACCACCACAGTCAGGCAGGAGGCATGCCGTGCCCAGCCTCCAGCAGATGGAGGGGTCGGAGGAGGAGGGCAGATTTGGCGAACAAAGTCCCATAGCTGATCGATACCACAGGGAGAGGGCTGGTGCAGCATCCGAGGGCTCCCACATCACATCAAGACGCCGCAGGGTAAGGCCAGACAGTCCAGTTGCATCCGAGCAGGGTGACAGTGTGTTTGCTGGACTGGAAGGCAACATGCTGAAGGTCCAGCGCCTGCAATGGAGGGAGATGAAGTCAATGCACAGGGAGGTGGCACACATGAACTAGCATATGCACAGGATGGAGAAGGGCATCAGTGCTATGGGTGAGAACTTGTGTGCAGGAATGGAGAGAGTAGCTAACTTGGTGGACAACCTCTGCAGCCAGCTTCAGCAGGACCGTCTTGGCAGGCGCGGGGAGAGACAGAGGCTCCAGGCCTATACCAAGTCGGTGAACCGGCTGGCCACTACAACTTCAGTGATGTGTCGCAGGTCCATCGCCATGCAGGAGGAGATGGCGCATTGCAGCAGGGATGTGGCCAGGGGGATGGTGTCCATTACCTCTGTGCTACAGCTCATGCAGAATGCTAAGGTGGCCACAATGGAAGGGGGTGGGCACAGTGAATAGGCTACCAGCCGTGGTGGCATTACGCCCTCACCCACTGAGTGCAAGAGGCGTAGTGAACGCAACGTGCCTGCACATGAACAATCGTCCACACCAGACAGTGTCGAAAGGGAACGTGGACGTGCAGCGCGTGGACGCAGGAAGTAAAGAGCTATGGCTGTTTCCATGAATGAGATGGGTAATGTAACCCATGTCCAATTGGACATTGCTCACTATACTGGTGGTGTGCACAATAAACACCTTTACATGTAACAGGTAATGTCTCAGTGTCGTTGCTCACTCAGAAAAAGTTTGACGTAATCTCTGCCCGTCTCTGTCTCCCATCATGTTCAATTGCACCACCAGCTGCGCAGGGCTCTGGCTGAGGGTTGTCCTCGTCCTCGTCCTCTGAGTCAGTTAGTTCCACTGCTGTACCTTTTTTGTGGCTAGATTGTGCAGCATTGCACATGTAGCAATAATCTTGCAACATTTCATGGGGCTGTACAGACGTGCACCTTCTTTTTTTTGGAGGCAATGGAATCTGCTTTTGAGCAATCCAAATGTGCGCTCCACCACGTTGCGTGTGCTCCTATGTGCCACATTGTACCTCTTCTCCCTTGGGGTAGTTGGGTTGAGATATGGTGAGAGCAGATAAGGCCAGAGGGCATATGCGCTGTCACCTATGTGCAGAAGTAAGTGCATTGATTACTGTGAACAACAGCTTGAGGCAGGGTGTACATCAGGGTGTGGCACATTTACTTACCTAGTATGTATCCGTCTCCAAATTCGCCAGCAAGCAGACGTGTATGGATGCCACTGTTACGGAAGATGTAGGCGTCGTGGCTACTCCCGGGGAATTTGGCCACGATGTCAGTAATGATGTGCTTGGCATTACAAATCACCTGCACATTGATGGAGTGGGTGGATTTGCGGTTTCTCTATATATATTCGCTTGCTGCAGGTGGGCAGATGGTATATGTGTCCCATCGATGCATCCAATGATGTGTGGGAACTGTGCAAGTTAGTAGAGCTCAAGCTTGGTTCTCTGCAACTCCGCCTGTGTACTGGGGAAGGAAATGTAATATTCCATTCTGTCCATCATGGCATCCAGGAAGGTCTGGAAGAAACTGGATTGACAGCTCTGTGACACTCCACCCACTGCAGCTATCACACCCTGGAAACTTCCTGATGCAAGGAGGTGCAGGCAGCAGAGTACCTGGACATGGGTGGGGATAGCGTGGGCCCTTGGTGTCTGATGCTCCAGATAGGGTCTTAGGTCACGGATTAGGTCCAGGATGGTGTCTGGGTGCAGTCTGTATCTTTCATGGATTTCAGCTTCTGTCAATTGAACAATGTGATGCGTACTCTGTACACCCGCTCTTCACGTCTCCAGATCCTCACTCCTGCTGCTCTCAAGCGTAGCCGCCTTGCAATGACGTAGAGGGCTGCCATTGTGGTCACACAGATGCATTTTGGGCCGCTTTTTATGCACTGCACCTCATTACCACATACTCTTGAAACGTGGTAAACACCGAATCATTATTTCCGATTCTGCTCGTTTTCGGTGTTTACGACGTTTGCTACATCGCATTCTTGGGGGTTTTACCGATTCTTTAATTCCAATTCGGTATTCATTGTTTCGGTATTTCCGATTCGGTAAATAAGGAATCGGTAATTTTTCACCGATTCGTTATTACGTACATCTCACATGGCTGGATACCGGTCGGTAACATTGAAAAAGGCCCTTTTTCGGCGTTACCGACCGGTATTTGGCCACCTACATATGGCCCAAAATGTTTAAAGCTAGTCTCTGTATCAACAAAATATATGTGTATAACTCTTTAGATCAGAAAGCCACTTTTACATCGAAGAAAGTACTATCTTGTGTAAGTAATCCAGTAGCCAAAGGTGTAGTTAAGTAGGTTTATTCATTACAAGTAGGATGGTAAAGGAGGCCAAACCGGGAGCAGCGTCCTGCTGCTCAGCCCTACTCACTCAAACTGACCACTCATTCAAACCATGCATTCACGAACATTCTGATTACATCACACATACAGGCGGAGCAGCAGGGAAGGAGAAGACCAGAATTCAACAGTAGGCATGGAAGATTAAGTGATTTGCCCAGAATCACAGGAAGTTGAACCAATGCCAGGCTCTAACCTGGTTTCCCAGCTCCAAAGTTGGCAGCTCTGGCCATTATGCCACACCCTCTCCCCACATGGTTAGTAGTTTGTTCTGTTTTGGGTGGTGCTAACAGGAGAAATGGGCTGGTGGAAGCTGCCTCCTGGCTAGAGCCTCGGCATTTATGTTTTTTTTACAAATTAACCACTGGCTTAATGTTTTATGATCATGAAAAGTGTATTTATTTAAGTGTTTTTGCTTTGATGGTTGTTTTTATGATAAATAAAGCGGGCTTTGAATTGAAAAAAATGTATTCCATTTGGAAAAGGTCCTATCACAAGTCTGTAGCTTTTCTTCAGTTATATGGTGATCCAGTGCTCAATTCAGAACTATTGTTTCAAGATGTTTTTCCAGGATTTGGTCACAGTTTGTTGAATATCTAGCATGGTGCTCTCAATCCTTTCGACGTGTATATTGATATGTGCTGTAACCATCATGTCTGTGAGCCGTGTCATATCCGTTGTTGTAAAGGTTCTCAGCTATGCCTTGCGGGTCTTATAGTTCCTAAAATCAGGTCCCCTCTTGAGCTTTTCTCACAGCACTCCAGATTCCTTCTTAGTTGCTAGTTGTGGTGCACCTGCCCTTTTTCAGGCTGTTCAACAGTGTACAGCAATAGACTGAATGTACTGCTAATGGTGTTCTAACTGGTGTGCTCTTTTCATTTATACCAGCATAGCAAGAACCTTTACAAAAATGGATGTCACAAAATCCACAGCCATGACGCTAGCAGCACATATCCATGTACACGCAGAAAGGATTGTTAGCACCATGCTAGATATTCAATAAAATGTGACCAAAAGCTGGAAAAGCTAGTAGTGTGCAATATGGGACAGAATATCAAACATATACCTCTTGTCTGGTATATATGCGCTGCACCTAGAGCCACAGACTAATTCTAAACAAACTAATATGCACATATACATGTTATCCTCTACATGCACGGAAGCAATTATTAAGATGCAGAAATGCTTGTGATGGATTCATGTCCTATTGCCAATGTTGTGAGGTGGTACTGTCATAGTTCTCTAACTTCTCAGACCTTTTCCATTATTTTACATGTGGACCGGGTAATATTCTGTAATTCCGGCTTTCTATTTAACCCATCATCAGTCATTCTCGGCATCAGATTCATTTTTGCGTCTTTTTACAGTGCGAGTGAGTATGGATTTCCTCTTCTTGGGTTTGACACAACATTTTACATCCTTTTCAGTCTATCTGTGTTCCCCTACCGGGCAGATGTCACTCTTATTTGAATTGTGCTGATGATTCTCTTCTTTGTTTCTTTATTAGTTTTCCCAAATACACTAAATTATAGTACCTGGTTTTCACATAAATAGAATACCCTGCATTGCAAATGGTGGAGTTATTCTGATTCCCCTACATACAAATTCCGTCCCTATTTGGGTCTGTTTGTAAGTCATGCAAGACCCATATTTATTGTGCCCTTGTAGCGACAAGAGATTACTTGCTGTTGAAATGCTCTGCCTTTCCTTTTTTTACACAAGGATACTAGATCTTTGCTCAGGTCGCTATTCCTTAATAAGGCAAAGATCATTTTTTGCAGTTTCAATGAAATGATATTTACATGATGCTTATACTTTTAGATAGTTGTGTTAACTTTGTAGTTTTTCAAGTCAAACATCATGACACACAGTATAGAGGATTATTCTATAGAGAAAGGCCTGGGTCCTGGACTAAAATCAGGCAGGAAGCATCAGAGGAGCGAAGGAGCTTGTAGTATCCCATGAAGCCTCTCTTTGCCAACCATACCTGAGAGCAGCAATTGGAAAGCATGCATTCAGAAACATTCAGAAACATCCTATTAGTCAGGCTCCTAACAACGCCCATTAAGGAGTACAGGGCACATTGGAAAAACTGGGCTCTGGGGCAGGAGCAATGTAGGCTGTGCAAATACCATTCTGAATCAGATGCACACATCGCATGCTGCTGCGCAAGCTCTCTACAACAGAGACGCAGGTAATCAAGACCTATCTTCATACAGCATGATATAAGATCGTGTAAGGAAGCACTATCGCTCATATATACATCTGTTACTCCAAAGCACCTAGCACAGTTTGGCAAATTATTCACGGAAGCAGGTAGATTACTACGAGAGTCCGTACTAATAATGGGGGCCTCGCGATCAACAATCTTATAAATATCTTATGGCGCTCCCACTTGTTTGCACGTTATAGAGCCATTGGTAAAATGTAGCACAACATGGTCAAAAAGTCAATAAAATCACAGAATACTGAGCTGTGATTTGCATACACCCGTTCAACTCTATCAAGCTTGTACATACTGTTCAGGCACTCACTTAAATACTTGC
This sequence comes from Lissotriton vulgaris, assembly GCF_964263255.1. NCBI lineage: Eukaryota > Metazoa > Chordata > Amphibia > Caudata > Salamandridae > Lissotriton > Lissotriton vulgaris. The sequence continues at coordinate 511,262,993 of NC_141694.1, forward strand.
GCTCTCACTTCTTAAACACTTGCGTACTTGCACAGATCTTAAGTTCAATTTATCCATATCTGTAACACCCTCGCTTGCAACAGCTATTTTTATGAACTGAACTGTCTAGACACAACTATTTTATTACAAGCTCCATATCAGGTTTGTAGAGTATTTACAATTGTATTATATTTAATCCTAAGAATAAAGTTTGCACTCAAATCTACAGCTAGCCTCGAGTCAAATAATGTACTCAAATAATGTACTCAGTTCCGGTTCATTTTCACACATGTAAATAATGTTTTAATCATGCTTCTTTCAATTGTGAATTAAGTTGTATCATGTTTTTATTATGCTAAAATTGTTACGGTTTTAATTAACTAAACAATAAAAAGAAATCAATCAATCAGCCTTTCTTTGTGTGGCGGTTCCTCCAAAAATTGGCCATGTGGCAGATTATTCTTAAGAATACCTAGATGGAAACTTGGGTAGTGGAGTATTGTATTCCTATATTTTAGCTTACCATATGTAGAGAGTTTTGCATATTTGTGTCTTATCATGTATTCACAAACTAATCTTTGCATCATATTAGTTTAGTACCAGCTGAATGTCTTTGGATCTGTTGCTCAGCAAATCATGAATTCTCCTATATTCTTCCTGGTAAAATTCCAGACCAAATTCAAAATACACACAAGAACACTGAAGGGATAGTGGTTTAATATTGGTTTCTTCTCCTTTTCTGCCAAAACTGGTTTAACAGCTCGGTAGCAAACGGCCAGCCCATGATCTGCAAGTAGAATACATCGTCAGATAGGATTATTTTCTTTGCTAGTTATCTTTTGTCCAAGTTAAGGATTCATTTTAATGGGACATTGTAGTTCATGTTCGTCCTGTTAAGATATATTTTAAGGGGTATACACTCAAAATATCGAGTTTTTAATATCGAATTACATTAATATCCAGTTAAAAATATAGAATGGACACAATATCGAATGGACAGAATATAGACTACAAAAATATCGAATAGAATAGCATTAATATCGAATCAAAAATATAGAATGGCCAAATATCGAATGGACAGAATATAGACAACAAAAATATAGAATGGACAGAATATAAACAACAAAAATATAGAATGGACAAAATATAGACAACAAAAATATCGAATTTTAGGTAAGTAAGTTAATAGTAATTTGTTAATAGTATTCAATTTTTTAAAGTATTTTTTTATGTTAGTATATGTGTGAAAAGTGTATATTTATTTTATAATTTATTTTAATTATTAATTTGATGGTATTTAATTTTGGTTGTGGGTTTATAGGGGAATAGGGTGGGAAGTCATTTAATTATAATTAATTACATATGTTAATTTATTTATTGGTATTTATTTTGAATTAATTGATATTGAAATTTGTAATTGGTAATTAAAATATAATTGGTAATTATTTTAATTAATTGATTAATTGATAATTATGTACATTTTATTAATGAATTTTCTGTAGCGGGTTGTGGGTTTATAGGGAAATAGGGTGGGAAGTAATTTAATTATATTAAAAATTTTAAATGTATTTATTGGTATTTATTTTGAATTAATTGATATTTAAATTTTTAATAGGTAATTAAAATATAATTGGTAATTAATGCTAATTAATAGTTTAATTGATAATTATGTTAATTGTATTATTTATTTTCTGTAGCGGGTTGTGGGTTTATAGGGGAATAGGGTGGGAAGTAATTTAATTGTAATTAATTATATATTTTAATTTATTTATTGGTTTTGTTTTGTTGTAATTTCTGATTATTTTTTAATTGTTAATTAATTAATTGTTAATTGGTAAATATTTTGTATTAATAGGTAATTATTTGTAATACTTTTTTTTGTATTCTTAATTGATTCATTCTTATATTAAATAAAATTGCTAATTACTCTTAACTAATTTGTATTTGGTATTAATATTTAATTTACTTTTATTCATATATGAAGTATTTACTTTCCCTACTATTGCACTCTCTGGAGTGTGAATAGTAATTTTTACCCCTACGCTATCCAACGCTTTCCCTACTGTTGCACTCACTGGAGTGGGAATAGTAATTTTTACCCCTACGCTATCCAACACTTTCCCTACTGTTGCACTCTTTTGAGTGGGAATAGTAATTTTTACCCCTACGCTATCCAACGCTTTCCCTACTCTTGCACTTTCTGGAGTGAGAATAGTAATTTTTACCCCTACGCTATCCAACGCTTTCCCTACTGTTGCACTCTTTGGAGTGGGAATAGTACTTTTTACACCTACGCTATCCAAAGCTTTCCCTACTGTTGCACTCTTTGGAGTGGTAATAGTAATTTTAACTCTCCCGCTATCCAACGCTTTCCCTACTGTTGCACTCTCTGGAGGGGGAATAGTAATTTTTACCCTCCAGCTATCCAACGCTTTCTCTACTGTTGCACTCTCCGGAGTGGGAATAGTAATTTTTTTTACCCCTACGCTATCCAACGCTTTTTCTACTGTTGCACTCACTAGAGTGGGAATAGTAATTTTTACTCCTACGCTATCCAACACTTTCCCTACTGTTGCACTCTTTGGAGTGGGAATAGTAATTTTTACCCCTAAGCTATCTAACGCTTTCCCTACTGTTGCACTAATCGGAGTGGGAATAGTAATTTTAAACCTCCTGCTATCCAACGCTTTCCCTACTGTTGCACTCTCTGGAGTGGGAATAGTAATTTTTACCCTCCCGCTATCCAATGCTTTCCCTACTGTTGCACTCACTGGAGTGGGAATAGTAATTTTTACCCCTACGCTATCCAACACTTTCCCTACTGTTACACTCTCTGGAGTGGGAATAGTAATTTTAACCCTCCCGCTATCCAACGCTTTCCCTACTGTTGCACTTTCTGGAGTGGGAATAGTAATTTTTACCCCTATGCTATCCAACACTTTCCCTACTGTTGCACTCTTTGGAGTGGCAATAGTAATTTTAACTCTCCCGCTATCCAACGCTTTCCCTAATGTTGCACTCTTTGGAGTGGGAATAGTAATTTTTACCCTCCTGCTATCCAACGCTCTCTCTACTGTTGCACTCTCTGGAGTGGGAATAGTATTTTTTCCCCTACCCTATCCAACGCTTTCTCTACTATTGCATTTACTGGAGTGGTAATAGTAAATGTTCCCCTCCTCCTATCCTATGGTAAAAATATAGTATTTTTTTTTATTAATATTATGTTTATATATGTATATGTATTGAAAAAATGTATTGTATGTTTATTATTATTATTTCATTAATTGTACATTACTTTTAAGATATTTTAAAAATTTGATATTTTGACTAACTATATTTTTTACATCGATATTGTTGATTCGATATTTTTGTACTTACCTGTTTGGAGATAGGAAGTAGATATTTTGGTGTTCTATAGTTTTTTACTTGATATTTTGCCACATCGATATTTATGACATCGATATTATGTCAGTGATCCATTTTAAGGACCACACAGACCACATCCTCTGGTATATTTGTGTATAATGCGTCTACATCTAGGGTTGCCAGAATGTGTGAAACTGGAGTATACAGTGATCTCTCAGACTTATATATGGTGACTGTGTTAAGATACTTAGGCAGTGTGAAGCTACCAGAATTGCCGTCTTTACTGAGGGAGGAACTGGAGGCGAACATCACCCTCGAGGAACTGCAGGAGGCATTGGGCAAGATGAATAGGGGTAAGGCAGAGGGTGGCGACGGCATCCAGGACAAGTTCTACCAAGCATATGTGGCGCAGTTGGCGGAACCAATGCTCGAGGTCTTTTATGAGGCTAGAGATGGTGCTGATTTGCATGATTCTGAAACCAGTGGGAGATGAGATGTGCCCATTGGCCATAACATGCTTAATGTAGACACCAAAGTGCTCTGCAGGGTGCTGGCGGAGCGACTGCGAGGGGGAGTGATCGCCTTGGTTCACAAAGACCAAAGTAGCTTTATGCTGGTGTGTAGGAAAGCCCTCAACATGCAGAGACTGGCGCATGTGATGCACGCTGTGCACCATAGTGGGGCAGACCTGGCCCCTGAATTGGTGGGCATCACCAATGCATTGGATACCCCTGAATGGACGTACCTGCTACAAGTCCTCTGGAATATGGGTTTTGGACCCAACTTCATTGAGTGGGTTAGGCTCCTATACACAGCCCTCAAGGCCACTGTGCGGTGTGGTGGTGTGGTTCCCGCTGAGATACAGAATAGTAGGATGACCTAGAGGCATGGACCATATTGTTGGAGGCCTTACAAATGGAGTTCGATGGGGGTAGCGAGTGGGGGTCGCAGTCACAGGGATCTACGCACACTGTCTCACAGGGGCAACCAACAGGATTTTTTTTTTTTTAGCATCTTTTTATTGTTTTGTACAAGTGAACATTTCTAAATCAGCATCTTACATTCGGTCTTGTCTTAGATCGGGTACATTGCGATGTTGCATACATTGTGCAGCTAACTATTCAAATCACCCTCTTGGTACAACATTAATTGAGTCACTGTTGGCTTCATGCAGAAGTCAGGCAGTCCGCACTTCCACATATTCAACATCATGTTTTAGTAATCTACATATATTAGTGCATTATCCCGGCTATACATAAGGAAATTGTACTTTTTTGCCAAATTTCCGCTGTCTCCTGCCCCCTTTCTGACCAATGGAGGTGTCTGCCTTCAGTTCATACCACGTCTAAGGACCGCTCGTTGAATACACCTCCCTTCCCTATTCTATTTTATTCTATTAATCCTCACCTCTTGGATGAGCAAGCAAATAGCACTGCAATGGAGCCCATATATCCTTGGGCCTGGAGGCCGTTGGTAGTAGCTCTGGATAAGTCAAGGGTCTCTCCTGGCACATTAATAAGTCAGCAATCCATTCCTTGAACTTGGATGCCCGCCCCTTGCCCCATCTACACGCTACCCTTCTCTCTGCCTTAAGGAGTGCTAGCGTCGTGAATTTGAAGTGTTCAGGTCTGAGTGGTTTGACATTTCCCAACAATGCCATTAATGGCGTGACTTCAACAGGTGTGTCAATCATTTAGCGTAGTGCCTGAAAAACCTGTTCCCAGTACTCTTGTACCTCTGGGCACCCCCATGCTAGATGTATAAAGTCCGTCCCCGCTGCGCGACATCTATCATCCTCTCGTAACTTGAACCTGTACATCTTGGCCGGCGTATAATACAGTCTGTGTAAAAATGTATAATGAATTATCCGAAGTCTGCTGCTGGCTGAAACACGCTCGGTTTGTCGACAACTCTCTTCCCACTGCTCATCAGTAAGGACCAGCCCTAGTTCCTCATTCCATTTCCTCTGCGAAGGTGGTGGTGTCTCTGCCACATGTGTGCGTATCGTGTGATATAACAGCGACACCACTCTTTTGGGTGCGTCTTTCTCCAGATGAGCTATAGTGGAATCAATACTGGCGGTTCTACTGGGAACTCAGGAGTAATCGATCTTACCCCATTTTTTAGTCTGATATACACAAATACATCAAGCGACGTCTTCTGTGTTATTTGGAACATGTGATCAAGACTACGGAATTGGCCTTCGTGGTATAGGTCTCCCCAATTACATACCTAACTCCGCTGTTGAAATTTACTAAAAAAAACCCTCCTGTAACAAGGCCATAGCAGGGTGATAAGCAAGGGGCAATAGGGGGAACTATACCATGGGCACTATGCTGTATGCGCTGCCATGCTGCTATCATGCCTGTGAGAGCATTGGCTGTCCTGTCTCTATTTTGTAATACTACATATACTGCTCCTTCTATCGGTGTAGGGTGCGACAGCCAATGTTCAGCTGCTACTTGTGGCATATATGTCGGTCGCTTCACCCAGGACCAGGCGTAATGGGCAGGCGCGCACAGGAAGTAGAGTTCGAAATTGGGTATATCGAACCCACCCATTTTATAAGACCTCGTCATCACCTCCCACTGAAGTCTAGGTTGCTTTCATCACCGATTTAAGTGATTTAAAAAGAAACACACCTGGATAAAAGGGGATATTTAAGAAAAGATATAGCAATCGGGGGAGCACCACCATCTTAATCAAGGACGCACGGCCCGCCATGGAGAGGGGCAGCGCCACCCAACGCGTGACACAGTCTGTTATTTTAGTTATGGCCGTGCCGTAATTCAGTCTCATAAGCTCTTCCTTATTGCTAGTGATTCTTATCCCCAAGTACTTCAGTTCCTCTTCGCACCACTCCAAGGGAAAGTCTGAGGGGAAGCGCCTCGTGGCTGAGGTCAGTGGAAAAATGCATGATCTTCCCCAGTTTATTTGAACACCCGACAGCTGCCCAAATACTATAAATTCTCTCAATATCGGGTTATGGTTGTGCTGAGGATCGCGAACGTAAAGAGAGATATCATCAGCGTATAATGAGACCAGTACCTGCGCAGATTACAACAGAGGGCCTTATCATTATGATGTTGTCTTAATTTAGCCGCAAGCGGCTCTGTCGCTATTGCAGAAAGCAATGGGGAAAGGGGGCACCCCTGATGTGTCCCTCTAGTGATACTGAAAGTCTGTGATGTTTGTCCGTTAACAAGGACCTTGGCCACCGGCATGCAGTATAACAGTTTAATCCATGACAGTAACAGTGGGGGGAAGCCCATGCGCTCCATGACTCCAAAAATATAATTCCATTCCCTGGAGTTGAACGCTTTGGTGGAATCCAAAAAAAGGCCGCAAGCGGCAAATCAGGCGAGACGTTATTCAGGACGGCAAACAATGTCCTGAGGTTATGGGAAGTAGCCCTGCCAGGCACAAAGCCTGATTGGTCGGGTAATATCAAATTTTCCATTAAAAGGCTCAGGAATGTTGCAATTAGTTTGGCCAGAATTTTTGCATCACAATTAAGGAGCGATAGCGGTCTATAGGAGTCACATTGCGCTGGCTCTTTCCCCAGCTTAAGTAAAGACAATATGAGCACCTCCCTCATAGAGGCTGGTAGATGTCCCACCTCCAATGTATCTTCGTAGACTTCTCCAAGAATAGGGGCCATAATGTCTATGTATGTTTTGTAAAATTCTGCCAGAATGCCGTCTGTGCCTGTGGCCTTCCCAGACTGTAGACTCATGATAGCTTCCTGCACCTCATCGAGCTCAAACAGTGCACACAGAAAAGCCCTATGCCCATCACTGAGCCAGCCCAGCACCACATCTCCCAAAAAAACATCCAAATCAAGTGCCTTTACTCTTGTGGTGGTGTAGAGTTTTTTATAATGTCTCAAAAAGGCAGTAAGTATATTAGGTGCCTCTTGGCAGATTCCACATTCCGGATCTCCCAATTCCATTACATAGTTATTACATTGAGGTTGCCTTACCTTCTGTGCTAGTGCCTTGCCAGGCCTAGCCCCCTCCCCATATTGCCGGGCTACCCAATATTTCCCTCGAATTGTACCTCCCTCCGTGCCTCTTCCATGTATTCTGTGAGCTTCTTTCTGAATGCAGCTTGTGTAGTGCCTCTTGAGTCCTCTGCAAGTTCGCTTTCCAGTATTTTTAGGTCTGTTTCTAATGTCCGCAGGGTATTTAGTATATCCCTAAGGACTCCGGCCCCCTTAGCTATGCAATATCCCCTAAGTGTCACCTTAATGGCTTCCCAGACTAACTCAACACTATTGACTGAGTCTCTATTGCGCTCAAAAAAGTCACTGATCTCTTCGCGCAGCTCCTCCTGGAACACTGTGTCAAGCAAAATAGGGGCATGCAGTCGCCAGGGACCAAAAGACATGCTAAAATCGTCAGTGGATAGTCCCAACACCACTGGTGCATGATCCGAATAGGTCCGGGCCAGGTGTTGCACTGAGACGACCGCGTGAACTGACTCTCTGGACACTAAAAAATAGTCTAAACAGGCCCATGATTGCGCCTGCGGAGTAAAATGCGTGCCTTCCTTCCCGCTGGGATATGTATGTCTCCAGGCATCGGTCAACTGGTAAGCAGCAATTATATCTTTTAGCACTGTCTGCGCTTTGGTGTAATGATATTGGGCGGGGTGCGATCTATCTAAACCAGAACTATATGTCACATTGAAGTCGCCTCCCCATATGACATGAGTGGAGTCTATCTCAAATATCTTGGCCCACAGAGTGTCGAAGAACCCCGGGTCATCTGTGTTTGGTCCATAACAACATGCAAGCGTGACTGACGTTGTACCCAACCGGCCCCACACGAGACAGTATCTTCCCTCTGAATCCCCTGCTGTGCCCTCCATCCGGAAGGGGACCGGTTTCTTTATCAGTATCGCTGTTCCCCATGCATATGTGGAGTAAGAGGAGAAGATTTTATGTTTCGCCCATCTATTGGCAAAAGTATGTTGTTTCTGACATGCAAAATGTGTCTCCTGCAACTTATGCACATTATATCTGTCCAGGTAAGACCGTATATGTCTCTTCTTCCTGGGATCGCCCATCCCTCTCACATTCCATGTAAGAATGTTTAATGCACATAAACATTCCTTGAGATTTTACTAATGTGTAATATCTTCTTGTTTGGAAAAGTTTTTTACATAGTCAAAAGACCTTTTATCTTTTGTGTAATATTTGTGCAATATTGTGAGTTTTTATTAACTGTGCAATAAAATACTTACTTACTTACTTAATGCACATACGGTTGGTTTAGCCATATTGCCTAACTGCTGCCTGTATTATAAATGTTCTCCATGCAACCCGTTCCGGTGTTTGTACCGGCACACAATCAGTTATCATGTCTCTTTTCTGTTGCTGTACTCTGTTCAACCCAACTATCCAGTCTATCTATAGATAGGAAGACGTATGCACACCTTCCCTAACAAACCAAACAACCCAACTCCCCCCCCCCCCACCCCTCACCCACTTAAGCAACCCAACTTTGCCAGAATCTGATTCCCACCCCCCTCCCCCATCCCTCACATGTAACAATACAAAATTATAACCCTTCTAGTTAGTGTGTCATTGTCTGTCGTGGGGGAATACCCAAAGGGGGACATGTCTAGATAGCTACGCAGTCTCTCCGCTCCTTTTGAGCCCCTCCCCGGCATCCAGTCCTGCTTCGCAGGGGGGGGAGCGGAGCCTGGAACATCAATAACATAAGTGCAAATAAGTCTATTGAGGATATCTCACCGCCCTCAGTCCGTCTGCTCACCAGAGCGCTGCAGTCTTCCAACCATTATCTTGTGGCACCTACCAGTGCTCCTGGGGACTCGTTATTCCAAGTCATCATTGTCTCCATTAGGTTCAGGATGTTGTGAGGCCCCCTGGCCCCCTCCACCTCAAGCCGCTCGCCTTACTGCCCGGAGAAAGTCCTCTACTTGTTGTGGGTTCGTGAAAAGTCTTTGTTTCCCCTGATGCGTCACCCAGAGTTTCACTGGGTACAGTAGCGCATAATCAATTTGCGCCGCTTTCAGCTTCTTCTTGACCTCTATGAACTTGCGCCTCTCCTCTTGCACCATGGGAGTGAAATCCTGGTATATCGAGAAGGTTATGCCATCATATGTCAACGTCTGCTTGTTCCGTGCTGCACGGAGAGCCACGTCCTGATCCCTGTAATTTAATAATCTGGGGATGATGGGTCGCCGGGGGTTGCCGGGCGTCAGCCGCGAACCAAGTGTTGTGTGTTCCTGTTCTACTATAAACTGCGATGAGAACGCCTCCTTCCCAATGGCGGCCTGCAGTAAATTCTCAATATATTCCTCCATTCTTCCAGTATTGGTCGATTCTGGCACACCTATGACGCAGATGTTATTACGTCTACTGTGGGCTTCTAACTCTTCATTTTTAGCCGCTATTGTTCGTAAGATCTTGTCCATTCTCGTTAGTTGCGTGGTATGGCTGGCAGTGACGTCGTCAGCAACGGAGATGCGTCGCTCCGCCTCCTTGATACGTTCTTCTTGACCGTCAAGTTTGTGGGCGATTGCATCCATCCTGGACGACATCCGATCCACTTTGTCCACTACCATTGCAGAACCCTGCCGTATCTCTTGTAATATATTGTTCATATCCGATGCTTGTGATGTGGCTCCTTCGCTGGAATGTGGCATGGTTTCCGAATCTTGATCTCCTTGCGTAGGCCTGTTCCCCTTTTTCGCTGCGTCAAAATCCAGTTTAGGTTGTCTGGCATCAGGTTTCTCCATGGTCAACACTTTCCACCAGCCCAGGCCAACGCCACAGTTGTTCACCAGCAGCTGGTCGATCCTCCTATTTGAGTAGCAGGGCCAGGAACTGGCTTGCGTGAGCTCTATAATAGCGTAGCTCCCCTCTCAATGCAAAGTCCGTGTGTATGTCTGTGCCTGCGCGCCCTTCTCACCGTCTGGTGCAATTTGGAATTCTCTGTTCTTGGTCCCCTGTCACTGCCACACGGAGGTCCCACTCCTCCTTGTCAAGGCCTTAGGTTATGAGGCGGCAATAGCTGGGTTCTCTGCGGCAACACAGCCCGTCCGATGCACACTCCCCAGTCGGCCCCGGTGTCACCTCTCTCACCAGAGTCCCTCTGGGCCCATCCACAGTGGGTCAGCGAGCCAGGGTCCTGTATGACCAGGAGGCACCAGTACATCTTGATGGGGGGGAAACAATCTGCTTCCAGCTGCTCAGTACTCCTCCACGAATCCCCACTGGGCGGGGGGGGGGGGGGGGGTGTCCCACCATCACTTCTTCCGCCCCACACAGCGTCACACAAAATGTACTAGCAGGCCTCAGGGGCACCTTGCCCGGCCTTGTACACTCTGTTATTGGCTGCTCAGGTACCTGCTGCTCACAGCTTTTGTTTGGTTTTTACTTTTATTCATTTATTTATTTTAATTTGCAGCGGTCGCGCTGTCCACCGGTCTGCAGCGCTTTGGGTATGTCTTCTCCTTCCTTCACCGCAGGGCGGGGGGTCCCATGATTTCAGGCCCCCACTGGGCGCATTGGTTTCTGCTTCATTTGTGCCGTAGCTGAGTTGGTGCTCATGGTCCACACAGGGCTCGCGGACGCCACTCACTTAGCTAGTGCTGCCAGTCCCCGCAATTTCTGGCCGTTTTCAGAGGGCCCTACGACAACTCCCCCCAGGCCCTCTCCGTGCGCGAGCTGACTCAGCCTCTTCCACAAGTTTTCCGTCTCGGCTCTGTCATTCCCCTTGTATCAGCCCGAGCGACGAGTTTTCCGTCTCGGCTCTGTCATTCCCCTTGTATCAGCCCCGAGCGACGCTGAGGCCCCACCGCCACTTGCCTGATCCTCTTCGCGGTAAGGGGCCTCTGTCTGCAATCTGTCCTCCACAAAAGTTAGCGCTCGCGTCCCGTTGCCGCCCGCCGGTCGCGCGGCCCGAAACCGCACGCAAATCCATGGTCTGTCCTGAGCGCCGCAGTCCCCCTCTGCTGCAGTCAGTGGGCTGGCACAACTGCCGAAGCTCGTCGCTCTGGCTGCCAGTCACCAATTTACACGCTACCGACACTGAGTAAAGAGAGAGGTGAGCTCTGCTGTTTAAGCCCGCTTTTGGCAAGTTTGATGTATATTTGCATAGGATAAATGCAGGATCTTAGTTCCAGGAAGCAGGAGCCTCACAGAAGTGCGGCCATTCTGCTCACGTGCCCTCTAGCGCCCTCCTACTCTACAGGATACTTGCCAAAAGGACTGGTACAATGAAGTCTGTAGATGTTGGGATGGACGGTTGGAGTCTCCTGACGAGAGGAAGAGGATAATGTAGTATCCTCAGGTTATGTCTTTATGTTCCCTTTCATCTTGTAACTAGCTGCTCAGCCAGTGTGATTGTTCCGTGTAGAATGTTAGTGTGAATGACATGAGTGTAACGCTTGGGTGCCTGCCTGCCTGCCGACATCGGGCCTTAGACTGTCTAATGACTTTACAAAAAACAAAGCTATTTTCAAAGAGGTAACAGTACAAATTCAAGTAGAGCATAGTTGAAGTATACAGTGTATTATGAGAGGGAACAGCAGAATGTCCACACAACTCCAATAAAACTCCCAACTGCTGTCTACCAGTTTAACTTCCTACTAACATTCTAGAACCCACCCCATCCACATGGCAAATGGCTAACCCAAATACCACAGTAACCTACCCCTGTCTTTCTGCTGGCGTTCATCTGAAAAGTAACAAAGGTAATCTATAATTTAGCATGTTATAGCTTCCTTGTATCAACAAGCATATAGATAATGCATAGCACGCTGGAAACACAAAATGCATGTCTTTTAAAGGACTAAAACAAAATGTACTGGAGTGACAAGCAACAACTCGTGACAAAGCGAGTTGTATTTACAATTGTGCAATGTCAGAATCTAATAGAAAAAGTCTGGTTTAATAGCAGGAAAGGGGTGTGTTTCAAGTCTGAAAACAGAACAAAGCATTCATCAAAATCAGCATCTTCTAAATTGGGGACACAGGTAATACAGAATTTGAATAAAATGCAATAAATTCAATTTTGATAAATATGTAGAAATAATATGAGCATATACAGAAGAAAAATGCTTAAAGCAAAAAGGTACACAACTGTCACACTTACACATACTAGGCCTCAAGCTGTTTTATTGCAATGTTAAAAGTCATTCATTTACAAACGTTAAAGAAACAAATTACTTTTGTGAAAAATAGGCTCATGTACAATGAAGATTAATAATAATGTGTACTTTTGACCCTCATTAAAAGATGCTTTTTAATTAAAAGATTAACATTTTATAACATGATTCACATATTTTGTAGAAATGTTGCTGTTTCGTTAAAAGTTAATTAGTAGAATCAATTAGATTATAGTTTTAAAATCGAAACTGTGTAATAGCTGCCATGGGTTCAGATAGCTCATGTGTGACATTTTCATAATTTCAGTATAAATATGAGTGACAATCACTGACCATGAGTGACACTTTCTCCCAAGTAAAAATCAAGCAAGGAAGACAATGAAAGCATATGAATATCAGAAATTACACCCATTTAAGCAACAGGAAACTCTAAGAAGAACTTAAAACCGCGGTAAAGCACCAGAAATGGAGGGGCACTAACTGACATGACACATCGAGAGTCTGTCTGTGATCATGCTGGAATAAAACAGCCGAATACGAAGCCTATAACGGCCTCACGTCTTTCTATTGGTTGCCTCCTCCCTCCTCATTTGGAATTCATGAGGGACTATTTTAAAACACTGAAAGGTTTGGTGTCATTGCACATTCAATTTGGTATCTCACATAATACAGGCAGAGCTATTTATTTTAATAGCACTGCTGCGAGCGTGTTTTCCTTGAATATTGTCAGAGCTGGAGTTAGAGATTCAAAAAAGCTTCAGTTGCTAAAGCTTGTTTTTATTACCTCTGCAACTGTAATGGGGGGGTTTTATTTAGCGTTTCCAAGACCCACTCAATCACTAACGGCGTTCACCATGCAGAAACCCTAGTAAAACACAGGTGGCCTCATCCCTTTTGTGCCCAGTACTGTTAGGTTGTAAATCAACATAGTGTCAGTAGTCATGAATTAACAGGCATGAACAGCCGACACGACGAGTGGTCTCATTTCACCGCAGCACCGGAGGCAGTCTGATCTTTTTAGTTCCTGACTCTGCATCGATGACTGCGCGACCTCCTAATAGTTCAGCATGAGAACAGGCAGTAAACTGGTGGTACAACGGCAGCAGTGCCACAAAGAAACATAACTGCAGCTCGCTGCCGCACTATTAAAAGTTCCTGTCAGTAAATGGACACATTCACATGACTGCACTCAATAGAGAGAGCCCCCTGCAAACCAAAGAGACACCAATGTCACATGATGCGGCCGGCCCGGGCTGAGTGAGATTCAGAAGCAGCTCTCATCAATCAGACCCCCCAGGATATAGCGGCAGGGATTAGCAAATTTAGCGGCACAAAAATGGAAATTTAGCGGCACAAATATGGAAATTTAGCGGCAATTTTGCGGCATTTTATGTGGCCATTTTTCCTACAACAAACACAGATATAACATGAAGCTATGTATATTTGGTTTCTTTACAAGGTAGACACTTTGTTTCCTCAAGAATACGGTCTCTCTGATTGAAAAACTGTGATTACTTGCTGCACATGCAGATTAACAGACCTTGCCAGAAAGGCCCATGCCACATATGACACCTTAAAGAACGGGTGCACGCCACTGAAGCAGATTTGCAGAGGCCGCCGCACCCGCCCGAAGGGTGGGGGAGGCTCGAAGGCCGGCGCCATAACCCTCGTGGTGCCACCAGCGGGGGTAAACTGGTTCTGGGCGCTTCGATGCGCACAGGAACCAGCGGAAGCGGGGTGCGCACCAGCCACCCGACCGGAAGTGACCTGTTGACCTGAGCGCCCCCAAAGGGCGCCCAATGGTCAACCTGGCTTTGTTTGAACCCCCCAATCAGGGGGACTCACCTGAGACCTGCATGGAGGGCTCAAGAGGATTTAAGCGACGCCGCCCTCCCAGCAGAAGCACATCGCATTCGAGGAGCTGGGAGAACGGCGCGACAGCAACAACGACTGAAGAGGAAGAGAGGCGACGCGGCGAAGGACGAAGAGGAAGACGGCAAGGCTCCAGTCGAAGATCAAGGTCGTCATCACCGAGGACGCCCTACGGAGCGCGGCGCGCCGTGCCAGCTCCCCCGAAGCAGCAGCAGGTAAAAACCGCAGCAAGCTCAGAGCCCGGGATAGGCACACGCAGCTAGCTGTGCCCCCAGCTGACGGCCTGACGCAGACGCGGGAAACCAAGAAGCCACACTCAAGTGCGCAGGGACTCACGACATGTCGGAAGGCCAGCCGGACGAGATGGCAGAGGTGCTGTTGAAGATCCGAGAGTTATCGGCCATCCACGGCGACGACTGGCTTCACCCCCACCTGGGCAAAGGGAAAGAGAACAGACCGGTAGAACAGGCGGACGAAGAGCCAGGGCCTTCCGCACCCAAGAAGTTGAAAAACACGCCGATGAAGAGAACATCGAAGAGGAACCCTCCGAGGAAAGTGCGGCAGAAACCCCTCCCGCCGAGACCAGAGGGCGGCGACCAGAGCGAGACCACCGACCTAAAGAAAAAGGGTGAGCATATTAGCAACATCGTAAGGGAATGTCTAAAATCGCTGGCGCCGGGGCTACTTAATGGCACAGCGCAGGGGGTACCAGGGCCTAGGGAGCAGCGCGCGGAGGAAGCGGCAGGTCTCACGTGGCATATGGTCGACCCGGGGTGGGCCCGTCAGACAAGAGTGCAAGAGCAGGTAAGCTTGTCCACCCAGGGGGAACAAATCTCCCCACTACCCGGTTGAGGTTACGGCCCCGTTTCGGGAAGCCCGCCTCCGAGTTGGGTAGTCAACGATCATTACATCAGGCCATCCCCCGGTCCGGCGTCCCTGACTACGAAAGCCACCGGATTGGCATGTCTCATCCCCCTAGCGGTGAAAGAGAGGATATGGCGCAAAGAATTCATTGACATATTTTCGCTGCTCGAAATACAGCTAGAGGGACTTGATCTAACCACGTGCGACAGGAAGGAAGAGGACAGGAGAGAAAGGCGTGGGGCCAGAAAGGAGCGCAGTTTCGACAATTGGTTAGATGCCTTTAGAATCATGGCGTGCATTATAGTAGAAAGGTTCCCCCATTGCGCGGCTGACTTGTGGCTTTACAAGGCCAATATCCACCTAGCACAGAGGCAGTTCCCGGGGGATGCCTGGCTAGAATACGATAAAGGGTTTAGATTAAAAATGCAGAGGCACCCCGAAATGGAGTGGAATGAGGAGGATGTCTCGGGTTTCATCCACAAGATGCTCACAGCCAAAGATGTTAGGGCCTGGGCGGGAAAAGGCGACCAGCCCTTTCGGAGCTCCTACCAAAAGGGGAAGAGCGGTTCTTATCAAAGGCGGTCGAACGGGAGATCGTACTCCCCAACCGCAACCAAGGCGATCTGTTGGAGATACGAGGCGGGGGACTGCTCATGGGGCTCGTCTTGTAAGTTTCAACACGCATGCGCTAGCTGCGGGGGCCAGCACGCCACCGTTGCGTGCAAAGGTTCCAAGCACAAAGCAAAAAGAGAGAAGAGAGAAAAGAGCAAGAAGCGTTAGCCCCAACGCAGGGGAAAGGAGGGGACTGGTGGACATTTGTAGGCGCCAGCTGGCCAGATCCCCCATTGTTACGCAACAGCTGCGCAGATTAACAAACAAATACCCGAACAAAGCAGAGGCCAGATCACTGGTAGAGGGCTTCGGGCAAGGCTTTGTTATTCCATTCCAGGGCCCGCTCCCCTCGGCGGGAGCGAGTAACCTGAAGTCGGCAAGCCAACACCCCGAAGTGGTTAGCGCCAAGATAGAGAAAGAATTGAAACTGGGTAGAGTTGAGGGCCCCCTCCCAAAGGAATTACATGAAGGCATAGTCATCTCCCCGCTAGGCGTGGTCCCCAAGAAGGAACAAGGTCAATTCAGGCTGATACACCACCTATCGTTTCCGGAAGGTTCCTCCCTGAACGACGGTATCGACCCCGAAGCTTGCTCAGTGAGCTATGCGTCAGTCGACGACGCTATCGAGCTGGTTAAGGCGACAGGCAGAGGAGCCCTCATGGCAAAGGCCGATATTGAATCTGCGTTCCGACTATTGCCGGTCCACCCCTCCAGCTTCCATCTATTGGGTTTCCAATGGGGCGAGGACGTGTTTATTGACAAAGCCATGCCCATGGGATGCGCAATTTCATGCGCATACTTTGAGCAGTTCGCCACTTTCTTAGAATGGGCGCTGCATGACCGGCACCAGGAAGGTGGAAAGCTGCACTACCTAGACGACTTCCTGTTCACGGGCCCGGCAGGGTCCTCAGTGTGCGCAAGCTCATTGGCAGCCTTCGAGGAGCTATCTAGGTCCCTAGGGGTCCCCCTCGCAAAAGAGAAAACTACAGGCCCGACCACAAGTCTCACGTTCCTGGGCATAGAATTGGACTCTATAGCGGGAACGGCCAGGCTGCCTCCCGACAAGGTGAAAGAATTTCGCGAGGAAGTATCGAAGCTACGGGGTCGGAGCAAGGCCACCCTGAGGGAAATCCAACGAGTGATAGGGAGACTTAACTTCGCGGCTCGGGTAATCCCGCCCGCCAGGGTATTCTCAAGACGCCTAACAGGGCTAACGGCCGGCGTCACCCACAAGCACCACCACATCAGGCTGAGCGCAGGCGTGAAACAGGACCTGCAGGTGTGGGACGAGTTCCTACAAGAGTTCAACGGGGTGCTGATTTGGAGGGCAGGTTGGGTAACGGCCGAACAGATAGCTCTTTACACAGACGCGGCCGGAAGCCTTGGCTTCGGCACGGTCCTGGGAAACAGTTGGTGCGCCAGCCAGTGGCCGGATGAATGGCATGCGCAGGGGCTCACCAGGAACATCACGTTTCTCGAGCTGTTCCTGATCATTGTGGCTCTGACCATTTGGAGCGAGAAAATAAAAAACCTGAAGCTCACGCTTTGGTCAGATAACATGGGAGTAGTACAGGCCATTAACAGAGGCGCAGCGAGATGCCCGGACATGCTGAAGCTAATGCGACGGTTAATTAAATTGCAGCTGGAAGGGAACCTGGAGCTGAAAGCACGCCACGTGCCAGGGGCAGAGAACTCAGCAGCAGACGCGCTCTCACGGGCCCAAATGAAACGTTTCAGAGAACTGGTGCCCGGGGCGGACAAGGAGATGACCCCCTTTCCATCGTCCCTTTGGGACCTGGGGGAGTAGACTTATCATGGCTAATAGGGCAATCACTTACCGCAGAGGCTAACAGAAGGTACAAGACATACGCGGGCACAGTAATGAGAGTGGGGGGCCTAAGATCGCTGGAAGACAGGGCAAAAACTCGCACAGCAGTCGAGAAATTCGTGCAATGGGCATTCGAGGCGAGAAAAACGAGATCATGGGCCCAGGCGCATTTATCCGCCATCGCCCATTTTGCCAGGCTTTACACAGGCGAGGACCCCACTACCTCGGCCTATCTAAAGACGGCCTTAAAAGGCTGGAGGAGGGTTGAAGGTAGAAAGAAGGACGACAGGCGTCCCATCGATTTTGCCAAACTGGGCCAGCTCCTTGGAGCCCTCATGGGCTTAATATCGGACAAATATGAGCTGCTGCTGTTTAGGGCGGCTTTCACGACGGCTTTCTTCGGAGCATTCCGTATCAGCGAACTGGTAGCCCCCAGCAAATCGGGCCCAGCGCAGCAATGCCTGCAGGCAAGAGACATTAAACCAATGGAGAGGGCAGTCGAATTAACGCTGAGACAGTCCAAAACGGACAGGGCAAGGAGGGGGACGACGATACGTCTCCATTGCATCCCAGAGTCGGGGCTCTGTGCGGTATGCTGGTTATTTAAGTACATGGGGGCTCGACCAGCTGGTGAGGGCCCTCTCTTCATACATAAGGACGGGAGGAACCTGAGTAAGTTCCAGTTTACAGCCATAATGCGCCAAGGCTTGGGTAAAGCCGGGTATTGCGCGGCATCGTTTGCCTCTCACTCCTTCAGGATCGGCGCAGCGACCTCGGCAGCGCAGCATGGCATGCCAGAGGACAGGATCCAGGCAGTGGGCAGATGGCGCTCCAGGGCGTACAAGTCGTACATACGCCCTCACCTCATATAAAAAAAAAAAAAATAAATAAAGAGAAAAGAGAGAGAAAGCCACGGGGGGGAGGGTACGAGAGGGATTCGCCTTGGGATGCCGCACGGCAGGGTGACAGCACCCCCCCTCCCTCTCCTAAATGCACACGGTGCGCAGATAAGCCACCTAACAGAATGCTTTCTCTCGACAGGGGGACGCCCGCAGCTGGTCTGGGTGGTGGGGCACTCATTCGTGTCCCGGATGGAGTCTTGGTGGCGGCAGGGGGGCCGCAGCATAAACGGGCCCAAAGCGACGTACATCCGGTGGATAGGGCAGCCAGGTATGAGATGGGAGCAGCTACTGCCGACGCTGGACGGCCTCATGGCAGATTCGGCCTGGTTGCCCGACGTCCTGATCATCCACCTTGGGGGCAACGACCTGACCCGGCTAGGGCGAAAAGCAGTCGGGCAAGCCATCCAAAGGGATCTCACCAAGACAGCAGCGTGGCTGGGACCCACGACGGTAGTCTGGTCCGAAATGATCAGCAGGAAACATTGGAGAGGGGCCGATTCCAACAAGGCCGTCGACAACGCAAGAAGGAAACTAAATGTGGCAATGCACAAGTTTTGCCTCGCCAATGGCCTGGAATCAATTCGGCACGGCCTCATCCACCCGGGCCGCCCGGAGCTCTATGGGCAAGACGGGGTACACCTATCCGAGAAGGGGATGAAGGTGTTTTGGGATAACTTGTGGGGTGCAATGTCACTCGCAGGTTGCATATAAAAAAAAAAAAAAAAAAGGAAAAAGATATGGCGAAAGGTGGGAGCCACGAACCAGGTGCAGGGGGGGGAGCCACAGTGAGACGTGGGCCTCCCTGCGGCGTGACGGAAATCCTACACTGGTTGGCTAAGAAAACACACCGGCGGGCGGTGTGTAAGAGGATGGCCACTCACTTTTGAATGCCGCACGGCAGGGTGACGTGGCGGCATAAAGGAGGGGAGTAACAGGAGGAGACGGCACTCGCGGCCCAGACCCGGCCGGACGGCAGGGCGCAATTTGGTAGCGAGCTGGGGACCTAACTCCCGACTGGAAAACTCCCCTCCGCAACACGCAAAGGGCGTGGTCAACCAACCACTGGAGCACCAATAGACTGGCAACAAACTGGTTTGGGTACAAGCCCCATTTTCGAACTAAGGAGGGCACAAAGTGACTGACACCCGCTATCACAAGAGGGTGTCATAATGTGTAATATGCCAATTATGATTGATAATTATGATTGATGAGTAATGTTCGCAAAATGGAAGATTGCTTGAAACCAGTTTGTGTTATTAATATGTCTTTGGTTATTAATAAACTTCGGCCAACAACGACCACTAATGATACCAGGTTTTGTTGGCTGACATTATTTCCCACCTTTGGCAACAGCAGAATGCGGGGGCCGGTAAGTATGGAGACTGGGGTCTCTGCTGAATAGGCACATGCGAGGGTTATTGCAGAGGCCGCCGCACCCGCCCGAAGGGTGGGGGAGGCTCGAAGGCCGGCGCCATAACCCTCGTGGTGCCACCAGCGGGCGTAAACTGGTTCTGGGCGCTTTGATGCGCACAGGAACCAGCGGAAGCAGGGTGCGCACCAGCCACCCGACCGGAAGTGACCTGTTGACCTGAGCGCCCCCAAAGGGCGCCCAATGGTCAACCTGGCTTTGTTTGAACCCCCCAATCAGGGGGACTCACCTGAGACCTGCATGGAGGGCTCAAGAGGTTTTAAGCGACGCCGCCCTCCCAGCAGAAGCACATCGCATTCGAGGAGCTGGGAGAACGGCGCGACAGCAACAACGACTGAAGCCCACCCACCCACACCTAAGGAACAGCAAAAGTCGCAGTGCTGGATAAGGGAAAGGGTGTTAGCGGAAATCCTACACTGGTTGGCTAAGAAAACACACCGGCGGGCGGTGTGTAAGAGGATGGCCACTCACTTTTGAATGCCGCACGGCAGGGTGACGTGGCGGCATAAAGGAGGGGAGTAACAGGAGGAGACGGCACTCGCGGCCCAGACCCGGCCGGACGGCAGGGCGCAATTTGGTAGCGAGCTGGGGACCTAACTCCCGACTGGAAAGCTCCCCTCCGCAACACGCAAAGGGCGTGGTCAACCAACCACTGGAGCACCAATAGACTGGCAACAAACTGGTTTGGGTACAAGCCCCATTTTCGAACTAAGGAGGGCACAAAGTGACTGACACCCGCTATCACAAGAGGGTGTCATAATGTGTAATATGCCAATTATGATTGATAATTATGATTGATGAGTAATGTTCGCAAAATGGAAGATTGCTTGAAACCAGTTTGTGTTATTAATATGTCTTTGGTTATTAATAAACTGCGGCCAACAACGACCACTAATGATACCAGGTTTTGTTGGCTGACATTATTTCCCACCTTTGGCAACAGCAGAATGCGGGGGCCGGTAAGTATGGAGACTGGGGTCTCCGCTGAATAGGCACATGCGAGGGTTATGTATTAACCAATTCTAAAATGTTTAGATCAATTGATGCAAAAGCTATTAATTTAAAAACATCAAGTTTCTTTACACAACCAAAGACTATATGCGCACAACCATGCACAAATAATATGACAGGTATCTAGAAACGGTTTGGAAGCTGTTATACATTTTCTAAGTTCGAGACCATTTTTACAAACTAAAACTGAGCCGCTTTTAAAATTGGCAACACAGCAGATTGAAAGACATTTTACCTAGAAGTCCCTCCCACCTGCGACATTAAAAGGTGAAAGATAGCAGTGGAGCCAATTTACCCAGCACAATGACACCCGGGAAATCGCCCATTCGCTGAGTACTTTATCTCGCTGTGTAAAACATCGCAGTTTGGACTAAAAGAATCCTGTCGCCTTGACTTGTGTTTAGTGCAGAACAGCGGGAGGTGAGGCCCAGCGCAAGAAAGTTAATTCCGGACTGAGGGGTCTGCTGCCCACCTGCTGTGTTTCATGAATGATAGCTATTAGCAGTACACTCAGATACTGTGTTTTTTTATTTTAAAGCTAGTCGTGGCTGTCCCGACAAACCCAGAGGGGCTGCGAGCAGATGAGGTGACCCCAGCAGTTCTCTCTTCCGTCTTCTTTCTGCAGACTGGCCGACAGAAGCAGGCACAGTAGAGAGGCATCAGAATCGGGAAGATGGAAGGGGAAGGGTGAGACATCGGAGAGAAGAGAGAGCAAGAAGAGACTGTGAATGGAGGGAGAATGAGACACTGGACAAACAGGGAAAGTGAAAGATAGGGGCCAAGCCAGGGGATATGATATTACAGGGGAGAGTAAAAATAGAGAGACATGTGTTAACCACACAGTTTAACTCCACGGCTTATTTGGGTGAATACCTGCACGTATTTCTTTTCCCATTTGAAGCCCTGCTGGCACGGGGGCGATGCATGCTTCCAGGGCTGGGAGGTTGGCGGGGAGGGGGCTTCTTATGGTGCAACCTCCTCCCCAGTCCCGGCAGGGCCAACCACAATGCCCCCTTTCAGCCGAGCCACACGTTATGTGGGTGGCTGAGAACTCTTTATTATTGTTGCATGCTACCCCGGGGCTGGCACTGTCCACAGCCCTCTGTATTCAGCCATTGCCTGGGAGCGAAAGTTGAACTCCACAGTCCGCCTACAATCTCAGCGTCACGGAGCAGAACCCTTAAGTGACCTAGGAAGAGTTAGGGATGACAGGTTATGAAGATTCTGCGACTTGGGCCATAGGTGCAATAGTGCCTAGAAGGCTCTCCAGAGATGTCATCAGCCCCCATTAGTACCCCATAAGCTGTGTTACTGGGTTGTCAGCTAAAATCTGTGAGGTTTATAACCGAGTTCGGTGCCGGACAATACGAGGTGGGCAGAGGATCCAAGCAAAGGACACTTCTTGGGCAAGCTGATCAAGCAGACCCCCCAGGATATAGCGGCTTTTGTAAAAATGCTGCAATTTCTACAAAAGTGCCGATTTCGCTGGCACTTTTGTCAAAATCACGGCATTTTTACAAAAGTGCCGATTTCGTGGCAAATCGCGAAATCGCGAAAACCTGGAGGGTCTGATCAATATGCTGCAAGCGCCTACAGCTGAGCCCCCAGACTGACGCGCCCCATTGATCTCATTTAAGTAAAACTTTTCAACTCTATAACAGCCGGCAGCATTGCACAGTCCAGGCTGCTCATCTTGCTTGAGTGCTTTGGATGGCACTCCCATCTTGCAACTCTGCCTCAGCACTGCCGGTGTAAGGAGGCGCTATAAATGCTTGACCAAGCATTTTAGTGCAGTGATGCGGACCACCACACGTTATTCTCACCCTTGATGCGTAGTACTTGGCAGTGCTGCAGTGC
This sequence comes from Lissotriton vulgaris, assembly GCF_964263255.1. Lineage (NCBI taxonomy): Eukaryota > Metazoa > Chordata > Amphibia > Caudata > Salamandridae > Lissotriton > Lissotriton vulgaris. Next base: position 511,285,854 of record NC_141694.1, read on the forward strand.
AACCTTATATGAAGAATTAGCTGAAAATCCTGAATTCGAAAGTGTTGATAGTTTTTCACGGAAGATAGTTTGTGAAAATCCAGGAGCCATCCTTCATCCAAACCTCCATTACACCTTCAATCCCAACCTGCCTCCCATTACTCACCCTCGACCAAGCAGATCACAATCATACCAAGGACAACCAGGTCCGCTGCCTACTGAACAATGTTGCAAATTGGTCGGACTTCGAACTTGTGTCGGAAAATTAGGTCTTCAATATAATTGCGAGCTAATAGCCTACCTCCCACACTAGGGACCCTCTCCCAGCCACTATTGTACAAAAACTCAACCACATCATTACCCCTTTCTGGACTAAAATCATCAACTCCTCTCTCACATCAAGCTGTGTCCCATACTCCCTTCAATTAGGACAAATCACACCCATACTCAAAAAAAACAGGAGCCGACCCTAATGATTTCAATAATCTCAGACCTATCTCCAACCTCCTGTTCCTAGCCAAAACCTTGGAGAAGTGTGTTCTCCAACAATTAAAAAACATATTGATGATTTTAACCTCCTTGACACCTTTCAATCGGGATTCAGGAAAGGGTGTAGCACTGAAACAGCCATGCTCAATATTTCAGACGATATTCACAGAGCCTTAGATGAAGGTGAAGCCTGTCTTCTCATCCTCATTGACCTATCTGCGGCTTTTGACACAATGAATCACCTAGCTTTACTTGAGACTCTGAAGGGTGGTTCTGGCATGGATGGCATGGTACAAAAATGGTTCGCTTCCTACCTCCAGCACTGGTCACAACAAATTAAAATCAACTCCTGTCTCTCTAAGCCAACACGAGTCACACTTGGGGTTCCTCAAGGCTTGATCCTCTACCTTGTCCTCTTCAATCTCTTTATGGAACCCTTGACAATCATTCTGAAAGAAGCAGGAGTTAAATATCATCTATATGCAGACGACACTCAACTCTACTACAAAATCAAATCACCAGGCGGCATCCAACACCTCAATGTCACACTAACCAAGATCCAATCCAGGTTTAACGAAACCGCTTAAAGTTGGACCCTGACAAAATGGAATTTACACTGTTCGCTACAAAAAGTAATCACCTTCTTATCCATGACTGGCTCAAGAACCTGGATGCCCTAAACTGCTCCCTCGCTATAACCGACTCGGTTAAGTCACTAGGCATTACCTTGGACAAGAACTTATCGATGAAGGACCACATAAAAAACTGAAAAGAGCATGGTACACGCCGAGAGAGACTCTGTTGGTACCTAAAGATAAAGACACAAGCGATACACCTTTGACATGTGTATTAACCTATGATCCAAGAGCAAATAAGGTGAAAAAACTGATTCAAAATAATTGGAAATTGTTGGGTGAACTCGACATTCCGAAACCACTATTTGCATTCAAGAAGGGTTCTAATGTTCGTAGCCAATTAGTAAGAGCCAAGACCAACTTGTTGAAACAGGTACCTAAAACTACGAGGGATTTATTGGGATTACCCCCGGTAGTTGGCCATTTCAGATGCCACAATTGTGTGGCATGTGAGATGACGAAGGACTCAAAAGAAATTGACATTAATGGTAATTTACACACCCAAAGATCATTCTCCAATTGTAACTCGAAAAATCTTGTATATTGTATCATGTGTCCATGCAATCGATTCTATATTGGACAGATTACCCAGACTGTGAAAACAAGGGTCCTACAACACAAATCACAAATTAAGTGTATGACCATAGGGGCCCCTTTGGTTAGTCATTATCAGAGATACAATCACTCATTCAAGACATATACTGGACAGTATTATGCATAGTAACAAATAGAAACAAAGGAGACACTGAGATCAAACTAAACCATTTGGAAGCTAGATTAATTGAGAAATATCAGACTTCTAAAACTGGACTTAACGACAGGGATGAGATATGGTCTCTAATTTGCTGAAACGTGTAACTGGTTCTGGCCATAATCCAGACTTATAATTCTATGCTAGTATGAAATGTACCTCCTCTGGTTTGTTTCTGTGTACCTGTATATTATGTATATTTTTTCTATATGTATTGTTTTTTTGTATCTTGCATTTAACAAATGTTTTTAGAATGGAAGAGGGGCGAGGTATCACACGGGGTAATGGGTAAAGCTTTTCCTTTTTCCTTGTTTTGTGTTGGACTGGAGTTGAGCCACTGCTTGAGGGTTATAGTAGAAAATTGATTTGGCTTTAAGTAGATCCTTTCTTCTATTGTTTCTTTTCCCGTTTTTAGCTTTAGAATAGCTTGTGTGAATGCACTTGGGAATGTTTGAATGAGTGGGCTGTGAGCGTACTTGGATGGCGGCCATGTTAGTTGAGGCCGATAGATTGGGTACAAGTCCGTTTTCTATGTTTTCCGTTACGGCATCCAGGAAGGCGGGTCCAATGCCTCTAATGGTCCTAGTCCGGCGCCGAGTTTCAGGAAGCTGGTTTGTGCGCCGAGTAGTAGAAGACTCGGCTGTTAGTTTGAATACTTGTGTTCGTCATAATCCTTGGGCGGACACAGTGAGACTTTGAAGAAGCATGCAAGCGTTTAGCAAGGTAAGGTAAGAACGTTCTTATCCCTTTGCTTGTATTCGATTAGTATGTAAGGTTTTTGACGGAGACACATGAGAGCCTCTGGGATATGCAAGTTAGACTTCATTCCCCTTGTGGAGGGTCCTTTTGCGCTTTAGAAAGTAGGATTACTTACGAGAGGTGTGTCATACGGATTGTGGTATTAATACATTTCAACATTCAGGGCAACTGACTATGTCACTATTTGTTATTTGATCATTTAGGCGTTTGGATTACCAGTTTGGTGAGACATATGTGATTCGGATAAGCACAGGCTGTGCCTAGCAAAGGATTTTCATCCTCGTTTACCTGGTGCAATTGATTTCCGGTAACAAAACTAGAGCCCCTGGTCACCCTAGCTGAAATTGGCTTAGAAGATTTGTGAAACTATGCTGTGGTAGGTAAAGGCTTCATGGCCCGTTTAGTTGTTATATTTGGTATGTTTAGCATGACACTTGTGGTGTAGGCACGGCGATGAAGGAGCTGTGTTATTGAATGTGTGCATAAAAGAGTAGAACCACATGGTGATGGTTTGACTAAGAACACGTTCTCCTTTCGGTGTGTAAATACTATATGATACCAGAACCTTGAGGAACTTTCTCTTCTTATAGTGGTAGTGGCACCATAGGGCGCCCGTGTCCGTGAAGTTTACAGTTGTGTTTTTTACATTAAACTTTAGAAGGATGTATTTATTGATAATGTTATTCCATTTTTGTTTTAGGTTTACTATTAGGATTTTTTTTGCCCATTGTCATGATGAGGCCTGAAACTGCTTGACAGGCCAAAACGCGTCGACAGTTATCACCAATTTCAACTCCTCTTTGATTTCGAAATTTCTTGGATATAATCCCTAGGAGTATTATTTTGATTAGAAGCCATAAAGACACTGATTATTGCTTCTTATGCTCCTTGTGACTTTGGTGTTCGAAAAGGAAATAAGGCCAAGAAAAGACATTGCCAGTATTTTCCTTGTATATAAATTATTGGGCTTCATACACAACCCATGGATTAAGGGTTAACAAGAAGAAATTTTGTTTCTTGGATCTTGAAAAGTGCTTTCACACAAGATTAAATATTGTGTGACGAGTTGATTTGTACATATGATGATAAAATGAAAAAGGATTTCTGAAAGAAAGTTACAAATCATAATTATTGTTTGTGTGTTCCTTCTTTTCAGTTGGTGTTAATAGCCACTAGATGAACGTTATAATATGATGATAGATTGATACAGTACAATTTAGAATGTGTTGAGATAGATAATTAGTAGTATCTGTCCCCGCAAATAATCTTTCTTTATAAAAAAAAATAACGTTGGCATCCCCTTGTCTTTAGTTAGCCACATAAAAAACTCAGCAAAAAGTGCACTGTATTCACTAAAACACCTGAAGAAAATGAAACCTTTCATTCCCCAAGACGATTTCAAGATTGTTGTTCAATCTCTAGTCCTATCCAAACTGGACAACGGGAACGCCATCCTTACAGGGACGCCAAAAGCTCACCTAGCCCCACTAAGGGCAGTCCTTAACAATGCTGATCGACTCATAACAGGGGTTAGAAAGTTTGATCACATCACACCATCCCTCCACTCCCTCAACTGGCTACCCATTGAAGGCAGATGTATCTTCAAATTGGCCTCATTCACACACACAACACCCTCCTCTCACATTCCCCTAACTACCTAAACAGCAAACTGATCAAAGCTGGAAGATCCAGATCCCTGAGAAGCTCTAACTCACTTATTCTCATCCCTCCGAAATTCAAAAAGTCAACCACTCAGTCCCGATCCTTTTCTGGTATCGCACCCAGGATATGGAACTCACTCCAGATTGCCCTCAGATGCAACCCCTCCTTCCTGTGCTTCAAAAGGGACCTGAAACTCCTTCTCCTCAAGAAATACCTTACAGTCCAAGTCAACAAATCAAGACTCCAATAACCTAGTGGACTCCCTGCTCATTTGTTCATCATCATGGATAAGTGGAGTTTCGACTGCTTCAACCTCGGGAGCTACCCCCATCCTTCACTGTATGCCTAATTATAATGTGTTGCTTATAACCTCATGCACCCTTATGTCCTGCTATGCAATGTATGCCTAATTATAATGTTTAGCTTATATCTTTATACATCCTGATGTCATGCTATGTAATGCACCTATGTATGTAAAGCGCTCCAATACCTCCAGTTCTAGCTAGCGCTATAAAAAACCTATAACATAAAAGAAAAAAGAAAAAAAATATGTGCGCCACTTTCACCTACCATTGATCAAAAATATAGTGAGGCAACAAACGAATCGCAAACCCCCACGCCCGGTTTGTAGGCAGTTTTTGCCGTTCTCTCGGGATCATGTTTTGCTGAAATCTGCCCATTTCTCTAGTTTGCCAAAAGAGTGAATGTGGGTATCTTATATAGCTCAATTTCAGTCTGCAAGTGAGCTGAAGAAAATGAGCAAAGTCCAATCATTTCACAATTCTGCGTACTTTCTAAAATCTACAGTAGATTTCCATCCCTACCCAAATTTGCACAATCCACTCATGCAGACTTTCCAGCAGGTGGGCTACTCACATGAGTAAATAATATGGAATAACTTTTTTGTACACATGTTTTCTACCTAGATGCGCGAAAACTTTTTTTTACAGTGTAGCTTAGATCAAAGCAAGCTAAAGGCAGGGCCGGACTGGCCGTAGCGGCCACCAGGCGTTTCCCCGGTGGGCCGCTAGGGTGGGGCTGGTTATGGGCTCCTGGGGAGCCGTTTTTGTTATCGGGGGTCGGCAATATCGGCCCCCTGTAACAAAATCGACCGGCTGCACTGCCCCTCACCTGGGGGGCGGGGGGCGGCTGAGCAATTTGCAAGGGACGGACTAGTATGTAAAGAGAAGGGGCAAAAAGCAGAAAGAATAGTGAAGCCTCAGAGGGAGGTGGGAGGAAAGTGGCAGAAAACAAGTAGGGCAGTGTGTGAGGAGAAATGGCAAGAAGCAGAGAGGAGAGTGAGTTTTCAAACACAGCACAGGGTACTTCTGTGAGCAGAATGGACTGGAAGCACAGAGGGGATAGTTTGTGTGCAGAAGAAGGGACAGGAGCAGATATTTGAGAAACTATTGAAGATATCGTTACAAATTAAAATGTATAAACGTGCATACAATACACAAGTGGCTAACCCTGTTGTACTCCAGTATCACCTGCAATGCTTCCCGTATTATACTGAAAATTAATTCGATCCGTACCTCACCAGTAATTTTCTGAATAATGCGCCCAACCTCGCTAGTAATGAAGGCTGAAGTTAATAAATTGTTTTTATTGCCCTGGCTTGTCATTTGGGACCATTATCTTTCACTGAGACCTTGTGCTTGGTGCATGTAGCTCACTTTATGTAGAGAATTATAATAGCTCGGACCTCGGACACACAAGAGTAAATAACTTCTTTCTGTAACAACAGATGTGCGCTTATAAAATTGGCCACAAGGTGGTGCGGTTATCCACACTTCAACACATATTTTCTCATAAGACGAGCAACAAATTCCATATCGATCTAAAATAAAATGCGATTTCATGTTATTATTCACACGCCTGGAATGTAATTTCAATTGTATATGGGTTTATGCCACCATAGTCATAAAATTGAGGAGTTTAATTTTAAACGCAAAATATAGAAGACATGATTGATAAGTCTAACCAATTAGGCACCACTGCATCACAAAAAGTGCTTATTTGCATGGGTATTCACTTGTGGAAACTGTGTGAGCAAAACTACTGAGTGAGATCACTAAGGGCCAGATGTACGTACAACTAGCTACAAAATATTAGTTACAATTTGCCACCAGTATTTTTGCAATTAATTTGGTATTTGCGAAGTGACCAATGTACTAGTAGGTCAATAAGCAAATTATGAATTTGTAGTGGGTCGCAATTGAACCTACCTCAGGAATGTTAATGCAGTAAGTCGCAAATTGTGACTCACTAGAAATCGGCAGCCATCACAGGGATGGTAGCCTGCTGAGCTCATTCTGGGATTGTACCTGGCTGCCAAGACATGGAACTCCCTCCCCTCCCACCTCCGGCTGACACAGGACCATCTCGCCTTCAGGAAGCAACTCAAGACCTGGTTGTTCGAGCAGTGGCGGCCCCTCTCAGCGCCTTGAGACCCTAACGGGTGAGTAGCGCGCTCTACAAATTCCTTGATTGATTGATTGCTTTTAAAGAAAGCATTTTTTTTACATTAAATACAACCCAGTTTTTTTTAAGGAAAATGGGATGCGTTTAAATAGAAAAAGGAAAAGTGTCATTGTTATTTTTTAAGAGAAGGCGCCTACTCTTTAAAATATATCTTTATTAACATTCACAAAGGGGGAGGGGTACCCTCGGACCCTTTTCTTGAATAGGTTTCTACCTCCTTTGAGGTATCAGTAAAGAGGAAAATACAGGTCTTTACTGATTTTCCCAAAGCGTTTATTCACTAGCATGGTTATGAAAATACCAAACATGCTTTTAAAATACTGACCATGTGGCACCCTGTGTGCCTCCGCAGGTTGCCCATTGTGCAACGCTTGCACTTTGTGCAGGAATGGAACTAGCAGACAGCCAGAGTCACATCATCTGTGAGACATTCCTAATCCAGAAAGAGCTCATCTTGGCTCTGCTGTCCCTTACACCCGGTCGAGCGAAGACCCAGCAAGCAGACGGGTCTTCAGTCATACCGTGCCAAGAGAGTGGTTGGCCCGCATCAGTGAAGTGTGCAAGCACCTGAAGAAATGGTTTGCCCAACCACCTGTAGCGCGCCAGGGCCCAGGGTCTGAGGGGCGTAATAGCACTGCAAATAATACATGCCACACTCAACAGATAATCTCTGGCTGGAAGACCCCGAGCGGTCTCTCGCAGTTTATTTATCGCCTCGGGTCGAGCCCGTCCCAAGGGGTGTATGATGTGTGTGCATTGGCAACAATGTAGTGGAGAGCCCGGATGGCTCTCTACATCCCTTCTTTCTTTTAGTGACAGGCCACCATGTTCACGGGGATGTACACACAAAGTCTCTCAGTCTTTGGCTAGGGGCAGGGTTCAGCCGGGGACCATACCTCTGGCTCGGGGAGCTGGAACTAACAACTGCCTGGCTGAGCGTTTGGCGGTAAAACAGTCTCTGCCTCTTGGTGGACCCTTCCAGCACCTGGGACAGCCACCTCCCTCTCAGTTTGCAATCCTCTCTTTGGGGAAATCAGCAACCCTGGCGAGCCGGGTGGAGTGAGACTTGGGGTATCTTCCAGTCCCTCTGACTCTTCTTGGCCAGAGTCTATCTCATGAGTCTTTTTGAAGCTGGACATGTTTCTTGTGACCACCTGTGATCCTCGCTGGGCAGTGACCATGGTCCCTTGTACTTTCACAACAGTCCACCATTCTGGCTCATAGGGGGTCCTGAATTTCCAGCCGGGGTACCTATCCTTGACCCCGACATGGTGCCCAACTTTCAACTGTGGCTCTTTTGCCCTGCAGGCGGCACTCGCCTTTTGATTTGTTGCTGTCCTTCTTGCTTGGACGGCCTTGTTGTCCCATTCTGGGGTTTCCATGTTGGGTCCCTCGGGGGCCTTTTGAAGAGCAGGTGAGCGGGAACACACTTGGTCGTGCTGTGTGGCGTCTGCCTGTAGGTGTCAAGGAACTGGTTGAGTGCTGATTCCGCATCTTCCCCTTGATCAACAGCAATGCGCAGGGCCCGGTTGAGTGTCCGCATGAGATGTTCCACCTCTCCATTGGCTTGTGGCCACAGAGGAGTAATTTTCCTGTGGCGCATTGCCTTCCTCTCCAAGTATTCCTGGAACTCACAGCCCTGAAACGGAGGTCCATTGTCTGCATGGATTTCATCGTGTAGACCCATGAGTGCAAATGTCCTTTCAAGAACTCTTCATACATGCAAACCCAGTCGACGCAATGACCACCATGATCGGGAACTTTGAGAAGGAGTGAACCAGCACCAACATGGTGCGACCATCCGGGAAGCTCCCAAAGTCAAGACTGACTTTGGTCCATGGGATTTCGCTTGGCTCTTCCGTGATTACTGGCGCCGGCACCGGGTCCCCACCAGTGATGGTGCAAGTGTGACATTGACTCACCATGTCTTTCACCATGGCATCCATGGCTGGGAACCATCCGGTGTTGCAGTCTCTTTGGGATTACAATGACATGTCCCCTCAGAACAACTCCCTGTTCTCCCACACTCAGTTCATGGCGAACCTGCCAGATCCATTGCCAAGCGTGGCTGTCTTCGGCTCTGAGTGCCTGAGCCACGTCCATGAAGTGTGCCTATCCATTGCTCAGCAGGGTGGGTTTCACTCTGGTCAGCGTTTCGTCTTCCTCCATCGCTTGGCCAATCTCCTCTAGCGTCATGGCTGTGAGGCATGCCTCCTGTGAGATCATTTTCACAAATGCTTCGGAGTACGCTACATCCGCCTGTGGACTTCGAGGGACCAGGAACTCCGGGTGTCTCAAGAGATAGTCCGCTGGATTGTGTGCACCGGGACGGAAGACAACTTTGAAATTGTACGCCTGTAGCTGTATGGGCCATCACTCCATTCTCGGAGGTGCCAGTCTCGATGACCCTGCAAAGAGCGGGAGCAGTGGCTTGTGGTCGGTTACCACTTAAAACTCTTGTCCTTACAAGTATAGGTGAAAATGCTGGCATGCCCATTTTATTGCCAGCGCCTCCCGTTCAATTTGGGCGTGCCTTGTCTCAGTGTCCGATAGTGCCCTGCTGGCGTACACCACTGGCCTCCAGGTCTCTTGATCATGTTCCTGAAGGAGGACTGCTCCAAGGCCCACTGGGCTAGCATTGATGACCAGCTCAATGCGCCGCCCTGGGTGAAAGTAGGCAATCACCGTCTTATCCATGAGCGCGGCCGTGATGTTGTTGAACTGTTAGCAGCCACGGTCCATTCCCACTTGTGGTCACTGCGGGTGAGGGTGCGAAGTGGCTCTGACAGGGAGGCCAGATTCAGAATAAATCTGCCACAGTATGTAACACACACAAGATGATGAAAGGAATGTTGGACAATGGCAAAACACTCACCCCCAGTCACAGATCTGGGTTTAATCCATCGTTATTTTGCTCACCAAGCCACCCCAGTTCAGACATGGCCAGATGCAAATCAGCCTTGACCCTGTGCCTCATGGGAACAGTCCAACCCGAACTGCCAAGCCATGTCTTCCCTGGACCGGAATCAAGCATCCTAGGACTGGTTTCTGGCTATCAGCCGTCTTCAGCCAGGATAGCTTGACTCCAGTGGCTTAGTGAGCACGGGACCCACGTCTGGGCATACCCTTCCCACATAGAGTGAACAACAAAACACACAAATGATGGATGGAATGTTGCACAGTAGCAAAACACTCACCCCCAGAAACAGATCTGGGTTTAATCCATTGTTATTTTGCTCACCAGGCCACCCCAGTTTAGACATGGCCAGATGCAAATCAGCCGTGACCCTGTGCCTCATGGGAACAGTCCAGCCCGAACTGCCAAGCCATGTCTTCCCTGGACTGGAGCAAACATCCTAGGACCGGTTTTGGCTAACAGCCGTCTTCAGCCAGGATAGCTTGACTCCAGTGGCTAAGTGAGCACGGGACCCACGTCTGGGCATACCCTTCGCACATAGGGTGAACAGCAAAACACACAAGATGATGGATGGAATGTTGCACAATGGCAAAACACTCACCCCCAGTCACAGATCTGGGTTCAAACTGGAATGGCATGGTGAGCAAAAAAACGATGGATGTAGACCCAGATCTCTGTACTGGGGTGAATGTATGACATTGTTCTGCATTCTGTCCATCACCTGTTGTTTTTGCATCTGCCACCCCGAGAGGGATGGGTATGCTCAGACGTGAGTCCCGTGCTCTCCATGCCACTGGAATCAAGCTATCCAGGCTCATGAGGGCTGAAAGCCCGAAACCGGTCATTGGATGCTTGTTTCCAGCCTAGGGAGGACCTGGCTTGGCAGTTCGGGCTGGACTATTCCCTTGGGGCACAGGGTCAAGACTGATTTGCATATGGCTGGGTTCAAACTGGAATGGCATGGTGAGCAACAAAACAATGGATTTAGGCCCAGATCTCTGTACTGTGGTGAATGTATGACATTATTCTGCATTTGTCCATCACCTGTTGTTTTTGCATCTGTCACCCCGAGTGGGACGGGTATGCTCAGATGTGAGTCCTGTGCTCTCCATGCCACTGGAATCAAGCTATCCAGGCTGATGAGGGCTGAAAGCCCAAAACCGGTCCTTGGATGCTTGTTTCCAGTCCAGGGAGGACCTGGCTTGGCAGTTCGGGCTGGACTGTTCCCATGGGGCACAGGGTCAAGACTGATTTGCATATGGCTGGGTTCAAACTGGAATGGCATGGTGAGCAAATAAACGATGGATTTAGGCCCAGATCCTTGTACTGGGGTGAATGTATGACATTGTTCGGCATTCTGTCCATCACCTGTTGTTTTTGCATCTGTCACCCCGATTGGGACGGGTATGCATAAAACATGTCCACAGACTCTGTGTCTGACTGCAACGCCTATCTAAACTTGAACCGCTCAAAGTCGTCGTTAAGTTGAGGGTCGAAGTGCCTGTCGAACCCCGCGATGGCTGCCTCGTAGTCGTTATTGTTACCTGTGTTGGGCAGGGTTTCAGACAGATCATAGATCTCTGTGCCGCTGTAGTATATAAGCGGTGACCTCGTTACAGTACAGTCCATTTCTCTGGTGCCTTTGAAATAGTGGTTCAGCTGCCTAATCCACGCTTTCCATCGCGGGGCCGCCGTGGCAGGGTCAGCGGTTTCGCTGAATAGCGGTGGTGGGGAGACAACTGTGTGGCTGTGACCTGAAGGTGGTGCATTGGCACCCATGTGTGGATTGTCTGCTTCGGCCTGCTGGCCTGATGCACCTGCTGCAGCTGGCGTGGTCATGGTGTGCGCGCGCTTGGGCACCAGTGCGGTGTCACTGTGCTGGTGCTAGGGGTTCTGGATGCAGGGCATGTGCCAGCGCATAGCCACGTGCTTGCCGGGCTTGATGAGGCGCAATTTTGTTAGGCCTGCCTTTCCTGGGTGATGTAGCTCGGTCCCCTTGTGAGCTGAGTGTGCTTCTCCCCTGCAAAGTGTTTTTCTTTCCTTGGAGGATCTGGGGAACTGGTGGTTTTCTCACATGCAGGCAGGGCAGGGCTTGTATAGGCCTCCCTCAGCCGGATTTTGGCAGCGACATGGGGGCTCCTGGGCTCTAAAGGACCTGCTGCTTGTGGCTGCCACCGTCTCTGTGCTTGACGGGGAGAGACAGGCCACATGGGAGGCTACCTCTATTCCTTTTAGCTCTTCTGGCCTGCAGTAACGCTGCACGCCAACGCGTGCTTTCCCCCAGGCAGCGCGACTCACCGGGAAGGCGGCTGGAGAAATCCCTCTGTCGCATGCACCGCCGGCTTGAGCATGCTCTCGCAGTCCTGGAAAGCATGCCAGCGGGTGCAGGACATGTAGACGGAGCCGCCCCTGGCATTGGGTGACGTCCACAGGGCCCGCAGTTCCGGCAGCAGGGTGAGAGTCCTGGCGGCGATGCAGGGCACAGGGGGCTTGTCCCAGGCCACAGGGGGCAGCGGGTGCGGGGTTTCTGATCAGCCTTTAGCTCAGGGATGACGGAGCTTAGCGGGTGGGCACCGGTAGCTCCTTGCCGGCAGATCAGTGTACTAGGGTCCGACCGGCCTCATCGCCATTGTAGCGCGGTGGGGCCCAGGTATGAAGTCATGAGGGCATGGTGCCGTCATGACCACGCCCGCTTAATAATTCACCTGCACAGGCGGGAAATTAGTGCTGCGTGGGTGGAGCGGCAGCAGCATGACCACTCCACGCTGTCATGAGCACATGCCGCCCGTGACTAATTACAGAGTGGAGCCGTCATGAGCACCCAAGGGGTTAACGCTCCGGTGTCGCAATGTGTCACAGTATATTTACAAAGCTACGCAAAGCAACTTTGTAAATATGTGCCCCATTCACACAGAACACTGTGTGAAAGGGGAGTTTCATGGGTGTTCCCGTGCAACACCCATGGAATCTGAAGCATTCCCAGATTTACAAGAAATCATAAACCTAGAAATGCGTCAGACTCTAGTCCCAAAGAGTGGAAACATTTTTATTTCTCCTCATTTTTTCGTCTTTCTATGTGTGCTGCAGCACACATAGAAAGAGACACCCTTCTTGTGATTGCTTTTGTGCAGGAAGGGACACCTTCCTATACAAAAACAATAATGAGAGGTGTTTCCTCTACAACGCAGACACCCTTGCACCATGGCACAAGGGTACCAGAGTCGGCGCATGGCAGCCTATTGTGCACCAGGGCAGGAGAAAAGGACAGGAATGCGCTGTATCTCATTCCTGCCCTTTTTTTTGATGAAGGAGGGCGCAGCAAGATTCTTTGTGGAGCTGCCCTGCGCCAAAACCTTGGAAATGAAGCCCTTTGTCTGTGAATCAGGAACATGCATATGGTGCTGATCCCAAGCCGCAAGTCTCAGGGTTTTTGTATACAGGCCCGGTATGACCGTAGCAGTGTTCTGGGTGATAGCAAAACAAGATCCCAGGACTGGCAACTCGTTAAGGAGCAGAAGAATAAAATGTGAGCCGACATTAGCAGCGCAATACTAGCAAGTTTTTAACCCGTTCGGTGCGTCAGACGGCCAAAACACGCCCACTCCATAAATCACCTGCGCCACGGCGGAAGACGCGCTGCGGTCAACGGGTTAAACTATAGATAAAAATGGATATAACTACAGAGGGGATTGGTGGCCTCGAAAAGTGTTTTTTCTGACGATCACCCCGGAACATGTTCAATGTGGCAGGGAGGATGTAGGGTGGAGTATTGCTCCAGTAAAAAAACAAGAGCCTGAAAAAGTGGTTTCCTCATTCAGTGCAGTGTTCCAGGCTGTGTTTTCCCAAAAAGACCGCGCTTAGAGCTGCGTGTTTCATACAAGTGCTGGTGCAGCAGGACAGATTAATTGACTAATTTAAACAGCACACCACCCACTGGGTTCTAATCCGCGAACCCTAGTAAAATGCATGTTGAAATTTAGAACTGCAAAAGTGGAACACAGGCAGACTTCAATTACACAACAGAAAAGTTAGTTTTTTTCTGACAGGACCTAGAGCTGGGAATGAGTCATAAGCCAAGTGGAGATCATTCCATCGTTTAGAAGGATGAAAACCAAAAGACAGCCCCCAGTGTGGATCTTTTTCCTGGGGCTCTGCAGCAGAAGTTGGTGTATTGATTTGTTGATCTCAGGTCCGTTGAAGGCAGTAGTATGTTAGCTGAAGCGACGAGTTATTGCTGTTTAAAGGGCCAAGCACAGAATCTAGTATTTGACTCTTTGATTCTCTGGTAGTCAGCGTAGCCTTTGTGTTGCAAACAAGATGTGACCGTATTACACCTTAGTTTGCATACCAGTTTGACAGTGAAAGTTTGCAATTTTGCAAGCTCAATCTTTTAACCTTGGTCAGGGAGACAATCAAATGTTCTTGGATTCCTCTTGATGTTATTAAGCCAGAGACCTCTGCCCCATCTTATTCTCTTCAATTAAATTTGGAGAAGGAGCCCCTCAGTAGCAGGCCCGGTCTCTACTTTGGACCGCTCATTGAATTAAAGGACAGAATGCCCCAGCTCCTATTCCAGGCTATTAAAACAATCAGGGCCTAAGGCTCCCAGCAGGACATGCCAATAGAAACCTTTATGGCCATGCTGCCTACCCCCAAACAATTGATGATCCGCGACAGGTCGACACCATGAGTCCTACTGCTCAGAGCCTCCTCAATGGCAGAGGGAATGTGACTTCTGCATTGGCTGTGTGCATTCTTTATACTGCTATGACCAGGCTGGTAGTCTAGGGCATGCTGCCTACCATCCTTCTAACTCATGACCACATGCAGGTGTTCTCTGGACACACTGCGTGACCCAGATAACCCATGTCTAAGGTAGTTTTGGACATGCACCTCATGATCAGCAGCAGGTGGGTATTGATCTTGCCTTCTGGGATCACCATACACTATCTGAACACCCCATGACCTTGGCAGGAGGTGTCTGGGTGAATCCCTTGACGGCCAGCTTCACCTTGGTCAGGGGCAAGTGACCTCAAGACACAATGGCTGCCACAAGCACACCCCTACTAGGGCCAGGGATTCTCTGGGCAAGCTACTTGTCACTCAGTCGCCTTATTTTTTTTTCTTTTGGTTTTTTCAGTTTTTATATAGTGTGAACTCGACTCGAAGGTAGTGGAGTGCTTTACACGAGCACCAGTTGCATTACACTAGTACAGTACACATTCATTTTTATTTATTTTTAGGCACGGTGAGTACATTTGATTTGTCCAGAGTCACAGGATGTTGAGCTAACCCAGTTTCAAATTAAGAGCAGCTCTAGCCGTAGTACCACATTCTCTCAAGAATGGTCCATGAGATGTATGGGCCTGATACAATAATACAAGAGGACTAGGCATATGAATGCTTGGAGAGCACTGTATAGAAAAGCAACAACATTAGTAATATATAATAAATGGAGACTTGTACAGGACGAATACATTTTTATAGTTGGAGAGATGGATTAAGAGTTGGAACCCTTTTGAGGTTGAAGAAAGTTAAAGAAATCTTAGGGACATTCAGAAAGCTTCCCTGGAATGAATTCTGCCCATTGCTTACCATTGTTTTTTGTGGTTTGTAACTCACATTTTCTGGCTTTCTATTTGCTATCTTTATTTGTTTTAGGCTGTCCAGTGTGAGTTCATCCTTCCCAAGGACCAAAGCCTTTTCACACAACCTCTCCTAATATTCTTCCATGAGTGATCCCTTCTGTAAAGAGGCCTGTAAATCTTGTTCATATCTTATCACATTTGCTGTGCATTCAAAGACAGAGGTCAACTGTAAGGCTCTGTCTTCCCAGGGAGCTTGGTGTTTACTTTTCATTCTCTGACTTCAAAGTGAGAGGATTTATGTGACAATCTCGTTGGATACTGGGGGTAGGACGTTTTATTTTCTAGCACACAACAACATTTAAATGAACTGCAAGTATTTCAGAGTATATAAGAAAGCACAATTTTGCTAATTCTGAAGTGCTTTGGAAACATATACTTTAATAAGATCAAAGTGAATCAATACGGTAGACTATGCTATTTCCACACTTTATCCGTTGTGCACTGTATAGATCTATTGGTAAAACTGTATGCCTGTGCAAATGTAATGATCATTTCAAATGAAAAAATAAGTTGTCTGTAATGGCTTTGTGCTACCACACCATGCATACTCCACTCTACGCCTCTCCACTGTACTCTGCACCACTCCACACCACTGAACGCTGAGCCCCTGCACTTTACTTTACTCTGCACCACTCCACTCCACAGCACTTTACTCTACGCTACTTCACTCTATGCCCCTCTACTCTACTATGCACCATCTACTCTATGCCAATGTACTCTACACCACTCCAGTCTAGGCCACTGCACTCTACTCTGCACAACTCCACTCTACGCCACTCCACCCTACGTCACTCTGCAACACTGCACTCTACACCGCTGCACTCTACACCACTGCACTCCACACTGCACCACTGTACTCTATGCCACTTCTCTATACACCACTCTACGCCAATGCACTCTAAGGCCACTCTCCACCACTGAATTCTATGCCACTCTACTCTGCACTACAGCACTCTATGCCACTCTGCTCTGCATCACTGCACCCAGCATTATTCCTGTCTTTGCCACTCCACTCTGCACTACTCTGCACCACTCTACACCACTGCACTCTCTTCCACTCTAGTCTCTGCCACTCCACTCTTCTATGTATCACTGGATTCTACGTCACTGTACTCTATGCAACAGCTCTCTGTCACTGTACTATGCACTACTCCACTCTGCACCGCTGCACTATATGTCACTGCACTCTACTATGCACCACTCTATTCTACGCCACTTCATTCTATGAAGCTGCGTTGCACGCCGCTGAATTTTATGATGTTGCACTCTATGCCTTTACACTGTGCAACACTCTACAACAATGCACTCTTAACCAGTCCACTCTACTCTATGCCACTGCACTCTACGTCACTCTACACCACTACACTATAAAATACTCTACTCTGCAACACTGCAATCTACACCACTGAACTCTATGCCACTCTAGTCTGCACTACTGCATTCTATGCAAATACACTTTAAGCTCATCTACTCTGCATCACTCCACTCTATGCCACTGTATTCCGCAGCACTCCACTCTAGGCCACTGCACTCTACGGCACTACACTCTACTGCTATATATTCTACTCCATGCCATCTACTTTGCACCACTTTACGCCACTGCACTCTATGCCACTCTACTCTACAGCACTGCACTCTACACCACTGTATTCTATGCCTCTCTACTCTACACCACACCACTCTGCACCCCTGCACTCTACGCTACTGCACTCTATGCCACTCTACTCTACAGCACTGCACTCTACACCACTGTATTCTATGCCTCTCTACTCTACACCACACCACTCTGCACCCCTGCACTCTACGCTACTGCACTCTATGCCACTCTACTCTACAGCACTGCACTCTACACCACTGTATTCTATGCCTCTCTACTCTACACCACACCACTCTGCACCCCTGCACTCTACGCTACTGCACTCTATGCCACTCTACTCTACAGCACTGCACTCTACACCACTGTATTCTATGCCTCTCTACTCTACACCACACCACTCTGCACCCCTGCACTCTACGCTACTGCACTCTATGCCACTCTACTCTACAGCACTGCACTCTACACCACTGTATTCTATGCCTCTCTACTCTACACCACACCACTCTGCACCCCTGCACTCTACACCACTGCATTCTACAACGCTGAATTGTACACCGCTGAATTCTATGCTGCTTTACTCTACGGCCTCTGCTCTCTATGCCACTATATACTCTGCAACACTTTGTGCTAATACACTCTACACAAGTCCACTCTACTCTACGCCCCTCCACTGTACGCCACTCTATGTAACTCCACTGTATGCTACTCCAATACATGACATTCTATGCCACTCCACTCTACAACGCTCTACTCCACTCTACACCATTCCATTCCACTCCATGCCACTCTCCTTCCTCTAGGCCATTAACTTTCGGACATGCTGAACAGCAGCCACGCTGGTGTACAACATGCTTAAAACACATTGGAAAAGTCAATAGCTCTTTCTTAGGCGAGACCTATTGGCTTTGCCAATGTCTGTTCTTCATGGACGCATCAGTCTGAGTCCTGTTATGAACTGAGAGTAGACTTTCGGCATTCTGCCAGTGATGTGGCTGTAATTCAACTCCTAAGAACATCAAAACTATAGACATAAACACCAGCTCGAGATTGTAGAATTGTGTTGTGTTGTCGAAGTGATGCTGCTATGGCCAGTCATACATTTTCTTAAAGGAAAGCTAGAAGGTGCCCAATCATCCTGCAGATAACGAAAAAATGGTTTTTAATGAACAGTCAACAGAATTGGAAATCGAAAAAGAGATCGAGTAGAGTGCAAAAATGATCCGGTCTAGCTTTAGCATAGACAGCTTCAGTTGGTAACATGTGGACGGCATATCTCCCCTCAGATGCTGGGAAGCCTCTGGAAGAAGTCTGCTGGAAAGGAGCCTTAGATTATTATTAGGCAGAAAAGGTGTGCTGCCAGCTCTTTGAACTCCAGCTCTCATTTTACTCATAAAAGCACTCTGCTGATATTCAGCCAATTTACCAGACAAACCACAGATGCTCATCACACAAACCAACATTCGGGCCAGTCAAGGGCATCTGTAGATCTCACCTCAGTGGCTAAGGGATATCTGCCTAATGATTGCTGTAATACATGGGAGCTGACAGTCCTGAATAAAAGCAGGTCTCTAATTGTCTTAGTGCAGTATAATTGTGACATTACTGGCCATCTGTAAAGTATTTTCACAGTAGTACTAGTAGAAAGTAGTTTTTCAACTGTCATAGTTAACACATTGGAAACAATTTTTTCAGCTATTCTGAGCTGTTTTTCTTTAAACTAAGCCATTAGCAGAAAATAGCGATTTATTGCTGCATATTTGTTTTTTGTGCATGTTTAGTTTACTAATGACACTAGGAATCACTGTGAATGTTACCACAAATTGCGAACTATAGCTGTTTTTAAAGCGACTTTCACCAAACTTTGTAAAATAAGTTTTTGCAACAAATTACTAGCTGAATATTAGTGAATTACATTCATCACTCCCTTTATTGCACATATTCACAAGTCTACTTGTCAGTGGTGGTTCCTTAATGAGGGCGAAGGTAGTTGTTTGAGGCCCTCCTCCACCCACAGGCTCCTGCCTGTGCCTCATCCCTGGTGGTCCAGTGGGAGAGCCTTGCTCTTCTGCAGGTCCGCTGTTGTCTGTCTTTGTGCACGTTTTTATGTCTTTTCTGTTATTGTGCCTTGTATTTCTGTCTGTTTTCTGTCTTCATCTGTCTTTTTTGTTATTTTGCCTTGTATTTATTATTTATTGTGTTTTTATTGTTATTGTGCCTTGTATTTGTTACCTGCTGTCTTTCTGTTTATGGTTGCATCCTCCATGCCTGTTTCCTTTCCTGCTGCTGCTGCCCCTGTGGCCCCTCCCCCCTGCTGGTTCCTGCTCCTGTCTCCCAGCAGCGCTCCCTATTTAATGGCGGCTGCTGTGCTTGTCCGCAACCCGACTGAGACCAGCGCCAGGGACCCTGGCTCTCCGACCACCATCTGATACGACTCAGCTGACCTCTATGCACTCAACCCTGGAAGAAACAACAGCTGCCAGCTGGCGACACCAACCACCACCCAGAACCAGTTCTCCTGCCGACACTGCTGACAATCCTTCACCATCCTCCGCACCCCCACGGCTGCAGCACCCACATCGGACACCAGCACCCCATTGACCTGAGATACTTCCTCCTCAAAGTGCGCTTCCTGCACAGACAAGCTATAGAGATCTGGGATCTCCTCAACACCCTCTCCCCAGACATCGCCTTCTTCATGGAAACCTGAACCAATGCCACCTCCTCCTTTGACATCGCCATTGCCATCCCCGATGGATACAAGATCCAGAGGAAGGAACGCCCCAACCTCCCAGGAGGAGGGCTCACCATGGCACACAAGAGCTCCCTCTGACTCACAACCTCCAGCACAAGCGACTCCCCATCCACCACCAAACACCTCCATTTCCAGATCCAGACCAGCCCCAAAATTACTCTACGTGGCACCCTCACCTGCAGACCCCACATACCTCGAACTTCGTTCACCACCACCATCGCTGACCTAATCGCGCACTACGCCATCACCTCGATGGACTACACACTCATCGGGGACCTCAACTTCCACCTTGACAACTTCAGCGGCCACAACTCCACCACCCTCGTGGACAACCTCGCCTCAGACTAAAACAGCTCGTCACCACTCCCACAAGGCAGGACACACCCTCGACCCCATCTTTGCAGGAGGGCACAACATCCACTTCAGCCACACCACCCAACTCCCCTGGACGGACCACCACTGCTCACAAACCTACATCACGCCCACTGCAAAGAAACTGGAGTAAGGTCACTTAAGAGCAACTTAATTTCACCGTCAACCATGACCCCCCTCCCATCTCGACCAACGCAAACACTGCAGCCAAACAACTACACCAGTGGATCACCAACTGCGCAGACAAGCTCGCCCCCTCGCAACCCCGACAGACAGAGCCCTATGAAGACCACCTAGATCACCACTGACCTCAGAGGATCCAGAGACACCTGTAGACGTCTCTGGAAGCAATGGAGGAACTGCAAAACCGCTGAAAACCAGACCACCTACAGGAACACCATGACAGAATACCGCAAACTCATCAGATCCACCAAAAGGACCTGCATCATGAGCAAAATCCTCGCTAACTCCAGCAACTCAAAGGAACTCTTCAGCATAATCTAGGAATTCACCAAACTCCCAGCGAGCCACAGATGTCACATCCTCCCAGGACCTCTGCAACACGCTTGGCTCCTACTTCCATCTGAAAATCAAGGCCCGCTAAGACAACTGCAGTGAATAGACTCCAGAAACCAGTTCTTCCTCCAGTACTGACAGCAGCCTACCATCGCCGCCTGGACCCTGGTCACCACTGAAGATACCGCCACAACCATAAAGAGCACTCACTCAGGAGCCCCCACGCACCCCTGCCCGCTGCACATCTTCCACAGAGCCACCTCCGCCATAGCGCCCGAGCTACGACGCACCATCAACGAGACCTTTGAATCCGGCACCTTCTCAGATGATTGGAAACGCGCATAAGTCAAGCTGCTCCTCAAGAAACCCTCTGCAGACACGACGGACCTGAAAAACTTCTGACCCATCTTTCTCTTTCCCTTCGCAACCAAAGTCACTGAGAAGATCATCAACGCCCAGCCAACCAACTTCATTGAGGAGAGCGCCATCCTCAACCCCTCCCAATCCTGATTCCGCAGCTACCACAGCATCGAGACCGCCCTCCTCGCCGCCATAGACGACATCAGCATGCTCCTCGTCCAAGGCGACACCACTGCCCTCATCCTTCTAGAACTGTCTGCAGCCTTCGACACTACTCTTACCACATGCTCACAGCCACAATCCATGATGCCGGCATACAGGGAACTGCCCTAGATTGGCTCCCGTCCTTCCTCACCAGCAGAACCCAAAATATCAGACTCCGGCCCTTCCTCTCCGCACCCACAGAGATCAACTCCGGAGTACCCCAAGGATCATTGCTCAGTCCCATGCTCTTCAACATTTACATGACTACCCTCGCCACTGTCGTCAGACAGCATGGACTCCCAGCACCTTGAGACCCTCACGGATGAGTAGCGCGCTTCACAATTCCCCGATTGATTGGTTAATTGAAAGTTTGTCTGCTGTGTCCGTTTTGTCTTTTATGCCTATTTTGTCTTTTGCCCAGTCTTGTGCGCCCGGTCTACGATATCTTTCTCCCCTTTTTGCGCCCATAATTGTGATCCCACACTTCTCCCCTCGCGTCTGGGTCTCCCCTGCTCTCTTCCCGCCTCCCCTTCTCCATAACTGCCTCTTCTGCATGCCCGCTGCTTTCCCACCCCTCCCTTGCCCCGCCTCCCATGATGCCCCCTCCTAAGAACTAATTAATGGTGGCTGCTATTTTAGCCTATTAAGGAGGTCCTAGCTTCCACTTATCTTGGACTGGTCTTCCGACCAGTCTAAGGCGCTTCTGGACCTGACATCTGCCTTGAGGCCGTGCCTCCCTCCCCTTCTCCATTTGTTTGCACTCCCTCACTTCCTCGATTCAATCCTGTGCTCTATCTCTTGTGCGTGGCTTGTTGTGCCTGTTTGCACCTGGGCTTTGGCGTTAGTGCCCATTGTCTTGTGTGCCAGCTCTGGTCTCTTGTACTTTTTTGCCTATTTTTGTTTTGCTTTTCCCAGTCTTTCTGTCTTGACATATGTGCATGTTTGTCTCCTGTACACATTTTGTCTTTTGCACTTTTTTGCCCATTTTCTCTTTTGCTCAGTCTGTCATGCCTGCGTTTTCTGCTCTTTCTCCTCTTTTTGTGCCTGTAATTGTGCTCCCCACTTCTCCCCTCGCTTCAGGGTCTCTTGCTGATTTCCACCTCCCTCTCTCCTTACCTGTTTCTCACGTGTGGCTTCTCACACTGCTTTCATGCCCCTCCCAAACCCACGTCTGCGATCTACCCCCTCCTAGGACCTACTTATTGGTGGCCGCTGCACCACTGCACAGCAGACATATGCAGCAGGTGCACTGCAGGTGCGTTAAAAGCAAGCCTCTCTTTGCTCGTCCATGCTTGGACTGAGCCATGGGATCTGGTCCATCCGACCACCACCTCTACACTTCAGCCGACCTGCTAGAGCTCAACACCAGACGCTGACACAACTTCTACTCCAGCACCACAGTAATCACACACCCTTCTTGTGCGCTCACTGCTGCTTCTCTTACAGCGTTCCACCTTCGGCACTCACCGCACACATTGCAACCCGCATCGCCTGAATATTCCTCAACACTGGATCTCTCTGCAAACATGCTACCACAGATCTGGGACCTCATCGACACACACTCCAAGGATATCCCCTTTCTCACCGAAACCTGGCTCAACCGGTCATCCACTCCCTACATCAAAGTCGCCATCCACCCCAAGCTACAGGATCGTCTGCCACGATAGACTCCACAAATCTTGAAGAGGCCTTGCAATCATTGACAAAGATGCCATCACTTGCACTATATCTACAGATGAACCAACCATTTTTTTTTGTAACACTTGCACTTTCAACTGCATCTGAACTACTTCACGACCATGTGAAGCAACCTTACCTACTGCCCGCCCATATCCTGCACCACCTTCAGCAACCTCCTCACTGACTTCATCACTTCTATTGCCATCAGATCCAATGACTTTCTCCTGCTCGGCGACCTCAGCATCCATCTCGATGACCCTATGAACCACAATGCCATTGACCTCCTAGAAAGCCTCAAGAACATCGGACTCAAGCAGCTCGTACAGGGCCCGAACCACATCACTGGACACACACTTGACCCAGTCTTCATAGCCATGAACAAGATCACTTCCAGCTGCCTCACCCCACCCACATAGACCACTCCACCATACACTACAACATCAACACACCCCACCCCAGCAAACCAAACCACCCACCCCCTTACCCACAACTGGAACAACATAACAGAAGCAGACCAGACCCACACCCTCAGATGCAATCAACCTATCCTCACAGGTGACTTATAGATTGACCTATCCAAATTCAACAACTGTATCTCTGACTGCAACAATACCAGGGCCCTGTGAAGATCAGACTAACCAGATCTTGTGCCCAAGTCTGATGATTCACTTTAGACCTGTGAGACTAAGTGCTACTCCAAACAACTAGAAAGAAGATGAAGAACCAGCACTGACAGTACCTACAGAGACATCTGCAAATCTACACTCAGAAGGTATCATGCTCAGCTCAAAAAAGCCAGTTCTCATGCTCAGACTCAAATTCTGCTCCAAGTCCAACAAAGAACTCTTAAACATCGTCAAAGAATTCACCAACCCGATAGCTACATCTAGTACCATCATTCCCTCAGAGACTCTCTGCGGCGACCTTCTGGCTTTTTCCACACCAAAATACTTCGGATTTGCACCAACTTTGCACCCCAACACACCATATAGGACATCATCTTACCACCTAAAAAATCTTTTACCTCCTAACAAACTGGAACCCCTACCCCACAGAGGACATCACCATAACCATGCAGACCATCCACTCAGGGTCCTCTATTGACAGATACCCACACATGTGTACAACTTGGGAAGCACACTGATTAGCGCGAGACTCACCACCATCATCAACTCCTCCATCCTCAGCGGAAACTTCCTGGACTGCAGGAAACATTCAGAGGTCACAGCTCTCCTGACAGTAACCCTCGGCCAACCCGAATGACCTCAATAACTGAGGGCCCATCTCGTTCCTGCCTTTCTCAGCTAAAATCCTGGAGAAAGAGATCAACAAGCAACTCTGCACACCTCAAACAGCATCACCTAGCCGACTCCTGACAGTCAGGATTCGCAGCAACGACAGCACAAAAATAACCTTCCTGGCAGCAATGGACGACATCTGATCCATCATGGACAGAAGAGAAACCACTGCCCTCATTCTGCTCAACCACAAAACCTTCTCCCATGGCACAATCATTGCCAGACTCGTGGGCACAGGTATCCAAAGAGTTGCACTGAGCTTGCTCACCTCCTTCCTCACCAACAGGGCATAATGAGTCAACCTCCAAACACAAGAAGCTAGTCTGCGCAGGCCACCAGGGCTACTCCCTCAGGCCAACCCTGTTCAACATATACATGGCGCCCTGCACCCACATGCTAAAAACAAACAGCATCAACATTGTCTCCAACACGGATGAGACTCTGTGCATCCTGTTCCTCACCAGCATGAACAACACAACCAAGATCAACTTCACCACCTGCATGTCCAACATGGTCAACTGGATGTGAGTGAACTTCCTAAAACTCAACACGGGCAAATCGTAGATCCTCATAATTGGAAATAAGAATACCCCTTGAACTTCTCCTGGTGGCCACCCAATCGGAGTCCAATGCCCACCCCCACAGACCACTCCAGAAACCTCTGCATCACCCTGGATGACAAACTTACGATTAATAACCAGGTCAACGTTGTGATTGCATTCTGCTGCCACGTCCTTAAAATGCTCCGCAAGATCGTCAAATGACCACCCACGCATTGTCATCCAAGCCTTCATCACCAGCAGACTCAACTACGGCAACACTCTCTAAGTTGGCATCTCCAACCACGTTATGCAAAGACTCCAGCCCATCCAAAACACTACAGCCAGACTCATCATAGACATCCTAGACAACCCCAGAAACACCCACATCACCCCCTACCTTTTTGAACTCCACTGGCTACCCATCCAGAAACGCTGCAAGTTCAGGCTGCTCATACACAACTAAAAGGCCCTCCAACACAGAAGACCAACTTACCTTAACGACTGACTTCATCTCTACCATCCCACCAGAACAAAATGATCCATCTATCTCTCCTTTGCAAGAATCCCGTGCATCTGCAGAAGCAAGACAGGAGAACATGCTTTCTCCTTCATCGCTGCCAGAAATGGGGCGAACTTCCTCTACACATCTGAACTGCTGCTCCACTCCTCAACTTCTTTAAGAAGCTGAAACCTGACTGTTCAACTAGGAGCACCACCGGGCCCATGCTCCTGGAGACCCTCATAGGTGATAAGGTGTGCCATACAAATTCACCTAACATAACATATTAGGGTGCTCTAAAGTTTTGGGAATATTTTTAATGAAGATATCTTTCCTTACCAGTTATAACAATGTTTTGTTTTGTACAACTCCCAACCCCAACTTCATTTCTTATAATCCATGGTAATTACAACACGCTTCCAAAATACAATATTAAAACAAGGCACAACAGCCCATTAAATGTTCAAAATCATTGTAATATGCGTGTCTTTGGTTGAACACTGAAGTGACATAGATTTTACATGAAGAGAGTACGTGTTGCTTAGTCTCCAGACAATGTATGTGGGGTGGAGAGTTGCTTGCTTTCTGTAGCTGAGCCTTGAGATGGCTGATGTGTAGATATGTGTCATGTAAAAGGGGGTTATGTATTTCAGAGAGGAAGGTTAGTGTGTGGGGGCCTATTTGCAGGTCTCTGTGTGTGCTGGTTTGGAAACGTTTTAAGCAGCAGATTGAAGAAGTG
Source organism: Lissotriton vulgaris (assembly GCF_964263255.1). Classification (NCBI taxonomy): domain Eukaryota; kingdom Metazoa; phylum Chordata; class Amphibia; order Caudata; family Salamandridae; genus Lissotriton; species Lissotriton vulgaris. The sequence continues at coordinate 511,311,737 of NC_141694.1, forward strand.
AGAAATATTTTACATATGTCTTGAAAGTAAAGAAGCGGTGCTAAATTGCATGCCTAGAATATTGGATCTTCCAATTAAACCTATGGATTTGTAGACTGTTTTTTAGGGCAGCAAGAGAAGCCGAGAAACCCTCCCGTAGTATGCCCCCACCTCCCCCCCACCCCAGCATCGGCATCCTGACCCACAAATCTCTTCCTGTAAGAAAGGACCTACATAAACCCTTTTGGGATCAATTATGAGACTGTCTGCTGGTGCCTAGGCCTCCAAAGAAAGTAATTCTACCATGGTCCCTTCCCTGTCAATGATTTGAGAACGGAGCATGTGATCTGGGGAATAACCAGCATACAAAGCAGGAGCACAAAGCTGTACAAAGAAAGTGAAATTAGGAACAAAACAAATGAGGGCAAAGGAGCTCTACCTTTTGGGCATTACACTAATTCCTGCTAGAAAAGCAAGATGTATGAACCGATTATCCTTCTACCTCCTCCTGTGAAGAGACTCACTGTCCCCACCGAATGAAATCTTCCTTCTGCTTGTGGTGTACATGTGTCTTAAGCATGCAGGTCAGCTCCTGCACTTTTTCTTAATTATTGTAGATGTAAAAATGCTCACCTAGCACATTGGTACTAATGTACAAACCGCTCTCAAGGGAACACACGGACAGTGGTTGAGTCTCAGAGTCATGAGGCCTAATGCCCTATTAAAGAGCCCTCCATTTGGGGCCAGCCATCGGGAAGTGAATGCGTGAAAATGACAGGGGGGCATGAAAAACAGTGGGCGATGTGCTACATAAAAACAGCACAACATTGGATGACATACCATGCCAACAATTTAATTAAAAACAGTACCAAGAATAATAGCAAACAGTTGCTATATTTCCTAATCAAGTGTATACGTCAGATATTTAGCAGAGCATGTGATGAAAGATAAGTAAAGGTGGGCCATCCGTTAGGATACATTTCAAGTTCAAGTTCGGTAATTTGTATAGCGCGCTACTCACCCAGAGGGTCTCAAGGCGCTTGAGTGAGGGTGGGTGCTTTAGTGCATCATTTATCGAATAGCCAGGTTTTTAGCTGCTTTCTGAAGGAGAGGTGGTTCTGTGTGAGGTGGAGGTGGGTGGGGAGGGAATTCCAGGTTTTGGCCGCTAAATAGGAGAAAGATCTTCCTCCCATAGTGGATCTATTGATGCGCGGGATTGTGGCGAGGGCTTGATTGGATGAACGTAGTTGGCGGGTGGGTGTGTAGAAGGATAGTCGTTTGTTGAGGCATTCGGGTCCTAGGACGTAGATGGCCTTGTGTGCGTGGGTGAGGAGACGAAACGTTATTCTTTTGTTGACGGGAAGCCAGTGGAGATCTTTCAGATGACCGGAAATGTGAGCTTGACGGGGGATGTCCAGTATGAGTCTGGCTGAGGCGTTTTGGATGCGCTGGAGTTTTTTCTGTAGTTTGGCTGTGGTTCCGGCGTAAAGGGTATTTCCATAATCCAGTCGCTGGTGACCAGTGCGTGGGTGACTGTTTTTCTTGTTTCGGTGGGGATCCAGCGGAAGATTTTTTTGAGCATGCGTAGGATGTTGAAACATGATGAAGAGACGGCGTTGACTTGTCTGCTCATCGATAGGGAGGAGTCTAGGATGAAGCCTAGGTTACGTGCGTGGTCTGTATGAGTGGGTCCTGTGCCCAGGGCCGGTGGCCACCATGAGTCGTCCCATGCAGAGGGGGATGATCCTAAGATGAGGACTTCTGTTTTGTCCGAGTTTAGTTTTAAACGACTGTTCTTCATCCATTCGGCTACTTCTTTCATTCCTTCGTGTAGATTGGTTTTGGCGGTGTTAGGATCTTTGGTGAGGGAGAGGATTAGCTGGGTGTCGTCAGCGTAGGAGATGATGTTGAGGTTGTGTTGACGCGCGATGGATGCGAGAGGACTCATGTACACATTGAAGAGGTTGGGACTAAGGGCCCGATGTAGGTACCAAATACTGGTCGGAAACGGACGATTTCGGCCGTTTCCGACCGGTATTTGGCCTACTGAGATGTAGGGGACCTTTTTTTGTCCGATTCAGTATTTTACCAATTCGGTAAAATTACCGAATCGGAAAAATACTGAATCGGTAAGTTTACCGATTTTTAAAATTCGGGATGTAGGTGGGACTACTTTCAGTCCCACAGGCCCTTCAGATTCGGTATTTTAACACCCAATCCAATTGGGTGTTAAAATACCGAATCCAGGTGTGCATGCACATGTGTGTATGCACACCTATGCCATGTGACAGACAGACATGCCCTTAGGGCATGTCTGTGTGCCACATGGCACACAAGCCAGTATTGGGGGTGCTAGAGGGTGTCAAAGTGACACCCCCTGCACCCTTGCAGAAATCGGTAATTACCGAATCGGTAAATACCGATTCGGTAATGCCCATTGATTCCTATGGGCTTCAATGCCCATAGGAATCAATGGGCATTACCGATTCGGTATTTACCGAATCGGTAAATACCGATTCCTTCCGATTCGGTAATTTTTTTTCAAAACCAATTTTATTGAGCAGAAGAGTATCAAAAATGTGGTATCTTCACATACCAAGATCCCCACAACAGTATCAATGCACAGTGATATACTCGTTAATCCATGAATCAAATGATGAAGCTCAGCTTTAAAGACGTCCTAACTACCCACCCCAACCCCAACTACTCCCCCACCCCTACCCAACACCCCCCCCACCACACACGTACAGAGGCCACATAAAGACGGTATACATAAAAGAATCAGGTATGATGCAACCAGGGCTTTGCCATTCGGGCCAGGAATGTCACTGCGATCAAATGTCCTCCTCCTGTTCCGCTGGGGGTTCCAAGGACAGGCCGCGGTAGTCGGCCCACCGCTTCCAGATTTTGAAATGTTTGCGCGGGCAACCTCGCGCCTCAAAGACTGGTTTCTCAAGGCCCATGAAGTAGTCCAGCCCAGCCTTCCATGCAGACAGGGGGGAGCCCTTACAGATTTCCAAGCCCTAGCCAGGTCGCGCTTGGCCACGACCAGGCCCAGGAGCAACAGGTGGCGCTTATAGACGTTACCCCCTACCCCTTCCATGACGTGCAGCAGGCCTAATCGGTGGGTACGAGGAAGATCCCATCCCAGGACCTCAGCCAGGCAACTCCATACTCCCCTCCAGAATCCAGCCACGCGACCACACGACCACACTGTATGCAGCAAAGAGCCAGGCACCTCCCCACAACGCAGGCACTCCGAGGACGCAATCAAACCAGCCTTCCACAGGCGTTCACGTGTGTAATAGGCACGATGCAAGTATTTGAATTGTATCAGGCGGAGCCGAACCGCAACAGCGGTGCCACGTGGGGACTCCAGTGCCTCCCTCCAATCATCCTCGTCCAGGGCGCCCACATCCACCTCCCACGCCTCCCGAAGGGAGCTGAGAGTGGAGGAGCAGTGTGTAACGAGGGACTGATAAATCTTAGAAACCTTCTTGTCTCCCAAGTCACCCATAAACACTTTCGCCTCAATGGGGCTGAACTCGGGCAGGGAGTCGAGGCCGGCGATACTCGGGGCCAGGGCATGCCTCAGCTGGAGGTAGCGGAAGAACTGGGAGTGAGACATCTGGAACTCCGCACGGAGGTCCTCAAAGGACTTGAGGGCGGTGCCCGACATGACCTGGCCCAGTTGTGTAATTCCAATAGCCTCCCAGCCCTCAAACCCTGCCAAAGCCGCCAATTCCGGGAGCATGCCATTGTGCCACAGCGGCGTTTCGGCTGTCAGTTTGCCCCACCAACCCATACGGCGCAGAGACTGCCGCCACACGGCAAAGACCACTTTAGTGACCGACGGCAACCCACGGCGTATACGAGCTGAATAGAGAATGGTGTGAAGCGTACGATCTCCCATTAGGTGTCCCTCTAGGGCATAGGCCGGATCACTCCTATCACCATACCACCAGTCATTGAGGACAAGGAGGTGCGACGCCTGATAGTAGGAGAGAAGGTCGGACGTGGCCAAGCCCCCACAGTACGTGGACAGAAAGCACGTTCTCAGGGCCACCCTGGCAGCTCCGCCATCCCACAGGAAGCGGCCCAGCACAGAGTTCACCTGACGGAACCACTCCATGCCAATAGGGTGTGGGAAGTTCTGGAGTTGGTACAGCAGCCTTGGCAGCGCCACCATCTTAAAGATGGCCGACCTCCCATAGATTGTAAGGGGCATCCTGGACCATGTTTTGACATCGGTTTGGACTCGGTCCCATACCGGTAAGACACTGCGAGTCCAGGCCACGGCCCGCGAGGTCGAGAGGAAGACACCCAGATATTTCAGGCCGTCCGTCGCCACGCGCAAGTCGGCGGCCCAAGGATCGGCAACCACTCCGCCACGCAGAACCCACAGGGTTGATTTAGACAAGTTAAGATGAAGCCCCGAGACCTCGCCAAATCCACGCATGATCTCCAAGACTCGGGGACCTGAGCGCCGCAAATCAGTAAGGAACAGGAGGACGTCGTCTGCATAGAGTGCAATCTTATCAGTTAGGTGGTCGTTCCAGACAAAGCCACGTAGATGGACATCCATTCGGACCCGCGCCGCCAGGGGCTCCATGGCCAGGGCAAACAAGTAGGGGGAAAGTGGACAACCCTGTCGGGTACCACGGCCGATCCGGAAGCGCCCAGAGACCGCACCGGCGACACGGACCGAGGCTGTGACATTGGTGTACAGGAGGCGAATGTAGGACAGGAAGACCGGCCCTAGATTGAGGCGGGCCAGCAAGGTGAACAAATATGTCCAACTCACCGAGTCGAAGGCCCGGTCCATGTCCGCAAGAAGGAGTGCAGCCTGTTCATCCCTGTTTCCCATAGCGTCGATCGCTGCCTGTGCCCGCCGGATATTATGCCGGGTAGCCCTGCGCGGCATGAACCCGGCCTGATCAGGGTGGACCAGGTCAGCAATGTGGGGCAGCAATCGGTTCGCAAGGGCTTTCGCCAGAACCTTGGCCTCAATGTTGAGGAGGGAGATCGGCCTGTAAGAGTCGTGCCGATCCGGCGCCCTGCCCGGCTTCAAAAAGACCACAATCTCGGCGTGGCGCCAGTCAGGTGGCAGCTCGCCCCGAGACCTCGCCGCCTCCAGAGCGTTGCGGAAATGGGGTCCCAGTTGAACGTGGAACTTCTTGTAGAATTCAGCAGGATAACCGCTCGGGCCGGGCACCTTCCCCGTGTTCAGCTGGCCAAGGGCCTCTCCAAGTTCTTCGGAGGTGAGTGGGGCCTCCAGGGCCGTTCTAGTCTCATCCGGGACCGCCCGTGGGAGTAGGTCATCCAAATATGAGGCTATGTCGCTCTCCACCACTGGGTCTCGGGGAGCATATTGTGCCGCGTAATAGCGGGCAAAGCTCGCCGCTAGTAAACCCGGGTCGGACATGACCGACCCGTCATCCGCCGCAAGGCCGGGCAGTTCTAGGGGTTGGAAGGTCGCCTGGCAAAGCCTATGTAACATTGTGCAGGACTTGTCGCCCCACTGGTACACCCTGCTACGCGTGGCGAGCCACGCCTGTCGGGCCTCCTCGTAGAGAACCGAGGCATACGTCTGCTGGGCCTGCAGGAGCCGTCGCACGACACCCTCGTCGCCCCCGAGTCGGCTACGCTGCTCCAGGTCCTCCACTCGGGCCGCGGCGGTCACAATGGCCTCCCGATGCTCCCGCCGAGCGGCCGCACACCAGGCTATATCGATGCCCCGTATCGTAGGCTTTAGCGCTTCCCACACAACAATGGCATCGACACCCCCCACCAGGTTCTCGCGCCAAAAATGATCGATCGCTTGGCGTATATGCGTCACGTATTCCGGCCGCTGTAGCTGCCAGGCGGACATGCGCCATCGAAATGGCTGCCGTTTAGAGTGGAGGGTCACGGTGGCCAGGACAGGGGAATGATCCGAGAGGCCCCTGGGGAGTATCGCTGCGTCCCTGACACGGCTCAGGCAGGCACCCGGTACAAACAAATAGTCGAGCCTAGAGAAGGACCCATGCACCGCCGATACATACGTGTAGGCCCGCTCCGCGGGGTGAAAATGCCGCCACACATCAATCCAGCCCAGACTACGCACTGTCGCACACAACCGGGTGGGAGCAGCCGCGGGAGGGGGGTCAGGCACCACATGCACTCGTCGCCGGCGGTCCAGGCTCACATCCATGACTTCATTCCAGTCACCCCCCACCATGGTCAGGACCTCGGGGATTTCGTCCCACAGCGCAAACAACCGCTCAGACAATGCCCACTGCAGGGGGGGAGGGGCGTAAACACTTCCAAAAACCACCGGCTCGGAGCCCAGCAGGCCTTGAATAAAGACAAATCTACCCTGAGGATCAATCCACTGTTTCTCATGAACATAGGCCACCCTACGATGTACCAATATGGCCACCCCCCGTGAACCCCTCGCAAAGCCAGCATGGTAAACCTGTTGATAGCCGAACCTTTGGAGGCTGAGGGCCTTGGAGCCCAGCATATGAGTCTCCTGGAGCATGAGTACATCCACCATCTCCCTCTTCCCCCATCGCAGCACAGCCCCACGCTTGATCTTGTCCAGGATACCCCGCACATTCCATGTCACCACCCGCAGGGCTTTCGAAGGAGACATAAGCGCAGTATCAGCCATTGTCGATACACAGTCCAAGACCTGGCCCTCCCTCCCACCCTGGTGCAACCCATAAACCGACAAAAATCAAAGCCTCAGACATGTGTGGACCCCCCCCCCCAACCCACAAACACAGCGCTCCCTTCCCGACCCCGAACCCCCCCAACAAGTACAACTCCAACACTCCCCCCCACGCCCCACACCCACCACCCCAATACCTCAGAAAACATTGAAGTATCTGTCGCGGCATGGAGAGACCCGGGTCCCAAACAGAGGACCCAGGACCCACCATACCAATGGATCCCAACAACCCCGCAATGACACACACACACCCCCCCCAACAACACTCACATCTGTGAGGGTCTGAGGCCCACAAGTGGTACCCCCCAAGCCCCACTGCATCCCCATGACAACAACTGAAGTCTTCACAAGGGAATTAACCGGCACATCAAGGACAGTATGAAACAGTCTCACCGGCCAAAGCAGGGCAGTTCAGGATGGAACCTACAAAGTGCGTGCAGATCCAGCAATGTTCAGCTGCCTGCGTCGGAGTGCTCCGAGTCCCGGGCATCACCCGGCCGCGTCGCGCTGGCAGAGGCCGATCTCTTCTTGGAGCGGGACCTCCGATGGCGGCCCTTCCTGTTCGGGCGATCTGTGCGCTCCGGCGACGAACCCTGGGACCTGCCTGGATCCAGCCCCGGCTGGGCATGGGGCCTGAGCCGCACCGATTCATCTGTCCAGCGGAACACCGCCTCCGGCGAATCGAAGAAATGGGTCAGAGACTGATATATGACTCGCAGGCGAGCTGGATACAGGAGCGAGTATTGAATCTTGAGGCCCCTAAGCTTAGCCTTAGCGTCCATGAAGGATTGCCGCTGTTGCTGAACCATCTTCGTGTAGTCCGGGAAAATCATGATGGTGTGATTCTCAAAGGCGAGGGAGCCCTTGTTCCTTGCCTCCCGGAGGATAACATCTCGGTCATGGTAGTTCAGCAGCCGAGCGATAACAGGCCGTGGGCGCTCGCCTTCCGGTGGTCGCTGGGTCAGAGCCCTGTGTGCCCTCTCGACCACGAAGCACGTAGACAGTGCCCCTTCGGGGAGCCAGCTCTCCAACCACCCGGTCAGGAACCGCTCCATGTTATCCTTCTCGCATCGTTCAGGAAAACCGATGAAGCGGAGGTTGTTGCGCCGCGCGCGCCCTTCTGCATCTTCCACACGGGCCGCCAGCGTCTTTTGAACGCTCTCCACCTCCGCCAGTCGCTTCTTGAGGCCACTAATGTCCGCTTCGGTCTCTGTTATACGGGTCTCAGCCCCAGCAATCCGCTCCACAGCGTTGCGGAGGTCTTGGCGCAGGAGCGTGACATCCGCCCCAACCGCCCCAATCTTGGCATCGAGCGTGTCTCGGGACTGGGTGATGGCCGCCAGTAGAGCTGCATTGTCCGGCCCAGGGCCACCGCTGCCACCGGCCGCCCCGGCGCCACCACTCGGCCCAGTGAATTTGTCGATAGGGCCATGTTTAGGCGGGCCACCTCCCCTGTCCCTGGTCATGGCACACGCCAGGCAGGGCGGACACCACCTCCGTGTCTTCGGACACTGTCACAAGTCTCTAGCGGAACGGCCCAGACGAGGCCCCAGAGAGAAATGCGGGCCGGCCACAGTAATCGGGCGTCTCGAAAATCGAGGTCCCGGCGTCACCCGGGCGGGACAGGCCGCTCGTCCCCACGGGCAGCTGTCCAAAGTACCTATTGAAGAAGCTGCGGGTCCGTGATCGATGGACTGCCGCAGCAATGGGCCAGGCCAGGATGGGCAGATCCGATGCCACTGCCGTCTGCCGGGTCGTCACCGGCCGCCTCGGGGCCCAGGGACCTCCGCCTCCAGGCTGTCGCGGGGCCACGCCTCGCCGCCTCCGCTCGTCGGCCACACAGGGAAAGAACCGATGGGTAGGATCCGAGGGCACCGTCTCGATCCTTCAGGCGAGTGCAGTCAATGAGACGAACCAAGGCCGGCGCGGCGGATGCCACCCGCACACGCTAGATCGCTACCACCGCCAGGCGTCGCGAAACTCGAGGACCCCGGCCTCCGGCCGGCCACCAGGCCGCACTTCGTCGCCGCCTCCCCCCGATCACAGGAAGGGTAGAAATGCAGGATCGGCACACCAAAGTAGGCAGGAGACCCCACCCGATCAAAAGCAAGCACTGGGTACCAGTAGCGGGCTCGGGGGTCAGGATAAATGATCGGATTAAGTCCGGGCCGGCGGGAGCTCTACAAGGCTGCGACCGCCATCTTCGCCCGCCAAGCCACGCCCCCCCGATTCGGTAATTTTTAAAATAAAATTACCTACATCTGCCCTTCTCTTTTTTACCACTTCTTAAATACCGATTCGGTATGAATCTGTATTTATGAAGTGGTAAAAAAGATTTACCTACATCGGGCCCTCAGTGATGATCCTTGTGGTACGCCGCAGATGACTTTGGTTGCCTCTGATTTGAATGGGGGGAGACGGACTCTCTGGGTTCTTCCGGCGAGGAACGAGATGATCCAGTCCAAAGCTTTTACTTGTATTCCGACGTTGCTGAGGCGTTGTATGAGGGTGTTATGACAGACTGTGTCAAAGGCAGCAGAGAGGTCAAGTAGGATGAGGGCAACTGTTTCTCCGTTGTCCAGTAGCGTTCGGATGTCGTCTGTAGCAGCGATGAGGGCGGTTTCGGTACTGTGTTTGGCTCGGAAGCCGGACTGCGAGGGGTCAAGTGAATTGTTGGATTCAAGGAATGCGGCGAGCTGACTATTGACAGCTTTCTCGATGACTTTGGCCGGGAAGGGGAGGGGTTGAGATGGGGTGGTAGTTCTTAAGTTCGGAGGGGTCCTCTGGGAGTTTCTTCAGAAGGGCGCTGAGTTCGGCATGTTTCCAGCTTTCTGGGAAGGTAGCAGAGTTGAAGGAGCAGTTGATGACATCGCGGAGATGGGCTGCGATGATTGAGTCTGCTTTGTTGAAAATGTAGTATGGAGTTCATCAGGCCGATGGTTTCTTCAGTCGTGATTTGGTTCCAGGCGCCAAGGTTGTGAGATTGTTGTTTTGGTTCGGCGGTGGGTGGATTGGGTTGATCTTCGGACAGGTTTCCAAAGCTGTTAAGAATGTCGGCGATTTTGTTGTAGAAGAAGGAGGATAGGGAGTCACAGAGGTCTTGGGAGGGAGTGATGTCGTTGGTGCCGGCGGTGGAGTTGGTAAATTTTCTGACGATGTTGAATAATTCTTTGCTGTTGTGGGTGTTGTTGTCGAGTCGATCCTTGAATGCTGATTTCTTGGTGATCGGATCAGTTGGTGGTGTTTGCGGGTGGCGTCCTTGAAGGTGGTCAGGTTGTCAGTGGTTGGGATTTTTCTTCAGGTTTTCTCGAGGGTACGACATATCTTTTTGGATTTCTTAAGGTCATCGTTGAACCAAGGGGCCTTTTTGCTACCTTGTTTGATTTGGTGGTTTTTCAAGGGTGCTAATTCGTTAGCGCTGTGGGTAATCCATTGTGTGAGTTTGGTGGCAGCTTGGTTTGGGTCTGATGATATGGTGGGGGGGTTTTGGTGAAGCGAAGGGAAGATTTGGTCGGTGGTGTTTTTGTTCCAGTTTCTTCGAGGAATAGGTTGTGGTGGGATGTGGGTCGTGGTCTTTTTGTTGCTGAAGTGAACGTGACTGTGGTCCGTCCAATGGAGAGCCGTGGTGTGATCGAAGGAGATGTGTTTGCTGGAGGTGAAGATAGGGTCGAGCCTGTGTCCGGGAAGGTGGGTGGGGGTGTCAACAAGTTGTTTGAGTCCGAGATTAGTCAGGTTGTCCAGAAGGGTGGTGGTGTTGTTATCGTTATTCTTTTCCAGGTGGAAGTTGTGGTCTCCCAGTAGAATGTAGTTCTCGGAGGTGAGGGCATGTGGGCTGATGAAGTCAGTGATGTCTTCATTAAATTGTGTGCGGGATCCTGGTGGTCTGTAGATGAGGGTGCCTCTGAGTGTGGTCCTGGGGTCGGTGTGGATCTGGAAGTGAAGGTGTTCGACGGTCGTGAGGTTGTCGTCGGAGTTGGTCGTGATTCGGATGGTGTTCTTATGCACGATAGCGATGCCTCCTCCTGTTTGGATGGTGCGGTCTTTTCGGATGATTTTGTAGTTGTCCGGGAAGGCTATGGCGATGTCGGGTGCTGATGAGGCGTTCATCCATGTTTCAGTTAGGAAGGCGACGTCCGGTGATGTAGAGTCAAGTAGATCCCAGAGTTCAGTGGCGTGTCTGTGCACCGAGCGGGTGTTCAACAGGATGCACTTCAGATGGTTGGGGTTGGATCTGTGTTTAGAGGGAGTGGTTTTGGTGTGGGTTCTGATGCAGCTGTACTTGCAGTAGTGGCAGGCGAATGGTCCGTAGGTGTATCCTGGGGTAGCTGTGCAGCATTTTGCAGTGCGTCAGGGGTTGAGGTCAAGGAGGGAAGCGGCGTCGTACGATTAGCGGGAAGAGAGGGTTTTGCGAGGTCCAGGGGGGCTGGCGCTGGGTGCGGTCCGGACGCGGACGGGCGTAGACGGGCTTACCTTTGGGGCACCTTCGGCTCGCATGGGGCGCGACCGCTGCGCGTGAACGCTGCGCGCACAAACATCTGTCATATGTGGAAATTGGAAGGGGGAAGGGGGAGGGGCGAGGGAGGGTCAGCTGGGAGGCGGGAGCGGGGCGGAGATCCGGGTAGGGAGGCACAAACAACAACAACAACAGCTCAGACAAAATGGCAGCGAGCCAAAATCGCCACAGGATTGGGGCACAGGCAGCGGCACAATCAGGGAGAATCAATGAGCATAAACAGCACAATACAATCGAGAACAATCAGGCACAATTGAGGGCAGACCTACAGCGCACCCAGGCAGTCTCGCGCTTACAGATGATCACGCCCAGCGCTAATGAAAACAGTCAGGCAACCTAGCGCCAAGCAACAATATATATTACACGATCTCTGGCAATGGCAACAGCGACAGCTTGGCGAGCAGGCAGGCAGCGGTGTGGCTGAATAGCGCTACGATACCACTTAGAGGCGGGGAGCAGCGTGAGGAGCGGCCGTTTCTGCTGGAAGCAGGGCGGTCACAGCGAGACACACGGGGATCAAGGCTGATAGTATCAGTGGGAGGGAGGGTCAGCTGGGAGGCGGGAGCGGGCGGAGATCCGGGTAGGGAGGCACAAACAACAACAACAACAGCTCAGACAAAATGGCAGCGAGCCAAAATCGCCACAGGATTGGGGCACAGGCAGCGGCACAATCAGGGAGAATCAATGAGCATAAACAGCACAATACAATCGAGAACAATCAGGCACAATTGAGGACAGACCTACAGTGCACCCAGGCAGCCCGCCTCCTTTTGAGAAATGCCACTCACTACCTTTACCATTTATCATGTTAATCATTCACTTTTCCTTCATCAAGATCACTGAGATGCCTGCAGCGTTCATATTGCTATGGGCCTCAGGTCAATACCACATGCTCTGGCACATTGAAACATAAAAAGGAATCCTCTTTTGGACTGATGTGATGTCATACAGTCTTGATTCTGAAAGACTGCTATCTGAACTAAACATAAAATGGCCACAAATGCCTTCAAATCCAGGCAGAGGTTCATGTGGTAAACAGAGGAGAAACATGAAAAGGCGAGTTCCTGTTTGAAGATGTAGAAAATGGCTGCTAGTCTTTCATGAGACTCTTTTACTAGTTATCAAAATATATTAATTTGAAGATAATCCCCCAGGAAACATTATGCAGGATATATTGGACTCCGAAAAATAGAGTAAATGTAGGCATAAGGAAAAGCAGTGTCCGTTGAACTTCAGGAGAGGACTTGAACCATACGCTTTGGAGCTAGGAGTTGCTATGGAATTGTATATGGAAAGGATTTAATTGAAAGTAGTACATGCTTTAGAACCACATAGTTACAAAGTAGTAAATAGTTTTATTTTATGGTTTAGATCAATGGAAAGAGAGACATCAATTTATAAAGTACCAGCCCTCTAGTATGATTCAGTTGTGAATTATGTGGAATAGTGCCTTGTCTTAGTCTTCTGTTGATGGTATGTCATAAACAAAACATTTGCATTATATTACACCTATTCAGCTCTATAATCTGGTACACCTAGATATTTACTAATGGTGGCACAAGTCAAGGGGAAACAACACTCTTTCATTCAACAAAAGTCCTTTAACCTAGACTGGATTCCCTACTGCCAGTCAGTCTGCTTCTTACATAAGCCATAATAGAGTGATAAGCATAGCTAAAGTATTCTGAACAAATAGACAGTTGTGATCTGTAGCTAGCCTAGCTGTGTGTGTGTTGCAGGGTGGTAGTGACAGGACATACCTAGGCTTTCTAACGGTAGAAGCCAAACTCTAAAACCAACCCAGATTAAACATTTGTTATGGATGATTCTCAAAGAATGGCAGTAGCTGATTGACTAGATTCTTAATTCAGTCATTCACTGCAAAGACTGCGCCTTCACCGGCCTGGTCGCCCCCACGCTCCTCGTGCCTCCTGCTTCCTGTGCCTTACCTGCCTCCTGCTGCCTGTGCCTTCCTGCTGACTACGCCTACTCCTGTGCCTTCCTGCTCGCCTACACCGACTGCTTCTTCCACAAGCGCCCCAGCCGCCGCAGGGCCGCCCGCCAGCCCGCACTCGTCACAAGATCACCGCCGAGCAACTCACCGCCTCCCTCAGCCAGAACACTCCCACCAGCACAACGGACCCCAATGTAGCAGCCAGCAACCTCACCAAGTGGCTGACCGCCTGCGCCGATGACCTTGCACCACTCTAGAACCCTCCAGCAGACCCGGCAGCAAGAAAACCCCCTGGTTCACAGACAAACTCAAGGAATCCAAGAAGAACTGCCGCACCCTCGAGAAAGGTGAACAGTGTTTTTATTATCACTGTACCAGAAAAACATGTATTATTTTTGCGATTGCTAGTGCAGTATACAAAATTAGAGTGCGCCCACAAAAGAAGGGGGAGGGGGGAGTGCAAGGGACGGGGTGTGTTTCAATTAGTTAACATCACTAATCAAAAAAAAAATCATTAAGCACCAATACACAAGCTGAAAACATTATCATTGATCCATATGTTGGAGATCAAGAAAACACACATGTTAAGCAGCAGAACATATCACATAAAACAGAAACTCCCGTGATGATTATTATTATCAATCTTGGGTTAAGGAGTTCTTGTAGGTAGATGGTGGTCTACGTTTCGACCCAAGGTGTAGGATACTTGATCCTTACTCGCGGGTCTTCATCAGGACGTGGGGGGAGGTGAAGGGAGGAGTGGGGCTGTGTCCTAAGTAAGAAAAACGAAATGCGCTAAATTATTTCAAACGGTCTCAGAAGAGTCCCGACATAGTTGGATTACACAAGGCCAAAGGGCCAGCAAAGACAAGACATTAAAAATTAAAAACTTATTTCAAAAGAAATTAAAGGACTTTAGAAGGAGGTTAAATTACACTGAGGACATGCAAAAAATGGGTAGCCCGGGCAGCCGCCCTGTGGGGCTTGTTAAGGAGGACAATGCCAGATAATAAACATTGCGTCTAAAAAGACATGTCATTAAAAGGCGGTACCGTGGCACCGGCCATCGAAAAAACACACATTGGCCTATTTTTGGGCTGGGATAGGATGGCATTAAAAACGTAACCTTAGTGAAAAAGGGGTATTAATCACCTGGTCTTGATGCCAGAACAGGATATATGGATTTATAACCGCTTTACTGGGACACGGGCGTTCATCTGCAAAAACATCGAGTAAAAGCGGAACATCAAACATTGCAGAATAAGATCAGACAAGACGTATCACACGCATTGTTCTTGTGCAAAGACTCACCCGAGGGGATTAGTACATCAAACCCTAAGAAAGAGCAGTCACAGCACGTCACCTTCGCAGTAAAAGTATGCTTCGTAGCGCGTCCAAAACGTGGATCGCGCACCGTAGACCGCCGTCTGAAAGAGCGGATTACCGAGAGTTAGGGGTACTAAGGGCAATTAGTCTCAGAGGTTTAACGGCGATTCGAACAAACGGACTTACCCGTGGTCGGTCAGAGAATGAGCCAGCGTGAGCGCGTGTCAACCAGGAAGTGTTACCTTGGTAACCAAGCCCGTTTTTGTAACCTCCTAGAAGAAAAACTCGAAGGCGTTGCTAGGTTACCGAGAAAAACAACCTTAGGGAAGAAATACAGACCCAGGAGGTTTTTGTCTTGCCGACAGAGTGAGGGGGGCAATGTTGTTGATGCCGATATGGATTGCATAAAGATTCTAAGTGTGACGAACCAAAAGGGGCATTAAACAAATGTGTCCTCAAAAACACTGCATGATTCAATGGACATTTGAGTTATAAAAATTGCCAAATATGAATAACGATGAAGGCATGGACCTGCCACACATGGCGGTCAAACGCACATCACTCCCAAATGAAAAGTCATCAAATCATTTCAAAAGCGTACTATAGGTCAGCAATACTGAGTCCCTGAATCATATCAATGGGATACAAGGAATGCAGTAGAAAACTCAATTATTTTGGCACATACGTCCAGAAGGCAAACATAATATAGTGCCCCGTTGGACGCCCTCGAGACGCATAGACGCCCTACATAGGCGTGGACCAACCACACATGGTAGTCAAACGCCTAAGGGTCATTATTGAAACTGTATCCTCAAAAAATGCATGATTCAATTGTCTGAAAAAGCTGTACTGCAAAGGCGTGGACCAACCAAGCATGGTAGTCAGACGCCTTGGGATCAGAGGGAAACACTCAGAAAAGGATGCAAAGAAAAATCAGTAAGGTGTATTACAGACTAGTATAGTATAGTATAGACAACCCAGGAGTGTGACAGTAAGAAAGCTAAATCACAAGGTGGCCATTTGCGCAAAACTGCTTTCAGATTCATTCAAACCCCTGGTCACTGAGTCAAAGAAACGGATCCATTTAATCTCCCTCACATTGAGGATGGGTGCGATGTTGCCACCCCTTGGGCCCAGTCGGACCTGTTCCAAGATTGTCCACTTCAGGCTTTCAGGGAGGTGATTGTGTGTGTTACAGTGTTCAACCAACGGGGCTCCTACGACCTTGCATCTCACCCGACTGCAATGTTGCAGAAAGCGAACTTTCGCACGCTGTTGAGTTTGCCCCACATATATCTGGTCACAAGGGCATATTATACAATATACCACATTTGTGGAGTTACAATTGGTATGTGACTTGAGCAGTACTTGCTGTTGTTTATGGGTAAATATCTTAGTCTGAATTGTCAACGGGCAGGCTTTGCAGGACCCACACCTGAAATGTCCCACAATTGGCGGCAGATTCCACATGGTTGTGATTGTTGATGTGGTTGGGTTAGGGAGAAAAGAGCGCACCACATAGTCTCGGATATTCCTTGCCTTTTTAAATGCATGAAGGGGCGGGCAACTGATATTAAGATCCCCAGATATCAGATTCCAATATTTGTTAACAGTTTTTTTTATCCTGTTACTCTTTGTGGAAAAAGTTGTTACACAGATCATGCGATCCTCATTCTTATTCTGTCTGTCTCCTGGTTCCAGTAGAGTCTCTCTGGGGTTGAACCATGCTCTCTTCATGGCTTTCTTTACCAAGCGTCTTGGGTATCCACGGTCAAGTAATCTGCCCATCAATATGGAAGATTGATCCATATAATCCTCCTTTCTGCTGCAGTTACGGCGAATCCGCAAAAACTGGCCGAAGGGGAGGTTATCCCGAAGGCCCCTGGGGTGGTGGCTGGAGTACAGAAGGAGGGAATTCCTCTCCGTGGCTTTCCTAAAAAGATTAGTTTGTAGGGTCTCATTCTCCACAAAAATTGTTAGGTCCAAGAAATCGATAGATTTCTTATCAAATTTTATTGTGAACTTTATGTCAGGGGATCTACCATTGAGCCAGATGAAAAAATTGTTGATATCTTCCTCAGAACCTGACGAGATACAGACCACATCGTCTATGTATCTCATCCATAGGTTTATTCGGGATCTAAATGGATTGGCGTTGGTGAGTATAAAGGTGTCTTCATACATTGCCATGAAGATTATGGCCAGATCAGGAGCAAAGGCCGCCCCCATCGCCACACCCTTGGTCTGGAGATAAAAGCAATTCCGAAAGATGAAGAAATTCCTCATCATTGCAATCTTGAGCAATAGAATAATGAATGATGTTGGTACTTGAACTGGTGCCTCCCGTTTGTCAAGCGCAATCGACATTGCGACCAGGGCCTCCTCCTGGGGTATGCTAGTGTACAATGACACAATGTCACATGTTACCAGGAGGTCTCGTGTGGAATCGAAAGGGTGTCCATCGATCAGGTTGATCGTTTGAGTGGTATCCCTTAGGTATGTGGTTGTAGCCTCCGCCAGCGGTTTCAGAAAAAAGTCTATATACCTACAGAGAGGTTCCAGCAGGGAGCCGCATCCGGATACAATAGGGCGTCCCGGGGGCTTTTGGAGATCCTTGTGGACTTTGGGTAACGTGTAGATGGTGGGAAGACGTGGGTGCTTCTGATTCAAGTACTGGAATTCGTGTTCCGATAGGAACCCTTGTTGTAGGCCATCTTGGGTGACCCTCAGGATTTCAGCCATTATACTTTGTGATGGATCACCGCCCAATTGTCTATAACTGATCCCATCATTTAGCTGTCGTAGAATTTCATTGGTGTAGTTGTTCTGGTCCTGTATTACAATTGCACCACCCTTGTCCGCGGGTTTAACCACTATTCCGATGTTGTCCCTCAAGGACTTTAATGCAAGTTTCTCCGCTTTACTGGTGTTGTATTTGGCAAAATTGCTGTCTTCCAGAATGATCTGCACATCACGTAGTACTAGACTTTCATACGCCAAGATGCGTTGGGTCATGGCATACGTGGATGGTACAAAAGTCGACGGTGGCCTCAAGTTGGTGGTTGAGGAGGCTTGTTGGTAGGGCTTGTCCTTGAAGAAATATCTCAATCTTATCTTCCTGAAGAACTTGTGGAGTTCAACCATAGTGTTGAATGCATCCGGTGTGGAAGTAGGAACAAAAGATAAACCACGGCTTAATACTTTCGTTTCATTCTCCTGGAGGGTGTAGTCCGAGATGTTAATCACAGGGGAAGTCACCTCTACCACCTGTAGTTTTTTCTGCGTGTGGACCTCTCCCCGTGTTCCTCCTGGGGGAAACTCACTTGCTTCGTGCCTCTCCCTCTCGCGGAGTCCCACTCCTGGCCAGCATTGGATTGGCCCCTGCCAGGGCCCCTGCTCCAATTGTTCCCTCTGCCCCGTGGCGGTCTCCATCCTCCCTGTCCTAAAAAAGGGGGTTGGTAGGAAGGACCGTAGGAGTCCTGGTATCCGTATGTGCCACTGGGACCGGCACGTTCTGTGTCCTCACCCGAACTGTACGAGGAATCTGAGAAAGTAGTAAAGTTTCTCCTGCCCCTATAGGCCCCTCGGCCCCGGTTGGTGAATCTCCCTTGTTTATCCTGTCTGTAGTATTCGTCCTGCAGGTAGGGATAGGTTCTTTTTTTGTCGTACGACCTCACGTCGCGGGCTAATTTCTCAAGTTTCTTTTTGATTGTGGTCGTTTCGAAGTCCTGGAGGGTCGCCACCAGTTTAGTCAATGCCTCTTTGGAGTTAGTGAGAGTGGAGTCCCCACTGATCTCAGCTTTTAGGTCAGCTATCTGCTTTGTTAGAATGGTAATTTGTTCACTGGCTGTTTCAATGCCTAGGACCATCCAATGTCGCGAACAGTTGTTCGCGACAAAGCTGAAACCTTCTCGAAACTTGGGAACGTCGATAAAAATTGCGGGTTCCACTTTAACCTGTAAGCCTACAGGGATAATATTAGATTGTAAACACTGTGCCAGAAAATGTCCATGCAATTTGGTTCTAATGAGTTTTTTCTCTAGGCGCTCCAGCTGATTAACTTTGTCATTGAGAGAAAAATCAATCACAGGTGTGGTTGAGGACAGGAAAGTATTAGCAGAGTCTGAGAGAAATTGTTTAATATAGTCCTCAGTATACGAAAGAACCTCCTTGTCAACCATGATGGTTGAGAAAATCGTTTAAGAAACAGAAATGAAATAGGAATAGATATATAAAGTATGAAAGAAAGAGAACCTCGCAGACCAGCGTCTGCTCGAAGTATGTTATGAATAGAGGGGTTCGACCCATGTGGTCAATGGGACCTGGGTAATACGTTAAGATATATAAAGGGGTCCCTGACCAAACACACAACACTTAGAAATATTATTTAATTATTTGAATAAGACACATATGATGGTGAACAGTGTTTTTATTATCACTGTACCAGAAAAACATGTATTATTTTTGCGATTGCTAGTGCAGTATACAAAATTACAGAGCGCCCACAAAAGAAGGGGGAGGGGGGAGTGCAAGGGACGGGGTGTGTTTCAATTAGTTAACATCACTAATCAAAAAAAAATCATTAAGCACCAATACACAAGCGGAAAACATTATCATTGATCCATATGTTGGAGATCAAGAAAACACACATGTTAAGCAGCAGAACATATCACATAAAACAGAAACTCCGTGATGATTATTATTATCAATCTTGGGTTAAGGAGTTCTTGTAGGTAGATGGTGGTCTACGTTTCGACCCAAAGGTGTAGGATACTTGATCCTTACTCGCGGGTCTTCATCAGGACGTGGGGGGAGGTGAAGGGAGGAGTGGGGCTGTGTCCTAAGTAAGAAAAACGAAATGCGCTAAATTATTTCAAACGGTCTCAGAAGAGTCCCGACATAGTTGGATTACACAAGGCCAAAGGGCCAGCAAAGACAAGACATTAAAAATTAAAAACTTATTTCAAAAGAAATTAAAGGACTTTAGAAGGAGGTTAAATTACACTGAGGACATGCAAAAAATGGGTAGCCCGGGCAGCCGCCCTGTGGGGCTTGTTAAGGAGGACAATGCCAGATAATAAACATTGCGTCTAAAAAGACATGTCATTAAAAGGCGGTACCGTGGCACCGGCCATCGAAAAAACACACATTGGCCTATTTTTGGGCTGGGATAGGATGGCATTAGAAACGTAACCTTAGTGAAAAAGGGGTATTAATCACCTGGTCTTGATGCCAGAACAGGATATATGGATTTATAACCGCTTTACTGGGACACGGGCGTTCATCTGCAAAAACATCGAGTAAAAGCGGAACATCAAACATTGCAGAATAAGATCAGACAAGACGTATCACACGCATTGTTCTTGTGCAAAGACTCACCCGAGGGGATTAGTACATCAAACCCTAAGAAGGAGCAGTCACAGCACGTCACCTTCGCAGTAAAAGTATGCTTCGTAGCGCGTCCAAAACGTGGATCGCGCACCGTAGACCGCCGTCTGAAAGAGCGGATTACCGAGAGTTAGGGGTACTAAGGGCAATTAGTCTCAGAGGTTTAACGGCGATTCCAACAAACGGACTTACCCGTGGTCGGTCAGAGAATGAGCCAGCGTGAGCGCGTGTCAACCAGGAAGTGTTACCTTGGTAACCAAGCCCGTTTTTGTAACCTCCTAGAAGAAAGACTCGAAGGCGTTGCTAGGTTACCGAGAAAAACAACCTTAGGTAAGAAATACAGACCCAGGAGGTTTTTGTCTTGCCGACAGAGTGAGGGGGGCAATGTTGTTGATGCCGATATGGATTGCATAAAGATTCTAAGTGTGACGAACCAAAAGGGGCATTAAACAAATGTGTCCTCAAAAACACTGCATGATTCAATGGACATTTGAGTTATAAAAATTGCCAAATATGAATAACGATGAAGGCATGGACCTGCCACACATGGCGGTCAAACGCACATCACTCCCAAATGAAAAGTCATCAAATCATTTCAAAAGCGTACTATAGGTCAGCAATACTGAGTCCCTGAATCATATCAATGGGATACAAGGAATGCAGTAGAAAACTCAATTATTTTGGCACATACGTCCAGAAGGCAAACATAATATAGTGGCCCGTTGGACGCCCTCGAGACGCATAAACGCCCTACATAGGCGTGGACCAACCACACATGGTAGTCAAACGCCTAAGGGTCATTATTGAAACTGTATCCTCAAAAAATGCATGATTCAATTGTCTGCAAAAGCTGTACTGCAAAGGCGTGGACCAACCAAGCATGGTAGTCAGACGCCTTGGGATCAGAGGGAAACACTCAGAAAAGGATGCAAAGAAAAATCAGTAAGGTGTATTACAGACTAGTATAGTATAGTATAGACAACCCAGGAGTGTGACAGTAAGAAAGCTAAATCACAAGGTGGCCATTTGCGCAAAACTGCTTTCAGATTCATTCAAACCCCTGGTCACTGAGTCAAAGAAACGGATCCATTTAATCTCCCTCACATTGAGGATGGGTGCGATGTTGCCACCCCTTGGGCCCAGTCGGACCTGTTCCAAGATTGTCCACTTCAGGCTTTCAGGGAGGTGATTGTGTGTGTTACAGTGTTCAACCAACGGGGCTCCTACGACCTTGCATCTCACCCGACTGCAATGTTGCAGAAAGCGAACTTTCGCACGCTGTTGAGTTTGCCCCACATATATCTGGTCACAAGGGCATATTATACAATATACCACATTTGTGGAGTTACAATTGGTATGTGACTTGAGCAGTACTTGCTGTTGTTTATGGGTAAATATCTTAGTCTGAATTGTCAACGGGCAGGCTTTGCAGGACCCACACCGGAAATGTCCCACAATTGGCGGCAGATTCCACATGGTTGTGATTGTTGATGTGGTTGGGTTAGGGAGAAAAGAGCGCACCACATAGTCTCGGATATTCCTTGCCTTTTTAAATGCATGAAGGGGCGGGCAACTGATATTAAGATCCCCTGATATCAGATTCCAATATTTGTTAACAGTTTTTTTTATCCTGTTACTCTTTGTGGAAAAAGTTGTTACACAGATCATGCGATCCTCATTCTTATTCTGTCTGTCTCCTGGTTCCAGTAGAGTCTCTCTGGGGTTGAACCATGCTCTCTTCATGGCTTTCTTTACCAAGCGTCTTGGGTATCCACGGTCAAGTAATCTGCCCATCAATATGGAAGATTGATCCATATAATCCTCCTTTCTGCTGCAGTTACGGCGAATCCGCAAAAACTGGCCGAAGGGGAGGTTATCCCGAAGGCCCCTGGGGTGGTGGCTGGAGTACAGAAGGAGGGAATTCCTCTCCGTGGCTTTCCTAAAAAGATTAGTTTGTAGGGTCTCATTCTCCACAAAAAT
Source organism: Lissotriton vulgaris (assembly GCF_964263255.1). Classification (NCBI taxonomy): domain Eukaryota; kingdom Metazoa; phylum Chordata; class Amphibia; order Caudata; family Salamandridae; genus Lissotriton; species Lissotriton vulgaris. The sequence goes on from NC_141694.1 coordinate 511,333,592, forward strand.
TGTTAGGTCCAAGAAATCGATAGATTTCTTATCAAATTTTATTGTGAACTTTATGTCAGGGGATCTACCATTGAGCCAGATGAAAAAATTGTTGATATCTTCCTCAGAACCTGACCAGATACAGAACCTGGGCTTCATCCTGGACTCCTCCCTGTCAATGACCAGACAAGTCAACGCCGTTTCTTCCTCGTGCTTCAACACCCTGCGCATGCTCTGTAAGATCTTCAGATGGATCCCCACTGAAACCAGGAAGACCATCACCCAGGCACTCGTCACCAGCCGACTGGACTACGGGAACGCCCTCTATGCCGGAACTACAGCCAAACTCCAGAGAAGACTCCAACAAATCCAGAACACCTCCGCACGACTCATCCTGGACATCCCCCGACACAGCCACATCACCGGACACCTGAGAGAACTGCACTGGCTCCCTGTCAGCAAGAGAATCACGTTCAGACTCCTCACCCATGCACACAAGGCTCTACACGGCCTGGGACCCAAGTACCTCAACGACCGAATGACCTTCTACACGCCCACGCGCCAGCTACGATCTACCAGCCACGCACTCGCCACCGTACCTCGCATCCGCAGAAACACCGCCGGAGGAAGATCCTTCTCCTACCTGGCAGCCAAGACCTGGAACTCCCTCCCCACTCACCTTCGACGTACCCAAGACCATCTCTCCTTCAGGAAGCAACTCAAGACCTGGATGTTCGAGCAGTAACACACCCCTTCCCCCAGCGCCTTGAGACCCTCCCGGGTGAGTAGCGCGCTTTATAAATTCCGTGATTGATTGATTGATTGAAAGACATAGCAACAGTGGCTAAAAGAACTTGTCAACCACTGTGGTTAAGTAATAAATACCATGTTGCTCTGGCAGGGCTCTCTGAGAACCCATCAAAACAGACAGTGCTGGAAAGCAGTAAGCACAGCTTCTGGAGAAGTAAGAAGGGAAGGCACAGAATTTTGGGAGCGAGGGGGGCATTAAATAGAGGCCATGCATTTTTAAATTTGTTTTTTAATTTGGGACATGGAGGAAAGATCATTTTATGCAGGGCTCCCCTACTACTTCCCAATCACTGCCTACTAGTTTAAAGCAGGGGCAGATGATTTTGGGGACCATACATATCATATATAAAATTATAGATGGGTAAAAAGCGAATAAAGGGGAAGTTTTCTCCGCGGGGTTCTGAGTGACATCATATACAATTCGAGCTTTGCTCTGATTGTCACACAGAACACCCTCGGAAAAAAACATGCCTCTATTCCACTGTTACCCAGGTATATTTTTGTAATATAAAAAAATGCTTATTAAATGATACCTCCCAAGTTCCTAACCTAAACATGCCCCTTTAAAAAGTTGCAAAACGTATCACATTCATGGAAAACAAAATGTCTTTGAGAAAAGACAAAGAATACTTATTTTAGGGTACACAAACAACAGAGCTATTTAATAGACGACACCTCAAAGCAAAAAGCTTGCAAAGTCTTCAGGTTTTACAGACTCAGGTTTCTGTCACAGACAATAATATTTACAATATATATCTGGGTTTACACATGACTAATTTAGGATCTATGTCCAGGCATGTGGATAAGAGAACATAATGTATTTTTAAATGCTGAGACAGTCTCGAACCGCTGCTGCATGGAGCATTCCTACAGCCAAGGAGACGCAGGAACACAACATGACTGAGGAAGTCACATATGAAAGGGGAGAAGGTGTTTGCTTCGTCAATTAGTGACTGAGGGAAATGGAGCGCCAGCTTCTCCTATTTGATGATGCCCCTAAAATATCACACTCACCAGCATTCAGACAATGTGTACCCCCTAATAAAATGCAAGAGAATGTGTGAGAAAGGAAGAACTTCCACTGGGTACCAAGTGAGTATGTTTCCTAATCAATTCTTACTCTCCTTTGGGGCACCAATTCATGTTGGCTGATGGTGAAAATTCTCTAATTTGTGGAGGAAGTGGCAAATCCTTTATTGGAGAACTCTTCACCAGAGGAGAATCAACAAGTGAATTTATAGCTGCAATAATGCTAGCATTGTGGCGGTAACTCTGTCGGAGGATTCCCACGGTCAGATAATCCTCCAACAGAGGATTTACCACATCTTTCACAATTGTTTGAATTTTTATTACCACCCATCTTTAAATCTGTACCTTAATAAAGTCACATACAAAATTGAGAACTATGGGTGTCTCCTGGCCACAGTGCCAGCACTCTAAGTGCACGTTTCTGATTTTTGAGGAGTAACTCGGTGTCTAAGGATGGAGGATTGTGTCAGACATGAAAAGGAATTATTTTGATTACATCCTGTGTCATTATCATGTAATTCATTGTTATTAGCTTTCCAGTTACCTGGACACTCCTTACGGAGCAGCCTGGTTATCTAATGAGGGAACGAGACAGGAAATATAAGTCTGCGGGAATATCATAGATCCCTTTTGATTTACCTAGAGAGCCTCTGGAGTCACAGGCTGAGAGGATATGGCCTAGCAGCTAGAGAGGTCGACCTCAGAGCTGGGGAACCAGGTTCGAGACTCGGCAGGGACGCTCAACATCCTGTGATTCTGGGCAAATCACTTTATCTCCCCGTGAATGTGTCCATCCATAACGCAACTGGTGCTCATGTAAAGCGCTCCAATACCATCTGGTCTAGTTCCCGCGATATAAAACTCCCCCCCCAAAAAAAACCTCTAGGGTAAGGTGAGAAATTGAAATGGAAATCTGACCTGGAATTACCATTTCCCTGGCATTTCCTAAGGTCTTAGGCGAATATCAGGGTTACACCTGTATTCCTTAGTAATTTCACAGGCTTTGAGTTATCAATACACTTAGCATTAGTAAAACGGGGGTAGAATTACCACCACCAAAGAAGTAGAACTCATCAAGGTTCCGCTGGTCGTCAACTAGAGGAGGAACTGGTTCAAAAGAAGTACAAATCGGTACAAGGGTGGCAATGACAAAAAAACCTTCAAAGTGATCTTAAGGAAAGAGTTATTATCACAGTAAAAGTAATTGATGGTGTCTGGTGGCTCTAAAAAAAGGTTATATGTCAGAATATCATTAGCAAAATATTGCCTGACAGAAATAAGTGTCCTAATTATCATTAAAAAACTATCTTGCCTTGGGAGTAGATTTCCTTCTATTAACTCCGACGAGGAGATATTCTTTTAAACAATATTTAGGACATGATATTTCTGTCAGGTAATATTTGGGTTAAAATATTCTGGTATCATACTAGAACCAAATGATAGTAGGCAAAATTCCTTAGCTTGTAAATGGCTTCTGATGCAGGCAGATTGCTTTTAAAGGACCATGGTTGTGAAGCAACCGCTCTATTTTCAGATCTCTTTAAATAAGTTGAAAAAGGCTCCTTACTGAATCAGTGTTAAGGGAAGTTTTAGCTGAAGCTAAAGTGTTATGTGAAATACCCTCATCGCTGCTTTGGTAAGATTGAGGTATGTGAACCCTGAGATACTCTTGTGATACTCTTGTGTAAACTGGCATGGTCTCTTTGAGTCTGTCCCCTGCATTGTGAACTTCTTACAGATTAGCCACTGAATTATCTAGAATGTGTAAGTGAGCACTCTTATAACAAGAAGGCCATATCAATCAGGTAGCCGCCAGAATACCAGGGGCCATATTACGTACTTTCATTGTTTTTGTAGGGCGTAGCTTTTTAAAGGTGCGCCGGGCACACCGATGAAAATGCGTCCTATTACAATGAATGCGCTGCCTTCGGGGTATCCGTAAACTCATGCAGCCCTGAGGGCAGGGCATTCATGTGAAAACACGGAGCGACAACCCGCCTGCACTTTTGAAGGGGATTAGAGATCCTCTTGTGGGCGGGGCAGTCAGTTACTGCACCCGCCTGCAAGGGTATGTCCGGGGGTCCGTATGACCCCCATCCTCCCCTCCAGAGGGCTGCACTCAGGGGGTGCACTCACAGTGGACCACCTCGAAGGTGAGTGTGCCCTCTGAGAGCTTCTTTGCTCTTTGCCTCTGCGCCCATGTTTGTAAAATGGTGTGGGCACAGATGCAAAGGAATTCCCTCATTTGCATAGGGCATGCCCATATGAAAAGGAGGGAACACCTCCTGAAGGTAGCACTGGTGCTTTAAGTGTGCCAGCGATATCAGTATTACCGAATGGAGTGTCCCCTTCTGTAATACCTAAGTGCCACCGGGCGTGCACAGCAGGGGCAAAAACCCGGTGTAATGTAGTTCCTATATCTCTGATAGGTACTGCGAATTGGAATAATATACACTGTAGATTTGACATAGGACTGAGGTCAGTATGTCTCTATCGAGTACATAAACCTTAATTACTTGTGTGTGCCAGATAATTCAGAGGTCACTAGAAACTTTCTCGAATGAACAAGAAGGGATTAGTTTCTGACAACCGCATAAACATGACAACTATGTTTCACTTAGAGTCTGAACAATATCTACAGAGTCGTGGAACCAATAGATTACAGTTTCACTCAGTCAATTGTGCATGCTTCGTTTCTACAGAGTTACATAGAAATAGGGAGACGGATGTTTCAATAAAAGGGTTTATTGAACAGTCTTATTTCTCATGCAAGAGATATGAACTGCTACAACCGTAAGACAGAATGCGAAGTATAATGCGTACAGTGTTAGCAGTAATAGAAAAAATACTGCAACAGCATGGTCTGAAGCTATGACATATATAAAAATACATACATAAATAACACAGGCTAAAATACTCAACTGGTGCTTCTAAAATAATCCTACTCCAGTGTACCCAACCTAAGTCTAGTATGAGGGAAGAAGTAGGTGCTGTTTTAGCTGTAGTTTAGTTTGGTTTGGTTGTGCCAAGAATTGCCAAAAGTTTCTCTAGGTTCTAATCAGCTCCATACCTAAGAATGAGAGAGGTTGGTATCTCTTTCCCGGGACTCGATCTCTAACACCCGCAAGGGGAATCAGAAACACTGGAGCTGGATTCTTGAAGAGTAGGATGACAGCGTCTGGTCAGTGCGTCAGTTGGAGAGTGGACTTCTTCGGGACTTGCTGTAGCGAGCTGCGTCGTGCAAGTAGGTAGCCGAACTGCACCGTGCCTTGCCATAGCAAGTGACAGTATATTTATACCTTGAAGGTGTTTAAGAATGCCAGTATTGACGTACACGTCGGGCATAAGAATGTCATGAATGAACCCCTAGGGAATAAATGTTCATGCATAATAAATGAGTTCTTGGAGAAATCAATATCCATGCAAAAGGAAGTTCCAAAGGCTTAAGAGTCTGGTTTTCCAAGAACTCGTTGTGACGAAGAGGATCGGAGGTAGTTGACAATGCCTGTATTTGGTTAGCATGATCAATGCCTAAATAAGGGCTGGATTTCTAAGCCTAAATAAGAGCAAAGTGAATTGTACCTATATAAGGGCATAAATCGGGAAATCTATATATGGTATCTAAATCGACACACAACACCAGGGAACATACTATAATACGGCCCCTGGTTTTCCAATGCAGACTATTAAGAAGCTGCAGATCCTAGCTATTTGTTCACTTGCTCAATGAAAGCAGCCTCCATCTAAGAAGCTTGAACAGTCATCCTCACGAGGACTTGAGTCTTGTTGTGGCGTAGTGTGTAAAAGGTTGTCCGTTCTGTTCCCCCATACCCTATTACCATTAAGAATGCGGGTGTGAATGTTTCACTAGTCATGTATGTTGAAGCTAATAGCCATATCCTCAATTTTTCAAAATGAACATCAGAATTGTACATCATGCCTAGAAGGTCTAGCATCTACAGGTGTATTCTTTATAACAATCACCATTTTGCAAATGATTTTAGCTCTAAGGTTTTAGCTCCATATCTTGCCCAACTTACTTTCAATAGAATACTAAATATCACAGGAGTATGTTGTTTCTATACCAAAAGGGATTCTTTAAAGCAGCTAGTTGAAGGTGGCGCCAACCAAAACTCATTCTTGGGGACCAGGATTTATTTTTCCATATCAGACTTTGACCAAGAGCAAGAGTGAGTAAAACCAAAAAGGAGGAAGAGAAAGACAGAAAAACTGTGACATAAGGAGAACTCATGGATGAAAAAGAGCCCACCAGAGGGAGGTACAAAGTCAGGGAATGTCTGATGGTGGATGAAAGAGTCATTAGTTGGAATTTAGATAACACAGCCTTGGTATTTGGCACCCCTGCCATTGGTTAGCGTCAATTGCGGGCCTGACCTGCTCCCTTTCTGTCTTGTCTTCCAAAGAGTATTAAGCTCAATATAATTCCTTGCACGTTCCCTCATTTGACAGTATACAGTCCGCTCATGTAGTATGACTAATGTGCTGGCTCACTGGAGTAAATCCCAGCCTTGGCTCTGTTGTGAATGTTTCTGGCCTGTCCAGGTTCAATATACAACTTGTGAACAATTGACTCATTATCTGCAAAAGGTCATTGGTGCCTGCTACCAATCATTAATTGCTGTAAAAACAGAGCCAGTTCCCATTGCTTGGCTTATCGTTGACTCTGAGCTAAGTCAGATCCTTGGCTATGGTTTGGTCTGGCGGCTCTGTGAAATTTTCTTGATTAAAGGGATTTGTGATCAAGATTTCCTGTAACACAACTTCTGCTCGGCAACCATTATCCCCACTAACATTGATAATGAACAAATATACTTTTTTAAATGGCAAAGGAAGGAGCTTTTATGGTTTTTAAGACTTACATTGGCACAGAATGCTTAATAATAAAAAAAAATGCCAGGCCCTAAAGTTTTGCTCTGTGATCTCAACGGCATGCCCTTCCTTGAGAGATGGTTTGAAAGAACAGCAAGGCATGATTTACACCTTGACTGGATTAGGTGTTTCTTCTGAAAATGTAAAGACAAATAGGCAATGTAAAAGAACTTACAATATACAGTATAAGGGTCCTTAGTAATAGGCCTTACAAATACCTTCAATTAGAGTCTACAAAGGGCAACTGTAGTGAAAAGGATTTGCCTTGATTATAGAGAAAAGTAGGGGGAAAAGGAAGTGAAGAGATTCGTATCTGGAGCCTGATGCACAAAGCTCTTTAGGTTGTGCTTAGGTCATGCCTCGTGCTCTGCGAGACTGCTGTAGTAGAGTATGGGAGAGAAGCAGGAACCACTCTCCTCACATATTTTTCATTGGCTTTTGTCATTGTCTTTTGTAAATGCTGCCTTCGGATTCGTTAATAGGCTTGTTAGTACCTCCTTAGTATGGCCTTGTCTTCATTTGTAACCTCGCATGGCGACTGGCCCTTTTACTTCGGTTGTTACACCATACCTGTTATTTAGACTGTAAGCACTATTTACTTTATTGAGTTTCTCTTACTGCATGCGCTGCTTCAGCTTAAACTGCTTGTGTTTTTTTAAGCAGCACAGCCGCCCCGTAACACTGGTGCCTGCTTTCAATCACTTTAACCCGGCATTATCTAGTGTCTGTTTCAGCACCCCCCCCCCCCCCCCCCCCCACAGCCCCCCCAAGTAAAATGGATTTAGAAATGATAAGCTAATTAAGTTCCAGGTAGCAAATAATCGTGTGCTAATGGGCTGAAGCTGACAACAGCACATCTGTGTTAAATGTTATCTGTACTAAAGCCACATGATGGGTTGTTTTCAAATGCCTGTTTTATTAACAACACCACCAATACTACCACCACTAATACCACCACCACCGCCAATACCACCACCATCAATACCTCCACCAATACCACCAAAAATACCAACACCACCAATACCACCCCAACACCACCCCCAACACCACCCCACTGCCAAAACCACAATCAATGCCACCACCACCGCCAATACCACCACCATCAACACTACCAATACCACCACCAATAACACCACCCATACCACCACCAATACTACCACCACCAATACCACCATCACCAATAACACCACCAATACCACCACCACTAGTACCAATACCACCACTAATACCACCACCACCAATACCACCACCACTGCCAATACCATCACCACAGCTAATACTACCACCACCACCAATACCACCCCCACCAATGCCACCACCAATACCAACACCGTCCATATCACCATCACTATCACAACCTATACCACCAATATGCCACCACCACGACTACCACAACCAATACATCACCAATACTACCACCACCAATACAACCACCACCAATACCACCCTCTTCACCAAAACCACCAATACTGCCACCACCACCAATACTACCTCAACTAATACCACCAATACCACCACCAGCACCACTGCCAGCAATACCAAAACCAATATAATCACTAATACTATTACCACCAATACCACCACCACCAATACCACCACCACCACCACCAATATCAATACCAGTACCACCACCGCCAATACCACAACCATCAATACCTCCACCAATACCACCACCGCCAATAGCAACAATGCCAACACCACCAATACAACCCCCGCTGCCAATACCACAATCAATACCACCGCCACCGCCAATACCACAACCAATGCCACCACCAATACCACCAATACTACCACCAACAATACCACCACCAATAACATCTCCACCAATACCACCACCACCAATAACACCACCAATACCACCACCACTAGTACCAATACCACCACTAATACCACCACCTCCACCAATACCACCACCATCTCTACCAATACCACCACCAATACCACCACTGACAATACCATCACCACAGCCAATACTAGATAATACAGGACAATACAGGACCCTGAGATCCTCCAACAACAACCTACTAACACTAGTTAAGTTCAACCTAAAAACCAAAGGGGGTAAAACCCTTACCCACCTATCCTCCAAAGCATGGAACGCCATGCCCCAGCATCTGAGATCCCTGACAAAGGAAAGCCAATTCAGGAAACAACTGAAAACATGGATCTTCAGCCTACCGGACGAGTATGTGCGGGACACCATCTAATCATGCCTAATTTCACCCTTCCGCACACCTTCCAGTCAGCGCCAGGATGCTTCTTCCGAAGCGACAGTCGCGCTTTATAAATACCGATTCCAATTCCAATTCCAATACTACCACCACCACCAATAACACCACCAATACCACCCCCACCAATACCACCACGAATATCAACACCACCAATACCACCATCACCACCAATACCACAACCAATACCACCACCACAAATACCACCAATACGCCACCACCACTACCACAAGCAATACAACATCACCAATACGACCAATACCACCACCACCAATACCACCAACTTCACCAAAACCACAAATACTACTACCACCACCGATTCTATCACCACTAATACCACCAATACCACCACCAGTACCACTGCCACCAATACCAATACCAATACCACCCCTAATACCAATACCACCACCAATACCAGTACCACCACCACCAATACCACCACAGATACCAATACCACCACTACCAATACCTCTAGCAAGACCTCTGACCTCTGGTCAGTGACCTGCTCCCTCTCCTAGGAACTCCACTGTTGTGCCTCTGCCACTGATCTGGTAGGATTCAAGCCTGCCCCTGCTGCCTCCTGCCTTGTTGTATCCATTTTTCTTCCTGTGACATCCTTCTTGTGAAATTGTCTTTCGTCTTCATAATGTTTATTATTTTTGCTGTTTTCGCCCTCTGCTCTCCCGCCCCGTCATCACCAATGACATCCACAACGGATTCAAAATCCAGAGGAAAGACCGCCCCAACTGCCCAGGAGGAGGACTCGCCATCACACACAAGAGCTGCCTCTGACTCTCCACCTCCACCACGAATGACTCCCTCTCCACCACCGAACATCTTCACTTCCAGATCCAGACCAGCCCTAGAACCACACTTCGCGGCACCCTCGCTTATAGACCACTAGGACTGCGCACCCAGTTTGCCATGACTATCGCTGACCTCATCGCACCACATGCCATCGCCTCCATGGACTACATACTCATCGGAGACCTCAACTTCCACCTCAACAACCCCAGCTGCCCCCAACTCCACCACCCTCTTGGACAACCTCTCCAACATCAGCCTCAAACAGCTCATCACCACGCCCACCCACAAGGCAGGACACACCCTCAACCTAATCTTCGCAAGAGGTAGCAGCATCCACTTGAGCCACACCACGCAACCCCCCTGGACAGACCACCACTGCATACACTTCAAAGTCAACAAACCCACCACCCCAAAACTTGCACTGCGCCCTCCAAAAAGGAATTAGACCAAAATCACTGAGGAACAGCTCAACTTTGCCCGCAACTGCGACGCCCCCACCATCTCGACCGACGCCAACCTCAGAGCCAAAGAACTCCACAGATGGAAATACAACTGCGCAGAGGAGATCGCACCCCTACGCAACACCAACACACAGCGCCCCAGGAAGGTCACCTGGTTCACCACTGACCTCCAAGAATTCAGACTCACCTGTAGACATCTCCACAAAAACTGGAGAAACAGTAAAACGACAGAAGAACGCACCACCTACAAGAACACCATGACGGAATACCACCAACACATCAGATCCACCAAAAGGACCTTCATCCAAAACAAAATCCTCGCCAACTCCAGCAACTCCAAGGAACTCTTCAGCATCATCCAGGAGTTCACCAAACCCCCCATGCAAAACCACGGACATCACCCCCTCCCAGGACCTCTGCGACAAGCTCGGATCCTATGACCACTTCAGCGACCAGACACCTGACTCCGACTCCGAAACCACCTCCCTCTCCAGCAACCTCAGCCAGTTTACCGTCTCCTCCTGGACCCCACTCACTACTGAAGACACCACTTCAACCATGAAAGGCATCCACTCAGGGGCCCCCCCAAGGACCCCTGCCTTCAGCACATCTACCACAGAGCCGCCACAGCCATCGCTCCAGAACTACGACACACCATCAACACCACCTTCAAGGCCGGCACCTTTCCCAACAACTGGAAACACGCAGAAGTCAGACCCCTGCTCAAGAAGCCCTCACCAGACCTCACGGACCTCAAGACTACCGGCCCATCTCCCTCCTCCCCTTCATGGCCAAAGTCACAGAGAAGATCGTCAATGCCCAGCCAACAAAATTAATCGAAGAAAACTCCATCCTCGACCCTACCCAATCTGGATTCCGCAGCAACCACAGCTTCGAGACTGCTCTACTCTCCACCACAGATGACATCCGCACCCTTCTCGACTGAGGACACAGCACAGCCCTGATCCTACTCGCCCTCTGCAGCGTTCGACACCGTCTCCTACCGCACACTCACCGCCAGACTACACAATGCTGGCATACAGGGAACCGCACTCGACTGACGCTGCTCCTTCCTTACCGGCAGAACCCAAAGGATCAGACTGCCACCCTTCCTCTACAAACCCAAGGAAATCAACTGCGGAGTACCCCAAGGATCGTCGCTCAGCCCCAGGCTTTTCAACATCTACATGGCCCCCCTCTCCGCCATCAACAGACAGCACGGACTCCGCATAGTATCCTATGCCAACGACACCCAGCTCATCCTCTCCCTCACCAAGGACCCCGTCACCACCAGACTCAACTTCCAGGAAGGAATGAATGACGTTGCATCGTGGATGAGCAGCAGCTGTCTGAAGCTCAACTCGGAGAAGACAAAGGTCCTCTTCCTCGGACCATTCTCTTCTACATGGGACAACACCTGGTAGCCCACCACCCTCGGCGGCCCTCCCACCCAACGGACCACGACCTAAACCTCAGCTTTGTTCTCAACTCCTCCCTCTCTATGATCTGACATGTCAACGCCAGCGCCTTCAGCTGCTTCAACACCATCTGCATCCTTCGAAAGATCTTCAAATGAACCCCCCGAATCAAGGAATATCATCACCCACACACTCATAACCAGCAAACTGGACTACGGACACGCCCTATCTGCCGGGATCAACAATTATCTGCTCCACAGATTCTAGGCCATACAGAACACCGCAGCCAGACTCGTCCTCGGCATCCCTGGACGCAAACACATCACCCAACACCTGCGTAACCTCCACTGGCTCCCTGTCGAGAAGAGAGTTACTTTCAAGATACTCACCCACGCCTACAAATGCCTCCACAACACAGGACCCCAATACCTCAACGAGAGATTCATATTTCACATACCCAAGATAAAACTCCTATCCACCGACCTCGCCCTCGCCAATACCCCGCGCATCCGCAGAGCCAGAACAGGTGGAAGAGCCTACTCTTACATTGCGGCCAAGACCTGGAACAAGCTCCCAATCAACATCAGATGCACCCCCCTTCCTGAACATCTTCAGGAGGACACTCTTCGACTGAGGGGAGCTGCCTACCCCCCCCCCCCCCCACCAGTGCCTTGAGACCTTCACGGGTGAGTAGCGTGTTAACAATTCGCCTGATTTATTGATTTATTGAATACCAATACCACAACCACTTCCAATACCAACACCACCAATACCACCAATGCCACCACCAATACCACCACAAATACCACCACCAATACCAATAACACCACCACCAATACCAATACCACCACCACCAATACCACCAATGCCACCACCAATACCACCACAAATACCACCACCAATACCAATAACACCACCACCAATACCACCACCACCAATACCACCACCACCAATACCACCATCTCTGCCTCTTTTGCTCACAAGTAATAGCCGGGCCACTGTACGAGGCCTGAGCTGCAGCAGAGACCATCCCTCCCTCCCTCCATGCCTGCCATAAAACACAGCCTGCCCTGCACTAGGAGGTGAAGCCAGTGCCCTACAACAGTTGGAGTGTTTTTATTAGGCCAAAGATAGCAATGACATCAAGCAATGGAACACTGCACACGCAAATCACGGAGAGGGCAGGAACTTGCCCCCCTTCCACTCTTCCTCCTGAGTCACGACTTTGTAATCACAGAATGAAAGGTGTTGGAGAGCTTTGTTAGATTTTACAGGTCAGATCATATTTAACTCTCACTTAACACTTTGCGTCTGTGTAGTTTACAACACTTACACATCTTCTTCACTGCACTATTTATCACTACTCTGAAGACCTCGCAGGCTGGTCTCTTCCTCTGATATTTACAATCTAACAAGCGGTCGAGAAGGTCCTTTATTGCAATGCAATGGGTCTCGCATTAGCGAGAGTTTAATCTATTAGTATTGTAAATGACAATGCCTTTTGTTGATGTTTTAAAACCCAAAACATAAATAAAAGGCATTGTCATTTACAATGCCAATAGCTCAAACTCGCGTGAATGTGAGACCTATTGAATTGCAAATGCTTGTTGTATGCGTTGTGCTTAGGTGTAAATTTTCCTGAATATCAAGGCCTGATTAACAAAACGTTTCTGTGAGTTGTTCAGTCACTATCCAAGTTTAGTTGTATGTAGGAGTAAAGCACGCTTGCTCAATGCAAACTTTTTGGGAATCATAAACTATTTTTGGCGAGTTCACCTATTTTACTCATGGAACTTTATGAATAAAACATGCTTAAGCATGGGTAAATGCACATGGAACTCGTGGAAGATATTTTGTGAATCAGGCATAAGTATTCAGGAGTACTTTATGCCTAACGAAAGGGTAAGGCGCAGCTACTCATAAAGAAAGCTTTGTGAACTGGACTCATTGTTTCTAAGCACCAACGCTATCAGCATTCAAAGGGGACATTATGGTTTAAAGAAATGTTTTTATATGTCTACCACCATGCAAAGGTTGTGAAACATAAAAATAATCCTGTTCGACTCCATCATAAAATTAAAAGAGAAATGCTCAAGTTTAGTGTGATCTGCTGAAGTACAGTGCTGTTGGATGAATGCAAGAGCTAGACTGAACACTTACAGAGCCAACAAAAGTATTTGAGGATGATTCAAAGTGGCAGATGTCTGAAATAGGGTCTGTGGCTTATTTTGTTTGTTGGTGGGTGGTTGCGATAACAGTGTTGTCCTGTGTATCTCCATCTGCCACCTATAAGAGCTGCACTTTCCTCATCCGTAATGCTGTGGATATTTTTAGGGTCATTTAGATCCTTCCTGGCGGCCTGTGTTGACATCAGATTAGCAGAGACCATGGTCACCGCTCCCCTTGCAGAGGACTGCCTCCCTTATTTCGTGATTTCTGCCAGGGAGGCAGAAATGTCTGTTCCTTCGGTGAAACTGCTGGTGCAATGGTTCCTCTGATAGTGTGGAATCTTTGCCGGCTGGCCGCCATGTTTGTTGTACCTGGTCTGCAAAGCTTTCAGTTTTCAAGAGCAAAAAAGTTAAAGCAGAAGTTTGCTTCTAGAAAGCAAAAGACGATATGGTCCTGATGCGTAGGAAGCTCTACCATTGGATGAAGGCAAGTATACAACACACAGTGCAATAATGGCTGCAATTGTGTGATCTTTTAAATGTGCTCCAACAGTGACCTCATGAAAGATTCTGCTGTCACTCACTCTACAGCGCCAATTAAGACTCCAGACGCTTTACCTCCGTTGACGTATAACCTGCTATGCAACTGGGTCTGCAAGGGCAGGCCTTAAACACTTTTACAGACATAAATCTAATTCAGGACGTATGTAGGATTCACAATCAGTCACAAGATACACTTTACTAAACATCAGCGGCTTGTGAGAAAGAAGGTTAATAAACACTTTATAGTTCAGCATTCCTTGTATGCACCACCCACAGGACTATCATTGCATTCTATCATAATGACACTTATCAGAAAGCAGATAACAAAGTAATCCTTGTTTTGACACTCAGATATCCTTCTTTTATTACACAGATGCAGAACCTTGAGCCAGTTTCCTCAGTCACCTGTTAACAGTTTCCAGTTAACCAGTAATCATTCAGCAGACATCAGAAAATTCCCGCATGTAGAACTGGAATAAGGCAGAATGATTAACACATTTTCGATCACTTAAAATGATCACATTTTCCCAACCACAACACTACTGACTGTCAGAGCAGCTGAACAAATGACAAGGAGCTGCAAATCATTAATGGGCCCATTGTTTACTTTCGGTTAAGGTTTCAGGACATCAGTCAAACGCTGTAATTTGTTTTTGTATTTGTTACTGAGGCTGAGTGCACCTTTCTGTCCTCATTCTGCAAAAGGTAACATATGTCTTAATTAGTGATAATATATTTTAAAGCCTGCTGGGCCAGCTTGTTTTAATCTTTATATGTAGCTGCTTATTTCACCGTTGACGAATATAGCTAGTAATCAGGCCTTCTTTAGTGCTGGGGGTGCCCGGTGCAACCACTTTGTTGACTCCCCCCTCCCCCGTGTCCTCACTACCATCCTCCATCAGTGCCCCTCATCTCTCCATAGACCCCTCTTATAGGTATTTCATTTGTTTTATAGTGCTTCTCATACCAGTGTACGGTGTCACAGCACTCTATATCACACACACACACTATACAGAGACAATGTGTGTACGGCAGTGTATAGAAAATGTTACATAAGACAATGAGGACTACAAGGTGTAGGAATCACAGATCATCCTGGTGGCAGTATACTTTAAGAGTGGTTGGTTTGGAGAAGAAACTCAGGATTTTAAACGTTACACAGTAGTTTGGGTTGGGTTTAACTGTTCTACCGAAACAAATTCTTTTAGCAAGCGTAGAGCAAGGAAAGACTAGAGAAAAATGTAACATTCTAACCTATAACGTGTACTTTGAAAGTAGCCCTTTGATTAAAGTTCACAGGTCACTGTGCTTTATTAGGATTGTAACTTTTGAACCGCAAGTAACAAAAGGAGCTCCCTGATGAAAGCAGTAACCCACTGAGCTATCTATATACAATACAATTCTGCGATCTATATGGAATGCCTTCTTTGTAGCAGAATATTAATCTGCACGACTTTATAATGAGTTAAAACTGCCACTAGACAAAACTCCATCTCTCTCCATCACCAGCGTTTTCTTGACAGTTTTATTGTTGCTTGAAAACTGCTAGACAAACAAGGAACTCAGCAGCAGGTGCTTATAAACTCATAAAATATTTCAAAGCACAGCATTCCCCCACCCCACCCGAGCTTGGTGCCTGGTGCAGTGGCACCAGTTGCACCACCTTAAAGAAGACCCTGCTGGTAATGTCGCATCTGTGGGCACTCTAAGAGACAGACAATCCATGAAACGATTTGGCACCCTAATGGGTTCAATACTGTGTATGAAGGGGAACATCCTTTACGACGCGGATGTTATCCCGTGCTACCATTACGACGCGTCTCTTACAACGCAAGTCGTAACCACGACTTGCGCTGGAGGGCGCTCAAGGACAAGGAATAGTTAATTTACTATTCCAACACCTTCCCTACTGTCCACGGGGACTGGTGTTGGAATAGTAAATTAAACTATTCCTAAGTCCGCACCCTACAGCGCAAGTCGTGGTAACGACTTGCGTTGTAAAACACGTGTTGTAATGGTACGCGTGGTAATAGCCCGCGTCGTACCGTCATACATCCGTGTATAACAGTCAATGACAAGTGACATCGCTATGGCCATATATGCTCCTAAAGTTTAGGTGCTCTGCACCAGCCTTAATTTCAGATATCTTACACCCTAGATTGATGCATAAATATTGATCTTCACAGACACTCTCACTAATAAAAGCAATCCATTTTGTTTGCTTTCATATTTTTCATTTTCAAGTGCCGTCCACTTTTTCACACATTTTTCGAAATCGTAAAACCGCAGCAGTAGACTTGCAAGCCACTTTTCTACCAGAAGTCTCCAATGTGTAGTCAGTCATATGTGGGAGTTACACAGCACCCTGTCTTCTGTGGCCCTTCTGCAGTTTTAATGACATGCGCAGTCATCTGGGGAACCATGTGATGCTTGTACCCAGTCTGGTCCATACCTGTGGAGTTGTACATACAAGTCAACAAACCTGTCTCGTGCACTGAAAAAAGGATGAAGATTAAAGAACCTCTGAGCCCAATGCTTTCATCTGGCACCTCATATGAAGGCCAAAAGTCCTCTACCTCTGAATGAATTCACAAATACGGATATGGTCAAACAGAGTTTGTCTAAATCAGAGAGTTTATGGATTTCTGAGTGCGCTCAGGCTGTCTTCCCTCATCCACGCCCCTCCCAAGGATGCAGAGTGTAGCCCACTCTAAGTAATAAACATCTATAAAAGTCCTTCCGTGCTCATCTTCTCAGCACGCTCCAATGCAAATACTACCTTAATGATGTTGTATCATGATACCATTGTGAATAATCTGAACAATAGTGTGGGACTCAAAATGTATAATGCACGTTATTCACCTGGGATGATTAGAAAAGGATTTAGGGGAGAATGTTGAAAGCTAAATTATTTTCCCATTCTCATCCCTATATCCTGATTTGTTCCCAATCACCATTAACACCTGCCCAATGCTCAGGGCGACAATGGTTATGTAACCCTAGGTGTAGAAATGCATGTCTTTTAGGCAGCTGTCATTGAAATAGTGTTATATAACGCCCGATAGCTCTAACTTCCACAGACCCTCTTTGCGGCATGTGTAAGAATTAGGAAACCATTCCTGTACCGGCATGGAAGGCCCTGCTGGTAATGCTTGTTGCATCAATATCTAGTTACACATATGTTGAGTGAAACACTTATAAATATTACCACATCTCTCAGGATGTTTCATTTAACAAATCCATGGATGCAAAGATGCGTAATGTGTGCGATGCGGCCTAGCCAAAGCTACCACCAGCCAAGAATAATGACACAAAAAAATACTGTGCAATATTGTACACTTTAAACCTCTGAGAAACGCCGATAGCCTCATTAAAAAAAATAGGTGAGCATACTATGGGTGACAGACAAAGAACGTGAAAATGAAACCCCAAGCCACTGTAAGTACTGTGGAGGGTTACTAGATTTACCTCATTCAATGAGAATGATACAAGCAGAAAGGGTGTCCAGATTCTGGAAAGTGCTAGTTTCACATACAAATGGCATACGTGCTACAAGAATGCTGGGAGAATATCATAACATAACCAAAATGGCGAACCCCTTGAAGACCACAGCCCACTATCCAGCGGTACAAAGTTCTACAAACAGAAGTTCTTTACCTGTAGCTCTCCTTCCATTATGCTGAGGAGCTTGATCAGGTCCTCCTTGGAGGGCTCCATCGACTTGTTCTTCTTCCAATCGGTGACTCCATCTGAGTGCACCTGCCTCTTGACAGTCGCTGACACAACCACCTCGCCTTCCTTCTTCCGGTTAGCTTTGTTGTTCTTCTTGGCATCATCCTGGGTACACTCCTCCTCCACCGCATTCTTATTTGACTTCGAATTGGGTTGGTGCCCATTGGATGGGCTGTCCCCACCTTGGTTACGGGATCTCATGCCCACCTGCAGAAAGGAAAATGAAGGAGGTTGGTTTTCCAGATGTTGACATTCGCATAGCTCTTAAACCAGTGCCCCACTGCTGCTGATGGCAGTGACCCCAGGACATTAATATTCAATGAAGTTCAAAGGTTGGGTTCATCTTTAGTCCATACCCTCAAACACATCCAAATCTCTGACTCCAGGGTCACCCCACAGCATGACCAGAAGGCACCACTTCTATGCTGTGGCGCTTGGAAAGTGAAGCACGGTGAATACCGGCTTTCTCTCAGCTCTAAAAACAGCAACCAGTCACGACCAGATTACATTCTCCAAAATAACACACTAGGAAACTGTAACGCAGGCAGCCAGACACTCCCCATTCTCAGAATGTGGGCTCGTTAGATGTATTCGGGAATGATTCAGATGAATCACAAGTGCACTGATGCAGCTTCTAAAATAATGCCTTGATTAAGAGAATGAACAATACCCTGGGCGCTCGGGGAAAATCCTATTCAGCCTGAGGTGCACAGTGGAAAAACAAACAATCAATCTGTGTGCCAGGCTTCCTGTTAGCGCGTCATCTGCAGCAGTCACGACAGCTGCTGGGGACTGACTGCAGTCTGTAGTGGTTTTAGGAAGGAGTGTCTTTCAGAGTATTTTGTGGTAAGGTAAATAATGACAACATAGAATAATCGAACATCATCAACGATCAGAAAGACAAACTCACATAAGATATATAGATATGTAGATAAGTACATAGAGAGACAAACATTGACTCACTCATTAAATGGCTGGTGAGCTGTCTGACTGACTGGTACTCTGGCTTGCTGACCAACTAACCAGTAGTTGAATGAATAATGGTGGATGTGTAGGCGCCTGAGACTAGGCGTATTGATGTATGATATTTGATGTGTAATGGTGGCTGCACTGGGATCTCGTGATGGCTGTATTTGAGTATGATAGTTGACTGTGAGGCTGTATGATGGTGGTTGTTTACCAAATAATATTGGTTGCATCAAAGTATGATGGTCAGTGCTTAATTTGAGCCAGTGCTTTCCAGTGCTCAACACCATCACTTATTTGTCACCACCAGCGCTTGGGGCAGCCTGTCACATGGGGTAAACAACTCTGACCTCGAAACCGTCACCCCGCATGTTGTTACAATGCGGTCATTACAACGACTACATTCTAACATCGCATACCATTACTACGCAAGTTGTAACAATGACTTGCAGAGGGGGAGAAGGTGTTGAATTTAAAATCCAACACCTTCCCCACTGTCCGCACAGACTGGAGTTAGAAAAGTAAATTATACTATTCCAACATCCAGCGTCCACCCTCCGCAAGTCGTTGTTACGACTTGCTGGGTAATGGTATGCATTGTTACAATGCGGTCGTTGTAACGACCACGTTCTAGCAACATGCAGGGTGATGGGCTGCAGAAAAAAGCGGCATATTTGCCAGATGGTTGTGCTGTGTAGCTAATTTAGAGATGACCACAACAGTTAATTATCAATGCTACATTCATGAAAAGTTACTATTGCTTGCCACCCAAGCCATTTTTATAGCTTTGGGGGTCTGAAATAGTCTGAATCGTCACACATGTAGGAGTGTGACGGTTAGTAGTTGGGTTGTTACTATCATTGGCAGCATAGCAGGGCAATGTGTGGTGGAAGCTACAGTGGCCTCCTGACGAGAGCCCTGGCACGTATCTATTTACCAATTAAGCACTGATGATGGCGGATGTCTTGGTGTATGAAGTTGGTTGCGTGCATCTATGATGGTTCTGAAATAAGAAGCCCCATGTTCAAACAGGGATTGTAGAAGGATTATGATGGAGGGAGGAATGACAAGAGAAATGGGCACATATGCAGAAACAAACAATTACCTCCGATATGAGTAGCTGCACGTTAGATTGAGGGGGAGGGCCAGGAGACCAGGGAAAAGGTAGGGCAAAGGGGCACAAAGCAAAAAAGGGGCACGTTACTCTGAAACTAGCAGTCCCCTGTGTCATCTGAAGAATTTTTGGGACTCTGGGCAAGACATATTGCGGGGCTCTGGTTTTCATAATTGGATTGCCCATTTTCTGCTAAATAAGCCCAGATGATGCCAAACAAACTTTCAAAAACGAGTTTCACTCAAAGACAGTTGAAATATGTCTTTCAAGGGCGCCCCATAAGGTGACACTGGTCAAAGAGAGAGGGATACTGAGGTGAAGTTAGGCAGAGAGGAGGGAGGCTCAGATTTAATACCAGGCAGGGGTGAGCTAGATAAAAAGAAAGTTTACTTTCCAAGGGGGCCCAGTGGAAGGTGGGGGCCCTTTGCAATTGCTCACTTTGTCCATGCATTAACACATCTGTCTCACATTTGATGGGGGCGTGGGATTGGTACAAAGAGTTGTGCTGTAATAGTGAACAGGACTGGACAGAAAGATAAAAGCAGGCAGCTCAAGTGTTGGAGAGATTATGATACTAGGGTAGCAGAAGTAGTGCTTCCAAGGGGGGCTGAGGACTCTTTGTGTACAACCCATGCATCTAGTTTCCAAACCACCCAACAAAAGTCTGCTTATTTGAAGCAAACATGGATATATCCATGGCCTGAAATAACACACGTTTTAAAAAATGGGGGCTTCAGAGGTCATAAGATGATGAAATACCCTTAAATGCTAATCGAGGATTGCCCTTTGTGGAAATGATTGGTTTGCCCTGCTGACGCCAGAATACTCATTTTGGCAAGTTGTTCATGACTTTCCAGGCCGTGTTCCCCAGGGTAGTAATTAAGATGCAGGTGTGCTTTTAGGGCCGCGAGCCACTTTGCAGCAATTAAGCTACAGTTACTATAGTTGGTTTTGATTATGAAGGATGAGTAATGCTAGTAGCTTTCATTGCATGACCTTTTGGAGGCATTTCCCATGGCATATCTCTAGATATTATATGATTATTTCATGGCCTTTTTTCCTTAAATCTAACACAATTTCCATGGTAAGATTTATTTTTCTCAGACCCACTCACAATATGTGTGAGCTTTGTTCCTGACCACTTGTGATTGGAGTGAACTCAGTACTGCGCGAGAGAGTGGGAAAGACATAGCACATATTGGTGAATACCAGCAAAAGTGCAGCTGGGAACCGGCACTTCTCGTGCACTCAGTGCCACTACTGGTAGCATTTCAAACACATAGTTAATACTGTGCAGCCACAGAGTACATCTCTGTACCGAAACCTCTGCAGATTCTGACTTTGTGGCTAGGGATCCTGAAAGCACATTTTGCAATTTTTCCACGTGTGACCCAGATTTATGTGTAGAAAAGGTTTAAAGGAACGGACCCAGTGAATTTTGCCAAGTTTCTGATGAAAAATGCAACAACACATATAGGACACATGCAGAGCAAAAGAAAGTTCACGTTGTCACACAAACAGAAGCACAAGAATGCACAGACACGCATAACCTGGCACACACACAAACAAGGTAGCAAGCAGGGGGTAGTGGAACATATAAATAAGCACACACAATGACAGACACACAGGAACGGACACAAGAACACATGTAGACACAAATGGGGAACGAACACAGGAAAATAAACTTACATCCATAAACAGGGACACATCCACACACAATCAGGAACAAAGTCATAGATGTAAACGCACAAACACAAAAAAGAAAGAATACTTACACCAGGGCAAACAACCCTGCAGAGACGCTCGCAAGCACAAACAAATGAGACAATAATAGGGACATCAGTACATACACAAACACACGGTAGGCAAATAGGGATGGACAAAAAAAGAAACAGCCACTCACAGGATGGACCTGGATAAATAAGCGTACCAGCAAACAGGAAATCAGACATTGGCACATACCTTACAGACAGAAACAGGTTCATCGAAGGAGACAAGCAATGAATGCACACAGAGACAAGAACACACACAATAAGAGTGACACAGAGGGATGCACACATGCGCACACAGGGACAGGCTTGTGCACAGAATAAAGAAAATACATGAGGATCAATACATATAGAAACGCACGCACGGACATGCAAACAGGAAAAAAACTGCACACAGAGATAAGAACACACACAGTAACAGTCTCACAGGAGGATGCACTCAGTAACACCCAGGGACAGATGCACGCAGAGTAAAGAAAATACAAAAGGACCAGTGCAAAGAGGAATGCGCACAGGGGAACACAAACACAAACAAATTCTCACAGAGACAATAAGACACACAATAACAGTTGCACGCAGAGTGAAGAATACAGAAGGACAGAGGGTCACACTTGAAAATTGAAAAGCCTTCAATTACAAGAAATGCACACCCTTTCAGAGAAGAATGTTTGAGGCTTGAAGAAGGAAACAAGTGGGAGGGGTGGGGGAGTGCATGCGTGTACGTGCTAAAAGAAAAACAAGACGCGAGGGACAAGAACACGCACAGTAACAGTCGCACAGGAGAATGCACTCAGTAACACCCAGGGACAGATGCACACAGAGTAAAGAAAATACAAAAGGACCAGTGCATAGAGGAATGCGCACAGGGACACGCAAACATGAACAAATTCACCCAAAGACAATAACACGCACAATAACAGTCGCACGCAGAAGGAAGAACACAGAAGGACAGAGGGTCACTGTTGAAAATTGAAAAGCCTTCAATTGCAGAAAACACACACTCTTTCAGAGAAGAATGTTTGAGGCTTGAAGAAGTAAACAAGTGGGAGAGGTGGGGGAATGTGCGCGTGCCTGCGCTAAAAGTAAAACAAGACGCTCGGCAGCGAGACGCACTCTGTGGTGGGGAGGGGCGGAGCGAGGTGCTTGGGAGAGCAAGCGAGAGGAAAGCGAGGAAGGGCAGATGGCACGCGCGTAACTGTGCGCGTAACCGCACCCTCTAGGCCACACAAAAAGCTGTGGTCGGCTTTTTGAAGCCCACTAACTAAAAGTCTTGCCAGGACAGCGCATGCGCTGGCTCAGGCGAGACCTAAAAATGAAGGTACTTGTCTGCTTTGCTGCGGTTCTGAGAGTGATATTAATTTTTAAGGACTTTATTATTAAAGGTTTTTCATCGTTTTCATTGCACACAGCACCAGATCGCAGTTCATATTCTCCTATTCACAGGATTGGTACATAGATATCTACGCACCTTTGATATGGCGCTTGCTTGCATTACACGTTTTGTTACATTGTTCTTTGTTTTGGCTAATACGAAAGTGAGGTGCAGAGCCTGGATCCAGTGTGGCATTAGCAAATTAAATTATATGGATAATAAAGACTAAATAACATCAACAACGTTCAATGTAGTAGCAAAGGGGCACATGCATCAAACTCCCCATTTGCGATTACCAAACAGCGATTTTTAAGGAAACAGTATTTGGTAATCGCAAATGCCTATACATGTAAGAATCGCAATACATTTTGAAATTCCTTACCATTAGCTAAAAGCGATTCTGTAATTGCGAATCGCTATTAGATAATGTGACTCCATTCACTCTTATGGGCCTGCAGGCCCATATGAATGAATGGTAATTCACTCTCCATTTGCGATGACCAAATTGGTAGTCGCAGATTGCAAATGCAAATCCAAGGGTGTCCAGGGCCTAAGGCCCCCCTGAAGCACCCCCCAAAAAAAGGTAAGTGTGCACATGTGTAGCAAACAAATGCACTAAGGGCATGTGTGCGCAACATGGCGCTTTGAAAAATGCATTTTTGTGCATTTTTCAAAGCATGCACAAATTACCATCAACTGGAAGTTGATGGTAACTAGCGTTTCCTAAATGCACATTCACATTTAGGAAAGGCTATGTTGCGTGTTTATCTAGGTTCCTGATCGATACTGCGACCTTATGCCCCTATTCGGCTATAAATCCATTTATTCCCTATATTGGCATAACCGTTCAAGTGCGATTTTCAGAAAAGTCATCTCTGGCCTCACACGAACAGAGCCACATTCCAGCATAGTTCTCTGCCACTTCCTTTGCAACCAATTAGTGCAATGACAGAGCAGAAGTCACTATCTGATATTCCTAGATTAACACTCCGAGTTCTTCAACAAGATAAAAAAACTCAGCAAACCTGGAAATCCCCGCTTGCTGTGTTTTGATTAGTAATGGAACTCTAATGAGCAACTGATAACTATCACTTCCTAGTGACATCTTTAATTGACGTCTTATGTCCAGCAAACTTGCGTCAAACCCGGCACCTGTCAGGTATAAATATTACCAACGTTGCCTTAAGCAATGAGAGCTGTCGTGCTGTTGTATGCTGCCGTGCACCCTGTTGTGCATCCCATTGCTGCTGCAGGCAGTACGCTGCTGCTGCTGTCCCTTGGTGGTGAAGCTACTGATACCATTATCGCTGCTAAAGTGCGAACGATTGTGCAGTACGCTTAGGAGCTGAACAGCCGTCCTTCTGCGAAGAAGCCCAGCAGATTCCAGCTGCCGCGGACGCTGTCCCCCGCCTCCTCCTCCCGACGCGCTGAAGAGAGCCGCTGCCTTTCTCCTGCAGAGAAATCCAGCTCCAGCGTTTCCGGTCTGCCCTCGCGGGTGACTGGGATATCGAGTGCCCCCTGAAGGAAATACCAGACTTCCATCATTCTATTCAGAGGTATGGTGTTGACTAAACCCTTAGACGAGAATTCTTGAAGCAAACCTTGGCAAAACCAACTTAACTTAAAGCTACTTACTTACTCCCCTTCCACGTGTTAGGCTTAGGTCAGGCACACTGGGGTAGGTGTAGTTAAAAGCACCAGTTGAGTATTTTAGCCTAATGTATATATGAATGTATATATGTTTTATTACTTTTAACCATTGTATGGCTAAGAAACCATATCATTGCTTTTACAGTATTATTTCGCAATCCTTATCTTACTGTACGTACTTTTTATAATAACAAGTCTTGCAATTGTGGCAATACATTTCTCTTGTACGAGAAGAAAGACTGTTCAATAAATGTTAACCCTTTATTGACAAACGCCCGTCTCTCTATTCTCTACATCTCGTGAAAGTAAACTGCGCTAAACTGACTGAGTGAAATACCTGTCTATTGTTTCACACGACCCTAGAGATTGACTCTTGATCTGAGGAGCAAAGTTGTCATGTTGCACGGTTGTTGGAAAGCTGAATCCCTTCTTGTCTGTGCCAGGGAAGCTGATCACTTCCTATGCAGAGAAGAAAGTTTCCAGTGACCTCTGAGCTAGTTGGTAACAAACCCAATTAAGTTTAGCATAGTCAGTGGAGGCCTGGAAGATCCGCACTTCTACGTCGATACTACTGTTTATGTTATTCCAATGCGCAGGGCCTAGTGGGAAACTAGGAACTACACTACATGGCGCCCAACGTGTGGTAAGGCGATAAACTAACGCAAGACGTTAGAGTAACTCAGTCGTGCATATTTCACACAGACCCCTTTCTCCCGTAAATACTCCAATAGACGTCTGGAGTGGGTGAAAGGTTAAAATCCGCCCGAACTCAGTAGGAAGAGATTCCTATGTAAAGCTCTGGTTTATTCAACGTTGAAGGATACAGTGTTCCAAAATATTGTGCACCTAATCTTTGTCTCCTTGGAGACCTACTCTGCAAACCTTGCATTTTAACAATGCCAGGAGAAAATAACAGAACCACTGGGGCCGCAGTAAATGCAACTCAGCAGGATTCCGACGATATGGTACCGGGTGCAGTAATCATCCCGGCACATTTAAGAAGATCTATAACATTAAAACTTATAGAAAACGGACTGACACCTCAAGGTGGTACAGTAATTTTCGTGATAGAGGCTCACGAATATCGGCAGACAGAGGTATTCTATTCATGGATAAACTTTCCAGCGGTAAACGCTATAACAAAAGAGTTTCACTATTACAAAATAGAGAAACCCCCGGAAGAGTACGCTCCTTTCGAGGAGATTGAAATTCCACTTAAATTTCAAGAGCACCTGCTCTGGTTTAATGGCGCCCTAAAACACAATGATCACATTATCAGGCTCGGTCCACTAGGTAGACCAGGAGCAACGTGGCCGGTTCTAGCCAGCTACACACCACATCCGGACATTGTAAAAATGTCAAAGGAAGAGCTGCTAGTACAGCTAAACACATTAATAAAAATACATAGGCAATTAGTCCAATATGTAATGCGGACTGCAACAGTCCAGCCAGCTGTTAATGTACCACAGCTAACCCCTCATCAGGGGAACACTAATAAAATTACACCACAGAACATACAGTCATGTCTTGGTAAAACACCCGTAAAACGGGAACAAATTCCTTTCTGGTTAGCACAGAAAATCACTCAAATAGAGGCAGTATTTCCTGATACTACCCCTATTGAGAAACACAGAATCTTGACTATCTGCCTTCCTATGGGAATCGCACCACACGTGGAGGACTGCGACACTTGGGGTACAGTCTTTGCTTCCATTTACACAAAAACACACGGTGTTCCGTTTATGGCGGTAATACCAGAAGTGCTAAAACAGATTCAAAATGAATACGGTCCAGAGCCCGCTTTAAATCTAGGTATGAAATTGCTGAAAGACTTCAAGCAGGTCTCGGCTATATTATTAGCCAATATAAAAGGAGAAGCAGCATCTGTGGCGATTCGCCAGAAGTTGAAGGAAACAGTTATAGAAGATCCTGTTGAGCTTGCAAAAATCATAGAAAAATGCTATGAAGAATTAGGTAGAGACAGCTTGGGTGGGAAACCAGTAAAGCCCCAACTGCTCGAAAATCCTGAAAAATTATTTATTAAAAATAATTCAAACAATCCTAAAAAGAGCTGGGATGGAAATAAACAATCCACTCCCAAGGAAAAAGTTTTCCAGTCCAGAGGAAGGTCTCCTCGACGGAGGGAAAGAACTCCGACTCGAGAACGCCAGTCTCCCCAGAGGGAGCCCTCTGAGAAAAGATATAACCTTAGAAATAGGGATAATCTGAAAAAACCTGATAGATATCAAAGCATTGATACACGTCCCTCTCGATCTTTTCCACAGAATTCGGAAAGAAGAGGACGGTCAGACCCAGGAGAGCACACCAAGTCCAAAGACAAGGAACCTGCTCAAAATAAGAAATCTCAATTTCAGAAAAAGAAGGTAGCCAGTATTAGAGTAATCAACCATGCCGAGGATACTGAGGACACAGTTGAAAAACGGGGAGTGGGCATTGACAATGTTGGACAGTGCAGCAGAAATCAGTAGAGCGCGCAAGATCTTGATGAGTCATCTGGAGACAGTGGACACGAATGAATACATTCAGGTTGAAACTGCCGATACCAGACTTAGCGAGCCCCATAAAATATACGAAATAACATTGCGTATAGAGGGTGATAAGACTAGGAAAATAAGAGGTCTATTTTGGGATAAGCTCTCAAAAGGCTATGATATTCTGTTAGCTGAAAAAGATTGGCCCCCAGAGTTTGTCAGGGAGTGCCCTCGTGGCGAAGAAGTGATTATGCCTGCCTTCTCGAATCACATTCCGATTCACAAAAAATATACATATGCAAGGAAATGGGCAGTAGCCCAGGCACCTGCATTATATAAAAATCATGTAGGATGGGATGAGGACTCAACTCCTCACAAAATCCAATTAAAAAGTGAACCAACTGCCCAACGGCAGTATCCCATAAAGCAAGAAGCTAAAAAACAAGTCAGGGAGATCTTAGATCAACTTGAATATCAGGGGGTGATTGAAACATGCACCTCTCAAATGAACAATCCTTTGTTTCCTGTCTCCAAGCCAGACAATTCATATCGTCTAGTTTTGGACTACAGACACCTTAATACATGTTGTAAAACTTTTGCAGTACAAAACTCGCATAGTGCAGCCCTAATGAATAACATAGTTAGGAAAAAATATAAAACGACATTAGACATATCTAATGGTTTCTTTTGTCAAAACATTGCACCGGAAAGCAGATATTTGACCGCTTTCTCTGCATTTGGGTCACAGAAAAAATTCTGTCGACTCCCACAGGGGTTCAAGAACAGCCCAGGACTATTCTCAGCTAGGGTAACAGAGTTACTACAAATACATGATGATGAAGCATTATCTTACGTAGATGATATTTATCTCACAGACGACGACTTGGATACTCACTTGAAAAGAGTGAACACCATTATACTTGGGTTCGCAGCAGAGGGTTACAAATTCAACTTTAAAAAGTCTCGAATTGCCCATCTGACGGTACTATTTTTAGGGTACGAATTATCAAGTGAAGGGAAAAGCCTAGCGGACAACTTCTTAGAGAAGTGCGCTGTACTCCAAGCTCCAAAAACGCTGAAGAATTTACAATCCATATTAGGTTTTCTGAATTTCGGAAGAACATACATTCTAAATTACGCAGAGAGGGTTAAACCACTCTACGAAGTAATTAAACTTGATTTTAAACAAATCAATTGGACTCAAAAACACACAGAAATTTTGAGATCACTGCAAACAGACATGTTAGTAAAAACAAAATTAGATACACGTGACAACACGATCGATCTTGTAATCCGAGTCATCCCAGGAAGATGCGGATTCACGTACCTGACCTCTAATGAGGGAGAAAAGGTACCAATCTCAATTAAATCTCACTTGTACACACAAGCAGAAAAAACATTCAGTTACACAGAAAGAACTGTGAAAGCAGTGCAAATCGCATTAGCAAATGAACGAGAACTAGCACACGGCAAAAGGATTAACATCCTCACAGCGGAATCCGCCTTCGAGGCGCTATTCAGCCCAGTAAACCTGCCTACAGTGTCACTGGATCCGAAATGGATACAGTGTGTAGATTCTCTAGGAGCGGAAGACGTGAAATACTATTTCGCCCCACAATTTGAAGAACTGAATGATTTAGAATATGAAGAAGAATATCCTCTGCCAATCGAAATTCTGCCTCTCCCACAATACGCCTGTATAATCTATACAGATAGCTTTGTACAGCATTTCAACGTAGAGAGCAAATCATACAATGCAGCATGTGCGATCATTAAAGGTCGTTGGCTGTGCGGTAAATTCAGACCGAAAGTAACAAAAACTGAATCTGTAAGAAACTGTTCGGTTCAGAGAACTGAAATCAGATCTTTAAAGATGGCGCTCGAAAATGCAGAACGTGAATTCCCGACACTTATCGTGTGCGATTCTCATTTTTGCGTCAACTCTTACAACAATAAGCTGCAGAGTTGGATCGAAAACGACTACAAAGATGACACAGGTGCCACAATAAAGCATAAATTGCTATGGAAACAGGTAGCTCTTTTACACAAAGAACTACAAAAGACTCACATGATTCACGCACAGAGTCTTCGACGTGATGGCGTTCACATTGCAGGGAATTCATTGGCTAATACAGCCACAGCGGAAGCAACTAAACCGGCTTCCGTAGCCACAAAAAAGCGTACAGATAGATACATAGACGGGGAAACTATGCTGGCAGTAAAAACGACCGTAAAAGGCGACTGTGCAGCACTACCCGTACACTATCCACTCAATTATGCATACGTAATCGATGCAAACTCCGTTCCTTTTGCTCGAATCCCTGGAGTGGGGGACAGAGTAATTCCAAACATGAACAGGAGAATATTTTTAATAGCAGACGCACATATAGGTTTGGGTCCTAGGCACAGAGAGATCAAGGAATCACTGACTGAATTACAATCAGTATACTGGTGGCCGGGGATGAGTGTAGAACACCAAATATATGCAAACAACTGTGAAAACTGCAATAGGGATCGCAGCAGTGAACCATGCTACCGGCTACCCATCAGAAACAGCGTAACGCTGCCTACACCCCATCCTGCGTCCTATTAATAGTTAAGGCTAAACACACTTAAAAAATGAGGCTCCAGCGCTCGGGTGACGCTAGAACGGTTATAAAAGATTTGCGAGTCTTTATCGGCACATACGCAATTACCACGTTCCATTCTGACCAGGGTCCTGCTTTCAGCTCTCGAGCTTATAAGGAGGCCATGGCCAGCATGGGAATTGGGTTGCGGTATTCTTGTCCGTCGCACCCCGAAGGGAACAGTGTGGTAGAAAGAAAAAAACGTGACATAAAGCAATCTATAACAGCGAGGGTATTAGGTTCAGGCGCTGGGTGGGTCAAACATTTAATAAGTGTCCAGACTAGTCTTAACAACATGCCAAGAAATTCTCTAAAAGGTTTCAGCCCATACGAACTATTGTTCGGAATTAGAATGCGTATTCAGGACCTCGATAGTCAGATGTCAGTGGTACAAGAAAAAAGAACAAACTTTGACATCAAAGATCGTTTGGCTGTTTTACAGGAACTGAATGAAACAAGAAAATCCTTAAGCAACATAAAGTTAAAGCAACAGCCAAGTACCACTGACGAGGCACCACCAGCAACAGCCCCAGTAAGGCCTGTCTGGATTCCAAAGATTGGGGATCTAGTCAGAGAAAAGATCGCGGTTAAGAAGGAATTTGGGCCTTCTTACAGAAAAGCAGTACCTGTCTTGGCAGTCACCGGAACAAGATCAGTTGTGCTACCGCCCCTTGCTGGTAAAAAGGAGAACAGAGTCGTGTCCATCGACCTGGTAAAACCACAAGCATGTGGCCTATAATCAACAGTAGGCCCAGTGGACTCCCAAGAAACAACAGAATACCCAAACTTGCAACAATCCAAGAGGTTCAAACTGAAAGACTAATCACATTCGATCAGCCTGCAGTGCACAATGAAGGACTATGCAATAATGCCATGGAACTCGTGCCTCTTGAGACACAGATTGAAACAGTTCGTCAAGAAACAACACCAGTCTACAATGATGTGGCATCAGAAAGTGCTACCAAGAGACAGATTGAAAGAACAATCCCATCAATTGACAGAACTGCCTCTGGTTATTTCATCAACTTCGACAACTTCTCTGAAGATCAAAACGACCCCGAAGTGATGCCAGAAACAAAAAAGACTTTTAAAGAAAAAGCAACAGAACTCTTTCATCAACTGAAGGAAATCTACCTTATTTCCACTTGGCTAGAGTTCTGGTTCGGTCTAGGTGTATTTTTCCTCCTGCTTTGGCTCATCATGGTACTTTGTTTGGGAAAATTCATTGAGGGAAAATATATTAGAATGGACACAGCAAGTCAGAACATCAACCTAGTCCTGAAACCACACAGATCATCCCACGTGAAGAAAAGAGAACTGTCAACAGTAAATGTCACAGCAATTGAGAAAACGGACTATGAGATCTATGGTCCGGTCGAAATCCTGAAGTATCCTCATCAACTAAAGGTTTCCTTAAGTGACTTTGTAACACCTAGTACATTCTCTGATGATTGGGACTTTAACATTATTAATGACATGATGTCTGATTTAGTAATGTCAGCTAGATTCACAGATCATGATTATTTACAAGGTTCATCTAGTTATGAGCAGTTATTCTGTTACACACACTATGGTGATCATTACTTGCATAAATCTGCACAGCCTAGAAATGTTTTTATGTATAATCAATGAGAACATTGTTCTACACCACCTAAAAGCAGTTCTAAAGCATTTTTTGAGAAATTCAAATACTTCTCAGGTTTTAACACTAGTGATGCAGAAACGTTTTATTAACAAACTGTTAGATAAAACAGGAATGAAAACAATGCTTACAAATTCTAAATTGATATATTCAGAAGCATTTTATGACAAAATGATGACATTTGGTTTTGATTATTGGAAAACTAATATTGAAACGAAAACAATTTGGGGTACAAAAGATTGGCAGGTGCAAGGCATTGAAGCACTATTTAGAACCTGCATGATACCAGAACAAATGTTGTTTTTAAATGACACAATACACCAAACATCCTGTCTTGGCCTAGCTAAGATCAAAGACCTTCAAGCACCGTCTATACCAAAGCCAACACCAGAAAATATAACTGCAGATATTGAGTTAGACGTATCACAAATTTTACATTTGAACAGAACACATCCTGATTGGAAAAAGTGGTTAATCTGGCCTACAGACACAAACAGCTGTCAAGATAGATTCCTGAATAAAACACAGGGGTTAAAAATGACCAGATTAGACTCGAGATATTCCCAGAGACAACATCCAGGGATAATAACAACATACAGTGTAGGGAAACTCTGCCTTGAATGGCTAACAACATCCACACTGGCTGAAATTAAGCAACACTTGTCTTTAATAAAAGATGGTGCTGATTTGCGCAATTTCATTCTTGGACCACGCAAACAGCGTCAAAAGCGTTTCATAGCGACCAGTATCTATGCTGCTTACAACGAGGCTTGGAAAGTCAAACAAATTGAAACTGCTGAAAAAATACGAGAAATTGATCGTATTAATTTGGAGAAATCACTTTCTGTAGTAGACAATGGGTTAATGACTCTGTCTTCCAGAATATATTCGTTGGACAGTATTGTATCCTCTGCCTTTGATGTGATAGACAGAGACTTGCTAATGTTACAACATGGCCAGTCTCAATTACGCTCTATTATAGAATTAGGCTGGACGCTGCAAAATCTTCGTTCAGGCTATGTGCCTTGGCGTTTAATCAACACAACGTCATTATTTTCCATTTTTAACCTTACTGATAAACAAATCAGTTTGGCACAGAAAGGAGCAGACTATACAATTCTGAGCATCGAAAAACTTGAGAGATTACCATTGACAATGTCAGAGAGTCCTGTCATTGAATGGATAATACACGGGATTATCACAATTCCGAAAACAACTTTCCGATTTAAAAAGTGCCTTGAATACATACCTGCTGGCCAGTATGAACAATTGGGTAAAGGATATGTAAAATCTGAATGGAAATTACCATACACACATTCTTGCTATAGTGACAGCGACAGAAATGTATTTCTTAGTGGTGAGAACTGTAAACATTCACTAAGCTGTATACTTTTGTGTCAGGGTATTAATTTACACGGAGCATGTGATGGAAATTCTAACAACCTTTCATGCCACCAGCTAGTCACACCTGCAACTCAGATAGAGCCCTTCTTTATGCAACTTTCAAACGGGAGTTACATTCTTAGAACGGATCACAGATGTTGTGGCCTTGTGCCAGGGAAAAGTTATCTAGTAAGAGTAACATCCATGGTCAAATGCTGTATGCAAGCATTGTTCCCGAGTGGGCCTGCAGACATAGTGACTCCCATCTGGCCTCGTCTGAATCTCTATTCTATACGAATTGATACATTAAGCAAAATGAAATCTGTACTTTTACAGACAACAGTGCCTATAACGTCATCAAAAGAGACATATGATCTTCTAGTTGCAAGGACAGCTACTGAAGTTCATGACCTTTTATCAACAAATTGCCCCGTGCATTTCGTAGAAATGTTGAGCCAACTCCTTAACATGTCTAGTGCCACAAGCATCCCAGGCATATTTAAGACAGTCTTTACGGGACTGCTAACACCTTTCCAGGCAATTTTGGGAATCGTTCCTAATTTTGTTCACTCTGTTTTTGGCGGAATACCATTATTTTTGGGACTTGTAGCATTGATTTTATTTTTGACCCTCCTGCTTCGTTATGGCAAGCCGAAACTCAGACATAACTCCCATGGGAATGGAAGAGACAATCCTAGCAATGCGCTACCGGGACAGGATAACTAACGTCCTTGGATTGGCCAGGCTGAGAGATCTAAACATGACCTGGTTCCTTTCATTCAGACCTATATGGCAGAACTGTATCTTACCGGTACTAAGATGTATGCTTTGCGGCGATGAATGCGTGTTGGACATCTGTCTTTCACTTCCATCAGCAGTACCAATGGACGTCGATACTTTGCTCAGTCCAATAACGGCTCACGCATTGTGTTGTCCCCAGCGGCTACCAATCCTGATGACGGCATTCGTTGAGACACCTGTACTACGACTAGGTGGTAACAGTGGAGCGAGTGACAAAAGCAACATCACCCAGGTACAACCTTCTGTGAGCATTGCTGCTCCCGACTATGATGACAGCAATCATTCTCACACCTGCCAAGCTACAGCGCTATCGAATTTGGTTGAACTGTCACCTGATTTTGTAGACCAATTCTTTGAGAGCCTGTCTGATACAATGTTCTCACCCGTACAGAAACAATAACTTTGGAGAAGCTTTCCGACACACAGCGTTCTCATGAACTCTGAATTCGGCCTTCAGTTTTGATCAACAAAAACTGCTAAAAGCGTTGGAACTCTATTTCCCCGTTCAAGCAATAATTCTTTTGAATTGAACACTTTTTAATATTGACCTTTTTTGGCACAAACGATTTGCTTAAAGTAAAAACTATTCTTAGAGAACAGAAGCTTCACACTTCTATTTCTAAACACATCTAGAGACATAACAAACTTACATCAGCCTCTAGCACATTTATTGCAATGCATTTATATGTGATGATTTATCTCGCCCTTCTTCTGTTAAGAGATATTTCATGTGTAAATCTTTTTGCATAATCGTTCATTGATTTCATATGCAATAATTTTTGAATGATTTCTATGCTTCAAAAACGTACAGTATCTAAATTTCACGTATTACAATATACGCCTATTTCGAATGCATTTATGTATTTTGGGGTGGGCAATGTTACACATGCATCTAATTGCTCTAGTTTTAGTAATTTGATGGACATGAAAACGTGGAGTGGGTGTTGCGTGTTTATCTAGGTTCCTGATCGATACTGCGACCTTATGCCCCTATTCGGCTATAAATCCATTTATTCCCTATATTGGCATAACCGTTCAAGTGCGATTTTCAGAAAAGTCATCTCTGGCCTCACAGGAACAGAGCCACATTCCAGCATAGTTCTCTGCCACTTCCTTTACAACCAATTAGTGCAATGACAGAGCAGAAGTCACTATCTGATATTCCTAGATTAACACTCCGAGTTCTTCAACAAGATAAAAACTCAGCAAACCTGGAAATCCCCGCTTGCTGTGTTTTGATTAGTAATGGAACTCTAATGAGCAACTGATAACTATCACTTCCGAGTGACATCTTTAATTGACGTCTTATGTCCAGCAAACTTGCGTCAAACCCGGCACCTGTCAGGTATAAATATTACCAACGTTGCCTTAAGCAATGAGAGCTGTCGTGCTGTTGTATGCTGCCGTGCACCCTGTTGTGCATCCCATTGCTGCTGAAGGCAGTACGCTGCTGCTGCTGTCCCTTGGTGGTGAAGCTACTGATACCATTATCGCTGCTAAAGTGCGAACGATGGTGCAGTACGCTTAGGAGCTGAACAGCCGTCCTTCTGCGAAGAAGCCCAGCAGATTCCAGCTGCCGCGGACGCTGTCCCCCGCCTCCTCCTCCCGACGCGCTGAAGAGAGCCGCTGCCTTTCTCCTGCAGAGAAATCCAGCTCCAGCGTTTCCGGTCTGCCCTCGCGGGTGACTGGGATATCGAGTGCCCCCTGAAGGAAATACCAGACTTCCATCATTCTATTCAGAGGTATGGTGTTGACTAAACCCTTAGACGAGAATTCTTGAAGCAAACCTTGGCAAAACCAACTTAACTTAAAGCTACTTACTCCCCTTCCACGTGTTAGGCTTAGGTCAGGCACACTGGGGTAGGCGTAGTTAGAAGCACCAGTTGAGTATTTTAGCCTAATGTATATATGAATGTATATATGTTTTATTACTTTTAACCATTGTATGGCTAAGAAACCATATCAATGCTTTTACAGTATTATTTCGCAATCCTTATCTTACTGTACGTACTTTTTATAATAACAAGTCTTGCAATTGTGGCAATACATTTCTCTTGTACGAGAAGAAAGACTGTTCAATAAATGTTAACCCTTTATTGACAAACGGCCGTCTCTCTATTCTCTACATCTCGTGAAAGTAAACTGCACTAAACTGACTGAGTGAAATACCTGTCTATTGTTTCACACGACCCTAGAGATTGACTCTTGATCTGAGGAGCAAAGTTGTCATGTTGCACGGTTGTTGGAAAGCTGAATCCCTTCTTGTCTATGCCAGGGAAGCTGATCACTTCCTATGCAGAGAAGAAAGTTTCCAGTGACCTCTGAGCTAGTTGGTAACAAACCCAATTAAGTTTAGCATAGTCAGTGGAGGCCTGGAAGATCCGCACTTCTACGTCGATACTACTGTTTATGTTATTCCAATGCGCAGGGCCTAGTGGGAAACTAGGAACTACACTACAGCTACATGCATCGTCTTTACAAAATCGCAAACTGTAATTCCCAAAATGCATTAACAATTTAGGAAATCACATTAATTGTGATTCCCTAAATTGCAAATGGAAAAAGGTACATACATCAGAAAAGGCCTTTTTTCATTCACAAACGGGCCGATTGCGACCAGAAAAAAGCTTGATGGAAGTTCCTTTCGCTATTGATAATATCTATAAATGATATTGTTAACAGTGGCCCATGCCATTATACTCCCAAACCTGAGATGTATATTAGCTCAGTACATGTCATTTCTAGCCCCAGGGATGCTCATATTCGGATGGGGCCTGGTAGTTCGGGTTCGGCCGCTCGTGCAGCAGAACGGCTGATTTAGATATTGTCTGCAGATGAACAGTGAGTAAAAACTATGGACTTGAATGCAGTACCCAGTAAAAGCAGTGAGACTAAGTCAAGCATTCCCTTGTTACTTTTTTGTTTTTCTCAGTTTTTCCAGCTAAGAGCATCTATTGAGAGCTCAGATGTACCCATTAATTCCTTCTCATCTAGCCCATTTGACAGTCTAACTGATCTATTGGTTGGCAAGTAAAATGAGGCCTGACAACCTCAGTGTCTAAACATTGGGGCCGTGTTTTGCGGGTTCACAACCAACAGCTGTAACTTTTAGTCACAGATAGCATTTTTAGCCAATGCTTTAGCATACTCAGTGAACTTTGTGAACATGACTGGGTGGCTTTCTTGTCTGTATAAGTTCCCTGTTTGCCATTTGCTGCTTGTATCCTTATACTTCTGCTTGTTCCACCTCAAAGAGTCTTTAGGTCTCACCATATTATGATTGGCTGGTTAGGTGTATCCTTCAACTGTTGACATCAGGTCATTCTTTGGTTCCCCTTGTCCCAGCTTTTCGTCCAAACACAATAACCAATAGCCCCATCAACTGCAACTACTTCCCCTACCTGCTGCTCGTTGCTACTGATAATGTATTTATAAAGCCAGTATATAATCATACAGAGTACATTTATAGATTATAAACAATATCAAATCCATGCGATTTGAAACAAAATTAAAGTGCAGGGAGTTTTGAAATTTCTTTTCATGATATAATCTTTATTTTCATAAGCATAAAGCACAGCCAATGCGTTTTGTCCAATAGATGGACTTCATCAGGGCTGTACAACAGTTAGAAAAAACATTATAGAAATTATCCCAAAATTATACATATATATAGATTTACACAAGGTTTTTCGATAAAGACCTATATTATACAGTATACAATAAGAAAGGCCAGATACACATAAACATGACAGAAAGGACATGAGGCAATTCTACCTCTAATGATGACAATTTCTCTCAATACTGGAATTATTATCCTGTTGTAAGATGTTCGAGGCCTATATCCATATGCTCCTTTTCGTTATTTCTTTATTCTAAGAGAAGTTTTCTTCTCGTATGGTGTGACTTCTATAGCAGTGGTGTTACGAAAAGTAGTGCATTACGATTTAAACACTCATGGGAACTAATATACTGATGCAGCCATTTAAGCCCACACTGCAGTTTCTCAAAAATATAGTATTTATAAAGCCAATCGGATTTTATCTTGGAACTATTCCAATAAATGAAATAATACAAAAACAAATTGAAAATGGCTGCCTTGTTGCATATAGGTTCAACGTAGGGCAGTGTGAGAGCCATCTTTTAACACAAAAATAGTATTCCAACATACGTTATCTAAGCCAGTAACATACCACCACTATCAATACTTCCGCTACTGTCAGTCCCGCCACTATTATCGCCATCACAAATACCAATCCCATGAGAGCGAACACCACCAAAAATTCCATTAATATCACACTTCCAACATTAACACTACTACCACTTTAAAGCATTGGCAGAGCTAAGTATTCTGGCTTTAATGTTCTACTACAATAGTAATGCATTTCTACCTGGCCATGTTTCCACACATTGCCACATTAACACCGGACATATTTGAATTTGAATTTTGAACTATATGTAAAGCGCACATTCACTTGGCAGTTTCTTGGCGCTATAGGATTTCGAACTGTGGAGAAGGGAGGGAACTAAGGGCTGAAGGCTTGCTGAAACAAAAAGGTATTGAGGTCTTTACGAAACTCCATATAAGAGGGTGAAGATCTAAGAAGGGGGGGGGTTCCAGAAGGTGGGAGCCAGTACTGAGAATTTCTGACCACCGGATCGTTTCTTCTTGAACCGGGGGATGACTAACAGGGATTTGGAAGATCGTAAGTCTCTAGCGGGACTATACTTGATGATGGCAGTATTAATGAAGGTGGGGGTAGTGCCTGCCCGAGCCTGAAAGGTAAGACATCCAAGTTTAAAGAGGGCTCTTTGCTTAATTGGAAGCCAATGAAGGGCCATGAGAAGAGGGGAGGAGTGATGGAATTTTGGTAGGCCATGCACCAGGCGAGCTGCCTGGTTCTGCACCATCTGGAGGCGTTGAAGTGCATAGGCGGGGGCACCGTTGTAGATGATGTTCCCATAATCGATCTTAGATCATGGCCATATCAATCAGTTTAAGTGCAGAAGGAGAAAAAAACCGGGATACTTTCCTAATGATGCGTAAAGTAAAAAAACAGGAAGAGACAACAGAACTTATATGGGTGTGAAGTGTCAATTGATGATTAAGCATAATTCCAAGGGTCTTGACAGAGTAAGAAGGAGAGGGGGGGGGGCAAAAGAGGTGGGCCAAAAGGAAGGTGACCAGGGATTGCCGCTGCCTCCAGTCAGAATCAACTCTGTCTTATCCGGGTTGAGTTTAAGATGGTTTGCATTCATCCAAGCCCGGATAAACAGTAGGACTGACTGGAAGCTAGAGGCGTCTGGTGAGGAAGAGGAAAAACTAAAAATAAGTTGGAGGTCATCAGCAAAGTTGTAGACTGTGACCTCCATTTGTTGGAGTGCAAATATAAGAGGAAAAATATAGAGGTTAAATAAAAGGGGGGAAAGAGAAGAGCCCTGGGGAACCCCGCATTTCACCCTGCTAGGTGAGGCTGAGAATTCAGCCAGATGAACCGCCTGTGTGCGCTCCTCCAGGAAGGACCCAATCCAGGCAAGAGACTGTCCCCCTATGCCCGCCGCCTTGACACGGGACAGAAGGATGGAGTGGTCTACCGTGTCAAAGGCGGCGGATAGATCCAGGAGGACCAGGGCCTGAGG
Source organism: Lissotriton vulgaris (assembly GCF_964263255.1). NCBI lineage: Eukaryota > Metazoa > Chordata > Amphibia > Caudata > Salamandridae > Lissotriton > Lissotriton vulgaris. The sequence goes on from NC_141694.1 coordinate 511,373,110, forward strand.
GGTATTAGTGTCGAGCCCTTCCCGTAGTTGGTCCATAACTGAGATGACCACCTTCTCTGTGGAATGCCGGGGGCGAAAGCCCGCCTGGCAGGGTGCAAGATAATTGCTGCTCTCTATAAATGAGCTGAGCACCTGGGTGGCATGGGATTCGGCTATTTTTCCCAAATAAGGGAGGAGGGATATGGGGCGGTAATTAGCAGGAGTAGAAGGGTCGGCTCCTGGTTTTTTTAATATGGGAAGGATAATGGCAGTCATCAAAGAGGCCGGAACGGAGCCCGAAGTGAAACAGTTGTTCAAAAGGGCAAGGGCGGGAGATGGGCATGCCAAAAAAAACTGGCTGAGAATGCGTGCCAGGGCAATGTCGGCTGGGGAGCCCGACTTGACACGGCTAAGTAGGGGGGACAGAGATTCTCTGGTGAGTGAAGGGATAACAGTAAAAGAAAAGTTATTTTCAGGGGGTTGAGGGGGAGTGAAAGTGAGGGGCGGGGAATGTTGGATTTGATAAGAGTTATCTTGTCAATGAAAAATTCATTGAGCGAGTCGCATAAGACCTGAGAGGGAGGGATCTTGGGTAGAGTTCTATCCGACGATGCCAGCTCGTGAACGGTGGAAAATATCTCACGAGATTGGCATTCTGCCGCCAGAATGTGTCCAGAGAAATACTCGGTCTTGGCTGTCAAGATGGCTACTTTATATTCGTTGAGCACAGTGACGAAATGTTGTCGACAAGAGGGGGAGTATGCTCGTCTCCAGGCTTGTTCCGCCTGCCTTATCTCTAATTTCTTAGCTTTAAGAGCAGGGCTGAACAATTTATTGGCGTTATGAGAGCGGTTGATAACCGTCCGCTTCAGAGGAGCCACAGGATCACAGGCGTTGGTAAGCCACCGGTCGAGTGTGGCAACCTGGAAATGAGGGTCCAAGTCTAAGAGATCAGGACAAGTGGCAGTTAGTGATTTACAGAGAGAAGGAATATCGACTTTGTGCCAATTCCTAGTCCAGGTGTTTTTAGGAAATGGAAGAGATGTTTTTTGGCTCAGGTCCATGGAAAAAGCAAGTAAGGAATGATCCGACCAGGTACAGGGCGAGATGGTAGGGATGGACATTGGAATGTTAAGTGTCCAGATCTGGTCTAAATTGTGGCCGCGGATGTGGGCGGGGCCGTGAACGTGTTGGGTAAAATTAAGACTAAGGAGTGACTGGGTAAAATCTTTAGAGATAGAGTCCTCGGCAGGGTCAGTGGGCCAGTAGTTAAAGTCGCCCAGAACCAGAACAGAAGCGTTGTTGATCACCAGGGTGGCTAGTAGGTTCTGAAAGGCCGAAAGGAAGTCGGGGATGACTGAGGGGGTCGATAGGTTAATACACAAGTAATAGGGGTCGTGAGGGAGGTAGAACGCACTACAAGACAGTCGGCTGCTGGTAGTGTGGGTGAGGCCAGGGTCTGAAAATGGAACTCCTTGCGGGCAATCAGGGCTACCCCACCTCCTGCTTTGCTCTCAGGTCGATCAGCACGGAGCATAGAGTAATCAGGTGGGAGGGAGGCAAGGACGCTAGGCAGGGAGTCGGACCTATACGAGGTTTCTGTTAAAAACAGAAGGTCTGGGGAGTTGGAATCCAGAAGGTCATACATTTCAGTCTGGTGTTTAACGGCCGATCTCGTATTAAGGAGGAGGGCGGTAGTGGTGGGGGGGGGGGGGGGGGGGGGGAGGGGGGAGGAGTTTGTGTGATGGGCATGGGGGAAGCAATGCCAAGCTTATGGGCATAGGACAAAGTGGCGTGATTCAATTGCCAATTGGCTTTTAGAGAGTGCAATTGATCAGAAGTGTATACGAGGGATTGCGCAAAGTGTTGTGCCCCGTGTCACGGTCTGGCGCGGACGGGCGCAGATGGGCTTGCCTTAGGCGCGCCTTCGGCGCGCAATCGGCGCGCCCGCTGCGCTTGTCCGCTGCGCGTCCGAAAATTGCACATTTTATAGGGGAGAGGAAGTGGTGGTAGGGGGCATGGCCTCTCGCCGAGGGGCGTGCCCTATGTGGGCGGCGGGTATGGCGGCAAAGGCAAGGTCCCGCGGCAGCGATAAACTCCGCTGCGCGGTGGAGATGGGAGCGTAAGGATGCCCAGGACAAGTGAGCAGTAACCAAGTAAAAACAGCAATTTATAGTGACACTCAAAAGTATTAAAATTTAGGCAAACAAAGCAGTCCTACTCCCGGCTTCCGCCTCAGGAGGAAATCGCTATCAATATGACGCTTGTACTCAGCGTCTGATATAGTGGCGGTAGGGGGGCGTGGCCTCTCGCCGAGGGGCGTGGCCTATGTGGGCGGGGGTATGGCGGTAAAGGCAAGGTCCCGCGGCAGCGATAAACTCCGCTGCGCGGTGGAGATGGGAGCGTAAGGATGCCCAGGACAAGTGAGCAGTAACCAAGTAAAAACAGCAATTTATAGTGACACTCAAAAGTATTAAAATTTAGGCAAACAAAGCAGTCCTACTCGCTTTCGAGTAGTCGACTTTGTCAGTGCTTGTTTTATATATTTTCAGTTTGTCTCCTATTTCCTGAGCTCTGGATATCATTGTATATTCAATACATAATAGGTAAATGATTACATCTGATTCCTGTTCTGAAATTAAATCTATTTACTGATATCAGACACCGACAGGGCAAACACGCGCAGCGGGTGCATCGATGGCGCGCCAAAGGCAAGCCCATCCGTGCCCGACCGAGCCCAGAGGCCAGAAATTCTGTAAAAAACAGTCCCCCTGCCCCGGATGCCGCCCGGCTAACATACTCTGGTACTGCTTTAAGCACATTTAGAGCAAGAGCCCTCACAGACCTCGCGCGCAGCATCTGTTGCCCTATGAAGTTCTCGGGAGCCCTTGAAGGCCGAGAAGCCTGTACCACCTGCAGATTCCACACCTTTTCTGATACTATAGACCTTTATGATTCATTAAATAGATCTTCTCAAATTTCCAAGTCTCCCAAACATATTCTATGTAGCGTACGCTCTCTTGCTAAACATTCGGTAGAGGTATGGGACATGATTTCTACTCACTCCCCTGATTTATGTTTCATTACTGAAACTTGGTTAACATCTACAAATCTCCCCTCGATTAATTTGGCCATTCTGGAGGGTTACAAAATTATCCACCTTGATAGAGTGGGAAAAGTTGGAGGAGGCATCGCCATTGCCTTTAAAAACCATCTAAAGGTACAATGGCTGTCCTCCGTAACCAATGACCTCTTGGAACTAGGGATTTTTAAAATCACTAGGTCCCCTTCGGAGGTTTAGAATGGAGCATTAATCTATCGACCACGAGGACCAAAAGTACATTTTGCTAATTATCTGTTTGAACTTATTGCTATGCAAGTCCTCGCCTCCACTAATTTTATACTACTTGGCGATTTTAACTTCCACAGTGAAGATCTCGCAAATCCAGGTGAATAAGTTGGTCTCCAGCCTCAACCTCATTTGCCTTGTCGAAAAGGTGGGTGGCCCTACACATCAAGCTGGGCACATGCTGGACCTAATTTTCACCAATATGGAACATCTAAGCCGCCAACCTGCCTCCCCACTTACTTGGACTGATCACTTCATGATTGTGTTCACTTATCAATCCCAGACTGTTCCTACCTTTTCTGCCTATCCACAACGGAAAAAGAAACAACCAGGCAGACCTTGGCATAAACTTACACTAGAGTTCTTTAACAAGGCTATTCCGCGATATAGGGGGAAGATGACAATAATGACTGTAATGTCTCTGACATGTTGGACAATTTCAACTCCAAATTAACAACAGCATTTGACTTAGTCAATCCTCAAACTAATCACAGTACTGCCCAGCGATGACCATCTGCCACCTGGTATTCAGGGGAGCTGAAAAATGATAAATCCAGCTGCAAGCGCCTAGAGAGACGTTGGAGAAGCACTAAAAGTCCTCAAGATAGGCACATCTATAAACTTGCTCTTTCCAACTACCACCAAAATATAAAGAAGGCGAGATGCACATACATCCTGAACCAAATCGAACAAGCAACCAACTCTTGTAAAGCACTGTTCGGCGTAGTTAAAGATTTTGTGGCACCCCAAGCCTGTAAAGAAATACCAGATGAGTCGCAGGAATTCTGCGACTCAATAGTGGAATTCCTATATAACAAAATTTCACTGATTTATGCTAATTTTCCCATCACTACCCCATATAACTTAGAATCAGTTACTAGCCTTGAGGAGGAACGGGTAACATCATCTGCTGGGCGTCTCGACCAGTTTAATACAATCTCGCCGGAAAAGATAGAGAATCTTCTGGTATCTGTAAAATCGGACTAGTCGGGGGACTTATGCCCTCCTAAAATCATGGCTCTTCTTTCTTCCAGCTGTGCTCCGGACATTGCAGAAATCTTCAACTGTTCGATTCAATCAGGCAGTATCCTCGCAGTATGGAAGGAAGCATACGTCCACCCTATTTTAAAGAAAGCCACAGCAGACCCTTAGATGTTCAGCAATTATAGACCCATATCTTTGCTGCCCTTGCTTGGTAAGCTATTAAAAACATTAGTAAACAGACAACTAAGTTCCTACCTGGAAGCAAATAGGATCCTTCATTCATTCCAATCGGGATTTCGCCCAGGCTTCAGCACTGAGACAGCATTCTGGCAGTGCCCCACTCTATGAGACGGACACTGGATACAGGATATGGTGCTGATCCTTCTCGATCTCTCCACAGCATTCAACGCCATCTCTCATCAAATGCTTGTGGAGAGATTACATGCCTGTGGCATACGAGGACTGGCCTTAAAATGGCTTACAGATTTTCTGATAGACCGATGGCAAACCATCATGTTTGGTCCCTATTTGTCAAAAAAATATTGTGTTGACAAAGGGGTGCCCCAGGGCTTATGCTTAAGCCCTACACTCTTCAATATTTATATGGCCCCTTTGGCCTTTACTGTTGAACCACTTGGATTCGAAATCATCTCTTACGCTGATGTCACTCAGCTTATGTTCCCAATTGGTTTGAATCCTGAAGAGGAGAAATTGCGATTCTCAGCGGGCATGCTTGCCATCTCCAAATGGATGACTGAAAATCGTCTCCAGCTGAACCCCGAAAAAACAGAGCTGATGTTTATGGGCAAAGCATCTGCCATCTGGACCGATGACTGGTGGCCTGACCTCTTGGGACAGCCTCCTGCCCAACGTCATCAGTAAAACAATTGGGCCTAAAACTGGACCAAGCTCTTACTGTGAAGGACCACATTTCAACTACAGTGATTTCCTGTTACCACAGACTCCGCCTCCTGCGCAGAATAATATCTTTTCTGCCAGAGAAACATCGTAGAACCATGGTCCAGGCGTTGGTAATCAGTCGTCTTGATTACGGAAATGCCTTATTGGCAGAAGTCGGTGAGACACTATTAGCCAAATTACAAGTCATTCAGAACAGTGCTGCTAGGGTAACATTAAATCACACCCCTGGCTCCCCCTCACTTCCCCTATTGAAGGAACTTCACTGGCTGCCAATAAAAAAATGATCCTTCTTCAAGATCTGTTGTCTCACGTTCAAAGCCTTGGAAGGTAAGGGCCCCCAGTACCTTCAAAAGAAGCTTGTCAAACAGACCTCGGGCTGTAACCTTAGGTCCAATTCTTTAGCTCTGTGAAAGGTCCCACGTATAGGTCTCGTACGCACCGGGGGGTAGGGCTTTTTCTTATGTTGCCCCAAAATATTGGAATCAGCTCCCATTAGCCCTGCGTAAATGTACTTCCTACCTGGTCTTCAGGAAACACCTGAAAACATTCCTGTTCCAAATGCTCTATCAATTTGTTGATCCCCCTCCGACCTCACGGTTTCTGCGAAGAGAAGCGCCGAGATGCCCCCGGGTGATTCAAGCGCTATAGAAGAGCCCCTAACATAACATAACATAACATATCATATCTTTTTGAATATTTCTATTTGGTGCTACGGTGTGTTATTATACAGTTGCTAGCTGAAGTGTAGGATCACCATCCCCTTTTGTACCGCTTTGTTCGCCATAAGTTGGCAGGGTATGCTCAGACGTGAGTCCCTTGCTCACTTTGCCACTGGATTCAAGCAAGCCTGGCTGAAGACGGCTGTAATACCAGAAACCAGTCCTAGGAAGCTTGAATCCGGTCCAGGTAAAGCATGGCTTGGCAGTTCGGGCTGGACTGTTTCCATGAGGCACAGGGTCAGACTGATTTGCATATGGCCATGTCTGAACTGGGGTGGCAGAGTGGGCTAAAGAACGGTGATGGATTAAACCCAGATCTGTTGACTGGGTCTGAGTGTTTGATTGGTTCAGATGCTCCATCCATCACCACCCCCTTTTGTACCGAAGTGTAGGAAAGTCATTCCTTTGGCCTGATCTCCCCCACTTGTTGACTGATGCAGTTGATTACTGTCTCTCAGGGCCAGTGCTCTGTCCTCCAAATGTATAGAGTGGTAAAATTGGCCAAGACAACCTACCTAAAAGTCCCTAGTATATTGTAAAGCATGTAGTTTTACAGACCCCAGTGGACATATTCACTTAAGTGTGCATTGCTGTGGTGCCTGGTGTCATTTTAAAGCCAGGCCTGCCATGCAGGGTGGATTTACAATACAACTATGTCCAAATTCGACTTTTGAATTAAAAGTACCTTCAAAGCCCCAAACTTACTTTACATTACTTATTAGTCACCCCTGAGGTCTGCCCTAGGTGGCCCAATGGTAGGGTACATAGCTATAAAAAAGAAGGGACAATTTAAAATATGTTGTATATGCCTTGGTAGGGAAACACAGCCAAAGTCGGTTTTCCCTATTGTATTGCTGATAGACCCATAAACTAACATAGGAAGGCTTTCTTAAACTTGAGAAAGTCTAACTTTTGATTGGAGTTAGGTGGCAATATGAGTCAAAAGTATCATAATAATGTTTATAATAAATCCAACAACTTGCCAGGGTTGGGTTTGTTATAACTATTACAGGAAAGTAGTTTTAGAACTTACTATCCTGAGGTTATTTAAAGCCGCCCTGTAGCAGCCTCTTTTCATTGGTCAGCCTCTAACAGCCTCAGCCAGGCTGCTCCATGTGTTTGATAGGAGGAGATTTTCTTCCTGCATAAGTCAGGGAGAGGACAGGGGATGGGGAGGTAAGCTGGACTTGTAAAGCAGCAGAACATATGTCACAGGCCAGCCCCCGCTTCCTTTATCCCCACCAAATGGAAGCCCCCTAATTAGATTAGGAGAGGGGCTAGAAGGGAGGGAGTTGTTAGCCACACCTTTTTTTTGTGTGTTTTTTAATTAATTTTTTATTGAAGTCCTTGATAACAGTACAAAATTATGAATAATATACAATCCATCGACATTTCTAAAACTCAATTAGAATAGAAAAACATTTACATAAGCCTGATAGATAAAACAAATACCATACACCAAGTATTGTAGCAAAGTAATACAATATGCTGTAGAGCTTATAAAAGCTGCTACCTCCCATGATAACAATAATTCCTCTCGAATTTAAACAAAAAATGTCCCCCAGATCATATCAAATGTTTTGGTACCTCCCACTCGTAACGAGAAGGTCCGCTCACTTCTTTCAACCCGTTTCATCTTATGTAACCATTCATAAATAGATGGAATCTGCTCTGTACGCCATAGTTGTAACAAAAGAGATCTAACCACTACCATGGTGGATATATAGAAATTTAGCCATCTGGTCAGGAAAAGAAAGATCAGGATCAAAACCGTACAAAATGAATTTCTCATTCACTACGATCCTGATGCGACATTCGATCTGAAGATAGCTGAAAATCTCTTCCCAAAATTTTGAAATCTTAGCACAATGAAACATGACATGTGACCAGTTAGCTGGAGAATGATGAATACATCTAAAACAATGTGAAGAATGGTTAGGATACATTTTAGAGATAAAAAAAAGTGTTCGATAAAGTAACCACTTACTAAAAAATAACATTCTCCGCCAATTCACCCCTCGTAATGTGCTAAAATTCAATCTATTATCAACTAACCAAACATTCAAAGGCATTTCCTGATTTTCCTGATCCAACCATTTTTTAATCGCCTTCTGACTGAGATCCAGCTTCCTGCTTTGGACAAGATGGCGCTTCCATACCCCCGGTTTTCTATCGGGTACATCAAACAATAATTCATTTATTAATTGACTTTGTTGATTTAACTGAATAATATCCAATTGAGCAAGGAACTTATAAAAAAAGTTTTATGACCCTAATAAAATGAAATTTCTAGTAATTAATTCAGACATTTCCACCAGGGTAATCCATTTCCCATTCCTCAGAAAGTCTAAAACTTTCAAAAACCCTGCCGCAGCACAGTTAACAGCGAGATCTGAACATTGTGTAACACCAGTCAGTGGGAGGATGCTGGCTAATAACTTTGTTGAATTAATCACGGGGATAGAATATCTTTTAAACAGAGCCTGACATTTTTTAAAAAGCCACTGAAGGGACTTATAACTGACTAATTTGGGAGTTTTAAACACCTGCAGAGGAGCATGTATCTGATTTTCTTTGCACATTAGATCAATAAAAGTATTAATGAATATAGGTTTTGTATGAAATTGAAGTTTAAATCTGGATAAATACGGTGCAAAATATGCATTATAATAATCCCTGATATTTGGCAGGGCAAGCCCTCCCTGATCCAGATCCTCGTATAAGGAGCTCAGTGCAATACGAGGAGTTTTCTTTGCCCAAATAAAGGCTGTAAACATGGATTGTACTCGAGTAAAGAAAAGACCTGGCAAGAAACATGAAATGGTTTAAAACAAAAAATTAAACAAGGGAAGAACAGACATTTTGATCAAAGCCACCCGACCTAAAATAGATAATGGTAGAGAGTTCCAACGTTCAAACATTGTCTGAACTTTTCGAAGAAGGGGATCAAAATTCAGATCATATAAATCCCTGACCAATAACGAAAAAAAGACTCCCAGATATCTCTTGGGTCTAGTGTTGGTACAAGAAAGGATGTCAGAATGTAACTCCAAAACTTCACCCCCACAATGTAGTATTTCCGTTTTCTTTTTATTTATACTATATCCCCCTAAAACTTTAAAAGTACTCAAAAAGCTGAAATACTTTAGCTTGAACTCGCAATTCAGGTTGTATAATAAGCATGATGTCATCTGCATATGTGGCATAAGGATTAAGCTGTATTTTTCAATTCTGATTATGGATAGTTGGTTAGTATGTTATAAGTATGTTATAAGCCAATGAGTTTAGATCTTTAACTAATCTTCCTAAAGATATTTCATTAATCCTTGGAGGTTAAGCAGGTTAATTTATTTCCACTGCTGGGGAGTGGGGGGCGTTGGGATCACAGGTGTGTAATAACAGGACAGCCAGGTTGCTAAGGGGGAGGGAAAATGTGGGTAGCATGGTGGAGGAAGGAAGGATCACATTTTCTTTCAGGGGGAGGGACACAAGGGGTGGGCAGGGTGTAAAAGCAAAGACAAAATGAAGTCCTTTATTTTGTTGGTTTGGTTATTTTTTGATCCAGGTTATTTTTTTTCTCTTTTATGAAGGTGAATCAGTTGCAAAACTTTGTTAAATTGTTCTGATGCCTATCAAGGAACAACTGAAAGTGGTTTCATTTAATGTTAATGGGTTAAATAATCAGCAGAAAATGCGGGCCATAGAGTTGTGGATCAAAACAGAAAACCCCTCTGTAATTCTCTTACAAGAAACTCCTATTTCATCAATAAAATTACCTGATTTCCCTATGTTTAGGGTCTGGGCTTCGTACCGTGGTTTTTCCTCACCCTCTGCGTCCCTTAGAGGGACAGCTATTTTTTTAAATAAAAATATTCAAGCAGAGGTGATAAATTCTGAAAGTGATCAGTCGGGGCGTTGGTGTTGGGTTAAATGTATAGTTAAACATAGACGGAGACCTATAACCTTCGTTAGCTTTTATGCGCCGGTGGAAGACAACTTTAAGATATATAAAGAGCTTTTTCAATCTTTATTGACCGTTATAGGTGATGTGATAATTGGGGGAGATTTTAATATTCTTATCAATCCAACAATAGACTCCTCTACTCAGACAAGAAGATAAATAAAACCTAAATCTTTGTAAGTTCTGCAAAATTAGGGAGTTACTCTTGATTTGCACGATCCTTGGTGTAAGTACTTTCCATCTAAAACAGAATTTACGTGCTGGTCAGGCAGATTCAAGTCCTCGTCACGTACAGGTTTTTTTTGGTCTCTAGAAATCTTTGTTTTAGCCAGCAGGGATTTCTCGATAATGGATTTTCAGATTATGCTATGTTAATTTTAGAGATTCAATTAGAAAATTCTGTTAAAATTCCTAAGTGATGGGTCTTTAATAGACAGTACTTGAGTGATGAACTATGGGTTAAATCTATGAAGGTAAAGATTAAAGAATTTCTTATTCGAAATTGTGAGTCAGCCCCATTAAACATCATTTGGGACTCACTTAAGGCCTTTATTCGTGGAATAATCATCGGAAAGGATGCGACCAACTTACAAGAAATCAGAGCTAAGAAGAAAGATCTAGAGCAAAAAGTGCAAGTACTTAGCACGATAAGGCTTCATAATCCATCTAGAGCACAATAACTTCAGCTACATCAGGCCAAACGGGACCTTAGTGCTAATTACTATGCTCAGTGCAAAGCTGTCTTTCGGCAACAATATCAAAATATATATGAAGAAAGCAACTTCACTGGCAGATTTCTGGCCTGGCAGGCTAGGGAACATGCTGCCGTAAACTTAACTAAAGCTTTAAAATGCCCTTTTACTGATTTAGAGACAGATGACCCGGTTAAGATAGGGGATATTATGCTTAAACATCATCAGAGAGTAGATATCTCTTTGCTAGAAACCTTTTTACATAACAATGAGCTACCTACGCATTCAGAAACAGAACAATCCATGGCTAGTCCAATTTCTATGGAGGAATTAGAGAGAGTTATTAAAGATCTTCATAATGGTAAGGCATGTGGCCCAGATGGGTTTCCGTCGGAATTTAAGCCATTTTTTTCTGCATTTGCTGATTTCTTTCTTACATTAATAAATTCCATGTTAGAGGGAGCTACAATACCAGATTCCTTCAGACAAGGCAATGTAGTGAGCTTTTTGAAGGGAAGGACAGTAAAGATCCAAATTCTTATCGTCCGATAACATTAATAAATTCGGATTATAAAATTGTTACGAAACTTCTATCATTGCGTTACAATCAATGTACGGCAGAATTGATCCATCCAGATCAGAATGGGTTTATCGCGGGTAGACAGTTAGTTACTGAAACTCATTATTTGATTGAGGCCTTGGATTTTTTTGAGACACGAGGGATAGCTGCTTTAGTTTTATCCACATCGCTGCTGTGGTTATTTTTCCCCTGTGCTGAAAATTGCCAATTTGCTGGTGTCATGACGAGCTCAGCTCGTCATCAGCACAGCTCAACTGTGCCTCATGACGAGCTGAGCTCGTCATGAGCATGGAAGGGGTTATTGTTAGATGCTGAAAAGGCTTTTGACCTTGTGGTTTGGGAGACACTGTTTATTATTTTAGGGCACTTTGGGATTTCTGTTAAAATTATATCTTTGATTTGTAATCTGTATACCAACGCTAAAGGTAATGTAATCATTAACATCTCAGTGGCTGGGTCAGTCTTAGTTAAACGCAGGTACAAGACAAGGATGTCCCCTGTCACCAGTCCTTTTTGCATTTTTCATCGAGCCTTTGGCAATAGCATTGAGGAACTGTGCGGAAATACCCCCCCCCCCTATTCCATCGTTAGCCACACCTTTGGATTAGGTTACACAGACACACAAATAAGGAGAGATTTTCTTCATTTTGATTTTTGTGAAGAGTGCATCTGGGTCAAAAATATGCCACACTTCACAGGAAGTGGTCATAGCAGAGGGGGTAACTTTTCCTGTACTGGTTAGAGTGCCCCCATATTACTAGCCCAGAATGGTGGCTAAATATGAGAGATCTACAGGAGCTCCTCAGATCACTGCCTACAACATCAGAAGAAAAATGACTGCCCTACAGGACCGTTGTACTGCACCACAGAAAGATTGCACTAGAAGGATTGCACCTGCCGCACTCACAAAGCACCACATATAAAGGACTGTGCTTGACTCAAAGGAAAAAGAGTGGACTCTGTAACAGGTACAATAGCGCTGGAAGAGGTCATCTGCCAAGTCAAAGAGGTGATCACCCCAGGTGACCAGTTGCAACTGGGGTTTTCCTAGACTGTGCAGGTGCATTGTGAGAAATTGAGTCCCAGTCCCCAAGAGGCAATTCAGAGTCTCTGAACTCTTGGCTGGTTCTACTGGACACTTGTTTTTCCCAAAGGAACCAAGAAACTGTAATAACTCAAAGTTTAGAAGCTTTCTGCAAAGTTTTGCAGAAAAGCTCCAGGAGGAAACCGACTCGATGAAGAGAGCCAAGTCGCAATAATTGACTCGCGAATCAGCCTGACTGCACTGAATTGTATCACTGAAAGTCTCGGAGTTCCTCGCCACCGACGTCAAGGTCAAAGACTTCCAGAGGCTCACTGAGGCATCACGCAGCAGCAGGCCGCCATTGTTGGATTTCAGATCCTAGAAACCCAAGGACTCGTTGTTGAGAGAAAAGCTTAATGAAAAAGACTTAATTAGAAGGTAAACTTTAGATCGATCCTAGCCTTCAACCTATGCGACTCGTGCTCTATTGCAGTTAGCCTAAAACTTTGACTTAGTTCCGGTACAGCACAACCAGACAGCTGCATGTGGGCTTTCAGCTTTTTGGAGGTAGAATATATTTTTTTTATTTAAACTTTAAAAAAATTATATTGACTGTTGCCTACATTGGAATTTTGTCTTTTTGAAGGTCGTTTTACAGATGAAAATATTCTCTATGTTAATAAATTGTGTTTGTTTTTGATTGTTTTGTGCCTTTTATGTTTTTACTGTTTTGGTAATATTAAATGCTTTGCACATACCTGTCTCCTAAAGTAATATTGACTGCTCATTTGCTAAGCTACCAAGGGTGAAGCAAGGATTACATTATTGAGACTTGATTGAACCTATTGGTGATTGTGATTTTATTGCTAGCTGAAGGTGATACCCCCACCTACTAATAATCCATTTTCATACATGAAGCATTGACTGACTCTCTAAAATATTTCTAAAATGATAAGCCCGACTGGAAAATAGGTGATTGGATGTTTGCCCACATTGTTTTTTTTATGTGTGTCAGAACATCAATATCTGTTTTCCACTTTATACAACAGAGGCTGTAATTTATCCTTTTGTCAGTGCAAGCCATGGGCCAGATTCACAGAACTAACTTAAGACAAAATCCTAAACTTACTACCATTTTGGTATTCACAGAAGGCAGTTATTCATTTTAGTATTCACAGAAGGCACTTACGCATCAATGAGTAAGTGCCTTCTGTGAGTACCAAAATGAGTAAGTTACTCAAAATGAGTAAGTTACTCATTTTGGTATTCACAAAGGCACTTACTGATCAATGAGTAAGGGCCTTCTGTGAATACCAAAATGAATAGTGCCTTCTGTGAATACTAAAATGGCAGTAAGTTTAGGATTTTGTCTTAAGTTAGTTCTGTGAATCAGGCCCTTTGTGTCTTCTAACCTGATTCTGGACACCGTCTCTGTGAAGCTGAGCAGGACTTTTGCAGCATCATAATTGTTCGACGAGCTAATATTCTTGAGAGAGCAAACAAATGCAACATGTATGAATGGCGATGTTTAAACCCACTCTTTCCCCACAGAAGTATATCCGTAGAGATCCTAGTAATTGACCTATCTTATTTTATGCTTGCCACATCTCTGCCTTTTATTTGCGGTTTGCTTTCTTCAGCATTGGAATGTATCCAGAACCTGGTAAAATTCATCTACACCAGCCTACAGAATTCCAATATTCTGGGAGTTGCTTAATATACAGAACTCTCAAATCGCCCTCCTATAGCTGGAAAAACCATCCCAGGAAGTCTTACACTTTCTCATCTGCCGGCCCCATGCCTTTTCCCATCTTACTTTAAGGTGCAACAGGTTCCAATAACAAATAGCAGCAGCTCTCAACAACTTACCAACCTTTGGGAAAACAGAGTACTGTGTGAGCTTTGACATGGTTTCAGCTTGTGGCTTTCTGATCAAGTCTTTCTTCAAGGAAGACATGTTAGGCTCAGTAATCTATTCCTCCAGCATGCTGGTATTAGTTTCACAGTTGGGGTAAGAGTGAAGCATGACTTAGCTTATCTAAACAGTTAACAGTACCTTTGTAAAATATTGCATGCTCTTGAATCAGTGTTTAGCCAATGCCTAGCTCATAATGAAATGTAGCTTCCAGATTGTCCTGACTACTATCCCACAGGTTTGATGTCTTGGATGCCTATTTTTAATACTGATGCTGTTCCAAATGTAAATTGTGTATTTTTAAAATACCTTTGATTGGACACTTCTTATGTAGGTTTCAACACACAAAAGCGTGTTACTATTGAGAGAATTACATAAATACTGCTAGCAAAAAAGTTTCCTGTCAGAAATGTGGTTATTAACCGCATCATTGCTGCAGCAATTCCCGTGCTGTGCTGCAATTTTTAAAATCCCTTGTTATGTGACAAGGTCAACTCGTCACACGCACAGCGCAGGTAACGCAAATGACGAGCTGACCTTGTCACACGTATCGAAGGGGTTAATTTGGGAGGGGACCCCCCTGCCAACTCAATAAACTCACTCTGGTTAGATCTAAACACAGCTCTGTGAGCATTTCTGCTCAACCCCGATAGCTATGGTACAAGCAGCAGGCAATAGCACAAGAATGGCATGCTAAGAACAAGCAGTTCCAACAAAAGGATGGAACACAAAACAATAAAAATCCCAAACCAATTAAACAAAATAGAAAAAGGTTTACTTATCGAAAAGACACCAAAATCATCAAAAAAGGTAAAGAAAGACTTGAAATATGATTTTTCTAATTGTAGGTCATTAGGCCCCCTAGAACAAATTAAGGCCTATGGAAAACCAATAGTTCGGAGTGGACAAGCAACTAGGAACAATTTCAGGCTGACCGAAATGGAGTACTGATCAGGTGGCCCCACTCAAATTGTTAACTTTTAAAATTAGTATCCAACTGCTGGAAATGTATTCTCCGGCTCGTCCTGCAGCCCCTAGCTTTTCAGAGACCGCTTCTGGGCACCAGGACTCTATTTAACCAGGTCTTCTGCAGGGTCTAATCCTCATTCGTCAGCTGGAGCCTCTTGGAGTCAGCAGTTCTTCAACTTTTTTGTCCATGAATCAGGTAAACAGGAGACCCTCACTTGACCCTTGAGAGAGCAGTTTGTCTCCTAGATGCAAGAATTCCGGGATCCTTGAGTCCTCTCTTTGTAGGAGTTTGAAGTTCGTATTCATCTTCCAGCAGGGGCTTTGCCTTCAGATGGAGTCTATCCCAGTCCAGTAATGCTGTGAAGAAGTGGTAGTGGAGGTGGATTTATGATGTGCACTAGCCAGTGATTGAAAGAATTGTACTGCCAATCCCAACTACTTTCTCTGCCTCCTTTTTCAGCTCTTCCTCTTTGCCTTACATTAACATTAACATTACCCAGGAGCCCATGTTTCAAGATTGTGGGATCCAGCTACCACCAGGCGTGTCTGTCTTCAGATTCTTGACCACTCCCTACCTGAAAGGGTCAAAACTGGTTTCCCCCATACTCTGATTGGAGCCTAACTGTGTAGGAGGGTCCTGTGGATAAAAAGAAGCTCTCCTTAGAATCTCCATGTCAAAAGAGACAATGCCGAAGCTTTCCTTTGCCCCAAGGGCAAACCCTTGTCCTCTGATTCAGAGTCATCAACTGTCCCACCCAAGGATATGTATTCCAGCTCAGGACGTCTGATGAGTAGCAGAACTGGTTTTAAGCCAATTCTGGCACAGTACATTTTTATAAAGTTACTTTTCTGCTTAAGTTATCAAAAATCTGACTACACCATGAAGTCAGATTTTAAGAACTAAGCAGTAAATAACGTCCATGCATTATTCTAGCCCTTTTCAAAGGACAGGTGGAAAATAAAGATGTTAATCTACCCGCTGCCTCAAAAGTCTAGCCTGGCCCATATAACAAAAATAGTTTTTGCTCTATATGTATATATAGTATCTTGCCCTATGGGCCCACAATGCATCTTTTAAGGGGGATATATGTATAAATAAAAATAAGCTTTTCCTACATCACAAAGGTATTTTCCCTACCATGTGCCACAACAGTGCGTTTAAATTGCAGCCTAGCCAGTGCACAGTAGTGCTCCTGGCAGAAAGTTATTGTGTTTTTCATGTGAGTGGTGCATTACACACTGGAGTCCACCTAGGACATTTAACTTTCCATGCCTTTGGTGCCCTTTAGGAACCATTTACAAGGGACCTATATGAAAGATAAATATGCTGAATACGGTTTTTTTCAATGTGCAGCAGATACTATTTAGCACATAGTTCTAAAGCCAGCAAATGCAGGGATGAAAAACTGGAGAGCCATGACAAAAAACAGGGGGATTTTTCACAATCATTAAATATTTTCCAGGTAGCAAATAGAGACGGCTTTAGGACTCTCTCGTTGCATTCAGTAATATTTCATAATACCCATTGCAATTATTAGTAGCAATAGGTTTTATTCATGTTGACTGACACGGTGTTCTACATTTTATAGCTGTGTGCAGTGCTTAATTTGTAAAAGGATGAGTGCCACTGCCCAAAGGTCTGCTCTGGCAGTGCTATGAAAAATCAGAACCCCGAATACTAAAGCTGTGTCATTTTGAATTAACCTCAGGCCTCTTTAATACACTACCAGACTCTGTTGCCCCTTTATCTCACTCTTCCCGGTCGCTGCTTTCTTTGTGCCCGTTTTACCGCCTTTCTCTTCCTCCTTCTTTCCTGAATGCCTGTGGGCCCCACCAGCAATAACTGCCTTAAATGAACCCCTTTTCTGCGGCGGCTATTCCGCCGCAGCGCTAAGGGGGAGGCGGGGTCGCGCGGCGCTCCCGTGCTCATGACGGAACCGCTCCGTCACGGCCCGCGGGTGAGCTGTGCTTGTGACGGAACGGTTCCGTCACGGCCCCGCCCGCTCTTTAGAACGTCAGC
The DNA here is from genome assembly GCF_964263255.1 of Lissotriton vulgaris. NCBI lineage: Eukaryota > Metazoa > Chordata > Amphibia > Caudata > Salamandridae > Lissotriton > Lissotriton vulgaris. The sequence goes on from NC_141694.1 coordinate 511,390,223, forward strand.
GCAGGCGCGGAATTCGCGCCACGCATGCGCGGCGAGCGGGCCGTGACGGAACCATTCCGTCACCAGCACAGCCCACCCGAGGCTCGTGACGGAACGGTTCCGTCACGAGCATGGGAGGGGTTAAGCATTAGCTGTGAGGCATCAAAACAACAACAGGTTAGGAGAGTGGCTAAAAAGGTAAGATGCTGTTTTTGGGACTGAAACAACACAGGCTTGTCCTACCAGTAAAATACATTCAAAGGGCCTAATGTAGAGTTTAGTTGATGGGATACTCTGTCACAGAAGCGATGCTTACCCTCTCCTTCGAATTACAAGTGCCACAGGATATAATGCACTTGTAATACAATGGGCGGGATATCCTTTACATTCACCGACCACTAAATCAGGCCCCATGTTTGGAAAAGAATTACAGTGTGAACTAAAGGGACAGACCTTTAGAAGCATGAGTCAGATTTGGAAATGTGAGTCCGATTTGTGAATTAGTAAACCAGCAAGAGACCAAATATGGATACGCCAAAATTAAGTTAAAAGTTAGCCAAGAAAGGCAGAATATGCGATGACATCACAAATGCAGCACACTGCTGACAAGGGAATCTAAATGAAATGCAGACTTCCCTCTCTCTTTGAACATGACCTCATACCTTGTAATTGTTTGCAGATACAGAAATGAAATTCAGATGTTTCTTAATCTCTTGATAAAAAAGGTTTTTGTTTGTCTCAGTTAGAAGACCTTTACAAATATACTTTCAGCGTGGGAAAACAGACTGAGCAAATGTGACCTCATGCTCTCTGGTTGTATTTTTCTTGGAGAGCGTTGGTTTATAAAATAATAGTCTATTTTCGAAATGCAGGTACAAACAAGATGAGAGCATGTGTTTCTGAATAGAAATTAACTTGGAAATAAGCAGGACATTAATCATTTCTTCTATTTGATACTTTGAATTTATCTTGGCCAAAGAAGGTTATAAATATGCAAACCATTGGTATTTTATGTTATTATATTTAGAAAATGAGAACTATCTGCCGGTTTGTTTGTTGTATTTAGCAAAAAACAACGGTCCTTGACAAGGAGGAAATAACAATTTACAATAATTATAGGCCACAATATGCACTATAATGAACAGAAAGTCCAGCCGGACTTCAAAATGTATTCAATACTTAAATAAAACAAATCAAACAGAACAACAACAGAGCAGTGGGACACAGTCCTGTATCCACAGTACTAGACAAACAATACAAAGTACATTAAACTAGGGATTTTCAGGCATTTGGAAGGAACGGGAGCAAAAGGGGTGATTTTACAATCTGATTGCTTCACATATGTGGGAAACACATGATTTTTAGGCACATGATAGTAAACTAGTGCTTAGACCACATATTATGTCGACGGTGTTTCCATCCAGTTATAAATAGTGGATCATCATCAGGACATTCAGTGCTTGCCTGAATTTAAAAGCCTAGAGCCGGTGGAGAGGGCCGATTCCAGAATCAAGGGCGCGCGATCTGCCAGTTGAATGATTCTAGACCGGATGGCAATGCGGTTGGGCGTAATGAGCCTTGCCCGTCAGCAGTCAGCCTTAGACGGGTTAAGCCTCAACGCAGATTGCGAGTTCGAGGACTGGTTGTGGAAGGAGGTGGAGAGAGCCTGCAAGGAGCCTCACGGCTTGGATTCCTTGGGAAGCGCGAGGGCTAGAAGAACAATGCTGATAGCGCGTGATCTGCGCACCAGTCTCCCGAAGGTTGAGAGAACTCAGGGGTGCCTGGCCAGGTGTGGAACATATGGAACCGCCAATTTGAACCTGGCCACGGAGCGCGGTGGCCTGTAATAAGGCTCCTTAAGTTCGCGATGGAACTTGCAAGAACGTTTCGGTGCAGAATCGCGCCGTAGAAGCACTAGTTCACTATCATGTGCCTAAAAATCATGTGTTTCCCACATATGTGAAGCAATCAGATTGTAAAATCACCCCTTTTGCTCCTGTTCCTTCCAAATGCCTGAAAATCCCTAGTTTAATGTACTTTGTATTGTTTGTCTAGTACTGTGGGTACAGGACTGTGTCCCACTGCTCTATTGTTGTTCTGTTTGATTTGTTTTATTTAATTATTGAATAAAGTTTGAAGTCCGGCTGGACTTCCTGTTCATTATAGTGCATATTGTGGCCTATAATTATTGTAAATTGTTATTTCCTCCTTGTCAAGGACCGTTGTTTTTTGCTAAGTTGATACCCTAGGTCCTTGCTTACCAAGAGGGTTCTCTTGTTCTTTAATAATGGTTTGTTTGTTGTAGCCATACTATAAAATAACAGCTTAGCCATTTAGGATCAAGTCTTTTAAATGACTGCTACGTTTATTGTGTCTACACAAGAAACAACTGTGCTTTTCCTCCGAGCAATAAGGGGCACTGGAACGCTGCAATCAAATACAATGAAATGAATTACACCCGCTCCCTATGAAGCCAACATCTTTAACCCCTTCCATGCTGGTGACGAACCCCAGCCGTCACGCTCCACGGTGCTCGTGTGCTGATGACGGCTGGGGTTCGTCACGGCCCGCCCCTGTTCGTCCGGCGGCCGCACACGGGGGAAATCGCGGCCGCACGGAAGGGGTTAAAAAGACGAGATGGATCCCGACCTACATACATGGAAACCACCAAATATGTTTTAAAGCAAATTTCACTCTTAAATCTTAAGTTTTTCATCCTAAACTCTAATTTTAAAACAACCATATTATCCGCGTTCCTGGGGCGCTGTCTCGTGGGCTTCACCAAGTTCCTACAAGCAAAGTAAAACAAGGTAGGCCAGCTTTTGCATGTATCTGAGCTGACTGAAGTTTAACACACAGACCCACTTTTGTACACACTGTATTGGTGCAAAGTGAATATCATCAAACCTGGTTGTCTCGTCCACAAAGCACGTCACACCCTAAAACAAATTGTGACGGCTTTTCACCAGCATTAAGGTGGTCAAAACAAAGCACACATTGGTGTGTAAAACGTGAAAATATTGTTTCCGTAATTGCTTTATTTACAATGAATAATACACTTGGAGCCAATAACCAGGAGTAACACCATTAGTGCTCAAGGGCACTGCATTCCGATTTTGCGACCAGTGACTAAGGCTTGTGCAGCCAAATTAAAGAGGTGCAAAATGTCAAGAGAGTCCTTTAGAGGGATGGCACCCTGAACTGGTAATATTCTGCCTGTTTCCCTACGCAAGATGAAACAAATATACTCTACTTTCAAAAGAAACTACAAATATTACTTTGTAAGCCATCTCTAACTAGGAATAATTTATTGTGCTGGCTTAGCTTACCTTGATGCAATTTTTTATTTATTTCCCAGTTTAATATCTAGTATAGACCTTCTGCTCCTTCATTCTAATGTTTTTATTTCTGTTTCTCACTACTAAAATGTAAAACATTATCAGCCAGATTCATCAAGCCGAAATCGGCTCGCCACGGGCAGATTCTAAGAATCCGGCCCTTTGCGAGCGCTATTTTTGCATTTGGGATTCATCATCCCAAATGCAAAAATCGCAATTCAAAAAATCGCTAAATTGCGAATAATTGCATTTAAGGAATCTCACTTTGAGATTCCTTAAATGCAATTCATGAACCATTTTAAAATTGCGAATTCGCAATCTGGGCCGCTATTTACCGCGTGGTAAATAGCAAAAACTTAGAAAAATGCACTTTAGTGCATTTTTCTAAGTTGTATGTTACACACATGTACACACATGTATGCTACACACACACACGTCCAAAGGACATGTGTGTGCGCAACACCAGTGTACATTACCATTTCAAGGGTGCAACAGGGTGTCCTTTGGACACCCTGGCACCCTTGAAATCGCTTCCTTATTTGCGATTCGCTATTTGCTAATCGCAAATAAGGAATGACTCCCCAATCATTGCCATGGGCCTAAAGGCCCATAGGAATGAATGGGGAGTCATTCCTTATTTGCGATTAGCAATTAGCGAATCGCAAATAAGGAAGCTGTAGAAATCGCAATAAATATTGCGATTTCTACATGAATCCCGTTTTGCGAGTCTTTAATAGCGATTCCTTTAAAATCGCTATTAAGGACTCGCAAAACATGACAATGATGAATCTGAGGGTCTGTCCTCGGTGGGGGGACTGTTTTAATTGCATTCTATCAAGTGGCATCTGGCACCCTAAATATTTGGTGGGGCAACCACTGACCACCAGTGCCTGGTCAACACCAAAGCTGTCTATCATGACCCACTACAAACAGAGTTTATAACGAACCACGACTGAGAGCATGTACTCACCCACTGCATGCATTGGCTCGCCGCTAGTCATCCTACTTCTGTCCCTCGGTGCTGGTCTCGTCTGCAGGTTCTCCGCACCAATCCGAACGCTGCTCTCATGCTGCTGATAATGTTCGCAGCATGAGAGTAGCGCCAGGATTGGCTAGAGAGGGCTGCCTCGACGCCCCTGCAGACACTGGGGGCCTGTGCCTGCACTCCACCTAGCTGTCTTAAAAAGCTGAGCGGAGAGGTTTACAAATGTCAGGCTGGACATAGCAAGATAGTTGGTCAGCCTGACATGCGTCCTGTAAACTGGTGGAGTGAGCAACCTTTACCTGCTGCCAGTCAGCAGCAGTGTCCCCACCCCCAAAACACAGCTTGAGCTAGGGACAGGTAAAAAATAAAATGGTAATGCATTCATTTTATTATCATTTTATTTTTCACCTTTTGAGGCGCTGGCAGCAGGGGGGAGACTCTCCTCTGCCCTAATGGAGGGGCTGCCGCTGATTACATCCCTTTCTACTTGTCCCTGCTGCCCCAGCAGATAACTCAAGGGCAAGGCTTTTATCAGCAGGTATATTCCAGAGCACCAGGTTGTAACTCTAAATTATGAATATTTTAAATACATGAATACAAAATCCTCTCATGCAATTTTTGCTTTTTACAGAATCATGTATGGAAAGATTTATTTTTTTACATATTGATATTATCACACTCTGGAAGCACAACCAAGATTATTTTTAATATTCGGTATGAAAATATACTATAAATAACAAATATAACAGTTATAGTATTACAAGCATATGTAAATGTTTTATTTACCATATATGAAATAAATAGTCTGTAAAGGAAAAACACTGGTAATGTTAGGACTTTCTAGAGACTGAAATTGAATATCAAGATAGGAAAGTACTTGAGAGAATCTCTGCATCAACAGCTGGACTAAATGGTTGCTTTTTAGTCTAGAATCTGGCTTCCTTCAGGAAAAGGTCACGTTTCAGTAGCAACTTTGCTTTAAACAAACTGTTTTATTGTGTTCAGAGCAAGTGCTGGCAGAAAAGAGATACAGAACTGAAGGAAATGCCTGCTATGCAAAAAACCCAAAAAGGCAAGATGAAAAGCAATACAAAGTGGTTATAGAGGGCTCCATAGAAACTTGAGACGGGAGATTTAAATTTAAGTGGGAACAGACTTGCACTGGACAACATATGTGGGACTGACATGCACTTGCTGGACCACAGAGCTAGAGTTAAGTCCAAAAAAGGGGGAAAAGGGACAAACATCTTAAGCAGTGGTGGGCATATTACAAAACGGACTCTGACTGAATTGCGACACAGTAACTTGGTTATCATTTATACTATGTGACAAGAAGCTGGAAATAGAAACGTCACAGAAAGCATGGTGACCATCTTAGTTTCGAGTATAGTCACAATCCCTTAATATTGGTGGCCTTCTTGCAATGAATAGCCAGCCTCAAATAACCCTTGGGACGAAGTGCAACTGGGTGACAAAATGTTGGTGACAGCATTTTCTGTCTGCAGGGCTTCTTGCCAAGACCTAAAGGCCCAACACCATTTCCATACAACCAACACTTTCAAGGGAAAAAACATCTGGCCGCCTGTGCTCAGTCAGGGCAAGCAGCACCATTGAAATGGCCCACCCACCACACTAAGACAGAGGAAGGACGTTGTCGTACACACACTACAGCAAAGTAGCAACGCAGGTGCCCGATTCCAGGCACAGTTAAGCCCCAACTGCAGCACTGAACACAGTGTCCCTGCTCCTCAAAGTAGAGCTCTATGTCCCCAGTAGCCCTCAACCTACAGACACAATATGGCATGTGACTGGAAAAGGCTATTCATTTGTGGACTGACAGCTTATTAAAGAATAAAGATTAGTTCTGTTCGTCAAAAGTGGAGAGGTCATGCTACAAATAACAACTGAAGAAAATGAGTATATGGTTTGTGCATATGAAATAAGGCTTCCCGACGCGTTTCTTGAGCGAGCTGGTTGCTTAACAGGTTTCAAACACATAAACAGAAACAAAATGCTATACTTATTTATTTATGCATATTTATATAATGCAAACACTACCCAAAAGTGCTAGAGTGCTTTTCAGGAGAAATATTTTGTTAAATGGCAGTTACAAATGGTTTAAGATAGGCAATACAGCTATAATTAAATACAAAGACTGAAAGAAGAACAAGGTAAATAATTGCATAAAACAGAATGTACAAAAGCCGTAAAAATATTGAGGTAGCATACAGATTGTACACAAGATATATATGGCTTTAAATCGTGGGAGGTAGTACACAGCCATAAAAAGGATGAGGTAGTGTAGAGGCCTGTGCCAATAGTTGATCACAGTGTTCTAGAAAAAATTCAGTCGAAAGAGAAAGGCTTTCAGGTCTGTTTTGAAAGTCATCAGCGAGGTAGTTGTGCACAGATTTGGAGGTGGTGAATTCCAGATTCTGGTTGCGCTTCCTGCGAAGACGTGTGCCATTAGTCGTTTAGGAGCATTCCTTTGATGTTTTCCATTTGTCTAGAGCCATCAGAGAGCTTGAGTTTGTCTGTCAGGTAACAGGGAGTGGATGTGTTTAGGGCCTTATGGTTGATGCAGGCAATGTTCTAGATAGCCTTTCTTCAATTGACTACCATCAGAGAGTGATCAGAATGGGGGTAATGGGGTCTTTGTTTTTGGCCTCGCAGGTGGACAGTGCTTGCCGAGATAAGAATCATTTTCAAGGGGGTGAGATGGGTTTTGGAGAGACCAGTCTTGAGAGAGTTACAGTAGTCTATTCTAGAGAGCACCAGTGTTTGAGCAAGAGGTTTAAGATCTTGCACACAACACACTTAAGTTGCAATGTGTTTTCCCTTGGGCTTGGAAGCAAATGTGCCAAAGGGCTGGGCAGGTTAAATAAGGAAAATATCCTTAAAAGCTTAAAATCTCCTGAGTGGTTTTCGTCTTTTGTGATAGTAAGAAAGACATCATGGTAGTTTAGGTTGTGTGTAGATTTAAGCAGCGCAAACAAGAACATACTCATGAAAGATCCAGAACAATTTTGAATAATTGACTTAACATCTGAATGCCATCAAAGTTAGATTACAAGAAAATTCCAAAGAGCATTAGGCATTTTTTTAAATTTCAGATGGAACATTAATTTCATTTTAAAAGACTCCCTTTTGCACTTGTATTGGCAGCAACTGTATTTCCAAGTGTTACACATGTGTTATTTAAAGGAAAGCCTGGTGTTGTTTCCAGGACACAACATTGAAATTTGATGGCAATTTAGGAATGACAAATTCAAGTTTGGTGATTTTAAAGAGAAATTGTATAGCTGTTCAACCAGTGTAACTTTAGAGTGCACCAGATCGATTATTTGGGTCATGAACATTTGGGAAACTGAGTATGACCTTTAAATGCACTGGTTAAAACCATAATGGAAACAATTGATATGCCTTGAATATGCAGCTTTCATATAAAATAAGAGGAGAGTTTTTAAACGGATAGAGAACCATGAATAGGAATTTTACTGGTTAAGAAAATAAACAGCACCATGCTTAATGAGTTTCCGATTTAAATGAGATTTTGTAATAACTACTTGTGCCTGTAGATATGGGTTAAGAAACAAGTTGATGCAAAAAAAGAAAAGCAAGGAGGTGGTTGTGTATCTCTCATTGAAGACCACAGAACTATGATATTTGGTCGTGGAGAAAGAAGAGATGGTGGTCATTTTGGTGGTTAACATATTTTGGAGATTTTGACACTGACCATAGACATTCAAACGCAATTTGCATGGTCAACTGTATATACCTTGTCTCAACAGGAAAGTCCAGAAAGGTAGCAAACCTATACAACTACACAATGTATTACTATTTCACCTTGTATTATTGAAAAGACTACTCATGGTGAAAGGGTTGTAATCATCAACTGCTATTTCCGAGGGAAAAATGGGAGATAGTAGACATAAAGGATTAGGGTTTTGGGTATTTTGCTTTGGAGTTAAAGGATGTTGGTTAAATAGAAACAAGATTATGAAAAATGGAAGGCCATGATGAAATGTTAAAGATGAATTGTCACTCATTTAATTTCATAGATCATTTGTTTCTAGAATTATACATAAATTAATTTGGGAAACAAGCGAATGCTTTTTCTGCAGTATATGCAAATGAATTTGATAAATGGTTTAATATATTTAGCTTCTAAGGAACCTAGAAGGACCTACAACCAAACAAATGCTAACGTTGTTTATTGATGGCCATGAATGATGTTTTAACATACAGAGTTGTATATAGAGTATGCTGTGTCAGTAAACTGACAACATTTTCAAGTTATTTATTGCAACTGTGTCATCTTTATTTCATCCACATTTACCAGTAGAATGAGTAGTGTTGGACATTTTACGTAGTATGGATTTTTTTGGGACTTCTAAGTATTTTGTGGCACAGATAGATCCCTATCCAGCATTGTTTGAAACTAGAGACATAGTTAATTGCAAAAATGTATCAAGTAGATCAGGGGCTTTTAAAGTATAGGTGTGTTGATCAAAATAACTTAATTTCATACCACCAAGAAGTCAATGGTCTAATCAATGAATTTAATAGGAGCACCAACAAGCCTTTCAAGTAACAATGATTTCTGGTAAGAAGCTGTCAGAAGATTTGCTCAAGTTGATTGTTGCATGCAGACTATCTCCATACAGTACCAGAGGAATAGCTTAGTCTGACATATTGAGAAGAAGAAAGTATAATAAGCCTGTATGTCCTGGTGTCCATTAGATCAGCAAATAGAAAGAACATTTGGACTGAGTACATCAGAGGACAATAAAAAGAGAGCTGTTAGCCATGTAGGTATGGGATAGTGTTCTAGGATTCTAGGATGAAATGTATATGAGCTTTAGGAAGCAGCAATTACAGCACATTTTACAATTGGATTCCCGACAGTCGCTTTAAGCACTGCAGACATCAGACAGCTGCTGCCAGTAAGACACCTACTTGAGCCTACAAGGATCATAAGCATGTTGCCTTCTTTCCCATAGGCATGGAATCAGGGCCGGCTCTAGGGTGGTGCGACCAGTGCCACCGCACAGGGTGCTGACTTCCTGGGGGCGCCTTGTTTACAATTTTATTATGTTTTTAAAGCACCTGCTGCCGCTTTCCTTTCCTCCAGCTATTATCAGGCAACACAAAAATGTAAAGATAACTCCTGTGATTAATGTTCATTCTGGAGAGCAAACAGAAATTGTATATGGTCAGTGTGTCCCCCCCCTCGCACCCTATCCATGTACCCATGCTCCATGTATGTCCATGTTATCATATAATTCCCTTCCCGTGCCTGTAATGATAATGCCCCTGCATTTCCGTCTAATGTTAGCATGTCAGCTATTAGGTCTTACATGAAGGAAATGTTACTTCTGCACTGTGGCCTACGTTACCAATGCATTTACATGGTACACGTTTAAATATTGAGAAGCACACGTTTTTCCTGCCCAACCGAGCCAGGCCCTGAATTCAGGCTCCGAGCCTCTTCTGTCTCTGAAAAGCTGCTGTTTAGGTATGCATCCCTGACCTCTCCTTCACTCCCTGCCCAGCCGAGAGGTGCCCGGCCTGGCCTGCCTGCCAAGACGGTATTTTGCCTACAGTTATCTGTTCAGCCTCCGCAAAACACATTCCAGTCTAGTGAAATAGGTAAACATTTTCCGCCTGCAGAGCATAGGGCCTAGCCTTCCTGTCTCCATGCAAGTGATTTACTGAACCCGTTACCATAGTAGGCCCATGGCCCCCACGTATTGCACGAAGAAATATATGTGCACATTAGCATTCAGTGATGAACAGCCTTTACTCGAGAGACCTTTGCTTCAGACTATACATCCTCCAAACACAAGATATCAGATATGCCAAAGGTACAGGTCGCTCTGACACCCCAGACTCCATACTCCTCTACTAGTGCTAAAGTCACAGCCCCCCAGCTCTCCCCAGTTACACGTCAATTTCACGTCATGGCCAGTTGCGCGCACATGTAGGTTAAAGGTTTCTGCTGATCCTGCAGTCCTTCTCTATGCATCCACCCACCTATGACACTCCTATGACTCATCTAGTGCACACCTTCGTGTACGCCTCTTTACACGCCTTCTTTTACGCCCATGTGTTCTTATCTCTCTCTGTTCACATTGCTCCGCCTGGAGAGTTCCGCCTACTGTATTCACTACAATTGTATGGTTTTACTATATATAATGTGTAATGTTAATAAAGTGTGTGATTCCCTTCCTGAACCTTAGTGGTGATGGAACCCGATTCTCCCCCTGGCTCGAGCCATTGAAATAAAGCCCTTTTAACTTGGACACCACAGACTCTGCTTCTCATTTTAAGAGCTATCCTTATTGTTATTAATGTATAGAAAAACGTCTGGGTAATTTTATTTACCACAATGTGAAAGTTGTGCAGAGGGATAATATGCCTGCTGCAAAGAACCCGCACCATGCAGGTCACAAAGTGCATATAATATAAATAGATCAGCAGGTTATTCCTTTTAAAAGAGACATCCTTTTTTTACCTGCAATTTATAACTTAAAGTCCTAACATAGAACAGTGAGCTATTAACTTTCACCATAGAACTGCTTGCACACTGCGAAGTATAGATTAGAGCATAGATTAATGTTGCAAAATGGGTTAATTTAGATAAACAATCTATTCTTATTATTAACGAGAACTCCCAACTATGCTGTTTCTTTTTCAATGTTGAGTTTGTGCTTCTCCACACCAAGCACTTTTAAACTATACTACCTGCCAGTATGGATGACATGTGAATCCTACACTTGTAGTCATTTGGCGTATATAACATTTCCCATGCACTGATTTATACATGCATGATTTATTGCCTCTGTGTAAAGTGTGTGTGGTGCAAATTGCTCTCACATCCTTTGCTGGTATGAGTGGCACTATATAACTAATTCAATGCATCTGAAAGAGAGTGGTTATGGAGTCTTGGTCACTGTTAAAGGGTGCTAGAGAGAGAATCCGTGGTGGAGGTATACTTTAGGGGCGCCAACTAATATTGTTGCACTGGGCGCCACCAGTGCTAAAGCCAGCCCTGCATGGAATGAAGGCTTCCCAACGTTGGGCATGTACATCTGGCAGGACTGACTCCCTGGCATGTCTCTATCATTATAAGCTACACATCGAGGGGATACCTTATAGATCCTAAGGTGATGGATAAATTCCTGGGAGCAACATTATCCCCTCCCACCCTTAAGTCTAGCACCAACTCAGCCTGACCAGAAGCTTAGCAGAGGTGGTGCTACAACCAGAAAGAACTGACATTTCAAGTTCAAGAGTATTTGTGAATAAATGAAACTTTTTACATCTCAAGTACTGCTTTCTGAGCTGACCCTCCTTTTAATTTTAAATGCAGGCCACAATATCGGTCGACTTAAAAGCTGATCAACAGAAATATTAAACTGTCAGTCTCACACAGGAGTGTTTTTAGCAAAACCCTAGTCTTAAATGCTTCCATAAATTCGTGAATCTGTATCTGTTCTCTTAAAGATTGTAACCTATCTGCCAAAAATAAAATTAAAAAACATTCCCTTAATCGTTTGTCCCTAAAATGCTTTCATCACAATAAGCAATTTCCTTGTTTACTTTTATGTTTATCGGCTGCTATGCAGACCGTCAGACAAGTCACAAAAACATGTGAATGTTTGTCACGCCTGCTTGCAAGGTATGAAATGTTCGTCACTAAATTGTTTATACTCCGGTCAAGAAGTTGCATGTATAAACTAGGATTTAATTTTGATGAGTTTGCCCCGGAGGATCTTTTATTTGTCAGATAAAGTGCTACATTTAGGACATATAAATCCATAACAACCAGAAACACGATAGCATTTTCAATGTTCCGTGGTATGGACTTAATGCATAAAGGTTTCTTAGCGATGAAACGAAAGAGCAAGCATTGTGTGGCACACTGATTGCCACGTCAGCAGGGTTGAGACAGAAGATTTTCAAAAATGCAAATTTTGAGAAATATGTGTTACTTTTAATTCGTCTACGGAGGGAAATGTTCTACAAATCTGCAGATAAATAGAAACATATATGACCGAGGCTGTAGAAGGATGCAAACCTAGTGAAAAAGGTGGCTTGGCATTGTGATTTGCATTCATGTACCTTGAACAAAAAAGAAATGAATTCAGACCTAACTGTGAGTACTTAGGTTTCCGGTGTGGGGTGTACTGAGCACACTGTGAGATGTAATGTGAGGACTGTATGGTGCCGAATGAACATTGTAGCGAGTCACGTTCGTGTTGCGATGTGGAGTGTGACTGCTGTGCAATCATTCATATATTCTGTGGCTGCAGTACCTTCAGACTAGGGTATCTCGGGTATCCTTACCTCTTTAATCAGGGCTCGAGCTTCCATTTAATAAATGAAAGCTAGACTGGCACTTCAACTGGGGTTGGTGTGTATGGGAAGAAGGAAATTCCATTTCTACACCCCTCCATGCTATTTACCACTAACTCTAACCTCATGTAACCATCTTTTGAGATGCAAATCTATCTATTTGCTTTAAAATCGCGACATGTGACACGCTAAGTCACATATTATAAAGTAAAGATGCCAGAACTCAACTGAAATAAATATTTCAGTTGAGGTCTGACGTCACAATGCCTGCTGCCAGCAGCTAAGGGGACAGGCATGTCAGGTCTTTTCTTTCTTTCTGCTCCGTTTTTGTAGCTGTGCAACTACAGCCAGAAAGGAGATATTTATGGCAAAATATTTATTTTTGTACTCCCTAGGTAATTATAGAAAATTAGAATCTTTATTCATGTTTCTATACTTTCCAGGCGATTGCACTTTATTGTTTTTTTTCTTTTAAAAGACTTGCTTCTAATATCTTCTTGCAACAATTATCTCACCGCTTTTTTGATGTATTTAATTTTGCAATGGAGATTCTATTTTTATTCTACATGTTAGCAAACATGCTCTCTCTTTTAAATGAAAGAGCTATGTACAAAAAGTTTAAGTGGTTAGTGGAAAAGGTGATGATGTGGCCATGTACTATAATGGATAAAGTACCCCCTTTGTCCTTGTTCCTCTATATGGTTATGGAACTTCTTGGAAACATGCAATATCCTTATAATGTTTTGCTGCAGGTACTTCATCCCACACACACACACACACAAACACACACACACACATACATATAAAACCTCGTAGCCCTAATAAGGTATTGAAGCACATTTGCAGAACAGGAAGTATGCTACACTGTATGATGCATTAATGATGATTTCTGCATATAAATGAATCTGAAAGCGAGAAACCAGACTATCTATATTGTAACACTCTCTTCCAGAATGTGTTTTTTTGGTACTAGTGTGCTCAGCCTAGGTGCGGGCTACAGTTGTCAGTGTCTGACACCGCTCGGGTTGCGATAGGGCAGAGAGGGGCTACTGGAATCCAACTTGGTGGTGGAGGTTGTGTGCTGCTGGTGTTGTGGGGTCCGTCCCACTACGGCTCTGCAAAGACTGCCAAGTACACTCTTTCTGCACTTGACTCTCAGTTGTAGCAGTTACAAGCTTCTCAGGAAGGTAATGTGGAGGGCCAGAATCCAGAACTCAATAATCAACCAACAAAGTTGTCTTCAGCAGTGGTAGTCTCCCAAACCAGATGCACACTGGGTGCTACCTCCAGGATGGATGTCTTCAGCAGTTGTGGCCTCACAGTCAATCAAGGCTTCCTCAACAGCAGCAATGAAGAATCTCGAACTCGGATGTCAGCAACAGCAGCAGCAAACATCTCTCAGGCACACAGCAGGATGTTGGTAACACAACAATGCTTGACAAATCAAAGTTTGGTGGAATTCATGCAAGAACTATTCAGGAAGACCAGGGGACCACTTCACACATGAGTCCCTCCTGACTTCGCTCCATTTTAGTCTTCTGCTTAATTTGGTTATTCTTCATGCCAAGAACATGATGGGCTTCTCCTGCTGGACATTCTTTCCTTGTTCAGGGTCAGGCATACTCGTTACCTCTCTCAGCAGGCAGGCTTCTTGGCAGATCCCTGCCTCCTCCAGCAGAAAGCGCAAACTTCAGGTGATGCCCCCCGAACCTCTGGGAGACTGACGGTCATGCAGGCACCAGCCCTTCAAGTTCTCTGTTGAGCATTTCCTACATTGATCATGAAGATGATGGCTCTTACAGCGGGTAGCAAGGAGTCTAAGCAGTAGTATTCAGAAGACAGGCACGATGAAGTGTGAAATATCTGCATTTGGCGGTCATCAGCCTACCAGAAACAGTAATCAGGGACATACAAAAAGGGCAAACCATAACTAGAAACCTATATTTTACTGAAACATTTATATAGTGCTTACTAACCCTATGTGAGGCACTGAAGCACTTGCACTACATAAACAGCAAGCTATGCCATAAAGGGTGTGTGACTGGAAGGGCATTGTTTATGTTTTTTTTTATCATTTGTGGGAAGTGTTTCCATATCGTGCAGGATGACCCCCTAGTCGTGATCATGTTATAGGAGCATCGCCTATCAGTCATTTTGAATAAGATTTATGTGAGAAAAGCGCACCGTTTATGTTTTCCAGTAAGCTGGCAGTGTGAGCAACTCTGCACGTCCCTTTATGGAATTTCTTAAGATCATAGTTTACTTAACTGGTTACTATACTGGAATGTCCAACCTGATATTTTATTTAATGATTTATTTATTTATTGGTCCTGAGCAGGCCTGTTAGGATTGGGAGGTTGTGGGGAAATTTGTTGGGATGAGCTTTCTTGCTGTCATCACATATGAGTGCTGTTGTGAGAAGTAAAGCGTTCATAATGTGTAACTAGCTGGTACCTGCAGTGGTGGACTAGTTTAGGGTCTTCTGATTTGCCAGCAGTATGTGATAGAGCTCTTCTGATATTCCATGACTGTTCAGATGGTGATGGCTGTTCATTGGCTGCTACAGTACTGGGGGATAGACATAACCGGTATCAGATATGTCTTTTGTTAATCTAAGAAGGTTAAGCTACAGTTAGCTTATAACAGCTAAGTGTCATGGTCTCAGTATTAGTGTGGACCAGAAGGAAGGGCTCGAAAAATCATAAATATTGCACTAGACCTGCAGGTCTAGTAACCTATAAAATCTCCTCGACCTAACTGAAATGCATTTGACCTCTGACTCTGAAAGCCGAGTAAATCAAGATTAAAGATTCTTTTTTGCTCATTTACTTTGTGATCAAAAAAGATACCTTTAAATCTTACTATCTTGTCACATTTCCTCTGCTTTTAGAGGCAGAGGTCAAGTGTCAATTTGTCTTCCTACACTCCTTGGTTCCAGACTAGCCCAATACACACATTCCAGTTCCGGTTCAACACAACAGGGAAGGCCCAATTTAAACCAACATTAAATGCTATCACAACCCTTCTCTTAACACCCCAAAGTGAATGCTAAGCAGATTCACAAACGCAATTTAACATAAACAAAACAGATTAAGGAGTCTCTTTACACTTTAGTTAGGTTTTTGATTAACATGTTTTTGTTTTTGAGGTCTTCTTGTCACTTCGCTGCAGTTTTTTTTTTTAAAGAAAGCCCTAATCGGGCACACTCACACAAACAGCTTGGAATGGGAAATTTCACAGCAAAAAACTGTCTCCTCTTACGAGTTTTGCTCTGGTCTGTTCTCTTGTCTTTTCATCAGGAACACTCTATCTAACCCCTCATCCCAACCATCTACCAAGTGGCTATGCTCAGTAAGAGCTAATCAGCAGCTGTTTGCTAACAAGGCCCTCAGTGGATTTCTAAGGGTAGCCCTGTCTCTATCCACCCTCGCTTTAGTGTGTGGATCTTCACCCTTCAGCCATGGGAATGCAGTCAATACACTTCCACTTTCTGGGAAAGCTGGTTCCACTCTCCATTTTGTGCCCGCTAAAAAAGGGTCAATTTAAAATGGATCTCACTGGTCTCAGTACTCAGAATTTCACCACACAAAAATTCCCACTACCATAGATGTGGTATTCAGAAAGCTGAATATACATACACTCCATACATACACTCGACATGAACATAGAATCTTAGCTCAAGGGTCCGGAACTCACAGAACTCTGCACTGATCAGGTCAGGAGCAACACTTGGGAAGCGAAGCATCACTGAAGAGAAACTGGTAACACAATCAGGAGGGGGCAAAGAGGTTTCGCAGTGGTATTGGTGCCTGTTGGAAGAGATAGATGGAGAATTCATCCTCCCGGAACAACTATGGGGCACAGAACTCGGTGCCCAGTGTATAGAAATTTGGCAGAAATCCTGTACCCTGTTATACAAGTGCGTTAAACCTGCATGGCTAAGGCGCAATCATTTTTTTACAATCCATCGAGCCTATTTTACACCATTAAAGTTATCTAAATTTATCCCAGGGAAGAAATGTAATAAATGAGACTATGTCGCAGACTCGGACATCCACATGTTTAAGGAATGCCCTAGCATAAACCAGTTCTGGAATGAAGTAAAAGCGACTTTGGGCTCCATTTTTAACATCTCGATCACTATTACACTTTCCCTGATCATATTTGGATGGGACAATAACATCAAAGGTCATGCAAGGACATTTCTGTTCTATGCAATATTGCTTGCAAGAAGAGAGATATGCAAGGTCTGGACGGAAAATCTGGCACCAACACATGCAAATTGGTTATCATCTCTCTATGCAACCTCCAAAACGGACATGTCGAGATCAGGTGGCTCACGTAGCCGAGCTTTCTGGGACTTTTTGGTTCATTGGAGACAGTAACCGGGGTTTTTTTTTTGTGGTTTTTTTTTTCTCCCCGGTCCTATGATTATGCCTTAGAACTCCAAGAACTAGGCCCCCTCAATTGGCTCCGAAGGCTAGTTCAACTGAGCAAAGCATCAAGTTTGGAGTCATACCCGCTTTACTCTTCGGGCCATCTCTTGCCGATTTTCATCTTTCATCAATCGTGTTATCAGGTGCGGGGGAATCCCTGCACTCTGAATACGCGCATGGCAGTTGGAGGCTGAATAAGAGTTGGGCCAGGCAAATGAGGATACAAAAAAAAAAAGACATGAACATAGAATCTTAGCTCAAGGGTCCGGAGCTCACAGAACAGATGTTACACAAGAAAGGTGTCAGCAAATGACACTCATTGACACAGAAAAAAGATCAGAGCACATTAATGACTCATAAAACTCAGTTTTCTGCCACCCCCACTTTGCATGACTCACCCAGGGCCTGGACAGTAGTCCTGTGGCCACACTGAGGGCACACTTTGTGCACACCTGCAGAAAGCGGAATAGGTTCTAGCCCTCGCAACATTGGGGACATGCTAGGTTAGTATAGTGCCAGGGCCAACAATATTCAGATGATAAAATACAGCTTGAATATAATAAGTGCATATTAATTATGCTAAACAAACCACTGACAAGCAACACTGGATTGTTGTTGTGTTATGAATAAAAGGCAGAAACAAGGTATGATAGATGGAAACAAATCAAAAACAGACAGAGATTTTGCTAAAAGGCTTAGCATTAATACACCCTGACAACAATGGCAATAGTGAACTAAAGAGGCAAGTTAGTTGTTATGTGCACTCTTTGGGGGACCTGTGTTCCTGTAATACAGGTAAAACATTATAGTTTAATAAATCAAACACAGGAGAAGGTGTTGTACAGCGTGCATCCTGAAGCCCTGTATTTTGAGGTCCTCATATTTATGATAATGAAGAAAAAGGAGGGAAAGTGCAATTAAACTATTGCCTAGGATCACGCAATTTGTTAAAGTGGGGAAGCAGGGGATTATTCCCCGATTATCTGTCTTCATAATGTGCAACTCAGCCCCTAGATGTGTATGCTTTGACTCCACTACACCCACCTCACTGCCAATGCCCCCCAAGACTGCCCAAACCCAGCCCGACCCCACCCCACTGACATCAATGAGGGCCTCGTTCACATCACAGACCTCACCGTTTGGCCCCTGGAAAATGTTTGCAAGTACCTATGATCTAAAGCAAACAGTGCAAGGATCTGTATCACGTCAGAGATAATGTTGCTATCTAATGTAATCCATTATGATTCAAAATATGTGGAGAAGAAACTACAAATTGCCACATGTGCACCTCCCTGTATTATTAAAACCAAATCTAGTGAGATTTCTGACTGTTGCAATATTAGGAGATCCCAGCGAGTTGATGCTTTGATCGAGTTGCTGTACTGGAGCCAGTCGTACCTTCTGGGTGTTGCACAGAAGAGTTGAAACCAGGATACCTGTCTGTCACACCCTTCTTCCAGAAGGCTACTGGACATTGTTCTTGTACTAGGTGGTACAATGTCTGCCGTCCAGTTTTCAACGTAGGAAGACTGTTGATATCTAGGGTGGCTTGAGTAATGAGAATCAGTTAGGTGTGCTGCTGCGTGGCAAGGTAGGAATGTTTTAATGTGAGCTATGATGCAGAATATACACTACTCAATCAATTTGAACGTTAATACATTTTTTTAATTTTCACAGAAAATCAACTTAGATCATCATTACATTCATATTCATGTTTTCATTTGTTGTGAAGCAAATTCTTTGTCAACATATAAAATGCTATCTTTATGCATATTCCATACATTTCAATATCAGTACATTTCATCTACACCCAATGCATTTCGGGGCGCGTGCCCCTTCATCAGGGGTCTGTATGTAGAGAAAAAAGAAAAAGAAAAGGAACCATGTTACTAATGATGCACTAATGTGTGTGAAAATAGATCTCTATGTTATGTATATTCCTTACCGCAGGTCAAGTAGAATAAATTGTAGGTTGCAGTAACCCAGTTGGATATTGAAATAGCCTAGACGAAAAAAAGGGGGAAGTACGATCTAAGTTATGAACATATGCAGCTGATTAGATAAGTGATATATGCGAAAATCCTCTATAAGGAATCCTGTATTACCTGTATGCTTTACTGTATCAGGTCTGAAAGTAGAAATAAAGGAAGGGGAGGGGGTTAGGAGTGAGAAGGTTTACATTGTTGTTACTCGAGGAATGTGAAGCTGGTCTATCTTTGTATTACAATGTAAGATATCAATCCTCACCTTATTTATGTCGATGTTACATCAGGAGCCTATATGGAAATGTAAAAATCTCGGTCAATTGTGCCAAAAGCTAATATGCGGTTAATTTTGGCTCCATAACATTAGTATTGGAGTTTACCTGTGAGTCCTGCATGATGGACGTCGGACTCAGCAAGTGCTAAAAAATGTGGGTAGATCTGCCGAGAAAAACAAAATCTCTTAGGGCGCTGGTCAGCGTGCGGTGTATTTAGAAGAAATCGGTATAGAAAGTTGTAAGCAGTCCTTACCGGAGCGGAGTGCTCTGTGAACCCGTCACGGCGTTTTTCCGAGTGTTTTCAGCGTGAAGGCGCTTAGTCCTTCTTTTATTCTAGTGATCGCTATCTGTGTAGCTATTAAGAAAGGACTCTCGCTAGCATCACTTATTACCGAGATCTCACTATCGCGGATATTAACTGTTGGCATCATAATAAATATATCGCGAGCTAGTTGAGTTGTGATAGCACATATTTTTTAATTTATATAATAAATCGACTGCTTGTGGAAATATCGTGTGGAGACGGCCGCCATCTTGGAATGGTGAAGCTGATAGTTAAACTTGATGTTTTAGCGAATGTTATGTCTATTTGCGGCAATGTTGATCGAATGCAAGCTAGAGTGTTACTAATATTGGTATTCCCCAATACAATCGGAATATTGAAACATTAGAAATGAAGTGAAATGAGGGAGGGGGCGCCGGGGGGGGGGGGGTGGTGTAGGGGCGGAGGGGGGGTGGAAATGTGATTATAGAGGATGCAACTTATGACAGATGACAAGGCTATATCAGATCATGAAAATCAGATCATATTACAACTTTATCTTTGTATCACATAGGTTATGATATACGATCTCTTCTGTCCATTTATGTTTCCATTTCTTAGTAAATACTCCTGCCTATTTCCATTCTATTATTTGGTATTCATAGGAAATCTTAGACTATTCTGCGCGTTGATTGAGGCACAGGAGCTTACTGTATAGTGTGATATATTATTTGTGATGAAAATATTTTGTTAGAACCTGATTATTATAACCTAAGAGCGTTTATTATGGAGTGACACATTTGTGTGACTGAATCTAGTTTGTTCTGCGATATGTGTTTTATAGGTTATAAGTTCAGACTCATGGTTGATGAAAGGACAAAATCATGGAGATTATGAAGTTTTCAATGGTCTGTGATCTTGTAGGGTATTCATTCTTATAGAAAACATATGAGATCTAATTTGTCATTTAGTCCATTAGGGATCAGAGTTTGAAGCCTACGAATCCAAAATGTTTCTCTTTGGATGAGAACTTTGGCGTTGTCTATTCCCAACCTTTGGGGAACCATTTCTATTATTTGGAATCTTAATTGGGCGATAGAGTGCCCTGTTTCAATCCAATGTTTTGCCAGGGGTGCAGTCAAATTCTTGTTACGGATACGGCTTTTATGTTCCGTCAACCTTATTTTCAATTTCCTGTCTGTTTTCCCAACATATATCAATCCGCACGGGCATTTTATTGAGTACACTACGTGCTCAGAGTTGCAGTTCGTAGTATGCCTTAGTTGTATCTTTTCTCCCGTACGTGGATGAAGCAAAATGTCTCCTTGTATAACGTTGTTGCAGTTTTTACAATTGTAGCACTTTTGGGTTCCTTTATAGGTTCTTTTCACCGTCGTGTCGTCACTGATGGATTTGCTCAATAGTTCTTTTAAATTCTGTGATCTCTTATACGCAAATAGAGGTCTGTCGTGAAAGAGTGTTTCAAAATCCTTTTCTGCTGTTATGATTTCCCATCTTTTAATGATGATTCTTTGTATGTCTTTTGATGCAGATGAGTATTTGGACACGAATACCATCTCTTTGCTGTCCGTTTTTTTCTTTTTTTGTAGTAGATTCTTCCTGGGTATATTTTTGACTTTTTCCAAATGTCCTTCCAGCAATTTATTGGGGTATCCCCTGTCCAACTATCTTTGCTTTTGCTGCTCTAAACTTTTTGTGCATTCTGTGTCATTAGATGATATTCTCTTGATTCTCATAAATTGAGAAATTGGGAGATTGTTTATTAAGTTGGCTGGATGAAAGCTCTCATAGAGTAATGCCGTGTTTCTATCTGTTTCTTTTTTGAACAATTTGGTTTGGATTGACCCATTTTGTAATTCAACAAGAACGTCTAGGAAAGGAAGTGCTGTGTCACTGATGCAGTGAGTGAACTGTATTCGTGGGTTGGCCAAGTTTAGACTCTTGATGTTCTGTAGTAATTCTGTAGAATTGATGTAACTTGACTATATACATTGATTCCCCACAAACAAGGGCTGGAGGCGATGGAATGGGCACTATTGAGATCAGAGATATCAGACGAATTGAAATATTTCATATTGCAACTACTAGAATTCTGTCTTCTGAACAGTTATTTCGTATGGCAAGAGGATTTTTACATCCAACAAACAGGGACGGCCATGGGATTCCCAGGAGCCTGCGTCTATGCGAACATCTTCATGGCGAAATTTGAACTAGATTACGTACTAGAAGACCCTACATGGCAGGCAGGAATAGTTTACTATAAGCGCTACATAGACGATATATTCATCATATGGAAACGCTCGTCTACAGAATTACTACAGAACATCAAGAGTCTAAACTTGGCCAACCCACGAATACAGTTCACTCACTGCATCAGTGACACAGCACTTCCTTTCCTAGACGTTCTTGTTGAATTACAAAATGGGTCAATCCAAACCAAATTGTTCAAAAAAGAAACAGATAGAAACACGGCATTACTCTATGAGAGCTTTCATCCAGCCAACTTAATAAACAATCTCCCAATTTCTCAATTTATGAGAATCAAGAGAATATCATCTAATGACACAGAATGCACAAAAAGTTTAGAGCAGCAAAAGCAAAGATACTTGGACAGGGGATACCCCAATAAATTGCTGGAAGGACATTTGGAAAAAGTCAAAAATATACCCAGGAAGAATCTACTACAAAAAAAGTAAAAAACAGACAGCAAACGGATGGTATTCGTGTCCAAATACTCATCTGCATCAAAAGACATACAAAGAATCATCATTAAAAGATGGGAAATCATAACAGCAGAAAAGGATTTTGAAACACTCTTTCACGACAGACCTCTATTTGCGTATAAGAGATCACAGAATTTAAAAGAACTATTGAGCAAATCCATCAGTGACGACACGACGGTGAAAAGAACCTATAAAGGAACCCAAAAGTGCTACAATTGTAAAAACTGTAACAACGTTATACAAGGAGACATTTTGCTTCATCCACGTACGGGAGAAAAGATACAACTAAGGCATACTACGAACTGCAACTCTGAGCACGTAGTGTACTCAATAAAATGCCCGTGCGGATTGATATATGTTGGGAAAACAGTCAGGAAATTGAAAATAAGGTTGACGGAACATAAAAGCCGTATCCGTAACAAGAATTTGACTGCACCCCTGGCAAAACATTGGATTGAAACAGGGCACTCTATCGCCCAATTAAGATTCCAAATAATAGAAATGGTTCCCCAAAGGTTGGGAATAGACAACGCCAAAGTTCTCATCCAAAGAGAAACATTTTGGATTCGTAGGCTTCAAACTCTGATCCCTAATGGACTAAATGACAAATTAGATCTCATATGTTTTCTATAAGAATAAATACCCTACAAGATCACAGACCATTGAGAACTTCATAATCTCCATGATTTTGTCCTTTCATCAACCATGAGTCTGAACTTATAACCTATAAAACACATATCGCAGAACAAACTAGATTCAGTCACACAAATGTGTCACTCCATAATAAACGCTCTTAGGTTATAATAATCAGGTTCTAACAAAATATTTTCATCACAAATAATATATCACACTATACAGTAAGCTCCTGTGCCTCAATCAACGCGCAGAATAGTCTAAGATTTCCTATGAATACCAAATAATAGAATGGAAATAGGCAGGAGTATTTACTAAGAAATGGAAACATAAATGGACAGAAGAGATCGTATATCATAACCTATGTGATACAAAGATAAAGTTGTAATATGATCTGATTTTCATGATCTGATATAGCCTTGTCATCTGTCATAAGTTGCATCCTCTATAATCACATTTCCACCCCCCTCCGCCCCTACACCCCCTCCCCCCCCCCCGGCGCCCCCTCCCTCATTTCACTTCATTTCTAATGTTTCAATATTCCGATTGTATTGGGGAATACCAATATTAGTAACACTCTAGCTTGCATTCGATCAACATTGCCGCAAATAGACATAACATTCGCTAAAACATCAAGTTTAACTATCAGCTTCACCATTCCAAGATGGCGGCCGTCTCCACACGATATTTCCACAAGCAGTCGATTTATTATATAAATTAAAAAATATGTGCTATCACAACTCAACTAGCTCGCGATATATTTATTATGATGCCAACAGTTAATATCCGCGATAGTGAGATCTCGGTAATAAGTGATGCTAGCGAGAGTCCTTTCTTAATAGCTACACAGATAGCGATCACTAGAATAAAAGAAGGACTAAGCGCCTTCACGCTGAAAACACTCGGAAAAACGCCGTGACGGGTTCACAGAGCACTCCGCTCCGGTAAGGACTGCTTACAACTTTCTATACCGATTTCTTCTAAATACACCGCACGCTGACCAGCGCCCTAAGAGATTTTGTTTTTCTCGGCAGATCTACCCACATTTTTGAGCACTTGCTGAGTCCGACGTCCATCATGCAGGACTCACAGGTAAACTCCAATACTAATGTTATGGAGCCAAAATTAACCGCATATTAGCTTTTGGCACAATTGACCGAGATTTTTGCATTTCCATATAGGCTCCTGATGTAACATCGACATAAATAAGGTGAGGATTGATATCTTACATTGTAATACAAAGATAGACCAGCTTCACATTCCTCGAGTAACAACAATGTAAACCTTCTCACTCCTAACCCCCTCCCCTTCCTTTATTTCTACTTTCAGACCTGATACAGTAAAGCATACAGGTAACACAGGATTCCTTATAGAGGATTTTCGCATATATCAATTATCTAATCAGCTGAATATGTTCATAACTTAGATCGTACTTCCCCCTTTTTTTCGTCTAGGCTATTTCAATATCCAACTGGGTTACTGCAACCTACAATTTATTCTACTTGACCTGCGGTAAGGAATATACATAACATAGAGATCTATTTTCACACACATTAGTGCATCATTAGTAACATGGTTCCTTTTCTTTTTCTTTTTTCTCTACATACAGACCCCTGATGAAGGGGCACGCGCCCCGAAATGCATTGGGTGTAGATGAAATGTACTGATATTGAAATGTATGGAATATGCATAAAGAAAGCATTTTATATGTTGACAAAGAATTTGCTTCACAACAAATGAAAACATGAATATGAATGTAATGATGATCTAAGTTGATTTTCTGTGAAAATTAAAAAAATGTATTAACGTTCAAATTGATTGAGGCGTGCGTACTGGTGTCCTGGTTCTCAACCAGGCCAAATACACTCAATACTTCATAGTTTGCAGGCTATATACCAGCACAGCACACATACCGAACAAACGCTTTAACAAGCTCTTGAAAAGAGTGCAGCTACCCTCCCAAATTCATGATGCAGAATATGGCATCTGGTTACGGAGTTGAGGCTTTGATCGGGTTGTTGAATCCTGGGTGTTAGACCTGGTATCATTGGTGTGGGTTTTCCCTGTATTTTTGCCTTTTGCCACCTGTTTTTTTTGTTGTGTATTGGACTTCATTTTGCTGGTCGAGATGCTTTGGGCACTTTGCCACTGCTGTTCAGTCCCAAAGTGCAAGTGCTCCCTTTGTAAATTGTTGTTATGGATTGGGGATTCCATGATTGGCATATATGATTTATAGTCAGTCCCTAGTACCGTGCACTGTGTGTGCCCAGGGCCTGTAAATCAAATGCTTCTAGTGGGCTGCAGCACTGATTGCGCCATCAACATAAGCAGCCTGTAAATGTAACTCAGGCCTGTCATTCCAAGAGCCTGTGGGCAGTCTGGTACTGCTATGTCGACCTGGCAAGTGCACCCACTTGCCAGGCCCTAACCTTCCCTTTTCTTACATGTTAGGTACCCCTAAGGTAGGCCCAAGGTACCCCTGTGGGCAGGGTGCAATGTATGTAAAGGGTAAGACATGCCCTGATATGTGTGGCAAGTCCTGATAGTGAATTACTGCCAATTACGTTTATCACTATTGTAAGGCTGCCAGTTCCTATAGGATTGAATGGGGAGTTTGCTTATAACATCTGATAAGCCTACCCTGGAAACAGTGTAGGGAAATAACGTTTAGTATGCCTTAACTCAGAATATTAAAATGCATCTTTTAGTGAGGGTGATTTTTACATTCTGCGTTTGAAAATACAATTTTTAGAAAGTAGGTATTTTACTGTTTAGCCATCCAGTGTGCATCTGCTAGGATGTGGATTGACTGTCTGGGTTTGGAGTGTCAGGGGCTGGGGAGGTGAAGTGGCTCCAGAGAGTCTGATGAGTCAGGGCTGGGCTTAATAGACCTGGGCTGCTTTCACAGTAGGGGGGGAGGATATTTACTTTCACCCAAATGGGCCTGGTCTGCCTTCCACGATGCTGTCTCCAACTCCTGCCAGGAAGCTGCACCAGAGAGGATATAACTGGTTTTGACCGAGCACAGGGCTTCTCTGTCACCAGAGAACAAAGGATTTTGTAGTATAAATATTGGGGCCCAGACCCCAAAACTTTAGATCATTTCTGGAAATCAAGAGGAACCTTTGCCAAGGAGAAGAGCTGGAGAAGCTGAGGAGGAAAACTGTTCCTGTGCTGTTTGCTGTCTGGGGTTGGCCTGCAGTGGCTGCCAAGGAAAGGAGAAAGGACTTTGCTGTTTGCTTTGTCCCCTGCTTGAGGAAGATCTACAAGGGCTTGAAACTGAGCTTGCCTCCTGTTCTCAGGGACACAAAGACTTCACCACCAGCTCCCTTGAACTTCCTTATGGGGGGTCCGGACCTGAATAGAGGTGCCTGCTGTTGTTTTGGAACCTCTAGAGACTTTTTCTGCTGGGAGTTGTAAAATCAACGCATCACAGAGAAGCGTGACGCTTCCGTACCTGTTTCCAACGCATCGCCAAAGAAACCATTGCGACGCATGCCATGGCTCAAGAAATCGCTGCACGGTGCAAATGAGTGCAACGGTCTCCGAAAACGAGATTACCGAAGTTATTCCAATGTATGCTCTGCTTTGTGACTGCAAGAATCCACGCATTGTTCCGGATTGTTGCATAGCACCAAGATGCCAAGTTTGTAGCATCATTGGGGGATGCAGTAAGAAACTGACGCATCACCTTCCCACGCAGTAAGAAACCAAGCCATCACCTCCTCTCCTGTAAGGAACCAACGCATCACCTTCCCTGCGCAGCAGTAAGGAACCGATGCATCACGTGCCCCGGAGCAAGGAACAGATGCATCACCTTCCCTGAGTGTAAAGAACCAACGCATCACCTTCCCTGCGGCCTTTTTTGTTTCTGTGCGCAACGCATCCAAGGTATTTTGTGTGAAAAGTGTTGCATCTGAAATTTGCTTTGAACTGAACAATTTCTACCATTTGAAAGTGATATTTTCATTACTGTATTGTGGTTTTTTATTGATTTGGGTCTAGTTTGGTTTAAATAAAGGTTACTTATTCTTCTAAACTGGTGTGGTGTCCATGTGTAGTGTTTTCACTGTATTACTGTATGTGCTCACAAATGCTTTACACACTGCCTCTGAGATAAGCCTGTCCGCTCGTTCCAAGCTACCAAGAGTGTGAGCAGGGGTTATTTTAGAAGTGTATCCTCCTTACCCTGGCTAGGAAGACGGGTCCTTACTTGAACAAAGGTGCCAACTAGAGACACCTTTTTCTAACACTGGAAATAAGGGCAGTGGCTGTCTCCTGCTACCAGTAGGGCTGCTCTATTACTACATGAATAAATCTGGTCGAACTTACTACAGCCCGTCCATACTTACTATACTGATAATAAGGGCATCTGTACCCTTTCATCTTGGTAATTTAAAAATTCCACTAGCAACAGTAGATCAGTTGGGGAGTGTCACCACCATCAAGAGGATTGGTGTCAAGAGTTGTTTCTGGAATTTCTCAACCATACTTTTCCTCCCCACTATAATGGTTTCTATGCACTGAATCTAACTGTATGGTGATCATGTATAGCAAGGTCACAATTGGTCTGAGTATGTGACTCTCCAAATAATTGTTGAGCTAACTGCATCCCTGAGAGGCTGAGTCACATTATTGCCTGCATCATTTTACAAAGTGGTGAAAGGAACAGCGTGCCTCTTTGAGTATTGATGACACCATGTGGCATTGAAAAGTGATGTTCTGTTGGGAGAACAGCTAGGGTATATGAGATTTCACTCCACAGGTTTGTCACACAGCAGGATTAGAATGACACCTCAATGTGGCGAGTTTGTCAGGCTTGCATGGTGAGATGTGGGACAGGCCTTCCGTAACCTACTGTAACCTGCGTTTGGATTTGAGGGACCAATTGAAGCATGTACAAGGGGACCAGCAGAAACATATCTGGAAGTATGGACAGTTGGAGTGTTGAATGTTAGGGCAGACACCCATAGTAGTCTGCAGGGAGAAAGGAGATTGGAGTTTTGGCTGTCGTATCAGACACTAGTTAATGTTCATCATTAGATACTGGACGTGTGTCCAGCATTGCCATATAGCTTTGGGTTCTGAGGGTTCCAGAAACCAACACCTTGCTGTCAAGCTCCAGCACTGGTGTTAAATCAATGTCTGTCTTTCCAACCTTACCTTCCCATTTAGTGCTTTGGGCCAGCAGATCGCTAGGGAAAATAGATAGTAAATAATGATTCTACCTCTTTTTTTTTATCAATTCTATAATGGGCAATTTGTCTAACATAGAAGGTGCAACCTTCAAATATTTATGAAGAAAGCTTTAAATCTGAAGATATAAAAAAAATCAAATGATAGCAACTGAAATTTGTCCTTTAAAGAAACATAAGGTAACAATTGCCCATCCCCAACTAAATCCTCTATCACCCGTACTCCCTGCCCTTGCCATCTAAACATCGTTTGATCCTGGAATATACCAGGCAAAAGTTGAGCAGCTTTAAAGGAGGTATATATATTGAGATTATGGATACATAAATGCTGCCTTATTTTCCGCCAGATAGCAAACATAGCCATAACGACCTTGAATCTAGTTCTTTTATAATAACTTGGTTCTAGCACCTCCAACAGGATACCTTTAGCCTCAGCACCTAAACTTATCTCAAAAATAGTCGGACGATTACATAGTGGCACCACAGCCTTATCTCCGAGTAGTGGTACTCCCAGCGACTGAGCCATAACTGCCCAATAGTACAATAATACATTTGGTATGGACCAGCCACCACGATCCCGGGGAAGGCACATCGACCTAGCTGCCCAGCGAGAGCGCCTATACCCCCACAAAAATCTATAATAAATCCTATCTGCCTTAATCAAACTACTATGAGATAATTCTAAAGGAATCGTCCTAAATAGATACAAAAACTTGGGGAGTACTAACATTTTAAAGACACTGCATCGGCCATGGTGAGATATGGGACAGGCCTTCCGTAACATACTGTAACCTGCGTTTGGATTTGAGGGACCAATTGAAGCATGTACAAGGGGACCAGCAGAAGCATATCTGGAAGTATGGACAGTTGGAGTGTTGAGTGTTAGGGCAGACACCCATAGTAGTCTGCAGGGAGAAAGGAGATTTGAGTTTTGTCTGTCGTATCAGACACTAGTTAATGTTCATCATTAGATACTGGACGTGTGTCAAGTTGGAGGATGACTTTCTCTCTCAGTAGCTTTCAGGAGTCAGTGCCAGGACATTGTACTGCATATTTTTTGTTTCACTTGTTTTGCAAGTCTTGTTAGCAAGTGTCTCTTATTGAATAGACAGAGACCATGCTATAAAATGATGGCAATGGAAAGGTTTGCATGCAGTATGTGGGAGGTGTGTTCAAACAAACTGTTAATTTGAACCCAAAGAAGTTGTTGCCAATGTATTGTCTATAGCACGTGCATTGTTTGCACACCAAGGTATTGAGAGATTTTGAAAGTTCGTCTGATAAGAGCACCAATGAAATCAGTTCTATCATACACACCAAACAATGTGTTCAGTCTTTTGATTTTGTAAGGCGAAGGAGTGTTGCATGGTGGATAAGAGAGAGATGTGGCAGTGGCATAGTAACTAAGTTAAAGACTTCAGCCACATGATGCATGCATTTAAATCCCAGGTTCCCTACTTGACCAAATTTGTGAAGCTGCAAATCACCTTTTTTCCCAAGGATAATCTGTTTTATGTTACTTAGGACCATGAGTGAATGATCACCAATATTGTAGAAAGCTTTTCGGATACGGATAGTGTACATGGCAAATGCTCCAGACTCAGACCCTTTTTTTTAGAACTTCCTATCAATATCGCAAGAAGTATGAATTCCTGGACAGTAGCAGTGATCTGCAGAATGGATTTGAGAATACTTTGAACTGCAACTTATTGATTGTCTGGATCTTTGCTGGACACCTCTGTCCAGAAAGTAGGCTCGCTGTGGCTTTGAAGACATTTAGGGGTCGATTCCGATACTGGAAAAAACGCTCTGAATAGCCGTTCGGAGCGTTTTTCCCGTACGAATCGTACCCTGCAACATCCCCCGTACTTACAACGAAGTACGATTCGTACCAGGAGCTAGACTCCGTACGAATCGTACAGAGACCGTACGAATCAAATCGCCGTACGAATCTCCCTCAGAACCCGCTGTACGCGGCATCTGTATGGTTCGCAGCTGCTTTTTCCGACACGGCAAGTACGATTCGTGTCTGGTACGCACCGTATGACCCTTTTTGTACGGGAGCTGAAAACAGCCGTAAAAGCAGAGTTTGCCCTGAAACAGGTACGGAACGCCCCCCCCCCCCCCCCCCCGGTACGGCGCGTACACCCCATGATCGCAGGGGTACCACGGGGTGTACGCACCGTACCCCATGTTCACTGGGTGTACGGTGCATACCCCTGCGATTGCGGGGTACGGTGCGTACACCCCAAGATCACGGGGTGTAGGCACCGTACCCCTGCTATCATGGGGTGTTCGCACCATACGTTGTGTAAGTGATTGTGTCCTTTCCGTATGAATCGCCCTTACCTGTCGTGAATCGTACGAATCGCGTCCTCATACCCCGGTCCAGATCGTACTCGCCGGGTCGTACGGCATGTGTACGAGTCGTACGGTTCACTGTTTCAGCCTTGCAATACGTACGGATCGTGACGATTCGGACAGATTGACGGAATACAGATCGTACTACGTGCCTTGGACGGACGGGTACGAATCGTACGGCGATGGCTCCGGATGGAAATCGTACGGACGTTTTTTTTCCAGGATCGGAATCGGCCCCTTAATGTACCTTTTATAGTTAGGGACACGTCTGTGGATTGTTTGCTGCTAGTAGTATATGGCTTTCTAGTTAGAGACAAGTCTGATTTGATGACTGTTAGTCATATCTGACTAGTCGGTCTCTAATCTGGAATCGTGTATGATTTCTGCATGTTAATGTTATTGTAGTTAAGGAATAATTTGTTTTTTTGTTTAGCAGAAATACCCCTTAAAGGTTTTGTACCCCAACAATACCAGGTGTGCCCTTCCAGAAAATATTTTTACCTGGCTGTGGCTTATTTGTGAGATGGCCCCTGAGCTTCTGTGTCTCATGTATTCATAGGAATAAATTGAACTTATGTCTGGGCTATTGCAATTTACTGATTGTACTTAGGTTGTCGAGCAACGCTGGTTAGATGACTTAAAAAGCTACTGAAAACTTAGTCTATGAATTGAAGAACATGGCTTTGATCTCACTCAGATTTGTGACTGGGGGTGAGTGTCTGAAAAGTTTCAGTGCTCCGTCCATCATCTCCATGTGTTTGCTTTGTTCGCCCTAAATTGGCAGGGTATGCACAGGAATATATAATGTTACATCACAGTGTTTACACCACGATACATTTACAACGCAGGCTCTCAAGCAAAGCTGCACCTATGAGAGCACTAAGCTATTGAGTTACATGGGGAGTTGGCTTAACAAAAGAAGACATCAGAACTGCCCTCGAAGGTAGCCATTTTGTCCATAGGATAAGCCTGGAGGAAGTAGCCTCCTTAATAAAAAATACTCCCTGCAGCAGCAACTATTGTCCTTGGAGATCCCTGGGCCAACATTGTCAAATTGTCAGAGCTCTCTCCAGGACTTCATACCCTGGGTCGTCCTGGAAAGGTATGGCTATACGCTGATAAAAGGAGAAATTTACCAAGGACCACCCTTTTGTGAATAAATAAAATCTTGAGAAAGACCTATCTTTCAAAAGAAAGATAGGGTGGCTTGGTGGGATTTATTGCTAGTGAATTCTACTACCTTAGGGGGGTGTTAAGAGTAAAGTGGTCAGGGAACAGCAACCCTAATCAAGGTGGCATGACCAGGTCTATCTGGGGTGCCATGCATCTCCTCTAGAGTGGCCTCAGCATATCAATTGCAGAGGCCTCTTTTTGGAGGAGCTGGAACATAGTAAGTGATTCTATCTAGTGAACAGATCCCCTCAAAAACATCAGGAACACTGACCTGATGAAAGGACTACTTTCTTCTATGCAAGAGTGGAGTGGGAATAGATAAGAGAGAGTATTCTGAGTTGAAAGGAATGCTGCCAACCTCAGAAAGCGAGAAATAATTCAAATGGCCTGCAAGGGGAAGCTGCACAAAAAAGTGGTCACATTGTCAACAAAATAAACTGTTTTGAGAACTTGCTAAAATTATCCTGCTACATTTTTACGATGTACAAAAAAAAATGTTCCAGTGATTTCATGAAGTCATCCCACTGCTGAATAGAATGATGTGTCCCAGCTGCATTGTAGGGCATTGTTCCGACACTGGGCTCCTGGCCTAGAAATCCCTCACCTCCAATCTTCGATTTGTTACATCATATGCCTCGAACCTCCTGTGACAAACTGGCCTGCCCATGTCTCCACTGTGAGGTGCTTTTGAATCTAGTTATCAGAGATAAAGTACTTTAAGAAATAAGCTTAAATTACGTTTTCAATCAGTTTTCCCTCATTTGTTCTGAGAGTGTGCATTATAGTTTATGTGCCTGTTGTCTGTATGACGACTAGTCTACTCTTCACACATAACGGTGGCTTAGACATCTATTTGTTATCTATATTGGGTTGGGAGGGTCTGTCGCGGCTGAAGTGGGGGTACAGTGACCAGTCCACCTGTATGTGGTAGTACAGAATGTGTTGTTAATCCCTGGCACTGTATGAGATGAAAAACGGAATCTGAGCAAATGAAGTGCTCCCATGATGCACTGGGCCAGGGACAGACTGATTTGCATATAGCCAGGTTCTGAGCTGGGATGGTGCAGTGAGCTAAATAACGGTGATGGATCAAGCCCTGATCTTTGGACTGGGTAAGAGTGGTCTGCTTAATTCAGACACTCTGTTCATCACCAACCCTTTTTCTGAAACGTTTTTGGCCACTATAGGTGTGGCAGGATATACTCAGACATGAGTCCCTTGCTCACTGCACCATCAGGATTCAAGCAAGACGGGCCGACGACGGCTGAAATGCCAGAAACCTGTCCCCGAAAGCTTGTCTCCTTTCTGGTGAAGAATTGGCTTGGTAGTTTAGTCTGCCCTGTTCCCATGATGCACTGGGCCAGGGACAGACTGATTTGCATATAGCCAGGTTCTGAGCTGGGATGGTGCAGTGAGCTAAATAACGGTGATTAATTCAGACACTCTGTTCATCACCACCCCCTTTTTTGTGATGCTGAATGTTGGCACTCTACAGCACCTTGGAGTTTTGGAGCCTAAGACCAATGGGGGAGACCAGCAACCACCCTCCGACTCTTTGCTTAGGGAATTTGTAACAGTGCTGTTGGGCAAACCCACTGACCGCAATGGGTCGGGGGTGGCAGTGAGCACCTACTGTGGCAAAGAAAATGTGCTGAAATAAATAAATATACCATACATACCATTTTGGAACATCAGAAGACTGTGATAGGGGCGAGGCCAGTGGTCTCACCAAAAAATATTTAAAGAGAAGGTAGCCAATCTACCATGATTCATCTACATCCTAAAAAACAAACAGGATACGACCCCTATTCAGGTGTGGACTCTGAGGGGGGGAGCAGAGTGACCCAGAAACACATACAGCAACAGGTGGGCTTCTGCTCCACACTCCAGCATAATGTCAATGCATGTCAACAAGTGTGATCCTGTTCAGGGACGACCTAAATAAAATAGTTTCGGGGACCAAACCATGACAGGGGAAGGGACAGAAATGTGCATGCCCACACTCAAACTGACAGAAATGACAAGAACACTTGAAATGCGTTGAAAATCCAGAAGAGAGGTCCCATCACAATATGATTTTCGGGATTCCTGAAGAGGGGGAAGGTCCCTCTGTGGAATTGGTTTTAGAACAATGTATCCTTGACGTATTGCAACCTAGAGGTCTGTTAAATTTATTCTCTAATAAGAGTGACCATCACGCATTAGGGCCCTCTCCTTAACCTAGGGCTCCACCACGAGCTGCCAGTGTACACTTCTTCATAAACTCCCTGCATCCAGTACATGTTTTCATGCACCTCTGCATCCCAACCAACTTGCTTTACACGCTCTGAACTGTAGGCCCTTACCGTAACTTCCCTCTGCTCCCAAACCAATTGTTTTAATATCCTGTGTAGCCACATCCCTGCTTCTCAATATTCTGTACGTTCTCAATCCATTCTTTGTAAACACTCCTGCATTGATTAGTTCTCTTAACACCTCCTGCAAAGCAGTTCAATCTCTCATGAGCCCTCATACAACAACAATTTCTCTACACTCACCCCGGTGGCAACCCCATGTGATTCATAGCCCCCAAGCTCAACCTGTGCTCTTCATATTTCTGTACCAGAACCCATGATTGCACATCCTACAGATTCGATTTGCATAGCACTGTCCATCAAACAAGTCTGTTCCTTTACCCTTGTGTACCCCAACCTATTCTCTTCGTATTACCACGCATCCCAGTTTTTCCCCTTCATATTTTCTGTTCTTATACCCCTATGTCTCTTTCAAATCCCTTCGTATGGGTTTCATCCCTCTCTATTCTCTTCATATGGCCTGCACGCCAATCCATTTTTTGTTTGGCCCTGCCATTCATTTCCTGTTACTTCATTCCAATATTTTCCTATGCTGCTGTACCCCAATTCCACGCCCTTTAGTCTGTAGTCTGCATTTAAACCCATAGAGTGCCTCTCCTCACCCCACATATCAGGAGGCCATTGTAAAAATGTTTTCATAGAACCCGCGACACCAGCTCGACTGAATACCTCTTTGTTGACTCGGCCTCCACTGCTCCACTCTCTCTACAGGTCAATGCCTCTGTATCAGTCCTCTGCCTCAGAACATTTTTGCTCGATTGCTTTTTTTTCAACATATTTTCTTTGTTCCTTTTGTGGTAGGATTTTTGATAATCTCTTACAAGATCTGAATTCCTTGTAAGTAGCGAAAAATATTCGTCAAAGATATCTTACCCCTTTCCACAGATGCATAGGGAAGATAACGGTGAAAAGGAATATTTTCTGCAGCTTAAATTATGTCGTGACTAGCCCCTCCCAAGTTCTTGGGTCAGGTAAGTGCCAGAAATACTTCAGATGCCCTTGGGATCAAGAGTCACATTTTGCTGGTGAGAGACCCTCAGCATGCCTGCTTTGCATGGAAAGGCGCACCATCCCCTCATCACTGGATGCACACCTGCAGGAAGAGGCATACAGTGGCAGCCTATTGATAATTTTGCAGCAAGTTATTCCTTAGTGCCGTAGCGGCACTATAGGAACCCTGCCATTTATGCTACACAAGTTAACTCTACATTGTCATAACCCGCTTGTTCTAGAAGCTTGGTGTAGATAAACCAGTGCAGGTTGGTTCTTTGAACTGAGAAGTGTTCTACCCAGATCGATAGGGCCAAAATTAAATTCTGGTCCTTTTTCATGATGCCTTTATTTGTCAGGTTCCTGGCAGGTTACTGTTCTCAGTCTGTGCCAGTTTCTTTGATAAACCCATGCCTTGTCTGAACATAGGTCCAATTAGGTTACTGTGAACAGCCAAGGGGCTCATAGTGGCACTCTCACAGGCCTTTTTAGTGCCTGGCAGGCCCATACATGGCCTCTAAAATTGGAACCTAGCAGGGCTCCAACATAAGGCAGCATTGTCAAATGTGCTTGGTCTCGAGGAGCAGAATGCCCAAAGAATTTAGGGGACTTCCCAGATTAACATCTCTACCCATGGCAATGCTGTGTTACTGAATGGGTCTCTTATTAGAGCTGTAAGTGAGACACAAATGTGCATTCCTTTATCGCTATACATCAGCTACATGGCATGAAAGCTACAGTGCCATCCCTGAAATCCTACTCCGAGCTGCAGGAGGCGGTTATTCGTTCTGCACAACCTTGCATGCCCTGCCTGCGAAGTTAGTCAATTGTAAGCAGGATAGGGAATTCCCATTCTAGAACTGTAGGATTGGGGCTTCCTGCCCACCTTCCACATTATCTAAATACAACTGACGTGGTGAGGCCCCAGCTATACACAGACGCTGCCCTTTTGTTCCCCGTCTGCCATTCTAAATACCAATGTAAAGGAGTTTCTACTCACATGGGCTGGTGGACTGGGCAGTCCACTGATGTTCTACATCTCTTCTGGGTAGACAACCAAAAAAAAGGCTTGTGAAGAAGATATTCAAAGTCGTTTGCACAAAACATTGTTTTTGGATATTCTCTTATATGCAGTGCTACCGAATGTGCACTGGTCAGGGCCGGAATGGGAACCCAAAGGAGCACTGGCAAATTTTGTCAGACCTGCCCCCATACAGTGCACAGCGATCGCGTGCAATGAGCAAGCCTGACCACTACAAGGAGACTGGGGGGGGTTCTCCACCAAAGAAAGTTTGGGGGGAAATGGCAAAAAATGGCACATTGTACAACCCATTTTTCATTATATATTCAATTGTATTGGATTTTAAAGATGGTCAATGATGACCTTACAGTGCTCTAGGATACAGCAATCTTATTGGGTTCTTCAATGATTCCCTCACTATTACCCTCCAACAGGGCCTCTCATTTCTCGAGACCCTTCTCTAACATGTGTTTCATTTGTTTTATAGCGCCTCATACAAGTGTATGGTGTCAGAGCATTTTACATTGAAAACACATACAGAGACAATGAATCATACATGTGTAAATCAGTGCATAGAAAATGCTACATAAGACAAAGGGGACTACAAGGTGCAGGATTCACATGCCATCCATTCTGGTAGATATTTTTTAAGAGTACCAGATTTGGGGAAGCACAGATTCAGCATTCAGACAGTAACACAGTGGTTAGGGCTGACCTTACTAATAAGAAGGTATTTCTGCCCAAACAACCCCTTTTTAGCAAAATAAGGATAATGAAAGTCTGGGGCAAAAAACACAACTTTCTAACCCTGATTACCATTGTAACGTATGAACAGTAACAAAAGGATATCTGTGACTACAGCAGTAATCCATTAAGGTGTGCACATAAAATACTGTTCTGTGATTTGCATAGTAGACGCTCTCGCCAGCAGGCATATTAACCCTCTGCACTAACTTAGAAGAGGCATTGCCACTAGACAAAACTCCAATCTCTCACCAGCAGGTACATTAATCACCCGAATTATCTGGCCACTTTCATTGTTGCCTGAAAACTGTTGGATGTACAAGGAACTCTGCAGCGCTATTAAAATAGCTGCACTGCGACACAATCAGCCCCCAGTTACTAAGGCGCCTGCCCCTCCTCCCCCCCCTCCAGGCTCCCGTGAAAACACCCGATACGGCCAGTCCGGCCTTGGGGTTCAAGAAGTGCATGCCTATTTCTGCTGGTTTGCACAAATCTAAGGAATAGACATTTTGTCAAGTTTTGCAGTTAGATTTCCTGCATCTCCAAGAAACATTCTGAGTAGTTACTGTGTTTGTTATGGTTATTCAGAATTTGATGCCTTCTGCTCTTGCTCCTCATGCAGTTTGAATCTAGTTTCTGTCTGTGAATTTCTATCAACTGTGTCTCTAATATAACTAGACGAGTTGTTACAATACCTAATGTTTAACTGAGACCAGCATCCAGAGGAGAATGTAACTTTGAAGAAAAAAAACTCCCACGCTTCTTTAATTTTCCATTTTTGTCCTTGTTAGACTTGTATTTCAAGAAGGGACATTAAGATGTTCAGCAAATATAGATGCCTCTGTAATCAGATGTGAAACCTAGAACAATATAGATGCTTCTAAAATCATTACACTTCACAAATAAACAGAGATAGTTCTTCCACAAACGTGGGTAGTACCTTCAGTGTTCTTAGGTCTTCACACAGCCTGTAACGAAAAGGGTGCTATAGATTCACACGGTAAAACCTTGATGTTCAACCATAAAGTCAGGGAATGAATCGCAGAATGAGCTATTACTATGGTTGTGTGAAAGCTGTGAACTGGTGGTTGTGTGGTGACTGATGTTCATAGCCTTTACCTGATTCTAACAAAAAAGGCAGTTTTTTACCACCTTAGCAAGCTCTCTAGAGGCGAGTGGGTTCAGAAGCGTCGCTATGGCTGTTGTAAAGAGCGGAGGAGACAGATTAAGTTAAATACTTATTTATTTAATAAGTAGTAAAAGACCCACTGGTGCTAGAGTAAAGGCATCTATTCAGATCAGCTCCAACCGCTTCTCTAAAGTAGAACCAAGACTCACAAACAATTGCATTCCATATTACATACATAAGAATCTATGTGATGTAAGAGAACTACAATTCCAAAGAATAATAGAAGAAAACTACAATAGACATAGAAGACATATACCACATGTACCTTTTTCAACAAAATAAAACAAAATAACAAAACTAGTCTAAAACATAATCACAAATTTTTTTTGGCAATTTCACATTTCTTTAAGTGAAATAGGAACATCTTGTGCAGGGGAACTCATAGAACCATCATCCCCATGAACAGTGTCAGCAAGATCAGAAGAATCCAAACATGCATTGTCAGAATCAAAACATTTCCCAGCATTGTCATTAGAATGAACAGAATTTCCAGACAATAACAAATCACTAGAAAAATCATTAAATGAGACACCATCTCCCATTTTTCCAAAAAACTGTTCCTGACCTGGTTTAAGAACAATTACCAAACTTTTGCTCCACCAACCCCTGTCCTTTAGCAAAACAGTCGAGTTAGTAACTTCTTCAACTTGAAATGGTTCTGAGAATTTTGACATACCCTTAGGTGTAAAAGATGGTTTAACAACTCTCACCCAATCACCAATTGCTACATTTTTGTTCTTACAATGGTGAGACAAATCATGATAAGCCTTACCAGACAAGCGAGCTGTAACCATGTTGTTTCTAGCTTTATCAATGGAATCTTGTAAGCTGATTTTTTTCCTCTTTTCATTAATAATTAAAGGCATAAACACAGACCTTGGTTTCCTGCCTCTCATTAAAAAATAAGGAGAAACTCCAGTGCAAGAATTAGGAGTCAAATGATAACTCCATATCTTCTCCTTTAAAAATTCAAAAACATCAAGTTTGCTTTCCAAAGCAGCTTGAATGCCCTCTTTAAAAAATCTGTTTGCCCTCTCTACCTGACCATTGGAACGAGGACTATGAAGAGGAGCCTTAACTGCAGTAACGCCAAACTTATTAAAAAATGTTTGCATTTTACTAGAAATAAACTGAACACCATTATCTGACATCAAAGAGACAGGTGCCCCTTCAACCCTAAAAATGTTGTCCAAAAAACGCAAAACTTCATCAGTAGTGGGATGTTCTACAAAAGAATAATAAAGCCATTTAGAAAAATCATCAATCAAAACAATTAAAAATCTCTTCTCCCTACCCAGACACTCAAAAGGTCCAGAAAAATCAATTGAAAGTCTTTGCCAAGGACCTGTAGGGCCATTACCTAAAGACAGCGGTTCAGAAGCGACTCTCCAGTGCTTATCAGAAATAATGCATACCGAACAGATATCAATGAATCTTTCAACAGAAGCATCTAAACCAGGCCACCAATAATGGCACTTCAACAATTTCTTCGTTCCAGACACACCAGGATGACCAGAATGTGCTAAATGAATGATCCCATCTCTAAGACTAGCTGGTGGAATAAATAAATCTTGACTTAATAAAATGTCATTCTCAATAGACAGTTCATCAGAAACTTGTGCAAAACTCCTCAAAGGTAATTCTAAACTCTTCACAGAAGGCCAACCATTAATAACATAAAACTTAACCTTCTCCAAAACACTGTATTTCACTAAATGGTGATTCCATTCTTTCTCATCAATGCCAAAACCACAAGATTCTACAGCATCAATAGAAGCTACCACACATTCATGATGAACCATAATTTCATCACTGGAATCATTAATTGGAGGTAATCTGGACAAACAGTCTGCAGTGACATTTTTCCCTCCAGGAATGTGCTGAATCACAAAATTGAACTCCTGTAGTCTCGCAATTAGCCTAACTAATCTTGAGGAAGCATTGCCACTTCTCACACCATCCATCATATAAACAAGTGGTTTATGATCAGTCACTAAAGTAAAAGGTCTTCCCCACAAAAAATTCTTAAACTTTTCCACAGCCCGCACACAGGCTAGGGCCTCCTTTTCGATGGTACTATAGTGAACTTCAGCTCCCCTAATACCTCTAGAGATGAAAGAAATAACCCTTTCTCTACCTTCAACAATCTGAGTGAACACCGCACCCAAACCAATTGTACTTGCATCAACAGTCACAAACGAATCAATTTCCGGATCAAATGTATTAAGTCCAGGTGCCTTAGCTATAAGGTTAATAACCTTTACAAAAGCAGAATCATGAACATCTGTCCAAACAAACTTTGACCCTTTCTTTAGCAATTGTCTAAGTGGTTCAACAACCAAAGCATATCCCTTCACAAACTTAGCATAATACTCACCGAGAAATGAGCGCAAAGTATCCTTGTCTTTAGGTTTACTACAATTCTCTAGGCTTCTAATGATATCTTCTTTTGGAAATATGCCTTCATGGGTGATTTTGTGACCCAAATAGCTGATTTCATTGACCAAAAATTTACATTTTTCTTTACTAACTGTCATACCCTTGTTGTTTAGAGTGCTTAAAACTTTCTCCAAAATTGAATTATGCTCACTAATGGTCTTAGCAAATATCAGAATATCGTCCTGAAAAGACTATACCCCTTTGAGACCATGAAATAAACTCTCAATCAATTTCTGAAGCACACTGGCAGCTGATGCCAGGCCAAAAGGCATCCTCAAAAACCTGTATAGGCCAAACGGAGTAATGAAGGCTGTCAGATCTTTTGAATCCTCCACAAGAGTTACCTGATGATAGGCAGATTTAAGATCAATGATTGAAAAAAACTGTGCACCATTGACAGCCGCCAACATTTCTTGTATTCTAGGCAAGGGATAAGTTTCAATTACAATATTTTTATTAAGTGAACGAAGGTCCACACATAGGGCCAGATGTAGGTAAATCATATTTACCGACCTCTTAAATACCGAGTCATACCGACTCGGTATTACCGAGTAGGAAATCGAGATGTAGGTAAGAATGCCGGTAACAAATACCGACTCGGAACCTGTCGGTAATCGGAAACGGTATTTACCGTCTCGGAATATACCTACACGGTAAAATCCGAGACGGAAAAACCCAAACCGATCCACCGGTGCCACGGCCCATAGGAATGAATGGCAACTCCCGACCCGGAAAATACCGAGTAGGTAAAAACCGACCCGGTATTTACCGTGTCGGAACTATCCGCCGAAGAATTTGAAACTGACAAACATGTGCGCCTGTGAACCAATCAGGTACTTCAACCACACCCAAATTCCAAGCCACAGGGGAACTAACCAATCAGATCCAACCACCACACCCCAGGACCTGGGACAGGCCACGCCCATGCAGGTGCAGAAACAAACAGTCAGGAGAG
Organism: Lissotriton vulgaris; assembly: GCF_964263255.1. NCBI lineage: Eukaryota > Metazoa > Chordata > Amphibia > Caudata > Salamandridae > Lissotriton > Lissotriton vulgaris. Next base: position 511,431,642 of record NC_141694.1, read on the forward strand.
CAGGAGGACAGAGTGTGGAGCAGCCTTACCTGAGACAAAATACACAGCAAGATGGAGAGCCAGGAGGCACAGAGAGATGCTGCAGAGCGCAAAAGGAAGCAGAAGTTCAGCCAGGAGGAACTGCAGGTGCTGATTTCGGAGGTTGTCGGACATTATGGCAAAATTTTTGGAAAGCAAACTCTGCATGTTGCTGAATCCATCAAACGCAGCACCTGGTTGGACATACAAGGCAAGGTAAATGCCATTGGTGTCACCCACCGTGACCTAGAAGACCTAAAAAAACGGTGGTATGACATCCGCATAATCACCAAAAAAAAGCTTGCTGCCCACCGCAAGGAATGTGATGCTACAGGAGGAGGAAGAAACAGAGCCCCCAGACTCACCGACATCGAGGAGATGGTCGCATCCACCCTTGAGAAGGAATGTATTCACGGAATTGGAGACGCAGACAGCTCAGCAAGAGGAGCAAAGAAACCAGGTAAGATGCAAGAACACTATCATTTACCCTTATACCTATTCCCCTCACAGGACAAATCAGACTCCACAACAGGTTTAACTAATGTCCTGCAATGCATCCTGTGAAATGTAGTCATGTGTAGGTACCTCAGAGCAGTCAGCGTGCATTGCAGCAAGGGGAGCAACAGACAAGTAGCATAGGCAAATGAGAGACAGGCTAAAGTGCTAAAGAAGTGTATTTTATCACATGACACAGGTGAACAACATTACTGACACAATGTCCATGTCTGTCCACAGGAGAGACAAAGCGCAGCACAGCTGAGGTCAGAGAGAAGAGGAGGGAAGGAGCCGGACCTAGCACATCTCACAGAGGGCAGGACCAAGAGCAGGCAGCCCCGATGCCTGAGGAGGCAACTGCAGAAAATCCACAATCCCCTCTCCTATTCGGTAGTCAGGACACAGGAGCGGCAGAACTATCACCCACCCCCACATCACCATCCCCAGTGCTGGGAAGAGTCAGGAGCCATGATGTGCCCCCTCGCAGAATACTGCAAACATCATCGGAGGAGGAGGAGGTGGAGGGTGACACACAGGACAGAGGCAACACCGAGCAGCAGCCCAGTCCCAGAGTCACGCGGGCCAGTGTCCGAGGGCGACGGCCACGGGAGGAAGAGGATGTGCGGCAAGTCCAAGGTGTCTTCTGCGGACTGGAGGCCACCATGGTGAAGGTGCAGCGCCTGCAGGCAAAAGCAATGATGGGGGTTCAGAGGCACGCACGCACAACAAATGATAAACTGGAATCAGTAGGCAAGGGCATAGGGGAAATGGCAGAGAGCATGCAATCCATGGCGTCAGGAATATCAGATATAACACAGTGCATGACTGTCCTGTGTGACAAAATGGACAGGGACCATTTGGCGAGACGCAAGGCCCGTGTGGATGTGCGCCAGCAAACCAAGGCCCTGAACATGTTTGCAACTGCCATAGTGCAGTGCTGCAACAATTTAAGTGAAGGCATGGCCAGGATGACCTCTGCAATGGAGCTGGTGCTCGCGCAACAGACTGGCACTGGAGGCGACACTTGTGCTGCCGAAAGCGAGGGGTCCACCAGCAGGAGTGGTGCAAGCACTCCTGTGCAAGAGTTACGGAGGAGTGGCAGGCGTGGGGGAAGTGTGACAGGCCAGCGTGAGGACATTGATTCACAGCCACAGCAGCCCCGCCCTGTGGCCCGTGCCCACAAACAATGACTTTGCAATCCACCCAAGGCTGTAGTCACGGTGGTGTTAACCGTGACATCACACTCATGGAGTGTTTGTATTAGTGTGCCCAAAATGTGAGCTAACAATGCTGTGGCGTAGTGAATATTAAACTACTTCCACAAAGTTACATTCATGCCTGTGTCTCTTTACTCACTCAGAAATATTGTTGTGTAACCTCTGCCCGTCTCAGTCTCCCATCTGTAGCTGCTGCTGCCACTGTAGCTTGGGGCTCTGCCACCTCTGGGTCGTCATCAATGTTCTCATGGTATGTGAGCTCCACCTCAGTGCCTTGCTTGGTGGCGAGATTATGCAACATTGCACAGGTCGCTATTATTTTGCAGCAGATGATTGGGGTGTACTGCCGTGCACCTCCACTCTTGTGGAGGCAGCGAAACCTGCTCTTTAGGAGTCCAAATGTGCGCTCAACTACGTTTCGTGTGGATCTGTGAGCCACGTTGTATCGCCTTTCACTCCTGGTGGATGGGTTGAGGTAGGGAGTGAGCACAAAGGACCGCAGGGCATATGCACTGTCGCCTAGGGGGAGAAAGATAGACATTAATTGCAAGTACATGAGACGTAGATCTAATGTGAGTGTCAGGGTGTGTCAATGTGATTTACCTAGCAGGTATCCATTTCCAAATTCTCCGGCAAGTAGGCGCGTGTATATTCCACTATTCTGAAAGATGTATGAATCATGGGTACTTCCGGGGAACTTGGCTACGATGTCAGTGATGAGGTTACCTGCATTACATATGACCTGGACGTTGATGGAGTGCGTCGATTTGCGATTCCTGTATATGTGCTCTGTGGCTGCAGGTGGACAGAGTGGGACGTGGGTGCCATCGATGCAGCCGATCACTTGAGGGAAGTGTGCCAGTTGATAAAAGTCTGTCTTGGTTTTGGCTAATTCTGCCGGTGTAACAGGGAATGAAATATAATGCCCCATCCTCTGCATCATGGCGTCAATAAACTCCTGAAGAAGCGGGACAGGCAGCCCTGGGACACGCCACCCACTGCAGCTATCACACTCTGGTAGCTCCCTGAGGCCAGCAGGTGTAAGCTACATAGTACCTGGACATGAGGTGGGATGGCATGGGCCCTGGGTGTTGGGTGGTCCAGGAGAGGGTGTAGGTCCCTGATCAATTGCTTGATGGTGTCTGGGTGTAGCCTGTACCTCTGCAGTATTTCAGGCTCTGTCAGTTGGAACAGTGTTATCCTCTGCCTGTACACTTGTTCCTCCCTTAGCCATTCTCTCTGTCCTGCTGCCTGTAGTCTCTGCCGTCTTGCTATGATGTAAAAAGCCGCCATCATGGGTCCTGAGGTGCATTTTGGGACTTTTTTTATAGCCCTCCCTTGGTTACCACCTGCTTTCAATGCATGGTAAATACCGACTAAAAAATACAGTTTTTCGGCAGATTCGGTATTTTTGTGCTTACCTACATCTCCAAGGCTAATTTTTACCGTTCCTGATTTACCGAGTCGGAGAATACCAACTCGGTATTTATGTATACGGTATATTCCGACACGGTAATTTTACCGGGTCATTCTTACCGAGTCGGTATGTTTCCGACTCGGATTTTCTTAAATCGGTAATTGATGGCCTCCTACATCTCATTTCCTCGGTAACGGCCGATTTTACCGGTTTTCGGCCGTTACCACCCGGTAAACGCCTACCTACATCTGGCCCATAGTCTAATATCTTGATTTTTTTTAAGAGCGATAACTATCGCCGAAACCCACTCAGAACCGTCAGTAGGTTCTATGATACCTTGTGAGCATAGATTATCTAGATGTAATTTAAGCTTATCTCTCACTCCCAAAGGTACCATCCGAACCTTATGTTGAACAGGAAAAGCTCCTTTTTTAAGCTTAATTTTGTGAGAAAATCCCTTTACTTGTCCCACAACATCCTGAAAAACTTTTTCATGCTTATGAAGAATGGATGATAAAGAATTTTCTAATACAATGTTATTAACAGGCATATCTCTTAACTGGATTGGATGATTAGAACCTGGACATAAATTTACACCTAGCTTACCCAGATCAAACCAACCCACAATGTTCTTACCATCAATTGCCACATATATTTTAGTGAAAATTTGGCGAGTTTCAAATTTCAAAATATCTTCAAAGAAACCCAAAATGTTTATTTCAAAATTACCAAATGCTTTAGGATTTATGTCAGAAACTTTAAGCTTTACACCATTCCAATTTTCATTGAAAAATACATCAGATAAAATGGTTACTGGTGAACCAGAATCCGCCATGGCCTCAAACCCAACTTTTCCGACATAAACAGTCCCTAAAGGAGCCTTAAAAGGAAGAGTGACACTGCTAATATGGTCATTAAATGCATCATCATGAATAGTAATAATTACGTTTTTCCATATCATTTTCAAAATTAGATACACAACTAACTGTGGTATTGGTATTAACATTTCTTTTAAGAGTCTTACAAAGTGAAGTAAAATGACCATTTTTCCCACATTTACTACATTTCTTTTTGAGTGCAGGACAGTCAGAAGAATTCGCTAAATGTGATTTAGAACCACATCTGAAACAACTTAAACCAGACTCCCTGTTTGTCTTGAAATAATTCTTCCCTCGAGTTTGAACTGAACAAATAGAAGATACATTTGCACCTTTAACAGACTCTGCTTCAATAATTTTTGAAGACTCTATCGACCTTTCGATGCCTTTTGCCAAATCTATTACTTCCCCAAAGTAGGATTGCAGCATCCCAAAAGTCTTTCTTGCACTTTTTTAGAAGAACAATTAAACACAAATTGATCTCTGATAGAGAGATCAACGAAAGCTCCAAATTCACAATTAGCAGCCAATACTCTCAAAGCCGCTATGTAGTCTTCAACAGACTCATCACTCATTTGTTTCCTCTTGTGAAAAGCATGTCTCTCAATCATGACGTTAGGTTCGTCTTCAAACTGCTTTTCCAGTCTCGCTACAGCTTCTTTAAACACATTCCAAACATCTCCTTCTCCCCTTGGTGCTGCAATGGGTTCAAGATTCTTTAAAATTTCAATTGCAGCTGTTCCAAGATAACTGAAAAGAATAGCTTTCTTCCTTTCTGCAGAAAACTTTGTTGCGTCAATTGCAACAATATCGTTTTCAAAAGTCTCTAACCATTTCTTCCAACGCAACTTTGGTTTCCCCGGAATTTCCAGAAATACGGAAGGTTGATTGCAAATTTGAGAAGAAGCCATGTTAAATAATAAACAATATTTTTTTTAAATCTGAAACAAAATGTTAATATTAATAGCAATATAATAAAAATATCACTGTAACTAAAACAAGTTGTAATATTATGTGTGCAAATTACAGTAGATAAAATTGTACAGCCGAAGAATAAAAAATGAATCAACTTGCACTTGAAATAAGAAGTGTGCGTGCAAATTACAGTAGATAAAATTGTACTGCCGAAGAATAAAAAATTAATCAACTTGCACTTGAAATAAGAAGTGTGCAAATCACTGAATTTGATGCAACATAGCAATGAATAGTGAAAGAACTTGCACTTTAAGTAAAAAGTGTGCAAATCACTGAACTTAAAGTAGTAGTATAGCAGAGAATAACGATTTCCTTTAAAGTGAGCGAATCACTGTGTCCGCTGAAAAAGCACTTGGTTTGCGCTTTAATTTCGAATACTGCAAGCGCTCTCTCCGTGAAGATCTTAACAAATGCACTCAAAATGGCCGCGACGTTGCGTCTGAACGTAAAACAATGCGTTCCACCAGAGCTTGTGCGTTCCAACACGCAATCATGTGACTACGTACAAAGTCTACAAAAGAATAATAAAGCCATTTAGAAAAATCATCAATCAAAACAATTAAAAATCTCTTCTCCCTACCCAGACACTCAAAAGGTCCAGAAAAATCAATTGAAAGTCTTTGCCAAGGACCTGTAGGGCCATTACCTAAAGCCCAGCCTCCAGCACGTGAAGTAGGCGCGTGCAATGTCTAACGGCCAAACAAACCAGTAACGGAGAGGTCCGCTTTAAATCCTTAAATATATTTAATTCACGACAGTACCTTAACTTTCAGCAAATTTCAGCAAAGATGCCCAAATCCTCAACAAAAGGGCTGTGATAGCCGGCAGAACCACGCAGTAAGTCCTTATTGATAAACTTCTTGAAGATTGAAGTTTTTGAAAAACAGCAACACAGTGGGTCAATATATAATTAAATAAACCTTGTCGCCATTGTAAAGAGCGGAGGAGACAGATTAAGTTAAATACTTATTTATTTAATAAGTAGTAAAAGACCCACTGGTGCTAGAGTAAAGGCATCTATTCAGATCAGCTCCAACCGCTTCTCTGAAGTAGAACCAAGACTCACAAACAATTGCATTCCATATTACATACATAAGAATCTATGTGATGTAAGAGAACTACAATTCCAAAGAATAATAGAAGAAAACTACAATAAACATAGAAGACATATACCACAGCTGTTTAATTGCCTCTGGACACGCAGTCTAGTTTTGTACTTACTTTATATTCTTGTTTGCTTTTCTTATCTTTTGGAAGTGTGTTTAGTCAACCTCGCACAGTGCTGCATTCCAGTGTACACGTAATCCTAGGGTGAGCCACGAGATGTTCGGCTGTCATTGTGTCTGTTATGGTAGAATTTATGAGAACGTGCTGTTTTTTTTCTGTTGATAGGTGCACACTTTTCCGAAACTGAGGAAACTTCTGATGAATTTTCGCGTCTTTCTAGATGTGCAGTAAACCTTGGAAATAATGATTTAAAGCCAAACTAGGGGTCTACAGAGGCTTTCTAAATGCAGGACAGTTAAGAACTCGCTGCTGAAAGTAAAATTATCCTGTTTAAAATGTTGGTTTCTGCCTGGACCATATAGGCCTAATGAAATGTTGTACCTCAGGAGTGCCTTTCGTAAGATTACATGCATGTCAGATACAACACCATTTGCAAGAATGCTATTCAAAATCTATATTCATTGCTCTTTATCTTATAATTGTTTGAAGGACCTATTGTTTTTCATAACCATTCAAAAATCTGCAGCACACTTTTGATGGGTTCTCATGGTTTACATTCCCCTATGGAGTGGCGAAGAAAAGCTTCTCTTTTCTGTAAAAGTTGTTGTAGGTACGTAACACTACCACTAAAGATTTTTGCTGTTTGATACTAATTTCTTAGGCTGTGGCTGACCATGAGTTTTCTTGAAGGCGTTGCCCATTAGTACCTTTTTCATCATACAAAAACAAGAGCCACATACCAATGCCCTTGAGCTTCTGAATGTTCCCTCACTCTTTATCTCTATGAGCCCCCCCACTCCCACCCCATTCCAGGTTTTGTTATCCTTTTGTTGTGTAATATTTTACTAAACGTTTACATTGCATAGTTATTCAAAATAAGAAAGGAAGGAAAAGAAACCATGGTATTATTATTATTATTATTATTATTATTATTATTATTATGTTTCTTATATAGCGCCAGAATCGACCCCCGAAGGGATATCTCCGTGCTTGCCTTGGGAACCCGTCCTGGCTTTTCCCTGTGAGATAGCCCCTACAGGGCATCCCCAAGGTGAAAGCTAGGCATCCCGCCGCGGGGGGCCGTTGTGGAGATTAAGCAAGCTTAATGCCCAGAGTTGCAGAGTGTGAACCCATGATTAGGTCAGGCACCGAAGCGAGAATTA